>NC_140590.1:1755247947-1757647947 GCF_964204655.1 Triturus cristatus | reverse complement strand
TACCTACTGCCGGGCGACAGTAGGTAGGTATAGTTAGGACCAAAATTTCCATAGGAAAAGCGTTTCTTTTGTTTTGCCAATAATTTTGGAGCCTCTTGACGTATCTCCACTGATATTTCACAAAACGTCCCCTTTTTGGTTCAGCTGCTGTGTTGAAAGTTTCAGGGTGATCGGTCTAGCAGGGGCTGAGAAAAGAGGGGGCCCCAAACACACATTTTCTCCATGTTAAAGCAATGGGGATTTTTAATTTTTTGAACACGACTACAGCCCAAACTGTTGAAAGGAATTACACCAAAATTGACAGAAAGCTAGATGTTGGTCCTGAAAGAGTGCTTCTTGTGATTTGGTGTAAATTCGTTCAGTAGGCTATGAGCTATCTTTCTTTAAAAATATAGATATCTGGAGATGCGAGTCCTTGCAGAAGACTTGCATATCCTACTTAAATTTGATTGGCTTCAATCAGGAAGTGTTGGCATTCATCTTGGGACTTGGCTTGAAGCCAAGTCCCAGAAAAAAAGTTTTAAAAAAAGAAAGGGGGTCAGGTTATTCCTACCCTGACCCCCCAGATATGTTGTGGGGACCATCAGGGACCCTACTGGGAGTAAAAAGCATTTTTTGTACAAAATGTTGCTGCAGATATGTGGGTTGGTCTGCGAATCTGCGGGAAAAGAAAAAAAAAGAAAACAAAGCGTGGACTCCCGCACTTCGTTTTCTATTGGCCCCGAGTTGGCCAGGTCCCGGTGGCAAGTTTAAATAATGATGTTGGGGCCTACGTGGGCCTTGCTGGAGGTAACAGGAGTGCTGGTTGGCCCCCAAGGACCCTCAAGAGCCAAAGTGACTTTATTCCCCCACCAGCAGTGCATGGGCATGGCCTCTGACCACCTCTCAGCAATCCCACTATGTGGGGCTTACTGGAGGTAACAGGAGGTTTTGTTGGCCCCTAAGGACCCTCAGCAGCCAAAGGGACTTCATCCCCGAACCAGCATGCCAGGAGGTGTGTTTGCAGAGTGGTAGAGAAAAGAAGGAGTGCCTCCAGTGAGTTGCGAACTTTTAGGAAGGGGGCAGCATGACACCCCCTACCTTGGAGCGTTTTGGGGCCCCGTAGACACCATTTCCCAGGGATTCCATCCCCTTGAAATACCCCCCCTTTTTTTTATATATATATCCAGGGCCGATTTCTGCCCCAGGGCCCAGACTTTCTATTTTTAAAGGAAGTGGGGGCCACGTAACCAATTTTGACACCGGGGACCTCAACTTTATTTTATTTATTAATGTATTTATATTTATATTGGGGAGTCCACACGGCCCCCCGTCCTGAGGGCAATTTTGGCTAGGGGGCCCTGATCCCCAGAGGCAAAGGCCTTTTTATATTTTTTGTAAAAAGGGGAGGGGGCCACCGCTGCCGCATCCCCGGACTGATATCGGCCCCCAAGGTCCCAATTCCCCAGGGCCTGTCCACTTCACTGGGGACTACGTGAGAGCCTGAAGGCCCCTGTGGTTCCTTGCAGCTCCCTGCCTCCTGCGGGAGCCAGCATTGCTTTGAGACCCAGGGAGTTGCTAACATGCAGCACCCTAGATCCCAAGCAGAAGAAGCACTCCTGGCTGTCACCGAGGAACTCAAAAGCTTACTAGACTGAGGAGGGTCAGCAGCGATTATTCTGCTTGACCTTAGTGCGGCATTAGACCCCATCAACCCCACACTGCTAAAAAACAGACTGAAGGAAATAGGTATCCAGGATAGAGCCTTGGAGTGGCTATGCTCCTTTTTAGATGATCTATCGCTCCAAGTTATGGATCAGGACTGTCGCTCTGACAGTCTGCCCACAAAGTCTGGAGTGCCGCAGGGCTCCTCCCTGAGCCCAACCTTATTTAATATATATGTAAGGCAGCTTGCCAACATTATACAGGAATTTGACATCCTAGGCATTTAGTATGCGGACGACACCCAGTTGATCGTCACTCTGCCCAGGACCACCACCAGGGACACTCTTTATTGGGCCCCTGCCTGAACACATTGGCTAACTGGATGTCAAATAGCTTTCTAAAATTGAACAGTGAAAAAACTGAATTCATGATCTTGGGTAACAGGGCCATCCCGAGACCCCTAAATCACTGGCCTCCTTGCATTGGGGATCCTCCAGTTCTTAAACTGGTGGTAAAAGATTTAGGTATGTGGCTCGACAATGCACTCTCAATTAACTTGCAGCCAAACAAATTGTCGGGCATATGCTTTGGACTCCTGAGGATGCTCAGAAAGTAAGTAAAAAATTTATTGTTTTTGATTAATTAAAACCATTTCAAAAATACATTCTGATAAAAACATTTTGGTAACTTGACTTTTCAATTGCTACTCTGTTAAAAAAAGTAAATGTATATGTCAAGACATGCATGAGTAATTCGAAAGTGCGGAATGTCCATAGTTCATTTTGCCCAGAGCCTCTGGGGTCTATACACAGGTTGCTGTACCGCTGGTCCTTTGCTAGGATGCTACTAGAAGCAGGAACTTAACAAGCTTCACATTTAGTTGTGGGTCCCTTGGGTTGAAGCATGCAAGTACTGCTTGTCTCCGGGTGCGTATGCCTCATTCATTAAAATGAGTTTTTAGGAGGCCTACCCTTTCCTCTTTTAGTTTGATGCAGGAGCATATTATATGTTCAATGTCCTCATTTCCAACTCCACATAGCTGGCATGAGTTCCCATAGTTCTTTCTCAGCCATGGTGGAAGATGAGGTATGGCTGGCAGGATTCCTAACCTGTGTTTTAGAAAGGCTTCTGTAGACTTCCTAGAGAACCCTAGTTCAAAGTATGCCATTGACCCAAATGATTTATAGCTACACAGAGTCATCCATGCATCGCTCCTGTGTGCAAAGGTGGCGTTTTCCTCTGTTAAAGAAAGTTTCTTGATAATCGTTGTTGGAATTTCCCATAGGTCGGCTAGTCCAGTAATTGCCAGAGATTCCTCCAAGTATGTTTTAGCCGGCAAGGTGGATGTGCTGCACAGTTCCTGCCAGAGCTGGTGGTTCAATGTATTCCTGGTGGAGTTCTTCATTTTATGCCAGGACTTGATGTACCCCTCCTTGCGAGGCGTTGCTTCGTTAGACCAAGCTCCAGCTGAACCTATGCTGGCGAGGTGTATGGCATTACTCTGTACGCTTTTGCCAAGGTGGTATCCATCAATGAAGCATCCCTACCTGTCAGTACCTCGCTGCCGTATGTAACTGATGATGGAATTTTTGCTTGTGCAACACGGAGAAGTGGAGCGAATGTTGGTCCTGTCAATTTTGTTTTGAGTTGCATTAGCGTTGTTACGATCGCCATTCCTTTCCTCTTGATGGCCTTAAGCTGGTTCGCGAATTGGCTCCCCTTGTCGATCATGACACCTAGGTACTTATACACATCACAGTTCGCAATTGCAGTTTTCCCAAGCGACCAAAAGTGGGGCAGTTTTTTCCCATTTATTGTCAAAATTTTTGTTTTGTCGATGTTAGCTTCTAGATAATTCCTCATACGGTTCCTGACCAGTATTCTGGGTCTTGTTTAAAAAGAGCTGGCGGAATCCCGTTTGGCCCAGTGCACCATCCCTCCTCCCTTTGCATATTTGTTCCCTGATCATGACGACATCGATTTCAATTGCCTCAACCTCATCAGTCATCACAGTTTGAAATTGAGGTACAGGAGGGTCATCCTTACTGATGTTTAATCCAAATACCTGTTGATTGAAATGACGTTCTAAAAAGGAAGTCCAGTTATTTTCTGTTATATGTGTTATTAGACCTCCATGTACCGGTTGTAGGAATTTATTTATCGTTGCCCAAAAACGGGCATTGTTATTTCCTTTGGAATCATGATTGAGTTTAGCCCAGAGTTCGTTTTCTTGTGATTTTCTTATGTCCCATTTAAGTTTCCTAAGTTCGCCCTTGCTCTTGCGGAGCTGTTGCTGTAAGTCCTTGTCCCCCGGCCGTAACCTCAATGTCCTTAGTGATTTGTTTATAGCTTTTTTTAAGGCTTTTCAAGGTCGCCCTTTGTGCACTTGTGGCCTTCCCTGCGACTGTTGGATCGTTGGGCAGGAAGTGTTGAACTACAGATGAGTAGGAATTTGAAAACATGGCAGTGAAGGTTTCCTATATATATGTGTGGTTTCCCGTGGGGTGTTTAAGCTTAATTAGTTGTTGTTTTGCCACCAGGAGCACCTCCCTGGAATTTGCTATAGATGACTTGATTCTTTTAAGGTTTATTGTGGGGCATGGTCACTGGCCCCTTTGTCTCCTAGGCAATAGCCTATTATGTGTTGGAAAAATGAGAGAGACACTAGGGTGTATTCAATTGTGGCGGTTACATGGCCTGAGTGAAATGAGGCGGCAGGTGGAGAGTCATCCACAAATCTGCCACTTAGCACCCTTAGGCCAATGTTCTCCAGGTCTTCTAGCAGCTCTGAAACACCCTTAGTTGTTCTTTCTTGAGCGCTATGCAATTGAGTTGGAATGTTCCAATAAAAAGACTGGGCTTGAATGTCTTCACTTGGTGGTACCAAATATGTGTTGATTGAAGTCACCTGACAAAATGAAGTTTGGAGAAGTGTGTGTACTCATCAGTTGATAAAGGTGTTCAATCAATGTTTTTGAGTCCTGTATTTTCTTTTTCGGATTTAGCTATGTATTAATTAGCAGTACCACCTCCTTTTTTCCACTAAGATTTAATTGAACCTTAGTGTTGTTTACAGCTGGGAGTTGAGGCGGTAATTCCTGCACACTATGGATTTTTGCTATTTTGATATAAGTAGACAGGCTGCCTGATAGACGCCCATAGTTACTTTTCCTTAGGGCGGTTGTGTGGCAACAAGTATATCCCTCTACTTGCAGAGGCTCCTCTTGCCATGTTTCCTGCAATAGGATGATGTCGAATGTTTTTAAATAACCGTGAGGCATATTAATAAGCAGCAGCGATAATTATCGCTAGCCGCTCTTAGCGAGAAAAATGTTATCGCTGGCTATCTCAGGAAATTATCGCCATGCTAGCGTTGTATTAACAACGCATAGCGCAATGGCGATAATTTCCCAGCGATGGCGATGTTTTCCATGGAACATCGCTGGTTTTCCAGCGATGTTCCATGGAAAACGGCGATAACCTTGCTGATACGACCCTGTGGTCGTATCAGCATAATCCACCCCCAATGGTAAGTATAGCTAAGTCTGCATTTTAGCAGACGTTAGTTTTTGGAGAAAACAGCTGTTTTCTCCAAAAACTAACATCTGCTAAAATGCATGGGCAGCCTTGTTAAATATGGCGATGTGTACTATGCCCCATTGAGTTTCTCTGTCACTCTGGGTGACCAGATGTATTAATGATTCTAGTGATCCGAAGGTGAACAGGGACATCTGCGTTATTAGCTACTGTGCTCGTTTGTATGCTCGATGTATGTTCTTTTTGTGGTGACCGTCCTTTGGCCTCCATAAGTACAGACAAAGTTTTGTTACTTTTGCGGGTTATTCCTTCTCTTCCTATGTTAAGTAAAGGGAATGGCTATCCAGTATTATAAAACACAGTGGATTGAATCCCCCAGGCTTTAAAGGTTTCCTGTTACTCCAGGACTTTATTTGTGATTTGGATGGTCCTCCAGGTGGCTTTGGTGGATTCCATTCCTTGTGCTTTGTCCAGCTTTACAAATTCTATTGAGAAGATTAACAGAACGTATACCTTTCAATGTTGGTATTGTGCCTAGGAGTTGGAGAATATTCCAGTGTGTTTGACCTGCACTTAAAAACTGACAGTACCTTGCACTCTGTTTTAAAAACAAATCTTGTTCTGATTGATTGAATCGCGCCAAGTAGCTGACATAACTTGCCCACGCTACATAAGGCTTTCACTGCATTTCACCGGCTAGGAGTACTTCCGCCTGTTAGAGCGGGACACATAGCGTGCGCCATTTTGGTCAGCGTTTCAGCAGATCTTGGTGAGGGCGCTTCCCCCTACTTAAGGGAGGGGAATGCAAGCGTGCAGCTAAGAGAGATTACCTGACACTCTGTTCATGGTAGAAGGGACACAGGGCAAAATCACGATCGCGCTCAGATGAATCTGTTTTAAAATATTCCTGTGTGTACTTAGAAGTGGCATTTAAAAAATTTATAGTATTTTATGCGCTCTGTATGAAAATCCAGTGTGTTTGACCTGCACTTAAAAACTGACAGTACCTTGCGCTCTGTTTTGTTGCGGGGATTCTGCTCATGTACAGAACTGTGCCCAGGAACCCAGGACCTCAGTGAATTGTGGTGTACCAGAAACTCACCTCAGAACCCAGATCCCTTATCTGACTAGCATCAGTGTCTCATTCGTTCTCCGCGCTACAGCGAAGCTACCAATGATTAGACAACCCAGAATAAGAGACTTAGGAAACTTCTCAGGAATAGTGGGCATCAAGAACACTCTTTCGTTTTGTTTTCTCGTACCAGTTCACAACAAGTGTAAAGAGACACGGTAAAGTTTAAAATGTTTATTTTAACTACGTGCTCTGCGGTGCAGTATCTTAGCAGACATTAGTAGGCTTATGATCAGAAATAATACATTCAGCATGGTTACAATTCCACATATTACAAAGGGAGAAATCATTTTACAGTGATAGGGGAAACAGAACCTACATGGCCTTACATTCCACCCTCCCCAAGCTAGTATTATGTTTATAACTAAAGAAGGTCTCTAGGGGACCCCATACCTCTTTAGATCTGTAGAGGTGTCTCACATCTCAGCACAGCACAGCTCTTCGTTCTGGAAAGGTTATTCTTCCAAGCGCCCTAATCTGGCTTGCAATGCTATATTAAAGGCGCTTGATTTTCAGTTGTGTGCAGCTGCGTACATGTTATGTCTAGAGCATGGGCCGATCAACCTGAACTTCAGCAAACAGTTGTTATTCGTTACAACAAACAAATGATGGACGGAATGCTGACAATGCAGACATTCTCCCCCAGTCAAGAGATCTGGGTTAAATCCATCGTTCTTTTGCCCACTACACCACCCCAGTTTAGACATGGCCATATGCAAATCAGTCTTGACCCTGTGCCTCATGGGAACAGTCCAGCCCGAACTGCCAAGCCATGTCTTCCCTGGACCGGAATCAAGCATCCTAGGACCGGTTTCTGGCTATCAGCCGTCATCAGCCAGGATAGCTTGACTCCAGTGGCGTAGTGAGCACGGGTCCCACGTCTGGGAATACCCATCCCACTTAGGGCGAAAAGCGTTACAACAAACAAATGATGGACGGAATGCTGACAATGCCAACATTCTCCCCCAGTCAAGAGATCTGGGTTAAATCCATCGTTCTTTTGCCCACTACACCACCCCAGTTTAGACATGGCCATATGCAAATCAGTCTTGACCCTGTGCCTCATGGGAACAGTCCAGCCCGAACTGCCAAGCCATGTCTTCCCTGGACCGGAATCAAGCATCCTAGGACCGGTTTCTGGCTATCAGCCATCATCAGCCAGGATAGCTTGACTCCAGTGGCGTAGTGAGCACGGGTCCCACGTCTGGGAATACCCAAACCACTTAGGGCGAAAAGCGTTACAACAAACAAATGATGGACGGAATGCTGACAATGCAGACATTCTCCCCCAGTTATTCGACCTTGGCGCTGTCTGAATATAATGTGCAGACTAAGGCCACTGTGTAAGGGAACAACAGACAGTTCTCATGTAAGCAAAGCAAGCGAGTTCACTTACAATAACAGCTACTGTAGTGTTGTGCGCAAAAGCAGCCAAGAGGCAAAATGGAGTCTAACGTCTAAACCACTTATGCTAACTTATGAATGCGTGGCAGCAAAGCTCCGCCCACATGACACCCTCCCCTGATCAGATCACGAACCAAATAAGGGAAAGAATTTCGGAATGCATAGTTCAAGTCCAATGGAGGCAGAATTTATGTGCAAAAAGAAGAATTCTTCATATGGATTACGGAGTAGGAACAAAATTATCACAAGAATCTGTAACAACAACAAAAAACAAAAAAATTGAGGTGTAATAGCACATATATCGTTGCAATTGTTATCGTTGGAAACACGTTATAAGTGACACATGCCCCTTGTAAGATCAGAAGGCAATGTGTATATTGAACTTGTGCCAGAAAGCAGGAACTGCAACACTTCTGTCTCCTCAATCGAGAACTGTGTAAGCAGCTGCAAGGGCCATAATCCAGATTCCAGAAACATTGCACTCATGGGGCATAATGGACACATTAGTTGAAATCAATCCGAAACAGGAGACGTCATATTAGTAATGCACATGAAATTGACGGAACCAAACGAGCTCCATATATTCAAGCTTTGGGGTGCGAAGTTGGAACAGCCATACATTGGCGTCCAGACGCACAAAAAGGACATCCGTGTTTCAGTAGGAAAATTATAAACAAAACACCAGCAACCAATGTAAGTATCAAAGGTAGACCTCCAAGGATGCCGGAAAAAAACAGAATGAAAAAATGCTGGAATCACACCAAAGACGGTCTGAAACGCGGTCACTAGACCAGAACTCACAAGCTTAAAAAAATGAGCCAGGCCTGTTGTGGATGAAGCATTAAAAATAGTATGAATCAAAGCTCCAAAATGAAATGGGAGATCCGTATTTAATAATGCATGTACTTCAGTGCGAGTATTAGCTACGTGAAGCACAAAAGTTTCACGAGAGGAAGTAAGAGCAACCTCTTTCTGTGACAAAAGAGCCCTAATTCTGCTCATCTTGTTGAACTCTGCTTTCAAAGTTGGTAACGACGGCCAGAGTGAAACATCAATATGCCCATGTGGCGGGGGAAAAAGGACATTTTTACAGC
The DNA here is from genome assembly GCF_964204655.1 of Triturus cristatus. Classification (NCBI taxonomy): domain Eukaryota; kingdom Metazoa; phylum Chordata; class Amphibia; order Caudata; family Salamandridae; genus Triturus; species Triturus cristatus. The sequence goes on along the minus strand of NC_140590.1, from coordinate 1,757,639,136 downwards.
AAACCACATGTTCAGATACAGTTACTATGTATGGAATATCGGCCAGCATACCACAGCAATCCTCATTATTTAAAAGGAGATAACTGCTGTTGGCTAGCAACGTGAAAGTAGGTGTAATAGCAGGTACCGGGATACCTTTCAAAATACAAGCTAAATTTGGGGCGTCCACATTGCAAGGGCCATGTAATTGTATATTTTGGCAAATTAATGAATGATCCAGAGTGGAAATACAGTCCTCCCCATTGAGATAAACTTCTTTTCCATCTCAAAGGCACCTATATGTAAATGGAAGGGACCAAACCTCATGTAGAAATGCACTACCTAAAGGCTCATATCTACCTAAAGCATAGTGTTTCATACACTATGTGAATTTAAACAAAGGAAAAGCAGTGTGATTAACCTGTGGATAAGCCAAACTGCTGAATTTGCCTCCGCCACCGAAAACAGCAAGGGTTCTAACTTTTCAATGTGTAACAAGGAATAAGTAGCATCTTTCATGGACATAAACTGTTGTTTATCAGTAAGATTAAACAGTAAAAAGAGAGAAGTGACAATAATGTAATCCCAAGGAACTTTCTCAGATTTTAAGGTTTGCAAAGTCCATGCAAACTGCATAACAGAACGTAATTGATTTTGACCATGATACAAAACAGACACTTCATCTTGAACAATATCAACAACAGATGACATAATACTATCTAAAGTGTAAATCCTAGAAGAAAGGGTGTTACTACTGTTCTCAACTACAGCAAGCACTTTTTCTAAATTAGCTTGATCAATAGCTCTAAGCCTAGCAGCAGCTTCAACTTGTGATAGCTTCCAAACTTCATTGTAAGCAGCATATATCCATCGTTTTGATCTGCCACCCACAGGACCTTTAATAAAGTCATTTAAATCAACATCATCATGTAATTGCAACAAGTGACTTTTAACGGATGTGAAAGTGGAATGTCTAAGCCAATTTTGACATAATTTACCCACAGAATATGTAGTAACAGAACGCGTGTTTTCAAAACGTGGATGCACTCTAACTTGTGTATAACCCTGCGTCAGACCTAAAAAACGATGCTGGCAGGCATTAGAACTAATCTGCCATATTAACCAGCCAGTCAGGTCAGTATTTGAAAAATTAAAGGAGGCATTCGCGACTTGCGACTGCAATTCGGAAATAGACATGTCAGTATAATTATCCCATCCAGGATATGTACCAAGATCAGGAATATTCGGAGCGTTCAACTTTTTAGAAGTAGCCAATCCAAAGCATGTAGTTTGGGAAATGACCGAATTTAAAAATAACATATGGCTCGGAATTAAACATGCACGATAACGCAATGGGTCAATTCTCCGTCCCATAGTGGGGGCCATACTCTTGATGTAATATGTTCCAATTTCCCTCTAACAGTTCAAGTTCTCCTGCCGGTTACTTGGTCTGATCATTCTTTAATCCATTTTACTTGGTTAATTACATCCCCAGATCCTTCCTCGAGGTTAACTGAAAGTAGACCTCCCCCTCGCCTAGAGCCTGTAGCTTTTGGCAGGGTTTTGTCAGAATCACGTCCATTCGCTGGGGAGGAACTGTCTGAGGCAGTAGGAAGCTTTCACAAATGGATTGCGAGAGCAGTGGATCAACTGGTTATACCTCAGGATCACAAGAGAGTTAGAATGACTCAGTCCAAGCCCTGGTTTTCCACGGAACTTAAAGATAAAAAAAAAGTGTGCAAAAAATTTGAACGCAGCTGGCATCAAGAGTACTGCCCGCTAGCCAAATTAGCTCTTAGGAAATGTCAGAACTGTTATTATGACGCAGTTAAGAGCGCCAAAGGTCAGTTTTATGCGGAGCGTATCGCTCAATCCAGGAACAACTCAAAGGAAATCTACTCGATTGTCCAGAGCTTTCTGAAGCCAGTTGCAGAAAGTAAGGCTGCCCCCGCCTCCAATTCCTGGTGCGAACAACTCTCAGATTTTTTTTATCAACAAAATACAAGCAATTCAGGCCAGTTTGGGGCCAGCTAGCTTGGGCCTGACTGAATATCCGGCCCATGCCGTTAGCGAGCCGGACCGCACACATATGACCTTGACAGGATTCACCCAATTCCACTGGCCGATACTTTGGCCATTCTTAAAGCACTCAAATCAGGATCCCCAGCAGACCCCTGTCTTGCCAGGCAGCTGGCAACAGTGGCAACAGTAGTTAATCCCAAAGTTAATAACATCATTAACTTGTCCCTGCAGTCGGCGAAGGTTTGCGAAAAAGCAGTCTTCAAACAGCTGTCTACGTTTATCGAAACTTCTGGTGCTCTTCACCTGGCTCAGTCCGGCTTTAGAGCCTCATACAGCACCGAGACTGCTTTGGTCGAGATAACAGAGGCTATTAGGGACTGTTGTGATTCTGTTGGCAGAGCGACCCTGGTTTTATTGGACCTCTCTGCCGCATTCGATACGGTCCCACACCGTCAACTGCTCGCTCGCTAATATTGGAATTTCAGGCCAGGTGTGGGATTGGATTGAATCCTTTCTGGCCAACAGATTGCAACAAGTGTGGGTCCCGCCTTTTTCTCCCACACCTAGAAGCATTACTACAGGCGTCCCTCAGGGCTCTACATTGAGCCCTTTGCTTTTTAATGTGTATGTGACCCCATTGATATATTTGGCAGGAGAATTGGGTGCCAAAATTATAGCTTATGCTGATGACACCCAGCTGCTTTTCACATGGAAGAAAGATGAGGGTTCTGTGGAATCAGCTAGAAACTGCCTGACGGAAGTTTTTAATTGGCTGTCCCAGGCCCAACTTAAATGTAATGAGGACAAATCATAGGTCCTTCTTTATGGGACCTTTCCGCGAAATTTTCGGGATGACCTGTGGCCAGCGGTCTTCCCCAAACCAAAAACCCAGGGTAGTCCAGCAAAAAACTTGGGAGTTTGGTTCAGCGAGGATCTTAGATTTCAAACTCAGATCAATAAGCTGGCAGGAGTGTGCTTTGGCACATTGAAGCTTCTTAGGAAATTCCTGCCGCTCCTACCAAAAGCGGCCAAAGAAATGGTGACCCGCGCTCTTATCCTGTCGCGGCTCGATTATGCCAATTCTCTTTACATTGGCCTCCCTTGCTACCGGATAAAAAAGCTTCAGACCATTCAGAACGCGGCCACTCGAATGCTTCTAGGCATTCCACGTAGCCTTGGAATCAAGCAGTCTCTTTGGGACTTGCATTGGCTCCCTGTTGACCAGCGCATTTTGTTTAAGGCACTAATTGTCACTCATAGTGCCCTCTACAAGTCTGGACCCTGCTATCTCATGAGACGTTTTAACTTCTATACGCCATCCAGGCTCCTACGGTCAACAGGTCAATGCCTTGTTGCCAACTTGCCATCCCACGATACCGTCTTACCAGAACGGGAGGGGGTTCCCTCTCCGTAAGGGCGGCTAGGGCCTGGAATAGCCTGCCCTTTGAGATCAGAAATAATTGCGATCTGAGGACATTTAAGAAGCAATTGAAAATCTTACTTTTTAATTAGATGGCTTAGCTCCAACTTTTACTTCTGCTCACCCCCGCACCTCCGGGTAGCTGTTCGTGTTATAAATGTGTGGTAACATAACATAACGATGCAAAGCTTCTGTGCCCTACACCTGCCAATTTTTCGAACCCCAAACTGATTTGAGATCAATTAAGTCCTTCCACAATTCATAACCCCCTACAGCCAATTGGTCCATAAAGGATTTGGAATAAAGCAATTTTGTGTTGGTCAATTGAACTTTAGAATTGGAAGACGTGAGCAATTTAAAATAAAAAGAACCAGGATTACTTCTAGTGAAATCAGTAAAATAAGTAACATTTGTTTAACACAGTTTTAGAACTACCTGCAACGGGAGACGGGCAATGTTCCCATTGGGTATAATGAACCACATTTCTAAACGAATTAGCTTTGTGTAAAAAATGATTTACATAATGCTGATAGCAGAAAAGGTCTGCATAGTTAGCAGACTCTAAATACAAATCCTCAGCATCAAATGCAGCATAATACTTTAAATCAGAAAAAAGGGCCTCAACGGCCTGTACATCCCAATCATCAGAGTGAATGTTGAGTTTAACCACATTACCTAAAGAAACACGAAGTACATTTGGGACATTTATGACCTCTGTAGGTCCATGAATTTGAAATTTAACAGCATCCCATACAATCCCTTCAGAGGCAGACCAAGCAGTGATATTTACAAAAGTCTGGTCCCACTTCATTCTGTGCGAAGAGGAGTGGGGTGCCAAAGTTCCATCAATAAATCGAATTGAAGATCTTTCTTCAAGATAGTGTCCATTTATGAGAAGAAAAAATACAACCACAAAACCAATCAACATGAATACAAAAATTAGAAAAAGCACCAACCAAATGTAAGTCCAGGGTGGAATCAAAAAATTTCTCTGAAACCAAACTGCAAAAATTGCAATTTTGGAAGGGGGTTTTGAAGTGGTAGAATCAGAGTCAAATGAAAAATGTCTGAGTTCCTCATTATTTAAAGCAAGACCAGGCAAGGACATATCCGCGAGATATGTATATTCAGTATCCATCCGTAGATTACCATCCGGTAGATCCAACACAGGACTAGCAACAGTACACATCTCAAGAGCAAGATCTTGGATGTTCACACATGCCGGAGTCAACACAGAGTTCCGCAGCATTGCTGGACAAGAAACCGTTGGAGTCATACTATGAAGAATCGGACACTCGCTGTAATTTGACATTGTCAATCGAGATGTACCTGTTGTCCTTATGACCAGGAAGTGGAGGTAAAACAACTGTTCTGGTACCCTGCACGCCAAGCACAGGAACTGGAGCACGATAAGACGGTCCAAACTCCTTTTTGTTCTGCACCTTCTCGCAGACCAGATCGCCAACTCATGGTAGCCAACCGACTACTGTAATTTGAAGTGCAGCATCAGTCGTGGAGGGCAAATGTTCCTTTGCAAGACTATCTTGAGTCTCTTGTAGTTTCTGTAATACAGCAGAATGATCATCTACGTCAAAGGGAGCGGCAGATGCCGCATTGTCTTGACCATCAAGGTCCGGGACAAACATCTTAATGCCAAAGAGCTGCTCGTACGGGGTCCGCCCACCCAGAGACCTTCTGAGGAGATTATTAAGTGCACGTTAAACATCATACAAATGGGCCAACCAGTTTTTACCCGTACCTATAACTCTAGCTATCAAGGATTGCTTTAAATCACGGTTCATTCGTTCCACAACACTATTACCCTCAGGTCAGTATGGAGACGAAAATTTGACCTGTACCCCCAAAGACCTCATGGCTTCTTTGTATGACTTACATGCGAACGCCGAACCCAAGTCAGAAAGGAGAGTACGACAAGCAAACATTCCCACAAAGACACGCAAATCCCTGATAACAGTTTGAGCATCAGCACTACTTTGTGGCCATACCCAGAGAAAACATGTGCACGAATCCACTGCAAGTAAGATGTACTTATACGCAGTATCGGAGGAGAAAGGACCGCAGTGGTCTAAATAAACACACGGAAGTGGTTTATTAGAAATATACAACTGCGTTTGTGGTGGTCGCACAGCAGTAGAAGGTTTAATCTGCTGGCAGAGCTTTTTCTTGTCTCCGCGAAATCTGTAGCCAATCCTTAAATCAGGGTGAAGTCCCAAAATGATGGAAACAGGCTGTGGTAACCCTACTCCTCAAAAAACCAACACTCGATCCAGGTTGTCTGTCTAACTACAGACCCATTTCTTTACTTCCGTATCCAGTAAAGATTCTGGAGTGAGTAGTTAGCAAGTCTCTATCCCAGTACTTGGAGGACCATCATCTACTGGATGAGATGCAGTTCGGTTTCCGCTCCAAACAAGGTACGGAAACGGCCCTGGTAACAGTCCTGGATGATATGCGAATGTGGGCTGACAATGGCCAGTCAGTTATTTTAGTACTGCTGGACATGTCAACCGCATTTGACACAGTGAACCATGGCATATTGCTTGAAAGACTATGGGTAGGAGTATTGGAGTTAAGGGTCGGGTGCTCAAATGGCTTCAGTCATATCTGACAGATAGGACAGAGGCAGTGAGCATCCAGCCTTTTTCATCTATAAAGACAGCCGTTCAATATGGCGTTCCGCAGGGGTCTGCCATCAGCCCGATCCTATTTAATATCTACTTGAAACCACTTATTCCCCTTAATAGAACTTTTGGAGTGGAAGTGATCAACTATGCTGATGACACGCAGCTATTGTGTTCTCATGGAAGGAAATCAATCAGTGTCTATGGATAAATTCCACGAGTGCATGCAATGCACTACCAATTGGCTTAGGAAGAACTACCTTCAATTTAATGGAAACAAGACAGAGGTTGTCTACTGTACCTCAAGTTAGATAGCCCGCCCACTCACCACGGAATTCCAGCTGACCTCCACAGGCACACCATTAATTCCAACTAAATCGGTACGTAACCTAGGGGTAATGATTGTCTTCAGCTGGACTCGCAGGTGAATAAAACCGTGGGTACCTGCTTCTCCTTAATTAGAGCCCTAAGAAAGATTCTCCCACTACTTCCCGATTCGGCTAGAATAGAAATAGTGAGGAGTGTCATCATGAGCAGACTGGACTATTGTAACTCCCTGTACCTTGGAGCTCCAAACTCCTTGATAGGGAAGTTGCAAGGGTTCCAAACCATAGCAGCCAAAATGGTGTTAAATCTACAACGCAGGTCTTCTACAACTTTGGCACTGAGAGAATTACATTGGCTGCCTATGCAGCAAAGAATACAATTTAAGTCTCTCTGCATGGTTTTTAAAGCTGTTCATGAATTGGGCCCTAAACCATTACGGAGAAAATTCTCGTGATACTTGCCCGCAAGAAATCTCCGTTCCTCCTCAGCCTATCTAGTAAATACCACAAAATTCAAAAGATCTAGAACAGGAGGGAGAGCCTTCAGTACGGTGGCCTCCCGGTTATGGAATAACCTTCCGATGGATATCAGACAGTCTGACAATCTCATGCATTTCAGGAAAAAACTGAAAACTTGGCTGTTCCCGAGAGAGGAGTAACATGCAGTGTTATCTTGTCCTCCCCTGTCTAGTATCTATCCTTGCATGACTAGTATATAGTTAACACCAAGGTAACTCTCTCAGCGCCAGGATACCCGCAGGGTGACAGAGCGCCATATAAGAACATATTACATTCCCTCTGTTCAAGATATCGAAGGGTCCTTTTGATTCGTATTCTGGGGTGAAGATAGTAATGGCAGAGTTCCTAGTTTGGTTAATCATGTGAGCTGACTGCTCAATTTGCAGGGTTGATGTTTTGGGATTGGCGCCCAGTGGAAGTGGCAAATGTAAAGTTGAGGTTGAGTTCAACTCCTGGTTTGGACCGTGCATAGGAGGGGGCTGCCTTACCTCAATTGGTTGTGACGTTCGGCTATTAATGCTGTCGTCCTGTTTCGGTTTGGGTTTAGTTATTCTATTGCCTTGGGTATCAGTTTGACCACTGAGTGATGACCGGGCTGCCCCCAAGGATGGTGTTTCCACTTGTATCACATCCACGTTTTCCATATATTCCATAGAGTAGGTTTCCTTTGGCTGATTGGACCTTCCCTCAACTTCGGAGATGTGGGCTGTGGTTGTTTGTTTTTGCGTTTGCTGCTGTAATGTTTTTGTTGTAAATAGAAGATAACATTTTGTGAGGCTCGGAGATGGTATTTTGTTAGACCTTTTCTCCTAAGTTGACGGCGTCGCTTAGCATTCTGCATTGGTGCTTGCTCCTTAGAGATAGTAGAAGAGACCTAGTAGGTCGGAAGGTTGTTGCCAGGGTTTTTTTGGACAACAGGACCCCTATTCGGTTACTCGTTGGGTACTACTTTATTTGAATTTGCCTTTGATTTCTCTTGATTTGGGACCTTTGGCAGGCCTTCTATGAGAGTGGAAACAATTGAGGGGAGTGACGATAATTTGTCAATAATAAGACCACAGCTGCAGTTCAATTTTGCTTCCTGCTGGGCTCTGCTGATTAAAAGGTTTAATTGACCTAGTTTTTCATCTATTCCCCCCACAAAAAGGGCCACAGTATCCAATAATGTCAACTGCAGGTCCATTTTATCTGACTGGTAATGTAATACATCAACAGTTTGTTGCATTGTATTTAATAAGATATGTTTGATACCTGTTTCCCAGTTTGAATTGGTGAGCCAGAGGTCAATGTAGGAGTTGGAGAGTTTTTACGTGCGATTGAGTTGTTAGTTGCAGTTTATTGGTCATTTCCTTGTTTCGCACCATGATTTATACTGATACTAGCTGTAGGCAGAAGCTGTTTTTCAGGAGTGTCCAATGCGTAGGATGCTATTAGGTCCACTCACTCCTGTGATCCCGGGTAGGAGAGGGGATCCTGCCCACCTCCCCTGGAAACCGGGGAATCCGATGAGATTTCAAAGGACTCATTAGGAGTGTCGAGGCCACCTCTTGTTCCCGCTCCTAAGGACAGTTGGGCCGATTTGATGGCCTCTCGATGTGATAGCGGGTCGTGAGTGGATTTGTGGAGGTCTATTTGAGGTGAGACTTTAAAGTGGTGATCGGGTTCTGGTGAGTAATTCAATTTATGTCCACTTGAGTCCTCCTGCCCTAGGTTTATGGCCTTACCATTCTTTGTTGTAGACTCTTGTAAGTTTTATAATTCCCTCTGCTTTTTGAGGTTGATTGAGCCAGTTATGGCATTGCGGGTTAGGATGAGGATGGGAAAGGATCGACAAGTGGCAAGCTCCTCGGCACGCCTTTCCACCTATCCCTCTTGAGAGTCAGACGGTCTGTTAATTTTGTTAGTTTTGTGTTTACAGATTTTTCCTGATGTTAACAGGGGGACCACAGGTTGGGCCACAGGTTGGGCCACTGGAGTTCCCACTGTGGCTTGTACCGTGACTAGTGTGGTCGGTGATTGTGGAGGCAATAGGGGGAGGAGTGGATCCTGAAGGCCCAGAATTGTGACGTTGGAGGAAAATATGGACGATGCTGGGTCCTTTTGAAATTGAAATTTTGAAGAGATTTTTGGATGGTCTAAATGAGGTCGGTAACTTCTGGGATTCTGTGCTGGGTTGCTGGGGGCCTCTGCTTCCTCTACTTCCTCCGTGGCTGTTAACAAACTTGTTGTACTTAGTTTTGTTTGTCCTTTTTGTTTGGCTTTGTGCACAGCGACCACGGGTTTCCCCCTTTTTCTGCCCAACCTCATGTTTAGAATAGTCTAGGTCCTCAGATGGTGCCCTACCTTCTGCCCTACTTTCTCACGCTTGCCCCTTTGCTATGTGTTGCGCTGCGTTGCGAGGGAGCCCTTCCAAGAATGGATCTGTCCGCTGCCGATGGGAGAGCAAGTTGAAAAATTCAATTCAATTTGGTCTTCAATTTGGTCTTTTTTCTTCGAAGTAGGGTTTTTATTAGCTTTCCAACAGTTAACGGTTTGCCTGCTGCTTATGCACTGTTTGACCTGCCTCCAGTAGCTCTTGCTGCTCGTACTGCTCTTTCTGCTACTTCTACTCGATTTGCAAGCACTAACTCAGGCAGGATGGCAGACGGGCAGGTGGGCAGACAGGCAGAGGGGTGATGACAAAACTGCCCCTAGTTTCTTGTTTTCCTGGGTTTGGTGGAGTTGGTCTGATGGTATCTGGTAGCATCCAGCAAGTCGGAATAGATCTGGTGCCCAAGCTGTCCACCTGCAAGTTCCACCAACCAGGCTGGGCCTGGCAGGTAAGGGTGGGTGGAGGATGAGGACGAGGTGGTGAAGGGCCACGCTTGCTCTCACAATCCTCCACCCCAGCACCCGGCTGCTTACTGTGAGGCGAAGGGCAGCGAGGCTAGCAAGGTGGCAGGGGAGGACAACACCAGGCACCAAGAGAGTGCCGGAGGACATTCCATGCGGTGGGCGTGGTAGACACAGGTAGTCAGGGAAGGTTATGAAGACTGCTCCTTGTTGCCCTCCTTGCCCCCTCAACCACCTTACCGCAGTCGTGCCACCTCCCACCACTCCTCAGGCTCAGGCTCCGGCTGGGATCCGCGGATCAGCTGATGATCGGCTGGCGTCCCGCCAGAGGCACCTCTTGAACGCCCAGTCGGTGTCAAAAGCCACGGCAAGGATTTGTGGCAGGGGTTTTGCAGCGTGGTCCGTGGTCCGCGTCGAGGTCCACGGGGGACTGCAGGGGAATCTCGGGCAGAACTGGAGCTGGAGTCAGTGGATTTCCAGACCACCCGCTGCCTCACGGCTCGCGACTCCCCAGACGCAGCACCTCCGTAGCACCTCCACTCGCTGCTCGCTGCTAGCACTGCCCCGGAAGCTCTCGCACTGCTCTGGAAGCTTGCTTCAGACACACAGAGTTCGGGCTGAACTGTTCCCATTGGGCACAGGGTTAAGACTCATTTGGATATGGCTGGGTCCAAACTGGAATGGCATGGTGAGCAAAAAAACGAAAGATACTAGAATTCATCCCGGAGCATCTTAGGAAAACCATCATACAGTCTTTGATTGTTTCCCGCCTGGACTATGGGCACTCCCTATAGTTGGGCTCCCCCAAGTACGTGATCAAGAGGCTCCAGACTGTGCAGAATGTGGTGGCCAGGCTCTTGCTCAAACTCCATAGACAAGCGCCAGTGAGAGAGTCCTTGAAATTACTCCACTGGCTTCCAATAGCGTCAAGAGTAAAATTTAAAGCCCTCTGTATAGCTCACAGGGCAGTAAATAACAAAGGCCCACCCAAACTTAAATCCCTGATTCCGGTTTATGCCCCCTCGAGATCTCTGAGGTCATCTTACTTACACCTCCTCACCACCCCTAGAATTAAAAAATCCAGATGCGGAGGTGGATCTTTCTTCCACTTGGTGCCTAAACTGTGGAATGCTCTCCCTCTGGACCTCAGAGGGCAGCAAAATGAACTAATTTTCAGGAAAAAGCTGAAGACCTAGTTATTTCTATCTGGCTATTAAGGGGCCTTTTGTCTTTCACCACAGCTCTCATTGTCAGCGCGGGGAGCCTCCGGGTAGCCATGCGCTATATAAATCACTTTCAAATTCAAATTCTGTTTCCCTGCTCACTTGATAGCAGGCAGGAAAACAGATACACGCTCTGCCTCCTGCAAGCACGAGCCTTTACAGCTCTTGTTTGCTGAAAGTGGAGCAAGTTTGCTATGGCTTGGCGGGGGTGGTGCTCCCCCCAACCCATATCAAACTGCAATGACCCAGGGTTGAGCACAGCGGGACATTGCTGGAGCAGGCCCTGGGGGGTGGCTGTCCCCTGGGCCATCTATGGCTCCACAAGGGGGGCTGCGTGGCCCCTTGCAATGTAGTCAATCCTCAGGGAAGTGGTGGTCCCCGGGGCTGCGGGGGCCACACAGCACCCGTATGTACTTATACAGAGTTTTAAAAAAAAAAAAAAGAATTTTATTTACATTTTGACATGTATACAGAGGAACTCGAAATGAAACAACCCCCCATCATACACAGTATTAACATTTCTGTTGGTACATATTCTCAATGTTACAATATAACATTTCACAGCATACAGTACTAAACATCCATATCTGTCCGAGTGTTATGTGCATGAACACGTTATCTTTACAGAATGGTATACTGGTAGATTTTATGCACTTATGATTATTAAGTTCTTAGCCCCTGCAGGCGTTTTATTGACTGGTGTTTGCTTTCGAAATGGGGACTCATATGCACTTTAATTCATATCAAGGGTAGCCTTCATTTGGTATCAGTTACGCCATTACAGCCCAGTGCTATCCTGTCCATCCGGGGTATCTACGGTACCATCTGTTGAAGACAGCAGGTATGCCTTCAAGGGATCCAATATATCCCTCGGCCTGGAAGTGGGTGGGAGCAATTCTGCATAGTTGAACGACTACACTTGCCACATTGTGAGATCTTGCAGCCATTCATTAAATTTGGGGGCTCGACCCCTACCCCGTCTGCAAACCACGTTTTGTTTGGCAATTATGAACCCTAATACTAGGTATTTCTTATATACAGTGTCAACTTTGTCTGTGTGCCCCAGTAAGGCAATGTTGGTGGATATCTATAGTGTTGTACCCGCCATCTGTGCCATTCCCTCAAATAACTGTTGCCAGTATTTAAAGATTGCAGGGCACTCCCAGGCTAAATGAAAAAATCCAGCCCCGTCTCTACCACATCTAGAGCATTTGTCATTGTCTCTAAGCTTAAATGTGTGGAGTTTGACCTGGGTATAGTATAGTCTATGTAGAAACTTATAGGGAATCAATCTCAGCCTGCTATTAGCTATTAGCTGTAATGGCCTCTGTTTGCTTACAACAAAGTTCCCACTGTTTGTTTACGAAGGTCTGTGTAGTGATTACACATGGCAGGTAAGTGTAAGAGCACGTACTTTATTGACTGTTCGTCTCCACAGATTCCAAGAACTGACAAGATCATCCTGGGATTCAAATCATAGTGTTCTATTACCATTACAAAGGACATCATAGCCAAAGCAAGACATAGACATAAACAGAGAACTAAAGGAGAGACTACTACACCATCTCCTCTCTTTCCAATAGTACTTGGAACTGGAGAAATAAAGACACAACAACAATGCAAGAAACAAAAAACAAAAAGAACAGGAAGAATAGAGAAAGAAAATGAAAATAAAGGCAGTGTAAAACACAATAAAGTTAAAGAATAAAACAAAGTATCACACAGCAGAATAATCAGATATAACAATCACTGAAGAATAAAACAGGATACACGTCCAATTACTATTACAGATTTAAACAATTTGGCGGAATACTCGTCCTGCTACTCCTACATGGAGATACATATTTCAATGAAGTTTCAACCCTGGAAGGTATCTGCACCCTCTCTTTAACTGATAGTTTACTAGAATCAGATTGAGGCTGAACAGAATTTTCCTATACAAGACCTAATTGCTTCACCACCTTCAAAGGAATTTTATAAACTCTAGATAGGTTCCACCAATTTTTCCCATTGATTCTTATGGCAAAACGTGAAGTAGCATCCACCCTAACAGGAGGACCAAACTTTGACAGCATCTTAGGGACATTGTGAGGGAACTTACTTCTCACCCAATCTCCAACCTTAATAGAAGATTTTCGACAATCCTCATCAGAATTCATTGTTTGGGGATTTGAAGTAGAATTATTTTGAGACAGAAGAGCAGGACAAGATTGTATGTTTGTTTTTCCTTTTATCTCTCAACATTCTGATAACAGACCCCATTTTTTCATCCAGGCAGGACAAATGTGAAAAGAAGCTTGTCTTCCTCTAAGTAGGGCAAAAGGACTAGAACCAGTGATGGTATTTGGAGTAGTGCGATGTGCCCACAACATACTTTGAAGAGCCTCTTTAATATCAACATTAGGTGAGACAGCCCACTGAACACATTCAACCAGAATACGGTTAGTGCGCTCAATAAAACCATTAGCTTGTGGGTGATAAAAAGCCATACGCCGGTGAGAGATACCAGACTGGTGATGAAAATCAGACATTTCCTTGGAGGTAAACTGTACCCCATTGTCGGATACAATTTCCTTGGGAAAACCCTCTTTAGCAGAAAGACTTTGTAAAAACCTGATGACTTTTTGTGAGTGTGGATCTGTCATAAAATTAACTTCCCACCACTTACTGAAATAATCTGCAACAACCAATGCAAACTTGTATTTGTTGGGTAGAACATTGAAAGTTCCAACAAAGTCAATGGCTAACTTCAACCAGGGACTCTCAGGTGCCTCGACACACTGTATAGGAGGTGAAACAATCTTGATAACCTTATCACTTGTACAACAAGTGATACACCCTTCCACAACATCATTAATTTGACGGTCCATGGAAGGCCACCAATACACGGAACAAATTCTTTTCTTCGTGTTGGTCTGGCCAAGATGTCCCTTGTGACCATAATCAATGATGCGACTCCTGAGAGACTCAGGAGGAACAAACTTATCCCCACGCATGATCATCTCACCACCCTCCAGAGTAAGCTCATCAGCAACCTTGGCAAAGGGATGAAAATCAGAGTCAAAATGCTTCTCTTCGGGCCAACCTGACACAATAAAATCTTTAACTTTTTAAAGTATGGTATCAGATTCTATCCCACACATCCAATCACGCTCAACAACCCACACAACAGACATCCACCTCAGCAATTAAACACTCATCATCAATATTGACATCGCAATCATCTTTACCTAAAGGCAAAGGAGACCTTGAAAGGTAATCAGCCCCATCCCACCTGGGATGTGAGCAACAACAATGTTGTACTGCAACAGTTTTGAACTCAACCTAGCAATTCTGTGAGTGTGGTCTTTTACGATCCTACCCTCTAGAATAGGGATGAGGGGCTTATGATCTGTGAGAAGCGTGAATGTCTTCCCCCACAAAAAACATTTGAACCGCTCAACCGCCCAACAACACGCAAGTAATTCTCTCTCAATAACTGAGTAGTTTTTTTCACTCGGTGGCAGAGCTCGAGATGCAAATCCTACAGTGTATTCCTTACCCTGTTTGATTTGAGAAATCATTCCCCCAAGACCATCTAAACTTGCATCAACAGACACAGTACAATGAAAAGAAGGGTCAAAAGGAGTAAGAATCTCACAAGAACCAAACTCTTTTTTGATCTTCAAAAATTCCTCTTGCCAAACATCATTCCAAAAAAAAGCCATTTTCCTTTTAAGCAGATCTCTCATGTGCACAGTTTTTGCAGAAAAATTGGGAATGAATTTAGTGTAAAACTCACACAAACCCAAAAATGAAGAAACCTGTTCTTTTGAGATAGGGCAAGGAGAATTAGATATAGCTTCAATGAGGCCCTCTCTTGGCACAATACCATCACCTGAAATACGGTGACCCAAATACTCTATGGACTCAACACCAAAGACACACTTTAGTTTGTTCTCCACAATCCCTCTACTTTCCAAACTCTTCAAAACTTTAGCAAGATTCCTGTCATGCTCGTCCTTGTTCTTGTCAGCCACCAAAATATCATCTTGAAATACAACCGTATCTGAACCACCCTCCAACACCTTTTTCATAATACACTGGAAAACTGAAGCAACCGACGCCAGCTCAAACGGCATTCTTCGGAACTGGAAAGTTCCAACCGGTGACACAAAGCAGTAAGGTGCTTGGAGTTTGATACGCCGAGGCTAAATCAATCTTAGAAAAGTACTTTGCACCAACACATTTTTAAAGAATATCATCAATACGGGGAAGAGGGTGCGAGCCAATCCAAATCTCTCTATTGAGACTGCGCAAGTCAATACATACCCTGAGATTACCATTTTTTTTTCTTGCGACCACCAAGGGACTTAACCAAAGAGATGACTCTATAGGTTCAATGACCCCACTTTCAGACATTTTCTGGAGTTCTTAAGAAAGATCATCTCTGATACTGAAAGGTACATTGCGCGATTTGTGTTTAACTGGTGAAGTCCCATCCTTTACTTTAATGAAATGTTTGAAACCAGTAATACAACCCAAATTGTCACCAAAAGCTTTGGGAATTTTTTTTGACCAATAAACCAAACTTTCCTCTACAGGTTGATCACCCACTACAGAAACCTATTCTGAAGTGCCAGGTCTGAGAGTAATTCCAAATAACCCCTGGTGATACCAACCAAGAATGTTGATCCCCTTTTTGGCTACATAAACTTTCCCTTGTATGTGCCTCTCCTTAAAAACTAAAGAAGTCTCAAAAAATCTTGTTAAGTCAATTCTTCTTCCTTCATATGAACCAGGACTTCTATCTGGAGGATTGAGAGGTCTATGTCCCCAAGTACTTTCAAACAATTCCTCTGTAATCATAGTCATTCTTGCCCCCGAATTGACCAACAATTTCAAACATCTTCCATCCACCAAGATATCTACTATAGGATCAACACACTCATCTGAATCATCTTTTTCCACTACAACAAAGTCAGTAAGGGAACTTACAACTTCACATACAGGATCATGCTTTGGTTCTTCCGAATACACAACATTGACACTCCCTCGAAAACCACACATTTTAGCAAAATGTCCCTGTTTCCCACACTTACGACATGCTGAGTTCTTCGCCGGACATATCCGCGCGTTGGGATAATGTGATGGGAAACCACAATTATTACATAGATTTTTTTTTTTTTTAAATTTTTTTTATTGGTAAACAAACATCAGCGATACAGTTACATTTCAGAGGAAGTAGTACATTAGGCTTCATGGGAACAGTAGGTAAATCACAGTACACAGAGTAAATTGAGGAAGGTCTAGGGTGAAGGGGTATCATTGTTACTGGGAGCCAGGGGATGTTGACATATATCTGCTCGATAGAAGTTCCACAAGCCCCAGACACGGGTCCATTTTTTTGGGACAACCACGGGCCACATATACAGTTTTTTTCTCGAAACATTGCCCAATCCAAGTCTTTTTCCCAGTCACGCACTATAGGAGGGAGCGGTGCCCCCACCGCTGGGCGATGTTTCTTTTGGCTAGCATTAGTCCCAACGTGACCCATTGTATCAAGCAGACATTCAAATCTGTCGGCTCCCAAATGTTTAAAAGACACCTGTGAGCTTCCACACGCAGTTGTGCGGACAAGACGGTATTAATAATGTCGTGAATGTTACGCCAATAGGGTTGGATCAGTTCGCATTCCCGAACTATGTGAATAAAGGTGCCCAACTGGCCACATCCTCGTCTACAGTCTCCCTCCTCTGCCCTCCCCATCCGCACCAATTGAGGCCCGTTACATATACCCTATGTAGGAATTTTAGTTGGACAAGTCGGAAACGAGCTGGTATTGCCACTACTCTGGGGGAGGAGATGGCCTCCTGCCACTCCTCATCGTCCATCTCAATGCCATCCCCGGTCCACTTCTATCAAAGTGCCCGGAGAGGATCCGACATGTTGTTGACCAGCTGTTTCTATATCAATCAAATGGTACTATCAGGAATATGGCTGTCCAATATTCTATCTTCTAGTGGGGATGATTCCGGTGGTGTGGCCCCGGGCTGTAGATGACTGCGTAGTGCGTGCCTGACCTGCGTGTAGCGAAAGTGTTCCGAGTCAGCCAACTTGTACTGTTACTGCAATACAGCGAATAACTTAATGTCAGATTTTTCCCACAGATTATCTATGTGGGAGATTCCTATGAGATCCCATTTGTCGAATCACTTACTCCTCCACAAATTACCAAGTTGTTCGGAATCCCATAATGGTGTTGCAAGTGTAAGCCTCCATCCCCAACCAATGTATTTAGTGGCTGCATGCCAGACATGCACTGCGTGTTTAGTGGGGCCCGTGAGTGTGTGATGCCGAGGTGTAGAGTAGAGTGCTCTGTTGAAGTTCCCCCCAGAAAGGAGCCATCTATTCATACTATAACCCGGGTTTCCAGGTTAGGTGTATGTCCAGTGATTAATGGAGGACAGTTGAGCCGCCCAGTAGTACAGTTTGATATTGGGGAGGCTGATGCCTCCATCGTACCAGTTCAAGGAAAGCTTACCGAGAGTGATACGCGGTTTGCCATTCCACAATAGATCCCTTTGGAGGCCCTCAACTTCTCTAAAATAGGGCGCGGGTATCGGGTCCAGTGAGTTCTGCAGGGCATACAAGAACCGGGATAGAGACATAATTTTAAAAAGGGCAGCCTTTCCCAGCAGGGAAAGGTGAAGCGATTTCCACCTGTCAATGTCTTTACACAGCCTGAGCAAGGGGGGGCGCAGCTTGTTAGCATAACGGAGGGAGGGGTCTAATGAGAGAAAAAAAACAGATATTTAAAGCCTTCTGCACATGTTTGTATAGGACACACCCGTGGTGAGATCGGCGGTTCACCCGCCACTATGAACAGGAGGGACTTGCTCTAGTTTATGGAGTAGCCGGAGTATCTACCAAAGATCGTGAGGATATCTAAGACCACTATCAAAGATCGTCTCGGATAGGTCAAATAGAGGAGAATGTTGTCAGCGTAAAGGGAGATCCAGTCCTCCTATTACAAAGATTTTTGTTATACAACCCTTTTTTTTGTTTTGAAAAAAACAAATCTATTCCCTTTTTGCGGAATCAGATTCACATTTGTCTCCCTGAATTTTCTCATTGGTATCTTTTTTTGATCTTTGACAGCACCCACAACATTCTTCTCAGGTTTGAGTTCTTTCGATTGCTATATTTTTACAGTGCTAATCGTTTCCTCCAAAGTAAGATTCTTTAAAGTAAGTAATTTCTATTGGACTTTCCTATCCCTGCAATGCACAACAATTTGATCTCGAATGAGTTGCATAGAAAAGTGCTCGAACTCACACTCTGAAGCTAAAATACGTAAAGCTGCTACATAGGATACAATGCTTTCATCGCTCTCCTGTTCGCTCGTAAAGCACTTGTGTCTAGAAACAACTAAACTGCTTTCCACATCAAACTGCTTTCCCAACATGCCCACAGCTTGGTCATAAACAATTAACTCCTCTTCTCCCGCAACCACAACAAGCGGAGGTAAATGTTCTAAAACAGCTTGAGCTTCAACACCTAAATTGTGTTCTAAAATGAAACTCTTCCTCTCCGCACTAAAGCTCGAACCCCCTATGCACCTAAATATTTTTCAAAAGCTCTATACCACACTTTACATTTGGCTGGTGGATCACCTGAAAGCTGTAAAAAAGGGGGAGGGGCTTGTACATTTTGCATGGTGAAAAAGGAAGTGAAATACCCACTTAAACAATGAACATAAAATAGTCCACCTGTGAAAGAAAGTTAAATGAAGAAAGCAAAACTACTTCAATAGAAATATAAATAGTCCACCTGTAAAAGAAAGGTAAAAAACAAAACACCACCACTTTGATATAAAATATTACAGAATTTCACTGTGGGAAGATAGTCAATGTAACTAGTATCTATTCCAGGCAGCCGTGACTTCAAAAACGAATAAAAACTCTATCCGTGCCGTAATAAAAAAAACACAATCACAAGAAAAGTTTCAAAGACTGTCAAACACTTGAAGATGCTAAAAGCATGGAATGGATTCTTCCCAGCGCGATGTCTCAGGAAAACACGAGACACAACACACTGGACGCTGTACTAAAAATTAAAGCACTCACTGTGGACAGGCTTTGAACACAATAAAATACCAGGAATTTCTACCTCTGAGGTTCGCTCACTGTGTATAAACGCTCACCGTAGATAAAAGTAAAAGCAATGAAGTACAAACAACTGCTGCTGGTGAGATTCCCGGTGAGGTTCCACTGATAGCGTTGTGCTCAATAAAGATGCGTAGATACAGCACTCACAGCCTGCTCACCATACGAAAATATTGAAGTACTTTGAGCTGCCTGCTGCCGGTGTAATTCTGCTGATTCCGCTCCTCTCCCAATGCGTCGATTAAGCTGAAGAACACTTCTGCTTCCTGTAACAGCACGTTGTCACGCAGCAACACTCTGTTCCTTTTTTTTTTTACGTGCAAGCGCTTAGCACGTAGTTTTTTTCTCTCTTCCAGCTGCTAGGCAACCAGGAAGTGACGCACACCCTCAGAGACACTGACCTGAATTCCTTATGACGTTTAGCTCGTCTCCTCTAACTCCCACCGAAGATTCTGAGACGTCATCAGATGGACAAGACTGCGCTTGAAGAAGGATCTCTGCCACCTGAAATTCCAACAGATACATCTAGGTGAACATTAAAATGGCAGAGCACGATCGCTTCTCTAACAGCCAGGAATCTCGATTTCCACAGGAAATACAGCAACACAAGAAGCCAAGAGATCCCTGAACACCGCCGACCAGTATTTTCTCCACACTTGTAGATTCCTTCTTGGGCAAAATAAGGAAAGGTGATAATAAAAATAGAAAAGTCTCACCAGTAATCAAACGTTGAAACAATAAGATGCTCCCAATGTGGTCAAAAGGCAGGTGAATGGTTTTCTATGCTGTAGATCTCTTTGTAGTCGAAATCCCCTCAGATGGAGACGGATGTCTCTTGAGGATAAAAAACGCAGAAGACTTGGAACACAAAAAGTCTTCATTACACACATGGGTGGAGAGAACAGTCCAACTCATCACCAATTTTGTAGTGATTACACATGGCAGGTAAGTGTAAGAGCACGTACCTTATTGACTGTTCGTCTCCACAGCTTCCAGGAACTAACAAGTTCATCCTGGGATTCAAATCATAGTTTTCTATCACCATGACAATGACATCATAACCTAAGCAAGCCATAGACATAAACAGAGAACTAAAGGAGGGACTACTTCTGTCTGTTTCCCATTATAGACAAGATGTCAACATGCGTGGTGTAGTTGCTTTTTGCGTGCTGTGATAAATTAGCAACATAATGTGCTGTGGTGGTTCAGGTTGTATAAGCTCATGGAGTGGTGGAAGAGTTGGGGGTTTGTGTGGGAATACTGGCGTAGCCGCCTTAACACTTTGTGTTAGTCTAACAAACATGAACAGCTCCATAGATGTAGGTATTTGTCCGCCAAAGAATTGTTCCTTCATCAGAAATTGCCCATCTGTATATAGGTCCCCCCATGTCTCAATCTGAGTTTTTCTAACAGTAGTCTGCATTGCCTGTCTTAGGTAACCCTGGAGATCCGGGTGGCGAGTCAGGGGCAGTCTAGGAGAGTATAGCATTGGTCTGTCGCGCCTAGTTGCAATTTTCCTCCAAGCAGAGTTAGTGCAGTCGACCGTGGTGGGATCATTATCTCGTATTTTAGGGGGAATGGGGATGAGGCCCGAAAGGGGGGTGGGGGCTGTATTTCCCATTTCTACAGCTAAATGCGGCATAAAGGGGGTGGGTGTAATCAATATGTGGCACAGTGTGCTTGTGTGCAGTAATAATAAAGTTCAAAATCGGGTACCTCAAAGTCTCCCTGTGAAAATGGCACTGTCAACATTTCCCAACGAAGTCTTGCCTGTTTGCCTCCCGACACCAATCAAATTGTTAGTGCTTTCAGTGCTTTAAAAGATTGTTTTCCCGGATTGTAGGGGATATTGGTGAATAGATAAAGAAACTAGGGCAGTATTATCATTTTTACCAGGGAAATCCGACCTTCCGTGGATAGTGGCATAGCTGTCCTCCTCGTGATGGAATCCGTGACGTCTTCCAGTTTTTTACAGTAAATGGAGCGCATTTGTTCATTTTTGTCCCTGATGGCTTTTATCCCTTGTTATTTGACCTCCTCACCACACCACGTTAGGGGATAGTTAGGTGCATATAGTACAACTGTATCAGTTAGCATAAAAATGGCTGATTTATTCCAATTAAAATTTATACCTGAGTATTCGCCAAATTTTGTAATTTCTCCTGCGGATCTTTGAGGTAAATTGTAATGTCATCTTCGTACAGTGAAATTAAAAGTTGTCTGGTTAGATATGCAGGCGCACTTTCCTTGTGGTGTTGTCTCAGCTTAGCAGCCAATGGTTCTATAGCTAAGGCACATAGTATGGGGGATAAGGGACAGCCCTGATGTGTACTTCTAGTGATTGTAAATGGGGGAGATCGCGTCCCATTAGGGAGTACTGTAGCAGTAGGTTGACAGTACAGGAGCTCTACCCACCTGAGAAATTCAGGGGGCATTCCCATTTATCTCAAGGTCCCTATGAGATAATCCTACTCAACAGAGTCAAATGCCTTGGTGGCATCAAGAAACACTGCCACCGCGACTCTGTCTGGGTCAATATCTTGTATGACAGTAAAAAGAGTCCTAAGGTTATGTGATGTCGATCGCCCTGGGATGAATCCGTACTGATCGGGTAGTACCAGTCTATTCATTAACAGATTCAGCATATTTGATAGGACCGTGGCGAGAATTTTAGTAACACAATTTATCAATAAGAGTGGGAGGTAGGATAGGGAGGTAGGATACGCAGTGTACAGAAGGTTTACCAGGTTTGAATAGGGAGGTAATCATGGCCTCTCCCATCGTAGTTGGGAGTAGACCTTCCTCTTTTGCCTCGTCAAAGGCTGTTTTTAAAATAGGGACAAGTTGGGTCACATAAGTTTTATAAAACTCGATTGGTAATCCTTCAGATCCTGGAGACTGGCCTGATTTCATTTTCATGTTATGTTATGTTATGTTACTAGGTATTTATAGAGTGCACGGCTACTCCCAGGAGTGTCCCGGCGCTAACATAGAGAACCCGTAACAAGAAACCTCAGCAGTCAGACCCAGATCGCCGATCATAGAAACAGCAACGTTTTTAGTTTGTGACGAAAGCGCAAAAGATCATTTTCCCGGCGCAACTCAATTGGTAGATTATTCCAGAGTACAGATGCCAGTACCTGAAAGGAGCGACCTCCCAGCCGAGCACGATAAAACCTTGGGGTCAATAAAAGACAGGAGGACGAAGACCGTAAACTGCGTGCGGGAGCATACTGCTGGCATCTATCCCTCAGATAAGGAGCGCCGACATTATGAAAGGCCTTAAAGGCCAATACCAGTGCCTTGAAAGACACCCTCTTACGCACTGGGAGGCAGTGAAGCATTCTAAGGAGAGGAGTCGTGTGTGTGCGGCGATCAGCCAAGAAAATAGCTCGGGCAGCAGCGTTCTGAGCGACCTGAAGCCGATTGATCAGATACTCGGGAAGGCCTAAATATCGGACATTCACGTAGTCGAGCCGAGATAGTATTAGGGCTTGCACAACTATCTTCCTGTGGGATACAGAAAGTAAAGGTAGGATGTTGCGCATCATCCTTAGAAGGCCGAAGCAGGAACCCACCACCATTTGAACCTGGGCATTCATGGAAAGGTTATTGTCCAATTTGACCCCTAAATTCTTGACTGTAGTAGCCAAGGTGGTTGGAGGAGACATTCTTCACCCGGCATGCAGCCGAAAAAGATCATTTCTGATTTTTCAGAATAGCAGCATAGTTGGTTTACGTTAAACCAATTGAATACCGCAGATAGGCATAGGTTAAGCCTCTTCCCGTCCAAGACTTCACCCTTGCCACACGTGAACAGCAGTTGCGTGTCATCAGCATAGGAAACGATTCTGGCACCAAATGGTTCAACTAACAATGCCAGGGGAGCCATATACACATTAAACAGTGTGGGGCTCCAGATGGATCCCTGTGGAACTCCCACATTCATTGGTTGAATGGGGGTCTCAAAAGGGGGGGACCAGACTGTCTGCTGGCGATTGGTAAGGTAGGACCGGAACCATTGTAGGGCAATGCCGCCAATATGGCACCTCCAGAGACGATCAAGAAGAAGGTCGTGAGGTACGGTATCGAAAGCTGCCGATAAATCAAGATTAAAAATCAAAATTAGCTGCTGTGATTTCATCCTCCTCTAGACTTGCCTCTAGGAACCCCCTCTGGAGTCTCCCAGCCAGGCCAGGGCAGTATCTTCGAAATATGATGGGAGATCAAGTGGTTGTCTCCTATGTCTGGTGTATAAGACTTTGTAATATGTTGTAAAAGTGTGTAAAATGCTGGTAATGTTTCTATGTATTCCCCCCTCGGCGTCCTGAATTTCTGCAATGTAATATGAATACTTGGGATGGTGGACAAAGTCTGCAATGGCTTTTCCTGGTCGATCTCCTTCCCTGTATTTACATGCAACATGACATTTACTTCTAAATTTACATTCACGCTCAGCTGTTTCGTTATATTCCGTCAGTTTGTTTTGAAGATCAACTTTTGTAGTTTTCTCTGTGACTACGCTACACAGCTCTTGCTCCAATGCTTTAATATCTGTTTCAAGTCGGCTAAGGTAGTTACGGAAATCTTTTAAGATGCCCCCTCCCGTAGCTATACAGGACCCCTTAATGGTAACTTTGAAAGCTTCCCATACGGTGGTAACCTTGGGAATGGAATCTGTGTTGCGCTCAAAAAATTATTGGATTTCCTGTCCGATTTTGGCCTTGAAGACAGTGTCTAATAAGGTCATTGGGTTCAACCTCCATTTAATATAAGGAACTTGGCCAGTCGGAAGTGACATTACCATCTTCACTGGGGAGTGATCTGAGAATGTCCTTGCTAGGTGTACTACTGAGTCCACCCAATGTCCCATACCTTTCGAGATTACCCAGTAGTCGAGCCTAGTCCAAGTCGAGTGCACGGCGGAATGATGTGTGCCTTTCCTGGCCGAGGGATGTAAATATCGCCCTGCGTCCAGGAGGTAATTGTCTGTGATGATTCCTGCCAGTTGTCCTTGTGTGACGGTGTAATGTTGCTTGGTTGGGTGAGACCTATCTAGTGCTGGTGACCCCTACATGCTGAAATCCCCTCCCCAGAGGGAGTACATCGATCCCATTGATAGTATTTTACCCCACAGTTTGGTGAAAAAGTGGGGATCATCTACTTTGGGGCCATAGAAATTGTCAATGGTGATCTCTTAGGAGCCTAAACGCCCCCACATTATTCAATATCGGCCTTGGGGGTCAAGTAGTGTGCCTCCTAATACAAATGGTGTATTCTTTTTAATGAGTATTGCAACAACTCTGGAGTACGTGGAATAGGATTAAAAACAGCGATGTGACGACCATCGGGAAGCAAAGTTGGGGGTAATGGTGGGGTCCAAGTGATTCTCTTGTAATATAGCAATCTGTACCTGATGTCTAACCCAACACATGTCGTATTTTGCGTGGATTATTTAACCCTCGGACATTCCAAGATAGACCGGGAAGCTTAGCCTGCATCATGTAGCATATGACTATCCAATAACCAAGTAACCATGGTTCTACTTTTTTTATCCTTGCAATCTAGGCTGTGAACCTGCATCGGTTTATATTGAAGATAAATGATTATTTGATACTGTGTTTGACTGTTCCTCCCTCCCACCTCCCCACTAACTTCCCCAACTTGTCGGGCATACATTCTTGTCGGGCATACATTTGGGCATGAAAGAAGAATACAACAGTGTACATGTCTTACTAGCATGAAAGAGTGCAAGTAGAGAGGGGGTTCACCCGTGGAGGTACAACTAGGAGTCCCACGTCTTCCTGCCACCACTTTTAGTCCCGCCAGTTAGGGGAACATCACTGGGTGGATAAGTGCAGGGGGGAGGGGTGGGTGTCTGGGCTCAGGGCTGCGTCCCGCCATTAGTGAGCAAAGGGCAACAAATTACAACTTCAAAGGCTAGCATGTTACGGGACAATAAGTATCACAAGTCTAGCGATACCTTCCGGATAGCATCTCTTTGGGCCTATCAAACCATAATTATTCCATAAGAGGAAAGAAAGTATCGTTTCGAGTGAAGACGGCGCCTGTAATGTTGATACGTATTAGTTAATTATGAAACATTACTGCCTCATCAAGAATGCCATATTCAGTCCAGTTTTGACAGCAGTGAAATAGACCAGGATCTGGATCTGCTTGAGTTCGGCTTGGATACTGCCCCAAGGTTCCTTTTTTAAGAAGTCATTGACTTGTTGAGGGTTTTGGAAAAGAAAGTATTTCCCCTGATGAGTGACGCGAAGTTGTGCTGGATATAGCATGGCGAAGTCAATGTGCACATTTTGAAGCTTCTTCTTTACGTTGAGAAATTTTCTTCTTGCTTCTTGGAAGTTTGATGTAAAGTCGGGAAAGAATGAGATGGTGGTATTTTCATACTTAGCTGCCTTCTTTTCCCGTGCCAGATGCAGCAGTGTGTCTCTATCTCAGTAGTTAAGAAATCTGACAATCGCCAGGCATAGTGGTGCTCCGGGAGGAGGCCATGTACCCTCTGATCAATAAGCTCTTTCAATCACTAGGTGTTGAGAGAATGCCTTCATTCCGAACAGGTCACAAAGCAACTTTTCGATGAAGTCTTCCATGCAGCCAGTATTGGTTGTTTACGATTTCCCCAGTATGAGCACATTGTTGTTTCGGGAACGCGCCTCCAAATCTTCATTTTTAGCTGTGATGACTCTTTAGCAGTCGTTCCATTTGAGATATTTGTTCTTTACCGCTCGTGGCTCCATTTGCTAGTTCAGAAATTCTACTTTCTGTCGCTGTGATCCGGTGGTAATGCTTTTCCATCTAATGGGCGATTGTATCCATACGGGAAGCCATGGCGTCCATTTTGGATTCAATGGACGTGAGGCTATTTTTCATGGTTAGTAATAATGATCTCCAGTCTTCATCTAGATTGTCTGTGGGATCTTCGGCTTCCGAGTGGTCGTCTGTTTGTGTCTGGGTCGTTTTTCGCGCTTAAAATGGACGCTTTGACTGTTTTCCATCTGCTCTGCCCATCGTGCACTGCTGAAGAGATTGCCCACTATATTTCGTATTGTTTGGCTTAGAGACTGGCTGGGACGCAGTGAATGGGTAATAAGTCTATTCCATCTGACCGGGATACTACTAAGTTCATACTAGATGTTAGTGGTTATATTGTCTGTACTGTATACGAATCCCACAGTATGCTGGATATTTAGGTTAGTAGGCAATGTACAGCGTGGCTCCCACTGCTTTCTCAGCTCTACAGTTTCACTGGTGTAAGGGGTTAGGTTTAGCCCTCTGCGATAGGAATCTTCCAATCAATGCTTATGCTGATTTGAGGGTAGAGCTCGATACAATGATTTGGTGTAATGGACCGTGGTCCCAGAACAACTGATTGGGTTCAGATTGCTCAATGTCGGCTGGGCACCGCTAGGGAGATACACTCGGGAAATAGGGCCTGGAGGCAGCAGCGGCCGGTAGGTGCTCAAATTGTGTTATTGCGCCCTGAGATTAGCCTTCAATATAGGAGGGTTACGGGGAGGGACTCACATCACATCTTTCGCTCACGTCTCTATCAGAACGGTGGCCTCAGGAGCAGGCCCGATTCGCAGCCCTGTGTGCTCCCACTGATACCACCACTGGCAGCCTCCTCGCCTGAGCGGCAGTCAATGTGGTGCAGCCGTACAGCCTCAGGATCTTGACCTCCTTGTCCCACGCTGCCAGGATAGTGATTGCGTTGTTGTATGCGGCACGGCCTACTGGCCAAGCAAAGGCACAGACTCAATTTCAGCAGCCTCTGCTGCGTCGCTTCCATAGCCCCGCCCTCTGCTGTGGTCGATCAGCCTCAGGTGCGATCTCGTCACCTCTCACTACATTTTTGGACAGGATCACGTCAGTATATGTAAGTAAAAAATGCATTGTTTTTGATTAATTAACCATTACAAAAATACAAGTTAAAAAGACTTCGTACGTAATAAGACAAGAGAAGTGTAATTCTAAAAACTTTAAAAGTCTCTGATGAATAGGCGCCTTTGTTCAACTTCTTGTGTAGAGGTTCAAAGGTCTGTGCTCTAAGTTTCCGATTATGTAGATTAAAGCTTCCTTATGTGGTTCTTGCATTTACGTGTGGCTCTGCTCTCCCTTGCTTTGATTCTACTAGTGACAGGAATTTCACTAGCTTCCCGTTTAGCTGTGGGTCTTTGGAGTCAACCACAGTCGGTCTCCGGGTTCGAATCCCTTGTTCATTAAAATGGGCTTTAAGTAATCCTGTCCTTTCCTCCTTTTGTTCGGTACAGGAGCAGATTACATGTTCCATTTCTTCAGTGCTGTTCGCACATAATCTGCATGTTTTTCCACATTTCTCCCTCTACCAAGGTGGAAGGTGTGGGATGACTGGAAGAATTCCAAGCTTGTATTTTAAGAATTGTTGTTTGGTCTTCCTGGAGTACCCCAGATAGAAGTATGACTGTGGCGCAAGTGATTTGAAACTGCTGTGAGCATCTAGGCATGTCTCCTGCGGGCAAAGGTGGCTTTGTCTTCGACAAGGGAGATTTTTTTAATTACTTTTTTAACTGCTTGCTTAACCCCTTCCCTGCTAGGCCTTTCTCCCCTGCAAATGGTATCAAAAAAGGGGTTGTGGTACTGAAATCACCATCTTCCCAGCTTTCAGGGACAAGCAGACTTTTGTCAGAAAATCAAAAGTTTTTACGCATTTTTCTGGGACATATTCTATTTTTGCTTTTTTTTGCGCTTTCAACCTCCTTTCAGATAATGGTAGAAATGGGTATGAAAACAATAATGGACCCGGGAAAGCTATATTTTTATAAAAGTAGACAAACTTCTGAATTCAGCAAGGGGTCATTTGTGTAGATACTGCAAGGTTTCTTTATAGAAACTAACAGTTTAAATATAGGACAAATTCAAAATTAGTTGAAAAAAACAGCCATTTGTGTCAATGTTTTCACCTGTAACTTCTTCTAATTAGCTGTTGGAAAGCAATATATCGTTACATCCACTGGACCTTTCTGGTTGTGGGGATATATAGGACTTGTAGGTTCACCAAGAACCCGACGAACCCAGAGCCAATAACTGAGCAGCGACTAGCAATGGTTTTTTATTATGTACCGGGTATATAGCAATTATTCTGGGAAAACGTATACATGGAAAAATCGGTATGAAAGACACCTATGTATTTCTGAAATGGGAACAAAATATAGAGTTTAGAAACAGTAGATATTTGCACATTTCCAAAATTGGGAATACCCATACTAGCATGAGAATTATAGGTCATTTTTTAAAATGACTTCTTTTTTACACATTGTCTTTCATTTGGAGGGCACCAATGCATCAATAGGTAATAACAGTTGCTCTACAATTCTGTGTTACCCTAAGTCTCCCGATAAAAATGGTACCTCACTTGTGTGGGTAGGCCTAGTGCCCGCGACAGGAAACAGCTCAAAACGCAACATGGACACACTTTATTTTTACAGTGAAAATTGACCCTTTTTTTGTAGAGTGCCTACCTGTAGATTTTGAACCCTAGCTCTGCCGGCACCTAGGGAAACCTAGCAAACCTATACATTTTTTTAAACTACACACGCAGGGGAATCCAGGATGGGGTGACTTGACCCTTGCAAACCTAAAAATTTGTAAAAAAAAACGACACATTTTCCTCACATTTCTGTGGTGGAAAGTTCTGGAATCTGCGTGGATCCACAAAATCCCCCCAACCCCGCATTCTTCGAAGTCTTCCGAGAAAAATGGTACCTCACTTGTGTGGGGAAACCTAGTGCCCGCAACAGGAAACGGCCGCGCTAGGCCCCAAAACCCAGAAGTAGGCACATTCCGCAAAAAAAGTCTGTGCCTAGGGAGCTTTCTGACGCTCTGGTGAGGGGGAAATCGGGGGCTATTGCCCCAATATGACCTCAAGAGGTGCAGAAAGACTGGTTATTTTGTTTGGGTGGGTGGGGACATTGGGATGCCCACTCTGGGCAGCCCCCACCCCTACATATGAACAAAAGATAGCATAATCGCTGGGGGGACAGAAAGACTGTGGCATTTTTTGTGGTGGTCTGGGCATTGGCATGCCCATTCTGGGCAGGCCCTGCCCGGAACTTTGGAATAATAAAAATCCCTGTGCCTAGTGGGCTTTCTGCCCCCCTGGGGGGCAGATAAGGGTCTATTGCCCAATCTGCCTTCTAGGAGGGGCAGAAAGACTGTAGCATTTTTTCTTATGTGTGGGGATAGTTGAATGTCCATTCTGGGCAGCCCCCACCCCTACTTATATATAAAAAAAATCCCTGGGGCCTAGTGGGCTTTCTGCCCCGCCTGGGGGGGCAGATCAGGGGGTATTGCCCCATCTGACTCCTGGGGGGGGCAGAAAGTCTTATTTTTACTTTGGGGGGTAGGGTGGGGGCTTTGGCATGCCCCTTATGGGCAGGCCCCACCCCTGCCACATAAAAATAAATCCCTGGTATCTAAGGTGCTGTCTGCCCCCCGGGGGTCAGATTGGGGGCTACTGCCCCATCTGTCCCCAGGGGAGGCAGAAAGACTGGGATTTTGTGGGGGTAAATTAAATGTAAAAAAAAAAACCCTGGCATCCAGTGGGCTTTCCCGGGGGGGCAGAAAGACTAATTGTGCAAGGGGTGGGGGCATTGGCGTGCCCATTTTGGGCAGCCCCCACCCCTAATTTACATAGTAAAAAAAAATCCCCTAGTTCTAGTGGGCTTTCTGCCCCCGGGGGGCAGAAAGAGTGAATTTATTCTCCAAATTATGAGGGAGCAAAGGCCTTTGCCCAAGGGGCCGCTCCCCGATCCCTGGTGCATAGTGAGTGGATCCCTGCTTGGGGATCGCCCCCCTGGGGTGATCCCCAAGCAGGGATCCACTAGGGATGGGTACCATGGGAAAGGGGTGATTCTCCCCTTTCCAACGATACGTCTCCCAAGTGTTTCAGTGCTCGGGGGGCTGAGATAGCCCCACGAGCACTGAAACACTAAAATTGAAACTAAGTTTCAGTTTTGTTTTCAGTCTAATGACGACAGTGTGCCATGCGCGTGGTCGTCATTAGATTGAAAACCAGTGAGGGGCCCATGGCGGGATGGAAATCCCTCTGCTGTTTGCAGCAGAGGGATTTTGTGCCCCTGTCCTCATGACAGAATGGTTCCGTCATAAGCACTGGTGCTCATGACGGAACCATTCCGTCATGAGCACCGAAGGGGTTAAAGAGCAAGTGGGTAGTTTGAGTTTCCCATAGGTCGACTAGCCCAGTAGTAGCAAGTGAGGCCTCCAAGTACTTTTTGGCTGGTGAATTTGGTGTATTCGAGAATTCTTGCCAGAGCTGATGGTTCAACGTGTTCCGTGGAGAGTTCTTAATTTGTAAAAAGAACTATTGATGGACAGAATGCAGAACAATGTCATACATTCACCCCATTACAGAGATCTGGGCCTAAATCCATCGTTTTTTTGCTCACCATGCCATTCCAGTTTGGACCCAGCCATATGCAAATCAGTCTTGACCCTGTGCCCTATGGGAACAGTCCAGCCCGAACTGCCAGGCCTGGTCCTCCCTGGACTGGAAACAAGCATCCTAGGACCGGTTTCGGGGTTTCACCCCCCTTCAGCCAGGATAGCTGGATTCCAGTGGCATGGAGAGCACGGGACTCACGTCTGAGCATACCCGTCCCACTCGGGGTGACAAATGCAAAAAGAACTATTGATGGACAGAATGCAGAACAATTAATTAATGTGCCAGCACGTTATGTATGAACCTTGCTTAGCCAAGAGTTGTTTAGTAAGGCTGAACTCCAGGCGAATCTGTGCGGGTGAGGCGTAGGTTGGAAGGCTAAATATACCTCTATAGGCCTTAGCCATGGTGGTGTCCAACAGGTTTGAGTCCCTGCCTCTCAGTGCCTCGCTGCCATAGATGATGGTGGTAGGATTTTGGCTTGGGCAACCCGAAGGAGAGGTGAGAAGATAGGCCCTGTAAGCTTTGTTTTTAACTGTCTTAGTGTTTTTGCTATTGTCATTCCCTTCCTCCTGATAGCCTCATGTTGATTACCGAACTGACCGCCTTCATCGATGGTTACGCCTACGTTTTTGTAAGCAGGGGTGTTCATGATTGGAGTTTTTTTCAGGTACCAAGAATGGGTCCGTCGTTTGCCGTTTATTGTCAAAGCTTTTGTTTTATTGATGCTTACTGCTAAGTGGTTTTCACGCATTTTATTGAGCAAGCATTGCAAGCCGACTTGAGTTTGGTTTATTAGGACAACATCATCGGCGTACGAGATACTGGGGATAGCTGTGCCTCCAAGCCGTGGGGCATGTGCATTGCAGGTGCCGAGGGCTGATGTCATATCAGCTGTATACAGGTTGAAAAGCATTGGCGCAAGCACGCAACCCTGTTTGAGCCCTTTGGTGGTTGGTATGCGCCTTGAAAGATGGGAGCCGTTACCTAGTTTTACCTGTATCGATGTGTTGGAATGGAGGTGTATTAAAAGATTCAAAAGACATGATGGAATTCCCCAGGAGGCCAACTTTCTCCACAGTCTTGCTCGGTTGACATTGTTGAAGGCTGCCTTGAAGTTGATAAAACAAAAGTGGATCCCCTGCTTGGATGAGTTTGCCTTGTCAATAAGCAGTGACATGGTTAGTATATTGGTTGATGTTCCTGTATCTTTGCAAAACCCTGTTTGGTAAGGGGGATAATTTCCTTCTCTTTTGCCCAGTCCTGGAAGTCTGTGATTAAGGTACCGGCAAAATATTTTGCCTCTATGTCTAATAGTGCGATCAGACGATAGTTTTTTGGTGAGTTTTTGTCACCGGCCTTGAAAATTGGAAAGATTATGGAGCCCTTCCATGAAGCGGGTAGGAGTCCGGACTGTCTGATGGTGTGAAAAGGGGGGCCAGTATTTCTGACCAGTACTCAGGGTCTTGTTGAAAGAGATTGGAATCCCGTTAGGCAGAGGATGCGAATATTGATTATTATTGTACCCGGACGACACAAGCCTCACTTGTGAGCGGCCATCTTGGTCGTGAGCCACCTAGCTCCCCCCTATGTACTTATACAGAGATGCCCTGGGGAGGTGGCAGTTCCCAAGGCTGCGAGGGGGGCGCGTGGCCACCCTTGCATTTGTGTCATTTAGCCCCGGGAGGTGGCGGTCCCCAGAACTGCAGGGGAGGCCATAAGGGCCTCATCCACATTTGTTTAATTAAATAGCCCTTGGGAGGTGATGGTCCCCAGGTATGTGGGGGGTCATGCAGACCCCCACATCACTTTTCATATCTTTGACCAGGGGACATGGGGGTCCCCGAGGCAGCGGGGAACTGTGGGGCTTTGGATAGCCCGAGGAGGGGGGCCCATGCACCTCTCTCCTATATTTGCACATGCCCCCGGGACATGGCCTACCCAGGGGCCGGTTTCATATGAAGTGTGGGAGTCACGGATCCAGCGCAACTCATGCCAAGTTATTTATTTTAATAATGCTTTATTGCCCCAAGAGGCCTACGTGATCAGGGTGTTTCTACCCTGCCCCCTTTTCCTTCATGTTTTTTCTTGTGACTCAGTTAAACCGAGTCACAAGATGGCTGCCAACTATTCCTGGTTTAAAGTGTTAGCAGCCAACCAGACCTCAGGCATGAGATCAGAAGGGGTAACACATCCTCCATGGCCTCAGTTGTATATCTTAAAAACCTTTAAATTTCTCAGAAACTACTGAACGGATTTACACAATTTAACAAAAACAACGCTTTATGGATCAAGAGCTACCTCTCTCCCAAATTTGGTGTATTTTCATCCAGCAGTTTGGGCTGTAGCCGTGTCTAAAGTGTCCCATGAAAACTGAGAAAAAGCATTTTCGGACCCCCCTTTTTTCTCGACCCCCTGTTGACAGATCACCACAAAATGTTCAATACAGCAGCTGAAGTGACTGGCAAATTAGTTTTGAAAATTTAGCAATTTGTCAAACACCACCAATGAAGAAACACTACCTGTGGAAACTACAACCTAACTATAACTATAACTACCTACTGGCAATTATTCTTTCTTTCTTTCTTTCTTTCTTTCTTTCTTTCTTTCTTTCTTTCTTTCTTTCTTTCTTTCTTTCTTTCTTTCTTTCTTTCTTTCTTTCTATCTTTATTTCTTTCTTTCTTTCTCTCTTTCTTTCTTTCTCATTCCTTCTTTGTTCCCTTCCTTATTTCTTTTATTTATTTAATCAATGCCAGACCAATTGTTTTTATTAAATCAGGGTCAGCCAAGACCTTTTGTTTTTACAAACATTATGTTAAGGACATAGTTACCTATCGGAGTTTTAAGCCAGACTTTGTCCATTAGTCTGTGGATCTGTCATTCACTGTTTTCTTCAACCTACTCCAGCATGCATCAAGAGGCAATGTGTCCGTCTACTTCAGCCATTGGCTCATTTCACTATGAGTTACGGTTTGCTGCCCTTCGACAAAGAGCACATCAACACATGCAGTAGTTCCCTTCAGTGCCAGGGAGTACAATGGCAATGTGTATTTTTTTTAGACCAATAAATCATTCTTGACTTTAGCAACTGATTTTGTTTAGGTTGGTGAGGGACTGGCAGCTTTCCGGACAATAACATTTTGCAAAAACGTTGACAAAACAAGAATTGCCAAAAGGGTGGTGATCAATGCTAGACCTTGCTTTGCCAATGCTTGTTGTTGCTAGTGGCAATTTGTTCCCTGAGCCTGAGATATATTGGGGATTTCTTGGTTGGCACAGGCAAGCAACACTTAGAAAGGTCTTGCAGTCATTTCTTCTGCTGCTGGCTTCTGGGGCTTTAGACATGATCCATTAGCAGGTTCTAAGAATGAGATGGTGGTATTTTCATACTTAGCTGCCTTCTTTTCCCGTGCCAGATGCAGCAGTGTGTCTCTATCTCAGTAGTTAAGAAATCTGACAATCGCCAGGCATAGCGGTGCTCCGGGAGGAGGCCATGTACCCTGTGATCAATAAGCTCTTTCAATCACTAGGTGTTGAGAGAATGCCTTCATTCCGAACAGGTCACAAAGCAACTTTTCGATGAAGTCTTCCATGCAGCCTGTATTGGTTGTTTACGATTTCCCCAGTATGAGCACATTGTTGTGTCGGGAACGCGCCTCCAAATCTTCATTTTTAGCTATGATGACTCTTTAGCAATCGTTCCATTTGAGATATTTGTTCTTTACCGCTCGTGGCTCCATTTCTAGTTCAGAAATTCTACTTTCTGTTGCTGTGATCCGGTGGTAATGCTTTTCCATCTAATGGGCGATTGTATCCATACGGGAAGCCATGGCGTCCATTTTGGATTCAATGGACGTGAGGCTATTTTTCATGGTTAGTAATAATGATCTCCAGTCTTCATCTAGATTGTCTGTGGGATCTCCGGCTTCCGAGTGGTCGTCTGTTTGTGTCTGGGTCGTTTTTCGCGCTTAAAATGGACGCTTTGACTGTTTTCCATCTGCTCTGCCCATCGTGCACTGCTGAAGAGATTGCCCACTATATTTCGTATTGTTTGGCTTAGAGACTGGCTGGGACGCAGTGAATGGGTAATAAGTCTATTCCATCTGACCGGGATACTACTAAGTTCATACTAGATGTTAGTGGTTATATTATCTGTACTGTATACGAATCCCACAGTATGCTGGATATTTAGGTTAGTAGGCAATGTACAGCGTGGCTCCCACTGCTTTCTCAGCTGTACAGTTTCACTGGTGTAAGGGGTTAGGTTTAGCCCTCTGCGATAGGAATCTTCCAATCAATGCTTATGCTGATTTGAGGGTAGAGCTCGATACAATGATTTGGTGTAATGGACCGTGGTCCCAGAACGACTGATTGGGTTCAGATTGCTCAATGTCGGCTGGGCACCGCTAGGGAGATACACTCGGGAACTAGGGCCTGGAGGCAGCAGCGGCCGGTAGGTGCTCAAATTGTGTTATTGCGCCCTGAGATTAGCCTTCAATATAGAAGGGTTACGGGGAGGGACTCGCATCACATCTTTCGCTCACGTCTCTATCAGAACGGTGGCCTCAGGAGCAGGCCCGATTCTCAGCCCTGTGTGCTCCCACTGATACCACCACTGGCAGCCTCCTCACCTGAGCGGCAGTCAATGTGGTGCAGCCGTACAGCCTCAGGATCTTGACCTCCTTGTCCCACGCTGCCAGGATAGTGATTGCGTTGTTGTATGCGGCACGGCCTACTGGCCAAGCAAAGGCACAGACTCAATTTCAGCAGCCTCTGCTGCGTCGCTTCCATAGCCCCGCCCTCTGCTGTGGTCGATCAGCCTCAGGTACGATCTCGTCACCTCTCACTGCATTTTTGGACAGGATCACGTCAGTATATGTAAGTAAAAAATGCATTGTTTTTGATTAATTAACCATTACAAAAATACAAGTTAAAAAGACTTTGTACGTAATAAGACAAGAGAAGTGTAATTCTAAAAACTTTAAAAGTCTCTGATGAGGCGCCTTTGTTCAACTTCTTGTGTAGAGGTTCAAAGGTCTGTGCTCTAAGTTTCCGATTATGTAGATTAAAGCTTCCTTATGTGCAGTGGTCGAAGTGGGGAAAAAAAAGTAGGGGAACTGTGGGCGGAGACTCAGGGGGCGGGAATAACCCAAGGATTGGATTAGTGGGCGGAGTCGGAGGTGTGGCTAGAAATAGCAAAACATTCCAATTTTTGAACGTTTGGCATTTCACTGACCAGTTACAGCTTATAACGTTATTTAATTCAAAGAATCAATAAACATGTTTATTTGAGGTTTAATATATAAGTTGTTTATATTTAATTCATTTACAATGTGGGACATGTTTCCAATCACAGAATATTCCAAATACGCTTATAAGTGGAAGCATAAGCCATTTGTCTCCGAGCCATGCAGTTTTTTTCATCTGCACTTCTCCTCCCTTTTTCTAACCATTTCTGAACATAAAATTCAGGTTTAAATTCTATGACAGGTGGCCCCACGATATTTATGAACATTGTAGAAGACAGACGATTGATTGATATTCTGTTCCGCAGTGGTGTGAGCACATCATTCATTACACTAAAGCCCCGTTCACATTCAGCAGTTGAGGTACAAAAGGTGTTTATAATGTGCATTAATGGTTTCAGGCTTTCAGAGATGCAATTTTTATTTTGTTTGTACTCTCTGAAACCAAGGATGTACTGCCTGGTATCAAATACATGCAACCTGCTACAAAAGTTTTGTAATTCTCCCTCGCCGTATAAGATGTCTACTGGATCTGGCCAATAAACTGGTTGTAGGAGTTTTATTCTATGTACTAACTCTTTGTATTCTATTCCATCATTGTTTGTGGTTGTGCATCTAGAAACATTTGATGCATTAGACATTGTCATCCTTTTTCGCAGGTTATTTGCTAAGCTCCTAAAGAACTGTGCCCTATTGATGCTAACACAGCCTTTGTTCTGTTGCAGTCCTACACCAGCAAACTGCATCCGTTCAGCAGCATCTAATGCAGTTGTAGCAAACAAAGGGCCCGGGTGAATCAGCCATTGATTCAAACACTAAAATCTGCATCTGTATTGAACGATCGGCCTCATATATGGTCATATCACGCCGCTGCAGCCTTCTGGATAGGTCACCCAATTCTGTGAGAGCATCATATAAAATGCCCATATTTTCAACAAACACCAGGGAGGTTAATAAACGGTTTAAACCAGCATATTTCCTCTGCTAAATGTCACTCCTCGTTGAGTCTTCGGAAGATTCCATGAAATGTTTACTAAGTGCTTTGTAGTTATTCCAAACAGCTCTCACAGATCTTTCACTTGAGGACACCCAACGTACATCTAGCACCTTTCCAATTGCCAGAACTCTTACTTCTACCTCCAGAGCACATTCCCCAAGCTCTCTCTGATTTTTCGGAGAGGCATGGTAGGTGGTATATAGTTTATCAAAAAAAACTTTGAGCTAATTAATGCCTGCGACTTCTTTACAAACATCAGCCACAGTAAGCTCCAGCTTGTGGTTAGCACAGTGCCATACATTCAACTGTGGATATTTCAGTTTCAGAAGAGTTGCCACACCGGATTTCCTACCTATCATATTGGAAGCACCATCTGTTATGAGCTGAACCAAATGACTTTTTAAATACTCATCAGTGAAACTGAGTCTCTCTAAGCATGCCAGTAAGGTATCTAAGATTAGATCTGCTGCTGTGCTTGGCAACTCAACAAGGTCTAAGAAAAAGGTCAGTGGCTCATTGTGTTTATCAATACATGCTCTTACACAGATAATTAGTGTGGTCAATTTACTATTTGTGAGCTTAGGGACATATTTATGGGAATGGTGGCGCAGGGCAGCACAGCAAGTTACTTTGCTGCGCTGCCCTGCGTCACAGGGAAAGGGCGGGAATGTGCCGTATTTATCCAATATGGTGCATTCCGGTCTTTTCCCCCTGCACTGGCGCCATTTCGACAGCCTAGCTTCAATGCAGGCACACTTGCCCCATGGTGCCAGGGTGCCTCCTTTGCATGCAGGATTGTTTTTGTACAGGAAGGTGCCCCTTCCTGCACAAAAACAATCTTGAGAGGCTTTTTCATCTTTCTATGTGGGCTGCAGAATAAAGCACAGTTTGAAAGAGGAAAAAACAAGGAGAAATAAAGATATTTCTCCTAGTTACGCCTCCTCTGGGGCAGCGCAAGATTTTGCCGCATTCCCAGGATTACAAATCCTTGTAAATCTATGAATGCGTCAAAAACCCGTGGGAGTTGTGTGCGAGACTTTTATTATTGCAGAAAAACTACTGCGTGACAAAGCCACTGCTGCTCTAGGGTGTGCTGCTTAGTAGACCTGCCCGCAAGACTGGTGGTGAACTTCAGTATGAATTGTGGTGGACAGGGCTTCAAGTTTACCCAACCGGCCACCGGTAGGGTTCACCTGCTGGTGCTAAGAGACCAGGGCTTCTAAGGTCTAGTGGGGCCTTCTAAAGTCTATCATGGGTGCTCCCTCAGGAGTGGTCTGATGGACAAGGCATGAAGGCTGAACCAGGTTCCCCAGTTCCAAATTTGGTAGCTCTGGCCATAATGCCACATCCTATCCCCACCGAACACCCTTCTGCCCCACTGAGTGAAACTCGCACTGTCTTCAGCTACAACCCAATTCTGCCCCATTATAAGCACCTGGATGTGACTCATTTCAAATTATGCAGTGCCTGAAAAAAAGTAACAACATTCTGGGAAAAGCAAATACTCATAGGGAATGCAGGATTATGTAAAGCATGCAACATATAAGCAGGAACGACATGTTACCTTAACGCTTTTACTCTCGTTCAGAAATCAATGAGTATATTTTGTCTCAAACATTGAGGACATGAAAATAGGGCTCCTCCTGTACACATGTGTTAAGCAGGGCTCAGAGACAAAGGAACTCTTCAAGAGAATCTGATCTGACTCACGGAAACCCACAAGGGCTCCTTCTTATCCACAAATTATGCACTCTTGATTGTCAGCGCCAGGATGCCTGTTAGGTGAGAGTGCGCTTTACAAGTGAGATAAATAAATAAATAATTCTTATTCATGTCAGCCAGCTAGCTGCTCAAACATAGTATAGCACATATGTATTCAAGTGTCCTGCAAAGAAGAATGAGTGCGAGTAAGTAAATGTGGGTGTGAATGATTGAGTGCCTGAATGTAACTGAGCATGAGTGAAAGAGTGTATGTCGATGAAAGTGAGAGAAAGTGAGTGAGAATGAGTCATGTAGAGTAAGTGAAACTGTAAGTTAGAATGAGGTAATCAGAGTAGGAAAAAGTGGTGAGACTGAGTGAGAGTGAGAATATGATACTGAATGTTGAAGAGTGAGTGCAAGTGAGCAATTTTGAGTAAAAGGGAAAGTGAATGAGAATGAATAATGGGGTAGTGAGCCTGAGTGAGATAACATGTGAGCAAGCAGGACAAAACACGGGCCTTGGCAAAGTGGAGGTAAATATTTACTTATGGGAGGAACATATTGTGCATCTTGGAAAAAAAAATGTGGTCAACTCCTGGGGATGTTGTCTTGGCACAGTAATGGCTTTTGAGAGAATTTGTGTAAAAATGGGGTGTTGAAAATAAAATGCAGTATTTGACCCTATAGTTTTTTTTTCAAAATTAT
This sequence comes from Triturus cristatus, assembly GCF_964204655.1. NCBI lineage: Eukaryota > Metazoa > Chordata > Amphibia > Caudata > Salamandridae > Triturus > Triturus cristatus. Next base: position 1,757,599,913 of record NC_140590.1, on the reverse strand, counting down.
CTTGGGAGTAGCAACACCCAGACTGCAAATCCTCCTAAAAAAAGGCACCCTTACTCGCTTTGTACGCGCTAGTTCAGCTCTAGCATTACGCTACACTACTCTCAAGCATCACCAGCCATGGTGAGAAAGGGTATTGTGCAAAACCGACACAGTTAAATAGTTTATACATTTTACTGTTCCATTGGCATAAGACTCAGGAAAAGAAAACCTGTTGCAGTTCTTTATTGATCCTTCACTTTAAAGTAGATCCGAGAAACTACTAATCTCTCCTTACCGGACTACTGATAATATATCTTTTGAGCTCTCGCTACCGGCTTTCTGACTTTAGCTGCTTTTGGGACAGTGAGCCCAGGACCCATGTCTGCGCATACTCGGCATACTTAGGGTGCAACATTTGCGAAGGGCTGTCCACTTCGCAGCAACACAAGTCACATTTTTTGTAACTTTTGATCCGTTTGAGCTACAAACAATTTGTAAGTTAAAATTGTCAGATTATGTAGCAGATGTGTTATGTGTCAAATATGCCAGGATCATAATTATTCAGAAAACATTTGCAAACTAGGATATTTTGCTATTCATGTTTGAACTGGTCCTGTGGAAAATAGGAGAAGTGCTGATGACAGAAACTCCATGGCTCGGAGACAAATGGCTTGTGCTTCCACTTTTAAGCATATTGGGGACATTCTGTGATTGGAAACATATCGGACTTTGGAAATGTATTTTAATGTGAACAATTCATATTAAACCTTAAATAATCACATGTTGCCTTCCCATTTGAGACGTGATGAATAGAAAGGGTGTGTGCTGATCTCTTCTGTGCTTTAAGTGCAGACCGCCCTCATTACAGAGCAGAAAGTTTGTGTTGGGCGCTATAACAGAAAATATAATGATGAAAACAGGTAGGACAACGGACATCAAATAAGTAGCGACTAACATGATACCAGGTTCAACGCTGGTTGAATAAGTCCCTTTCTTGACCATAGTAGCTCAAATGTTTATTTAAAAAATGCTGGCACGTAGCGTAGTTTCTAGTAATTTTAGCCTCATAGGTATTGTTTCACAATAGTGTATTTAATGGTAGATCACGGCTTCACCAGAGGGACGACTAGGTTTATCACATTTATGGTTTAAAAAGCAGACTTTGTGAACATGCCATGTTAAATATCGGAAGTTAAAAATATATCAGATTTCACACGTTAATTCATACTAGTTAATGATGTATTTAGCTGTACAGTTAAAGATATATTTTTCTTTACCAAGTGCATGTTAGGAAACCTGACACAGCCAATTAACCACGTTTCTAGACAGATTTCCTGGGTCCTCTCTCATCCTTACGTGGGTTTTCCCCTTTACACACAGTCTGCAGTGCTGCTCTCTGAATAGTCGTAAGCCATCATACTTGTTTAGGGTGTAGTCTTCAGGAGTTACAGCTTCATAGCACAGGGACACATGCTTGCCTGTAATATGAGACTATTAATGCCACCTGTTAACCTAAAATCCCCCAACTCTAAAATGTGTTTATTCTTGTCATGGCATGAAAAGAAATTCTAGTCCATCTTTGAAACATCCCATTAAAATGTGTTTTCGATATTTTGTAGCCTAGAGCAGAAGGTAACGTAATTAGTGCTGGCATCGGGTTTCTAGATGCTTCAATGGGAGACTAGCCTTCAAATCGGTAGTCTCCCGCCTGAATCGGGAGGGTTGTCATGTCTGCTACACATTAAAACAAAACTAAAAAACAGCAGATAAGACATTCGACATTTCCCGTTTAAAAAATGCACCAGGTATTTAATTTTCCCAACTTACTTGATCTTTGTGGAGTTCAACTTCAGAGGCAGTCCAGGCTCCTCTTGCTGGCCCGGTACAGAGAAAAGAGCAGAGCTGTAAAGGAGGGGCCGGTGACCTCTGGGCAGGCACAGAGAACAATTTCCAGGAGAGGCTAGTGGGGCTGGGACAGCGTTTCAGTTCTGGCTGGCTGGAGAGCAGATTCACAGTCACAAAGTCCTCAGTGAAGCCCTTTTCTTCTTTCCCAGGTGGCATCCGTCAGTCTGCGTGAGCGGGGAAGGGGGGGAGACACCAAAGTATCCTGATGTGACCATTGTATTGGTCACAGTGGGGGCAGGCAGGCAGCTGTCCTCACTGAATGAGGTGTGAATCACGGGCTCAGAGCAGCCGTTTTCACGCTATGCTAGACTGATGGCCCCTTTCAGTGTCACTTTGCAGGCCCCTAGACACAGAGGGGAAAGGGAGGAGGTTGGATGCACTGCAGAGGCCTTCGTCGATGTGCACGGTGGACCACACAGGCTGGATAATAAAGGTGTCATTTTAAATTAGGGCAGGCCCGGCTCCAAGAATTTTTATTTGGGTTGGCCAAGGGTGCATTTGGGTGGGCCACTGCGGGCTCGATTTGTGGCATATATGTCTAGGCAGGCCTGCTTCAGGGCCCTCCTTTATCTCGTCTTAGTCTTACAAGGCCCAGTAAAACGCACTCTTTTCCAAATCTCTTTCTAAATGTTATCACTCTCAAAAACTGTTTTTTCTATGTAATTTTCCTTTGATGGGAAGAGGAGGTTTCTGAGGTGGGAGTATCAGGCAAGTGACACTACTTGGGCTCCCTCTGTTCGAGCCTTCATGGAGGATCCCTCTTCATTACTACCTCCACCTGACCCCAGACTCCGCAACGCACTCCCTTGCAGGCTTGATTATCCACTACTCCTCTCCAGTGCACCTTATCTCACAGCTGACCTTGGGCCCCAGCCCCATATCAGGCACCATCGGGCTACACTTTCATTTTTCCCGGTAAAAACATTAGTAAAATCACCATCAAACTTAAAACATTGAATATAGCAGTAAATATAATTAGCATATACTTTAAAATATGTTCCACAGTAGCCCTTATGACCCGACTGCTAATTAAATAAACAAAAACAGAATGGCCATGACGGGGCCGGCTTTAGCACCGATGCGAAAGTCTTTTTTTGGCGCCGCACCAATAATCACTGCCATACGCCACAAGTGCTCCTCATCTCCCCATAGCCCCTCCCCCTCATGACCTCCTCCTCGGATTCCCTCACTGCCACCCTCCACCAGTGCCCCTCATTTCTCTGTAGCCCCTCCCCCTCGTGACCTTCTCCTCAGAATCCCTCACTACCATCCTCCAGCAGTGCCCCTCATCTCTCCCTAGCTCCCCCCTCCACCCCATGACCTCTTCCTCGGATTCCCTCACTGCCACCCTCCAACAGTGCCCCTCATCGCTCCATAGCCATTCCCACTACCTCCTCCTCGGATTCCCTCACTGCCACCCTCCAACAGTGCCCCTCATCGCTTCATAGCCCCTCCCACTACCTCCCCCTCGGATTCCCTCACTGCCACCCTCCAACAGTGCCCCTCATCGCTTCATAGCCCCTCCCACTACCTCCTCCTCGGATTCCCTCACTGCCACCCTCCAACAGTGCCCCTCATCGCTCCGAAGCCCCTCTCTCATATGCATTTCATTTGTTGTCTAGCGCTACTCATATCAGTGTAGTGTGTGTCAGTACTTTACACCACGCACACATTATACAGAGACAACGAATCATACAAGTATGTAAATCAGTCTACAGGGAATGTCACATAAGCCAATGAGGATTACAAGGTGTATGAATCACATGTCATCCATTCTGGTGGGCAGTTATTTTAAGAGGGTTTGGTCTGGAGAAGCACAAACTCAGGATTTAAAGAGTACTCCAGTGGTTAGGGGTTGGCTTTACTGATAAAAATGTATATCTGCCCAAAGATACTCATTTTAGCAACATTAGAATAATGAAAGACTGGGGAAGTTCTAACTATATCACAAAAAAAGAAAGCGAAGTTCTAACTATACCATTCATGTTTGTAGGCAGCTCTTTGGTGACAGTTCATTGGTCACTGTCCTATGTTAGGATTGTAACTTCTGAACTGCAAGTAACACAAGGATCTCTGTCACAATGACTGTAACCCACTGAGCTTCCACATAAAATACAGTTCATCTGCACTTAACTACTAACAGACAAATGATTGCTCTCCAGCAGGATCATTCATCACCAGCGTTATTGGGGCATCTTTTATTGTCCTATTGTTGTCCTGCATCGGCCATGATAATGATAAAAACGGATTAAATGAAGCACACACGAAGTACATGTCCTGCTGGGCCTGTGTAGATTTTAAATAGAAAAACAAATAGTGACACATTCTCCTACCTACTCCATTATTCAAACTTAGTGTCGCAGCCTGAAGTGATAAGCAGCTGCAGGGGTTGGGAAAGGTGAATCAAAATAAACAAACTTCTTTTCTCCTGCGCTGCATAGAAAAAGAATATCCACGCAGCAGGACAGTCGGCAAAGGTTACCGCGGCCAAAGAAAGGATGTGTCGCCTTTCGCCATGTGGAGATGAAGAGGTGAAATAAAACAAAGCCTCGTTAACATGTAAAAATGGTCTTTTAAAGACCTGTGAAGTACTCGGGTACGGCTGCGATAATCTCAAAAACTGTCTGTGTGTGCGCGCTGGGGCGCACACACCACGACGGGGGAGGAGGTGGGGTGGGAGGGGGGCTTTGAAGCACTTTGAGCCCCGTGGCGTTGTGCGCCTCCCTTCAAGCCCTTACTGCAAGGGCCAAGGCCCACCCGGTAGAACCGGGCCTGAATTAGGGCAGTCCCGGGACGCTTTTTTTATTTCAAGAAGTAGGGGAACGGACTAGCATTATTTTTAAAAGTAGGGGCACGCCGTGCCCTTCCGTTCCCCCCCACTTCTAACACTGCTTATGTGGTTCTTGCATTTACGTGTGGCTCTGCTCTCCCTTGCTTTAATTCTACTAGTGACAGGAATTTCACTAGCTTCCCGTTTAGCTGCGGGTCCTTGGAGTCAAACCATGCAACCACAGTCGGTCTCCGGTTTCGAATCCCTTGTTCATTAAAATGGGCTTTAAGTAATCCTGTCCTTTCCTCCTTTTGTTCGGTACAGGAGCAGATTACATGTTCCATTTCTTCAGTGCTGTTCGCACATAATCTGCATGTTTTTCCACATCTCTCCCTCTACCAAGGTGGAAGGTGTGGGATGACTGGAAGAATTCTAAGCTTGTATTTTAAGAATTGTTGTTTGGTCTTCCTGGAGTACCCCAGATAGAAGTATGACTGTGGCGCAAGTGATTTGAAACTGCTGTGAGCATCTAGGCATGTCTCCTGCGGGCAAAGGTGGCTTTGTCTTCGACAAGGGAGATTTTTTTGATTACCTTTTTAGCTGCTTGCTTAACCCCTTCCCTGCTAGGCCTTTCTCCCCCCCCCTCCTCCCCCCCTGCTAAGCCTATTTTTGGCTATTTGTGGTAGTTCGCGCTTAGGTCCCTGTAATTTTTTGACCACATAAGATATCTATGCCAAATTTATGGCCTTTTTTTTCAACATCATGGGGATTCTAAAGGTATTAAGGGTTTGTGGATTCCCCTGGAGGGGACCCAGAAATTAGACAAAATACAGCAACATTTTGTTTTTTGGGGAAAAATTGGAAAAAAGGGCTACAGATGAAAGCGTCTGTTTTTTTCCCCTGCAAATGGTATCAAAAAAGGGGTTGTGGTACTGAAATCACCATCTTCCCAGCTTTCAGGGACAAGCAGACTTTTGTCAGAAAACCAAAAGTTTTTACGCATTTTTCTGGGACATATTCTATTTTTGCTTTTTTTTGTGCTTTCAACCTCCTTTCAGATAATGGTAGAAATGGGTATGAAAACAATAATGGACCCGGGAAAGCTATATTTTTATAAAAGTAGACAAACTTCTGAATTCAGCAAGGGGTCATTTGTGTAGATACTGCAAGGTTTCTTTATAGAAACTAACAGTTTAAATATAGGACAAATTCAAAATTAGTTGAAAAAAACAGCCATTTGTGTCAATGTTTTCACCTGTAACTTCTTCTAATTAGCTGTTGGAAAGCAATATATTGTTACATCCACTGGACCTTCCTGGTTGTGGGGATATATAGGACTTGTAGGTTCACCAAGAACCCGACGAACCCAGAGCCAATAACTGAGCAGCGACTAGCAATGGTTTTTTATTATGTACCGGGTATATAGCAATTATTCTGGGAAAACGTATATATGGAAAAATCGGTATGAAAGACACCTATGTATTTCTGAAATGGGAACAAAATATAGAGTTTAGAAACAGTAGATATTTGCACATTTCCAAAATTGGGAATACCCATACTAGCATGAGAATTATAGGTCATTTTTTAAAATTACTTCTTTTTTACACATTGTCTTTCATTTGGAGGGCACAAATGCATCAATAGGTAATAACAGTTGCTCTACAATTCTGTGTTACCCTAAGTCTCCCGATAAAAATGGTACCTCACTTGTGTGGGTAGGCCTAGTGCCCGCGACAGGAAACGGCTCAAAACGCAACATGGACACACTTTATTTTTACAGTGAAAATTGACCCTTTTTTTGTAGAGTGCCTACCTGTAGATTTTGAACCCTAGCTCTGCCGGCACCTATGGAAACCTAGCAAACCTATACATTTTTTTAAACTGGACACGCAGGGGAATCCAGGATGGGGTGACTTGACTGGCTCTCACCAGGTTCTATTACCCAGAATCCCTTGCAAACCTAAAAATTTGTAAAAAAAAAAAACACATTTTCCTCACATTTCTGTGGTGGAAAGTTCTGGAATCTGCGTGGATCCACAAAATCCCCCCAACCCCGCATTCTTCGAAGTCTTCCGAGAAAAATGGTACCTCACTTGTGTGGGGAAACCTAGTGCCCGCAACAGGAAACGGCCGCGCTAGGCCCCAAAACCCAGAAGTAGGCACATTCCGCAAAAAAAGTCTGTACCTAGGGAGCTTTCTGCCGCCCTGGTGAGGGGGAAATCGGGGGCTATTGCCCCAATATGACCTCAAGAGGTGCAGAAAGACTGGTTATTTTGTTTGGGTGGGTGGGGACATTGGGATGCCCACTCTGGGCAGCCCCCACCCCTACATATGAAAAAAAGATAGCATAATCGCTGGGGGTCTGGGCATTGGCATTGGCACGGGCATTGGCATGCCCATTCTGGGCAGGCCCTGCCCGGAACTTTGGAATAATAAAAATCCCTGGGCCTAGTGGGCTTTCTGCCCCCCTGGGGGCAGATAAGGGTCTATTGCCCAATCTGCCTTCTAGGAGGGTCAGAAAGACTGTAGCATTTTTTCTTATGGGTGGGGATAGTTGAATGTCCATTCTGGGCAGCCCCCACCCCTACTTATATATAAAAAAAAATCCCTGGGGCCTAGTGGGCTTTCTGCCCCCCCCTGGGGGGGCAGATCAGGGGGTATTGCCCCATCTGACTCCTGGGGGGGGCAGAAAGTCTTATTTTTACTTTGGGGGGTAGGGTGGGGGCTTTGGCATGCCCCTTATGGGCAGGCCCAACCCCTGGCACATAAAAAAAATCCCTGGCATCTAAGGTGCTGTCTGCCCCCCGGGGGTCAGATTGGGGGCTACTGCCCCATCTGTCCCCAGGGGAGGCAGAAAGACTGGGATTTTGTGGGGGTAAATTAAATGTAAATAAAAAAAAACCCTGGCATCCAGTGGGCTATTCCCAAAATTATGAGGGAGCAAAGGCCTTTGCCCAAGGGGCCGCTCCCCGATCCCTGGTTCCTAGTGAGTGGATCCCTGCTTGGGGATCGCCCCCCTGGGGTGATCCCTAAGCAGGTATCCACTAGGGATGGGTACCATGGGAAAGGGGTGATTTCCCCTTTCCAACAATACCTCTCCCAAGTGTTTCAGTGCTCGGGGGGCTGAGATAGCCCCACGAGCACTGCCTCTCAGTGCCTCGCTGCCATATATGATGGTGGTAGGATTTTGGCTTGGGCAACCCGAAGGAGAGGTGAGAAGATAGGCCCTGTAAGCTTTGTTTTTAACTGTCTTAGTGTTATTGCTATTGTCATTCCCTTCCTCCTGATAGCCTCATGTTGATTACCAACTGACCGCCTTCATCGATGGTTACGCCTACGTTTTTGTAAGCAGGGGTGTTCATGATTGGAGTTTTTTTCAGGTACCAAGAATGGGTCCGTCGTTTGCCGTTTATTGTCAAAGCTTTTGTTTTATTGATGCTTACTGCTAAGTGGTTTTCACGCATTTTATTGAGCAAGCATTGCAAGCCGACTTGAGTTTGGCTTATTAGGACAACATCGTCGGCGTACGAGATACTGGGGATAGCTGTGCCTCCAAGCCGTGGGGCATGTGCATTGCAGGTGCCGAGGGCTGATGTCATATCAGCTGTATACAGGTTGAAAAGCATTGGCGCAAGCACGCAACCCTGTTTGAGCCCTTTGGTGGTTGGTATGCGCCTTGAAAGATGGGAGCCGTTACCTAGTTTTACCTGTATCGATGTGTTGGAATGGAGGTGTATTAAAACATTCAAAAGACATGATGGAATTCCCCAGGAGGCCAACTTTCTCCACAGTCTTGCTCGGTTGACATTGTTGAAGGCTGCCTTGAAGTTGATAAAACAAAAGTGGATCCCCTGCTTGGATGAGTTTGCCTTGTCAATAAGCAGTGACATGGTTAGTATATTGGTTGATGTTCCTGTATCTTTGCAAAACCCTGTTTGGTAAGGGGGGATTATTTCCTTCTATTTTGCCCAGTCCTGGAGCTCTGTGAGTAAGGTACCGGCAAAATATTTTGCCTCTATGTCTAATAGTGCGATCAGACGATAGTTTTTTGGTGAGTTTTTGTCACCGGCCTTGAAAATTGGAAAGATTATGGAGCCCTTCCATGAAGCGGGTAGGAGTCCGGACTGTCTGATGGTGTGAAAAGGGGGGCCAGTATTTCTGACCAGTACTCAGGGTCTTGTTGAAAGAGATTGGAATCCCGTTAGGCAGAGGATGCGAATATTGATTATTATTGGACCCGGACGACACGAGCCTCACTTGTGAGCGGCCATCTTGGTCGTGAGCCACCTAGCTCCCCCCTATGTACTTATCCAGAGTTGCCCCGGGGAGGTGGCAGTTCCCAAGGCTGCGAGGGGGCCGCGTGGCCACCCTTGCATTTGTGTCATTTAGCCCCGGGAGGTGGCGGTCCCCAGAACTGCAGGGGAGGCCATAAGGGCCTCATCCACATTTGTTTAATTAAATAGCCCTTGGGAGGTGATGGTCCCCAGGTATGTGGGGGGTCATGCAGACCCCCACATCACTTTTCATATCTTTGACCAGGGGACATGGGGGTCCCCGGGGCAGCGGGGATCTGTGGGGCTTTGGATAGCCCGAGGAGAGGGGCCCATGCACCTCTCTCCTATATTTGCACATGCCCCCGGGACATGGCCTACCCAGGGGCCGGTTTCATATGAAGTGTGGGAGTCACGGATCCAGCGCAACTCATGCCAAGTTATTTATTTTAATAATGCTTTATTGCCCCAAGAGGCCTACGTGATCAGGGTGTTTCTACCCTGCCCCCTTTTCCTTCATGTTTTTTCTTGTGACTCAGTTAAACCGAGTCACAAGATGGCTGCCAACTATTCCTGGTTTAAAGTGTTAGCAGCCAACCAGACCTCAGGCATGAGATCAGAAGGGGTAACAAATCCTCCATGGCCTCAGTTGTATATCTTAAAAACCTTTACATTTCTCAGAAACTACTGAACGGATTTACACCATTTAACAAAAACAACGCTTTATGGGTCAAGAGCTACCTTTCTCCCAAATTTGGTGTATTTTCATCCAGCAGTTTGGGCTGTAGCCGTGTCTAAAGTGTCCCATGAAAACTGAGAAAAAGCATTTTCGGACCCCCCTTTTTTCTCGACCCCCTGTTGACAGATCACCACAAAATGTTCAATACAGCAGCTGAAGTGACTGGCAAATTAGTTTTGAAAATTTAGCAATTTGTCAAACAACACCAAAGTTATTGGCAAATGAAGAAACACTACCTGTGGAAACTACAACCTAACTATAACTATAACTACCTACTGGCAATTATTTCTTTCTTTCTTTCTTTCTTTCTTTCTTTCTTTCTTTCTTTCTTTCTTTCTTTCTTTCTTTCTTTCTTTCTTTCTTTCTTTCTTTCTTTCTTTCTTTCTTTCTCTCTTTCTTATTCCTTCTTTGTTCCCTTCCTTATTTCTTTTATTTATTTAATCAATGCCAGACCAATTGTTTTTATTAAATCAGGGTCAGCCAAGACCTTTTGTTTTTACAAACATTATGTTACGGACATAGTTACCTATCGGAGTTTTAAGCCAGACTTTGTCCATTAGTCTGTGGATCTGTCATTCACTGTTTTCTTCAACCCACTCCAGCATGCATCAAGAGGCAATGTGTCCGTCTACTTCAGCCATTGGCTCATTTCACTATGAGTTACGGTTTGCTGCCCTTCGACAAAGAGCACATCAACACATGCAGTAGTTCCCTTCAGTGCCAGGGAGTACAATGGCAATGTGTATTTTTTTTAGAGCAATAAATCATTCTTGACTTTAGCAAATGATTTTGTTTAGGTTGGTGAGGGACTGGCAGCTTCCCGGACAATAACATTTTGCAAAAACCTTGACAAAACAAGAATTGCCAAAAGGGTGGTGATCAATGCTAGACCTTGCTTTGCCAATGCTTGTTGTTGCTATTGGCAATTTGTTCCCTGAGCCTGAGATATATTGGGGATTTCTTGGTTGGCACAGGCAAGCAACACTTAGAAAGGTCTTGCAGTCATTTCTTCTGCTGCTGGTTTCTGGGGCTTTAGACATGATCCATTAGCAGGTTCTCTTAGGCTGGATCACTCGCTCCTGTGAAAAAAGGTTCAGTGCAAAGATGAACTTTAAATGACCTCTAGCAGGGTGATTCATAGCTTTTGCTGGATAGATGGCTCAGTGTTCTACATGCAAACCGCTGGATCACTAACTTTGGGAATTACTCATTTTCAAAGAGCAGTAGTCCATGGCTAAACCAAGGCCGGTATTCTGACATCACTTCCCCTTCAAGGTGGATGGTAGTTTGGGATGTCTTGTTACAATCAATCAAGGATTTATATACCGCTGCAATTAACCCAGTAGGGTAGCCAGGCATTTGCAGGTCCCTATGGGCTTGTTTGAACAGCCAGGTCTTGAGGGCCTTTAGGAATTCCGGTAGGGCGGTGATGGTCTGGAGCTGCAGGGGAAGGCTGTTCCAGGTCTATGTTGCGATGTCGGAGAAGAAACATCCTCTGCTTTTGCTCAGATGGATTTGGGGCATGTGGGTGGGTGATAGGAAAGCGGAGTTGAATTGGTATCTCTTTTGTATTGAGAGCTAGTGGAGTTGCCTGAGGTGAGGTGTGATGTGGGTTTGTCGAAGGCGAGTCTGGATGCGGTGTTCCATATGGTTTGAAGTCTTTGTAGGAGAAGTACATCGGTACCTGCTTAGAAAGTGTTGCCATAATCCAGTCCGCTGGTAATGAACGCCTGTGTCATGGTACATCTCGTGTTCATTGGGAGCCATTTGAAGATTCTACGTAGCATGTGCAGCATGTAGTAGCAGGCGGAGGAGGTGGCATTGATCTGCGATTTCCTGGTCCACCTGCTGTAAAGGATGATTCTATGGTTTCTGGTGTGGTCAGTGGGGGGGGGGCGGGTTGCAGGTCCTAGGTCCAAGGACCACCAGGCGTCATTCCAAGAGTTGATGTTCTTGCTGAAGACCAATACTTCTGTCTTGTCCGTGCTGAGCGTCAGGCAACTTTTCTTCATCCACTTGGCAACGTTTGTCATGCATACGTGAAAGTTGGCCCTGAAGGTTGTCGGGTCATTGGAGAGGTAAAGGATGAGTTGGGTGTTGTCTACGTAGGATATGATGTTGAATCTGTGTGCTATGATGATTTTGGCCAGTGGGGTCATGTAGGTGTTGGAGAGAGTAGGGCTGAGGGATGAAACCTGTGGCACGTGATGATGATATCCTTGGGTTCGGAGGAGAAGAGTGATAGGTGAACCCTCTGTGGCCTCCAGGTGAGGAAGGAGGTGATCCTTCTGGGCACATCCCCTTGGATGCCGATGTGGTGGAGTCTTTCAATCAGTGTATGGTGGGATACAATCAGTGTATGGTGGGTGTCAAAAGCTGTTGACGAGGGGTGTGACAAAGTCGTTTATGGTGTTGCAGAAGCTAGGGGGCGGTCTCAGGAGTCGGTATGCAAGGGTGCCTCTGATGGTTAACTTGCCATGCATTTGGAGCTTAAGGGTGATGTGTTCCAAGGGGGTGGTGCAATTGTCAGTGGTGGTGGTGCACTGGATGGTCTCTTTGTGGATGTTGGCTATTCCTCCTCCTTGCTTGTTGAAGCAGTTCTGGTGGGTGGTTTTCCAAGGGCTGTAGCTGTGGCGATGTTGGGGCGGATGATGGTTTGTGCCAGGTCTCGGTGAGGAAGACAATGTTGGGTACAAGGGTGACAATGAAGTCCCACAACTTGGTGGAGAACTTGCAGATCGAGCACGTGTTGAGGAGTAAGCAGTTGAGCAGGTGGTCTGCTTCTGGTGTGGTGTGGCAAGAGGCCAGGATTGAGCTCTATGGGGTGATGGTGTGTGTGCTTGTGCAGGAGAAGGTACAGCTGGTGCAGGAAAATAATCCTACTGTAGAGTGTGTTACAGCAGCAGCACTTGTTGAGGTGTCTGGGGTTCAGGGCATGTAGGACGGCAGTGATGTAGCTGCTGTGGGCCAGGAAGCAGGGTTCCTGCCGCTGGGCACAATCGAGGCACAGACGTGCTTGCCACGAAAACGCCAGCAGTATGGTTGTGCTGCTGTCTCCTGTGAGTAGGTCCTGAGAGGAGGGACTGGCAGTAGGTGGGGCTTGGAGAGTGGCTGGAAATGGGAGGAGTGAGAAAAATGATCATAAAATGTCAAAAAAGGTGAAAAACAAAAGGCACAACAGGCATATTAAGAGCAAAGGCACAGGAATCAAAAGAAGGAAGAGGCACAAAAGGGTTGCTGGAGGGGAAACAGTTGGTGGGGAAACCTCAAGTTGTCACAGCAACATTAGCACAATAAGGAGATCGCAGAGGAGGCACAAGAAGAGAGGAGGTACCAGGATCGTGTAGACAGCACAGCAAGTGAGGGCAAGAAGAGTGAGGCAGAGGTAAGGCTGGCAGTACGAGTTAGAGATGGGTCTGCGATCTGCTCAATGGGGTCGCTCTGCGGCCTCCATTAAGTTGGTCGAGGAAGGTGGGAGATGTGCTGGGTGGCGATGGGAAGTGCTTGGCGGAAGTCAGAATCCAGACCGATCGGCAGTTAAACAAGTGGGAAAACAGTTACAAAAGGCTTAAAAAAGTAAAAAAGAACAGGCTCAACAGGAAAATAATGAGCAAGGGCCCAGGAAGCAAAGAAGGGAGAGGCACACATTGTTAGCTAGAGGAGAAAGCACAAATGGAGTCAGAGGAAAAGCGCAAGTAGTCACAGCAACAACAGCACAATCAGGAGATCTCAGAGGAGGGAGTCACAACAAGAGAGGAGATACCAGGGTCGGGAAGAAGGCACAGCAAGCGAGGGCAGGAAGAGTGAGGCAGTACGGCAGCACGGCAAGGGATGGGTCTGGAACAGTCTTGTTTAACAAAGTAATCATCACCTCCTTAAGGAACATGTGGTTCACTTGCATATTTGTCAGGGCTGGGACCAGTTTCACTTGTCTCACATACTGTAACTTGGTTCAAACCTCACTATGTTGAAGAATTAATGATACCTGCCACAGCTGGAGGAAGAGTTGGGGATATGGCTTTAATATGCCTGTCAATCATGCAATTGTCGGGGAGATGATGAAGCACTGATGCTCGTTACCATTTGGTTAGTGCTTGCACTTACCTTATCATGAAAGATGTGGTTACTGGTAGGTGACGATAATCATGATCACTATGCAGGCAGTTGATGATGGTTGACGCTGGTGATCTTTTTCACTTAGTGGCAAATACTGATAGAAGGTCACCTACCAGCGTTTGGTAGGGAGTGATTATATTTTCACTTGATGTGGTGTAGTGATTTCTTTTAAGATCTTGGATAAGGATGAGGGTTTGTTGCTATCATCAGTAATGGAATGTTGTTGTAAACTTTCTTTTAGCAGAACACTTATTTCTCATAACCCTTCAAGTGGATCCTGACGGACCTATATCAACCTCGTGTTTCAGGATGGTGCCCAGTATTCAGGATGACTCTTTTATGTTGTGGCACACCTGGCATTTATGGAGAACACAAACTTGTGATTAGTGGGTGTTACAAACACCGGAAATATCTGGAAAAGGATATTTTTAACTTTCTATCCACCCAACATTTGCAGTAGAGTGTTGTAAGGAATTACTTTTGGCAATCACTTCCTGGCTTTCAATATAAAAATACCACGCATGATGCTATTCAAAATGGCTGCCACCTGTCATGCTGGATAACTGCTCATTGGCTGCTGAGGGTTACCATTAGGCTTTTGATACCGAAATACCAGAGCAGTAATAAGACCCTCAACTGTTTGGGGGTCCTCATCTGAGAAAACTATCATCATCTGGAAAAAAAAGGCCAATTACAAGAGAAGCTCCAAGAAGTTTGCATCTCACTCAGAAACAGCTGGACAGTTCAGCAAATGTGTATTCTCCATCTACTCTGACTTTTCGAAAACAATTACAAATAAAATTAAATGGAATCAGTAGAGAGTTTGATAACAGTTCTTAGACTGTCACCATAGTAGTGGTGATAACTGGTTCCTTGGCATGGGTTCCCACTAAAGTTTTGCCTTAGGGCCTCCTTTTTTTAATAACTTTTTTTTGCTCGCCTTAAGATTCTGCACACTTTAGCACTACTAACAAGTGCTAAAGTGCTTGTGCTCTTTCCTAAAACATGGTAGCTTTGGTTTATACCCAGTTGGCATATTTAATTATCTTATAGGTCCCTAGTATAGTCCACTACATGGGACCAGGGCCTTTACATTAATTGCTACTGGTGGTCATGCAGTACTGATTGTGCCAACTACTTATATAGCCCTTTAAAAAGGTCTTAGGCCTCCCATTGCAGAGCCTGTGTGGCAGTTTTAACCTTCCATGTCAACCTGACAAAAATTACCTTTTGCCAGGTTCAAACCTTATGGTTTTGATAAATATAAGGCACACCTAAGATAGGCCTTCGACAGCCCAGAGGGCAGGGTGTTAACAAGCATGGAGTTTTAAGTTTTACATGTCCTGGTAGTAAAACACTCCTAAATTGGTTTTTCACTACTGCAAGTCCTATCCCTCACACAGGATAACATTGAGATTATATTTATTACTTTAAGTAATAAATATAATTAAGTATAATTTCTAAGTAGAAAGTGATGATTGATTCATGTTTGGTGTCTCTGGAATCCTAATTTAAATTTCAAATGTATGGTAAAGTCAGATTTTAAATTACAATTCTGAAAATGCCACTTTTCAAAAGTTGGCATTTTCTAGACTTAGCTATTTGGTGCCTGCAGCCCATCTCTAGTCACATGGCTGGGTGTAGTTGGCCAGAAAAATCAATGCATCTGCTCTGCTGATAGGAGCATCTTCAAGCCAAACCAACACTTTGGCCGAGCGACACATTCTGGAGCCGAGCCATCTCATCTCATTGGCTGAGCAGCGCATCCTGTAGCAGAACCAATGCATCGCGATGGCTGCATGGATTGGACCCGGTGCAAAAGGCCTGCATCACCCTCGCAGTCCTTGGAACCGGTGCATCACCAATGGTGCAGCGCATCCCCAGCCCAGGTCCTTGCATCTCTCATTGATGACAACTTGACGACAATGATGGACTCCACATCACAGCCTTGCAGCTTTTTGGAACTGACACATTGCCAGCTGCGCACTGTATCCATAACTCTGGACTTCGCATTGCAAGCCCTGTCGATGGGATCCTCAGCGTTGGCACAGCAGGACCTTGCACCGCAGCCTCGCAGCATCTCAGAATCGAGACATTGCTTTGACAAGGCAGAACTTCTTTGACTCGAATCCATGCAAAGCTCCGAAAGCAGGATTTAAGGTACTAACTTCAGGTGGCATAACTAGGTCCCTGTAGCCTGCCAACGCTTCCTCATGGTCTGCCTGAACTTGTGACTTTGTCCCGGTCCGACACGACCAGATATCCCTTGCTCCCGCTTTGTACTATTTTACCCTAAAACTTTAAAATTCAATATCTCTAGTTCTACTGATTGGATTGTGTTCAATTTGGTCTTGTTTTATTTATTAAAATTACTCTATTTTTCTGGTGTGGGATCTTTTTGTGTGGTATTGTTACTATTTTACTGTTTGAAGTGTTTCACAAATACTTTACATATTGCCTTCACGTTAAGCCTGCCTGCTCTGTGCCAAGCTACCAGAGGGTGAGCACAGGCTAATTTGGGGTTTGCTTGCCCCTTACCCTGACCAGGGTTGTGTTTGCTAGTGACCAAGGCTCACACCCCAGTAAACTCGTAACCCAGTTTCTGACCCGGATGATATAAAGAGCTATGATTTCTCAGCATGGCCTTTTAATTTGTGTTGTGTTGTGAGCACCCAACTTGCGTTGCACTTTGTCCAGTGCCCATTTGAATAGTTTCAGTGTGGTTGGATCCAGCCAGATGCAACTCTTCCCCATGTTTCTATTGGAAGGCATTATATTAATTACAATTCACAACTAGAAGTTCATGTGCAGCACATAGCAGGGCAATATCCTTACAGCACATTTCTCTCTATCTCACTGTGGCTGCTCTTTAGTGAAGATTGTTACATCCAATATGATTATATGATGCTTGATAAAAACAATCCTCCCAAGAGGCCCAAAGAGAGAAGGCTGACAGATGAGTGTAAAGATACATTTAGGATGGGTTGGCTGATCATTTCACCTCCAGGAAACCCAGCCCTCTCTCATGGCCTGTCAGTCCTCATTATTAATATCATAAATATGAAAATAAGAGCAACGCAGCAGAAGATGAGGTAACTTCTTATTAGAAATATTTTAATAGCGTATTGTGTATAAAAAGTTTGAGATTCACTTTTTGTTGCTCTCGAATGTAGCTTTTTGTTATGCACTGAAACACTACATATTTGGGGCCCCAATGGTGTCATATGAGGCAAAAGACAGTTTGATAACCTGAGGGTTTCGACAGATTCCCCTAGAAGGGGACATTACAGGTTCATGGAAGCAGGCACGGTCCTTGAAAATATGCACATTTACAGAACCGCTGTGAATACTGTAGTAGGGTCTGGTATTGCTCCATCAGTGATACTATAATCTCACATCAAGGCAAGTAATAATCAAAGGGGTTATTTCCATCTGAATCTGACAGTAATACCCCAAAAACTTTTGTTTTTGTTGCCTCCGTGAGTGAGAGTAGTTCTGACTTCTCCCAGTTTATTTGTAGGCCAGAGAGGAATCGGTAAAGCAAAAACTCATGAAAAATGGGAGCTAAATTATCTACCGTGTGGGGGAGAAAATGTAAAACATCGTCAGCATATAGTGAACAGGCCTGGGCGTAGTTCTCAGAGTTTTGCTACGTGGAACTCCGCAAAGCTACAAAAAAACTCAGCGGAGTTCCACAAGTGGCGGAGTTCAGTCTCAACTGCCGTTCATCCTGTTTTCCTGCCACTCGGGTAGAAATTCGAACCGAGTGGCAGCTTGCACTTGCAAACCTTTCGGTTCGCGAGCGGGGCAAAAACTCTGCTGCACTATGCGAAGTGGAGTTTTCTGCACTACGCAAGTTTTGCGGAGCGTGGAGTGCAGAAAAAAAAAACTCTGCGAGCGGAGCAAAATTCACTGCCAAGGCCTAATAGTGACAAGAGCATCGGACCAGTTTGAAACTGCAGGCCACGATGGAGATGTTTCGCCTGTAAATGCAGAACTAGTGGGTTTATAGTGATTATAAATAGGAATGGGGACAGTGGACAGCCTGCCTCTTCCCACAAGTAACTGCAAATGGTGCGGTAAGGAAGCCCTTGGTGCTAATGTGGGCCTTTAGCTCAGAATAGAGGAGTTTTATTAGGGAGGTAAATCCTTGTGGCAACCCCATCTTTTGTAATGTAGCATGCGAGAAAAAGGTCATTAAAGGAAGGTGAAAGCCTTTTTGGCATCAAGAAGTGGTACTACTGCATGAACGCCCGGTGATATTTTATTTAAAACCAAAAAAAGGGCACATAAGTTAAGGGAGGTGGAGCAATGGGGAATGAAGCCTGATTGCAAGAGCGATATAATTGTCTCAAGTAACAGTGACAACCGGATCGCAATAAACCTGACCAGTATTTTATTGTCGAAATTGAGGAAGGACAGAGGTCTGTAAGCTGTACATTTAAGGGGGTCTTTGTCTGGCTTCAGAATAAGCATAGTCACAGCCTCTTGCAGTGTACAGGGCAGGACCCCAGCATCTAGCGATTCAGCATACGTGGCACGTTGGTGTGATGCCAGGAGGTGCTTATAGGCCTTCTAGAAAACTCCCATTATTAGGCCATTCACAGCAGGGGCCTTAGAGCTGTATAGAGACTCATTGACGGCTATGCATTCCTCCATGGGTTCGTTAGGAACTGCTGCTGTGCATTCTTGAGCCAGACCATAGCGATCTCTGGGAGGTATTCAGTGTCATCCCTCCCATTGCCCGCATAGTGGAAGGTGTATAAATGGGCATATTATTGCAGGAGCTCAGCGAGCAGCGCACTTATGGGATGTAGCCCCCATCCCTCTAAGGGTGAAGCCATCGTGCCAGTGTCCACCCTGGGCATTCACTCTCCCCTTCATGCTGGGCCCTAACATGTTTCCCCAAGTGTGCCACCTCTCGACCAGCCAACTCCTGAAACTCATCAGCGAGGGACGGCAGTGAAATAGATGCGGGTCATCAGGTCTCCGCGCCGCTCCATCAACTAAGTCGCGCAGGGCAGTTTCTATTCGGTATTAGGCTTGTTGGATATCACGGAGTACACCTGAGTGTTTTGTGATACAAATCACATGTATATAGGCCTTGAAAGCCTCCCAAAGGATAGCCTGCTTTACAACAGATCCCTCATTCAGTTCAAAGTAATCCATTATGGCACTGCGCAGTTCCACACGGAAAAAGTCATAATGGAGAGCATTGCAGGGAAAACGCCAACTGCGTTCTCTGCCCCTACCAAATGACACAGCCAGTACCATGAGAACTGGGGAGTGGTCTGATAATGTGCGTGAAAGATGGGAAATGTCACCCAACCAGGGAAGCACCATGGGTGATAGCAGCAATAGTCAATCCATGACCATGTGTTATGGGGCTCTGAGTAAAATGTGTAACCCGAGAGTACAGCATGCTGAAAGCACCACGCGTCTTGAAGAGAGTTAGCGTCGCCAGATCTCTCCAAGAACTTTAAGGATTTTGGTTTGCCATGGGTGCTGTGGCTGTGAAATCCAGCAAAGGGTCAAAGAACATGGTAATATCACCCCCCGATATGACATGTTTTGCATCGATACACCCTAGAAGGGAGTGCAGATCATGAAAGAATTCTGGGATGTCGACATTAGGGGCATATAGCTTTAGAAGCAACACACTGTGGCCCGCCAGCAGCCCAGCCAAATTCCCATAGTAGCCGCCAGCATCAGTAAAATGTGCTCTAGGGATGAAGGGGAATGAGCTGTGTATTAAATTGCAGACCCCGCATGAATATGTACTGTAGGTGGACAAAAACCTATGTGGGCCCCATGAAGATGCGAAAGTGTGTAGCGTGCTTGGGGGGAAATGTGTCTCCTGTAAAAATACTATTTTAATACCATGACGGATCAAATATTGTAACAGCAACTTACCCTTATGAGGGTAGTTGATGCTCCTATTGTTCCAAGCTAGGAAGGGTATCTCGACCCTTGGTTCAGTGTTGCTATGTAACATTGGTATGTTGTGAATGATATTCAGGAAATATAGGGCCCGATTCACAGAACTAACGTAAGACAAAATCCTAAACTTACTCCCATTTTGGTATTCACAGAAGGCACTTACTCATTTTGGTATTCACAGAAGGCACTTACTCATTTCGGTATTCACAGAAGTTAGGAGTCCTAACTTTACGACTCCTAAATGCCTTCTGTGAATACCGAAAGTCTTAAAGTTAGGATTTTTCTCAGTTTAGGAGTAGTAAAGTTAGGACTCCTAACTTTAGGACTCCTAAATGCCTTCTGTGAATATCGAAAGTCTTAAAATTAGGATTTTTCTCCGTTTCGGAGTAGTAAAGTTAGGAGTCCTACCTTTACTACTCCTAAACTGAGAAAAATCCTAACTTTAAGACTTTTGGTATTTACAGAAGGCATTTAGGAGTCCTAACGTTACCGAAATGAGTAAGTGCCTTCTGTGAATACCAAAATGTTAGTAAGTTTAGGATTTTCTCTTAAGTTAGTTCGGTGAATCGTGCCCATAGTGTGTGGTGTAGGGATATAGTAATTTCAATCAGAACTCATATAGACAAACAATAACCACCAAATAAAGCTTACCCGTCCACCACCCACACCAGGCCCTAGCTGCCCAGAGAATCCCCATAGTACAAACTGTCAACACTAGAACAAATAACAATCAAATCACACCATGGTGTGCATCAAGGAAGTGGCGACACTGCAGCAACTGGGCCCTATCAAGACAGGGAACTGAAATGTTGAAAAACAAATTAAGGCCAAGGGTCATCAAAAAGTGGGAAGAGACAGCAGTTGGAGATGGGTATGAGAGGAAAGGAAGAGGGTGAAAAGAAGAGGACATGTGAGGGCATATTTCAGCATGTGAGTTCGAGTATCAGGGTGATGCTGCAGCCCCATGCGATTGGTTCGTCGGGGGGAAGAGATTGGAGCTGTTGGTGGCATGCAGATCTGGTTGGAAGCGTTCAGGCATGCCAACCTGTGTGGTGACTGGTAGTCTTTGTCATATTGCTTGCAGTAAGTGTGGGCAAATGCAGGGATGCAGAAAATCTGTGCCTTACCATTGATCTCAACCCACAAGATTACCGGTTAGAGCATGTAATAGTTCAGGCCATAAGCATGGATTTAGTGTCTGTATATTTGCCCTGTGCCTCCTCTACCACTAATATATTCAGGTAAGAAGAGCTTACATCCTTGGTACTGCACCTGCCAAGTCTCATGTGCTAAATGAAGAGCAGTGTCAAGGTCCCTAAAATTGAAAGGACAGGCAATGATGGGGCGAGGTGAGACGCCAAGGGGCGGCAGCAAGCCCAGCGAGTGGTGGGCTTGCTCCACTATGAAGATAGAAGTATAATGTTCACAGCTAAAAAGGTCTATCAGGATGCACCCCACAAAAAGATCCATCTTACCGGTGTCTGTTGACCACAACTATTTGCAGCCTATTGCGGCCTGGTTGGGCTTCCA
Source organism: Triturus cristatus (assembly GCF_964204655.1). Taxonomy (NCBI): domain Eukaryota; kingdom Metazoa; phylum Chordata; class Amphibia; order Caudata; family Salamandridae; genus Triturus; species Triturus cristatus. The sequence goes on along the minus strand of NC_140590.1, from coordinate 1,757,578,663 downwards.
ACTCCTCATTTTTTATAGCAACTGATTTGAGGAGGCGTTCTAATTTGTCTAGTTGATTCGACACTTCACCGCTCCCTCCTCCAGGGTTGTAAAAAGCTCTTTTGCGCTGTCTAAGCGGGTGTTAGGTCGATCTAGACATTCACTCATTCCATACAGCCTACTGGTCAGGGTGTTGAACCGGGTGTCCATAGCTCAGAAGCCAGAGTGGATCCCCACCAGCAGGATGTCAATGCTGTTTGACCTCTCGGAGTCAGGGGCCCAGGTTGAACCATCAGCCATGTCTGCTGCGGTCTTGGATATGCAACTTTCTGATGAAACACAGCCCTTGGCGATCTGTTCACCAGCTATGTAGTCTGTAGGGCCTGGTGGGGAAGCACTCCCAGATGTCAAGCACAAGGGTGGGATGGCGGGCGTGCGGACAGCAGATATGGGGAGCCTGCACCATGCCACGCCTCCATGGTTGGTCGCCTGGCCAAGACAGCACCACCGCAGAGTAGTCCATGTGTAGTCCATGATCCCAATCAAAGCCGCAGGTGGGCCCTTGAATGTACCACTAGGCCTCCACGCTGGTCTAAGGTCAGGCAGTGGGGCAATTTAGACAAGAAGGGCGAGGGGTCTGCTGGATCTGGGATGTTGGCAGTGCAGAGTTGTCTGCAGGGGCATCCACTGCACCTCCGTTCAATCATCATAGGTCAACTGCAGTGGTGCCCAGGAAGCCACTCCTCGTGTCGTCCCTGGAAATGTCTGCGGCCACTCCTGGGAGCCACACCGACACACCAGAGAAAGCGCCAACCACTGTACACTCACTGGGCCCACCTTCCCACAGGGGAGGCTGGTGATGTTCGATCCTCTAGGTACAAAGGGTTCCAGCCACACAGCTCTATTGAGGGCACTTTGCCCCCCGCAGGCAAGCAAAGCCGACCCTGGCAAGTGGGGTTCAGTCCCTGCGGATCTCAAGTTGGAGGGAAAGCAGGGACCAGATGCCAGAGAGCTAGCGGGGGTGCTCAGCAGGGCTCAGTAGCCCGGGTCTCAGGCCCACCCACGGTCCCTGTCACCACAGGACCTCCGAGAGTCAGGTCGGACGCCACCCCATGCATCAGGTATCATGGCCTCTACATGCATGCCGGAACGTGTCACTTCTCCATGCCCCCCCAAATCGATATCCATACAAATCTGTGACCCAGTGAAAACTATACTTCCTGCTTGTTTTTAAACCTCCTAAGTCTGTGTTCAAACTCTTTAAAGTTTTAGATAGTAGTGGCCACTGTTGAACCCTTTTATTATTGCACCTTTATTTGCAGGTACCCTACAAGAGTTTGTGCTGCAAGAGTCAGACAGCTGTGGTGCCATGTAGGGCAATAGTTTTTCTTCCAAAATACTGTAGTTCAGTTTATAAATAGTACAGCCAGAAGATCGAAATTCACATCTGACGTTTGAAATGTTCAGCTGGGAGCACAGACCCAGTTTAGGAGGACACATGTTCATCTTTTGATATCTTGCGTCATTCAGGTGGCAGCTTTTTGGTACCGACAATATTCACTGAACCATTTCTTACATTGCATGCCTGCCAGCACAATGTTTTGTAATACAAGTTTGTCTTATCATTGACAGCATCCATCTCACATTAATGTCCTTGTTTCTACAGGTTCCGTGTCACAGGCCCTGCTGATGGAGACCAGTGTGGAGCGATGAACAGCGGCTCCATTGAATCCTCACGATGCATCAATCATTTATCCTGGATCTGCCAGAAGGAGCCTGAGAGCTGTAGCTCCTAGGTTTAAACCTGCAGTCAAAGACATTAGCATCAAGAAAAGCCAAGCCATATGTAGTTAAATAATTAGGACTAAATACTAGAGAACCATGTGTCACTTCCCAAACAGTGTCAAACCCCTGGAAATGTTGGATGCAGATAATAAAGGTGTCATAAGGCCAGGCTTGAATGTGATGAAATCTTAATGTAAACACTGAATTTCTACTTGGCAAACATTACCCCGGTCTCAGGCTGGATGTGGCTTCTGTTCAATAATCTGGTAATCAAAGAACTGCCTTCATGGTGTGTGCGTAGGTCACAGTCCAGTTACTTAGGAGATGCAAGGAGAAACAAGCATTTGCAATGCAATCGGTCTCGCCTTTGGGACCGCATATGTATGTAGCTAATCAGCTTATTAGCCTGGGTGCTGGAACATCTACTGTTCTTTAACATGGACGGAAAGTAAGCGCCAAACTGTGTGACACGCCAGGAGAGAAATATTGGAGAGAAATATTGCCTTTCAGCAGAAAATGGTATAGTCCAAAGCTCTGTTTTTAATATAAAATCAGGGCCTTCGGTGGTCATATCACTGAAAATACAAAATTTGAAAAAAATATTATTGTCTACGGGTGCTTGTGGAAGACAATTTCTATGGACTGGAATCTAGAGAATGCTAAAGTGATTCTGGTATTTTACAAACCTCTGTTGGTCGTTTTCAATCAAGAAAGTTAAAATAGAGGCAGTTGCCAGAAAAATTAAAAAAAGAAAGTTCCTCAGCAGAAAGCAATTCCAGTATTTTACCGACCTCTGCTGGTCGTTTTCTATCAAGACAGTTAAATAGAGGCAGTTGAACAGAAAAAGTCCCTACGTGGAAGCAGACAAGTCCTAGGGCTGATTTCCAGAGCCCACAAAGTACATATACATGTAAGTATATAATAAGTATATACTACAGTATATACAAGATGTTTCGAATGTTCGACCTAAACAGGGAGTTGCAGTTGGAGGTCATAGGAGGAGGAGCTGCTGGCTGTGGGCTCTTATTTTCTGGAGTAAAAGTTACTTTCTTCTTATCTGCTTTGGTGCATCCTTCGCTTAACACCATCTACATGGAGCCAGGTTGTGCAGTATTGAAAAGCCTGTGATGGGTCTTCCAGGGATAGTGGCACAAATAGTCAATTGGTCAGGTTCAGAAGTTATCTGTGCCCTCTTCGCTGAGTTGCAACGACTAACAGGCATTTTGTGATCACTGTGGGAACTGAGTTTATGCTTAAATGCAGGTGTAAAACTGCTAGTAATTGATAACAAATGAAAACTGTTATGTTTGTGGTTTAGCAAAAATATGCATGTACCAGAACTAATATACAGTAACGATCTCTCTAACTGATATTTACCTGCTATTTTATGACCTTCTCAGACTGTTGCTGAGGAACACAGTTGCCTACTTTTCCATGATTTGTGGTGCACCGGAGACCCCTTATCTTCACTGTGCTCAGATAACAATTTGCACAAGCTCTCTGGTGTCTGTTCTAGAAGTGTTCCGTGTACTTCCGCAATATGGTACAAGAGAATAGAACTCTAGTTTCAGAATCTGGGGAAGCTACGTCACCTGCTTGGATGTAGTAAATGGAAGGCTACATTGTGATTTGCACAGGGTGACCTGGTTTTAGTATCTCTACCATCCACTTGTCTGAACGTTTCTTAATTTTTGTTGGAATTTGGAATATATGTCTCCAAATTGGGGGCTGTGGGCAGGAGGGCTGAAAAGTATGACGAATTTCAGTGAAGGGAGTCTGATCTCTAGATGAGGCCGCTTCATATCTTCAACTCAGTGAGTGGCTCATAGACCTTATGCTCCCTTTTAGTTGGTGGAAGTTCTTGTCATGAGGCATCAAATTTTTGTTTTAGGTGAATCTGTTTGGGGGATGTAATTCAGGCTTTGAATGTGACAGAGGAGAATCAGCAGATAGAAAGCCTTTAATTCATAACTGTGTCGTTGGGCTCCTGTCTCAGCAAGCTGTGTCTGCTGAGTCCAAGGACTCTAAGAGCAGGAGAGAATTAAAAACCACCAGTTTGGCAGACTGAAGTAGCCACCAGTTTACCTATTGTGGTAAGGTATTAACAAACTCTGCATGCAGTACCAAATATCTTTTTCATACTTCATTGTAACAAGGAAACATCCATTATAATGCAGGCATTGCAACGCATGGCCTTTACAATGAGGTCAATACAATGCAAGTTCCATTACAACACCTGCCATTACTACGCATATCCCTCACTGGCCAGCACCTTCCCTGAGGTAAGCATCCAGCCGTGTTAGAATAGTAATTTGTGTTGTAAGGTAACATGCGTTGTAATGGAAGTTTTGTTGTAAAAAACGCATTGTAAAGGTATGCGTTGTAATAGTTTGCATTGTAACGTCATACATCCATTATCACATCAGTTCTAATATACCATAAAAGATAAACCCTGACAAGAACTTGGATTTAGTGAAAACCAAGAAGAATATCAGGCACCCCTGCGATCATTTCATTAAGTCAGAAATAGATTTTTGCTAATAGGTGAGCTGGGTGTCAGTGGACTAAAAATATCAATATTGCTAAGAAATACATAATCTCCTTGAGGGTAGATCACAACATTTAACTTATTCACTAGAGTCAGTTTACTCTCTTGTAAAAAACCTTCTCTGCCCTTAGGTTACCTGGTTTGGCATTGAATTCATACAGATCTGGCTCGACCGTGTAGGATTCATGGTTTAAGTTGGATGGCTGCTGGATGTGTTGGGTAGGCAATGAAGACCTCTGCTTGGAATGCTATTGTTCTGATGCAAATGACTGCGCATGCTGTGGTGTTGGTGTTTATACTACTTATTGTCTCACTTTGACATGCAAGTATGTGCGGCAGCAGAAACCTCATACCTCCAAGGAATTCAACAAGACTGATATGCTTGTGTCTTGCACATCGTCGCACAGTCATACATCACCATTGTGACTGCAAAAGGCTTGGTGCACTGACCTTAGTAGATACTAGATTGATCAAGATCATTTCGACATCCACAATGAGGGAGTCAACGGAAGAGAACTTTCAAAAGCCCTGGCAAGCAAGCACAAACTCACTACACCGGCATGCAAACACTCAATCTACCAGCATCCCTATGCAAAATCATAGAGAAAGACTTATTATAGTTCATGCCCCAAACTCAGGAATCCAATGGCTAACTATTTATGAACCTTCCGTGTCCCTTGCCTTTCAATGGGTCGCCTAAAACCCACCTCCCAAGAAGCCCCAACTCTCAGAGCATCCGATCAATGACTCCATAGTTTGGAGTTGTATCTAGACCCGATTTTAATGACAGAAAACAAAATAAAAAAATATATAAATACATGTACGTATGCAAATATACTATACAAATGTATTGTATGGGGGTGGAATATCACATATATCACCATACTACAAGCAAGGCACAACTATTTTTAGAGTTACATTGGAAAGTTTTCATCTTAAAAGGCACGCGCCACGCTATGTAATTTACGGTTCTCTGACAAAATTTCGAGTCAGAAATTCGACCTACACAAATATAACAACACTAATATCGATGTCAAGAATATCGACATCCTATCTACAACATGGTAAGTACAAAAATATCGAAAATAAAATATAGATGTCAAAAATATTGTTTTTAAAAATATCGGTTTTTTTTGGTTATAAAAATATGTTAAATAAACATAATAATACTTATAAATAAAATAAACATAATTAAATTTATCCAGTATTAGGGGTGTCTTTCATAGATTCACATGCCTGAATCATTCCCCGTCGTCGAGACGGGAGCCTCCGGTACATAGAAAAGTAATGTCCTATAGACATACATAGAGAAAAATAGGCCTAAGGGCCTCCCCTTAGTGGCCTATCCTTGTCCTTATGTAAAAAGGACCAAACTCTTAGAGCCAGCCAATCAGCTGTCACCTCCTTCTAGAACCTTCCTGACAGGAGCCTCAGTCCCTCAGATTTTCTACCACACGTTGTGCTAGGGAGTCTCCAGCCTGAGTTCTCCTCAGGATCTCTTCAAAACCAACTTGTTCACTTTTAAAAGTGACTTCTTTCTTCAAAAACTTGAACAGGATTACTTCAAGCCACTTATCACTGCAGTGAGTGATTTATTTCTTCTAAATTCTGGCATGTCTGAATCCCAGAAGAAAGCCCTTTTCAGGGCCTGTTCTTCATGTGGGAAGAAAAGGCTACATGTGGACGACAAGCATGACCTCTGCCTATATTGCCTTTATCCTGACCACATACCTAAGGACTGTAAGATATGTAGGTCTTTCCCTCACAAGACCTTGAGGGACAGAGAAGGTCGTCTGCTCATCTGGATGGACAGGCTTAAGGAGAGGGAGAGTGTGGTATCCTCAGAGGGAAGCTTTTCAAGGACCTCTGAAGTCTCCCTGAAGAGGCCAAGAGTGGCGTCTCCTGGCCCCTCAGACACTCCTCCTATGAAGGCACAAAAGAAGTCTTCAGAGGCAAGATCGTCAAAATCTTCAGTGTCTGAAAAGGATTCTCAGGCTTTTAAGAAGCGTACCCAGTCGGCCAGCAAACTTGCGACAACCTCCTCAGCGCAAAAAAGAGTTGGGGCGCAAGGTTATGTCTCCACAGCGACGACAACTGTGTCAACGACGATAGCGTCGTCAGTCTTCTCGTCGACGACGACCACTCCTTCATCGTCGTCAGCAGGTAAACCTATTCCATCTATAATACTGCTAAAGCCGTCGTCGACGTCCAAAAGCTCGTCGACGACGAAGATTGCCCCGTCGACGACGGCATCGTCGATGAAGAGCCCCCCGTCGACGGGAGGGTTGCCGACGACGACGTCGACGACGAAGATGTCGACGACGAAGGCGTCGACGACAGATGAATCGTCGAAGAGCGCATCGTCGACGAAAGCATCGTCGACGAAGAAAATATCGTCTACGGGGACACCGTCGACGAAGGTCATGCCGTCGATGAGAGTATCGTCGACGGAGGAATCGTCGTCGACCATGGGTATTACTGAGCCATGGAAGAAATCCAAGCTGATAGAAACGTCGTCTATGGCCCTACCACCGTCGACAACACCACGGATGACGGCAGGGGATCCTGCAAAAGATTCTGGTGCCGATTACGATCCGGTAAAAACCGGTTACGAACCGTCGGTCGGAGCGTATTCTCCGTCCGACTCGTACCCGGTTGTAAAACTTTACAAACATGGAATTACGATTCGCACGGAAACACCATTTCCGTACGAATCGTAAAAAACACCGACCGACGAAAATATGCATACGAATGTGATCCGGGAATGCTGCGACGTGACGTCGGGACGCTTCCAGGCAGCGTTTCACGACCCAGGAAGTACGATTCGAACCGACAGCAGTCCGGACGGCAATATTTTCACGGCACCCAAAAAGTGCCGGAAAAGCGAAGTACGGCGCGAAACGACCAGAGTAGGTGGCCCGGTAAGTGCCGTACCCTCCCCCAGCCCCCGTATGTACGCGCCGACCCCCCCCAGCCCCCGTATGTACACGCCGACCCCCTCCCAGCCCCCGTATGTTCGAGTCGTACCCCCCCAGCCCCGTACGTTCGAGTCGTACCCCCACCCGTGTATGTACACCCGTGTACGTGTCGAACTGTACGTGTCGTACCCCCGTGTATGTACACCCGTGTACGTTCGAGTCGTACCCCCACCCGTGTATGTACACCCGTGTACGTGTCGAACTGTACGTGTCGGACCCCCCCGTGTATGTACACCCGTGTACGTTCGAGTCGTACCCCCAAACAAAGAAGACAACGAAGTCGATCCCAATATTAGACTTTCTCTGGGACCAGGGAAAGAAACTGATGCTGACGCCGGCCTCTGTACCTGCGGTTGTTCCACGCCTGGATAAAAAATACAAGGCTCCAACCACAGCGCCAGCTTGCCTTAATGGGCACCCGAAACCGGATTCGGTCGTAACCCAGGCGGCCCAAAAGAATTCTCGCAACCCTTCCTCTCCTCTGTCAGCCCCACCAGACAAGGAAGGCAGGAAGTTGGACACAATTGGTAAAAGGTTTACTACGACATCGGCCATGACCATCAAGGTGGCCAACTCCATAGCCCTGTTAGGGCGTTATAACCGCCATCTTTGGGAAGATATAGCCCCATATATAGCGGAACTGCCAAACACAGTTCAGGAGGAGGTCAAGGCACTGCTTACGGAGGGCCAAACCTCGGCAGCTGAGATCATTGATTGTGCCATAGATGTGGCCATGACGGTCTTTCGACAACTAGCTGGGGCAGCAGTCCTGCGCCGTCAGGGATGGCTTAAGGCAACATCATTCAGGCAAGAGGTGCAGACGAAGGTGCTGGACATGCCCTTCGACGGCCAACACCTTTTCGGAGACAAGATTGACGAGGCGCTCCAAGCAATCAAGAAAGACACTGATACAGCTAGAGCACTTGGTACTTTGCAGGCAAGGAATCAGTCCTTTTGAGGCAACAAATCCAGGGGCCAGTCCTCCTACAGGGGATCCTATCAAAATAAGTCCTTGTATTCCTACCAGAATAAATCCCAGTACCAACAGAAGCAGCAACAAGGTCGTCAGACTTCTTATGGGAGGTCAAACTTCAGGGGTAAAAACCAGAAGAGGGGCACTGGCGGACACCAGTGACCAATTACTCCAGCCAGTCCAGCAACTATATTCCTCATTAAAGATTGGAGGAAAATTGACCCATTTCCTAGAAAATTGGCATCTCATCACCACAGATCGCTGGGTACTTCAATTAATAAGATTCTGCCATTCCCTGGAATTCACCACCATCCCACCTGTAACCCCTCCCCGCAGGCTTTCGCACAAACATCTACGACTGCTGCTCCAAGAAATATCTGCGATGTTGAAGAAAGGAGCGATCGAGCGAGTTCCATCGTCTCAAAGGGAGAAAGGATTCTATTCCCGCTTCTTTCTTATACGCAAGAAGGAGAAAAAGTGGAGGCCCATACTAGACCTCAGGGCACTCAACTCTTTCCTAAAGAGTCAGTCGTTCAGGATGGTGACGATCCAAGAAATACTAGGCATTCTAGAAAAAGGAGATTTCATGACATCTTTGGATCTTCAGGATGCCTACTACCACATCCCGATACTCAAGGAGCACAGAAAATTTCTGAGATTCGAGGTGGCAGGACAGCACTACCAATTCAAAGTCCTACCGTTTGGCTTCAAATCCGCTCCGCGGATTTTCAACAAGTGCCTTTCACCTGTGGCAGCTTTCCTGCGTCAAATGGGTCACAAAGTCTTCCCCTACCTCGACGACTGGCTGGTAAAGGCACCTTCAGCTGCAGGCGCGACCGAATCCTCCAACGCCTGCACCAATCTTTTTCAACAACTAGGATTGACTCTCAATCACAAGAAATCCTACATGTCCCCAACAAGAAGCATCACCTTCCTCGGGGCGACCTTGAACACGGAATGCGCAAGGGCATTTCCTTCAAAGGAAAGAATAAACAAAATAATATCTCTGGCCACGGCTGTGGCATCAAGGAGGTCCCTAAGAGTTCGAACCTACAAATCACTCCTAGGAATGATGTCTTCTTGTATACTCCTCATCCCTCACTGCAGACTGCGGATGCGTCCATTGCAAGAAGCCCCCACGAACCAATGGACACAGAGTACAGGTTCGTTCGAAGACATTGTGAAGATAACACCGCAAATATCCAAGAGCCTGGAATGGTGGAGAAATCACAAGAATTTGTCTATAGGACTGCCATTCCTTCTTCCAGCAGCACCGCTGGTGATCACCACCGATGCATCCCTGGAAGGCTGGGGAGCCGTCCTACAGGACCTCCAAGTAAGCGGCAAATGAACGGATCAGGAGAAGTAACTCCATATCAATCTTCTGGAACTGAGGGCTGTGTATCTGGCGCTGCAAGCCTTTTTACCACGCATCCAGAACTCCCAGGTGCTCGTCAGAACGGACAACACCACGACGATGCACTATCTCAACAAACAGGGAAGAACGTGTTCGCTCACTCTATCACGCGAATCGCAAAAGGTCTGGAACTGGCTTGTACTCCATGGGATCACGCTCAGGGCGGACTATGTCCCGGGCAAGGACAACACCATTGCGGATGCCCTAAGCAGACAGAAATCCCTCTCCCACGAATGGGAGCTCGACAAGAGTACGCTGGCTCACATATTCTCAGAATGGGGAGTCCCAGGAATCGACCTGTTTGCCACCAAGGAGAATGCCAAATGCCCAAACTACGCAAGCTGGCGTCCCCAACCAAGGTCACTCGGAAATGCCTTTTCCATAGGTTGGTTCAGCGTATTTGCGTACGCTTTTCCACCGTTTCCGATGATTTCCAGGGTTCTCAGGAAGATGAAGGCGGAGCCCTGTACCCTGATCCTAATTGCCCCGTTCTGGCCGAGGCAGCACTGGTTCTCGGATCTTCATCGCCTCTCCATCAGGACACCGATTCGTCTGAAGCAGCACCCGAACCTGCTGACAATGTCCAACGGGCAGGTGCAATACCCAAACCTGCAATCGCTCAGGTTATCGGCCTGGCTCCTGAGCACAGAGAGTTCTGTCATTTAAACATCCCGCAGGAATGCAGGGACGTGCTGGCAAAAGCAAGAGCGGTCAGTACCAACAAAGCCTACTCTCTAAAATGGAAACGATTCTGCACATGGTGTTTAGAGAAAGGCCTGAGACCACTCCATATCACGCCCGAACAGATATTGCCATATCTACTACACTTGGCACAGTCAGGATTGGCGCACGCATCCATAAAGGTGCATCTGGCGGCCATTTCACGATTCACCAGGACTTGCAAAGGACCGTCTCTCTGGTCCAGTAGGCTTATCAAGCAGTTCCTAAAGGGACTATATAGATCCTTCCCAAGACCTAGACGGGTCCCACCGCCATGGCACCTCAATTTAGTCCTTAACCAACTCATGAAGCACCCTTTTGAGCCCATTCATCGAGCATCCATCAAGTACATCTCATGGAAAACGGCTCTGCTGCTCGCTCTAACATCTGCCAGGAGAGTCAGCGAGCTACAAGCTCTATCCATTCAGGAACCCTTCATGCAGTTCAAACAGGACAGGGTGGTGCTGAGGACAAATCCCAAGTTCATACCGAAAGTGCCTTCAGACTTTCACCTCAATGAACCGATGGTTCTACGTTCCTTCTTTGCAAACCCTACCACCGCAGCAGAAAGGACGCTACACTCCTTGGACCTCAAAAGGTGTCTAAAGTTTTACATAGACAAAACAAAGAGCTTCAGGAAGTCATCACAGCTATTTGTGGCCTACAGTAGGCCAAGGATGGGTATGCCTCTAACGAAACAGAGCATCTCACGGTGGATCTCCTCAGCGATAGCATTCTGCCATGACGGGGCCGGACGGCCTTTGAGAGCTAGGGTGGAAGCGCATTCCACCAGAGCGATGTCCACATCAGCAGCGCTGTTCGCTGGAGTGCCGATTTTGGACATATGTAGAGCGGCGACGTGGAAGTCACCGCACACCTTCTCCAGACACTACTGCCTGGATGCTGAACTTATGAAGGATGCAGCAGTGGGCCAGGCGGTGCTTCGCCATCTATTCCAGTGAGGTGATCCTTCCAACATCCCGCCATCCTGGTATGCACATCTCTTGCTGCTATGATATATTGATGTATGCCAATGTTTCAAACTCGCATGGTAATATGTGTATTATCTAAAATGACTATATGGCATGATTACATCAGGAATGTGCATAATGTATTGCTGACTACTCTGATTCAGGCATGTGAATCTATGAAAGACACCTCTAATACTGGATAAGAAACGCGTTACTTACCTGTAACAGCAGTTATCCAGTATTGGTGTCTTTCATAGATTCACTTGCAACCCTCCCGCCTCCCCTGGAAGGACTCACGTCTCTCTCTCACTGTATTACGCCTACCTAGCTTGGTGCGTACGAAAATCTGAGGGACTGAGGCTCCTGTCAGGAAGGTTCTAGAAGGAGGTGATAGCTGATTGGCTGGCTCTAAGAGTTTGGTCCTTTTTACATAAGGACAAGGATAGGCCACGACGGGGAATGATTCAGGCATGCGAATCTATGAAAGACACCAATACTGGATAACTGCTGTTACAGGTAAGTAACGCGTTTCATATTTCACAATGTTAAAAATTAATAACTAATAAATATAATTTAATAAAAAATTAATTAAACATAGACATATAATATATAATATATATACTTACTTAATAATGTTTTAATAATTATTTTAATAAATTATACATTATTTAAAAATGTTAACAATTGCAAAAACATTACACACATAAAACAATAACATAAATACAAATTAAATAATTATTTATAACAAATTAAAACTATTACATTTAATTTTACTATTGTTAAAATTAATTATATACTACATTATCTAAAATAATAAAAAAAATATTAAATAGCAGAGACAATAAAACTACTACTCCAGCTCCAAAACAAACAACAGAAAGGAAAATGTTGGATAGCGTAAGGGTAAAAATTACTATTCCAAATCCAGAGAGTGCAACAGTAGGGAAAGTGTTGGATAGCGTAGGGGTAAAAATTACTATTCCAACTCCAGAGAGTGCAACAGCAGGGAAAGTGTTGGATAGCGTAGGGGTAAAAATTACTATTCCAACTCCAGAGAGTGCAACAGTAGGGAAAGTGTTGGATAGCGTAGGGGTAAAAATTACTATTCCAACTCCAGAGAGTGCAACAGCAGGGAAAGTGTTGGATTGTGTAGGGGTAAAAATTACTATTCTAACTCCAGAGAGTGCAACAGTAGGGCAAGTGTTGGATAGCTTAGAAGTTAAAAATATCATACTTATAAATAAAATAATTCTTTAAAATAATTAATAATTTAATTATTAAATAACTCAAAATTACTTACAAATACCAATAGATATTTATTAAAAACATAACTACCAATAAATAATTATTTAGCAATAAATTAATAATAAATACCAATAAATAATAATTAATGAATATGAATTACCAATTAAAAAATATTGAACAATAACATTTTTTAGACCAAAAAATAATTATCAAACACTAATTACCAATTACAAAATATTAATTATTATACATTCTTTACCAATTATTAATTACTTATTAGTATATTAATTAGAAATATCAATAAATAATATTTAAACATATTTAATTACCAATTGATTATTAATCAACAATAAATTATTTTTCATAACCAAATTATTATAATTTGAAATATTTACCAATTAATAATTAATCTCCAATTAATTAATTATCTATACCCAACAACAAATTTAATAATTACTTAATTAGATTTCAATTACTTCCAACACTATTCCCCTATAAACACACAAAACACTCAAATAATAAAATAATACAGTTAACATAATTATCAATTAATCAATTAATACAAACTAATTACCAATTAATAATAATTAATTACCAATTAATACTTAATTAACAATAATATAATTATCAATACCAATAAATAAATACAAATATTACTTAATTACAATTAAATTACTTCCCACCCTATTCCCCTATAAACCCACAACCCGCTACAGAATTTAAACGCAAAAATTATTTTAAATTATTTTATAATTCCTAATAATTTATAATTAATTTCATATAATTAAATTACTTCCCACCCTGTTCCCCTATAAACCCACAACCCGCTACAGAGTTTAAACGCAAAAATTATTTTAAATTATTTTATAATTTATAATTAATTTCATATAATCAAATTACTTCCCACCCTGTTCCCCTATAAACCCACAACCCGCTACAAAATTTAATCGCTAAAATTATTTAAAATTAATTTATAATTCCCAAAAATTTATAATTAAATTCATATAATTAAATTACTTCCCACCCTATTCCCCTATAAACCCACAACCCGCTACAGTACTAAAACACAAAATTAACTTAAAAAAACCATTATTAACATATAAAAATTGTATACATATATTTTTAAACCAGTAGAACACTTAACAAAAAATAATTAACACATACATAATAAATACATAATAAAACACATAGTAATATTATAAATATAGATATTAGTGACATGGATATTAGTAACATCGTTATATATCATATTGATATTACTAATTTCGATATTACTAACATTGATATAAATGAAATCAATATTACTTACCTTAGGGTCGATATTCTGTCCATAGATATTCTTGACATCGATATTCTGTCCCTTCGATATTCTTAACTCGATATTATTGTAGGTCGAAATTAAAGTTTCGATATTTAGACTGCTCACCGTAATTTACTGCAACTGCACAGGGTTAATAGGCTGGCCAACTTCAGTTTTTTTGTAGCATACATTGTATTTTCTGACAGTTCAATTCAATTCAGTTGTTTTTATATAGTGCATGGCTGCCCGACCGTGCCTCCCAGCACTTGTTGCAACAACCTCACCGAGCTACCCTGATGAACCATTGACTAAATATCCACTCTTCAAGAAAGGTGTGTTTTTAAAGATTTTCTGAAGCATTCTTCCGACTGCTGACTTCTGAGGGAGGCTGGAAGGGCGTTCCAGAGCACGGATGCAAGGTACACAAAGAAGCGGCCTTCGCTTCTCACTCTTTTGATCTTGGGCACAGACAGGAGTCCCTGATTGGTAGATCACTGATATCTCCCTGGAACATAGGGGGTGTGTATGTTTCGGAGGATGAGAGGGCCTTTTCCATGGATGGCCCGATGAGCGATGCAAAGAGTCTCCATCATGAGCTTGTCGTCTATCCAAATGCCAAGACTTTTTACTGCTTTGGCTGGCTCTGGTAGTTTGCCTAGTTGTTTTGGCCAGGTCAATTCCCGTCACCTTGGGCTGTTGTTGCCTACCACCAGTACCTCAGTTTTATTGCTGTTAAGCTTCAGACTGCTTGCAGACATCCAGTTTGTAACCTCCTTATGACAGGAATTGAGTTGGGTGGAGATTCGGCTGACAGTAGGTGTCAGGTCCATGATGATCTGATTATCATCTGCATAAAACCCTCATGCGAGACAGTGAGACCGTACAATTTCTGCAAGAGGGAGAACATACAAATTAAAAAAGTGTGGGGCTCAGTGAGGAGCCCTGTGGGACTCCACACCGCAGAGGGTGGATAGATGGAATAATTAACCTTCACACGCTTGGAAACTCCTATTCTACAGGAAGGCTACAAGCCACTTGATGGCATCCCCAGTAGTGCCAACTTCCTTCTTCCTCTGGATGAGCATGGTGTGTGATACCGTATTGAAAGCTGTGCTTAGGTTCAACATTATCATTGTCGCTGAACCACCTTGGTCTAAGATAATGCGGAATTCCTCAGTGGCTACCAGCAGTGCAGTCCCTGATCTGAAGCCTGTCTGAGTAGGGTGGAGGACATCATGAGTCTCCGAAAAACTGGACTGATGTTTATTAACATACTTTTCTAGTAGTTTACTCTCTACCGGAAGCAGGGAAATGCGTCTGTAGATGTCTGAGAGGTGGGGATTAGCTGTAGCTTTTTATGGAGCGGCTTCACTATCGCATGTTTCCATGGTTGGGACATATGGCCAGATTCTAATGAGTGGTTGAGAATAATGATAAGGATGGACAATAAGGAATTGCCACCTTGACCCAGGAGGGGCTGGGTCCAAAGGGGATCCTGATTTGATTGCCTAAAGAGTGTCTTCCATGGTTTCACGGCTCAAAGCGTGACAAGTCGACAGGATGGGACCTGACCTCAACTTGTCTTTAGTTTTAACGTGGTATGATGGTTGGTGGTAGATTTTTTTTTATTTTGTTAATAAAAAAGTTGGCAAGCATGTTGCACCATTCTTTTGAAAGCAGGGGGCCTGTGGAGCATGAAGGAAGAGTCATAAGGTTGTGACTACCTTAAACAATTCCTTGGAGGAGTTGGGACAGTCTCTATTTTCTCCTCGAGGTAGGCAAATCTGACCTGGCTTATGGCTTGTTTGTAGTTTTGTGTAGCTATTCTGGAGCAGTTTTAGCTGTTTTATTTATATGCCCTTCTCCGTTCTCTTTCCCTCTTTTTAGCCTCTTTTTATGGCTCAAGACTATTGTTTAGCCATTGCTCAAATAAGTTATATCTTTCCGTCGTGTCACCCTTTGGAATGGGAACAGATTCGGTGACAGCACCCGCCCATACTGTTTTTTTGCGCTTTTTTTTTTTTTTTTTTTGCATATTTATATAGCGCGAACTCGACCCGAAGGTATTGAAGCGCTTTACATGAGCACCGTATTTACATTACACATTCAGGCACGGGGAGATTAAGTGATTTTGCCCAGAATCACAACATGTGTACGCGACCTCGAGGCTCGAACCCTGGTTTCTAGCACCAAAGTCGGCAGTTTAGCCGACGGACCACATCCTCTCCCCTTGTACCATTAATGCCTGGGTTTTTGGGAGGAGGGTGCGTTGTTTGATTGTTGTTTCAGGAACTTTGAGCCAGAAGGGAACTATATGGTTGTCCGACCATGGAATAGGAATTGTTTCCTCTATAGTAAGGCTGTTCAGTTTTGTAAAGACAGGGTCTAAAGATGCACATGACTATGACTAGGACTGTGTCAAGTTTTTTCTCTTGCACTGCTATGGCTTGTCACATTCACAGTGGTGCACGCTAATACAGAAGCTGTCCTTGCTTGGTTGGATTCTTCTAATCTGATATATGTGTGTGTGTGTGTGCGCGTGCGTGCGAGTGTGTGCGTGTGCGTGTATTAAATACAAATTCAGTTTTCTCTATGCTACAACACATGGCAAAGATTCACAGGGGCTTTCCTTAATTGGTATATGTAAAGTGAATGACCAGTAGTATAACAAGGTATTTAGGGCACTAAAGGGGGCATTGTTAGGGTTCAATAGGCCCTGGTGTCACTGCACCTGCTGCACAAAAGATAGCTGTGCCCCCGTCAATTTCATCCCTCAAGTAATATTGCTATTTTGATTAATAGGGATCAACACATTTTATGAATCGTAGCAGCGGCAGGTGCAGCTAATTTACAACACTTAAATGCCACAACTTGTTTCAAGAGTTATATACACCATCTTTCTCCTGCCGCCTCTCTCTTCAGTACCATTATCATTATTGCTTCTCCAAATACTCAACTGAGTTCATGTAGTTTGGGTATCAACCATCTTGTATATTCCATCGCAATGTGCAATTCTATATTTTTTTTCCAACGTTTCTCTTTTACTTCACTACCCACTCTCCATCCTTATGATATTTAAGCACACTTCTAGGCTACTGTTGCGCTCATCATTATAAGTGTATAATAATAAGTGGCAGACAGTAATTTTCTAACATTTTATGTGTTTTATTTTCTAATTACAGGCTTGTTCTTCCTGTTAGAAGACAGCCGTAAACAAAAAGAGCAATCTTTGAGAATTATTCACGTGTAACAGCCTGAGAGAGCCCCATGATTGATTGGAGGGGGGGGGGGGGCACAGAAGAGAGAGTGGGGTGGAGGAGCGAGCGAAGAGAGAGACACGAGAGGGGATGCAAAACCAGCGTGGCGCTCGTGAAAGGGCACCGTGCTGAAACTAGATCCTAATCCTGCTATATTTATAATGCACGCAAAAGACACACCATAGCCATAACTTCACAGCAGTGCTGCTGTAATTATATCACAGTACTGGCATCCCCTAGCTGAGTTCCCGTACCTATGACTTCGAACCTTAAGATGCAAATGGCTAATGACACACCGAAAAATAAACACAAAGAAGCTCGAGAAGCACTTCACAGCACTAACGCTGCTCTTCTGTGGAAGGATTGTGTGTCTTACTTGTTTGCACCCGGAGTCTCTGGACGACCAAACCTCGTGCGCATGCTTTTGATATTAAGCATGCGCACAAACAAGGGGAGCTGCAAATGGGGGCGTGATTTAGAGGCAGCAAACCTCACGGCCATGTTTAAATGGAATGTGAGTTGATATGCAGAATGCCTCGGATGCTTTAACAATTTAAAAGTGAAGTAGTGCGTCGCGCTTAATAATTAAAAATGAAGGCGGCTGTGACGCTTAGAAATAAAAGCGATTGTGGAATAAGTGAAGGCTGCTGTCGCGTTTAGATGTAGAAATGAAGGCGAGCTCAGACTTAGTATTTTTAACTAAAGGCTGCCCTCAAGCTCAATATTTAAAAGTGAAAGCGGGCGCTGTGAGGAATATTTTAAATTTACAAATCACCAGGTGCCCAGTGCGTGTGCCTTTTAAGCATGCAGCAGCAGCTTTCACAAGAGGAACAAGCCCAATCCCCCTTAAAACAAAGCCTAAAACTAACTACCATCTTACCAAAAAGAAGCCCAAATGACGATAGACTGCAAGTAGTGCTCAGGAAACATGCAGTAAAGGTGCCAATAGCCATGGAAGGAGACATGGCCGTCATAAGGCGGGACTAGCAGCCTCTAAACTAATCAGAAGTCAGCATTTAGAAAGGAAAAAGCCAAAAGCCAATGAAAAAGTGGGCGGGGGAGTGGGCGGGCTTCCCTCACCTATAGTGTATACTGCATGCCTCGCAAAGCAAGCATCGCATGCGCTGCACCGCTAGGCGAGACCTAAAAAGAACTTTTTTTCAAGGTTGACAGGTTGCATGTCCCAAAAGTATTAAATATTTACCTAGGAATATCCTATAATCCGTTTTAAGTAGTAAACAGCTTGACTCAAAACCTCAAAGGTAAGACCTACCTTAGGTTATGTTGACCCTCACACACCCTATAGATGTCATGCTTCATCATCATGTCTCATCCTGGTCTGTATAACCCAGGATGAGCTCAACCATGTTCCAAGGAGGGATATTACATCCGAATGGGATTCCTATTGAAAAGTAAAAAATACCTGGATGACACCCCAGTTTCCTCTTAATATTGGAATTTGTATAATCTGGTATGGTTGAAAATATTAGGCAGGTGTTTTTAAAGGAATTTAGCATCCGTACCCCTGATAAGTGTTGATATGTTTCAGCCTTCGTGGTTAGGGCATTAAGGGTCTGGGGTTTTCATCAGGACAAATATGGATGCCCTGCTAGTTTATTGTCACTATCTCTGTTGCCCCAGTCCTAAAATTCAGGATCTTTGTCAGGCAACACAAAAACATGCAACATATATGTAGGCCTAATTTCCTGCTAATGTTTGTATCAAAGGAACCACAGTGAAAAGAGGTACTAGTATATATGTGCTCGTATTAGGCAAACAAGCATAAAACATACCTTATGCACAGCTCTCTTGCATGCAATTAATGCATTAGTATAGCCTATTCTCCAGGACAACTATGCATCATAAAAAATTACATGACAGAATTTCTAGTGCACATATAGTGGGGACACATTGTGTCGCACTGTGAACCACGTCAAACACAGCATCATGAAGTGTGAGGACACATTATTTGAAAGGAAGCAGAGTCCTGTTAGTCTTACCCATGTAGGAATGTGATAATATCCCACTAGGACAGGCTCTGACTTGAAAAGCAGGAGTATAAAGAAAATTGTTTGTGTTTCCAGGTCTCTGGAAGTTACCTTACCTCTTCCTGGGAGTGTTTGAGTATGGCATCAGTCTCAATACTCCAAGGATACAGTGCCACTGGCATTACCTATTCTCATCTCTCTCTGGCTTCCTAGATGTTTTTGCTACGTGTTGGGTGCTGCTATTTCAAGTGTTTGTTGTCTCAGCACATCTATAGAGTGGGGCAGCACAACTGTGCATGTGATTGTATCTTCATTCGCACATCACAAAATCCCACTAGGTATCATGGGAGTAGGAGCTCTTTCTGTCAGTAGGGTGCTCCAGGCCTTCCGGGCTGTTAGACCTGACAGCTTTTGAGTGGTCTCCAATAACCTTTTGCTGTGTTTGCCACACCTTTTTCTAATTTCGTTTTGTTGGCCTAGGACACTGAGGGGCAGATTTATGAGCCCCTTGCGCCACTTTTGCGTCACTTTTCCCATGTTAAAAGTGACGCAAAAGTGGCGCAAGGGGCTCATAAATCTGCCCCTGAGTACTTTGCCACTGCTAGCCAGTGCTAAAGTGCATGTGCCTCTACTCTAAACATGGTAACATTAACCTACCCAAAATTGCCATATTTAATTTGCATATAAGTCCCTAATAAAGTGCACTACATGTGCTCAGGGTCTGTAAATTAAATGCCATCAGTAGGCTTGCAGCACCAGTAGTGTGGAGGAACTGCTTTTCTGCTGTGCCACCCTGCTGCTTGTTGCTCTCTGCCCTGCTAAGGAAGGACAGGACTGTATCCATCTCACTTGAACCCAGAGTGACTTCAAGGGCATGTTGGCTTGTCTACTGTTTTATGAAGTCTCAGGGATATCAAAGACTTCTCTCTAAAACCTGCAACCAGCACATGGACTCTGCCTGCTGTGAGCCGTGCTGTGCCAAGTGGTGTCCATCCAGTCCTGAGCCCCTGGAAGTGAATTTAAAGTGCTGCATCTTCAAAAATCCATGTACTGATGAGGTTTCACTGGTCAGAACTGACGTATCTCCTGCGAAGCCGACGTATCTCCACCCCCGCAAGTACTGAGGACATTGTATTACTGGCAGCGCGGCTTTTCACCTCCAGTTCCCAACGCTTCCCCTACAGTCGCTTGACGATTACGCATCCCTGATTTATGTAGCTTGACAATGATGCACAGCCTACGAATACTGTACTTCGGCACTCATGCATTGCTTCATGCTTCACGCATCTCAGCTCTGTAAACAGCGCAACCAAGGTACTTTTCAGCAGGACCAACCTGGTTCCTGTATCGAACCTGTGCTCTATTGTGGTTGGCCTGAACATTTGGAATTACCCTGGTCAACTGTGACCAGATACCCCGGTTTGGTGCTTTAAGCTTTTAAGCACCATTTTTACATTTATTCTTTCAAAATACATAACTCCGGTTTTCCTTATTTAATTTTTGTTGTTTTGTTCTTGTTTTGTTCATACAAATATAATCTATTTTTAAAGCACAGTATTTTTTGGTGCTTTCACTGTGTTACTATTTAAAGTGTTGCACAAATATTTTGCACATTGCCTCTTAAGTTAAGCCTGCCTGCTCTGTGCCAAGCTACCAGAGGGTGAACCAAATTAATTTATGGAGTGTATCTGACTTACAATGACTAGGATTGTGGTTCCTGCTTTGACAGGATACATACCTCTGCCAATCAGAAACCCAATTTCTAGCATTGTTGATCAGCGGTGAGTGCATGACTTGTGTTTTTTGCAGTGCCATACAGTGACTTGGTGTACACTACCACTCCATTAATAAACCAATTCAAACACTTTTCAATTCTCCCTAATTGGTATTTTTTATTTTTTCCTAAAACCATGTCTCTAACTAGAGGTTCTACATCTGCCTCTGCACCTGCAAAAATAGCTTTTGAGATTGCAACCTGGAAGGTTATACTGTGGCGCAGCTAATGATTTTTACAAGGGGGTTGGGATTCCTGCTAAGGGCTCCATCAGGAAGGTGGAGCTGCAAATGGCCCTGAAGGCCTGGGCAGAAGCCTGTGCTGCTATGAATGTATCATTTGAGGAGTATGAGGATATGATTGAGGATGATTTCGACCAGGATTGTCTGGTACTGCCACCTGTGGAGGAGGGGGAAACATCCTTTCTGAATTAGTCATTCCACCCTGGCAGGGAGCAGTGTATCATACAGAGGCCTGTCTAGGAGAGGAGATGTAGGATAGAAGAGAGGAGAGGACATTTTAAGTTTGAGCTTGCTAAGCTGAAAATGGAGAAGGAAACAGAGCAAAGAAAGCTGGAGAAGGAGCAAGCTCTAGAGGAGAAAAGGACGTCCATGGAGGAGAGGAGGATGGCTCATGAGTTAAACCTTAGAGAGCTGGACATTAGAACCATGCAAGTGGAGTCCATGAGCAGCGGTGGCAGCATATCGGCAGTGTCTGCATAAGAAGGGAGAGTTTGTTTCCCGAAAGGTTTGGTACCCAGGTTTGTTGTGGGGGATGAAATTGACAAATGGTTCTCCACCTATGCGGTGGCTCTAATGGTGCACAAGGCTCCTGAGGAGTCCTGGGGAAGAGGTTGCTTGTGGAGATACATGCCCACAGTGGAGAGGGACACACTCCTGACATTAGAGGTAGAGGATCTAACCCAATACACCCCCTTGAAGATCATACATGTTAATAAATTTGTGTTGACCCCTGAGAGGTATGGACAAAGGTTTAGGGGCAGTCACACATTCTCTTCACAAACATGCATGGACTTCCTAAGTTAAGCTAGTTAAGCTTAAGCTAGGGCAGCAAAGTTGATTTTTATTCTGGGCTGTACAACTTAATTTTGAAGAAGCACATGCTAGATATTTGTTTTCCAGAGCTGCACTGACATCTGGTTGATAGCAAGCTGACTCACCCCAGGAAGCTTGCTGAGGAGGCAGACATCTGGGTCATCAGCAGAGTGTCCAAAAGGTGTCTGGGGGGACTCACAAGAGGGCGGTTAGGGTTCCCACCAGAAGAAGGAGGGGGAAGAAAAAGGAGTTCTCTCAAGGCCCCAAAGTAGTTTACATGGGAAAGGGTCTTGTTCTCAATTAAGCCATCAGAAAAAGAGCTTCCCTGACAAATGTCAGCCAAAGAATGCCAAATGCTAGGAGTGCTTTGAGTATGGGCATTACAAAGGGGATTCTAATTGCCCAGAAAGAGCACAACCTCTCACTGGAGGTAAGACACCAGGGATGGCGAGCACAGTGCTTGAGTAGGAGTTTGTCCCAGTAAGTGGAGGGGAGTTCAGTGAGGTTGCACTAGTGTACATGGGTGACAGTGAGATGGTTACTAAAACCAATGTGCCCACCAATACTGCAAAGTATAGGCAGTGGGTTACCATCAATGTGCAGGTGTTGAGGCTCTGAGGGACACAGGAGCCCTCAAGTGTATGGTAATGAGTTAGCTGGTTCCCCCGAAGCAAGTTATACCCAATGCATTCCAGCAGGTTGTGGTGACTGACAACCGTGAGGGTCACTACCGAGTGGCCCTTGTTCCATTTGAGTGGGGGGCTTCTCAGATCTTCTGAATGTTGCTGTGAGTCCTGCCAATCCTATAGACTGTTTGTTAGGAATGAACTTCAGCACACAACCAGGGAGGGAGTGAAGCTCAAGACTCACCTGGAAATGTTAGGGTTTCCTGAGTGCAAAAGTGCTACCACCAGGACCATGACTGTCCAGGGAGGGAGTCACGGATGTCTGAAAACTGTCAAAATGGCCCAGACAGCTGTTCAAAGAGGGAAGGGCAAGGGGTTTGGGAAACATGCCTCTGAATGTCCCCAACTGAGGTGGATAGGGTACCTGAATAGAGCACCTGGAGCCCACAGAGGAGGGAATTGTCTCCCTTGGTGACCTGCCTGAACTTGCTGGATGGCAAGCTGAAGGGGGGCCCACCAGGGAGGATTTCTGCAAGGCACAGAAGGAGTACCAAACCCTGGAGGGCATGAGGCAACAGGCCAAAAGCCCAGGCAGCAAGTGATGCCTCTGGCAATCACCACATTTACTGAGAGGGAAACCTCCTGTATAGTGAGCCTAATGTACCTGTGTATGGGGCAACAAGGGTCCTGGTGGTCTCCCAATGCTACAGGACCTTCCTACTGGAGCTGGCTCATGACTGGACCAGGACAAGACATTTCAAAGGCATGTTACCAGCTTTTATTGGTCCCACATGAGGATTTCCTCAGATGTTTTCTGTAGGACTTGTTTGACCTGCCAGGCCTGCGAAAAGACTGTCCAGAAGCTGAAAACTCCCCTGAGTCCCCTAACTTTTGTTAGCACCCCGTATGCGAGGGTGGGTAGTGACATTGTAAGGCCTATGGAACTCCATACAGCCTCTGAAACAGGTTTATCCTGGTAGTTGTGGACCATTACACAAGATACCCAGAGGCCATAAGTCTGAAGATTGCAACTGCCTCTGCAGTGGCTAAGGCCCTAATGGGGATTATCATCTCATTGGGTTTTCCCAAGGAAGTGGTGTCTGACAGGGACACCAACTTCATGTCTGCATATATGCAGTCAGTGTGGAGTTACTTATAAGTTATTCATCCCTACCATCCACAATCCAATGGGCTGGTTGGAAGATTCAACAAGTCCCTCAAAGGCATAATTAAGATCCTGCCTGAGGAATAAGTGAGACGTCCTCTTGCCATGCCTTCTCTTTGCTTACAGTGAGCTACCACAGAAGGAGGTTGGATTTTGCCCCTTTGAGCTTCTGTATGGTCGTCCTGTAAGGGGGCCTCGCAGTCTGGTGAGAGAAGAGTGGAAGCATGCTCCCAGGAAACTTCCTCTGGATGTAGTTAAATACATTCTGGCTTTCAGTAGCCAGAGGGTCAAGTTGTGGAAGTTAGCTTCAGACAACTTTAGGCAAACCAGGAAGTGATGAAACAATGGTATGACCAAACACCTACCCCAGTGGAATTGCAACCTGGGCAGAAAGTGTGGGTGGTGGTCCCTGTGGAGATTGTGCCTTATGAGATAGTTGAGAGGAAAGGGGAGGTTACCTACCTGGTGGACCTCAATGCCCACAGGGTGCTCCATATCAACTGTTTAAACCACACTTTGAGAGGTCTGAAGTCACCATGCTATTATTATTATTATTATTCTGAGTTTTATATAGCGCCTGGTTACCAATAGGCATCCCAGCGCTTACCGGCACATAACACTACTACAAGAATGCAGGGATTATACGAGAAACAGAAAAGTTTTTAAAAGTTTACGAAACCGAAGAAGACTTGCTTCCGAGCGCAGTTGTAGGGGCAATGAATTCCACAAAGAGGCCACATTTATTGAAAACCTTCTGCCACCGGTTCTTGCCTTTTTCACCCTGCTAACCTAAAGGAGATGTTGATGGTCAGAGCGGAGAGAACGAGGGGCCTTGTAAGGCTGCTGGTGATAGGTAGAGGGGAGGAAGAGGAGAGAACCTCTTCCTGATCTCTTAGCCTCCAAAGAGAAGGATGGGTCAGTGTAAGGTGTCCCTGATTCAGAACAGCAGAAGGACGGTCAACAGTTGCTGGGGCAGTTCTCCTTTATATTTTCCCTCACTTCTGTGACTACCTACCTGTGTACCCATGATGTGGACTCAGGAGCCAGCATACCTGTCAAGAATAAATCTTTCAGGCAGTCTGACAACAGGAAGGCCAGCATCAAAGATTATGTTTCTAATATGCTGTAGTTGAGGGTGATTGACCCCTCCAGTAGCACCTGGTCCAACCCTGTGGTGCTGGTACCAAAAACTACCCCACCAGGCACTACACGAGATCTCAGGTTCTGTGTAGATTACAGGGGGCTCAATTCAGTCACCATATCGGATGCTCATCCCGTCTCCCGGGCAGATGAGCTGATAGATAGGTTAGGGCGCTTTCCAGTTCCTGAGTACCTTTGACCTTATATCAGAGTACTAACAGATTGCCCTAACTGAAGGAGCCAAGGAGAGATCAGCCTTCTCCACTTTAGAGGCCATGTGTACAGTCCCTGTGCTCAAGGCCCCAGACTTTTCCTTGGAATTCATTGTACATACAGGTGACTCACAACATGGCATACTGGCAGTTATATCACACCTAAATGATGAGGGCCTAGAGCAACCTATAACCTTCATCTCTAGGTGGTTACTTCCCAGGGAACAGAGGTGGAGAGCTATTGTAAAGGGAAGACTTTGCTGTGCTCTGGGCATTGAAGAAGTTGAAACCATATCTGTTTGAGACTTACTTCCTGATACAGACAGACCACAGCCCCCAGAGAATCCAAAATTGTTGAGGTGGTCCATCTCTTTACAGAGAATGGATTTTATGGTGGATCAGTGGTAGACTACACCAATTCTGGTAGTTTCTCCTTAATAATAACTTGTCTCACCTTTTGCTGATTTATTTTCATTGGCCTAGGATTCAAAGCACTTTATCACTGCTAACTAGTGATAAAGTGCTTGTGCTTTTCCCCCAAAACGTGGTAACATTGACTTATCCACAATTAGCATATTTAATTTAGTTATAAGTCCCTACTAAATTGCACTAAATGTGCCCAGGGCCTGTAAATTAAATGCTCCTAGTAGGCCTGAAGGACTTATTATGCCACCCACATCAATAGCACTTTAAACATGTCTCAGCCCTGCCACTGCAGAACCTGTGTGTGCAGTTGTACTGCCATGTCGACTTGGAATTTGAAACCCATACCCAAATCATAAACTCCCTTTTTATTACATATAAGTCACCCCTAAGGTAGGCCCTAGGTCGCCCATGGGGCAGGGTGCTGTGTAATTTAAAGGTAGGACATGCACTTTTAAGTTTTACATGTGGTGGTGAAAACTCCCAAATCAGTTTTTCACTACTGTGAGGCCTACTGTTATCATAGGTTAACATTAGGGATTCCTTATTACACTTATAAGTTGTAATTTCTGATTTAGCAGAAGTAGTTCTATCATGTTTCATATCATTGGAATGGCAGTTATAAATCCTCTTTACTTGTAAATATGAATTTATCACCACCCATTTAAAAATACCACTTTTTTTACAAAGATGTATTTTTCTGCTGTTATCCCTGTGTGCCTGCAGACTGTCTGCAATACACGTCTGGTGACAGCTGGTCTTTGAGCATTCCCTCTAGACAGCCACACACAAAGGGAACTTAGGTGTGACTGACAGGCCACCCACATCAGAATAGGTCATCCTAACCAGGATGATAGAAAGGAGCTGACACATTTGAAAGGGATGTGTCCTGTCACCACACAAAGGACTGCGTAAGTCCCTGTAGTAAGTCTGGAGCCAGAGCTAGGAGGGAGGACATCTGTGCACTTCAAAGCCCCTCTTTGAAGTCACCCTTACTTCAAAGGCACGACTAGGTATAAGAACTAGGTCTCTGATCCTACCAAGATAGTTAACCACTGAACCTGTGAAGAACTCTGACAGGAAGAAGGACTGCTGTGCCAATAAAAGGACTGCCACTCTACTGGATTGCTGCTCTGGAGGAACTGCTTTTTTGTTTTGCCACCCTGCTGCCCTCTGCCTTGCTGAGAAAGAACTGGACCCATCTCACTTGAACCCAGAGTGACTCTAAAGGCATGGTGGCTTTCCTCCTTTTTTTCTGAAGTCTCGACGATATCAAATACTTCTCTCTACAACCTGCAGCCAGCACCTGGACTCTGCCTGCTGTGAGTCCTGCTCTGTCAAGTGGTGCCAATCCAGTCCTGAGCACTTGAAGGTGAGTTTAAAGTGCTGCATCTTTAAAAATACACGCATTGACTGCATTGCGCTGGTCAGAACCGACGCATCTCCCACGATGCCGACACATCACCAGATGCTAGGTTCTTCGCCTCCAGCTTCGTTCGCATCGTCTACAGTCTGCGTCTCAGTGAGAATGCATTCCTGATTTGTGTGGCTAGACAACGATGCATCGCCTTCGAATCCTGTACTTCAGCACCGATGCATCACCTACTTCTTCACGCATCTTAGCTCCATCAATGACGCAACCAAAGTAATTTTCAGTGGGACCAACCTGGATCTTTTATCTGAGCCATGCTTCATAGTGCTTGGCCTGAGCCCAGTGTGACCCATTGTATCGCGTGTGGGCTCAGGTCAGTAGGTTCCCAGATATTAAGGAGGCATCTAGGCGCTTCTGGGTGTATGTTAAGGTCGAGTACCCGGCTCATAATGGTGTAGATGTTTCACCAATAGGTCTGTATATGGTCGCAATGCCAGATAATATGGGTGAACATGCCCGGCTGTGTGCATCCCCTTCTGCAATAACCGTCTACTGAACTACCCATGTGTACCAATTGGGGCCCCATGATGTACACTCGGTGTAGGATTTTCAGTTGTACAAGGCGGAGGCGCGCCGATATGGCGATGATTTTAGGGGAGGAAACTGCAGCCTGCCAAGTCTCATCGTCCAACTCTATGCCGTCCCTCACCCATTTTTCTCGCAAAGGCGCCAGTGGGTCATCCATATTATTGATGAGTTTCCTGTATGTTAGGGAGATGGCTCTATCAGGCAAATAGCCGTCTAGCAGCCTGTCCTCCAGTGGTGCATATTCAGGTGGGAGGGTGTCATGGGGCAGTGCTGCTAATAGTGCGTGACGTATCTGCAAATACCGGAAATACTCTAAGTCTGCCATGGTATACTGAAGCTGGAGAGAGTCAAAGGATTAAACCCCCTGTGCATCCCACATATCTTCGATACGCGATATGCCGATCAGGTCCCATTTGTCAAATCCCCGCGTATTGCCCATGTCTCCGAGTTTCTGAGAGTCCCACAGGGGTGTGAAAAGGGTCCGTTTATTGGTCCAGCCCATGGAGGCGGTCGCTTGGTAGGGCCAGTGAGCGGGTACCTATTAGGTTTGGAGTAAAGGGTCCTTGTAAAGGCGCCGTTAGGGAGGAGGTGTGTGTCAATATTAAATGCAGGGTTGTCGAGCCGCCCGTAAGTGCAGTTGTTTATTGGTGTTAAATGTGAGGCCCAATAGTATTTCCTAATGTCAGGCAATCCTATCCCCCCATCAAACCAGTGGAGGGTAAGTTTCTTGAAAGCAATACGGGGCCTCCCATTCCACAAAAGGTCTCGCTGTAGCCCCTCGATTTGTTGGAAGTAGGAATTTGGTACTGGATCTGCAGCGTTCTGGAGGACGTGAAGAAAGCGGGGTAGGGACATCATTTTGAAAAGGGCCGCTTGGCCTAATAAGGAGAGGGGGAGAGACTTCCAGTTCGCGATGTCATGCTTCAATTGTTGTATCGGGGGAGCGAGGTTTCGGGTGAATCGGAGGGTTTTGTCCAGTGAGATAAAAATACCCAGATATTTAAAACCATCCGGGACTACCGGTATAGGGCAATTTCGTGGAATTGGAGGGGCTTTACCACTTAAGACGTAGAGAAGTGACTTCTGCCAGAGGATGCCGAACCCAGAGTACCTGCCAAATATAGAGAGGATATCGAATACCGCGATAAGTGATCTTTTGGGAGAGGCGAGGTACAATAGGATGTCGTCCGCGTACAGGGAAATTCGGTCTTCCCAACCTGCAGACCACCGCAGTCCATGGATCATCACATCTCTGCGGATCCAAGCCGCAAGGGGTTCAAGGGCCAAAGCAAACAGTAGAGGGGATAGGGGGCATCCCTGACGGGTCCCTCGACTGAGCATGAAGGGATCTGACTTCCTGTTATTTACTACTACCTGGGCCATTGGCGAGCTGTACAGCAACTGTATCCATTTAATAAATCCAGGCCCAAATCCCAGCTTATCAAGCACTTCGAATAGGTAGGGCCATTCGAGTGTATCGAAGGCCATCGTGGCGTCTAGGGAGACCACCACGGCGTCCTCACGCAGGGTCGACGCCCTGCCCAATACCCCGTGCAGTCTGTGAAGATTAAGGGCGGTGTTTCGCCGGGGCATAAATCACGATTGATCGGGGTGCACTAGGTCGCTTATGACCTTGATTAATCTATTGGCTAGCACCTTAGCTAGTATCTTTGGCTCAGCATTTATTAACGAGATGGGCCTATAAGAGGCACAGTCAGTTTTAGGTTTCCCCTCCTTATGAATCGCAACGATAGCCGCTATTCTCTGGTCCAGGGGGAGGGATCCCTGCTCAAGGCTGGCCTCAAACATTGTTTTCAGATGGATTGCCAATTTGCCAGGGCGAAGTTTGTAAAGTTCGATGGGGAGGCCGTTAGGACCCAAGGCCTTGCCTGGCCGGAGTGCCCTAATTGCAATTGCGATCTCGTCCGCCATAAGAGCGCTGTCCATGAAGGCACGATCACTATCTGATAGTACTGGTAGAGAGATGTCTCGCAAGAGCTCAGAGGAGTCTGCTTCGCTATGTGGCACCCTGGAGCGGTAAACTTCACGGTAGTGGGCTGCGAAGTGGTCAACTATTTCTTGGGGATCCAATATGGCTAATCCCCCGGGATCCCGCAGTTCGGGGACCAGCCTGTTTGCACGCTCCTTTTTGTCCAGACAGGCGATTAATTTCCCAGCTTTGTCACCCCAATCATAGATCCGCCCCAGTCTGCTCTGCGCCAATGTCTTGGCACGATCGGTGACTAGGACACGGTACTCCACCTGTCGGAGGCGAAGGGCATGCAGGGCCTCCGGCATAGGATAGGGTTCAAGATCACTCTCCAGCCGGTATATGTCCTGTTCAATGTCGGAGATCTCCGCTATCTTGTCTTTTTTGGACCCTGATATTAAGCAGAGGGCTTCGCCCCGTAATACTGTTTTGAAGGCTTCCCACAGCGTCTGTGGGGACTCCACCGAGGTTTCATTGTCGAGGCAATAATTATCGATTGCTTTAATGAGACCAGCACGCGTCCCAGCGCACCTGAGATGCCAGGGGTTTATCGGGGCGACACGTCCCACCGGGTTGTCGTCAAGGACCATGTGGGCCCAGAGTGGTGAGTGGTCAGAGATGCCCCTTGCAAGATGTTGTATCTCGTGTATGTTCGTTACCTGCGGGGCTGAGACGAGAATGTAATCTAGTCACGAGAGGGTGTTATGGGCACCGGAGTGGAAAGTGTGTTGAATCTTATCAGGGTGGTAGGCCCTCCTGCAATCCTCGAGGCCCATTGCCTCCAAAAAACTAGAAAAGGAGTGAGCGGTGGGCGACAGTGTGCGGGTGGGATACCTGTCTAGGGTCCCGGAGACTACTGAGTTGAAATCCCCCCAATCACCAAGTGTCCCTCTGGTAGCGCCAATAACACAGCACTGAGATCCGTGAATGTAGTGGCCTGTAGCCCCGGAGGGGCATAATCTGACATGAAGGTGATAGTTACTCCCTCCCAAGTGCCTGTGACCCCCGCGTATCTACCTCGGTCATCAATGTGCATGGAGACGGGCAAAAAAGGGAACGACTTCTTTTGCATAATGCCCACCCCTCTAGAGTTAGAAGCAAACCCAGAATGAGTATGCATGGAATAACCCCATCTGTGCATGGCTTTACATGTGTGGCCAATGAGATGGGTTTCCTGGAGCAGGATGATGTCTGGCGAGAGCCTGCGGATCTGTTGTAATACTATACTGCGCTTAATTTTATCTCCCAATCCATTCACGTTCCAACTTAAAATTCTAACTTCCTTGTTACATCGTACCCCCATCAGTGCGTTTGTGGAGAGCGGCATTGATACCCAATAAGAAAAGGAACTGCACCCTCGTCATAGCGACAAATTCAACTAATACAACACTAACAATCAATATACCCCCATCCCAACAACCCCCCTCCCTGCTCGCCTGCCCTACGGGTTCAAAACTACCCATTCACAACTAGCAGAGTGCCTGTCGCCCTAGAAAGTTCAAACAAAGAAAGAAAGGAAAAGCAAACCAATCCAAAGGGGGGGATGCTATGGGCTCCGTGCCCCTGCCCTTTGTCTGCATCTGTGTCGCACCATGACTGTCCCATTATCTTATCCCCTATGGTAGGTCCCCAGTGTCGTTTTAGTTGAAAACCACGGATCCCGCCACCCTTCCCCGCCCCTGCACCCCCAACCCCCACAATCCAACATGACCTGTTCCTGTCGAGTGTCTTCTTCAGGTCGGTGCTTTGTCCACAAGACCTCCCGTTCTTTCCACATCAGGGTGTTTAGAGTCTCGATAGTCCAACCAGTCAGCTACATCCTCAGGACGATCAAAAAACCAAGCCTTCCCCTCCACCTCAATCCGCAGACGGGACGGGAAAAGCATTGAGTACTTTAGACCCTTCTCTTTCAGGATGTGTTTTATGGATAGGAATTGCATCCGTTGTCACTGCACTCTTTGTGTAAAGTCCGGGAAGAAGGAAATATTTGCGTTTTCATATCGAAGTGGGGTGCCAGACCTGGAGTTTTGCAGGATCACATCTCGGTCTCGATAATTGAGGACTCGGGCCAACATTGGCGGTCTGAGTCGGCCGCCCGGGACCCTATGTGCCCGCTCGACAACAAAGAATTTGCTAAGTCCCTTCGGTCGCAGGTGGTTAAGGATAAGGTCTTCCACGAATAGTTCGGGAGTCTGTCCCTCAGCCTTCTCCGGGACTCCTATGATGCGGAGGTTGTTGCGAAGGAGCCGGCCTTCGTAGTCGTCCAGCTTGAGGGCGGTTACATTCTGGGATTCCTGCAGGTCATGGACCTCTCTCTGCAGCTGCGCCACGTCGCTCACCAGACCAGCCGTTGTGACCGTCACCTGCTACACCTTCTCATTAAGCTTCCCCATGTCGGCCCTAATAAGATTGACGTCGATCGCCACAGAGTCCAGTGAGGTCTTCAGCCCCGTTATTGCCGCCATTACATCTTTGAGGGAAAGTTCCCGCTCCTCTGCTGCGGGGGGGTCTCGCTCGCCATCCTCCTGCTGATGGCCCCGCTGCAAATCTCTGGAGATAGTACATCTATCCAGTTTGTTCGTCTGGATTGACTTCACTGTTTTGGCACTAGTCCCCTTAAGGTGATCCGCCATGGTGCCAGGTGTCAGTCGGCCACAAGATGGGGATAAGAGAGAGGTAGAAGGGGGGGGGGAATATCACCCCCTGTTCGATGTGTCGGGGTTCAGTGCAGATTCCCCCACCCTCTCAGCTCGTACGATACTGGCACAGGCCCCCCCAGCGCTGTCCACCCCCCTTCGGCCCAGCACGCTCCTCGCGTCCGGCAGCCTCAGCGGCCACACAGCGGCATTCAGGCAGGTCTCTAAAATCAGCCACCACCAGTTAGAGCAGGTCGACTATAGGTTCGTTTTGGGCGGTCAGGGCCCCTGCTCAATGGTCTCTAACAGTAGAATCGGGCTACTCCCCAGCGAGTGCGATGGGGTTTGCTCTTTGGCTGGGCCTCAGACAGCCGCTCCGCTGCTTGGGTCTGGGCGGATAGCTCTCATCGAAATTGGGAGGTCCGCGCCCTGTCTCATCGTGACACTCCACCTACATCAGTCAGACTCCTTCCCTGGGGGCTCGCGGGGCAACGGTCACCCCCACAGACTTGTCGCAGCATAGGGTGTAGTCTCATCCCTCCCGGGCGACACCGGACACCAAGGCTGCATACCCACAACGGGCGAGACAGAATGCAGCCCACCGAGGCACCCGCCGCCACTGCCAGGTTCAGCGCTCTGGGGGGGGTGGCTGGGGGGGAGACAGAAGACCGCAATATCAACGGAGCTCAGGCATCTCCTCACCGGTCGCGGAGGCACCAGGTAATCACAGGTGGGCCTCTTCAGCAGTACACCATGGAGGATCAACCATTCTGCAGGTGCCGGCACCTCCGCTATCTCACCCCCGACTGTGATGTCGCCGCTCAGATCAACAATGTTTTGTAGTATCGGGGCCGGTCCGCAGTCTCCACCGGTCAGGCGTCCCCGGGCCAGCCACGACGATCGGAGCAAATCCAGAGGCCCTCCGCCACAGCTGCTCCGTTGGCCTTTCAATCTCCCAGGACGCTGTGTCCGCACCGCCGGGGCTCCCTCGCCCCACACCGCAGCGCCGGCGATATCGCGGGGCTCACGGTCCTTGAGGTCCCACACGGGCCTTTGACAGCAGAACAGATCGCGGGGCGTCTCAAGCCAAGGCGCCCCCGTCGGGCGGAGAGGGCAAGGCCGGCTCCACCCCCCGGTGGGTACAACCACTCCAGGTCCCGGCTTCAGTGGGACGAACAGGCCACGATGTCTGGGAGGGCCCCACTCCGTCGTTTCAACCGCCGCAGTTACCGGAGTGGGCGGGTTGGGCTCCGCTACAAATCCGGTGGACGGGACAGCTTGCGGTGCATCGGATAAGTTAACAGGATAGTCGTGGGCTAAATCGGGCGCCGGAGCTCGCGGACTATACGGCCATCTTTAGTCCGAGCTTGGCCACGCCCCGATGCTTTGATCTTTTAAGTACTATTTTTACATTTATTCTTTAAAAATTCATAACTCCAGTCATACCTATTGGATTTCTGTTGTTTTGGTCTTGCATTTTTTTATAAGAATATAAGCTATTTTTCTAGGCTGGTGTGGATTCTTTTTGTGCTGTTTTCACTGTGTTACTGTTGGAGTGTTGCACAAATACTTTACAAATTGCCTCTTAAGTTAATCCTTCCTACTCTGTGCCAAGCTACCAGAGCGTGAGCACAGGTTAATATATAGTGTGTATCTGACTTACCCTGACTAGGACTGTGCTTCCTGCTTGTACAGAGTACTTACCTCTACCAACCATAAACCCAATTTCTAACACAGGCCTACTCATTTTCATATATCCTCTTGTGGATCATGTCATGGATCATGGCAGAGAGGCATCCACTCTCAACTACGTCAATCAGTGTTTACAGTTCGTGCATTGGTGTGCGTCTTCATGTGCATCATGGGATCCCACTGGGGATCACAGCTGTTGAAGTTCTTTCCATCAATAGAGTGCTTCGGCCCTTCCAGGCCTTCTAATTTGTTATACCATCTTGAGAATTGTGTCATGGATCGTAGTAGAATGTTTATATTTCCTACATTGAAGGAATAACTTAGAAATGTATGTCTTTGGTCTTGGAAACATCCCAGATGCTATGTACTGTATACAGAGATAAATGCATTGTAAGTCAGCTGAGGTTGTTCAGTTCTTGCAGCTTTGGGTCACTAGATTTACTGTTGAGTGACAATGTGCATCTTGCTTACCTCCTCAGATAATAATGAACATGGGGTATAATTTCCATCCAAGTGATGTAGTTCCAATGACCTACACTATATGCCTATAGTTTCTCAGAAAGACTTTTTCGTGTTGGAAAACTCTTTTACTGGAAATCCAGCCTTCATATTACTCCTATACTTCCTACATCTATGATGTTTATGTGTCATTGTCATCATGGAGTTGATCCGGTTCCATGGGATGCCATTGTTCAGGCCATTCTTGTGTGTTCCCAGTCGATACACCCAACTCTGTTCTTGCTTCAGTAGGATTTTTGAGATGTTTGAGCTTCTGGGTATTTTAACTGTCGTTGTCCACCTTAAGTCATTTTCACTATGACCTGTATCAAGAAATTGGGTCGTCATCTTAGTAGTACTGCACAGGCACCCATTGGTTCTTCGGTGTTCAATGTTTCTTAATTTTACTTTCCTTGCGTCATACCCACGTATTTGTATTCACAGGGACAAGTGATAAGATAAACTATGTTTGTTGAATTGCAAGTTGTTTGATTTCCTTGTTCCCATAAGTATTTAAGGCGAGGCCAATGGTGTTCATGTGTGAGGTATATGCACATATTGAGCATTGCCCATATGGGAAATGTTCCTTCACTTGGGGTGCGCCCCATAGAGTATTCTGTTCTTGTGTGTTTGCTTTCCTTGATCAGGAATAAACAAGTAGGTCTATCAGGCTCAGACCTGTCGCCACAAGTATATTTTTGAGGGGGCATGGTTCTGAACTATAAATAAACATTAAAGCTGTGCTCTATAGGTGCATTATTTCCCAAATACTGGTTGCACTACTAAATAAGAACCCCCAGGATATTTTGGCACAAGAATATCGAGGACAGAATATTGAAAGGTAAGTGCATGTAGGGAAGTATAGATTTACTATTCCTAACACCACATTTACGTACCTTGATGATATGTATATAGCGTAGGTACATTATTTGGCACCTTCTACCCTTTCTGAAGTTGATTGAATTGGGTCCGACTGTATGGCTAGGGCTCCTAAATCACTTTTTACTTTGGATTGTTGTGATATGAGGGCAGACTCCCCTACATTTGTGACTAGTAAAGACTCTGTGACTTCCATTGCAGCTCGGCCACTGTCAAGTCCTGGGATGTTGGAGTCCTGCATTAGGACATACGCTGATGCTCCCCAAATGGCCCCTGTCGACCTGGCTGAGCACTTGTCAATTGTCCAAAGGCTCACAGATACTCCTGTTTACCCTTCTTCTCTGTCTTTGCTATCCAATTCCACAGCTGTCCTTAAAAGAACACTGCCGGTAGAAATTCGAAATTAGGAGACCTGGAGTGGGGTCAATTTATTGATGGTCATGGGATCTGCTTCTTTCACAAGACTTAGGAGATTGTAAATGTATTAAAAAGTGGTTTTAAGAGCTATTGTATTTCTGCTGTTAGGTCCCTAGCATGACGTGCATAGGGTGGGTTGCTCCATGTTCTCTTCCAACTGTGTCAAGGGACATTCACGGGTTAATTTTCACTTTCACCAAGGGAATCCCCCTTCTATTGATTAACATTTACAACTGGAGCTATGGCATCCGGAAGGAATCTCCATCTATCAATTTATTGGGTGAGATTTTTGCTACATACTCTAGGTCTCACCATGTTATTGTGGCAGGCGACCCAAACTTAACATATGAACCTAATGTTATTGATCAGGACCTATGCGACAACAAAGACGAACTGTTGGAAATCCCTGAATTAACATCTTCAGTGAGAGGTCATCTTTCAACGGCTTCTCTTCAAATAGTAGATCTGTCCCTCACCTAGGGTTTGCGGGCTTGCAATGACCATTCATTGTCTGATGCTACTCCTGCATCCACTTTTTTAATATTCAAGCTATTTGAAGCACAAAAAGAGTGAGGAGATGGTCCAAGGGAAGAGTTTAAAGACCTGCGAGAAGTGATTCCCCATATACAATAATCACAACACAATGCTCCTCGGGTCTGACATGAAGTAAGGTGAAAATGTGTCTCTCAATAAAGCTCCTCTGGGGAGTAATCCCTTTTAGGACGAATGCCCTCACCCACCATAGGCGGCATGCTTCATCATATGGGCTTCTCCTCCCAGTGAGAAAACCTGGTCTCACTGAGGGCTA
Source organism: Triturus cristatus (assembly GCF_964204655.1). NCBI lineage: Eukaryota > Metazoa > Chordata > Amphibia > Caudata > Salamandridae > Triturus > Triturus cristatus. The sequence goes on along the minus strand of NC_140590.1, from coordinate 1,757,542,227 downwards.
CAACTCCCTCACTGTGAGATAGGAGCTCTGGTATGTTTTCTTGAGTGTCCTAGGATGTTAAGGATGCTAAAATCCCATATGTGAATGCAAGGCGTTGTGAGGGGTAAACTGCTAAGTTGATAAGGTCGGTCGACATGTTTCAGCCTATCTGGTCTTTAAATAGTGTCCAGGCTTTCATCAGGACCATGAGAAGTAAACAATGCTGCTGCGTATGTGACAAAACATCGGTGCCTCCGGTTGCAGCTCATGTACCACAACAGGGTACCAATGGAGAGAGCGGGCCCCCTTCTCTGAGTTGTTGCCAGGTAGAGGTGGGTCTACTTATCCATCGATTTGGATAAGCTCCAGTTGTACCGAGCTTAAAAATTTGGATTACTGGTTTGATATCACTGGATTTATTATTTTCATTATTGTTTTGTCACATATGCAGCAGCATTGTTTACTTCTCATGGTCCTGATGAAAGCCTGGACACTATTTTAAGACCAGATAGGCTGAAACATGTCGACCGGCCATATCAATTTAGCAGTTTAATCTACACTGCTTTGCACTGCTTTTTAATCCTGCCAGTTAGGACAGGCCAATAAATAATTTTTTGCACAGACTAGGTAGTTTTAGAATCACATTTTTTGTTACTATCACATTCAGCGCTGCACCCTCACAACGCCTAGCATTCACATATGGGATTTTAGCATCCTTAACATCTTAAAACACTCAAGAAAACGTCCCAGAGCTCCTACCTCACAGTGAGGGAGTTGTAGCCCTAACTGAGAACAGGTTTTCTCACTGGGAGGAGAAGCCCATATGATGAAGCATGCCACCTATGGTGGGCGAGGGCATTCATCCTAATAGAGATTACTCCCAGAGGAGCTTTATTGAGAGACACATTTTCACCTTACTTCTTATTCTAGCTATATCAATTATATTGTTTTGGATATCAGCATATGAAGATTGATGCAGGTCTTTATAGTGATGGAAAGTAAGAATAGTGACCAAAATCTTCTTTTAATTGTGAAGGACTTCTTCCCACATCTTCCATTGCCATCTTCCTAGCTCCAGGGGTAATTTTGGAAGTGGCCAACAACTGTAGGAATGCGAAGTGGGAAGACATGTGCTCCTCTCATGAGGCAGTCTCAAACATGTATTCTACTGTCACTTCACACATGGCAGTGATGTCTAACAATTGGTGAAATAATGATGTGATTGTGGATGAGAATGTTAGTCTCTTTGCTAGGCTCAAAGACTTTTTTGTCAAGAAATGTAAGCAGGTCCCTATAAAGGTCAGTTTGAATGAGTGGTTTTCACATGAGTGCAGAGAAGCTAAGAACAATCTTCTCCAAGCACTCAAAAAGGTGCAAGGCACAAGATTAGGGAGCGTAGAACCCAACATCAGGCTGCTATTAGACTAGCAAAGGCAAAATAGGACGGTAACAATTGGGAAGAGCTCTTAGAAGCTACTATTAACAAAGACCAGAAGACATTTTGGCTTATAGTGAGCCAGGTTAGTGGGAATCTAGCAAAACCAGTGGAGATGTCGAACCTCCCATGTGAGTGGGCTGCCCATTTCAGGTACCCAAACTCCTGCCCAAAAGAACATGATCCGTAACACATTAGTGGTGAAGAAGGCATTACCCACAACCTTGAGTTACCATCTCCACCAGTTGTTTTCTCGAGATTTGTTCAAAATATTGGGTTGAAAATATTGGGAGACAGATGTATTGGGGAATAAAATATTGTGATACAAAAATATTGTGATGCAGAAATATCATTGTCAAGAATATAGTTCTTTCAGGTAAGTAATTTTGTTAAGAAAATCGTTGTTGTTAATATCTTTTTCAATAATGTAGTTTTAAAGAATATCATTTTTTAAATTATGTTAATAGATTTTAGTTCATATATTAATTTTAAGTGTTACTATTGTTTGTCTATTTTTTATTATTTTTTAAAGTATAGTGTGTAATTTTAACTGATTTTGAATTCTAATTTAATTGCTAATAGTAATTTATAGTGTTGTAAGGTTTTTAGGGGGATATGATGAGTAGCTGGGGCTTTATGTATAAAACCTGTTTTGAGGTGTGAATCAGGCCATTTGCAACTAGAAATAATATTTTTAACATGTACAAAAGTGAAATTACGATCAGTAACCTGTTACCGAATTGCAATCTAGATGTGAGATTCAGTATTTGGAAGAGCCAAGTTTAGGGCATCCCTTCCTAAACCAAATCGCAGAGATATGTGTGAATGTTGTGAAACCAAATTACGGTCGTAGAACATAAATTATTTACCCACACCTCAAGTGTGATGGTAACCATTCGCAAATGGAAAGTGTTCCCAAAGGGACCCCTTCCTCTTTGTGAATATTAAAAAAAAACTTTTTTAAAGCAGGAGCAGCCCAAGAAATGTTTTTTAAAAAGCTATCACAGGCATGGTGGTCTTGTTACCCCAGCTGGTCATCATCCCTGTGATGGCCAAGTTTACTAATGGGTCACAAATTGTGACCTACCTCATTAATATTCAAGTGGTTGGTTGATTTCGACCCCATTAGGCATCTCCAAAAGAAACTCATTAGAATTCATACATTAGGAATTGCGATTTCCTAATTGCAATTAGCAAATATTCGCAATTTAGAAATCACAATCCCTACAACTTGTACATATGGCTCCTAATTAAGTAATAATTATTTATGATTTTTTTAAAGTATGTGATTAATATTAATTATGAATTTTATATAGCACTGATTTGTTTTAAATATATTTTAGTTATGGGTGGCTAGGTTTGTAGAGGTATAGGGTGAGAAGTTATTAGGCAATAATTAATTAACAACTATTTTCTAATTTATTATTAATTATGCAATTGATTATTATGTAAATTGTGTAATAATCATATATTTTAGTTATCTTTTCGGTGAGGTCTGCTAGGGTTGTAAGGATATGGGATGGGAATTAAGTTAAGTAATAATTAATGAATAATTAATTATTGAATTGATTATTAATTATGTACATTATGTAATACTGATTTATTGTAGTTATATTTTAGTTGTGGGTTGCTAGGTTTGTAGGGATGTAGGGTGGGAAGATCATTATGTAATAATTAAAAAATGCATTATTATTAATGTATTTAACTATTTAATTGATTAATAACTATGCCAATTGTGTAATAACTATATACTGTAGCTATATTTTAGGTGTGAGCTGCTGGGTTTGTAGGGTCAGAAGTTATCTAAGTAATAATTAATTAACAATTAATTACTAAATAATTAATTACTAATTGTGAATTAGTGTTGTAATTGATTATCAATTATGTATATTGTGGTATGTTTATTTATTGTAGTTATATTTTAGGTGTGGGTTGCTAGGTTTGTAGTGGTATAGTGTGGCAAGTAAATTAAGTAATAATTAGGTAACCATTATTTTTATTTGAAAATTAATTAATACATTATTTATGAATTTTGTAAATCGGTTAATTGTTTTTAATTTTTTTAGTAAATACTTTTTTATATTATATTATAATGTTTATATTTAGAGTTTCGTGTTTTTTCTAAATTAATAGGGTTATTCAGATATGTAATGTGTTCGAAGTGAAATAGTTTACCTACTGTAGCTTTCACAGACTGGAGTGGGAATAGTAAATCTTACTCCTCCGAAGTCCCCTATGGTCATGGAACAAAGAAGTTAGAGCAATTTACCATCATATTCCTGCAGCTTGTTGTCAATTCTTGTTGGACGGGACGTCAGACTGCATTGATTTGGGGCGTTTTAACTGCTTTAGGGTACATGATGAGCCAGTGACGCCCAACACATTACTTTCACAATGCGGTGTCATCCACAGCACTGGAAAATAACATGTTTCTGGTAAAAACACAAGAAATGTATTTTCCAAAATCAAAGTCAGAATGCGAGAAAATGCATCCCATGTTTGATATTTTGTTTCGCTGTATTGTGCAGCACTCTATGTGCACTGACGTTTCATAACAAAGCAAAAGTGAAAGCAGACAATGCTAATGTAATCTGTGGAGATCATAAATGTCCTATCACACAGTGTTCCTACACTTCTACTGATAACAACAGTTACCCACTTGTGTGACTGGTTTTGAAAACCAGGAACCAGGGGGTGAGACCTGCACTCGCCACTGCTGCACTATTGGCCACCAACTCCTGTGATCTTCCTGGGAGCCCAGACGCACTCAAAGGTGTGAGGCAGCCCAGCGACAATAGACACGCACGGGGCAGCACCTGGGCCAAGCAGGGGCCCGTCCACGTCCATCGGAGCCCGGAGGAGGCTCGGCTTGGCTCCCCTGTGACAAGTAGAATACTTTAAGGATTCATCGCTCTGGACATCACAAAGCGCAGCCGGATTTGAAAATGGGTAAGCAAAAAGCCTCAACTGAGCACTAGGGGAGCAATGGTGAATACATAAGGGCTGCTGATGTTCTCTCTCAGGAGATAGAGCTTACAGAGCGACACCTCTCTCTGAAGCCCTATTTTTCCCTGCGCCGACACTCCATCGAGGAGGTTGGATGGAACTCTGACCTAATACAAACCACACTTGATGCGCCTCTTGAAGTGCCCGTAAGCATTGGATTTGAACTCTCTTTTGTCCCAATGAATAGCCCCCCTGTGATTTCAAGTGAAGCTGAGTTTCGTCGCTTAGCTAAAACGATAACTAACCATTGGCTAAGAGAAAAAGGGTGGTAAGAGTCAAAAACAAAAGCCTACGAAAACCAATAGAGTAATGAACCTGGCTGCATTCTTAGCATCCTCAGAACTGGAAAACAGGGCTGGGCAACTCCCTCCACTAACCCTCCATATTTCATGAAAGATGAGGACATGTGGAAAAAACTAGAAAACACGGTCACTCTCCTACTTGAGCCACTGCTTCACAAACTAATGAAGATAGAGGAAAGACTGTCCCTCCTTGACAATAGTGGACCAAGCGGTTCGGACATTTTGGCAAATCCCTGCCTAGGGAGTGACCAGCAAGTGCAAGGGAGACCCCCAGTAGGGGAAGTCAACCCAAATTTATTATATCTCCCAAATCCTATGGTCTTTACAATGGACGCTGTTTCTCATGTGCAGCCTCCAACAGTCCCGGTAGTCCTTCAACCTCCCACACAGCCAGAGAAACCAGCAAAGGGTTCAAAACGGTTCCAACTAGAACAACGTTTCTCATTGACTAAATGATTTTAGGGGGGACCAATTAAGGGTATGATTTGGTGTCCAGATAAAGATTGGTTGGGGCCAAAAAGCCAGTCACACAAGACATTGGACCTTCCTCCTCCAGTAGCTTCTCAGCTCGTCCAGCTTCAAGGGAGGGTCAAGGGGAATCAATGGCTCAACTTATGGCTAAATGTTTGCTTTGGCTATCCACCCATGCCAGCAATTTTGAAAGAAAGGGTGATAGCTTGTCAAACCACATCATTATTGCCTGGAGAGCGGGGTGGGTCGAGGGTGGATGGGCCCCTCAAGGAAAATGTTGTAGAGGGACTGTGGTAGTAAATTTTTATTGATAAACAAGTAGTTAGGTTCCTTTTCGGCCAGCTTCATGAAGTTGTTTTTCTCAGGACTCAGATTTCGGTCCTACCGTTGGAGAACCTCTATTACCATACTTTCTTTTTTGACACTGGGGCCAGGAGAGATTTGATTGTAGGGTTGGCTGGAAAGGTTTCAATATTATTTGGGTAGGCGACTTTAAAGCCAAGTTAAGTAAATACAAACAGAATAAGGTCTGTGGCTTAGAAGACACCTCGGGCGACCCAATTTATCACTTTGCTCATCACGAATATGGAAACACCTTAAACAGGATGCTATATGCTAGAAGTTTAGAAATAAGCAATAGGGCAGAAGCACTAATGGAAGACCTCGAGAAGACTTTAAGATGTACTGAATACGAATCTGCAATTGACTTTGCACTAGTGTCCAATTCCCTTTGCGAAACGTTTAGTCAAGTGGACACACAATTCTCAAGTTTTAGCGATCAGGCAATTTGTTTTACCCGGTTGACAGTGGAGTCTAGTAAAACAATGTCAACATTAAAAACACAGAAGTCAACGCTGGCTAGGAAGAATAACTACCAATTAAAGTGGAGTCAAATTGATAAGATGCAAATGATTCGGCAAATTTGATCTAATATTATGGGGAATGTTTTAAATTGCCTGGAATCTCAGAGCCCTCCTGTCTCACTGCTACAGCATTTTGTGGACTTGCTTGAAAAAATGGAATTGGCTCTGACACGATGTAAATCAGTGGATGAAGCATCGGTGACCCACTGGTTTGACCACGCATGTACCAAATCCCTAAAAGCTCTCCATAAAGTCCTGAAAACACAGCCCAGGGATAGTGTCCTGATAGAGAAATACATAACAGTTAGGAAGGCTAGAGAAAGGTGCTTGAAAAGGAGGCTTGGGAAAATCTTGAAAAAGCAGCTATCACCAAAAATAGTAGAGATTTTTAGAAGGTCTGTAATGCCCCGTTCTTTAAAAACCCTACGGACCCCATGCTGGACGCTCACGTTGGCGAAGTAGCATGCGTGACCCACTTTGAGCATATTTGTGGTTCAAATGTTATTGCTCTAAACGACCTCCCCAGCCCAGACATAGCCTCGAAGGAATATTTAACATTCTCTCTAGCAGAACTAAGGAGTGGGCTGGGTACTTGTAGATCTGGGAAGTCTCCGGGTCCCGATGGGGTCCATAGTCACTTCTTCTTAGAACATCAAGATTTGCGGGCCCCCTTATTAACTAACGCATTTAATATGATAGCTAAAGCTGGCCCCCTAGCTTTGTGAAAGACCAGTGCAATTGTACCAATACATAACAAATGTGATAAAGAGAACCCTCAGAACTATAAACCAATCTCCCTGCTGGGGGGGGGGGGGTACTCTTATTTAGAGAGTATCGGATCATTACAGCAAAGATAAATTCTGCTGAGGTTCCGTTTGAACTTAATAACCCTGATGTTGGGTTTTCCTGCGAGGAGGTTTAGGCATACTGAATTGATACTGTGCCCATGCGATAACAGGTCACTGTAGTGTGACCTACACATATTTTTGTTTTGTGGGCTTTACAAGAAAGAACGAGATAATTTTAACCGTCCAATTTTAAGACGGCATAAATTTAGGCAATGCCGTATAACATTATATTTTTTAAAGAACCTCTCTGACCCCTTTATGTATTTTTCTGAAGCCACATTCTTATGGGCCTCTGTAAGGAGGAGGAAGCTCTTGGGACCCTAGTCTTTCGTATTATGACTAGGAAGTAATTGTGCTGAATCCTATGGATTGTCATATACTTTTACTATTTACCTCTTGAGAAATGTTTTTTAAATGGGTTGATTCTATTGTTTGAAAGGTATTGTTTGTTTTTATGTCTACCTGATTTTTTACTGCATAAAGATTATGAATTATCCGAGTACTTTATTGCACATATGGGCTAAGTGTAAGAGTTACACAAGAGTTCTTTTAGGAAAGTGAACCTGGGCCTAACGTTTATTATTGCTTCCTTTTTGCACTTGTACTTTATATGATCTGTATTTTGAATAGATTGAATAAAAGAATTGATTGATTGATTGATTGATTGACTGTGCTATCACCCTAAGAAAATTAGGACACACAGGGATGGATCAAGATTTTGCCTTACAAATTGACCAATTCGTGAAGCAAACACAGGACCAGGGAGGACTACAAGGCCCAGGAGTCTCTGCTGGTGACAGTGGCGGGGGCTGAGGGGAGCAGCACACAGACCCAGAGCTTATAGCGCTTTTTCTAAGCCCACAGTGCGGGATGCAAACACAGGGCCAGGGAGGACTGCAAAGCCCAGGAGTCTCTGCTGGTGACAGTGGTGGGGGCTGAGAGGGGGAGCGCACAGACCCAGCGCTTATAGTGCATTTGTCTTTGCCCACATCATGGAACACACCCGGACGCGCCCTGGGCAAAGACCGGGCAAGACTGGGCCAAGACCAGGCAAAGAGTGGGCCCGTCTGCACCTGTACAAGCCCTGATGAGGCTGGACTGGAACCCCTCTTCCGCTTGCTTCAGAACTTTTACAGTCCGAGGCTACCTAGATGAGTGCTTACATTCAGCATTGGATAAACATGAGGCAACCTGTTTAATTAACAGCATATTGGAAAGGGCAGTAAGTGGTCATATCAAATGAAATTGCTCTGATGGAGCTTAGACTGTTTCTTGATCAAAGATCTATATCTATTGGCGTACTAAGGGCCTGATTAGGATGTCGGTTGAACTGCCATTGACAGGCCCTTGGTGGAGGTCCGACCAACCTCCAGCAGGGTGGTTGGACCACCGCATTATGATGTGGCGTTCGTACCACATCAGTCGGAGGGACCAATCAACACGTCCAACAGGCTCACGGAGCCCGTTGGGCCATTGGTAAGATCGTATTGCCTACAATAAGGGCAGTGTCAGCGGAGGCACAGTCATAGAGATTACAATGGCCCATTCTGACTGCCTTTTCATGGTGGTCCAACTGCCATGAAAAGGCAGCCGGAATGGGACTCTGGTGGCCCCTAGCAGGGCCCCCATCCCCGGTTCCTCATCTAAAGGGCCTGTCTGGGGCACAAGTAGGGCACCACCACACATACATGCACGGTGTGCCAGGCACCACGTGGTGCAGGGATGTCCACAAAATGCACTTTTCAAGTGCATCTTGTGCTGCTGCCCTTTTCCTAGGCCACGGCACAAGCCGCACTTCAAAAATGCATTTGATGACATTTTACGGCTGCCTGCATGACAGCCATATTCTAATAGGGAGCGCGGCACAGCCGACTCATTGTCGGACAGGTCCCGCTCCAAAACTATGGTAGTCAGATAGTAATTAGGCCCGAAGTATGGATATTGTAACTCCTGATGGTACAGGTGCATGGGAGAAATGGTCAGCAACTGATGACTGTGCCAATAATTGAGACAAACCTCTTGGCTAAGAACAGCCCACTTGTCCCATTTAGCTCTATAGACATCCTGTCACCCCATGAACCCAATCAAGCTTAAAAATAATTCCCTGTCTCTCCTCCTTAGTAGTCATGGTTCGAGGCCACACTAATCTCAAGCTCCTACTTATTGAACAGAACTGCAGCAAATTCTCTGATATCCTTTGGGCGCAGTTCTTGACTGACTGTGCCGCCTTGAGTCTTGGCTGGACAGACTACAAACTACCCAAACTGCACTGAATGACCCCTTTTCTGTTCTGTTCAATGCTGCAACACACAGATAGTAAAGCCTTCGATGATGTATATTAATGGTATGATATATAGTTTTTAAAAATATATTAATATGATCAAATATTGAAAATATGTACATTTATTTTTCAATAAGTAGAATATTTAGACATGTTTTATTTCAAAAGAATGAATTAACTTAAAAACAATAAAAATTGTGTAAATTTTTTTAATAAACAATAATTAAGTGAGATATTCTAAAAAATATGAAATATATAAAAAGAATGAAGTTTATTTGTGTTAGTCATGTTTTATTTATTGAATATTTAACTTTTATGAATATTAACACACATTTTTTAACATGTTTTATTTGTGAATAGTAATTAAAGTGGTAATTTTATGATTTTAAATATAAATATGAATATAAAGGTTTTTATATGTAGTATTGATTGCCTTGGTAATATATTTATTTTGTAATATGTTATGTAAAATGTTTTATTTCAAAGTGGATATAATAAATTTCAACTGTTTAGTGTCCAACACCTTTTCCCAGTATGCTTAGATTGGAGTAGGAATAGTAAAAGTTACCCCTTTAATGTCCGACACCTCCACTAAATTGGTTTAGAGTGGAGTTGGAATAATAAATCCACCCCCATTAGTATCCAACGACTTCCAAAATGTGGTTTCTATTGGAGTGGGGATATTGTGTCACCCATTTTGTTTCCAACATCTTCCCTAATATGGTTTAGCTTGAAGAGGGAATAGTAAATTACACCTCTTTATTGTTCAGTGCCTTAAGCAATATGGTTTAGATTTGAGTGTGATAATCAACATCACCACTTAGGTGGCGAATACGATCCGGTAAAAAAATTCCCCGTACGACTCGTATCCGGTCTTTTTACCGTACGAATCGTACAAGTGCCGTACAAACTGCCAATTACGATTCGCATGGGAAAAAGACCATACGAATCGCATTGGGAATAATTCCCCAAACGTCCTTGGGTCGGAAAATGTGTCCGACACGTCCCCGGACGATTTACCGTACAAATGTGAAAAGTGAAGTCCGACCGCGGAATCACGATCCATCCCGTGCGTCCGATGTTACAACCGTATGGAAAAAACACCGTCCGCACCGAACACCCATAGCAACCATGGAGACATGTGCCCGCATACGCGCCGACTCCCCCCAGCCCCCGTACGTTCGAGTCGTACCCCCCGTGTATGTACAGCCGTGTACGTTTGAGTCATACCCCCACCCGTGTATGTACACCTGTGTACGTGTCGTACCCCCGTGTATGTACACCCGTGTACGTTCGAGTCGTACCCCCACCCGTGTATGTACACCCGTGTACGTGTCGTACCCCCCGTGCATGTACACCCGTGTACGTTCAAGTCGTACCCCCACCCGTGTATGTACACCCGTGTACGTTCGAGTCGTACCCCCACCCGTGTATGTACACCCGTGTACGTTCGAGTCGTACCCCCACCCATGTATGTACACCCGTGTACGTGTCGTACCCCCCGTGTATGTACAGCCGTGTACGTTCGAGTCGTACCCCCACCCGTGCATGTACACCCGTGTACGTTCGAGTCGTACCCCGACCCGTGTCTGTACACCCGTGTACGTGTCGTACCCCCCTTGTATGTACACCCGTGTACGTTCGAGTCGTACCCCCACCCATGTATGTACACCCGTGTACGTTCGAGTCGTACCCCCACCCGCGTATGTACACCTGTGTACGTGTCGTACCCCCCGTGTATGTACACCCGTGTACGTTCGAGTCGTACCCCCACCCGTGTATGTACACCCGTGTACGTGTCGTACCCCCCGTGTATGTACACCCGTGTACGTTCGAGTCGTACCTCCACCCGTGTATGTACGACCCGTACCCTCACCCGCGTACGTATGGAGCGTATCCCCCACCCCAACAGTGTAAGTACGACCCGTACCCTCACCCGCGTATGTACGGACCGTACCCCCACCCCAACCGTGTATGTACGATGCGTACCCCCACCCGCGTATGCATGGAGCGTACCCCCACCCCAACATTCTAAGTATGGAGCGCACCCCAGGCCCCAACATCACCACCTTCACACAACATCGCGCATGTACGAGTCGTACCAAGCCAGACACAAGGACAGCACTGTACAACAAAATGGCCCATGTACACACCGTACACACGCTAAAAACGCACGTACACAACCAGGACAAAGCAAAACAACACAAGAATACACCATTCGAATGGCACAAAGCCACAAAACATGTCCAACAACCACAAAAACAACACATTCACTGACCTGCAACTGCCAAAATCCAAAACAGAGGCCCAAAACACAACCACTCCTTATAACACACCCACCCAAAGTTCAAACACAGCCACACCCACCAATGGACCAATAAAAAGGGCCCACACACACAAACCATGAGCCTTTGCAACAGACTCACTGTTGCCAGACCCCACAGACAACCTACAGCACCATACTAGAACCTTTATTACACCTTACACTTGCACACCTTCACACACACACCTTCACAAACACCCCCTCATCACATTCACACACACACCTGCACAACCACACCCACACACCCACAACCATCCACACACCCCCCCCACCATCCACACCCACACCCCTCACCATGCCCACTAACAAGAATCCAAAGTTCACTAGCCGAGAGTTGGAGGTCCTTGTCGATGAAATCCTCAGAGTTGAGCCACACCTCTTTGGAACATTGGTCAGACAGACCAGCATTACAGAAAAAACAGCCATGTGGCAGACGATCGTCGATGCTGTGAATGCTGTTGCGGACACCAGAAGGACCAGGCATGAATGCCAAGCCAGGTGGTACGATCTGCGGAGGAGGGTCCGAGTCAAAATGACCGACGAACACAACCAGGCCAACGTCACTGGAGGAGGGCCGCCCCGCAGACGCGTAGAATACCATCTCTGGGAGGAGAGGGTGATGGCCATACTGCCGGTGGTGGCAGTGGACGGATTAGAAGGACTCCGAGAGCCGGGTGAGTACACAAACAACTCACCTCACATGGGGGGAACGTCATCCACAACCAAACTCACAAACAGGCACGCAACCACCCCAAGCTATCGCATGACTCAACCACACTCCATGAACACGCACATGCCACTGGCGCCACCATGCCCCATGCACCCAGCTGGACAATGCCAAGTCACAGGCCACAGAAAACACCAACACAAGACACGGTAAGCCGGATGGCGGGAGTGTGGGCCCCAAAAATCACATTGTGCAACTCAGAAGCAGACAACAATGCCCTCTGCCCATATGGCCTAGGTCACAGCCAGACAAACACTTTGTCCCCACACAGGAAAGACTTGCCAGAAAATGGCGGACGCCTTGCATTAAGACATGGGGGTGAAGGCACTTTTTGCACATGACAGCAGCTAATGAACAGCCAACACTGTGAAAGAGTGACAGCACACACCACCACAGCAGCAGCGCAGACACAGACACTACACCCAATGGGTGCCTGGAGATCAGAAACAAACTCACATCAACAATCCAAGGGCCATTCAAAGATCTGCTAACAGTGTGTGCCCAGGAAGCTGGGCTGAGGTGACAGAGGGTGACACACAGAGGGAGGGAGAGGGGGACAGAAAGGAAGGGAGACACAGGGAGACGGACAGAGGGAGGAGGCTGACACACAGAGGGAGGGAGAGGGGGACAGAGATGGAGGGAGACACAGGGAGACGGACAGAGGGAGGAGGCTGACACACAGAGGGAGGGAGAGGGGGACAGAGAGGGAGCGAGAAAGGGACACACAGGGAGAGCAAATCAGCCTTGTGGTGTGTGGGAATGTCTGCTCGTCAGCAGGTGGACTGCGTGCATGTAGACAAGGGTGGCCAGTGCCAGAATCCCCCCTCTTCTCCATGGCAAAACACAGGGCCATGTCACAACCTGTGCACGAGCACAACGACAGCTACCTGCATCATATAAGTGTGTGGAACAACTCCATGTGCACACGTACAGTGCTACACGGAAGGCGCCAATGCATGGCTCGCCACACCTGCCCACTCCACTGCTGACTGCAGTCACAATTGACGCAGCAAGTAAGACTGTGCCACACATAGGTAAAGTCGCAAAAGCTGTGGCCAAGGGACATACCCATGCACAAGTGCACTGTGAGTGGAATGCAAGACATATCCAAATTCCCAGAGGAAATGTACCAACTTTGAAAACAATGAAACATGGATGTTGCATGGAACAAAATTAACATTGTCTCTCTCACACACAGGTCAACGTCGTGGATCACCCCGCAACACTGGGGGGGAAGACTCACAGGACCCGGCTCGGCGGGATGACGGAGCCACCGGCAGCGACGACTCTCACCACTCTGTGGACGAACCCGACCCCGACCAACCTGGCCCCTCTGGTGTCCAACGGCCTGAAGCACCTGCGTCAGGTACAACTGGGCCAACCACCACCCCCACTCCTGCCACATCCCAGGAGACACCCAGGATCCCTGCCCCACCACCACAATGCAGCCAGGCTGGCCAGGAGGGACACGGTGTCCCGGGCACCCAGGAGGAGGCAGGCGACAACGCCAATGCCACCCCTCAGGGGTCCCGGAGACCCGATGTGCCCACAAGGGCAGGCCAGGTGCAAGTGGGCAGGGGTGGTGGGAGTGGAGGACGGCGGAGGCGCGAGCCTGACCGGTTGGCTGGGGAACCGGTATATGCCCATGTCAGAAACATCCTGGACACATACCGGCAGGACACCACGGGCATGGCCCAGGTTGTGTCCATCCTCGAGGAGATCAAGACCCAGCAGGCCCAGCAACATGCGGAGCAACATGCCTGTCTACTGCGACACCAACGGCGGATGGAGGACAGACAGGCTGAGCTCGTGACGGTGTTCACGGCAATTCACAGTACACTCCGTCGGATGGCCGACAACATGGGCAACCCTCCCTGAGCCATCAGGCGTAGAACATCACCACCCACAGGGAGGGATCAGGAGGAGGAGGAGGAGACATCCGACGGAGCATCCCAAACATCGTCACGGCCTGCTTCTGAGGGTCCCCGCAGGAGGGCGGGTCGTCCACGGAAAAGACCGTGAGGGTCGGCGCAACAGCACCATCTCCCAGGACACCTGGCCTGGCACCTGGCCCACTGGACCAACAGCAGCACAGCAGCAAAAGACATTCTCTGCCACATGGACTTGCTGGTCACTGTCTGACCAATGTTGACAAAGACTGTGGCATGGACTCTGAGGATTTCAAATGGCAAGGACACCAACTCCCCTAGTGAACTTTGGATTCCACACACCCGGAAAGCCCCTCATGTCAAACCCCCCCCCCCCACCCCAACCAAAATAAAAAGTCACACCATAAAGAGAAGATGCCTACTGATTGCATTATTACCTTACATGTGTCTTGTAAAGTCTAACCATGGCTGAGTTCTCATTTGACTTCAACCATCCACACCCTGGGGCCTGAGTCTGGCACAGGACACACATGGGTCACATTGTATTAGGCAAGACAGACATGGAGCACCATACACACCCGTGATGGGCCCAACCAGCTGAGGGGGTGGCCGCACAACCGTGCCGACAGACATATTGAGTACAGCGACAGCCATGCACAGAGGTCAGGGATCATGTGGAGTGTCCTGTGGGGCACCCAGGTATGTGTGGACAGGTGGCAGAACCATGTCCTGCAAGCTTGAGTCAGGTGGATGCAGAGAATGGTGGCCTGGCCAACGTTGGATGCATGGGGATGGCACATGTCACAATACCCACACAGTCATGGACATCATGCACAATACACAGTCTAATCCCACACAAACAGCTTGCATCTTGCTACTCTACACATAGACACATAGCCACTATCACGGAAAACCATGCCAGACATGCCGGATGCACCGTGGCAACACACCAGCATTGACTGAGAAGAGGCACCTTGGAGGCATAGGGACACCTTTATTAGTCATGTATTTGGGATTGCAGAGGCAACTCGGAGTACACATGAACGGGTCATGTGGAGTAACATGTGGGTCCAACACTGGCACCCCCCTTCTGCAGCACAAATGCGTGATAGCCATGGAACTGGCACACAAGTGTCGGCTAACAGCTAAACACCCCCTGCTGCTCACGGAGAGACTGCCATACACCATTGATCGGCTGATGTGGAAGTCCCACACCATGTCAAGCCAATGCAAACCGTATGTGTCCGAGGGCAGTGTAACACACATTGATGCCATCATCACATTCCACAATCCCATCACTGATGACTGTCAACAAGTCTGACCATCTATTCAGGTGTACCCAGCTGCATGTCATGTGTACCATGGTGATGCGAAATGTCTGCAGAGGAACCAAACATCGACAGGGGCAGTGTGCATACATCGTAAACAACTGCCACACCCAATACACCCCTGATGCATCCCTTACCCTAAGGAGACTTCCAAACTTGTCCGTGCGTGTAACGCTGAGTCAGCACACGATGACGTGTCCATGAGGAATAGCAGTGCCACAACAATGCAAGCAGCAGACGGCATGCGCAAGTACCTGGGGAAGAGAGACACACAAGAAGTCAGCCACAAAAAGCACAGCCACTTGCATGTGCATGTACTCGACACATGTAAGGATGACAACATGCCAGGTCACAATTATGACTGGGGAAATACACATCACTACCACCATCACTCCAGTGACACATCCACACACACCTCTGATTCACGTGGCATACATGCAGATGGACACACACATCGCAACACATGCCACACGGGGACCAATGCATGCACACATGGACACTGGTACTCACCACTAAGCAAAGAAGTCACGTATGAGCCGAGTCTGGATGTCCTCTTGCGGAACCACATCCTCCACATCACTAGCCCCATTACCAAGCCCTTCGTCCTCCACGGGTGGATGGTCCTGATCATCTTGATCCAGGATGAGTGGCACAGCTTTCTCAACTGCCATGTTGTGCAGCATGCAGCAGACCATGAAGATTTTGCAGACCTTCGCCGGGGCATACGGGAGGGCGCCACCGGTCTTGTGAAGGCATTGGAATCGGCTCTTCAGGAGGCCAAATGTCCTCTCTATCACTCGCCTTGTCCGGCCATGGGCGGTGTTGTAGCGGAGCTGGGCCGACGTGATGGGGTTGCGGAGAGGTGTGATCAGCCATGGCATGTTGGGATAGCCAGCGTCCCCTACATGGAAAGCACATGGACATAAGTAGGACAGGAGAAGCGGTCGTGCTGGAAGTCTACGCAAAATACAGGACAGACAGAGTGTACCCACCAACAACACATGCTCGTTCGTTGCGCAGCTGCGTCATCATTTCAGGCACCCTGCTACGGCTCATGATGTAGGCATCGTGTGCTGATCCTGGAAAACGAGCACAGACATGTGAAATCACCATGTTGGACAGACACACCACAAGGGCATTGATGGAGTGGTAGTGCTTGCGATTCCTGTACGCTACCTCCTGTGCCTGTGGTGGTACCAAAGCCACATGTGTCCCATCTATGGACCCAATGACATGGGGCATCCCTCCCAGGGCATAGAATCCACGCTTGACACCAGTCAACATTTCAGGGGTTGGGAAATGGATGAACTCATCCAGGTGAAGCAACATGGCCTCTAAGAAATCATGCAGCACACGGCAGAACATGCTCTGGGACATGCCACCAACATGAGCTATGGTATTTTGAAAGGTACCCGTGGCAAGAAAATGTAGGGCTGCCATTACCTTCAGCTTGGGTGTCAGTGCCGTAGGATACCTGTGCAGCGGTTGCAGGTGTGGTGCCAGCCTCGCCGTCAACTCCACAATCAACGGTTGGGGGAAGCGGTAGCACCGGATACAGTCATTCTCCCGCATGTCAGCCAAGTCCGGAATTGCTCGGGGAAGAGGCGGCGCTCTGCAGTAATTTGGAAGTGACAAGGAAGAGTGAGTGCACTACAACAACAATTTTTTGGTGCTGAGCACATGTCAATCTGTCAATACACATATGCGACATACGGAGTCAGGTATGTGCCACATGCCCTGGACACGTATGGCTGGCAGGTGACACTCCTACCAAGACCCAGCTACACACGGAGATTGTGAACCTCCACATGCCATGGCATGGGATTAGCTGTGTCCCAGTGTAAGTGAACAGCCAGACGCAACACAGGAGTGACATACATCCACACATCAGCAGAAGTAGGATGTCGATTGCAGAGACTGGTAGCGGAACACTAGAGCCACAGGTCACATGACATTACACTAGGACAGCCCACACACCTTGCCATGAAGGTGTACATGTGATGACTCACCACACATTCATGGAGAGGATGCAGACATGTCCTTGTTACGCTACTCTGTGTCCCATGCATACATACGCACCTCACATCCGATACCACATGTGGCCTGGTGTGCGGAACAGTGTGCCATGTCCATCTACACACAGACACATGTTGCTTGCTGCAACAGCTGATGCTTTTGAGGGAGCTCCAACATCAACCTAATGGGAACCCCCCACACATACATGACATAGTCACATCGTGCACCGTGGGTAGTGACATGTCTGGTGTGGTAACCCCTGTACCGGGCATCAGGGGACACTTGCGTGTGTTGTTGACCGTGCCATGCCAGTGACGCTCATCCCAAGTGTGCAGTACGACATGCACACATGTCAAAGGAGTTAAGGGCATGCCTGGCACACATGGCACCGTCACACATAACATCTGTACACATCTCATCATACATCTGGTGCCTTCTCCACTCAGGAGTAATGTGCCACATCACAGCCTTTCACACCTGTGCCCCACACATGTAGTACTGCCCAGACAATGCCTTGATGTCCATCCATGGACAAGTATGTCAGCCCTATTCCTTCCTGTGTGCTGCCTGTCACCGCTGTGATGTGTGAAAGGCACCGTACTTTCGCTAAGAGGGCCTGGGTACGTTCCCTATCACTATGGGAGTGCTGCCGTATGATGTGTACCCATAGTGATAGTGAGCGTACACACGCGTGTACGGTCCGTCTCACTATGGGTGTTCTCGCGCATGCGTACTCATAGTGATAGTGAGCGTACAGGCGTGTGTACGGTCCGTCTCACTAGGAGTACGCATACGCGAGAACACCCATAGTGATAGTGAGCGAACAGGCGTGTGTACGGTCTGTACCACTATGGGTGTTCTCGCGTATGCGTACTCATAGTGATAGTGAGCGTACAGGCGTGTGTACGGTCCGTCCCACTATGGGTGTTCTCGCGTATGCGTACTCATAGTGATAGTGAGCGTACAGGCGTGTGTACGGTCCGTCTCACTATGGGTGTTCTCGCGTATGCGTACTCATAGTGATAGTGAGCGTACAGGCGTGTATACGGTCCGTCTCACTATGAGTACGCATACGCGAGAACATCCATAGTGATAGTGAGCATACAGGCGTGTGTACGGTCTGTCTCACTATGAGTACGCATACGCGAGAACACCCATAGTGATAGTGAGCGTACAGGCGTGTGTACGGTCCGTCTCACTATGGGTGTTCTTGCGTATGCGTAGTCATAGTGATAGTGAGCGTACAGGCGTGTGTACGGTCCGTACCAGTATGAGTACGCATACGCGAGAACACCCATAGTGGTACGGACCGTACACACGCCTGTTCGCTCACTATCACTATGGGTGTTCTCGCGTATGCGTACTCATAGTGGTACGGACCGTACACACGCCTGTACTCTCACTATCACTATGAGTACGCATACGCGAGAACACCCATAGTGAGACGGACCGTACACACGCCTGTACGCTCACTATCACTATGGGTGTTCTCGCGTATGCGTACTCATAGTGGTACGGACCGTACACACGCCTGTACGCTCACTATCACTATGAGTACGCATACGCGAGAACACCCATAGTGAGACGGACCGTACACACGCCTGTACGGGCCGTTGATATGCATTTGGGGTGCCCTAGGGCCCCGGGACGCACCGTACCTGTGTGTGAAGCTCCAAATTACATAGGGGACACATGAGGGACAAGTATAAAGGCCTACATGCATGCTGGTTGTCATGGAGACCAAGTTTAAAGTTTGAATTTTTTTAAGCAGGTTCACAGCAGTAGTCAGTTTGAATGAATCTACTTTGTTGCAATGTGCTTCTGGAGTTCACATCATGCTGAAGAAAAAAACACAATAAGAACCCACTGACTGTGCTAGGTTTGAAGGGATTGGAGGAAACATAGGATGCAAATGTGAGTGACCAATCACTCTGTACTCCTGTGCATGAAACAGGCCAGCAAGGCAGATATAAGGCAGCCAGGTCCCATGAGGGAGCACTTGCCTGCACATCTTTGTATTCGACGACCCAGCTGCTGCTACTGATTCCCTGGAACCATGTCAAGGGCTGTGGAGAGGTCACAGCCTTTCACCCTGGAGGAGAACCTGGCATTGCTGGATGTGATCCTCCCACAGTACCCCCTGCTGTATGGGCGACCAGGTTATCAGGTGAGTGCAGAGTCCACTAGCACAGACTGTGTCCCTTTTTTGTGACTGTGACTTCTGCCATTGTGTCCAGGTGTGACACACATGCTATGTACTGTAGGGGGGGTCCCAGGGGGGGGAATGCCTGATGTCTCCCAGCCAGAGCATGCTGTGGTGCATGTCTGCCGTCCTCACTAGCATTGTGTTTACTGTGACAATCACTGCATGGTGCATGCCACATTCTGCCTGTCTTGTCCTCCTGGGAATGTAGCCTCTACAGTCCTCATGTGATTATGTGGTCAGCCCAGTGTGACAGGTGACTGTACCCACAGATGTGTGTTAGTTCTGTGTACCTGTGCTGAGAGTGTCCACATGATGTGTTCGTACCCTGGACATCGGTGTGTGTGTAAGTCTCCTGTCATGTGGGTGGGTACATATGTGGAGTGTAGCACCCCAGCTGCATGAGGGATGGATATACCCTGCCAATGTGATGTGAGCAGGGAGCAGTGCTGTGTGTCTGACGTGCAGAGCCAGCCCCACACCTGTGAGCCCCCCCGTCTAGTGGCACATGTGCAGAGTGAGGTTTGTCGCTGCATTTGGCAATGGCAGGTGAATGTCCTGTGCCTGTGTGTGTCTGTGTACTCTGCTGCGGTAGCGTCAGTGGCCTGTGGCATGTGACTGCTTAGAGGTGCTGCACATTATCCTGGTGTAGCTTGTGATGCACAGTGTGAGCCTGGATCATTGATTGTGTAGTTGCCCTCATTCCACCTGTGTTCTTTCAATGGCACGTACTGCTTCCCCAGAGGAACATGTCCCTATGACAAAGGTGCAATGCGTTGGATGCATACTATGCCTTGTTGTAAACAGCAAATTTGTTCTAATATGTCTCTCTGTGACATGTGCCTGGTGTATTGATGTAGTGTCACTTGTTGATCCTCACAGGTAGGCGCCTCTGCCAAGAAGCAGATATGGCTGACCGCTGTCAGTGCCGTGAGGAGTGCGGATGGTCGCAAGCGACGCCTGGCCCAGGTGAGGAAACGCTGGCAGGATATCCGGTGCTAGACGCGGAGGATCGCACGGGTCCTGCTGGGGGACTCACCTGAGACCCATAAGAACCGCGGGCGCCGCCGACTGACCCACATCCACAAGCGTGTGCTGGCGGTGGTATTTCCAGACTTGGAGAGGCGCTTACAGCAGAAGCAGCAGCAGGAAGGGGGTAGGTACATGTGTGTTTGTTGTGTGTCACCAGCATTTGTAAGTGCACAGTTGCATGGATACACTGCCAGGGTTTAAAGGTGCTGTGCAGATCCAGTTACCCACAGTATAGCTATGCTCTCCTGCCTCCCTACCCCTCCTTGCAATGTGTTCCCTGGTCTGTGTGTAGTCACTCCTTCACAAGGTAATGTAGGCTGGCGCTTTCGCCACGTGAACTATGCCTGTAGCATCATGTGTGGGGGTGGTGTGTAACAGGTTTGGGGACCTTGCCTGTGCCCTGTCCAGTTCAGTACATGTGGGTTCCATGTCAGTTGGCACTGATGCTGAGTCCAGACATGGGAGTTAGTCTCTCAAGTGTCATGCCTTACAGCGCGCATGTCCTATGTTGTGGCCTGTGACATGATGTGCATGAGTGTGCGATACGCATAGTTCAGGGATGGTGGCTTGTGTTGCAGTCATTCCCATTCAGGACCATGGAGTTGTGTTGCCACTACTGTCCCCTGGGGCAAACTTTTCATAGGTGTCATGTGTGTCATCACAAAACGTGGACACTCTCAGTGTCTACAGCATAGGTTGTGCTCTGTGCCATTGTCCCCTGGTACCATGTATATTGACGTGAAATGTAGTACAAGTGTCCACTGTACAGCCTGACCTGATTTTCCTTGTTCATAGTCATAGTGGCCAGTGCCTGTGTGTCTTGTTACAATCATCTGATGATGGCCATTTGTACATGATTATTTGGACAGGCGCACCTTGGGTATTTGGCGTCCAATCTTGCATTTATGCAGCCACTGTGTATTTCACCCAGACTAAGAGATGTAAGTGCCACCTGTGTCTCAACAAATTGTCTCATGTAGGGGGTGGTTGGTGCGGGCCAAGCCTACATGTCAAAACCAGAGTTCTCCTTGCTAGGTCTGGCCAGTGTGTGATGTTTGTCTGGACATACACTCAAGGTGCAGTGAGCCAGTCATGGTGGGCATGTTTTCAGTATTACCTATGCAGCATGTGCCTCAAGTTCATGGATATGGTCCCTCCTCATCCCTATTTTCGGCAACGCTGTGTGGTGCAGATGCAGTGCTGGATTGTCCCCAGGGCCTGGCTCCTATGTCAAACTCCATTTCATGTCATTTGCTATTGTGTCATGCTCTCCATGGATTTTCATTGGCATGGTGGGTCAACCAACTGTGTGTTGCATGCCCTACATCTGTACCTTGTTTTGTAGATGTTACTGATCTTTCTTTTCAGGCTATGCACTGTAACCTATGTAGATTGGACTCATATGACATATGTATACAGGTGTGTGATTAATTGCTGTCTCTTCACCTTGCCCACAGCATCGTCGGGGGACACGGAGGGAGACATGAGCACAGACGGAGCGGAGGGACCGAGCACCAGTGCCATCGTTGACATCGTGGCTGGCACATTGAGTGGTACTGAGGCGGAGGAGAGTGAGGCCGAGGACCTGTCCACTTGCACGACAGAATATGAAGCTGACGGGTCCAAGGATGATCTCTCCGAGTGGGCGGAGGCTGCACCAGCAGCTGACAGCGGCGCAACATCGCACCCCGACCCCTCCATTGCCATCAGCCGCCTCCCACTTGCTCGTGTCCCTTCCCAGCGTGCCCGGTCACCACATGTCTCCTTCCTGCCAGGCACCGCACCCCCTGCCCCTGTCTCCACTGCTGCCGCCAATGCCGATTCTGTGGACATCCAGCGGCAGTTGCAGGTTGGTCAGGCTGCGATCCTTAATGTCCTCCATGGCCACAGCCAAGTGCTGCACAACATGGAGGCATACTTGGAGGGCATTTTTTCATCGCAGGCTGACCAACGCAAGTTGCTGAGGTCCATAGACTCGACACTGACTGCAGCAGTGGGTCTCCTGCAGCGCTACGCCCCACCCCCTACCCCTGCCCCATCCACACTTCCCACTCCCATGCCTGTCCCACGTACACCCAGACGTCAGCATGCACCCACCACAACAGTCACAGGCACCACACCAGCAGGGAAGGTCATACGCACACCTCCTGGCACGCACACACAGGGTGAAGTAGGCACACCCACTGGGTCGGGGGGGCAAACGTAAGTTGTTGGACCCGGCCTCGTAGAATGGCCCTCCGTGCCCCCGCACCACCGAAACCTGGTACCTGCAGCCCAAGCACACGGCCCAGCTGACCCTCCCCACCAGGACACACGCACCGACCCGGACATCCCCGTCCATGGCCTCTCTCCTTTCGGCCACCCCGGGCCCGCGTGCCCACTTCATGCACCAAGATGGCCGCCCGGCCCCTGCGCGACCCGGGCCTAGAGGCGCCACTCCGGCTGGAGGACATCACGCTTCCAGGGGATGAGAGAGGGAGGAGCAGTTTCTATCGCACCTCTGAACTCCCCCGGGACGATGGGTTTCGATCGGCCCTCCGGCCTCCCTGAGGGCTGGCTCCGTGCCTGCTGGGTGTCTGGGACTCCTCCCGACCCGGCCCTGAAAGGATCAAAAGACAATAGCAGGAAATCCCGACAAGCGACCCCCAGGTGACAAGACCCCTGCCTGCACAGACTCCGGACATCAAAGAGGGGTCGACCTATAACAAGGGGTGCTCTGGGTCTGTCCGGCAGATTCGACGCTGGAACAACGAGAGCCTGCCGACGTGGTCGCGGCTCCTGGAACTTGGACCCTCCTGAGCCCTGCTGAGTGACTCGCGGCTCCCTGAAGATCGTAAGACCTCCGAACTTGTACCTGAGCCTGCTGAGTGACTCGCGGCTCCCTGAAGATCGTAAGACCTCCGAACTTGCCCCTGAGCCTGCTGAGTGACTCGCGGCTCCCTGAAGATCGTAAGACCTCCGAACTTGTGCCTGAGCCTGCTGAGTGACTCGCGGCTCCTTGAAGATCGTAAGACCTCCGAACCTGTATCTGAGCCCGCTGAGTGACTCGCGGCTCCAACAGACTCTCACGGTCCCGCCGGACCCCGACTACAACATCGTATCCCCCAGCTCGAGGATTGTGAGCTGTGCGCCGGATACGTCCCTGCTTTGAACCTGTACCAGAGACTGTCCCGCTACCCCCTACCCCTTCCGAGACTCTTGAGCCCGTGCTCACCTTGTACATATTTGCAGTGATAACCTACTTGATAAAGATTGATTTCTCAGAATACCCGGTGTGGTCACTCTGTGTCGTGTGGTGCCAGAAGTACGATCCTAGATACGAGATTCCTCCCCCTGGGGAGTCTCCCGCCAGTGCCCGGCTACGATACTTCGAGGGTGGGTCTCAGGGTAGTCAGGACCCCTTCCAGGCTCCTCTGAGGTCGCCGTCTAACATTGGTGGCAAGCGACGGGATTCGGGCCCATCACCTAGAGATCGTACCGTGAACAACGGAAGCACTACCGACAAAGATGGCAGAAGGAAGCGCCGTGAGCCCCGCAGAAACCAACGCCAACAGGGTGTTCCAGGTGGAGCATCTAGAAGAATACACACACAAAGAGCTAAAGCAATTTTGCAAAGAACTTAAAATCGCTACCACTGGTCTCAACACTAAAGAGGATTTGCAGAAAGCACTGAAAACTTGGGTGGAGACCGGGGCCTCCCGCCTGGAAGGCACGGGGGAGCGCCCCGACGAAGCCGAACCCCCCCAAAGTGAAAGCAGTAGCAATCAGGTGCGAGGCATCGTACCAGACGGGGGCCTATCCCCGGAAGAGCTCGCGGACAGAGAGAGAAGCCGCAATCATGAACTCGAGTTAGCCAAACTTAAAATCGAGGGCGAATTGAAGTTAGCGGAAAAAAAGCTAGCAGTAGAGCAAATGCGTGTACAAGGCGAACTAGAAGAAAAGAAGCTCCAACGGGAGCACGAAGGAAGGAAGCTCCAACTGGAGCACGAACGCAGCTTGAAGGAACTCGAGCTCAAGGCCAGAAACGAGGAAGGGAGGCCCCCGGGAAACCGAGAGACGGCCTCCCCAGCGGAACAGAAGGTCCACATCCCCAAGGATGTGGTCAAGGAATATTATAAAAACGATGACATTCAGCAATGGTTCAGGGCCTACGAGGTCGCCATGACCTCCCATCGGATCCCGCAGAAGGACTGGGGGGCGGGGTTGTGGGGGCGGTTTCTGAGCGAAGGAAGGGACACCCTGCTCGACCTACCCCTCTCCCTGCAGACCTCCTACAGCCACATGAAAGAGGCTCTACTCACAAGATACGGCCTCATCCCAGAAATGTACCGTCAGCGATTCCGGGACTGCAGGAAGATCCCGGGCACCACCCGGGTGGAGTATGTAAACTTTTTCAGTTGGGCCTTCGATGGGTGGATCAAGGGCAGCAAAGTCACCACCCTTGCCGAACTCACTGACCTCATGTTGTGGGAACATCTGGCTGCGAACTGCTTCATAGAACTACGTCAGCATCTGCTTGACAGCAAGCTCACAGATCCCCGGAAGCTGGCTGTGGAGGCCGACCGCTGGACCAACACCCGGGTCTCCCGGGGCATGGTAGGAGAGTACCCCCGAGCCAGTCAGGGACCACCCCGCCAGAGAGGGGGAGGGAACCAGGGAGGGCCGAGAGAGTCCCAGCCTAGCCCCCCGAAGACACAACCTCCACCTTTCCCGGCGCCCCCCCCACCGGTGACAGGGCCCCCTGGGAGACGGGGACACCGGGTGGCCGTCACATGTTTCCGTTGCCAGAAACCCGGGCACTACGCCAATGACCCAGAGTGCCCCATGGCCACCCAAGTCTCCCCTACCACCCCTGCGAGACAGATAGCCAACGTAGCCCTGGGGGAGGAGGTTGAGGAAGCCGAGGAGTGGGAACCCGCAGCGATGGCCCTAGTATCCCTGGGAGATAGGGAGATGATCCCTGGTAGCCTCCTACCCTCCAACACACAGAAATACGGGCAGCTCGTCAAGATCAATGGCCACCAAGTAGAGGCCCTGCGGGACACCGGGGCCAGTATCACCGGTGTCCTCAGGCACCTAGTCCCCGAGGAGCAGATCCTCCCCAACGTCTTTTGCCCCGTAATATCCGCAGACAATAGAGAAAGTATGTGTCAGGTAGCCCTGGTGCCGTTTGAGTGGGGAGGGGTGATAGGTAAACTCAAGGTGGCCGTAAGAACCTCCCAGCCGGTCGACTGCCTCTTAGGGAACGACCTGGAGAGTTCTCCCTGGAAGCACGTCGAGCGCAAGGCCCACCTAGGAATGATGGGACTCCCCGAGTGGGTGTGCGCCACCACCCGATCTATGTCAGCCCGACTCACTCCCCGGAGAGAAGTCGGGAGCACCCCGATCGAAGAGACCAGTACAGTCCCCGCCGAGGGTCCTCCCGTCCCCCCATCAGAAGGGTCCGTCGCCCGCGACGAACCCGCACCATCCGACCCCGCCCCGGTCCCCGAGTTGGGAGATCTACCCGAGTTGGCCCATTGGCGCCACGAGGGCGGGCCCACCCGGGAAGAATTTTGCCGGGAGCAAGCCACTTGTCCTTCCCTGGTCGGGCTGCGGCGCCAGGCCGAGGGCCAAGCCGCAGGTGACCAGACCGGGACGCACCGAATCTATTGGGAAAATAACGTCTTATACAGTGAGCAGAAGTCGGTGGAGCTGGGATCCGGACGGGTACTGGTGGTACCCCTCCGCTTCCGAGATTTCCTCCTGGGCTTAGCCCACGACGTCCCCCTCGCCGGCCACCTGGGTCAGGACAAGACCTACAGCCGTCTCGTGACCCATTTTTACTGTCCTAGAATGAGAGCAGCGGTAGAAGCCCACTGCAAGTCCTGCCCCACGTGCCAGGCTAGTGGGAAGAGTGGGGGGAAGCGCAAGGCTCCCCTCCAACCCTTCCCGGTCGTCAGTACCCCTTTTGAACGAGTCAGAATCGACATCGTGGGACCACTGGACCCCCCCACCTCCCAAGGCCACCGTTTCATCTTGGTCCTAGTGGACCACGCCACCCGCTATCCTGAGGCTATTCCCCTACGCACCATTACGGCCCCCGTGGTGGGCCGGGCCCTGATGGGGATCTTTTCCAGGGTGGGTTTTCCCCGCGAGGTCGTGAGCGATCGCGGCACTAATTTTATCTCGAAATATATGACGTCCCTGTGGCAACAATGTGGGGTGTCCTATAAGTTCACCACCCCGTACCATCCCCAAGGGAACGGCCTAGTAGAAAGGTTTAATAGGACTTTGAAAGGGATGATCGCTGGCCTAGAAGAGCCCCTCCGGCGTAAGTGGGACGTCCTGCTCCCCTGCCTCTTGTTCGCTTACTCTATGGACACCCCGTCCGAGGTCCCCTCAGTTTGGTTAAGGAAGGGTGGGAGGCAGCACCCCAGACCACCCCCCGAGATGTGTTCCAATACGTCCTGGCCCTCCGGAACCAGACCAGGAAGTTCCGAGAACTGGCCGAGGCCAACCTGGAGGCAAGTCAAGAAGAGATGAAGCGCTGGTACGACCAGAATGCCACTCTGGTCGAGTTCCAGCCGGGCCAGCAGGTGTGGGTCATGGCCCCCGTGAAGCCTGGCCTGGCGCCCTCCAGGACCGTTGGACTGGGCCCTACAAAGTGGTTGAGAGGAAGAGTCAAGTCACATACTTGGTGGACGTCCAGTCGCCTCGGGATCCCCTCCGGGTCCTGCACGTGAACCGCCTCAAGCCTCACTTCGAGCGGACAGAACTGAGCCTCCTGCTGGCCACCGATGACGGGGCCGAAGATGAGTCGGATCCCCTCCCGGACCTCCTGTGTGTCAAGGAGCAGGATGGCTCCGTGGAAGGAGTGAACCTCTCCCCAGCCCTCACTGCCCAGCAACGAGCGGACTGCCGCCAGCTCCTAAGACAATTTTCCGACCTCTTCTCCCTGACCCCCCGGGTCACCAACTGGTGTGTTCATGACGTGGACACCGGGGACAGCCCGCCGGTGAGACACCGAGCCTACCAGGTTCCTGACCGGGTCCGGTCCTGCATTCAAGCGGAAGTCTCGAAGATGTTGACCCTGGGGGTGATCGAGCCCTCTGACAGTCCCTGGGCCAGCCCCGTGGTCCTGGTCCCGAAGGCAGCGGCCCCCGGTGTCGCCCCCGAGCTCCGATTCTGCGTGGACTACCGGGGGCTCAATGACGTTACCCGAGCCGATGCCCACCCCATTCCACGAGCCGACGAACTCATTGACCGACTAGGGGCAGCCCAGTTCCTCAGCACATTCGACCTCACCTGCGGATACTGGCAGATTGCGCTCACCGAAGGGGCCAAGGAGCGGTCCACTTTCTCCACCCCCGATGGGCACTACCGCTTCCGCGTAATGCCCTTCGGGATGAGAAATGCCCCGGCCACTTTCCAGCGACTGGTGAATAGGGTCCTGGCCGGGCTAGAGCAGTTCAGCGCGGCATATCTGGACGACATCGCTGTCTTCAGTTCAGAGTGGAGTGAGCACCTCCAGCACCTCCGGAGGGTGCTAACCGCCCTGCGCCAGGCAGGCCTCACAGTAAAAGCCAGCAAGTGCCAGATCGGGCAAGGATCCGTAGTCTACCTGGGGCACCAGGTCGGGAGCGGCCAGGTCGCCCCTCTACAGCCAAAGATCGACGCCATCCTGGCCTGGGAACCACCCATCACCCAAACGGAGGTCCGAGCCTTTCTGGGACTCACGGGCTACTACCGAAGATTCATTCGGGGGTATGGCAGCCTTGTCGGCCCTCTCACAGAACTCACGTCTAAAAAACAGCCAAAGAAAGTGCAGTGGACGGCTGCCTGCCAGGAAGCTTTCGATGCCCTAAAAAAAGCCATGTGTACTGCCCCCGTCCTCCAGGCTCCCGACTACGCCAAGGAGTTCATAGTCCAGACCGATGCCTCCGAGCATGGCATTGGGGCCGTCCTGTCCCAAGTGAATGACCAAGGCCTAGACCAGCCCGTCGCCTTCCTCAGTCGGCGGCTGTTGCCCCGAGAACAGAGATGGAGCACCATAGAGCGCGAAGCCTTTGCCGTGGTCTGGGCACTCAAAAAGCTACGACCCTACCTGTTCGGCACCCATTTCAGAGTCCAAACTGACCATCGGCCCTTGCGATGGCTCATGCAGATGCGAGGAGAAAACCCCAAGCTACTGCGGTGGTCAATCTCCCTCCAGGGGATGGATTTCACCGTAGAACACCGCCCTGGTACGGACCACGCCAATGCTGACGGCCTCTCCCGGTTCTTCCGCCTCAGCGAAGAGAACCCCCCAAGCTGATGGGCAGTTCTCTCCGGCTTTCAGCTGGGGGGGACGCGTGTTGGACCCGGCCTCGTAGAATGGCCCTCCGTGCCCCCGCACCACCGAAACCTGGTACCTGCAACCCAAGCACACGGCCCAGCCGACCCTCCCCACCAAGACACACGCACCGACCCGGACATCCCCGTCCATGGCCTCTCTCCTTTCGGCCACCCCGGGCCCGCGTGCCCACTTCATGCACCAAGATGGCCGCCCGGCCCCAGCGCGACCCGGGCCTAGAGGCGCCACTCCGGCTGGAGGACATCACGCTTCCAGGGGATGAGAGAGGGAGGAGCAGTTTCTATCGCACCTCTGAACTCCCCGGGACGATGGGTTTCGATCGGCCCTCCGGCCTCCCTGAGGGCTGGCTCCGTGCCTGCTGGGTGTCTGGGACTCCTCCCGACCCGGCCCTGAAAGGATCAAAAGACAATAGCAGGAAATCCCGACAAGCGACCCCCAGGTGACAAGACCCCTGCCTGCACAGACTCCGGACATCAAAGAGGGGTCGACCTATAACAAGGGGTGCTCTGGGTCTGTCCGGCAGATTAGACGCTGGAACAACGAGAGCCTGCCGACGTGGTCGCGGCTCCTGGAACTTGGACCCTCCTGAGCCCTGCTGAGTGACTCGCGGCTCCCTGAAGATCGTAAGACCTCCGAACTTGTACCTGAGCCTGCTGAGTGACTCGCGGCTCCCTGAATATCGTAAGACCTCCGAACTTGCCCCTGAGCCTGCTGAGTGACTCGCGGCTCCCTGAAGATCGTAAGACCTCCGAACTTGTGCCTGAGCCTGCTGAGTGACTCGCGGCTCCTTGAAGATCGTAAGACCTCCGAACCTGTATCTGAGCCCGCTGAGTGACTCGCGGCTCCAACAGACTCTCACGGTCCCGCCGGACTCCGACTACAACATCGTATCCCCCAGCTCGAGGATTGTGAGCTGTGCGCCGGATACGTCCCTGCTTTGAACCTGTACCAGAGACTGTCCCGCTACCCCCTACCCCTTCCGAGACTCTTGAGCCCGTGCTCACCTTGTACATATTTGCAGTGATAACCTACTTGATAAAGATTGATTTCTCAGAATACCCTGTGTGGTCACTCTGTGTCGTGTGGTGCCAGAAGTACGATCCTAGATACGAGATTCCTCCCCCTGGGGAGTCTCCCGCCAGTGCCCGGCTACGATACTTCGAGGGTGGGTCTCAGGCTAGTCAGGACCCCTTCCAGGCTCCTCTGAGGTCGCCGTCTAACATAAGTCATGCAGCCAGAGTGGGAGTCCGCATTCCACCCAATCCACTCCCTCCAAATCCCCTCCCCTCAGCTCTCCTGGCCACATATCCGGCAAGGACTCCTTCATGGCCGCTCTGTCCCTGAGCCCCACTGTGACACCACCCCGCAAGCGGTCAAGGGAGTCCCCGGTCAGGGTGGTTGAGTCCCCCCCCTGTCCACACCTTCCCCCAGTGGCGTTGCGACCCATCCCTCCGCCCCCCCCCCTCCTTGGGGCCTGTGGTTCCTTCGGGTGCAGGGGAGACACTGGAGGACCTTGCTAAGGTGTGCAGCGACATCCTGGCCTCCGCCTTTGGCCCTTCCCCACCCCCTGTGGTGGAGTCCTCCATCCCTGCACCCACGACGCCTACCCTTCGCCCTCATGTCCCTGCGGTGCCTGGTCCTTCCCCCCCACATGATGCCCTCCCCGCTGTGGAAGACGAAGGAGTCTGACTGTGCAGGCAAGCTAGGGGACACGCGTCCCACTGTGTCCCCCATCCAGCTGTGACTCATGGACTGCCCTATGGGCTTTGTAAATATTGAACTTGATCCACACACACATTATTTGGAAATGCTGAATAAAGCCTTTTTTTTTTCCTTAGAACACTACTGCTTTTGTGGTGTTGCTGTTGGTGGGGCTGCTACATGATTTTGGGTGGTGATCATGTGTTGGGTGTGTGGGAAATGTAGTAGTGTGCTGGTCATAGGGGGGACCCTGGTATCTGTGTGCCATCACAAGGTGTTAGCTAGTTTTCTCTGTTCATGTAAGCAGTTACTGCATGGTGAAATTGTCCCTAGGTGTATTCCTTCCTCTGTGTACCCTGACATCTTCCCTACAGGGTGTTCCCAATATTTAGCGCTGAGCTGTGTGTACATTAGCTGGGTGTGTGACGGACCCCTTCAACTTTGGCCATGCATGCAGAGCGATGTCCCCACCTGCATCATCCGTGGCATCCTTGGTGATCACTGTACTTGTGTATGTAGTCTGTTGACATGACTTCATGTGGAAATGTTCCCTTTTAGGCTGTATGCATGTGTGTACTCCCAGCCTCGCACACATGTGTTACATGTACTGCAGGGTCTTTGTGCACCTGACTGACAATTGTGGCAATTGGATCTGTGGGTACTCCACCCTTATTTTTTTCCATGGGAAATGCTGGGGGCCTCTGCACCCACCCCTCCTGTGTCTGGGCACTGCTGGGAGGACTCTGCACACACCCCTCCTGTCTCTGGGCACTGCTGGGAGGACTCTGCACCCACCCCGCCTGTCTCTGGGCACTGCTGTGAGTGATAGGCACCCAACCCTCCTGTCTCTGGGCACTGCTGGGAGTGATAGGCACCCACCCCTCCTGTGTCTGGGCACTGCTGGGAGGACTATGCACCCACCCCTCCTGTCTCTGGGCACTGCTGGGAGTGATAGGCACCCACCCCTCCTGTGTCTGGGCACTGCTGGGAGGACTCTGCACCCACCCCTCCTATGTCTGGGCACTGCTGGGAGGACTCTGCACACACCCCTCCTGTCTCTGGGCACTGCTGGGAGGACTCTGCACCCACCCCTCCTGTGTCTGGGCACTGCTGGGAGGACTCTGCACCCACCCCTCCTGTCTCTGGGCACTGCTGGGAGGACTCTGCACCCACCCCTCCTGTGTCTGGGCACTGCTGGGAGGACTCTGCACCCACCCCTCCTATGTCTGGGCACTGCTGGGAGGACTCTGCACACACCCCTCCTGTCTCTGGGCACTGCTGGGAGGACTCTGCACCCACCCCTCCTGTGTCTGGGCACTGCTGGGAGGACTCTGCACCCACCCCTCCTATGTCTGGGCACTGCTGGGAGGACTCTGCAAACACCCCTCCTGTCTCTGGGCACTGCTGGGAGGACTCTGCACCCACCCCTCCTGTGTCTGGGCACTGCTGGGAGGACTCTGCACCCACCCCTCCTGTCTCTGGGCATTGCTGGGAGTGATAGGCACCCACCCCTCCTGTCTCTGGGCACTGCTGGGAGGACTCTGCACCCACCCCTCCTGTCTCTGGGCACTGCTGGGAGGACTCTGCACACACTCCTCCTGTCTCTGGGCACTGCTGGGAGGACTCTGCACCCACCCCTCCTGTCTCTGGGCACTGCTGGGAGGACTCTGCACACACCCCTCCTGTCTCTGGGCACTGCTGGGAGGACTCTGCACCCACCCCTCCTGTCTCTGGGCACTGCTGTGAGTGATAGGCACCCACCCCTCCTGTCTCTGGGCACTGCTGGGAGTGATAGGCACCCCCCCTCCTGTGTCTGGGCACTGCTGGGAGGACTATGCACCCACCCCTCCTGTCTCTGGGCACTGCTGGGAGTGATAGGCACCCACCCCTCCTGTGTCTGGGCACTGCTGGGAGGACTCTGCACCCACCCCTCCTATGTCTGGGCACTGCTGGGAGGACTCTGCACAAACCCCTCCTGTCTCTGGGCACTGCTGGGAGGACTCTGCACCCACCCCTCCTGTGTCTGGGCACTGCTGGGAGGACTCTGCACCCACCCCTCCTGTCTCTGGGCACTGCTGGGAGTGATAGGCACCCACCCCTCCTGTGTCTGGGCACTGCTGGGAGGACTCTGCACCCACCCCTCCTGTCTCTGGGCACTGCTGGGAGTGATAGGCACCCACCCCTCCTGTGTCTGGGCACTGCTGGGAGGACTATGCACCCACCCCTCCTATGTCTGGGCACTGCTGGGAGTGATAGGCACCCACCCCTCCTGTGTCTGAACACTGCTGGGAGGACTATGCACCCACCCCTCCTATGTCTGGGCACTGCTGGGAGTGATAGGCACCCACCCCTCCTGTGTCTGGGCACTGCTGGGAGGACTATGCACCCACCCCTCCTATGTCTGGGCACTGCTGGGAGTGATAGGCACCCACCCCTCCTGTCTCTGGGCACTGCTGGGAGGACTCTGCACCCACCCCTCCTGTCTCTGGGCACTGCTGGGAGGACTCTGCACACACCCCTCCCGTCTCTGGGCACTGCTGGGAGGACTCTGCACCTACCCCTCCTGTCTCTGGGCACTGCTGGGAGGACTCTGCACCCACCCCTCCTGTCTGACACTGCTGGGAGGACTCTGCACCCACCCCTCCTGTCTCTGGGCACTGCTGGGAGGACTCTGCGCCCACCCCTCCTATTTCACGATATGTACGCTTAGCACATACACGGGTGTGGGTTCGCTCCATGCATACGAGGTGGGGGTATGTGTCGTACATACACGGTTGGGGTGGCGGTACGCTCCATACGTCCGCAGGTGAGGCTACGGGTCGTACTTACACTGTTGGGGTGGGGGTACGCTCCATACGTCCGTGGGTGAGGGTACGGGTCGTACTTACACTGTTGGGGTGGGGGTACGCTCCATACGTCCGCGGGTGAGGGTACGGGTCGCACATACACTGTTGGGGTGGGGGGTACGCTCCATATGTACGCGGGTGAGGGTACGGGTCGTACTTACACTGTTGGGGTGGGGGTACGCTCCATACGTACGCGGGTGAGGGTACGGGTCATACTTACACTGTTGGGGTGGGGGTACGCTCCATGCATACGCAGGTGGGGGTACGTGTCGTACATACAGAGGTTGGGGTGGGGGTACGCTCCATACATCCCCGGGTGAGGGTACGGGTCGTACATACACTGTTGGGGTGGTGGTACGCTCCATACGTCCGCGGGTGAGGGTACGGGTCGTACATACACGGTTGGGGTGGGGGTACGCTCCATACGTCCGCGGGTGGTGGTACGGGTCGTACTTACACTGTTGGGGTGGGGGTACGCTCCATGCATATGCGGGTGGGGGTACGTGTCGTACATACACGGTTGGGGTGGGGGTACGCTCCATACGTCCGCGGGTGAGGGTACGGGTCATACATACACTGTTGGGGTGGGGGGTACGCTCCATACGTACGCGGGTGAGGGTACGGGTCGTACTTACACTGTTGGGGTGGGGGTACGCTCCACGCATACGCGGGTGGGGGTACGTGTCGTACATACACGGTTGGGGTGGGGGTACGCTCCATACGTCCGCAGGTGAGGGTACGGGTCGTACATACACTGTTGGGGTGGGGGGTATGCTCCATACGTACGCGGGTGAGCTTACGGGTCGTACTTACACTGTTGGGGTGGGGGTACGCTCCATGCATACGCGGGTGGGGGTACGTGTCGTACATACACGGTTGGGGTGGCGGTACGCTCCATACGTCTGCGGGTGAGGGTATGGGTCGTACATACACTGTTGGGGTGGGGGGTACGCTCCATACGTACGCGGGTGAGGGTACGGGTCGTACTTACACTGTTGGGGTGGGGGTACGCTCCATGCATACGCGGGTGGGGGTACATTTTTTACATACACGGTTGGGGTGGGGGTACGCTCCATTCGTCCGCGGGTGAGGGTACGGGTCGTACATACACTGTTGGGGTGGGGGTACGCTCCATACGTCCGCGGGTGAGGGTACGGGTCGTACATACACTGTTGGGGCGGGGGGTACGCTCCATACATATGCGGGTGAGGGTAAGGGTCGTACTTACACTGTCGGGGTGGGGGTACGCTCCATGCATACGCGGGTGGGCATACGTGTCGTACATACACGGTTGGGGTGGGGGTACGCTCCATACATCCGTGGGTGGGGGTACGGGTCGTACTTACACTGTTGCGGTTGGGGGTACGCTCCATGCATACAGGGGTGGGGATACGGTTTGTACATATGCGTCCCCACGCTATGTGATGCTTGTGCGGGCCGTACCCAGGCCTTTGCCACGTGGGTACAGCCGTCCCGCCATTGTTGGGATGACGTAGGTGTGGGCGTGGTACGACTCGTACCCACGCTCTTAAGGCGTGGGTACGGGACGTACCTGTATTGTTGTGTTGCCGGTTCGCGTTGTCAAGCACTTCCGTTGTGGCGGTCGCTGGCTTTGCTGGACATGCCCCCACCCCCTCGTAGTGACTAGGGCCTGGGGGTCAGGTATGTCCAGGGCATGTGTGCTGTGTGACTTTGGTGGGGGTTTTGTGGCCTGCCCCTGGTCCTGCCCCCCCCTTTCCCCCCTCCCTTTGTTGTTCTGACCTTCTGCGGCGTCTGCGTCCGAACCTGTAGAGGAGGTCGACTGCTATGAGGGCCGGGATGACACGTAGGTTCGGGTCCATGTCTGTCCGTCGCGTACAGGTACTCCTTGTTCGCGTCGTCCTGTTTTTTCGGCAGTTTTTGGCAGCCGGAAAATATTCACCGTGCGGGATGACTTCGGTGCGAATCGTGATTCCTGGTTCGTGAATGGCAGGCTGCGTGCGTCCCGACGTCACGTCGGCGCTTTCCCGGATCACATTTGTATGTTTATTTTCGTCGGTCAGGGTTTTGTACTATTCGTACGGAAATGGTGTTTCCGTGCGAATCGTAATTCCATGTTTGTATATTTTGAGGACCGGGTACGCGTCGGACGGAGAATATGCTCCGTCCGACGGTTCGTACCCGGTTTTTACCGGATCGTGATCGGCACCTTAGTGTCCAACACCTCCCTCAAATTAGTTTGAATTGGAGTGGGAATAGTAAATGTTACCCCTTTAGTAGGCAACCCCTTCCTTAAATTTGTTTAAATTGGAGTGAGAATAGTAAATGTAACCTCCTTAGTGTCCAATATCTTCCCCAAATCGCTTTAGATCTTTAGATTGTAGTGGGAATAGTAAATGATATCCGTTTAGTGTCCAACCCTGTTCCCAATATGATTTAGATTGGAGTGGGAATAGTAAATGTTACCACTTTATTTCCTAACATTTTGCCCAAAATGGTTTAGATTGCAGTGGGAATAGTAAATGTCACCCCATTAGTGTCCACCACCTTCCCCAAAATGGTTTAGATTCTTGAGGGAATAGTACGTTTCGCCACTCTAGTGTTCCAACCCCGTCTCCAAATTGGTTAATATTGGAGTGGGAGTAGTAAATGTCATCCCTACAGTGTCCAACATCTTCCTCAAAATGGTTTAGATTAGAGTGGGGATAGTAAATGGCACCCTTTTAGTGTCCAACCTTCTTCCCATAAAGGTTTACGTTTTGGAGTATTTAATTTAACCTTTTAATGCTTAGAGTTACTTTCTTCGTAGTAGGAGTAGTTTTCATCATTTAATTAGTATTGCTGTTACAAATTATTAACATAGCAGCCGGTTGTATATCTGAAATAAATGAAATTACTATTTACATATTTTCATAGAATAAAGATATGTAAGGCATTTTTCATTTTTTCTTAATTTTTTCAAATTTTATTTAATGTATAATTCTGCATTTTTTAACAGAAAAATAGTTGAAAACATTTACATATTAGTAAATAATTGTTAAGTAGTATAGTCTGCTGTACATTGTTCAGGTATGCTTTCTACTGTTGAACTTTTTTACCATTGTTCAGGTATGCTTTCTACTGTTGAACTTTTTTACCAGTTGTTTCCTATACATATTTTTAACATAATTTTTTCAGTACATACTAAACAATTGTAAATGTTGTACTATTATTTAGTTTATACTTTACAATTTTCATTACATATTTTAACAACATTGTTCACAAGATTACCTTGTTTAAACATTTTGCAAATTTCTAAATATTTTTGACTTTTATTTCTATGGGGAGATAGTCTCTTGTTTCATTTAGCTGCTACCTTCTATTTTGTAGTCTATTTGTCTCATCTTTAGTCTATTTTCAGTTATCCAGGTTGTGGGAAAGTGTGCTGCTCATTAGAAGAGGTAAGTAAATTTTAAAGTCTTTTTAGGGTTTAGAGGTTAGGGGGAGTGTAGGGGGAAGTTCTAGAAGTTAGCTATAGTGTTGTCTGTGAGTTTTTAGTTCATTAAGGGGCTTATTACGATGTCAGAGTTGCTTCTGACCAACACTGTCTCGGACTCGGGCAGACCGACTTCCAGTCAGTGGTTCCGACAGCCTGATTACGATGCGACTTAGCAGTGTTCAGTCACATACTCACTTTTCTCTATGGGAGCTTGTGTCACGGCTGTAAACCGGCCATAATACAGGTTCCTATACAGAAATGGGCATGTAAAACCCTGCACCCTGCGGCAGGCTTCCAATGCTACCTGCCACACAGTGCAGGGTTTTACAGGGGTGTACCCTAGGTACCCCTTCAACCACCAACCGTATGCCAAAGAGGCAAGGGGGCCCTGCTAGTGGCCCCCAAATTCACTTTCCGACAACCATTCCGGGTCAAAAAGGCCGGCATGGAAAGGCTGTAGAAAACTGACATTGTAACCCCGACGATGGAAACGCACCTTTATGGTGCCGTCCCGACTGGCTGGAAGACTCCAAGAGCCAATCGGAATTGAGTTGGAATGACCGGCTGCTTTACATTCAAACCACCGACATCGTAATCGGGCGGTCGAAAAGCAAACTGACCGTGTCCGTCAGAAAGCCTCCGACGATGATAAGAAAAGTTTCCGGCTAGCGGTGGGAGGCTTTCCAACCAACATCGTAATTGGCCCCTTAGTTGTAGTAATTTTAGTGTTTTTCACTAGAGTTTTGGTTTAGACTTTTGCACAGTATTTTAGTAATGTATCAATTTTTTTAGTATCTTCTATTATTTCACATGCATTTTGATGATTAACTATCATGTATGTGTACCCTTTGATTGTAGTGTTATTTGCAGGTGGGAGTCCTACGTCCTATGGACACTTGGATTTAGCATTTTTGTTTTAAAGGAAGTCTGTTTTGGTTTCTAATAAACTAATATTTTTTTAAGTGATTTTCTTTTTTTCAGTTTTTTTTTGCAATTTTAAACTTTATTCAGCTATTGTTATGACTCCTGATTACTGTGGATTGTTTTCATGGATCTCTATTGGATTGGTTTTATTTTTGCATTTTTTAAAAACTTTTTGGAAATTATTTTTCAAGATTTTGGTGGATTATAAATATTTGACTATGTGGATATGGAGGATAATCTGCAGCTATTGGACAATACGTTATACTAATTCATTCGTTTTGGGTGTGAAAAGTTAAATTTGATCATTTTTAGGTCTCGCCTAGGCAGCGCTTGCGCTGTCTCGTTGAGACATGCAGTGCACCGCCCACTCTCCACCCATCATTTTCATTGGCTGATGTCCTAAATGGTGCCTTATAGGTTTGTTAGTCCCTCCTTATGATGGACATGTCTTCATTTGTGTCCTTCCACGGCTATTGGCCCCTTTACTGCACAGACTACTTTCTTCCAATGCCTTCTCGCACCCCCACACCCCCCTACTATTGCATTGCCATTGCTTGTTTTATTTGTCTCTGCCAATGCTTGTTTAATTGTCTCTCCCCACAATGCATGCTTGTTTTAGCTGAGATATTATTTAGGATTAATACAGCCTTCTTTTAATTATTTATAATTAATAATCATTATTTATAATTAATTCAGCCCAAGTCGAGGATCGAACTCTGCTCTCCAGCTCCAACGTCGGCAGCTTTACATGTTACGCCACCGCTCCTCACTTCAAGACAAGCCCCTTAAAGGGGTTTATCTTTTTTTCCATTGCGTGCATTGTACAGTGCCCCTGGGGCACAAGCAGGGGACCTACTAGAGTGCTTCTCTATCAGAATGCACTTTGCGGTCCCTCCGGGGCACAAGCAGGCATCCACTTCAGCATGCCTAAACAAGCGTGCGATGAGTGGATGCGTGTGTGTGCGTGCGCACGCGAAGCTGCAGGAGTGGACGGATGGCGAATTTCACGATCGCCAGGCAACCCAGGATGTTTTAATTTTTCTGCTGTCATTAGTGCATTACATTTATCCCATTACTCAGTCGCCCTCGCAGCAGGTTCAGATCTGCACCGTCACTCATCCATTGTGAACGCTTCGTGAGATGTTGAAGCTTGGAAGATGTGGTTTAATGTACAAAAGCCAATTGATTGCCTTTGTCGAAGCCTGTTTAAATTCTGACTGAGTGCAGAATAAAAGAGTTTGTATTATATTACAAGTTCACCTACGACGCGCCCTAATTCTCGGGAGTAGTGCTTAGTGTGGGAAGCTGCAGCTCCTGACATCAGATTAAGAACGTGGAAAAACACAAATCTAATACTCGTCCCACTCAGTAACCTGCCATGCCTTGTATCGGAGCACTGTATGCTTCCCAACTCCTGAAGACATGTGTCTTGTGTCGGAACACTGTACGTTTCCACACTCCTGAAGACAAGTGGCCAGTGTCAAAGCACTTTCTGCTTTCCCACCAGTGCAGACAAGTGCGGGTCAGAGCACTGCATGCTTCCGCACCAGTGAGGACAAGTGCCTCATGCCGGAGCACTTTATCCTTCTGCACCTGTGAAGATTGCACAAGCCATTTAATGTCCCATTGATGAACGTGGAGGACTGTGAAATGAGTGCACTTGGGGACAATGACATGTAAGTATTGAGCTGCCTTTGGGCGCCTTGCACAATAAAACTATATTTAGTCAAGTCCTTGATAATAACTTAATCTGTGTGATGTTAAGCGTTTGTCCATCCAGTGTGGTGGATTCCAGGGCACGTGCACCAGTGCTTCTGGGCTTGGGAGGGCATGTGTGGCGCATCGAGACCCCATTTCTGTCCAAACACAATATAATTGC
The DNA here is from genome assembly GCF_964204655.1 of Triturus cristatus. Taxonomy (NCBI): domain Eukaryota; kingdom Metazoa; phylum Chordata; class Amphibia; order Caudata; family Salamandridae; genus Triturus; species Triturus cristatus. The sequence continues at coordinate 1,757,502,382 of NC_140590.1, read as the reverse complement.
GCAGACGTTTGCTCTGTAGTGTGTACGAGTCCTGAATCTCACCACAGCATCCTTTATGTATCACACATTAGAAATCGTGCTGGAGTTATGAATTCATACAATAGTGTGACCTCTGCCCCGTCTAGTGAGGATGAGTTTCGCTTCTGATATTAATGAAAAATATTTCTCTTTTCTCATCTGTATGAGGCTGTAAGTGGATGTAAGAGGTGTTTGTCTGCTCAAAAATTAGGAATGTAGTTTAAGCGTCACCCATTGGAAACTACCAGTTACAGTAAATGTTTAGAAAAATGTGAATTATTAAACCTAAATTGTGCACTTTACTATTTGCCCCATCTCCAACAGCAGGTGTTAATTATTGCCCAAATCAATGATACTAATTTAATCGATCTTAAAATGGGATTCAAACCTCTGAACTTCGCGTTGCACAAAGTCTGCCACAAATGCATTAGTCCGCTGAGCTAGTTTAAAGGCTAAATTGTAGGCACCGTAAATGAGTTATTCATTCAGTAACACAGCAGTTTTGTAATTATTCTTGTATTCCTTTATTTAGGTTTTGGTATAAATCATATTACTGGATATTCCCCAATGGTTTCTCGATACATATTTTATCCATGAATTGTCTTTTGTGGTTCACCATCAATTTGCATCTTAGAGAAAGTTTGAAGAGGGGTTGGATATTGTTGTTTCTCATAACTCTTGGTGTTTTTGCACCCGTTGCCGGCGCACGCACACACTGTGTGCTCTTGCTTCGCCCAGAAATACACAGCAGAGTCATGGACATCTGCGGCTTGTGTTGACAGCGACAAGGAGTAGGTGTCTTGCCTTTCTGCTTGGAAGTGGTCTTCAAACGTCTTGTGCATGCTGGGTGTGGCGCCTTCGAGAGAGTACACTATTTCCTCCAGTCTCCCCATGGTGTTCTGTTTATACCAGTACAGGTTCAGGTAGTTCGTCCTTTGAGTACAGTTGAAGGCAAAAGGCTTCCCTTCGTGCACTGTGACGTCTGGAGACTGATGCGCAGCAAGGCCTTGATATATGAAGAGAGTCAGCAGACACCACTCGGGGACAAGGAATGTCTTGACTGTTCTCGACATTGTCCCAGTGAGGGAACAAAGATGTGAAAAAGGTAAGTTTACCCGAGTGATTGTCGCTCGCAGCTCGGGCGCATCTGGCTCAGGAGCCGCATACAGATGTGAGGGTCACAGCTGTCAGTCGCATGTGGTGAAGAATAGAATGGCATGAGTGCTATGAAGATTTTGTGTCACGCGAACAGGAAACACCATCTGTGCACCTTTAGAATGAGGTGGTTAAACATGACCTCATGAGCCGTTGAAGTCTAGAGGCGGAAGTGGCGGCTGTTGATAAGCGCACTCGGGCTCCGCCCTCTCCATTCTTCCACCTCTTTTGCTGTTTGGTTCTCTAGTAACAGTAAAAGATGCCGAAAGGCTGCCTGTCCTGGTTGTTATGCTAACTCTGGCTTGGAGCATTAGGCAGGCAGCACTCACAAGCCAGAACCAGGCAGTCCAACTCCATGTGGTATCTGCTCGTGCCACCCTGCTGAGACCTGGGTGCCAATACGATCCGGTAAAAAAAATTCCCGTACGACTCGTATCCGGTCTTTTTACCGTACGAATCGTACAAGTGCCGTACAAACTGGCAATCACGATTCGCATGGTAAAAAGCCCATACGAGTCGCATTGGGAATAATTCCCCACACGTCCTCGGGTCGGAAAAAATGTCCGACACGTCCTCGGACGATTCACCGTACAAACGTGAAAAGCGAAGTCCGACCGGGGAATCACGATCCGTCCCGGGCGTCCGAATGTACAACCGTATGGTTAAAAGACCGTCCGCACCGAACTCCTATAACAACCATGGAGACGTCCAAACAGGTGCCCGGTACGTGCCGTACCCCCCCCAGCCCCCGCATGTACGCGCCGTACCCCCCCCAGCCCCCGCATGTACGCGCCGTACCCCCCCAGCCCCCGCATGTACGTGTCGAACCCCCCCGTGTATGTACACCCGAGTACGTGTCGAACCCCCCGTGTATGTACACCCGAGTACGTGTCGAACCCCCGTGTATGTACACCCGAGTACGTGTCGAACTGTACGTGTCGAACCCCCCCGTGTATGTACACCCGAGTACGTGTCGAACCCCCCCGTGTATGTACACCCGAGTACGTGTCGAACTGTACGTGTCGAACCCCCCGTGTATGTACACCCGAGTACGTTCGAGTCGTACCCCCACCACGCGCTGGGGGTACGCACCGTACATACACGGGTGGGGGTACGACTCGAACGTACTCGGGTGTACATACACGGGGGGTTCGACACGTACAGTTCGACACGTACTCGGGTGTACATACATGGGAGGTTTGACACGTACTCGGGTGTACATACACGGGGGGGTTCGACACGTACAGTTCGACACGTACTCGGGTGTACATACACGGGGGGTTCGACACATACATGCGGGGGCTGGGGGGGGTACGGCGCGTACATGCGGGGGCTGGGGGGGGTACGGCGTGTACATGCGGGGGCTGGGGGGGGTACGGCGCTTACCGGGCCACCTACTCTGGTCGTTTCGCGCCGTACTTCGCTTTTCCGGCACTTTTTGGGTGCCGTAAAAATATTGCCGTCCGGACTGCTGTCGGTTCGAATCGTACTTCCTGGGTCGTGAAACGCTGCCTGGAAGCGTCCCGACGTCACGTCGCAGCACTCCCGGATCACATTCGTATGCATATTTTCGTCGGTCGGTGTTTTTTACGATTCGTACGGAAATGGTGTTTCCGTGCGAATCGTAATTCCATGTTTGTAATGTTTTACAACCGAGTACGAGTCGGACGGAGAATACGCTCCGACCGACGGTTCGTACCCGGTTTTTACCGGATCGTAATCGGCACCAAAGTCTGCTGGACTGACCATCTCACACCCCTGGGGCCTCTAAGGTCATAAGCCCGGCGGACACCTGACCTTCTGTGCTGAACTCCCTCCCTGGTAGCATTGCTTCTAGGGTCAGCCCCAGGGCTTCTGGCTTTAGCCCTCCAGCTCCTGAGGCTGCACATCAGTCAGGTAAGCCCCGCCCACTCTCTCCCATCATGTCACAAGGTGGGCTAGGGTCATTGAGACTCACTGACCCCACCACAGACATGGTCAGGGTGAGAGAGGGGGGTCCCTAAGCTGTCCTCTTATGGGACATGTTTATCGTGCACATATGGGCTCGCACTGGTCATGCCTCGAGGTGGCGGATTCTTCTCTGGACTGGTTCCGTCACTCTTGGACTCCTTCCATAACAAACCTCTAGCTGGTACCAGTCCCTGTACATGCTCTTTCAGCACTGTTCTTACTGCACACTTTATGGATAGGATGTCCCAGCCGGCACCAGGTTGGGTAAGTTTTCTTGTCAGAATAATTTTCAAGTTTACAGGAGTCTAGCTTTTTTAAATGCACTCTGATATTTTTACTGCACATGTGTGTAATGTCGGATGTACTGTACTGCAGGCTCCACTCTGGTCTCCGCTGCAAGCGCTTAACCCTCTGAGCTGGCTTATGGTTATGATGGCATGGCCCTGGGCCACCCTATTGTTAATGTTTGCAGTAATGATCACGCCTCTCAGCCTACCGAGGATGGTACAAATGTTACCTGTGAATAACTTTGTTGTGTGAAGCACCCTGAAGTCCTGTAGACGCTTCAAGCGCATTATATTAAACCTATTTTATCTCAGCTCTTCCTTCCTGGGTGCTCAGTGGAAGAACTTCTGAAGTGAGAGGGCCTCAAACCCTTGCAGCACCTCTTGGCCAGGTAGGAGTAGAGTATCAGGCCACGCCTCGCCCTCCATTGCTTCCTTTGGTGTAAGCTTTGAGAGAGCACACCATGGTAGCACTCCCTGCAGGGAGGAGGCAGGTTATTGTGTCAGGGCAACAGAATGTCCTTTTACTCAAGCCCAGACCAATCCCAACTGAGAGTTGTCAGTGATTGTTCCTCTACTTTTAGCACTCATTCTAGTGCTTGAAATCACGACTTGGGACTTCAGCCTGAGATTTTGATTGAGGTCTTCCGAGGTTTCTCAGTTTGTGCACAGCTGGTGCTCTGCCCAGGCCGAATTTACGAAAAACTTTGTGCAACTTGATACCTTATGTATAGTCATATACGGGGGGGGGGGTGACTCATGGAATGAAGAAAACTGAGCAGGTGTCCTCTGAGGAAACAGGCGGCCTGGCATGGGCACACGTTGTAGCAGACCCTGGTACTGCGGGTGCCTTCAATCAATCAATCAATCAATCATCAAAAGGCTTTTTAAAGACACTTGGGGCCATATTTATGGCAAAGTGATTCAGTACAGCACAGCAAGGGCAGGAATGCGCCATATTTATCATAATGTGGTGCATTCCTGTCCTTTCCGCAGCACTGGCGCACAATGGGCTCCTAGCGCCAATGCAGGCACCCTTGCACCGTGGTGCATGGTTGTCCCTGTTGCAGGCAGGATTGTTTATGTGAAGGAAGGGGCGCCACTCTGTCTGAATTCACTTCACTAGCTACCTGTATGCAAGGGAGCTAAATTTAAGTTGCTGTGCCATGCTCACATGGCACAATACAAGTCTGGGCCTGCTACTTCGTGTGGCCGAGTGGCTTTTTATAAGTCTACAGGAGTGTTAGTGTAGGCTTGTGTAAGCGCTTCAGAAAAGCCAGAATGGGCAGATGTTCATTCTCTTGCCGCCACCCATTGGAATTTGCTGCTGTTGGATCTCTGTCTTAATACAGATCTTTTCAGGTTTCTTGAGAAGTTGAAGACCTGGCTCTTCCCTCTTTAAAAGGTTGTGAAACAGAATGCAATGTAGCAATTAATCTAGCACTGTGATGTCTCCCTGGGAATGAGTGTTGCGCTCTATAAATATAATAAATAAATAAATAGTGAAAAACTCAAAAATAAATTTTTTCACTCCTGCTAGAACTACCTCTCCCATAGGAAAACATTGGGTTACCTTATTACATTTATTAAGTGATAACTTTCAATTTCGGAGCAGATAGTCAGGTTGATTTTGAGGTCCCTATTTAATGGTAAAGTCAGATTTTTAGCCACAAATGTGAAAAGACCACAATTAGAAAGTTTCTTGTCCTAACCATTTGATGACTGCAGCCTATTCCTAGGTCACATGACAGGTGTAGCTGACAGTTGATCTTCATGTATTGCTCCCAGACAATGAGACCAAGGGAAGCTAGGGGTTGGCAGGATGGGCCTCTCCGGCGTAAGGACGGGGAGAAGCTGTCACCTACCACAGTTGTACATCACAAAGGCTCTGCCTGATCACTCTCACAAAGGTTTTGTCACTAGTCTTTTGTTTCCAGACAAGCTGGGGCAAAGACAAAGAGGAATGGGATGCCCGACACCTCAAGCGGATGTAAGCCTCTACAAACTTCTCCTACTCTAAAGTGGGCACTGGGTATAAATATTGGACCTCAGACCCCCAACTCTTCAGTACACATCTGGACCTGTGGAACACTCAGAAGACAGAATAATGTGCTGCTTTTGCTGCAAAAAAGACTGCCACTCTGCTGCCATGCTATCCACCCTTCTTTCCTGCTGCCCTTGTGTCTAAGTGAGTTGAACTGAACCTGCATCTTGATCCAAAGACCACCAGAGTGACTCCAAGGGCTGGTTGGCTGGCCTCTTGATCAAAAAGCCTCCGGATGAGAATGGGCATTCCTTAGTCCTGCCCGCCCAATTGGTGTCACCGCCTGGACCCTTGGAAGTGGGTCAGAAGTTTTTTAAAGGGGGCCTGGAAATGTGACTCTATCTGGCTCTGTTTTGTACCCTGGCATAGGCCGTCCATGTCTTTCCGCTCCATTTCATCCACCTTGCTTTTTTCTGTTTTGCTCTGCTTTGATATTTTCTTCTCCTGTTTCTATTTATTCTTCTCTATTTCCTCCTTTATTTACTTTGTTAATCTTTGGACATTTTTGCTTTCTTTATTTCTCTTTTTCATCATTCTATCTTTATTGTGCCGTTTCTATTTTCCGCCCTATTTTCTTTTCACTCAATGTATCCCATTTCCTCAGTTTCATTCCATTTCTGTTTCATTTTCCTCCTTTCTCTAGCATCCTTTCTCTTTACATATTTTTCCTCTTTCATTCCTTTGGTAGATAAAAGACATTGTCATTTACAACGCCAATACCTCTAACTCTTACAATTTGCATTGCAAATGCTTGTTGTGTTATGTGATTGTATTAGTGTAATATATTTTATGTGTTGGAATTATATTCCAGAATGGATTGAATTTGTTGTTTGAGGTTTCTGGTTGGTGAGATTTAGGTTTTTTATTTAAAAAACAACATATTATTTTATTTTATCGGTCTAATTTAATGTTTTGACTGATGTAATAAAATATTATGTATAGAATTTATTTAAAAAACGATTTGGAATATTGGTTAAGATTATGCAATTTTTCGGAGGATTTTTGTAGTTTAGTTTTTATTTAATATTATTTTTTTTGCTATTATTTCTACGTAATCTAGGCCTTTGTTGTTTATACAGAGTTTTACTTTCAATTGTAGCATGGCGTACATTTATTCTTTTGGCTTATTTGCAAATCTTAGGTGCAATTTGGATTGCTCCATTTGAAGTTTCTGATAGCTTTGCTCTTTTTGTAGAGCTTTGATAGATTTATAGAGGGTATGTTGGGTTCTGAATAGTGTGAATTGGAAGGCATTGTGTCGTCCTTCCACTGCATTGTTTTCTTTTGGCTTCCTGTGTCTAGGTGCTGTCATAGACATTCCACCATGGTATTTGGCATCTGTGTCGGGAGCGATGTAGTCTGCCATCCTAAGTGTCTTCAAAATAATCCATTAGGGGGCTTAGTTTGTGTTTGTTTTGTTGGCAGAAAAAACTTTCTATTAGTAAATTGTAGTGGTTAGCTACCTCTGTGAAATGGACAAAGGCTAATGCTATTTTTATTTTTATTTCAAAGTGAAATTTACTGTTTGTAGAATATTCCACACATTTAAGAGTTTTGTGACGCAATTCAGTGCAGCAAGTCACTTTGCTGCACCGCAGTGCCTGACAGGGAAAAGGTAGTAATGCACCTATTTCATGGAATATGGTGCGTTCTCGTCCTTTCCCATGTGCTGGCGCACAATGCGCTGCCTAGTGCCAACACAGGCACCTCTGCCCTTTGCAGCACACATAGAAAGAGGAATAATCTAGAAGAAATAGAGATAATTCTTCTCGTTATGCCTCCCCTGGGAAGGTGAAAGATTTTCGCACATCCCCAGGTTTACAAGTTCTTGTAAAGCTGGGAATGTGTCAAAATCCATGGGAGGTGTGTGGAAACACTAACGCAACGCCCATGGAATGCCTTCCCAGGGCAGAGTAACTCAATGCGGCAATTTGCTCTGCGTTGCCTTACTCCAGAGTTTTGGATCCACTCAGAGCCATATAAAGTGGCTTTGTGTGGCTTCCAAGATCTGCCATAACCTTTCCGTGATACTTGCACCACATTGCGTAGTGCAAGAGCGATGTAAACAGCGTTATAAATAGGCCCCTTATTGCGGATTGTTTGAGATGTCTCCATACATTTTTTATTGAGATGGTACTAACAGCCTTGTATGGCTGTGTGTGCGTAACATTTTAAAATGGTTTAAATCATGGCTTGTTCTATGATTGTTTTTTGTAGGTATTAGTAATTTGTTTTATGATTAATGTGGTTTAAGAGTGTGTAGTGCAACTTTGTTTATTTGGTGGTAGGGCATATATAAAAGGGCTATTTAAGTTGTGATATTCACCATGTATTGTGTATATCTAAGTGAATGGGTTGGGACACTTGTTGAATGTTTGTGAATGGCTTAGTTTTAATAAGTTATCTCCTGCAGAAAATATTAAGATTTGTTTACCCTTGTTTAGGTTGTCATGTAGCAGGAAGGGTTTCTCATTAAGTTTGATTTTTAAAAGCTTAGTATTTCAATATCTTGAAATCTTTAATGTCAAGAAGTGTAGCACTGGTTGTTTTTTTAGTTCGTGCATGTTGGACCCGGCCTCGTAGCATGGCCCTACTTGCCCCCGCACCACATAACCTGGTACCTGCAACCCCCAAGCACACGGCCTAGCCGATCCTTCCCACCAGAACACACGCACCCGACCCGGACATCCTCGTCCATGGCCTCTCTCCTTTCGGCCACCCCAGGGCCGCGTGCCCACTTCATGCACCAAGATGGCCGCCCGGCCCCAGCACGACCCGGGCCTAGCGGCGCCACTCCGGCTGGAGGACATCACGCTTGCCCGGGGATGAGAGAGGGAGGAGCAGTTTCTATCGCACCTCTGAACTCCCCTGGGACGATGGGTTTCGATCGGCCCTCCGGCCTCCCTGAGGGCTGGCTCCATGCCTGCTGGGTGTCTGGGACTCCTCCCGACCCGGCCCTGAAAGGATCAAAAGACAATGGCAGGAAACCTCGACAAGCGACCCCCAGGTGGCAAGACCCTTGCCTGCACAGACTCCGGACATCAAAGAGGGGTCGACCTATAACAAGGGGTGCTCTGGGACTGTCCGGTAGATTCGACGCTGGAACAACGAGAGCCTGCTGACGTGGTCGCGGCTCCCTGAAGATCGTAAGACCTCTGAACTTGTACCTGAGCCCTGCTGAGTGACTCGCGGCTCCCTGAAGATCGTAAGACCTCCGAACTTGTACCTGAGCCCGCTGAGTGACTCGCGGCTCCCCTGAAGATCGTAAGACCTCCGAACTTGTCCCTGAGCCCGCTGAGTGACTCGCGGCTCCCCTGAAGATCGTAAGACCTCCAAACTTGTACCTGAGCCCGCTGAGTGACTCACGGCTCCCTGAAGATGGTAAGACCTCCGAACTTGTACCTGAGCCCTGCTGAGTGACTCGCGGCTCCCACAGACTCCCACGGTCCCGCCGGACCCCAGCTACAACAAGCGTATCCCCCAGCTCGAGGATTGTAAGCTGTGCGCCGGGTACGTCCCTGCCTTGAACCTTTGCCAGAGACTGTCCCGCTACCCCCTATCCCTTCCGAGACTCATTGAGCCCGCGCTCTCCTTGTACATATTTGCAGTGCTAATCTGATTGATAAAGATTGATTCCTATGACCGCACGGTGTGGTGTCTCTGTGTCGTGTGGTGCCAGGGGTACGATCCTAGATACGAGATTCCTCCCCCTGAGGAGTCTCCCGCCAGCGCCCGGCTACGATACTTCGAGGGTGGGTCTCAGGGTAGTCAGGACCCCTTCCCGGGCTCCTCTGAGGTCGCCGTCTAACAGTGCAACTTAGGGCCTGATGTAGCTGTTGGCTCAATAGGTCCTGCCGTCACTTTTTCAGTAGTCTTACCGCCCGCCTACGTGGCGGTCTGCCTGCCCACCCTATTTAGATGTTAGCAGGTCCATAGATGAATGACCGCCACTGTCCTGCCATCACTGTCAGGAATTCTCAACCGCATCAATGGTGGGATAGGCAAAAGTGTCTGTTGGAGGGAGGCCCGCCTGTTTCCCCGCCGGGCCAATCATGATGTGTCTTCCCGCTGACACAACTGTATCGCGGTACCCTCCACACCTGGGATGGTAGAACTGAAGGAATCTAAGTCAGAAACTGACCTTTACTCACCTTCCCACTTCCTGTACTGCCATGGAACCACTTCCACACGTCCTGCCTCTAATGCTATTGGCTGATCACGATGCAAATAAACACCTTCAGTGCCAGAACCGAAGGTAACTTCCCACATTATCTTTTACCCTTTCACTTGGCTGTCCACATTTGCTCAGTACTCATGCATTTTTAAAGTACTCACACAAGCAATAGCATACAAATATGTAATACATATGTTTCTAATGTTGACGTCTGCAAAATTTAAAGTAACACAGCTGTATAACCACATTCTGTTAATACATTTGGTGCCAGCTGCCTTCCAAGAAAAGGACACTTGCGCAAAGAAGGTCATCAAGAAAAGAATCAAAAACTCGGCATGCAGGTGTGTGTAAAGTAAGTCTAAAAAATATCATAATAAAAACATATGTATTACACATCATTGTGAGAAGTACAATGTAACATCATGTAGAAATTGCAGTAGACAAGCTGCAACCCTCACCTCATAAATTACCTGGAAATTAAATGGCAATCTCAAATTTAAAGCACTCCACGTTATCATCCATTTAACATGTCCCCTTGTGTATTGCAAGTCCTGTACTGTAAACAATTGCAATTTGCACATCATATTACAAGGTGCAATGCATATGTGTACATACATATCAGTAATCCATATGAAACAAACACACCTGCAGTAAAATATAATTAAATCATTTCTCAACATCTGTTTATTGGTGCAAGTGCTCACTACTATGTAGGATGGCTGCACCTACATTCTAATGACCATCGCATACCAAGTCATTTAAAATGTATATAGTAGTTCCTGTCGTCATGCTAAAGAAAGATGTATACTACACATATTTTACTGAAAAATTATTAGGAATTAAACAATAGCTAAGGGAAAATTCTGCCAGGGAAAACTTGGTGAAAATAGAAATTGTGATTTATGCATAATGAGATAACCCAACTTGTATGAAGCAAGACAAATGCCAGTCCAAATGTTGTCTTGTGCACAGGTATGCCTCAGATTGCCTCTAATTTCACTGCTTGGGGAACCTCCTCATGAAGGGGCATCTAGTGGGCAGACCAGGCACCTCAAAGATCTTACATGGAAGGGGGTGGTTTGTGTTTGGGATGGGTGTCCTTTGATTTGGGAGGGGGTATAGTGGTTTTGGAAGTGGTGCTCTTGGGTTTGGGAAGGGACAGTAGTCTTGGGAGTGGTGCTTTTGGGTTTGGGAGGGGGCCAGTGGTCTTGGGAGTGGTGCTCTTGGGTTTTTCAGGGTGGGTTGGGATGATGAAGGTTGGGGTTTACATTTGGTAGGGTTAGAATGGGATGTGGAAGGGGTGGGCTTTGGTGTGGGATAGGTGAGAGCAAGGGAACAACTAGGATCTCCAATGGGGAAGCAGCTAGTTTTTATGGGAGTGAGTGGGGTTTGGGAGGTAGAGGGAGTGACAGTGTCTGATGTGTCTGTCGAGGTTTCAGGTGTGAGTGGGTCTGGTGTTTGTTGTCTGCTTTTTGTAAGTGTCTGTGTTTTTTTAGTGTGTATTCTACCATGTCTGTGTGTGTGGATGGGTGTGCTGTGGAGGTGCTGGGTGTTGGTGTGTTTCATGTGGATGTGGTGGTGCATGGGGATGTGGTGGTGGATGCAATGTCTGTGGGTGAGCTGGTTGAAGGAAGTGGCCAGATTAGGGTCACGTAGGGTCACTCATGACCACCTCTTAGCCTTCCATACCAAATGAAGTGTCGGTCAGACAGTAGAGAATACAAACAAATATCTGTTTATTTAGGTACACTCAGAGCGGAGCCTGGCCTGCCCCGTCACTTAGCAGTGCTGCAGAGGGACTAACATCAGCAAGCATAAAGATACATTATGTGCATTTCAGAACCAATGAAGGCACGCCCACAATGGAATTTCCAGGCAGATGCAACTAAACAGTGAAATACAAAAAATAAGTTTTGATTCTGAGGCCGGGCATTCACTATTTACTATTCAAGGTCGCTCTGCCCGTGCCTGCCACTAGACAAGGGGGAGAAGCCTTCTATCTCACAGTAAAGGTATGCGCTAATAAGAACAGTGTATTCATTAGATGCAGGCGGGCTATGGAGATCCTTGCCTCTCTGTAGCCGAGGTGACCGAGGCCCCACCCACCTGAGGGAAGTCTGCAGTGGTGAGAGGAATGGCGATCGCGGTAGATTGCGGAACGCCGATTTGAAACTTCTTTGAAGTGCCGTCTTCACCGCTGTGAAGATAATGAGTCCGATAAGGAGCCTCTAAGGAGCATTTAGCGACACCTCAAGGGGGCTGATTAGGCAGACGAGTACAGTGCCTTAATGGGGGTGAAAGGCTGCGGCGAAGGACTGTACGACGCTGTGGCGAGTAATTAAAGGTGGAAGGTTGAAAACGGATGGCTGAGGACGTGGAGCAAACCAGCAGTCAACAACCTCGACCGGTAAGAGGCTTCAACTGGGGAAGTGCGCGACCCCATACCTTTGTGCTTCGTGAAAAAAAAAAACTGTTACCCCTGAAAGGAGAGAGATTTTTTTTGAAGGAGTTAGCCGTGGCAGGGGAGTGGAAGTGGAAGGGAGGCGAGCAGGACCTAGAGATTTGGTGTTCCCTGTAGTAATCTCGCAGAGGTGGAGGTGGAGAGTGGTGATTCTCCAGGTAGACTGCAAGTTGTGAACATTTTAAAGGAGGAGAAAATTTACAACTACACAGCAAGAATGGGAAGACACCAAAAGCAATCCAACACGGTAGCCAGGGTAGAGGTGGCGACTGGGATGAAAGCCAAAAAACGCCTAGTACAAGCAAAGGGGGCGTCATCCGTAGTAAAAATCTCAGCCAGTATGAATCAGTCCAAAGTAAGCTCTAGTTCCGAGAGCTCTACAGAAGATCACTCGGAGTCACAATCCGAGCCACAGTCGGTGCAAACTCTACTGCTACTGCAAGGGGGGATTCCTACCTCCGTAACCAGGAGTCTCTTTGAGACCTCTAAGGGACTGACTAGGAATGCCACGAGGGCCACGCCAGGATGCCGTATTGCTGAACCTAAGAACTGTCAGGATTTTCTACTGTTCATCAAAAAGAGTATGCAGCCTCTTGCGACTCAGGGCCCATCTCTAATAAGTACAGTCTCTCCAACAACCCCTGAGGATGAGACAACATCGAATCTCTTTGAAGGGTTACACATCTCTCCACCCCGAGGTCATGTTTATGGCTGCAACATCTTACGCTATATCCTCTGTGATATCCTCTGCTTTAATTGACCCAGTGGAAGGGAATTTGTTTGCTTTACCCCTTAAGCCCACGTGCCACAGCCGTGCAACAGTCCTTCTCTGAATTAGCCTTGATTGCTGAAAACATTTAAAAACAGCAGCAGCTAGAGAATGGGCAGAAGCCTCAAATAGTTCCTGGTGCCATAGCAGAGAAAGGCGGAGAACCATCAAGCCAGAGGATAGAGAACCCGCTTGAGGAGTTAGAGATCCCTTTGTCCGGGGCCAGCTCACAGCAGATGGAGGTGAAAGTGCTGTTGAACCTAATGGAGGAAATCAGGGAGATGAAAAAATCCCAGGCTCAGGAGACTGCCATCCTCTATTTCAGACTGGAAAAAATAGAGGCATCGATTGTGGGTTATCCATCAAGGCTCGAAGAGGCAGAATCGAGGATTGCTTACTAAGAGGACCAGATGGGCTCTATGATCCGGAAAAACTACGAGGTATCGGCAGATAAGATCGCACTTGAGTCTAAACTGGAAGATTGGGAGAACCATTTGCGCCGGTCAAATCTTCAAATAGTAGGAGTGCCCGTGGGGAAGGAGGTCTCCAATACCCTCCATTGGGTAGAAGAATTTATCAAGCAAAAAGTGCTCCCGGATTACGCGGGGAACTTAACACTAACCATCGGGTTCCTGCCCACCCATTTCCTAATTCAAAGTACCCTCGTACAATCTTAGTCAATTTCTCCGATTATAGAATTAAAGCGAATGTATTGACGAAAGCTATCCAGCAGAGACAATTTACTATCGATGAGGGCACAAAATGTCGGATCTTTTCAGACATGTCAGCAGGGGCGGTGAGAAGACGTAAAGAATTTGTGAAGTTACTACTTTTATTTAAAGCACAGGGGCGCAGGCATCCATCGCACAGCAGTCAAAGTTAAGGGTGCTTGTCAAAGGGAAGTTCCATTTATTTACACAGTTAGAGGAAGCCCAGGAGCTTCTGAAAGAAATCACTGCTTTAAGATGAGGTTGCTTTAAATTTGTATCCACTGTGGAATATATCCTCTTTTGGGTGAGGGGGGCTGGTCACTGAGGGTGCAGGGTCAAGGCACGACATAAGTAGAATGGGTAAAATGTAGGTTGTGGGGCTAGAGGAGACCACATGTTTGGGGAGGGGAAGGGGGAGAGTAAAAGTAGTAGTAAAATGAGCAGTAGCAGGGACATTACTGGAAAGACTGTCAGGATTGTGAGAGTTTCCAGGTATCTGGTATAATTTATAGATCCTTTCCAGAAATGATAAGTAAGTGCTGTATTTTTTCTGTGAATATTAATGGGATACTAAATAAAAAGAAATATGGAGCATTAACTAGATAGTTAGCTTCCTCTTCACCCCAGGTCCTATTCTTGCAGGAAACACATTTGAAAACTAATTCCCCAAATGTATTCCTTCCTAGATGGTATTCACATGCTTTTTTTGCTTCAGTAGGGCTGGCCAAAAGAGGGGTACCTATGTATTTCTGCAGGGGTCTGCCATGGGAATTTGGCCAAATTCGGAGAGACCCCAGGGAAGATGGATCTGGGTTGAGGCTAAACTAAATGGCACGCTATTAAATTATATTAATTACTATGGTCCTATCCCAGATGACACCACAGCCCTTCTCAAAAGTAGTGAGATACGTAGGGGTATACCGGGGAAGATAATTTTGGGTGGCGATTTTAATTTCATCCAAATACTAAAGCAAGATACTTTGAATAAAAATAAAAAAGAGCTAAAACCCAAAACCAAGAAAGTGATAGCAGTATTAAGACAGGAACATGTTTTGATAGACCCTTGGTGCGACGCCAATCCAACAAAGCTGGAATTTTCCTGCTATTCTAATCAGTTTCACACGGCATCCAGAATTGACTTTTTTTAATATCTCAATCCTTGGGCTATATAAGCACGGAAATAGAGATAAATCTCTACCACTCCCTTATTAAACTTGAAGTTGGAATTGAGGAATGCAGGAGGCCAGGACCCAGGTGGCAGATGGATCGGCTCCTCCTGCAGGATCCTCAATGGGTGACTGACACAAAGAAGTGGATTGCTGAATTTTTTAAGATAAATGAGGATATGACAGGAATCTTTTCCATTTGGGGTGGGTTTAAGGCTGCCCTTTGTGGGCAAATGATTGCACATTCAGCCGCCCAAGCTAAACAGAGGAGGGAGAAAATTCTTAAACTTCGGCAGACCGTAGAGACAGCAACTAAAGTAAGGAATACACAGCCTGCAGGGACGGGGGATGCCAGGGTTCAGTTAGAAAGGGCGAAATATGAATAGAAGGAGCTTTTCATAATAGAAGAGACTGCCAGCTCCAGAACATATCAACAGCGAGTATATGAGGAGAGCCAAATGGTCGGCAAAATGCTTGCCGGAACTACTAAAACTAAGCAGGAAGCAGCCATGATTACCGAAATTATTGACCCCAAGACAAGAATCTCTTTAACAGATAAAGAAGACATAGCTCAAGTTTTTCTAGAGCATTACTCGCAGTTATATACTACTAGATATGAAGCAGGAGCGGACCAGATTAACAATTACTTTGAGGAGGTTAATCTCCCTATTCTTGCAGGGCCAATGGCGGAACAGCTCCAGCTGGATATTTCTGAAGAAGAAATCATATGGGTGGAAAAAGTGTATTGCAGGGGCTAAAGCCTGTGGAGCCGATGGACTCCCAATTGAATTTTATAAAACCTTTTTGAAGGAGCTGACCCCCTTTCTGGCAAAACTGTTTAATAATATCAAACAGGGACGTGGTGTCCATACAACTTTTAAGGAGTCCATACTGGTTAGTTTTGTTTAAAAGGGGAAAAGCGGAAAGGATTTTAATTCATTTAGGCCAATTGGTCTTCTTAATGCCGATTTTAAAATATTAATGAAAGTATGGGCACAATGTTTTACTCCCATCGCTCAGGCATTAATTCACTGTGATCAGACTGGATTCATTGCGGGAAGGCCGAAAATAATAATAATAATAATAAAGGAATTTATTAAGCACACAGCTACCCCCAAAGGGGTGTCCCAGCGCTTAGGCAGACAGAGAGCAGGGAGGGAGAAGTGCAAGACTAGTCATTTCGACTGAATAGCCAGGTTTTAAGAGACTTGCTAAACTCGCGTTCTGACTGAATCAAGCGTAAGTGAGATGGTAGTTTATTCCAAAATTGAGTGGCGCCCACCCCAAAAGATTTACCTCCCATTCTGACTTTTAACCCCTTGTATGCCCATGACGAGCTGGACTTGTCATGGAGCACAGTCGCGCTGTGCCATGACGAGTCCAGCTCGTCATGAGGCATACCCTAGGGAATCCCTCTGGTGCAGGCACCAGAGGGATTCCCTTTCGTGCAAAATAGCCTCGGGAGCTGCCCCCCCCCTTTCACTGCAATGACGATCGGCGCGCACGTCGCGCCGACGTCATTACAGTGAAAGTGAAACTGAAATGAGCCAAGAGGCTCATTTCAGGTTTCGCTTTGTACGTGCTCAGGGGGCTATCTCAGCCCCCTGAGCACGTACAAAGACGGGAGAGGTATCGTTGGAAAGGGGAGAATCTCCCCTTTCCAATGGTACCCCTCCCCAGTGGATCCCTGCTTGGGGATCGCCACAGGAGGGCGATCCCCAAGCAGGGATCCACCCACTAGACACCAGGGAGGGGGGAGCGGCCCCTTGGGCAAGGGCCTTTGCTCCCCCCTGTGTATTTTGGCAATTTTAGTCTTTTTGCCCCCCCTGGGGGGCAGATGGGGCATTGGCCCCTAATATGCCCCCCCGGGGGGGGGGCAAAAAGCCCACTAAACACCAGGGAATTGTAAAAAAAAAAAAAATAGGGGTGTGGGCTGCCCAAAATGGGCAGGCCCATGCCCCCACCCCCTCCCCCAATTACTACAGTCTTTCTGCCCCCCCCGGGGGGCAGATGGGGCATTGGCCCCTAATCTGCCCCTTCGGGGGGGGCACAAAGCCCACTAAACACCAGGGATTCGGTTTTAGTTTTATTTTTAGGGTGGGGGCTGCCCGCAACAGGCACGCTAATGCCCCCACCCACCCACCACCATTACAGCCTTTCTGCCCCCCCTGGGGGCAGATGGGGCATCGGCCCCCAATCTGCCCCCCCGGGGGGGCAAACAGCCCACTAGACAAGAGGGAATTGTTAAAAAAAAAATAGGGGTGGGGGCTGCCCAAAACGGGCAGGCCCATACCCCCACCCCACCCCACCCCCCAATTATTACAGTCTTTCACAAA
This sequence comes from Triturus cristatus, assembly GCF_964204655.1. NCBI lineage: Eukaryota > Metazoa > Chordata > Amphibia > Caudata > Salamandridae > Triturus > Triturus cristatus. Next base: position 1,757,485,315 of record NC_140590.1, on the reverse strand, counting down.
AATGTCAGCCTTTCTGTCCCCCAGGAGGCAGATGGGAGCTGTAACCCCCAATCTCGCCCCCCCTGGGGGCGCAGAATGCCGACTAGAAACAATGTTTTTGTTTTATTAGTGTAGGGGTAGGGGCTCCCCAAAATGGGCATGACAATACCCCACCCCACCCCCAGAGAAATTCCAGTCTTTCTGCCCCCCCGGGAGGGCAGATGGTGGCAGTGGCCCCTGATCTGCCCCCTGGGGGGGCAGAAAGCCCAGTAGGCGCCAGCGAGTATGCAGGCTTTTTTTATGCGTGGGGGTCGGGGCTACCCAAAATGGTCATACCAATGACCCCACCCCCACAAAAAATAGCCACAGTCTTTCTGCCCCTTTAGGGGCATATCAGGATGAAACCCCCTTCCCCGATTCCCCCCCAGGGCAGCAGAAAGCCCACTGGGCTCCGATTTTTTTTTTTAGCAATGTGCATACCTGTGGATTTTGGGCCCAAGCGCAGTTGGCACGTAGGCAAACCTAGCAAAACTGTACATTCTTTAAAACTAGACACCGAGGGGAATCCTGGATGGGGTGACTTCACTGGCTCTCACCAGGTTCTGTTACCCAGAATCCATTGCAAACCTAAAAATGTGTTCAAAATAACACTTTTTCCTCACATTTCTTTGTCGGAAAGTTCTGGAATCTGCGTGGGTCCACAAAATTCCACCCACCCTGCGTTCCCCAAAGTCTTCAGAGAAAAATGGTACCTCACTTGCGTGGGTAGGCATAGTGCCCGCGTCAGGCAAGGGCCCGCCAAAACCTATTGAGGAGACATCAAAATTACCTATCACAAAACAACCTGGTTTTGCACAGGGGGTCCTATGAGTTTTTGGCCCCGGGCTTGGCGGCAACCTAGGGAAACCTACCAAACCCACACATTTCTGAAAACTAGACACCCGGGGGATTCCAGGGAGGTATGGTTTGCGTGGATCCCCCAACGTTTCCTTACCCAGAATGCCCTGCAAACCTCAAATTTGGCTAAAAAAATCACATTTTTCACACATTTTTGTGTGGGAAAGTTGTGGCATCACCAGGCTGACACAAATTTCCTACCACCTAGCGTTCCCCCGGGTCTCCCGATAAAAACGGTGCCTCACTCGTGTGGGAGGCCCAAGTACCCGCGACAGGCAAGGGCCCACAACGTAGTGAGGCGACATGAAAGATGCCTACCTCAAAACGACCTGGTTTTGCAAGGCGGGTCACCTGGGTTTTTGGCCCCGTGCTCGGCGACCACCTAGGGGAACCTACCGAACCCACACATTTCTGAAAACTAGACACCCGGGGGATTCCAGGGAGGTATGGCTTGCGTGGATCCCCCAACGTTTCCTTACCCAGAATGCCCTGCAAACCTCAAATATAGCTGAAAAAATCACCTTTTTCACACATTTTTGTGTTGGAAAGTTGTGGCATCACCGGGCTGACACAAATTTCCTACCACCCAGCGTTCCCCCGGGTCTCCCGATAAAAACGGTGCCTCACTCGTGTGGGAGGCCCAAGTACCCGCAACAGGCAAGGCCCCAAAACGTATTGAGGCGACATGAAAATTGACTACTTCAAAACGACCTGGTTTCGCAAGGGGGGTCACCTGGGTTTTTGGCCCGGTGCTCGGCGGCCACCTAGGGGAACCTATCAAACCCACACATTTCTGAAAACTAGACACCCGGGGGATTCCAGGGAGGTATGGCTTGTGTGGTTCCCCCAAAGTTTCCTTACCCAGAATGCCCTGCAAACCTCAAATTTAGCTGAAAAAAATCACCTTTTTCACACATTTTTGTGTGGGAAAGTTGAGGCATCACGGGGCTGACACAAATTTCCTACCACCCAGCGTTCCCCTGGGTCTCCCGATAAAAACGGTGCCTCACTCGTGTGGGAGGCCCAAGTACCCGTGACAGGCAAGGGCCCAAAACGTATTGAGGCGACATGAAAATTGCCTACCTCAAAACGACCTGTTTTTGCAAGGGGGCTCACCTGGGTTTTTGGCCCGGTGCTCAGCGGCCACCTAGGGGATCCTACCAAACCCACACATTTCTGAAAACTAGACACCCGGGGGATTCCAGGGAGGTATGGCTTGCGTGGATCCCCCAACGTTGCCTTACCCAGAATGCCCTGCAAACCTCAAATTTAGCTGAAAACATCACCTTTTTCACACATTTTTGTGTGGGAAAGTTGAGGCATCACCGGGCTGACACAAATTTCCTACCACCCAGTGTTCCCCCGGGTCTCCCGATAAAAACGGTGCCTCACTCTAAAAAATGACTGATAATTCTCATGCTAGTATGAGTATCCCCAATTTCAGAAATGTGCAAATATCTACTGTTTCTAAACTCTATATTTTGTTCCCATTTCAGAAATACATAGGTGTCTTTCATACCGATTTTTCCATGTACACATTTTTACAGAATAATTACTATATAACCGGTACATAATAAAAAACCATTGCAAGTTGCTGCTCAGTTTTTGGCTCTGGGTTCGTCGGGTTCTTGGTGAACCTACAAGTCCTATATATCCCCACAACCAGTAATGTCCAGCGGATGTAATGGTACATTGCTTTCAAAGAGCTGTCATAATTAGAAGAAGTTACAGGTGAAAACGTTGACACAAAAAGCTTTTTTTTCAACTAATTTTTAATTTATCCTATATTTAACTGTTAGTTTCTAGAAAAAAACCTTGATGGATCTACACAAATGACCCCTTGCTGAATTCAGAATTTTGTCTTCTTCTCGAAAATGTATAGCTTTCCAGGATCCATTATTGCTTTTGTACCCATTTCTGCCATTAACTGGAAGGAGGTCAAAAGCACAAAAAATAGCAAAATTAGGCTATGTCCCAGAAAAATGCCAAAACTGTGTAAAAAATGTTGGGTTTCTGACAAAAGTCTGGTATCCCCGAAAATCTGGGAAAATGGTGATTCCAACCCCACAAACCCTTTTTTGATAACATTTGCAGGGAAAAACCCAGATGCTTTCATTTGCAGCCCGTTTTTCCAATTTTTCCAAAAAAACCCAAAATTTTGCTATATTTTGGCTAATTTCTGTGACCCCTCTGGGAGAATCCACAAACCCTGAGTACCTTTAGAATCCCCATGATGTTGGAAGAAAAGGACGCAAATTTGGCGTGGATACCTTATGTGGTCAAAAAGTTACAGGGGTCTAAGCGCGCACTACCCCAAATAGCCAAAAAATGGCGTGGCACAGGAGGGGAAAAGGCCTGTCAGCGAAGGGGTTAAGAACCGAGGGGTGACAAGAAAATGTTTGTTGTTAGACCGTAAGGATCTGGCTTGATGATAGGGACAAAGTCTCCTCCTTAGGTAAAGCGGCCCTTTTCCTTTACATGCCCGAAAAGCAAAGGTCAAAGCCTTAAATTCTATTCACTTTGCAATAGGGGGCCAGTGAAGTTGTCGTAGATAGGGGAAGATGAGGTGACAAAGCGGAACACCGCAGACTAGGCGGGCCACAGCATTTTGTACAGTCTGGAGTCTGCGGAGCAAGCCTAGTGAAAGACCCAGATATAAACCATTCGCATAATCCAGATGGGAAGTTGTCAGTGCATGGACCACGGTTTTACAGGTTGCATTGGGCAGGTAATTAATGAATTTTCTGATAATTTTAATTTTACCAATGTAAGCGGCCGACGTCATTAGATCCACCTGCATTTCACAACGCCATTGCACAATTATTATAATCTACTTCCAGCCACATATACTGCATTGTGTGCAGTACTGAATAGATAATTTAGATAAATCCTATGAAACCTACAATCAGGTCCAAACTCTTGCTTCTATTATACCTTCTGCTTTTTGCATAACACAGCGCCTTCTACGGACCAGCAGCCCCTCTGATGCCACCCCCCCAGCTCCTTGGGGGGGGAGGGGTGATTAGTCGCGCTTTACAAGCCATTGTTTGAGTGACAGCATTTTTCTTTTTCTTGACCTGGTGGCTCAGAATAAGTGTCTGGGTTTGTTGACTGCTATGCAAGCAGGAATTGCAGAAGGATTTTCAGTGCTTCAAGCAAAATAGCATGTTGCCATCTTGAGCGCTTCCTACACAAAACAAAAGTTAATTTAAAGAACTTTTTGAGTAATTAGGAATGATCAGTCTATGACGTTCTACCTTGCCTTCTGGAAGCACTTGCCCTAATCATAATGTTTTCTAAAGGAGAGATCTAGAAACATGGTTTTGGGAGCGAAGGAGAGGTATTAGAGGAGGGGATGGGGGTTAGAGTAGGAGACGGTGTTTCCGTACTGAGATTTCTCACCAATCCATGTTTGTGTATTTAGTGGCAGCTGCTGTAGGTTTTACCAAAAATGAGGGATATGACGAGGGTGTGGTTTCGGACTAGCATCCTTTCACTATTCTCAAAAGTCCCTATAGAACATTTGTATCCAATGTAAATGGAGCTTCCTTTTAAAAAATATGTTATTTTGGGACACTAACAAGGGGGTTTCTCAGTGCCATTTCTTGGGATTACCAGGCAAACAATAGTAAAAATTCCTTCAGTACCAGCTTGCAACAACTTCCCAGCACTCAGAAGTTGTTTAATAAATTATAAATCTGCTAAATAAAGAAAATACACAATTATGAGGCAGAATATCTTGAAATATAAAATTGCGCGTTCCCTGTGTGTGCTTCTAATCATTTGTTACTCACAGGTACTTCATATTGTATCATAAAAAAGAGCTCTTATCTGATTGAAAAGATTCCGTTCCCCTACTTTTTCTTATCAAAACTGTGTCCCAGGACGGCAGAAATAGGCATTCAGATAAAGCTCGGCTTGCTTTCATGGACGATCGGGGGCGGGCGGGACTGGCAGAGAAGGAAAAGGACTCTGTCTCCTCCTTACTGCCCAGAGAAGACACGGGCAATGTCCTTTTCGTTTCTGAGCAGGCAGTTGCCCCCCCACCCCCCTCCCACTCCCCTGCTTCTTATTATTCCCTTTATTTCTGTCTTGCTCCTCACTTACTGAAAACTGTGACTTGAAGAAACGGTCCACATCCTCTCCTTCCTTCTTTCATTTAGTTGCTTCCCTGTGAAATGGATCTTGCGGGAAATGCCCATTTTCTGACATTTTTCAATTCCAAAGTGCAGCCTCGGGATGGAGAGAAATAAAAGGTTTTAAATATGAAAAATAAACACATAACTAAATAAAGCAAGCCAGAGTGGTGGTCTCAAAGGGGCCAGATTGGTTTTATTCACATCCAAACACATCAGCCTCACTTTACAGACTTTGCAGTGAAGCGCTACTTTTGTTTTCTCCTCTTTCTTTGAACAGCATTGTTGTCCCCAGGTGGGGAAGTGCACCTTTCCTGGATGTATTGAAATAGCTGGTTCATGGGTGGATTGGAAGACAACAAAATGTGTACCGTGGATCTGTGTTTATGGATGTAAAGCAAGCATTGTAATATGAAGTGGCGATTTTCCAAAATTCAAGATGCATCTGGTCTGAACAAGTAGGATGAAAATACATCAACTCAGACTACTTTTTCACTTTCCATATCTACTGTTAAACCTTCTGATATAGATATTGAGGGGCTTGCATAAGACGTGTGTTACCTGATGTTATAACTAATCAGTATTTAGATAAAAATGACACTTTAACAAGTTCTGAAAAAGATAATGGCAGGCTGATAATGGACCAAAGGTAGACAGGCTAACTTATTTAAACAAGCATTGGCATAGCCAATAGGTCTCGCCTTTGGGACCTTATAAGTGTTTAGCCATGCAACAGTTGATGTTGTTGCACTAAGGATATTGTGCAGCATAACTAAATACTTATAAGGTCCCAAAAGCAAGACCTATTGGCTATACCAATGCTTATTTAGTGTTCACCTTGAGCCGCGCCTGGAAGAGGCCATGACGTTCCTCACATGTGATCAAGCCCGCGGATAGTTTACTCGCTTTAAATTCCCCGCGAGGCATTCCGGCCAGCACGTTTGAGAGAAAGGATTTGGGAGACCGGAGTAGGAAGCGATTTTCGGCTAGTGGTGAGTACATAGCTTACGAGTTAGTTATAGCGTGCTCCCCTGCATGCCTGATTTTTTCATAATGCAGTGTCCCTTTTGACTTGTAGCAGGGAGAGAACAGCAGAAGGAACGCCTGCACATAACGGTTGGGCAGTTTTCGGCCATCAGGGCAATTGTCCAATTATTTAAACAAGAGGTATGTTGACCAAGATGGGCTCTTTCACGTGTAGGATTACGGAGGGTACAACTTGTCCCCCGTTTCTTCTGTTTCAGTTGTAGTAATTGCACACTTCACTTCTTGTAGGAACCGAGGCCACGCTGTATGGCAGTGATTTTTCTTTGATTTCCCATGCGAGGGTCCCACACTTCAGGAACATAAACAAGAGACTGAAGTACCCTGCTAGGACATAGTGAGTGTACTATGTTCCCTGCTGGCCAACATGTTGTAATTATGGTAGCACGTTGGGTGTAAACATTTTTTAATCTTGGCATCCTGTTGGGCTTCCTGTAGGCACTGTATCCCCTTCATGCCCTCACTTTGGCTCTCTCTCGCACTGTGAGTTTTCGGATTTTCTGAACTCATGCACGTTTTAGTAATATGGGCACTAGTTGCATGCCCGAGGTTCAGCACATCCTGTGACACATAGAGGACATGGTGTAAGTGTTTGTAATTTTTAAGTTTGGATTACTTTAGGTTGGTTCCCTTTACCCTTGTCCTGATGAGGCCCGGAAGGAATGTGGGCTGAAATGCGTTGACAGTTTTGATGGGAGAAATCCACTTGAAAACAAGACTTTGAATTGTATTTCGAGGCACATTCAGTAAATGCTTTAGAGGTGTAGAAACCTCATGTTCGAATAGGATTACCTCTTAGTGTATTGCCTAGATTGAGGGTGCAAACACTTAGTTGTTGTAAAACATGTGGGTATAGGTAACAAGGATATATTTTATGTACATGCTTATGATTTTTGTACATGTTTACACATGTGAGATTGCTTTTGATATCAAGTGTATATATTTAAATAACTATCGTTTTTTCCAAAGGAAGTCAGTGTGGTACGTCTGGTTTTTTTAACTATTTAAGAAATTGGAATGGGACATTGTACCATTCATAGGGTAATTTGATGTTCCCTATGTTTATATAATTTATAGATATATTTTTTCCTCCATACCGACTTTTTCACATAATGTGCCATTGCTTATATTGCCAACAACTTAGATAAACAAGGAAAGTCAAAGTCGAATAGGATAGATATCTGCAGTGGAAGTTAGTTACCTTCTAACTAAACTAGTTCACTTCACTCCAGTTCTCTTACCTGAATAGAGGAAGTGATGGGTGCTACTGCTCTCAAACTTCTTTCAAGGTTTCCCAAGGTGCCTTCTTAATGGTGGTGTTAGTAGTAGCAGGCTAGAGTGCTAACAGGGAAGGCATCACAAGCAAACAAGCGATATCCTACTCCCACCTAGGTGAGCTTCAACTGTAGGATTAATCAAAAAGAATATCCATCACAGGCAACTAAACTCAAAGAAAAACACAGAGTTGGTGAGATATATTATATATGTGGTATATCATAGCTTTATAAAGACTGACACCAGACTACTATTATGACACAGCAAAGAAAATAAATACCTGCTATTGTAACAAAAACTAGCAATAGTAACTTCTTCTGAACAATGGGCACGTAGTATGACATTAAAAACAAATTTTGAAATCCCTGAGTCAAGAGAAGTGGACTCAGAGTCAGGAGTCAGTGGAGGCGACAAGGTTAAGCATTTATGCAACACAAAGTCTGAAAGATGATGGTGACGAATGTCATTCTATATCTAGAATACAGATACATTTTATGCTTGGGTGTGGGCTATTGCCCAGGTAATGGAGGAACCTACAGTGAGTTGCTTTCACCACATCCAACCCACCAAATGTGTGATCCATTTATGGTGTAAATTAAGTCACACCTCAATAAATCAATCATTCAGCCTGGGAGAATAGGGTTAGGGGTTTAATGAATGGATGGGAAAAGTATGACAAAGACAAACACTACACAACAACAACAACAATATATTCATCGGCGCGATGAGCAGCACATCATCACCAATCTGTTGTGGAAGGAAATTAAGGAATGAGTATGACATTTCAGTTACATGCTTTGCAAACAGTCTTTCAGCCCCCAGAGACGCAAGTTATATATATATATATATATAAACCTAGATTTCAGAACATATGTTCTGAAATCTAGGTTTGAAAAATAAAAATTATGGAGGAGTAAAAACTTGCAATGTAGTCTGTGGGGCTGTAAACAGTGCTAAGTATCTGGAGAGTGGATAACTAAGCAATTTACATCCAACCAGCCACTTGAGAATGAACAGTAACCGAAGCACCTGGGTTAATGAGAGAATGCATTAGGCGGGTAAACAGGAGGGGTATTTGTTTGTGGTCACTCAAAGACTTGAAAATGGGTTGATGCACTACCAAAGTTGGGGTACCAAGAGGAAACATTTGAGGCATAGCAGTATGGAGATCCTGGTCCCAGAATGAGGAAAAAAGGTGAAAAGAAGGAATCTTCTTTGCTCCAGTCATCCACTCTCCATAACAGCTGTAACTATCATTGTATGAACATTCTAAGGTAGGCTCCCTATGGGACATTTTACTAACAGTGGAAGGGGTGGATGGACAAACCAATAATGTATAAGAATATAACAAATAAATACAACTAAGGAGTATTAAAATGCATTACAACCCATCTCTCTTCATAATGAGAAAAGAAACTAACATACTCTACACTTGATTTTTCCCAACCTTTACAAGTCTGTCACAGCTCCATATTTGACCATTATCTAACTGTACAACATTTTTCTTCACTCTTGTTATCTGATGCAGAGGGTAAAATTTACTTTGAGATAGATGTTCTTTAGTTTCTCTTGACCAACACCATGTCACCTATTGTCTAATTTTTTGTTTTTACTCCATGCTTGTTGTCATACCAATTTTTGTACTGGATCTGGTGTTGCTGAAATTCCTTATGTGCTTCAGGACCATCACTTATTACATGTTTTCCTCAACCCAATCATGATGGGTTCATTTTTGTGCCAAGTTCTCTCCCTCAGATATATACAAATGGAGAAACACCAGTTATGAGGTTGGGTGAAGTGTGGTACGACCAAATGCAGTCACGTAAGGATTTCTCTACACCGTGCCCATTTACATTAGCCAATTGTAAATGTGCTCTTAGATCATATGATTTATTCTCTCCACTAAACCATTGACTTTGGGACACAATAAAGCAGTTTTCTCTTGTTTTATGTCTAACATTTGCAGGAATTCCTTCATTTCTTGGGACGTACATTGGATGCAATTATCCGTAACCAAAGTAAAGGGAATACCCTTGCTGCTAAACACCTCTTTCAAGAACTCAATGAGTACATTAGTTGTTGTGCAAGGAATGCATTTAAATCTTATCCAATGAGAAGTATAATCAAGTCAAAATAACTTTATTTCGAATCCAAAAAGGAATCATAAAAGTATACACATATAATAAAAACAGTACACACATATTAAAAGAGAGACCCAAAAATCCAAAATACAATAAGGATTTTTTAGCAGTGCATTAAAAATAACATTTGACAGGTAAATCCATTATAAAATATTATCACTCGCTGACTTCAGTAACGGTTTCTAATGGCAAGGGCCGATCTAATAAAGCTCAATACAGCATTACAAATACTTGGGGTGGACAAGGATAATAAATGTTCATAAGCCTCTCTGTAAAAACTGGAACCAAAAGATACCAAGACTGGTTTAAGAAATCTATTTCTTGGAGCTTTATACAGTTCACAGAATAAAATACAATGGATGGTGCTTTGCGAAACTCTGTTATTACAAGGGCACAGAGGCAAACTCTTGAACCACCCCCCTTGCTTTGGAAATGCAAGTAAAAAATGTAAGGTGCTAATGCGAAACCTTGTCAGATAGAAACGCCATTGCGATTGAGTAATATAAAATAAATAAAATGGGCAAGACAGCTTACCCCTCAGGTACAATTGATACTTGCTAGAATGTAAGGTACCAAGGTTATGACGATAGGCATTTTTTATCAGGGGCTTAAAGTCCTTACCAATCTGGTCTGGGCTATCAAATATATTATTTAACCCAATCTTATAAAAAGTATCCCTAACATACAAGAGCCAAGGGATCTTCATGCAATGGTCAAGTTTAAGACAGTCCTGCAAAATTTCCTGTGATAATTTTAGATCTTCAGACTGCCAAACTTTAGCCCATAACAATAGGGGAGACACATGTATGATGTCGCTGAGATACTCAATGCCCACCTCCCCATGACAGAAATTATTCGAGGTTCCCGATGGAACGGCTAGGAGACGCTTTATAAAAGTATTCTCCATAACCTGTAACTTTCCAATATTATGAGAACCCCACACTCCAGCACCGTAGGTTGCAACCGAGACACACTTGGCTTTATATAAGGATATTAGGGTAGGTACTGGTTTTTGTCCTAATTTGTTGGCAAATCGAAAAAGGGCTTCAGCAGATTGTGAAAGTTTTTGGGCCCGAGCTATTATCAAAGTATCCCAGTTCAATTTCTTATGAAATAAATTGCCCAAATAATTAAAATTGTCAACCTTCAATATAATAGTGTCCCACACCCTGTATCTACGTGTTTTGACACTTTTCAAACCGCAGGTCATGGCGAAGGATTTAGTAAAGTTGACTTTCAGGTCTAAACTCCCCATAAACTTCTCAAAGGCATCCAAGCAAAGCTGCATGCCATTAGCAGTCAGTGTCATTAAAACCGTGTCATCTGCATATGACAGCATTGGTAACCTTTTACCATTGGCCTGTGGAAAATCAGCACCAGACTCTAGCAAAAAACTTTCCAGCCCGTTAGTATAGACCAGGAATAAAAAGGGAGCCAAGATACATCCCTGGCGCACACCCTCGGTCGATGGAATGGGTTTAGTTTTTTCCCCACCCGGGCCATAACGAATACTAACTGTAGTAGCAGCGTGTAGTCTACGGAGCAGAGACACCAATGTCTCTTCAAATCCCATAGTCTCCATCATCTGCCACAACTTGGCCCTACATACCGTGTCAAAGGCGCTAGACAAGTCCATGAATGCCAAGTGGATGGAACTATGCTTGGCACCAATGTACTTGCCCATAATTAGCGCCAAATTTAGGCACTGTTCGGTGATAGGGGAAGATGAGGTGACAAAGCGGAACACCGCAGACTAGGCGGGCCGCAGCATTTTGTACAGTCTGGAGTCTGCGGAGCAAGCCTAGTGAAAGACCCAGATATAAACCATTCGCATAATCCAGATGGAAAGTTATCAGTGCATTGTCCACGGTTTTACAGGTTGCATTTGGCAGGTAATTAATTAATTTTCTGATAATTTTAATTTTACCAATGTAAGCGGCCGACGTCATTAGATCCACCTGCATCTCACAACGCCATTGCACAATTATTATAATCTACTTCCAGCCACACATACTGCATTGTGTGCAGTACTGAATAGATAATTTAGATAAATCCTATGAAACCTACAATCAGGTCCAAACTCTTGCTTCTATTATACCTTCTGCTTTTTGCATAACACAGCGCGTTCTACGGACCAGCAGCCCCTCTTATGCCACCCCCCCAGCTCCTTGGGGGGGAGGGGTGATTAGTCGCGCTTTACAAGCCATTGTTTGAGTGACAGCATTTTTCTTTTTCTTGACCTGGTGGCTCAGAATAAGTGTCTGGGTTTGTTGACTGCTATGCAAGCAGGAATTGCAGAAGGATTTTCAGTGCTTCAAGCAAAATAGCATGTTGCCATCTTGAGCGCTTCCTACACAAAACAAAAGTTAATTTAAAGAACTTTTTGAGTAATTAGGAATGATCAGTCTATGACGTTCTACCTTGCCTTCTGGAAGCACTTGCCCTAATCATAATGTTTCCTAAAGGAGAGATCTAGAAACATGGTTTTGGGAGCGAAGGAGAGGTATTAGAGGAGGGGATGGGGGTTAGAGTAGGAGACGGTGTTTCCGTACTGAGATTTCTCACCAATCCATGTTTGTGTATTTAGTGGCAGCTGCTGTAGGTTTTACCAAAAATGAGGGTTATGACGAGGGCGTGGTTTCGGACTAGCATCCTTTCACTATTCTCAAAAGTCCCTATAGAACATTTGTATCCAATGTAAATGGAGCTTCCTTTTAAAAAATATGTTATTTTGGGACACTAACAAGGGGGTTTCTCAGTGCCATTTCTTGGGATTACCAGGCAAACAATAGTAAAAATTCCTTCAGTACCAGCTTGCAACAACTTCCCAGCACTCAGAAGTTGTTTAATAAATTCTAAATCTGCTAAATAAAGAAAATACACAATTATGAGGCAGAATATCTTGAAATATAAAATTGTGCGTTCCCTGTGTGTGCTTCTAATCATTTGTTACTCACAGGTACTTCATATTGTATCATAAAAAAGAGCTCTTATCTGATTGAAAAGATTCCGTTCCCCTACTTTTTCTTTTCAAAACTGTGTCCCAGGACGGCAGAAATAGGCATTCAGATAAAGCTCGGCTTGCTTTCATGGACGATCGGGGGCGGGCGGGACTGGCAGAGAAGGAAAAGGACTCTGTCTCCTCCTTACTGCCCAGAGAAGACACGGGCAATGTCCTTTTCGTTTCTGAGCAGGCAGTTGCCCCCCCACCCCCCTCCCACTCCCCTGCTTCTTATTATTCCCTTTATTTCTGTCTTGCTCCTCACTTACTGAAAACTGTGACTTGAAGAAACGGTCCACATCCTCTCCTTCCTTCTTTCATTTAGTTGCTTCCCTGTGAAATGGATCTTGCGGGAAATGCCCATTTTCTGACATTTTTCAATTTCAAAGTGCCTCGGGATGGAGAGAAATAAAAGGTTTTAAATATGAAAAATAAACACATAACTAAATAAAGCAAGCCAGAGTGGTGGTCTCAAAGGGGCCAGATTGGTTTTATTCACATCCAAACACATCAGCCTCACTTTACAGACTTTGCAGTGAAGCGCTACTTTTGTTTTCTCCTCTTTCTTTGAACAGCATTGTTGTCCCCAGGTGGGGAAGTGCACCTTTCCTGGATGTATTGAAATAGCTGGTTCATGGGTGGATTGGAAGACAACAAAATGTGTACCGTGGATCTGTGTTTATGGATGTAAAGCAAGCATTGTAATATCAAGTGGCGATTTTCCAAAATTCAAGATGCATCTGGTCTGAACAAGTAGGATGAAAATACATCAACTCAGACTACTTTTTCACTTTCCAATTGCCCAAATAATTAAAATTGTCAACCTTCAATATAATAGAGTCCCTCACCCTGTATCTACGTGTTTTGACACTTTTCAAACCGCAGGTCATGGCGAAGGATTTAGTAAAGTTGACTTTCAGGTCTAAACTCCCCATAAACTTCTCAAAGGCATCCAAGCAAAGCTGCATGCCATTAGCAGTCAGTGTCATTAAAACCGTGTCATCTGCATATGACAGCATTGGTAACCTTTTACCATTGGCCTGTGGAAAATCAGCACCAGACTCCAGCAAAAAACTTTCCAGCCCGTTAGTATAGACCAGGAATAAAAAGGGAGCCAAGATACATCCCTGGCGCACACCCTCGGTCGATGGAATGGGTTTAGTTTTTTCCCCACCCGGGCCATAACGAATACTAACTGTAGTAGCAGCGTGTAGTCTACGGAGCAGAGACACCAATGCCTCTTCAAATCCCATAGTCTCCATCATCTGCCACAACTTGGCCCTACATACCGTGTCAAAGGCGCTAGACAAGTCCATGAATGCCAAGTGGATGGAACTATGCTTGGCACCCATGTACTTGCCTATAATTAGCGCCAAATTTAGGCACTGTTCGGTGGTTCCCTTGCCCCTTCTAAACCCATATTGGGAGTCTACAATGAGACCAGCTGTATCCGCCCAGGTTTCAAGACGTGCCAAAATCACCCTGCCCATTAATTTACAGGTCGTATCTAATAGTGAAATCGGCCTGTAGCAGCACGGGTCCGATTTATTGCCCTTTTTAAAAATCGGAACCACTAGAGCATCTTTCCAAGAGGCTGGGATAAATCCAACCACTATTGTTCTAAATACATTTAGTATGAGTGGCACCCTTACATCCACATTATATTTAAAGAAGTCCAAGGGCACTGCATCTGGCCCTGGGGCCTTTAAAGCGGAACCCTTGCATAGAGCACTCCTTACCTCATCAAGAGTCATTGAGGCACTAAGCTCGTTGGCTGTCTCCTTATTAAAATTACCAACATCCACCATATCAGATAATTTTACTTCCCTTGGATTAAAAATTTTGCTATAATGTACTACCCAGGAGTCTTCAGTTATTTGCACTTGTATTACCTCCTTATCATCAGATTTTAAAAAAGGTCGGTTTATAACCTTCCAAAAAAGGCTAGTATCCCTCAACTCCACAGCTCTAATAAGATCCTCCCAAGCCTTGGTCTTTAATTCGTTTTTCCGCTTCTTGATTGCAACTTTATATTTCGTCCTGGCCGCTCTAACCAGGTCTCTATCAAGCGGCACTTGTTGTAAGGCCTTAGTTAAGCTTGTTTGGGCAGCAGAGCATTCTGCATCAAACAATTTGAGGCCCCTTTTTTGGCCCCCGCCTATTGTTTTTATCAGGTGAGAAGCAATGTTACCCAAAAGAGCCTTAAAATTATCAATAATGAGGAAAGGATCAGACATGGGCGTTAAACATATTTCAATCCCTATCTTATTTTCCTTAAAAATATCTGCCTCCAATTGCCCCACATTTACCTTATCCCATCTAACCGTAACCCCCCGATTTTTATTATATTTTATCACATGTTCTGCGGGCTGAGTTTTCCGAATGGTGGGAGCAAAAGTTCACAATTAAAGGATTATGGTCGCTGGCAGGGTTTGCAACGATACTGAAATACTTTACAAAATGGGCATAACCCATGGATAGTATAACAAAATCTATTGTACTTACTCGACCCCCTGAGCCATGGAAAGTAGGGATGGCCAACTGATCAGAAAAACTCAACATCTCCATAATACATAGGTCATTGTTAATATTAATGCTATTCAAGGCATCCCCCTGCTTTGAATGGGTAAAGTGGGTCATGGGCTGGTCGTTACTATCCACCAAACCACAAGCTTTAGTACCACTAAATTTGCACAATAAGCAATTAAAATCGCCCATCCATACAATAAAAAGGGGAAAAACCTTATTTGTTATCTCAACAATTTCCTCCTGGAATTTTTCTATAACCAAAATGTTATGTTGGTCAAATATGTTATAATACCAGTTTATCAAAAGTAAGGGAACAGAAAACAAGCCCCTAATCATAAGTAACTGGTACCAAACAGATTCAACCAGCCTAACCACCTGAATTTGGCTACATTTTACAGAGATAGCTGTGAGAAGCCCCCCCTTTGCTCTCCCTGCTTGTGAGGGTTCTGCATGAACATTCCACATTTGAAAACCATCCAGGGTTGGATCTCCAGTACTCCAGGTCTCCTGGAGGCATACCATATCAAAAGTTTAGATATATTGCAGCCAAACTGGGTCATCCAATCTCCGGGAAAGACAGGCTACATTCCAGGATATCATGCGAAAATTATCTTCCATCGCCAGGATCCCCCCTCCACCCTGTTACCCTTTTCCAGACAGTTTGATTACATCAGACTCACTCGTTATTGTCTCCTTTACAAGGCTAGTTTCTTCAATGCAGGATACCACAATGCCTTTGCAATTAATTGGGTTTTCGCCTCCTGGTGGATCTAAAGTAAAGTTGAGGTTTAACTTGCCAACAAACCCCTTATTAGGTTGGTCACCGTCATACAAATATTCACTGTTGGATAGTAATTTAACAATTAACCCATTTAAAGGCATAATTACGTTTCTATCCGACATTTCCCAAGGGGTCACAACATTCACCAGATCAAACCTATCCAAACCCAATAAATGAACATTAACATTGTCTATATAGTCATCCTCCACCCCTCTAGGAGTGGAAATTATCATAGGAAGTCAATCCGTCCCCTCTAAGCCCGTGAGTGGCTCAAACCGGTTCATTAACGGGAAGAAATGTGGAAAATGTGCAGCATGAGGTACCCCCCTGGTCTATATGACCCAAACGCTGGTCCCCAGGCAGGTGTCTTTGGCCCATAGGGATGGTTGTTATTCGAATGAGGATAAAAATAGTGTAGATCAATAGACTGGATATCCCCCAGGCGACCAAATCTGGGTTTCCTGCATATATATTTAACAGCCCAAGTATCTCTGAGGTTAACAATTACACAATCACCCTCGAGATCCTTGGTGCTATGCCCTATCCAATGTACTCTCCTTACACCTATAATCTCCGTATTTGTCCCTGGGGGTAGCCTTCTATTTCTCCTGAGCCAGTATAAAACCTTATTTTTTAAATCCCCATCAGATTCTTTAGCATTTGGACCAAGTTCAGGAACCCCTGTTAAAATAACCACAAAAGGAATTGAATCTGGAGGGAGGTTTACACATAATGACTTCTTCTTAATGTGCTGAGTACCCATTGGGGCGGCAGTATGAGTTGTAGTCAACCCTTGTTTTAAGATAGGAGATTTTTCTACGGGGACCAACCGAGTTACGTTCGGTACAACAGTTAACCCCTGGGCCGTGCCTTTAGATTTTAAAGCTGGCAAGGCATTCGGCATAGCAGTAAGTACTGGGGTTACCGCTTTGGAGATGTTAGGAGCTTGTTTCACAGTCCCAACTATACCCTTATTTTGCTTCCCACTTTTAATCAATTAATCTATTTTCAACATATTCGCTTTAGCGTTGTCCTCTAATTTATCTAACTTTCCCATGATTAACTTCAATCGGTTAACCACAGGCATTAATAGGGATTTAACTAATATTTCCATTTTTGGAAAAATGCCCTCAATTAAGGGTTCTTGAGTCTGGGAAACTATTGTATTATCCACTAGGTTAGTCTGGTTTCCATCCTCAGTTGGTGGCTCTGAAAGAGCCCGAGACATATGCTTTTTTGCCCGTCTATTTGCCCTCATTCTTCTAGCATTCCCGCCCTTTCTTTGACCTCCCCTTCTCTTCTTTCTCACCTGTTTAGGGCTTACTGAACTAGTTTCAATCTGCTCTACCAGATCTAGCTCTTAATCTTCTTGTAATTGAGAAGCATGTTTGGGGGTTGAGGATAGATTAGGTGATTGGGTTACAAAACTTACTAGATCGAAAGACGGACTAGAAGCAATTAAATTTGGTGCATTATCTGCAAGACGGTCATCCACCACTGCGTCTAACGCACAGGGAATCGGGCTTGCGATTATTAAGGGGGCCAACTCAATACGTTCAGCTGGGGTTACAGCAGCTCTAATTGTCCCTAAAGAGGATCGCTTCCCCTTAACAATATCTAGTGAGAGGCGTTTTTCTACAAGTGCTATTTCTTTCTCTATGATTTTTGTGGTTCGTTTGAAAAAGTCATCAATGGTGCCCGTCACTACCCGAGCGTTTGTTTTAATGGCAACTACTCTAGTTTTCCCTGAGCGTAAGGCCATCGTAACATACACACCCCACCCTTTACGGCTAATTAACAAATATAATACCTTCCCTATTCAATACCACCCACAAAATCTACAATAATGTCTTACGACTATTTTACCAATATTTTGCCAAAAGAAATGGCCCCAGGCGGCCACAGATGGTCCCATCCTTGGCCTGGGATCCTCCCGTGTGCTCAATGTGCACAGGGGGCGGCGCAAGCAGGGACAGCCAAGTTGGCCAAGCAGGGACTCCTGGGAAATGGAGTCCCTGCAGCAGCGCTCGCAGCCCTGCTACTAGCAGTCCTTCAGTCCGATGCACCAAAACTTCCCTGATGATGCGGGTCCAACGAGGTATGGCGCAGGGTGACGAGCTGAAAGGGTCCAGAAGGTGCAGTCCACAAAAAAGCAAGGTCGCCACACACAAGGGTTCCCGCAGGCAAAGGAGCGAAGGAGTTTTAATCACTTACACCCTTATGCATCAAGCCAAAATCCAGTCGGTAAAATACCGATTCGGTAATAGCTCCCGGTATTGTGTGAAAAATACCCAATCCCAATGCATCAACCCAAAACCCGAGCAAATAACGAATCGCTAAATAAAAACCTCGAACATACCGAATCGCTAATACCCAAAATGCTAATTTACCGAATCGCTAAATACCGAATTCGCAATTACCGAAATCACTATTAGCTCCCGGAAATTGCCAATAGCAAATAACGATTCGCACCCCAATGCAACAAAACTCGCTAATAACGAAAATCCCAAAAATCGCTATTTTGCCAGAGCTAAATAAGGGGAATCAAAACCTGGAGGTAAAGTCACAAAAAAAAAAAAAAAAAAAGAAAAAAAAAATCCCTACATGTGCAAATGATTGAGGCTATCACTAAACCCTTAAATTTGGCCTAGGAGACCCTGTTGGCTCCCACAAAATGGCTGCCCTCTACGTGCTTGCAAGGAGGATGCGGATCAATGCAGCAGGACAGCGCAGGAGAAGGGTCCAGGAGCGAGTGTTCAGACTGCGCATAACCCTGCTCGGCCAGAATGAGGACGAGGTGTACCAGAAATATCGCCTCAATCGCGCTATGATCATGCGCCTGATTGCAGACCTGGAACCATTACTGCAGCACCAGACCCACCGGACAAATGCAATCCCTGCGCACGTTCAGGTACTATGCAGCCTGCACCTACTGGCCTCAGGGAGTTTCCAGGGGGTAATTGCGGTTGCCGGAGGTGTTTCGCAAAGCGCACTGTCACGCTTCTTCCAAAAATTCCTAGATGCCATGCTGACAATGCTCCACAGACACATCAGCTTCCCCACAACCCCACAGCAGTTGGACCGCACCAAACAGGCATTCTACCAGGTGGCACAATTTCCACATGTGATTGGATGCATCGACTGCACGCATATCCCCATATGCCCTCCGTCAGCAAATTAGTACCTTTTCAGGAACCGCAAGTCATACCACTCGATCAACGTGCAGGTTGTGTGCGATGCCAACAACATCATAACGGACCTAGTGGCACAATTCCCAGGGAGCACACACGACTCATACATCTTCCGCAACAGTGGAATGCACAGGCGACTACTCAATGGCGAATTTGGAGAGGGACTCCTGTTAGGTAAGTAGAACTACGCTTCCCCACACCAACACCACACATGTATGTACATCACCAATGCTAAGTCTATGCTTCTATCTTCTAGGTGACAGTGCTTACGCCCTGCGGGAATACATACTAACCCCATATCTAAATCCAGCAACCCCGCAGGAACATCGCTACAACGCTGCACACATCAGCACGAGGAATGTGATAGAGCGGACTTTTGGGATTCTCAAGAGCCGCTTCCGTATCCTCCACAAGACTGGCGGCGCAATGCTATACCAACCAGACACATGCTGTCGAATAATTGCTGTATGTGCAATGCTGCACAACATTGCCACCAGAAGGGGGATACCCATGGAGGTGGACAGGGATGACGACCCCCAGGCTGACCAACCACCCACCCAACGACGACCGGCACACATCCCAAACACAGCAGAGGGCCATAGGAGGCGGACAGACATAACGCAAAATCATTTTTGACCCTGGGTAAAAAGAGACATTACAAGTTGGTGTTGGGTGCAACTGTTTAATGCACAGTAGCACTGAGGATTGTGCAACAGAACTAGCATTGTGAATCATGCTCCGATTGCATAAATGTAAATAAAAGGTTCCTTAAAGTCAGGCCTGTGCAAACAGAATAATTGGATGGCCATGGTTGCTCCACCATGGACCTGCAGCATGTCCAAATTTCTAGTGGCGCTTGCCACGTACACCAAGCCTCCGCTCAGGTGCATCCAAACCCTCACCACGGCCTGTCCCCGTGGAGGCACGTGAACTTCGGCGCCTGGTGCTGGCCTCTGCCAGTGACACGCTGCTGACACTGGAGGCAGCCTCACTGGTGTCATCCCCTCCCAATGCTGCAGCACTGCATGTGCTGCTCTGAAGTTGTTCCACAGCAGTGGTGATGTGTCCCAGTGACTTGGCAACATCACCGCAGAAGTGCCCAAGGTCCACCTGCAGGGAGACTGTGCGGCGTGCCAACACAGCGGTGCAGTTGCTGTGCCGTTGTATGGCCTTGGAAGCGGCGGCAGAACGCAACATTAGCTGCCGGTTACTCCTCCTCTGGGACTCATGGCCCTCCCTGATGGCACGGGTGAGCTCACGTACCTCCTCCCTGAGCTGAGCATTGCCATCAGCAACCGCAGTGGTCTGGTCCCTGACCGCCGTGCCCATGTCCCTGACCGCGGAGCCCATGTCGGTGACTGCTGCAGTCATGGCGCGCATCTCCCTCGCTAGGCGCACGATGTTGCAGCTGATGCTAGCCACATGTCTTCCCTGCAGGTTCTGTGTGCGCAGCATCCTCTCCTCAATTGCAGAGGTTGTTGGGACATCCTGGTCAGCTGAGGAGACGGAACTGCGACGGGCCCTGTGACGCCGTGCGTGTCTTGAGCCTCCATGTGGTGCAGCAGGTGGTGTGGATGTGCGCTGCGTGGGTGCCAATTGCGGGGGGGGGGTTGCCATCTCCTGCAAGGGCGCAACTTGGTGCCTGTGCCTCTGCGGTATTGTGGCTGTACTGGCTGCAGGCTGGCTTGCTGGTGCCGTTGCTTGTGGCGCAGGTGGTGGTGCCTTGGCTTGTGGCGCAGGTGCCTTGGCTTGTGGCACTGGTGCTGGTGCCGATGATTGTGGCGCTGGTGGAGGTGGTGCTGGTGGGGTGGCAGGTGTTGGCGGTGCGTGCGCATCCTGCACAGTCTCCTGGTCTGACTCCACGGGTGTCTCAGATATGATCAGCTGGTCGCTGTCGTCAGAGTCCCCAGGTGATGCATCTGTGTGTGAAACAGTGCATGATTAGTGGGATGATTACACCTACATAGTGTTGTACCCATCAATGTCCCTCTGTGGTCCAACAAATGAACAGTCTACAGCCATGTACAAAATATGTGTTGTGTGAGGATTTACGCCTGTACCTGCACTCTGGGCTGACTAGACTACAACTCCCAAGATGCAGTAGTGTCATGTGTGGAACTGTCTGTGCCAGAGCTGCAGACACAGTGAGATTGGGCTGGGGGCATGGGTATGGATTTACGCTATGCTGGGTGTGGCACAGGCATGCATCTTACCTTGGGCACTTGTGGCTGCGCCGGACGTGTCCATCTGGATCACCCCCACGACGGCTTCCCGCTCTATCGTCCCTTCCATGAGGTCCTCCAAGGCTGTGTTGGATGGTGCAGTGCTTGTTCCGCCTCCAGTCCTTCTTGCCTCCCGGAGCATCTCAGCAATCCTCTCTTTTGCGCGCTTCCGGAGGTCATACCACCGTTTTTTGAGGTCGTCGATGCTGCGGCTAGTGACGCCAACCGCATTGACCCTCTCACGGATGCGCTGCCAGATGCGCCGCTTCTCGGTCTCAGGCACCTTGAGGGACAGCTTGCCAAAGAGGCGGTCGTGTTTGCTGGACACTCCCTCGATGAGGTACTCCAGCTCCCTGTCTGAAAACTTCTTCTTGCGCTTGCGTGCAGATTCAGCGCTGGATGGCACTTCCTGCGACATGATGGATGTGTGCTGTGAATGGCAGAATCTGTGTGGCCTCACTCTGCACAGCCTGTCCTTCTTTCCAGCTCCTGTCTGCTCCTCTGTCGAGGCTATGTGGGTGGGGCAGCAGTATTTCCTGGTTGGTGATGTCATCAGCCTGTTCCCGGAGCGACGCGGCAATTTGCGATTTCGCTATTACCGATTCGGTAATTGCTAATTCGGTATTACCGAACTCGCTATTAGCCAAATCGGTATTACCGAACTCGCTATTTGCTAGTGGGGCCGTTTGCGTGCCCCGCTATTAAGGAATCTGTAAATTTAGCGATTTTTAAGGAATCGCTAAATTTTACCGAATCTGTTGATGCATGCCAATTACCGATTCCTTAATGGCGATTCCTTATTTTTCGCTATTAAGGAATCGGTATTAGTTTGATTGATGCATATGCCCCTTAGAGCGCATAGAGGGCAGGGTAAGCAGGGAGAGCAAGGAGAGCGGGCCAAGTGTAGCAGGTTGGCCAGGCAACAGTGCTCACAGCCCTGCTATTATCCCTCAACAACCCTCCAAGCAGCAGCAGCACAAAAGTCCGATGTTCCCACTAACTTTCCTTGACGAAGCGGGACCCGGCGAAGGTCCGGTGAGGTATGGCGCCCGAAGAGGTATAACGAGTATGGCGCCTGAAGAGACCAGAAGGATCCACTCCACTCCACGTCTCCGAGCTCCAAGTCCGAGCTTCGGGTTACAGGTTTCGGGTTTCGGGTTTGCAGCAGCCTCCCGTGCTGTCCCCCCACGCCCGCGTCCGCGTTCGCTACCCTCTCAAGCTCTCCTCCCTGCATGCACAGCGCAGGTTCCGGCATCAGCGTTAATCCGTGTATAGGAGAGTCAGTATAATCAATCAGATCTATCATGAATCTCCTAGGAGCCCCCAGACTTTCCATAGGTCCTAATATGTCAATGGCTAACTTACACCATGGTACCTTTGGCACTTCTTCTGTGAATAAAGGCACTTCATGCAAAGTTTTAGTCTTGTCGCTTTTGGCACAGCTAATGCAATGTTTAACCTTTTGTCCCACCATTGAATCCATTTTTGGAAACCAAAAACTGTTTCTCACTTTACTCTTTGAAATACTCCTACCTAGATGTCCCTCATGGGCCAGATCAATATTCTGATCTCTAAGATCATAAGGTAGTATTAATTTCTCATTACGAAAAATGTTGTCATCCAGTATGGCTAGATTGTGCCTCACTTCCCAGTAACCTTCAAGTTCTTCATTAACATCACAACACTTGTCTGGCCATCCATTTAAAATCATGTCCTTAAGTATGGCTACATTTCTATCCTTACCCATACTCTTCTCCCAATGATTCTTTGTCAGAGCAGGTAACTGAACCTCTAAAATGGGAATATCTAACGGTTCCTCTAGCACATCTTGCCCCAGAGGTGCTCTCAAGAGGTAATCAGCGATTATGTTGTCTCCTCCTGGTAATTATTCAACAGTAATTTTCCAAGCCAAGTACCAATTTAGATACATGTGGAGTACTGCAGTCTGTCCTTTTTATTGAGAACATAAATGTAAGGGGTTTGCGACATGTGCGAATGGTGAATTTTACATCCCGTAGATAAAACTTGAAATGTTTCACTGCCCAAAAAAAGGCCAGGGCCTCCCTTTCAATTACAGAATAATCACGCTCAGCTTTGGTTAAACAGTGAGATGCAAATGCTACAATTGTTTCACCCTCTTCTCCTTTTTGAGATAAGGTAGCACCCTGACCTTTATTGGATGCATCAGTAGTTAGGATGGGTTCGTTTCCTAGGGTCAAACGTTCCTAATGCAGGTGAATGTATTATTTCTTCCTTTAACGTAGCAACAATCTTACTATGCTTTGACTCCCAAACAAATTCCTTTGTTTTACAAAGGATTACAAAGCCATTACACTTCTCAAAAAAATTCTTTACAAATTTGCCCATGTACTTGATAAGGCCCAGAAAGAATATCAATTCTTTCTGGTTCTTAGGGTACGGGGCATCTCTCAGTCTGAATTAAACAGTTTTTTGGTCTGAACCCATCTTGAGATATGTGTCCTAAGTAATCCACTGAGGTAACTCTAAAATTGCACTTCTTCTGCTTCACCGCCAACCCAGAATCCATCAATTTCTTGAACACCACCCTCAATATATGGTCATGTTCCTTAATTGATGATCCATATATTATTACGTCATCTTGGAAACATATGGTATTGTCTACTCCAGCCAAAATCTGATGCATTATTTTTTTTTAAACTGCAGCGGCATCCTCAAAAACAAGTATGCCCCAAATGGTGTGGTAAATGCAGTTAGTAGTCTAGACTCTGAATGGAGCGCCACTTGATGGTATGCCATGGACAGCTCAATTACACTGAAACATTTAGCTTCACCCATGGTGCCCAACATCTTGTTTATGTGTGGAAGGGGAAGTCTCTCCACCCATATGTACTCATTTAAACTGTGTAAGTCCACACATAAACGAATACCATCCCCACCAGCCTTTGCTGCTATGGCAATGGGAGCCAACCATTCAGAAGATTCTATAGGTTGTATGACTCCCATCCCACACAACCTGTTTAGCTCTTTTTCTAAAGTCTCTCTCATCATAAGTGGGACCGGGTTTGGTTTATGTACAGTGGGATTTGGTCCTTGTCTCACCTTTATCTTGTGTTGAACATTTTTTAACAGTCCGAATTTATCAGAGAACAAATCGGGATATTCTTCACATGTATCTGATGCACCAATATTTCTGTCTACAAGTAGCACTTGATCTTTGTTATTAGGATCTAATATAATTCCTAACTCTTTCTGATGTTGTCATCCTAGCAAATATGTTCCCTTTTCAACAATATACACTTTACCCACTGTGAATCTGCCTTTAAAACGTACATGCATTTTTATCATGCTCACCAGGGGTATAACCTCCTTTCTATATCCCTCTGGGGAGATATCAGGTTTATATATGGTAAGATTCGATATTCCAAATACCTTCTCAAAATATGCTTGGTTTAGTAGGGTGAATGGAAAACAAGAATCTGAAATCATCACTACTGGTTGGCTATTGAGAAATACTGTGCATTTAGGGTAATTAGTATTTGCGTCACTTCCTTCACCCTTCATTTCCCTCATTGGTGTTAACCTTTATCTGAGCATTCTCACCTTTTCTACACACCCTGGCAAAATGCCCCCTCCTATAGCACTTCTTGCAAGTAACACTACGGGCTGTGCACTGTAAGTTATTCGCTAGGTGGTTACTGCTACAATACATAAAACACTTCAAACCAATGGTCTCTTTTATTGCTTTACTAACATTTATATCCTTAACTTTAACTAAGCATACTTCTTTTTCTACTACGCTATCTTGTACACTTTCCACTATATTGCTAGATATTTTCATTTCTTTAATGCACTTTGCTGTATGCTCAATTGACTGTGCTATATCAATCACCTCTCCCAATGTGGGGTTCTTTGCTTATATCTTTTCCTGTATGTGACTATTACTGGTACACCTGACCAACTGGTCTCTCACAAGAATATCATTAAGGTTCCCAAAATCACATAACTTAGTTAGACCTCTTAAGGCCGCCACATAGTTACTAATAGATTCTTGTTTGCCTTGAACCTGACTAAAAACGTGTGTCATTCAAGAACTACATTTACTTTGTCCCCAAAATGAATCTCAAGCTTCAAAAGTGTTACACTAAAAACATCCTGGTCTTCTCATTTTCCATCTCTGGCTCAGGCAATGTCTCATAAATTTTCCGACCCAGTATTCCTAAATCATGTATTAATATGTGTTGCTTGCGCATAGCTGAGAATCTTTCACCACCAATAACTATTAAATATTACTCAAACTATTTTATCCAATCTATCCAATGAATTTCACGTTCTCCAATTTCATTCAAAAAGGAAGGTGGTTGACTCATAGCTGGCACCACCATGTGCTAACATAGAATGGAACTACTGTACAGTGTAATACTAGTGACAGAGTATCTTCCAAAACTACCCCCAAAGAAGAGTAAAATCAAAAATGCAATATACAAATGTACTTGAATTCTATGTAAAATCCTCTGGCATGCTATTTTGACATTTTTCTAGAAACGTAAAATGCTGCGCTAAACCGATCTGTAATAAAAAGTCCAGCAGGTGGAGGGTATGTGTCTCCCCGTGAAAACATCCACAGAAACACCCAAGTTGAAGGTGTGTTTATCATCGTGAAGTAAGTCTGTACAATTACAAGAAAGTATGTGCAGGTGTGTGTGTCACCGTGAAAACATCCACAGGAACACAAAAGTTAAAGGTGTGTGTATCACCGTGAAAGAAATCTGCACAATAACTGAAACCGGAGGTTGCCATAAAATAAGGATCCTACATAACAAGGAAACTGCAGCTCATACGTGTCAGTAACCTCTGCAGTATGCTGTAAGTACAGTCAACTGCTAACAAGCAGCAGCTGCAAAACAGCGAAGGCGATCCAATGCAGGCTAGAGGAAATGTGACTGTGAAGACCAACAGCCGAAGAGCAGCATAAACAACCCGGTAAAGGCGTGAGAGATAGACTCAATGCCAACCAGGGATCTGCATACAGCTGCTCTCAAAGACGAACCTGTGTTGGCATGTGAGCACATGACTCCCCATCCACCAGGGAGCTGCCACACACTGTTCTCCGCCTATCCGTGAGGATGATTCTGCTGCAACTCCGGCGAGCTATGGGTGGATTCTTCCTGAAAAAAACGTAAGCTGAGCTCCACCCACCGAAACCGCCGCTCAGCTACTCCTTCAAAATAGAAACGACATGCATTACGAAGACAGTAGCACTGATCCTCAGTTAGCTTGTTGCAGTCAATCGATCCATGGCCCCAGAACTATCGCCATGGTGGATGATACCACAAGAAAAATAGCGAAGGCTCTGAAGAACATAAAGGTCTTCACAATGGAGAGAGTACACAGAGGGGACACGACTGCGCTGCCCCCTGTGCAGAGTTTGTTGCCACCATTGTAAATCCAAGAGTAGATGAAAAAAGGTGAAAAGAAGGCGTCTTCTTTATTCCAGTCATCCACTCTCCACAATAGCTGTAACTGTCACTGTATGAACATTCTAAAGTAGGCTCCCTGTGGAACATTCTACTAACAGGGGAAGCGGTGGAGGGACAAACCAATAATGTATAAGAATATAATGAAGAAATACAACTAAGGAGTATTAATATAAATTTCAACAACAACCCTGACAAAATCTATTGCAACCTGGTGCCCTCTATAATTAGTGAACTCAAACAGTTTTATAAATTGTGATTGTGTAATTGATAAACGAAAAATGATACTGTTTTGCCAATTGCGCTGTGCATCTGCATTCTTCTTGGAATGTCCATTTTGGGTGCCCGGCTAAACCGGTACGGTAAGGTAAGCAGGAGTGTTATGGAGCTTTTGCGTTTCATGCAGGAGAAGCAGAGGCCAGTGGATTGTAAAACAGAAAAGATATTGTAGAGTCAAGCAAAAGGGGAAAAGATAAGCTTCATGAGGACTGTACCAACTTCCAAGGCTCAGAGGCAGAGCAAGAGCATGGACTGCTGTAATCATTCATTTGTATTACTCATGGCAGATCGATTAACTGAGAAGCAAGAGGAATTTACAATTGCAACCCATCACAGTCAAGTGACTGCATGTACCGGGCTGATCAATAACACAATTGCCATCATAAGATTTAGCCGAGTTTGTGCTTCATGTGATGATGATGATGATGTGGCATCACAAGTCTGGCTCACAAGCAACAGTCTCCTCAACCACAACCACATAAGAGGAGTTTTCCATTTCAGCCAGCAGTACACTCATTCAGCAATATTTCCCAAATCAATGCACCTCTCACCAGGCCACAGAGCTGGATAGGCCTCAGTCATCATCATGTTGGTTTCCCTTTGAAGTCGATAAACTTGATACCTGTCTTCTTCTGGCAGTTGAGGTAGTCCTACCCAGAATCATTCCATCTTCCTCCTGACTCAGAGTAACAAACAAATCATTCATATTCCATCCCTCCCCAAGCAGATAGAACAGACAGTAGTGGACTGCAGATGAAGAACAAGAGAAACAGAGTTTAGTACTCTTTATATTTACATTTTTTGGGGCACATTTATGTTTGTTAGCAAAAGTGACTAGTCAAATCTCTGAAGAACCAGAAAAAAATGGACCCTGAAAGTAAATCTTGCTAAGGAAAAATGATCACCTATCAGGCCCCAACAATTCCAAATTATAGATATCAAGTATGCAAATTAATTGAGCATCATCTCTCACTGACTGGCACCAAATGAATCATCAATCAGTAACTCAATATTATATCACTGATTGATGCAATAGTTAGTTATCTGTTCTAATCCAATCCAAGCACAGTGGTAGGTAGGTACACAATTGTATATCTCTTTAATGTAAGCAACGCATTGGAATTTGGCAGTCTTCTAAATTTAATGACCTTTAATGGGGCAACTCCGCTAGGGGTTGTAGAAAGAAGGATAGGCATGGGAGGGAGCCAGGCATTCAATGTCCTTGAGGAGAATGGGAAGGCCTCTTCACGGCACACAGGTCCAACTCTACTCCGGCCATACATGTTCCTAAAAGTGAAAATAGTAGAGCTACAATAGTCAGACACAAACATAATGTTCCACTAGCTACATCCTGTTTTTTTTTTTTTGGCAAAGCAGTTCGATGGTAAATAATTAAAACGTTCATTGGTGGCCTACTCAGTCAAAGAAGTAGAGTTTGTCCTCAAACTCAAATGGTTCGCCTGGAAGTTTGTCAGCTAATACACTTGAGTCTGATCAATCACCCTGATCCTCCTCCTGTGGTATTTCAGGAATGTTGTAATTGTGTGGTATGAAGTGTTGGTTCATTTTGATCATGGTCAATCTCTGCATGTTTCGCTGCGAGAGACTGGTCCTTCTCCCTATGACAACGGCACCAGTTGTACTGAACGCACACTCAGCAGATACACTGGCTACCGGACAAGCAGGATAATTTATTACCAGTCTGCTGAGCTCTGGCCATAGGTGAATCCTCACATACCAATACACCAATCGGTTTTGAACCAATAGACCTCTCTTGGTCATCCAGATAGTCCTGGAACATGTTCTCAATGGTTATTGGTGCTGCCACTAGCATGACCTCTTTTCTCCTCACCACTGCACTGGACTTAAACCCTGCCACTTGAAACCAAGTCAATGCAGAGGTTGGGACTGATTCTTGCTTTCCCATTGCTGTTGTTGCCGGTGTTTTGGATGCTGTGAGACAACAGGACTGCCCTCTCTGGAAGTTGATGGAGGCACCCCAGAACTTCTTCCAGGAGTGAGACTCTCAGTTCCAGCCATTCTTCTTCCAGGACTCTGGCCCGCTCAACAATTCTTGGCTTGTATTCTTAAACAGCCCCTTCTCAAGGAGGAATGAAAGTAGCCAGTACATTTTTGTACCGTGGATCAAGTATTGTGGCACGAATGTACTCTTTGGATGACAATACAATCCTCAATACAAGGTAATTCGAACAGACAGGAAGGAAACAAGAGGGGGTGGCCTATTAATTGCTTTCACTCACGACTTGAACATTACTGTTTTAGATAGCCACACAGAAATGATTATTTTTAAGATAAATGGCCTTTCCAATGGTTCCTGGAGAGGGGCCCTAATTTATCGCCCCCACAGGACCAAAAGGCGATTTTTCTCATAAATTACTTGAGACTATTGCACTGCATACACTAGCCTCAGAAAATGTCCTCCTAATTGGAGATTTTAATCATCACACAGAATTGCTATCCAATTCTGACGCTGATAAGCTGATCTCTAAAACAAATACCCTTGGTCTTGCCCAGCGGGTCGTTGGACCCACACATAGTGTTGGCCATACCCTGGACCTCCTTTTTACTAACTCGTACGGAATTATAGTAGAACCCCCAGTTCCACTACTATGGACAGACCACTATTTACTGAAATTCGCTATTCCCTCAACTATGATTAAAAACGATCATGAAAGCGATCTTGTGTTGCGAAGGCCATGGTGCAAAGTTACTCTGCCTCTTTTTTAAAAACATTTCTGCCTTGATCAGACAAGTTCAGAAGTTAGTGTAAACCAGGCGGCATACAGTCTCGATAAAGCTATTTCGATCGCACTTGACAAAATTACCCCCCTTAGTCATGTGAAGATCAAGACCAGAACTGCCCCCTGGTTCACCGACCAATTAAGAATGACAAAGTTCTTGTGTAGAACCGCAGAACGTAAATGGCGCAAAAGCAAAAACCCAGCTGACCGTGAAAAATATAAAAAACTACACCATGGTACCATGGCTGCATGAATGAAATAAAATTGGCAAAAAAATCATTTCTCATGGACCGGATATATAAGGCAGAAAATTCCTCAAAAGAGCTTTATCAAATTCTGAAGGAATTCACAACTCCAAGCACTCAGCTGTCAATCCCCGTCTCTCAAGATTGGACTGACTCTCTTTCAAAAATTTTTGAGGAAAAAATTATTGCCATCCATCACTCCGTCTCATCTCAACAAAACAATTTTCTTCTGAAGATATGCCCTGTACATCTTCTGACCCCACCTACATTCTGAGCGAATTTATTAAATGTGATATCAAGTCAGTTACGTCTGTTATGCAGAAGATAAAATCTGGCTCTCCCACCGACCCTGTACCTCCAAAATATGTTGTCACCATTGCTCCAGTATTGTTGGAAAGTTTAATCGGTCTTTTTAATAAGTCACTCTCAGAGGCGGATTTCCCTACAATATGGAAAGCAGCCAGAGTGAGACCTATTTTTAAAAAAACGACGGCCGATCCAAAACATTTCCTAAATTATCGTCCCATCTCTCTACTTCCCTATTTTGGGAAGATGCTGGAATCCCTTATTAACCAACAGCTTATCAACCATCTCGAGAAGCATGGACTTTTAGACTCTTCACAGTCTGGCTTCAGGGCGGCTCACAGTACTGAGACAGCATTGGTCGAGGTCACCGATAATATCAGGCTGGCATTAGACAAACATCAGTCAGTCATCCTCGTCCTGCTTGACCGGTCCGCCGCCTTTGACACCATCTCCCACAGCATTTTAGAACATCGGCTCTGGGAGATTGGTGTCAGGGGAAATGCCCTTAAATGGTTTAAAAGCTATCTATCTGACCGTGTAACAACTGTTCAGATGGGAAACAGCATCTCATGTGAAAGACCAGTCAAGATGAGAGTACCACAGGGCTCTATTTTGAGCCCGACACTTTTTAACCTTTACATGACCCCCTTGGCTAAGGTGATCAGAGCCTACAGATTTGACGTCATATTGTATGCAGACGATATGCAGATCCTGGTCACCTTAGGTCCGGACCCTATCGAAACCAAGCAACGTTTCCAAAACTGTCTGTCCCATGTGGATCGATGGATGAGATCTAACCACCTTCAACTAAATGGTGGGAAATCGGAGATTATGCTCTTTTGCAAGGCCACAGAACACTGGGCACATGACTGGTGGCCAGTCAATCTAGGCCTCTGCCCAACCACCAAGGAAACGGTCCGCAACCTTGGTTTTTACATGGACTATCAAGTGTCCATGAAAAGCCAAATAAATCATATCATTGGCACCTGTTTTGATATAATGCGCAGTTTGCGGAGGGTTTTCAAATGGATCCCTATTGAGGCGGGGAAACCATTAGTTCAGGGATTGATTATAAACAGGATGGACTACGGCAATGCCTTATTGCTCTCAATAAATGAAAACCATCTGAACAGGCTCCAGATCCTGCAGAACATAGCTGCAAGGCTTGGCTTAGATCTTCCATATAGATCTTGCTCTGCTCCCTGTTTAAAAAACCTTCATTGGCTTCCTGTGAAAAAAAGGATTCTTTTTAAAACTCTTTGTCTGACTCACAAGAACATGTACGGAGTGGGCCCAAGATACTGGTCAGGAAAATTACATTGGTATCAGCCATGTAGGGTACTCAGATCTAGTAATGATGCTCTGCTTACTCCCTTCAGAATCCAAACTGATAGAAAAGGGGGTAGATCTTTCTCCTTTCTCGCACCGGCATCCTTGAACAAAATGCCCTCACATCTACGCTCCATCTCTGACCATAGTTGCTTTCGCAAGAAGTTAAAAACATGGCTATTTGATAACTAAGCCAGCAGTTGTTCGAGCCATCTGCATGCGCCATGAGACTCTTGGATTGATGTGTGCGCAATACAAATGTCCCTGACTTGACTTGACTTGACAGTATGTGTCTCTTCAGCCTTGAATTATCAGCCGAGCGAAGGATTAGGCTCTAAACAGAGTTATACACATCTTTGTTTTCGTTTACACTGGTGAACCTCTGGGAAATACTTTTTAACTGATACTCTAGCAGATGCAACAACTGTATAGCATGGCCCATCCTACTGTCCCTCTTGTTTTCTTCCCATGTGAAGACTTCAAAAGGAAGTATGATCTCTGTCAGGTATTTTACTAGGTCCCATTTGTCCATCCCAATGGCCATGGTTTTATGCGCATCCCCTCCTCTTTGCATGACATATCCATTAATCAGTTTGTGCTACCTGTGTGAGGGCTTTATTAGCTGGCTGAATGATCCTCAAATGATTCCGTGCTTTAAAAGAATGGCTGAAAAGAGTGCAGTTAGAAAGTCTGGCAAAACGAAGTTGATGCAATGCACCAAACACAGGCCTCTGAAATAACCACCATCTGTCATGGCCTTTAACTATGTTACTGCCATTGTCCGTGGCAACAAACCCAATTCTTAGACCTCTGAATCACATCCATTCAAACACCTTGCTGTTAAAGTCTTCCAAGATGTTTACAGCTCTATGTGATTTCTCCATGGTGAACCATCAGCACAGAGACTAGTAAATAGCTGTTGCCTAACCCCCACAAAGAGATCCAGTGTGCAGTGATACACATGTAATCAGGAGCTTGACAACTGATCCACATGTCTGTTGTCAGATGGATAATATGAACAGCACTCTGCTGCAAAGCTTGTGCAACCAATTGCAGCATATTCTGATGGAGCACTGGAACAGCAAAATATGTCCTGCTGGGAACCTTCCATTTTGGGCAGATGGCCGCAACAAATTCTAAAAAACCTACTCCTTCCACAAAAGAAAAAGGGAAGAGGTCCAGCGCTAACATTCTAGCCAGTTTCCCAATATACAAATGTTCCATTGGGTGGTTGCGTTCGTACGGCCCCTCCTGCCTAAACATGCCTTTAATAGTAGCTTTGATTTTTTACTTTTCTGGTGCTACTGGAGATTTCTGGAGAGAAGATGAACCAGCAGGTGGTAGGATCAATGAGCGTCTTGTTGGGACAGTCACTGTATGCTGATGTGGTGTCTCCATCTGACTCTTGTGCCATTGCAACGTTTCTGAGGTGGGTGATACTGATGCAGTGCTGGGGACAGGGCTGCTTTGCATAAAGATGTCACCCTCTTCTTCTTGATCACCTTCATTACCTCCCTCCATCAACAGAGCTGATTCCCCTCTCTCATTACCACCTTCACCATCACCACCTGGATCAATTTGTTTAAGGTGGTCCTCCCAGTGGATTGATTGAAGTTATTTCATATGGGTAGTTTGGCCTCCAGTACCGCAGTTGAACCATGCTTACCTCAATGAACACTTGTGTGGCAAATGGAGCATATTACAGTGGTGTCCTCGTGCTTTCTAATCATAAAGAGGTCCCAAACTGGAGAGTTGAACTTTTTCAGTGGGCCACTGGTGCCACTCCCAATGCCCAAAGAGCTAGAGGCAGGCACCGGAGGGTGTGTCGACGATTGCCTCTCTGCAGGGCATACTACTGATGTAGTGGCAGATGCAGGTTTCAGTGGGGGCCTTACAAACATGAAAGCTGGTACTAGTGGTGGTGGTAGTGCCACATCCCTCAGAGCAGGCTGAGTTTGGTCTCCTCTGGGCCAGCTTCCACAATGACTGGCTCATCATCCTCATCCAGATTCCATAATTGTAAGACTTTTGGGAACTTTCCTTTTCCCTTGCCTTTCCTGGCGTGTCTGGGACTCAGCCGGGGTCCAATCCATATCCAGATCATCAGAAAGAGGGTTTGGGGAAGATAGTGGAGAACCCTTCCTTTTTCTTCCTGGGGATCTGGAGGACAATGGTTCTAAAAGAGCAGGTTCTTGCTCAGCAGGAAGCTCAACCTCCTGTTCTGCTCCTACCTCAGGAAGATCTGTTGCTGGCTGCAGCTGTTGTCCCCTTTCCTTACTTTCCTGCAACAAATGGGTACTACTTTGCGAAAGAGACAAATCCAATTCAATGTCACTGCTCGTCAGCACAGACATGATTGCAGAGACATGCCCTTGCACTTAGGTTGGGGTGGTATCCTTGCTGCAGGTGTGCTGCTCCTAGCTTGCTCCCCAGAGGCCGGTGCAGCAGGAACACGACTCCCAAAAAAGGTTTTGGCTGAAACGCCAATGGTGGAAATCTGCTTCTTCTTCTCGTTCCTACTGGCCACTTACTTGGTAGCCCCTTTCTTTGGGGATACCTTGAAGCTGTCAGTTGGCAGCGGCACTTGCTGCACAAGCGGAAGGGATTGGACGACTTGCGTCACGTGTTGTGGGGTCACATCACTTTGTACAGGACTTCTGTCTGGCAGTACTGTGAGTGATTTCCCTTGTGCAAACAAGCAGGAAAACATTTAGTAAAATGTGGCATTGTTGCAGTTTGAATTAGTAAGACAAAGACAAGATAATTTAAGTGTGTTTACCAAAGTTAATATTATCCTAAATAATTAACAACAATAGTGAATCCATTCCAAAGTCAACCCACACCACCAGATCATAACATTTCATTTCCAATCAGTATAAAGACATACAGATATAACTGTTTGCTTTGTGTACATCTAAGAGAGACATCTGTGGCACGCAGGAAGGTGCCGGGAAAAATGAAATAATCTGTAAAAAATGAATGCACGTGTGTGCCTATGGCAGGCAAGGGGGTCCAGACGGAAATGCAATAATACTTAAAAAATGAATGCTATTGTGCGGCTGTGCGCCTACGGCAGGCAGGGGGTGGATGAATTGCTGGTGTATTAGGGGATACTAGGGGACTATGAGAAACCCATTGGAAGGCAATGTGCAGGTGAAAAATAAAAATGCATATAATATAAAACACTGTTAATATACACATATTGCAATGATCTTCAAGCATAAGGGAAAAGTAAACAGTAAACAAATATAAAATGACATAGCCCTCTTCTAGACACCTCCCTAGAAAAAAACGTTGAAAACTGGAAAAAAGGGTGGCTGCACAAAACGGCTGCCAGCCACATGTTCAACCAACAACAGCACGCTAAGAGGCATGGCCACAACAAAGAACACATGCAAGCCTATTTCTAAAGCATACTGGCGAGGTACATAAAATGGCTGCTGACCACATAATCAAAACAACAGCAAGCAAGAAGGCATTACCACAACAAAGAACACATGCAGGCCTATGACAAAAACACACTGGCTGGCTACACAAAATTGCCACCAACCGCATGGTTAAACAATAACAGCAAGCAAGGAGGCATGGAAAATAAAGAACCCGTGCAGGTCTAAAGACACTGACTTCACAAATGGCTGCTGGCCACATGGCATAGAGAACAAAGTCTAACGGTGGCTTATGGCAAACACAGCCGCACAACCAATGGCCAGACACAGGAGGCATTGGTAACACTGAACAAAACACTACACTATCATTAATTCAGCAATGCCAAAAATTTAAATTAACTGAGCAATAAAACATTTCCAACAACACACATCCTCCCGAGGCATCAAATATTACCTATCTAAAAGAAACAATTGATGGACGGAATGCTGGACAATGCAAACATTTACCCCCAGTCACAAGGATCTGGGTTTAATCCATCATTCTTTTGCTCACCACACCACCCCAGTTTGGACCCAGCCATATGCAAATCAGTCTTGACCCTGTTCCTTGTGGGAACAATCCAGCCCGAACTGCCAAGCCAGGTCCTCCCTGGACCGGAAACAAGCATCCTGGGACCGAATTCAGGGCATCCCGCTTCATCAGTCAGGCTAGCTTGACTCCAGTGGTGTAGCGAGCACGAGACCCACGTCAGGGTCTACCCTTCCCACTTAGGGTGACATATGCAAAAGAAACAATTGATGGACGGAATGCTGGACAATGCAAACATTCACCCCCAGTCACACTGATCTGGGTTTAATCCATCATTTTTTTGCTCACCACAAAGCCATGATGGATTTAACCCAGATCGCTTGACTGGGGGTGAATGTTTTGATTGGTTCTGCATTCCGTCCATCAATTGTGTGTCTTTTACTTTCTCCCCCTCCATGATTAAGCGTGTTCAGGATGAGCACGGACCGGAGGCGGCTGTGAAATTGGGGATGAGGCTGGTTGGAGTGTTTGACATAGTTGCTGATCTGATCCTTGTCAATGTCAAGGGAGATGCAGTCAACTTTCAAGTGTCAAAATGACTTACGCCTTGTCCCGGAAGATTAGAAACCCCATGCTTTACCAAAAACCATTGCAAATGCCTATAAGACAATTGGCCGCAATAGTTTGGGTGTTAAACCTTTTGCTAAAATACCAGCACAACAGCAAACACAGACGGCACAGTCTGCAAAAGACGACCGTCCAACTTTTCCAAAGAAAAATTGGAAAAATAAAAAACAGGGAAAGCAACAGCAGAAACAAGGGTTGCGTGCCATGTCACATGCACCCGAGTCTTTTGAGCGCACTTATGATTTGCGCGACGGCCTGAGAATTAGGTCTGCTGACAGATTTCAGGTTCCAGATCAACATTCTCCTCGTTCCTCCATCACAGGACACATCAGGCTCACAGACTGGTGGCAGAGAACGCCAAGAGCGTGGAAGAGGTCGAGGTGCCTTGCAAGGACCTGAGCAGCCTCGTCAGACTGACGGAAAACGCAAACAGGATGATTTTCCGCGTCAGCGCCCACAGTTTCAGAAAAAGAAAGTTGCTGCTTTAACAGCAAGATATGCCACAGACGGTGAGGATTTGGCTCCAGAACCTAAAATGGGCAGTAACACTGCTAGACAGCGCAGTGGAGGTTACCATAGTGCGGCAAGCACTGCGTCCATCTCTGGATGCGACAGCAACTGAAATGTTCATCACAGTTGAAACTGCCGATACCCGAGTGGCTCTCCCTGACAGATTATATGACATAGTCCTTATGATTGAAGGTGACATACAACGTGTAATTAAAGGGATCTCTTGGGAAAATCTGACTTCTTCTTGTGACACTTTGTTGGCAGAGACAGATTGGCCCCCACCTTTTGTTCGTGCAGCTCCGAGAGGGGAGGAAGTAATACTCCCGAGTTTTTCACGTAACATCTCCAAGGAGCACGCGGAGGCTTTTGCAGAAGAGTGGGTTTTGGTGCTTGCACCAGCGCTGTACCATACTCAGGTGGGATGAGATAAAGATTCTCCCCTGCATGAGATACCATTATGGTCCATGCCAGAGCCACAACCTTAGTATCCCATCCGTCAGGAGGCAAAAGCTCCCGTTTCAGAAATTCTGTCTCAATTAGAATTGTGTGTGTGTGTCACCAATGAATAACCCTCTGTTTACCGTAACCAAACCCGATGGGTCATCCCGCCTAGTTTTGGATTATCTGCATTTAAATTCTCATTGTCGTACCTGTGTGTTTTAGAATACCTATAGTTCTGCTCTAGTGGACAGCATAGTTCGTAAAAAATATAAAACTACCCTTGATATTTCCAACGGCTTTTTCAGTCACAATTTGTCACCTGAAAGCAGTCAATGGACCACCTTTACCTCCGTCGGAAAACAAAAACAATTTCGGCGTTTGGCTATGGGCTACAAAAACAGCCCAGGTGTTTTCGCCGCCCGTGTTGTCTGTTTGTTGGACCGCATAGACCCTGATGTGTATTCATACGTTGATGATATTTATCTTACAGATGACGAATTATGGCTGCATCTTTGTCGAGTGGACTGCATCATACTTTTGTTTGCAGACTACGGCTATAAGTTTAACTTTGCAAAATCACACATTGCAGAGTATACATTGTTGTTCTTGGGCTACGAGCTCAATAATGAAGGTAAGGGCTTGGTGCCTCACAGAAATGCGCACGTTTGCGACCTCCTACAACACTGAAAAAACTACAGTCTTTGCTGGGATTTTTAAACTTCGATCAAACCTATATTCCTGAGTATGCCCAGCGTATCAAAGCATTGTATGCTTTGATACACCCTACCTTTTCAAAAGCCTGCTGGCTACCGGAACATTCATCTATTCTGCATTCTTTGCAGTCTGATCTTCTTGAATCTAAATACTTGTTGACACGTGAATACCACACTAACCTTTTGATACGTATCGTACCAGGCGAGGTGGGTTTCACATACTTGACGTTTAATGAGTGCGAGACAGTGCCTATTGCTTACAAGTCACATTTGTACACTTCGGGTGAACTACGGTTTTCCACTGTTGAAAAAATCTTGACTGCTGTTCAGATGGCGATCCTGAAGGAACGCGCCCTGGCACAGGGGAAACGCATTTTGGTTGTCACACCATATCCTGCGCTGGAAGCAGTGATGAAGGCAAGTGTACCAAATTCAAAAGCTTTGCATGCACGTTGGATACAATGGGCGACTTTATTGATATCTTCGGAAGTCACCTTCATCTTCGACGCCTCCCTGCAAACACAGGAATTTTTTCAGTATGAATTTGTTCATCCTGCTCCTATGTCTATGCGTCCGTTGGAGGAGTACCACTGTATAATTTACACTGATGGTTCAGCGCAACCGGCGACGGGGTCAAAGCATTCTTATTCGGCAGCGTGTGCAAATGTGGCAGGTGCAATAGTGAACGGAGAGTTCAAGTCAAGTGTTGTACACACTCAGGCACTAGCAGACTGTACCGCCCAATTAGCTGAGGTGCGCGCTATGGACCTTAAGTTTGCAGATCCGAATGTGACTACTCTCATTGTGAGCGACTCTTACTACTGTGTTCAGTCTTTCAATGACAACCTACACTTTTGGTCTCAAAATGACTATTGTGATTCTAAAGGCAGCGCAATCAAGCATAAAATGCTTTGGGTTCAAGTCGCAGATCTTAAAGAACATCTGCCTCTCACAAATGTCATTCATACTCTTGGCCACCAGCGTGTAGGAGTGTAGTAGTACTCGTGGTTGGCAATAGTTTAGCTGATGAAGCAGCTAAGTCAGCAGTAGCCACGTTTTCAGTTGCAGCGGTTACTAGATTCATGAATAAGATTGATAATGACATCTTGGCAGCTATTGCTGCTACAGAGAAGGGCGGCAATTACCTGCAGGGTTTCCCTTCCAGATACTCTTATCACTTAATTCCCGATAAAGTCCCTTATGTAAGGATTAATGATGTTGGTGACAGGTTAATTCCAAACACGGACCGTAAACTTTCACTGATAACAGCTGCACATAAAGGTTTAGCTTCGGCCCATGCTGGAGTGTCTTCGACTGTTTCAATCTTACAGCAGCGTTACTGGTGGCGTGAGTTGTATAAACAAAACCGTAATTATGTGCTTTCATGTGACATTTGCCAACAGACTAAGCCGTCTACGGTAGCACGTGCACCACAAGCACCGCTGTGTATTTCTAATTGACCTTTTGGATGTGTTTATTTAGATCACTTCTGTTCATTTTCTTCAGATACTACCTATAATTTCATCTTAGTTGCAGTTGAATTGTGCACACGTTTTCTTTGGGTGTGGCCACAAGATCAAATTTTCATCTCCATACAGACCTGAGGGTAATTCAGTTGTGGAGCGAATGAACCGTGACTTAGAGCAATCCTTGACAGCTAGGGTTCTAGGTACTGGCAGGAACTGGTTCGCCCATTTGTATAGCATACAACATGCACCAAATATTCTCCCTAAAAGATCTCTGGGTGGGCGGACCACATATGAAATGCTCTTTGGCATGAAAATGTTTGTGCCAGACCTTGATGGTCTAGACATGGTGGCATCCTTTGACGTAGATAATCATTCTGCTGTATTGCAGAAGCTACAAGAGACCCGGGACAGTCTTGCAAAGGAACATTTACCCTCTGCCACAGATGTTGCACTGCAGATTCCGGTAGTCGGCTGGCTACTCAAAGTCAGAGACCTGGTCCGAGAGAAGGTGGAGAACACAAAGGAGCTTGGCCCCTCTTATCGTGCACCTGTCCCAGAGCTTGGCTTGAAGGGTACTCGTACAGTCATTTTACCAACACTTCCTGGTCGAAAATACAACAGAAACGTCTCTGTGGACAATGTCAAGTTACAACATCTGGCCAATCCTGAATAGTATAACACCAGCGTCTTCATGTACAGCAATTTACAGGAATCCAGTGTTGGGCGCTTCTGACACCGCCTAGCCTGATACTGCCATAGAGATGGACTCTGTCAATAACCCTTTGCTAAACCTCCCTACTTTCAGTTTAAATGAAGAAACTGAGTATACTTATCCTGCAACTGAGTCGTCGCCTGGTTTGCAACCGGATACCCTTCACCAGTCACGTTTCTCTTTTGACTCGAACTCTACATTATCATGAACTTCTACCGAATTCTCTATTTTTGTGGTCTGGTTTAAACAAACTTATTTGATTCCACCTTGGACATGCATTTGGATGGTCCTTTTTGCCATTTTTCTTTTTATGTCGATTGGATTTGTGACATTCTTTTTCCTTCTCGTAAATGGTCACTACATACCTGAATGCTCTGCTGTGAAACTGGTTGATGGAACTTTGGCCCCACATTCGTCTTCATACATCATGCAAAGGGACCTGACTTTGGTCAACATTTCCGCCTGGCCGGTTGCGGATGGCATATTTTGGGATGCAGTTGAGTTTCAAATCCATGGTCCTACAGAGATAATTAACGATCCAAATGTATTTCGTGTTTCCATGGGTGATGTAGTTAAACACAATATAAGGTCTGATGATTGGGACATACATGCAATACAATCTTTGTTTTCAGATTTGAAATATTATGCTGCATTTGATGCTGAAGATTTGTATTTGAATACTGCAAATGATGCTGATTTGTTTTGCTACCAGCATTATGGCCATCATTACCTGCATAAAGCTAATACATTTAGAAATGTTTTTAATTACACACAATGGAAACATTGCCCAGCTCCATTGGAAGGTAGCTCAAAGACTTTCTTGAAAAAATTTACATATTTTACAGATTTTGATAAATCCAAACCGGAGTCATTTTATTTTAAATTAAATGTTTCGTCCATTTCTAAAGTGATGCTCACCCACACCAAATTAGTGTATTCACAATCCTTTATTAATGAATTGTCAGTGGGTGGCTATGAACTGTGGAAGGCCACAGTAGATCTTAAATCTGTTTGGGGTTCTAGATCCTGGCAGGTGCAGGGCACTGAAGCTTTAAATCGCGCGTGCCTCATTCCGACTCAAATTCTATTTTTAAATGATTCTGTCTATCAGACTACGTGTTTTGGATTGGCTACTTCAAAACAAATGAATGCCCGTGCCATTCCTACTCTGGCTGAATATCTAAACTGGACCAATCATGCTGATTACTCCATTGATGACTTACAATCCCTAATTCAAAATGTAACTTTTAATATTTCTGCTTTAGACCCTCAGGGTTGGTTGGTGTAGAAGATTAGTTCTGATGCTTGTCAACTCCGTTTCCATGACAAGGCTTCTGGCTATATACAGGATAGGCAAGATCCATGTTTTTCGAACTCCCATTAAGTTACCACTTACTCTGTTGGAAAATTATGTGAAAACTGGTTAAAACACTCAACACTGTAGTCAGTAAATCAACATTTGTCGTTATTATCGGGTGACATTGATTTAACAGATTTTATAAAGGGGCCTACGGTTGCTAAATCAAAACAATTTATTTACGTAACCTACAATGAAATATGGAGGCTGTCCCAAATTGAGGCTCCTTCCAGCTTAAGGGCGATAGACCAGGCTAATTTGGAACAAGTCCTTGCTGTTGTGGATAATAGTATCAACACA
The DNA here is from genome assembly GCF_964204655.1 of Triturus cristatus. NCBI lineage: Eukaryota > Metazoa > Chordata > Amphibia > Caudata > Salamandridae > Triturus > Triturus cristatus. The sequence continues at coordinate 1,757,443,698 of NC_140590.1, read as the reverse complement.
CTTTCCTCCCGCATTTATACATTGGACAATATTGTTTCATCTGTTGTTGATATTGTGCAAGATGGAGTATCTGTTCTGTATCATGGACTGAATCAATTGCATTCAGTGATGCAGTTTGCATGGACGTTACAAACTCTTAAGATGGGGAAAGTTCCTTGGGATTATTTGAACGTGACTTCTTTATTTTTGCCTTTTAATTTAACAGACAAACAGCGATTTATGTCCATGAAAGATGCTACATCCACGCTTTTACACATTGAAAAATTAGAACCTTTGCCTTTTTCTGTGGCTGAAACTGAAGCTGCTGTCTGGCTCATCCAAGGGCTAATAACCTTACCATTTCCCTTGTTTAAATTTAGCTCCTGTATGAGGCATTACCCCCTAGGCCGCTATGAATCCTTAGGCAGTGCATTCCTTCATGAGGTGTGGTCATTACCATTCGCTTACAGATGCTTGCGGGATGATAAAAAGTTTACCTAACTGGGGAATCATGCGATTCAACCATAGGCCATTCTCTGGTCTGCAAAAATATACAGTTGCACAGAGCCTGTAACCTAATGGCCCAGAAAATTACATGCATTCTGAACGGTATTCCAGTGCCCAATATTACACCTACTTTCACTCTGCTTGCAAACTGTAGTTATCTGCTTTTAATGAGGAATGCTGTGGTATGCTTGCTGGCATCCCTTACATGGTGACAGTCTCGCAACGTGTGGTTTGCTGTAAAAATGTACTGTTTCCAACCCCACATGGGAGACTCGATAACTCGGTCTGGCCTTCCATTCCGACCTTGAGAGCGGACTTCGATAAATTGAGCAGAATTAGAGCACGGTTATCCCAAAAAGAAGTTTCTCTCACATCTGCACGGAAGACATTCGTCCTTCATGTGGCCAATACCCGATCAAAGGTGCAGGCCCTTCTTAATACTGATCTCCCACTGCATTTCAGTGCTTTGATACATACCATTTTCAATGCCTCTCATACTGCCGGCTTGGCCCATTTTTTTAAAGTTGAGGGCTCTGGCCTTGTGTTCTTTCCAAACTATTTTTGGTGTAATACGGGCATTTATTCATTCTATTTTTTCCAGCGTCTTAGGTGGGCTGCCACTATTACTTACCTTAGCTGCTGGAGTACTGCTATTAATTTGCCTTCTGCGCAATGGCTGCTTTTCCTGTGGTACTACACAGCCAAGACCTACTGCAGATGCTTCGTAGCCGAATGCTTGAATGCTATGGTACTCTGCCCCTGGCCACACTCAGCGTGGCTTACAGATTGTCCTTTCGTTTTGCATATTACACTTGCGTGCAACCTGTCTTCACCTGCTTGGAATGTTCATTTGAATGGGCATTGGACCTTTGCCTCTCCAATATGGTGTCTCCTGCAACGAATTTAGATCTGCAGATGAGTCCATGAGCAAGAGTGTTTCGGTGATGAGATTACGGCCTCCGCGGCTGCGTTTGGAGTTTTGGCACAGTGGGATATCTGTGCAGCAGCACAGGATTTCATACAATGAAGTTACATTGAGTATCACGCAAGTTGTCCGGTGATGGTGCTGGAGGCACCACTTATTGAGGAACATGTCTGTTCTTTCAGTTTGCTTGAATGGATGGCGTCTCTTTTTTTGACGATAACAATGATTTCCTCTTGGAGGCAGTTGCAACTTACTGCTCATACACTTTGCACTTTGATGGTTAAACCTGGCTGGCATCGATCATCTGCAAGATTTTCTTTTTTTTTCCAGCAGCAGACTTCCGTGGTGAGCAGTAGCTTTACTACAGTGATCTAATGAGCAACTAGAGTGCTAACATTCAGAATTTATGGCAAATGTGTGACATATCTGAATGCCTTCTTGATGGAACCAAAGTAAAAAACTGAAAGCATTTCCTACTGAGGAGACTGCAGTAAATGAGGAAATTAGGAAACTTCATAACAAATAAATCTCCCAAGATGGCCACCAGAGACAAAAGTGCCCAAATGCAGCACAAATATCACCCAGATGTAGCCCACATGTAGCCCAATGACAGAAGTGTGCAAAACACTTATTTTTTGTGTATTTGCAGTTTTATATAGTGCAGACTTGTCAGGTATTGGAGTGCTTTACATGAGCATTGGTTACATCACACAAGATCAGATTCATTTTGGTTGTAGACATGGGGAGAGTGATTTGACCAGAATCACAGAATGTTGAGCTGAAGCAGAAACTCCAACCTGGTTCCCCAGTTGCAAAGTCTGCAGCTCTGGAAGTAACACCACACCCTCTCACCAAGGTGCAACATTCAATCAAGTGGTCAACTGGATAAAAAAACATAAAGATTACAAATAATTTAAAAGTTCTTTGTCACTATTTGAAAACTCAGAAAATATGTCCTCATTTTAGTTTTTTAGAGCACTAACCATAATTTTGTGCAAATAAGACCCTCTCATATATGTAATTTCTAATGGAAATACTCTAGGTATTACAGTTTTGATTACATCAAGATGACGTCAGGCGTTCCACACTTTTGTAATAAATATAGAATGTTAGCAATCTAGTTGTTCATTGGGATACTGTTGAGAGGCAGAGGCCAGGGGCACGGACTCTGAAAATTGAAGGCAGGTAGGAGAGTGCAGATGCAACAATTTGACCACACTGGGCAGGCAGGAAGGGCAGTGGCAGCACAACAGACTTTGGAGGGCAGTGGAAAGGGGGGCAGGGGCAATAAACCAACAATACAGGACTGGCAAGAGAGGCTGTGGCAATATAATAGACCATTGTGGGCAGAAGGAAGAGGCAGTGGTAGTACAACCATACATGCCAACAGACCCGTTTCAGCCAGGAAACGTCCAATGTTTTTAAGCTCAAAAGGGCTTTATTTGATCTGTCTCCTATCTACAATCTCCTCTTTTTCAATGTAACTCAAAGGGAAAATCAATACCCCAGTTTTTTTTCAAAATCTCCCTCTTACCAAGTTCAAAATGTTCGCAAGTATGGTATATTGGATTATGGTAGGCAGGAGGAATTGGGGTAGGGACATGGACTTGGATAACAGAGGACAGTAGGGACATGGAGAGGTGCACCAAACTGACCCTACAGGGCAGACATCAGGGTTTGCAGCAGCACAATACACCACACAGCGCATGCGGGACGGGAGTGCAGCACAACAATCCATAGAAAGCAATAGGGAGGGGACAGGACCATGCACATGGACAACAGAGAACAGAGGGGAAAGAGGCAATGGTAGCTAGCTGACCATAATGGACAGACAGGAGGGAAAGCTGCAGCATAACAGACCATAAAGGGCAGGAGGGACGGATCAGGGGCATAACAATGGAACAGACAAGCCAGGAGGGAGGGAATAGGGGTCTGCACATGGGTGGGGGCAAGGGGGCAGGAGCAGCAAGATGACCATGGAGGTCAGGCAGGATGGGCACTAGAAACAAGACACACCATGGAGAGCAACAAAGAGACTATGATGGCATACACACAGACCATGGAGGGAAGGTGGGAGGGGGTCAGGGGCAGCTAGCTGACCACACAGGGAAGGTGGGAGGGGCCATGGCAGCACAGAAGACAATGTATGGTGTTAGACGGACCGGGAGGGTTGGCCGAGGACAAGGGGAGAGGTCTCCGGGGAGAGCCGTCTCCAGCGATCGTACAGACAAATAACTTCCCCCCCACAGACAGATACCACACAAGGAGATGAGTTAGCGTTCTTTATAAGCACTTCTTAAGGTACGATGAAAAGGTACAAGGAGGTCTGGACTCAGGGGTCCCCTCGATTCAAGTCTCTCAAGATGGGAAAAGGGGGTAGCGGGACAGTCTGGTTACCAGTCTGGTAGTTGAGATGGTATGGTGGGTAGCTCACAATCCTCGAGCTTGGTGGTCTAGCTGGTACGGGCCGCGGCAGCGCCAGCAGGTCCCGGTGAAGATGGTCGATACACGGTCCGCGGCAGCGCCAGCAGGTCCCAGTGAAGATGGTCGATGTACGGTCCGCGGCAGCGCCAGCAGGTCCCGGTGAAGATGGTCGTTACAACGGGCCGCGGCAGCGCCAGCAGGTCCCGACGAGGATGGATGTTGCAGAAGGCCGCGGCAGCGCCAGCAGGCAGGACGATAGTTCACAAGATAGGGCTACGGCAGCGCCAGTAGTCCGTCAAGGCTGAGTTCTCTCGGTGTCTCTCGACTCCAGGATACAACTGCCTTCCTGCTCCGGAGCTGCTCCAGTTATAGGGCAGGCGCCCTTTGATGTCCGGACCCTCGCACTTGGAGGTCGGAGGGTCCGGGATGAAGGTGTCCAGACACCCAGCGGGGGGTGGAGCCGGTGCCTGGGGGAGCTGGAGGCGATCGTCACCTGGCGGGGGAGAGTCCTTGGCGCTTCGTTCTCCCATTGACCTGCCAAGTGGTCCGCTCACCTCCTGGGTGGATGGTGGTGCCGGGATGTCGGGGCCGGCCAGGCCCAGGGTTAGGGTCGGGTGGAGGCCACGCGGCCTCGTGGCGCAGGGCCCAAGATGGCGGCTTGACCCGGCCGAGGGAGCCGGTGGTGGCTTGGGCCCGTGATACATGGAGGTCCGAGGGCAGGTGTACCGTCGGGAGACGGGGTGCGGGTGATTCTCGTGGGTCATGCCTGGCGGGCCGGGGCTTGGGCCCTGTCATGCGGGGAGGGAGCAAGCCCTTCGTGTGGCCTGTCCAACACATGGCAAGCGGGAGGGTTAGTGGCAGCACAATGGTTATGATGGGCAAGAAGGAGGGTGCAGGGGCATGCACAAAGGACCATGGAGGATAGAAGGGAGGGTCAGGACCTGGGCACAGACAAGAGAGTTCAGGGGAAGGGGCCTCACAACAGACCGCGTGGGGCAGGAAGGAGGAGTAATTGCAGCACAACAGACCAGGAGGGCAGAAGGGTGTGGCAGTAAAATGGACCATGGGGGACAGAAGGAAGGGGATAGGGGCATGGCATGTGGAGAGGCAGGGTGGAGGTGGCAGGGACAGGTTACAGTCATCTGACAATGCTAGGCAGGTGGGAGGGGAGTGGCAGCTCAACAGAACAGAGTAGATAGGAGTGGCAGGTCCATGGAACATGGTGGGCAAAAAGGATGGAGCAGGGGCATGCACAAAGACATCGGAGGGCAGGGGGAAGGAGAATAGGGGCAGCAAGCTAAGCACAGAGGCTAAGCAGGAGGTCAATGATGGGCCATAGAATTGGGCAATGGAGGGCAGGAGGAGTGGACTGGTACATCATGCTAAATGGAGGGCAGTGGCATCACATCAGACCATGCATGGCAGGAGGGAGGAGGCTAGTCCATGGATTCAGACAACAGAGGATAGGGAGGAGGTGGATGGGGCAGCAAGCTAACTGTTCAGAGAAGGTGGGTATTAGGAACTTTATTGTTTTTAAAATGTGTGTCTGTGCGACCTACTTAAAATATGAACAAGTATGCAGCATAATCTCACTTTTATTCAGGAAGAAGAGGACGTTTGTGACTGTGACTCTGGGCTCACTTGGCAGAAACACCCCCTGGCACTCCACCCCCATCGCAAAATGTAATGCCCGTGAAAAGGGTAGGTGGATGCAGTGTTATATAGAACATAGTCCTGAGAGCACGATTGAAAATGAAAACTAGATATAGTATACAGTATAAACTATGCACCGAAAAAAGTGTGATATAAGATGAACTGGGGATTGAAATATAATATGCAATACATTGTGCGCAATGACAGATTCATTGGAGAGCGCGAGATAGCACAGGCACTAGCGAGTGCTATGCGATATGCGCCTTGGAGTGTAATATGCACAGGGCAGTGTTGTGTAACCTAACTAGTCTCTAAAGTTGTAATATAATATATGTGCTGGGGAGTGTAACGTTGCATATGCACTGTGACATAGATATGGATCCCAGATTGTAATATGTATGGCATAGCGCTGTGCGTTATAACATAGGCATCGAGGAAGGCACGTTAGATGGGGTAATATAACCCGTGCGAAGGCAAGTGTGGCATGACATATTCACGGGGTGGTGTTACAGTGCACATGGGCTAGAGAGTGTCATAGCATACGCACTAGCTGGTGGAATACAACACAGAGGTGTGAGGCACTCGGCGGGCACTGGTGGGTGTAACACAGCACTGGGCTCAGCCAGGAGCATGCTGTGACTCTCAAGTGAGGTTCGTCTCCTTTCCAGAGAGTAAAATAAAAAGTATTACACATCCGGCGGTGGATGTGTGTTTTATTAACCGTGAGGTGGGTTTCTTGCATAGTTTGGTCGAATTATTGTCGAATCCCCTTTGAATGGCTTGGTGTGCGTGCATATTAAATGTGCCCGTCAATAGCTACCCATGTTTGTATAAATAAACGGATTAGGCACGGTAGGGCATCAGACACGTCAGAGCTTCACTAGCGGTTTAAATACATTCCATGTGGATTCATTCTATGCATAGTCGCCTTTTAATGAATATCACGCAAATCGCCATGGTGATAGGTACATACGGTTTGTCCAGCATGTCCTAGGTTTTTCTATAAATATATATTTTTTTAAAATATTAAAAAACAAATGCTGGCCCCGGGGGATGGGGTCCCTGGGGCCATAAGTGGCCTGAGGAGGGGGGCAACGCAGCCCCCTCCTGAAGAATAAAAAAAAAAAAAAAAGGCCATGACCCGGGGGTTGGGGTCCCCGGGGCCGATTAAGGCCTTGGGAGAGCCAAATTTATTTTTTTCAACAAAACAAATTAGGGTGAAGGCCCTGGGGGATGGGGTCCCCAGGGCCAGTACATTAGAAAAAGAAGGGGAGCCACACAGCCCTCCTTCTTAAAAAAATAAAATAAATAAAAGACCGGCATGGCGCCGGAGGCCACGCCCCCTCCTTGCAGCACTCTGCAAACGTGCCCCCCGGGCCAGTTGTAAGTTGGGGAATTAATTCCCCTTCAATACTGAGGGTCACTGAGGGCCAACTAGCTCAACAGGGATCTCCAGTATGCACCAGGGAGCTGCGTTGCAGACAGGTGTTCTGAGGCCACGCCCCTTTTTACACCTCTATGCAACGCAGCTCTGTGGCGCTTACTGGAGGTACCTAGTGGGCTAGTTTGACCCTAGGGACCCTTAGGATTCAAGGGGACTAAATCTCAACTTAGAACGGCCACAGGGCGCGTTTACACAGTGGTGAAGGGAGGGGACGGGGCCTGAGGTGACGTGTGCAAACACGCCCTGTGGCGCATTTTAAGTTGGGGAAATAATTCCCTTTCAATCCTGAGGGACCCTGGGGGCCAACTAGCCCACCAGGTGCTTCCAGTAAGCGCCACTGCTCTGCGTTGCAGAGAGGTTGTGCAGGCCGTGCCCCTTTTTACACCTCTCTGCAATGGCGCTTACTGGACGTACCTAGTGGGCTATTTTGCCCCTAGGGACCCTCAGGATTCAAATGAACTTAATCTCCCAACTAAAAACGGCCACAGGGCGTTTACACAGTGGTGAAGGAAGGGGACGGGGCCTGAGTTAACGTGTGCAAACAGGCCCTAATGGGCTATTTTGCCCCTAGGGATCCTCAGGATTCAAGGGGACATAATCTCCCAACTTAAAAAACGGCCACAGGGCGTGTTTACACAGTGGGGAAGGGAGGGGACGGGGCCTGAGGTGGCGTGTGCAAACACGCCATATGGCGCATTTTAAGTTGGGGAAATAATTCCCTTTCAACCTGAGGGACCCTGGGGGCCAACTAGCCCACCAGGTGCTTCCAGTAAGCGCCACTGCTCTGCGTTGCAGAGAGGTGGTGCAGGCCGTGCCTCTTTTTACACCTCTCTGCAATGGCGCTTACTGGACGTACCTAGTGGGTTATTTTGCCCCTAGGGACCCTCAGGATTCAAATGAACTTAATCTCCCAACTAAAAACGGCCACAGGGCGTTTACACAGTGGTGAAGGAAGGGATGGGGCCTGAGTTAACGTGTGCAAACAGGCCCTGTGGCGCGTTTTAAGTTGGGGAAATAATTCCCCTTCAATCCTGAGGGACCCTGGGGGCCAACAAGCCCACCAGGTGCTTCCAGTAAGCGCAACTGCGCTGCGTTGCAGAGAGGTGGTCTAGGCCGCGCTCCTTTTTGCATCTCTCTGAAACGCAGCTCTGTGGCACTTACTGGAGGTACCTAGTGGTCTAGTTGGACCCTAGGGACCCTCAGGATTCAAGGGGACTTAATCTCCCAACTTAAAACGGCCACAGGGAGCGTTTACACAGTGGGGAAGTGAGGGGACGGGGCCTGAGGTGACGTGTGCAAACACGACCTGTGGCGCGTACTTACTTGCACCCACTGGGGTGAACCACTCAAGAACTTCATGTACCAGCTTCCCTTGGGGCGACCCGGAGGAGGGGCTAGCGGAGTGCGGTCCATTGCGGTTGTTTATAAAAATGGCTCCCTCGAGCTTTGAGCTGACGAGCTCCTGGACGACGCACCTGCGTGCCTGTGCGGGCACTGAGGCCCTTGACGGTTGCTTGGCGTCCCTCTCTTCCACCCCTAACTATTTTCTCTACTGAGGAGGGAAGTTATCCCGAAACCGAGCCATGTCTAGGGCGATATTTTAATACCCGGGACATGTATCAGGTCTAGAGATCATCAGTTCAACAAGTACTTACTTGCACCCACTGGGGTGAACCACTCAAGAACTCCATCAGAGATCATCAGTTCAACAAGTACTTACTTGCACCCACTGGGGTGAACCACTCAAGAACTTCATGTACCAGCTTCCCTTGGGGTGACCCGGAGGAGGGGCTAGCGGAGTGCGGTCCATTGCGGTTGTTTATAAAAATGGCTCCCTCGAGCTTTGAGCTGACGAGCTCCTGGACGACGCACCTGCGTGCCTGTGCGGGCACTGAGGCCCTTGACGGTTGCTTGGCGGCCCTCTCTTCCACCCCTAACTATTTTCTCTACTGAGGAGGGAAGTTATCCCGAAACCCGAGCCATGTCTCGGGCGATATTTTAAAACCCGGGACATGTATCGGGTCTAGAAATCATCAGTTCAACAAGTACTTACTTGCACCCACTGGGGTGAACCACTCAAGAACTCCATCAGAGATCATCAGTTCAACAAGTACTTACTTGCACCCACTGGGGTGAACCACTCAAGAACTTCATGTCTCAGCTTCCCTTGGGGCGACCCGGAGGAGGGGCTAGCGGAGTGCGGTCCATTGCGGTTGTTTTTAAAAATGGCTCCCTCGAGCTTTGAGCTGACGAGCTCCTGGACGACGCACCTGCGTGCCTGTGCGGGCACTGAGGCCCTTGACGGTTGCTTGGCGCCCCTCTCTTCCACCCCTAACTATTTTCTCTACTGAGGAGGGAAGTTGTCCCGAAACCCAAGCCATGTCTCGGGCGATATTTTAAAACCCGGGACATGTATCGGGTCTAGAGATCATCAGTTCAACAAGTACTTACTTGCACCCACTGGGGTGAACCACTCAAGAACTCCATCAGAGATCATCAGTTCAACAAGTACTTACTTGCACCCACTGGGGTGAACCACTCAAGAACTTCATGTACCAGCTTCCCTTGGGGCGCCCCGGAGGAGGGGCTAGCGGAGTGCGGTCCATTGCGGTTGTTTATAAAAATGGCTCCCTCGAGCTTTGAGCTGACAAGCTCCTGGACGACGCACCTGCGTGCCTGTGCGGGCACTGAGGCCCTTGACGGTTGCTTGGCGGCCCTCTCTTCCACCCCTAACTATTTTCTCTACTGAGGAGGGAAGTTATCCCGAAACCCGAGCCATGTCTCGGGCGATATTTTAAAACCCGGGACATGTATCGGGTCTAGAGATCATCAGTTCAACAAGTACTTACTTGCACCCACTGGGGTGAACCACTCAAGAACTCCATCAGAGATCATCAGTTCAACAAGTACTTGCACCTACTGGGGTGAACCACTCAAGAACTTCATGTACCAGCTTCCCTTGGGGCGACCCGGAGGAGGGGCTAGCGGAGTGCGGTCCATTGCGGTTGTTTATAAAAATGGCTCCCTCGGGCTTTGAGCTGACGAGCTCCTGGACGACGCACCTGCGTGCCTGTGCGGGCACTGAGGCCCTTGACGGTTGCTTGGCGGCCCTCTCTTCCACCCCTAACTATTTTCTCTACTGAGGAGGGAAGTTATCCCGAAACCCGAGCCATGTCTCGGGCGATATTTTAAAACCCGGGACATGTATCGGGTCTAGAGATCATCAGTTCAACAAGTACTTACTTGCACCCACTGGGGTGAACCACTCAAGAACTCCATCAGAGATCATCAGTTCAACAAGTACTTACTTGCACCCACTGGGGTGAACCACTCATGAACTTCATGTACCAGCTTCCCTTGGGGCGACCCGGAGGAGGGGCTAGCGGAGTGCGGTCCATGCGGTTGTTTATAAAAATGGCTCCCTCGAGCTTTGAGCTGACGAGCTCCTGGACGACGCACCTGGGTGCCTGTGCGGGCACTGAGGCCCTTGACGGTTGCTTGGCGGCCCTCTCTTTCACCCCTAACTATTTTCTCTACTGAGGAGGGAAGTTATCCCGAAACCCGAGCCATGTCTCGGGCGATATTTTTAAACCCGGGACATGTATCGGGTCTAGAGATCATCAGTTCAACAAGTACTTACTTGCACCCACTGGGGTGAACCACTCAAGAACTCCATCAGAGATCATCAGTTCAACAAGTACTTACTTGCACCCACTGGGGTGAACCACTCAAGAACTTCATGTACCAGCTTCCCTTGGGGCGACCCGGAGGAGGGGCTAGCGGAGTGCGGTCCATTGCGGTTGTTTATAAAAATGGCTCCCTCGAGCTTTGAGCTGACGAGCTCCTGGACGACGCACCTGCGTGTCTGTGCGTGCACTGAGGCCCTTGACGGTTGCTTGGCGGCCCTCTCTTCCACCCCTAACTATTTTCTCTACTGAGGAGGGAAGTTATCCCGAAACCCGAGCCATGTCTCGGGCGATATTTTAAAACCCGGGACATGCATCGGGTCTAGAGATCATCAGTTCAACAAGTACTTACTTGCACCCACTGGGGTGAACCACTCAAGAACTCCATCAGAGATCATCAGTTCAACAAGTACTTCCTTGCACCCACTGGGGTGAACCACTCAAGAACTTCATGTACCAGCTTCCCTTGGGGCGACCCGGAGGAGGGACTAGCGGAGTGCGTTCTATTGCGGTTGTTTATAAAAATGGTTCCCTCGAGCTTTGAGCTGACGAGCTCCTGGACGACGCACCTGCGTGCCTGTGCGGGCACTGAGGCAATTGACGGTTGCTTGGCGGCCCTCTCTTCCACCCCTAACTATTTTCTCTACTGAGGAGGGAAGTTTCCCCGAAACCCGAGCCATGTCTCGGGCGATATTTTAAAACCCGGGACATGTATAGGATCTAGAGATCATCAGTTCAACAAGTACTTACTTGCACCCACTGGGGTGAACCACTCAAGAACTCCATCAGAGATCATCAGTTCAACAAGTACTTACTTGCACCCACTGGGGTGAACCACTCAAGAACTTCATGTACCAGCTTCCCTTGGGGCGACCCGGAGGAGGGGCTAGCGGAGTGCGGCTGTTTATAAAAATGGCTCTCTCGAGCTTTGAGCTGATGAGCTCCTGGACGACGCACCTGCGTGCCTGTGCAGGCACTGAGGCCCTTGACGGTTGCTTGGCGGCCCTCTCTTCCACCCCTAACTATTTTCTCTACTGAGGAGGGAAGTTATCCCGAAACCCGAGCCATGTCTCGGGCGATATTTTAAAACCCGGGACATGTATCGGGTCTAGAGATCATCAGTTCAACAAGTACTTACTTGCACCCACTGGGGTGAACCACTCAAGAACTTCATGTACCAGCTTCCCTTGGGGTGACCCGGAGGAGGGGCTAGCGGAGTGCGGTCCATTGCGGTTGTTTATAAAAATGGCTCCCTCGGGCTTTGAGCTGACGAGCTCCTGGACGACGCACCTGCGTGCCTGTGCGGGCACTGAGGCCCTTGACGGTTGCTTGGCGGCCCTCTCTTCCACCCCTAACTATTTTCTCTACTGAGGAGGGAAGTTATCCCGAAACCCGAGCCATGTCTCGGGCGATATTTTAAAACCCGGGACATGTATCGGGTCTAGAGATCATCAGTTCAACAAGTACTTACTTGCACCCACTGGGGTGAACCACTCAAGAACTCCATCAGAGATCATCAGTTCAACAAGTACTTACTTGCACCCACTGGGGTGAACCACTCATGAACTTCATGTACCAGCTTCCCTTGGGGCGACCCGGAGGAGGGGCTAGCGGAGTGCGGTCCATTGCGGTTGTTTATAAAAATGGCTCCCTCGAGCTTTGAGCTGACGAGCTCCTGGACGACGCACCTGCGTGCCTGTGCGGGCACTGAGGCCCTTGACGGTTGCTTGGCGGCCCTCTCTTCCACCCCTACCTATTTTCTCTACTGAGGAGGGAAGTTATCCCGAAACCCGAGCCATGTCTCGGGCGATATTTTAAAACCCGGGACATGTATCGGGTCTAGAGATCATCAGTTCAACAAGTACTTACTTGCACCCACTGGGGTGAACCACTCAAGAACTCCATCAGAGATCATCAGTTCAACAAGTACTTACTTGCACCCACTGGGGTGAACCACTCAAGAACTTCATGTACCAGCTTCCCTTGGGGCGACCCGGAGGAGGGGCTAGCGGAGTGCGGTCCATTGCGGTTGTTTAGTGAAAAAGAAAGGTGGAGAACGTGAAAAGGGGGCAGGGTACAGAGTTCCTGACCCCCTAGCCTTTGTCAGGGGGTCCCTGAAGGATGGAAAAATTATTATTATTATTATTTTTTTAAATCGCGAGGTGCGCGCACTGTGCGTGCACCGTGCGCGCACCGTCGCGAGGAGCGCACGGTGCGCGCACGGCGGAAAAAAATCATTAAAAAAATAGAATTAAAAATCAAATTTAAGTGTTTAGATGTTAGGTGGCTCTAAAAAGAGCCATTGTGTTAATTGAGGAACAGAGGAACAAAAAAATTAAAAAAATTATGGGGTGCCGCATGTGTGCTGCTGTATCTTGCTCTCTGTTAGGGGAATGCTGGTGTCACCATAAGAGAGAAGAGCATTGCACGCATTGCACCGTATATGCACCTTCTTGAACAGAGGGTGTATATCCAGAGGAACAGAAGCAGGTGAAGCTGCCGCCGCAGATGAAGTGCTCGGCTGAGCTGCCGATGATGTGCTCGGCTGAGCTGCTGCGGATGTGCTCGGCTGAGCTGCTGGAGGGTTGTCTCTAGCAGCTCGAGCAAAAGCCACAGGATGTACTCCTTTAACGTGCCTGATCATAGTGAAAATAATAAAAGAGTATTTCTTTTTGGGATCTCCTCTTGATAAGACAACACCACAAATAGTGCAGGTGACTTTTGGAGCATTCACCTTCTTCTGCCCCTCTGGAAATGTAAAGAATTGCCATATAAAAGAGTCTTTCTGTTTCCTCTGTCTCACAAGGGTCTCCTGCTCACTCCCAGAAGATGACTGCTGCTCTGCCATTCTCAAGTACTGGAGTACTGGAAAAGCTGATCAGCTCCTTCTCCCAGGGAATCAGAAGAAATAATGAGGGGAGTGGGTGTGGTGTTGGAAGTTTCTGGAACTGAAACTACTATAAACAAATGTAAGGTGTTGTTTCTTAATCACATGATCTGAAACTACTATAAACCAATGAAAAGTGTTGTTTCTAAATCACATGACTTGCCGTGCGCGCACCATGCGCGCACGGTGCGTGCACGTAGCACGCGAGCATGCGCGTACGGAGCACGCACGACGTACGCATGCGCACGTGGATCACATACGCATGCGCACGTGGAACACGAACGCATGCGCGTACCGTGCGTGCACCGTGCGCGCACGGTCAAAAACCCTTAAAAAAAAAAGGGTGATGTCATTTGAGATGTCATCAGTGATGTCATGAGTGATTTCACTGACCATGTCATGAGTGATGTAATATGTGACGTCATCAGCAGTGCATTGCGGGCGCGCGAGTTCTAGTTAGCTGAACTAACTATAACAGGGGAATTTCAATGGTGTTGTACGAGTGAACAGTCCAGCTAACTATAACGCCCCTGAAACCTATGGTTTTTTCAGTGAATATATATATATATATATATATATATATATATATATATATTACCTACTGGCGGTCGCCAGTAGGTAGTTATAGTTAGGACCCTGTTTCCATAGGAAATCCGCAACATTCTATTTGGAATAACTTTGGCGCCGGTCGACGAATCCTGGCGAAATTTTCAAAATAGGTGGGGCGCTACGCTCCGCTCCTACCCTGAAAGTCTCGGGGGGATTCGTCAAGCGGGGGCTGAGAAAAAAGGGGGGTCCCAAAACGCGTTTTTCCCATGCATTTTTCTATAGGACCTTTAGACACAGCTACAGCCCGAATGGCCGAACAGAGTTACTTGAAATTTGGCAGAGAGGTAGTCTACAGGTCAAGGAAGTGCCTTTTGTAGGTCTGGTGTAAATCTGTTCAGTAGATCCTGAGAAAATAGCATTTAAATCAATATATATATCTGAGCCAGCTTACGGTGCGCTTACCGTGCGCTTACGGTAAGCTTACCGTACGCGTACGGTGCCGTGCGCGAGAGCGATTCTGATTGGCTGTTAGATCTTAGTAAACATTCGAATCGGTCGAAACCAGGAAGCGGCGGCCGCCATTTTCTCTCTCGCACTCTGAGGAGGGGAGGAAAAACAAAGGCCAAAAACATGTAAAGGGGCTGTTTATACTGCTCCTAACCACATAGCCTTGATTAAGGTGTCCCAAAAGAACCCCCAATGTAAAAAATTTAATTTTATATTTTTTCGCAAAAACGCCGATTACGCTTACCGTACGCGTACGGTAAAAAGTATTTTTTTTTTTTTTTTAAATGTATCCACACTTTCCCCACCCCGTGTGCAAAAGGTGCCTGAATGGCACCTTTTGTGCATGGCATATAAAACATGTAAGAAACATTTAAAATATTACCTTTCGCAACGAAGCGCATAATATGTTCTCCATGTGCGGACGGTGCGCGAAGCGCATCGTGCGTACATGGCCCATCAAGCGTAACGTGGGCACGCGGTGCGCGTAGCGCACCACGTGCCCACCGTGCGTGCATGGCACTAACTGCGTAAAGTGGGCGCGCGGTGCGCGAAGCGCACCGTGCGCGCACGGAACGAACTGCGTTAAGTGGGCGCGCACGCCACGAACGGCGTAAAGTAACTTAGCATTTAAAAAACCGTACAAATTCACTGAAAAAACCATAGGTTTCACACACGTTATAGTTAGGAATTAGCATTTCAAAAACCTTGCAAATTCAGTGAAAAAAACATAGGTTTCACACATGCTATAGTTAGCTGGACATTTTACTGATAAAAAACCAATGAAATTCCCCCGTTATAGTTAGTGCAGGCAACTATAACTCACGCAACCGCAATCCTCTGCTGATGACATATGTGTCTTTATGAAAAAAAAATATTTGTAATATATGTATAGCTAAAATTTAATGGAAGAAGACATGGGCAAATAAGTGTCTAAATACAGTATTAGCATCAGCAGAGGATTGCGGTTGCGTGAGTTATAGTTGCCTGCACTAACTATAACGGGGGAATTTCATTGGTTTTTTATCAGTAAAATGTCCAGCTAACTATAGCATGTGTGAAACCTATGGTTTTATAACTGAATATATATATATATATATATATATATATATATATATATATATATATATATATATATATATATATATATATATATATTACAGTTAGAAATTTAGCATTTAAAAAACCTTAGAGATTCACAGGAAAAAAAACATAGGTTTCAGGGGTGTTATAGTAAGCTGGACATTTCACTTGTACAAAACCATAGAAATTCCTCCGTTATAGTTAGTCAAATGACATCACTGATGACATCATCCAGTGAATGTGGTTTAGTTTGAAATTTAAATATGTATTATGTATATATATACCAATCCGTATTGAAGATTGAGTGGATATATAATTGTCTGGATGGAGGATTTAGTTGCTTTCTGACTGACTGTCTGTTTAAGTGAGTAATTAAAAGTGTCTCACTTAATACATGGATTAGTAACTAAACTATGTGAATGTGTGCATCACTGTCTCTGTTGTTGTATAACATGCTGCATCAGTTGGTCACTAACTATATGATGTGAATATTAGTTATTGATTAGTTGGGTGAGTATTTGTATGGGACACTGAGTTTGTGTGTGGTTGGATGGGGTGTGTGTAACTCTATGCATAGATGTGTGAATGGTTGATTGACTAGGTGTATAGGTTTAAGAGTGCATGTGGAAACAGTTGTTTGGGTGACTGAGTATTTATTTGTGCGATGGTGAGCGAATATATGTTTTAATTGTACATCTTCAACAAAGTAAAAAAATAAAAGGCATTGTATGTGAGAGTTGGTGTATATAAATAGGTATATATAAGAGTCAGTGATTGTGAGAGTAACTATATGAATGAGTGTATAATTGTAATTGTGATTTTTTAACATATTAACTATGAGTTACTATGTGTAAGTGAGTAAATGTAAGTGTGATTAATTTTTTTCAAGAGTGAGAAGGATGACTGGATAACCGACTAAG
This sequence comes from Triturus cristatus, assembly GCF_964204655.1. Classification (NCBI taxonomy): domain Eukaryota; kingdom Metazoa; phylum Chordata; class Amphibia; order Caudata; family Salamandridae; genus Triturus; species Triturus cristatus. The sequence goes on along the minus strand of NC_140590.1, from coordinate 1,757,427,137 downwards.
ATGACTGCTGATGTGTCAATGTCTATATATGTGTACAAGTGCATTTGATAGTGTTCTATTAATTAGTAACTGCATGTATAAGTGATTCTGTTGTTGAATGGGTAGTTGTGTGTATAGACTTAGGAATCAGTGAGTGGGAATGTAGTAACTGGTATTGGTGTGTCAATGGTTTCAAATATGGTACTCTGTATTTTATAGTGAGTGATGAAAGGTTATACTAGTGTATGATGAGGTGTATCAGATTGTCACGTGGGTGATGTCATCAGTGATGTCATTAGTGATGTCACTGACCATGTCATGAATGATGTAATATGTGACATCATCAGCAGTGCATTGCAAGCGCGCAAGTTATAGTTAGCAGGACTAACTATAACGGAGGAATTTCTATTGTTTTGTACGAGTGAAATGTCCAGCTAACTATACCACCGCTGAAACCTATGGTTTTTTCAGTGAATATATATATATATATATATATATATATATATATATATATATATATATATACCCTTTGTCTGCCAGCACATCTCAGTTTTCTCTATATGCTTACCAAATTCTGGACTCAAACCCATGATAAACGCAGAAAAATACTACTGGCAGCATGGGGTCTTTGGCTCCACTATGTTTCTTAAAAATGTGCATACGTCTCTCATAATAAAAATACACTAACTCCTTTGGCTCTTGTGAAGTTCTCAAAATATTTGCCCAATTAATATATTTCTCTGAAACCTTAATTTTCAAATGCTCATTCACCTACTTCTATTTGTCAGCAACCACATCAGATCGAGCACTATTTAATGCAACCATTTCTGGTTCCTCTATCACGCAATTAACAGTAACTTTACACTCGGACAACAAACCACTAGTGAATTAAATTTTAAATGAGTCCACAACGTTTTTGAAATAGTCAATCAATCAATCATTTGTAAAGCGCACTACTCACCCGTGAGGGTCTCAAGGCGCTGGGGGGGGGGGGGGGGGGAGTGCTGCTACTGCTCAAATAGCCAGGTCTTGAGTAGCCTCCTGAATGTTAGTATGTCCTGGGTCTGCCGTAGGAGGTGGGGTGTGATGTGGCTGTGGCGAGGGATGTCGAGGATCAGGTGTGCGGAGGCGCTCTGTATGCGCTGTAGTCGCTTCAGGAGTTTGGCCGAGGCTCCTGCATAGAGGACATTTCCGTAATCCAGCCTGCTGCTGACGAGGGCCTGGGTGACCGTTCTTTTGTTTCAGTGGTGATCCACCTGTAGATCTCGCGGAGCATGCGGAGCGTGTTGAAGCAGGAGGATGAGACGGCGTTGACTTGCTTGGTCATGGAGAGTGTTGAGTCAAGGATAAACCCCAGGTTGCGTGCGTGGTCGGTGGGTGTTGGTGTTGCTCCCAGTGCGGGTGGCCACCAGGAGTCATCCCAGGCTGAGGGGGTGGAGCCAAGGATGAGGACCTCCGTCTTGTTTGAGTTCAGGCGGCTGCTCTTCATCCACTCGGCGACGGCTTTCATGCCTTCATGGAGGTTAGTTTTGGCGGTGAGGGGGTCCTTGGTGAGGGAGAGGATTAGCTGGGTGTCGTCGGCATAAGAGATGATGTTGAGGTCGTGCAGTCGGGCGACGTGGGCGAGCGGTGCCATGTAGACATTGACAGTGTCGGGCTGAAGGACGATCCCTGGGGTACGCCGCAGATGATCTCGGAGGCTTCGGAACAGAAAGGGGGGAGGCGGACGCTCTGGGTTCTGCCAGAGAGGAAGGAGGTGGTCCATGCCAGAGCCTTGTCTCGGATCTCTGCGTTGTGGAGGCATGTGAGTAGGGTGCGGTGGCAGATGGTGTTCAAGGCGGCTGATAGGTACAGGAGGATGAGGGCTGCGGTTTCGCCGTTGTCCAGCAGGGCCCTGATGTCATCGGTGGCGACGATGAGGGCAGTTTCAGTACTGTGGTTGCTGCGGAACCCAGACTGGGACGTGTCCAGGATGTTGTTCTCCTCGAGGTATTGGGTCAGTTGTCTGTTGATGGTCTTCTCTAGGACCTTCGCCAGGAACAGGAGCAGGGAGATGGGCCAGAAGTTCTTGAGGTCCCTTGGGTCCGCCTTGGGTTTCTTGAGTAAGGCGCTGATCTCGGCCTGCTTCCAGCTCTCCGGGAAGGTCGCGGTTTTGAGGGAGATGTTGATGGCCTTGCGGAGATGGGGTGCGATGGTGGCGCTGGCTGTGTTGAAGATGTGGTGTGGGCATGGGTCTGACGGTGAGTGGATGGTGTTCATGATTTTGATGGTGTCGTCGTCGTTTATGTTGGTCCAGGTGAGCAGGGGAACAATGTGAGTGGTGGCCGTGAGGTCTGCGGTGTCGGTGGCTGCCGGGGCTGTCAGGATGTTGAAGCTGTCGTGGATGTCTGCGATCTTGCGATGGAAGAAGGCGGCAAGGGCGTCGCACAGGTCTTGCAATGGTGGGATGTCGTTGGTGTTGGAGCTGGGGTTGGAGAGTTTCTTCACGATGTTGAAGAGCTCTTTGCTGTTGTGCGCATTGTTGTCGAGGCGTCCTTGAAGGAGGCCCTTTTGGTGGATCTGATGGTGTCTGCGGATGGTGCTCTTGTGGGCTGCGTAGCTGTCCGGTGTCGGTTCACAGTGCCATTTCTTCTCTAGTTTTCGGCAGGTTTGCTTGGAGGCCTGGAGTTCCACGTTGAACCAGCTGGCTTTCTTGTTGGTGCGTCTGTTGGAGGGTTTCTTGATTGGGACGAGAGTGTTGGCGCAGTCGTCGATCCATTGCCAGAGGTTGCGGGCGGCGGTGTCGGTGGGGTCGGTGGGTGGGCTTCGGGTGAGGGTGGTGTTTGCTCCAGCTGCGGCGGGGGGCCTGTTGAGTGCGGTGGTACATGGCTGGTTTCGGGAAGATGAAGTGGATGCAGCGATGGTCGGTCCAGTGGAGTTCGGAAGTGTGGTTGAAGGTGACGTGGGAGCTTGCGGAGAAGATGGGGTCAAGCGTGTGGCCGACGGAGTGGGTGGGTGTTGTGATGAGCTGCCTGAGTCCGAGGTTGGTGAGGTTGTCAATCAGGGTGGTGGAGTTGGTGTCGTTGTTCTCGAGGTGGAAGTTCAGGTCTCCGAGGAGGATGTACGTGCTGACGAAGTCGGCAATGGAGTTGCTGAACTGAGGCCGGGGTCCAGGGGGTCTGTAGACCAGAGTTCCTCTGAGGGTGGTGTTGGGATCAGTGTGGATTTGGAAGTGCAGGTGCTCGGAGGTGCTGAGGGTGTCGTCAGTGCTGGTCGAGACTCTGAGTGTGTTCTTGTGGATGATGGCAATTCCACCTCCTACTCCGTTGGTGTGGTCCCTGCGGGTGATCTTGTAGCCGTCCGGGATGGCTATGGCGATGTCGGGTGCCGAGGAGTCGTTCATCCAGGTGTCTGGCAAGAAGGTGACGTCCGGAGAGGATGTGTTGAGCGGGTCCCAGAGTTCGATGGGTGTTTGCGTGCGGAGCGGGTGTTCAGTAGTATGCATCTGAGGTGGTAGCGTCCTGTCACGGTGGGTAGTTTGGCGGGTCGGATGCTGGTGAAGCTGCAGCTCCGGCAGGAGAAGGGTCCTTTGGTGTGCTTCGGGGCAGCCAGGAAGCAGGTGTACAGTCGTCTGGCGTGAAGAGTGCTGGCGTTGTAGCGGCGTCGGGCGTCGTGGCGTTCGTGGGGGCCAGGGGGTCTGGCGCTGGGCACGGCCCAGGCGCGGATGGGCTTGCCTTAGGCACACCCGCTGCGCGCGGCCGCCATAAGAAAGGGAGGTGGGAGGGAGGAGCAGCTGGGAGGCAGGGAGCAGGATGAGTGGGCGATCGGGGGGCGTGGCCACAGGGGACGCAGCGGTGGGAACGGGAGGCAGAACAGGCGGCGAAACGGGCAGAGGGGCACAAAACAGTACAATAAGGGGGAGCAAAATAATATCACAGAATACAGGCAGGAGGCAGGAGGCAGGAAAGGGCAGAACGAGTAACAGAACCTACAGCCTACCACTGGGCTTGAACTCACGTCAGGAGGGGCAGCGGCGAGCACAGGAGCGTGGACACAACAGGTGGTGCTGTGCGGCGTGGGGAGCGACCTGCCTGGAGCAGGGTCAAGGGTCGCTATAGTTGTCAACCTATGGACCTCCTTCTAGCACATTCAGGTTCTCCTCTCGTTTTGGGAAAATTTGTCATGCAAAGCATAAAGATCAGCTCTCGTTTAAGGCACATAGGGCCATATTTACAATTAAAGTGACTCAGTGCGTGCCGCAAGTCACTTTCAAAGCACAGGGATGCGAAATATTTACAACAATATGTTGCATCCCTGTGCTTTCCCCTGCACTGTCACGCAATCGTCTGCCATGCGCCAACGTAGGCACCTTTGCACCATGGTGCAAGGATGTCTGCATCGTGGGGAGATTGTTTTTGTGCAGGCAGGGTCACCTAACTGCACAAAAACAATCAATTGAGGTGATTTCCTCTTTCTATGCTTACTGGAGAATGCAGCAAGCATTGAAAGAGTAAACAAACAAGGAGAAATGTTTAAATTTCTCCTTGTTGCGCCTCATTATGCCACCCCTGGGGTGGCATGGCATTTTAACGTATATCCAGGTTTTCAATTTCTTGTAAATCTGGAAATGCATCAGAATAAATGGGTGTTGCATGGGAGCACCTACAACAACACCCATGTCATGCCTCTTAGAGGCAAAGTGGCTTTACCTGTCCTTGTAAATATCAGACAGCAGTTGCGCTGCTGGTGCGTCACACAACGTTGGGAACACACAGCCAAGCAGGGCCTAGCACACCTAGTAATCATGCTGGACATCTGGAGACGTTCACCACTGGCCACACTGTGTCCATGCATGGTCGAGACCCACCTGTGGCAACCTGTAATAATTAATTTATTAATACAAAGGCAGCAACCAACATTCCTCACCATATATGGTTTGCCGGAGAACTTTACAACCTGCCAAAAATTGTATTAAAGAAGGACCGCAACTGAATGTAAATTAAGACAGTTCTCAGACCCAGTGCTGGTAACTGCTCTCCCAGACGAAACATTCAATTAAACACTGTTCCTTTTTTGCCATACGTCTCTTCTCTGCTGTTTTCTTTAAGGGATTTCATACTAAGCCACATTTGTGTGAGCCAGCCAGGAGCTGATTGGTACCTCAAACCCAACTGCAGCCGAAGGAAGGAGACCCCATTAGAGCAGATTCACTTTTGGGGAACACGAAAGGTGGGCAGACACCAAAATTGATTGGAAGTTCTGTTGAATCCGCGGGGCGGAGGTTAACCCCAATGCAGCTGTCACAGAGGGTAGGAAACTACATCAGAACTTAATCTAAAGCATTTGGCATATGGAAACTACGGAGAAATGTAAAAAGATAACCTGAGCACCCTGCCTCTGACAGAATCCCACACAGGGTGGGATTCGGATTTTGGGGGAACTTGGATCCAGGGAACTGAGATTAACTTGTGTGTGGCCAATTTTACGAGTGTACAACGTAAGTTTAGCCCCACATTTAAAACAAACAAAACTCTCAAACGATTTGAGTTGTATTTGTCCAAAAATTACTGAAATTGTCATAGATTCTCCATTGAAGCACATGGAGACTAAGTTCCCCAGACAGATAAAGAAACGTAATAAGTTTTGCCAAGAGCGCCATTTGCACACGCAGACACACACATTTCCCTGGCCTAAAGAGGGAACATTTGAGATGAACATAAACACATATAAATACACTAAAACACATATAAAGACCAAAAATAAAGGTCAAAAGAGAGACAAGAGAGGAATATTGTTAAAATTCGAAGAGGCTAAAAGCAATAGCCCTAAAATGTAGTTAGCAGATAAACCGTTAGCACCTCCCCCACCATTCGTAGGGCTGAATGTCCTCACACCGGCTCCCCCTGTGCTAGGTTACTCAAACCCAGCAGTAACAGAAGCCAACAAGCCTCCCGCCGAAAGAAGGTCAGTTAGGGCAAAGCCCAAGAGAAACAAAACTAAGTGAGCCCAGACGCATGCGGCATAGTCCAAGTCCCTAGGGAGGGTCTAAATGTTTGACTCCCCCAACATACAAACTCTCAGGGGCAATTGACACCCACACCCCCACCGGTGCAGAGCACAGATGAGCATCAGGGAAGATTGTGGCAGTTCTAGACAGTGATTCAGTGAGCACGGGAGAGGAAGGGAGCTCCAATCCCATGTGAACCAATGATGAGGGAGGGCCTGGGTTTGCCCGGGTGGCCGAGGAGGAAACAGACGGTGAACTCGAGAGCGAAGCCAGGTCAAAGAAAACAGCATGCAGCTCAGAGCAAAAGAGGCAGCCTAGATGGCGAGAGGAAGAGCGATATGAGCGATATGAGCTTCTGTTCAAGAGAGAAAGCGCACGCAAACAGGAATTAGAGCAAGAGCGCAGGACATCAAGTACACGAAAGGTAATAGCAGGGCTCAGAGTCACACCATCTGGGCATAAAAGGAGAAGGGCGGACCGAGAAATAAGGGATCAAGGCAGTCTGGTCCTCACCCACCCTGGATGCAGGAAAAAAAATGACAAATTTGTGTGCACCTGAAGAGAGCATCGACATGGATACACGCTGCTCCACATGGGTGTACGGTAAAGGTACACCTATCCACAAGGAGATAATAGCAAAGGAGGAAGGCAAGATTTTTTTGTACTTGTTCTGCAACCTGTTAACAGACTGGACTGAGGAGAGGGACCATTATGATTGGTCTTGGCCTAGGTCAGAAGCAGAGGATTGCATCAGACATTGAGGAGGAAATTATTATAAGGATAAGCCTGTAGAGTCACCCGGATCACGACTGTGCCCATTTCAGCAGAAGGGTGCAGTGGGGTTATATATGTGCCATGGGCCCAGATGGACAAAGAAAAAAGCTGCTGGATGTGGCAGGAAGATGGGTTACATGCTTCGAGAAGAGCATCGAAGGTATTATACTAGCGATAGGTGACAGTCTGTTAAGCAGGCAAATGGAGAATAGACAAACACAGTTTTCGCCGAAACGTGCATTCCATCAATAACGTTAACAGAGACCCAGCATGATGGGGCCACCTTTAATTTTTACCGCCACTGGATATGGACTACCCTGAGAGGAATATTCCCTGACTGCTCAGATTTAGGAGGTCTGATGGCAGAAACCATGAATCCAGAGGAAAGCATGAAAAATGTATTTATTTAGAATGACGGAAAGATGGAGAGGAGGACAACGTGGGCCAACACAGGCCCACAAGTGACCTTCTTCTACAATATTTTGAGGAAAGGTTTACCCACCGAGATACAAAATGGGTTGAACTGCGTAGTTGGGTTAGATATTAAACCCTGGCAAGAAATACAAGCTCATATACTACACTACCATAAGAATCAGCAAGATAAGATAAGAGAGAAGGCAATAAAGGACAGAAATAAGCCGGGGCAGAGCCACGTACCTTCATGGAGTCCCTGCAAGGCACCTGGTAACAGATGGCAATGGTAAGAACAGCTGTAGCCACAGTGGCACAGAAGGTGGCTGTAACAATGGGGATACTGCTGCATGGCCTTAGAAAAGCACAAAGCAAATAGCAGAGAGACCAGAGGAAGGAGTATACAGTGAACATAGAGGAATGGCCAGAAATCATAGAACAACCAATGGCAAGACAGAATTACAGCTTTTCATAAGAGAATAGGACCCGCGAACAACAAGAGTTGACTCAGCACCTGGGACATAGGGAACACGCACATAGCCATGCATGCCCCGTATTAGCAGTCACAAACAAATCTAAAGAAAAAAGTGTGGTAACGGTACTGGTAAACAACACACCTAATAGCTTCAGGATAGACACGGGGGGAACAAAGTCATACCTAGGGGGCATTATCCATTATCCCATTATCCATTATGGTCCCATTATCCAGAGACTCTATGGACACTCAGGGTTTTTTTGGGTACAGTGATGAGGGTTCCATTCACAAAACCCCTAGAGTTGGAGATAGGAGTTAGCTGCGTGAAGGGTCAGCTGTCATATCATGTCTCATCCCCCATCCCCATCTAACTTATTGGGACGAGATCTAATGTCCAAGCTAAACATAACCATTCACTTCTCAGATGATTGGACAATGTCCTGCTCCACCCCTGGGGCCTCACCCCTAAGACTAATATAATTAAGATGCCTCACCGCAAAGATAAAACAATGGGGCTGGCCCCCACCAATCAGGCAGCCTTCGCTAGGGCAGTCCTAATGATCGTAGTGAACACAGAGTTATTATTGGGAAAAAACGTGCAACTGCCCAATGAATTTATCTTCGCCAGGATGGACACCATTCCTGGAAACATCAAGAGGAAGTGCTGTTCCGCCTAGAGTCAGTAGAGATAAGGCCTGCTTATGGGGTCCTGATGGCAAGCGACCAAGCATGTAGTGTTGGCATGTATCATCTTTGTAACACCTGGCCTCAGTGTACAGGAGATAACAGATGACCATCTGTTCAGTGAATGCCCAGGAGCCTTAGAAATTATTTTTGTGGATTTGATTGAGGTTAGGGTAGAGCTAACAAATAAGGCCCCGGAACCAGTGGCGGTACTGACAACCGTCCAGGAGCAGGATTTGTCATAAATGCCACCACAACTGTGGGCAAGGGGGCTGTATAACATGGGTCTTATTAATACTGCTAAACCTGTGAAAATACAGTTGAGAGAAGGGCCCACCCTACCCAGAGTGTGTCAAACCCATTCTCAAGAGAAACTGACAAGGAGATAGCACCCACAATCCAGGCTCACATTGATCAAGGGTTCCTCTACTTAGGGGTGTCCCACTGCAACACTCCGATTTTCCCAGTAAAGATGAGTAAAGGGGAACGTGGTGCTTGGTACAAGACCTACATCCCCTGAACTACATTGTGGTCCCAAAGTGCCCCATAGTGCCAGACCCCTCCATCATTTTAGTCAGCATACTGGCGGAGGCAAATTACTTCTCAGTAATAGATATACAAAGTGAATTTTTTAGCATCCTGCCTCACCCCGAGAGTCAGTACCTGACCACATTTACATTTCAGGGTGTTCAACTGCTATTCCGGAGGTTACCACAAGGGCACTGTAAATCCCGAAGTATTTTGAATAGAATTCTGAGAAGGGATCTCGCCAACTTCTGACCTAATAGCACCCTGATACGGAACACAGACGACATTGTGATGTGTAGCCCCTCTGAAGAAATCTGTGGTCAGGACATGAGAGCTCTCCTTACTGAAGTAGTGGAGAGGTGTAGTGCAGCGGCCAGGGCAGCTGACTTCGGAGCACAGGGTTCACGGTTCTATCCCCAGCCCTGGCGGCAGCTCAGCCCAGCACCATGTGACTCTGGGCAATAGCTCACTTAATTTCCATGACGGCCCCCAGCGTCTTGAGTTGATTGCGCTTTACAAATACGGATTTATTTATTTATTTTATTTATTTACTATAGTGAAGAAAGAATACAAGGTGGAGAAAAGCAAGGTGCAATATGCACAGCAGGAAGTTAGCTATGTAGGTCAACTGATTTCAGTATCTGATCGAGAGGTCACCCCAGAACGGGCAAACACCATAATAGCTATGCCACCACAACAGACTAAAAAGAGCATGCAAAAATTCTTGGGCCTTTGCAATTACGTTTGGCAGTGGGTCTTTGATTACAGCACGTTCATCTCCCCCTTAGTCTAGGCTATAAAAAAGGCAAAAGCTGGGAGCGAGAACCTAACGTGGACACCCATAATGCACAATATTTTCAGTAAACTGAAAAACAAGATAATGCATTCACCTGTGCTGATGACATCCAACTATGGCATGGAATTCGTCTTATTCAGCCACAGTGACGGATGAGTCATGACAGCCATCTTGACTCAGAAGTATCCTGTGGTATTCAAACCCATCACATACTCCAGCGGGCACCTGGACTCAGCCATAAAGGGCCACTTTCCATGTGAGCAAGAGCTGGCAGCAGTTGCTTTTGTCGTCAGTAAAAGCATCTCCATTGTCATGGGGCACCGCTGACACTGTATGCACAACATTCAGTGTTTTCAGTTATACAAAAGAGTAAGAGCACGCTGACTATTCAACGGGTTTCGGGTTACGAATTGATGCTCACTAGACCATTTCTAAACATAGTCCAATGCTGACTGGTAAACCCAACCACCTTCGTAGCCCATGAAGTGCATGACGGAGAGGAGGGTCATGACTGTGCAACATACACACATGATGGGATCAGCCAGGTGGAGCAAGACCCTATCCCAGACAGTAAGGCACTGTTCCTTGACGGGCTTTCTGTGATTGATCCGGAAACAGAGGAAAGGCAAATGAGGTCAGCTGTAGTGTTGTCTCTCAGCCAAGCACCAGCAGCAACTCTACAGGTCACATCACAGCTAACCCTCCTATCACAACTCTCAGCACAGGCAGCATAATCAATAGTGTTATTTGAAGCTCTCACCCATAGCATGAGGAAGGCAGTGACAATTTACTCGGATTCAGCCTATGTCACCACCACCATGCACTCGAGCATAGGGAGGTGGAAAAGACGAGGTTTCCTGAAATCGGACGGTGCCCTTGTCATGCATAAAGACCTCCTCGAACTGCTCATTAATGCATTGACCCTGCCGAAATGGGTAGCTGTAGTAAAGTGTGCCACACATACTGGGGGTAAGGACTTCATATCACGAGGAAATGCACTAGCCGACCACACGGCAAAGAAGGCAGCATATGGTACAATTTGGAAAATCCACGACATCATCCTATCAGGACATACAATATACAGAGACATCTGAACTATGCCTGAGAGAATTACAGGAAACAGCAGTATCCTCCCGAGAAAGACCTATTGGAGGCAAGGGGTTGCACACAGACAACAAACGATCTTTTATATCGGCATCCACCCATAGGGAAACCCGTTATGCCCCAGATCCTAGTAAACGTAGTTCTGGCCAAATTGCACCTTCCAACTCATGCTGCAAATGAAAATATGTTGGAAGAACTTCAGACTGATTGGTTCATTCCCAATGCTGCAGAGATAGTGGTGATGTACTTAAAGGATTGCACCGTCTGTCAATTATAGTCACCCAAACCCACATTCAAGGCCACAGCTTCATCCATTTCCAGACCAAGGGGACCCTTTAAGGCACTGCACATCGACTTCATCAACATGATTGGTCAATGTGCTAACTACAGCTACTTGGTTATAGTGGTCTGTCTGTATTCTAGATGGGTCACAAATGGGCAATAGCGTGCACTGTGATGCCAAAGCAGTGGCCACTTTCCTGGTAAGGGAGGTATTACCCTAATTGGGGGGGCAGACATTATTAGGTCAGACAATGAGAAATACTTTGTCAACACCATGTTTGACAACATCTGTACCATACTAGGAATCATGCACAAGTTAACATCAGCTTATCATCTCCAAAGTAATGACATTGTAGAAAGGCTCAATGGCTTATTAAAAAAAGAAATAAGTAACATTTGTGCCACCCTCAAGAAGGAATGGCTACACTGTCTAACTCTAGCCTTGTTTGCACTAAGGAACACGCCAAGAAGTAACCTCTATCTCACACCCACACCTGATCACATCTAGTAGACTGTTGGGGATGCCCAACCCAAAATCTAGAGCCAGGCTAAATGCGGAGACTAGCTCCAAAACACCGGGGGACGAATTACATGTATACTTATCAGAGTTAACTAAAATGTTTAGATTTTTGTCCAAAAACGTCAGCCACAGAACATCTAAGTACACCACCACCAATCTGCCATATGCAACCCCTCAGCGTGGTCAAAAGGTGGACATTCTGAACTTTGCAAGAAAATGGAAAGAGGCCAAATTCAAGGGGCTATTCAAAGTGGTCTTTTCAACACCCACCTCCATCCAAAGTAGAGGCAAAAAATGTGTGGGTCTACCTTTCTGATGTGCGATTGAACCTCGGCATGATGTAGCCTCCACCAACTAAAAAAAGTGAACCTGTACGAACTGTTCAGCAAGAACAAAGACACCAGAAGACCACAGACAGCTCCCAGTGGACCAACGCCAAGACCTGCAAGGTCAAAACAAAGTTATGTATGATTGCATTGTTATGTTCAATATGCCTGTTATGGGTAGACCCCCACTTATTTACTGCCGAAGAACTGCAGAATAAAAAGGAGTCTACTCAAAGGTTACCAAACCACATGCGTAGGGAATCTCTCATATGTCACCTACAACTACACTAAACAGAACACCAGCATCCCACCTTCACTTCACAGCACAGTGTCCTTTTGCATAACACCTGGTATCAGCACATGACCACAGTCACCCAAGCATCAGTCAGGTCATGTTACGTCTGTTTGTTGATCCCGCATGCAGTAGGCACAGACAGGTTTTACTTGTCCCAAGAAGTAGCCCCCGAGAAAGCAAAATGCCTCATTCCCCTCTATCTATGTAGAATAAGCACCAAGAACCAACCTAACAAGGTAGAACCAGACAGGGTAGTAGTAAACTTGACGCAATATAAAACCACTCCAACAGCTTTATGGATTCTGACTGAACCTACAGATAGGATGCTTGGGAAGGGCCAAATAGGGGAAGATACCATATGACCCCGAGATTTCCTGGAGAAAATATTTTGGAGGTAGCAAAACCCCCCACACAGTGCATAAATACATCGGCCCCAGCGTCCGTCTGCGGACCAAGAGCTGCTCTTAGTGCAACCAGGGCGCTTTTTGAAAACAACAAGTGTTTTCCCAACATAGATTTCCAATTTAGGGCTGTCCAGCTCTTGGATGTGAGGGGAAATGGGTTTCATGGGTGAGGGTTGAATGAAAGCATGACCACCCCATGTAAGGAAATCTTGCACACCGAGGTGTGTGGATTCACTTGAACAGAAGGGAAAGCACAACCCCTTGTAGTGCAAAAACTAACCATGTACTTCTTATCTTTTAAAGGAAAAGGAACAGTTCCAATAGGCATGAATGCTAACTGCAGAGGGATTCTATATATTCCAAAAAGCAATGGGGCAACTCCACGATGATGAATTTCTACTGGCAATGGGACATGTACGCCGACACCCAACTTGTTCCTGGATGCAGAGGACTGTGTTCCCTGATAACGGTACACACCACAAACCTGGTCATTCCTGGAGAGGAGATATTGGGCTTGTATCAGCACCTGTTGAGGAAGAAGACAACCTTCCTGCACCAAGCTCCTTAGGGACCTGTCCTACTCCGAGAAAAAAGGCCAAGAACTTTCAAGTGCTGATGGACCCTAAACTTAACTTTAATACCCAAGAGAATCGTACAATAGCAACATGAACCTGGATCATAAGGATGCTTATGAAAATCTTTTCTTTCATCCAGCAGTCTGCTTGTAGACAGGTCGCTCTTGCCCTGGTAATGTCCAGACTGGATTACTGCAACTCTTTGTACCTTGACCCGAACAAAAACACGCAGCACAGACTCCAGGTAACGTAGAATGCACTGGCTAGGCTTGTTCTGGACATTCCCAGGGGGCAGGATTGGAGACCCTTCACTGGCTTACAATTAATAAGCACATTAGCTTTAAATCTCTCTGCATGGTACACAAGGCTCTTTATCTCCCATATCCTACAAGATTAAAAGCCATTTTTGGCTGGTATGTCCCAGGGAGACACCTTTGTTCATCGCTTCAACTCCAGCTCATGGTGCTGAGAACTAAAAGAAATGGAATTTTCTACGGCTGCAAGCAAACTCTGGAACACTCTTCCACAAAATGTAAAGGCCATCCCACAGCTCTTGCCCTTCAGGAAGGCTCTTAAGACCTTGCTATTTCCCCTGTAGAGGCAAATCAACAGAAGACTGTTCCTTATTTCCCCTGTAGACAGTTTCCGAATCTGAAGTGCTAGTGGACTTTCCCGGATTGTGATCTATAGCGCCTTGATGCCCTCAGGTAATTGCTGAACTCTATAAATTTAAATCACATCAAGCTCGCAAGAAGAGAGCTGTGGATTGTTTTGGCTGGACAAAGTTGAAAAACAACCCAGAAGAATTCAGACTATTCAAAGATGCACAAGTGTTGGAAGGAGGGTCGATACCCTACTTTACTCTGCGCACAAAAGCTATTGCCCATTGGCTCGAGATAACCCGGTGAGAGATGCTTTAGATGATGAACTATAACAACACCACGAGTGCCAGTACTGATACTTACTATACTAATTATTTTAACCAATCACACGTGACACTCATAGTGACTGAAAAAAAGTAAATTTAAATGTTTCTTCTTTTTTGTTTCTTAAAAAGGATTTTTAGATAAATTCAGTTTCAAGAACCTTTTTCATTCATATTATTATTCAAATGAACAATTATAACAATTTTACATGAACCACAATAAATTCCACACATATACAACATTAATCCTGTATCACATATATGACAAGACTTTCAACATCACATTTTAAAGAATGGATTAGTACATGAACAAGCTCAGGTTCCACATTTTGACAATACAGAAAAAAGTTTTAGGAACAAATATATAGACCGAGACCGACAAAAAGAAAAGGAAGGAAAAGAGACCCAGAGGGAGGTTGAGAAATTGTTTAGAAAAACAGTCTTCAGTTTTTTGAAAAACAACACAACCCCAATAGGGACATTTGCCAGCCCGTGTAGTATTCAGGCAACCAAAGAAACCATATACTTATGTTTATTTATTTAATCAAGCAATTCATAGGAAAGGGTTAACCCAATACTCAATTGTACGGTTCACTTGTTTAGTTAGATAGATAAAAGGTTTTGAACCCCTATTAAGACTTGGGCGGGGTTCTCCTCAGGACCTGGAACGAAAGGGATCTAAAAAAAAATTAAAAAAATGTGCTCGTGTTACCACTTATTCAAACAATTCACTATGCACTCCAACCCTTGAAAAATGTCTATTCTTGATTTACCTAGTAAAAACTTTCTTTGCACGGCACTATCTATGCCACTTCAAATGACTGTGGTAGAAAAAACTGTAGGAGGAAAAGAAGAAAGAAAGACAGGGAATGGACTCAATCAATACAATTGTTTTCAACAGTGAAAGATAATTAAAACAGACTGTCTTCCCAGGGAATGATTGGAGGGTTGCAGAAAGATTTGTTTAGCACTTACTTAATTTGGTTTCTAATCAGGAAGCGGGGCAGTGGCTCGCATCACAACAACTTGTTCGTGCTGGTGGAGAAGGTGTTTTTATGATGATGCGTCTTTTGTAAAAAAAAAAAAAAAGAGAATCGGAAAAAAAGGGTGATGAATTGCCTGTCCGGAGCCCGTGGGGTTGTAATTATTGGTGATTGATGATGACCAGCACTGAGCTCCTCCTCAATTTGAGGAAGGAAGAAGTATTGAAGGAGGGGTGTGTGCCAAGGTTGGTGCAGCCTGCTGCACATTCATTTCAGGGATTGACATGGACAATGGAACACTAACCATCCAAGCATTGCAAAATTTACAAAGAGACATGCGAGAAGAAGGAGGTGCCCCTGAACAGGAGGGTTTTTAATTGGTTCTCCTGGCTCCCACAATTTATGTTGCCAGTTATCGTTGTGTTTCTATTGGTATGTGGGGTTATACAGTTGGGGATCACCTGCTGTAAAAACGCAGTCCTCAAAATGTGAAGAATACAAGTAAACAGAAGGGTAGTTATTTTCAAAAATGAGCTTAAGGATCAACAGTTCCCAAATAAAGTGACCATCTAAATGCAAGAGTTAGGTAGGATAGTTGAAGAATCAACTAGAGGGGGAATGGAAATATGGAATTGGATGCATTTGTCGAGGATAATGATATTGCATCCTTATTGATAGATTTGCCTTTTGTGAACTTTATATCAACATCAACTCTCAAATTTACATTAGTATCCAATATCTGACCAGTAGAGCTCTCTTTTCAGCTGCTTATTTGATTTCGAACTTTATCAGATTTGGCTTTCCAAGCCAGAAGCCTGCCACTCTTCTCACCATATGAGAAATTCTGGAGTTTACTGACCTTCCATCTGTTTATTAAAATGTTATCCAGAACACCCTTATGTTCTAATTGGAGACTCTCCAGTTCCTTAGTAAGAAGTGGTATCTTATAAAAAGACTCTAAGGAAGCCTTTTGTAATTCCGGCTCCTTAGTTTGAATATTTTTCAGGAGGTCGGTCTCTCTCTTCCTAGAACTGCAACTCTTCCTAGTCATAATAGATGTAGCCAAGGCCCTTAAAAATGCCTTAAACGCATCCAAGATAACCTGGATTTTCGCTGATCCCTTATTATCTTGAAAAAAGATCATAGCCTCTTCTCGCATCTTTAATTGGACAGCCTCATCTAATAAAATTGTCCGGTCCAGAGTCCATCTTGTTACACCTTTCTTTTCTTGAAATCTCATAGAAAGGCATACCGCAGAATGGTCGGAGAGTGTAGCAGGAAGATGTTTGACCCTTCCAACTTCCTCATATAGACATTGATCAATTAAAACATTATCTATGCGGGAGTGATGACCATATTTTTTGCTATAAAAGTGTATCCTTCTTATTCCCCATTTTAATTTTCCAAACATCTACTAAGTTTAGTTCTTGAATCAATGTCTTGGGTGTAGCCATTGAGTGTGAAAGGGTGTTATATTTTATTTTTGAAGTTCTATCCAAATCTGGTCTTTGGGCTAGATTAAAATCCCCTCCAATGATCACTGGGCTATTAATTAACAGAAGAGCGGCCTCCAATTTAATTAGCGGATCTGGATTGTCCTGGTTTGGACCATAGTAACTAACACATACTAACGCCCTATTCGGGATTTTAATGTTAGCTAATATCCACCTCCCCGAAGAGTCTGTAAGGTGACTTTCCTGTCTAATACCACTATTTGATCTTATAATTATATCTACTCCTCTTGTATTACCCCTCGGATTGGAACTAACCACATCCTGAACCCAAGATTATTTTTTAAACATGTTCAAACATTCGCTCTCTTCTAGATGTGTCTCCTGTAAAAGGATAACATTAGCCTCGGATTTCTTAAGAAACTCCATAATATGGGCCAATTTTTTCATAGATCTCACCCCATTCACGTTCCATGAGGTGAGATGCACCAGGTTCTTACCCATTTATTAATTGCAGAGACTCCCGCCCTCCTAATTCATAATATGAAAGAACCATTAACTCAAGATAGACAAAAAGGGCCACGAAACTTAACAACAAAATACCAATACTATATGGCTGATTGAGGACACTCATTTTTTCTTTTTTCTCCCACATGCTCCCAACACCCTGTGACCTCAGTCCCCACCGCCCCCCCAGAGAACCCTCCCAACTATCTCTTAGGGCGCAAGCGCCTTCGAGATACCCCCATGCTAACAAGGCGAGCCCTGATGCCGAACCCCAAATTAACACACACATATCCACATATTTACAGGCATAAACACTGTTACTATATTGGCTTATTACCATAGAAAAAAAGAAAAACTATCGCCACTATTAAACTAAATTTTTCCCCCTCAATTCTTTAGCACCTTATCGGTGCCTTATGGGTGCCAGCAGACCTCAACTCCGTGCTATTTACAAATTATTTACAAGTTATATTTCTTCGATGTGACCTGATATAGATCTACTCTCTATTCTGCTCCTCCCATCTGCTTTAACAGGGCAACTACTTCCTCCGGCTCACTAAAGTTATACATTTTATTCTTCCACATGATCTTCAACATAGCAGGAAACTTCATATGTACTTGCGCACCCCTAGACCGGAGTTCATTCATTTTTTAGCCTAACAGCCACTGCCGCTCCGCTGTTCTTTTGCCCATATCAGACCACATTAAATACGTAGAATCCCCAAATGTCAATGACCGTTCTTTTAATGCCCGGGCTAAGACAAGCTCCTTGATTGAGTAAGCAAGGAAATAAACCAGTATCTTCCTAGGGGCTTTCCTCCCTGTCTGTATCCTATAGGGATCTCTGTGCACTCTTTGGAGCTCTTTCCCCCAGTCTATATCAGCTCTATCTGGGAATAGCTCGCCCAACAGCCGACAGACAAAACCTTTTATATCTGCCCCTTCTGCATTTTCATTAATTCCCAAGAGACGTATATTATTTCTTCTGGCCTGGAGCTCGAGCCTTTCCATTTCCTGCTGTAATTCCTTATTCCCTTGATTAAGCTTCTCGATCTCTCTAACATTGGAAGCAGTGGTCTCACCCAGAACCTTCACCTCCTCTTCCAAGTTCTCACTTTGTTTAGCTAATCCGTCGATCTTCTGCTCAAGGATCTCCCCTCTATCCTGGATCTCCTTTTGATTACTTTCAGAAGTCTCGAATTTAGCTAAAATTTCTTGTCTCAAGCTAATCAGAAGGTCCACTAGCTGACCTCCTGAGAAGAGTGGCAGGCTTCTGGCTAGGAAAGTCAAATCTGATAAAGTTTGAAATCAAATAAGCAGCTTAAAAGAGAGCTCTACTGGTCAGATATTGAATACTAATGTGAAAATCGGAGCCGAAGTGCGGGGATATATGGCCAAATTATATAGAGAGGATACTGTGCCCGGGTTGGAAAGGAGTAAGGATTTTCTGGAAAATGTTGAGCTCTCTTCCCTAAATGAACATCAAAGAGAATATTTAGCTTCTGGAATGAGGGAAGAAGAGATACAAGCACAGATGAGAAGGATGGCAAGAGGAAAGGCGGCTGGGCCAGATGGTCTTCCGATAGAACTGTACCTATCTCTTGAGGATAATATAATACCAGTGTTCAAAGAGCTTTTTGATAATTTACTGAGAGATGGGGAGGAACCCCCGGCATCTTGGGCGGAGGCTACGATAGTTTTAATCTTAAAACCAAATAAGGACCAGCTGGAAGCTGAGTCTTATAGGCCTATATCCCTTCTGAACACGGACTATAAGGTGTTCACGGGGATATTGGCGGCCAGGGTCGCTAAGATTATAAAAAGTGTAATCCATAGTGACCAGAGGGGGTTCATTCCTGGAAGGCAGCTTAATGAACTTACATGTACAATGCTGGGTATAGGGGATCTGGCAGAACTTTTAAACCTTCCAGTAACCCTGGTGGCAGTTGACGCTGCTAAAGCGTTCGATCAGGTCCACTGGCCGTACCTCTGGGAGTCTCTTAGAACTTTTGGATTTCCCGAGAACCTAATTAAAGCAGCTCAGTCACTTTATAGCGTACCTAGAGCTAGAGTCTTAGTTAACGGGGAATTAACTGAATGGTTCAGCATTATGCGGGGTACAAGGCAGGGATGCCCATTGTCCCCCTTGTTTTTAATATTTATATTGAACCTTTTGTGGCATTAATCAGGCAAGATCCCTCTATCCTCCCATTTAGATATAAGAGCTTTGAGGCAAAACTAGCTTTATAAGCGGACAATTTAATTCTCTATACGCAGAGTCCCAAGGATTTCATTCCTAGCTTGTTGGCTAAAGCAGAGTTGTTTGGGAAGGTCTCGGGGTATAGTGTAAACAAAGATAAAACGGAGTTATGGAGTGGAATCAACTGTCTCAGACTCTGGGGGTAAAACTTCAGATGCGATATCTCGGTATTATAATTACTCAGAAGCTAGCTGATGTCCCTACGGTCAATTGGAGGAAGACCAGTCAGGAGGTTGGGAAATTATTGATTAGATGGGCAAATCTCCCTCTTAATTTATATGGTAGGGTCAACTTGATCAAAATGATCATACTTCCAAAAATTACTTTTCTTTTTAATAATATACCCCTCCCATCTGATAAGAATGATGTAGCAAAATTACAGGGCAAGATTGGAAGTTTTGTTTGGGCGCCAAAAGGTTCCCGTATATCATGGAAAAGGTTGAGGAGAAAGTTGGAGAAGGGGGGACTCTCTTTGCCAGATCTATGGATTTACGCACACGTGTTTCATTTTCAGAACTTTAGGATGTTACTAAATAGGCCAGATGATTCTGCATTAGGCACTATCAATGGAGCAATGCTTAGCGATTTGGGAGATGAACAAGATCAGTTCCTTTTTTAGTTTGGGGACCCAAAGTTTTTCAGAAAAGTAAGACTTAAGATTTTGTTACAGGCAGTAAAGAACTGGGTTTATATACGGAACAAATTGGGAGTACCTTATTATTCTGACTATTCGCCGATTTGGGGCTCCCCAGGCACTCCAGAATGTCTGGATGACTTGCTCAGTCTACCTTTGAACCAAGCAGGTATCTCTCGGTGGGGAGATCTAAAAACAGGTGTGGATCTGATTACTTGGGAATCTCAGATTTTATGTACTCATGGACAACTAACCAGATTCAAATATTATCAACTCTCTGCTTGGTGGGCTAGGCAACATTGGGAGGAGCAGATGGATGATGCCTGGCTAATTCAAGCTATGAAAATGGGGAATATCAATAAAGAAGTGGCTTTGTGGTATCGAACCTTGATTGAAGCAGAGGATGATTTAAATCAGGATATCCAAAAGCTCTGGTGAAATGATGTGGAAAATATTAATCTGAGCGAGGCTTGGCTGGGCTCCTTTACATTGCTTCGAGAGACAGTTAAACCTGTGTATCTCAAGCGTAACCATCTTTTCCCTCTTTATCGGGTTTATTGGTCCCCTGCGAAGTTGACAACATTTTCCGGAACTCAGTATGTTTGGTCGAGATGCCAAGATCCCTTAGCAACTGACTGCCATATGTTTTTATCTTGCCCAGTGATTACCAAATTTTGGATAGACATATGTGAATTTTTGACGGATGTAACAGGAATCCAGATAGAAGTAACACCGGTACTTATATTTTTTGGACTAGGCCAAGATAGCATTTTGGCTTCAAATAAAATGGCTGCTAGATTAATTTTTTATGTGTTTTTATTGGGTAGACGAGATATCTGTAAAGCTTGGAAATCGGCTGTTCCACCTCTTTTCTCTGAGTGTAAAAATAACATCATACGCACAAGCCAACTAGATATGGCGTGTGACCCTAGAGGTCAAGAGAAGGTATGGGCCATGTTGGCTGATTGGTGTCAGAGGAATGGGGTCCAATGATTAAGTCAATAAATAGCTGTTGGTTCTGGTCCACCTCAAACTATGTGCGTGAGGGGTAGGAGTGGAAGCAGCTAGATTTCTTGTGTGGAAAGACTCTATTCCCATCCGGCCCTCAGTAAGGTAACGGAGTATAGCAAACAAGTTAATTGGCAGAACGAGGGCCACAAAAAAAACCACAAAAAAATATCAACTCGCAAATTTGTAGTTAAACAGGCCCTCAGACCAAGGCCTGGTAAAGTCAGTTGATAGGTCATAGGAGGGAGGGTGCATAGCTGGCAGGTAAACAAATGTGCAGGAAAAACTTGATGAATCCCACAGATATGCACAGGCACATTGCAAAGGGTCAAAGGAGATTGCCCTAATAAAGCACATATGGCTGGAGGGGGTACACACATTCCCAAAAACACCATAAAGTCAGATGCAAGACAATTTAGGAACAATAAGGGTCTAGCACACATAGTGATCATGAGGTCCCCATGCCTGACATCTGGACACGTTCACTACTGGCCACACTGTGGTATTCCTCAGGGCTCATCCCTCTCCCCCTCACCTGTTCAACATTTATTTCTGCCCCCTGTTTCATTCCCTCCAAAGTAGGCGAGTGAAGGTATATAACTATGCAGCTGATATGCAGTTGATATTCCCGATTGACGAGATGGAGGAATCTAAGACCTTCTTCCAAAATACCATGCTTTTCATTAAAGACTGGATGAGTCACAACGATCTTAAATTAAACTCTGACAAAACAGAGATATTCATTTCTAATAACAGACTCCATCATTGGACGCCAGGACACTGACCAGCTGCATTGGGCACCCCACCTATCCCTAAGAACTCGGTCAAAAGTCTGGGGATCAAAATCAATATCAACTTCTCAATGCATGAACAGATCAGTCTTGTCACTTCCTCGTGCGTCTACCATCTAAGGACGTTCAAGAAAATCAGGAGATTTTTTACTAGGGAGGTAAGCATGGTAATCATGCTGGCCTTGATTACGTCCAGGATGGATTATGCCAATGCTATCTATTTGGGTCTCCCTGCCAATCAAACCCATAGATTGGAGCTGATCCAGAATCAGGCGGCTAGGTTAGGCTATCAGCAACCGAGACACTGTCCTACCAACCCACTAATGAAGCAGCTTCACTGGCTTCCTGTGGCCCAGCGGTCCATGTTTAAGACAGGCTGCATGATTGTCAAAGCACTCCACGAGACGGGCCCCAAATTCATCTCCACAAAGATTTCATGGTACCTTCCCAAACGGAATCTCAGATCAGCCTCTATGAATATGCGGACTATCCCCAGATTTAAGCATAAGAGAATGAGTGGTTCTCGCTTCTCTGTACTCAGCCCAACACTACAGAATTCCCTACCGATTGACATCAGTCTTACGTTTGAGTACATCAGTTACAGGGAAAAACTGAAAACTTGGCTGTTCACCTAAGACTACTGTTAGAGCATACTTCAGGACGGTTCTCCTATCTCCGATAGCGCCAAGAGACCTTTCGGTGAACAAGCACTTAATTAATCCCCCAAACATAAACATAATATAACTGTGTCCATGCAAGTTTGAGACCCACCTATGGTAACCATTATATAATTAATTTATGACTCCAAAGGCAGCAACCAACATTTCTCACCATATATTGGTTTGCAGGAGAACTTTACAACCTGCTGAAAATTGTATTTAAGGAGGATGCTTAGTGAATGTAAATTGAGACAGTCCTCAGACCCTGTACCTGTAACTTTTCACCTGGCCAAAACGTTTAATTAAATGGACTGTTCCTGTTTTGCCAAATGCCTCTTGTCTTCTGTTTAAGGGATTTTATATTAAGCAACAACATTAAAACAACAGTAACCAAACCACCAATTGAGCCCAGAATCAACATTGCATAACCAAGCACTTCACATGCAGCGTAACAATCATTTCTCATTGAAAACTTCAAATTCTCAACTGCACATCAGAAACACCAAACAAACTTTACAAACATCAGTCATTCTACCCTATTTATATTTACAGTCCATATCACTTGGGTACAGCACTGGAAGTCAGATTTCGATGCACAATCATTCAGGCTATAGATACTCTTCAACATGCAAACAACCTCTACTACTAGAATAACTGTGTGGAAGCAAACCGATGTTCTCCAAAATCAGGGCACCACAAGATTTACCTCAAACAGTGTTCCCACCTTTCACTGGGTCGGTGACGGTGTTGAACCTCAATTTCATGAGGCTATGTGTCCCCCCAGAGCATCAAAAGGAGAAAAATTACAAGTCCTAGCTCTAGCAAAAAAACGATGGGATGAAAACAGATGGCAGGATCTAAGAAAGGCATGTGAAAATAAAAATCAAAAAGTATTTTGGGATGTGTTAAAATGGGGCAGAGAGAGTTGTCCCCTAGAGCCGACAAATCATGTAAGTCAAGGGCAATGGGTAAAGTATTTTCAATCCCAATACGCCGGTGGTGTAGACAACAGAGAGACGTTTGATCTCTCATACACCTACTATGATGGCCCGGCTTTTAATGAAGCCGATGTCAAGACTGCTTTGTGTACTTTATCGGGAAATAAAGCGCCAGGTCCTGACGGAATTCCAGCTGATATATGCCTTTCCAATAAAGACAACTGGAACCGATATATCCTGGTTTTAATGAATGAAATTGCCAAAGGCCTGTCGGTACCAGAGTCATGGAAAGAGGCAGAGATAATCCCAATATATAAAAAGGGTGACAAGTCATTACCTGGGAATTATAGACCGATAAGTTTTTGAATATCACCACGCAGAAAGTCCCTACCATGTATGTCCTGCCAAAAATTCATAAAAATGCCACTTTACCACCAGGGAGGCCGATCATCTCAGCCTGTGGTTCTATTTTAGAGCCTTTGGCAAAATATGTTGATTGCTTCCTGAAACAGTTTGTTCCTGACACTAAAGCGTACGTTCGAGACACAATGGACTTTATTTCCAAAGTCGAGGGATCGATGTTCGATGATAACCAAAATATTTTGGTTACGTTTGACATCGAAAGTCTCTATACGAACATTCCTCAAGACGAGGAACTCTTGATTATGACACTGGTACTAAACAAAAGACCTAGACCACATCAGGTTCCAACCGAGTTTTTGATCTCTCTGGCGAAAATATGCTTAAAAAGTAATTTTTTCATTTTTAAAAATGACCTGTTCCTCCAAGTAAAAGGTGTGGCCATGGGTTGTAACTTTGCACCGGAAATAGCCAATTTGGTCATGGATCAATTCGAGACCTTGTTTATCTTCAATGAGACTGGCCCATTTTCTGCGAACATTGCGAGATGGGTCAGATTCATTGATGACATTTTCTTGATATGGAATGGCAATAATGAAGATCTAGATGCATTCCACACTTGGCTCAATACACGCACACCAGATTTGAAATTTACAAAAAATGCAAGCAAAATTCAAATCAATTTCCTGGATGTTTGGGTCAAAAATAACGAAGGGCTATTAGAGGTTAGTTTATTCACAAAACCTACGGATAGAAATACTCTTCTAGCATATAGCTCAGGGCATCCACGACATCTTAAGGATAATTTACCATATGGGCAATTCCTTAAAATACGCCGGAATTGTTCGAAGAAAAATGACTATTTTGATAATGCAGCCACCTTGCGGACAAAGCTTTGTAATAGAGGGTATCCAAAAAAACTGGTCAGGAATGCACTCAAACGAGCTTGGTTTACACCTCGGGAAACCTTGCTAACACCAAGGAGCAAAGAAAAGAAGGATCAGCTTACCTGTGTGTTGACTTACAATCCCAAGGCAAACAAAGTGAGGCAGATCATCCAAAGAAATTGGCGGTTGATCGACCATTTAGGGTTGGCTAAACCGCTCTTTTCCTTCCTAAAAGGAAAAAACTTGAGAGAATATCTGGTTAAGGCCTCCAGACCATCAGCACCGAAAAGTGATGTAAGAACCATGATGGGACTGCCACCAGTACAGGGACATTTTAGATGTCAGAATTGTGTGGTATGTCCCCAAACAAGTGACTCTAAGTTCACAACAATTGGGGATCAAAAACATATTCAATTGGGCTTCTCGAATTGTAATTCGAAAAACGTAATTTATTCAATTGAATGTCCGTGTAAAAAAACATACATTGGCCACACTACCCAAGCTGTGAAACTTCGCATTCAGCAACACAAATCACGAATTCGGTGTAAAACCTTAGGTGCTCTGTTGGTCCAACACTTTGTCGAAATTGGACATAATGAGGATGAATTGAGGTGGACTGTTTTGACAGTTATGCGCCCTATGAATAAAACCATCTTGCAAAGTACCCTGAATCGTCAGGAGACGAGGCTCATTGAAAAATACCGGACAGCAATAGATGGCCTAAATGATAGAGATGAAATTTGGGCACTGATACAATAAGAGTTTCATCAACAAACTGAGACCCTGAATGCAGGATTTACAAGTGTATCTAATTCTGTCAGAAGAGTGTTCCACATGTACAGCCACGATGTATGCATGTATATATATGTATAATAATATGTATTTTTAGAATGTGAGCCATGATATTTACAGGTTTCCTTACTTTCTTTGTTTGCACATGGAAAATATATATTTTTTTTCCCTTCTATTCACTTTGGCTTATAATTTATTGTTTATGTATTTCCTCTTATTTATTTCTCTTTATAAGAATTAGTGATGTTCATTTTCCTTCCGTATTTTTAGGAAGGTTGCACACCATTTCTAGTTTGGGAAGCACCTATAATATCAGATACATAGCGTCTTCCTATTCGGAAATATAAGAGGAGCGTTTAATTATTTTGCCTCAGTACAGCTCCCTTCTAATATGGCCGACTCGCTGCCTGGTTTTTCCAGGGAGGTACTTAGTCATATGTTACTGTTTACAACCAGGAAATAAGGTCCTGACATCCCGTCCCCACTACTCCATTTGCGCTGCGGGATAGGTGAGAGGAAGAAAGCGAGAGAATTGGCTTCGGAATTGGTAGAAAACTTAGGTAAGCGCATACGAACTTGAGATTTTTTCCCCCCCCTTTTTGAGATATTCTTAAAGTAAGCAGACTTTTATTTATTTTATTTTTATTCTTGTCTCCTCGTGCGCAGTGTCTTTTTATTCAGTTAGTCACCACGCCGGACGGCTCCCCTTTGAAGAATTGTGAACACGGACAGGGGGCTTCGTTGCCACCAGACCCAGGTATTCAGAATTAAGTGAGATGAGGCTTCTTTAGTCATTGGAGAAATGCTTTAGCAATTGCTCGATTCTCTCCATAGAATTGAAAACAGATGGGCTGGACTCACACTCTCTCTAGTACAATTGGTTCGCTGAGCGGTTCCATCGACTCGAGGTCAGTCCTTTACACCGGTCATCCCCGTAGAGAAGCTCCTCTAGTTTCCGGTGTCTTACTCTGTCTAGATTTATTGTTTCTATAGTGCAGATATGTTGGTTTGTTTGGTGAAGGTATCCAGAATCACTTTTGTTAACGATAGAGCGAGTATTTCTGCGACCTTTAAGCACATTAATACATCCAATAAGCTTTAGGTAGTATTGTATTATTATTAAAGATACTTCCTGCCACTAGAATCGGCTTTTTCTCCTTTTCTCTTTTTCTCCTCATTTGTAGTGGGACTTTTTGTCTGCGTTTCACGTTAGAGGTGGAGGACCTGTACAGTGCAAGGCGAGTTTAGAAGGGTTCGCGTAATGTATATGTTATTTGAGTGTGCTTCTTTTCCATGTAGATTGCTGCTGCTTTCCTTGTCCTGAAGAGGCCAAAAGGAATTGATTGGCTGAAACGCGACCGCGTCGACATTTTGGTTTCACAGAGGGCTCCAAAAAATTGGAATGTGTTGGTACTTATGAATTTCGCATTGCTTTTGAACTTATGGAGATATTGTTTTTCCTATGCAATGTATATGCCCTCATGGATGTCCACACTATTGAAAGGTGGATCCTTAATTTAATACTTATTTTTGGACAGTAGCGTACTTGCGTTTAATGTACATAGGTTGTGTCTTGTAAATATATGTTTGTTATACATGCTCAGCAAAAAAATGAAGAATGAAATGTGAATTTATATACACACGAAAGGATAATTAAAAGTATCCTTTTGCAAATAATTTCGGCCTATTTGTTCCTCCATACTGTTTTTTCTACATTGTAGACAACAGAGAGACGTTTGATCTCTCATACACCTACTATGATGGCCCGGCTTTTAATGAAGCCGATGTCAAGACTGCTTTGTGTACTTTATCGGGAAATAAAGCGCCAGGTACTGACGGAATTCCAGCTGATATATTCCTTTCCAATAAAGATAACTGGAACCGATATATCCTGGTTTTAATGAATGAAATTGCCAAATGCCTGTCGGTACCAGAGTCATGGAAAGAGGCAGAGATAATCCCAATATATAACAAGCATTTGCAATGCAATAGGTCTCGCATTTACGCGAGTTTAAGCTATTGGCATTGTAAATGACAATGCCTTTTATTTTATGTTTTAAAAACCAAAAGATAAATAAAAGGCATTAGCATTTACAATGCCAATAGCTCAAACTTGCGTAATTGCATTGCAAATGCTTGTTTCTTTGGGGAGGGGAGAAGAAATCAGAGCAAAATATTATTAAGAACACTGCTTTATTGCTCAACAAAAAAGCAATGACATTTCATGGGTCATCTAATCACAATTTAAATAAAAACACGTTAAAACGCAAATATCCACAAAAACCATATCTGCAGCACTGGCGTAAAAAGAAAAACTGAACAAGTTGATCTAACCCACTAAGTAAGCCAAATGATTACCCAAAGAAAAGAAGAAATATTATCCTGATTAGAAAACGTTGCAGGGTGTATACGGAGAGAAGAAAACACTGAAGACTAACAAATAATGGCCAAATACAGGGTGAAATACCATGACCTGGAGTGAGAAACATGTGAGCCAGGATTAAACTGGGGGGCCCAGCTCAGGTCATGTGAGCAGTGTCACTGCGGCAGCAGAATGAGGACCGTGGTCCTGTAGGATGTCCTCCCTCATGTCATGTGCCCAATGGCCCAAAAGTAAAGACCCGGAAACATATGTATCTCAAACTCCAATGACATGGAAATGCCACTCATGCATTGGTTGTCTACGGTGCCAACCAAAACCAGAGCTGCAAACTAAATGTACCCTTCCTTAAATCAGGAAGCAAATCCTACAAAAATGGGCATTGGATTAATTAGCATGTATAATTATGACAGGTCGTCAAATGAAGGGCTATCTCATAAACATCCCTAATATAGCCTCCTTTTACAGTCATAGGTGAGGGGAAAACGAATCTATATACCTTATATATCCTTCTAAATATGTGACTAAAATTTTTTGTTTTCATATATAAAACTCATATTTGCGTTATTGCCCTGACAACCCACACGATGGGTTGTTTACTTGGTGGAGTTAGTCGACTTCATGGTTTTCATTATATAGAATGTAAATAGATAATGGTCTGAAACGGCCCTGTCAGGGTCAGCACTTGTACCCTGCAGTAGGAGCGGACCAATCTGTCCATATGAGCCACAGAATATATCTAATTTACATGATTGGAACATGTAACCAACAGTCTGCATGCTGATCTCCACAGCATGCACATTTACCCTCTGAGCTGCCTTACGACGATTGAAACGTGCACTTTCTGGCACGAGTTAGCCCCGCACCCTGGTCATTATGAGTCCGAGCCGCCGAGTGCGGATTAGTCACTACCAAAAATGACATGGAAGGTAAAAAGGACATGGAAGGTAATGACTCTACGTTTGCCACCGTCACCAAAACTGCAATTACCAGAAGGGATTGGAGTAGCCAGTTTCACAGTTGGCAGGAGGGGGACATCGATTAGATCAGCAAACCGATCCACACATGCCAAGAGCCTACAATATCTTTGCTGGCGTCATATATGATGTCATCAGTGCCGTGGGTGATGGTGTGACATTTTCAGTGGTGCAATCATTGATTTGTTATGTGTATCAAGCGGTGGTAAAATGTCTGTCGGACTGTGAAGGGGTAGGGGGGTCGGGAATGATTACAATATCTCTGGCCGAATCAGGAAATACCGATTGTAAAAGGGACCGTAGTGTTTACTTCACTTACAAAATAAGCACATCAACGCCTCGTTGGGTGTTTAAGCGCTATACATAAAGAATTACAACACAATACAAGCCCCAGCCAGACTCTTCTGAAGGGCCCTTGCGTGCAGGGGGAGTAGGATCGGTGCCCATAGTCGGTCTGATGGGGTCAAGTGAGCAGAAACACACAGGCTGAGCACAGAAGCCAGAGTTAGGGCCTAGGTCGAGGGGCTACTGCAAGGGGGTAGGTGGGGGGCTTGGGAGGACACCAGTGCCACCATCCCAGCCCGTGATCACACACCCACGTCCGCGCGCTTTCTAAACAGTAAGGGGGACTACAGTGAAGAAATCTTTGTTCCCTGTCGAAACCCATGACTTCATGGAGGTGCACAAACATAACAGGCATGGGCTGGGTGGGGGAGAAGTAACGGGAAGGGCGGATGGAGGGAGGGAGGGAGAGGAGAAACGGAAACGGAAGGTAGACGGCCTGAAAACATGCTTGGAAAACAAAAATAGTGCATTCTCATTTTAAAATTAAAGGCCTTAAAAGACACAAGACCTGTTCTGGAAGTTAAGGTTATAAATGCAGTCCTGAAAGCAGCGAGGGGGCGGGGTGTGAAAAGATAACAAGCACCAAATGCAGGCGGCCTTTGGTAGATTGAGTGAAGAGAGGAGGACAAAAATAAGATATCACGCAGCCACCAAAGCCGCAGTCCTGAAGGGGCGAGTGTCAGTAGTGAGGTGAGGAGAAAACCCCACACAGGGAGCGCATTAACAATTGCGCGTAGGTTCCCCGGGCCGGAGGCCATTAATAAACAACAATTCTAAACCAGAAGCTGAGGCAATCCTAACAAGACAAGGGACAAAAAGCTAAACGAGACCTATTGGTTGATTGGTGATTGCGATCAAACATCAAAGCGGCGAAAGTGAAAGTAATCGCGCTAAAGCGCGGCGCGCGCGCCCGCGCACATGCACTGTAGCTCTAGGCTGGCCTGGTAGCACTTTTTGGAGCCCTCTCAATAAGTCTCGCCAGACCAGCGCATGCGCTGGGTCAGGCGAGACCTAAAAAGGGTGACAAGTCATTACCTGGGAATTATAGACCGATAAGTTTAATTGACTCATCCCAGAAGATCATGGGACGCCTGGTGTTAAATAAAATTCAGGATTGGATTACGGAACAAGATATTTTATCTCCTTTTCAGGCTGGTTTCCGGGCATGCACAAGCACCATTGATCAAACGTTTCGTCTTACACTACTTTATTGGAAAACGGTGATTTTGGAAAAAGGCAGCTTATATGTTGCCTTTGTAGACCTGAAATCAGCCTTTGATCATGTTTCCCGTAATAGATTGTGGTGAGTACTGCAAGATCTAAAGATGCCCCACACTCTATTGGCCCTCATAGCTAGACTTCACCAGGATACTTACGCAAAAATAAGATGGGGAAGTCAGGGCCAGGTTACTTCCTCTTTTAGAGTTGAGAGAGGTGTGAGACAAGGCTGTGTGATTGCCCCTACTTTGTTTTCCATCTTTATCAATGGGGTTGTAAAATTCTTGTAGGGTATCCCAACGGATGCTCCTAAATTAGCGGGTGTAAGGATTCCAATCCTTATGTTCGCCGATGACACATTGCTAATTGCAAAAACACCGAGCGGCCTACAGCGAGCTCTATCTCTTTTTGAGGAATTTTGCCAGCTACGAGGATTAGAGATAAATGTCTCTAAAACAAAATACATGACATTTAATCCCCACAGATCCTCAAGAGGAACGATGCTGCTGAATAAGTGTCCACTGGAGCAGGTTAAAGAATACAATTATCTTGGGGTCGTAATACAGAGGGATATGAAATGGGGTAAGCAATTGGATGTGGCTACATTGAAACATCGTCAGCTTGCTGGTACTCTCATAGCCGAGTACAATACATCTTATACAAAACCGGTTAGCCCAGTCATGACTATTTACAATATGAAAGTCATCAGTGCAGTCCTTTACGGGGCTGAGTTATGGGGACATAAAAACCTCTCTAAACTGACTATAGCGGAAAATACTTTTCTACGGAAACTTACAAATCTTCCCCAAAGTACACCAGTGCTGCCACTACTCAGTGATCTGGGTAGGAAGGCATTGGCTGACAGTGCCAGACTACGCCCTTTACTGCATTGGCGAAGAATCTGGACGAGTCCAGAATTATCTTCATACGCTGAGGCTTTTAAAGATCTAATAAGAGCTGACCAATTAAAAAAAATTAAATGGCTACAGTATGTTAGATCAATGCTAGGAAACATCGGCATTGGTCGCACTTTGGGAGAATCCTGAAGATGTTCGGTTTCCCTCGAAAGCCCAATTGAAGGAAAGATATTGGGGTTGGGTGGAAGCCAACATCTTCAGGAATAGTGACCCATCGACCTTGACAGGCCAATTTTTGATGGTTAAACAATCACAAAGATAAGAAATGTACTGTTAAGAAGCCGCTTGATAGGAAGCTGTTGTTCCAGCTAAGAGTGGGTACACTGCTGGTTAAGTCTTTTACAGCAAGTTGGGGGTTACTAGCGGATATGTCCTGCCCCCTTTGCCATGCACCCACAAAGTCCTTGGCCCATTTGTTATTTGTGTGTCCAGCATATATAATTTCACAGCGTATTTGGCTGGCCCCTATCTGTCGTCTTCTGGGCACTCGTAAATGCGAGGTTGCACTTAGACTAATTTGCACTGAAACATGGCTTCCGCTGCTAATAGCTAAAGCCAAATCTTTAGGATGGGCATGGATAATCAGATCAAAGGTGATTGTGGCATCATAATTTATGAATATTGAATTGTTTACCTTTCTTTCTCATCCTTTGCATATCGGTGTATATTGAAGAGAAAATGTAATTGCGGCTTCGTATTGATTGATAATGGTTTGTCAAATCTGCTTCTATTTGCACATTGGTATATAGTCTTGAGTAGGATTCCATGTATTTTATTATTGTTCTTTTTATTCCTATGGCTTTTATAACTTTTTTTAAAATATTTTTTTATATATAACTGGTAATTTATTGTGTAATGGATTTCTGCTTTTATGATTAATCATCGAATAAAGCTTTTATGACTGACTGACTGACAAGTCATTAAATATCTCCAGTTTAAGATTGATATAGGGCCACTCAATAACTGAATTCTAGATCAATGAAAAGTTAAATTACAAAATGTAAAAGTAAAGCACTACTGCTTCGATGCCATGAAAGCACTCAAAAGCACAGTTATATAGAGTATGCAAGAATCTAGAATTATTCTCAAATGGGCAACAAAATAAATAGAACAAGCACTGGCATAGCCAATAGGTCTCGCTTTTGGGACCTTATAAGTATTTAGTTATGCAGCACAATATCCTTGGTACAACACCAACTGTTGCATGGCAAAACACTTAGAAGGTCCCAAAGGCGAGACCTATTGGCTATGCCAATGCTTGTTAAATAATTAGTCGCACATTTCATATACAAACGGTGGTAGATACTGAACATAGCTCATGACTTTTCTGACCTCTTGTGGCAACTGGATGACACTGCAACCACTAGCATATGAATGAATGGTAAACTTGTCTGTATCCTCCAAATCCGGAGAGATGCTCTCCTACCAGTAGTAACGCACACTTGTAAAGCATAAACAAATACCATAGGAAATGTCAATAAGAGCAGTCCGGGAAGAAATACAGTGAATGGAAAAAAAGCAGAAGGGCGCAGTCACCCCACACATCGGATATTAACCCACTAATTATCATTGCGACGTGATCACAAGGCAGAACGTAGGCGTAGGCACATGGTAGCGGTGGGGGCCTGGAGGCCAACTGAGGCATTTGAGGAGCAATTTAGACCCAGGACGTAATAACAAGTAAAACAAGTAGAAAAAGTGCGCGCGCGCTCCGTAGAGATGCTCTCCTACCAGTAGTAACGCACACTTGTAAAGCAGAAACAAATACCATGGGAAATGTCAATAAGAGCAGTCCAGGAAGAAATACAGTGAATGGAAAAAAAGCAGAAGGGTGCAGTCACCCCACACGTCGGATATTAACCCACTAATTATCATTGCGACGTGATCACAAGGCAGAACGTAGGCGTAGGCACCCGGTAGCGGCGGGGGCCAGGAGGCCAACTGAGGCATTTAAGGAGCAATTTAGACGAAGGACGTAATAACAAGTAAAACAAGTAGAACAAGCGCACGCGCTGAGCGAGTGGTGCGTGCGAGCGCGCGTGATGGCCAAAGTAGGCTGGCGAGTGGTGTGCGATGCGGTGCGGGGCTGAAAGCTGGCGGCTGCGCGCGTACATGGTCACGTGCACGCAAGCGCTAGGCCAGCCAGCAGCACTTTGAAAACTCAGATAGAAAATGTCTCTCCGAGCAGCGCATGCGCGCTGACTCAGCGAGACCTAAAAATGGACAGCATCCCTAGCAGCAACTCTATCTCAAGGAAAGACTTTAGACTCACCCACAAAAATCGAGGCTTTGTTTATATATTACTTTTGCATATTAAATCAAACTTTCTGCACATTTTTCATGGTGTGAACATATCTAGCATTTCTTCAGCAAGTCAGAGCACATGAAAGAAAAATTCCATATTAAATCAACATCTAAGCACTAACCCACTATATGAATTATTACTCAGCACCCTCTATGCTAACTTCATCTGGAGATGCTCCAACAAAATAAGATACATCAACAATAATAGGTTATGTGAATAAATAGGCCTCAGTGAACCAGTAAAAGACTTTGCAACGTGTTACAATTTACAGCTAAACCAGGGAAGGTTTATCAGGAGCAGAACAATAATATCAGTGGAAAATAACTATATACATCTCAGCTTGGCTCTGGGTTTTGGAGCTTGTCGGGAAAGGTTGTGTGGAGGGGTGGAGGAAGCACTGAAAAAATGAAAGAGATTACTTTCATCTTGGACACAATGGCGTTTTGCACAGAAGTGTGGTCTAGTTTGCATACATTAGAGAAACACACTTCTACACATCATAGGAAATTTGTTTCAAAACTGATCACATACTATCAACCTGTACATATGAAATTCTGGGTATAAAAGCATTTTTCACTCTGTTAATGTTCCACAAAAATGCGAATTTTTTATGGTTTCAGGAATCAAGGTCAATTTTTCTGGTCACTAATTTGTGTGCGGGAGTGAAGGAGCATTTGTAGTTGACCTCAACCTACCTTTTGACACCTGACTGGAATTAATTAAATATTAGAAAATCATTGAATCTATAACTTTTATAAGAAAAATGTGTTCTAATAATGTTACAATTATTCAAATTATTCTTTCTTAAAATGTTCTAGGTTAATTTGTAGCTACCAGCTTAATTGTATGTGGTAGTACACAAACAGTTTGTGTGGTAGTACACAAACTTCTACCAACACATTAAAAACAAACTTACTTTCTTCCATGGCTAGTCAAATTGCGCAATGCAGTGTGGATACTTTTTCTTCTGTGATCTGATCTGGGTGTTGGATTTTCAATAAGGTTTTTCTTCCTGAGTTGGCATTTTCTATCATGAGGGCCCAGTTAGGGGGGCGTGGCTTCGGCGGCCACGATGGCGGACATGGTTTACTGAGGCTCCCGTCTCGGGCGGCATTGCCGATGCTTAGAGAGCGTCACTGGGATTGCTAGCCGGCCACAGATCCGGCGGAACCGGCACAGCTGGGGGTGCGGTGACAACGGAGGCTCGCAGACACCGGAGAGGGCGCCTTTCGGACGGAGCCGCGAGGCGGAGGATCTCCTGCGCCGCGATATCCAAGATGGCGCCGGCGGCCCCGTAAACAGCTCGACAGCGGCACGGAGGCAAAGCAGAGGGCGTGGAGGAGCCGCGTCTGCCCGCGGCGGGGCTCGGACCCATCGAGCCCCTGGAGACCCGGCCGAGGTGCGGAGACGAGCCGGCCCCCTCGTGAAGTTGGCCGCCCTACGGAGATCGGGAGCAGACCTGGCCGCCTCCCCTCCCCCACCTCCTCGTCCCCCCCACTGGACAGCCGGATGGCCCGCTGTGTCTGGGACCGAGGGGGCAACGAGGCAGTGCTGCTCGCCGGCGGGGGCTCTGGACCTGCCCGGGCGGGCGCGAGAGGTGTCGCCTGACCTCCGCATAGCCGCCTGGGTGGCTCGGCGGCCTGCAGCGGGAGTTCCTACCTTCGGGGACGTTGCGGTGGTGGAGAGCCCCCTGGTGGAGGACGCGGCGGAGTGCCCCCAAACACTGCAGGTACACGGGGTGAAAGGTGTGTGACGTGGGGACGCAGGAGACCGTGACCAGGGATGGTGACGTTGTGACCCCAGACCTCCTTACCAGTTGAGCGCACCCCCTGCCTGACCTCGGCGGGGCCGCTCGTGCGTTGCGTGGCTCCACTGCATTCCCTCCACAGTGGCCCATGATCTACGAGGGCGGCAGCTGTAATTTCTACCTGTGACGAGGACGCACCGGCAATCCACTGGGGCATCATCAGTGTGCCGTCGCCGTGTATCTGGCTCGGGGACGCCATGGTGGAGGGGTGATCCAGCGACCGGGACGCTCCACTGGTGGCCCCCCCCTCTAACGGGGGTGCTTCCTCCGCCTAGATCAGCGTGTACTGCTCCATACATGGACCCCCCGGGCGGACACGAGAACCCAGCACATATTTGGGACTACCCGCCCTTTGTTGGGGGGCCGCAATTGAGCCGGGTGCCCCTCCCCACCTCCTACACCGGATTCGGCGCTGTGGCCAGAGGGACCTACGGATCTCGCCCGGAGGAGTTAGCCCACCTCCCTCAAGCCAACCAGCGATGGGGAAACCACGGTCCACGCAGCAGAGCGCGGTGCCGGAGACCGCCCCAGAAAAGATGCCAAAAACTTCTACTTGGTCCCCCAACACCGCGCCTTCATTGGATCTCTCCATTTCGGACAAACTAGATAAAGTCCTTGCAGCTATTGAACTCTCCCGGATCTCAATGGAGGAGCGGCTCGGCACTTTGACGACGGAAGTTAATTTGCTCCGGGATGATCACCGCAAGCTGGCAGATCGGGTGCGGACGGAGGAACGGACATTGGAGGAAATGCAGCCCACGCTGAAAGAACATCAAAAGACACTCCAGGGAATCCTCACTCCGCTTGACTGCAGTGGAGGAACGGGCACAGGACTTGGAAGGCCGCTCGAGACGCTGCAATATTCGGGTGGTGGGCTGCCGGAGGGGATTGAAGGGGCAAACCCCATAGACTATCTGGACACTTGGCTCAAATCCTTTACCCCAGCTGCGGACCGAACAGCGTTTTTCTCGCTTGAACGAGCCCATAGGGTGCCGTCCTGGAAACCCATTCCTGGAGCGGCCCCCCGCCCACTGCTCGCTAAATTCCTTCACTTCCGGGATCGAGATGCAGTGCTCCGAGCGGCACGGCAGGCGGCGCCACTTCGAATAGAGGACAAGCAGATAATGATTTTCCCGGACTATGCCGAGCGGTGCAACAACAGCGATCCTCTTTTCTGAACGTTAAGCGGCAGCTGCGGGATAATAACATGCAGTATGCTTTACTTTATCCAGCTCGCCTCAAGGTTCTCTACAAGGGCTCCTCAGTCTTTTTCACGACTGCCGAGGCGGCGCATGATTGGGCGGATCAGCACTGCACACGGACGCCCGATACCCGCCCCAGAAACGGCTCACCCTACAACACTTTCCGTGCCAAAAAGCGTCCCATGAAGCCCCGTCACGTGGAGATGAAAGTAGCTTCTGGCACCCACGACTCGCCGGATCTGGAACAGATTATGAAGGAGAGGCGAGAAGCGCTGCAGGCTGTCATAGATCTCCGCTCCACCCAACATACCGAATCAATTGATCGCCCTCCACACATCTTTTCATCAGAGGGTGAAAATGACAGTGATGACACCGCATCGGGAGTGGGCTCCGTGGCGCCCCCCAGGGTCACTCCACAAACGGCAGAAGGGCTGCTAGATGGACAGGCATTTCCCTCCTCACCGTGAGGCGCCCAAGAACAATAGACTGCCTAATTTCCATCCTTACGAGTAATCTTCAATATGTACCCACTACTGCGGATGTCGAGCTTGGCACATTCCTAGTGACGCGTAATAATCCTTTTCCATGCCTGTTAGACGCATGGACGTGCAGCTTCATGTCGCCACCCCCCAACATATAGAACAGGTTCTTTCCCCCGGAGTTACAGGGAGAAGTTTGGACACACCGTCTCTTGGACGTTGAGTCCTTTGCATTGGGACTGTTTCCCATACCCCAGCGTACTGTTTATTTCCCAGTTCTTACACATCCCATTCGTCATGGCACCCTACACCCGCAAGATCAAACGCCCCAGCGGCCGGGATCACTGGTTCGTTATTCATCACCCGCGCAGCGAACCCCTAGGACCCCATACACCGACCACTCAGATCGGCATATCCCCCGGCCCGCACACTAGACACACTACATGTGGCACAGAGGACGAGTGTTACAGACGTTAACATTATCACGCTAAATGCACGCCGTCTACACACCCCCCGCAAGCGCTACGCGATCTATGCCTACGCGAAGCGTCAGACAGCATCCATCCTTCTACTACAAGAAACCCACCTTAATGTAGCGGAAGTGGGCAGGGTACAGGCGAAGTGGCGGGGCCTTGTATGCGCTACAACCTACTCATCATTTGCCCGCGGCACACTGATCTGGGTTCGACCGGGTACTCCGTTCCGGGAGCTCCAGCGGGTGGTAGACGGGGAGGGCAGGTTTGTCCTGTTGGAGGGACTGCTGGACGGGCAAGCCGTCCTACTGGGAAGCATATATGCTCCGAATGTTGACCAAGATAAGTTTTGGGACAGACTCACGAAAATCCTAGCCCAATTCACACATGTACCTTGGATACTCGGGGGAGATTACAATTGTATCTTGGATCCCGGATTAGACCGCTCCTGCCCCCCACTGCCGCGTTCCCCTACTCACAGACAAATCGATAGATTTAAGGCATGGGTAGCGCACTGGTCACTCACAGATGCATGGAGACTACATCACCCTCATACACGCATGTACTCCTTTTACTCACAATCTCCGAGTCAGACTAGATCGGTTTTTATGCACTGCAGCGGTGCTCCCTCAGGTCCGTCACACAGATTACCTGGGCAGAGTCATATCCGACCATGACGCCCATTTGCTGAGTCTTTAATGGCGACCCCCTCACCCCCCCGTCCCCACGTGGTGCCTATCACGCGATTGTCTGAAGGATCCAGTCTTCACGCATGAACAAGAGTGTAGTATCCGAGAATACTTTGCCCGCAATGCGGGGACGGCATCCTCAGCCCTGGACGAATGGGACAGCTTTAAGGTGGTGGCCAGGGGAAACTGCATTCAACAGCGCGTCGGGGTGAAACGCACCCTGGAACAGGCCCTTGATAAAGCCGAAAAACGGCTTGCTAGCGCCACAAAACTCACTGACCAATTGGCGGCAGCGGCAACACAGCTTGCCCATGCTAAATCGGAGTATCAGGGAGCGTGGGCGGACATGCGGCGGTACAACTTCCGGGCATATGCGACTCGTATGCACAAAGATCGCGACAAGACAGGTTCGCTGCTGGCGTGGCTAGCTAAACAAGACACGGAGCTGCAGCCCATCACGTCCATAATTACGCAACGAGGTGCCTTGGTACACTCCCAGGACGAGATTCTCCAGGAATTCTGTCAATACTACTCGGAGGTCTATAACGGCCCTCGAGCATGGAGTCAAGGGACGATCGATCGCTTCCTCGACCCTCTCCCTCAGATATCTGCCGCAGAGAAAAATGACCTAGACACGACGATACATACTTCAGAGATCACACATGCCATACGTACATTGGTCCGAAACAAAGCCCCGGGCTTGGATGGGTTCCCGCTAGAATACTATGTCACCTTAATGTAGCGGAAGTGGGCAGGGTACAGGCGAAGTGGCGGGGCCTTGTATGCGCTACAACCTACTCATCATTTGCCCGCGGCACACTGATCTGGGTTCGACCGGGTACTCCGTTCCGGGAGCTCCAGCGGGTGGTAGACGGGGAGGGCAGGTTTGTCCTGTTGGAGGGACTGCTGGACGGGCAAGCCGTCCTACTGGGAAGCATATATGCTCCGAATGTTGACCAAGATAAGTTTTGGGACAGACTCACGAAAATCCTAGCCCAATTCACACATGTACCTTGGATACTCGGGGGAGATTACAATTGTATCTTGGATCCCGGATTAGACCGCTCCTGCCCCCCACTGCCGCGTTCCCCTACTCACAGACAAATCGATAGATTTAAGGCATGGGTAGCCCACTGGTCACTCACAGATGCATGGAGACTACATCACCCTCATACACGCATGTACTCCTTTTACTCACAATCTCCGAGTCAGACTAGATCGGTTTTTATGCACTGCAGCGGTGCTCCCTCAGGTCCGTCACACAGATTACCTGGGCAGAGTCATATCCGACCATGACGCCCATTTGCTGAGTCTTCAATGGCGACCCCCACACCCCCCCGTCCCCACGTGGTGCCTATCACGCGATTGTCTGAAGGATCCAGTCTTCACGCATGAACAAGAGTGTAGTATCCGAGAATACTTTGCCCGCAATGCGGGGACGGCATCCTCAGCCCTGGACGAATGGGACAGCTTTAAGGTGGTGGCCAGGGGAAACTGCATTCAACAGCGCGTCGGGGTGAAACGCACCCTGGAACAGGCCCTTGATAAAGCCGAAAAACGGCTTGCTAGCGCCACAAAACTCACTGACCAATCGGCGGCAGCGGCAACACGGCTTGCCCATGCTAAATTGGAGTATCAGGGAGCGTGGCCGGACATGCGGCGGTACAACTTCCGGGCATATGCGACTCGTATGCACAAAGATCGCGACAAGACGGGTTCGCTGCTGGCGTGGCTAGCTAAACAAGACACGGAGCTGCAGCCCATCACATCCATAATTACGCAACGAGGTGCCTTGGTACACTCCCAGGACGAGATTCTCCAGGAATTTCGTCAATACTACTCGGAGGTCTATAACGGCCCTCGAGCATGGAGTCAAGGGACGATCGATCGCTTCCTCGACCCTCTCCCTCAGATATCTGCCGCAGAGAAAAATGACCTAGACACGACGATACATACTTCAGAGATCACACATGCCATACGTACATTGGTCCGAAACAAAGCCCCGGGCTTGGATGGGTTCCCGCTAGAATACTATGTCACCTTAATGTAGCGGAAGTGGGCAGGGTA
Organism: Triturus cristatus; assembly: GCF_964204655.1. Taxonomy (NCBI): domain Eukaryota; kingdom Metazoa; phylum Chordata; class Amphibia; order Caudata; family Salamandridae; genus Triturus; species Triturus cristatus. The sequence goes on along the minus strand of NC_140590.1, from coordinate 1,757,386,944 downwards.
CAGGCGAAGTGGCGGGGCCTTGTATGCGCTACAACCTACTCATCATTTGCCCGCGGCACACTGATCTGGGTTCGACCGGGTACTCCGTTCCGGGAGCTCCAGCGGGTGGTAGACGGGGAGGGCAGGTTTGTCCTGTTGGAGGGACTGCTGGACGGGCAAGCCGTCCTACTGGGAAGCATATATGCTCCGAATGTTGACCAAGATAAGTTTTGGGACAGACTCACGAAAATCCTAGCCCAATTCACACATGTACCTTGGATACTCGGGGGAGATTACAATTGTATCTTGGATCCCGGATTAGACCGCTCCTGCCCCCCACTGCCGCGTTCCCCTACTCACAGACAAATCGATAGATTTAAGGCATGGGTAGCGCACTGGTCACTCACAGATGCATGGAGACTACATCACCCTCATACACGCATGTACTCCTTTTACTCACAATCTCCGAGTCAGACTAGATCGTTTTTTATGCACTGCAGCGGTGCTCCCTCAGGTCCGTCACACAGATTACCTGGGCAGAGTCATATCCGACCATGACGCCCATTTGCTGAGTCTTCAATGGCGACCCCCACACCCCCCCGTCCCCACGTGGTGCCTATCACGCGATTGTCTGAAGGATCCAGTCTTCACGCATGAACAAGAGTGTAGTATCCGAGAATACTTTGCCCGCAATGCGGGGACGGCATCCTCAGCCCTGGACGAATGGGACAGCTTTAAGGTGGTGGCCAGGGGAAACTGCATTCAACAGCGCGTCGGGGTGAAACGCACCCTGGAACAGGCCCTTGATAAAGCCGAAAAACGGCTTGCTAGCGCCACAAAACTCACTGACCAATCGGCGGCAGCGGCAACACAGCTTGCCCATGCTAAATCGGAGTATCAGGGAGCGTGGGCGGACATGCGGCGGTACAACTTCCGGGCATATGCGACTCGTATGCACAAAGATCGCGACAAGACGGGTTCGCTGCTGGCGTGGCTAGCTAAACAAGATACGGAGCTGCAGCCCATCACGTCCATAATTACGCAACGAGGTGCCTTGGTACACTCCCAGGACGAGATTCTCCAGGAATTCCGTCAATACTACTCGGAGGTCTATAACGGCCCTCGAGCATGGAGGCAAGGGACGATCGATCGCTTCCTCGACCCTCTACCTCAGATATCTGCCGCAGAGAAAAATGACCTAGACACGACGATACATACTTCAGAGATCACACATGCCATACGTACATTGGTCCGAAACAAAGCCCCGGGCTTGGATGGGTTCCCGCTAGAATACTATGTCACCTTCGCTCCTCTGCTGACCCCCCGTCTATTGACGGTACTGGACACAGCACTGCGCGTGGGCGAATTACCCAGATCCATGAGAGAATCGGTGATTGTCACTTTCCCGAAACCCAACCGCGACCCACAGCTGTTAGCTTCTTATCGACCTATAACGCTCCTTACAGCCGACTGTAAAATTTTAGGGAAAATATTGGCAGAAAGATACTCCCGGGTTGTGTGTCCACTGGTGCACGCTGACCAATGCGGATTTGTTCCAGGCAGAAATACCTCCCAGAACATACGACGTCTGTTCCACATCCAGGATCAGATTGGTGACCGCTTCCCCCAGAGCGGCATGCCTGATCTTGGACCTCGAGAAGGCCTTCGACACCCTGACGTGGCAGTACCTGTTCCCGGTTCTCCAGCGTGCTGGCCTTGGTGCCAAGCTTATAGCCTACACCCGCCTTCTCTACACTAAGCTCACTTCCCGAATCCGCATTGGGCGTCGTGTCTCTTTGGAATTCACGATCCACAGGGGTACCAGACAGGGCTGCCCCCTCTCTCCCTTATTATTCGTGCTGGCTGTAGAGCCTCTGGCTATCCGTCTCTGAAGGGAGGGGCAGGACTGGGGCATACCACTCGCGGACACCACGCACTGTGTCTCACTGTACGCCGACGATCTCCTCCTCTATATCCGGGACATCACAGCGGATCTCACCCTACTCGGGATCACCTTGACCGAGTTCGCTGAAGCTTCGGGCTTGACGGTGAACTGGGAGAAATCTGTGGTGTATCCCCCACACCCCGATTCTGTCCCTCGGGAGGTATGGATTGGTGATCAGAGACTCAGCTGGACTGCGAAGGCCCCCGATATCTGGGGATTCGCCTATATCACTCACCCACTGACGTCTACGAGGGTAACCACCGTCGGGCACTCGCCTCTACACGTTCCATCATCGGGTTTTGGCGGAATCTTCCGCTGGCCCCGATTGGCCGAGTGGCCCTTGCGAAAATGGTTCTGGTCCCGCGCTTACTCTATTATTTCACTAATCTTCCAGTGATACCGCCTCGCTCTTTCTTCAAAGACTTGGACACCCTCCTTGGATCCCTGATATGGGGCAAGGGACGACACAGAATCGCACTGGCAAAATTGAAATTGCCCACGACACAGGGAGGTCTTGGAGCCCCTTCATTCGAGGCCTATTTCCTAGCGGCGCAGCTTCAATGGCTCTCCTACTGGACAGCTGACAGGCACACGTCCGAAACATACACGACTGTAGGCTGGATACCGACGCCGGAACTATGCCGATTGCTCGTGCCGGGATCCCGTCCAGCGGGGACTTACCCCCTCCAAGTGGAGGTGGCCCGGAGGTGCATCCAGCGGATACACCGCCTCACACCAGACAGACCTCCGTATTCACCGTTACTTCCACTGGCGGGCTGGCCCAAAAACACCCAATTCTTTACCCTGCCATGCTTCGGGAGTGGACATCTAGGGATGTCACCGAAGCAGAAATACTATTCGAAGAGGGACATCTTCGGCCATTCCAGCAACTCATTGATAATTATGATCTCCCCCAGGACAGTTCTTGCGGCATCGTCAGCTCCTCAGCCACTTTCGACCATACTATGATCTCACATTAGGGGAGCCCCCCACGCATCCAGTCCTCCACATGATCCTGCGAATGGGACGGGGCCGTCACCTCACCACCTGGCTGTACAAATCCATCCGGGAGTTGACACCTCTATCACTTGAACCCCTTCGGACCCTTTGGGAGGAGGAGGTGGGACGGGCATTTCACGACAATGAGTGGGAAAGGGCACTCGAATTCCCCCAAAAAGTGTCTAGGAATGCCCGTTTCAAAAACATACAATTTTACATTATACACAGGGCCTACTTGACCCCAGCACGCCTGCAGCGTTTTTATCCCGATACAATTTTCCTCTGTCCCCGCTGTCAGGCACAAGACGCAGATTTCCTCCATATGTTTTGGATGTGCCCAGATATCCAGACCTACTGGTCAACTATCCACGGGACCCTCCAAGATCTTACGGGGCTGCCTCATCTAGACACAGGGGAGTGCTGCGCGCTGGGAATAACGGGCCGGAAGAAACGGCACAAAGTGCCCATACGATTTGTCTCCTTGGCGCACCTCCTGGCTAAACATTGCATAGCTATACATTGGCGTTCCCCTACGGGCCCCCCGCTAGCGGCATGGAGGGGGGCGGTGCTCAAGTGGGCCGCGGCTGAGGAGGATGCCCTGCGAGAGGAGGAAGCAAAGGGCATACGTAAAACCCTGATTTCCTTGGAGTGGGCGCTTTTGCTACATCAACTTAAACAGTCCCAGTCCCTAGTTGATCAGGGCGCGAATGCGACCACCCCTACCGCTACGCAGTCACGCGCGATACCAACCCACTCGAATGACGCTCCCCCCTAACGCTTCACACCTGCCCGGGAGCGGTTGGGTTCCTATCCCCGCTGCTTCGGTGCCCACACCTTTGCTGCATGTCCGCCTGCATAATCATACCCTCGGCCAGGGGTTCCCACTGTGTTGCTTCACCAGTTACCTGATGAACCGCATGTGATATGGTCCGGCTGGCCCCCCTTTGATAGTCCATGACAACCCTTAGTTTGATCTCCCCCCCCTCCCTGGTTTGTTCCATGATAAGGCAAACACCTGTTACATTGCATATAACTGAAGTAAAAGTAATTATAACTGTCCAGATGGATATCACCTGACTGGAAATATGTACTTAATGACACTGCGATCCAATATTGCTATGTAACAACTGTACTAACAAATGCCAATAAAAACAAGTAAAAAAAAAAAAAATGAGGGCCCAGTTAGCACCAATGCTGGTCAGCAGGGGCCCCTAGTAAACTGCCTCAAAATCTATCTACCAGCGCCCCCAGCAAAGAGACTGAAGTCACAAAAGACAATCTATTCTCTAAAGTTGAGGCGACGTTTCGGGGGGGGGTGTGGGGTGTAACACCCCCTAATACATTTATTTTCAGATAAATAGTTGAGTACAAGTGCTTTCAGTCAGCTAGATTTCACCAGGGCTGTTTACATACACAGACACAAATGCACACACATTCTCTCCCTCTCTGTTTTGAAAGTCCTCAAACATATTCGCTATTTTACAAAATATTGTGTTGTCTCTCTTAGTACTCCTACCAATCTGCATTCCTCTCCCTTTCTACTGCCCCTTAGGCCCATCTCATGCACCCTGCCTGTTGTATAATGTATTGAAACCTTAAATGCCAGTCTGATTGTCAGAAAATCCAAAGCACATCGCCCTCAATCTTACCGACCAAGCTAGGCCCCTGCTCTGAACGCAACTGCTGACACATTCGTGTGATCTTTTGAGCTGAGACTGAGTGCTGCACGAGATGAGTGCAGGACTGTCCCAGTCTCCCTACACAGGTGCATTGGGAGGGGCTGCCAACACATTTGAGTGAGACCAGAAATCCACATATCTTTATTTATCCTAAATGCACATAAACCCATAAGCACAGCAGCCAAAGCAAACTATTCACCATCCCTTGCCCAGAGTCTAATTGTATGTGGCATCTTTATCCATGGTACTAGGAAATGTATACTTAATGAAAATAAAACTGTCATCACTTTTCTGTGTTCAAATAACAGAGCTTGGACCTCGTTATACTGTGAGTGGGACGTGTACTAGCTTAAGATACCATTCTACCAATGTATAGATGCAAGCTTAGCTGTTCAAACTTGATGCTCCCGGTAGATGACATTTTAAATAGGTTCTTGGTGCACCAGGGAGCTTGCTGTATTATCTGGTTTCTATGGATTCAGGGACAAAGGCTATACTTGATGCAAGAATTGCCTAGTTGCCATTTAGTTCCACAGGCCCCAAAGATCTCCTTTAACTCCCTGTATCACTCCGACCTTACCAGCTCTATCCATTCCTGTAGCATGAATGCCTGACAAGCCCTGCCTGCTCCTGTATCTCTGCAGTCTTACCAGCTCTAGCCACCTCTTTTTCAGTACTTCTTATCAACTCAGCCTGGTACTCTACCAATAATGCATAACTAGCTCTGTATTATCCTATATCACAAATGCCATACCAGGTCTGCCTTGTCCTGTATCACGAGCACTTTACTAGCACTACCTTGTCCTCAGTCACTAACACCTTACCAGCTGTCAGCTCTTGCTTGTCTTTTCTTACGGTCTTACTAGTCCTGAATCACTACGCTAAACTGGCCACAGCATGTCCTGCATAACTAATGCCTTTCCAGCTCTATATTTTTTTTAAAACAAACTTTATTGCGTTTTTCCAGTTTTCAAAACTCTTCATCATTATTCAGTGGTTATACAAGGAACGTCTACTTATGATTTCAACATACCCACTACAGTGCCATTCCATTTTGTGTAGTCTAGTACATAATCTCCGATATAGTACATATTATTGCGTGTAATTGTGTCAATAACATAAATGACAGTGCTTTAATTGCGACCCATTAACTCCCCCCCTCCCCCCTATTCCCACCCACCCCTCCCATGGCTCGGATTATAATAACTCCTAAGTCATGTTTACGTCTCTTCCAGCATCCTGAGTGAGGCAAGCCCCATTCCGCATAAAGAGGTTTCCCCCAATCAGAGTGATATATTCCTGATTGCCTGTGATTTGTATCCACTCACTGTGATTGTGGAACATCTGATGTACCATCTGGGCTACTTCCTTTGAAGGCCTACAGTGCCATATCCCATTCTAATGATATTGGGCTTTTCCGGAGTCCCCTGGCTTCCTCCCTACGCAGGGATGCACTTTCAGCCCCCGCCCACCTAACCAATTCGTTATGCCATATATGTAATGAAGGAGCCTTAGCAGATTTCCAATGCACGATGATGGATCTTTTGGCTATCAATAACGCCAAGTCTAGAAAACGCAACTGTACTTTTTTCGCTGGTCTGCGTCTACGGAGACCAAGTAAGCACACCAACGCCGAATCCCCTACAGCAAAGTGGGTTACTGTCTCAAGAGTTTATACCACTCTTCCCCCCAAAAAAAACTCCCAGTCCCGGGCATGCCCATGGCATATGGAGTAGATCGGCCTCTAACAATTGACATCTAGGGCAGCGATGGGTAGTGGACGGATACATCTTCTGCAATCTCTGTGGTGTCAGATAAGCTCGGTGTATAATCATGCATTGTATAAATTTAAACTTTACATTTCGTGGTATCTTCCTGCGGTAGTCTAAGATATCTGCCCATACTCTGTCCATGAACTCCCGTCCCATATCTGTCACGCATTGCACTCGGAGAGCTTCCAGGGGAAGCCTCACATGTACGCGAATACTCAAATATAACCATTTAATAAGGTGGCTTCCCCGACCCATAATATAAAGCGCTTTAACTAGTTCATGTGTCTGGGGTTCCACCCGATTGGGGGACCACTGCTTTTTGACATAGTGTAATATCGCAGCATGTGTAACGTACAAGGTATTGGGAGCCCCAGTTTCTTATATAAAATTGTCATGGTCCATAAGCGTCCCGCCTCCGAAGAGCGACCCAATCATGTCCTCCCCCGCGTCCAACCACAGACTGAGCGCCTGTTTCGTAATCTGACACTCGCTTGTGGTATCCCCACCAGCGGGATGTTACCTGCGTAAGGACTGCAGTTGGATGTATATTTCAAAGCCTTCTTCCAACAGTCCGCTGCTGTGTACCAGCAGTGGCGGTAAGGCCGGGGGGGTTTTCCTGTGAGGTAGTAATAGAGTATGTAGAAGGCAACGTTCGAGGTGTATCGAGGTATAGCCAATCTCCTGCAAATTATGCCCTGTCGTCCAGTAGGATAACCACTGCAGCTGGCAGGAATAATAATAGGCTTTAAAGTCCGGTGCACCCAGGACACCCCCTCACGTATCTATCTGTAGATTCTTAAGGCTCATTCTGTGACGTCTTGTTCCCCATATAAGGTCCAACAGAATAGTATCCAAAGTGTTAAAAATAGACGGGGGGACCGCCAATGGCAGGTTGGCAAAGTAATATAATAGACGTGGAAACACCACCATCTTAGATATCGCTATTCTACCCATGACTGAGAGAGAGGCAGCGTAGTCCAAAATGCCACCTGAGATCGTATCCCTCTAATAGTTTTGCTTAGATTACCCTCTAGCATGTCCTCGTGGGAGTGATAGATATTAATACCCAAATATTTGAAAAAGTATGCGGCCGTTTGTAAGGTTAATCTCCCAAAAAGAACAGTGTCCGGATGGGGCTGATCATGAAAGAAGAAAGCGTTTGATTTAGATTCATTAATTGCTAATCCAGAAATCCTCTCAAAGTCAGCAATTTAATATTCTTGGCTTTGGGTTCTATCCTCCCAGGATGTCCGTCACGTAAATAATTAAATCGTCTGCATATGCCGATACCAAGTGTATGGGAGTATCAATAGGGATACCGCACTGGGACGCCTCTGCTCGCAACCTAATTGCTAGTGGCTCCAGCGCTAATACAAATAGTATTGGCGACAAGGGGCAGCCCTGTCGTGTACCTCTATAGACATGATATTCTTGCGAGATATGTTTTCTGGACCCGACCCTGGCCGTCGGCGCTTCATATAGTAAACGCACTCATTTAATATAATCGGGGGGTAAGTCAAAGCGTGCGATGGCCTTAAACATATATTCCCAGGACAGTGTGTCAAATGCCTGCCGCATATCTAATGTGATGCACCCAGCTTACTGATAAGGGGCTAGATCCGAAGACATTATATGGTGTAATCTCCGTATGTTTAGTGATATGCTTTGTGCCGGTATAAATCCACATTGATCAATGTGGATTAGTTTGTTTAAATATGGTTGGATCCGGTTTCCTAGGATTTTACTTACTATCTTGTATTCTGTGGATAGCAAAGACAAGGGGCGGTAGCCCGACATGTCACCTATGTCCCTACCTGGCTTTGGCAACAACACTACCAGCGCCTGAACCGTAGTATTGGGTAGGTGTCCTAATTCAAAAGATTTATTATATACTTCCTCCTGTTGGGGTATTATTATATCCGAATAAGCCTCAAAGAATTCCACTGGTAAGCCATCCATGCCTGGCGTTTTATTACGTGAAAGCTCTGAAATAGCTGCCTTAATTTCTCCTCTAGTTATGGGTCCTGATAGTGTGTTCCCCATATCCGCCGGGACCTGTGGGTATGTTAGGTCTGCATGAAAGTCATCAATATGTGTTCCGTCCAATGGTAGTGGTGCCTCATATAACGCCTCATAGTATGCACAAAAGGCCTTGTTTATGACATATTGTGAACAAACTGTGTCCCCTCCAGGCAGGTTGATATGGCTGATGATGGTAGTGGGCGGGTCGTTCCTAATTAATTTGGCTATTAGGGTACCTGATTTATCCACGTCTGAATGTTTTATTTGAGTGTAGAAGCTATAATAAATCAGTCGGAGTGTTTCCAGCAGCTCCGCTTGTGTGATACATGCCTCCTGCAAGCTATTCTGCTTATCGGGATCATGCACCGCCTCTCGTTCAAGCACTGTCAACCTTTCCTCAGTTACCTTTAGGTTCTTATGAACTTCCTGCCTTGCACCTACCGTGGCGCTAATCGCTGTCCCTCTAATAACCATCTTCAGCGCGTCCCACTTAATCAGGATAGTGGATGCGGTGTTTTTATTTTCAGAAAAATAGTTTTGGAGTGTTGTGAAGAGAGTACTGTGAAATACTATGTCCTCTAGTAATTGGGGCCAATTACCGGTGTGGGTATTCTACCCCAGGTAATAGCAGTCTCTAATGAATTGTGATCAGAGAAAGTCTTGGCCAGATAGGTGGTATCTGTCACCTGGTCAGCTATGGGAGCACAGTAGCCTATCTATTCGTGTATGCAGCTGATGCTCTGGGGAATAGAAGGAGTACTCTGGACCCAATGGATTCCTCTGTCTCCATACATCATTAAGTAACCAGCCATCTACCCAGCTACGCAGAGCATCCGCTTGTTTACTAGCTACCGTACCATTTAGGGGAGGGTGTGAGCGGTCAAGACCAATATCCATGACAGCATTGCAGTCACCCCCAATTATCCATGTGCCTCCCAGCCCGCTAATATTGAATTCAGGCATAAAAAATATTTGTTTTGATCAAAATTTGGTGCATATACATTCCCCAAGATGACAGGTCTTCCATCCTAAGTACCCCTTAAAAATACATATCTACCCTGAGTGTCCACCCGCTTATCTGTTATGACAAACAGGACCCCTCCTCTTATCCATATTTTTACCCCCCCCTGGTGACGGCCGAGAAATTAGTAGTTATTACCTGTCCTCTCCATTTTTACGCATCTTTGTGGCTTCCAGATCTGTCAGATGCGACTCCTGGAGGAAAACTATGTGCGCCTTTCGTCGCAGCAATTGCGCATAAACCCTGTGTCGCTTATATACTGATCCCAGACCACAGACATTCCATATGATAACGTTATATGTGTCTAAGTTGTGCATTGTTGTCTATTCGCATCTGATACGTCTCAAGATGGGGTCCAACCAAATTAGTGAGACTTAGCAATTGCATCATGTCAGAGCCCATAACCCCCCTATTAAGTTGAATACCAGGCCTTGTTGGTGAACTAAACAAAGCCAAACTAAACATAACACACATTTAACTGTTACTAAGCAAACATTAGCATTCGCAAAAGAGGGACTGGCAGCCAAAACCATCAAAGAAGAAAATCCCACATTTGAGACTCCTCCGAGCCAGAGCAGAAAAAGGACAATTATAATAGAAAATATATTACATAAAATACCATAACAAAAGGATATAATCATCTTGGAGTCTTTGTGCCATTGCCACACCGGGCCACAGCGCCTGCTTATTTAAGAGAAAGAGTATGAGACATTTGCATATCCTATAAACTATCCGCCGTTTGTGGCGTCACACTGGGAAAAAGTGTCATGCTATTCTCTGAGCCTGAGCGGACAGTACTATCTTCATATGATTCTGAATTTTGACGTGCAGTTATATCTCTGAAAGTGGTCACAGCTACCAGAGCCAACTCCTTGCTCTGCTGTGCTTGCTTCTGTGTGTGGCTGGAAACACCGATCCGGCTGCGGTCCTTTCAGTCCGTTGTGAACATCGGCCCCGGGTGCCCCCGGGGCTATGTGGGGGCTTCTGGAGAGGCTGACCAGACAACTTTGTCGGGTCCATAACTTCAATCCACTCCTCCACATCCTCCGGGGACTCAAAAAAGTATGTTTTCTGAGCATATGTTATTTTCAAACGTGCAGGGAACAGTAAAGCATATTTAAGGTTTAATGTTCGCAGCTTTTTCTTAACCGCCTGATATGAAGAGAGCCGTCTTTGGACCAGCAACGTGTAGTCGGGATACAGCGACACCTGACAATTCTCAAATTGGATCTGTGGTTTCTCTCGCGCCTTTTGTAGCAGGATATCACGGTCCCTATAGTTGAGATTCCTGACAATCAATGGTCTCAGTGGTGCCCCCGCTCTCGGCCTCCCCTTGGGGATACGATGTGCCCTCTCGAAGCAGAAAAATCTGAGAGGCCCTCAGGGGCCACGTGTGTTTGGAATCATTTCTCCATGTAGGTGGCCGCATCACTGCGTTCCGGCATTCCAATGACGCGTATATTATTGTGCCAGGCTCTACCCTCTGCGTCCTCCACCCTGGCCATGAGCCTCTTGACCTGCTGCTGAAGGGATTGTAGTTGTTTCGCATGGTCTTTATGTTGTGGTAGCATCTCATCGAGGGTTAGGGTGTGATCTTTCACTGTGATAGCTAATTTGTTGTGTTCCACCTTAAGTAAAGTGAAATTAGTGGTGAGGGTGCCTATTTGTTGCTCTATGACTTTTCTCGACTCCCTCACTTCATTGAGTATCAAATCCAGCTTGTCCCGGTGCCCTTGACTCTATCTGGTCGACGAGGAATCAGTGGCACAGCTCACCACCACTGCGTCAGGGCTCCAGGTGCTGGATTCAACGTTGCCAGGTGCACACCGCACCAGCCTCCTGTCTCCAACTCCCAGAGCAGCACTCACCCAGGTAGGTTCGTGTCTCCCATGTCGTGGCCCTATGCATGAGGGCCTCCAGTCATTATCGCCGTCCAGGCAGTCTGAATCAGCTGCACTCAAACGCTCTCCCTGACCACGCCACAGTACAACAAAATTTCAGATGGGTTCCCTCCACAGTGCCGTTCTACGTGTCGCTGCTCTTGCTGACGTCCCCTGATTTCGGCTTCTTAGGTGTGGAGGGTCAATGACGCAGTTACAATCGCTGCATTAGTTTCAGTTTATCAGTTTCAGTTTATTTTATTTTGCAGAGTTACTTAAAACCTTCCAGCTGCTATTTCCGCTGACGTCAGGAGCAGTGGGAGGGCGGCCAGATGTTGAGGTGTCCTAGAGGAGGTGGCACCGCGTCACCAGTGTGGGTATCTCCTGCTGACCCCGCCCCAAACCTGAGCCACGGGAGCTGCTTGCGAACCAAACTAGACTGCCCGTAGAGGCGGGGCAAGAAATCCGAAAAACAAACCCTTTCGCCAACATTCCCCTGGCAGGACTTAAGACCCAACGTGATCAGGCAAGTAAGCCTCCCGCTCCCTTCCCAGCTTGTAGACTGAGCCTCGGCCGCCATTGTTAAAGATCAAGCGCTGCATGCCGTGCTGCAAATAAAGCCACAAGCATTGAGTTAGGTGAGCCGAGCGCAACAAAAGAAAATACGTGTTGCCGCCTTTGATAAAGATCTAGCTGCAAATGAAAACAAGCACGCGCGCCTCGCGCTGAAGGTAAAAACAAAGACGAGGAGAGGAGGAGGCAGCAGGGAGAGGGGAGAGAGGAGGGGGCCTGCGCCTGTTTGCCTTGCGGGACTGAGCAGGAACCATCTGTTTGCAAGTTAATTACAAACATATAGTTTGAAAGCTCGCCCCCGAAAGGGAATCGCCACACGTGCATGCGTTGCCATTCAAAGCAATGCAATGCGTGCACGTTTTTGGCAGCAAAACTGAATCGATTTCTAAAGGTCTTTTCCTACACAGTGCATGCGTGCTGCGTAGGCGAGACCTAAAGAAGCAGAAATTTTGCTCACTAAAATGGCAATGAAAATGTTCTTGATGATTACTCCCTGAAAGGTCCTAAGGTTTAATATATTTGAACTCTTAAAAAATCATGTGTTCAAAATAGTGTGAAATCCTGAAGCAGCCAAGCTAGTCAAAAGAATTAGAATGGAGGGCGACAGACACTAAAAAGGTGGTTAAGTGGCTAGAAAAGGTGATCACAGAGTCCAACACCAACCCCTTGGGAGACTTACATCACAAGGGGATGGTCTGACAAACAAGTTAAGCGACTATCCATTGGGACCCTAAGGCTCCCAGCAACATCCCAGGGCCAACGCGAAGAGGTAGTTCCAACAGCAGTACAACAAGGCCATTGTCACCATAGGAAGAGCATTAAGAAAGTCTGTGCTCATTCACAAGCTTATCTCACCGCAGATTCTGCTAAGACCATAGCCAACTTGCACAAAAAACACAAGTAAACTACTTGGAAGGCAAAGAAAGCATTAGAGGGAAAAAATGGCTAAAGATACATCAAATGTTGCAGGAAACAAATCTAAACCACTTTTGGAAATATATCAATAAACTGAAATCTTCACGCTGCACCAGGTACAACGCTGCTCCAGAAGGATCATGGGTTAGACACGTAAAATTGTTCTATAGTGGCTGCTCAATAGTATCAGATGACGCTTTTAAACGGAGATTACTGACCAATCATCAGGAAAACACACATGACTAGATTGTGCCGGCCCAGGTCTGCAAACTTATAAAACCAATGAAAATCGACAGAGCACCATGCCCCAATAGCTTTCCAGCTGGAATATTCCAATGTGCCACAGAGGACTGGGCAAAGGTGCTAACCCCCTCTGCAATCAAGCCTTCCTTTCTGCTTAAGTGCCAGATGCATGCATGGAGGGGCTCCATCCTGTGCCTAATCTTTAAGAAAGGGCACCCGACAAATCGATCTGACTACCATCTGATAGCCTTCTCAGACATAGAGGCCAAAGCTTATGCTCGATCACTCCGTAAACATCTAGAGGCCGTGGTCACAAAAACAATTCTTTACCATTTTTTCAGAGCAGCCGCTTCAACAATTGATAAAATCACTTCAGCTCTAAAGAGCCAGACCCCGACTTTTCTGCTGTTTCATTGACTACAGCGCCTCACTAGATGAGGTAGATCGCCCCACGTTATGGAGAAAACGAAATATGTGGGGGTTCCCTTGAATCTACTTGGGAATATCATTTCCTCTATTCCAACAGGACCTTAAACTGCCAGGTCCAAAACCACCATCGAGGGTGGCTTGAAGCAGGGGTGTGTCCTTGCGCCCATCCTTTTCAACTTATATACATCTTATCTGGGCACATTTCTGGAGAGTAGCTGCTTGGTACCTCGACAATTAGGCCAGTCGAACTGACACATCTGACAATTTGCCAACAACATTGTTGTAAAGGATCACACCAAAGTCAGGATCCAGCATGCTTTGAGCAAACTCCAGGTAAATAATGAAATGAATTTCCTTATGAGCAATCAAGATAAGACCAAAGTCTTACATTTTGGCCACTACAAGAATAAGAAATTCCTAATATGGTGTATGGGGGCCAGGTCCATCAAAGCAATAACAACTTATAACTACTTGTGGTATGGTTCAGTGAGACCTCCAAACCACGGGCCACATAGTGGCCTTGAAAAAGAAGCCGGAGCCATCATTCATGGTGTTATTTGTCTGAACAAGAAGCTAAAAAGCACCTCAGCTGCACCCATTCTGAAGGTCGTGAAGGCCTCTCTTCCCCTTGCACTGCACTGTGGGCATCAGGCTTTCCCTGAGGCCCGTGCCCCTAATCTAGACCACGCACAATGTACGTCCTACAAAAAAGTATTCCAAATGCCTTGACACATCCGTAGGGCCATACTCCTTCTGGAACTTGGCCTGTCAAGACAAACTCTAACCTATGAGGAGATGCTTTAAAATTCTAAATCAGGATCCTAAAAGCGCCAGCTAAATCACTCGAAGCTTGCTTGAAAGAGACATTTGAGAGTCCTTGGCAATGGCAAGTACAAAAAGCAATTGACTCTCTTCAAATTGAAGGATCGATGTTAAAATTAGATGCATCACTTATACAGCTTGGAAAAGGGCGAGCAATAGGCAGCTGCAAATAGCCTTGCACTTGTCAGATATTCACTCCTTAAAAGCCTCTAGCATTCTGTCTCCTTTAAACAACTCTTACCTTTCAGGGAAGCAACAACCAAACCGCTCAGAGGCCATCAACAGACGGGCGTGCAGAGGTATTTTATACATGCTCCTATTAGGTCCCGCAGTGGCCTACATTGACCTATGGGCTCATCTGGGCAAGGAGGGGGCATGTAGACCCTGCACTATAAGCACGAAACATGGCTGCACTTTCTGTACCACAGTGCTACCCTTAACACCACCAGGGGGTACATGCTAAAACCAATTTACCTAATGAAGGCAGGTCATACTTGTCTGGAGGCCTCGTGGCTGTGTTTCTCCAATACCGACATAAGAACTCTCTCTAGCTCTGGCAAATTCATTAGGGAGCTCAGAGCTCAACTCCGCCCTTGACCTGCAGAGTCTCAGCCTTCCACTTTTTCTCAGAAATGAATAGCAGATTATTATATGCAAAAACCCTGAAGGAAATGGTAGGACAAATGTCTCCTGGGCCGAACACTGTATGGTTCACCCCTGCTCGTTAGCCCCACCCAAGAACCAATCAATGGAACATTGAATGCCGAAAGCCAAAAAGGAGAACTTGGTGCAGTAAGGGGCTCTTAATTAATTAACTCTAAGTAGCTCCTCCATCTCCTCCACTGAGAAATTTGGAAATAATACCTCGGTGCAGAAAAGGACGACCAACTCCCGAACTACATGACAAGTGTGAGAGGCTTGCCTGGTATATGATGTACACTTATGCAGTGGACACCCTGCACCAGTCCAGACAACCCTTATGGTGGTTTAGGAGGTCTTAGACAACCTTAGAAAGCTCTCTAAGTGGCAGCTGTGGAGAGCAGCCTTCAGGCTTAGTCCAGAAGGAATGTAAAGCATCGTGTTTTACCAGAATGCAATCTTATAGGTATAGATTAAGTGAAAAAGAACCACACAATGTATTTATAAAAATATTTATTATATAATACTCACTAACACATACAGATAATTCCTACCCGGAGATATGCACAATGCGCAAAATACTTTGCATAGAAGTCACGTAAATAGCACAGAATACACAGTGGGCGGGGGGGGGGGGGCAAATCATATACTAAGAAAGCGGTATAAGAACCACGACTCGTGTCAGAACAATGCCCAAAGGATGTAGAAGTGTTGGGGACTGAGGAACTACCCAATGGAGGACTTCAGGTAAATGCTGGTGCTGGGGAAGGAGAAAGTGTCTGGTGGAATTCAAAGGTGGATTCAAGTTGAAGAGTACCTGCAAGCAGAGGGGACAGAGTCTATGTCACTCAGGAGTGACCCGGAGACCTGGAAGACAAATGCCCACTGATGTCGGGAGTTGCAGGTGAGTTGATGGTGACCTTGACTCTGCAGCTGTGAGGACCAGGAAATGCTGAGGAAGACCAGGAGCCATGAACGCCCTGTCCCACGTCGGATGTCGAGAGTTGAGGGATCAGTGTCCGGCGGGAGCACCAATAAGCCTTGGCAACTGCAAGCAATATTGATGTCGAAGAAGGTGCAATGTCGGGACCAGCAAGGTCCAGGGGACTCACCACAAGCAGGGGAGTCAGGGCAGGCCCCGAGCAATCAGGGGAGCCCAAAAGAAACAAAGTTGACACTCAACAAGACCCACAGGCCAGAGGCATTGGAGTCGCAAGAGGACCTCGAGCAGCTCACCAACAGAGGCAGGCCAAGGTGCAAACGATGCAGTGTGGACAACGATTTGCTTACTGGAGATGCTTGAGGTTGGGGCTACTTGGAGCCTGAAGATCTTGGTGGAAGGAAGCCAACAAGCCTTTGCAATGGATGCCAAGTCGACATGGTGCACAGGGGTTCAGTTCCTGCGGCTCCTACGAGGGATATTGGTCTTAAACTTGGTGAGAGGACAGGGCAGGCCTCGAGAGCTATGGAGAACCATCACTTGTGTCGCTGAGCCATTCGGAGTCCATGGGAGCTCAGGATAAGCAGACCAGTCAGCTTTGTGGCGGTGCCTGCAGATGCAGGGAAGTGACTTCTTCACTCCAAGGGAGATTTCGTCAGATGTCTTGGATTCCCACAGGCCTTGGAAGGTTCCTGTATGATGTACAGGCACAGATGATGCATCAGACTGGAAGGGAGATCAAGTCAAGCCCAAACAAAGTCCAGCAAAGTCCAGAGTGCCCAGATGGTAGAAGTTGAAGTGGTGTCTGAATTGAATCATGTCCCAAGACGTATCTAGGAACCTACACCCAGGTTACCCTTAAGTACCCTAAGGAAAGTGTTGGGAAGATTCAGGGGACCCTTCCAGGGGAGGGTTTGGACAGGGGGGAGGATATTCCCATGTCCTTTGTTCAGTTTCATGCCAGAGCGGGAGCCAACGGCTCCTAGAGCAGGTTTGAACTGTACTTTGCAAGGAGGCACCAAATGTGACAGGATACCTATTGTTCTGCCTTCCAGTGCTCGAGCTTGGCACAGCAGCAGTAGGGCAGAATTGTGTATCTGGTCGTCAGCGGCCATGTTATGCTGTCTGGGTCTAGAAGCCTGGTGCCGTTAGCACTGAGAGCCTAACGGAGGGCACTCCAAATGCTTGGAATCATACCTCCTACACTGTTTACCATGTGGGGGTATGATTCCAACATGTTTGATACCAAACATGATAGGATTTGTTGCAGCCGATTTTGAGATGGTCATCACGTAATTATGCGGTGCCCCTCTATATGGTATGTGGCTGCTTCACTTACAATCCAGGAGAATGGACTCCGTAGGCTGTAGGGGTGTCCTGCTCATGCAGGGGCACTCTCACACTTAGAAACAAGCACCCTGCCCTCAAGATTGCAAAGGCCTCCTATAGGGGTGACTTATAGGTTTTAAGTGCAGTGGTCCTAGATATAAGGAACCTATATCTTTCGTAAGTGGTGGTAGCACCAGCTTACAAGGGCTGCAATGGTAGGCCTGTAGTTACAGTGTGAATGGTATCCCAGAGGTGGCATAATACATGCTTCAGCCCATGGGTGACCTCTGGGTATCTATGCCCTGGGTACTTTAGTACCATATACTAGGGACTGATAAGGGTACCTCAGTATCTAATCTGGGATGTACCTATGTACTGAACATAACAATTTATGAGAGAAAGCAGCAAGACTGGGGTCCTGATTAGCAGGATCCCAGTAAGACTAGTCAAAAACAGCTTAGCACCAGGCTAAAAAGAAGATCCTTCTTTCCTATACAACCCCCCCCAAACGTAAGGAGATGAGACTAACCTTGCCCAGTTGAGTCTTCATTTTGTAAGTGGAAATATCGGGAGAGTCCATCTGCATTGGCATGGTTTCTCCCATGTCTGTGTTCCACTGGACAGTCCATCCCCTGTAGAGAAATGAACCACCTCAATAGTTTGGGGTTTTTACCTTCATCTGTTTAAGCCACAAGAGGGGCTTATGGTCTTTCTGAACAATGAAGTGAGTGGCAAACAAAAATGGCCTCAACTTCTTCAGCGCCAAGACCCCAGCAAAGGCCTCCCTCTGAATGACTGACCAACGTTTATCCGTGTGGGTCAACCTTCTGCTGATAAAAGCGACTTGTTTGATGCTGGCCCTCTGCATTCAGTTGTGATAACACAGTTCCTACCCCTAACTCAGATGCATCTGTCTGGACAATGAAAGTTTTAGAGTAATCAGGACCTTGCAAAATGGGAGCAGTGCACATGGCCTGCTTGAGGTCATCAAATGCCTTTTGACAGCTTACTGTCCACTGAACTTTCTTGGGCATTCTCTTAGATGTCAGATCATTCAGGGGAGTCACTATGGACCCATATCCCTTCACAAATCTTCTGTAAAACCCAGTTAGGCCCAAGAAAGCTCTGACCTGAGTCTGGGTGGTAGGAGCAATCCGTTCCATTATGGTATGGATTTTGCTCTGTAGTGGTTGAACCTGGCCTCCACCTACCAGGTGGCTCAAGTATACAACCTTGCTCTGCCCTATCTGCCACTTAGTGGCCTTGATAGCGAGGGCTGCTTTCTGCAGAACCTCCAAAACATTCATGGGGTGGACCAGGTTATCCTCCCAGGTGGCGCTAAAGACAGCTATGTCATTTAGATATGCTGCACTACAGGCTTCCAGACCTGTTAGAACTTTGCTCACCATCCTCTGGAATGTGGCAGGTGCATTCTTCAAACCAAAGGGCATTACAATAAATTGATAATGCCCACTGGGGGTTGAGAATGCTGTTTTTGGCTTCGCATCCTCAGCTAGTCTGATTTGCCGGTAGCCAGCAGTCAGGGAAAATGTACTCAGAAACTTGGCTGAGGCCGAAGCGCCTATAAGTTCATCTGCCCTGAGAATTGGATGAGCATCAGTCCTAGTGACTGCATTGAGACCTCTGTAGTCTACACAACACCTAATTTCTCTTTTTTCACCCTTGGTGTGAGGTTTGGATACTAGGACTACTGGGCTAGCCCAAGGGGTATCTGAGGGCTCAATTACTCTCAACTCCAGCATCTTCTGGACCTCTCTCCCGATGCAATCTCTGACATGGTCAGGCTGGCTGTAGATTTGATTCTTTACAGGTAGACTATCACCTGTGTCTACTTCATGGGTACACCATGTGGTTTGACTGGGTGTCAGGGAAAACATATGCCTGAACTGATTGAGAACTTTCCTGCAATCAATCTGCTGTTGATCAGTGAGGCTGCCTGCCAAGACCACTCCATCTACTGATCCATCATCAGGGTTCTGAGAGAGGAGATCAGGGAGAGGGTCAATCTCTTCCTCCTGTGCCTCATCAGTTGCCATGAGCAAGCCCATGTCAGCCCTGTCAACAAAAGCTTTTTATCTGTTCACATGAAGTACCCTATGTGGACTTCTGGGAGTACCTAGGTCAGCCAAGTAGGTGACCTCAACCTTTTGCTCAAGTATAGTGTGGAGTCCACTCCATTTATCTTGGATAGCTGCTAGGGCCATAGTCTCCAACACTCACACTTTCTGACCTGGCTAGTAAACAGTCAGGACAGCCTTTTGGTCATGCCAAGCTTTTTGGACTTCTTGGCAGGCCACCAAGTTTTTGCTGGGCTTCTTCATGTACTCTGCCATGCGAGAACACAGGCCAAGTACATAGTCACCTACCTCCTGTTTGAGAGATTTGACATCCCTCCTTCACTAGACACTAGGGACCCCTAACTGGATGTCCAAGCAGAAGTTCAAAAGGGCTGTAGTCAACCCGCTTCTGAGGAACCTCCCTGTAAGCAAAGAGAAGGCAGGGTAGTAGGACATCGAATTTTCGCCTAAGCTTTTCTGGGACACTCATGATCATAACCTTTATGGTCTTTTTGAACATTTCAACAATCCCATTGCATTGAGGATGATAGGATGTGGTGAATTTATAATTCACTCCACACTCCGTCTACATTGCAGTTATGTAACTTGTCATGAAGTTTGAACCTCTGTCAGTCAAGACTTCCTTAGGGAAGCCCACTCTGGAAAAGATTCCCAGGAGGGCCCTGGCCACTACAAGAGCTGTACTGGTTCAAAGGGGAATGGCCTCTTGGAACCTAGTGGCATGGTACACCACCACTAGGATATGACTGTGCCCAGATGCAGTTTGAGGGTTCAAAGGACCGACAATGTCAATCCCTACCCTCTTAAAGGGAAACAAACCACTGGAAGTGGAATAAAGGGGGCCTTTATGGTGCCACCTGACTTCCCACTGGCATGGCAAGTGGCACAAGAGCGACAACACTTCTTAGTGTCTTCAGACATATGGTGCGATTGAAAGTGAGGGACAAGCCTGTCCCAAGACTTACTTTGCCCTAAGTGTCCTGCAAGAGGAATATCATGTGCTAGGGTGAGTAGGAAACCTCTAAACTTCTGGGGTATTACCAACCTCCTGGTGGCACAAGGCTTGGGGTCTCAACCCTCGAAGTACAGAAGTCCTTCAACCCAGTAGATCCTATGGGATCCACTGTTGTCTCAGCAGCAGCTTGCTATCTGAGAGGTTCAAGAGAGGGGCAGGTCTGCTGCTCTAAACTCAAATCTGCCCTGGAAGGGCTGCCTGCTCCCAAGAACTCAGCCTGATCAGGCCAAAGTTCCTCTGAGGCAGTACCTTCACAGGGACTAAGATCATCTTCCTCAGGAGACTGATCTTCACTCTGAGTCTGTGATGAGGGCAAAGCCCTACCCTTCCTGCTCCTTCTCTTGGGAAGCACCTGGTACATTGTTCCAGGATCCAGGGCCTGTTCAGTGGTAAGCTGTTTGGCCTGAGCCCTAGTGACATTAAACACACTTGTAGAGATGCCCAACATTCATGTATGAGCCCTGAACTCTACCTCAGCCCAGGCTGAAATTTCTAAATCCTTGCCCAACAAACAATCTACAGGTAGGTCTGAAAATACCACAACCTTCCTAGGCCCAGTTACCCCTCCCCAGATGAGATTCACAACTGCCAAGGAATAGTCAGTCCTGACATTGCTCTCATTGGTCACTTGGTGTGTTGGAGCGGGTAATATGTTTTGTTTTTATACCCACTTCATTTTTACATGTTTATATTAAAACGAATAATAATTAATCATAATTCCATTAATGGTTTGATGTATGGTGTTTAACCAACCGTATTAATAGAAAGAATACACGTGGGAATGCATTTGCATGGCTAAATAGTATGTGAACTAAGTTTGTATGCATATTAATATGATAAGTGTTGCTTTTGTGATGTTATTGTAATTTGTGCTTAATTAAACGAGTATTAAGGGCTTTAAATGTTGCATATTGCTAAGATAAATGCGCACACATAAGGGTATTAGTAAGGGGAAAACATTGTTTTAATCATTTCAATATATTAATTACGGTTTTATTGTTTCTTTACTTAAGTTGACCATTTGGGCCTACTACAAAATGGCTTCCGACTGAATCTGACTGTACTGAATGACATCATTGGTGGAACATGGAGAAGTGTGCCTGCGCAAACTTCAGCAACCGTGTCCCCTGTGTGACCTGACAGACTGTGCCCATGAAGGCCACCCTGGGCGAAACGCCAGTTCTCCTGGATGAGAAACAAAAGATACATTGGACTAATAAAATTGACAAGTCCCAATTCTTTAAATCTTTTCCCGTATGGGAACCACGTCGAATGTTTCCTGATGCACCAAGATGTATTCCAATGGACCAATCCGAGCCCCTCAAACTTGTATTTGTTACTTATTGCGATGTAAATTCACTATAAATAATGGTAGACTAGAGAGGTAAGCGCAAACGTCATTTCCAGTTTCCTGATGTTATGCTGACGGAGAGGACGGTGACTCTGCATGACAGATATCCAGAACTTTGACAAACTGACTGATGACCAGACTCTGACTTAGAAAACGACAATTAGAATAGGTAAATATGACAAAATGAGATTGAATTATTAAGTTTAACCTGCATTGAATTAGATAAATATTTGAATTTACATATGTGTTGGGTTGTTATTTCATTGAAATGTATTATTTGGATGTTCTTGAGGTTTTAATGTATCATTAAGTTCAAAATCAACTATTTGATCCGATCGACCCTTTAGATGGAAGGGATGCTAGGCATGATATAGGGAAAGAGGTATACCTTCCAGAGCAGTGTTCGGAAACAATGTCCTCTTGTTAGGTGCGGATAGTTTGATAGAATGAATGTTGGTGTTATGGGCCCCACCAGCGTATGTGATGAGTGATGTGTGTGACTGTGAAATCATTCAATCTGCGGTAATAGAGAGGAATTGAGAATTGCGAACTGCGTCAGTTTTCTGGTAGCAAGACGATGGTTTTATTGTTTTGGTTTAATGATTTTGCTTGTATATAGCTTATTGATTATTGATTGGTGTTGATATATGTACTAACACTATATGTTGAAGTCGTAATGAGTTTTATGTAGTTGGTACGGCTTCTGGGACGTAGGAAGTCGGTGACAGTTCCGTAGTAGAGCAGAGGTAAGCGCTGCTCTCGGGAAAGGCGGAATTGTTGGCCCTGTATGCACACAGGGGAAATGTGTAACAATTGAAGTTGCGCGTCGCATTGTCTGGGTTCGATTCGGTAGCACCGCTGTGTGTTGCCATTAGAGATATTTTCTGTATAAAAGAAGTGTGTATGATAGCGAAGGTTACCTGTGAAGTTCTGGTCTTAGGTACCAGGGATCCTATTGGCATTCCGATAACGCCTATCCTTAGAAAGGTAATAGGTACTCTCTGAGCTTGTTAGAAGGACAGGGCAGAGGTAAGCGCTGTTTTGTTAACGAGTGTTATCATTCTGTAGTAGGACAGACTGTTCGCTGTTCTCGGAAAAGGCAGAATTCTGTGTGAATATACTACATTTTCTGAATGAAAGTGTGTGTATGAAAAAGGCATTCCGGTTAATTGCGAAACTCTGGTTTTATTTCTCAGGAGCATTGTGTCTCCAACAATGTGTCTTAATTCTGGAGAAACAGTTAATTGATGCTTGATAGAAGGGTGAAGTAGAGGGAAGTGCTACTTTATCAACGGAAGTAACGATTCTGTAGTAGGTGCTGCTCTCGGGAAAGACGGAATTCTCGTGAGAAAGGTCTATTGCTATTCTTTGGTTAGCGAGCGGGCAATGGAGATGTTTTAATGTTGTAACTAACAGAATTGTGGAAATTGAAACAAAGTCTACCGAGTAGTTTTGTAAAGGAGGGGAGTCAGGAGCAGGAGCTGCCGCAGCAACTGCTGACGTCAGAAAGACCGCGCTGGGATTGGACAGTGCGTCAGAACAGCAAAAATGCCCGGATTGGTGCGTTAGTGTGTGCCGCGCAAGGATTGGAAGAAGTACAGGGTGACGTAAACACTCCAGGATTGGTGCGTTAGTGTGAGTCGCGCTGCAATTGGACAGAAGATCATACAGTTGTAGAGGAGACTAGGGATTCACGGAGGACAGGAAAATGTATTATCACTCAGCTGAGAAGAAAAAGAAAAGTTTGTTTTGCAAAATAAAAGGATGGTTTGTAAAGGACAAAAAGATTGTGACGAGAGAAGGACAGTTACTTCCTCCGACGAAAACACCCGCATCCTTCATGGTTGCGAAATACGGATATCATACTTGCATTCGGTTAGACAATTGGGTGAAGTACACGAAAGAAGACGGAGTCTTAGCCTTTCCAGAACGTGGTTCATTTAATTTGGCAATATTGAGAAATTTGCGGGAGCGAATTATGAGTTTAGAACCAAGACCTAGACCGACACAGTTTGAGGCATTGACAGAGTGGGAAGACGAGATGCATGAGCAAGAAAAACAGAGAAGTGGCAGTAGATATAGATATATGTTTGGACGACAGTATGATCGCGAAAATCATAGTGATCGAATGAGAAGGTGGCGAGATGCAAGTATGACTGAAGGACTGTTTCCCGTAAGAACTGCAGGTGAAACTGAAGGGAGAAAGTGTGTTGGAAAAAGACATAATGTAGAATCAAGAAGGTATGGAGCAAATGAATCAGAGGACGATGTTTTAGATGACATGTTTTATAAAAATCCACCACCGTACAGACAAGAACCAGATGCTTTGACCCCAAGTGCCCCAATGAGAGAAACCCTGCGAATTATCAAGACAGAAACTATGACCCCAGAGGTGAAAGGAAGTAATTCCATTAGAGAAGGAGAGAAAGAAACAGAAAATAAGACAAACAGTGAAAAGTCTATGGAATTAGCAAAAACGGCACTAGAACTAACTGAGAAAATAAGAGAATTGACCAAGAACCTAGAAGCAGTCACAGTTCCTGTAACAATAGGTCCAGTAATGCCCATTTTTGAGAAACAGAAAGAAAGCGAACATTGTCTAACAGTCCCTTATACGAGCAACAGACAGGCCTAACAACCACTAATGAGAGCAAAGGAGAATCCCTGGAGACATACAATGAGTATAATTGAACCGAATGTATCAAATAATCCATTTTTAAGCCCAGATTCTACAGAAGGAAATAGAATGGCAGCAGGATCAATATTAGAACCGCAAAGAGTTTCAGAACTAGGGAATGTAGAAAAATCAGCAGGAATAACTACAGACAAATTGAGCGAATGGTTGAAAGGCTTGCAGGGAAAAGAAAAGGAATCCCAAACAATTGATGTGGCCAAATTACGTAAGGTACTAGAAGAGTTAATAGTAGGGACCATCCCCACAGAAAAATTGAAAAATTACCAGGATGAGGAATTGTTGTTTTTATGCAAAAAGCGTCACATGGAGAGCGAAAGACCTACATGACAGGTTAGAAGAAATAGCAAGTGAAATGGGAATTGACATGGACAAGGTAAAAGCTTTACAAAAGCCTTACCGAGTGGATTTCACTGAAAAAGATATTGAAAACATGAATACAACGGGACGAATAGGACAGATTAAGGACATAATCACTTTGTTGAGAAAATGGGGAGATGTGGACAAATGGAGAAGTAGGTGGTATAGAAAACGAGATGATGCCTCGGATAGAACATTTCCAGCATTTCCCGTAAGAGAAAAGGAAAAGGTAGTGACAGAATTCCCCATGAGAGAGATTCCAGGAGGAGGATATGTGCATGTCCCATGGGCAAGACAGGATATATTGTCTTTTACGAATGATTTCCCTCGATTACGGGAAAAACCCGTCGAGTAGTACAGACAAGTAGACAGATTTGTTAAATTGTCAAAAGTATTATCGATTGATTTGAATAGCCTATTTGATATAATAGTACCAGCAGACTTATGGACAGAGTGTAAAATAGTAATTGATTGGCCAAATAAGGAATACCCGAGAGATCCCAAAACAGGAGCACCAGACCCCGAAGTAATGAAAAAATATGAACAAGTTATGGTATTCCTGAAAAATAAGGTACCACCCAAAGAAATAGATAGGGTAAAAATTGATCGAACACATCAGGAAGTAAAAGAGTCAGTCCATGCTTACTATAAGAGATAATACTAGCTTTCAAGCAGTTTAGTGGAGATGAGAACCTAGGTGAAAAGGATCTGAGTCATTTTGTATACAGATTTGTATATGGTTTACGTCCTGAAATTAGTGATATGATAAAGCAGCACACTGTCGATTGGCAAAGCAAGAAAATTGATGAAATATTGAGACATGCTAAATATTTTAGTGATGAGATTGAGGCTAAGCAACGAAAACTGAAGGAGAAGGCAATGTGGGCACAAGTGAAAGTCGCAGAAAGACAGGAAGCTCAATTAGTGGAACAAGCCAAAGATACAGGAATGAGACCAAGATTTGGGCCTGGAAAAGGGAAAGGTAATATAGAAGAAGCTAAAAAGAAATTCCCATGCCATAATTGCGGTAGGATAGGGCATTGGAAATCCGAGTGTAAATTTCCTACAAACACTAACAGTGAAAATCCATCCTTGAATCAACAGGTGCAGCATCAACATGAGGTGAGTGGCCAACAGCATCAACAGCAGAAGGCTGTTAATCCACAGAATCAGGTGCCAAAACCGCCTTTACTACAGAGCAGAAACACCCAGAAGTATAGTAATGAATCGGGATTCTACAATGAAGAACAGGTAAATAAACCGCCACGCGCAAGCGCTGTTTCGCAGTATTGGCTACAACGTGATGAGAGTGATTCAGTTGAGAGTTATTGACGGTGCCAAAGGGAGGAAGAAGAGTGCGTACTTGGCGCAACTCTAGAAGTAGACCAGACAGGACCATTTGTAGATGGGAAGGTTAATGATGAAAATATTACTTTCCTAGTCGACATTGGAGCTACTCGATCAACTGTTAGGTCAGCTGATGTAAAGAAACTTCCTCTTTTGGATGAAACAATCCAAGTAGTTGGTGTGTCCAACAAACAGATTAGGATGTACCTTACAGAACCAGTAAAAGTCAGGATAGGGAAATTTTCAGACATGCACCGCTTTGTGGTGTGTGACACTAGTCCTGTGAACTTGCTAGGAAGGGATTTATTGTGTAAAATGAATTGCACTATATTTTGTACTCCGGATGGAATAGCCTTTGAAACACCAGATGAGGATGTACTGTACAAAATGACCATAGCTAACAGAGAAAATGATGTTACTGAAACATATGCTGTATTCTATCCTGATGAGTTGCCAAAAGAGTTAAAACAGACAGTGAAAGCAGAAGTCTGGGACTTCACTGGAGAAGATGTGGGACTAATGAGAAATGTAGACCCAGTAAAGATCACTGTAAAAGAAGGAGTAACCTATCCAAACATCCCACAATACAGATTGACACCTGAAATAATTGAAGAAGTAACCCCGATAATAGAGAAAATGATCAAGCAAGGAATTCTGAGGGAAATAATGAGTAGTCCATGTAATTCACCTATAATGGGACTGAAAAAGCCAAATGGAAAGTTCAGGATAGTGCAGGATTTGAGAAAAGTGAATAAAATTGTTTTATCATGTTGTCCCATCATACCAAATCCAGCAGTGATTTTGTATCAGATTTCCCACGATGCAGAATAGTACACAGTAATTGATTTGTGCCATGCTTTCGTTTCAATTCCTTTGCATCATGACAGTCAGCAAATTTTTGCATTTCGGTTTGGAGAGCGTATTCTGGCATGGTGCCGAATCCCACAGGGGTACACAGAGAGCCCCTCAATATTTAATCAGTTGTTGAAGAAATCTTTGGAGAGTCTGGCAATGCCTGAAACTTCAGTTCTGGTTCAGTATATCGATGACCTACTTGTGGCATCAAAAACACGTGAAGCTTGTGAAGTAGACACGATAGCCTTATTGAATTATTTGGCAGATGGAGGACTAAAGGTATCACCGACAAAGTTACAATTTTGTAAGAAAGAAGTACAATACCTAGGACACAACATTGAGAAAGGACTGAGAAAAGTGACAATAGATAGAATCAGGATCATTAAAGGAATGAGCGCTCCTATGACACAAAGAGAAGTGAGAATGTTCCTAGGAATGGTTGGTTATTGTCGTCAGTGGATAAGTAACTTTTTCCTGATTGCAAAACCATTGGTGAAATTGACAAAAAGTGAGGTAAAAAACCCCATTGAATTAAACAAGGAAGAGTTGGCAGCATTTAATAAATTGAAGCATAGTCTATGTGAAGCACCTGCCCTAGGTATGCCAAACTATGAGAAGGAATTCGAGTTGTATTGCAGTGAGAGAAACGGATGTGCACTCTCAGTGTTAATACAGAAACATGGAAAATTGAGGAGGCCAGTTGCATATTTCTCATCAATGCTTGACCCAGTAGTTGTAGGTTTGCCAGGATGTCTAAAAGCGGTAGCTGCTACATGCCGAAGTTTAGAGCAAAGTGAAGGAATTGTGATGGTATATCCATTGAGAGTGTTTGTACCTCATGATGTGGCGATCCTTTTAACAAGGAGTTGAACACAATACATGTCACATAGTCGGCTGACTAAGTATGAGAAGGTCATTCTAGGTGCAACCAATGTGAGCCTTGAGAGATGCGTGAATGTGAATCCAGCAACATTATTGCCTTATGCTGAAAGAGTGGAGGTAAGAGATGAAGTTGATCATGATTGTTTGGATGTACTTGATTTTTGCACAAAACCAAGACCCGACATAAAAGATCTGCCATTACCGGAAAGTGATTATGTGATGTTTGTGGATGGATCTTGTTTGAGGACGGATGAAGGATTGTTGAGTGCGGCATATGCAATATGCACAGCTGCAGCAGTCATGGAAGCATCACACTTGAAAGGAGTTAAATCCGCTCAAGTAGCAGAACTGGTGGCATTGACAAGAGCATGTAAGATTGGGAAGAATGTGAGAGTGACAGTGATAACTGACAGCCAGTATGGCTTCGGAGTTGTCCATGATTTTGGCCAACTTTGGCTACAAAGAGGTTTCCTAACCTCAAGTGGAACTCCTATAAAGAATCCAGAAGCAGTTGGAAAATTGCTTGAGGCGATACAGCTGCCTAGAGAATTGGCTGTTGTGAAATATGCTGCTCATGGTCAAGGTAGTGATTATATCACTACGGGTAACCGCTACGCAAATGACATGGCTCAATATTGTGCGCAAAATCAGTATTCAATCAATCGGGCAAAGGAAAAGGAAATGTCTTCTTGCTCTTTAATGTTTACTAATGTTGTGGGAACGTGGGAAGAAGTGAGACAGTTGCAGGACGAAGCAGGAGATGAGGAAATGAAACAGTGGGTAAAAGCAGGATGTGCACCAAGAGAGAAGGATCATGTGTGAGTTTATCGAGATGGAAGACCAGTAATGCCTGATAGCATGATGTGAACCATGGCACGGATGTATCATGGCCAGGGACACATAGGGAGAGATGCTATGATAAGGGCCTTTAAACAAACCTGGTACAATGCAAAGTTCAGGCTTGTAGCAGAGAGTCTTTGTCAAAGATGCTTGATATGTCAGCAATACAATCTTGGGAGGAAGACAGTGGTGAGCCTAGGAACAATAGGCCGAGAGGGAGGACCTTTCACCAGAATGCAAGTGGATTTCATTGAGATGCCACCATGTAACAGGTTGAGGTATGTTCTGGTGATAGTCTGTCTGTTTTCCAGGTGGGTGGAAGCCTTCCCAACAAGAAGAAATGATGGAATAACAGTGGCTAGGCTACTGTTAAGAGAATTCATCCCAAGGTTTGGGTTCTCAGTGACCATTGAATCAGACAGAGGAGGACATTTTTATAATGAAATTATGAAATTGATCTGTGAAGCATTGAGTGTACAACAAAAACTACATTGTGCCTACCGACCAGAGGCTTCTGGTGTGGTTGAACAAATGAATGGTACCATCAAAAACAGAATAGGGAAAATGTGTTTGGCCACAGGTATGAAATGGCCTGATGTCTAGCCTCTAGTCCTGATGACAATCCGATCTACACCAGACAGAACTACAGGGTTAAGTCCCCATGAAATCATCATGGGACGCGCCATGAGACACGTGTTTGTACCAGTCAACAAATTGATGACTATAACTGATGACATGGTTTTGGATTACTGTAAAGGCCTGGCTGACACAGTCCATTCTGTGTTTCACCAGGTTGGAGCGGATGCCACCACTCTTGAAAGAAAACCAGCCCATGATCTGAGCCCAGGGGACTGGGTGAGAATAAAAGTCCACAGAAGAAGAAATTGCTTGGTTCCAAGGTGGGGAAGGCCAAGGCAAGTTGTACTGACCACAACAACTGCTGTGAAGTGTGCTGGACTGAAAAACTGGATCCATGCAAGTCACACTTTGAGAGTTCCAAATCCAGCAGACAGCACTGGCAAAGAATATTTTGATGATTCTGAATCGAGTGCTGATTCAGATGACGAGACTTCAAAGACAAAAGAAAATCCTCAAAGGGGGGAGAAGGGGCCGAGATTAGCTCTAATTCCACGAAGTGACTCCCTGAGGAAAAGACTGCAGATTTCTGATACAAGTTCAGATTCTGGAGACGAACAAGAGATACTGAGTACCAGTACCGAACACAAAAAGAAGAAAAGAAAAGAACACTCCAACAGAAGAGACATTTACACCAAATGAGGGAGGGGAGAAGTTCCACCTGAAATAATTCTTGAAGGTGAAGAAGGGACAGAAATAGAGAGAGAGGGACAGATTTCTGCGGAAAACCCACGAGGAGGTGTAGGGACAACCAACACTGAGTTAGGTGAAGGGACAAGTAGACAGCAGGAAGATTGCGTGTCGGAGACCCGAGGAGGGACAGAAGTAGGGAAAACACAAGAGGTGGAAGAAGAAACTGTTGGAGAGGAAAAGCAAGTTGAGACAGAATCTGAAGAAAGTGAAAATGAGATACCTGAAGGTCGAGTTCTGAGAAAGAGAACTTGGAACGAGGAGAAAAACATTAAAGAAGGCAGATTAAGAAGAAATGCTAAAGGAGACCTTTGGCCAAATAAGATAAAGAGACTGAGATACCGATTGACACAAGCTAATTCATCAAAGGCTGAACAAGTGAAT
Organism: Triturus cristatus; assembly: GCF_964204655.1. Classification (NCBI taxonomy): domain Eukaryota; kingdom Metazoa; phylum Chordata; class Amphibia; order Caudata; family Salamandridae; genus Triturus; species Triturus cristatus. The sequence goes on along the minus strand of NC_140590.1, from coordinate 1,757,356,606 downwards.
GAAGTGTCAAGTCAAGGAAAATCAAAAGAGGAAGAGATAAGTGTGTCTGAAGAAAACAAAAGAACAAGGAAACCAAACCAGAAGTATAAGTCACCAGAATGGACGTACGTGGCACTGCCTGAACAAGGAGAAGCGGCAGATAGTCAAGGAAATCCAGTGGAGGCTTTGCTGAAAGTGGTTGAGGAAGAAGAAGCAGCGGGAATCCTGAGAGTTATCTTGTCCGACATTGGAGAAGAAGCGGAAATTCAGGAATTTCTGTATTTGGATGACGAGAGGAAAGTGAAAAATGATGAGATGCCAAACTGAATGAGATCAAGAAAGGCATTTGGGAAGAAAAATTAATAAGAGACCAAAACTTGAAAATTGGAAGACTGGTATAATCAGTTAGGTGCTTTGTGCCTTAAGGTGAAAAATTGGTTGTGGAGTAGAAGAGGCTAAGTCAAAAGACGCGGTCTATTTTAACAAGATGGCTAACATAGATGATAACAAGAGTAGATGTACCTTTTTGAAAAGATGGTGTAAAATGTGTTGTTGTTGTACAGGTTTATTAATACTTCTTTGGAGCATACTTGCTCTACTGATCTCTTTCAAAGTAACTATAGATACATTAGAAGGTCATACTGAGAATACGACTAACATAGGGAAGACTTCCCAAAAGGTAGTTCCAACTAGAATAAGCAATGAACATTTACATAAGGATAGGTCTATAACTGATTTTTCTAACAATGTGTTTTTCAAGTTATTGTATGAATATGTAAAGAAAATGGGGCAGATTTATGACTGCTGGGGCATCTCTGCTAATCAGCAGAGATGCGCCAGAGGAGTTGCGATGCATCTGCCTACCCGTGCACCACCACTGATGCGCCGCATTAGCAAAGCGGCGCACCGTGGCGCTCGGATGGGCAGATGCGTGACGCATCCCCCGTCGGAAAGTCGGCGCATTGCTGGAGTTGCGTCGCAAGCGTGACGCAGCTCCAGCAAGGCTCGGGGGTGCCCTATCCCTAACATGCTGCGTCAATCCTTACCCCTGCTTCAAGCAGGCGCAGGGTTTTGACGCAGCATGGCCTTAAAAGTGACTGAGTGAAATCTTGTAGATTTCAATCAGCCACTTTTAGGAGGCGTTCCTGTGCCGGAACGCACCCCCCCCCTTAGCCAGAACGCCTACATGTTTACAATGCCAGAACGCCTACATGTTTACAATGTGACGCATCTCCCAGATGCGTCACGTTGTAAATACCCCGCAGCATGGCGCAGGCTTTGCGCCGCCGCTGCGTCACAAAAGTGACGCAACAGCGGCGTAAAAGGGGTGCAATTCCGACATAAATCTGCCCCAATGGATGTAAGGGATTGCTACGTATGTATGCAGTTACCTGCCTCTGTTTCAGAAGGAGTGACTTATAACCACCTTCCAGCAACTTATGGAATATCATGTAGCATGTTAACTAGTATATTTTGTAAAGTAGGTAAATTAGAACATTCTTTTTCTAATGTTGATAATATTCTTGGACAAGTGCCTATGAATAACAAATTAAACACAGCTAAAACTGCTAAAGTATTAGGTGAAATTTTTATAGAAGCTAAGGAACTAACATTAGAATATATTTGTAGAAACAATTTAACTTGCAGTTTGAAGAAAGAAGAAAGGACATTCTTAGACATGGTTGAAGAAAGGAGACTAAAGATGCAAAGAAAAGCAGAAGGAAGTAAAATGGATAAAACGGTTTGGGATGTAGATAAAGAAAAAGAGTTGAAAAATGAAGCCAGTCCAACTATGGCTATAGATACACCACAGAAAGGCAAATTATGTATTATGAGGGAAAGATCCCAATATGATTATTATTTTATAGGGACTAGTGAGTGCCATGATACATATTTTATTGCAACCGGATGGGGATTTAGAGGTGGAAATGATCCAGTCTTTCCTGGATTGTATTACATTTGTGGGAACAGGGCATATTATCGTTTGCCAGACCATTGGTATGGCACATGTTATATTGGCCTGGTCTTTCCAAAAATCTTTCATATGGATAGAGTAGAAAATAATGTACAAAATAATCAACTAATACGTAATAAAAGAGAAACTTGGGCAGAAATTGTAGGTGATATTTTTGGAGCATTGATACCAGCAGTGGGAATATCTTTGAATGCAAATAATATTCGGAAACTATCAACAGTAGTGGATCGCTTGTCTACAAGCACCGCTGGAGGATTCTTATTAGTAAATACAGAAATGGTTGCCATGCGTGCTATGGTAATGCAAAATCGACTTGCCCTTGATATCTTATTGGCAAAAGAGGGTGGAGTCTGTGGAATACTGAAAGTTCAACATTGTTGCACTTACATTCCTGATGAAAGCAAAGATCTAAAAGTCTACATCAAAAACATTACAGAATTGCATGATGAAATAGTACCACTGGAGGCTGAAAGTATCTGGACTAAAATTAGTAATAAGATGGCTGCTATTAAGAATTATTTAGCAAAAATAGGTAGTACTATTTTAGGTAAGATATTATTTCCGTTAACGTGTGAGACTTTCATATTATTAGTACTTAGATTAGGATGTATGTGTTGTAGACATAAAAGAGACAAGAAGAAAATAAAACGAGAAAATATTAAAAAGAAAGAAAAGAAACTAGAAAGAGAATTTGAGGAGATAGAATTGGAGGAGTGAAAGGAGAGTATGTATGAGTCAGCAAAAAGAGAAGAAGGGGAAACTGAATTATAATTGAGCAAGAAAACATTTGAATTTCCATAAAAGGGGAGAACAAAATTTGTGGGTTTTTGTGCTTTGTGGTGATTAAATCACCAAAGGGGGGATTGTTGGAGCAGGTAATATGTTTTGTTTTTATACCCACTTCATGTTTACATGTTTATATTAAAACGAATAATAATTAATCATAATTCCATTAATGGTTTGATGTATGGTGTTTAACCAACCGTATTAATAGAAAGAATACACGTGGGAATGCATTTGCATGGCTAAATAATATGTGAACTAAGTTTGTATGCATATTAATATGATAAGTGTTGCTTTAGTGATGTTATTGTCATTTGTGCTTAATTAAACGAGTATTAAGGTCTTTAAATGTTGCATATTGCTAAGATAAATGCACAAACATAAGGATATTAGTAAGGGGAAAACATTGTTTTAATCATTTCAATATATTAATTACGGTTTTATTGTTTCTTTACTTAAGTTGACCATTTGGGCCTACTACAAAATGGCTTCCGACTGAATCTGACTGTACTGAATGACATCATTGGTGGAACATGGAGAAGTGCGCCTGCGCAAACTTCAGCAATCGTGTCCCCTGTGTGACCTGACAGACTGTGCCCATGAAGGCCACCCTGGGCGAAACGCCAGTTCTCCTGGATGAGAAACAAAAGATACATGGGACTAATAAAATTGACAAGTCCCAATTCTTTGAAACTTTTCCCATATGAGAACCACGTCGAATGTTTCCTGATGCATCAAGATGTATTCCAATGGACCAATCCGAGCCCCTCAAACTTGTATTTGTTACTTATTGCAATGTAAAATCACTATAAATAATGGTAGACTAGAAAGGTAAGCGCAAACGTCATTTCCAGTTTCCTGATGTTATGCTGACGGAGAGGACGGTGACTCTGCATGACAGATATCCAGAACTTTGACAAACTGACTGATGACCAGACTCTGACTTAGAAAACGACAATTAGCCAGATAAGGTAAATATGACAAAATGAGATTGAATTATTAAGTTTAACCTGCATTGAATTAGATAAATATTTGAATTTACATATGTGTTGGGTTGTTATTTCATTGAAATGTATTATTTGGATGTTCTTGAGGTTTTAATGTATCAATAAGTTCCAAATCAACTATTTGATCCGATCGACCCTTTACATGGAAGGGATGCTAGGCGTGATATAGGGAAAGAGGTATACCTTCCAGAGCAGTGTTCGGAAACAATGTCCTCTTGTTAGGTGCGGATAGTTTGATAGAATGAATGTTGGTGTTATGGGCCCCACCAGCGTATGTGATGAGTGATGTGTGTGACTGTGAAATCATTCAATCTGCGGTAATAGAGAGGAATTGAGAATTGCGAACTGCGTCAGTTGCACTTGTCCAAGTATGATCTGGTCAGTAGACACAAGTTTCTCTGTCACCATAGTGACACTGGCCCCTGTGTCCCTGTAGGCCATTGCCTCTTTTCCATTTATTAAAGGCTGCTGTCTGTACTTGCCCGTGTTAGGAGGACTTACCAGTAAGATGGCAAGATCTATGCCACCATCACAGACTAACACAGCCTGAGCTGGAGTTCTGACTAAGTCAGAACCCATCTCGGTACCCAAGGAGAACCCCACAAATCCCTTGTTTCCTGTACTACCACCTGTACTTGTGCTAGGGGGAGCAGAGTGCCTTAGTGGCAGTGGTATTAGGAGTGGTTTCCTTGGCTTTTGTACAATCAGCATCCTTTGTCCAATGGGTTTTCACCTTACAAAAGTAACACCAAGGTTTCTTCTTGCCTTTCTTTGAATTTTGTGACTCTACCTTCCAAAGCCTTAATGGCACTATCCACAAAATCTACCCAGTCCTGGGTGGGTGCTTTCTGTGTGTCTCAAAACTTAAACCTATAGGGCCCGATTCACAGAACAAACTTAAGACTAAATCCTAAACTTAGTACCATTCTGGTATTCACAGAATGCACCTAGTACTTCTGGTATTCACAGAATGAACTTACTACTTTTGCTATTCACAGAATGAACTTAGTACTTTTGCTATTCACAGAATGGATTTACGACTACTAAACTTACGTCCGCACTCGGGCCGGAAATTCCGGCCCGGAGGCGGAGCTTCCGGCCCGGAGGCGGGGCTTCCGGCCCGGAGGCGGAGCTTCCGGCCCGGAGGTGGGGATTCCGGCCGATTTAGCTATGGCCGAAATCTCCACCTCCTTGACCTTGGTCAAATTGTACCTGTGTAAAGAAAGTGAGGGGAAGGAAACATATCAAAAGTCATGCTTCCAGTCTTTAAGAATTAAAAAACATACATGCTGTCTTTTCATGTTCAGTTAACATTATATACATAGGTCTAAGTTACTTCTCTTTGAAGTATTTGTTAGTACTTAAGTAAATATGAAATGGCAATTCTTGACATGCAGTAATACTCTTAAATGGATAATCTCTTGAAAAATGAGAGTAGCACATTTTTAAGTTGACTATAAAATGGCACATCTTTAGGTTGGCAAATTTTCAAAGGTATGGCCTATCTGATGTATTGTGATGGGTGTGTGAGGGTCCTAATTCCGACAAGAGGAATTCATTCCTCTTTTCACATTTCACTCATGCACAGGGCCTGTATTCCCGGTCAGGAATGCATACCCTTTTTGCTTTGACTAAACATTACAGCTCTTCTTCTTACCAATTGCCAATTACAATTGTTAACTATGACAAGAAATCTCCATTGTTAACCTATTGGAGGGGTAGGCCTCACAGTAGTAAAAACGGAATTTGGAAGTTTTTCAATATCAGGACATGTAAAACTTAAAAGTACATGTCCTACCTTTTTATTACGCAGCACACTGCCCTATGGGACATGGCCTGTCTTAAGGGTGATATATTTAATGAAAGGGGTGTTTAAGGCTTGGTAGGGGGTTTTAAATGCTAAGTCGACATGGCAGTGTAAAGTGAACACACAGTGGCAGGACTGAGAGATGTTTTAAAGAGCTACTTAATTGGGTGGCACAAGCAGTGCTGCAGGGCCCCTTGTCGATTTTAAATTACAGGCCCTGGGCACATGTAGTTCACTTTACCAAGGACATATAAGTAAATTCAATTATTATTATTAAAAAAAATTCAATTTGCCAAATGTGGATAAGCCAATAAAACCATGTTCAGGGAGAAAGCAAATGCACTTTAACATCGGTTAGAAGTCATAAAGTGGCCAGAATCCCTAAGCCAACAAAATGAGGTCAGAAAAAGGGGAAGGCAAAAAGTATGGGGTAGTCCTGCAGAAAGGGCCATTTCCATCAGTTACTAATAGTAACTTTTCATATGCTGGTGGAGATTTCCACCCCCGGGGCAGAGATCGCCCTATGAGAATGAACAGAAAAAGGTGGCAAAGTAAATTTTTTTAAGAATAATTAAAATTGCTTAATGTAAAATATGAATGTAAATTCATTGAAAATAATTAATAACTTGGAACCAGTAAAATAAAAAAGTTACAACGCAGTAACTCCTCAAATTAAGTTCAAATTAAATTATAAATGTATTTGAATATATTAAATTATTTTTTAAATATTATTTTTGAACAATGATTTAAAAATAAAATTACCACCTCATTGACATTTTTACGTTTGTTGAATTTATAGTAAAGATTGTTCAATTGTATGTTTTTTATTGGTTTCAATACTTTTAGATTTTTATACTTTATTTTACTTAAATTGTTAAATCTAATTTTTAATTTAGTGTATAAAGAACTACAATTAATCATTCAATATATTTGATGTTTCATTAAAAATATACATATGTTTTACATATAAAGTTGCCTTTATTTGAATAAAATTAACATTTATTCCTATAAATTGTTAGCTTAATTCCCCACCTTCATTATTTTCTAAGGGAGTGTGTTGCAGGGCATATATTGGATCTTGGCTTGCTCTAAGGCTGGGCTGGAGAATATTTGAGCCTGTTTTGACATTGGTGGGTTGTAACTTTCGAAGTGTATTTTGTGAATTGCTCTTTTATGGTTGTGTGTTCTGTATTAGTGTCTCGATCCCAAACCCTTCCTTAATTTTTCCTCAACTCATTTTAGTATTTACTCCCCATTTTCCAACACTCCCTTATTTCCTACCGGCTTCTCTACATAATAGTACACTTACATGTGTGGAGATCTATGCACCTTTGCAGATCTCGGTACAGGAAATATAATAGGAGTGGCACTGGTAGAGACCTACACCGACAACCTTGTGAATTGCATGTTGTAGTAAGTTAGTAGTACTACTGGAGAGCTACTTTACATACTTCAAAATGCAGCTTGTGAATCTGACCCTGCATTCTGGCTCTCTTGGAAGAATTATAGCTACCTTCAAAACCTCCATTCTTACTAAAAAGGAATACTGACTTAGGTCAACAATTATGTCGCAGGGCGTGGCTACGCAGCGTAGCGTGATGGCCGCTAGTTTGGGCCGCTCCGTCTCATACTTCTCATTCCGTATATCTGTCACATCAATCCGGCCACCGAGGACAGCATAAGTTGGTGGAAGGCCCGCTGATCCCTTCTGGACAAGAACCGTGGCTGAGAGGCTCCTGTGGCCGAAGTTCTCGCCGAAGCCATACGTGGCCCTCACGGGAGGTGCAGCCGGGCAGGGAAGTGATCCCTGTTGCCGAGGACGTGACGACGCACGGCGGAGAATGTCTGACGTGTACCCGGGCTCTGGGCCCGCATACCTGCGACTTGAATCGCCAGACCTCCTGGGAGAGGATCGACTGCGGGGCCCATATCGGAGGTGCCAAGGCAGGCGAGGGGCCCGCGCCCAGAAGCGCAACCCCCGATCACTGTGGGCCCTGGCGTAATTCCGCAGGTAGTGAGGCACCTGTATTAGCCGCCGGAGACTCAAGGACTGGGCCTTTGCTCAGGTACACTGAAAGCGGTGCGCAGCCCATAATCACTGGTGAACTCCTGAGGGGGGGCCACCATGGCGGGTGGCCCCCATGCAGAGCCGGAGCGTCTTGCATTGAGGAGGTGAGGAGGTGGCGAGGTGGCATTGTGGAGGCCCTGGCTGGCCTAGACTTAGATGGAGGCCTGACCACCTCATACACCATCACGCCCAACATCTGTGGCACCACCTATCCTGCAGTACCTGCGCACTGGAGCCCCAGGAACTAACTGCTTATCTCGCACCTGACCCGGGCTCGGGATCTGAGTGACCTGGGAGGCAAAGGCGGGCCTGGAGAGTGGGTTCCATGCACCGGCGGCACCTTCCTCCTGCGCTTGGGCAGCATCCTTTCGTCCATACCTCACCGTCCTGCCGCACTCATGACGTGGGGCCCTAAGGGTGATACACCCCCAGCCGGTACGCTGGTAGAGAAGGGGACTCAGAGTTGCTGCACACCACCGCGACAGACCAGCACTGGACCTGAACTGGAAAAAGCCAGAATGTCTGGGGCAAAGGGTTCCAAGGTAGTCCAGCACAACAAATGGGGTCGCAACGTGTTCCCTTAAGCATCGCTTCAGGATCAGCAGGCCAGGGACAAAACGGGGGGAGGATCGGAAGAGGATTCCCCAAACCAACACTTAAAGACGTCATGGAGACCATATCCAGAGTCCGATAATCTCTGGAGCAAAGAATGGACACGATCGCCTCGGAAGTAACACTCATCAGGGCGGACCTCACAAAAATGTATGAAAAAGTCAAGCAACTGGAGATCACAACAACGCGCTTGGTGGAGAATACTTCGCAACTCCAAAATGAGATCCGCGGCTTATAGAATTTCCGGAAACTCGCCGAAAGTAAGCTGGATGACCGAAGGGCGCTTCCGCCTTAATAATATATGAATTCTAGGGGTGCCGGAATGGGCAGGGGGGCAGACGCTGGATCTCTTTGTAGAGGACCTCATTCTTACCCATCTACAATCAAAAGGTCTGTCCAAATTCTTTGTAATCGAGAGAGCGCACAGGGTCCCTGGGGCACGACTGAAGCCCGGGGCCCCCCCGCGGCCGCTGCTGGAGCGGGTACTGAACGTTTGTGACAGAGACGTGATTCTACAAAATGCCAGAGTGGCCAAGCCGCTCCGATATGAGAACGCCAAAATATCCTTCTTCCCGGACTTTACACAGGCAGTCCAGAAACAGCGAAGATCTTTCCTAGCCGTCATAAAGACGCTACGTGAAAAAGGTGTGAAGTATGTCATGCTGTTCCCGGTGCGGCTCCTTGTGGAGGCTGATGGCAGGGCTTGGTTCTTCGACAATCCGGAGACTCTGGTGGAGTGGTTGGAGGGGTGGCGGGGAGCTAAGGAACATAACTCCTGTTGAGAGAACAAGTGACCCAGCTCATGGGGACAGCGGGACTCTGTTCCAGGGTGCAGCAGGCTCCCTCGTCTCACCAAACTTTCCCTGCGTCGGTGGGTGACACAGGTACCATGCAACAGAGACTGCTGCTGACTTGTTGGGTCCACCCATGTTTGATGGGGGCATGACTCCTGGGGCTTGACCCCTCTCGGGGAGCTGTAAGATGTTGATTGACTAGGGAGAGAAGAAGGGACGAGGCACCAAATTCACCCCCACGTTTCTACTTTTAGTTCATCAGTTGGGCAACAGGCACAGTTGTGTTTATGGGCGGTTCAAGGCCCAGAGGGCAGGGGAGCAGGGAGTGGGACTGTTGGGCTTAGGAAATAGAGATCGGTTCTGTTTTTGTTGAATCGGCATGAAAGGACTGTGTTCTACAAGAGGAGTCATTAACCTACACACATTTCCATGAGCACAGAGGGGGACAGTTGGTGGGAAATTCCTGCAAGGCACTAAACAGGTGGGGTTACAAACTGGTGGCCCACGCAGGCTTCACTACTGGTTCAAGGGGAGTGGGAATAATGACACAAAACTCCTTTTGCTTTATTGTCCACTCCACATGATCGGATGACCTGGGGAGAGATATTGGAAACACAGGGCTATGGGACGTACGCTCACTTGCATGTCTGTCTATGTACCGCTAGGTCTTCAGAACCGTACATTCAAGGACTTGGGTGCTATATTACATTCACTTCCGGAGGGTCTGCTGATGATAGGAGGGGACTTCACCTCTGTGGTTTCAGGCATGTTGGACCATTATCCCCCACGGGACACTGGGGCATCAGGCCCCGCCCCCCTCCATACTCCCGCCTGCGTCTTCCCTGAGCCCGCCCACCTCCCCTTTATCGCGGCGACCGCTGCGGGGGAGCGCATGTGCTGACCTGACCTCGGCCCGGCAGCACCACCTGATCTGACTCGCCTCCTCCAAGCCGCAGCAGCAGAGCTCGAGCCTCGCGCTCGACTCTGCAGACAGATTCAGGTTGTAATCTCACATTCTCGCGCTCCTGGCCTCTGCGCTGTGAGTTAGTGTATACTGGTTGTGTTCTTGTGTTTTTGTGTACCTTGCCTTTTTCCTCACAGGTTGGCCCGCTTTTCTTTAAAGCGCCGTAGCGCCTTGCCGGACAGCAAGCCCTGCCCCCCTCCATGCTCCCGCCCGCGTCTTCCCTGAGCCCGCCCACCTTCCCTTTATCACGGCGACCGCTGCGGGGTAGCGCATGTCCTGACCTGACCTCGGCCAGGCAGTACGTTCCCGGGCAGCTCCGCCTGATCTGACTCGCCTCCTCCAAGCCGCAGCAGCAGAGTTCGAGCCTCGCGCTCGACTCTGCAGACAGATTCAGGTCGTAATCTCACACTCTCGCGCTCCTGGCATCTGCGCTGTGAGTTAGTGTACTCCCGCCCGCGTCTTCCCTGAGCCCGCCCACCTCCCCTTTATCACGGCGACTGTGCCTAAGGCAAGCCTGTCTGCACCTGGACCGCACCCAGCGGCCGGACCCCTGGTCCTCCAGACCCCCGCCAATACACCGCCGCCGCCCTCCTTGCTCTCAAACCCAGCCACAAAGAACCCTGCGTACAAGCTGCACCTCACTACACCAAATGAGCTTTCTCATGCGATCACTGCAACTCCACCTACTCCGTTACCACCGCTACCACAGCCACGAACTCCACACCTCAGGCTGCCCCCCCCCGAAAACACCATCCACTGCATCCTCCTCAACGTCAGATCCCTCCACCGGCACACCATTGAGATATGGGACCTACTCAACACGCTCACACCCGATGTCGTCTTTCTCACCGAAACCTGGACTAACGCAAGCTCCGGCCCGGACATTGCAACGGCAATACCAGACGGCTACAAACTCAAGAGACTGGACCGCCCGAACCGCCCTGGAGGCGGCATTGCCATCGCTCACAAAACCTCCCTCAAACTCTCCACACCTAACACCAACGTCTCTATCCCCAACGTGGAACACCTTCATTTCCAAATCCACACCAACCCCAGGACCACGCTCCGAGGCACACTCATCTACAGACCTCCGGGACCACGCGCGCTGCCCACTGCCGCCATCACGGAACTAGCCTCCACCCACGTCATCGCCTCAACGGACTACATTATGCTAGGAGATTTGAATTTTCACCTCGAGAACACCCAGGACCCCGACTCCATCACGCTTCTAGAGAACCTCTCCATCCTGGGACTCAAGCAACTGGTAGACGCCCCCACACACAAGGCAGGGCACACTCTGGACCCCATCGCCGTCCAACATCCTGGTCACCCATACCTCGGAGCTCCTCTGGACGGACCACCGCTGCGTCCATTCCACTTTTACGTCCAGTGCCGCTCCCAAACAACCCCCTCGCCCCCCACAATGCAACTGGAACAAGATCACCGCTGACCTTCTCAACTCCACCCTCCTTCAAGACCCCCCCGCAGCCACCACCGACACAGAACACGCTGCCATGGAACTCCACAGTTGGATTACCAGATGCGCAGACAAACTTGCCCCCCTAGGGCACGTCACCACCAGACGCCCCCCTAAAGCAGCCTGGTTCACTACCGAGCTCCTTGAGGCCAGACGCACCTGCAGACGACTCGAGAAGGTCTGGAGAAACCAGAAGACCCATCATCACTCTACGACCACAGAAGCGCCATGAGAGTCTACGACCAACTGATAAAGGACACCAAATGAACTTTCATCAACGAAAAGATAAACGCCAACGCCGCCAACAGCAGCAAGCTTTTCAACATCATCAAACGTCTCACCAAACCCCCTGCGAAGAAACGGACATCACACCCTCCCTAGACCTCTGCAACAAGCTGAGCACGTTCTTCCACCAGAAGATCATGACCCTCTACCACAATTTCAAAGAACCAACAAACGCCCTCTCCCTCACCGCCACTACCTCCACCATCCTGACCATCACCACTTGGTCTGCCGCCTCCGTCGACCTCATCACCGCCACCATGAAGAAGACTCACTCCGGGGCCCCCACGGACTCCTGCCCTCCTCACATCTTCCACAGAGCCGCCAATGCCATCGCTGCAGAACTAACCCGCACCATCAACTCCTCCCTGGCCTCGGGCACCTGCCCCCTGGAATGGAAACGCGCAGAAGTAAAACCCCTCCTGAAAAAGCCTTCGGCCGATCCAACAGATCTAAAGAACGTCCGACCCATCTCCCTCCTGCCCTTCACCGCCAAAGTCTCGGAAAGAATCATCAACACCCAGTTGACCACGTTCATCGAAGAAAACTGCATCCTGGACCCGTCCCAATCCGGTTTCCGGAGCAACCACAGCACCGAGACGGTCCTGATCGCCACCACTGATGACATCCGCATGCTACTAGACCAGGGCCACACCGCAGCCCTAATCATCCTGGACCTTTCAGCAGCTTTCGACACCGTTTCACACCGCACACTAACCACCAGACTCCACACCGCCGGGATCCAGGGAAACGCCCTCAAATGGATCCGCTTCTTCCTCTCCGGAAGAATGCAGAAAATCAGACTCCCCCCCATCTCTCCGACCCAACAGACATCATCTGCGGAGTTACCCAGGGTTCCTCGCTGAGCCCCACCCTCTTCAACATCTACATGGCACCCCTCGCCAACATCGTCAGGAAACACGGACTTAACATCATATCCTACGCCGACGACACTCAACTCATCCTCTCCCTCACCAGGAACTCAGAAGACACTAGACTCAGTTTCCAGGAGGGAATGAAGGACGTTGCATCGTGGATGAAGGACAGCTGTCTCAAACTCAACTCTGACAAAACCGAAGTCCTCATCTTCGGCACCCGCCCCTCCGCCTGGAGCAACGCATGGTGGCCTTCAGCCCTCAGTCCGTCCCCCATCCCTACGGACCACGCAAGAAACCTAGGCATAATCCTGGACTCCTCCCTCTCCAGGAATCGCCAAATCAACGCCGTCGCCTCTACCAGTTTCAATTGCCTCCGGATCCTTCGTAAGACATTCAAATGGATCTCCCCAACTGCAGAAAGATAGTCACCCACGCCCTCATCACTAGCAGGCTCGACTACGGAAACACCCTCTACGCAGGAATCAACAAATCCCTACTATGCAAACTCCAAACCATCCAGAACACTGCCGCAAGTCTCATCTTAGGAACACCATGCCACGAGCACATGACCCGCACCTGCACAGACTCCACTGGCTCCCCGTCGAGAAGAGAGTCACTTACAAACTACTAACACACACCTACAAATCACTCAACAACATCGGGCCCAAGTACCTCAACGACAGCTTGAGTTTCCACTCACCAGTGAGGAACCTTTGCTCGGCCGACCTCGCCCTGGCAGAAGTCCCCCGGATCCGCCATAGCAGATCCGTAGTTTCTCCTACACCGCGGCCATGGCCTGGAACTCTCTCCCGTTGGAAATACGACATACACCAACCCTGCTGGCTTTCAGGAGTGCACTCAAGACTTGGCTTTTCAACTGACCTGAGCTGCCCTACAACCCCCCACCCCTCAGCACCTTGAGACCCTCACGGGTGAGTAGTGCGCTTTACCAACCCCTGATTGATTGATTGATGGTTTCCTGACTTCCTAGAGGCCCTTGGTCTACCAGATGCGTGGAGAGCATACCACCCAGATGGTGTCCAACACACTTTTCACTCCGGGGCACACAATAGCCTTTCCCGTATAGACTACTTTATCTTCCCTGCATCCCATATCGCACATATCCACGAAATCAGACACATGGCGAAAGGCATCCCTGACCACTCCCGAATATGGGCTCACCTGGTACTAGGTCAGGGAAGAGTGGGTAGGATAACCCCTATAAATACATGGTATGTCCGTGACCCATGTGTGCGCAAGGCCCTGCTACAAGCCATTGACCATTACTTCAAAGAAAATGAGGGCACAGTTAACTCCCCCCAGACACTGTGAGAGGCATTTAAGTCGGTAATACGAGGGCAAGCACTCTCCTTGATAGCTGGGTCACGCAAGGAGAAAATGAAAGAATTAGTTGAGGTAGAAAGTGAAGTCCTCAGACTAGAGGAGGAACTGGGAGAGGAGGTTACACAAGGAAAGCTACATACCTTGCAACTCAAAAGGGATGAGTATAAAGCGATAGCCACTGACAGGGCCAGATCACTTCGGAGGGAGACGGCGGGCAGTGTGTATGACCTTGGGGATAAGGCAGGGAAACTCATAGCATGGTTGGATAGAAGAGAGTTGGCGTCCAGGTTGGACCCAGAGTTGATAAATAAAGATGGCAAATCCATCACAGATCCTCAGGTTATTGCTAACATGTCTGCTGCTCACTTTAGCGACATATATCTCACCCACACATCCTGTACTGAAGATGATTCCCAGTCTCTTCTCAAGGACATTGCCCTTCCTACCCTACCGGTTGATGACCGGGAGATATTGTACAGCGCTTTTACCAATGACGAAATCGCACTAGCGATTAGGAGTCTCCAGTCAGGCAAGGCGCTGTATTAAATCCAGAAGTGCAAGAATTTCTCAAATATGAATCTTTAAAAAATCATCAAAAGACTCAGCATCCTTTTGTGACCTCGTATAAAATTTAAATCGGTTTACAGCAATATTTGATGTATGTTTAAATCTTTTCTCCAATCTAGCTAGAGCTTCCACGTATGTATTCATATTGTCACCTTCCCCCAATCGTGGTACTATCTGGGGTAGCGCTCTAAAAATTTCTTGTCCTTCAGAACCCAAGCAGTGCAGCAAGATGCTCTTTTTCCTCTCAGCACCCATACGCTCCCCATCAATAGCTTTCATGTATGTAAAAAATCCTCTTTCCATCTCGGCCAGGGAATAGGAGGATCACCTTTCTTTTGTAAAAATGTATCTGGTGCTTCAAATTGCATGTTGTCTTGTGTAAAATGGTGATATAGTATCAATACAATCAATCAACCGAAATGGCTTAGAAGCAAGCAGCGTTCAAGATCACATTTAATTACAAAAAAAATATATATAGTCACTCACACTTAATGTTTTAGAAGAATATTGTATTATTAAATAACAAATACCAGTCGTAACTATGCCTGATGGCTTCCGATGAGATTGCTCCGTTGCGCGTTAGAAATTACAGACGCGTTCTCGTTGTCAAAGTATTTCCGTAAACAAGGTGATGGTTGCTATACCAACCACAAAATAGCCGCTGTGCGTTGCTCGTAATTACGTTAGCGTGATGATGTCAAACGCTAATCGACAATGCTCATCACCGTCATAGGAGGCATTCCGAGCAGTCGAAGGTTGGACTGCGAGAGTTCTTTGCCAGGTGAGAGAATTTTAGACGAACATTTCAAATGATGCCCGAAATCATGTAAAGTTTGAACTCACCGCTACCGCTTATTGGTTGATCTCCTCAAAGTCCAATTTTGACACAGCGCACACCGCATCAATGCGACCAGTTCACAAACATTAAAAGATAGACGAGGCTCCGCTTTTATCCTTGAGCCGAAAATAATCTCCTCTTCGCAAAATCCAAAATCCTCTCGTGGGTTACACTCCGCTCCCGTGTTGCTCTGTTGCTAGAAGGCAGGAGTAGTGTCGTCGCCAATATTAAATCCAGAAGTGCAAGAATTTCTCAAATATGAATCTTTATTTCAACACGGCTCCATGCATCCATACTAGTTGAAGGACAGGAACAACTGCCTTAACCAGATAGAATGATACAACAAGAAAGCTCTGAAAGAACTTAGAATCCCAAGCAAAGATATACAAGTCGCATGCACTTAAAGACATAAACACCAATATCAAAATGCATTTAAACTTATAACATGGAATGTAACACGCTGGGTCCTAACGGCCTTCCAATTGAGCTCTACAAACTAGGGCCGAACAAACTAGCCCTGCACCTGCAGAACATGTTTGCAGATAGCAAGAAGCATGGGACACTCCCGCTAGATCAGAGGGTGGCCACGCTCATCACCATTCATAAGGAGGGCAAACCTAAGACGGACTGCGCCTCATATAGGCCTATCTCCTAGATGCAGAACCTAAAATCCTCGCTAAGCTCCTTGCCAACCGTCTTGTCAAAGTGATCAGCGGATTGGTACACCCAGATCACTCGGGCTTCATGCCCCAGCGCAATACTGCGCTGAATCTCCGAAGAGTGCACGGTGTGATGGGAAGGCTGGCCACAATACAAGAACTGGCGATCATAGTCTCTCTGGACGCATCCATGGCATTTGATGCCATCGAATTGCCATACCTTTTTGCCGTGCTAGCAAAGATGGGGTTTTGGCCTGGGTTTATTCACTGGATCAAGCTCCTCTACTCGGAGCCACTGGCACAGGTTATAGTGAACAGCAAAAAATCTGAAGTGTTTAAGCTAGCTCGGGGGACCCGTCAGGGTTGTCTGCTGTCCCCCCTCCTTGTTGCCCTTGCCCTGGAACCACTGGTGGGATGGGTTCGTAGAAATCCATTTATACGTGGCCTACGATGGGCAGCAACATGGGAAGACCGTAACTCGTTATATGCGGACGACATTCTTCTGTTCCTAGCCTCCCCAAAAGCGTTGTTGATCGCGTTCTTTTACATCTTTGCAAGCTTTGGCAGATTCTCTGGATACTCAATCAATTGGAGTAAATCTCTTATATACGTCCTCAATGGGGACCCGCCCGCTGTACCTAAGGGCTGCCCTATACAAATTACCTTGGTGGGCTTTAAATACCTGGGGATTTTTGTAACGTCGAACCAACAACTCCGTTATGACCGCAACCTGCTCCCACCACTACAAAGATTGAAGCGAGACATAATAGCCTGGAAAGCGCTTCCTCTCTCTCTGCTGGGCAGGGCAGCGCTCTATAAGATGATCTCCCTGCCTTGCTCCCTCTATGTGCTACAAAACTACCACGACCCGGCACCTATGCGTTACTTCAGGGAAATAGAAGGCCTGAGAGGGACATGCTGTGGGGAGGGAAACCCTGAATAGCACTGTCCAAACTCACCCTTAACTGGTACGATGGGGGGGATCAGCCTTCCTGACCTTGCGGCTATTAATCACGGCACATCTCACCGCATAGACGACCCGGGCTATGCCATGGGCCGGTGGCTCCTCCCAGGAGGGAATTACAACAGAGCCCTTTATTCTAGACCTCAGCGGTTCCCCCTCACTGGGCCGACCAGGCACTCAGTGTTGGTCTAGCACGCGGCAACCAGAAGCATGGAATGGGAGCAGAAATTGATGCTAGCAACACCCCTCTGGGACTCAGAGACGCTAGGGGATCTGTGGAAGAAGAAAGGGTTTGATAAATGGGATCTCATCTGGATCTCGAAAATCGGAGACATGTGGGTAAAGGACGACATGGTGACATTTGCCTCCTTGCAACAGAAACATGAGCTCACTAACCCAGAAAACGTTTGTTATCTCCAAGTCTGCCATGCACCACAGTCTTACCTAACTAAAGGTTCCTCCCCCCCAGAATCCTCACCCCTCAAGGATAGACTTCTTGACACTTACCAGAGAAAGCGATCTCCCTGACCTATAAAAAACTGATAAACAACACTGAAGACCCCATCCAGGGCACCAGGGCAAAATGGGAAAAGGATGGTCTTGAACTGGACGACGAGGAATGGCAGGAGGCACTGGCCTCCCCAAGGGAAGTTGCAATCTCGGCCAGACTGCGACTCGTCCAGCTCAAAATGTTGCATAGGGTGTACTTCACTGGACCTTGCCTGGTCCGCATGGGGAGGGCAGCAGGGGAGATTGCAGACGAAAGTGTGATCATGAGGGCACGTTTATGCATATACTGTGGGAATGTGATCGTATTCAGGTGTACTTGCGCCAAATCCATGCTGTCCTTAGCGAAGTGTTGGACTTGGTCATCTGCCCTGAAGCGAAGAGATGCCTTTTGAATGTATGGGAACGCACGGTGCTGAGCAGAAAGGGCAAGATCTGGGTCACGCTAGGCCTCATGGTAGCAAAAAGAAACATCGCTCAGCTGTGGGGAGCCGCAAACCCACCCACCATGGCAGAATGGAAGAAACACATGTATTAGTGTATGTTCCGAGAAAAAACGGTGCATCATGCGAGGGGCTGCTTCAAGAAGTGGTCTCAAATCTGGGGTGAATGGAACGCCTGCCGGGGGAGATCTGTAGCCCCCCATGCAATTCCCTTTCTGATGACCTGCCTTCACCGTAAATGCTGTAACCCATGAAGTATCATTGCTCTGTCCTTGTAGCTAATGTGATTATTACTGTATTGTTGAATGAATTCCTCTTGTCTGTAAATTGTCATGCTGATTCATGTTACCATGCCGATACATGTTGTTTAACCCCTTCCCCGCTCATGACGGAACCGCTCCGTCATGAGCCACGGTTGCCGTGTGCTCATGACGGAACGGTTCCGTCATGCCACGACCGTTGGCAGCCGCGCCGCCCACACGGCGCTGTTTCCCTGCCTGTGCGGGGGGACAACGCAACTGGGCGGAGTCATGACGGAACCGCTCCGTCATGAGCACAGCGCCACCGCGCTGCCCCCCCCGCACCCCCCAGCGCTGCGGCGGAATTCCCGCCGCAGCGAAAGGGTTAATAAAAAGACAATGATGTTGCGCACATCAAAGGCAAACAAGTGCGATGCCCCTTCCATGCTTCTTAACCGGGAGATAAACAAAGTGATCGAGAGAGAAGGACAGGCAGAGAAAGAGAGAGCGAGCGAGAGAGAGAGAGAGCGAGAGAAGATTTTAAGAGTCCTCTAACACCATGTTGGACTTCCTCATCTTTTGTGATAGAGGTTTCTTTGTAGTGCTCAGCTTTTTGTGAGAGTGTGCAGAAATATAAATGTACCTTATTTAACAGACTCTGTGGGTTCAGGTCATCTGTAGCACAGTTAAAAGAGCTGTAGGTGGACCTTGAATTATATCACATTTTTCACATTGCCACACTCAAAAACAGCATCAGTTCACTTAAATTGCTTGCTACCTTGAATTACCCGTATTCAATTAATTCGACTCTGCTGTGATCAATGTTCCCTCTAATTATTTTTCCCTGTGTGCAGCAGTGACTGTTTGTGGGTGCACTTTTTTTGTTATGTGCACAGCAGCACATTGTGGTTAGCCTTTATGTAAGCATACAAGCTATCACTTCTATGGGATGATTGCAAGATGCAAGCTATGCCCCATGGAGTTTTTGTTGTACATAATAAGATGGTGCTAAATTTAAATTATGAAGGCTGTTTAATGCTGTTTCACATATAAAGCAAAATAATTCAAAGACTGTCAATATTTTTCGAAGCATTGTTTCTCTGCAGCTGAAAAGTAATCACTTGATAAGGGCCACAACTTTTCCAGAAGCATTCTAGAATATGATTGTGGGTATGTCAAGAAATAGGATCACAGCAAAAATATTGACATTGGGAACCCGTTGTTGGCCCTGTTTGAAGTGGCTGAACATATTAAGGGCTCCAGACAAAGAGGGAAAGGCAGCCTTCCATACTGTCCCCCGCCGGAGACTCATCGATCACTTCCAAACTATTGGGATCGATGGCCTAGCCCTGAAGTGGCTCACTTTCTTCTTGGATGATAAAAGTCAAGTGGTTTCGATACCCCCTTTTTCTTCCACAGCTCATGAGTTAACTGTTGGAGTGCCTCAGGGTTCAACACTCAGTCCTACTCTGTTTAATGTATATCTCACACCCTTAGCTATGTTTGCTGAGACCTTAGGGGTTAAGGTAATCTCATATGCTGATGATATCCAGCTTCTAATCTCCTGTTGAAAGAGTGAAGCCATCAAAAACTGACTCTCTAATGTGTTTCACTGGCTATCCATCAATTAATAAATGAATCAATCAGGGGTTTGTAAAGCGCGCTGCTCACCTGTGAGGGTCTCAAGGCGCTGGGGGGGGGGGGGGGGGGGGGGCAGTTCTGGATCAGTTGAAGAGCCAGGTCTTGAGGTCCTTCCTGAATGTGTGCAGGGTCGGGAGCGTCTGATGTTAACTGGGAGCTCGTTCCAGGTCTTGGCTGCGATGTAGGAGAAGGCTCACCCACCGGTTCTGTTTCTGCGGATGCGGGGAACCTCTGCCAGGGCGAGGTCGGCAGAGTGGCGATTCCTCTGGGGTACGTGGAAGGATACTCGGTCATTGAGGTATTTGGGTCCGATGTTGTTGAGGGATTTGTAGGCGTGGGTGAGGAGTTTAAAGGTGATCCTCTTCTCGACGGGGAGCCAGTGGAGGCTTCATATGTGTTGGGTCATGTGCTTGTGATGCGGTGTCCCGAGGATGAGTCCATCAATCAATTAAAATGTAATACTGATAAAACTGAGATGGTGTTTTTTGGTCCTTCATCACCAGATCTATGGAGGACCTTCTAGCCTAAGAGCCCCCTCCTCCCTGGCCCAAAACAAGGTACTTTAAAGAAATTAGGAATTACATTCAACAGTGTGCTTTCTTTTCAACCACATATCCAGGCACTGGTTGGTTTCTGCTTCAGGCTGCTACACACACTGAAAGAAATCCTTCCCTTACTGTCTGACGAAGCTAATAGAATGGTGATACAAGCATTGATAACTTCCAGGTTGGATTACGTGAACGCATTTTACTTGGGTCTCCCAGAGTACTTTCTTGGCAGACTTAAGGTTATGAAGAATCCGGCAGCCCGCATTCTCCTCAATCTTCCCCCAAGAACATATATGTCTTTGCAGTTGAAGGCTTCCTATTAAAACAAGCATTTGCAATGCAATCGGTCTCGACCTTTGGGATCTAATAAGTATTTAGCTATGCAGCACATTAGCCTGGGTGCTGAAACATCTACTGTTCTTTAACACAGAGGGAAAGTAAGCACCAAACTGCGTGACACGCCAGGTATGGGAACACATGGAGAGAAATATTGCATTTCAGCTGGAAATTGTATAGTCCAAAGCTCCGTCACCTGAATCTGGTGGCTCTGGACCCTTGGCTGGTGGAATCAGCGTGTACGTCTCCAGAACTGTGTTGTGTTTTCACTTTATTATGATTGGAGTGCTGCAAAAATACTTTAGACATTGCCTCAAAGTTAAGCCTGGCTGCTTTTGTGCCTAGCTACCAGAGGGTTACGCACAGGTTAATTTAGCGACTTTTGTGGTTCACGCTGACGGGGATTGTGTTTATTACTTGAGTGGAGTTCTCATCGTCCTCAATTAGTAACCCAATATCTTACAGGCAGTGATCAGCTATTTATGCCATGTGGAGGCTTTATGGAGCATCTTCGGCAGATTACTGGCACCCCACCCTTTATTAACTCCTTCGATGCTCATGACGGAAAGGTTCCATTATGAGCATCGGTTGGGCTGTGCTCATGACGGAACCGCTCCGTCATGGTACCCACCCATGAGGGAAGCGCTGGCGCTCCCCCATGGGCAGCCCATCTAGCCCCCACAAAGGGGGATGGCAGCGGAAGAGTTTTTGCTGCCACCCCCGACCCCCCCACTCAATCCCATGACGTCAGCGCACACAGCGCGCGCCGCCGTCATCAGGAAGCGCTGGATGTGCTGGAAACCATTTGTTTCCAGCATGTCCAGGAGGAGCACGTAAATTTGTGTGCTCCGGTGTAATGTATTGAGGCATCGGGGAGAGGAAAGAGTATTTCCTCTCCCCTGATGTCTCAATACAGGGCATTCCTGCAGCACGATCACGCACAGCGTCGTGATCGTGTTGCAGAAATGCCCCTACTAGGCACCAGGGTGAAAGGAAGCGACCCCTTGGGCAAGGGTCACTTCCTATAGGGGGTAATTTAATTAAAAACTTTTCTGCCCCCCCTGGGGCCTGATCGCCTTGGTTTTTTGGCGTTTCAGGCCCCAGGGGGGCAGAAAAGCCCACTAGAGCCAGGGATCTTTAAAAAACAAATGAAAGCCACCCCTTGGTGAAGGGTCGCTTCCAGGGGCCACATTTCTAAAAAATGTGTATTCTGCCCACCCTGGAGACAGATCGGCCCGTATATTTGGCCTTTCCACCTCTGGGGGGGGGGGGCAGAATACCCCACTAGACACTAGGGAGTTCTTTAAAATTTAAATGGAAGCATCCCCTTCAAGGGCAAGGGTTACTTCTGGGGGGAGGCATTTATTTTTAATGTGTATTCTGCCGCACTTGTTTTGGCAGAAAACCCCAATAGACACGAGGGACTTGGGCAAGGGTCGCTTCCAGGGGGCAGATTTTTTTTTATAAATTTGGTTAATGTTTTTTTCTGCCCCTCCTGGGCGGGAGGGGGAGGCAGAAAACTCTACTAGGCACCAGGGATTTATTTCTTTTGCAAGGGGGGCACATTTCTCTCTGCTGTTTTCTGCCCCACCCTCAGACAAGCTCACCCGATTCCTTGGGCAAGTTCACCCCCCATTTTTGCACAGCCCTATTTGAAGGCCCATCTGGCACATTGACCATTTGGGTAGTGATATAGTGTGTTATAATGTTAATTGTTTTATTTCTTGTGAATTGCAATTGTAATGCTTTATTTCTCCCTTTTTGTTCTAGTTGAAAGCTTTTGCTCTTTAGACTGTTCCAGGTTGCGGTTTCGTTACTTTTGGTTCTGCTGTTTGTGTAGTTGCTTGTGTTTGGTAAGAGACTTTTTTTGTACAATGTAAATGTTTTTCATTTCTCTGCATGAATGCGTTTTTTGGCAAATGGTGTAATAATAGCAGTATGTTTGGCTTCTGTTTTTTGAGAGTCAAAAACTTTTTGCATTTGTGCTCGATGTGTATTTTGTTGTCTTGTGAGTAATTGGTTTAATTTTTTTCCTATCTAGTGGGATATCGTTTTTGCTCTCTCTCGGCAGAGTAGGTGCTGGTGAGTGTAGCAGTCTCTTGCAAGTGTATCGTATAGTTTTTGAGTATATAGATCTTTGTGATAAAGGCACACATTGTTTTACTTACATAGGGGCATATCAACAACAACCGGCGATAATTATCGCTCAGCGCTCTTAGCGTGAGGATAATTATCGCCGGCTAGCATGAATTTTTATCGCTGAGATAGCGTGCTATTAGCAACGCTTATCTCAATAGCGATAAAAATCTACACGCTAACAGGCTAACGTGAGATTATCGCTGGAAACCCAGCGATAATCTCACGTTACCTTGTTGATAGGGACAGGCAAACTTAGCCATGATATCCTCCTTCCATAGGATATCATGGCTAAGTCTGAAAATTAGCAGACGTAAAAAAGCAGCGTTAACCGCGGTTAGCGCTGCTTTTTTTGTCTCTAACAGGGTTAGCGACATTCTTGATAATAGGAGAAATGTCGCTTAGCGACATTTATCCTATTATTTTACTCTGGAACGCCCCCTTTGCATCTCATTAGAGATTCTAGGGGAAGCGTAGAGTAAAAGGGTGCTAACATGCAAATTTGCATGTTAGCACCCTGTTGTTGATAGGGCGCTAGTTTTATCTCTGCTTTTTTGGCTTTTAAAGCCAAAAAAGCAGAGATCAAGCCCTTGTTGATATGCCCCCAATTTTGCACAGTGTTGGTTGCTGCTGACTTGTTTGTGCAGTCTCCTTTCTTAGTAAGGATAATGGCTAGCCGCAGGATTACTGCTCAGCAGGTTGTTGGTATGATTTTTGAGTCTTCCTTTGACCATGGTTCAGAGACTGACTCTGCATCTGAGGCAGAGGTAGGAGGGGAAGATTCAGACAGTGAGTTTTCTCTCCACATGACATCAGATGATGAAGCTACTCTCAGTGCGAATGAAGCTACTCTTTGTGCGGATGAAGTGCCTGTGTTAGAGCAGGAGATTAATGTGCCGATAGTGCGCCAAGAAGCATCTGTGCTGCAGCCTGGGGCTGCAAGGCTTCCCATTGGTATAGTGCGGCACGAGGCATCTGGGTTGCAGCCTGGGGCTACAAGGCTTCCAGTTGGAAGTGATGACCTCTGGGTTGACCCAGGCATGGTGCAGCCGACATTGCCAGACTTTACTGGTGTTCCAGGGTGTAGAGTGAATACAGAAAACCTTTTGCCAATAACATTTTTTCAGTTGTTTGTGGACGATGTGTTTTTGGCAGAGATTGTTGAGCAGACTAATTTGTATGCCGAACAGTTTTTGTGGGACAACAGTGCCAGCCTTAAGCCCCATTCTAGAGCTACCCGGTGGACTCCCACAAATCTGAAAGAGATGAAGTTCTTGGGTTTAACTTTTTTGATGGGCTTGCTAAGGAAGCCATCAATGTCTTCATATTGGTCTACTAGTCCCTTGATGGCAACTGCTATATTTCCGGCAGTCATGAGTCGTGATAGGTATTTGCTTCTGCTTCGGATGCTGCATTTTGTCGATAATGGTTTAGCGTTGCCACGAGATCACCCTGAGTTTGACCGTCTTTTTAAGATTCGGCCTGTCACTGATTACTTTGTAGATCGATTTTCTGAGATCTATGCTCCAGACGAAAGAAATAGCAGTGGATGAGTCTTTGGTCTTGTGGAAGGGCCGCTTGGTTTTTAGGCAATACATTCCTAGTAAGAGGGCACGCTATGGAATTAAGCTGTATATGCTGTGTGACAGTAGGACTGGATATGTCTCTAATTTCATGGTGTACACTAGTAAGGAATCCTGGTTGCCCGTCCACTTTTGCAGTGACTGAGAAAATTGTGTGGGAACTTGGTAGAGGACTTTTTAACAAAGGCCACCATTTGTATGTAGATAACTTCTACACTAGTGTGCGGCTGTTCAGGGAATTGGCCAAAGTGGACACTGTTGCTTGTGGCCCAACCATTCTAACCGTAAAGGTTTCCCAAAAGAACTTGTTTGTCAAAAGCTTGTGCGGGTACAATGCAGTGTTGCGTTGCGAGGAGCTTCTAGCTGTGAAGTTTTCAGACAGGAGAGATGTCTACATGCTGAGTACCATCCATGATGAAAGCACTTCACCTGTGACTGTTTGGAGTCAGGTTGCTGAAGCGCGCAAACCTGTGTGCATTTTATATAATAGGCACATGGGTGAAGTTGATAGAGTAGATCAGAGGTTGGAACCTTACGCTGCTCTTCGTAAGGCTTACATTTGGTATAAGAAGTTGGCTATCCACCTTTTCCACTTGGCAACCTTTAATGCTTTTGTTGTATTCCAGGATTCTTGTCCTGAGTCAAAGATGTCTTAGGCTAAGTTTCAGTAAAAGGCAGCCTTGTTTTAGTGGAACAGGCAAATGTTCCTAGAGTTGGAGTGGTGGAGGATGTGGTTGGATTGAAAGATCACCACTTTCCTGACCACTTTCCTGACCACATTCCTCCCACACTCTCAAAAGACTTTCCCAGTAGGAGATGTAGAGTCTGTTGGCGAAGAGGTATGCGGAAGGAGACTCATATGTACTGCCCCGAGTGTCCTTCTAACCCTGGGCTGTGGGTGCCTGCTTGTTTTAGAATGTACCACACGCAAAATAATTTTTGGGAGCATTCATGAGTGGTAAAGTGAACTGCCTCAATTGTTTAATATTTTTTGTTCAGTTTCAAGGTTGGCATTTGTGTAGTGTATTTAGTTTCAGATTTTGTGTTAGTAGATTTGTATCTATTTGGAATTTGTTTGTGTTTTCTTATTTGTATTAAAAAATCCTAAATATGATGGCGGTGTGCGTGAAGTGGCACTTGTCTGGCGGTGTGAGTGGAGTGGTGCTTGGCTGGCGGTGTGTTTGGATTGGCGCTTGGCTGGCGGTGTGCGTGGACTGGCGCTTGGCTGGCGGTGTGTTTGGACTGGTGCTTGGCTGGCGGTGTGCGTGGACTGGCGCTTGGCTGGCAGTGTGCGTGGACTGGCACTTGGCTGGCAGTGTGCGTGGACTGGCGCTTGACTGGCTGTGTGCGTGGACTGGCGTTTGGCTGGCAGTGCGCGTGGACTGGTGCTTGTCTGGCAGTGTGTATGGACTGGTGCTTGGCTGGCGGTGTGTGGGGACTGGTGCTTGGCTGGCGGTGTGCGTGGACTGTCACTCGGCTGGCGGTGTACGTGGACTAGTGCTTGGCTGGCGGTGTGTGAGTAGTGACTAGCTGCTGGTCACTACACACACTGCTAGCCAAACGCCACTCCATGCAATCCGTGAGCTGGTGTGGTTGCTGAGTCAAGAATGTGGGCATGCGAAAGTGATGGGCCCTTAAATGGCGCTGTCTGCTGGTGTGGGTGTTGTAATGCACTGGGCCCGCGGCTGGCGGTGTGAATGGTTTTGTATGTGTCGAACATATGAAAGGTGTATGAATGGCCTGTAAAGAGGTGCCTTGTTGTGGCTTTACTGCTCACGAGCTGTGAGTCAATGGTTCAGTTTCTCGTCCTTTCAATTATTAACAGTTCATTTCATTTTTGTGAAATCTCTGGTTAATACAACTGTATATACTGAACCATCACTCGCCCTCGTGCCAAATCCAACCAGTATGTATGTGTGCTTGAGGAATAGGTGGTTGTGCAGAAAAAAATGTATTTTCTGTTTTTGTCAAGCAGGGTGTACCTTGTCCCTTTTTGTGAATGTTGTAATGTGTTTAGTTTGTGCCTGGTGGTGTGAATGGTCTTGTGTGTATCATGTATGGAAGGCGTGTGAATGGCCTGTAAAGCGGTTGGTGCCTTGATGTGGCTTTACAGCTCACGAGCTGCGAGTCACTGGTTCAGTTTTTTGTCATTTCAATTATTGACAGTGCATTTCATTTTTGTAAAATCACTTGTTAATAACATTTTATATACTGAACCATCACTTGCTCTCGTGCCAAATCCAACCAGTATATGTGTGTGCTTGAGGAATAGATGGCTGTGCAGTAAACTTTGTCTTTTTGTCTCTCTGCCAAGGTGTACATTTTATATAAGAATAACCTACCAACTGTAGATTTTGTCGTAAACTGAACACCCGTGGGAGTACGTGGTGATGTCTCTCTTGTGGATCCCAACAAGTTATCTTACCCACAGTGTCCTGCAAACCTCAAAATGTCTGTCACATTTCCCACCCTTTCGCCTTTCTCCAAGTATCCCAATAGAAATGGTACCTCACTCGCATGGGTGGGTCAAGGACCCGTAACAGGCAAGGGCCCAAAAACTTCAGAGGCGACATCAAAATTGCCTATCACAAAACAACTTGGTTTTGCAAGGGGAAGGGGGGGGGGGGGGTCACCTGGGTTTTTGGTCCCGTGCTCGGCAGCCAGCTAGGTAAACCTACCAAACCTGCACATTTCTGAAAACTAGACACCCGGGGGATTCCAGGGAGGTATGGCTTGCGTGGATCGCCCAACGTTTTCTTACCCAGAATTTTTAGCACTGTGCTTGGCGGCCATCTAGGGAAACCTACCAAACCCACACATTTCTGAAAACTAGACACCCCGGGGTTTCCATGGAGGTATGGCTTGTGTTGATCACCTAACGTTTCCTTACCCAGAATCCCCTGCAAACCTCAATTTTAGATGAAAAAAAAATCACTTTTTTCGCACATTTGTGTGTGGAAAAGTTGTGGCATCACCGGGCTGACACAAATTTCCTACCACCCAGCATTTCCCCAGGTCTCCCAATAAAAATGGTGCCTCACTCGTGTGGGAGGCCCAAGTACCTGCGACAGGCAAGGGCCCAAAACATATTGAGGCGACATCAAAATTGCCTATCACAAAAACAAACTGGTTTTGCAAGAGAGTCACCTGGGATTTTGGCCCCGTGCTCGGCGGCCATCTAGGGAAACCTACCAAACCCACACATTTTTTAAAACTAGACACCCGGGGGATTCAAGGGAGGTATGGCTTGCATGTATCCCCCAACATTTCCTTACCCAGAATCCCCAGCAAACCTCAAATTTAGCTGAAAAAAACCCACGTTTTGCATATTTGTGTGTTGGATAGTTGTGGCATCACCGGGCTGACACAAATTTCCTGCCACCCAGCATTTCCCCGCGTCTCCTGATAAAACTGGTGCCTCATTCGTGTGGGAGGCCCAAGCACCCGCGATAGGCAAGGGCCCAAAACGTATTGAGGCAACCTCAAGAATTGCCTATTACAAAATGGTCATTTTTCACTGTGAAATTGCGGTGTGTCCACGTTGCGTTTAACAGTTTCCTTTCGCGGGCACTAGGCCTACCCACACAAGTGAGGTATCATTTTTCTCTGAAGACTTTGGGGAACGTGGGGTGGGTGGAAATGTGTTGATCCACGCAGATTCCAGTACTTTCCACCACAGAAATGTGAGGAAATTTTTTTTTTTTGACAATTGTTTAGGTTTGCAAGGGATTCTGGGTAACAGAACCTGGAGAGAGGCAGTCAAGTCACCCCATCCTGGATTCTCCTGGGTGTCTTTTTTGCAAAAATGTATAGGTTTGCTAGGTTTCCCTCGGTGCCGGCAGAGCTAGGGTTCAAAAACTACAGCTAGGCACTTTGCTAAAAAATGGTCATTTTTCACTGTGAAATTGTGGTCTGTCCACGTTGCATTTTGTGCCGTTTAATGTCACTGGCACTAGGCCTACCCACGCAAGTGAGGTACCATTTTTCTCGGAAGACTTTGGGGAACGCGGGGTGAGTAAAAATTTGTGGATCCACGCAGATTCCAGAAGTTTCAACGACACAAATGTGAGGAAAATGTGTTTTTTTGGACAATTTTTAGGTTTGCAAGGGATTCTGGGTAACAGAACCTGGTGAGAGCCAGTCAAGTCACCCCATCCCGGATTCCCCTGGGTGTCTAGTTTTCAAAAATGTATAGGTTTGCTAGGTTTCCCTAAGTGCCGGCAGAGCTAGGGTTCAAAAACTACAGCTAGGCACTTTGCAAAAAAAGGGTAATTCCTCATTGTGAAAATGTGGTGTTTTCACGTTGCGTTTTTAGCCGTTTCCTGTAGTGGGCACTATGCCTACCAACACACAAGTGAGGTACCATTTTTATTGGGAGACTTAGGGTAATTCAGATTTGTAAAACAACTGTTATTACCTATTGACTTTCGTTGCATTTCTGCCATACAAATGAAAGACAATGTGTAAAAAATAAGTAATTTTGAAAAATGATCAATAATTCTCATGCTAGTATGAGTATTCCCAATTTCGAAAATGTGCAAATATCTATTGTTTCTACACTCTATATTTTGTTCCCATTTCATATCGATTTTTCCATGTATACATTTTCCCAGAATAATTGCTATATAGCCGGTACATAATAAAAAAACATTGCAAGTCGCTGCTCGGTTTTTGGCTCTGGGTTCGTCGGGTTCTTGGTGAACCTACAAGTCCTAAATATCCCCACAACCAGTAAGGTCCAGCGGATGTAACTGTATATTGCTTTCAAAGAGCTGTGACAATTAGAAGAAGTTACAGGTGAAAAAGCTGACACAAAATGCTGTTTTTTTCAACTAATTTTCTTTTTTTCTATATTTAACTGGCAGTTTCTATAAAGAAACCTTGAAGGATCTACACAAATGACCCCTTGCTGAATTAAGAATTTTGTCTACTTTTCTAAAATGTATAGTTGTCTAGGATCCATTATTGCTTTCATACCCATTTCTACCATTAACTGGAAGGAGGGTGAAAGCACAAAATATAGCAAAAATAGGCAATGTCCCAGAAAAATGCCAAAACTGTGTAAAAAATGTTGGTTTTCTGACAAACGTCTGCTTGACCCTGAAAGCTGGGAAGATGGTGATTTCAGCACAACAACCCCTTTTTTTATACCATTTGCAGGGAAAAAAACAGACACTTTCATCTGTAGCCCTTTTTCGTATTTTTCCCCAAAAAACCAAAATGTAGCTGTATTTTGGCTAACTTCTGGGTCGCCTCCAGGGGAATCCACAAACCCTGGGTACCTTTAGAATCCTCATGAAGTTGGAAGAAAAGGACGCAAATTTGGAGTGTATACCTTATGTGGTCAAAAAGTTACAGGGGCCGAAGCGCGAACTACCTCAAATAGCCAAAAAAAGGCTTAGCACAGGGGGAGGAAAGGCCTAGCAGCGAAGGGGTTAAGTTCAGTGTAAGTCATCCAAAAGCTCTACTGTTTAGCACCCTTATATTAGATTGATGGCTTTTCAAGAGTAGATGAAAAACATAACGGCAGCTGATAAGCCATCAAGTAAAAAAAGGTTGGTGAATTAGTAAAGGTAAAGAGGCAAGCAGTGTCCACAGTGGGCTGCTAGAAACTGGCAAAACAATTTTCTCATTCAAAAACATTTTCTGACACAGAAGAATGTGTGTAACTGCAACAAATGATGGACGGAATGTTGAATGATTCAAACATTCTCCCCCAGTAGAGAGGTCTGGGTTAACTCCATCGTTCTTTTGCCCACTACGCCCCACTGTTTGGATCCAGCCATATGCAAATCAGTCTTGACCCTGTGCTTCAATGGAACAGTCCAGACCGAACTGCCAAGCCAGGTCCTCCCTGGACCGGAGACGAGCATCATAGGACCGGTTTCGGGGTATGTCACCCTTCATTAGCCAGGCTAGCTTGAATCCAGTGGCACAGTGAGCAAGGGACCCACGTCTGGGAATACCCATCCCACTTAGGGCGAAAAGTGTAACTGCAACAAATGATGGACGAAATGTTGAATGATTCAAACATTCTCCCCCAGTCAAGAGATCTGGGTTAAATCCATCATTTTTTTGCCCACTACGCCACCCCAGTTTGGAACTAGTCATATGCAAATCAGTCTTGACCCTGTAGCTCATGGGAACAATCCAGACCAAACTGCCAAGCCAGGTCCTCCCTGGACCGGAAACAAGCATCCCAGAAAAATGTGTGGCACAAAAAATACATCAAACCAAGTGCCGAACCAATGAGTCCTTGATGGATCAAACAATCTAAGTTTTGCAAGTGCTACATTGTTAATGTATAGGGCACACGCAGTTCTTTAATTTATAAAAGTCGAGTTGTAAAAAAAAAAAAAAACATTTTTGGGGTAGAACCTAGATTTCAAATTCAGTAAAAATTGTGTTTCTCTGTATGAAGGACATTTGGTGATAGCGCGCTGTATAAATATCTTTTAACATAACATAACATAACACACAGTTGGCTCTCATTTGTGACGGTGGTTCTTCCAAATGTCCTCACATCACCTTATACTTCCAAATGTCCTTGCGTCACCTCATACTTCCAAATGTCTCTCATTGATGCAGTGAAGTAAAGGGTCTAGAAGCCAAAACCATTTTTCATTTAAATGCTCTCCTAGTAACTGGATAGGAGCGCTACAAATGTTCTCTGTTCTTTTTAGCCCATGTATCCAAGTCAGAGAGTCGGACACCAATTTTTTTTAAAGATGCATTTCTTCTAATGTCAAATTGTCTGACTTTGTTTCAGATGGAGCCGCCAGCGACCATTCATTTGAAATACCCCATTACTATAGATTCTCAGTGCCAAGAACGAAAATGGTTTGTGTTTAATCAATTTTTTTGGTGCTTTATTTCATAAAAAGAAATTTTACTGCAGCTCCATTTTCTTTTGCTGTAACATTCCGAACTTTTGACGACACGATGATTGAGGTAAGCACATTCCGAGTGATCTTCTACTTTGAACCTGCAACAAGAAGAAAACAATTTCAGGGCTTTTACTCGAGTTTACATTAAGAACAGAATAAATATACCCAAAAGCTTATAAGCCAGAAAAGCCTTCAAGTGCCACATAACGGGAAACAATTCGACAAGTTCACCCGCCTGGGGACGGGGGCCTGGCAGGATAGACACTGGTGGGTGATGTAGGGGGCTGGATATTTAGCTGGCAACTGTAAGTAACATGCGGGCTTCCTGGGAACAAGGCCTCAGTCTAGGGTTCCTCTGGGTTCATTGTGCAGTAGCGGACAGGTAGTGTCCACTTATTGGAAAAGGAAGACGTCATAACGGGATCCATTCAACTGAAAAACTGGCACACGATTCCCCAAAGAGGAAACAACGATTTACAACAGAAACATTGAGCAGCATAAGAGTGAGGAATAAGGTCAAACGCCTCTTGGTTGTTGGCCTTGAAAGATCTAGATCAGGGAGTTCACTGAAGGTCCAGGAAGACTTTAGCAGTGCTGTGTTCAGGACAACAGCTCACTGTCAGTGAAGTTACTTTACACCCAATAACTAAAGATATATTATGTGACCGGTCTAAAAATCTGGGATTAATCCAGCCCTCTGGGAGTAAACAGTGTGACACGACTAGGGCCAGAAGTGAAGAACAGAGCAATGCTGGGATGCAACCAGCCCTGAGGGGGTTAAACAACGTGACAAGACTTTAGGGAACTCAGGAGAACGGAGCAAAGCTGGGATACAGATATAAATCAGCAGAAGTGGGAGGTTTTGTTTTCAATCTGAACATAGTCAGTTTGAGGGGCCGCAACACAGTACACAGCATACATTTGCACCACCCTGTTGGCAGCTGCATTTGGATCAGTGTACACCTGAGCCGAGGGTGTTGTCAGTATACAGGTTATCCCTGCCAGCGGACGAGGCCACTGAGCTCCTCTTTTGAGGGTAATCACACTGGCAGAGGATATGACCCATGCATATGTAGCCCCACCTCAGCCCAAAATACCAGCGTGAGAGAACCACTCCGAAACAGCCCAGTCCTGCTCTAATATAAATGTGGATCTGGTTTAGTGACAGGTGTGGAAAACATACCAGAATGTGGGAAGCAGATGGAGGGGTGATACGATAGAACCTCTCTGCCACTATCTCCAATGATAAAATCTACCACCGACAAGGGCAGTAACGTTTTTTTCCATTTCTGGAAGTTAAGAATTTCAAGAGAGACCATCCTATGCCTGTTAAAATATTGAATAGTTTAAAAAACAGGTTTTAAGAAAAAAGCAAACAATAAAGGGAAGGAGGGACAGGATACACAAATCACTAACAAACCTTAACACAATGAAAGAGGCTTCAATTCAATTAAACATGACCCTTGCAATTCATTTCTCACAATATAAACCTGCGAGATAAGGATTCTGGAATAAAATAAACCAAAAAAAGGAGTAATAAATACACAGACCGAATATATGACGTTACAACGCAAACAATTACAATGCATGCCTTTACAACGCGGCAGGTTCTACATCGCAGCTACCTTTACAATGCATGATTTTACAACGCATGCCATTACAACGCATTTTTTGAAACTACCTTTACAACGCATTCCATTACAACGCATACCACAACACATAATACTTTTAGGGTAACAGTGGGGTAAGTGTTGAATAGTATAGGGGTAAAATTACTATTCCCACTCCAGTGAGTGCAACAGTAGGGTAAGTGTTGGGTAGTGTAGCAGTAAAAATTACTATTCCCACTCCAGTGAGTGCAACAGTAGGGTACGTGTTGGATAGTTTAGGGGCAAAAATTAATATTCCCATGTACCCCCAAACCCATACCCACCCTAAAAATAAAAAAATAAAAAACATTACTTAGCTTATAATGCATTGTAATGGCATGCGTTGTAATGGTATGCGTTGCAATGGCATTCATTGTAATGATATGCATTGTAATAGTATGCATTGTAATGGCATGCGTTGTAATGGCATGCGTTGTAATGGCATGCATTGTAATGGCATGCATTGTAATGGCATGCATTGTAATGGCATGCAATGTAAGTGCAATTGCATTGTAACAACCAGGTTGTAAAGGTAGTGCGTTGTAATAGTTGTTTCACACACAGACCAGCTTCACAACAGAGGTGTTAGAGTTTTGAACTCACTTTTGCGTAAGGGGTCAGGAGTAATCCAGGTTAGTGCTAGGGACCCTGTATTGTCTTATATCAAAGTAAGGCTGGAAATGAACAGACCAGACAGGATGCACACATTTGCTTTTAAAAATCAATGGGCCAGATGTACAAAGCTTTTTCCAGCTCATAAACAGCTCGATTCCCAGTTGCAGGGAGGCCTCTGGAAGCTTGTGTTCCTGTAGCTCACACAGGTCAGACAACTGACTCTTGAGTCACTCTGGGTAGCCTGGAAAGAAGGCAAGCAGTTCCAGTCCTTGAGACAGTAAGGGAGTCCATGTGGCAGCAGGGAAGATTTTCTGATTCTTCCACAGATCCAGGAGTGTGCTGGGTTCAGAAGGTAGTATTTTATACCTGGTTTCTCCCTCCCACCTCCTCTTAATGCTACAGTTGGGTCAGTGCTGCCTCCCACGCAGCGCCTCCCGCTTCATTAGTTGTATTATTTTTCACTTTTCTGCAATTTTCCATGTTGCTCGGCAGTTGGGCTTTTGTTTGGTAGGATATGACTTTGTTAAGGGTTCTTTTTAAAGGGGATTGGGTTTGTTTTTATTCCCTTAACTCAATTTAGTAATGCGCAAAACACTAGCTATATTCTTGAACAGAAGGGGGGTTTGGGGGGGAGGGCAGCCGACCGCAGGGAGGTCCCCCCCCAGGGCGGTTTGGGAGGGGGTGCGTGGGGGGGTGGACTGGCCTTGCGCCGGCCATTTTGAATTCGGGCTACATTTTTTGTAGCCCAAAAGTAGCCCAATTATAAAGTTGTTGGGCGCCTGCTCCCAGCCACCATTTTAGGTTTGGTGACCTGGTGGCTGGGAGCTTGGCTAGTAGTGTTTTTTGTCGTAGACATACGTTGAGTGTTTTAATTGCCAGGGTTTTAGTCGCGATGGCGTCGCAAGACTTTCGTGTCCTGGAGGCCCTCCGACTCTTAAGTGAGGCGGGTAGGATGGACCTCGTCATCGGCGAGGTTGCGGGGCCGTCGCAGCCCACGCGGCAGGCCTCAGCTGGTGTGTCGGTGGCTGTGGCCGCATGTACTTCACCCAAACGGCAGAAGATGGGAGCGGTAAGTGAGCGGGGCCGCCCGCGTTTTAAAAAGGCGGCCCCCGCTCAAGTTTTACAATCGTCTCTGGGAGCGTCGGTGCTGGCGGGTGCTGCTGTTGAGGTGGGCCGGGGGTTGTGGTGCGCGAGTAAGGAGCCGGGGGTTGTCGCGGTAACCGCAGAACGTTCCTCTTCCTCCCCCGCTGCGAGTGGTACGCGCGGGGGGACCGGGGTGTTAAGCGGCGCTCGGCTTCTATGCCTGAAGCGCCGCGGGGGACAGTGGCGGTGCCTCGTAGCGAGGCTCAAGTGTGCATGGGAGCGGCGGGTGTCGGGGTTAATGTGCCTGAGGGCAATGAGGTGTTTTTACGCCAGGTTGTTGAGCGCGATATCGGGGGGGGGCGGAGCCAGCGCGGAACTATCGATGCGCTCCAGGGCGGTAGGGAGATTTCCTGCAGGGGAGCCTTCTATGGCCAGAGTGGGCCCGACACAGGCGTTTGTGCGGGACTTGGGGTTGGAAAGGGCAAGGGGTCATGTTGATGGTGGTTTAGCCAGCCTTTTACTGTTTTCCTCCCCTTCATCATTCAAGGGAGAAAGGGGGTCTGTTGGGGGGAGTTCGTGCGGGGAGGGTGAATGGGCTCAAGTGGGGGGGTGGCATTCTCAACACGATGCAGCGGCAAGCAGTGATCATAGGAGTGTGAGGGCGCCTGTATCTCCGCCTTGGGGGGGTATGGGGCCCTCGGTTTCAGGGAAGGAGCGTCAAGGGTCAGCAGGGGTGGGGGGGTTTGTCACCGGTGATGAGGGTTTGGTTTTTGGGGACCTGGAGCCGGCTGGGGGGGGGGGTTTGGATTGGGAGGGGCTCGACATTTTTCCGTCATGGTCTGAGGGGGTACGGGGCCTCGGAGAAGGTGATTCTTTGGGGGGGTCATGGGTGAGGGAGCGCGATAGGGGGATGTTTAAAAGTTTTGGGGGATAGTTTGGGGTATCGTGGTGGTGAGTTGGCAGGGTCTGAGGTTTTGCGGGGTTGCGGGGCTGGTGAAGGGGTTGGTTCTGCGTCTGCGGTGGTGCAGGCAATGTTGGAATGGAGTGGGGATGAGGAAGGGGTAGTGTCTCCGTCTCCGGTTGGTAGGGGTTTTTCCGGTTTGACGAGTATTAGTGGGCAGAGGGAGTCTTTTAAGAGTGGTGTAGGGGCAGGTGTAGCAGGTAGTTTTCAGGGACCCAGCACACCAGTCCGATATTTTTCTTAGTTTTCAGGGACTCAGCACACCAGTCCGATATTTTTCTTCACAGGTTAGGAGGTCTAGCAGTGCAGCGGACTCGGTGAGGCAAGGTGCGGCCCAGTTACACCGAGGAGAAGGGAGGGTGAGGCCTGGCGCGGCACATTCCGTACCATCGGGGGATCCCGTCGCGGCCAGCACACGAAAGTCCGGCGCGACTTCGCTGGCCCCAACGTTCGGAAGGTCACGGTGGTCAGCATTTACACAGGAATTGGATGGTCAGGCCAGTCAACGGTTGGGGGAGGACCGGCATGTACAGTCGGCTCCCCCGCAGAGAGGATATTCTGGGGCCATTGGGGCCGGTGTGAGTCAACAAAAGGCAGGGTCTGGTAAGGCCCGTGTGGTGGAATTTGCCACGGAGGTGGCACAGGCGGAGGAGCCAATACTGTTGGACTATGAGGAAGATAGTCCGGAGGAAGGGGAGTTGCGGGATTATGGGGGGGGTCTTCTCATGTGTCTCGTAGTTTTTTGCAGCTCCCAGGTGCGGTCCCACATAAGCAGTCGGTGACAGTACGAGCCAAAGGAGAGTGCAGCCCATCGTCGAGGGCGCTTCCTGCAAGGGTTTCTCATGAGAGGTCGGCGCGGTGGTCGGAGTCCATCCGAGCACCCTCCTTAGAGCCAGGTGAGAGCGTTACGACACAGGCCAAACCTAAAATGGTGTCTGTGGGGACAGGAGGGGGGGGGGGGGGAGGTGTCGGAGGGGAGATTGTTCAAAGGAAAATATGTAAAGGATACAGGAGTAGGCACAGGGGATGGTGGAGTAGGCTTAGATACTAAAGTAGAGAGTGGGACCAACACCGACGTAGGGGATATTAAGGAGCCCTTGGTAAGTAAAGAATTAAAAATCAAAAAGCTCCCTTACATGGGGGTGACAAAGCCGCTAGGTGCGCATTTGATGCTGGAAACTAAGGAGCGCATATGGAAAGGGGAATATGTGGAGATTTTGAAACTTCTTCATAGAGAAGTGAGGTCCAAAGAGGGTTCGAAGGAGGAGGAATACGAGTTAGCCAAGCATCCTAAAGTGCCATTGACAATTGAAAATTGGACGGCTGCATTTTTAATTTACGCCAGTGTATACTGCGAGAAGTTTCCTGAGCCCTGCGTGGCTATGTTTAAGTATATGGATATCATTCGGAAGGCCTAAATTACGGGTAGTGGTTTTGCATGGGCACAGTATGACGAAGAGTTCAGGGCTCGGATGGCTTGGGACTCGGAGGCAAAATGGGGAGAGTTGGATAATGATTTGTGGCAACATACCATGGGGGCGGCGCCAGGGGGTAAGACCATTTTCACAGCTAGTGGTTTGCCTCTAGTTTATCGGCCCTTTCAGGGGAAGCCCACCCGGGGTGGGGTGGGAGGCACAGCCGCGACACAACCTGGATTTGGGGCATGCTGGGATTTCAACAAGGGTTTATGCACAAGGGAATTTTGCAAATACCGCCATGAGTGCTCTAAGTGTGGGAAAAGACATCCCCTCGTTAACTGTTGGGGCGTCAGACCGTCAGGTGGACAGCAAGGGCAGCATGCAGGTGCAGGAATGTCTGGCAACGCGCAGCATCCTCTGGATGGAAGGGGGGGAAGGGGAGCACAGGGTTCTGGGCCAAAGGGCTCCTACGCCAATTAAATTGGCACAGCTTGAGGAAGCATTGCGGGGCTATGAGAAGGAGGAGGCAAGACAGACACTTTTGGATGGTTTTCGGTGGGGTTTTCATTTGGGGTACCAGGGGCCTCGGCTCAGGAGGTGGGCGGATAATTTGAAATCCGCATCAGAGCATAATTTGGTGGTGCACGAAAAATTGAGCAAAGAAGTGCGTGAGGGGAGGATGGCAGGCCCTTTTGATGATTGCCCAGTTCACGATTTGATCATTTCCCCTATTGGGGTGGTGCCTAAGAAAGTGGAAGGGCAGTTTCGCCTGATTCAGCATTTGTCATGGCCAGAGGGGTCCTCGGTCAATGACTTTATTGATGAAGATGCTGCATCGGTGTCGTATTCCTCAGTTGATGTGGCCATGTCACTTGTAGTGACCGCGGGCGCAACTGCAGACATGGCAAAGTGTGATATCAAGCCAGCCTTTAGGCTGCTTCCGGTTCATCCGGATGATTGGCCTTTGTTGGGGATACATTTTGAAGGCAAATGGTATGTGGACAAGGCTTTACCAATGGGCTGCTCTGTGTCATGTGCTCTGTTCAAACTTTTCAGCACGTTCCTCCAGTGGTATTTCACGCAACGCACAGGTCACAATTTAGTTACACACTACTTGGATGATTTCTTTTTTGTTTGTTCCCCGGGCTCCACGGAGTGCCAGAGTGCTCTGGACACTTTCCACGAGCTTATGGGAGAGCTGGGGGTGCCACTAGCACCGGAAAAGACAATGGGGCCTGTTACTCTTTTATCCTTTTTGGGTATTGAGCTTGATTCAGTGGCAATGCAGGCTCGTCTGCCTGACGACAAAAGATTCAAAATGCTGGCTTTGCTTGACAGAATGTTGTCTAAACGGAAAGTGACAGTGAAAGACATTCAAGTGTTATTAGGTCATCTGAATTTTGCCTGCAGGGTCGTCAGGGCAGGGAGGACTTTTTGCAGGCGTTTGGGCCGGGCATTGGCAGGTCAGCATTTACCTCACCATCACGTGCACTTGTCAGCAGGGGTGAATAGAAGATTTGCGTATGTGGTCTGTTTTCTTGCAATCCTTTAATGGAGTACCACTGGCTAGGGACTAGGATTTACAGTGGGATGTGCAAATGTTTTCGGATGCGGCAGGCAGTGATGGTTTTGGTATTTACTGGCAGGGGCGGTGGTGTGCAGAGAAGTGGCCGCAGGAATGGAGGGCGGAGCATTACTTTTTTGGAGCTTTTCTCGCTCTTGGTGGCTTTGACTATTTGGGGCAAGGAGCTGGAGCATAAGAAGGTGCTTTTCCGTGTGGATAACATGGCCGTGGTGCAAATCGTCAACAGGCAGTCAGCAAGGGATGAGCAGGTTTTGAAGTTGTTGAGAGTGTTTGTGTTGGGATGTTTGCGCTATGACATTTCATTCAGGGCTTTGCACGTTCCGGGTGTGGACAATGACATTGCGGATGCTTTGTCTCGTTCGCAGTGGGGGAGATTCCATGGGCTGGCAAAGGAGGCGGACAAGACGCCGACCCCGATGCCGGAGCACCTCTGGTATGTCGGCAACGTAGGGTATTTCAACTGGTGGTAGGTTCTCTGTCCGTTTCCACGCGTGCAGCTTATGATTTGGCGTGGAAGGAATTTTTGGCATCTGGAGCTTGTAGGAGGGAGGAGTCTTGGCGCGGTTCAGAAGATGTTGTGCAGTTTATCCTAGACCTCATGGAGAAAGGTTTGTCTAGAGTTACCATTGCTGGGAAGTTGGCGGGTATTTCCTTTATGGGTAGGCTCTTTTGGGGATATTCCCCTTCTGCTGGGGAACTAGGAAGGAGGATGCTCGAGGGCTGGGCTAGGGAGCGGGGAGGTGCTCTTATGTCTTGCTCACCTATTTCTTGGCAGACGTTAGCACATTTGTTGGAAGTTTTACCTGTGGTTTGCAGGGGTGATTTTGAGGCATCGTTGTTTGCTACCCTTATGGTGTTCATGTTCTTTGGGGCTTTTCGGGTTTCTGAGCTCCTTGGGACCAAAGTAAAGCGGGGCATTTGCTGGCAAGAGGTGTTTTTTACGGATACAGGTGTGAACATTTGGCTGTCCAGTTCAAAAACGGATCAGAGGGGGGGTGGGAAAGGGGGTGTGGTTAGAAGCAGGAACCCCCAGTTGTACTTGTCCGCTGCGTTTGGCTAAGCAATGGAAGATCCTATCGGGGGGAGTAGGGAGTGATTTGGTTTTTAAACACATGAATGGCTCCCGTGTAACAGATTATCAGCTGCGTATGGTTTTGCGCAAAGGGTTGCAGCGGATTGGTTTGGACGGGGCTCAGTTTGGGACTCATTCTTTTAGAATAGGGGCAGCGACTGAAGAGCACAACCGGGGTTGGTCTCAGGGTGACATCATGCGGCTGGGGCGCTGGTCGTCAGACTGTTTTCATAAATATGTGAAAGTTAATGCAGTGGAGGCGCATGCGTCAACCCCCTTTTTGTGAGTCTCATTCTTTTTTCTCTTTTCAGGTTCTGTGGCTGGGCCCCATGCAAAGGAATTGACGGTGTGGATTGTAGGGCATTCATTTGTCAAGTGGGCACATGTACAAGCGTGCAAAAGTTATTTTGGGGGAATGTTGGGGTTCAATGAACATCTTTTTCGGATTATTTGGAAGGGAAAAG
Organism: Triturus cristatus; assembly: GCF_964204655.1. Classification (NCBI taxonomy): domain Eukaryota; kingdom Metazoa; phylum Chordata; class Amphibia; order Caudata; family Salamandridae; genus Triturus; species Triturus cristatus. The sequence goes on along the minus strand of NC_140590.1, from coordinate 1,757,316,441 downwards.
GGGGAATGCTCTGGAGGGATATTGTTCCGTGTTTGAATAATGCCATGGTGAGGGGCCAGTGCCCGGATATTTTGTTGATACAATTGGGGCGAAAATGATCTCTGTAGCGTGAAAGGGGTGGTTTTATTGCGGGCAATGAAGAGGGATTTGGCCCTGGTCGGGTTGCCATGTGCTGTGGACGGAATTGGTCCCGCGGAGGGTGTGGAGAGGGGCTTTGAACCCCAGAGCTATTGACAGGGCACGGAAGAAGGTGAATGCGGAGATTTCTAGATTTTGCCGCTGTTTGGGTTTCAGGAGAGTGACTCACGAGGAAATCCGTTTTGAGGCGGTGGTGTTTTTTCGGGGTGATGGTGTGCATTTGTCAAGGATGGGAATGGATCTATATGTGCTTGAAATTAGGAAAGTTTTGTCCCGTTGTGTGAACGTTCAAAGTCATGGTCAAGGGGTCTAAAGGTTTTTCTCTGTTGGGGGGCAGAAAGAGGGGTGGTTAGTTGTTACACCACCCCTTCTTTCTGGGTGGCGGGGGTTATTTGAATTTTGACAGTTTTGACGGAGGTTGGTTGATTAATTTGTTGAGTTGGGTTATCGACAGGGAAAGGATAGGTTGGTTAAGTTTAGTTCGGTTCCACAGTTTGGGTGATGGATAGCTGTAAAGGGGCAGGCAGGGGAGTTTGGTTAACGGAAGGTTTGTATTTAGAGGATTTGATGGGGTTATACAGGAATGTAATGTTTGATATTGTTGTAATGTTGCAATGTACGGGCGGGTTCGAAGAAATTTAGGGGAGGGGGGCGGGGTGTGGGGTTAGGTATATGGTTTATTTAGTGAGGTTTAGTTTTGGAAGGCTGTTTGCCAAGGTTTTTAAAAATTGTAATGTGCACCTGTTCCAATAAAGCGGCCTTTTTCACACAAAGTCTTTGTCCGTGGCCTGCTTCACTCCCCCACCCCTCCCTCCCAAGGGGGGCTTGGGGGGGGCAGCCGACCGCAGGGAAGTCCCCCCCCCGGGCGGTTTAGGAGGGGGTGCGTGGGGGGGTGGGCTGGCCTCGCGCCGGCCATTTTGAATTTGGGCTACATTTTTTGTAGCCCAAAAGTAGCCCAACTATAAAGTTGTTGGGCGCCTGCTCCCAGCCACCATTTTAGGTTTGGTGACCTGGTGGCTGGGAGCTTGGCTAGTAGTGTTTTTCGCCCCCCCCCCTTTCCCTCCCACAAAAAACACGTTTTTCATTTGGTCCCCCCCTTTTTTATATTTTGCCTCTTTTTTCCGTTTTTGCTTTTCTTCATTCCGGAATTTTTATTGGTGTTTTTTCTGGGACAGGTGCGCAGGGTTTTTTTACTATGTATTTGTCGCTTGGAGCAGGTGCAGTGCGGGGGTTATTTGAATTTTAACAGTTTTGACGGAGGTTGGTTGATTAATTTGTTGAGTTGGGTTATGGACAGGGAAAGGATAGGTTGGTTAAGTTTAGTTTGGTTCCACAGTTTGGGTGATGGATAGCTGTAAAGGGGCAGGCAGGGGAGTTTGGTTAACGGAAGGTTTGTATTTAGAGGTTTTGATGGGGTTATACAGGAATGTAATGTTTGATATTGTTGTAATGTTGCAATGTACGGGCGGGGGCGGATTCGAAGAAATTTGGGGAGGGGGCGGGGAGTGGGGTTAGGTACATGGTTTATTTAGTAAGGTTTAGTTTTGGAAGGCTGTTTGCCAAGGTTTTTAAAAATTGTAATGTGCACCTGTTCTCATAAAGCGGCCTTTTTCACACAAAGTCTTTGTCCGTGGCCTGCTTCACCCCCCCACCCCTCCCTCCCAAAACGAATATTTGAGCCTTAGTGCTTGGTGTGGAGATGGTGCAGTCCTGCTCTGCTTTCAGTTGCGGGAACAGGTACAAAAAGGAGACGTCCATAAATCGCCACAAGTAAGAAACTATTCTTGCTCACGTGCTTTGAGTGCGGCACTTTTTACATTCTAGTTATGGTTCATATTTAATAGGATATATCTGCTTTATTGAGGATTTCAGCCTATTTTGCAGTCTTATTCTAGCCCACTTCAACATGGCCGCCCTTGTCCATGTTCTTTCCTTTCCTTTTTTTATCCTTGCATGCATGCGCTGTAGTTTCACTAATCACCTTCGCCTGTTTTACTTTACTGCAGTGGTTCCCAAACTGTGCGCCGCAGCACCCCGATGCGCCATCAAAACTTGCTAGGGGCGACGCACACCAAGCACACAGTTGAGAACCACTGCTTTCACAAATAAAATGATAGCTGTTTAGCTGTTGTTGCACACAAATCTAAGAGAAATTAGGTTTGTGTTATGTGACCTACTTGTCTGTACGCTTATCAGTAGGTGTCCACTTTCCATTCGCATGCTCTTCGGGCGATAACACTTTTACTCTCTCTGTATGTATGGGTGCTATACTGCCGCTTAGTTAGTCCCTTCTCTGTGTCTCTGAAACTTGGCTAGTATGGAGTCTATCGTCAGTGTTTATAAACGCTACTAATTCCGTGGAGTGAGCAAGCCCAGGAGTCTGCAGCGACTGTGGCCACGTGTAGTTAAAGAGCATCCTCAGAGTCCAGGAAAAGGTAGCAAAATACCCACAGCACCCAGAAAGAAGCAGTTGTGGTTAGCTTTCCGCACCCGGTATGGCACCTGCATCTCCAGCCACCACAGCCAAGGCGGCTGAAGCAGCAGGGGCCATGAACTGCAGCTCCAGCAGGTTGCAGAACCTGCGCTTCATGGAGAGTAGCAGCACCATGGAGGTGAAGAGTAAGGTGAGTGGGACACATTTCACCTGCTTCAAAAGTTCTCACCATGTCGTTGAAAGCACAGTGGCCCTGGTGAATTGATTTGTACGGTCAATTGCCAGCATGTCCCATTGGTAAGAGCAGGAATTTTCCTATCAAATCTATAACTTTGCCTAGTTACTTTGTTAACATAGCCATAGCGTTACTGTACAATTGCTATAAAAGCTTAAAATATGGTATGCACTTTTTTCTTTAACCATTCACTCTACTGCCAAAAAAAACATAAATAAACACTGCCATTTACAATGCCAATAGCTCCAACTCCAGCAATTGCAAGAGCAATTGCATTGCAAATTCTTGTTTCTCCTTGGTTTTCTATTGATTTTGGCAAGCCTTTGTGGGAGGTTTAGAGGTTCTACCACGTTTGTCTCACTTGACAGTTTAGTCCATCTACACTTTACTGTGCTGTACTAAAGAAATGCATTAGAGCCCCTCCACCCCTGCTCCCCTCCCACACACACACATTGGATGGAGGGACATTGGGCAAACCCTCTCAGGCCACTGGTCTGTTTGAATGCCATTCACATTTTACTGCTACCCACAAAAGCAACACTTCAGGAATTTGCAGCATTTTATTGTTAGTGTTTTTTTGAACGCATGCTCATCTTTCTGAAAATGAGTGCGAGGAAGGGTCGAAGTCCTTAAGTTTTCTCTCTATTATAATTTATCCATATACCCGAAAATTACCCGATGAAAAACAGCGAACAAACACTGTATGATTGTTTTGTATTTGTCTTCTGAGGAAAGCTTAAGCAATACCAGAGGCCTAAGTTGGTTGGTGACAAGCCTGTGATAAAAGCTAGACTATGACTCAATAATTTGGAAACGTTGTGTTAGAGACCATTGGACTTATCTGTTTATTATGAAAAGTTACAACAATGGGCTGACTTATTTATTGCAAAAAGCCTATGCTAAGGGCAGTAAGAAGTTGAATGGTGGATTTATATTACACTGCGTTAATAAAGTATTTATTACATATAAAATCCCTCAGACTTTTGTCACAGGCAAGGGTTTTGGTGGGTTTACCCGACACTCTGAGGGTAGGAAATATGCAGTGTGATAATCCTTGTTTGGCTCCCTTAAGAGGGGTTATATATAGTTTTGCAATTGTAATTTGGTACATATTTGTAAATTCATTTGTAGAACTTAGTTGGGAGTGTGCTGAACTGCTTGACCTTTATGTAGCAGCACAACAATAATGCACCATGGATAAACGTTAGTGTTTGCGCGCTTTTTCTTGCAAGCATATGCCACCCACATTTGAGGCTCTTTTACTTTTACTTAATTTATCTTGCATATGCTTCAAAAAAACAAACCATCATACCCCAAACATAGCTTGCAAGGGCCATAAATATTAGCTTTTCCAATACTGGTCTGGTTTAGAGAATTTCACATTGCACCAACCTGCCTCTATGTCACAGCAGACAATTTTACACAGAACCCTTTTATTACAGATGGAACATATCAAACACGAGGTGTTGCAGAGAGAACGTGTGTATGGGGAGCAGAGTTTGTACTGGGATTTTTCAGCAATTGGATAGTTTCCATCTTCCATGTGGGGTCCCACAGGGATCGGCCCTATCCCCGACAATGTTTAACATCTATGACACCCCGTGGCCAGACTCTTCAGGAAGCATGGATTCGCCTTGGTCTCATATGCTGATGACTCACAGCTTGTTATCTCTATATCCAATCAGCCTGAGGCCACAGCCACCAGGTTTCATGCTCGTCTCAATGAGATCATGACCTGGATGAACCATAGCTTCCTGAAAATTAACACTGACAAAACGGAAGTGATAGAGTTTGGCCATGGCCGGTCCATGTGGAAGGACTCCTGGTGGCCAATTGAGGCCGAGGAATGCCCGTGCCCTGTCTCTAAGGTCAGGAATCTCGGGGTCATCTTCAATGACCAGATGAATTTTTCTGCTCAGGTAAACAGTCTCACTTCCTCTTGCTTCTTTTTACTAAAAACTTTGAGAAAACTCTTCCCTTTCATCTCACAAGAACTGCAAAAGACGGTAGTGGTGGCACTCTTCCTATCTAAACTGGATTATTGCAATGCCTTTTTTTGGGGCATTGATAAGACCCAGATGAGAAAACTGCAGTCTTTACAGAATGCTGCAGGAAGATTACTTTTAAACATACCCAAAGGACAACCAACCTCGGCAGGAACTAAGTCACTGCACTGGCTTCCTATCCAGCAGTGTGTGGAATTTAAGGCCTTATGCCTTTGTGCACAAAGAACTCTACAGTAGCGGTGCAGAGGAAATCTCAAAAATGTTCCTACCTTAGACCCCCTCATGTGCTCTTAGATCTGCCAATTTGGGCTTTATCCAGATTGCTAAGATTAGGCGGGCAAGATGGGGTAGCAGGACGTTATCGAACGGTGCAGCAAAGCTATGGAACAAAATGCCAATGGCCATGACATTTCAATCTAATCGGCAGCTCTTTAGGAAAGATCTGAAAACATGGCTGTTCACCTCCACCTAGTCCCCATGTTAACACAGGCCGTAGTTCCTCTCACATACACTAGTGCCAAGACGCCATGACAATCGAGCGCTCTATAAACATATTTCCTATCCTATGTGAGACTGTGTGGGTTAAAATTAGAACAGAAAACGAGATTTGATACAAAGCATGAAACTGGAACTAGACAAAATAATTTTTTCTCCCCCCAGAATCATACATTACAAAATCACATTATACAAACCTAAAACACAAACAACTTAGACGAATACTATTTTCGGGAAGTGTTGAAATCCAGAATTAGAACTCCAGGAAATGGGTCTGAAGACTAGCCAAATTTACACGAACGCACCTAGTGATGACCATATCCTCGTTGGTCCAGGTCAACAAAGATAGCAACTTTAGGCTGCAGGTTGGTGTGTGATTAAATTCACAATAGGGTTAGTAGCTTAAAATGTCTGGCAGCAAGTCAAGCAAACAAACGATGACTTACCAGTTGTTGAATTCGGTGCCGTTGACCCAGATCCACGGCTGGTGAGGATCCCTCCTCCTCAAACCAATCCAGCGATCGGGATCCCCTTTGTGATGAAGCAGGAAATCCTTTAAATAAGACAGAAAAAGGGATTTCTTGAAAAGGTCGCATTAGGGCTGAGTATCATTGTTCAATGGGGAATCAGCACATAAATCGGCAGAGAGCCTCAAAGTGAATTAGTAATACTCTGAAGGTCAGTGTTGACATAGGAAGGGACAATCCAGCGTATTATGTGGATTTGTACATTTGTTTGACTCATTCAATTGGGCAATAAGATTCACAGACAATATTAGCAAGTTACCGTAAATAGCACAAGAGGCCGTAGTCTATGAATATTCATCCTGCCGTCTTATGCAGATACCCACAAAATGCCCTGCTACACATTCACTATGCACTTGCCATAAGAGCTCTGTGGAGAGGTGCATTCAAGACTCTGCAATACAGAACTGCAAACAAGGCATCCCATTACTGGACAGATGCAGAAGGTGACTTGCAGAAAAGAGGTCATAAATGGGATCTTAGAAAAAGATCTTGTAGTGTCAATGAAAACTTCCTGATGACCACTTTACATTATCTTGAACCGATTTTCTTCAGAGGAACACAAAAAATGTGATTAGTACCTACTGTATAGTTCCCTAAGAGCGCAAAATCAATTAGGACATATAACGTTCATAGGAGATTTGAGCCAGCAAATAGGCTAGTTTTGAACACACTAAACTTATTACACAAAAAATACACGGTCTGCTGGAGAAAGCATACAGACGGTGGTTTTTGCATCCTCCAGATAAAGTTTGTCTTTTTCCCTGTTAATTTGGGCTTTGTTTTGAACTTGTTCCAATCCTTCCTCACCACTGATTTCCCCAAGTATTTTTTTTAACATCCTCAAAACCTACCCCTCAACCTTCAGCTTGACCCTTCTCTACAACAAACAAATATGAAAATTTCAACCAGACCAGGAATCACTAAACTGGGTGCCTCTAGTCTAGAGCGTGCTGTACCTACAAGAAAACCTGTGTAACTTAAGGCTTTATAAATGAATGCCCCAAAATTGAAAGCCAGAGATGGGGACTTACTTCATCGTGATTGTTGTGAACCAGATGTGCAGATTTCCTTTTCTACCAATAAAAGACAGAAGTGGTGAAGAAATGAGAAGAAATTGATACTTGCCGTTAAGTTAAGCCGAGCAGTCTCAGAAGAACCAAAGCTGGTGCAGTTAAATAAAAGTGAATTATATGCCATTTACAGAGACACGTAGAAGTGTGCGCGCAGAAGGATCACAAAAATTGAGATTTTTTTTTAAACACACCAACTTTAAGTTCAGTCATGCTGCTCTTGTGCACCAAATTAATCATTTATAATTAATTTGTGATTCTATGTAACCCACTTCTTAACTAATGTGGTGCCAGACAATCTTTTGAAACATAAAAGCCACACACCTTTCTCAATTTGCAATGAGAACCATGGATGGGAAAGGGCTTGGGGGACCAACGCTGGAAAAAGACTCCACCACGTGGCGGTTTGCAGCGGTGGGGGAGCAGAGTTTATTGTCCACCCCTTGCATGGGGCAATTGATGATACAGTCCTGCCTCTGTATCTGCCTAGTCCGTGCAGTCAGGCCCGGCAAGTGGGGGGCGGGGGGTAAAGGGACGTGGTGTCATACATGAAGAGTGTGCTGTGAGTCAGAATGTTACGTGGCACTCCCCACACAGGCAAAGCAAGGAGGCACAAAGGGTAGGAGGCACAGGTGTAGAAGCATGCCCAGGGATGTGGAATTCCTATAGCCCGGCTCCCAAGACATATTCGACATTATGGATCAGGGAATGGCATTGTCTGCAGTTAAGGTCATATTTGTGCCCAAGTCAATGCAGTTCAAACTTGTATTTATGGTTCATTAATACAAAGCCTTTCTTTTTAGGTTAAGTGCTCTAAGGAAATGTAAGTTGGGATTGCACTACTGACAGTGGTTCCAGTGTAAAAATGTGTTCACATTAACAAAGTTTAACAATATGAGGCTACAAACTATGGGGCACATGCATCAACCATTTTTGCGAGCGCAAATGGTGCGATTCGCAAAAATCTGCCGTTTGCGCCCGCAAAAAGGGCATTTGCGATGCATGAAGGGTCAAGGCACTCGTAATTTGAGAATTCGTAATTAATTGCGAGTTCTCAAATTGCGATTGCATTTAAGGAATCGCAAATTGAGATTCCTTAAATGCAATGCATTAAAGTAAAATAATTAGCGATTTTGCTGATAGGGGGAGCAAATTACCATGAAATTGAACTTCATGGTAATTTGCTAAAACTTTGAAAAATGCACTTTCGTGCATTTTTCAAAGTGGTAGGTTACACACACACTGTGTGTGCGCAACATTTGTACACAGATCGATTTCAGGGGTGCAACAGGGTGTCGTTTTGACACCCTTGCACCCTTGAAATTGCATTCTCAATTTGCGATTCTCTAATTGAGAATTGCAAATTGAGAACGTCCTCCCATTCATTCCTATGGGCCTAGAGGCCTATGGGCCTCTAGGCCCATAGGAATGAATGGGGAGGTATTCCTTAATTGCGACTCGCAATTTGCGACTCGCAATTAAGAAATATTTAGAAATCGCTATTTTGTAAGCGATTTCTACATGCATAGGCTTTTGGGATTCCTTATTAGCGAATCCTTATTTTTCGCTAATAAGGAATCGCAAATGGCATTTTTGATGCATGTGCTAGAATGTTTCCACAATGCTCTCTAATAAGATGCAAATACCTGCTGAAGCTTGAAAGCAAGATTGATGGTCCTTTCCTTTCAAACTAAAGTGTTCAGAAAAAAATTCAATGAGGAATAAAAATTGTTTTGCTACACTAATTTGAAGCATCGTATAGACATTCAGACATACAGACAGATATATATATAGGTTCACTCCAGACCTAATTAGGGGCCCAGATTTTAAAGAAAGTTATAAAATTGCACCCATGGATATATGTCCTTGAATTAGTGCAGCTTTACGGCTTATGTGTATTCACAAGAATTTAAAGAAGTAGGTCAGAAAGTCATACTCCTAGAAAATATTTGTGAACTGCTTTTTACCAAATATGCAAGTGTAGATTTGCTCATGTGAAAAATCTGAGCGTTTACAGGTTCACTTTCACTCCAACCATTTTTTTCCCAACCCTGGAAGAAGTTTCACTTATGCCACTGTCAAGATTATATTTCCAACCTCTCTCAGTAGGAGAGTATTCCCAAATGCTGCCTCTAGCCTCAACATGTGGTTTGCGGAAAGATTGCAAAATCACGAAATTGCTAGAATTCAAACCCTACTATAGTATAAGCCCTGGCTTACTCACAAAGGCCAATATCAGAGCTTTTATTTAATGAGATCCATGCCATAATTTGTCGCTGTACTGCATGGCACCAAAGGGACAAGTGGATTTTTGTACAGGGCAAGTAGATTGCTGAAGCAACCTGTCCCATGGACAAGTAGATATTTTATTAAACACCACACCCCTGATGCCCAATAAAGGTGCAGGTGTTTTGGGGCAAGAGGAGGATCCAGGGATCGTGGGTGGGTCAGGTAATGGCTACCACAGGGCGGGTGCACCTGCTTAGGTAAAGGGGAATATTATGGTTGTCAGAGTGAGGATGGCAGGAATGAAGTGGGGATGGGGGGCAGGCAGGCCCGGACTGGCAAGGCCGGGCACCGGGCAATCCCCCAGTAGGCTGCCAGGGGTGGGGGCCGGTTTTTTGGCAGGGGGCCGGTTTTGTTGCTGGGGGCGATTTTTGGTCAGGCGATAGTCAGATAAAATACATCTGAGAAGTTCACTCGCTCCGCGCATAGGCAAAAAAAAAGCACAATCTCTGAATCTTTCTCAACCATTACCATCTGTATAATAATGCATTGGGATCATGTCTGTGCACCATTTAATAGGGGGTGAGTCGCGCGCAGCGCGCACATGTCTCTGCCGCCGCGTCTGTCTGCAGGGTCTCAGTTCACCCACCTTAGGGAGGGGCGGCCGGTGGTGGTGACATACGCATTGGAGTTCGCGCACTAAAAAGTGCGCGTGACCCGTGACGTGAGGCCAGGTCGAGAGGAGCATGAGCATTCCAGAACAACTAAGCCAGAGACTGAGTGAGGAGGCACAGGCACCCCATAATTTAAATTATTTCTAGCACCTGCCTGCCCCTCCATGCTGCCGACTGTCTGCTGCCCGCCGCCCGTAGGTGAGTTACTAATGTTGTTTGTATTTTTGAAAATTGCATTTGCAATCATCAGATTCATCATGGCATTGGCACTGTGGGCCGGGCAGGGCCGGGATTAAACAAAAGTTATAGACAGCAGCGACCTTCTGACATGTCTGGGGCGCCTCAAAATAGTCACACTGAACAGAGACATTTTAATGCATGGGCAAAGTGGGCTCTTGCCCAGGGCCCCAGCCTTTCAGGGGGCCCCTGATAGAGCCAGCCCTGTTCTGCAGAGAGTCTTGCCCTGATGACCTTGACTAATTGTTATACAGATTGTTTTAAACAGCGTTTTTCTATCATTTATTTTTAAGGTGTGAGAGTCTATTACAGAAATTTTGCAGACAGAATGTGTTTATGATTCATGCAATATCCATATAAAAAGTTTCTTTTAGATCTATACAAAACCTATCGTATGAGAAATGGGAGGGTGCTACAGAAATTATTTGCAATAATACTAGTGCGCTGCTGATGTTACAATACTGAAAACACACATCACTATCTCTGTATAGTAGATGTAAGCACACTTAGAATATGACCAAAGATGGCAAGAAAGAGCTGAAACTGGGTCATAACATCAAAGCTGTTCCAAACAGGGGCCCCCAAAATACAGCTGGCCCAGGGCCCCCAAATGCCTTAAAATATCTCTGACACTGAAATGTTCCTAATGTAAGACGAAAACATTTCAATAAAACAAATAAAAGACATTTGCAGGCGGCAGCACTATACCCCGCCTGCTTAGGTGTTTGCGTCCTGGGGAATTAGTATTTTACTGATCCATATGACAAAAACTCAGCCAGAAATCATACATTCGAGGAGGTGCATTAGAGCGTCGCTGTTGGAGTACTGCGCGTGCTCTCTACCGACATTCGGGTCACTTCCAGGTCTCACACACAGTGTGAGGTCTGAGGGGGTGGGTGGCAGGGCAGCCTTGTTTTAGCAGCAACGGACCGATCCCTGTAGGCTCTAAAGTAAGGCAGCCTGGACTCACTCGCACAGTGATCTCAACGTGCTGGACACTCATGTTAATCATGGTAAAGCACTGAATTTTCAAAAATCGGACAGGTCAACTGACTAGTTTTCAGCAGCACGAACCCAAAGTCCCACATCCTGCCAGAGGCTCGAGGGGCAGGGTTCTTCTTGAGGACAGTGGTTATCGGGATGAGAGAGGATAAGTGCTATGCTCTGAGGGATCCATTCAAGCAGCTGAAGGCAGGTAAGATTGGGTCTCAAAGAAATAACTTCAAAAATAAAAATGCATTAAGCCTGTTCTCTGATCACTGCATTCACAAACTCCCGTGCACTGAGCAAAAACACACAGCGGGTGGAGGGTGGTGAGAATCAGACAGTGGGAGCAAAATACAAACACAGCAATAACTTCAAAATAAAAATGCATTAAGCCTGAAAAAAAATAAAAAAATATTCAGCACAGAAGAACACCGTCCGGTCGCCCCTAGCCCGGCCCAATGAGGAAACGCTGACGCTCATCCTGGCAGTTAGGCAATGAGGGGCACTTGTCACTGGTGAGTTGTGCTGTGAATGGGATATGGTAACGAGGGACAGACCAGTACGGCTGCCACCTTACCCAGGGAATAATAACGGCACTTTCTAATGTTGGAAGATTCTCCAAAAGCCTAGACATGATAAACAGGACTCTATACAAATAGGCCGTATTCCTTTTTAACACTGACTTTCTGCCTTTTATTACTTTATTAGTCACAGACCATCAAAGCAGCTCCTCCACACATTTTAAAGTGCTTTTACTCGTATGTTTGCTGTTTTAAATGTGCACTGATAAGAGGGCAAACATGCCAACTTTTGGTGATTTGTGTGCTGAGACATTAAAAGTGTAATCAGCCAGATTTAAAAACAGCCAGGTACCAACTCTATAGTCTGGTTCTGGTTGCTGTATCTGGAGCCAGATTTGCTTAAACTGACTGGGTTGCATAGATTTGGTGTTTGCATGCACCGGGCAGGGCTGACTAAATCATACTGGGAAAAGGCTACTAGATGGGACTGGGCAGGGCCAGGATGGTTGTGTTGAGGGTTAAACGGTTTAGAATGCACTGGGCAGGGTCACACTAGTTCTGGTGGATATGAATGAGCTAGAATGAAATTCAGCTGGCTGGGATGGCTCTGATGGAGGTAAGGGGGTTAGAGTGCATTGAGCAGTGGTAATTCTGCAGGAAGTGTTCAGGGTTCCAACACACTGGGCTGGCCCTGGCTGTTTCTGATCCGGTCAATGGAGTTAGGATGCACTGAGCGGGTCAGGCTACTTCTGATTGGCTGTCAAAGGTGTTAAAATGGACAATATTGTCTGGTAAGTGCTCCTCATTGCCCAAAAGGTGAGTAATTTGTGATATTTAACTCTCAATATGAACTTCATTGCTTATTTCTACTGGGGAGAAAGTGCCACTGATTTTGCCACACATTAGGCAGTAGAATGTCACTCACAAGTACACTAAACCAGGGAAATCTCACACATAAGCAATCTGAAAATGTGGCTACTATGCGATAAATTCATCTTTTAGGTTAGTGTGTGGCTATGAATGATCAGATCAATGAGATCATCTTCTGAGCTGCTGCAGTGCCTGTCTGCCCTCTGTTATTGCGAACCGCAGTCATGCAGTCTGCCTCTGGTTAGTGCTCTTCCATTTCTGGTGCTATGCAGCAGTTTTAACATCTTCTTAGAGTTTCTTGTTGCTCAAATGGGTGTAATATCTGATATTTATATGTTTCCCTCATCTTCATTGCTTGATTTCGCTCGCGATAAAGTGTCACTCATAGTCATTGAAATGTCACTCATAATTACACTGATTTTAAGAAAATTTCACACATAAGCAATATGAAACCTTGGCAGCTATGAGAAAGGGGTCTGGCGTAAGCGCGTAAACTCAAACCACAGCGCCACCAGTTGCTGTTAGCTTTTTGTCTGAACTTCTTGTACTGCCCTGCCTCACATTAATGGTTTATTTAGAATGAATATTTCACCTAACGATTATGATACACTTTTATTGACTGTAGTTATTTGCGAACTTTTTATAGCACTGTACTGGAAGTTAAAATGCATCTGGGCGCTTTTCAGTCCATTTCAGAAGTGAAATCCTGGAAACTTGACAAACCATTGGCCTGCATAGCTTTACAGCGCTCCACTAACTATAGCCGCTATAATACAAGCTCTAATTGTCTGTATTTTCAGACCATTACCATTTTTTTTTATATTCTGTCCTTTTGAGACCACTAGAGCAGTGGGTGGGTTGTTTTGTGCAATCGCAGTCTCGCGCAGAGCCAGTTACAGATGGAATTTCCCAGCAGCACTAGTTCAACAGTTTAAGATCTTGGAGTTTCTGGTTGCTCAAATAGGTGCAATTTCAGATATTTATATGTTTCCCTTGTCTTCATTGCTTGATTTATGCTCACGAGAAAGTGTCACTCATAGTCATTGAATATCACACATAATTACACTGAATTTCTGAAAATGTCACACATAGCAATCTGAAACCTTGGCAACTATGCACAGTGCAATGTACACTCCTGCCTCTGCTCTGTGGAGAAAAAGCACCACTGCCATTGGTGAGGTGACCTCTCACTCACGAACGGCAGTGGTGCTTTTTACCCACACAGACAGACAGAGGTGCTGCGGTGCAGTAGTTGGATTGAATGTAGTAGTGCATGTGCCTCACACACGCACTACTAAATTCAACCCAAGTTACCATACCAGTCCACCCAGCTACTGCACTGTGAGTGCAGGCTGCGGCCCGCGTACACTTTCGGCGCCACACCCACTGTCTACCACCACCCCCCTCGTCACCAGGCAGGCACTGAGGCACCTGACCTGCCTTAATTGTAGTCATAATGACTGGATAACCAGGTGCTCTTTAAGGTCATCATATACTATTTACTGTGCTTTAAAAGTTAATACACTTAAATTTGTAATGAAAAATGTGCTGTAAAATGCACCATTGTGGTCTGTCTTTTTCCAAAATTTTCTTGGGGGGAGAACCCCCCAAACCCTCCTAGTAGTGGCCGGGCTCGCTCGCTGCGCGCCGGATGGGGGCTGCTCTGGAAAAATTTGCCAGGGCTGCTTTCAGTTCCCAGTCCGGCCCTGGGGGCAGGGGGACGAGACTAGAACAGTGTAGTGCCAACCAGGTAGGGCTGGTAGGTACTACAGGCTGGTGCCAGGACCAAGGCGACTGCAAAGTCGAGAGTGTTTAGTGTGACCCCAAAGCCCCAGCCCTAAAGGAGAACTTGCGTGCCTGAAGCCAGTTCTAGGATGGTTAGGGACTGAGTGACACAACTGCAGGGTTTGGCTCTTGCAGCCACCAAGCATGAGCAGGACTCATACCAGGTGCTTTATAATGAGCAATTCGGAGATGGTAGAGTGGGTGATGAGGAGGTACCCAGCATGAGTGGAGGGGTGGTGAAGTGGATGCCAGCAAGAGGAGTTGTTGGATTACGAGGATTATGATTTGGAGGAATGGGAGATCATGGATGGAGCAACGTTGGTACAGGACTGGTGGAAGGTGCCTCAGGATTTGTTTCATGGCCGTGAGATGACTAACCAGTCCGAGTAGCTTGATGTTTTACCAGAACCTGTATCATGCCCAGCTGGCACCCCGGCAGTGTCCATACAAACATAAGCAAGGTAGGCATCGGGACGGATGGCTTTAGGATGGGCCCGTACTTTACGGCCAGGTATGAAACCGTGTGGGGAGAGCAGTGTGCATTCAGAATGGGTGGAGGCACGGGAGATGTGTGGAGGCAAGGAGCTTCGCTTGTCCCAGCGTAAGTACATGCAGGATCAAGGGATAGGAGAAGAGGCTGTTAATGGGGGAAAGAAGGACAATGCAGGCCATACCATAGGGAGAAGGAAGGGGAGCAGGACGTGAAATACAACAAAAAAAAGAGCAAGGAAATAAAGCAGAACAAATGACCATACATGGGGATTACGAAGCCCCTTGGAGCACATCTCATGCTTGCAATGAAGGAGCGTATACGGAAAGGAGAATTTACAGAGATATTTATATTCCTGCACAGGGAAATAAAGGGGAAAGAGGGCTCTAAGGAGGAGGAATATAAGCTGTTGAAGCGGTATAAGGTGCCCGTAAATATTGAGATTTGGATGGTCGCATTGTTGATTTACTCTAGTATTTACTGCAAAAAAAAAAAACACTGAATAATGCGTTGCATTGTTAAAATATATAGATGTGGTGAGGAAAGCGCAAATAACATTTGCTGGATCAGTTTGGGTGCGTTATGATCAGATCAGGGCCAGGTTGGCGGAAAGTGTGGATGGGATTTGGGGACAGCTCCATAATGCTTTTCTTGCAGACAATTACGCCGGAGAGACTGGCTCAGTCTACTTACACGACCAGTAATATACATGTTCTTTCAGAGACGTCCCACCCAGGCAGGTGTGGGTGCTGCGGGGAGGGGATAGCAGGATCGAGTAGAGCTTGCTGGTCATAACAGAGGACTGTGCTTGCTGGAATACTGCAAACACCACCGCAAATGTTCCAAGTGGGGTTGAAAACATATGGTCACCCAGTGGGGGCCACAGGGACCTAGTCTGGTGACTAGGGACAGACTGGGGGCAGTGGCAGAACAGCGACAGAGGCAGGAGCAGAGGGGGGCAAAATGTATTGGCAAAAAGGATTATACACCAGTTTAAATTGTCAGGTTAGGACATTGGCTGGGGAGGTTTGGGACAGAAGCTGCTGTCCTAGGGTTTTGAGCACGGTCATAAGTTGCATTACGAGAGGCCACAGGAAGGGAGATGGGTTGAGAATTTGAGGTCAACTAGGGGGCATGCCTTGGTGTGGGGAAAACATAGGAAGTAAGTCAGTGAAGGGCGTATGGAGGGTCCATTTGAGGAGTGGCCATTGCCCAATTTGATTGTGTCAGCAATTGGAGGGGTCCCCAAGAAGGAGCAGGGTGAATTTCCCTTGATTCAACACCTGTCATGGCCCAAAGGTATGTCAGTAAACAATTTAATCCCGAAGGAATGTAGCAGAGTTCACTATGCCTCAGTAGATTCGGCCATAACTGTGGTGGAAAGGTTGGGACCGGGGGCCCGTTGGACAAAATGTGACTCCAAGACAGCTTTTTGTTTACTTCCAGTGCACTCCTCGGATTAAGAGTTGCTTGGTTTGCAGTTTGAGATTTTTTTTGTCATGGATAACGCATTGCCAATGGGTTGTTCCATTTCCTGTTCACTGTTCGAGGTTTGTAGTTCTTTTGTTTTAGTGCCTATTTGGGAAACAATTACATGACTCATTACTTGGATGACTTTTTCTTAGTGTGTGCGGCTGATACAGGGGAATGTGCAGTACTACAGAGTCAAAATTCAATTCAACTAAGTTTATTTCAGGAGGTAATGCAGATTGTGGGTGCGCTGCTAGCACAGGAAAAGAAAGTGGGTCCAGTGGAACTGATCAGTTTTTGGGCAATTGAATTGGACTCCAGGTGCATGAAGATCAAGCTTACTGAGGATAAGAGGAAGTTACAGGAGTTGCTGGACTAGATGTTGTTGAAATCCAAGGTGCAGGTCAAAGACATCCTTAATTTTGCTTGTGGGCGGTGCGTGATTGAAGGATGTTTTGTAGACTTTTGGGAATTACTTTGGCAGGAACAGCAATGCCACATTATAGAGTGTGTTTGGTGGCAGGGGTGAAGGATGATTTGAGAGTGAGGCAGACATTTTTGAGAGACTTTAATGGGAACCCCATGGAGCGATGGGGCATTAGATGAAGTGGTCAGAGCTTTTCTCTGATGCGGCACGTGGACACAGATTTGTTTTTGTTCTTTTTACAAGGAAGGCGGTGCATGGCAGAACGGTCAGAGGAGTGGTGGAGAGGGGGACGGAGTAGAGCCTTAGACTGCTTTCCTTTAGTGGTGGTAGTGTGCCTCTGGGGACAGTATTTTGATAACAGGACAGCTAGATTTAAAGTTGATAACTTGGCAGTAGTCAACAGGCACTCAGCAAGCGATCAAAAGTTGTGGCAGTTTTTTGTGCTTGAGACCTAAAGTGAGATACAGGGAATGATACATTGCAGGAGTTCATAATGGAATTGCTGATGCGGTCTCCTGTTCAGTGGCAGAGGCACGTGAGCTTGTAGCATGGGCAGAAGAGAGGCAGCCAAAGATGTCACTGCGTTCATGGTCGGAGGCAGAGTGCGCAATACAGCTTACTATGGGTTCCCTGTCGAAGTCTGCGTGGTGGGCTTATGGTCTGGCATGGGCAGAGTTTTTGGCTTCCAGAACATTAAGAAGGCACTTCGGTGAGGACATGGCGCTCAGAAGAGATATGTCGTAAAATCCGTATAATATGGCATTGATTGAGAGAGGTTGGTCATTGATTTAGATAGCCGGCAAGCTGGTGCAGATATCTTTTAATTGTACGTTGATTTGGGGTTATGAGCCGTTAGCAGGGGAAATGGGAAGGAAAATCGTTTAAGGATGGGCGAGACAACGAGAACAGGGGCAAGGTGAGGTAAGCACTGATGCTGTGCATTTTGAAAGAATGTATTTTGATTCTTATGAGGGTTTATAGGGATGACCACAAGAGTTTGATGTTCTCCTTAATAATGGCCTGGTTGTTTTTCGGGGCATTTCGGGTGTCAGAAGTAGTTTGGTCCAAAGTGGGGGAAGGTATTAGGTGGGAGAATGTCCATGTGCGTGGCCTGACAGTGCCGAGGCATTGGGAAGATGGCGAACAGACTTAAGGTTGGGATGGACTTGAGTGAATACATACATTTTGTCTGTTTTGTTACAGGTTATGTTGCAGCACCCGGGTGTGAGTACACAGAGGTGTGGATTTGTGGGCTCTCTTACCAAGTGGACTGCCCACCAAGCGGAGAACTTGCTGCAGTTAAGGTGTGTTTTGTCAGATTTGCTCCATTTGACTTCAGGGAATAGTTCAGAGATGAGGAGCATGGAGAGGGAGACAGAAAAAGGAAATGGTTACTTACCAGTAGGAGTAGTTTGGCAGCATGAATCCTTTTCTGTATTCACATGCTGTGCATTAGATTATGTAGCGGTTTTCCCTTCCATGTGATGGCAGGGAGGAGATGTGTAAGAGTTCATGAACAGCTGTTTAAGTACTTTCTGTCCCACCTGCGCTTCCCTTGTCATTTGTACAACCACACAATAATGCTTGGTAAAGGTATTTGGGGAATACACTCTAGCTTTTTCCTTGTTGAATGCACTTGAGTGTGAGGTTAAAGTCTTTCCAGCTGAAGAGTAGCATATTTGAATTGCCTCTACAATTCATCGTACAATTGTTCCTTCTGTAACAGGGGAACTTTTGTTGGACTTTTTGAGAAAGACGAACAATTGATTCCCCTTATGAAATTATTGTGTCTCCCATAGATAATATAGTAAAGCTCTTATGTCCAGCTTATGCAGGCTTCTTTCCAGCCAAATTTGAGGGTGTTTAAAGAAAACTGGTAACTGAATGCTTTGATTCCGATTAAATTTGCTCACCACCTAACGTAGGAACTGGGGATTAGTTCTAAGATCTATCTTGTCCTTGTGAATTTGCATGTATGGTTCCTCAACATTTAAAGCTTGGAGTTCACTTACTCTCCATAGTGATGTTAAAGCTATTAAGAAGGCAGTTTTTATTGTGATATGCTGTAGTTGTGCTTTGTACATTGGTTCCATAGGCTCTGTCATGAGCTGTGTCAGTATAGTATTTAAACTCCACTTAGGAGCTAAAGCTTTCCTTAAGGGTGCTATCCTTTTAGAGCCTTCTAAAAACCTTTCTCAATGTTGGTAATGTGAAAAAACATTTATATGATGCTCCCCTAGCATACGCCACAATTGCTGCCAGGTGCCCTTTGAGGCTTGAATATTTAATTGCACTGTCTTGCAAGTGGGTAAAATAGATTATCACTCTCACCTGTGTAGATATTGAATCTAGGGTATTGTGGCTTTTGCATCAAAAGGAAATAACTTTTCCACTTAGCTGCGCAGCATTGCCTTGTTGTTGGTTTTCTTGCCTCCCTCGGTACCTCCATTGTTTTTTGGCTACTTTTAGGTGTCCAAATTCTATGTACACAGACACCAGTCTGCTAGGCAGAGTGTTGCTGGTTCCAGATGGAACACTTGTCCCTTGTGCACTGTGAGGAGGTCTCTCTCTTCCTTGAATTTGATCATCTGTCCCTTGGACAGTTCGAGCAGGCTTGGGTACCTGGTCTGTCTCACCCAATGAGGGGGTTATAGGTATTCGGTTTGTTCCTGATTGCCTGGCCTTCTCCCGTACTTTGTGTAGTAGAGAAGTGTGGGGAAAGGCATAGGAAAATCTCCCTGACCAATTCAGTGATGGGGCATTCCCTTCTGATAGTTGATGTTGAAACCTGGAGGCGAAGAATTGGCATTTCCTGTTCTCTACTGTTGCGATTCGGTCTATTGTTGGTGTTCCCCAGAGTCAGAAATGTGTTTCTAGGCTCCTCTGTACTGTTTCCCATTTGGGTGAGCTGCTGTTCTGTCTGCTGAGTTGATTTGCTTCAATGTTGTCTTTCCCTGGTAGATGTATTGTTTGCAGGCTGATACTCTGTGGTATAGCCCATTGCCATATTTCTTGAGCTAGTTTTCTTAGGGTGAATGACTTTGTTCCTCCTTGTTTGTTCAAGTAAAACATTGTTGTTGTATTGTCTGCTTGGACCAGTACCGTCCTCCCTGCAATGTGGGATTGAAAAGCTTTCAGTGCTTGTAGCATTGTTTTCATCTCTAGGAAGTGGATGTTATGGAGTCCGAGTTGTGCCACTGACACCTTATTTTTAAGTTTCCTGTATGCGCTCCTCATCCTTTGTGAGATGCACCTGTTGTGATGGTCGCTGAGGGAGCTATCATTTTGAAAGGTCTACCTAGGGTTATGTTTTTGGATGCCCACCATTGTGTCTGCCTCTGTACCTTTTCTGTTGCAACCAATTGATCTTCCGAAATCCTCATGGTTTGTAACCAGTTGTTGCATAGCCATTCTTTTAGAGGGTGCATGTGCAGACATGCATGGGTAATGAGGGGGATGCATGATGCCATCATACCCATTAGTTTCAGGACCATCCTCACTGTCAGAGACTGGCCCTTCTGTTAGAGGCAAGTTTGCTCTTTGATTGCTTGAATCCTCCTTTGGGTCGGGTACGCCCATGCTACTTTGGAATTCAGTCTTGCTCCTAAGAAGAACTTTTCCTGTTCCGGGTGGCGATGATTTGAGTTTTATGGATAACCCCAGTCTTTGTAGCGTTGTGATTACCTTTTGAATGTGTCTGACATTCTTGTTTTGAGTTTGCCTTCACCTACCAGTCATCTACATAAGGGTAGACATGAATTTATTTCCTTCTTAGGAATGTGCACTTTGTAAAAACTCTTGGTCCAGATTTTATTCTAAAGGGTAAGACTCTGAACTGGTAGTGTGTGTTTTCATGCATGAGCCAGAGATACTTTGTGTCCTTGATTCATTGTTGTGGAGGTAGGTGTCTTTTAAGTCCATAGTTGCTATGTAGTCCCCTTTTTGTATGAGTTGGATTACCTCTTGTAGGGTTGTCATCTAGAAATGCTGCATACGAATGAAATGGTTTATGATTTTGAGATCCAGAATCGGTTTTAATGTGAGATCTTGCTTTGGTACCAAGAAGTGAAGCGAGTAGTTTCTTTTGTTGTGCTCCCTTTTTGTTTCTTTCTTTATTGCCTGTTTTTTAGGAGTTCCTTTACCTCTTCTCTTAATTATAAAAGTTCTGTTTTTAGAAACTTCTGTTTTGGGGTTTTGGTGGTGGGATGTTTGTTAGTTCTATCTACTAACCATGGTACACCACATTTAAAACCTAATTGTCTGTTGTGATCCTTTCCTATTTTTGTGAGTAATGGGCTATTCTGCCTTCCACTGGTGATGTGTGGAGGCTCAGTTTTGTGTCCAAGTTGCTAGGAGCCTGCTTCTCCACCCTCTGGAGGATTGTCCTCTAGCCTTTCCTCTATCAGAAAAAAGGCTGCTTTGGGCCTGTTGCCAGGATTGGTATCAGGACTGTTAGCTTGACTGCTGTCCACGACATTTCATCTGCAGTTGTTGCTGTTGCCCTGCAGAAAAATTCCCTCATCCTGCAGGTTTTCTGAGGTTGGCTACTGCCCTACTAAAGGTGCCTGTGTATTGTTGAACACCCATTGCTATTGCGTTTTTTTTTTGTCCTTTTTAATGTTGTAAGGAATCATCTACCTCATGGCCAAACAGTCTCCTGTGAAAGGCTTGCTAATTATTGATGGTTGGACTTCCTGCCTAAAGCCTGAAATCCTGAGACAGCCGTGTATTCGGAGGGTAGTACCTGTACACATTTGCCTACTGGTTGCATAGGCTGCATCTAGAGCTGACTTTAGGCAGGTATTTGCAATGTTATTTCCCTCTTGAATGCTTGAGGAATTGGCTACCCTGGGTGGCATTAGTGTCAAACCCCAAATGTGTCAGCTACTCCTTTCACCAGGATGTTATAGAAGGCTATCTCATTAGGTGGCAAAGTTTCGAGGGGTAAGTACAAACCTCCTCCTCTGGAATGTGTCAAGGTTGTTCCATTATTCCTTGAAACTCTGTTGCCTCTTCCTCTTCTGGGTTGTCATCCTCTTCCTTATCATGAGGTTTGGGGTTTGCCGATGCCCAGAGAGCATTCTCTTCCTATTCGACGTACTAAGTTGTGGAAAGTCTCGTAGGAATTCTGTATTCCTTAATTGTGTCAAACTCATGTTTTGCGTTGAAGGAGCACCACCATTTCCAACTCTAACCTCCTTCTCTTCTTTTTGACTGTTAGAAATGGGATTTCTGGTTGGCTAAGGTTGGCACCAAAGCCAGGCAGAAACCACCACTCTAGTCAGGATAAGGGAGTTACACTACTAAAATAACCCCTGCTCACCCCCTTGGTAGCTTGGCACGAGCAGTCAGGCTTAGCTCAGAGGCAGTGTGTAAAGCATGTGCACATAACCAACAGTATTACAGTGTAAGCACTACAAAAGGACACCACAGCAGTTGAAAAAAAAAAAATCAATATTTTTATATAGACAAGACCACAATACGATGAAAAAAAATCCACAATACAGTACTTTTAAAAATAGTTAATTCACCAGATGTCTTTAAATGGCAAAAATACGTTGAAAACCCAGTTCGTACGAGTCGGTAGCTCGGTCCAAGCCTACCGCGATGCTGAAAACAACAGTCTCGCAGTTCCGCTCACCGCATCAGTACGGGCCAACAACAGCGTGAAAAGACTCATTAACAGTACCTTTCCTAGTGCGGCTCACACGGAGGTGCGAGTCAGTCTTGACATCCGTCACAGTTTGAGATGCAAAGTGGAAGCTGTGCACAGTGCGGTGTCCTCTCAAAGCGGTGCGAGCAGCGGCTCAGTGACGAACGTCCAGACGGCGTCGGTGAGACCAAGGCTTACAGCGCAGGGCGAAACAATGCTCGATGCGGTGCTGGCAGGTTGCAGTGCAGGTGACAGAGCCGGTCGTGGCGTCCGTCGCGGTTACGGTGCAAAGTGGAAGCGGTGCAGGGCGCAGTGTCCTCTCGATGTGGTGCAGGCAGCGGCTCGGTGATGATCGTGTAGATGGCGTCGGTGAGACCAAGGCATGCGGTGCAGGGCGTCTCACCCTGCACCGCACGCCATGGTCTCACCGACCGGTACTCGATGTGGTGCTGGCAGGTTGCGATGCACGTGACAGAGCCGGTTGGCAGGAATTGGCGCTGGCGGAGCCGGACAGCTGTGCGTGATGAGGCGGTCACGGGTGTCGAGCCAGCGGCGACCGTGTCGGTGAGACCAGGCCAGTGAAGTGAAGCGAGGCGCTGCAGTGCCGCTCAATGCGATGCAGGCAGTGGCTCGGTGATGGTCGTGCAGACGGCATTGGTGAGACCAAGGCATGCGGTGAAGGGCAAGACGGTGCGGCCTGCGGTGCCTTCAGGATACAAGGTCAGCGACGGAGCCGGATGACAGTCGGTCGCGGTTCCCTCTTCTCTGTGGCAACTGAAACAGCAGTTCCAGGAGCAGTACCCAGTGGGTGGTGAAGTCTTTGCAGTCCAGGAGACTTCTTAACAGGAGGCCAGCTCAGTTTCAGTCCCTTGGAGATACTCAGCACAAGTAGAGAAAGTTCAGTCCAGTTGTTTCACTGCTCAAGGCAGAAGCAGCAGCAGCAGGCCAACCCAACAAAGCAACAACACACCAAAGGGGCAGTACTCCTCCTGGCAGCTCTTCCAGCTCTTCTTCTTGGCAGGTTCCTTGATTCCAGCAAGTTCTATAGTCTTGGGGTCTGGTCCCTAATATTTATACCAGCAATTACTTTGTCCTCTGAAGGCAGAGGGTCCTGTAACTAGTCCAAACCAGTTCTGGCCAGTCTTGGAGCACTTTGTTTACAAGACTCCTGCTTTTCCTTTGACAGCGTAGGCCAGGGCCATCAAACACCACAGGAGGTGGAGCCAGCATTGTGGGAGGCAGGCACAGCCCTGTTCAGACCCAGGTGCTACTCCTCCCACCCATCTATGTGCAGATAGGTCTATTCAGCCCTGTGCTGACTCACCCCGGCTCCTGGAGTCTCCCCCAGCCCCTGTCACTCACAAACCTGACAGACAATACACAACCTCTCAGAGGCAGGCTGGATGGTTAGACAAGAAAGTACCTACTTTCTAAAAGTGGTATTTTCAAACACAGAATGTTAAAACCAACTTCACTAAAAGATGTATTTTATCATTCTGAGTTCAGGCATATTAAACTCGAATTTCTACCATGTTCCCTGAGTCTGTTAGGATTATAGGATGTTATAATCAAACTGCACACTCTGGCCTATGGGGAACAGGTAGCCTTGCAATTGTGAAAAACAAAGTAGGCTGTAATTCACTATCAGGACATGCCACACACACCAGGGCATGTTCCACCTTTCACATTGAATGCACCCTGCCCATGGGGGTACCTTGGGCCTACCTTAGGGGCGACTCCAGTGCTTAATTTGTGCCGGTGCTTTCCGGTGCTTAGCACCGGCACTTAATTTTCAGAGCCGGGTCTACTCATCTGCTATGCACGTCACATCTTGATGTTTTATAAAATTTACCTTACTGTACTCGCAGCATGTTTTTCACGTCTCCAGAGTAACTGACGGCGGTTAACAGTGTTGCGGGCGGCTGTGAGACTTCTTAGTCACTTGGCTTGCTCGGAGGCTGAGCCCAGGAGAAGATTCATATAAATTAATAATAATAAATAATATGTTGAACATGGCGGCCGCGGCCCTTAGTTCAAATTCAGTCAGTGTTGCACTGTCAGTGTTGCCACTTGCAGATGGGCGGGCAGGCAGGACACACACACTGACACTGATTTATTTGGTTCTGATGGGGGTTGGGGCTGTGCGTGTTAGAGTGCGTGCGCAGATTTTTTTACATTGCCACGCCCCAGCATAACCACCGCAGCTCACCACGAGTCATCGTCGTCCTTCAAATCAGCCCGAGACCGACCGACGATGACATTGAGGGCAGGGCAGCCTGTGCTGTGCAGGCTGCAGGCATTGACCAGCCAGCAGTACAGTACTGTCTGGTGGTAGCAAGCACCAGGACGCCTAATCGTAATCACTCAGTTATTAAAGGCAGTGCCGGCCGGCCCACCAAGTAACGGTAAGAAGTTGAGGAGTAAACTAACTAACTCACTTCGTACTACTAGTAGGCGTAGCTCACTAAGCCAACTAACTAGCGATGCCATTATGATTCCAATAATATGCCGTGCCTGGCATGCCAAAACCGATGCTGTTTGTTTTGGGAGCGTGGTGGCGTGACGGTCCGGTTCTCAGATCACCGGTATGGTGGGAGTCGGGCAGGCAGCTTGCCTCCCGTGGCTCCATAACATATCACTCATACCAGATACGATTAATAAGATGTGTTTCAGATTCACTGAATGCCTGAATGCACGGTGCCCTTAGCGGTACATTGATTTATGTGACTGGAGGATATCTCGATAGGGCCTGCCAGCGCCGCAGTACTGGCCTGCCGGGTTTAAGTTAAAGGCCCCTGACAGGCTCTCTGATTTGTCCAAACAAGGCGCGCAGCCACGCACGAATTAGGTTCCCACAGTTTCGTTTCACTTTCTCGGGTATGGTCACCATCGTCTCACAGTCAACAAACTGCTCCGAGTAACCCCGGGCGTTGTCTAAAGGATAGGCAAGCAAAGGCATTCCCTAACTTCCATCGGGGTACAAACAAACAATTATTTATAGTATGCGCCTGGGTTGAGTTACTAAAATCAAATCATGAACTGTAAAATAACGCTCCGTCCGAATTTCTGAGGCATCACGTCACACACACCTTGACTGGAATAATCAACTCGAGAGCATCAAAAAGAATTTTATTAAAATAGTTTGCCATCACTCGCAACTCGCTCAAATGCTTGGCGGCATCCTGATTCCTGGCAGTCTTCCTGACCGGCCATATTCTAGACCGATTCTAGGCTTTAAAGTTGAAAGCTTGTGCAAGGACAGTGCATGCACCGGCAGTCCGGCTTGCCATTGTTGTAAAAGCACTTCTTGCAAAAAGTTTGCAAGCATGGGACTGACTGAACATGGATGAAATGCAGCACAGACACAGTACTGGTGCAACAGAAACTATTGTGAGTACACAGCAGGAGAATGCACTCAGTGGAGCTCATACTAGAGAATACAAGTTTAGCAATGCATGCATATTTTAGCAATAATTGACGCGGAAATCTGATCTTATGAATGGGTTTATTAAACAATTGGACAAATGATACACGTCAGTGCGGGAAGGCAGGTACTTCAAAATGTGAAACTGGCGAAAATAAAATATCTACAGAAAAAGTAATACATTTAATGTGTAATGAAAATAAATGTACAGACTTAGAAAGGTTTGACAGGTGTCCAGTCTTTGTGAGTTTGTAAGTGGGCCTCCCATGATGATTTGCTACGAACACTTATTTTGTGTTAAATGTCCATTTTCAAGAATATCCCACTGGATTACCAACGATCCCATTAAATGATCTAATAAGAAAGTTAGGGAGTTTCTTGTGCACAGGGGCCACAACCTTGGCACCTTGGAACGTTTTGAAGAATACATTTCGAAAGAGCAAATGCACTCTTTTGAGAGTTTTCTAGTCCGCTAGTGGAAATAGAAATAGCTTCTATTGACAAGCTGCCTGCAGGCCATCCTCCTGTCCATGTTCACTTCTCGCCCACAGACCGCAGTTCCACCGTGTCACGAGGAGACCCAAGTAGGCAGAAGCCAACTTGCAATAATGGGGCCAAATTACATCAATTTGAGGCAGTAATGGCAATTTTGCAGCATAATTTGCAACAATTAAAAAGTGCACTATAAGACATTTTCAACAACCAACTGCTACAAAAATAAATATTCCTCTGGCCGATCTTTAGAAATGCAAATCCTAAATTGCCTATCACTCGTGCACATTAATGCAATCTACCTCTAGCCTGTGCCTATGAACAATTGAATAACTGAATGGAAAGTCTTGGGATGGGAAGGAATGTATGATTATCTGTATCACACTGATCAGGTTTACTTTCCAAATTGGTGTTTTCCCCCACATCATAAGTTCACAGACGCCAGCATCCTGGACCAGTGCCATGCCAGCCAGTACAGGTGCCATCATCCTGTCTCGCTGCTCTGGCAGTCCTGGCTGGAATGCCCACTGTCGGGAATGGCACAGACAGGAAATTGGAACCTCTCACTGTGGGCGATGGATGACGTCATGGCTCCATTGCCTGACATTTGAGCAGTTGAGAGCTTAGTATGAATCCACATATTTAGGTTCTTGTATTAAAACATCAGTGAGAGGCCTATAGACCGACGGATTGAGGTTCCTGCTCGCACTGCCTTGCAAGACTTTTAGCTCCAGCTTCCTTGAGTATCATGAAAAGCAGGATGTTACATACTAGTAGAAAAAAAGGCAACCCATTTATTTAAGTTGTTGCACACCTAATGAATGAGCCCATAGTCCTAAAGGCTCTTTAAGTGTGCGGCGTGCCATGGTTTGTGCTTGTAAATTTGTAATGTAATTGTGCTGTGCCTTAGTATGTATTAAAGATTATGTGCAAAAACAACTGACAGGAGTAGGTCAGCATCAGCCGCCCTCGCAGTGTCCTCCATTTATTTAATTCGAAGTTCGAAGCAATCTATATTGCGCTTCGCGCTTCACCTAAGCATTTGATTAAAACAGGCGGCCCGTCCAGTAGACTCTTCGTGCAACTGACTTACTTGAGTAGTTTGTGCAGATTTATTTTTCCTAAGAATTATTTCATTTTATTTATGGCAGAGATCGCCAGAGCTGCAGTATGTGTCTACTAAGGAAATACCTTGGGCTTAATGATGTTTATTTATGCCACTACTTTCTTGACTTCATTATTACTACCAGCCGCAGAAGCATGGTAGCAAGAGGGAGGTGAGGTGAAGAATAACTTCGAAGAGGGTAGGGAGGAAAGGATAGACAGCAGAGCGAGACAGAGGTAAAGGGGGTGAGCCGTGAGGTCAGATACCAAGAGAGAGAGATGACTGAGCAAGAGATGGGTGAGGAGAGAAGGAAAGATATATAGAAAGACAGGGTGTTAAGGGAGAAATAGGTAGAGAGAAAGTAAAGACAATCAAAGTTAGAGGTAGACAGAGGCTGTGGGGGTTAGAGAGAAAAATAGAAGCGAGTAAGAGAGAGCAAGAATACTGAGGACTCTGCTACATTATGCTCCCAAAGAGGGCGTTACGCGTCTGTGATTGTTCAACATCTTTGAGCGATGTTTGTAATTTTTAGGACAACAAGGTTGTGGTAAAAATGTACTCTATTTTGCTGCATAGAAAAAATATTTCTCTAGTGTGGCCCGCTACAAATCTCTAGTCCAAATTATCTATAATACTTTAGGCCTTGGATTCCTACTCCCAAATGTCATTACATTGAAGTTTATTTTTCAAATGTGTAAGTTTGATGTGTTAAATAAGTCTGCACAGGTGCTCATGCCCGAACATAGATGTAAAGTTATCCCACACCTAATAGTAGCTACAACACACAGCTGTTGCAGGAAGCTCAACAAAGAATCCCTGCCAGTACTCCATCTCTGGGATAGGCTCCGGAATCGGGATAGCATGCAGTTTCACTCTTCTTACCATTAAACACAGGCCTGGCCTACGTGATGCCTGTAAAGTGCCATTGAGTCTTTGCTTAACCCAAGGCACGGGTCTGCTTTTCCGATCTGGGTAAGTGAGGTTTCCCCATTTCGAGGGAGGCCAACTGAGCTCACCTCGCCAGTCCATTCCTGAGATTGCCTGAAGTTAAAGTGCCAAGCCCTAGAGGTACCAAAGTAAACATACCGAATGTGACTGCAGGAGTAGGGTCCCTATACAACCTTCCTTGCTCACAGGACTAACATTGCTTCACTTGTGTTTCACAGAGCTAGCCTATTCCTACATGCATATCATTAACAAACAACTACTATGTCTGGTAGCTACTCAGCTGTCCAAAGCATCAGCCGATATGCTGGAATTCTACCACAGCACTGAATAGAGCAGGAAGTTGAGGCACTTGGTGTTGGTGAGTTTAGGATTGTGGAAAGATTTTGTTCATACAGTTCACCAACACCACAACAAGCAGTGGGCTTCAAAATGCTCCACTGCTACATACCACACTCTCACCACTTCTGCCGGAATGGGCAAGGCTCATTTGCTATGTCTGTCTTTAGTGTGATGTTTAGATTTTTCACAATCTTATGATTTCTTCAGTGATGTAACAATGAGGGCAGCACCAACACTCTGAAAACTGTTCCAACGCCACAGGCTTGGGTGCCTTTCTTTGACATTTTCATGCTTTCTAGCCTGGGTGCCTTTGTGTGATGGTTCCATGATTTCTGGCCTGGGTGCCTTTATGTGACGTTTCCATGCTTCCTTCTGTGAGTACTTATGTGTGAGATTTCCATGCTTTCTGGCATGGGTGCTTATGTGTGACATTTCCATGGTTTATGGCCTGGAATGGATGCTTATGTGTGACACACACATTTCCATGGTTTATCGCATGGGTGCTTATGTGTGACATTTCCATGTTTTCTGGCCTGGGCTCCCTTTCTGAATTTCAGATCCGGTATTACATCTGACTTTTAGCAGTCTCAGTTGAAAATGTGGGTGGATCTAATATAGTAAGTGGGTGGAGCCAGTGAGGGAGTGGGTGGAGCCAGAGAAAAGTAGGTGTGGCCTCCGACAAACATTTCAGCACCTGCACTTCATATTTTGCAAATTAAGCACTGGGCGACTCACATGTAGAAAAGGGAAGGTTTAGGGACTGGCAACTGTGTGCTCTTACCAAGTCAACATGGCAGCCCCAGGCTGCACACAGGCTCTGCAATGGCAGGCCAGAGTTACACTTTACGGGCTGTTTGCGTGGGTGGCACAATACAGTGCTGCAGCCCACCAACAGCATTTGATTTATAGGCCCTGGCACCTGCAGTGCACTTTACTAGGGACTGACACATAAATCAAATAAGCCAATCATGGAAATACCAATCCATGACACATTTTCCAACAGGTGCACTTGCACTTTACCACTGATCAGCTGTGAGGAAAGTGCGCAGAATCATTACACCAGCAAAAACAGAGTCAAAACCGGGAGGTCAGAAAGCAAAATCTCAGGTGAAACACGCCAAAAGTTGCCAAGTCTAACAAATGTCCCCTCCAGCTGAAAGTAGGGAGAACTACCCAACCTCCTGGGAGTTCTCTTCACTAAGGCGGAAGAACCTGGACAGACCATCTGCGTTGGCGTGTTCTGTGCCAGGGCGGTGTTCCACCGTAAAGTCCATTCCCTGTAGGGAGATGGACCACCTCAGCAGTTTGGGATTCTCACCCCTCAGTTGCATTAACCATCTGAGGGGCCTGTGGTCTGTCTGAACCCGGAAGTGAGTCCCAAACAGGTATGGTCTCAGCTTCTTCAGTGCCCAGACCACAGCAAAAGCTTCCCATTCTATGGCACTTCACCTCTGTTCCCTTGGTAGTAGTCTCCTGCTAAGGAAGACTACAGGCTGATCTAGGTCCTCTTCGTTCAGTTGTGAAAGCACCGCTCCCACACCATGCTCTGAAGCGTCAGTCTGCATGACAAATTCCTTGGAGAAGTCAGGTGCCTTGAGCATGGGCACCGTGCATATGGCTTCCTTCAGGGCATCAAAAGCTTTCTGGCAGGAATCAGTCCAGATCCCCTTCCTGGGCTGCTTCCTGGAAGTCAGCTATGTTAAGGGGCAACGATGGTACCGTAGCCCTTAACAAATCTCCTATAGTAGCCGGTGAGACCTAAGAAGGCTCTCACTTCTGTTTGGGTCTTGGGGGGCCTCCCAAACCAGAATGGTGTCAATCTTGGGTTGTAGGGGCGCCACCTGGCCGCTTCCTACCTGGTGTCCCAAGTACACCACAGAACCCTGTCTGATCTGGCCCTTACTGGCCTTGATCATGAGCCCTGCTCCTTGCAGAGCCCTCAACACTTTCTCGAGGTGCTGTAAATGTTCTTCCCAGCGGGAACTGAACACAGCAATATCATCAAGGTGGGCGGCACTGAAATCCTCCGGTCCAGCCAACACCTGGTTGCCCAACCCCTGAAAGGTGGCAGAGGCATTCTTCAACCCAAAGGCCATCACCCGGAACTGGTAATGACCTTCTGGGGTCGAGAATGCGGACCGCTCCTTGGCCCCATTGGTTAAGGCAATCTGCCAGTACCCAGACGTTAAATCAAACGTACTGACGAACCGGGCAGCTCCCAACCGATCACTGGGCTCATCAGCTCTGGGGATGGGGTGTGCATCCATCCTGGTGATGGCATTGAGCCCACGGTAGTCCACCCAAAACCGCAGTTCTGGAGTGGCACCGGGTGCAGCAGCCTTTGGGACCAAGACCACTGGGCTGGCCCAAGGACTGTTGGAGGGCTCAGTCACCCCTAACGCCAACATCTTAGAGACCTCCTCCTTGATGCTGGCCCTGACCCGGTCAGTCAACCTGTAAATCTTGTGCTTTACACCAGGGCTGTCACCAGTGTCCGCGTCATGGGTACACCATTGAGTAACACCTGGGGTCAGAGAGAACAGTGGGGCGACCTGTCCCAACAACTGGCGACAGTCTCCCTGCTGCTCTGGAGTCAGTGTAGGGGAAAGGATCACACTTCCAGTGACCCATCATGCTCCTTGGTAAACAGGAGGTCAGGGAGAGGCTCACTCTCCTCTTCCACCCCATCATCTGTCGCCAAGAGCATTCTCACTTCGGACCTCTCGAAGTGGGGCTTGAGGCGGTTCACGCGGAGGACCCTCAAAGGGTTCCTTGGAGCCCGCAAATCCACGAGATAGGTGACGTCACTTTTGCGTTCCACCACCTCAAATGGTCCATTCCAATTGTTCTGCAAGGCACAAGGTTCCACTGGGGCCATTACCCACACTTTTTGCCCAGGTTCAATTTCGACCAGAGTGGCATTCTTGTCATACCACCTCTTCATTTCTTCCTGGCTTGCTTCTAGGTTCGCCTGAGCGAGTTTCTTGAAGCAGGCAGTTTAGTTTCTGAACGCCAGTATGTAACTTAGCACATCCTGGGGAGTTTTCCTGGGAGCTTCCTCCCAGCCTTCCTTTACCAGACTCAGAGGTCCTCTGACAGGGAGGCCAGCGAAGTGAAGCGAGGCGGTGCGGGCTGCGGTGCCTCTCGATGCGGTGCAGGCAGCAGCTTGGTGACGATCTTGCAGACGGCGTCAGTGAGACCAAGGCGTGCGGTGCAGGGCGAGACGGTGCGGCCTGTGGTGCCTTTAGGATACAAGGCCAGCGACGGAGTCGGATGACAGTCGGTCACGGTTCCCTCTTCTCTGTGGCAACTGAAACAGCGGTTCCAGGAGCGGTACCCAGAGGGTGGTGAAGTCTTTGCAGTCCCTGAGACTTATTAACAGGAGGCCAGCTCAGTTTCAGGCCCTTGGAGATACTCAGCACAAGGAGAGAAAGTTCAGTCCAGTCCTTTCACTGCCCAAGGCAGAAGCAGCAGCTGCAGACCAAACCAACAAAGCAACAACACAGCAAAGGGGCAGTACTCCTCCTGGCAGCTCTTCTTCTTAGCAGGTTCCTTGATTCCAGCAAGTTCTAAAGTCTTGGGGTCTGGGCCCTAAAATTTATACCAGCAATTGCTTTGTCCTCTGAAGGCAGAGGGTCCTGTACCTTGTCCAAACCAGTTCTGGTCAGTCTTGGAGCACTTTGTTTACAAGACTCCTGCTTTTCCTTTGACAGCGTAGGCCAGGGCCATCAGACACACCACAGGAGGTGGAGCCAGCACTGTGGGAGGCAGGCACAGCCCTAGTCAGACCCAGGTGCTACTCCTCCCACCCATCTATGTGCAGATAGGTCTATTCAGCCCTGTGCTGACTCACCCTGTCTCCTGGAGTCTCCCCGAGGCCCTGTCACTCACAAACCAGACAGACAATACACAACCTCGCCGAGGCAGGCTGGATGGTTAGGCAAGAAAATACCTACTTTCTAAAAGTGGTATTTTCAAACACAGAATGTTAAAACCAACTTCACTAAAAGATGTATTTTATCATTCTGAGTTCAGGCATATTAAACTCAAATTTCTATTGTGTTCCCTGAGTCAGTTAGGATTATAGGATATTATAATCAAACAGCTCACTCTGGCCTAGGGTGAACAGGTAGCCTTGCAATAGTGAAAAACGAAGTAGGCTGTAATTCACTATCAGGACATGCCACACACAGCAGGGCATGTCCTACCTTTCACATAGAATACAACCTTGAGCCTACCTTAGGGGCGACTCACATGCAGAAAAGGGAAGGTTTAGGGACTGGCAAGTGGGTGCACTTGCCAAGTCAACATGGCAGCCCCAAGCTGCACACAGGCTCTGCAATGGCAGGCCAGAGTTACACTTTACGGGCTGTTTGCGTGGGTGGCACAATCAAGTGCTGCAGCCCACCAACAGCATTTGATTTATAGGCCCTGGCACCCGCAGTGCACTTTACTAGGGAATGACACATAAATCAAATAAGCCAATCATGGAAATACCAATCCATAACACATTTTCCAACAGGAGCACTTGCACTTTACCACTGATCAGCAGTGAGGAAAGTGTGCAGAATCATTACACCAGCAAAAACAGAGTCAAAACCACGAGGTCAGAAAACAAAAACGCAGGGGAAACACGCCAAAAGATGCCAAGTCTAACATCAACCTTGTGGGCCTTTTTGACAACTTGTGTCCGAAATGCTCTTTCTTGGTGTAGAGGTCTGGCCTGGTGGGCTCTTTCGGGGCCTCTCGACTTGAGCTGGTCTTTGTCGATTGACGATTTATCCTTGTTGGTATCCATGGTATGGAGTCCATGGGACTCCTTTGGTCATGGCTGGCTTGGGGTCACAGTTTTCTTTGACACCTGGTGTCAAGTTTAGCGGGATTCAAATATGCGTACAACTATAGATTTCAAGGTTTTAACAATTTAAATAAAAGATTCCCTTCTCTCACTTTTACTGGTTGCCAAGTTTTAATCAATATGTATTCGAGGGCATAGGATAAAACAGGAGGAATTTTCATGCAATAAACTTCTAGCAAGTGTTCGAAGTGTCTATTCCGAATGGAAGAGAATAGCCTCTGAAATGCGCCAGCATGGGCATCTGCCTTACGCCCTGTGTGTTCAATATGGGAGGAGTTTGGGAATAAATTCTCCTTCTGTAAAGATATTCTTTAACGATCTCTATGGATTTACCTCCCAATGTCCATTTAAAAGGATAAAATTGCTTTTTCCTCTAAAGGGTTAAACTTTAGTTTTCAATATATTTGGGACCAAGAATTTTTTTTTTGCATAACAGTTTAATACATTTAAGTTTCCTTGTATGCCTATTGGTGTAAGGTCTATTAATACAACGTCATCAGCGTACATTAAAATATGAATATTACTAAGTGCTAATTTCAGTGGGAAATTATTGATTTGAAGAAAGCGCTCTGGAAAATCACTTATATACAGAGAGAATAACATGGGGGCTAGAAGACAGCCTTGTTTTAATCCATTCATCATGGATATCGATCGAGTTAAGCCATTTTCTTCCCCCATTTGGACTCTACACCATGTTGCTGTATGCAAAGATATGATTATTGTGAATAGGTTATGGGGTATCCCTAGCCTCTCCAGCTTCTTCCAGAGAGTTGGCCTGTCCACACAGTAGACAACATGTAATTTTGACACTACGTAATTGTCAATGTCCGTTTGAAGAACTTCAATATTATCTATAAATGAATGTTTTGGACGAACACCGGCCTGTGTGATAGGAACCACTCCACTAGAAAAGGCCCAATCCTTCAGGTGGTCCAGGACACAGGCTGTAAAGATTTTTCCAGTGGCATCTAATAGAGCAATTTGTCAGTAGTTTTTAGGGCTTATCCTAGAGCATTTTTTTAAGAGAGGGACCACTATACACACCCCACTATTATTTACAATTTTTTCCGGTTACAAAGCAAAGGTGGTTCAAAGGTTGCTCCACTCTTTGGGATTATATTGAAGAACTTTAATCGGGATATTGTCCGGTCCCATTGTTGCAGAGGATCTCAAGGCCTTTATATAATGGGCTATTTGTTTATTTGTTGGGAGGCTAGGATGTAAAAATTGATGTGGCCCTTCCTGCGGTTTTGCTGGCCAGCTTTTTCCATGTTCTGTCGATTAGGTTTGTACAAGTTGTGAATATATTTGTCCCAGTCAGATGAGGATACTGGAATGCTTGTAAAGATTTCCTTGTGCCCATTTGTATGGTAACTATTCTCCAGAACGCCTTACTATTTTCAAATATTACTGTCATTTGAATATGCACCCAATTTTTGTCTTTTTGCTTTTGAAATTTTTTCTCTTTTTTTCGTAGTCGAATGTTTTTCAACTTTATAATTTCTTTCTGTCTGGTCCCAGAGAAGTTTTGAAATTGTAATCTAATCACTATTTTATTTTGATGATTGGTAATCTGTACTCTTTTCTTTCAAATGTCGCATGCCCTTAACTTGCCTATTTGAAAATTCCTGGAGTGCAGCCACAAAGGTGGAAACTGTATCTTCATAACTTGTTATAAGATCTGCTTCTTTATTAAAAAGATCTAAATGTGATGAGAATATTGCAGTGTTCATTTTATTGATTGCTTTAGAATTCCAATTTATCCACCCGCTTTTTTGTTCCGCTTCGGCAAGGCCATTAATAGAGCATAAGACCATGGGAGTGTACATTGCATTAAAACCTCTATTCCCAAAGACAAAATTGCATGGCCACTTTCTTGTGTACTTTCTATATTCAGAGATTGCCCTTTCCCAAAAAGGTCCATACCACAGATTACGTAGTCTAGGATGACCGAAATGTAGGCACCAATTCTCGTATAGACAGCAGCAATGTCACCTTCTACTCTTCCATTTAAGATGACTCAGTTCATTGCGGACACATAAGTAAGAACTAATTTCCCTCATTTGTCAACTTTTATCTTTGATGGAAACAAAGGGATTGGAATAGATAGAGCTGCCTCTTGTGAATGGATCCCCCGTTGACAAGTAGAGCATTTGAAATGTTCCCATTAAAATCCCCAGCTATTATTACCGGAGGGTACCCTTTAGATTCTAGAACTATAGTGATAGGAGTATTCTGTTTTCTTTTTCTTTCCATTGTTAATTCTTTTAATAGTTCTATAAGGAAAATTAAATAATACAGTCTCTTCTTGTTCTTTACTCTCCTCTTTTCTAGGTTTTCCCTTCTACCGGCTTCACGGGCCCGTCACAAGAGTTCTTCAAAAAGACGGAAGATGCCAGGGAAGTCATGTTTTTTACCCGATTAGAAAAAAGGAGAGATCCGTTTCCCCAAAGAGTCTGACACCTGTGTCTAGGTTCAAAATGTGTGCCATATTATAGAGAAAGGGGAAAGACTGTTGCTTTCACAAAGTTTGTTTTTGAATTTAGAAATAAGTCTTTCAGTTTTAAGAGGCGTAAGCACTTGCTATGCTTTTTAAATCAAGACAGAAGGAAAAATGTAACACCCCAAAAAAAGAATCCGAGACTGGTCCGGCAGAGTTCCTTCACTTTATTCCAGAATAAAAATTTGCGATATTGCCTGTACAATGGCAGATAACATGAAAAACAAATTAGACTGAATAACGTGGAATAAATCTTTTAATTTTTTGCAATGATTCTTTCTAATTAAAACGATTAGTAAAGTTTTCCTTGTTAGGTGGATATAGCGCAATTTCTCAAAAGTGTAATTAGCAGAGGAGTTTAACGTAACTTCAAATTATTTTGACACAAGTAAAAATATACTGTACTTGCTAATAATTATGCGTTGTTATTTTAGCTAAATTTTTTATGAAGTATGGTAATTGAAATGGCGGTTTATAGAAAATATTACATTAAAATGTAATGCAGAGTGTTTTTTCTTGAAAAGCAATGAACACTGGAAAAATAAGGACTTCATGATGTGCTGAGTCACCAAATGATCACATCTCACTCTTTTGGGGGAGTGGGGGGGGGGGGGAAATCTACTGGCTGCACTGGTCTCCTCCCAGGATAACTCAGTCTCTCTTTGAATTATTTGCCATAGCACGAGGTACCATTTACGGCACCAGGTCTCAGTTGGCCTTCAATAAATAGCTGCTTCATCTGCTGACAGATCTAGCTGACAATATCCGTATCATATGAAGGTTTGTCCATGTTAGAAATGGGGGTCTCTAGTTGGCAGAGGTATGTAACTCTGTCCAAATAGGGACCCTTGCTTCTAGTCAGGGTAAGGGGCATACACTCCTAAAATAACCCCTCCTCACCCCCTTGGCTTATCTCAGAGGCAGTGTGTAAAGCATTTGTGAACACATACAGTAATACAGTGTAAACACTACAAATAGACAACACACCAGTTTAGAAAAATAAGTGATCCTTATCTAAACCAAACAAGACCAAAAAGACAAAAATCCACAATACAGTAATAAAAATATGACTTTCAAATGGTAGAAATAGTTTGGTTCAATGCGACACTTTAACACAAAGTACTTGGATGCGTCATGCACACAAACAGGGTAGGTGCTGCGATGATTTCTTTGGCGATGCATCGGAAACAGGTGCAGATGCGTCGCACTTCTCTAAGTTGCATTACTTTTTCAACTCCCAGCGGAAAACAGCCACCAGAGGTCCAAAACAACAGCAGGCACCTCTTAGCAGGTCAGAACTCCCAGCAAGGAAGTTCAGGGGAGCTGGGGGTGAAGTCTTTGTGTCCCTGAAACTTCAGAACAGAAGGCAAGCTCTTCTTCAAGCCGATGGAGATCTTCCTTAAGCAGGGGACACAGCAAACAGCAATGTTCTTTTCCCTTTCTTTGGCAGAAAGCAGCCACTGCAGGCCAATCCCTGACAGCAAACAGCACAGGGGCAGTATTCCGCCTCAGTTTCTCCAGCTCTTCTCCTTGGCAACGGTTCCTCTTGATCCCCAGTAGTGATCTAAAAGTCTGGGCCCCAATATTTATACAGCAAAATCATTTGTTCTCTGGAGGCAGAATAGCCCTGTGCTCAGTCAAAACCAGTTATGTCCTCTCTGGTGCAGCTTCCTGGCTGGAGGTGGAGACAGCATTGTGGAAGGCAGACCAGGCCAATTCAAGTGAAAGGAAATCTCCTCCCCTTACTTTCAATGCAGCCCAGGTCCATTCAGCCCAGCCCTGGCTCATCCAGATTCTCTTTAGCCACTGCACCTCCTCAGCCCCTGTCACTCCAAAGCCAGACAGTCAATACACATCCTAGCAGAGGCACACTGGATGGCCAAGCAAGAAAATAACTACTTTCTAAAAGGGGTATTTTCAAACACAGAATGTAAAAATCTCCCTCACTAAAAGATGCATTTTAACATTCTGAGTTCAGGCATAATAAATTGTATTTTCCTACCACATTCCCAGGGGTAGTTATGTTTATAAGATGCTATAAGCAAACTCCCCATTCTATCCTATGGGAAAAGGAAGCCTTGCAATAATGAAAAACGAAATTGGCAGTATTTCATCATTAGGACATGCTATAAACACCAGGGCATGTCCTACTTTTCACATGCACTGCACCCTGCCCACAGGAGTACCTTGGGCCTACCTTAGGGGTGACTGATATGTAAGAAAAAGGAAGGTTAGGGTTTGGCAAGTGGGTGCACTTGCCAAGTCGACATGGCAGTACCCGACTGTACATAGGCTCTGCAATGGCAGGCCTAAGTTACATTTACAGGCTGCTTATGTGGGTGGCACAATCAGTGCAGCAGGCCCACTAGTAGCATTTGTTTTACAAGCCCTCAGCACATACAGTGCACTGTACTAGGGACTGACTAGTAAAGCAAATATGTCAATCATGGAATCACCAATCCATAATAATAATTGACAGAGGGAGCACTTGCACTTTGGCACTGAACAGCAGAGGCGAAGTGCCCAGAGCATATAGACCAGCAAAACAAAGCCCAACACAGAGCAAAATAACAGGAGGTAAAGGCATAAAATGTGGGGGAGACCCACGCCAATGGTGCCAGGTCTCACAGTCCGCAACTAAATGGCCTTGCTCCTTGGGAAGATAGGCATTTACTCAAGCTTCAACTAATCTGACATAACCCATTTGTATGTGTGGAGATTTAGTGCAGATCTACATTATTCCATTTGCTACAGCATTTATACTACAAAGAACCAGACTTCATTAAAAGTCCTTGAACTGGAGAAGTAGAGCAGGAGCAAGATGGCGGCTGCTCAACTCACCGCATCAGCTGCTCCCCCAACCCCGATCCTGAATACTAGTGCCGATGTTTGACCTTACCTCCTTTCTGGATCGTGTCTGCCTTCATCTCTAAAGGCATATTATCAAAAGACAGAGGCTTCTTTTGATAATAAGTTTATTACCCTGGTTCCGCACGAGTAGGGTTCCCTTGTTCCTGTCCTATTCATCTCTAAAGGCAGCTCAGCTATGCTGTCAGGCTGCTACAAACAGGCAAGACTGCCTGGAGATCTGCACTTGTCCCTGATCGCCTCCGCAGCATTCCTTCATGGTTCCGGCTTCTGAGGATGGCGAGCCCAGCTATGCTGCTGAAAGCCAACAAGCAGTCTAAGGAGCGGGCAGAGCCTGTGGGTTCAGTCCCAGCACACACTTCTGCATACAGCAAGAAGCTGCTTTCAGCACGGGAAGCAGAAGAAGATACGGGGCTTGCTTTGGTTAAACTTAAGGCTGGTGCAGAGGGGCTGAAATTGGACAACCCAGGAGTGCAAGGGTCATCAACAAGCGCTGAACCCGCAAAAGAGAGACAGCTTTCTACTCCGGAACTCTTCTCTGGTAAACCCGCAGATTAACTCCAGAAGGATCAGGATAGGTCTGCTCCCTTAGCGCTCGTATCAACCGCGTATGCAAAAGAAGGGGTTAACTCCTCGAGAGAGTCTGATGGAGCTGACCCAGGCTTCTTAGAAAGCACTATACAAAACAAAAATGACACTGGATAGAAAGGAGAGCCAACCTTGGAGATGGTGGAGATTGGATGGGATGGGGCGCAGGGGCCAGGTTGGGTATGAGTGACCCTCTGGAGAAAATCCAAGGGCAAAATGTGGAAAGGCCTTGCCCATGGAACTGGGACTCTGAAGTTCAAAGGGTGCGCCGCTTTCCTCTAATGGTTAAGAAAAATCATCCTCAACAGCCAGAGAGACCAAGAGCTTTCCTGGTCTATTTTGGCAATTTTCTCCTACGCCAGGCTATCTTTGATAAGGTAAGACCAGAAGCAAGGAGGTCACATGATGGGCATACCTGCTTCATCCATCCAGATTTCTGCCATGTGACGGTGGAGAGGAGGTGGCGGCTCCAGCAGCTGTTTCCCTTTTCGGCGAATTGGTTGTGAAGTGTATCAGCTAAGCCATGCTCGGCTTAAGATCATCTTCAAGGGAAAGACACAAACATTTGTCTTGGAGGTTAAAAGCAAAGCTCAAGAATATCTGAAGGAGATCACCAATAAGACTGGATTGGGCTGATGAAACCTCTGGATGCTACCTTTTGTCTGCTTGTTTATTCTCATCCCTTTTTCCTATGCGTATATCTTCAGATTTCTCGGATGGTTCACTTCTGGAGAGGGGTTTTTCGTTCCTCCTTTTTTGGAAGGTAACTGCCTCTTCCTGGTTTTTCTTTTGTCTTTCTTTGGATTTGGTAGGGTTTTGGTGGGATTTGAGAGATTGGGTCGAGGGTTGGGGGTAAGAGCGGCTTGTTGGTAAGCACCATCACCAGGGTCAGGATTGACCCTTTTGCTCGTGGTGGGGAGAGAGGGGTGGTGGGGGGGCATCTGCCAGAGGGGTGAAGGTTGGGGGGGTCTCCTGGGGAGGCTAGGGGGGATCCAAGCATTTGTTTTGGATTGTGTTTGTGCGGGCAGGTGGTTCTCAGGCTATATTGCATTATAACAAAGGATGACTAGCTTAAGAATGGCCTCAATTAATATTTGTGGGTTGAATAATTTTCAAAATTGGCAAATGGTGAATTTAGACCTGCAGTATTTAAAAGCTGATAGAAGTGTCCCAAAAACATTTACTGGAATTTTCAGGATATCAAATCATCTCCAAGACTTTGCAAGGAACCCGCACGCAAGGTCAAGATTCGATATACTAGAGCCAGGGCAGATAATTATGGTAGATGGGCTATCGCAGAATGTATTTATACAGGAGGGTCTTTCACACTTTGCTCTATTTATGGGCCCATCAATGATGATCCAGCTTTATTGGACTGGCTTTGTCCTGAACTAGCCGGATGGGTCCTTCTATCTGTGGGGTATTTTAATATTAATATTAAAGGGAAGTTTTGGGGGCAGGTATATCAACTTATCAAGGACGTAAGCCCAAGGTTTTACGGTAACTGATGCATTTTTTTCTGCTCATCAGGTGCATGCTCGTCTACACTTTTTTATATGTAGTGGGCTGATGCATGCTTCCCGAATATTCAAATATCCCGGGTGATGTCTGACCACAATCCTAGAATGCTAGAACTAGATATTCAAGTGATCCCACAAACTAATAGAGGCTGGTCATTTGAGCGAGCTTTGCTGTTGGATGATGGTTATTTTATGCATAGGAGGCAGTGGATTCCAATATTTATGCCTGAAAATGTAGACACCGCCCCTGTGGGTGTAGTATGGGACATACTTAAAGGAGGGGTTCGTGGGGATATTGTGAGATTTCGCTGGATTAGACAGAAGGAAGAGAAGCTGCATTTGTAGGAACTCTTATCAGGCATTATTCGCTGGCGGAGGTAGGTTTGGTGCATGCTGTTTCAACCGGACTTGATATTAAAGATGGCCTGCTCCGGGTAACACTTGTTAAAACAGCAGTAGGTGATATCTCTGCAAAGAAAGCGGCGAAAAAATATACGGCTTGGAAGAACAAAGCATATAAATTTAATTAAAAGGTGGGGCATACACTAGCATTTCGTGCCAGACAACAGGCAACTTATGGGGATATTAAGCAAATACAAGACCCTGAGCTTGGACTTATCTCTGATGTAGGGGGGATATGTTCTGCCTTCCAGAGTTATTATCAGCAACTTTATGCTGAGGAGATTGTAGACCCTGGTGAGATGGAGTCATCCCTAGATCATGAGACTCTGAAAACATTAGACAGAGAGGATTGTGAGCTTTTAGATCAGCCTATCTTGGCAGGAGAAATTACACTTTCAGTCTCCAGATTAGCGTCTGGTAAAGCTTCAGGGACGGACCTTATCCTTAGGGATTTTTATAAAATATTTGCCTCTAGTCCCCATAAATACATGCTTGATGTATTTTTAGCTATTCAGATGGGCAACTCCTCCTCCAGAGACATGGGCCTCTGCTAAGATAGTGGTGTGCCCTAAAAAGGGAAAGCTGGTGCAAGAGTTCGGGTCTTATCAACTAATTACATTAATCAATTATGACACTAAAATCTATGCGAAAATTTTAGTCTCTAGGTTATCTGAGATTATAAAGAAGATTGGTTCACCTGCACAACACAGTTTTATTCCTGGAGTGTGAACGATATTCCATATCCGTCGGGTAGTTACACTATTTGACGAGGCCAAAATCCAAATAGACCTTATAGCCATGCTATTAGACACTGAGAAAGCGTTTGATAGTGTCTCCTGGCCTTATCTATGGGCAATATTGGAGAGAAAGGGTCTGGGGCAGGAGTTTATTGGGTGGATCAAAACATATATAAATCCTACGGCTAAAAGTTTGCTAATGGGGGAGAATCAGAGACGATAAAGATCCAGCGGGTGACCAGGCAGGGATGTCCATGTTCCCCCCTGTTTTTTGCCCTTTATATTGATCCTTTAATCCACCGAATTAAAGGTAATGATTCAATCTCGCCAATGTCTACCAGTGGTTGAGACACTAAAATCCTGGCATATGCAGATGATTTAGCTATTGTCACACCAGATCTCCCCATGGCAGTAAAGAAAATTGAAGGGGAAGCTGATCGATTTGGTTGTATTTCGGGGTATAGACTCAATCGGGACAAAACGCAGAAACTTATAAATGAGAAAATCTGGTTTGAGGATACACAGGTAGTATCGAATGCAGTATATTTGGGCGTTAATATTAGTGCAGATACAGATGAAGTGGTAGAGGGTAACTTAGGCCCACTAATTAATAAAACAAAGACCGAGCTGTGTAGGTGGAATAGCTTCAGACTTACCTTGATTGGCAGGAGTATTTTATTAAAATGATGTTTCTCCCCCCCCAAAAATTATTTTTTCAGAACCGTACCTCAAGGTGAATAACATATGGTTTAAGGCTCTGGATAGTATGATCGGGAGGTTTTCATGGGCCTATACCAGGCTCCGGAGGGCTCTGAAGTGTTTCTCCCTTTCAAGAGAGCGAGGTGGCTGGGCAGTACCAAACTTCTGGCTGTACTATTGGGCTTCGGCGTTGCAACAAATAATCCCTCTACTGTTTGGCCCAACTCAGGAAACAGTCACATTCAACACTATCCCATCATGTTTTGATCTGACCCTCGGTGATAAGGTACGCGGATGTCTGTTTCGGCAATTAGAATTTGGCTATTTTAAGAAAGTTATGTTTAAGACCTTCGTATGTGCATTTTGAGTTTGGACTAGTGTTCGGGAAAAACTAGGAATTGGCCAGCTCAGTTTTTATACCCTCCTCCAAGATAACCCTCTGTTATCGGATATATTTCATGAGCCCCAAATTAAGCAGTGGGGGAAAAATCATGGTCCATTTATTCTTGGGTATTTGATGATACAGGCTTTATTACTTTTGAGTCACTTAAGACTAAATTTTTTTTTAGGGAATACATTTCTGAAAATCAGGGACTTTCTAGGGAAGAAAAGAGGGGGGAGGGGTTCAATAGGGTTGAACTTTTGGATCGGTTAGTGAGGAGTAAGTCTTCGATTGGAATTATTTATAAATTATTAACCCCTTCGATGCTCATGACAGAGCGGTTCCGTCATGAGCATCGGTTGAGCTGTGCTCATGACGGAACCGCTCCGTCATGAGCACAGCCCCTGGGGTAACCATCTTGCCCCCACAGAGGGGGAAGAGTTTCCGCTGCCACCCCTGAACCCCCCCCCACGCTTTCCCATGACGCTAGCGCACGCAGCGCGCGCTGACGTCATCAGGAAACCCTGAATGCGCTGGAAACCATTTGTTTC
The DNA here is from genome assembly GCF_964204655.1 of Triturus cristatus. Taxonomy (NCBI): domain Eukaryota; kingdom Metazoa; phylum Chordata; class Amphibia; order Caudata; family Salamandridae; genus Triturus; species Triturus cristatus. The sequence goes on along the minus strand of NC_140590.1, from coordinate 1,757,272,783 downwards.
CAGCGCGTCCAAAGAGGAGGGTGAGTTTTTGTTGCTCCGGTGGGGCGGGGGGGCTAAATCTGCACGCCTTGAGGCATCTGGGGAGAGGAAACGGTGTTTCCTCTCCCCTGTCTCAATGCAGGGCATTCCTGATGCACGATCGCGCACAGCGTCGCGATCGTACACCAGGAATGCCCCACTAGACACCAGGGATTTGTTTTTGGATGCTAAGGAAGTGACCCCTTGGGCAAGAGTCGCTTCCTAAGGGGGTCGTTTAATTTTAGACTTTTTTGCTTCCAGGGGACATATTTTTTATGTGTATTCTGCCCGTTTATTTGGCCTTTCTGCCCCCATTTGGGTAGTGACATAGCGTGCTATAATGTTAATTATTTTATTGCTTGTGAACTGTAATGCTTTATTTCTCCCTTTTTGTTCTAGTTCAAGGCTTTTGCTCTTTAGACTGTTCCAGGTTGTGGTTTCATTACTGGCGGTTCTGCTGTTTGTGTAGTTGCATGTGTTTGGTAAGAGACTTTTTTTGTACAATGTAAATGAGTTTTATTTCTCTGCATGAATGTGTTTTTTGCAAATGGTGTAATAATAGCAGTATGTTTGGTTTCTGTTTTTTGAGTGTCAAAACTTTTTGCATTTGTGCTCGAGGAGTATTTTGTTGTCTTGTGAGTGATTGTTTTTTTTTTTTCTTTCTAGTGGGATATCGTTGGTTTTTGCTGTGTCTCTGCAGAGTAGGTACTGGTGAGTGTAGCTGTCTCTTGTAAGTGAATCGTATAGTTTGAGCATATAGATCTTTGTGATAAAAGGCACACATTTGTTTACTTATTTTGCACAGTGTTGGTTGTTGTTCACTTGTTTGTGCAGTCTCCTTTCTTAGTAAGGATAATGGCTAGCCGCAGGATTACTGCTCAGCAGGTTCGTGGTATGCTTTTTGAGTCTTCCTCTGACCATGGTTCGGAGACTGACTGCATCTGAGGCAGAGGAGGCAGGTAAAGATTCAGGCAGTGAGTTTTCTCTCCACATGGCATCATCAGATGATGAAGCTACTCTCAGTGCGGATGAAGCTACTCTTAGTGCGGATGAAGTGCCTGTGTTAGAGGAGGACATTGATGTGCCGATAGTGCGGCAAGAGGCATCTGGGCTGCAGCCTGGGACAGCAAGGCTTCCCGTTGGTGTAGTGCGGCAAGTGGCATCTGAGACTGCAAGGCTTGCCGTTGGTATAGTGCGGCAAGAGGCATCTGGACTGCAGCCTGGGGCTGCAAGACTTCCCGTTGAAAGTGCTGACGTCTGGGTTGCCCCAGGGATGGTGTAGCCGGCATTGCCAGACTTTACTCGTGTTCCAGGGTGTAGAGTGAATACTGAAAACTTTTTGCCGATACATTTTTTTCAATTGTTTATGGACGATGTATTTTTGGCAGAGATTGTTAAGCAGACTCATTTGTATGCCGAACAGTTTTTGAGGGACAACAATGCCAGCCTTAAGCCCCACTCTAGAGCTACCCGGTGGACTCCCACAAATCTGGAAGAGATGAAAAAGTTCTTGGATTTAACTTTTTTGATGGGCTTGCTAAGGAAGCCATCAATGTCTTCATATTGGTCTACGAGTCCCTTGATGGCAACTGCTATATTTCCGGCAGTCCTGAGTAGTGATAGGTATTTGCTTCTGCTTCGGATGATGCATTTTGTCGATAATGGTTTAGCGTTGGCACGAGGTCACCCTGAGTGTGACCGTCTTTTTAAGATTCGGCCTGTCCTCGATCACTTTGTTGAGCGATTTTCTGAGATCTATGCTCCAGGGAAAGAAATAGCAGTGGATGAGTCTTTGGTGTTGTTCAAGGGCCGCTTGGTTTTTAGGCAATACATTCCTAGTAAGAGGGCACGCTATGGGAATTAAGCTGTATATGCTGTGTGACAGTAGGACTGGATATGTCTCCAATTTCAGGGTGTACACCGCTAAGGAATCCAGGTTTAACCCCCCTGGTTGTCCGTCCACTTTTGGAGTGACTGAGAAAATTGTGTGGGAACTTGGTAGAGGATTTTTTTACAAAGGCCACCATTTATATGTAGATAACTTCTACACTGGTATGCGGTTGTTCAGGGAATTGGCCAAAGTGGACACTGTTGCTTGTGGCACAATCCACTTTAACCATAAAGGTTTCCCAAAAGAACTTGTCAAAAGCTTGTGCGGGGACAGTGTAGTGCATTGCGTTGCGAGGAGCTTCTAGCTGTGAAGTTTTCAGACAGGAGAGATGTCTACATGCTGACTACCATCCATGATGAAAGCACTTCACCTGTGACTGTTTGGGGTCCCATTGCTGAAGTGCGCAAACCTGTATGCATTTTAGACTATAATAGGCACATTGGTGGTGTTGACAGAGGTTGGAACCTTACGCTGCTCTTCGTAAGGCTTACATTTGGTATAAGAAGTTGGCTATCCATCTTTCCTACTTGGCAACCTTTAATTCTTATGTTGTATTCCAGGATTCTTGTCATGAGTCATGAGTCAAAGATGACTTTTGCTAAGTTTCAGGAGTCTGTAATAGGCAGCCTTGTTTTAGTGGAACAGGCAAGTGTTCCTAGAGTTGGAGTGGTGGAGGATGTTGCTAGATTGAAAGATCAACACTTTCCTGATCACATTCCTCCCACACCCTCAAAAGACTTTCCCAGTAGGCGATATAGAGTCTGTTGGTGAAGAGGTACTGGAAGGAGACTCGTATGTACTGCCCCGCGCTGTGTATGCCTGCTTGTTTTAGAATTTACCACACCAAAAGAATTTTTGGGAGCATCCATGAGTAGTAACGTGAACTGCCTGGCCTCTATTGTTTAATATTTTTTGTTCAGTTTCAAGGTTGGCATTTGTGTAGTGTATTTAGTTTCAGATGTTGTGTCAGTAGATTTGTATCTATTTGCAATGTGCTTGTGTTTTCTTATTTATATTTAAAAAAAATCCTAAATGTGATGACGGTGTGCGTGGAGTGGCGCTTGTCTGGCGGTGTGCTTGGTCTGGCACTTGGCTGGCGGTATGTTTGGATTGGCGCTTGGCTGGCGGTGTGCATGGACTGGCGCTCAGCTGGCGGTGTGTTTGTACTGGCGCTCGGCTGGCGGTGTGTTTGGACTGGCACTTGGCTGGCAGTGTACATGGACTGGCGCTTGGCTAGCGGTGTGCGTGGACAGGCGCTTGGCTGGCAATGTGCGTGGACTGGCGCTTGGCTGACAGTGTGCGTGGACTAGAAAAAGCAAAACATACTGTCCAGACTGAGAACCACTACAAACACCCTTTTATTACTCCTATCATGAAAGGTAAAACGTGAGAGGAGGGCTTTATGAATTTCCTTTTATTCAGGAGAATATTTATTGTTTATTTCTCATTTTTCTCATATTGTGCGCTCAACAATTATTCATTGCGCATTTACATTTTACAAAAAACAACATAGTAAGAATACAAAAACATTAAACAACATTACACAATAATCTTGATCCCCTAAATAGAGATTTCATACTGCATTCACTCCTCAAACATTCATGGCCAATACACTCATGCATACAATCGACATGCACTAAACGAAGTGGTCCTAATGACACCTATCCTTTTTCAATAGATTGACTGCCAAACTCTGTATAGGTCAAAATACTTTTTCTTTTTTTATACAATAAAAGTACAAAAGGACGTTGTTAGTAGGAGCAACTCAAGTGGGTGTAAAAAGGATCAATCTGGTCGACGCGTTTCGAACCTCTATCGTTTTGAGGTTCTCTTCAGGACCAACCAATTTCTGTAATAAAAATCGACAAAAAGCCCTCTTTAGATAGTTAGAACAACTCAGGACCTCTAGAGAGCCATCAGCGGCTGAGCACACCCACCTTAGACAAGTGCGTCAATATGGAACCTTAACTGCCTGTGACCAATTCAGCTTGCCCTGGGGCTGTGAAAAACAAATAACACCTACTTATACCATCATTCTTTCTGTCAAAAATGTTAAAAAGACACACATAGAGACAACTGTAAGTGTCTATATAGCTCACCCTTCGAAGCAAATCTGTTGTCTGAATAGGACAGCCGAAACCTACAATAGATATTAAATTTATATCAGCCGGAGTATAAATGGGTTGCCCCAACTTCTAGGTCTTCTAATGAATACCATATTGGCTTACCGAATAATGAGACGGCTGCCTCCTTAGCCGGCTTCTTCGGTGGACAAATTTATTCTCTCCCTAAGAGCGAAAGGAAACACTAATTGGTAACCTCTTTGTGATCTGCACGGGCTGTAGGAAAAAGCCATTGGATACCGGAGGCAGTGGCTTACCTATGTATGTTTGCGTGCTCGTCTCACTTTGGAGTCCCGTGCCGGCATCTAAAACACAAAGGCGTCGAAGATCGCCATTAGTATTGCTCGGCTGGCCGTATCTATGTAGTATGCGGAGCTGTCAGAAAGAGGAACCGCTTACCGAGATAACTCCACTCCTCAAGCGCTTCGCGGCTTCATCAGTCCGTCAGCGATACTCCTAGGAAGACTGGGGCGAGTGGCCACTGAGTGCTCCCGGGTCATGATATCCCGTTGGCTCATGGGAATTGTAGTTCAGTGTGCCGAATGTTCAGCGCATGATGGAACATGGAGTTCTTTGATGGAAAGCTAATTAGTCGACTTATTTGTCGGTGCCTATATTATATGTCATCATCGTTAATTCGAACAAACGAAAACGGCAGGTTTGATGGGGAATCTATTGAACTAATGTGCTCTAGTCGGAAAAATGGTGATATGGCGTGAACGGGGGACCTAGAATCAGAGTATCAATATCTATACCACTGGTCTAAAGATCTCCGCTATCTCATTGAGACCGTTGATTGCCGTATTAAATTTCATAATGAGCAATGCTTCACGTTGACTCAAATGGCCCTCCAAATCACCCCCCCGGGGGTCTCTCTCAATTTTAGAAAGTACTGTCCATTTGAGTCTTCCTCACTATGTGTTTTTGTAACCCAGTGGCTGACTAGTGGAGCATTTTCCACTCGTCGTCGTTTGTAAACGCATTGTGCTTCCAATGGATGTTGTTGAACGTGAAGGCATCTCCTTCAATGGTTTGCTCACAGCATGTGCAGGTGCCGCATTTGTGGTGTCCTACAATTGGTGGTAGATCTAACATACTTCTCAGAGTCGGGGGCTGCTGTTTCGGTAAAGCCGCTCTTACAATATAGTTGGCTATGCTTTTCTCTTTTTTATATGCAAACAGAGTAGGGCTGGAAAATTCCTCATGAAGATCCGTAATCAAGTGCCAATTAGCGAGGATCTACCACCAATTGTAGGACACCACAAATGCGGCACCTGCACATGCTGTGAGCAAACCATTGAAGGAGAACAACATCCATTGGAAGCACAATGCGTTTACAAATTGTAAAACTAGGAATGTTGTGTATGCAGTAACCTGCCCATGTCCAAAGCTCTACATCGGGAAGACCACCCAGGAGGTGCGGCAGCGCATCACCCAGCACAAGTCGAGGATTCGACGACGAGTGGAAAATGCTCCACTAGTCAGCCACTGGGTTACAAAAACACATAGTGAGGAAGACTTCAAATGGACAGTACTTTCTAAAATTGAGAGAGACCCCCGGGGGTGTGATTTGGAGGGCCATTTGAGTCAACGTGAAGCATTGCTCATTATGAAATTTAATACGGCAATCAACGGTCTCAATGAGATAGCGGAGATCTTTAGACCAGTGGTATAGATATTGATACTCTGATTCTAGGTCCCCCGTTCACGCCATATCACCATTTTTCCGACTAGAGCACATTAGTTCAATAGATTCCCCATCAAACCTGCCGTTTTCGTTTGTTCGAATTTACGATGATGACATATAATATAGGCACCGACAAATAAGTCGACTAATTAGCTTTCCATCAAAGAACTCCATGTTCCATCATGCGCTGAACATTCGGCACACTGAACTACAATTCCCATGAGCCAACGGGATATCATGACCCGGGAGCACTCAGTGGCCACTCGCCCCAGTCTTCCTAGGAGTATCGCTGACGGACTGATGAAGCCGCGAAGCGCTTGAGGAGTGGAGTTATCTTGGTAAGCGGTTCCTCTTTCTGACAGCTCCGCATACTACATAGATACGGCCAGCCGAGCAATACTAATGGCGATCTTCGACGCCTTTGTGTTTTAGATGCCGGCACAGGACTCCAAAGTGAGACGAGCACGCAAACATACATAGGTAAGCCACTGCCTCCGGTATCCAATGGCTTTTTCCTACAGCCCGTGCAGATCACAAAGAGGTTACCAATTAGTGTTTCCTTTCGCTCTTAGGGAGAGAATAAATGTGTCCACCGAAGAAGCCGGCTAAGGAGGCAGCCGTCTCATTATTCGGTAAGCCAATATGGTATTCATTAGAAGACCTAGAAGTTGGGGCAACCCATTTATACTCCGGCTGATATAAATTTAATATCTATTGTAGGTTTCGGCTGTCCTATTCAGACAACAGATTTGCTTCGAAGGGTGAGCTATATAGACACTTACAGTTGTCTCTATGTGTGTCTTTTTAACATTTTTGACAGAAAGAATGATGGTATAAGTAGGTGTTATTTGTTTTTCACAGCCCCAGGGCAAGCTGGATTGGTCACAGGCAGTTAAGGTTCCATATTGACGCACTTGTCTAAGGTGGGTGTGCTCAGCCGCTGATGGCTCTCTAGAGGTCCTGAGTTGTTCTAACTATCTAAAGAGGGCTTTTTGTCGATTTTTATTACAGAAATTGGTTGGTCCTGAAGAGAACCTCAAAACGATAGATGTTCGAAACGCGTCGACCAGATTGGTCCTTTTTACACCCACTTGAGTTGCTCCTACTAACAACGTCCTTTTGTACTTTTATTGTATAAAAAAAGAAAAAGTATTTTGACCTATACAGAGTTTGGCAGTCAATCTATTGAAAAAGGATAGGTGTCATTAGGACCACTTCGTTTAGTGCATGTCGATTGTATGCATGAGTGTATTGGCCATGAATGTTTGAGGAGTGAATGCAGTATGAAATCTCTATTTAGGGGATCAAGATTATTGTGTAATGTTGTTTAATGTTTTTGTATTCTTACTATGTTGTTTTTTGTAAAATGTAAATGCCCAATGAATAATTGTTGAGCACACAATATGAGAAAAATGAGAAATAAACAATAAATATTCTCCTGAATAAAAGGAAATTCATAAAGCCCTCCTCTCACGTTTTACCTTTCATGATAGGAGTAATAAAAGGGTGTTTGTAGTGGTTCTCAGTCTGGACAGTATGTTTTGCTTTTTCTAGTAATTGGGCTCAGTTCAGCTGAGCTTTCTTTGAGCCAAGACCCAGTTTTGGTTGGTAGTGTGCGTGGACTGGCACTTGGCTGGCAGTGTGCGTGGTCTGGCGCTTGGCTGGCAGTGTACGTGGACTGGCGCTTGGCTGGCGGTGTGTGAGTAGTGACTAGCTGCTGGTCACTACACACACTGCTAGCCAAACGCCACTCAACGCAATCCATGAGCTGGTGTGGTTGCTGTGTCAGGAATGTGGGCGTGTGTAAGTGATGGGCCCTTGAATGGCGCTGTCTGCTTGTGTGAGTGTTGTAATGTGCTGGGCCTGCGGCTGGCGTTGTGAATGGTTTTGCTTGTCTCATGTATGAAAGGTGTATGAATGGGCTTTAAAGAGGTTGGTGCCTTGTCATGGCTTTACAGCTCACGAGCTGTGAGTCAATGGTTCAGTTTCTCGTCCTTTCAATTATTAACAGTGCATTTCATTTTTGTGAAATCTCTGGTTAATACAACTGTATATATTGAACCATCACTCACCATTGTGCCAAATCCAACCAGTATGTATGTGTGCTTGAGGAATAGGTGGTTGTGCATAAAAATGTGTACTTTCTGTTTTTGTCAAGCAGGGTGTACCTTGTCCTTTTTTAGGTCTCGGCTAGCGATGGCTGCGCTTGCGCAGTCTCGCTCGCGAGAGATAATGACTTGGGAGAAGAGGGGCTTGAACCCGCCCCTCTTCTACCCTGTTCTCCATTGGCTGGCCTAGTAAATGCTGGCCAGCCATTGGAGAAGAGGTCCCGTCACTCCAATCATGCCCCGTCCTTTTCGGATCGGGGGCGTGTTTTTTGCGAAAAGTCTCAGGGAGGAGACAACAGCAAAATACGCCCCCGAATCCAAAAAGGACGCTGCGTTTCTCCGAGGCAGTTCTTCTCTGCCTCGGAGAAAGGCGGTGGTGTGCCTGTTGCTCTGCCTTGTTTTTTTTTAGGGCCAAACCTCGCGTTCTCTGCTATCTTTGCTTCGACTCGTGACTGTAGCGAGTAGTTCGAGAGCGCTCGCAAGATTCACGCGAGCGAAGCCAGAAGCGAATCAGATAGGCGTTAAGTATATTTTATAAGTGGCTAGACAAGTGTGGTGAACTTTGATTGGTTGGGCAGTCTCGTCCTGTGATTGGTTGTAAGAGTTCTTGGAACTGCAAGTTGTTTATTGCCTTTGAGGTGTTGGACAGTTCCCTGGCTTGGAATTGGCAGGGGCGGTGATCGCATGCCTGTTATAAATGGTTCTTTTGGGTTCTGGTGAATACCGATATCCCTGACAGTGTTTTTAGCTACTGCAGGTCTCGCCGTCTTCCTTTAGAGGGGTCCACAGAGATTAACACCAGTGTAGGCAGTCAGAGAGAACAGGCCCCCACGCTAGTTAACCTCCGACCAGGACAGTTCTGGGGCAGTTGGGAGAACTCGCGTAAGAGACGCTGTCTGAGGCCAGCAGAAACTCTGATTGGTCACCTACAAGTTAGCCCCGCCTTACCGACAGTCTGATTTGTTTATGCAGCGCAATTCTCATCCGAGAGCCACCCGGACTCTTCCGCATCACTTCCCATGGTCCCTCCCTGCCGCTGCTCCTGATCACTGCTGCTTCAAGCCCGGCATAGGCCCCCTCCCCAAGTTCATAGTTGCCGCTGTGTGCCTCCCCAGTACGTAGATCCCAGGCCCGTCTTCTGTGGTCCTCGCCTCACAGTCTCTCTTTCGTAAGGCCTACTTTGCCTGTTTCCGCTGCTTTTGCGGTGAGTGCAAATATCTGTCTGGTATCCTCTATCCAGATACAGTTCAGTTACTTGCTGCGGCACTGTGGTTTGCAATTGATATTTTGTGTGCTTTTGCAAAGTTGTGTGTCAGTTTAATCATTTCGAAACGGGGCAAACAAATAACAAATCTTATTTGCGGTGGGTTTCCTGTATAGACTTCTTTTATTGACTGAATACCTTTAAGATGACTCTGGTCATCTGGTTTCCAGTGTTGGCTTGTATTTAACCGTCAGAATTCAAGGCGAAGTCCTGTTCACTTCAGTTGAACTGCATGCATTCCAATATGTTGGAAAAGATAAGTAAAGTTGGAAGGGAACATTGAGGGAACTTAATTTAACAATTAACTTGTTTGTAAGTAGATGAACATATAAGCGTTGTAAGCGACAAGAAGATAAATTGTTTCACTGTCACATGCTCCGCAGTTGCGGTCTTTGATGCGTTAAGAAAACGTCCGCTTCGTTCAGGTTTTGTTTTCCTCCCAATAAGCTCATTAGTGGTAGCCTGAGCTTTTCTTTGTTACGGGCTAATAAATGGAGTATTATCGTTAAGTGACTTGCTGCACATAAATGCTTGTAACTTTGTATTCTTATCAATGTTATTATTGTTTTTCCTTTGTCAGCCATTATAATTTTGCTAATCTCGTCACAGGTGCTGGAAGGTTTGTGGAAGCCTCTGTGTGTGTGTGTGGCTCTGTGTGTGTGTGGCTCTGTGTGTGTGTGGGAGGCTCTGTGTGTGTGTGTGTGGGAGGCTCTGTGTGTGTGTGTGTGGGAGGCTCTGTGTGTGTGTGTGTGGGAGGCTCTGTGTGTGTGTGTGTGTGTGTGTGTGGGAGGCTCTGTGTGTGTGTGTGTGGGAGGCTCTGTGTGTGTGTGGGAGGCTCTGTGTGTGTGTGTGTGTGTGTGTGTGTGTGTGTGTGTGTGTGTGGCTCCGTGTGTGTGTGTGTGTGTGGGAGGCTCTGTGTGTGTGGGTGGCTCTGTGTGGGGGTAACTGTGTAGGTTGCTCTATGTGAGTGGCTCTGTATGTGTGGGTGGCTCTGTGTGTGTGGCTCTGTGTGTGTGGCTCTGTGTGTGGGTGCAAATGCAATAGGTCTCGCATTGGAGAGTGATTAAGCTATTGACATTGTAAATAACAATGCTGTTTCTTTAAATGTTTTAAAAACAAAAACATACAAGAATGTCATGAGCAATGCCAACAGCTCTAACTTTAACAATGCCGAGACCATTGCATTGTAAATGCTTGTTGTGAATGTTGTAATGTGTTGGTTTTGTGCCTGGTGGTGTGAATGTTCTTGTGTGTATCATGTATGAAAGGTGTGTGAATGGCCTGTAAAGCGGTTGGTGCCTTGAAGTGGCTTTACAGCTCACGAGCTGCGAGTCACTGGTTCAGTTTTTTGTCCTTTCAATTATTGACAGTGCATTTCATTTTTGTGAAATCTCGTTAATAAACTTTTATATACTGAACCATCACTCGCCCTCATGCCAAATCCAACCAGTATGTGCGTGCTTGAGGAATAGATGGCTGTGCAGTAATTTTTGTCTCTTTTGTCTCTCTGCCAAGCTGTACATTTCATCTAAGAATAACCTAACAACTGTAGTTTTTGTCGTAAACTTAACACCCATGGGAGTATATGGTGATGTCTCTCTTGTGGATCCCAGCAAGTTATCTTACCCACAATGTCCTGCAAACCTCAAAATGTGACTGACATTTTCCTTGCATTATTGTGCCCAAATGTTCACACTGCAGAAAGTAACAACAAATTTCATAACCCCCAGCATTTCTCCAAGTATCCCAATAGAAATGGTACCTCACTTGTATGGGTGGGACAAGTACTCGCGGCAGGGAAGGGCCCAAAACCTATTGATGTGACACCAAAATTACCTATCAGAAACCAACCTAGTTTTGCAAGGGGGGTCCCATGAGTATTTGGCCAGGGGCTCGGCGGCCATCTAACAAAACCTACCAAACCCACACATTTCTGTAAACTAGACACCCGGGGGAGTTCAGCGAGGTATGGCTTGCGTGGGTCTCCTAACATTCTCCTACCCAAAATCCCCTGCAAACCTCAAATTTCGCTGAAAAATGCACTTTTTTTTCAAAGTTCTGTATGGGAAAGTTCTGGATCCACAAATTTCCTCCCATCCAGGGTTCCCCCAGGTCTCTCAATACAAATGGTACCTCACTTGCGTGGGTGGGTCAAGGACCCGCGACAGGCAAGGGCCTAAAACCTATTGAGGCAACATCAAAATTACCTATCACAAACCAACCTGGTTTTGCATGGGGAGTCCCATGAGTTTTTGACCCGGGGCTCGGCAGCCATCTAGGGAAACTTACCTAAACCACACATTTCTAGAAACTAGACACCTGGGGGAGTCCAACGAGGTATGGTGAGGGAAATGAGTTATATCCCTCCTCAGATTCTCTAGACCCGTACAGTCTGCCAACATCTGAACCAGGTCTGCCCCAAAGATCTGACAGCGTGGGCAGTTTGTGTCGTATGTTTCACCCCATTTACTAATTTTAGCCAGTGTAATATATAGGTTGAACCAAGTTTTATAGTGTTGTATCTGTAAGTTTGCAGAAAAAAGCGTTGATCAAGCTAGTTCCAGAGAGGAACGGCTGTCCTCCTCTGTTTGTAGGACCCCTTCACATCTGGTAGTGTGCTTCTCAATATCATCCCCCATTCTATCATTTAACCCCTTCGCTGCTAGGTCTTCCCTCCATCCCCCCGCCCCCCCCCCCCCCTTGTGCTAAGCCTTTTTTAGGCTATTTGGGGTAGTGCGTGCTCAGGCTCCTGTAACTTTTTGACCACATAAGGTATCCACGCCAAATTTGCGTCCTTTTCTTCCAACATCATGGGGATTCTAAAGGTACCCAGGGTATGTGGATTCCCCTGAAGGTGTCCCTGAAATTAGCCAAAATACAGCTACATTTTGGGGGGAAATGGGAAAAAAGTGCTGCAAATGAAAGCGTCTGGGGTTTTCCCTGCAAATGGTATCAAAAAAGGGTTTGTGGGGCTGAAATCACCATTTTCCCAGCTTTTAGGGAATGACAGACTTTTGTCAGAAAACCAACATTTTTTACACAGTTTTGGCATTTTTCTGGGACATGGCCTATTTTTGCTATTTTTTGTGCTTTCAACCTCCTTCCAGTTAATGGCAGAAATGGGTATAAAAGCAATAATGGATCCTGGAAAGCTATACATTTTAGAACAGTAGACAAAATTCTGAATTCAGCAAGAGGTCATTTGTGTAGATCCATCAAGGTTTCTTTATAGAAACTAACAGTTAAATATAGGAAGAATTGAAAATTAGTTGAAACAAACAGCCTTTTGTGTCAACGTTTTCACCTGTAACTTCTACTAATTATGACAGCTGTTTGAAAGCAATATACTGTTACATCCGCTGGACCTTACTGGTTGTGAGGATATATAGGACTTGTAGGTTCACCAAGAACCAGACGAACCCAGAGCCAAAAACTGAGCAGCAATTTGCAATGGCTTTTTATTATGTACCGGGTATATAGCAATTATTGTGGGAAAATGTACACATGGAAAAATCGGTACGAAAGACACCTATGTATTTCTGAAATGGGAACAAAATATAATGTTTAGAAAGAATAGATATTTGCACATTTCAGAAATTGGGAATACTCCTACTAGCATGAGAGTTATCGGTCATTTTTCAAAATGACTTCTTTTTTACACACAGTCTTTCATTTGGAAAGCAGAAATGCATCGAAAGTCAATAGGTAATAACAGTTGCTTTACGAATCTGAATTACCCTAAGTCTCCCGATAAAAATGGTACCTCACTTGTGTGGGTAGGCATAGTGCCCACGACTGGAAACGGCTCAAAACACATCACATATTTAAAATTAAAAATTACCCTTTTTTTGCAAAGTGCCTAGCTGTAGTTTTTTAACCCTAGCTCTGCGGGCACCAAGGGAAACCTAGCAAACCTATACATTTTTTAAAACTAGACACCCAGGGGAATCCAGGATGGGGTGACTTGACTGCCTCTCGACAGGTTAGGAAGGCTGATTCACGGGACTCCAGCTACCAGGAGTCCGTGTCTGACATCAGCTGTGCTGCGCCCCGCCCACCCGCCAACAAACACTTTATTAGAGCTCGCGGAACCCGCTGGCGCGGGTCCCGCTTCGTCTTGGGGGCATTTTGACTTTTGTGCTGCCGCCGCCCCAGGAGGGGCTGAGTCCGTTATTGTCGTGCCCCGAGTTGCTGCTGGGGTGAGGAAGGCTGATACACGGGACTCCAGCTACCAGGAGTCCGTGTCTGACATCAGCTGTGCTGCGCCCCGCCTACCCGCCTATTGGCTAACGCCCTCTCAAAACTATATCATTCACCGCTGCGCGGGACGCGCGCGGGACGTACCGGACTAAGCCCGGACAAAGGGCGGACAGTCTGTGACAGTCCGGGACAGAAGGGGGCAGGAGGAGGCCGGGCTGGGCCTGGGACTTTTCGTGTTGATCCAAGGCGTTTGACAACCCACGTTGCCTTAGTAAGATCGTACTATCTCCTATCGGGTTGTGATCAACTGTGATAGTCAGTGGAGGGTATTGGGATCGGGTTGTTCACTACTGTATGCTGTTATTGTCTAGGGTGTCTCGATTGTGTCTATAATGTCCAAAGTGAAAACGCTCCGGCAACAGCCACCCTGGATAATTATTTGGTGAAGATGGTGGACAAAATCAATCTTGAACGGCGTAAATCTCTGGGGCGAGCGGGACCTCACGTTCCAACCTCCCCTTCACCTCATCTATCCACCTCCTTGTCTACCTCCCACCAGGAAGTTAGTATTAACCCTAATCATCAGGATAGTACTACTTTGACGGCGTCTATAGATCAAGTCTGCCCCGATAATTCAACATCCGGGGTTCTTATTGATATAGAACCTAGTCAGGCTGCCCTTATAGACCCACCGATACAATGTCCGACGGCCCCGAGATCTCAGAGAGTTTTGCGAAGGAATTGTAATAAGAACGTTCAATTAAAGCGAGGGGGGAGTCGTCCAAATAAGAGTGTGGATCCCCCACAAATTAGCGCTGTCTGTGACCATAATTCAACATCGGATAGTACCCCGGTTACCATAGACAGGGAGCAATTCAACCTCCTAATTAGTATTATTGACGCTAAGTTCGACCTATTTGTAAAACCTTTACTGATTAGGCTCGATATGGTCACCACTGAGGTAGCTAGATTGGGAGGTCTGCTGGAATCATACATTAATACCAGTACAGGCCCCCAAGATAAAGATAAGGATCTTGGAGGTAGTAATGTAACCTCGAAGATCTCTAGGGAGGTTACACTAACGACCTTGTCTAATACTCCTAAGCCTTTTTCTGGGTGCCGCACTGAGAAGGTATCTATTGTACCCAATCCCCCACAGATAATTGATCGAACTCTCTCATCCAATTCAGTCCCTGGGATTCAGGTGGGCAACAACACAGGGATTGTAATAAATCACGATTTACCACAGCTAGATTTAGCACCAGACTGTGCTCCCTTTGTGGCAGTCTTAACTAATGTCCCTTCAGTAAGAGGGTTTGGACACAATAACACTTACAGAGAATCTCATGCCTCATTGAAGAATAAGACTGTGGACTGGCTTCATCGGGAGTGCGGTTACCCGGTAGCTTTAGCAGATGAGATCTTAAGCACAAGAAGAATTAATTGGATAGGTAGATCACGTAAGAACTGTGGTGGTGATTTTGTTGTTGTTAATTTCAGAAATCCACAACTCGCATCCACTGTTTTACTAAGAGCTGCTTCACTCCCCTATCGAGACCAAGGGATTTCCCTTCGTCCCTTAGGTTATTTTTACAGACATTTATTTAACCAACCTAATACTGACCACACCAGGGCGGAAGCTAGAGACCCGAACCCATTTACTGGTTTTAATGTTGCTACGTCTAATAGATTTCAGCCCTTGAGTGGACTTGACTCAAATGATTGACTGGAATCTGTTATGATGAAACCAGGGGTTGCAACTGTTTCATCAGGAGGTGGGGGGGGGGAGATATATTATTGGGGGGTTTAAATACTATGGGATTATTTGACAATTGTAATTTCACAGCTAATTTCAATAATGATGCCAGATGCTGTGAAGATGGGAGGTTGGTTTTTGATGACCGGGGAGGGGTTATTTCGCCTAAGATTGTTCCTCAAGGTCAAAGTAGTCTAAGATCCTCGACCATTTCCCCCATTATAAGTTTTAACCCCCAGTCATGTTTAATTGCTAGCTGGAACGTTGCAGGACTCTTATCTAAGAATGCCTGCCTGGGATGGTTGGAGTTCATTAATGCTTTTAGTATAATTTGTTTTCAAGAGACATGGTGCAAGGACCCAATCAATTATAACGGCTTTGTTTCATATCAATTACCAGCTGTGGTATCGCCTTCGGGCAGGGCAAAGGTTGGGCTGCTGGTTTTGATCTCTGTTAAAGTTCCTATTATTATTAAAAAACATGTATTGGTTGGGGCCCATTCTCAGATTTTATGGCTTCAGCAGGAGCAAGGCAGAAACATTCTTTTAATTAATTTTTATAACATTATATTTGATTGTACTAGGCATCAGGTAGTGCTTGCCCTTGAGACCGCTTTGGATGATATTATAATGGAGTTTGATATCGATTTCGATTTCATTTGGGTGGGGGACTTTAACACTACTGTGTGTCCCTTTTCCACTCTAAGGGCCTGTGGATTTAATAACTGCTTTGGGGATGTTGACCTTCATTTCCCCCACAACACCTATGGGGATTCATTGAATAAAATCCTGACTACTTATGATTTGTAAATTTTGGTTAATTCCAAAGACGCTTCTGGAGAAATCATCCCCACGTTCACGGGAAGGAATGCAAATACTGTAATAGATTTTATTTGCATATCCTCTAGTTTTAGTCCGTGGTGTATGACCCCTGTGGTCGTGGTCAATCTGCTTAGTGATCATAATTGTATCACTATTGAGGCTATTCTTTGGAAGGTGATACATGGCCCTAAAATTTGTACTATTGATAATATTGAGCCGTACCGCCCGAATGGAACCAGAATTAGATGGAAAGGAGATAAAGCGATTATTATGTCAAATTCCATCGTCGAAAGCTGTTTATCAGAAATCACTACCATTTTAGAGAGTGAGGAGGTTACCTATGAAATTGTATGTAATTTTATTGACATTAATCTTATTATAGATAATAAATTTACTAAAATTGGCAAGGGCAAGATATTCCAACAAAAGGGATGGTTCGACCACGCTAGTACCATTGCACTCAAGGGACTGAAAGCAGCATTGGCAGCCAAGCCAAGAGACAACATTGTGGTTAGAGAGTTTAGAGCCACTTATCAGGCTGCAGTTAAACGTAGGAAGAACGAATTAGGGCAAGAGGCCTGGGACAAACTAGATCAGGCAGCCGCAACTTCGGATTCCTCCTTATTCTGGGCCACAGCTAACTGTCTGTTTTTGAAGGACAACAAGATGCCCGAACTGACGGCTAATGTCAGTGAGGAGAACTGGATTACCCACTTTTCTGCTATCTTTGACTCAGACAGAACTAGGGGTGGGCATGAAGACGGGTGGCCTATCGTCCCTTTGGACATTTCCACCGTCGAAGTGCAGAGAAGTATTACCTATAGTAATGGTGGGAAGGCCCAGGGGCCCGATGGGTTGCCGATTGATCTGTATAAGCTAGTTCCGGAATTGTGGGGCCCGTTGCTAACTAACGTTTTTAATGCTGCTGTCAGTAAGTGTGTTCCACCTACTTGGGAGGAATCTATTATTATCCCTATATATAAGAAGGGAGATAGGGGGGATGTGAAGAATTATCGCCCCATCTCCCTTCTTGATTGCTCAGTGAAAATCATGAGTCGGGTGCTGTTGGTCAGGTTGGAAGAATGGGCCGATTCAAAAAGCATTTTGGCTAATTGCCAATATGGCTTTAGGAAGGGACGTGGGACAGTGGAACAATGTCTCAATCTCGAATTATTAATAGGGAAATATACTAAGGCTAAGAATGGCTCTCTTTTTCTCTGCTTCGCGGATTTGAGCAGTGCTTTCGACATTGTGGATCATAGCATTTTATGGGTCAAGCTACTTGAAATGGGGGCACCTGAGGGCATTGTTTATTTTCTGGCCCGACTGTACGCAAATTTAAGTTCTAGCGTCCGCTTTGGTCCGGGTGGGGAGCGCACTTCAAAGTTTAAGATCCGGCGTGGTATAAGGCAGGGGTGCGTTCTTGCCCCCTTGCTTTTTACTCTTTTTATCAATGAAGTTGATTCTGTACTAAAGACGGTCGTGGCAGATGCCCCAAGAATTCATGATTTTAACGTCCCAGTTTTACTTTACGCGGATGACGCCGTGATCCTATCTAGGACCCCTATAGGCCTCCAACGCCTGATGGACAGATTTTCATTGTTCATCAAGGAGAGAAAGTTGTTGATCAACAAATCTAAAACCTATATCATGGAATGTGGCACGGGGCGTAAAAAAACCCATTCCTATTTTATTGACGGGCATAAGGTGCAAACAGTGGACACCTTTAACTATCTTGGCATTACCTTTTCTAAGAATTACAGCTGGACTAGCGAGATTACCTATGTCCGGGCCAAGATGGCGAAATGTGCTCATGGGGTGTTCAAGTTTGCTACCAAAATAGGGGATAAACGGATCAAAGACATGTTAAAAATATACCAAATGAGATGTCTTTCAATTGCCCTTTATGGTGCTGGGGTCTGGGGTTACGCCACGGCAGGGAATCTTCAAGTGGAGGAAAATCTCTTTTTAAAAAGACTTTTGTGCTTACCCAAATCTGCCTCCAACGATCTGGTGCACAGGGAGTTTGGGATCCAACATCTCTCAGACTTGATCACTTTAAGACCATTAATGTTGTGGCGTGCCATTTGGTCAAAGGAAGAGACCACCTTAAATAGAGCAATCATTAGAGATTGTTTCTCTATTGATGGTCACTTGAAGATCCCCTGGATCAATTTTGTTGTGAAGAGTTTTTTAGAAATCTATGGCTTTGATATAAGAGTGGACAGTTATGCTGCTTCTAGCCTGTCCAAAGCTGAGATGAAGTCTGCTTTTACGAGTTACAAATCAGAGAGGCGGGGGAGGGATAATAGCCATCTTACTACCTGTATGTTCTACCGAAGATATTGTGAGAACGTTGGTTACCAACCGTATCTGAGTTATGTAACCCGAGCGTCCCACCAGTTTGTTTTAACAAGATTAAGGTTTGGGATTATACACCATTTGGTGGTCTTCCCCTGTATTAAAAAACATCCGATTGGTCCTTGCCCATGTGACAATACCTCAGTACAAAGCACATTGCACTTTCTCTTGTTGTGTAAATTTTATGGTAACTTTCGTTTAGCCTTTTTAAAACCTCTTTCTATGAAGTATGGAACTAGAAACGTTCATGATTCTATGAAGTTGCTTTTTAACTCAAACCTGATGTATCTTTTTTTACTGCTACCTTTCTTCTTCAAGCAGTTAAAGCAAGAACTAGCATGATTCTTTAATTGTCTTTTAACTTGTATTTAGTACTGTATTTTTAAATGGTTTTTTATGAAGTTGTACTTGTGTAAATGTTTGTGCTTTTATGGACTTTGTGTCTAAGCTCCGAATAAAGCCTTTTGAATTGAATTGATTGCGGTTGGTAAACCTAGGCACACTAGCTTACTCCGACCTCCTTACATGTGAATCCACAGTAACACTTGCGGTAGTTTTTGGACTATTATATCCGTCAATACTCGTGTCCGCACTAAGGTGTTCCAATAAAGTTTCATTTAAGGACTACCTTTTAAACTGCACACTTTATGACACGGTCACGCTCTACAGCAATCATGTGGACACTTGTGAGCTAACGTTCCCTGGGAGAGTCACCGGTGAGTCGATATCCGCACATGATACTTGGTTTTTACTTTTGAAGTTTGGAAACCGGCCATTAGTTTGTCTAACATGTTCTTTATTTACATGCTCTGTCCTTAGAGCCAGAGCGCGACATTACTGCTTATCGGCAAGACGTTGTCTTTACACATTTCACTGGGTGTTTGGCATACCGGTATTATTCGGTTTTGGTTTACCTTGGTTTCGTTTTTCTTTTGTTTCACAGAACTTTGAGTTCATTGTTACACACTTCATGGTAAGCGTTTGAGTCGAGTTTCGGATAACACACCAAGACTTTTTGGACTTTCATTATATATTTCTTCAAGTTCCCTTTTTCGTAGATACGTATGGACTCGCGTACACGGAAGGTACTTCATGGCACTAGGTTTTGATTCCATTGGTTCACGCACCTGAGAACCACTGTGTTTTTGCATAAGCCACATTTTTAGCAGTAACGCCACTGGGATAACGTCAGGCTTCACGCATCTGGTCACGGACGCACCTTCCAGCACACCGCCCTTTCCTTCTTTCAATTCATGTCTATAGATTGTGTCTTACCTTCATTGGTTCTTGTTTTCACGCTTGCTTTATCACGCATTGGGAATTGTGTGTGCAAATTCTACCTTGCTGATCTTGTGACTTACTTAATACATAAACATTGACAATGATTTTTATTTTTGTTTTCTATTCTTGTAATTCCAAACAGAGGCAGCTATCAGTTGCTCATCAAGTGCATATAATTGATGTAATTTTGTCATAGGTACCCCTGAAGAAGGGTTCTTTTACCCGAAATGCATTGGGTCATTGTTTGTTTTATACCTTGAGCATTATCAAGTTGTAACATTGATTTGGATATCTATACTGTACTTGCTGGTTAATATCAAATTATGTTTCTTTTGTATCAAGTTGAAGATGAAATAGAAATGTATCTTCAAACTCATTTTGGTTCAAAAACATTATTGAAAATTTTATTGAATGTGTGAAATGTGAGAAAAGAAGATAAATTAACGGAAACCGTAGTGACATTGCTGTGCACTGCGCAGGTTCGGATTTTTCCGGGTCTTCATATTTGCAACAAAACGTAACTGCAATGTTCAAATAACACTAGACATATTTAGACACTGTCATTTTTAATAGAATTGTGATGATTTTTTCTTCCTACTTGGGGGGGGGGGGGTGGCATTAAAAACTTTGAAGACCACTGGCTTAGGAGTTACACATTTAATAGTTAAAATTCGGTTTTACAGTCAGAGAGAAGGGTTCATTTTGACAAGTGGGCTCAGGCTACACACCTAGGCCACAGTATAGTGGTAGGAATACTTCCACCGGCGAACTTTAAGGTCCGTGCCCGCAGCGTGTTTCTAGCATTGTGTACCATGGCCTTAACGGAAAGTGGGGTATGCCAATTTTGCACTGCTTTTAGGGGTCAGAGCACAAACACAGGGGACTGGAAAATAGATGAAGTGTTCAGAGTCCAAATACCAGAAGCATCAGACCATATTCGCACCATCCCCATTGCAGATGGGGAGGATGCCACAACTCTATGCCAGATAGGTAAAATAAAGAATTAATCCAGAGCAGGTCCATGCTTGGAGTTGTGACCATCCAAACAACTGCATGCAAAACTCCTACACTGTGTGGAATATCTATGAACATTGTAGAGGTAAGACTAAATGCTAAGAATGTATTTAATTGAAGGATAACAATTAAATATTCCATATTATGTGGAAGTTCTCTGCAGTAACTTGGAAGACCAATACATACATGTTGTCCTTTATTACTAAATATTGCGCTAATGAAGAGATTGTTAGGATTATAAAAGACTATGCTATTTGCATTTTCTATATAGTTTGATTAATTAATTAAAATTTTGGAATGCCATAATGAGATTAGAAGGGTTGCTTTGCCTTGATATAATATGGGTAGCAATGTATATATCTGTAAAAATCATTATGGCTACAGTTAGGAATAAACTTGCAGGCCAATAATAGGACACACAAACTGTATATGAGACATTCATCTTATTAATAATCAATGTTTATATTTTATATTGTAGCGTTGTATCATGACCTTCACTGTTTTCCACAAATAAAGAGGATACATTTTAAGGTTACATTTATTTATTTTGTATTCATTAAAGAAGGTTAGTTGACTACCACTGTTATCTGTATTTGAAAATCATGTGACTAGATCAAAAACGGAATAATGCACAGCATGTGAATCTAGAAAGGATTCACGCTGCAAAAACTTCATGCCATAGATGTGCTCTAAGAGGAAATATTAAAACGTTTTAAAATTGTTTATAAGATCAGAAGAAATTCAATGTACAACAGTTTATTCAAATATTAAATATACACACACACGTTATTGCAATGATCTAACTTTTTTTATCGTCTACTTGTTTTAAAACTATTATACAGCCCTAAAGTGACTTGCCATGAAACACACACGTCTGCGGTCTCTGGCAGTGATACTTTGTGTTCAAAACACAAATAAAATAAAGTATTACTTTTTATTCCAACTAAGGTGCATCTGAACTTGTAACTTTGTATTATAAAATGTGCACCCCTGGAACCAGGGTGTTTAGCCAGAGCTGTATTTACAGTGCTTCCCTGTGGACCAAACATTTATAAATGCTTCCCACACCAACCGCCCCCCACCCACCCCTCCTGCAAAAAAAAAATGTTATCAATAACAGTAAAACACGTCACATGGTGCATTTTATAACGCTTTCTTCAGGCGCATATTAATTAAATGCGATTGTTTATGACAGTGCAATTTAGCGCCCGTCTAAGAAATAACACACAGGCTGAAAGAGGGGGTGGCGGATGTCCCTGTGAGGTGAGGAGTGTTGGGTATGAAGAAACAGAGGCTGGACTGACAATTTAATGTTAAAACACGCAAGGCTTTAAAAAAAATACACACTGAAGCTGGAGTTTCACTTCTCTTACCAGTTCCTCTTGGGTGTCAATCATCGCCAGGGAGGAGTTCATTGCAGCGCACGAGTCTTCGGCCTCCGTCCAGTTTCCCTGAGCTTCAGAGAAATAATAACACTTGCTTCGGTACCAGATCCAGTCATCGCCACAAGGGGGCAGCACTTCACCGTCCTTTCCATTCTCTGCAGAACTGCTCTGCACATCCTCGATCTGGAGCTGGCGCTCAGTGCAATGGTTATTCTTGAGAGCTGATAAAACAGAAATTAAACTTAAAATCCGGACAGAGTCAGACAACAAAAATATTTGTGATCAGAACCATACGATACTACGAGCTATGCTAAAGAGTACGTGACCTGTCCAATGACGGGCGCCTGTCCCATGACTGCCCTGGAAGGAAGCGAGCCGTGCACCTAGGGGAGGACAGGCTGCTACAGTGGGACAGGCCGGAGACTGACTGGAAGGGGCTGACACTCCGCAAACAAGGGCGGGCGTCTCCTGGCTCACACAAAGTAAAACTGCCTCTGGGCCACACCGAAAAGGCCTCGCTACAACTAGGGACACACACAACATACCATACCGAATTTGGGGACCGGCCATTGTTCGCAATACAATCTGTATTTACTATTCTAGGGAAGGCTAAAAAGGGGACCGGGGCAAATCTAACTGCACTTTTATTTTTTTGATACATTCGCTCGAAAGTACCTTAACACACTATTGCTAGCGGTCCTCATAACTCACCCGTTCTCACAAAGATAGTGTTTAGCAGGTTCTGAGAAGGATGACCCACACTGTGAGGACGGACTGGACTGATGGACAGACAGACACTGGGTTTAAACACTCTGGAAATAAAGGCACATAGCTGGTGTGTGCAAGCAGAATATCATTGTTATACCAAATCCTAAATATCGTTTACAAAAATATTGGCCATTAATAGAAAATCTATAACCAGAGACTACATTTTTGCAAATAAGACCATTTTTGATCTCAAATCATATTGTGACACACAGCACTGACCACTGGATGAAAACAAGTATTTGCAATGCAATCGGTCTCACCTTTGGGCCTTGTAAGTATTTAGCCACGCAGCACATTGTCTGCAAGTGGGGGCCAAAAGTTGTTCCACCAACCAGGATGACGGGGTCCAACATTCGGAAAGAGAGAATGTGAGGAGATGGGTATAGGCAGGCAACACACACACAATTCACTGGCTTGGAACTAAGGCACGGGGCACAGGTATTGCAGGAGGCACAGATTAAAAGGCAGGAGCCGAGAAAGCATGAGCTTGGGACTTAGGCAAATTTGGTAAATTGCTAAGCTAGGCAGGAGTCAGGGTTTCATGCAGGCGGGTTGTTCGGCCAGAAGCACTGGTAGGGGAGGAGAGTAGTTCCTTTAACGACTCAGGCAGGGTTTCTGGCAAGGGGCAGTGCCCAACCACTCTCATATCAACAGTCTGAGTACCAGTTCACTTTTGTCCACTGCCTAACGTACCTTTAGTGGACATTCTAAAAGCTGGTGCAGTCCTGGGATTTGCTCACACAGGGCGGTGCTCAGCAACAGGTTGTGCACATTGGCTGCTGTGGCTCTGGGAAATTGGTGCAGACAAATAGGTCTAAGTCATCGAGGTGCTGAAGGCCGCAGGGGGCTGTCATGGTGACAGAGGGCTACCGGGGTTGGGACTCCCAAGAGTGGCATGCGCAGGGCTAATTACAGTATTTCAATTACTACTACTACTGTTTAGGGCTCTAATGTTGAATACTGTACGTGGAGATCTTTATATTGTGTCTTCCAATGCTGCGGTCATAGCCAGACTGATAATGTACTGGAAGTAAGGATGGTAGGGGGGAAGAGTTCTAAAAAGGAAGGAAAGCCCAACTGTAGGAGGGGAGAGTGTCAGAGGAGGAGCGCATAGTTTTGAGGAGAATGTGCCGTTAGCAACTGGGTAAACAATAGGGGAACTTGGTGTGTAGCCATATTGGGATTATTGGCACCTATTTGCACGAGAGAGGGCGAGTTGTTGAAAATTGGGTGTAGACTTGCCGTGCGTGCTATTTTGAAGAGGTTACGGCACCTCCTGTGATGGCCTCTTCATGCCCCCTCTTACTGAGTTGGAGTCGGTGGTCAACCCGTTCTACTGGGACTTCAATCATGCACGGAGCTATGGAGAACAAGCTGGAACACTAGCAGAAAATTACAAATAAAAAAGATCATTTAGTGAATAAAGAAAAAAATACCAAGCACCCAGAAAAGGGAGAGGAGGAGGGATGAGGGAGGTGTTCAACACAGACAATGGGAGGGGAGTGGGAGCTTTACACCACGGAGAGCATGAGGAGGGTAGGGAAAGGCTAAAAGCAACAGGGCAATGGGAGAATGAAAATCAGGACCCGGTGCGGCGCTTGCAGCTACGGTGCACGAGCAGGGAATACTAGCAGAAAAATTAAAATTGCTACGCAACACTAACATATATGGCTGATCGTGAAATAATACATGCAACAGGGGCAATCTCCAGGACATGACCAAAACAGCAAAAGGAGGGACAAATGAAAACTATTAACCAATGAAAACAAAGGAAATTCGAAACGCACATGAAGGAACCAATCAAAAGATATGGGCGTGCTGAATGCCCATAGAGAAGACACAGCATGCTTTGCAGAGCAGCGTATGCAGGTTGCCTAGGTTCGACCTAAAAATCTCAGAAAATTAGGACATGGGGTTCAAAGAAGTGCATGCAATTCTCAACAATTGCAGAATTTAGCTGGTAGTCTACGTACCATGAGGAGGCTGACGTACTGGCAGCAACGAGGAGAGGAGGGAACCTTGTGTCCGAAACCCAGGGGGACAGGCTCTAGAGACTCAGCGAGACGTGCTCAGGGGGGGCCTGCCTAACTTCCCCTTGATCTGACTCCCTTGGTGTGAGAAGTTGGCCTGGTATATGCTGTTCACTAGTTAAAGTGACCACCTTGTACCATGCCAAGCAACCCTTATGGTGTGGTTGTAAGTCAACCTTTTCGGACTAGCTGCCCTAGTGGTAGCGTAGGCTAAGCAGTCTTTGAGGCTAAACTCGTTAAAGCGTGTTAAGCAAGCTGTTTTACCATAAGTAACCCCCCTTTATCAAAATGAAAGGACACCACACAGATATATATTCAAAATATATATGTATTTATTTCTCAAAGTATCACCTAGACTCTTTATGAGCACAGGAGCACAAATCGTTAAACAAGAAAACGTTAGAATACACAGAAGTTGCACTTTATATGGATAGGCCCTGGTGGCCGATCAAACCATATACTAAAATAGTGGTATAAGTACCACGAATAGGAAAGGGAAAAGGCCTAGGGCCTCTTGAATCGCTGGGCCTACAAGGAGCTAACTTCAGTTAGTGACCAGGAGGTCCACGGGTCGCGTGTGCAGTGCGGAAAGTCACACGCGGGCTTCCATAGGTTTTCAATGGGTGCGTAAAAGTTACAAAGTTACTGCAAAAGGGATTTTCCGGATGGACTATGAACTCAGGATTGGAAACACAGACACTAGAGATGTTACTCTACACTTGGGCACAGGAGTGCCAGCTTTACCTCACCCACAGGATGCGGGTGCATAGGTCTCGAAGTGCGTCGGGTTTCTTCTATATGCTCAATGGAGCCTGAAGACAAAGATGCTGCAGGCGGTCGGTCCGGAAGGGATGCGGTGGATCCAAGGGTGGATCGGAGTTGTAGAAGACCTGTAAGCAGAGGGGACAGTGTTCACAGTCACTAGCCAGTGACCGGCGTGGCACCAGGTAGGTACCAGGCGATGTCGGGTGCAAACAGGCAAAGAGGTGTAGCTTGTCTCTGCAGCCACGTGGTCCCTGAAGGTCGACGACGTCCAGGAGTCGAGTCACGAGCTGCCCCACGCAGGCTCTCGCTGTCGGCGGTGTCGGCGACTTGATCGAAGCAAACAAGCCTTGGCAAAAGCAATTGTTGTGGAAAACGAAGTAAGCTGTTGGTTCTGACCAGCAAGGTCAGAGGTGCTGCTCCTTTGGAGGGGAGCAAGGGCCAGTCTGGAGCAACCAGACCAGCGGTGTAGTTTTCAAAGTTCGTCGCCAAGATGGCCACTAGCCAACGGGCCAGCAACCGGTTAGGCGCGTCGAGATGCAAAGTGCAGAGGGGCCCCACGCAGATCGTGGAGATGCTGGAGGGCTCACCTTTGGTGCAGATGCTGCTCGGATGTTGGGCTTCTCAGGACCCAAAGCACAACTTGGAGGGAGCCTCTGTTGTCGCGCTTGCAGCTTGTCGTGGTCTTTTCAAGATGGCTGGCTCCACGTGTCTCGGTGCCTCCACGGGTTCCTTCTTTTCAGGGACAGTGGATCGGGCGGTGAGAGGTCTGGAGGTCCAGGTCTTGTCAGTCTCTGGGCTCGGGCGGGAGGCGGCGGCAAAGCAGACGTCGAGTTGCTGGATGGTGCTTGCGTTAGCAAGGTGGTCACTCCCTGACCACAGGGGAGATTTACTTCAGTCCTCTGTGCAGCAGAGCGTCGAAGTTCCCGTCTTCTTCTTTGTAGTAAGTTGATTCCAGGATGTCTGAAGTCTTAGGACACAGCTCCTACCTTTAAACGGATTCTAGGGGCCGGACTACCTGCTAGGTCCCTCCCTAAGGGTGGGACCAGGAAGGGGGGTGGTTACACCCACAATCCTTTGTCCAGCTCGCCCCAGGCCCGGGACTGGTGTGCCCCAGGACCGGTTTGAACTGGAATATGCACCGAGGCTCCTTGTGAGCCTCAGGCATGTCTGATTCTATTCAGCCCTACCTGACCAATACACAAAATCCTGTCTGGGGTGGTGCTCGCACCTCTCCTGGCAGGAAACCCTTTGTCCACATCTCCCAAGCTGGAAGGACTCCCAGCAGCAGGAGGGCAGACTTGTGTCTGTGGTGGCAGCATCCATTTTGTGGAGCTGAGGCTATGTCTGATTTTACCCGGGTTTCAGGTACTGTACATGTCGTGTCACTCTAGAAGGGTGGAATGCTAACCCCGTCGCCAGAACTGACGAGGGGTTGGTATTCCAATTCGTATGACACCTTACTCGACATGTTTTGATAAAGCCAAACCAAAGATAGCATTTAACCGCGAGGTTCATAATGCACTTAAGAGTATATGGTATGACGATATCTGGAAACGGTAGAAGGAAGTTGTTCCGACCACTGCAGACAGGCTCAGCTCATGCCAGAGCACCATCTCACATGGAACCAAGCACTCTGCCTTCAGGATTGTTAAGGCCTGCCATAGGAGTGACTTATAGGTTAACATGTGTCCCATTTAAGGTTAGGTATAGGTATACTACACCTAAGTAAGAGGTGGTTACACCAACTTACCCCAGCTGAGTGATCAGCCAGTTGTGTCAAATTTGTTAGGCCAAGCCTGGGGTGGCATAATACATGCTTCAGCCCCTGGCAGGCCTTAGATACACCAATGCCCTGGGTACCTAGTGTACATTGGTACAGGGGCTTACAGGGTGATCCACTTCCAATTGGTTATGCACCTAGGGTGCATAGTGTCAATTTAGTTAGAGAGAACAGCAGGCTGGGGGTCTGATTAGCAGGCCCACAGCCTCAATATGTCAAAAACCAGTGAAGCAAAAAGCAAAAATTTGGGGTGACCATAGGATAGCAGACCCTACTCTCCTACACAACCCCCCCCCCTTCAAACGCAGGGACATTAAACTAGCCTTGACCAGTCTCGTCTTCATGTCCTAAGTGGAAGTACCTGGAGAGACCATCTGCATTCCCATGGTCTGTACCTGGCCGGTGCTCCACTGTAAAGTCCATCCCCTGCAGGGAAATGGACCACCTAAGCAGTTTGGGGTTTTCACCCTTCATCTGATTTAGCCACAAGAGGGGCTTATGGTCGGTCTGAATCTTGAAGTGAGTTCCAAACAAGTATGGCCTCAGCTTCTTCAGGGCCCACACCACAGCAAAGGCCTCCCTCTCAATAGCTGACCAATTCTTCTCTCTGGGGGTCAACCTTCTGCTAATAAAAGCAATGGGTTGGTCTTGACCATCTACATTAAGTTGTGACAGCACAGCTCCCACACCCAACTCAGAAGCATCTGTTTGGACAATAAACTCGTTGGAGTAGTCAGGACTTTTCAGGATAGGTGCAGAGCACATGGCCTTCTTCAGGTCATCAAATGCCTTTTGACAGCTTACTGTCCACTGAACCTTTTTGGGCATCTTCTTGGATGTCAGATCATTAGGAGGAGTCACAATGGACCCATAGTTCTTAACAAACTTCCTGTAGTACCCAGTCAAGCCCAAGAAAGCTCGAACTTGAGTCTGGGTGGTTGGAGGAGACCAGTCCTTGATGGATTGTATCTTACTCTCCAGTGGTTGAACTTGGCCTCCACCTACAAGGTGGCCCAAGTACACAACCTTACTCTGCCCTATCTGGCACTTTGTAGCCTTGATAGTGAGGCCTGCCTTTTGCAGAGCCTCAAGAGCCTTCTTCAGGTGGATCAGGTGATCCTCCCAGGTGGAGCTAAAGACAGCAATGTCATCAAGATGTGCTGCACAAAACTCATCCAACCCAGTAAGGACTTGATTCACCAACCTTTGGAAGGTGGAAGGTGCATTCTTCAGACCAAAGGGCATCACCACAAATTGGTAGTGCCCACCTGGGGTTGAGAATGCTGTTTTGGCCTTGGACTCCTCACCTAATCTGATTTGCCAATAGCCAGCTGTCAAATCAAATGTGCTCAAAAACTTAGCAGAAGCCAGTTTATCTATGAGCTCATCTGCCCTTGGAATAGGATGTGCATCTGTCCTAGTGACAGCATTGAGTCCTCTGTAATCCACACAGAACCTCATCTCTCTCTTGCCATCTTTGGTGTGAGGTTTGGGGACCAGAACCACTGGGCTAGCCCAGGGGCTCTCTGAGGGCTCAATAACACCCAGTTCCAGCATTTTGTGTACCTCAGCCTTTATACAGTCCCTGACGTGGTCAGGTTGTCTGTAAAGTTTGTTCTTTACAGGAAGACTGTCACCAGTGTCCACCACATGGGTACACCAGTCAGTTTGACTAGGTATCAGTGAGAACATATGCTGAAAGGATTGTAGAACCTGTCTACATTCCATCTGCTGATGATCAGTGAGGTTGCCTCCAAGGGTCACTCCTTCAACTGAACCATCTTCAGGGTTCTGAGACAACAGGTCTGGGAGAGGGTCACTCTCCTCCTCCTGTCCCTCATCTGTAGCCATGAGCAAGCCCATGTCTGCCCTGTCAACATATGCTTTTAACCTGTTAACATGGAGTACCCTGTGGGGACTCCTGGGAGTTCCTAGGTCCACCAAGTAGGTAACCTCTCCCTTCTTTTCCAGGATTGTATGGGGTCCAGACCACTTGTCTTGGAGTGCTGCTGGGGCCACTGGCTCCAACACCCATACCTTCTGTCCTGGCTGAAACTCAACCAAGACAGCCTTTTGGTCATGCCAAGCTTTCTGTAAGGCCTGGCTTGCCTCAAGGTTTTTGGATGCCTTCTCCATATACTCAGCCATCCTGGAGCGGAGACCAAGTACATAGTCCACTATGTCTTGCTTAGGCTTTTTGAGAGGTAACTCCCATCCTTCCTTCACCAAACACAGTGGGCCTCTTACAGGGTGCCCAAACAACAATTCAAAGGGGCTGTAGCCAACTCCTTTTTGTGGGACCTCTCTGTAAGCAAACAGAAGGCAGGGTAGAAGGATGTCCCATCTTCGCCTGAGCTTTTCAGGTAATCCTTTGATCATACCCTTTAGGGTCTTGTTGAATCTCTCAACAAGCCCATTGCATTGTGGGTGATAAGGGGTGGTGAACTTGTAGTTGACACCACATTCCTTCCACATAGCTGTCAAGTATCCTGACATGAAGTTGGTACCTCTGTCAGAAACCACCTCCTTAGGAAACCCCACTCTGGAGAATACTCCCAGCAGGGCCCTGGCCACAACAGGAGCTGTAGTGGTCCTAAGGGGAATTGCCTCTGGATACCTGGTGGCATGATCCACTACCACCAGTATAAATCTGTGCCCAGATGCAGTGGGAGGATCCATGGGACCCACTATATCTATTCCCACTCTTTCAAAGGGGACCCCCACCACAGGTAGTGGTATTAGGGGGGCCTTTGTTGTGCCACCTGATTTGCCACTGGCTTGGCAGGTTACACAGGAGCGACAAAACTCCTTGGCATCTTCATTCATGTGAGGCCAGTGAAAGTGAGGGACAAGCCTGTCCCAAGTCTTGTTCTGGCCTAAGTGTCCTGCTAGAGGAATATCATGGGCCAAGGTAAGAAGGAAGCCCCTAAATTGCAGAGGTATAACCAACCTTCTGGTTGCACCAGGTTTTGGGTCTCTAGCCTCTGAATAAAGGAGCCCTTCATCCCAATACACTTTATGGGTACCTTGAGCATTCCCAGCAGCCTCAGCAGCAGCCAGCTGTCTGAGGGGTTCAAGAGAGGGACAGGATAACTGCGCCTGCCTCAAGTCAGCCCTGGAAGGTCCCCCTGTCCCCAGAAACTCAACCTGATCAGGTTCAAGCTCTTCAGGGACAGTTCCTTCAGGGTTCTCTAGATCATCTTCCTGGGAAGGCTGATCATCACTCTGAGGCAGGGGGGAAGGCACAGCCTTGACCCTCCTGTTCTTCTTCTTGGAAGGTGCTTGGTCCATTGTTCCAGGATCCAAGACCTGAGGTTCAGTAAGGCACTTTTTGGCCTGTGACCTGGTCACAGCAAGGACATGTGGTGATATACCTAACATCTCTGCATGTGTCCTGTACTCCACTTCAGACCATAGAGAACTCTCTAGGTCATTGCCCAACAAACATTCTACTGGGAGGTCTGCACTAACCACAACCCTTTTGAGGCCAGTTACCCCTCCCCATGAGAAGTTAACAACTGCCACACTATGTGAAGTAGTGGCATTGCTGGCATTGGTCACCAGGTAATTCTCACCTGGTATGTACTGTCCAGGGTCCACAAAGCCTGGTGTCACCATGGTGACACTGGCACATGTGTCCCTGTAGGCTTGAGCCACTTTTTCATTTATTAAAGGAGTCTGTCTGTACTTGCCCAGGTTACTGGGGCTCACAGTCAGGGACAAATCCATGTCCCCATCACAGATCAAGACTGCCTGTGTAAGGGTTCTGTCTAGGTCAGAATCTCCTTTAGTTCCCATAGTGATTCCCACTACACCCTTTGTCTGGGGACCAACACTGCTAACAGTAGTACTGGGAGCAGGTGCCTTAGGGGCAACAGTGTTGGGGGCTCCACCCTTCTTACAATCACTAGTCCAGTGAGTTGTATTCTTGCAAGATTTGCACCAGGGTTTCTTTGGACCTTCTTTCTTCTTCCCTTTAGGTTGTTGGGACCCACCCTCATTAGTACTAGTTTGGGGCCCTGTTGAAGACTTCTGGTCTTTAGATTTCTGATCTCCCTTTTGGTCTGTTTTCTTCTGATCACCCCCTTGGCCCTGGTTCTGGTTCTTTTGCTTAACCCTGGTTCTGACCCATTTGTCTGCCTTCTTTCCCAATTCTTGGGGAGAGGTCAGATCTGAGTCAACCAAGTGTTGATGCAGTTGCTGGTTCTGACAGTTATTTAAAATCTGTTCTCTCATCATCAAATTGTACAATCCTGTATAATCAGGCACCTTACTTCCCAGCAACCAACCCTCCAAAGCCTTAGTGGCACATTCAATATATTCAGACCAGTCCTGAGTCTGTGTCTTCTGGGTATCTCTGAACATTAATCTGTACTGTTCAGTGGTTAAGCCTAACCCATCAACCAGGACACTCTTCAGGACTCTGTAGTTTCTGACATCCTCTTCTCTAACAGTGAGGAGTCTATCTCTGCCTCTACCTTCAAAGGAGAGCCATAAGATTGCTGCCCACTGGTCCTCAGGAACCTGCTGCACTTTGCAGGCTCTCTCAAGAGCAGTCATCCACTTGTGGATATCATCCCCACTATTGTCAAAGACCCTATCTTTGTCCTTAGGGACAATGCTGCCACCAGTGGGTATAGACCCACTCTCTCTAGGTTGCCTAGCCTTGAGCAGTTTTTCTTCCATCAGGGCTACTTCTAGCTCCTGCTTACTGATCCTCAACTGGGCTTCCTGCATTCTGGCCTCATGCTCCCTCCTCTGAGGGCTGGTCAGTCTCCTTCTGGAGTGACCTTGAGAGCCTCTAGAGGCATGAGAGGTATTAGATTCACCGGAGTGATTCCTCTGTCTCCCAGTCCCCTGGTTAAGTCCACTGGGGAGATTGAATGGGGGCAACCCATTGTCATTCCCCAATAGCCTTAAGTTAGCTGTGCCAAGTATAACACTTGGCACTGGGCTATTTCTCCCATCTGAACCCTGGCTACTGTCAGACTCACCCCCTTTGTCATCCCTATGCTGATCCTCATCATCTAAGGGGTGGCTACTAGGAAGGGGTGCTTCACTGGCATCTTCAGAAGGAGGGCCTCCTGTTCCAGTCCCTGAGGGGCCTAACTGGGAAGCTTTCCTAAGAGCTCTCTGATCTTCATCAGCTTGTAATAGCTCTCTGAGTTCAGCAGAGGTAGGGTTCCTGGGCTGTTTAAGGCCCCTGGAATTAGCCAGCTGCCTGAGCTCATTTTGACTTAGGGTAGCAAAGATGGATGGTGCCCTCTGGGGGTCACTCTCAACAGAGATGGGTACCTCGGACCCCTCTGCCCCAGCCATTGCTCTTAAGTGTGGGTGGATGTGTTGCAATCTACCTACACTTGGGTTTACCTACTAAACCTATCTAGTAGTTGTAGTCGGGGTGTGCTACTCCCTTTGCTCTACAACAACTAAGTTCAGTAGAACTTAAGTATATCTAATCTTGTTTTATATGTACCTAAAGGTACCTGTATGATCTTTCAATTGGTAACAAAGAGATTACAGAGGTAAAACACAGCAAGCTCAAATCCAACCGCTGCTCACCAATGTGAGAAGTTGGCCTGGTATATGCTGTTCACTAGTTAAAGTGACCACCTTGTACCATGCCAAGCAACCCTTATGGTGTGGTTGTAAGTCAACCTTTTCGGACTAGCTGCCCCAGTGGTAGCGTAGGCTAAGCAGTCTTTGAGGCTAAACTCGTTAAAGCGTGTTAAGCAAGCTGTTTTACCATAAGTAACCCCCCTTTATACCAATGAAAGGACACCACACAGATATATATTCAAAATATATATGTATTTATTTCTCAAAGTATCCCCTAGACTCTTTATGAGCACAGGAGCACAAATCGTTAAACAAGAAAACGTTAGAATACACAGAAGTTGCACTTTATATGGATAGGCCCTGGTGGCCGATCAAACCATATACTAAAATAGTGGTATAAGTACCACGGATCGGAAAGGGAAAAGGCCTAGGGCCTCTTGAATCGCTGGGCCTACAAGGAGCTAACTTCAGTTAGTGACCAGGAGGTCCACGGGTCGCGTGTGCAGTGCGGAAAGTCACACGCGGGCTCCCATAGGTTTTCAATGGGTGCATAAAAGTTACAAAGTTACTGCAAAAGGGATTTTCCGGATGGACTATGAACTCAAGATTGGAAACACAGACACTAGAGATGTTACTCTACACTTGGGCACCGGAGTGCCAGCTTTACCTCACCCACAGGAAGCGGGTGCATAGGTCTCGAAGTGCGTCGGGTTTCTTCTATATGTTCAATTGAGCCTGAAGACAAAGATGCTGCAGGCGGTCGGTCCGGAAGGGATGCGGTGGATCCAAGGGTGGATCGGAGTTGTAGAAGACCTGTAAGCAGAGGGGACAGTGTTCACAGTCACTAGCCAGTGACCGGCGTGGCACCAGGTAGGTACCAGGCGATGTCAGGTGCAAACAGGCAAAGAGGTGTAGCTTGTCTCTGCAGCCACGTGGTCCCTGAAGGTCGACGACGTCCAGGAGTCAAGTCACGAGCTGTCCTATGCAGGCTCTCGCTGTCAGCGGTGTCGGCGACTTGATCGAAGCAAACAAGCCTTGGCAAAAGCAATTGTTGTGGAAAACGAAGTAAGTTGTTGGTTCTGACCAGCAAGGTCAGAGGTGCTGCTCCTTTGGAGGGGAGCAAGGGCCAGTCTGGAGCAACCACACCAGTGGTGTAGTTTTCAAAGTTCGTCGCCAAGATGGCCACTAGCCAACGGGCCAGCAACTGGCTAGGCGCGTCAAGATGCAAAGTGCAGAGGGGCCCCACGCAGATCGTGGAGATGCTGGAGGGCTCACCTTTGGTGCAGATGCTGCTCGGATGTTGGGCTTCTCAGGACCCAAAGCACAACTTGGAGGGAGCCTCTGTTGTTGCGCTTGCAGCTTGTCGTGGTCTTTTCAAGATGGCTGCCTCCACGTGTCTCGGTGCCTCCACGGGTTCCTTCTTTTCAGGGACTGTGGATCGGGCGGTGAGAGGTCTGGAGGTCCAGGTCTTGTCAGTCTCTGGGCTCGGGCTCCGGCGGGAGGCAGCGGCAAAGCAGATGTCGAGTTGCTGGATGGTGCTTGCGTTAGCAAGGTGGTCACTCCCTGACCACAGGGGAGATTTACTTCAGTCCTCTGTGCAGCAGAGCGTCGAAGTTCCCGTCTTCTTCTTTGTAGTAAGTTGATTCCAGGATGTCTGAAGTCTTGGGACACAGCTCCTACCTTTAAACGGATTCTAGGGGCCGGACTACCTGCTAGGTCCCTCCCTAACGGTGGGACCAGGAAGGGGGGTGGTTACACCCCCAATCCTTTGTCCAGCTCGCCCCAGGCCCGGGACTGGTGTGCCCCAGGACCGGTTTGAACTGGCATATGCACCGAGGCTCCTTGTGAGCCTCAGGCATGTCTGATTCTATTCAGCCCTACCTGACCAATACACAAAATCCTGTCTGGGGTGGTGCTCGCACCTCCCCTGGCAGGAAACCCTTTGTCCACATCTCCCAAGCTGGAAGGACTCCCAGCAGCAGGAGGGCAGACTTGTGTCTGTGGTGGCAGCATCCATTTTGTGGAGCTGAGGCTATGTCTGATTTTACCCGGGTTTCAGGTACTGTACATGTCGTGTCCCTATAGAAGGGTGGAATGCTAACCCCGTCGCCAGAACTGGCGAGGGGTTAGTATTCCAATTCGTATGACACCTTACTCGACATGTTTTGATAAAGCCAAACCAAAGATAGCATTGAACCGTGAGGTTCATAATGCCCTTAAGAGTATATGGTATGACGATATCTGGAAACGGTAGAAGGAAGTTGTTCCGACCACTGCAGACAGGCTCAGCTCATGCCAGAGCACCATCTCACATGGAACCAAGCACTCTGCCTTCAGGATTGTTAAGGCCTGCCATAGGAGTGACTTATAGGTTAACATGTGTCCCATTTAAGGTTAGGTATAGGTATACTACACCTAAGTAAGAGGTGGTTACACCAACTTACCCCAGCTGAGTGATCAGCCAGTTGTGTCAAATTTGTTAGGCCAAGCCTGGGGTGGCATAATACATGCTTCAGCCCCTGGCAGGCCTTAGATACACCAATGCCCTGGGTACCTAGTGTACACTGGTACAGGGGCTTACAGGGTGATCCACTTCCAATTGGTTATGCACCTAGGGTGCATAGTGTCAATTTAGTTAGAGAGAACAGCAGGCTGGGGGTCTGATTAGCAGGCCCACAGCCTCAATATGTCAAAAACCAGTGAAGCAAAAAGCAAAAATTTGGGGTGACCATAGGATAGCAGACCCTACTCTCCTACACTTGGTCCCTGCAAGGAAAGGTGCAGTAAAGGCTCCGCAATTGTGGTGGGCCTGTAGCTGCCCAGGAAACCCCGGGGTGCTGAGCGGTTCCAGGCCTTGCACCACTGCAAGACAAGACATACCTGCGGCTCATGTGCTCCTGAGCCATTTCTCCCCAGACAGCAGCTCCCTGCTGCAGGCCACCTAACAGCTACACCTACTACATGCCCGATCAGGACACAGAGGTGAGTGAATGTGGGGGTGCGGCTCTGATACTTGCGTGGGGGAGGTACAGCGGACAACAGGACAAGCAGTGAGCAGAGAGAGAGAGGAGCGGTGCAAGACTGTCAAGAGCCCTTCTTAAACCGGTGAGGGAAGGGCTCTGGGTGAAGAGGTACTGGTGCCTACCACCCATTCAGTGGGATCAGCCTCGATGTTTCTGCCCTCTGTACCCCTCACTTCACCGCCTCCAGTTGCTCTACACTACACCAAGTGCTCCATCAGCCACCACAATCCACTGATTGCCCTCAGCATTCAGTGCCACAGCCACTTGCAAAGACATGAAGCAAAAGGGGAGTGTAGCAGCTGTACCCAGCAGCTGCTGAGTGTGTGCCACAGGCACCTTCGGAAGTCCAGTTTGCAAGTGTCCAGGAGCCACACTCGTCTCTACACTGCAGGCCCTTCACCGAGGCCAGAGCAGAATCAAAACAGGACAAACAATAGACCGCGGCGTTCAATGTGACCAGCGCGGCTCCAAACTCAGCTGGGCTCTGGGACCAGGGAGTGTGTGCTTGTGCCCCTCTGGAGGGGTGTGGCGACGAAGATCTATCATGGCCTGGGGTCCACTCCTGGCATCAAGCCTTCGCTGTAACCAACATCTTAAGGCACAAAGTGGCCACCACCCAACCAGTACAAACTCACCTGATCATTCCTCCTAGTAAACTCAACCTATTCAAGCTATTCAAACAGAAATTGTTCATCAGCAGCCCTAGCACCAGTTCTAGGCACTAGGAAAAAAGGGAAACACAAACAAACGAAGTCACGGAAGACAAGGAAGCACAAGGCTCAGCCAAGAACACAATGAGGTCGGGGAGGACAAGGGGGCCACAGCCCACGAACCCGGGAGGCACAAAATGCAGGAAGGCGGCCCTAACAATTAAAGGTGAGGAAACTCAGCCGCTAACAGCATTAGTCTCCCTCAACCCAGTGACACAGGGCTCACCACCAGGAAGCACCATAGATCAGGAGGTCCTATGGAAGACCTTCACCAACCTCTCCTAGCCAAAAATCTCCTCTAAATTCTTCTTTCTAAAGGATGCAGGATTTTGATCCAGTAGCGGGATACAAGCCCTACCGGACTCCATTTATCCGCAGTTCAATTACTACAACGTCAAGCAGCAGCGGAGCAGATGGACGAGACTGACAGGCACCCTCGACTCATACTGTGGGAAGAAACCTAAGAAGGGAGGGACATACCGACCCTAAACACCACCACGCCGCCATCGCACGGGCCCTAAAACTGCCTGCAAGCACCGATGCATACAGGACTCATCCAAGAGATGGAACTAGAGCAGACAAACTCGCCCCACCAAACAAATTACTTCCCTCACAACCCAGAAATTCATCCCATGCAAAAATAGGATGGCAGCAAAAATGAGTCAGAGGGCGAAGCTATGGATCAAGAAATAACTACACCACCCTTAAGCCCCTCCCAGCCCCCCCCCCCCCTCGACTCCCTTAACCCACTGTTGATATTGTCAGGCCAAGGGTTGGGGGCCAACAAGATCCAGGAGGACGAGTCGTAAGTCCTTTCTCATCTAGGCACCCATGAATAGGCCGACATGGAAGCATCTTACTTGCTTGATCCCCCAAAAGGCCCCACACACAGATCTCTTCCAATGCAGTGAAGAAAAAAAGAAAAGAAAAATGGACTCCAAAGCAGAGCCCTTTCAAATATCACGGCTCTGCCCCAAATGACCACTGTGTGCACTTCCCTGCTAAGTACTATGCAACGAACTGTGGAAGCCCTCCAGTACCAGTATGACAAGATGGACATAAAACTGACGCTTCAACACCCTGGCCCTATACGTCGGAGGAAGCAATGAAAAAGTAGGGAATCTTAACTCATTAATAACTCAAGCCCAACTGGAAGCAAATTTGATCTGCAGCTGTGGGCCGATTGTTGAGAAACTATCTTCCCTCCCATCTATGCTGTCCAATTTCCTTGATGATCTGAAAATGGATACGACAGACTGCAAGGAAGCTCCAAACTCAAAATCAACAGCTTTTAAAACACTAAGTTCGGCACAAGACGCTGTCAAAACCCCATATACAGTAAATAAAGGAAGCCCATCTAAGGAAGCTTCCCTCACCAGCTCAACACCACCTCAACCTGAAACTGTCCCGGCCCAAAATGCCAAACAAAGGCATCAACTCAGTAGAAACGTCTGCAACAAAAGACCCGAAACAAGTCAAATGACAGCATACCCACTTTTCTGCTCAAAACAACGGAACATGGCAGGAACCCACTCAAGGTCAACTTCCCAAACATCAAGTAACCTAGTAGCCAGGAGGCTGGCCCCATCAGAAATCAAAGGGAGGCCACCACACAAGGTACTTCAAACTCAGAAGCCAAAAGGTTCCACAGCAGACACCCAAGGAGGAGACCCCTACCCCCCCCCCCCCTTGGGGGAACCAGCTACTACCCTTAGAACTCCAAGCATTACAACTAGGGCAACACCGTACGTGCAGGCTCATCTTCTACAGGGAGGCCCTAGCAGAGACCTGTCAGTCGCCAGAGATCCTGCAACTGTCAATGAGAGGGAAAGCACAACCTTAATAGCAGCACAGACAAACCACAGGAGCTGGGACACAAGGACCATGGATACCTATGACCCACTCTTGGCCTCACAATTTTGCCAAACAAAACAGAGGGCCAAGTGCCAAGAGCGGCCAGCACAGAAGGTCCATCTGGTCAGTGGGGATAGGCACAGGACCACCACACATTGACAGCACAAACCAACCATGGAGATGGGGCATGCTTCTGAAACCTGAATTCAAGTCAAAAAGGAACTGTGATGTCCTGAATGGAGGTAACATTTTGCAGTTAATATCAACTATTCCAACTCTGAGACATAAAAACAAGTGATCTACTTTCAATAGAATTTATCAGGACAGATGCACACTCTGAAAGAGAAAACTGCCAAGGCCACATGGAGATCATCGTTGCTGGTCAACAAAGTACAGGGTGAACATGAAATATTCAAGTCATGGGACATAAGCATCTCGCTCTACTGCAGTGCAGGATACCCTTTTACACTACTCACCTACATAGGGAACAAAATCATCAGCAACAGGAAAACCACAAACTCAGTGAAGCGCGTGGCCAATTGTCTACAAGGGAGCAGGCACATAGCGGCCGCAATAGCTATCCCCATCCCCCTTCACAGCAATTATCCGGATACCACGACAGTCAGAGGATCACTAGAGCCATTACCCGGCTTGCGGGCACTTATTGACAAAATCTGCAAGAAAGGCCACCCAGAGCAATTCATTCCTTCGTCTCTGTTGATGGAATATTAAAGGCCTTAAAAGCAAAATAGCGGACCCAGACGTCATCTTATATAAATTTGACATAATTTTGCTGCAGGAAACGTGGATGGCGGAACCACTCCATCTGCAGGGCTTCTTATGTTTCCACACACCAGCAACCAAGAAATCACAATACGTCCACCTATCAGGCGGGCTGGCAACCTATGTGCCAATAACTAGTACAACTACTATTAAAGGAATCCCCTCCTCCTCAACAACTGTCAACTCAATAAACATCTCTCTCATTCAAGGGAAAGAGGAGGAGGTGTTAAACTTTAACACCTACATAAATCCACCCCCCGCCCGCTCCCCAAAAAAACAAGATTCAAGGCACTATATGGACTGTCTTTTGACATCTATAAAGAAACAAGACACCTCTAATCTCATCCTCTCAGGGGACCTAAACCTTCATCTCCTGGGCTTTTTGACAGACAAGGAGGAGCAGGCCCACTCCTTGGCCTGGAATATTCCTGAACAAAACAAAAACCCGCAATGCAGAGTGAGCAAAACAGCCAGGCACCTACTGGAAGACCTGGAGCACATTAACTTCAGGGCATTAAATGGCAGATTTCTTGAAGACTCTCCACCTCCAGCCTTGTACCACTCTGAAAATGCATGCTCATCTTTAGACTACACATTGATCTCCCTCCCATTCTTCTACTGCGTAGCCACATTTTGCCTTGTTGACAAGCGGGATAGTGACCAGCGGCAGCAGGAGGTAACCTTTCTGGCAAATGCACCAACTTTTGAACATCTACCAGGGGGTCCTCACTCCAGTCACACAATCAGCCTTAAAATAATCATATCCTCACTATCAAACACAGGGGAGGGGCTTCAAGTTGCAAAGGACTTATTACAGAACCAAAATGACCTCCTATTCAGTCCCATAAGCAAATGCAGTGGTGGCTGGTGACATTTGAAAGTGGTGAGCATAAACTTTCTGTCGCGGGTAGCGAGCGAGCCCGAGCAACTTAAGGAGGGCTGGGGGGGAGGGGGGGTCTCCCCCGAGAAAATTTTGAAAAAAGAGTGGGTAAATGGTGCTTTTTCAAGCAAATATGAGAAGCATGAAGGTTAAAGCAATTGTGAAAGTGCAGTTATTACATTAATAAAAGGATGTCATAACAACATGTAGATAGAAATGTTTCTGAAGCTTGGCCCTGCCAGTGCCACGCACCTCTGAGCAATATACACGCTGTGTGCCACAGGGCATAGTGTCAGAAACATTTCTATAGTTATGTTTTTCTATTACAGGAAATCACAAGAAATTGACTCCTGACCAGCATCAGTTATCTGGCATGCATTTCAAAACACTGTGTGGTCTTATGTTGTTGAATATTTATGTCCTGCTCTTGAAGCTGGCCTTTACTAGGTTTAATCAATAGCTGTCCCAAATGCAGAGTGAAATAAATCTATGGACAGCAGCACTGCGAAAAATGGATCAGTGGACTATTGGTAAATCAGTGACGGTATCAAGTATCTGGTTCCAGAGCTCTCAGGGCTCTGTACAAATGGATGGTGCAGGCGCAGGTTCTTTATCATTACACACCACAATTCTAACCATCCCTGGCACTCCAGACAGCATCCACTGCACCACATTCATGACTCGCAGAGCTCCTTGGTATTCCAGTATTAGGATCCAACACACAGCTCTGCGAAAGCACCTCGTTCCTAACAAACAATTAGGTGAAAATGCCTCCGCTTTTCCAATACCAAGTTCCCACACAGATCTCTGCTAGCCAGGTGACTACAGCTATGACCTGAAGCAACCTTGGTACTCGAGTGCTGAGCTCCAAAGAGATTTATAATGCACCTATTGCCTCCACGTCTTTCCAGACTTGCGCATGCTGCTATTCCAGAACTGGAACTCCAGAACCAGGTGTGACAAAGCACCCCAGAGATGGATCCAATAGCCAGTTCTGACAGAGCACCTCAACCTAACTTGAATAACCCCCCATTTGATGGTTATGGTAACACTGTGATCAACACACATCTTTGCCAATATGTATCTTATTTCAGAAGTGACCCAATGTCTATTTCTCTAGTCACAGCGCCACCAATGATTCCATCAGGGCACTTCAATACCACATTTTCGCACACTTTTGCCGGCACTGAGACTCACACATAGATGTCACAAGGGACATCAATTATGCCCTGGTCCCTCACAACAGAAACTGTTATCATAACTCTTTTGTGAACAGCTCATAAGGACATTTGGGTGAAATGTCAACAACGCACCAATCCTAAAAAAAAAAAGCGTTGGCGTCTCTTCGGTTTTTGGGAACAAAGGACCATGGTAGTGTGCACAACTTTCCCACTGCACTGCCAGGGAACACGCTTCAGTACCCGATGCTAATTACAAAACCTTTGTTCTTTCCCTCAGAAATGCTTTATTTGCTTGCTCATTTAAACCTTTTTCCCCCATTGTGGCCTGGCCTCAGATTAAACACTTCAGGCACCTTGCCAAGTCTCCAATACCTGACCCTACCTCAAACCCAAACTATTCCATCTGCGTCCATTCTTGGTTGGGCACAAATAATTAGAGTGCAGTGAGCCACAGGCGGAGCCTCTCAAGGAAAAGGCCCGAGGTATGCACTGCTGTCCAAGCAGCAGGATTTCGGTCCAGTTTATGGAGAGCTACCTGCAAATCTCTTTACCTTAGAGATGAGGTTCCAAGACGCTACCAGCCGGTGATTTATGGGGGTGACTGGGTTCAAACATTTTTGAGTGTAGAGGGGTAAAAATCTGTCAAGTATTCCTATCCCTCCCCAAAAAATGCTCAGCTGCTGCAAGACTTCAAGGCTGCAGGTGTCCCATTCCTTCTCTCACTTGGCCCACAGACCTGAGGGCCTGTGCACCCCATGCACACGTACAAAGGTGTCTCCGTTCAGATATGGCAGAACAGCACACATACTCAAGAGTCAGTGATTACTGCTCAGACCCCCACCCAAAGGCCCCCAAAGGCCCACATAGGCTGGTCAAGTATCAGCACATGACCCAGACCAGCTAGTAGAAGCCCAATTGCTCTGCCAGTCTCAGGCGGAAGCTGTAAAACGCAGCCATGTTCAATTAAATATTGTCAAGGCCACATAAATGCAGACCCATAGTCAACAGTGGTGCCAGTAAAGTGGTAGCGCACTGCCTAAATCAGTAGGATTAGCAGGTATAAGTAGGACAGGCAATGTATGTGTAAGCCTCATTTGCCCAAAATATGAAAAGCATAAGAATCAGAAGTGCAGCCTGCCTTGCAGAAAGGACGTGAAGTACTGGCAGCAGCAGTAGATCGAGCCTACCAACAAAAAAGATATACTGGGGGAAACCATCAACTCGATCAGTTGGACAAGACATCCACTGTTCTCCCACTCTATTGACTTTTCGACTATGAAAATGAAAGTTTTATCAAGAGAACTGACACGTATTTTCTGATGACAGCAGCAACTGGACATCTAACAGATCTACTTAATGTCTATATGTGTGAGATGCGTTAAGGTGAAATTAGTTCACATACTTTTACCAGCAAGATGGCTCCGTGGGTTAATTTATTGTAGCTGCTAGAATCTCCTGTCACCTGCAAGTCACACGTTTGAACCACAGCTCGTCTATAATACATCTAAGACCAGTGAATCGAGTGCTATTAAATTGGGTAATGCCTACTAAATACAGTACTTAACAATCGGAAATCTACAATATGGAGCACTATATGTAAACAAATTACAATAACAAAGTGCTTTCTTAATTTGCTTTCAATAGGGAGAAACATATATATCTGTATAGTTATGCAAACCTTGCTCGCCATATTGTAATATTACTTATTAATTATGAGGGGTTTCCAATGTATTCATCTCCTGTCTGAAACTACACTTTCAAAGGAATTAAAAACTATGGTCAGGATGAGAAGTAAAGTGATAGGAATATAACAAGTATAAAAAAATAAGCGTTGGCGTCTCATCGGTTTTTGAGAACAAAGGACCATGGTAGTGTGCACAACTTTCCCACTGCACTGCCAGGGAACACGCTTCAGTACCCGATGCTACCTACCTAATGGTTTGTGAACAATGTTGCCAGATTGGGCTATTTCCCGCACAATTGGGCGACATTTTTCCCAATTGTGCGAGAAAAACTCAGCTGGCGGGGGGCTACTTTTTGGGCTTATATCCAACAGTTGTGCGCAATTTTTTCGCTGGGGCGGCGCCGACACTAAAGCAACTAAGACAACCAGTGGTGTGCAGTGGCACTGTCAGCAGCCAATGAACGCAAAGCCGTCTGCTGAAGGCAGCAGTGGTGTGTGTCTGTGTGTGCAGGTGCAAGCGCATCTGCTGCTATTGCCAACTTGCTGGACACAGTCTCTTTGGGTAAGCGTGCTGTCAATCTAGTAGCGCGGGAAAGCGCTACTAATGACAGCCCTGGAAATACTGGATGCCTGTCCCCCGCGCGCATTATTAAAAAAGTGACGCGCGCTAGCCTAGCCACTCTCTTCATCGGAATCGGCGGCGCGTAGGGCCTGATTCCTAGCAGTTTACCGGCAGCTATGTGCAGAACGAAGAGACCGACCAGCTGTCCTGTTCTCCAGCCTCAGTGAGTACCTGTCAAGCTGGAGGTTAGGTGAGGTGAGGGACTTTCAGTGAATATTAGAGCAGTTTAGTTGTGGTCAGGGACTTCCAGGGTTTGTTACACCGCTTAGAAGCGTTAGGAGTCAGTAGGATCAGGTGATTTGCCTCAGTTTCGTTTTCGTTTCATAGCTTGTCCTTGCTTAAATGAGTGTCATTTTTTATGTTTATATGAACTTAATTTCTTGATTTTGCTCTCAAAAAAGTGTCACTCTTAGTGTCATACATTTAACAGTTGAATGTCATTCATAAGTACTCTGAAACCTTGAAAATGTCACACCTAAGCACTCTTAAAACGTGGCAACTAGGCAGTCTGTTTTCATGTTGAATAGTGCCTTTCCATTTCTGGTGCTTTACAATAGTTTTAAGATCTTTGTAGAGTTTCTCGTTGCTGAAATGGCTGTAATTTGTTATATATGTTTCCCTCATCTTCGCTGCTTGATTTTTGCTTGCAAGAAAGTGTCACTCATAGTCATT
Organism: Triturus cristatus; assembly: GCF_964204655.1. NCBI lineage: Eukaryota > Metazoa > Chordata > Amphibia > Caudata > Salamandridae > Triturus > Triturus cristatus. The sequence continues at coordinate 1,757,228,563 of NC_140590.1, read as the reverse complement.
GAATGTCACTCATAATTACACTGAAATTATGAAAATATCACACATAAGCAATCTGAAACCTTGGCAGCTATGACTGTGTCACTTTTCTCTCGGGTCTCAGACTATCAGACCTGGCCTGGTGGTAAGAGTAGGAATGAGTGCTATATGATAAGTAAAGCACTCTGAATCAGATGTTCTGTATCGACTTGTTATCTTTTATGTGAACATTTACTGTTGTAAAGTGTTCTGATAACTTTGGATCTAGCTATTGCTATATAATATTCTCAAATAAGTGGTTTCTGATGACTATTTCTGCATAATTTGAGAGTTGCGAGTTTGGGCTGGTTTTTGGGCTGAAACTGGTCTGGTTGGGCTTATTTTGGGCTTATATTTGAGCGGCTTTGGGCTTGAGACGGGTCTAAAAATCTGGCAACACTGTTTGTGAATGTGAGTGCTCCTCACTCACATGCACAGTCAGACCACCATCTTCTGGACTCCTGCTCTGAGTGCTCTCCCCCGTCTCCCCTGCATGCACTTTGAGCTGACATGCGCACTTTCACCCGCCCGGCCCGGGAATGTACACAGACGAATTGGAAGCTATCAATTCGTCTGCTTATATTCCGTTGCCCGAACTGCAGACAGTGAGTGAGCAAGTAGTTTCTTTTGTGAGGCGCCTCCCCAGCGCCCCTACGGACCAGCCACCACTGAGCAGGGCCAGACTGGCTACCGGGCATTTTGGCATGCTGCCGAGATGGGGGCTGATTTCGTTGATGGGGACCTGCGTGTGTGTTGAGTAAATCCAATAGTCTTGAGTGGAATTAAAAGAAGATTTAATCCATTGGTAAGAAAAAGGAAGCACCGCTGGTTACACAGCTTCCAGCTCCAGCAGCACTCCAACAACTGTCGCCTCTTGGTTCATGGGACCGATCACATGTTCTATTCTAGAACACTGTGATCGTGCCATGAACCAAAGGGTTTATAAAATAACATGATCTCGTGCATGCAAGCACGAGATAAACAAAGGAACAGGTTATTACATGTAACACATCTTCCCCCCTAAAGTAAAATAAACAAAAATTTAAAACATTTAATACACAAATCTGTTTCTGATAAATGAAACAAAATCAGCCATCCACCCTGGTTTTTTCCGCTGTCGCTTTCTAGAATCTGCATCACATTCCTCATCATTGGAAACATTCACAAATTCGGCATTGCTGATAGGACAATTGACAAGATCTTCATCTTCGAAATTGTCAACCGACTTTGTTTCATCCACAGAATTGGAATAAATACTTCTGTCCCCTTTGAGAACAGCAATCCTACTCAAATTCCAAACTTTATTATTGGTAAGTTTGACAGAGTTCTTAAGTACCTCCTTTATTTCAAAAGGACCCATAAATTGGCTTTCACCTTTTTTGACCCTCCAGGGTTTTTTTACTTTAACAAGCATCCCTACATTAACAATAGGATCATTAACAGACCCTCTTTTCTTATCATACCGTTCTTTATTAACATCATGATTTTTGATGAGGTTTTCCTTTACAATCTGAAAATCTAAACTAGACATGGTGGACGGGGCTAACCAAGCAGGATTGCATTTGGTTCTTGGAAGTCTACCCCTCATTATTTCAAATGGGGAGTAACCCGTCATAGCATTAGTGGAGGTTCTGTACATCCAGACCGTTTTTAAAATTTGTAGTTCCCATTTATCATTTCCAATTCCCGTAACTTGGATAGCACTTTTGAGAACCCTGTTAAACCTTTCAATGACACCATTACCACTAGGGTTGTACAGAGAAGTGGTACAATGAATTATGCCTACTCTATTGAAATACGCTTTAGCTTTATTAGATAGAAATTGAACACCATTATCTGTGATTAACCGCACTGGTAACCCCTCCTCAGTGAAAATTTCGTCCAGAAACAATAAAACCGAATCAGTGTCCACCTTATCTACAATTTTGACCACCGGCCATTTAGAAAAAACATCAATGGTAGCAAGAACAAATTTAGAGCAAGGACCAACAGGACCCATAATATCCATGGCAATAGTATGCCAGGGAAAATCCGGAATGTTATGTTCACCTAAATTAGGTTTGAGAGTAACCAAAGTCTTGTCAGCATTCGCACAAATGATGCAATTCCTGATAATACGTTCAATAAAAACATCCATGCCTGGCCACCAAAAATTGTTTTTCACTTTTTGCTTGGTCCGGACAATGCCACAATGACCCTCGTGACCATGAGAAACGATATTATGTCTTAATTTGCATGGAGGAATGGCACGATCACCTCTTTTTAACACGCCATCCACCAAAGAAAGTTCATCCTTGAACTCCCAAAAACCTCTAAGGTCGGAATCAATGTTCTTTTTATTCGGCCAACCTGATAAAATGTACCCCTCCACTTTTTTAAAAATGGGATCACTTTCAACTTCCTTAAACCAAACCTTTCGGTCAATTGGTGAAAGATCTTCATCATGCACTAAAGCAATATGATAATCATCCCACTCATTGTATGTGCTTTCTCTCAAAGGCAAAGGCATTCTTGATAGAAAGTCAGCCGTTACATTATCTTTTCCAGGAACATACACAATGGTGTAAATAAAATCCTGAAGACGCATAGACATACGAGCTATGCGTGCTGAAGCTTTCAACATGCCTTCAGTGGTTAAGAGGCGTACTAAAGGTTTATGGTCACTTCTCAGTAAACACTCCTTGCCCCACACAAACACCCTGAAATGCTCAAGCGCCCAGACGCACGCTAAAGTTTCTCTTTCTATAGTAGAATATTTCTCTTCAGTAGGTGTGAGTGCCCTGGATGCATGCGCAATGATGTGTTCATACCCATTATTAGATTTCTGGGACAGCACTGCTCCTAAACCCTTCGAACTAGCGTCTGTAGTGATAATACTAAGGAGCGAAGGATCAAAACCTGAAAGTGCAGTAGCCGTACAAATGGCATTCTTGACATCATTAAATTCAGTCTCGCAATCTTTACACCACAAAAATTTGCTTTTGTTTTTAATCAATTGTCTTATGTTAAATGTACGACAAGAAAAATTTGGCACATATTTTGAATAGAATTCGGTAAGACCTAAAAAAGATCTAACGTCATCCTTGGATTTGGGATGAGGAGCAGATCTAATAGCCTCAACCAAATCATTTTTAGGTTTGACTCCTTCCTCACACAATTCATGACCTAGGTAAGTCACTGACTTCACTCCAAATTTACATTTGGAATATCTAATTGTCAACCCATGGTCAGAAAGAACTTTGAGTACATTCTCCAGTGCTGACAAATGCAACTGGAACGTACTACCAAAGACAAGAATGTCATCTTGAAAACAAATCGCATTTTTGCAATTTTTGAGAATATCCTGCATTACGCGTTGGAAAATGGCAGCGGCAGACGCCAAGCCAAAAGGCATTATGTTGTATCTGAAACATCCAAAAGGAGTGATAAATGCTGTGTAGTCCTTGCTATTCTCATTTAATTCAATTTGGTGGTACGCTGCTGATAGGTCAATTGTAGAAAAAAACTTTGCCCCCCCAACGCTACTCAGCATTTCAGAAATGCGTGGTAGAGGAAACTGATCAATAATGATGTTATTATTCAGATGGCGTAGATCAATACATAACCTAATTTTCCCATTGGCACGTTTAGCAACGACAATGGGCGAAACCCACTCAGAAGATTCAATTCGCTCAATGATGCCATCTTTCACTAATGATTCTAACTCTACTTTAACTTCCTCACGGACAGCTAGAGGAATGTTGCGTGCTTTATGAATTCTTGGACATGAATCTTTTTTTAAACGGATCTCGTGTTTAAAATTGTTTAATTTGCCAATATCAGTGCTGAAAACACTGGGAAATTTTTGTAATAAGAGTGCACTAAGGCCATTAGACTCATCAACTACCATGACTGGTTCAGAACTATTGGGGTTAAGAATAATATCTAGTCTGCCCTGATCGAACCAACTCAAGACAGAAGGTCCTTTTTTAGACACGTATAATTTGGTGGTGCACTCCCTATTTTTGAACCTGAAGATGAGCGTTCTATAACCCAGAATGTCAATTCTTTCACCTGAATAACCCTCTGGACTGATGTCCGTCAACTCCAACGTGCTACCTAGTTTTGGCACGAATTGCGATTTCCATACATTCTCATTCACTATGGAGTAAGGGGAACCTGAATCAGCATACATCTTGGTATTAACACCCCCGATAACCATATCACACAAAGGTTTTTTTCTGATGACTGAATTGTCAATATTCAGAATAGGATTATCTGAGTCCTTAATATTGAGAAGATAAGAACATACCTCACTGTAATCGGAGCTAGGTTCTTCGCCCTCACTATCATCAGTTTGATCAATACACTTTACTTTGTTGTTAACCTTCTTTTTGTTGCAAGCTTTAGAAAAATGACCAATTAAACCACAATTAGAACATTTCTGCTTGATAGCTGGACAAAGTTTGAAATTAGCCAAATGGGTTTTACTTCCACATCTATAACACCTCAAATTATCTTTTTTTCCCTCATTCTTATTCTTAAAAGAGCTAGAGGTTTTATTAGATTTAACGTCCTGTTCTTTGAAGCGAGTTTTAGCATTAACTTTAGCGATAGTGTCTTTATTGGCACTACCAGATTCCCCCTTGACCTGTTTTGCGCTTCTGCATGACATTTCAGATTTTCTTACGATGGCTAGGATATTCTCCAGATCCGAATCCCCATTGACCCATAACCTTTCTTGAATAGTATCATTGTTAGCATGCATTACTACCTGATCTCTAATGAGTTCCTCTTGTAAATTGCCAAACTTACAATCTAAAGACAAAGTTTTCAAAATGGAAACGTAACTATCCACAGATTCATCTGTGAGCTGTTTCCTTTGAAAGAATTTGTACCTTGAAATGCCAACACAAACTTTAGGGGAACAGTAGCGATCAAAATCTGAAATAGCTTTTTCAAAAACATTACCATCACCACTGCTTTCTACTCTGGGTAATTGATTAAACGCTTTGAGTCCTTCAGGACCCAAAGAATGCAAGAAAATGCCTTTTTTTTCTGGAGGTTTCATTTTACCATTGGAATCTAGCGTCTCAATATAGTTTATGAAATACGCTTTCCATTCAACCCAAGGCATACAAGGAGAGCTACCAGCTGACCAATAAGGTTGGGGAGGAGCAAGAGTATAACCTTGTGCACACATGTTAATATTTTACAGAAAGAAAAAACTGTAAGTGTAAGCTATAAGTACCAAATAAAGGACTGTAAATGCACAAAAGCAAAAAAGATAACGTTCTTATATCTAAAACACACTTCAAATTGTCAAAGAAAACATTTAAAAGGAGAAAAAAAATTGAAGGAATCACCCCTGAAGACTTTGAAATGCAAAGAAGAAAGATATCTTACATGCAAAATAAATTACCGTTTTAAACCACTAGGTGGCATAAATGGTTAAACCAAAATCAAACAGAAAATAATATAAGTAACAATCTGTTTCACGAATACGAACCAAACCGGAACAGAATGAATTAGAATACTGTTCGATGGTAATCCTTTCACAAGGGTGAATCAGTCTCCTTAATGATGATATATTTTTTTTAATATTATAAAAAAAACGAACGAACAATACTGAATCAGGTAGACAGAATGAAGAAATCCGTAGGCTGTTGAAGTTCTGCCGATCTACGAGTAGCGTGGCACGTGACCTCACGACGCATACGCCATCACCGTGGTTACGTAGTCAGCGATGGAAGAAGAAAAGAACTCTGGACGGAGTTTCAGACCTTCTGTTTTTAGGTCTACCTAGCAGCGCGCATGCGCTGCTCTGCGAGGCATGGGGTATCTACTCTGGTGCCTTAGACCACGCCCACCACTTTCAATTTATTCCATCCTATGCCAGTCAAAATTGCTTACTTTTCTTTGGCGAAACGCTGCTTATTGTCCCGCCTTTGGGTGCGTTGTGACTTTGGTGGCGACTGCCCCAGTCACAAGTCGCCTTATTCATTGCTTAACATAGTGCGTGTTTGGCACACTCCTTTTTTTATGTTGACTGGTCCAGCGATGTGCCTTGTTGTTTGCCTGCCTCTAATTGTGTGTGCGCCATTTCATCTTTCGTCAGCCTGCTGGCTGTCATTCATAACTATAATTTATGTACATTTCATAGTGGCGATGGGGGAGAGTACGCATCTTTAACAAGCCTGTTATTATTATCGATTTTTTTAGAAACGCTATTTTTCCAGTTGGACTGATTTTCACGCTGGTTTTGGAAGGTACGATAAACTGCGAGCTATTCAACTATTTTAGGATGCACTTCAAACCTGTGTTTCCCTCTCTGTTGCCAGTCTCTCCCAGTACGCCAAAAAGAAAATGAAATATTTTACTAAAGTTTTTTCTCAGCGCTTTAAAATAGCTTAGGTTCAATGTAAATGTGAATAAAAGGGCGTTTTTTAAAATAAGAAAACGCCTGGCTGTGAAGACCCACGCTCACTATCAATTTCTTCTAAAAACTGATGGGGTAAAAAAGTTGATTTTTTTTTTGTATATCATGGGATCAAATTTAAGGTGATTTTGGGATGCCTGGAGTCTTCACAAATCCTAAATGTTCTGAGGGCATGGGTGCCCGTTGCTGCATTTAAGTGGGTGTTTCTCTACTCATGCACCCCACTCCCCTCCTATTTGCCCTCTTCCCCCTCCTCGGAAAAGAGCTTGGTATTAAGACATGGCCCACGGGGGTAAAACACACATGCATACACACACACACACACACACACACAGACACACACATATACAGGCACACACACAGGGGCACACACAGGCACACATACACACAGACACAAACACAGAAACACACACAAACATGCACACAGACACACGCACACACACAGACACACACAAAAACACAAACACACACACAAACACACACCCAAAGGCCCCAGGTAACTTCACGAACATGGCTACTTACCAATACAGATGTTTTAAAGGGACCTTGTGATCTGCTTGAAACAGGCCCTAGGCGCTTTACACAACATGATGTCATATGGGGATCCTCGAGACAGGCGAGCTGAGTGCTTCAGGAGATACCCGTGTTATGTTTTGGATTCAAAGATGTGTACAAAAGTCACTAGGCACATGGGCACAAGTCTGCATTATGCCCAGACGTTTTGTTGCATCCTCATCACACACACAGCCCCCCAAAAGGCCGTGAGTGGGAACAGGCGGCTTCCGTTCGATGCCGGACAAACCACTAAAGACGCAACAACTCACAGAGTTCAACGGACTCATTTAAAACCAGCACAACCGCACAAAGAGGGACACATTGAAATATCAAAACATGCAGGAACGCTGAACATGCACAACTGAAGGCAATCTGTAAAAAGCATTATAAAGCAGAAAAGCGCAATGCTCAAGCGTGTGACAGTGCACACACAGTACATGAAACAGATTGCTGTACCTTGGAGGGCCACATGGAAGATACAACAGGACACAGAGTAGAAAACGATACATCAAAGGTACAGAAGAAAGAACTGCTGCAGAACTCTAGATACGGTAATTAAATTAAATACAGAGCAGTAAAATACAGCTGTACGCAGGGACCTGTCGTTAAACACGGCGTCCAATAATCATGGAAAAACAAGAACAGAAGCACAGCAAAACAAGCTGTGATAATACTCCATACGGAATAAGGCTGGGGACTACGGCTCCCAGCATACTCATGGGCCCATCCATATGAACTGCATCCCCCAGCACACTCTACAGTCCATCCATATGGACTGCGGCCCCCAGCACACTGTACACTCCATCCATATGGACTGCGGCCCCCAGCACACTCTACAGTCCATCCATATGGACTGCATCCCCCAGCACACTCTACAGTCCATCCATATGGACTGCGGCCCCCAGCACACTCTACAGTCCATCCATATGGACTGCATCCCCCAGCACACTCTACAGTCCATCCATATGGACTGCATCCCCCAGCACACTCTACACTCCATCCATACGGACTGCGGCCCCCTGCACATTCCATCCATATGGACTAAGGCCCCTAGCACACTCTGTGGCCCCCAGCACACTCTATCCATACAGACTACGGCTCCCAAACACTCTACAGTCCATCCATATGGAGTGCGGCCCCTCGCACACTACAGTCTATCCATATGGACTGAGGCCCCCAGCACACTCTACAGTCCATCCATACGGACTGAGGCCCCCAACACACTCTACAGTCCATCCATATGGACTGAGGCCCCCAGCACACTCTACAGTCCATCCATACAGACTGCGGCCCCCAGCACACTCTACAGTCCATCCATATGGACTGCGGCCCCAAGCACACGCTGCAGTCCATCCATACGGACTGCGGCCCCCATTAAACTCTACGGCCCCCGGCACACTCTACTCTCCATCCATACGGACTGAAGCTCCCAGCACACTACATGTCCATCCATCCAGACTGCGGTCCCCCGCACACTCTACACTCCATCCACACGGACTGCGGCCCCCAGCACACTCTACACTCCTTCAATACGGACTGAGGCCTCCAGCACAATCTTCAGTCCATCCACGCAGACTGAGGCCCCCCAGCACACTCTACAGTCCATCCATATGGATTGAAGCCCCCAGCACACTCTACAGTCCATCCATATGGACTGAGGCCCCCAGCACACTCTACAGTCCATCCATACGGACTGAGGCCCCCAACACACTCTTATAAGGTCCCAAAGGCGAGACCTATTGGCTATGCCAGTGCTTGTTTATAGAGCTCTACACTTCGTTATGCTGGTGTGTTGCCTCTTCGCACTTTACCACTGCTGATCAGTGCTAAGTGCAAGCACTCCCTCTGTAAATTGTGATTATATTTGACATATTTGATTTACTGGTAAGTCTCTAGTAATGGGCACTCTGCATGCCCAGGTCCTGTAAATCAACTGCTACTAATGGGCCTGCAGCACTGATTGTGCCACCCACACAAGCAGCCTTTCAAATGTGTCTCAGACCTGGCATTGCAGTGTCTGTGAGTGCAGTTTTAAACTGACATGTCGACCTGACAAGTGCACCAACTTGCCAGGCCCAAACCTTCCCCTTTTCCTACATGTAAGGCACCTCTAAAGTAAGCCCAAGGTATCCCCATGGGTACGGTGTAGTGTATGTGATAGGTAGGACATGTGATGGTGGGTTTTACATGTCCTTATAATGAAATACTACAAATTTCGTTTTTCACTATTGAAAGGCTATCTCTTCCATAGGTTAGCATTGGAGCTGCCTTGTAACATCCTACAATTGTAACTCTCAGTTGGAAAGCGATAGCAATTTGGAGTTTGGGCTCCATGAGCTCAGGATTTAAAAATACATCATTTAGTGAAGGTGGTTTTTAAACTGTGTTTGAAAATTGCACTTTTAGAAAGTAGACTTTCTTGCTTTACCATTTTGTGTGCCTCTATCTGCTTGTGGAATCCACATCTGGTTTAGGATGACAGACACCGTTTGTGCATTCACTACAGACACTCACACAAAGGGAGTTGAGGTGTGCCTTGCATATGTGGATGGGCCTTCCTGAGCTAGAGTGGTAGGCGGATCTGTCACCTGACCCTGAATAGGGCTGTGTCTGCCTTTCACAATGCTGTCTCCAGCCCTGTAGTGTGGCTGGACCAGGAAGGGCACAATTAGTTCTACTAAGCAAGATAGACTTTCTTTACAAAGACTTCAAAAGGGGTATAAGCATTGGACCTAAAACTCCACACTTTTAGAACACGTCTGAACTAAGAGGACCCTGCCAAGAAGAGTTGCCAGGAGGAGTACTGCTTCTTTGCTGTGTGTTGCTTTGCTGGGTTGGCCTGCAGATGTTGCTTCTGCCTGTGGGCAGTGGAAAGGACTGGACCTTTACTTTGCTGTATCATGCAGAAGATTCTCCAAGGGATTTTTTTTTATTTTTTTTTATTCCTCATATACCAAGATGGGCATTCCTGATGGGAGGCCACCACCTCTCTCCACCAATTAACGTAACCAAGCCTTGATATTGGAGACCGGTGTGGAGAGAGAGAGGCTCATACCCTCAAGCGACCACTGTTTTTAATGTCCACTCCTTTTCACGCTACCAGATAACCCAGCGCTATTTTGGAGGGATAAGACCAACAGTGCCCAGGTGAAATCATTGGAATGTTCTTTATCTATTCCGCCATGCAACAAGTGATGCCCAGATTTTTCCATAACTATTTCCGTCGCAAGCCATATCAGATTCACTAGTGTATATTATATGTTTCAGGCATTCTGTGAAAGTTGGAGCACTTATGTTTTTCCAGGCTCTGCATATCTCTCGTCTTGCCAGGATAATAACATAGAAAATAAATTTAGATGTCGGATCATTAAGATGGTAATCCGTGTGCAGACCGAACATAATCATTTCTGGAGTGACTTCAATATGTTTATGTAATACCTCAACTAAAAAATCTCGCACCGTGGCCCAGTAGCTTGCTATCTCAGGGCAATCTATAAACATATGGCAATCGTCGGCTGCAGGCATTTTACATCTTGGGCAATGATGGCATAAGCCTGTTATCTTTGTTAGCTTTTTTGGGGATATATAAGCTCTATATGCAGTATATAAATGGTTTCTTTTAAGTGCAGCTAATTTAACCACCGCATGTAACATGGTAAAAGAATCTCCCCATAATTCCATGAGATTAAAGTCTGAGTTTATAACATTGCCCCAAAGTTTATACAGTTCGGATTCTGTTATTGCTTCCACCTCTAGGATGGCCCAGTACCAAAAAGATACCTCCTGCTTCCATCTGCCACTCCTGGATACATAATCAAATTGAGGGTTCAGTGATTCGAATTCCCAGGATTTAGTTGCCCACCATCCTGACAGCTGATAGTATTTATACCTTGATAGCGTTCCACCTGTCAGGCAAGATAAGGAATCCCAATTCAGGAGCTGCGAGTCTTTCTGCAGATCCTGCCAATAAACAAGCCCGCCACTCTAAGAGGACGAGATAATCCTCCAAGGGATTGAAGTAGAGCTTGTTTCCTGTTAAGAAGTCTCAGGGACACAAAGACTTACCTGCAGCATCCTTGAATTCCTCTGCTGGGAATTCTGACCTGCCAAGTGGTGCCAATTCCAGTTCTGGCCACTGGATGTGTTTTGCTGAGCTGCAAACCTCATGAAAATGTTTCCAGATGCAGACTGATGCTGATGTCTATACCGACGCCATGGTCACCGCTCATTGGGTGAGTGCAACACTGACAGCGACGATACCGCAGCCCCAACGCCATCGCCGCATCAACATCAACTTAGTCTTCGAGGCCACTGCCTGAATCCAGGCCAAGGGCACTGCTTGTGGTGTGCATGAAGCAATGCCCAATGCAGACTGATGCCAGCGCCTCCCTCACACCATCGCAGAGTCGATAACCGACGTGGGTTACTGCCTGATGCCGCACCGTCATAAGGAACCACTGCACTGCCACTGCGTCCTCTCCCCTGCAACAGTAAGGAATAGATGCCTCGCCTCCCCTCCCCTGCATAGCAATAAGGAACCTACGTCTCATCACCCCTGTGGCAGTACTGCATCACCTTCCCGACGGCGTGCAACACCTTTGCTTGTATCATCACAAGAGGTACTCTGTCTCTGGGGGTCTGTGTGGCTCCGTGGCCGGCCCGCACGCCTTACAGTTAGCGCCGTACTTTGGAATTGTACCTGTCACGACATCGCGATAGCTCCAGTTGGAGCTATTGCTTGCTGGGAAGTGCATGGAAGGAACCTCCTAAAAGTTATATTGAGTTCTGTATGTTGGATGTTTGTTGTTTTGGTCTTGTTCAGTTAAGATAAAGATACTTTAATTTTCTAAACTAGTGTGGTGTCCATTTGTAGTGTTTTCACTGTGTTACTGTGTGTTATGTACAAATGTTTTACACACTGCCTCTGAGATAAGCCAGAGTGCTTGTGCCAAGCTTCCAAGGATGTGAGCAGGGGATATCTTAACTGTGCGATTTCCCTTCCCTGACTAGAAGGAAGGGTCCCTACTTGGACAGGGTGCATACCACTGGCAACTTGAGACCCCCCCCCCCCCCCCATTTTTAACAGTGCATTATAACAAAAACTGGAAATCAGGGTGAAATCGCAAGCTAACCAACCTGTTAGGGTCACTTAAAGAATTGCAATTGTAACTATAATCCAAAGGGACCAACATTGTAAAATCCTGTAGTACACTGGGCTTGCATATCACAGTGGAACCTTGAATATGTACTCCTACTTTATCAAACTGCAAAGAGTAGGAAGGCTGAGTGAATGACCAGTTATTTCAAGGAACCACTTCGCCGACCTCAAATCCTGAAACTAACAGAGTGAGATATTCTGACGTCACTGAAAACAATGGTTTAATCCATGCCTGTAAATCAAGCCATACATTAATTTCAAATCATTTCAGGGGTCCTCACAACAACTGGGCAAATGTCAGTAATGTGCTGTGTTAAAGAATTCTTTGTAAGGAGTGGACATTCACATAGAAGCTCTTGATCTGGGGGCGAGGCAAAGCACATAAGCGTTTTGGATTTTGGGGAGTAGGACTCGAGATATGCATTAGCTCGGAGGGAAGAGGCAGGACACTGGGCACATTTGGAATGAGAGGCAGGACATTAGACTGGTCTTAAATAGGGGATGAGATACCCCCAGGACAGATCACACAATCTCTGACACATGCAGGATGGTATAACAAAGGGTCTCTGTGTCTATACAAATGTGGGACCGCTCTGTCAGCTGATTCTCAATAAAATATGGACACCCTTTGTTTGCCTGAGGACAAATGAGGGAATCCGAGTTGTCTAGTCCCTGGTTTGCTTTACTGAAGGATGGGGAACAGTTAAAGGGGCCCTCGGGGATCTTGCTAAACAAACCCTTTGGAAGAGGCGGTACCGTCAGTATCTGCACATGAGCAGCTTTCATCTCAGCCTTTGCTGGAAGTTCTGAACCCCCACTCTGAATAAAGGAATTCACATGTTCCACTCAGTTTCTTGGTCATCGGAAGGATGCAGGAAATGACGCGGCCAGAGAACATGCGACTGAGCCCATGGTGACAGGACATATTACCAGCACTAATGTCATTCATAGATCACTTGTGACTTGGAGGAGCTAAGATTTGATCAATCTGTATTCAAATGGATGTATTTTCCACACATTGTCTTGTCACTCATTGTTTATCTCCCTTCCTTACCTTGTTACCCAATGTTTATTAGATAGTTGGTGCGTTCTGCCTTAAGAAGAAGATCGTGCTGACAGAGTGCGCTTGGAAGGCCATTTCCAGCACTAAGCTAGTGAATAAAAGCTAAGTTTCTTCAAACACGAACGAGAGTGCATCTTTTTTTAACCAGGAGGTCTACATGCCAACTGTACCACCCTCATGCCAGCCATCACTTCCCTCTTGAGGGTGGGGGTACAAGGCACAGATATCAGGTTCAACAGTCTCGGAGTGTATGTTATGCACTCTTGCACCCATGTGCTAAGTTTGCAATTACTAAGTGCTCCAAGCGCTGCACTTTTTTGGGTTAACGGAGTTGTTGGCCCCAGTGGTACCCTAACAAACACAAACCAGAGCTGGACACCGCATCTGTGCCAAAGGGCATATTTAGGAATAATGAGTTGGTGTGTGGGGTCTGTGCATCAGGTCTGGTTTGAACTGAATGACAGGGCATCCGGTGTGTGCTGAAATGAAAGGCAGGAACGGGGCACAAGGTACCCCGTACACTGGGGCAGAATACAACTGGCACCTCTTTTTGTAAAACTTAGGGGGGTGGTCCTCCTGTTGATATCGCAGAAAGATTTTTGAACCAAGTCAAGAATGGAGAAAGAGGTTTGTGAAACCAAATGTGACGCGTACTGTATAGAAGCCATTTAAAATTAGTTATACCCATTTTAACAAGGAAGACAGAGCCATAAATTATCTTTAAAAGGTATAGTAGAGTGCTTTTGTACTATTCTATTTTGTCATTCATGTAATAAGAAAAATTGAATTAATCTCACACAGAAAGAACGCTTAAATTCAACAAGCACTGGCAAAGCCAATAGGTCTGGCATTGCCCACTAGCCTTTTAACAATTCTTGTTTGGTCATCCTGTTTGCAAACGTTTATTGTTTGGGTATATGCCAGGCACTTATCAGCATTGGTGAGTAAAGTAATAGAATGTATAATATCGTAAAGGTGTTTGGGATGTCAATGAGGTATTTAGGGAGCGTGGTAGAATGCCCATGTCATTATGACTCTGCTATGGTATTGGAGAGGAGACCTTTTCTATAATTGCCTGCGTCTGTCTTGAGGGCCCGTTTGATATTGGAGACTAAAATACATATTGGAAGCCTTCATTGAACCCTGCTGTTGCTTCAATGCTACAGATTCAAAAATACAACATAATTTTGTAAAATCGCGTTTGCCGTGGTGCAAACATATTTACTACCCTCATCAAATGAGCAAAAAACATCGTGCAAATGGATTTGTGTTCTGATCACAGTGCAATGGTACAATGGTACTTTTGGATTTGCATTAATTAATATTCAGTTCAATATAACAGCTAAAAATCTCCCCCTCTACTTGTTTCGATGTCTCACTCACTATCTCACTCTATAACAATGGTACTGTCTTAATTCAAGCTAAAGACACCTGTCTCACTCTTTTTGACCTTCCCTACTCTCCATTCCTGGGACTGGAATCTCCCTTTATTCTTCAACTAACTCCTCTCTTTACTCCCTCTATCCTCCTCCGACCCTCCTGAACTCCTATAGGCTGCTCTCCCCTCTAGCTGACCCTTTGCCCTCCCTCTCCCCTGCTTCCCCATCTCCCATTCTGCCCCCTTCCAAATGGGACACCACCCTCAGCACACCAACCATACCTATGGCCAGCAATCTCCTTTTCCCCTCCGCACCATCCTGGAATTCCGAAGTAACCTCGCCCCCCCCCCCCACCAGGCCTACCACCCCCTTATTTAATCCATCTTTCCAACAGCCTGATCTCCCACGTAACGCTCCGGATTTTCCTCCTTCTTCCCTTCCTTTTCTTTCACCCTACCCGCTCTACCCCCTCCTTGGTTCCTGAATCCTAGACAAACCCCTTTCATCTCTCTTCATCCTACCATCTCTCCAGTAAGGCTGTCAACCCACTACCCCCCCCATGGCAATCTCTTCCTTTTCCCTCCCCCTGGACCAGTAGATCCATACTCTTTCTTCAACTACCCTCTAGGTCAATCCTCCACACTCAGCCTGCTACCAGTCCCCATACACACACACCTCTTAGCTCACATAAAAAGTCCAGCCCCTACTCCTCTCTTCTACTCTAACCTCCTGCCCTTTTATGACTCTCCTCTTTCCCCTTTCCGCATCCCACCCTCACACCCATCTCCTACTAGATTTGAACTCTATACTTCTCCTCTGTTCAACTTCTGCACGGTTAATTTTCTTTCCACCTCTGCTGCACCGATAACCTCTACCAATCACCATCCTCCTCCACCTTTTACTCCTGCACCCCATTACTCCTTCCTCACCCCCACCTCTCCGTGCCCTCCCTCGCTAATTGCACTCCCTCCGGAACTGATCGAGCCACCTAACATTCTGTGTTGAGCCCTTCTCTCCTTAGAAAACAAATTAGGATCTCTCATCTCTATCTCCCAGCTTGAAGCTACCATCTCACTCCGAAGTACTAAGACTTCCACCTTTCCCTACAACCTAATCCCCCTGTCAAGTACTCCCAAGGAGTACCTTGCTCCCACACCCCAAAAAAGCCTCACACAATCTGTCACCTTCAGACATCTCAAATGTATTGGCTAGTTACAAGACTTCTAACGCCATCCCCCTCTCCTCTCCAGATAATTCAAACCTTTGCACTATTCTGACCATTTCCTCTGCCCGAACTAAACATCAGCCGTATTCTACCCTGGCTCCCTCAGTCAGGAACATTATCCCTATCCCCCCTAAAAGCCCTAACACACCCTTCACCAAAACAGTCTTGTCAGAGTTGCGCTGTTTGCTCCACAATTGCAGATCTGCAATCAAACACAAGCTGGAAATTTCAGACACCACCAATCTTCACAATCTTGACATTCTTTTCCTCAGTGAGACCTGGTGCAACGACACCTCTCATACAATGTTTGATCTTCTGCTACCCACTGACTATTCCATCTTTAGAAATGACAGAACAGATAGAGTTGGGGGAGGTGTTGCAGTCATCTTCAGAAACTCCCTACAATTCAACGTTTTTCCCAACATCTCATTCCGTACATTGGAATGCGTTTCCCTGGAGCTTCAAGTGCAACACTGCTTCCCTTTCAGAGTTCATGCCATTTATCTCCCCCTGGTGACTGCTGCTCCTTCTTGGAGGAGTTCACCGAATTCGCCAGTGACCAATACTCTCAAAGTGACAGACAGATTTTTCTGGGAGACTTTAATCTTCACTGGGGCTCTGTGGAAGACTCAGCTGCCAATAGGCTTGCCACTTTTCTCTCAGTAAATGATCTTATCCAACACTGCACAGAATCAACACACTCTAAGGGCTCCATTCTTGACCTTGTTATATCCAAAGCAGATATGCTTTCTATTGCTATCCCTATTTAAGTAGACTTCCTCATTCCCTTCTCTCTGCTCCTATCTCTCTCTGTAACTCTTGGCCAACCTAAAAGGACTACCGCCTGGTTCTGCAACACCAAAAACATTGACCTTGACACTCTTTGCAATTCTGCTATGCTATCTCTTCCAATGTTAGACCCTAATTCTGATGTCAACGATCTTACCTCCCAATGCCTCTCCAGCCTTGCAAACAAAGTTGATAATGTTCCTTCACTTCAAAGCAAAAATTAAAGGCCTATTGATTCTGCATCATGGTTCAATAAATCCTTTTATGAAGAAAGGAAGAACCTGAGAATCCTGGAACAATGGAAACAATCTCCATCCACCAAGATCAAAATACCACAAACACATCTTCCGTGAAAAATCGTTACATTTCAGATGCCTCCTTGACTCAGCCAAAAACAGACCCAAAAAACTTTTTGACCTCATCAAAAATACAAATTTCTCTTCCTCAATCATCAAGCCTGATGATCCTCCAAAGAAAGCAGCAGAATTCACTATATTCTTTGATGAAAAAGTGAAATCACTGGTGGATCAGGTCATTCACCCTACTCCCCTAGAGGAGCGCAAATCCATAGACATCTGGCAGAACTTTGACGTCATCTCTGAAGCTGCCCTCTTCAAAAGCATTCTCGAAACAAAACACTCTAATCATTCATTCGACCCCATCCCTAGTGATATCTCCATTAACTTCTAAACCCACACTCTTTCCTATTGGACCAGTCTGGTTAACCTCTTACTCAGTCAAGGCTTCCTTCCTGTGGCCCTTAAAACAGGACAGGTTACCCCACTTCTTAAAAACCCCTCCACTGATGCAAATGACCTCAACAACTTCCGCCCCATCACCAACCTCCCTTTTCTTCCGAAAATCACAGAAAGATGTGTAGGGAAACAACTTTCCCTACATATCAAGGATAACAATCTTCTCGACAAATTCCAATCTGGCTCCATGCAAGATTACAGCAATGAAACAGCCCTACTGCAAGTGATTGACGACGCCCTTCATGCTCTTGACTCGGGGGAGTCTTGTTTTCTGATTCTTCTAGACCTTTCTGCAGCCTTTGACACTGTTAATCACAACACTCTCCTGAACACCTTAAAACAGAGAATGGGCTTGGATGGCACAGTGCTTAAATGGTTTGCTTCATTCCTCTCAGATAGATCTCAAGTGATTAAAATATCTAACAGCCTTTCGTCTTCAATGGCGGTAGGTCAAGGCGTCCCTCAAAGATCTATCCTCGCTCTTACTATGTTCAATCTTGATTTGGAACCTTTTGGAAATCTCCTTACTAAATCTGGGATCCGTTACCACCTCTATGCTGATGACACCCAAATCTACCTTAAGATGTCTTCCGCACACAATATCTCAATCCTCAACACTACTCTCAACTCTATCCAAAACTGGATGTCAGCTCATTAACTCCATTCTGAATCCTTCCAAAACTGAATTCCTCCTTCTCTCTACCTCACTTTCTCTTCGCCCTGTTCAATCTTGGATGGCTAAGCTGAATTTACTCAACAACAAACCTATTGTTGTCAACAGCGCTAAATCTCTTGGTGTCATACTAGACAAAAGGCTCAATCTACACTCCCACATCACTTCCATTGCAAAGAATGCACGTTACCAACTACACCTTCTCTGGGGGATTCGACATTTCTTTCCAGAGCAAGACATAAAATCCTCGGTCCAATCTCTGGTTCTCTCTAGATTGGACTATTGCAACTCTCTCCTTGCTGGCCTCCTTAAATCCCACCTTTCCCCTCTTAAATCTGAACTTCATTCAGCAGCTCGTTTTGTTTTTGGGGCCAAAAGAAATGCTCACATCACACCCATACTGTTTTCTCTTTGATGGCTTACCATTGAAGCAAGGCCAATCTACAAGACTGCCTGCATCACCCACAAAGCCCTGCACACTTCCTCCCCTCGATACCTGGCAAGTACACTTAAAATCTCTGGAGGCTCTAGACCTAACTGCTTGAGCCCCCTACCTTCAAAGAAGAAAGATCCATGGCTTAATACTTCTCAGGCAATGTAGTTAGAATCTGGAACTCGCTTCCTCCATTTCTCCGTACCACCACCTCTACCTGGACTTTCAAAACAAACCTCAAATCTCTTCTCTTACAAACACCCTTCCAGAATTAATACATCCCTTTTCATGCCCCTCAAGGCCGCTTGGCATTCTCCTGATGTTCTAAGATTTTACAATGCTGTAAATATGTTTTCTATGCCTGTGCTAACGTAATCCCATTTTTTTGCTGTTGCTGTGATTGCCATCTCTTATTTTATTTTACTTTTTCAACTATCCCGTTTGTATCTGTAGCGTGTAAATTTGGGTAAATCTCCTCATGTTACGTACTTGATTCTATTGTAAGGCGCTCTGACACCTTTGGGTTAAGTCCGCTCTATATAAAATTTCATAAAAAAATATTAAAGCTAGGGGTGCTTCGGGTTGAGCGAATGTGGTATACTATTATGCTTTCTTTTTTTTTGGGGGGGGGGGGTCGAGACAGAAAAGGTGCGTTTTGCTATTAATACAATGTTAACAAACAAACAAAAAATGTCCAAGCTTTGGTTTCCTTGCAATATCTGCAAATATTATCCAGGCACAATGTTAGTTAAACACTTAGGGGCAGATTTACAAGCCCGTTGTGCCACTTTTGCGTCATTTTTAACATGGGAAAAAGGACGCAAATGTGGCGCATGGGACTTGTAAAGCTGCCCCTTGTATTCCATAAATTATGACTAGAGCCAGCAACAGCCACTAGGTGTCACACGCCCACCGTCAAAGATGCCCGCTTACCAGGTGCGAACAATGAAGTGAAGGTTTTGATACTCACCTATGATGTACGCAACGAGACCCGCTGTGACGATGAACAAAACAGCTGCCAGCGCCAGCGCCACGTGGAATCGGTTCACTCGATTCAACGCTTTCATCACACTGGTGGTAGTGGACGCATGACCTACAAAAGAAACAGATGTCCATCCAGTTAACGCAACGCAAAATTCTGAGTTCTTTCAGCCATTTTAGGTGTGGCCTGAAGAGAGCTCAAAGCTGTCTGTTGTTTAGGACCTGGCATGCTGTATGGTCTGACGTGAGGTGTTCGGGCTAAACGTTGTGGTGTCTTTTAATTGGGCACGTTCGTCGCCTCTGAACCCAGAACTTTAAATATGAAAGTATAGTGCATGATAAACTCAGACATTTAAAAAAAATGATCATACACAGGTGAGTTTATCTGTGTTATATTTAAATATGTTATGTTCTTCAAGGTGTTTTGGGCAACGTGAGTGCGTGCGGCAGCGGAAATGGCGATACAAGACACCAAACCGCTTGCCAATGAATCTCGAGTTTCCTGGATCGGGTGCCTTTATTCTCTCGGCCCCATGGGAACTTTGGAGCCACCCAATTTCATTACTTCAGTAGGCGCAGGGCACAAGTCCTAAACAAGCCAATAGGTCTCGCCTTTGGGACCTTATAAGTGTTTAGTCATGCAACAGTTGATATTGTTGCACCAAGGATATTGTGCTTCATTAAATATAATATATGCAGATGCGCAGAATCTCATACACTTTGTTTTTTTTTTTACCATTGTTCTGTGTGAGGAGGGACCATGACTCACAAGACTCCCTTAGCAATCCTAATAAATTAACATATTACGCTCTGCACCTCTTCATACACAGGTTATACTATGGCGTTGTTTCGTGTTGCTCTGGGGTAAGCCACCTCGCTGTGTCTGGAAATTGTAAATCTGTGAAATGTGTAACCCAAACGTGTAAATTCCATCTTGATGCACACAATGTTGGATCTGTGGCCCCTGTCCCACAATTATTGTGCAGCTAGGATCGCTATGTAAACACCGACGCATAAGTCCTGACAGGGCGAGCGTCTCTGAGCTCTGTCACTGAAAGTGCGCATTAAGTGACCAGCACTTCAAATGGGCCGGTACCTGCGCGTCTTTAATTTGAAAGAAAGGGAGTACCGGCACTTCTCAGTAACAAGCAGTTACTCTAAACAGTGAGTACCAGCAGTTCCGTATTTCCATTTAAAGCACTGTATTAGTTAGTGGGTGTGTGGCGCGGTGCAACAGGCAGCGCCGAAGAGACAAACGCGAGTTGTGCCGGAAGGCGGAAGCGCTGTAAATATAGACACCTGTCTCTAATATATCTCACTTTTAAGAGGAATCCGGTAAGAGGCTCGAACACACGCATAAGGTAGATTGATGTATGTATGCCCGTGTGTGCTGTAAGGTACACTAGTTACACGCAAATATATCAGTTGGCATTTGTTTTATGTAAAAATGTATGTATTTAGAATGTAATGAAATTCAATGTAACTAAGAGATATTTCGACACACACACACACACACAGTGATGTGCAGTGTGTAATATGTAAATGTATTACCATTGTTCTATGAGGGAGGGGACTTAACTCTGCTGGGAGGAAGGCATGAGCTGGTGGCTCGCGACGCCCTCCCCTCCCTCAACAACGGTAATGATTTTTCCGTATATTTGGTCTGCATTGTGGTTATGCGGAGTTTGGCCATGGCGCTGTCGGATTACGTCATTTGAATCTATGTTTCTTATTACACGTTTTATGAGTAACATATTTATTGGGCCCATCGATTGTCGCTGGTGTGTTGTAAACCAGGGTTTTAAGTGGAATGAAAAAACTAGGGGGTGGGGGTTCTAAAAGGGGCGTGGCCGGTGTAATTAGGGCGTGGCTTAAAAAGTAAGCTACAAATATATGTTTAGCATAGTGTGCCGCCGGACCGAATAACCATTAACTATGGCTTTGTTGGATATAATATTGAAAATGCTTCAGTTCTGAAATGATGAGGCTGTGAAAGAACTGTAAACAGTCTCTTTAAAGTTACATCAAAGGCAGTGGAGGGTGGTACCCTGCAGAGTCTAGATTTTTTTTCCCCTCATTCTGAGGGCAAAAATGCAGAGCCGGGTAGGGACCCGTCTCAGCACCTGCTTTTCCGAACAGCCAGCGCAGAGCACTGGCAGGGCCAGGCCCACTTAAAGCCCTGTTTGTAAACATACAACTTTATGTATGAATGAATGCCCAGTTGTTTACATCCATAGCCGTGTTTGTGTGTGCGCGCTGTCTGTGTGTGTGCAGTCCCAGCTGTCCTCCGTATGCCTTAGGCGGGGCTCTTTGACCACTATTGCAAACTGTTTGCATCTATCTGCAGGTTGATCACTCGATCCGCAGAGAGCACAGATGTGCCTGGCTGCCTCGCGCCACATGCGCGTTGACACATATGCAGTGTGGCTCGCGTGCAGGTAGTCATCGTGCACGTTTACATTGCATCTTTATTCAGTATCTTCCGCTGCTCCCTTGTGGCTGCAGGTTTTGTAAGTATGCCATCTGGGACCCCCCCACACACACCACAGGATAATTGTATTTGTTCGCAATCATTAGGGAAGTAAAAATAATTGTAAATTAGATTTTTTTTAATGAGAAAAGATTCATTGACAGTGGTAAAGAATAACATTGCGCTTCCAAAAAAGAAACACAATGTAGCGTGCATTTTGAGAGAATGTGTTTTTTGAGCAATGCCAGGAATTGCTTTTGCTGCACAAAAGCCATTTGATAGACCGCGTGCACATTCAGACATGGCTTTAACAGAACGAAGCGTAACTGTTTTCTTTTGTTTACGTGCAAATGGTTTTCGTACGTGGAAATGATTTGCCTACGTGCAAATTTTTTTTTTTTTTTTTTTACCAGAAAAGTGTAAGGCACTTTATAAATGGTATTTATTTTGTGTAAATAGTGGGATAGAGCAACCCATCTGACATTGTTATAGCGCATGCATATCTCCTAAACAGAGTCTGAACAAAGTGAAAAGCTGCTTCTCATAAGTATGTGTGAAGTGCTAACAAGGTGTGAGCCTTTGTTTTCCCCTCTGCCGCACGTGCATCTAGATGTGAGGCTCCTGATTGCTGCCAGCCAGGAACCTTGAACAAAAGGAGCTCTGATGACCTCTCAGATTCGGCCTTTGTTATGGGCCCAGCAGGAGTCTGAACTAAAAAAAAAAAAGCCCCCTCCCGGCCTGCAGGTTGCTGGAATTAAAAGCAGACAACTGTGCAGGCGCTGCTGAATGTCTCCCCAAATTACACCGGCACAAATTCTGCATATTTTTTAGTGGGGCCCAACTTTTTGGCGTCCACCCTGTGGAAATAGTGGAGGACACTCGTGCCCTCAGTAGGGGCTACCTCCGACCACCCTCTCGGGGATGGGTCGCGTCGCCCAAGCACGTACATTAAACACTATATATATATATATATATATATATATATATATATATATATATATATATATATATATATATATATATATATATATATACATAGTTTATCCTACAAGAGCGATAGTGAAAGAAAAGTTGCGGCGTCACGAGCTGAGCTGTCGAGTGGTTCATGTCTCGGCGTCGGGTCAACGTCCTTTGATTCTTGGGATATCTCTTCAGCCCCCCCCCCCCCCCCCGGCTATTTTTTCGGTTTCGGAGTTTTAGAAGGCCCAACGTCCGCCAGTCTGTGATGCCATACTCATTACAAGCCAGACCCACTTCCAACAGGCACAGTGTGTGCTCCGATCCTTTCCCCGCACACCCTTCAAGCGCAATGCTGGTTTGGTGTTCACACCCAGAAATGCTACTTGTCACCGACGCCCTTTGATCTTTGTTCTGAAAGGAGGTTCAGCCTGAAGTCTCAGACGGGCGGTAAAAGCCCTACAAGCAAGGAGAACTACAGGCAGCCCAGCCAGCCCGCTCCCCACTAAAAAGGTGACTGTAAAAAAACAAGAGTCTTTCTCCGACGTGTGCTACCGTGTGCTGTGGTGAGTAAGCGTGAAAGGTTGGCACGGAGTGCTGGGGGGAGGGGGGGAGGACGGGGCGGGCATTGGCTCACCTGGGAGTGCGTTGAGGGTCCTTTTATCCTTTTCCCCCTGGGTGCAGTCCCCGTTCAAGGTCGCGAGCTCCGGGTCACCAGAGAGTGGGCGTTTGTCGGGAGCCCCCATGGCCGAGCAGTGAGAGGGTCTCACTATTCACAAGTGCACCCGAGGCGGCGGCGGCGGTCGATGTGAGACGGACCGAAGCCCCGCGGCCTCGCCCGGTTATACAGCTGCGGCTGTCAGGCAACGAGATGTAGTCCTTGTGCTAGGTCAAATACGCACAGCTGGAAACGACGGAACACCTGTTGGTCTGCCGGGGCCACGTGGACCAAAATCGGTAACCAGACTCAAGCGGGGGGGAGCTTCAGGAGATTCTCACAATGCTGTCCCATGCAAAGGGTTCGTTCATCTGTGCTCAAAGGCGGTATCCGAGCTAAAATAGACGGCCACCGTCACACTGAGCTTCTAGTCTGAGAAAGAGCGCCTAGAGCCGAATGCGGAGCCCGGAGGGTTGGGCACTGATTATGTACGTATTCGCGAGGCACGCCCAGAGCAGTTTCCCTGGGATTACCACACGCCTTGGGAGGGAGGGGTGGAGGGGGGAAGCAGGCCACTGACAAGATTATTGTGTGTAAAAGGCTGCTTTATTGGAAACAGGTGCACATTACAAATTAAAATCCTTGGCCGAAACGCCTTCCAAAACTAGGCCTCACTAAATATAACATGCCTAGCCCCGCCCCCGCCCCCTCCCCTAAATACCTTCGCGCCCGCCCCGCCCGTACATTACAACATTACAACAATATAAAACATTATAAAACATTATACAACATTACACTCCTGTATAACCCCCCAACAATCTCTAAATCCAAACCTTCTGTTAACCAAAACTCCCCTGCCTGCCCCTTTTCAGCTATCGGCCCCCAAACTGTGTAACCAAACTAAACTTACCAAACTAACCTTTCCCTGTCAATAACCCAACTCAAGCACAATAACTCCACCAACCTCCGGTAAAACTGACCAGAATTCACCATAACCCCCGCACAGCACCTGCTCCAAGCGACAAAGTACAAACATAGCAAAAAACCCCTTGCACACCTGTCCCCAAAAAACGCCTGAAAAATACGCAAAAGGGAAAAAACTGAAAAAACTTACACTAAAAACCAGCCCCAAAACGAAAAAGAGGGGGGCAAAAACCAAACGTGTTTTTTGAGGGGGGGTAAGGGTGGGAACAAAAAACACGCCACTAGCCTAGCTCCCGGCCACCAGGTCACCAAACCTAAAATGGTGGCCGGGAGCGGGCGCCCAAGGTATTTATACCTACGCAACATATAGTTACTTTTGGGCTATAATTGGGCTGCATTTGGGCTACATTTTCCCTACTGTCCAGCCCAAATTCAAAAACGGCCGCGCAGGGCCAGCAAACCCCTCCCTCCACACACCCCCTCCCAAACTGCCCGGGGGTGGGGACTCCCTGCGGTCGCCTTCCCCCCCCAAGCCCCCCTTGGGAGGGAGGGGTGGAGGGGGGAAGCAGGCCACTGACAAGATTATTGTGTGTAAAAGGCCGCTTTATTGGAAACAGGTGCACATTACAAATTAAAATCCTTGGCCGAAACGCCTTCCAAAACTAGGCCTCACTAAATATAACATGCCTAGCCCCGCCCCCTCCCCTAAATACCTTCGCGCCCGCCCCCGCCCGTACATTACAACATTACAACAATATAAAACATTATAAAACATTATAAAACATTACACTCCTGTATAACCCCCCAACAATCTCTAAATCCAAACCTGTTAACCAAAACTCCCCTGCCTGCCCCTTTTCAGCTATCGGCCCCCAAACTGTGTAACCGAACTAAACTTACCAAACTAACCTTTCCCTGTCAATAACCCAACTCAAGCACAATAACTCCACCAACCTCCGGTAAAACTGACCAGAATTCACCATAACCCCCGCCACCCAGAAAGAGGGGGGCGGTGCAGCTACCCTCCCCTCTTTCTGCCCCCCAACAAAAAAGGCTTTAAACACAACGAGCCTGATTCTGCCCACTCAAGCACCGAGACAAGACCTCCCTGAGCTCCAACAAGTAAAGATCCATGCCCAACCTTGACAAATGGACCCCATCTCCCCTAAAAAACTCTACTGCCTCAAAGCGGATATCTTTGTGGGTAACTCTCCCAAAGCCCAAATCCCGACAAAACCTGGAGATCTCCAAATTCACTTTCCTCCGGGACCTATCAATCGCCCTGGGCATCAAAGCCCCTCTCCACACCCTCCTCGGGACCAATTCTGTCCAGAGGACATGACAACCAGACCAATGCTCCTTCAACAACGCCAAGTCTCTTTTCATGGCTCGCAACAATACCACCCCTTTCACACTACAAAGATCATTCTCCCCCAAGTGAATTAAAAGAATATCCGGGCATTGTCCCTGCACCATGGCTTTATTCAGACAGGGGATCAGCTCCCTCCAAAGCATACCCCCCTTCCCCTTCCATACCAATCGAAAAAGGCTGCTATTGAAACCCAAACTCCCCCCAAAATAACTTTTGCACGCCTGAACGTGCGCCCACGTGACGAAGGAATGCCCCACAATCCACACCGTCAATTCCCTCGTGTGTGGCCCGGCCACCGAACCTGAAATGAAAAACAAATATGAGACTCAAACCAAAGCAGTGGACGCAGGCGCCGAAGGAGGATTTTCCCTTACATATTTGTGAAAGCAGGAAGATGACCAACGCCCCAAGCGCATTATATCGCCTTGTGACCAACCCCGGTTATGCGCCTCAGTCGCTGCCCCAATCCTGAAAGAATGTGTCCCGAACTGAGCTCCATCCAATCCCAACTGCTGTAACCCTTTACGCAGGACCATACGCAGCTGATAGTCAGAGACGCGCGCCCCATCTATGTGTTGAAAAACTAACTCGCCCCCATCCCCCCCTGAGAGCGTCTTCCATTGCCTCGCCAAGCGCAGCGGACATGTGCAACTAGGGGATCCTGCTTCCAACCAAACCCCTTTACCAACCCCCTTCTGATCTGTTTTGGAACTGGACAACCAAACGTGTACGCCTGTGTCCGATAGGAAAACATCCTGCCAACAAATACCCTGCTTCACCTTGGTCCCCAGAAGCTCCGAAACCCTGAAAGCTCCAAAAAACATGAAAACCATAAGGGTAGAAAACAATGAAACTTCAAAATCATCAGTGCAAACTGCAGGCAACACAGCCAGCAAACGAGCCAGCGTCTGCCAGGAAATCGGCAAACGGGACACCCCAGTACCACCCCGTTCTCTCGCCCACCCCTCAAGCATCCTGCGTCCTATTTCCCCGGCAGACGGGGCATAACCCCAAAACAGCTTACCCATGAAGGCAACCCCTGCCAGTTTCCCCGCAATAGTGACTCGTGACAGACCCTTCTCAATGAGGTCAAGGATAAAATGAACCACATCCTCTGAACTGCGCCCCGGCTCTTCCCTCCTACAAGCTCCTGAAGCCAAAAATTCCTTCCATGCCAATGTGTACGCCGTACGCGTGGAAACCGACAAGGAACCTACCACCAGTTGAAACACCCTGCGTTGCCGACCGACTAGAGGTGCTCCGGCATCGGGGTCGGTGTCCTGTCCGCCTCTTTGGCCAGCCCATGGAATCTCCCCCACTGTGAACGAGACAAAGCATCCGCAATGTCATTGTCCACGCCCGGCACGTGCAAAGCCCTGAATGAAATGTCATAGCGCAAACAGCCCAGCACAAACACCCTCATTAATTTCAAAATCTGCTCATCCCTGGCCGATTGTCTATTGACTATTTGCACCACCGCCATGTTGTCCACACGGAAAAGCACCCTCTTGTGTTCCAGCTCTTTGCCCCAAATGGTCAAAGCCACCAAAAGTGGGAAAAGTTCCAAAAAGGCAATGCTCCGCCCACCATTCTTCCACTCCTGAGGCCACTGCTCTGCACACCAATGCCCCTGCCAGTAAATGCCAAAACCCTCACTGCCCGCTGCATCTGAAAACAGCTGCACATCCCACTGCACGTCCTCGTCCCTGGCCAAAGGCACCCCGTTAAATGAGTGCAAGAAAAAGGACCACATCCGCAGATCCTCCTTCACCCCTGCCGACAGGCGCACATGATGATGAGGCAGGTGCCGGCCTGCTAAAGCCCGGCCCAGGCGCCGACAGAAAGTCCGCCCCGCCCGAACCACCCTACAAGCAAAGTTCAGATGGCCTAGCAACACCTGTATTTCCTTCACCGTCACCTTCGGTCGAGCCAACATCTCGTCCAGCAAAACCAACATTTTGGATTTCTTATCCGCGGGCAACCGAGCCTGCATCTCAACTGAGTCAAGTTCAATGCCCAGAAATGAAATGACAGTATCCGGCCCCATTGTTTTCTCCGGAGCCAAAGGCACCCCCAACTCCTCCATAAGCTCCTGAAACGACTCCAGCGCACGCCGGCACTCCGAAGAGCCCGAAGAGCCCACAAAAAAGAAATCATCCAAATAATGTGTGACCCAGCTGTGACCAGTGCGATGCATGAAAAACCACTGCAAAAAAGTGCTGAAAAGCTCAAAAAGAGCACATGACACCGAGCAACCCATAGGTATCGCCTTATCCACATACCATTCACCCTCAAATTGTATGCCCAACAAAGGCCAGTCGTCCGGATGAACCGGGAGCAGCCGGAAAGCCGACTTAATATCGCACTTTGCCATCCCTGCAGCTGCACCCGCGGCCACAACCAGTGACATGGTGACGTCAACTGAGGAGTATGACACCGAAGCAGCGTCTTCATCGATAAAATCATTGACTGACGACCCTTCAGGCCATGACAAATGCTGAATCTGCCGAAACTGCCCCTCCTCTTTCTTGGGCACCACACCAATAGGGGAAATGATCAAATTAGGAACTGGCCACTCTCCAAACGGGCCTGCCATCCTCCCCTCATGCACTTCTTTACGCAATTTTTCCCTCACCACCAGCTTGTGTTCTGCTGCGGATTTCAAATTATCCGCCCACCGTCTCTGCCGGGGCCCGTGGTACCCCAAATGAAAACCCCACCTGAAACCATCCAAAAGAGTCTGCTTTGCCCCCAAGTCCTCGTAGCAATCCAAGGCATCCTGTAGCCGAGCCAATTTAATTGGTGTAGGAGCCCTTTGGCCCAGAACCCTGTGCGCCCCTACCCCCTCGCCCACCCTGTGACTGCTGCGCGCTGCCAGACATCCCTGCACCAGCTTGCTGCCCTCCTGATGGCCTAACTCCCCAGCAGTTGACGAGGGGGTGCCGCTTGCCGCACTTAGAACACTCGTGTTTGTATTTACAATACTCCCGAGTGCACAGGCCCTTGTTGAAATCCCAACAAGCCCCGACCCCAGACTGTGATGCGGCTGAGCCTCCCACCCCACCCCGGGTGGCCTTTCCCTGAAAGGGCCGGTAGACTAGCGGCAGACCACTAGCCGTAAAAATCGTCTTACCCCCTGGCGCGGCCCCCATGGTATGTTGCCACAGGTCATTATCCAACTCGCCCCATTTAGCTTCAGCATCCCAAGCCATACGGGCTCGAAATTCCTCGTCATACTGAGCCCAAGCATAACCCGTACCAGTGATTTGAGCCTTTCGAATAACGTCCATATACTTAAATATGGCTACGCAGCGCTCGGGAAACTTTTCGCAGTAAACACTAGCATAAATTAAGAACGCCGCCGTCCAATTCTCGATCGTCAGCGGCACCTTAGGGCGCTTGGCCAACTCGTATTCCTCCTCTTTAGAACCCTCCTTAGACCTCACCTCCCTGTGTAACAGTTTCAGAATCTCCACATATTCACCCTTCCAAATACGCTCTTTTGTCGCCAGCATTAAATGCGCACCCAAGGGCTTAGTCACCCCCATATAAGGGAGCTTCTTGATCTTTAATTCCTTGCTCTGCGGCTTTTCCTTACCATCGCCTGCCTCCGCCTTAGACCCACTCTCCACCTTGGCCCCCGACAATGCTCCCTCCGTCCCCGTGCCAACTCCCGTGTCCTTCACATACTTGCCTCTATATAATCTCCCCTCCGACAGACCCCCACCCCCGTCCTCCCCAGACCCCACAGACACCATAATAGGTTTGGCCTGTGTTTTTGCGCTCTCACCTGGCTCTAAAGAGGGTGTGCGGACCGACTCCGACCGCCTCATCCCCCGTGCAGAAGAATCCCTTGGAGGATGCGCCCTCGCTGACGGGCCGTGCTCTCCTGTAGGTTTCACCACCAAGGACTGTGCAATGGGTGCCACACCCGGAACCTGCAACAGACTATGAGAAACATGAGAAATTCCCCCCCCCCTCGGTGCCCCGAATCTCCCCTTCCTCGGGGCTGTCCTCATCATAATCAAGGAGTATTGGCTCGTCCACCAGCAACTCCTCTGGAGCAAAATCCACCACACGGGCCTTACCGGACCCTGAATGAGCACTACCGGCCTCCGCGGCCTTAACACTATCCTGCGGGGGAGCCGACTGTACACGCCGGTCCTCCCCTCTACTCCGCTTAACACAACAATCCATCCTGTCAGAAAATTCCGTCCACCTTGACCGGCGTGACGTTGGGGCCAGCGAGGACGCGCCGGACCTTCGTGAGCTGGCCGCGACGGGATCCCCCGCCGGTACGGAATGTGCCGCGCAAGGCCTCATCCTCCCTTCTCCTCGGCGATAATGGGCCGCACCTCGCCCTACCGAGTCCGCTGCTCTGCTACTTGACCTAGCCTGGAAAGAAAAAGTTTGGACTGGTGTGCCAGGAGCAAGAAAACCACTAGCTGCCCGCGATCCAATACCACTCAAAAAACCCGCACTTGACACCCCACTAACCGACGCACTCACTCGTCCCACTCCCACACGCTGCGGCGCCACCCTCTCCTCCTCATCCTCGCTCCATTCCAGCCTAGCGTGACCCAACGCCGACGCCGCAACCTCGCCATAACCTCTCCCCATAGACAGCGACCTAACCGGCCTCAAACGGGCACGACCGCTCGCCCCATACACCGCCCTCGACCTGCCGCCACCTCCCGTTACCGGCCCCCGGGCACCTGACCAGCCCCCCGCTCCCTCCCCACCAAGGCCCCGTACACCTTCTGCCCAGGAGGGAAAAATGTCCAGGCCCTCGCTCGCAACACCCCCCCCAATTGCCTCCCCGACCCCTACAAACCAACCTTCGTCCCCAAACTCCCCTTCCCCAGCCCCCCCCCACAAGCTCCTAACCTACGGCCTGCCAGCCCACCCCTCCCTGGACCTGTAGCTGCTCTGAACTCTCCCGCTCCAAAAACCCCTGCTCCCCCTGCCACCTCAATTCCTGCGCCGAACACCACCCCTCCACCTGCGCCCATTCCCCTTCTCCCAGCGAGCTCGCCCCCACCGACAAACCCGCGCCCCCCGCAGAAGAAACAGGGGAAAACAACAAGGGGCTATCAGACTCTGACCCCCCACTCGCCTGTTGCACCATCCCCAACCTGCACAACTCAGGCGACTTCACCAAACCCAGCCCTCCTGACGCTAAATCCCTTGAAGACCTCGCCCCTGCCTCATAACACCTTGCACTCCTATCGACATCATAGCCCTTTCCCCCTTCACCCCCAGCTCGCTCCACCTCATGAAAATCCCCACGCTCCTCAACCGGGACAGGGAACAAAACCGCCGCCCCCTCCGCACTCCGCGCACGTCCCCCCTCCCTCGCGCTCAATAAATCACCCATCGGCACAGACGACGCGCGTTTTTTCATCCCGCGCCCGCCCCTGCGCTTAGCTCCCACCGCGGGGGAGAGATATCCGCTCGCCGGCACCACAGATAGGCCTGCCCCACCCTCCGACACAACGCCCGCCCCCCCCCCCCGCCGCACCCGACCCACATGGCGAAGCGACACGAGCGAGGGGCGCCTTTCGTAGACGCGGGCAGCCCCGCTCACTCAACGGCATTTGCTTCACCCGCTTCGGCGATGAGCACGCCGCCACCGCAGCCGCCACTCCGGCCGAGGCCTGATGCGTAGGGCGCGACGGCCCCACCACCTCACCCACGACCAAATCCATGCGGCCTGCTTCGGACAACAGCCTGAGGGCCTCAAGAACCCGGTAATCTTGCGACGCCATCGAAAATGAAGTCTGACAATACACACTGCTGACAATACACACTTACTGACAGTACGCTATCAACCAACAAAAAACACGCCACTAGCCTAGCTCCCGGCCACCAGGTCACCAAACCTAAAATGGTGGCCGGGAGCGGGCGCCCAAGGTATTTATACCTACGCAACATATAGTTACTTTTGGGCTATAATTGGGCTGCATTTGGGCTACATTTTCCCTACTGTCCAGCCCAAATTCAAAAACGGCCGCGCAGGGCCAGCAAACCCCTCCCTCCACACACCCCCTCCCAAACTGCCCGGGGGTGGGGACTCCCTGCGGTCGCCTTCCCCCCCCCAAGCCTCCCTTCCCTCCTCATCCTCGCACGCGAAGCAGGCCAGATTCACAACACATCACTGCTCCGTGATAACGGGAATTACCTCATCGTCCTGTTTTCCCCTCCCATTCCTTGACAGCACACATGCCAACATTTCAACTTCGATAAGAGGGAGAAATATGCGTGGGTGATAAGACCTGAATAACTCATAACACTAAACGGGTCAGGCGTTACCCAAAATGTATTGCAGGCAGTGGTGGCTGGTGACATTTGAAAGTTGTGGGGTGTAAACATCTGTGGGAGGGCACTGCGGCGAGCGCAGCTTTCATACCCTGAACACCTTTAGAGGGCTTGGGGGGGCGTTCTCCCCCCACCCCCCCCCCGATATTTTTTTTTAAAAAAGAGTGGGTAAATGGTGCATTTTCAAGCAAACTTGAGAAGCGAGTAGGTTAATAAATCAATTGTGAAAGTGCAGTTATTACATTAATAAAGGAATGTTATATAACAACATGTAGATAGAAATGTTTCTGAAGCTTGTCCCTGCCAGTGCCATGCACCTCTGAACAATATACATGCTGTGTGCCAGCAGGGCCTAGCGTCAAACATTTCTATAGTTATGTTTTTGAAGCCCCCAGCACAGTACGGAATCTGCCCTGTTAGCGGTGTCTGAAGAATTTAAATTGACCCTTGATCAAGATGCAGCAGTTGCAATACTGCTCCTAGACCTAAGCGCAGCCTTTGACACTGTCGCCTGTGGCTTGCTGGCTAACAAACTCCGGGAAGTCGATATTCAGGGATATGCCCTGTACTGGTTGGGGTCCTTCCTGGAGGGGAGGTCCTTCCAGGTTATGGAAGCTGGCCTCTTTTCTGACATTAAGCCCCTCGGGTGCCGTGTGCCACAGGGCTCATTACTTAGCCCCACGTTGTTTAATATCTATATGCGCCCGCTGGCGGACACAGTTCAAGGATATGGCATCGCAGTGATTTCATACACTGACAACACCCAGTTGGTGTTGTCTCGACTCCAGGACCAATGGCGAGTCAGGCCAGATGGAGCCCTGTCTTGAACAGGTGGGTAAATGGATGATAGGGAGCAGTCTGAAAGTAAACGAGGACAAAACCGAACTGATGGTCCTTGGCGACGCAGGGGTACCCAGGCCCCTGGCGAGCTGGCCACGCTGCCTAGGGAGCGCTCCAGTCCCAAGTACTGCTATTAAAAATCTCGGCTTCTGGATGGATAAGGAGCTCACCATGGAGACCAGGCAAGGAAGCTGGCAGATATTTGCTTTGGGCTGTTAAGAATGCTCCGGGAAAATCCTTGACCTAATTCCTTTACAGCTAACGGAAACGGTCATACACTCCCTGGTTACGTCCAACCTGGACTATGGTAACGCGCTCCCAAGTATGTCATCAATAGGTTACAGCTAGTCCAAAAAGCAGGGGCTAGACTTCTGTGTCAGATCCCAATGAAGGTTATCAGTAAAGAAGCATCGCAGAAAGCTACATTGGCTCCCGATTGAGGCGAGAATCAAGTTTAAAGCACTTTGCCTGACCCATAGAGCCATAAACAACACAGGGCCAAGCAAGATCAGAAATCTGGTAGGCCTGTACCTCCCTAAGAGAAGCCTTAGGTCCGGCTCTTAGCGACTGTTAAAAACCACTAGAATAGAAAGGGCCAGATGGGGTGAAGAGCTTTTCCCACCTTGCTCCCTAACTATGGAACTCTCTTCCTAGGGATATAAGATTCATAGTATCAGAATCCACCTTCAGGAAAAAACTAAAAACCTGGTTGTTCAATGAGTGCGATTAACCTCCTTTTCTCTCGCTTCTCCATGTTCATGCTTAGCGCTGGGAGGCCTTTGGGTAGCCATGCGCTCTACAAATCCTAAAAACATAAAAACAAGCGCTTTCGGGACCGCTCCCGCAAAGACTTTGGATTCATGGCCCGACAGTCGGAGCACGATTTCGGGTCATGGTCGCACTCCAGACACTAAAGGCATACGAGGTGGAGGTCCTTGTCCAACATCAGGCGGTTCCAGGCCTCGCACGGTTTAAACCCGGTCCGACGATGGGACATCCCTCGTACACCAGGAGTCAAAGACTCAAAAAGCAGACAAAAAGTCGAGACAAAGTTAGTCAAAAAGTAACTAAGGGGAAGCTCTCTCCGGACTTGCGCTAGTCTGGCGCAGAAAAAGAAAGAACTGGCGTCAGCCACAGGGGCGGCGTCCATGTAGACACCGCAACATCATCCCGGTAAACACGACGATGGACGCGGAGTCGACCGACGCCACCTACCGACGCGCAGGGGTACTGCTAAGAGAAAAAAATCTCTGGATCCAGTCTGACGTCTGGGGGTAATTCTAAGGTAAGGAATCTATAACTAATGGTCTCTTTCTGATATATAAGCCAATACATCTAAAAGAAAAGATAGTGCCAAAAACAAGGAGGTAATGAAGACGGCATCATATTACAAAGAGGTGCTCTTACCCACATAATACACTAGTTGTGTTCTTATTGTTATCGGCTCAAATTTTTGTGACAGAAAAGTACAAATCTGTACACCTGGAAGATAAGTTGGTGATAAAGATGTGGTTGGTGAGCACATTAGATCAGATACACTTTTTCGCACAGTGCAGTAGCATTTTTGAGGTCACCTTTTCTGAACATCTGGTGGCACAAAATGTACTAGTCTGTGTGTACACCTGGGAGGTGAGCTGGTAACAAAGATGAGAGGGTGGTAAAGACAAGAGTGGGATAACCAATTGCTGCAGAGACAAAATGGTTCTTACAAAGCAGATGTGTTATTTGTCAACAGTTTCAACCTTAGTGACATTAACCCCTTCAGCGCGGCGCGGATTACCGCGCCACGCTGAAGGTTCCGTGCGCGGGCGGGGCCGTGACGGAACGGTTCCGTCATACGCACAGCGCAACCGATGCGTATGACGGAACCGTTCCGTCACAAGCATCGGAAGGGTTAAGGAATATGAACTGATAGGTGTCATGGTTCAGGGCCAGAACAATGGACACGACAGGTAGCATGGATAACAAAGGGAATACTGTTACAGGACAGACATAGGACAGCATGGGTGGAGACAAGCTCCCCCAGATGTAGAAGAACAAATGTGATGGAGAGGAATCTAAATAATAAAGGGTAGGTGTAATACACATCTAGCTCTGTGTCTTCTGCCATCAAAATTAGTGAATGTTCAAAATCCCACACAGAGATACCCGACGAAGAAGGGTGCATATGGAATGGCTACAGAATCACATACTGGATGCTGTTAAGCAGAAGGCGGAAGTTATCAAAGTACCGATGAATCACTGAAGCTATACAGGAAGATGGCTGGGCCACTAATAAAGGGACATGCTTTGTATTCCACACACTAGCGATGGCTCAGACATTTTGGTCGAGCAGAGAAGTTGGGATTAATCTACAATTTTCCAGTTTCACTCTGTGCAATTCAGGTACCAGATGGGTACTATCTTTAACATCAAAGATTAATGCTGTGCCCTTAATTCTTGGAAGGGAAGATTAGAGCCTGTGCAAAAGGCAATCAGCATTTTATTTTTAGCAGCTGCACAATAGATTGTGCTAGTGCAACAAAATCAGTCCCAAACTCCTATTTTTGGTTTGTGCTGTGTAAAACTGCCAAACATAACATGTTTATATTTGTCACAGACTATAATCTCCCCCTCCAAGTATTAAGGACAAAGCAATGATCCCCGATTTTCTAGTTGCACACTGTGCAGTTCAGCTAGTAGATAGGTACCTACCTCTGATATTAAAGGATATTGCTTTCTTAGAGGGGAGAACCAGCAAATTAAAAGGGAGAGCTGAGCCAGGAGTGTGGCTTGGCTTTTAGGAAAAGTGAATTTCTCTAACATGTAGAACCTTTAACATTAAAACGTCACATTACAGCACTGTACTAAGAAATACTTACAAGTGATAGTTTTGAGGCACAAACCATTAGTGAACTAAGAGGCAAGTCATGTGTCATGTAAAACCTGTAAACTGCCCAGATTATTATACAGCAACATTATGGTCTATTAAATCAAACACAATCGTTTTTTTTATAACTGATATTCTGAACTCACATATTTGTAAGTGCTTTCATATGCGATCTTGAAGAAAAATGAGTTTTGGTGAAATAAAGTATTTGCCTAAGATCATACAATTTAAACGGCGAAGCCACAATTTACAAATCAGCCACTAAATATGTATCTATTGTCTTTACTTATGTTAATGCTTTGGTTTTACCTTTTTGTTCATTTTTCATGTAGCATAAAGGGACCCAAAGGTTCTGGAGCGCCTTCCATAAGCATCAGTTATATTACACAATGTCACCATTCATTGTTTTATGTTTATAGGCACGGGGAAATTAAGTGATTTGCCCAGAAACACAGGATGTTGAGCCAATGCTGGGACTTGAAACTGGTTCCCCAGTTCCAAAGTATGCACCTCTGGCCCTAACACCACATCTGGAGTATAGGGAGAATCAGCATTTCATTGTTGGCGCTAACAAAAACAGAGTTCTAAACTCTGTTTTTGTAAGCACTATGTGAAACGGCCCAAAAAAAAAGTTGATTTGTGTCACATGCTCTAATTCCCCTTAAAAAATTGAGGACAAAGAGTTAAGCTTTAATGTCAGAGGTAATTATTGGAGAGGGAGATTAAAGTGTGAATGAGATTGGCATCAACATTTTAATTTTCATAGTTTTACAAAGTTCTAACAAACACAGAGTTAGAAACCCTTGGTTGAAACACATTTTTTTTCTCCTAGGGGCTATTGATGGGTTTCACTTGTTTTTCTTTGTTTCTTAACCTGTGTCAGGAGCACAGAAAAAGGCTATGGCAGGCAGAGGGAGTGTGACAATATTGCAGGAGCAGGTTTCTGGCAGTGCCTACTTCGAGTCACAAGAAACCAATCCCTAGTGCCTGCTGCAGCCCACAGAGGAATACTTTTACGCAGGACGTAGGCAGGCAAAATTCTTTCCGGAGTCCTCGGCCCTGGGCCTGCCCAAGCTCACATTTAAACCAATAGCTTTAGGGAGGCTCAGGTTATAATGTATTGGCAACTACATGAGGCGGGGGAGGAAGGGCAGAGAGCAGAGGTCATTTCCGAACTCAATTTAGCTCTAAATTATCTCAAACTGATCATTCGGCAATCCGCATGGAATCGGGTTTTTCAATCCAAGAATCAAGAGGTGGGAGACTACCCATCAAATCGGTAGTCTCCCGCCTGAATCGGGAGGGTTGGCATGTATGTTAACAGTGAGCAGCTAGTCTGCTCGACAGAAACCTACTACCTTAGACAGACATGCCAACCCTCCCGTTTCAGGCGGGAGACTACCGATTTCAAGGGTAGTCTCCCACCTCCGATTCAGGCATCCAGAAACCATATTTCTCGGGGTTTCAGCTGACAGGGCTTGGCATTGTGTAACGTGCTAATCAGGCCCAGCGGTGCGACCGGTGCCACCGCACAGGGGGCTGACTCTTCGAGAGGCGCCGTGTTTATAAGTATTTTATTGTTTTAAAACCACCTGCTTCTGAATTTCTGGCCTCCACAATTTTCACACAAAAAATAAAAATGTCAAGACAACGCGGTGATTAACGTTCTTCCTGGCGAGAGAAGGAGTTCTGGCAAGCGGAAGTTTTAACTAATTTTATGGTAGCACAGAGTGTTAATGTCCCTGCTGCAAAGAATGTGTACCATGAAGATCACAAAGTGCATATAGTTTAAATAGGGAAGTGATTTTGTCAGAGAGATCCTTTTGTTCCTATCAGTGCAGATGTTACAATCCTGACATGGAACAGTGAGCTAATAACTGCCAAAGAGCTGCATGCAAAGGGCAAGGTATAGATTAGAGAATTATGATGTTTTCATCCGTTTTTCATTATTCTAATGTTTCAAAAAAGGTTCATTTCGGTAAAGAAAAAATCCTTATTATTAAATGTAACCCCCAACCATGTTTATAAAAAAAAATTCGGAGTCTGTGCGTCTCCAGACCAAGCACTCTTAAACTATACTGTCTACCAGTAAGGATGACATGCTACTCCTACACCTTGTATTATGTAACATTTCTTATACACTGATTTACACACTGATTGATTGTCGCAGTGTAGTGTTTGTGATGTAAAGTGCTCTGACACCCTAAACTGGTATAGGTGGCGTTATTAAACACATCGGAAAGAGAGTGGTTATGGAGACTTGAAGGGGAACTGTTAAAGGGTAGTAGTGAGGGAGTCTGTGGGAAGTGCCCGTGGGGGGCGCCAGCAAACATTGTTGCACAGGGCGCCACCAGCGCTAAAGCCGGCCCTGGTGCTAATTCTTCCATCAATAGTCAGAGTGGCGATGCGGGGGCTCTAGAAGGGGCGAAAAACCAACAAAGGCTCGTTAACAAGCGAATGGTCATTTAAAGACGTGAAGTACTCGGGCGGCTGTGTGTGTGCCTGGGAAGCTGTTTCAGCGCGGGCTGCCACGGGGGGGGGGGGGGTTGATTAGGGGTTGGTGTATGCACTGCCAGCAACCTGCCAGGCCAGTGCCCAACACTTGCATCACCATTAAAAATGCAATAGGCATTTTGGTTAATTGACGTCCATGTCTTTATCATCTCTTATTCTTGCTGTTTCTGTTGTATTTCGTGTATGCGTCTCTATGGACTTTCTCTGCTGCACACCGTGTTTATTCGTTGCCTTCTGTACAGTTGTTTAGCACTAAAAATGTAACCATTATGTCTTCATTAACTGTTGACTAAGGATGATATGGAAAAAGCCAAATGGTGTATTGCTAAAAGACTGCCCCTGGGGCGAATTCAGGGTTGTGGGTGGGGACGGGAGGGGGGGGGGGGGAGGGGGGTTGTGGAAGTGAATTCTCTGCGGCAGTTATCTGAGTATGCGTACTTTATTACTCAGGGGTCAGAAGTCACTCAGGGATTGAGACCAAAGCCGTATGTGCGGTTTAAACATGAAGTTACATTTATCGTTAAAATATGGCGGGCGCTGAGTAATCCGAGGCGTCACTGCCTTCTTTGTGAAGAAACAGCAGGCCGAGCTATGCTGCTTCAAAGACAGCGCTGGGCTTCTGATTGACACCGGGCAAACGTGTGCACGAGCCCAGACTTCTAAGTAAGGCGCTCAGTCATGTCAAGTCAATATTAACTGCAACATGTTACTTCCTGCATGCTAGGATGGCTGGGGCCCCGCCGGAATCCCCCAGGGTGGGTATCACCAGCCGAAAGAACCGAAACCGCCCTGTTCACCTAGTATTCACAGACACATTATACAGTCAGCACGTACTCTACTTTAGGAACATTTCAGTTTTTGGAAACGTTTTTATTTTGTCTCCCCGGTGGTTTAAATGGTTTGACTGTTCTGCTGTTAGAGCTATATATAACTGCTCTCAACTTTGCAAATCCTTAACACTTTACAGTAAGACAACACTGGTATGCAATATCGTGAAAAGGTATTCAGAGAAGGTAGAAGATTACAATTGAATCAGTGCTTCCAAGATGTAAAATCATGCATGACGTTTGTGGCCATTAATGTTTTCTCAAAGTTACATATTTACAGAGCAGACCAGGAATCTCTCTGTACTTCGCCCACATCCTCCAAGAAACCCGCTGTATTTACTATATTTACCCGCTGTATTTACTATATTTACCCGCTGTATTTACTATATAAGGCAGCTTGGGATTCTACAGCCTCGATGCGATTCCGCGAGTTTTTTTGTTTTGTTTTATGTAGCGTGAACGAGCCCCAAAGGCTCTGGAGCGCTTTTCATGAGGACCCAATTATACATTACACAAGATCTGTATTTTTAAAAAACACTGGGAGATGAAGTAATTTGCAGAGAATCTTAAACCCACACTGGAACTTCAACCTGGTTCCCCATTCGAACTCAGGCCGTTAGGCCACATGTCGACTGCATGAAAAATATTTCAATTTAAATGCCACAGTGCCCCGCCCTCCCTTTTAACTAAAGCTAGAGCAATTCCCAACTTCAATTAAATTTGTCTTGCAGAGGATTCTTTGCACAGCTGCTGTTAAAGACTCGACAAATGTACACATGCTGAAGTACCCCGTTGTAAAAACTCTTTCCTCCTAGTCAGTCCCTGCCGCACGCTAGTGTCCTGTACTCTAACACTATTTGCACACTTGCATTAATCGCACCGAGCGGTGACCACAAAAACACACTACTTGCTGTGCGCCCCAGAGTACTCCATCCTGCTGTGGAGGAAAGAAAATACAAGAAACGCCCCGCAAATACTATTTGGGGCCCAAATAGGAAAATACCCCCTACATTTCAGCCACTTCATACAATTTATTTATTGTCAACCTTAAGTTCGACGAATACAAAATGGCAAAGAGTGAGATCGTTGGTGATGTCAGAGGAAACATCTTTGAGGTACTTTTGCTGCCACACATTTACATTTCAGTTCTTATGTAAGCAGGGCGCCTAGAAGGTAGGGTGATTCAATCTAGCAGGTAGTGATCCTATTTTCAGTCAGTCAGTCAAAGTTGGCTTTATTTCGATATAAAACATATCTTTAAAAGCAATACAATACATCTATTTTTAAAAAGAAAATAAAAGGCCAATTCATAAGAAAACAATTATGCAGGTTCAAGATACGAATGGCATAGATAAATTACATAAAAATTCCAATTTTAAAAACCATAATTAAACAACATACAAAAGCCTTTTTGATCTGATCGACCATGCCCAATTTAAGAACTTCGCCATACCACAGGCGAATAAAGGGCGTGTGTCGGATTTTAAAATACGGAGAGCCTCACTACATTGTCTTGTGCCCAGCTCTTTACACAGGGGTTTCAGCCACCTGAGGCGAGGAGCTTTATATGCAGGACATTCCAATAAAAGGTGGGAAACCGACTCAATCCTGGTCTCACAGAAAGGGCAGAAAGGAGTAGTCTGTGTTGGTACCTTCCATCCTGCGGTCAACTCACACACAGGCAGCACACCTATCCTAAATTTAAAATATAAAGCCCTATCTCTAAATTTTGAAATTATATCGAGATAAGGCTCAAGTAGTGCCACCTCCTTTACTAATAGGAATTCAGCAGAACATCTACATAGATTGGGATTAGAGTTTCTGGAATCCATTACCCATTTCCAGTACAGTTTTTTCAGGACAGACTTGGATGGTGCGGTCCTGGACTGCCAGGCCTCTCCAAGACCCAACTCGCCCAGCAACCGCTTAACATCCCTCAACCATCCTATTTTATGCCAACCAGGCATTGATAAAACCTCATTTAGCCCCTCCGCATAACTAACAAGCTCCGGAACTCTCCATATGCAGGCCCAGAGGAGTAGAGGGCGCAACCTTGCCTGGTCTTTAATAGGACAGCAGCCCATGTCAAGGAGTAAGGGAAGGGTGGGGGTACTATAAGGGAGGCCCATTAAATCCTTCAAAAACTTATTTTCTGAACGGGTCAACTGATCCACATTCTGCGCCCCCCAAAGCTCTGCTCCGTAAAGCGCCGCACTCACCCCTCTTGCCTTGTAGATGTCAAGTACTGGGGCAATCGGTTTGAGGGTGGAGGACCGTTGTTCTTTGAGCAGTGCCCCCACCACCCTTTTATGACTTAGCAGCATTTTGTGGAGATGACAATTCCACCTCATGGTGTCAGAGAGGCGGATTCCTAAATAGTCAAACTCCTTGACCCTTTCTAGGGACACTGAATTCAGTACAGGTGGCCTACCCCTTTTTTTGGGGGGATTCAAGACCAAATATTTGGTCTTTCCCGTGTTAATTTCTAATCCCCTCAAATTACAAAAAGTTTGGAACCTATCAAGGAGGCTCTGCAGTCCAACTGGGGTCTTGGAGATCAAGAGGGTGTCGTCTGCAAATGATAGAGTGGGTATTCTCCTGCCCGCCAGGGATGGAGCATCTGAAGTATTTTGGAAGAGATGCTCCACCACTCCATTGACGTACAATGAAAACAGAGTGGGGGCTAGAACACAGCCCTGACGGACACCTCTATTTACAGTTATTCGGGCGGTCTTTTGGCCCTGATTGCCCCACCGAACCTGTGCAAAGTTTTCTGCATGGAACTTAATTATCAAAGATAATAAGTACGGTGGCATACCTAAATCTGACAACACCCTCCATAGGCGGCTGCGGGGCACTAGGTCAAAGGCAGTCCGTAAATCTATAAAGGCAAGATACAGACTGCCTTTGCCCAGCACAACCACCTTCCAGTATAACAGCAGCAGACGAAATGACTGCTCAATGGTCCCAGTACCTGACCTAAAGCCCGCCTGGAAATCAGAAAGTATCCTATTCTCCTCTACCCACTGGAGCATCCTCCCTAAAACCACCTTTCCTGCCACCTTTTGCGATGAATCCAGTAGGCTTATAGGGCGATAATTAGCTGGGTCGTCCCGACTCCCTTTTTTGAAAATCGGGACGACCTCAGCGCCCATCCAGGAGTCTGGGAGAGGTGCATCATAGAAACTTGCATTTAGTAATGATGCAATGAGCTTTCCCCATTCTAATATATTAATGCGGATCAAATCCCCGGGTAGCCCATCCGGCCCCGCAGCTTTATTTGGGACAAGACACGAAATCGCAACCTCTACTTCCTTCCCTGTAAACAGGAGGTCCTCACTCAGCCCGAAAAAATCAACCGAAAAAGTTTCAGCTGGATCTACCCCAACCCCCGTAGCCACAGTATAAAGGTTGGAAAAATGGTCAAACCATGACGCCTCAGGGATATTGCATGTTATAAGGGAATCTATGGGTTTGTCCCTGGTTCTAATTAAATCCCAAAAACCCTTCGAGTCCCTCCCAGCACTTGCCAGTTTTAGATCACACCAGAACTGATTTTCCCACTCTTTCTTTGCCTTACCAATAGCACCCCTGTACAACTTCCTGGCTGTACTAATCAATTCAGTATCCTTAAGTTTAACTGCATTGATTAAGTCCCTTTTCGCACTTCTGCAGGGAGCAGAATACCAACCAGGGTTACCCTTAGGGCGCCCCAT
Source organism: Triturus cristatus (assembly GCF_964204655.1). Classification (NCBI taxonomy): domain Eukaryota; kingdom Metazoa; phylum Chordata; class Amphibia; order Caudata; family Salamandridae; genus Triturus; species Triturus cristatus. Next base: position 1,757,185,654 of record NC_140590.1, on the reverse strand, counting down.
CTTGTTGGCCCTATACCCTGGATTTCGCACAGTGAAGAGGTCACCTAATGCTTTGGTAGTATGGCTAAACAGAGTGAAAATCTCATGAACATTCGTCGCAAGGGAATCTAGTCTGGACAAGGCGTTAGCCATGATTGATCTTATTGCCACGATCTTGCCCTCATCGAAAGCTACATTTTTCCATTTTAGGCGCCTACCGCAATTCGAGGGACAAACATCGCTTGTTGACTTCCACGCCTGGGGGGCTTGCAGTTTCTCCCCAACCGTCCACATTGGGGACAGTGACAAAGACAGCGGATTATGATCGCTGTCAGACGAAGGGAGGACTGCCATATCCAACAAATGCCCCCAGAGCTTGAAATTCAGCAGGATATAGTCAATTCGAGATGAATGACCTACCCTATTGAAGGTGTGGGCCCCACAGGAGTCCGACTTTGACCGTCCATTTACTGCCCTCACACCATATTCCAGGGTTAGGGCATTTAAATGGATAGCACTTTGGGTCCAGCTCTTAATAGGTGGTATTAACAGGGGTGGAATGCCTCTCCTAACATCATCTTCTTGAGAGCCTAATATGTCATCCTCGGCTAGGGGTTCAAAGGTGCAGTTAAAGTCCCCTGCTATCATAATATACGTTGCTGCCCTACAGGATCTGAGTGCATCCTCTAAGCCCAGTAGGGTCAATGAGGGCGCGCCCCCTTTCGGGGATCTAACATAGATATTAAAAATCTCTAAAGTCTGCCCCCCAGAAGACCCTCTGACTACTAGTCTCTGCAAATCTGGGGACTTAGTTTCTATACACCTAATCTGATACCCCAATAAGATGCTTACCCAAATTAATAGACCGCCTGAAGGTCGACCTCTCCCAGCGGACGAAGGAGTTGCAGGTACAAAATAGGTGGTGTAACCAACCTTGTATCGTGATTCCAGACACCAGGTTTCCTGAAATAAGCATATCCCGAATGACTCAATAAAAGAGTTCCATTCCGGTATGTCCAGGTTGCGAGAAATGCCCGCTATATTCCAGCTGACAATCTTCAGGACCTTATCATCAACTGCAACCTGCGCAGAGGAAAACCTCTGCACGGATAGACTATCCTGAAATCCATAGTTAGTTGGTACATCACTTACTGGTTTCAGCTGGTTAGGGGCTTCGAGGGCGGACTCATCTGGATTTTAATAACCTGTTGACTCCACAATATGGGACACAGCACTACCCTCAAAAGAAGATAAGTTATAACAGGGTGGCCCCAAAACTACCCCTTTACAATCTAAAACACAGCTCTCCTCCTCCTCAAGTACAGCAGGTGACTTCATGGGAGGTTGGTAACTATTATGTCAACAATCCTGCCAGGACCAAGTGGGAAATGGGCATGGATTTTGACGAAACAGGCTGAATTGGGGGAGATTTTGAGGAGTTTGTCTGCCAAACCATCCCTCCCAACTAGCGATTCTAGCAGGCTGGGCGGGAGCTACATAGGGATTAAAAAAACTAAGATCACGCGTACCAATTCCTGTGTTGGGGCCCATACCGCCCTCACTATTGTTGAAACTACAAACATAGCTGGCTACCCTAGGGTCTTCAAAATTAACTATAATACAGTCCCCCATTATGTCTTTGGGCCGGGTGCCTAACCAGCTAACCCTCCTCACATGGATAACCCGACCACCCAATGAGCTAGGGAGAGGTCTGTTTTCCTTTAGCCAGAATAGGGTTTTATTCTTAAGTTCGGCATATGACTCATGTTTACCTGGCTTTAGCACAGGAACCCCAGTAAGTACTGTCACAAAGGGCTGGCAGTCTGGGGGTAAATTGACATTGGGGACAGGAAAAATGCTTGGAGCATTTCTTGGTTGTAAGATGGAAGTTGGGGTTATTTTGCCAGATTTGGTATTAGTTGTACCAGTACAATTACTATCGGTAGATTTTTTAGTCGTAGCGGTACCGCTTGTGCTTGGGCCCGTAGACCTCGCAATCGTCACTGGATAGACAATGCTACCCAGTGCTGCGTTAGATTGCGCCGGTACCCCCACTGTGGTTGCCCCAAACTTTGGGATGGCTCCAGAGGAGGCCACAGTTTGTACCTGTAGGAGAGTAGGGTCTGCTACCCTATGGTCACCCCAAATTTTTGCTTTTTGCTTCACTGGTTTTCGACATATTGAGGCTGTGGGCCTGCTAATCAGACCCCTAGCCTGCTGTTCTCTCTACTAAATTAACACTATGCACTATAGGTGCATAACCAATTGGAAGTGGATCACCCTGTGAGCCCCTGTACCAGTGTACACTAGGTACCCAGGGCGTTGGTGTATCTCAGGCCTACCAGGGGCTGAAGCATGTATTGTGCCACCCCTGGCCTGGCCTAGCAATTTGACACAACTGGCTGATCACTCAGCTGGGGTAAGTTGGTGTAACCACCTCTTACTTAGGTGTAGTATACCTATACCTAACCTTAAATGGGACACATGTTAACCTATAAGTCACTCCTATGGCAGGCCTTAACAATCCTGAAGGCAGAGTGCGTGGTTCCATGTGAGATGGTGCTCTGGCATGAGCTGAGCCTGTCTGCAGTGGTCGGAACAACTTCCTTCTACCGTTTCCAGATATCGTCATACCATATACTCTTAAGTGCATTATGAACCTCGCGGTTAAATGCTATCTTTGGTTTGGCTTTATCAAAACATGTCGAGTAAGGTGTCATACGAATTGGAATACTAACCCCTCACCAATTCTGGCGACGGGGTTAGCATTCCACCCTTCTAGAGGGACACGACATGTACAGTACCTGAAACCCGGGTAAAATCAGACATAGCCTCAGCTCCATAAAATGGATGCTGCCACCACAGACACAAGTCTGCCCTCCTGCTGCTGGGAGTCCTTCCAGCTTGGGAGACGTGGACAAAGGGTTTCCTGCCAGGGGAGGTGCGTGCACCACCCCAGACAGGATTTTGTGTATTGGTCAGGTAGGGCTTGAATAGAATCAGACATGCCTGAGGCTCACAAGGAGCCTCGGTGCATATGCCAGTTCAAACCAGTCCTGGGGCACACCAGCCCCGGACCTGGGGCGAGCTGGACAAAGGATTGGGGGTGTAACCACCCCCCTTCCTGGTCCCACCCTTAGGGAGGGACCTAGCAGGTAGTCCGGCCCCTAGAATCCGCTTAACAGTAGGAGCTGTGTCCTAAGACTTCAGACATCCTGGAATCAACTTAACTACAAGAAGAAGACGGGAACTTCGACGCTCTGCTGCACAGAGGACAGAAGGAAATCTCCCCTATGGTCAGGGAGTGACCATCTTGCTAACGCAAGCACCAACCAGCTACTCAACGTCTGCTTTGCCGCCGCCTCCCGCCGGAGCCCAAGCCCAGAGCCCGACAAGACCTGGACCTCAAGACCTCTCACCGCCCGATCCACAGTCCCTGAAAAGAAGGAACCCGTGGAGGCACCGAGACACGTGGAGCCAGCCATCTTGAAAGACCCATGACAAGCTGCAAGCGCGACAGCAGAGGCTCCCTCCAAGTTGTGCTTTGGGTCCTGAGAAGCCCAACATCCGAGCAGCATCTGCACCAAAGGTGAGCCCTCCAGCATCTCCACGATCTGCGTGGGGCTCCTCTGCACTTTGCATCTCAACGCGCCTGCCCGGTCGCTGGCCCGTTGGCTAGTGGCCATTTTGGCGACGAACCTTGAAATCTATGATGCTGGTCTGGTTGCTCCAGACTGGCCCTGCTTCCCTCCAAAGGAGCAGCCCCTCTGACCTTGCTGGTCCGAGTAAACAGCTTTCTCCATTCTTCACGACTTCTGCTTTTGCCAAGGCTTGTTTGCTTCCACCGAGTCGCCGACACCGCCGACAGCGAGAGCCTGCGTGGGGCAGCTCGTGAACCGACTCCTGGACGTCGTCGACCTTCAGGGACCACGTGGTTGCGGAGACAAGCTATCCCTCATCACCTGTTTGCACCCGACATCGCCTGGTACCTACCTGGTGCCACGCCGGTCACTGGCTAGTGACGGTGAACACTGTCCCCTCTGCTTTCAGGTCTTCTACAACTCCGATCCACCCTTGGATCCACCGCATCTCTTCTGGACAGACCGCCTGCAGCATCTTTGTCGTCAGGCTCCATTGAATCGATAGACGAAACCCGACGCACTTCGAGACCTATGCACCCGCTTCCTGTGGGTGAGGTAAAGCTGGCACTCCGGTGCCCAAGTGTAGAGAAACATCTCTAGTGTCTGTGTTTTAAGTCCCAAGTTCGTAGTCCATCCAGACGACCTTTCTTGCAGTAACTTTTGAACTTTTACGCACCCGTTGAAAACCTATGGGAGCCCGCGTGTAACTTTACTCACTGCACACGCGACCCGTGGACCTCCTGGTCACTAACTGAAGTTAGCTCCTTGTAGGCCCAGCGATTCTAGAGGCCCTAGGCCTTTTCTCTTTCCTGTTCGTGGTACTTATACCACTATTTTAGTATATGGTTTGAGTGGCCACCAGGGCCCATCCATATAAAGTGCAACTTCTGTATATTATAACACTGTCTTGTTTAACGATTTGTGCTCCTGTGCTCATAAAGAGTCTAGGGGATACATTGAGAAATAAATACATATATATTTTGAATATATATCTGTGTGGTGTCCTTTCATTGGTATAAAGGGGGGTTACATATGGTAGAACAGCTTGCTTAACACGCTTTAACGAGTTTAGCCTCAAAGACTGCTTAGCCTACGCTACCACTAGGGCAGCTAGTCTGAAAAGGTTGACTTACAACCACACCATAAGGGTTGCTTGGCATGGTACAAGGTGGTCACTTTAAGTAGTGAACAGCATATACCAGACCAACTTCTCACATTGGTGAGCAGCGGTTGGATTTGAGCTTGCTGTGTTTTACCTCTGTAATCTCTTTGTTACCAATTGAAAGATCATACAGGTACCTGTAGGTACATATAAAACAAGATTAGATATACTTAAGTTCTACTGAACTTAGTTGTTGTAGAGAAAATAGAGTAGCACACCCTGACTACAACTACTAGATAGGTTTAGTAGGAAAACCCAAGTGTAGGTAGTTGCAACACATCCACCCACACTTAAGAGCAATGGCTGGGGCAGAGGGGTCCAAGGTACCCATCTCTGTCGAGAGTGACCCCCAGAGGGCACCAACTCTCTTTGCTACCCTAAATCAAAATGAGCTCAGGCAGATGCCAAATATCAGGGGCCTTAAACAGCCCAAGAACCCTACCTCTACTGAGCTCAGAGAACTCTTACAAGCTGATGAGGATCAGAGAGCTCTCAAGAAAGCCTCCCAGTCAGGCCCCTCAGGGACTAGAACAGGAGGCCCCCCTTCTGAAGATGCTACTGAGGTACCCCTTTCCAATAGTCACCCCTTAGATGAGAATAATACTACAGAGGATGAGAGTGATAAGGGTACTGAGACAGATGGTAGTGAGGATGAAGGGAGAACTAGCCCAGTGCCAAGTGTTATACTTGGCCCAGCTAACCTAAGGCTGCTGGGGACTGACAATGGATTGGATCTCCCTAGTGGACTTAACCAGGGGCTTGGGAGGCAAAGGAATCACTCAGGTGACTCTAATGCTTCTCATGCCTCTAGAGGCTCTCAAGGTCACTCCAGGAGAAGGATGACCACCCCTCAGAGGAGGGAGCATGAGGCCAGAATGCAGGAAGCTCAGCTGAGAATCAGGAAACAGGAGCTAGAAGTAGCTCTGATGGAGGAGAAACTGAGTAAGGCTAGGCAACCTAGAGAGAGTGGGTCTATACCCACTGGTGGCAGCATTGTCCCCAAGGACAAAGATAGGGTCTTTGATAATAGGAACCTGTCCAAGGTTGTGCCCCCCTACAAAAGTGGGGATGACATCCACAAATGGATGACTGCTCTTGAGAGAGCCTGCAAAGTGCAGCAGGTTCCTGAAGACCAGTGGGCAGCAATCTTATGGCTCTCCTTTGAAGGTAGAGGCAGAGATAGACTCCTCACTGTTAGAGAGGAGGATGTCAGAAACTACAGAGTCCTGAAGAGTGTTCTGGTTGATGGGTTAGGCTTAACCACTGAACAGTACAGGTTAATGTTCAGAGATACCCAGAAGACACAGACTCAGGACTGGTTTGAATACATTGAATGTGCCACTAAGGCTTTGGAGGGTTGGTTGATGGGAAGTAAGGTGTCTGATTATACAGGAATGTACAATTTGATGATGAGAGAACAGATTTTAAATAACTGTCAGAACCAGCAACTGCATCAACACTTGGTTGACTCAGATCTGACCTCTCCCCAAGAATTGGGAAAGAAGGCAGACAAATGGGTCAGAACCAGGGTTAAGCAAAGGAACCAGAACCAGGGCCAAGGGGGTGATCAGAAGAAAACAGACCAAAAGGGTGGAGATCAGAAATCCAAAGACCAGAAGTCTTCAACAGGGCCCCAAACTAGTAATAATGAGGGTGGGTCCCAACAACCTAAAGGGAAGAAGAAAGAAGGTCCAAAGAAACCCTGGTGCAAACATTGCAAGAATACAACTCACTGGACTAGTGATTGTAAGAAGGGTGGAGCCCCCAACACTGTTGCCCCTAAGGCACCTGCTCCCAGTACTACTGTTAGCAGTGTTGGTCCCCAAACAAAGGGTGTAGTGGGAATCACTATGGGAACTGAAGGAGATTCTGACTTAGACAGAACCCTGACACAGGCAGTCTTGATCTGTGATGGGGACATGGATTTGTCCCTGACTGTGAGCCCCAGTAACCTGGGCAAGTACAGACAGACTCCTTTAATAAATGCAAATGTGGCTCAAGCCTACAGGGACACATGTGCCAGTGTCACTATGGTGACACCAGGCTTTGTGGACCCTGGACAGTACATACCAGGTGAGAATTACCTGGTGACCAATGCCAGCAATGCCACTACTTCACATAGTGTGGCTATTGTTAACTTCTCATGGGGAGGGGTAACTGGCCTCAAAAGGGTTGTGGTTAGTGCAGACCTCCCAGTAGAATGTTTGTTGGGCAATGACCTAGAGAGTTCTCTATGGTCAGAAGTGGAGTACAGGACACATGCAGAGATGTTAGGTATATCACCACATGTCCTTGCTGTGACCAGGTCACAGGCCAAAAAGTGCCTCACTGAACCTCAGGTCTTGGATCCTGGAACAATGGACCAAGCACCTTCCAAGAAGAAGAACAGGAGGGTTAAGGCTGTGCCTTCCCACCTGCCTCCAAGTGATGATCAGCCTTCCCAGGAAGATGATCTAGAGAACCCTGAGGGAACTGTCCCTGAAGAGCTTGAACCTGATCAGGTTGAGTTTCTGGGGACAGGGGGACCTTCCAGGGCTGACTTGGGGCAGGCTCAGTTATCCCGTCCCTCTCTTGAACCCCTCAGACAGCTGGCTGCTGCTGAGGCTGTTGGGAATGCTCAAGGTACCCATAAAGTGTATTGGGATGATGGGCTCCTTTATTCAGAGGCTAGAGACCCAAAACCTGGTGCAACCAGGAGGTTGGTTATACCTCTGCAATTTAGGGGCTTCCTTCTTACCTTGGCCCATGATATTCCTCTAGCAGGACACTTAGGCCAGAACAAGACTTGGGACAGGCTTGTCCCTCACTTTGACTGGCCTCACATGAATGAAGATACCAAGGAGTTTTGTCGCTCCTGTGTGACCTGCCAAGCCAGTGGCAAATCAGGTGGCACAACAAAGGCCCCCCTCATACCACTACCTGTGTTGGGGGTTCCCTTTGAAAGAGTGGTGATAGATATAGTGGGTCCCATGGATCCCCCCACTGCATCTGGGCACAGATTTATACTGGTGGTAGTGGATCATGCCACCAGGTATCCAGAGGCAATTCCCCTTAGGACCACTACAGCTCCTGTTGTGGCCAGGGCCCTGCTGGGAGTATTCTCCAGAGTGGGGTTTCCTAAGGAGGTGGTTTCTGACAGAGGTACCAACTTCATGTCAGGATACTTGACAGCTATGTGGAAGGAATGTGGTGTCAACTACAAATTCACCACCCCTTATCACCCACAATGCAATGGGCTTGTTGAGAGATTCAACAAGATCCTAAAGGGTATGATCAAAGGATTACCTGAAAAGCTCAGGCGAAGATGGGACATCCTTCTACCCTGCCTTCTGTTTGCTTACAGAGAGGTCCCACAAAAAGGAGTTGGCTACAGCCCCTTTGAATTGTTGTTTGGGCACCCTGTGAGAGGCCCACTGTGTTTAGTGAAGGAAGGATGGGAGTTACCTCTCAAAAAGCCTAAACAAGACATAGTGGACTATGTACTTGGTCTCCGCTCCAGGATGGCTGATTATATGGAGAAGGCATCCAAAAACCTTGAGGCAAGCCAGGCCTTACAGAAAGCTTGGCATGACCAAAAGGCTGTCTTGGTTGAGTATCAGCCAGGACAGAAGGTATGGGTGTTGGAGCCAGTGGCCCCAGCAGCACTCCAAGACAAATGGTCTGGACCCCATACAATCCTGGAAAAGAAGGGATAGGTTACCTACTTGTTAGACCTAGGAACTCCCAGGAGTCCCCACAGGGTACTCCATGTTAACAGGCTAAAAGCATATGTTGACAGGGCAGACATGGGCTTTCTCATGGCTACAGATGAGGGACAGGAGGAGGAGAGTGACCCTCTCCCAGACCTGTTGTCTCAGAACCCTGAGGATGGTTCAGTTGAAGGAGTGACCCTGGGTGGCAACCTCAATGAGCATCAGCAGATTGAATGTAGACAAGTTCTACAATCATTTCAGCATATGTTTTCATTGATACCTAGTCAAACTGACTGGTGTACCCATGTGGTGGACACTGGTGACAGTCTTCCTGTAAAGAACACACTTTACAGACAACCTGACCACGTCAGGGACTGTATAAAGGCTGAGGTACACAAAATGCTGGAATTGGGTGTCATTGAGCCCTCAGAGAGCCCCTGGGCTAGCCCAGTGGTTCTGGTCCCCAAACCTCACACCAAAGATGGCAAGAGAGAGATGAGGTTCTGTGTGGATTACAGAGGACTCAATGCTGTCACCAGGACAGATGCACATCCTATTCCAAGGGCAGATGAGCTCATAGATAAACTGGCTTCTGCTAAGTTTTTGAGCACATTTGATTTGACAGCTAGCTATTGGCAAATCAGATTAGCTGAGGAGTCTAAGGCCAAAACAGCATTTTCAACCCCAGGTGGGCACTACCAATTTGTGGTGATGCCCTTTGGTCTGAAGAATGCACCTGCCACCTTCCAAAGGTTGGTGAATCAAGTCCTTACTGGGCTGGATGACTTTTGCTCAGCATATCTTGATGACATTGCTGTCTTTAGCTCCACCTGGGAGGATCATCTGATCCACCTAAAGAAGGCTCTTGAGGCTCTGCAAAGGGCAGGCCTCACTATCAAGGCTACAAAGTGCCAGATAGGGCAGAGTGAGGTTGTGTACTTGGGCCACCTTGTAGGTGGAGGCCAAGTTCAACCACTGGAGAGTAAGATACAATCCATCAAGGACTGGTCCCCTCCAACCACCCAGACTCAAGTTCGAGCTTTCTTGGGCTTGACTGGGTATTACAGGAAGTTTGTTAAGAACTCTGGGTCCATTGTGACTCCTCTTAATGATCTGACATCCAAAAAGATGCCCAAAAAGGTTCAGTGGACAGTAAGCTGTCAAAAGGCATTTGATGACCTGAAGAAGGCCATGTGCTCTGCACCTATCCTGAAAAGTCCTGACTACTCCAAAGAGTTTATTGTCCAAACAGATGCTTCTGAGTTGGGGGTGGGAGCTGTGCTGTCACAACTTAATGTAGATGGTCAAGACCAACCCATTGCTTTTATTAGCAGAAGGTTGACCCCCAGAGAGAAGAATTGGTCAGCTATTGAGAGGGAAGCATTTGCTGTGGTGTGGGCCCTGAAGAAGCTGAGGCCATACTTGTTTGGCACTCACTTCAAGATTCAGACCGACCATAAGCCCCTCTTGTGGCTAAATCAGATGAAGGGTGAGAACTCCAAACTGCTTAGGTGGTCCATTTCCCTACAGGGGATGGACTTTACAGTGGAGCACCGGCCAGGTACAGACCATGGGAATGCAGATGGTCTCTCCAGGTACTTCCACTTAGGACATGAAGACGAGACTGGTCAAGGCTAGTTTATTGTCCCTGCGTTTGGGGGGGGGGGGGGGGTTGTGTAGGAGAGTAGGGTCTGCTACCCTATGGTCACCCCAATTTTTTTTTTTTGCTTCACTGGTTTTCGACATATTGAGGCTGTGGGCCTGCTAATCAGACCCCCAGCCTGCTGTTCTCTCTACTAAATTAACACTATGCACTATAGGTGCATAACCAATTGGAAGTGGATCACCCTGTGAGCCCCTGTACCAGTGTACACTAGGTACGCAGGGCATTGGTGTATCTCAGGCCTACCAGGGGCTGAAGCATGTATTGTGCCACCCCTGGCCTGGCCTAGAAATTTGACACAACTGGCTGATCACTCAGCTGGGGTAAGTTGGTGTAACCACCTCTTACGTAGGTGTAGTATACCTATACCTAACCTTAAATGGGACACATGTTAACCTATAAGTCACTCCTATGGCAGGCCTTAACAATCCTGAAGGCAGAGTGCGTGGTTCCATGTGAGATGGTGCTCTGGCATGAGCTGAGCCTGTCTGCAGTGGTCGGAACAACTTCCTTCTACCGTTTCCAGATATCGTCATACCATATACTCTTAAGTGCATTATGAACCTTGCGGTTAAATGCTATCTTTGGTTTGGCTTTATCAAAACATGTCGAGTAAGGTGTCATACGAATTGGAATACTAACCCCTCGCCAATTCTGGCGACGGGGTTAGCATTCCACCCTTCTAGAGGGACACGACATGTACAGTACCTGAAACCCGGGTAAAATCAGACATAGCCTCAGCTCCACAAAATGGATGCTGCCACCACAGACACAAGTCTGCCCTCCTGCTGCTGGGAGTCCTTCCAGCTTGGGACACGTGGACAAAGGGTTTCCTGCCAGGGGAGGTGCGTGCACCACCCCAGACAGGATTTTGTGTATTGGTCAGGTAGGGCTTGAATAGAATCAGACATGCCTGAGGCTCACAAGGAGCCTCGGTGCATATGCCAGTTCAAACCAGTCCTGGGGCACACCAGCCCCGGACCTGGGGCAAGCTGGACAAAGGATTGGGGGTGTAACCACCCCCCTTCCTGGTCCCACCCTTAGGGAGGGACCTAGCAGGTAGTCCGGCCCCTAGAATCCGCTTAAAGGTAGGAGCTGTGTCCTAAGACTTCAGACATCCTGGAATCAACTTAACTACAAGAAGAAGACGGGAACTTCGACGCTCTGCTGCACAGAGGACAGAAGGAAATCTCCCCTATGGTCAGGGAGTGACCATCTTGCTAACGCAAGCACCAACCAGCTACTCGACATCTGCTTTCCCGCCGCCTCCTGCCGGAGCCGGAGCCCAGAGCTCGACAAGACCTAGACCTCCATACCTCTCACCGCCCGATCCACAGTCCCTTAAAAGAAGGAACCCGTGGAGGCACCGAGACACGTGGAGCCAGCCATCTTGAAAGACCCACGACAAGCTGCAAGCGCGACAGCAGAGGCTCCCTCCAAGTTGTGCTTTGGGTCCTGAGAAGCCCAACATCCGAGCAGCATCTGCACCAAAGGTGAGCCCTCCAGCATCTCCACGATCTGCGTGGGGCCCCTCTGCACTTTGCATCTCGACGCGCCTGCCCGGTCGCAGGCCCGTTGGCTAGTGGCCATTTTGGCAACGAACCTTGAAATCTACGATGCTGGTCTGGTTGCTCCAGACTGGCCCCTGCTTCCCTCCAAAGGAGCAGCCCCTCTGACCTTGCTGGTCCGAGTAAAAAGCTTTCTCCATTCTTCATGACTTCTGCTTTTGCCAAGGCTTGTTTGCTCCCACCGAGTCGCCGACACCGCCAACAGTGAGAGCCTTCGTGGGACAGCTCGTGAACCGACTCCTGGACGTCGTCGACCTTCAGGGACCACGTGGCTGCGGAGACAAGCTATCCCTCATCACCTGTTTGCACCCGACATCGCCTGGTACCTACCTGGTGCCACGCCGGTCACTGGCTAGTGACGGTGAACACTGTCCCCTCTGCTTTCAGGTCTTCTACAACTCCGATCCACCCTTGGATCCACCGCATCTCTTCTGGACCGACCGCCTGCAGCATCTTTGTCGTCAGGCTCCATTGAATCGATAGACGAAACCCGACGCACTTCGAGACCTACGCACCCGCTTCCTGTGGGTGAGGTAAAGCTGGCACTCCGGTGCCCAAGTGTAGAGAAACATCTCTAGTGTCTGTGTTTTAAGTCCCAAGTTCGTAGTCCATCCAGAAGACCTTTCTTGCAGTAACTTTTGAACTTTTACGCACCCATTGAAAACCTATGGGAGCCCGCGTGTAACTTTACTCACTGCACACGCGACCCGTGGACCTCCTGGTCACTAACTGAAGTTAGCTCCTTTTAGGCCCAGCGATTCTAGAGGCCCTAGGCCTTTTCTCTTTCCTGTTCGTGGTACTTATACCACTATTTTAGTATATGGTTTGAGTGGCCACCATATAAAGTGCAACTTCTGTATATTATAACACTGTCTTGTTTAACGATTTGTGCTCCTGTGCCCATAAAGAGTCTAGGGGATACTTTGAGAAATAAATACATATATATTTTGAATATATATCTGTGTGGTGTCCTTTCATTGGTATAAAGGGGGGTTACATATGGTAAAACAGCTTGTTTAACACGCTTTAACGAGTTTAGCCTCAAAGACTGCTTAGCCTACGCTACCACTAGGGCAGCTAGTCCGAAAAGGTTGACTTACAACCACACCATAAGGGTTGCTTGGCATGGTACAAGGTGGTCACTTTAACTAGTGAACATCATATACCAGACCAACTTCTCACAGTACCACAGGGCTATTTACCTCAACCACCCCCTGCACTGCCCCACATGTGTTAGTTAGACTTATTGGGGCAGTAGGTGACTCTCGAGGAGCAAAATTCCCTACTGAGACATCCTCCCTAATTCTAGAGTGGAGTTTAATGAGAGATTTTAGGGAGAAAAAATTATCAAGAGTGACTTGCTCGAATCTGTCCAGTCGCTCTGTTAGCCCCTTCACTCTCTCTAGGACCGGGATCAACAATGATTTCATGATTTTTTCGAGCTGGGTGAGTAATGGGGTCTCGGTAGGGGGGCCGTCGGCAGATTCAGGAGGATCGGACATCAGATCCCCACATGTCTTCTCTACAATAGCACCAGTAACTGCTCCCCCTTTAAGCCCCTGTGGATAACCAACACCCACCCCTGTGCCCTTATGGGACTAACCCACCCTACTTCCAACTCTCCTGGGTTTCTTAAAAGGTTTTAAGTAACTGCCCTTACGTGGACTAGCCAGTCGTTTCCTTTTGCTAAAAACTTGGCCATTTACTGCCAGTGGTAAGGGCACAGAAGGAATCCTCCTGACGAGGTGGGGTAGCAACAGGGAGCAAAGGCGCAGAGGTCCCAATCGGCCGTGGCTCTGGCAGGGCGCTCTCACCTCCCAGCGAAACCGCAGCAGACAAACTCTCGAGCCGGTCCAGGCTAGCCCTAATCGCAACAACCCGTGGGTGGTCAGGGTCTAGTAAAATATTAACTAAGGGATCAGATGCATGAACAGGAGAAACATTAACTAGAGGGTCAGTTGGGTGTACTGGGGAGGGAACTAATGCCAGAGAGCCCAACGATGAGCGTTTACCGGTCAGAGGTTCCCGAGAAAGACGCCGTTCCGTCATGGCGATTTCTTTCTCGATAACCGTAACAACCCGGGTAATAAATTGGTCCATAGTCCCAGAAACACAACCAGCGCCCGCTCCGCTTACCCCCCTCAAGCCCCTACCAGATCACGTAGACATTGGCATAGAGACCTCAGCAAAGATAGTTAAGTCACTAACTGCGCCTAGAGAAGGAATCCTTCAGCTAACAATCCAATACACTCACAATACTTGTTACCCGTGCACCTCCTAAAGCAGATATCAGAGGGGTGGCCCAGCCCAGCCTTGTCCAGCCCCGGACGGCCACAGACGGTCCTGCCCTTGTCCCGGGCTTCACCCGGCACGCTCCCGCTCACTCCCGCGCTGCGGCTCTGCGGCCTCCTTAAGTAGAACAAAAGGGGTGATAGGCGGGGGGGGGCGGGTCCAGCAGGGAGAGCAGCCCAGGTGAAACAAATTGGGCTCGCAGGGACTCCTGGGTGATGTAGTCCCTGCTAACGTACTCGCAGCCCTGCCAGCAATAACACGCCCCAAGTTTTAAATCACAAGACAGCCCCTCTCTCAGCAGCAACTCTCGCTGGTGGAATGTGCGCTGCGGGACCCGTGAAGCGGGTCCGGCGAGTTGCTGATGAATTTCAAGTCAAAAAAGGTAGAGGGCAACAATGGCAACAACAGCAGACCGGTGGCAGGTCCAGAGAAACAGCCAGTAGGAATCCAACAAACAAAGTCCTGAATCCCAGTTTTAACTCTGTGGGCGGGGGGGCGGGTCCAGCAGGGAGAGCAGCCCAGGTGAAACAAATTTGGCTCGCAGGGACTCCTGGGTGATGTAGTCCCTGCTAACGTACTCGCAGCCCTGCCAACAATAACACGCCCCAAGTTTTAAAGCACAAGACAGCCCCTCTCTCAGCAGCAACTCTCGCTGGTGGAATGTGCGCTGCGGGACCCGCGAAGCGGCTCCGGCGAGTTGCTGATGAATTTCACGTCAAAAAAGGCAGAGGGCAACAATGGCAACAACAGCAGACTGGTGGCAGGTCCAGAGAAACAGCCAGTAGTGATCCTATTTTTACTGCAACAATAATTCAGATACATTACCATCTGCTTTAGTTGCAACCTGGCTCTCGAACACTAGGTCCAAAAAAAACAAGCATTTGCAATGCGATAGGTCTCGCATTGGCAGGAGGTTGAGCTATTGGCATTGTAAATGACAATGCCTTTTATTTATGTGTTTTGAAAACATGCAAGGGGCATGTAAACATGCATTTTGTACTTATTGTCCTTGCTTAGGAGAAGCAAGGCTGTCAGTAAAAGAGACTGCAACTGCTGCACTTCGGATAGCTGCGCCCCAGCGCAGGTTCCGCACTATTTCGAAGCGAGATGTGGGATTCCGAGCAATTTGACGAAAGTAGCAGATGGGGCGGTTTTTGAAAGGAAAGTTTGCGAATCTCGTATTGCTTCTGGGGTGAGCTAGGGCCATATCAGAATGCTACAGAACACAAAGCTGATTAATTCAGAAGTGCCTGGAGACACTATCATCCTTCTTTGAGGCACGTTTGTAGAGCTAGGTGATTTCTTTCTCAGCTTGGAAACTCATGAGAGATAAGTGAACTAATGATCCCACTTTAGAGTAAAAACGCGATCACAACGTGTAAAGCGCTCCGATACCTTCGGGTCTAGCTAGCGCTATACAGATCTCAAAATAATAATGACGGGCTCCAAATTCAGTCTTTCATCCTTCAGAGGTCGAAAAAATAAGTAACATGAAGTTAGGTAGCAATGTATATATCAGTGCCTAGATACCAAACAGATGGTAGACAGCGCTATGTACAGCTAATTGTGTTATTTTTGAAAGCCACAGCCGTACATAAGTTCGCTCGACAATACTACTTCCGGGCTAACAAAACATAATTCTACATTAATAGTGATACCTGTGGCGTACACATTGCTTGCACTGGTTCTGTTTTCAAAAACTTAAACCGGCGCGAAATATTTCACGAGTCTCAGGCCATACATTGTGAACTCACTCCAGCAGCTGGTGAAGCGAGGTGCAAGCGGTACCGAGCAGTAAAACCAGAGGTGAAATGGGCAGCATTTAACAAACGTCGGCTTCTGAAGTGTTGTGGCAGATTTAACACTTGATCTGTGACGTAGCCGAGGTGCGAATGGCGGCACAGGCTACAGTATGGTGCCTGGAGCAGACTGCAGCAACATGAAATGGGCAGCATTTAGCATTTATTTTATTTTTAAACGAGCCCTTGTTTTCTCACAGGTGAATATTATCATGAGGCTATGCCACTTTGGGGGATTTACAGCTGAGTGAGTTGGGCACCCGTTGCTGACACGTGGGACCATATTAGAAAAACTTTGTGCTGGTGCAATGTTGCTTCTTTTCTCTGTCTTTGTAATATGAAACGGATCTATCAAAATCTGACCCTGAAAGCCTTTTTGTAGAATAGCAAAATTTGATTCTGGCACCATTGATAAACACAAATACTGCGAACGTTTCCTTTTTTTCCTTATATGTAATCAAGACGGTATGTAAAAAAATCACGAACAACATTAAAAAGAACAGAATTTCCGTGTTTTGTTGCAGCAACACAGGGCGGCCACGAGAACAGAGATCACATGACACAAACGCTACATCTGTTTTCTTCATAAGGAATAAGCAGCTCATTAATCGAGTGAAACTAGAGCACAGCGCGGTGTGCCGCACACCTGTATTATTACACACTTCCATGGGGGGGGGGGGAAATAACAAGCACAGGGAGGACTGGGGGCTGGGCAAGGACACAGAGGGAGTGAAGGTGGGGCTGGGGAGGGAACATAGAGGGGGCAGAAGTATTCGACTGAGCAGCTGAGAAACACTTTTGTAGAGTGCTTAAACAAAGAAAACAAGCGCAAAGAGAAAGTGAAAGGAAAGAGAGAAAAAGATAAGAGATGAGAGAGAGAGAGGAACAGGCAGAAGAAAGAGACAGATGCGCGCGAGAGGAGTGAAAATGAAGCTGACGAGGAGGGAGTGGGAGAAGGGAGGGCATAGGGGAGTGGAGGGGATTCACGCTGAGAGAGAGGAACAGGCAGAAGAAAGAGACAGATGCGCGCGAGAGGAGTGAAAATGAAGCTGACGAGGAGGGAGTGGGAGAAGGGAGGGCATAGGGGAGGGGATTCACGCTGCTGTAAGGCTTCATGAGCTTTAAAACAAGCCCGGCGGAGCGTGGCGCGCGCGCTTGGCGGGGGAGCGCATTCCAGGCGGGGGAGCGGACCCTTTGAAGTGCGATGCCAAACGGATTGCATGGCGGCACGATGCGCGTGATTGTGCGCGTGCTCGCCATGCAATCCGCTTTTGGGAGCACTTTGAAATACCCCCTTACAATAGTCTCGCTTTGCGATCGCTTACGCGATAGCAAGGCGAGACCTAAAAAAGCGCTCGCCAGGCAGCTGTGGTTTATTTTTGCATCTCACTTTCAAAGCGAGATGCAAAAATAAACACACAGCGGAGCTTGTCTTTTTGGGGCCATGTGTTTGAAACACATGGCCTCATAAAGATAAGAAAGCTTTCACAACAGAAGGAAGGCAGGCGAGCCCGTCCAAGTGGGACGGCTCGAAAAGTCTAACAAAAACGTCACAAACACCTCTTTTCCAATGGCTGGCCACCGTTTAGCATAAACAGTGACGCTAGCCAATGGAAAAGAGGGGCGGGGCTTAAAGCCCCTTACAGAAAATACCTAGAAACGTTCAATCTCGCCAGCGAGACTGCGCATGTGAGAAGCCCACGCTAGCCGAGACCTAAAAACGTGCATTTGCGTTTCAAATGTCCGATACTGCAGCAGCACACTTTCAAAGTCCATACATGACAGTAACCCGATTCAAGGCCCCATTCTCCCGATTTTTTTCTAAAATGTCTCCCACTTTGCTCTTCTGAAATATTGGCATGTATGTACCTAGCCGAGCTTTTCGCACCTCCCCCAATATGGCGCCACCAATAGGTGACCATAAAGGGGGAAGTGCGTCATAGGAACCTCCTGAGAATACAAAAGAAAACACAGAAAGAAAAACAATCACCCAAAAACCCAAAACAGGGAGGCAGGGAAGGGATCAGGAATGGGACGGGAAGACCAGGACTCGGAGTAATCAATATTACCGGTGAGTAACCAGGCATTACACAAGACACCCCCAGGAGCAAACTCCTCGTACTTTCCGAAACTGAAAATCAAGGCACAGTCCTAAACAAGCATTGGTAAAGCCATTGCGAGATCTAGTGACTTTACGAACGTTTTTTATTATCCATATTGTACAGTAGCATGGCTATAAGGGAAAAAACAAAAAAAGTTCGATGATGCGGTCACCCCTGGCCTCATCATAGCGGCATTTAGCCATGCGCTACTGTATACCATGGCTAACAAGCATTTGCAATGCATAAGGTCTCGCATTTACTCGAGTTTAAGCTATTGGCATTGTAAATGACAATGCCTTTTATTTACATTTTAAAAACCAAAACATAAATACAGGTTATTGTCATGTTCAATGCCAATAGCTAAAACTCACGTAAATGCGAGATCTATTGCATTGCAAATGCTTGTCGTTTGTGGCAGTCGCCACTGTAATTCAAGGCTATCAGAGTAAGACATAGATTTGAGGGTCATCTGCATACTGATAATGAATCTCAGTCTGCATTTCAAAGAGATATCATTCGGGGTACCTAATGTACGCATTTACTTAAAAGTGTGAAATGTATCAGTCCTATAACCGCAAAAGCAGCAGCCCTCGCACCATGGTGATCTATGATGATTTACGGTAACCTATGACAGCCTAGTTCGCCATCTCATATACAAGTTTAGTTACTAATGCTCATTCATTACTTTTTCCTGGCTTTTTGATTCACCTTTTATGACCTTGATAGTTCCAGCACAAAGATAAAACTTTCATCAGCTTCTCTATCCCCGAACCCCGCCATTTCAACGTTTTTAAATGATAAATTACTGGGCAGAGATTAATTCTTTTGTAGGTCGTAGCTGGTTAGTCCTGTATGCTATTCGAGGGGCTGGGAGGGCAGGGAGTGATGTGATGACGTGCAGTGGGTGGATCTGAGCAGGAGGTTCGAGGGGCTGGGAGAGCTAGGAGTGATGTGATTACACATGGTAGGTGAATCTGAACAGGGAATCTTTTGTTCTTTCTAAAACATCAGGAGCTCTCATTCAATCCAAAGGTATCAGGCTTGGGGCCTCGTGTATGCAGACCTATTCACCCTTAGGTTTGTACCTTACACATTAACCTCTTCTGTGCCCATGACGAGATAGTCTCGTCATGGAGCACGGTCGCGCTGTGCCCATGACGAGACTATCTCGTCATGAAACCCGCCCACTAATAAAACACCCGGCACAGGAGGGGGAAAGGGCGTGGCACAGAAGGGGTTAAAGGCACAATTTGTTTTGGGAGGGTGAGTTGGTAAGGTGAGAAAAGAGTACTTACGTTTCTGGGTGCTTGATCATGTAGGAGAGTAGGATCTGCTTCATATTTTTGCTGGTGTTTCACTGTTTTTCGACCTTAGTCTAGCTGTGGCCCTGCTATTCAGGGCCCTAGTATATCTGCTTCCTCTCTAAAATGGCTTCCATGTACATTAGGTACATATTTAACTGGATTCTGGAGTGCCTTATAAGCCCCTAGTATATGGTATACTATGTACCTAGGGCATAGGTACCACAGAGGCCTACCAGGGTCTGAAGCATGTATTATGCCACCCCTGGGAAGCACTCCAAAATGGGACCACAGGTCTGCTACTGCAGCCTGGGTAAGGGTGTGCTTGCACCCCTTAATGTGGTATAGGCTACCTATATCACTACCATTGCACACACATATAAAACCTATAAGTCACTCCTATGGCAGGCCTTAACAATCCTGAAGGCAGAGTGCTCTGTTTGTATGTGAGAGGGTGCCCTTGCATGAGCAGAGCCCCTCTGCAGCGTTCTGAGTACCTCCTCTGATGCTGTTTGTGGTGCAGCCTGACCATATACTCTTAAGTGCATTATAACCTCGCGGTAAATGCTAACTTTGGGATGGCTGCACGGAAACATGTTGTGTTTGGTGTCAAATGCGTTGGAATACTCCCCCCCAGCCAGTTCTGGCGGCGGGGGTAGCATTCCACCCTTCTAGAGGGAGAGACATGTTCACACTGGTCTAACCCAGTAGGACTTTCTACAGCCCTGGCATCACAAAATGGATGCCTCTGCCACAGACACGGGTCTGGCCTCCTGCTGCTGACCGAAACTCCGGAAGGGAGGCCTGGACAATAGGTTTCCTGTCCCAGGGTGGTGTAACCACCTCCCCAGACAGGCAGATGTGTATTGGGGCTGGGTGGGAGCACTCTCTGGTGCTTTGAAGTCCTGCAGTAGGGGCACACTTGGTGTCCCTGTGCATAGTCCAGTTCAAACCGGTTGCAGGGGCTACCTGCCCCTGCTCTGGTGCAAAACTGGACAAAGGAAATGGGTTTAACCATCCCTCTTTCCAAACCCTCCCCTAGGTGGGTCCCTAGAGTATGTCCAACCCCCAAACTTAGTATAAGTATGGGAACCCAGTCCTTGCTACTTTAGATTACCCTGGACGAAACTCTACAATATATATCCTGGACCTTCGACGTTCTATCCTGACTAGAACACTGAAGAAATCTCCCTTGGAGTCAAGGAGTGACTCCCCTGCTTGGCAGGCACCAAAGAAGCAACTGTCCGGTCTGCATTTCCGAAGCTCCCGTTGGACGCCGAAGTTTCTGCATCACCAGAGGTGGATTTCCTGACTTCCCCGAGGCTACCCTGAGTCCACAGCAAAGCTGAGGCCCGTGGCTATCGTGGGTGACAAGGAACCGTGACCGCTGGGCACCGCATACTATTGCTGGTACATCAACTTCCTGTTTATCCTTGAAGGTCTGATTTGGGCTCTGAGTAGCCCCAGTCTTGAGCAATGACTGCACCGAAGATCTCTGGTATCCACTCCACGAGTGACCCGTGGGCCGGGTTCCAGTGCGACCGCTTGAGGCTCCTTCGCGATCGCTAGCCCGTTGGCTAGTGGGTCCCCACAAAGGCAACTCCTCTTCTTCTTGGGCTTTCTGGTTGCTCCAGATGTGCCCCGACTTACCGTCGCTGGGTGAGTCCCTCAGACCTTGCTGGTCATCACCGACGCCCTTCTCTTTCCACGAGACTTACCATTACCAAGGCTTGTTGGGTCCATTCTGGTCACCGACACCACAGCACTCTACAAACTTCATGGGACAACTCGAATCCGGCTCGTGGACTTCGTCGGCGCCTCCTGGACCTCGTGGCTGAAGAGTCAAGACACCCGTCAACTCACCTGAAGCACCCGACATCTGTGGGCATTGGTCCATCCTGCCCTCGGTCACTGGCAAGTGAACCAGACTCTGTCTGTCCCCTCTGCTTTCAGGTTCCTTCCATCCTAGATCCAGGCTTGGATCCCTTCGGTCACTTCTCCTCTTCACGGCAGCAGCAGTTCTTCGCTAGCTTCCATTGTAATCGACGACGCGACCCGACACCAAAAGACACCTATGCACTCGGCTTCCCTGGGTGAGGTAACACGAGTACTCTGGTGCTCCCGTGGGTGCTAGCCCTAGAACTTCTTAAATCCCAAAGGTTTTGGTCCTAACTCGATTCTAAGTGTCCCTAATCTTTAAATTTCCAACCGCGACATTGCCCATAGAAGCTAACGGGAACCCGCGGTTGTGTTTACACACTGCACACGGCCCCGTGGGTCCCCTGTGACACTACATTGGGTGGTTCCTTGGGGTCCCAGTGATTCTACAGGCTGGGTCTTATACCACTTTATTGGTATATGGTTTGCTACGCCCCTAGGGCCCAAACGTGTATTTGTGCTATTACTGTTGATTGATAACTTGTAAATTAACTACTTCAAACTCCAGTCTCATAAAGAGACTAGAGGGGTATGTTTTATCTAAAAAACATATATTTTAAATATATACCTGGTGTGATTGTCCTTTCATTTGGTCATTCAAGAGATTATAGACTGGTAAAACAAGCTGCTTTACATTCCTTCAAGACTTAGCTTGAAGGCTGCTCTCCATAGCTACCACTAGGATAGCTTTCAATAAAGGTTGTCTTTAACCTATCACCATAAGGGGTTGTTTGGACTGATACAGGGTGCCCACTAGAACTAGTGGACAGCATATATCAGGCCACCTTCTCACAGATCACACAATTCTTTAAACTGCTTTAAAGTTCAGATTCGGAATCTCTCCAATGTGGTTGTAGCAGGAGTGATGTGGGTCGTACTCTTCAGGCCAGAGGTGAAATGGACTGTGACCTCTGCAGTTAGGACGTGTACTAAGCATGCTCCTCTGAGTTGATCCAGTGCGGGTCAGGCAGAAGAGGAGGGATACTGACAGAAGCCGAGCTTTCAGTGGGATGAAGGGTCTCTGAAAGGGGCGCAGCTAGAACCCATTTCTGAGATGCATGGCTTGTGTCATTAAGAGACTTGCTTAAAATGTGTGAAATGAAATCCTGTGCTTCACAAAACACGCCACCTTATTATGTGAGGGACTCTCCACAAGCTTTCAGTTATTGTATCAAGACATCACTCAACAGCCATAGCATATACTTGAAACAAGGCAGGCTTATCGGCTGTGCAGTGCTTTAATATCAGCATCAAAAATACGAAAAACAAGAAGAATTTTGTTGTAAATAATTAGAATGGGAAAAAAAATCAATTAAGTCCATATGACACTGAGCTCGACATTACTCAGGCGTGTGGATGGATTATTAATCTTCTCAGTGTCATAGGCACTCCTGTTGTCCATTTCACTCCACTCTCATCTGTTGGACCCTTACAGCCTTTGTACATCCTCCAGCTGCAGCTCTCACTCTTTCCCACCATGGGCAATATGCGACCATAGCTCTGTGCGCTCTGCAGAGAGGCCAACAATTGGATGTGTCTGCACACCTTCACAGCCCACAGACAGGCACCAGTCTTGTGAGAAGCTCTCACTGCCTCCAGTTCACCTTCCGTCGTGCACCATTATAAAGACCCCTCCTCCCAAAACCTGAACCTCCCCAGACACAGGAAGTGACTCAGCTCCCAGTATGCGCTACACAAGATCGTATGTTGAACGAAAAAAGCAAATACTCTTAGGTAATGCAAGAGGAAGTAAAGCACGTGAAATGGAAGGAGGGATTGCATTGCTGCCGTGGATTACCGGAAGGTTTTATACACTGTTTTTGCCTGTAAAGTTTAAGGAGATGAACATAGTGAAATAGTGTTTTGTAACGGTAGAGTGTTGGGCTTAATTTAGGCACTGCCTATCACAGGCCCATACTTGGTCACGTGGCAGTTTATATATGTGAGGTAACCTGGCACAGTTAGGTTTTAGAGACCCATTCTCACTAAGTGCACTGTTGGTGTTGAAGGATGAGGAAGACTCGGTCAGTGCGGGGTATGCTCTGCTTCAATGAGGGGTGGCTCAGCATTTTGCCCAGATCCTGTGTCGAAGCCAGGATTCAAACCCAGGACCTCAGTCTCCTGGGCTCCAGGCCATTACCTTCTAATAGGGGATCTTGGAGGCGCCATGTGCTGCTGAGCGAGCGGGAAGCGACCTGGGAGCCATGCCGCATTCAGAGTAAACAAGGGGATGTCAGGGGTTAATGCGTGCGGGCTGTGCGTCTTTGTGCTCCCTGTTTATAGATTGTCTTAATTAAATTCGGGATCCT
The DNA here is from genome assembly GCF_964204655.1 of Triturus cristatus. Taxonomy (NCBI): domain Eukaryota; kingdom Metazoa; phylum Chordata; class Amphibia; order Caudata; family Salamandridae; genus Triturus; species Triturus cristatus. The sequence goes on along the minus strand of NC_140590.1, from coordinate 1,757,162,208 downwards.
AGCTTCTAATTTCAATTCAATGCAATTAATCTTTATTCGGATATAAAAATATCCATAAAAGAGCATGACACAATAACAAAATAAAACATTCAATAATTAAGACAATTTATACAGCAATAAAAAAACTTCACTTCATCAAAAGTTGGCCAAAACAACATCTCTAAACCGTCAAAGACATGAGAATTATAGGCCCACTAGGTAAAAGGGACTCAGAAAATAGCAGCATAATGTGATAAAGTGCAGAGATTTGGCAAGTTAAAACGGGATACTATAACGTGGTCCTGGCCATTGTAAACAACATAATACACCCTAATAACGTTAAACCAGCCAATACATAATGTTAAACAGATCCTTGGCTGGTACAATATTAAAAGAGATGTAGAGGATCTGCATAAAAACTACTACCAAGACAAGTTTAAAAAGAACTACATACAACCTAAGAATAGCTAATAAAAACAAGGAACCCTAGCTATATTTGTGCAGCCTACCCATCCATGCCCACTAAAACCAAGGCGGCTATGGCTCACTTCTAGTATTCCTTAGTTTTACGGCTAATCTTAAAAATTTCACAGTGCAGAACAACGTAAATGGGTCTGAGGAAAGTTTCAAGAACAAAAGTGCCACCTTAACCTGGGTAAATTTATTACGTCTTAAAATGGATTTTATAAACAATGACCTTGGGTACGCATAAAAGGGACAGAGTAAAACAAAATGAAGAGTATCTTGCGGAGATCTCCGATCGCAGCCACAAGGACCCTTTGTGTCAATGTCTGCCGTGTATCCTGCAGGAACAGATAAAATATGGTGCAAAAGATTCAATGTGAATCTAGTCATTATTGTTGTATATATACGCCAGGTAGGGTTCCAGACCCGGTGATGATTTTGTTAACAGGTGGCCTCTCACTGAGACTTTCAAGAGTTCACTGTCCTCCCTTTCACAAGCTGAGCGCCGTAGAAATTCGGACTTTATAGCACCCTTAACTCGAGGCGTGAGTGAAGCGGGCTCATCAAAATAGTTGGCATTACCCAGCCATTTCAGGGAATCCTTTACATATTTAATCCAGGGTATCCGGTGGCCTTTATCCCGGTCAATATAGTCCTCGAGTATTTGTCTACTTAGGCTAGCCTCTGGATTAGTCCATATTTTTATCGAACAAGTAATGGGTTTAAAACTTAACCTATCACTAATGTAGGTGAGGCCTAGCTCCTCATGAACAATGTGGGAAGGCGTACTTTGGGGCACTTGCAGGACCCTTCTGAGGAACTTATTTTCCTCAGTTTGAATCAATGACGTGTTTCTGAAGCTCCATACCTCACTCCCATACAGGGTTTTGGCACAACATATCGAACTATACAAATGCAAAATTTCGTTTGGTGACCAACAACCTAATCTTGTGGCACGGTTCATAATTGAACCCATCGAACTAATTTGTTGGCTACATTTATCAGAGATCAAAATTTTGAAGTTAAGGTGCTTATCAAATGTAATCCCTAGATAATTAAAAACCTTTACTTTTTCTAGTTTGTGAGCCCCAATTTTAAAGATAAAATCCTTTGTCGGTCTTTTCCCTGTTTCCATTATATATGATTTGGTAAGATTAGGAGATAAGTCTAAGTCCGCCATAAAACTGCCAAAGCCATCAATAAGAGACTGTAATTCCCTTCCTGTGCGGGACAAAAGGACCGCATCGTCCGCGTATAGGAGGACAGGTATACTTTTCCTCCCTATGCGTGGACAATCTACCCCCAGATCTACAAGCGCCTTATCTAGACCATTTATGTATAGCATAAATAGGAAGGGCGCCAAGATGCATCCTTGCCTTACTCCCCTAGTACACGAGAAATGTTCCGTTAGGTTCCCCTCATCGCTATATCTGACCTGTGCTGTTGTGTTCACATGTAACATTCTTAGGATGTATATCAAACCTGGGTCAACGCCCAGAAGCCCTAAAATTTCCCACAGTTTCCAACGGTTTACCCGGTCAAATGCCGCAGTTAAGTCCATAAAGGCCAGGTACACCGTCCCCTCACCTGCCAGGGTATACTTGGCCACCAGGTGGTAAAGATTGAGGCACTGGTCCGTTGTAGAACGGCCATTTCTGAACCTATACTGGGAGGCTGTAATAATATTGTTTTCATCGGCCCAGACCATCAAACGGTTAAGAATGACCTTCCCTAGAACTTTCGCTGTCACGTCTATTAGTGATATCGGGCGGTAGCATTGCGGGTCGCTCCTGTTTCCCTTTTTAAACAATGGTACAATAATAGCCGTGGACCATGACCTGGGCATTACTACTTCTACTGCTGTATTGAAGACTCTAGTGAGTATAGGAGCCCATAGATCAACCTGGCTTTTAAATAGGTCTGGGGGAATCCCATCCGGACCTGGAGACTTGTTTCTTGTCAGGGTGTCTATTCCTTCCTTGACCTCGCCCACCAAGAAACACGTCCATGTGCTAGGTAAGATACCTATATCTGGAGTAGATGGATCAACCGAGCCGCCATGATTATACAGGTTTTTAAAGTGAGACACCCAAGCTTCAGGCAAGATATGGCAAGCCACCTTCGGGTTATTCGGTGCCTGGAAACAGGGGTCATTAATCACCCTCCAAAAACTATTCATGTCCCTGCGCTCGGCTGCCTCTCTCAAAGTCTCCCATGCCTGAATCTGAAGGGAATATTTTCTCTGCTTTGTGGCCAGTTTATATTGGGCCCTGCACTCCGCAACCCTGCTCCTATCCTTAGGGACCATTTTAAGTGCCAACTTCAGATCCCTTTGTGCCCTGGAGCAAACTTTGTCAAACCATCTAGGAAATAGGTTGGTCTGGGGCTTCTTTTTGCCCCTCAATAGCCTATCAATGTCCAGCGCTGTGCCCTCAAATGCACTAATCAGTTCTCTGCCTTCCACTGTGGAATCTAGACACCTCCATATCCGACTTTAGCGAGAAGCGTTCTATAAAACGCCTCCCCGTCTACATTGCTCCATCTTATTCTCCTACCCTGATCAGCCGCTTTGAATAGGCCGCTAGTCGTCCTATTACCTAACTGGGTGGATTGGTTAACGTCCCTCAAGGACAATACCAGAGGGTTATGGTCACTGAAGGCACTAACATTTATACTAAAATTTATAACCCTGCGTTTAAGCGCGTGTGAGACAAAAATAAAATCAATAATTGTGTCCTTGCCCCTGCCCTTGAAAGAAGGATTGATTGAGTTGAGCGTCCCACCTTGGATTAGATCCATCGTGTGAGTTAAATCATAAGTGCCCAGAATCTTACTTAATTCCCTGCCTTCTCTGGTATGCTCTAAATGCCAGTTCTTAGTGGATGGACAAGAAACCCAATTTCCCCCGCCCCATTTCAGGTGGGGGCATTGGTGGCAATTGAAATCACCCAATAGTATGAGCTGGGAACTTAAATCCTCAGCCTCTTGTATGCCTGCCAATCTAACGTCAAGCTCGCGCAGCCTTTGCATAGATTGTCCCGCATTATAAAAATTTATCAAAATGAGTTTTAGGCCCTTCTTGCGGTACCTAATACCCTGAATGCAGTCCGAACCCCATCCCAAATCCTCCCAGGACCCTTGGGAAGTCAACGACACGTAGGTTATTAAGCCTCCCTTCGCGCGACCCATAGTTGTTTTGCAAGCAGGGACAAAAAACATTTTGTATCCCTCTAAGTGTGGGACACTAATATCAGTGTCCCACGTTTCCTGATGACAAATAATGTGGTGTTGTCTAATAAAATCTAGCCATTCCTTATTTTGTATTTTGGCTGAGATCCCTGCAATATTCCAACAGACCGCTCTAATCTCTTTGGTTGCTGAGTCATCCACACATCTATCTAAACTAACCTTCCCTATGGGTGATGTTATTTATGACCTACTTGCAACTATTGCCCTACCTTCCCCCCCTTCTCTCACATGACAACCTTGTGGTATACAATGCCTAAATCTAAATCTCCTGCCGGGCCTTCAGTGTCAGTCTTTGAGAGACTCTCATATGTTATAGCATTCAACAGACTCCCTCCTGAGCCCAGTCAGTCCAGTTGGTCCAATATGGCTGTGCCAGAGAGCGGGGCAAATCTATTTGTTACTGGTCCGGGCCTATCCACCCAGCCTTGAATATTTGCCCAACGCCTGTGAACCACAAGGCCTACCTATTTCGCTTTATCACTATAGAAGAAATTCAAGGGCAACATTTTTATACTAGTCCCTCTATCAAAGTCCCCGTGGCGGGAATCGAGCAAATCTCTTACCAGCTCTGGGTGCCTGAGATTAACAATTACACAATCTCCTGCAAACTTCTTCTGGCTGTCCCCAATCCATGCCACCCTCCTAGCCATAAGAATGTGTCTGTGCTGGAATCTACTCACATTCGTGTTGTTATGCATCCAGTGTGTAACCTTATTAATCAGGGTTCTTGTTGTCTCTTCTCCGTCCTGGGTAAGTGCTGGAACCCCTACTAGTACTACCGTATAAGGACAAGATGCAGGAGGTAAATCCAGCGTCTGTACGCCCGGGGTGCTCTGTACCTGGTCAGCAATATTTCTGATAGGGGCATTAACAGGCTCTTTTCTTCCGTCACTATGTGACTTGAGAGTGGCAGGGGCAGGGGTAGTGCTTAGACCCTTACTACTTGGACTCCTAGTAATGACCGTTGGACCATCTTTAGCTATCGTCTTCATATCATTGGGGTTAGTGCCCCTAAGATTTTCTTCCTCCATCCCCTTATTTGCACATAATGATTCTGGGCATTGGACGGGCCCTGTTCCCACCTCCCTCGCCTATAGTGAGGGCATGGATACCCCCCCCCCCTGTCCTGTTCTAACAACCTACTTATTTTCCCTTCCAGTCTATTTATATCTTCCACTACCGGCCCCAAGTGTTTAGTTAGGAGCAATTCCAGTTTTACCTCTAGCGCCTTAACAATTTCCTGGGACCAATCAGCCCCGCTCAAATTTAGGCAGTTTTGGCATACTGTACTCTCGGCTCCCTCCCCTACTACTTTAATTGCTTTAATGGCCCCTCTACGTTTGGGTTTAGTTGCGAGTCTTGTTATATGCACCCCACTATTATGTGGGATCCCAGTGACCCTGTTCGCTTCTAATAGACCGGCTGTAGGGGGGGTGGCTGCGGCCAGTAAGGACTTTTTCGAGCGTGTAACCACTTCCCTACCCATCCTCCGTGAGGAGTCCGACTCACTCTCTACTATTAAAGGGACACACCCCTGGTCCAGACCACCCGTCACCCTAGTCCCGGTCTTGCTAACCGCCAGCCCTTCCTCTCTACTTAAAGAATGTTGGTCGAGGTGTGACTCAGTATTGACCAACCCAGTAGTATTAACTAACTCCATGTCCCCATGTACTGGAGTATTAACGTGGACTTGTGCTTTAGTGAGGCAGGGGAGTATAGTATGAGCTGAATGACCCTAATCTAATGGAGTATCAACTCGAGGCGTGGAACACTTAGCTATTTTGCCCAGCGATGATCGTTTCTGCGCCATAAGGGAATCTAATGACAATCTCTGTTCAGTCAGCTGGATCTCATGAGTTAACAGAGACTCTGCTCTTGTAATGAAAGCGTCTAAGGTTCCCTTGAGTCCTCCTCCCGTCCTGGTCGGAGTGTTTTTGGACTTAGCCATATTATGTGTATAATACTGAGGGCAGCGCTGCAATATGCACCCCCTCCTTTAACCCAACTGTATTATGAAAATTTAAAGATACAAACAGACTGAGATTGAATAAAATAAGGATCACAACAGACCCAACAATAGGGCAAAGTGCGATACCTCCTTTGTATTCCTTTTTGCTTTTGATGTATCACTACGAGATAGACTACAATCAACCCGGCCTCACTTCTCTACCGGTTACACTCAGCCTATCCTAAGGCGTGGCAGCCCTGTAGATGAATCCAATACACTAACCAAGAGGGGCGGCCCAGCCCGGCCACCCTCGGCCCCTGACGGCCACAGACGGTCCCGCCCTTCTCCCGGGCTTCTCCCGGCACGCCCCACGCGCGTCCCGCGGGACGAGGTTCCGCCCACACCTTTATGCGCCTCCTGGCGCCCGTTAGCAGCGTCGGCGGCGTCCTCGTTGATAGCGGGGATGCTAGGAGATGAAGTCCTGATCTCGCCGTGCAGCGGAGCAAAGCCCGGCCAAAAGGAGGGTCACACAGAGAGGGACAGCGGAGCAAAGCCCGGCCAGAAAGAGAGTCACACAGGGGAGGCGGCGGAGCAAAGCCCGGCCAAAGAAAGTTATTTCAGAGAGGTTCCACAATGTCCTCGGCCCCACCCACACCTTTATGCGCCTCCTGGCGCCCGTTTGCAGCGTCGGCGGCGAACTCGTTGATAGCGGGGTTGCTGGGAGATGAAGTCCTGATCTCGCCGTGCAGCGGAGCAAAGCACGGCCAAAAGGAGGGTCACACAGAGGAGGCGGCGGAGCGAAGCCCGGCCAAAGAAAGTTATTTCAGAGAGCTTCTAATTTAATTTCACCCTGGAAAGCCACAATTTCTCCTCAGATGGTCAAGCAGTGCAGTTTTAATGCTAAATGCCAGCGGCCCCTTAGAACAAGCTGTCGCCACACAATTGAATGATAAAGTGAATGCACAACATGCCTGCCTGCAGCCCTGCCTCCTTTTGGGACGGCCCATCCGGACTGGATCACGGCTTGTTTATATAACACGCCTCTTGAGGATAAGAAAGTGCTTCACGACAGACGTAAACCAAGCCATCCAGTCCGGAGGGGCCGTCCCAAAAGGCGAAAGGGAGGTAATCAAAAGAGCTAGTTTCCAATGGCAGGCCACTGTTTAGCATAAACGATGATGCCAGCCAATGGAAATAAGGGGCGGGGCTTCAAGCCCCCTTCTCAAAGTCCTCATTCACAATATATCTCGCCGAGCAAGCAGCGCATGCGCTGCAACGTTAGGCGAGACCTAAAAAACCATGGCCAAGCCAATAGGTCAGGCACAGGCGCGACCTGTTGCCTTTGCCAAATGCTTGTTTACCATTGGTTTCAACTTAAAGCTGATTGAAAATAGCGCTTGTGCACATTTTGCACAAACTTTTACCACCTACTTTCCCCAAATAACTTTTAGTAGGTGGAAACAGCAAGAGCAAAACCTAAAATATGTAAATATCAATCGCAAAACAGGCAGCAAATTGGTTTTTTAAAGTAATTCATCATATTTTTCACCCACTGTGTAAGCAGGACACAGGCCCTTGTAGGATACAACCAAATGTTACTTACACCTGCATTTACCATGGGAGTTATGAGTTTCAGCACTCATAACCAGGGTGTAGGAGACTGTACATTTCTGGGGGAGACAAGGACCGCCTTGCAGACTTTTCATTGACCCTATCGAAAGTGCCTGTCGTCTGAGAGCCACAGGCTTTCATCAATGTATACAGTTGTTGAGTTCTGAAGTGAAAAAGCAAAAATGAAGGGCATGTCATGTAAATATGCTTTATTTTTAATTACATTTTGGAAAGTAATTGGAAATTATGCGCAAAAAGATGAACCTTGCATCTTCATCAACCAAGCAAACAAGGGTGGGAGAGAAAAAGGAAGAATTAACCAAATCTTCTTAACAACATTTATAAACCTTGAAATGCAGCTGGACTAATCAGAAATCATTCTTTTTGCGGCAATAAAATCCTGAACTATTTTTTTGAAAAAAACAGATATGTTCTAGCACCATTCAGTGTGAAAGACACATTCTTTTGCTATTGTCTGTATGTCAAATGATTTAATTATCTCTCTATATATGTTGCATACAGCATGATTTAGTCTTTTCTGGGACATAATTGACCTTGAACCTAGTTTTCAGTTGTGGAGACCAATGAAATTTCTCTCAGCGTCAGTGAAGATACTGGAATTACTAAGATAACATGTTGCAGCTTCTCAACCTATGTAAACTAAAAGCTCTCTTTATTGAAAGCATTTTTTCAAAGTATGTCTGCAAGTTCTGGCCACGAATAGTACTTAAATATACTTGATAATACAGCTAACTGAGATGAGGGTATCAAAAGGTGAATACCACTGTATTGAGCAATGGTGTTTCTCTGTGCCCATTTTTAAGGTTTCAGTCCATACCTCCATTCTCTACAATAAGCTCTGTCTTTTTTAAACATAAAGCTGTAATGACTCATTGCATTTTGATGGGTGTGATTAATGTATCATGCTGTAAGGAATTGACCATCTCTGTATTACCTCGTCTAAACCTTGACTGACCACTGTATCTACTCTTGGAGAGTTAGTTCTATAAAGGCCTATTGAATTGGAAATTAAGATTATCCTAGGCAATGGGACACCACTAATAAAAACAGTATCTGTTGGACTTGGTTCTTTATGCAGGGTCACCCTAAAAGATTTTGGCTTCTCCCGAAACCATTTGTTGGCTTTTAGGACCCTACACTTTACAATTGCTAAACAGAAGTAAAGTGCTTGTGCCCTCTCCCTTAAACATGGTAAAGTTGCCTTACATCCATTTGGCTCATAGTATTTACTTAAATGCCCCTAGTAAACTGGTAGTAGGGCCTGTAAATCAAATGCTACTAGTAGGCCTGCAGCACTTTTTGTGAAACTCCCATAAGTAGCCCTTTAAAGCATGTTTCACACCACCCATTGCAGTCTGTAGTGCAGTTTTGAACTGCCATATGGACATGGCAAAATAAACCTTCTGCCAAGACTAAATATTCCTTTTCAATTCATATGTCACCCCCCAGGGTAGGCCCTAAACATCCCCATGGGCAGTGTACAGTTTATCTTTAAAGTTGCATGAACAACAGTTGATGGACAGAATGCAGAACAATGTCATACATTCACCCCAGTACAGAGATCTCGGCCTAAATCCATCGTTTTTTGCTCACCATGCCGTTCCAGTTTGAACCCAGCCATATGCAAATCAGTCTTGATCCTGTGTCTCATGGGAACAGTCCACCCCGAACTGCCCAGCCAGGACCTCCCTGGACTGGAAACAAGCATCCTAGGACCAGTTTCGGGGTTTCACCCCTCTTCAGCCAGGATAGCTTGATTCCAGTGGCATGGAGAGCACGGGACCCACGTCTGGGCATATCCTTCCCACTCGGGGTGACAATTGCAAAAACAACAGTTGATGGACAGAATGCAGAACAATGTCATACATTCACCCAAGTATAGAGATATGGGCCTAAATCCATCATTTTTGTGCTCACCATGCCGTTCCAGTTTGAACCCATCCATATGCAATTCAGTCTTGACCCTGTGCCTCATGGGAACAGTCCAGCCCGAACTGCCAAGCCAGGACCTCCCTGGACTGGAAACAAGCATCCTAGGACCGGTTTCGGGGTTTCACCCCTCTTCAGCCAGGAAAGCTTGATTCCAGTGGCATGGAGGGCACGAGACCCACGTCTGGGCATACCCTTCCCACTCGGGGTGACAATTGCAAAAACAACAGTTGATGGACAGAATGCAGAACAATGGCATACATTCACCCTAGTACAGAGATCTGGGCCGAAATCCATTGTTTTTTTGCTCACCATGCCGTTGCAGTTTGAACCCAGCCATATGCAAATCAGTCTTGACCTTGTGCCTCATGGGAACAGTCCAGCCCGAACTGCCAAGCCAGCACCTCCCTGGACTGAAAACAAACATCCTAGGACAGGTTTAGGGGTTTGTGAGAAGTTGGCCTGGCATATGCTGGTCACTAGTTATACTGGCCACCTTGCACCAGTCCAATTCGACTCTTATGGTAGATATGTTTAAGACAACCTTTTAAAGAAAGCTATCCTAGTGGTAGCTGTGGAGAGCAGCCTTCAGGCTAAGTCTCAGAGGAATGTAAAGCAGCTTGTTTTTACCTTATAATCTCTTGAATTACCAAATGAAAAGACACCACACAGGTATATATATCAAATATATATGTATTTATTACTAGACACACTCTACTAATCTCTTTATGAGATTAGAAGTCAGGAACATATGCAAATATCAACGTTTCACAATAAATTAAGCACAAATATGGCTGGGGCACTAGGGGCGTACCAGACCATATACTAAAAAAGAGATTTAGGAAACTCGCCTTGCAAGGGGACAAGGCCTAGGACCTGTAGAATCGCTGGGGCTTCACTAATCCACCCAAGGCAGGTAAGTAAAAGATCCACGGGAGACGCGTACAGTGTGAGTACACAGCCGCGGGTTCCCTATTGATTTCAATGGAGCAAGTCGCGGTTGGATTTTTAAAGTTTTAGGGTACTTCGAGGAAGTCTACAAGCAAGCCACTTACAAGGTAAGTAATTCGAGGGCCAACACACACAAGAGCACCAGAGTGCACGAGTTACCTCACCCAAGGAAGCCGGGTGCATAGGTGTCTTTTGGTGCCGGGTCGTGACGTCGTTTTCAATGGAAGCCAAAGAAGATTTGTTGCTTGCGAAGACTTGCAAAGTGTCCAGTGGAATCCAAGGCTTGATTTAAGATGAAGAAGACCTGGAAGCAGAAGGGACAGTGTTCACAGTCACTTGCCAGTGACCCGGGGCAAGGAAGATGGATGCCCACGGAAGTCGGGTGATTTCAGGTGATCAAGGGTGTTTTGACTCTTCCGCCATGAGGTTCAGGAGGCATTGATGATGACCAGGAGCTGGATTCGGAGTGGCCCACAACTTCTGCAGCTTACTGAGGTGTCAGCAACCGGATTGGAGCCAACAAGCCTTGGTAACAGCAAGTCTCTTAGAAAATTAAGAAAGTCAGGGGTGCAGACCAGCAAGGTCTGAGGGACTCACCCAGCAAGGGTAAGTGAGGGCAGGCCTGTAGCAACCAGGGGAGGCCCTTGGTTCGATGAGAGTCTTCAGGGGACCCACAAGCCAATGGGCAAGGGATCGCAAAGATGCCTCTGGAGGATTCACTTAACAGGAGCCCACGGTCACTCGGGACGAGGTAGGCCTCTGATCTTCGGTGGAAATCCTACTGGAGGCGTTGACCACAAGTGGTCCAATGCACAAGTTTGTAGAACATCGTGAAGGGATTGCACTCGAAAATAGTGCACGGTACCCGGGTATTGCTGTTCCTCGTCACTCGTGGGGTCCACTCGCCTCAGCTCTGCTGGGGACTCACAATGGCCGTTGAGAAGTCAAGAAATCCACTTCCGGGGCTGCAGGGACTATGGACTCCAGTGGGAGCGGGAAAGTTTGCGACCATTGATTAAAGTTTTTGGTGCCTGCCAAGCAGGGGAGTCACTCCTTGACTCCAAGGGAGATTCTTCAGTCTTCCAAAGGTAGTGGAACGTCGAAGGGCCAGGATTCTTCTTGTAGAGCATCGTCCAGGTATATCTGATTTGTAATGGCAAGGTTTCCCTATCTTATACTAAAGGAAAGGGAGGGACTAGCTCTATGACCACTCCTCTGGGAGGGTCAGGGTAGTGGGTGGTTACACCCATTTTCCTTTGTCCAGTTTTGTGCCAGAGCAGGGGCAGATAGCCCCTGAACTGGTTTGAGCTGGCATATGCACAGAGGAGCCTACTGCTCCCCCAGTGCAGGACTTCAAAGCACTCCAGGAGTGCACCCACCCAGACCCAATACACTAAATCCTGTCTGGAAGGTGGTAACACCTCCCTGTGACAGGATGCCTATTGTTGGGCCTCCTCCACTGCGAGTTTCAGTCAGCAGCAGGAGGGCAGCCCAGTGTCTGTGCTGGTGGCATCCATTTTGTGATGCCAGGGCTCTTTCAGATATCTACCGTGTTTCCACAGTGGGTACATGTCATCTCCTCTAGAAGGGTGGGATCATACTCCCACACCAGTTACTGGTGTGGGGTTATGATTCCAAGTTGTTTGACACCAAACACGACATGTTTTGATGCAGTCATTCCAAAGTTAGCATTTACCGGTAGGTTATAATGCACTTAAGAGTATATGGTTTAACCGCATCCACAAACAGCCACAGAGAATAGACTCTGCCGGCTGCAGAGGGGTGCTGCTCATGCAGAGGCACCCCCTCACATTGTGAACCAAGCACCCTGCCCTCAGGATTGATAGGGCCTGTCTTAGGGGTGACTGATAGGTTTATATGTGTGTGTATGGTGAGATATAGGGAACCTATACCTCAGTGACGAGTGCTAACACTACCTCACCCAGGCTGCAGTAGCAGGCCTGTGGTGTCAGATTTAGTCTGCTTCCCAGGGGTGGCATAATACATGCTTCAGCCCCTGGTAGGCCTGTGAAGTACCTATGCCCTTGGTACCTAAGGTACCATGTACTAGGGCAAGGGTCTCCAACAGGTCGATCGCGAGCTACCGGTAGCTCGCCGACCCTCTGAGAGTAGCTCGCGCTGCTATTTAATTATTGAGACGTCATTCACAATTTTATTTTGTATCCCGTCATTTTCTTTCACAACTTTCAGCTTTTTTCCACAAGTAAACAGCCCTTGCCCGCCCTCACACAAACCAGCTGCTCTGATTGGCTGTAGTGAGCTTAGCTGGGGCTGGGCGGGCTGAAGACCGTGACGTTTTTCCTCCTCCCTTTTCAGGCAGGCACCACGCTTCCCATCATCTTCCACTCCACTGACTTTCTAGGGGCTCATAAGGTACCACAGTATCCAATCACTAGTGCATCTAATGTGCACTCCATGTCATTTAGGGGAGTAAGCAGATAGGCTGGGGTCCTGGATAGCAGGATCCCAGCCAGACTAGTCAAAAACCATTCAAACACGAGGAAAAAAGTGGGGTCAACTATGCAGTCAGATTCCACCTTCCTACAGGGTTTCACCCCTCTTCAGCCAGGATAGCTTGATTCCAGTGGCATGGAGAGCACGGGACCCACGTAGGGGCATACCCTTCCCACTCGGGGTGACAATTGCAAAAACAACAGTTGATGGACAGAATGGAGAACAATGTCATACATTCACCCCAGTACAGAGATCTGGGCCTAAATCCATCGTATTTTTGCTCACTATGCCGTTCCAGTTTGAACCCAGCCATAAGCAAATAAGTCTTGACCCTGTGCCTCATGGGAACAGTCCAGCCCGAACTGCCAAGCCAGGACCTCCCTGGACTGGAAACAAGCATCCTAGGACCGGTTTCGTGGTTTCACCCCTCTTCAGCCAGGATAGCTTGATTCCAGTGGCATGGAGAGCACGGGACCCACGTCTGGGTATACCCTTCCCACTCGGGGTGACAATTGCAAAAACAACAGTTGATGGACAGAATGCAGAACAATGTCATACATTCACCCCAGTACAGAGATCTGGGCCTAAATCCATCGTTTTTTTGCTCACCATGCTGTTTCAGTTTGAACCCAGCCATATGCAAATCAGTCTTGACCCTGTGCCTCATGGGAACAGTCCAGCCCGAACTGCCAAGCCAGGACCTCCCTGGACTGGAAACAAGCATCCTAGGACCGGTTTTGGGGTTTCACCCCTCTTCAGCCAGGATAGCTTGATTCCATTGGCATGGAGAGCATGGGACCCACGTCTGGGCATACCCTTCCCACTCGGGGTGACAATTGCAAAAACAACAGTTGATGGACAGAATGCAGAACAATGTCATACATTCACCCCAGTACAGAGATCTGGGCCTAAATCCATCCAATGGATTAAACCCAGATCTGTGACTGCGGGTGAATGTTTTGCCAATGTGCAACATTCCGTCCATCATCTTGTGTGTTTTGCTGTTTGCCCTATGTGGGAAGGGTATGCCCAGACGTGGGTCCCGAACTCACTACGCCACTGGAGTCAAGCTATCCTGGCTGAAGAGGGGTGAAACCCCGAAACCGGTCCTAGGATGCTTGATTCCGGTCCAGGGAAGACATGGCTTGGCAGTTCGGGCTGCACTGTTCCCTTGAGGCACAGGGTCAAGACTGATTTACATATGGCCATGTTTGAACTGGGGTGGCGTGGTGAGCAAAATAACGATGGATTAAACCCAGATCTGTGACTGGGGGGAATGTTTTGCCAATGTACAACATTCCATCCATCATCTTGTGTGTTTTGCTATCTTTAAAGTTGGCCATGTGCTTTTAAGTTTTGCATGCCCTGGTAGGGAAAACATTCAAGTTCATTTTTCACTACTGCAAGGCATGCCTCTCCCATAGGATAACATTGGGTTACCTTATTATATTAATTAAGAGGTAACTCAATTGGGAACAAGTATGATGGTCGAGTTTGGTGTCTAAAGAATGTAAGTTAAACCCTCTTTGATGGTAAAGTTGCATTTAAAGTTACATTCTAAAAATGCCACTTTTAGAAAGTTGGCATTTTCATGTTGTAACCATTTGGTGCCTGCAGCCAGTGTCTCGGGTCACACAACTGGGTATAGTTGTCAGTTGGCCTTTGTGTATTCCTCCCAGACAGTGAGACAAAGGGGGATTAGAAGTAGACAGGATGGGAGGAGCGGTGCTGTTTCCTTTCACAATTATATTTCCAAGGGGCTGTTTCAAAACACTCACAAAGAACTTGACACCAATCTATTGTTACCCCGGGCCCAATGGAGCCTAGGCAGGGGAAGTAGGCAAATTCCAGAACCAGATATGGGGGAAGTCTGGAGGGTTCTCTCACTTCAAAGGCTGGCACCAGAAATACATATTTGACCCTCAGACCAACTCTTCAATGCACTCTTGGACCTGTGGAAGACTACAGAAGGACTGACATGCACTCCAGGAGACTTCCCTACTTTTTGAGGCCTGCCTTTTTTCTCAGAGGACTGCCCTGTTGCTTGAGGCCTGCCTTATTCTTCAGAGGATTGCCCTGCTTCATGAGTTCTGCCTTGTTGCTTGAAACAGAGAGGACTGTTTACTTGAACCGAGGACTACCAGAGTGACTCTAAGGATCAGGTGGCTGACCTCCTGTTCTGAGCAATCGGGACACAACACGCTCCAGCGGTCTTCCTACAACTGCCCAGATGACCTGCTGCAACTAGCCTAGCCTGTACCTGCACTGGACCAGCAACTGCACGTGCCAGAGCCCTGCCAGCCTCTGGTGGAGTGAGTTCATGATCCCCAAGAGGTGCCACCCAGGTCCTGGACCCTTGGCTGGCATTACTTGAGCTCCTCCTGTGATATCTCGAAGTTTTGAACTCTGCGCACAAGACTTTGAGAAAGTAAACATTTTCTTCGGGACAAAACCTTTACCTGTATCCGGCCCACACACCATCATGGTCGGCCTGAATTTTTTACTTTGACCCGGTCTAGTGACCAGATACCAACAATCAGAGCTTTTTGTTTCTTGGTGCTACTTTTACTTAAACCTTTAAAATTGCATATCTCTGATTCTACTGTTTGGATTATTGTCACTTTGGTCTAATTTAATTTATTAAATTTGACTCTCTTTTCTAAATTGGTGTGGTTTTTTTTGTGTGTGGTATGTTCACTTCATTACTGCTTGTGTACTGCATAATGCCTCTGTTCTGCTCGATTTTCTCGGCCTTCTTGTGAGGAGAGGTGATTGAATGTGACTTCAGTCTCTTACCATTCAAGTCTTAGGGTTAGAGTAGTGAATGGAGCCTATTTACTAGGCACTTCGACATGCTCCTGTGCTCTTCCCCATAGATCAGGGCTTGCACACATAGCCTAGGGGATAGATTCGTTAGTATTAGGGATAACCTGTCCTGTAGTGAGGGTATTTCATGGAGCCGTGCTGAATTCAGGCCTGGTAGGCCTCAAACGGGAGAGACTCCATCTTTCTTTCTGCTCCGGCAGCTTGGGATGCTTCTAGGTCAAATGTAATGTTTTAGTTATGAGGTGTTATTCGCTTGGAGAGAACCGGTTCAGGCCGGCCCTTATCGAAGGATTGTATTTTTCTTCATGCCGAAGACACTACATCAGGCCGGCCGGCTGGGAACGTGTCCTTGGTACGGGGAGGTACAAGAATTTGGTGGGCGGCAGGTTACGGGCCGGAATTTTCCATGAGGAAACGCACCTCTATATTAGTGAAAGTCTGAGGCAGTTACATGTTCAGTCCGTAGGCGGCATCTAGCCGTTAGCAGTAAAGCTACTACTTATTCCAGGGAAGACAGACGCCATCTTGAAGGCGGAGAAAAACCGAGAGACAGATACTCTCCTAGCAGAGAAAGCCAGAGAGGAGAGAGTAGCCGATAAGGAAGAGGTCCCAGTGACTCGGAGAAGGGTGAAGGGAACAGCGCATGGTGGTGCAGACGTGTATCCGTGACTGCGGAGGTGTGACTTCCAGGCGAGCCGAGGCACAGACGAGAAGGGAACCTAGATGACCACGGAGTGCAGGCTACACACTACTAAGGTGATGTCGACCCTTTCTTATTAGAGTGTACAACTTAATCTTTCACTTTTCTTTGCAGGTTATGTGTTATATTGTAATGTTATGTGATTGCGTATGTAATGAGTAATAAAGTACCCAGTTTGTAGTGAACTAACATGTGCTGCGTGTTCTTGTATGAGAGGGTAGCCTATTCTTCTAGTCAGCTGCGGCTACATGAACAGATGTTAACGCTGATCAGGTAAGTGGTAACTGAATAAGAGAGAGAGAAGCCCCTTGAACCAGAGAACAGGCTATGCTCGAACTGGCAGTCCTTGTGTGATCTGATGAATAGTGAGACTGATTCCCTTTTTGTATGTTATGGTGATCATAGGATGAACTGTCGTATGAACTGCCGTCTGGGTAGAGAGGTCTGGATTCGTATGGGATCGCGAGGCCGCCACTTGTGCTGAGACTGCCGTCTGGGTAGAGAGGTCTGGATTCGTATGGGATCGCGAGGCCGCCACTTGTGCTGAGACTGCCCTCTGGGTAGAGAGGTCTGGATTCGTATGGGATCGCGAGGCCGCCATTTGTGCTGAGACTGTCGTATGGGCAGAGAGGTCTGGATTCGTATGGGATCGCGAGGCCGCCACTTGTGCTGAGACTGCCGTCTGGGCAGAGAGGTCTGGATTCGTATGGGATCGCGAGGCCGCCACTTGTGCTGAGACTGCCGTCTGGGTAGAGAGGTCTGGATTCGTATGGGATCGCGAGGCCGCCACTTGTGCTGAGACTGCCGTCTGGGTAGAGAGGTCTGGATTCGTATGGGATCGCGAGGCCGCCGATTATAAGAGGTCTTGGTATGTATGAGTAGGAATTCCCTGTCCTTAGGTGGTGGTGGTTACCTATTGTAAATAGGCCCTAAGGAGGGGGTAACGTTCTGGCTGGGTTAGTGAGGCTCTGATGAGCGGGTTCTATCTGATCGGAAAACCCAAGCAGAACAGCCTCTAAGTTAATAAACAAAGATTGCCTATGCACACGCTTACAAGTAATATTGTATCAATTACAATCAGTAATGGAGAGAACATAAATACATAAGACACAGTCGATGAATCAATTGGATCGTGTCTTTCTCGTTTTTTATAAGGATCCGTTGCCCAGCCAACACGTGTTTCGTCTGGGTATAAACCCACGACTTCTTCAGGGCTACAAAAACGCATAATAATACAGTATAAAAACACTAATACATTCACATAATAGAGTGAAAAAGTGTAGAACACGACACTAAGAATTGTGCACAAGTGTCCCAATAGCCCAGTGACAAAAAATTGTCCAATCATTAAGCAGCATAAACGAGTGCAAACACCCCTGTGTCTATGCTTAACAAATGTGTGCAAATTATAAAACCACAGAGGTTATGTCACAGCACATGGCATAACCTTAAATAAGTACATCAATACTTCTTTACAACAATTAAGGACAATCGCAGGGATGAATATGGCCTAAAAAGGCCTCATTTCTGGTAAAAGAAAATCTCAGCGTACATGTCTCGGTACATACGACATAGGTATAAATATATGTGACAGCAAGCTGTCAAGCCATATGATCAATGGTGTGCCATATTGTAATAAAAAATGGGAGCCACCATGATTAAAACAGAAGAAAAGACCAAGAGAAGGATGAGGGAAAGAAAATTTACAGGTAAAGAAAATTAGAGAACGATGACTTCCAATCAATACATAACCACAGGTAGAGAAGAGAAGTTGCACACAACTCTTACCTCAGGGGCTGACGGGGAAAGAGCAATATATCTGAAAACAAACAATCAGGGAATCCTAGTCAGTATGCGACCATGACCTCCAAACCATATATAGTAAGAGCAAAGCTCAGAAGGAAACCGGCTCACCTCTCCACCGGTTGTAATTCCGTCCCGGCTGTATGGGAAATTGAGTAATGCCTTTCTTGTAGATTACAATATGGTAAGTACACCTCCACAATTAGACCTCAAAAAAGCACATAGCGAAATATATTGAGGACTGTAGATCTCTAGATATCAACCCAAATAGTTAACAATCCAGAAGCCCAATCTGCTTCTATTAGCTCAATCGCCTATTACGTGAGAGAAGCAATCGTACTTCAAATAACCGCAAATATGCCAGTCCAGAAGTGTGTTGTTAATCATGAAAATCAAGAAGGTTAATATTCTTAATGTTAAATAGTAACACCTTATACAAAGGAGGTGATCACACTTCCATAAACGGCACCCTTACTAATCCAAATTTACCGTTCCTAATAATTGGCTGTGCTCGGGACATTTATATACGCAAAAGCGTGATCTAAAATCACGAGGAAACAACGTTAACGTACCCTGTAGGATACAACTAGTAGAAAACAGTCTCACACGCTAAAATTAAAATTGATAGGGCCCAGTACGTGCAGCAAACACAATCTCCATAAAATAGTTTAAAGCTACTAAGTTAAGCGTCGACGCTTAATGTCAACCAAGTTTTTTTAAAACAAAATCAACGTACCTCAAGGCGTGTAAGCCATCAGAGCGAGTACGCTCTCGTTCCTTAGACCGTGCGTAATGTTTCTCTGAGCAGACCGGAAGTGCACGGTCGTTCACGTTTTTAAACGCGTGCACCAGTCCTGACGACTAGAACGCGACTAATACATCCGGTCAGGAAATGAAAGAAAAATAAAATAAAAGCACGGCACAAACGAGTATGTTGCACAATGCAAATCACAACTACCATGGGGCAATATCCATAATGTCCTATGTCAAAATCGATTGTAATGGTGAGTTTATATATGCTAAGAGTATATAATACAACACAATATATTGGAATATCCAAGAAGTCAGCGTCCCAAACTTAGGATGCGAATCAAAGATAAAATGAGGTGATGGGATGAAAAAGAGAAAAGTAATATCATGGAGGTTAAGACAGGATGTGTATCTAAGAATCTGTCACTTGTATAATACAATTGTATACAGCAGGGGCTCATAAGGTACCACAGTATCCAATCACTAGTGCATCTAATGTGCACTCCATGTCATTTAGGGGAGTAAGCAGATAGGCTGGGGTCCTGGATAGCAGGATCCCAGCCAGACTAGTCAAAAACCATTCAAACACCAGGAAAAAAGTGGGGTCAACTATGCAGTCAGATTCCACCTTCCTACAGGGTTTCACCCCTCTTCAGCCAGGATAGCTTGATTCCAGTGGCATGGAGAGCACGGGACCCACGTCGGGGCATACCCTTCCCACTCGGGGTGATAATTGCAAAAACAACAGTTGATCGACAAAATGGAGAACAATGTCATACATTCACCCCAGTACAGAGATCTGGGCCTAAGTCCATCGTTTTTTTGCTCACCATGCCGTTCCAGTTTGAACCCAGCCATAAGCAAATAAGTCTTGACCCTGTGCCTCATGGGAACAGTCCAGCCCGAACTGCCAAGCCAGGACCTCCCTGGGCTGGAAACAAGCATCCTAGGACCGGTTTCGGGGTTTCACCCCTCTTCAGCCAGGATAGCTTGATTCCAGTGGCATGGAGAGCACGGGACCCACGTCTGGGCATACCCTTCCCACTCGGGGTGGCAATTGCAAAAACAACAGTTGATGGACAGAATGCAGAACAATGTCATACATTCACCCCAGTACAGAGATCTGGGCCTAAATCCATCGTTTTTTTGCTTACCATGCTGTTTCAGTTTGAACCCAGCCATATGCAAATCAGTCTTGACCCTGTGCCTCATGGAAACAGTCCAGCCCGAACTGCCAAGCCAGGACCTCCCTGGACTGGAAACAAGCATCCTAGGACCGGTTTTGGGGTTTCACCCCTCTTCAGCCATGAAAGCTTGATTACAGTGGCATGGAGAGCACGGGACCCACGTCTGGGCATACCCTTCCCACTCGGGGTGACAATTGCAAAAACAACAGTTGATGGACAGAATGCAGAACAATGTCATACATCACCCCAGTACAGAGATCTGGGCCTAAATCCATCCGATGGATTAAACACAGATCTGTGACTGCGGGTGAAAGTTTTGCCAATGTGCAGCATTCCGTCCATCATCTTGTGTGTTTTGCTGTTTGCCCTATGTGGGAAGGGTATGCCCAGACGTGGGTCCCGTACTCACTACGCAACTGGAGTCAAGCTATCCTGGCTGAAGAGGGGTGAAACCCCGAAACCGGTCCTAGGATGCTTGATTCCAGTCCAGGGAAGACATGGCTTGGCAGTTCGGGCTGCACTGTTCCCTTGAGGCACAGGGTCAAGACTGATTTACATATGGCCATGTTTGAACTGGGGTGGCGTGGTGAGCAAAATAACGATGGATTAAACCCAGATCTGTGACTGGGGGTGAATGTTTTGCCAATGTGCAACATTCCATCCATCATCTTGTGTGTTTTGCTATCTTTAAAGTTGGCCATGTGCTTTTAAATTTTACATGCCCTGGTAGGGAAAACATTCAAGTTCATTTTTCACTACTGCAAGGCATGCCTCTCCCATAGGATAACATTGGGTTACCTTATTATATTAATTAAGAGGTAACTCAATTGTGAACAAGTATGATGGTCGAGTTTGGTGTCTAAAGAATGTAAGTTAAACCCTCTTTGATGGTAAAGTTGCATTTAAAGTTACATTCTAAAAATGCCACTTTTAGAAAGTTGGCATTTTCATGTTGTAACCATTTGGTGCCTGCAGCCAGTGTCTCGGGTCACACAACTGGGTATAGTTGTCAGTTGGCCTTTGTGTATTCCTCCCAGACAGTGAGACAAAGGGGGATTAGAAGTAGACAGGATGGGAGGAGCGGTGCTGTTTCCTTTCACAATTATATTTCCAAGGGGCCGCTTCAAAACACTCACAAAGAACTTGACACCAATCTATTGTTACCCCGGGCCCAATGGAGCCTAGGCAGGGGATGGAGGCAAATTCCAGAACCAGATATGGGGGAAGTCTGGAGGGTTCTCTCACTTCAAAGGCTGGCACCAGAAATACATATTGGACCCTCAGACCAACTCTTCAATGCACTCTTGGACCTGTGGAAGATTACAGAAGGACTGACATGCACTCCAGGAGACTTCCCTACTTTTTGAGGCCTGCCTTTTTTCTCAGAGGACTGCCCTGTTGCTTGAGGCCTGCCTTATTCTTCAGAGGATTGCCCTGCTTCATGAGTTCTGCCTTGTTGCTTGAAACAGAGAGGACTGTTTACTTGAACCGAGGACTACCAGAGTGACTCTAAGGATCAGGTCGCTGACCTCCTGTTCTGAGCAATCGGGACACAACACGCTCCAGCGGTCTTCCTACAACTGCCCAGATGACCTGTTGCAACTAGCCTAGCCTGTACCTGCACTGGACCAGCAACTGCACGTGCCAGAGCCCTGCCAGCCTGTGGTGGAGTGAGTTCATGATCCCCAAGAGGTGCCACCCAGGTCCTGGACCCTTGGCTGGCATTAATTGAGCTCCTCCTGTGATATCTCGAAGTTTTGAACTCTGCGCACAAGACTTTGAGAAAGTAAACATTTTCTTCGGGACAAATCCTTTACCTGTATCCGGCCCACACACCATCATGGTCGGCCTGAATTTTTGACTTTGACCCGGTCTAGTGACCAGATACCAACAATCAGAGCTTTCTGTTTCTTGGTGCTACTTTTACTTAAACCTTTAAAATTGCATATCTCTGATTCTACTGTTTGGATTATTGTCACTTTGGTCTAATTTAATTTATTAAATTTTACTCTCTTTTCTAAATTGGTGTGTTTTTTTTGTGTGTTGTATGTTCACTTCATTACTGCTTGTGTACTGCATAATGCCTCTAAGTTAATAAACAAAGATTGCCTATGCACACGCTTACAAGTAATATTGTATCAATTACAATCAGTAATGGAGAGAACATAAATACATAAGACACAGTCGATGAATCAATTGGATCGTGTCTTTCTCGTTTTTAATAAGGATCCGTTGCCCAGCCAACACGTGTTTCGTCTGGGTATAAACCCACGACTTCTTCAGGGCTACAAAAACGCATAATAGTACAGTATAAAAACACTAATACATTCACATAATAGAGTAAAAAAGTGTAGAACACGACACTAAGAATTGTGCACAAGTGTACCAATAGCCCAGTGACAAAAAATTATCCAATCATTAAGCAGCATAAACGAGTGCAAACACCCCTGTGTCTATGCTTAACAAATGTGTGCAAATTATAAAACCACAGAGGTTATGTCGCAGCACATGGTTATAACCTTGAATAAGTACATCAATCCTTCTTTACAACAATTAAGGACAATCGCAGGGATGAATATGGACTAAAAAGGCCTCATTTCTGGTAAAAGAAAATCTCAGCGTATATGTCTCAGTACATACGACATAGGTATAAATATATGTGACAGCAAGCTGTCAAGCCATATGATCAATGGTGTGCCATATTGTAATAAAAAATGGGAGCCACCATGATTAAAACAGAAGAAAAGACCAAGAGAAGGATGAGGGAAAGAAAATTTACAGGTAAAGAAAAGTAGAGAACGGTGACTTCCAATCAATACATAACCACAGGTAGAGAAGAGAAGTTGCACAAAACTCTTACCTCAGGGGCTGACGGGGAAAGAGCAATATATCTGAAAACAAACAATCAGGGAATCCTAGTCAGTATGCGACCATGTCCTCCAAACCATATATAGTAAGAGCAAAGCTCAGAAGGAAACCGGCTCACCTCTCCACCGGCTGTAATTCCGTCCCGGCTGTACGGGAAATTGAGTAATGCCTTTCTTGTAGAATACAATATGCTAAGTACACCTTCACAATTAGACCTAAAAAAAGCACATAGGGAAATATATTGAGGACTGTAGATCTCTAGATATAAACCCAAATAGTTAACAATCCAGAAGCCCAATCTGCTTCTATTAGCTCAATCGCCTATTACGTGAGAGAAGCAATCGTACTGAAAATAACCGCAAATATGCCAGTCCAGAAGTGCGTTGTTAATCATGAAAATCAAGAAGGTTAATATTGTTAATGTTAAATAGTAACACCTTATACAAAGGAGGTGATCACACTTCCATAAACGGCACCCTTACTAATCCAAATTTACCGTTCCTAATAATTAGCTGTGCCCGGCACATTTATATACGCAAAAGCGTGATCTAAAATCACGAGGAAACAACGTTAACATACCCTGTAGAATACAACTAGTAGAAAACAGTCTCACACGCTAAAATTAAAATTGATAGGGCCCAGTACGTGCAGCAAACACAATCTCCATAAAATAGTTTAAAGCTACTAAGTTAAGCGTCGACGCTTAATGTCAACCAAGTTTTTTTAAAACAAAATCAACGTACCTCAAGGCGTGTAAGCCATCAGAGCGAGTACGCTCTCGTTCCCTAGACCGTGCGTAATGTTTCTCTGAGCAGACCGGAATTGCACGGTCGGTCACGTTTTTAAACGCGTGCACCAGTCCTGACGACTAGAACGCGACTAATGCATCCGGTCAGGAAATGGAAGAAAAATAAAATAAAAGCACGGCACAAACGAGTATATTGCACAATGCAAATTACAACTACCATGGGGCAATATCCATAATGTCCTATGTCAAAATTGATTGCAATGGTGAGTTTATATATGCTAAGAGTATATAATACAACACAATATATTGGAGTATCCAAGAAGTCAGCGTCCCAAATTTAGGATGCGAATCAAAGATAAAATGAGGTGATGGGATGAAAAAAAGAAAAGTAATATCATGGAGGTTAAGACAGGATGTGTATCTAAGAATCTGTCACTTGTATAATACAATTGTATACAGTAGGGGCTCATAAGGTACCACAGTATCCAATCACTAGTGCATCTAATGTGCACTCCATGTCATTTAGGGGAGTAAGCAGATAGGCTGGGGTCCTGGATAGCAGGATCCCTGCCAGACTAGTCAAAAACCATTCAAACACCAGGAAAAAAGTGGGGTCAACTATGCAGTCAGATTCCACCTTCCTACAGGGTTTCACCCCTCTTCAGCCAGGATAGCTTGATTCCAGTGGCATGGAGAGCACGGGACCCACGTCGGGGCATACCCTTCCCACTCGGGGTGACAATTGCAAAAACAACAGTTGATGGACAGAATGCAGAACAATGTCATACATTCACCCCAGTACAGAGATCTGGGCCCAAATCCATCGTTTTTTTGCTCACCATGCTGTTTCAGTTTGAACCCAGCCATAAGCAAATAAGTCTTGACCCTGTACCTCATGGGAACAGTCCAGCCTGAACTGCCAAGCCAGGTCCTCCCTGGACTGGAAACAAGCATCCTAGGACCGGGTTCGGGGTTTCACCCCTCTTCAGCCAGGATAGCTTGATTCCAGTGGCATGGAGAGCACGGGAATCACGTCTGGGCATACCCTTCCCACTCGGGGTGACAATTGCAAAAACAACAGTTGATGGACAGAATGCAGAACAATGTCATACATTCACCCCAGTACAGAGATCTGGGCCTGAATCCATTGTTTTTTTGCTCACCATGCTGTTTCAGTTTGAACCCAGCCATATGCAAATCAGTCTTGACCCTGTGCCTCATGGGAACAATCCAGCCCGAACTGCCAAGCCAGGACCTCCCTGGACTGGAAACAAGCATCCTAGGACCGGTTTTGGGGTTTCACCCCTCTTCAGCCAGGATAGCTTGATTCCAGTGGCATGGAGAGCACGGGACCCACGTCTGGGCATACCCTTCCCACATAGGGCGAACAGCAAAACACACAAGATGATGGACGGAATGTTGCACATTGGCAAAACATTCACCCCCAGTCACAGATCTGGGGTTAATCCATCGTTATTTTGCTCACCACGCCACCCCAGTTCACGCCCTTGTGACGTCTCGTCTCGACAACGGGAATGTCTTATACCTAGGTACCACCGGAAAGTGTATAAAGAGACTCCAATGCGTACAGAACGCAGCAGCCCGCCTGATCCTGATGCGCCCTAGGAGAACTGCCTCTAAACTGGCTCTTGCTTCTCTCCACTGGCTACCTATACAGGAGCGAGTCTGGTTTAAAGCGTTGTGTGTCTGCCATCGCATTATCCAGGGGACCTCGCCTGCATACTTGCTGAACCTCCTTACCCCTTATGCCCCTACCCGCTGCCTGAGGTCTGAGGGGAGAGGTTTGGTACGCGTTCCGGCTGCAAAGAGAGCTAGGATGGGTGGCCGCTCCTTCCGTTTTTTGGCAGCTCAATTATGGAACAAACTCCCTGAGAGCCTTCGGTTGGAGCCCTCTGAGGGCAAGTCCAGGAAGAAATTGAAAACTCATCTGTTCCCGCCTGGATAGGTCTCTGTGATCACTAAAGCGACGAGCACCGCAGCGCGGGGACACACTGTATAGTGTAACCAGGCGCTTTATAAGCCCGAATAACATAACATAACAATATGGGTGATATATTGTAGAAAGTTATTTCAGGCAATGCGCCTTTTGCAGCCTTTAACGCGTTCTACACACTCCAATCTGCATCAAGGGGTTACATAAATTGTTATCCTTTTATCAATATCAGTGTACTATAAATGCACATCTTACTAGATTGTATGAACTCTTATGTGCTCTCTGCCCTATCTAATATTTCCATCTGCACGGATGGACTCAAATAGCTTATATATTATTTCTTACTGTTTCTAGATTTTTTTGTAACTCCTAGTTAATCACGATTATTGTGGTTACTGTTAACCAACTTTGATCTACATACTGTATACAATTGTATTATACAAGTGACAGATTCTTAGATACACATCCTGTCTTAACCTCCATGATATTACTTTTCTCTTTTTCATCCCATCACCTCATTTTATCTTTGATTCGTATCCTAAATTTGGGACGCTGACTTCTTGGATATTCCAATATATTGTGTGGTATACTCTTAGCATATATAAACTCACCATTACAATCAATTTTGACATAGGACATTATGGATATTGCACCATGGTAGTTGTGATTTGCATTGTGCAATATACTCGTTTGTGCCGTGTTTTTATTTTATTTTTCTTCCGTTTCCTGACCGGATGTATTAGTTGCGTTCTAGTCGTCAGGACTGGTGCACGCGTTTAAAAACGTGAACGACCGTGCACTTCCGGTCTGCTCAGAGAAACATTACGCACGGTCTAGGGAACGAAAGCGTACTCGCTCTGATGGCTTACACGCCTTGAGGTACGTTGATTTTGTTTTAAAAAAACTTGGTTGACATTAAGTGTCGACGCTTAACTTAGTAGCTTTAAACTATTTTATGGAGATTGTGTTTGCTGCACGTACTGGGCCCTATCAATTTTAATTTTAGCGTGTGAGACTGTTTTCTACTAGTTGTATCCTACAGGGTACGTTAACGTTGTTTCCTCGTGATTTTAGATCACGCTTTTGCGTATATAAATTATTAGGAACTGTAAATTTGGATTAGTAAGGGTGCTGTTTATGGAAGTGTGATCACCTCCTTTGTATAAGGTGTTACTATTTAACATTAAGAATATTAACCTTCTTGATTTTCATGATTAACAACGCACTTCTGGACTGGCATATTTGTGGTTATTTGAAGTATGATTGCTTCTCTCACGTAATAGGCGATTGAGCTAATAGAAGCAGATTGGGCTCCTGGATTGTTAACTATTTGGGTTTATATCTAGAGATCTACAGTCCTCAATATATTTCGCTATGTGCTTTTTTTAGGTCTAATTGCGAAGGTGTACTTACCATATTGTATTCTACAAGAAAGGCATTACTCAATTTCCCGTACAGCCGGGACGGAATTACAACCGGTGGTGCTCTTACTATATATGGTTTGGAGGTCATGGTCGCATACTGACTAGGATTCCCTGATTGTTTGTTTTCAGATATATTGCTCTTTCCCCTTCAGCCCCTGAGGTAAGAGTTGTGTGCAACTTATCTTCTCTACCTGTGGTTATGTATTGATTGGAAGTCACCGTTCTCTACTTTTCTTTACCTGTAAATGTTCTTTCCCTCATCCTTCTCTTGGTCTTTTCTTCTGTTTTAATCATGGTGGCTCCCAATTTTTTATTACAATATGGCACACCATTGATCATATGGCTTGACAGCTTGCTGTCACATATATTTATACCTATGTCGTATGTACTGAGACATATACGCTGAGTTTTTCTTTTACCAGAAATGAGGCCTTTTTAGGCCATATTCATCCCTGCGATTGTCCTTAATTGTTGTAAAGAAGTATTGATGTACTTATTCAAGGTTATGCCATGTGCTGCGACATAACCTCTGTGGTTTTATAATTTGCACTCATTTGTTAAGCATAGACACAGGGGTGTTTGCAATGATTGGATAATTTTTTGTCACTGGGCTATTGGTACACTTGTGCACAATTCTTAGTGTCGTGTTCTACACTTTTTGACTCTATTATGTGAATGTTTTAGTTTTTATACTGTATTATTATGCGTTTTGTAGCCCTGAAGAAGTCGTGGGTTTATACCCAGACGAAACACGTGTTGGCTGGGCAACAGACCCTTATTAAAAACGAGAAAGACACGATCCAATTGATTCATCGACTGCGTCTTATGTATTTATGTTCTCTCCATTACTGATTGTAATTGATACAATATTACTTATAAGCATGTGCATAGGCAATATTTGTTCATTTGTTACAGACTTTGGTCTTTTGAGGTTTTTTTTTTTTTTCCCCTGCCGTTTGCACCATTGGATATCTGGTTATCTATACTCCTACGCACATATCAGTGGGCGCCATCGTATACCGCTACTTTCAAACCCCTTTCTGTTATTCATGCCTCTAAGTTAAGCCTGACTGCAAGCTACCAGAGGGTTAAGCACAGGTTAATTTAGTGACTTTTGTAATTCACCCTGACCTTGATTGTGGTTGTTGCTTGAGTAGTTGCACACTCAATCAAAAAACCTATTTTTTACAGTATCCATTATTCATTAACCATCTACTACCCCAGGCCTCTAGAAGAAGATTAACAATCTGCCTGTAAAAGAATGAAAGTGCTTAAAAACAATGCAATTAAAAAACCCTTGACCAGACCTCCAGTTGGCAATTCACTGGCATTAGCAGACAGCACCACTTCACTAAATGTGGTCCTCTGAGTAAGTTTTAGTCAAAGACCAGAAGATTTCTAATCCCAGCTTCTCCTTTTTTAATAAAAGTATGATGTATTAAGTTCTGTTTTAAAACCCAAAATTGGTGCCAACACTTCCTGGTTGAAGTGCTGGTAGCCAGTCAGATCACAGCATGAGGTTTGTTGGATCATTGGAGGATTCGCGTCCCTAGATATACAATTTTGATTTTCCTTTCATAACTCCGCAACTACGGAAAGTACTTATACTAAATCATAAAAAGGGCTCTCTTTAGACCAACAGATACCTCACTGCCAAATTTGGTGTAATTCCATCCAATAGTTTGGGTTGTAGTCGTGTTCAAAATCCTTACGGAAAATTGCATGGGAACCCCAAATTCTTTTACCCCCTTTTGATCGGCCCCCACTAGACGGATCACTCTGAAACTTTTGATGCAGAAGTAGACAAAGTGGGCTTCTTTTGGGGAAAATTTCATGAAGATTCGTCAAATGATGCCAAAGCTATAAGCAAGTCAAAAAATACTTTTCTTATGGAATCTAGGTCCTAACTATAACTACCTAATGGGGACCACCTTTACTTTATTGTCAAAACACAGACAGGTAACCACTAACCTTCGAAGCCGGATACAATGGGAGCGATGGATGATGCTGCGCAACCTTTTCCCACGATAGGGCGCGACCTGTGAGTGCACAAGTACCACTCAGCAGACAACACCGTAATGGGAAAAAAGGGGCAAAGGAAACAATGATGCGGCTGCAAAACACTCGATGGGAAGAAACTTAGAGTTGTAGGCTTTACTCCTATTCTTGTCACTCCTGTTGTTCAGCCCTGTGTTCCCTGTAGTAAAACACAAGCACAACACATATAGGATAACCACCATATGCAAACTGAACAAGGCACAATAAGACTATGTGTTTGCACTTACATTTAAGGCTTGCCGCACTCACTCTACTGCACAGAATGCAAAATCCCCAAAATAAAGCATAACAATAAATAGGTTCTCTTTCAAGGGTAATACAGCTTCTCATGCATCAAAAATAGAACAGTGTACTTAGCTGTTGAGATTCTCTGCAGTACGTAAGTCCAAGGAACTGGCAAATGCAATGAAGAGTGGAGAGGCGCGCTTTTCCTGCGTGCCGTTAGATAAACAAAAATAGAAGTATGGCCCTTCCTTCATGCCTCTTGATGGCTTTTTACAGAGCTGCAGTCTGAGGTTGTATCCATATAAAAGGAAAAAACAGATAGGGAAATCCGAGCCTCTCAGCGGCTCTTTGGTGGTGGTATAGCACTCCCCTCTGGTTCTTTAAATAAGCCCCATAAACAAGAACGTTATCTCGAGCCGAGTTCAGGCTCGAGATAACGAAGACGCGCTCCAGCGCGTTTTCCTTGATGGGGGAGGCGAGCCCAGAGACTGCATAGAGAAGCGCTCCAGTGCGTTGTGCAACCACACCGCAAGGCACAAAGACATGCTTCAGCGCGTTGTGAGGCACACAGAGAGAGCCCGGTATTGACCCGAAGATGCGCTCCAGCGCATTGTACACCAACTGACAGGCGAGCCCAGCAATCGGCTCAATGGGGAAATACGGGAGAGTCAGAAGGTGCAATTCTCCTCTTTCCTGTTCAGTGAAGACACAGCTTCTTCCTCCCAATGGTCCAAGTCATGGTACTTGATTGACAAGCACTGGGCCTTTGGGAGGCGCAGCCTATTTAGGACTCAGTGCTGAGCCCACCTGACCAGTCACACAGGATTGTGGGATATGTAGTCATTCTCCTGCGGTCTCATACATACAGTCTGCTAATGTATGAACCTACCTCGGTCTACCTATGCCGTAGTGTGACAGAACCACCTCTTAACGACCGGCGTCCCGACGGTCTGCCAGGCTTACCAGGGAACTGGGAGTGAAAACGCCTAAGAAGCCCAGGGCAGTGTAGATTAGTCCCAGGTTCCCATGAGAGGTCCTCGGGACCGTATCCCTTCCAGTCAATAAGGAAATGCACCCTCCATCGGACAAGCTTGGAATCTAGAATATGCTTGTATGCTTGATTTCGTACTCTTCCTCCCCATCAACATCTAATGGCACTGGCTTCAAGGGTATTCTGGTCTGCGGAAGGCAAGGCGGAAGCAAGGAGACATGAAAGACAGGATGGATGTGCCAAGAGGAAGGGAGTGTTAATCTCATTGCCACAGGGTTGATTATTCTAACGATAGGATAGGGACCCTCAAATTTTGGTTTCAGCCGGGTGTTGCCCTTCAGTCTCAAATGTTTAGGGTCTAGCCACACTTTATCACCCACAGTGTAAGAAGGCCCTGGGGAACGTTTCTTATCAGCATAACGTTTGTCATGGGTTTGGGCCTTGTCTAACTGCGTTTTAGCGTCCTGTAGCACTTTTCGGAGATGTGCATGGTGTTCTTGAATGGTAGGGTGTCGGGACTGCACGGGCCATTCAAAAGGCAGCATGTTAGGGTAGTATCCTGTAAGGCAATAGAAAGGGGAACACCCCAGAGAGGGATGTTCTGCATTGTTATATGCAAACTTGGCCATCCACAGAAGTGTGCGCCATTCTTCTTCGTGTTGTAGAGTGAAGCATCTGAGATACTGTTCCAGTGTTTGGTTCAGTCTTTCGGTTTTACTGTCCGTCTGGAGTGGAAAGGCGAGCATCTACTTTCATAGCATCACATAGCGCCTTCCAGAACCGTGAGGTGAACTGGGTTCCCCTATCGGTGATGATAACTGCTGGGATTCCATGGGAACGCACAATATGCTGCCGAAACAATTGGGCCAATTCCACCGAGGTTGATAATTTTGTTGTAGCAACAAAGTGTCCCATCTTGTTCAGATAGTCTATTACGACCAGTATAGCACTGAGTCCTGAACTAGGAGGCTTGTCTACGATGAAATCCATGGACAACATATGCCATGGTGTTGGAGGTATAGGAATGGGCAGGAGCAATCCACATGGTCTTGTATGTTGAACCTTTCCCTGGGTACAAATGGCGCATTCTGGAATATATTTGGTTGTGTCCGCCTGTAAAGTCACCCACCAAAAATGCCTTTTCATAGCCTGGAATGTTTTCTGGATTCCCAGATGCCCACCCAGCATAGAGTCATGAATCCATCTCAAGGCCTGTTGTTGTAATGGTTCATGTGGTACGTATAGTCTATTACCGTGGTATAGCATGTCGATATCAATTGAACTTTGTTTGGGAAGCTCGTTTATCCATGCCTGGACATCTATCCCTGCAATCTGCTTTTTTAACTCACCTAGAAAGTCTTGTGTGGTCGTCAAGGCCAAAATCTCTTCAGGGAAAGAGGCTGTTAGACCTGGCACCTTGGCGTGATTTTCCCTTCCACTTTTTGCTGATGTGCCTCATGTGTTTTGTTGGTGTTGGCTGCTCAGAGCACTGTGCCACTGCCAATCAGTGCCACAGTGCAAGTGCTCCCTATGGTAAAATGTATACATTGATTGGTGTCCATGTTTGGCTTATTTGGTTTACTATCAGCCCCTAGTAAAGTGCACCAGGAGTGCCAGGGCTTGTAAATGCAAATGCTGCTGGTGGACTGCAGCACTGGTTGTGCCACCCACAGAAGCGGCCTAGTAAAATGTGTCTAGGGTCTGCCATTGCAGAACCTGCGTGCAGTCTGGTACTGTCATGCTGATTGCGCAAGTGCACCTACTTGCCAGTCTCTAAACCTTCCCTTAACTACATATTAGTCACCCCTCTGGTAGGCCCAAGGGCAGGGTACATTGTAGGCATAAGGTAGGACATGCCCTGATGTGTGTGGCCTGTCTTAATAGTGAATTACAGCCATTTTCGTTTTTCACTATTGAAGGCTACCTGCTCTCCATAGGCCAGAATGGGCTGCTGGAATTATTACACTCTATAATCCCAGCGGACTCAGAGAGCATGGTAGAAAGTCAAGTTTAGTATGCCTGAACTCAGAATAATAAAATACTTATTTTAGTAAAGTTTATTTTAATATCCTGTGTTTGTAAATACTGCTTTTAGAAAGTTAGTATTTACTTGTCTGGCCATTTCAGTCCGCCTCTGAGCTGTGTGTGTGTTCTGCCTAGTTACAGTGGGGAGCAGGGCTTGGGAATTCCAGGAGACAGGCTGGCTGCCAGGTGGTGGGTAGAGAGATTACACCAGGATGGGTGGGAGGAGTACACCTTGACTCTGAATAGACCTGTGCTCTGCCACCACAATGCCGGCTCCGCCCCCTGTGGAGCGGCTGATGTCTCTGCCCTGCTGCTGAAAGGAAAGAGCAGAGTCACCACAACAAAGTGCTCCAAAACCAGACTGAGCCATGCCCAGGCTCCCTGGCGACAAAGAACAAAAGAAACTTGGTATAAGAGAAGGAGCCCTGCTCCTAAGAAATCAGATCCTGTTTGCGCCAAGAAGAAACTCTGCCTGAAGAGAAGGACCTGGAAAAGCTGCATGGAGGAGTACTGTCTCTAAGCCTGAGAGACTGGCCCGTGGTGGGTGCCTTGCTGCTGGAAGGAGAGGAGGAAAAGACTGAGAAAAGACTTTTAAATCAACTTGTGCTTTACAAACAATCTCCAAGGGCTTGCTTGTGAACTTGCCCCCTGAACTGCGCCCCAGGAACAGTGGGTGCTACCTTTCCCTGGAAGAAGAGGAGCTGCTTTGGGTGGCTTTGCAACGCTGACCCCAGAGAACTTGTGTGCCCCCATCTCGCTGAGCAACGCGACTTCTGCCCGCCTGTGCTGCTGTGAGCACCGTGAAGGCCTGCCCTGCCTGGCCTGAGCAAAGCAAACAACTGCCCCCTCGAGCCGTAGCTCACAACGTAAGGAGTAGACTGCCGTGTCCAAGCGCCGAGCCTCTGCGACCCCCTGGCCGTAAAGACCCCTGTGAGGACCTGCGACGCACTGTTTGCCGCCTGGACGAAGCCGACCACGCTGCGACGCGCTAGAAATCACCCCCGAGCTGCCCCTCCTTCTTCTGACCTCCGTTGTGTGCCCCACGAAGCATCGCCGCCCACTGACCAAGAGGGACGACAACACAAGTGGGACACCCCTCTACGGACTCCTGAGGCCGCCACGAACATTGCCCCCAAAGAACTAAGGTACTGTGAGCCCGCGCGCCTTGGTACGACCCGTACGTTGCTTTGTACGGGCCGTACTGGCGCTGTCGTCCCGCTACGCTATTCACGCGTGAAGCGTGAGCTTTGGTACCGTTCGCACCAGCTGTACGAGGCGTCCCGTTGAAGGTACGGCCCGTACCGTGGAAAATATATAGACGTTGTTCACGGGGGAAGCGTGAGGATTGGCAAGAGGCGTACCGGACTCGTACGATGCGTACCTACGAAGGTACGGCTCGTACGGCTTGAGTCCCAGTACGCGTGCTCACGCGAGAAGCGTGAGAAATGGCACGACGCATCCAAATAGTGGTACGAAGCGTAAGGAAGGCGCTACGAAGCGCACAGACCCCAAAAGAAGCATATTTTGAGCTGGAAATTGCATTTTAAGAACTGTGGACTCCCTAAAAAGCATTACAAGTAACTGGAACCTCATTTAAGTGAAGAACTGTATTTAAAGCCTGCTTAAAGAACTTTTATATAAAGAACTTTATTTTTATAAATACAGCCTTGTGTCTCTGTGTGGTGGGTTGGTGGTTATTGTGGGACGCCTTGAATGCTTAACCTAATGCCCTCTGGAATCTAGCCTGACTGCTCGCGCCACGTTACCTAGAGGGTGAGCAGGGGTTATTTTTAAAGAGGTAATCCTACGCCCTGACTTAGAGGAAAGGGTCCCTGCTTGTCGCAAGTGCATACCGGCGCCAACCAGAGACCCCGGATTCTAACATTGGTGGCAGCGGTGAGGATTTACGGATTTGCATTTTTGGTGTCTGCGCAGTGATTACTAGCCATTGCACAATGAGGACAGTCCAGTAGCTTAAGCCACAGAACTTTTTTTTTTTTTTCGCTTGCCAAGAAAGAAGATCCCTTGTGTTTGAAGTCATGCCGGGCGCAAACTGCACAGAGAAAACAGTGTCTGGAGCCTCTGAAAGTGGAGAATTGATATGGGATGAATCAAAACTGGACAGCTACAGCAGAGCCCAACTCAAGTCCTTCTGCAAGAAGCTCAAGGTTCCACATGTAGGATGCAAG
This sequence comes from Triturus cristatus, assembly GCF_964204655.1. Lineage (NCBI taxonomy): Eukaryota > Metazoa > Chordata > Amphibia > Caudata > Salamandridae > Triturus > Triturus cristatus. Next base: position 1,757,127,832 of record NC_140590.1, on the reverse strand, counting down.
CTCAAAGCAGATCTCTACAAGGCACTGAAAGCCTGGATGGAATCAAGGGGTGCAGTGGAGGAAATTGTACCATTGGAACCAGTGGAGAGCATTCACAGTTTTGGCAGAGGCCTGTCGCCAGAGGAGCTGGCAGACAGACAGGCCACCAGGGATCATGAGATAACATTGGCAAAGCTAAATGGTCAATTGGAGCTAGAGAGCAAGAAGCTGGCTCTTGAAGAAAGGAAAATGGAGTACGACATGAAAATGAGGGAGTTGGAGATCAAAGCCAAAAGTTTGGGGAGCACTCCCTCTGGTGGCAGCGCAACGCCGGTGCAGGTAGAGTCAAGGGTGTACATGCCAAAAGATGTAGTTAAGGAATACTTTAAGAATGACGACATAGGGCAATGGTTCAAGGCCTATGAGGTAGCCATGTCTTCCCACCGGGTCCCTGAGAGAGATTGGGGAGCGGGGTTGTGGGGGCGGTTCCTCAGTGAGGGGCGGGGCACACTTTTAGAATTGCCCTCTGATGTCTACAATTCTTACCCCCACATGAAGGAAGCTTTAATGAATAGATATGGGCTAACTCCTGAATTATATAGACAGAGGTTCAGGGGGTGTACCAAGATTGCGTATGTGGAGTATGTAACCTTTTTCTGCAGAGCACTGGATGGCTGGGTGAAGGGTAGCAAAGTGAATGATTACCAAGGTCTCTTTGATTTAATTGCATGGGAGCACTTGTCCCTTAATTGTTTTCCTGAGCTACGCCAACACCTGATAGATAGCAAGCTGACTAACCCTAGGAAGCTTGCTGAAGAGGCGGATCGCTGGGTCAGCACCAGGGTCCACAAGGGTCAAGTGGGAGACTCCTCCAGGGGTGGGCAGGGTCCCCAGCAGAAGAGTGGGGGGACAGGGGAAAACAGAAAGGGTTTCCAAAAGGCCCCCAAAGTAATAACCAAAGGAACCAGCTGAAAGGTTCTCAGCCTCCCCCACCCCCGAAGCAGACAGGGGCCCCGACAGGTAAACCTGTTCCCAAGGGGCCCCCTCAGTGTTATAAATGTGGTGAGCAGGGTCACTTTGCCAGTGATCCCATGTGTCGCCAGTATGTGAAACCAGCACCCACTGGTGCTTCACGCAGGCAAGTGGCTACAGTAGCCTTTGGGGAGGAGGTAGAAGTCCAAGGTGGGTGGGACCCCATCCAGATGACCTTAGTCTCACTAGGAGACAGTGAGATGGTCCCTCAAGCCGACTTGCCCTCTAACACTAAGAAATATGGGCGAGTGGTGACCGTCAATGGGAAGAAGGTAGAGGCTCTTAGAGACACAGGCGCCAGTGTGACTGCAGTGCGGCAGCACCTGGTGTCTCAAGAGCAGGTTGTACCCCATGCCTATTGTCGGGTTGTCAATGCTGACAACACAGAGAGTCATTGTCCAATGGCTCAAGTTCCCTTTGAGTGGGTGGGGGTCTCTGGTACTCTGCAAGTCGCTGTGAGAACTGCCATGCCTGTAGACTGTCTTCTAGGAAATGATTTGGAGAGCTCCCCTTGGGAAAAGGTGGAGAAGACAGCTCACCTGCGGATGGTGGGTTTACCTGATTGGGCGTGCGTGACCACCCGGTCAATGGCAGCCAGTAGGGGTGTTCAAGAGAACCTGGAGCCTGAGGGAGAGGCCCAGGAACCGGCCTTAGGGAGAGGGCGAAGGAGGCGCGGGAAACCGGCCCCTAAAGTTCCCACGGCCCAGGAGTAAGCAGACCTTGAGGGGGATGCCTACCGCGGAACAGATAGCCGAACTGGGGGACCTGCCTGAGCTGACCCATTGGCAGCAAGACGGAGGCCCCTCCAGGGAGGAATTCTGCAGGGTGAAGAGAGAGTGCCCCTCTCTAGTGGGTATGCGGCAGCAGGCTGCAGCCCAGGCCAATGGTGATCAGTCCGGTACTCACTTAATCTACTGGCAGAACGACCTCCTGTACTTAGAGCCTAAGGTTGCTGAACCTGGGTCAGCCCGTGCGCTGGTGGTACCCCAGAAGTTCAGAGCCTTCCTTCTGGGGCTGGCTCACGATGTGCCATTAGCAGGGCATTTGGGGCAGGACAAGACCTTTGAAAGGCTTGTCACCCACTTTTATTGGCCTCAAATGCGCAGGAGTTCAGACACTCACTGCAGGACATGCCAGACTTGCCAGGCAAGTGGTAAGAGTGGAAGGAAGCTAAAGGCTCCACTCCAACCTTACCCTGTGGTCAGTACCCCATTCCAGCGTGTGGGGATTGACATTTTGGGGCCACTGGACCCCAAGACAGCCATGGGCAACAGGTTTATCCTGGTCTTGGTGGACCATGCCACCCGGTACCCTGAAGCCATCCCTCTGAGGACAGTGACGGCCCCCGTGGAGGGACTGGCACTGATGGGAATTTTCTCACGAGTAGGATTCCCTCTAGAGGTGGTGTCTGACAGGGGCACCAATTTCATATCCAAATATATGAAATCCCTTTGGCAAGAGTGTGGTGTAACAAACAAGTTCACCGTCCCTTACCATCCCCAAGGAAACAGGTTGGTTGAGCGATTCAACCGAACCTTAAAGGGCATGATTATGGGTCTTGAGGAACCCATGAGGCGTAAGTGGGACGTCCTCTTACCATGCCTTCTCTTTGCGTACCGTGAGGTGCCACAGAAGTCTCTGGGGTTCAGTCCCTTTGAGCTTCTGTATGGCCACCCAATACGAGGACCTCTTAGTCTGGTTAAGGAAGGCTGGGAGCAATCTCCCAGGAAACCTCCCCAGAATGTATATAGTTACATGCTGGCCTTCAGGACCCAGACTAGGCGTTTCAGGCAACTTGCTGAGGCAAATCTGGAAGCCAGCCAGGAAGAAATGAAGCGGTGGTACGACCAGAATGCCACTCTGGTTGAGCTTCAACCTGGCCAGAAGGTATGGGTCCTGGCCCCTGTGGAGCCTTGTGCACTCCAAGACAAATGGACTGGACCGTTTGAGATTGTGGAGCGCAAGAGTTCTGTCACTTATTTGGTGGACTTGCAGTCTCCTAGGAACCCCTTGAGGGTCCTACATGTCAATCGACTAAAGCCCCACTTGGAGAGGTCCGAAGTGGGCATGCTCTTGGCCACAGATGATGGGGCGGAAGAGGAGTCTGAGCCTCTTCCTGACCTCCTGGTAGCCTCAGAGCGAGACGGGTCTTTGGATGGAGTTAACCTCTCACCCACCCTGACCCCTGAGCAACAGGATGACTGCCGCCAGCTGCTGGGGCAGTTTCCTGTCCTGTTCTCCCTGGTTCCTGGTATCACCGATTGGTGCTTCCATGATGTGGATACAGGAGACAGCTTACCTGTGAAGCACAAGGCTTACAGAGTAACTTACAGGGTCAGAGCCTGCATCAAAGAGGAGGTCTCAAAGATGCTTGCTCTAGGGATGGTTGAGTCCTCCAGCAGTCCTTGGGTAAGCCCAGTGGTCTTGGTCCCAAAGGCTGCAGCAGAGGGTGCCACACCCGAGGGCTCAATTCAGTCACGAAGACTGACGCGCACCCCATCCCCAGAGCTGATGAGCTCATCGATCAGTTAGGGGCTGCACGGTACCTCAGCACGTTTGATTTGACGTCTGGGTACTGGTAGATCGCCTTAACTGATAGGGCCAAAGAGAGGTCCGCATTCTCCACACCAGATGGGCATTTCCAGTTCCGGGTTATGCCATTTGGGATGAAGAATGCCCCTGCCACCTTCCAGAGGTTGTTCAACCAGGTGTTGGCTGGGCTGACCGAGTTCAGCGCCACCTACCTGGACGACATCGCAGTGTTCAGTGGCACATGGAAAGAACACCTGCACCACCTCTGGGAAGTGTTGATGGCACTGCGCAAGGCAGGCCTCACGATCAAGGCAAGCAAGTGTCAGATCGGGCAGGGTTCAGTGGTGTACTTGGGACACCAAGTGGGGAGCGGCCAGGTAGCGCCCCTCCAACCCAAGATTGAAACCATCCTGGCTTGGGAGCCCCCAAGGACCCAGACGGAGGTGAGGGCCTGTTTAGGATTCACAGGGTACTACAGGAGGTTTGTCAAGGGGTATGGCAGCATTGTTGCCCCCTTGACAGAGCTGACTTCGAAGAAGCAGCCCAGGAAAGTGATCTGGACTGACACCTGTCAGAAGGCTTTTGACACCCTGAAGACTGCCATGTGCACGGTGCCCGTGCTCTTGGCTCCTGACTTCTCCAAAGAATTCCTAATGCAGACAGACGCATCAGAGCATGGTGTAGGGGCTGTTCTCTCACAGATGACTGAGGAGGGCTGGGACCAACCTGTAGCCTTCATTAGTAGGAGGTTACTTCCACGGGGAACAAAGGTGGAGTGCAATCGAGCGAGAAGCATTTGCTGTGGTCTGGGCGCTGAAGAAGCTAAGACCCTACTTGTTTGGGTCTCACTTCCGGGTTCAGACCGACCACAGGCCCCTCAGATGGTTGATGCAAATGAGGGGTGAGAACCCAAAACTGTTGAGGTGGTCCATCTCCCTACAGGGTATGGACTTTACGGTGGAGCACCGCCCTGGCACAGATCACGCCAATGCTGACGGTCTGTCCAGGTTTTTCCGCCTTAGTGAAGAGGAACTCCCTGGGGTAGGGTAGTTCCCCCCACATTTCAGCTGGAGGGGACACGTGTTAGACCTGGCACCTTGGCGTGAGTTTCCCTTCCACTTTTTGCTGATGTGCCTCATGTGTTTTGTTGGTGTTGGCTGCTCAGAGCACTGTGCCACTGGCAATCAGTGCCACAGTGCAAGTGCTCCCTATGGTAAAATGTATACATTGATTGGTGTCCATGTTTGGCTTATTTGGTTTACTATCAGCCCCTAGTAAAGTGCACCAGGAGTGCCAGGGCTTGTAAATGCAAATGCTGCTGGTGGGCTGCAGCACTGGTTGTGCCACCCACAGAAGCGGCCTAGTAAAATGTGTCTAGGGTCTGCCATTGCAGAACCTGCGTGAAGTCTGGTACTGTCATGCTGATTGCGCAAGTGCACCTACTTGCCAGTCCCTAAACCTTCCCTTAACTACATATTAGTCACCCCTCTGGTAGGCCCAAGGGCAGGGTGCATTGTAGACATAAGGTAGGACATGCCCTGATGTGTGTGGCCTGTCTTAATAGTGAATTACAGCCATTTTCGTTTTTCACTATTGAAGGCTACCTGCTCTCCATAGGCCAGAATGGGCTGCTGGAATTATTACACTCTATAATCCCAGCGGACTCAGAGAGCACGGTAGAAAGTCAAGTTTAGTATGCCTGAACTCAGAATAATAAAATACTTATTTTAGTAAAGTTTATTTTAACCCCTTCCCTGCTCATGACGGAACCACTCCGTCATGAGCCACGGTTGCCGTGTGCTCATGACGGAGTGGTTCCGTCATGCTGCGGCCGTTGGCGGCCGCTCCGCCTACGCGGCGCTAATTCCCCGCCTGTGCGGGCGATTAGCGCCGTGGGCGGAGTCATGACGGAACCACTCCGTCATGAGCACAGCTCAACCGTGACTCATGACGGAGTGGTTCCGTCATGAGCACGGCGCCACCGCAGTGCCCCCAAACCCCCCCCAGCGCCGCGGCGGAATTCCCGCCGCGGCGAAGGGGTTAATATCCTGTGTTTGTAAATACTGCTTTTTAGAAAGTTAGTATTTACTTGTCTGGCCATTTCAGTCCGCCTCTGCGCTGTGTGTGTGTGTTCTGCCGAGTTACAGTGGGGAGCAGGGCTGGGGAATTCCAGGAGACAGGCTGGCTGCCAGGTGGTGGGTAGAGAGATTATACCAGGATGGGTGGGAGGAGTACACCTTGACTCTGAATAGACCTGTGCTCTGCCACCACAATGCCAGCTCCGCCCCCTGTGGAGCGGCTGATGTCTCTGCCCTGCTGCTGAAAGGAAAGAGCAGAGTCACCACAACAAAGTGCTCCATAACCGGACTGAGCCAGGCCCAGGCCCCCTGGCGACAAAGAACAAAAGAAACTTGGTATAAGAGAAGGAGCCCTGCTCCTAAGAAATCAGATCCTGTTTGCGCCAAGAAGAAACTCTGCCTGAAGAGGAGGACCTTTAAAAGCTGCATGGAGGAGTACTGTCTCTAAGCCTGAGAGACTGGCCTGTGGTGGGTGCCTTGCTGCTCGAAGGAGAGGAAGAAAAGACTCAGAAAAGACTTTTAAATCAACTTGTGCTTTACAAACAATCTCCAAGGGCTTGCTTGTGAACTTGCCCCCTGAACTGCGCCCCAGGAACAGTGGGCGCTACCTTTCCCTGGAAGAAGAGGAGCTGCAGTGGGTGGCTTTGCAACGCTGACCCCAGAGAACCTGTGTGCCCCCATCTGACTGAGCAACGCGACTTCTGCCCGCCTGTGCTGCTGTGCACACCGTGAAGGCCTGCCCTGCCTGGCCTGAGCAAAGCAAACAACTGCCCCCTTGAGCCGTAGCTCGCAACGTAAGGAGGAGACTGCCGTGTCCAAGCGCCGAGCCTCTGCGACTCCCTGGCTGTAGAGACCCCTGTGAGGACCTGCGATGCACTGTTCGCCGCCTGGACAAAGCCGACTGCGCTGCGACGCGCTAGAAATCACCCCCGAGCTGCCCCTCCTTCTTCTGACCTCCGTTGTGTGCCTTGAAGTCCAGAAGCGCCCCACGAAGCATCGCCGCCCACTGACCAAGAGGGACGACAACGCGACGTGGGACACCCCTCTACGGACTCCTGAGGCCGCCACGAACATTGCCCCCAAAGAACTAAGGTACTGTGAGCCCGCGCGCCTTGGTACGACCCGTACGTTGCTTTGTACAGGCCGTACTGGCGCTGGCGTCCCGCTACGCTATTCACGCGTGAAGCGTGAGCTTTGGCACCGTTCGCACCAGCTGTACGAGGCGTCTCGTTGAAGGTACGGCCCGTACCTTGGAAAATATATAGACGTTGTTCACGCGGGAAGCGTGAGGATTGGCAAGAGGCGTACCGGACTCGTACTGTAGTAATCAAGAAATTATCCCAAGGGCCACACTTACCAGTGACCCGCAATGTTAAGTCAAATAATAAGCAGTTGGCAACGTAGAAGGTTCAAGCGTTTATTGGCCACAACAGAACTCTACATAGTGGAGCCTCATCGATCCTCACCCATCAGGTGAGCCGAGGAAGACTGCAGGCCCCTTGACAAAATCACATTTATATACATAACAGATTCAGCATACAAAGCCTTACAAGTGGAAAAACACCAGTTAGCCCAGGAGCTCCTAAATGAGCTCATACCATATTTGGTTTCAGTTGCACACAAAGGGGTTGCTATCTATACAGAGAAGGTCGGCAGCGTGACTCCCTTTTCGTCCCAGCGCCTGGAGGAATTTGCTTGATACTCCCTACAGCAGATGTGACCTTGGGCCTCGGCCGTAAATACAATTAACCTGCCTCTAAGCTGGTATGAGCTAAATCATGGAGATGGTAGGCAAAGGAAACCACGTGATCTGAAACGCGGCTGGTCATAAACCAAGATGGCCGCAGTATAGTTTTCGGCCCTTTCTATCGTGTAAGAGACAAAAGAAAGGAATAACACTTCTTCCGAAGCATATCTCGCGTTTATGTAGTTGGAATACCGACCTAGATACATTATGCTAACTTTACATGGAGCGAATGAACAGAATGAGCTGATTTGAATACCACAGAATGGCCCTTTTTAGCATAATGTAGCTAACAAACCAAGTTAATCCTCAAAGATACCTTCATCTATCTGCATCATGTCGTGTATCTCTTTCTGTGCTAATTGAGTACCTATCTTTGCTGAGTTTGCTTTAGGTTCAGGGAGGGCAAGGCGAATTCGAGCGGCACAATAGGAGCAACAGGCGGGTCCACATTGGATGCAGACACAACAAGTAAAAAGGAAACTTACTATTCCCAAGAGGATCATAAATATTTTCCAACCCCAGGTGGTAAGGAGACCCCAAAACCAATCAGAAAAAGACCAGGTACCTGTATCAGTATGAATTTCAGATGCTAATCGATGTAGCTTCTGAATGGCCAAATGTACCGAGGGGGCGGAGTCAGGTATATACACACAGCAGGAGCTGCCGATCACTCTACATGCTCTTCCGCGATCGGCTAAGATAACGTCTAAAACAAGTCGGTTTTGAAGAGTTACGAGTCTGGTCGCTTGAAGCTCAACAGTTATATTAGTCAGTATTCCAGCAGTGATATTCACTACTCCCTCTACCACCCTGGATAACCTTCTAATTTCTTTACTGGTCAAAACGGGTCCCCATATGGGTAGAACTCCTTTCATTATGTCAACGAAATATTGTTCAGGGGTATCAGTCTGATCCGTAGCATCTCCATCAGTAGCCCCTACCCCTAAACTCCGTCGGCTCAGTGAATGAGTTTTATGATAGTCGGAAGGGGCTATATACACAGGAGGGTATAGGAAGGACAAGTAACATCTACCTGACCATCCTCTGGGAAGCCAAGTGTAAGCATTTTCTCCGCATACAAAATATACATTCGGAGGAGTAAGTATCGGTGGGCTACTAAATGTTTGCAATCTATATGTATAATTACATTTATTAAAACCAACAAATAGGTGACCAGTACCATGTACACAAAAGGAAGATGACGCATTCAACACAGGGACCGGAATAACCTTATCATCTGATACATTTCGTTCCTGAAAATATTTAAAATACTCAGTAAAATGAAAAGACACGAAATCTAACACTTCGTCCCTTAACCAGGTGTTATTCTCATATTCTGTAAACACATTCATGCAAGCAGTTGGATCCAGGGTACCGTCTTTACCATCTTCATTTGGGGTGAATCCCTGATGCATTTCTATATATGCTAGGATCATCTCATAATCCTTTTCTGAAAATCGGTGTTCATCAACAGTATAATGCATATATATCATTGACAGTAATTTAAACCAGGCTTCACAACTGCCTAAATATGACAAAGGCATCGAAATGAACAGGTCATGCTTGTGCATAACTGAGGGGAGGAGGCCACATACCCAGCAATTTGTAGCATTGGTCGCACTATGGGTCTGGTGCAGCATTTCAATAAAAGCATTGTTTACATAGGTTTGGCGATGTCTTTCTTTATGTGGGGCAAAAGTCTGGAAACGATGCTCTTCAGGGACAGGAGTGGGAGCTATCAGAGTATGCACAGGATGACGGAACTCTAAATAAATGAACACACCTAAACATATCACTAATAATACAACTATTATGGCGATGAATACTATTTTGGCACGCAAGCTCCAAGTGGAAAACATAGGCATATATGGGTACAAAGGACGGGGCACTATGGGACGTTCTTCTTCGGGGACAAAACGAGCAAAAGGGTACATTCTCACTAAAAGTCCAGATATAATCTTGGGGAAAAACAGATCTACGAGCAGTCCAACCTGCCAGAGGGTGCTTCTTTCCTGTGTCCGTGTTAGAGCCTCACAGGCAGACTCCTATTGTTCCAAACAAAAAATATAAAAGGAAAAGAAACAAAAACTTCTCGCGTTGGAGTTGCACTTGACACAACTCTTGCTGAAAAAACTCCACCTGGGCCCCACCAACTGATCAATGTCTGTAGCTTCTTTCTGAACAGAGCTTTACTCAAAGTTCCAGGCTCTCAACTAGTTCAGTCCAGTGTTCTTTTATTCCCCAGGATTTACTCAAGCCTTTCTTCTCGTTCTCTAGACTGAACCTGGTATCTTTGCTTTTTGTTGGGGCCGCAGGTTGTAACGAGCATGACCCGGTGTTCTGGGATCAACGAAAAGAACAGGTACAGTGGGTTCAGGCAAAAGACTGGATGTGTGACTTTCTTGGCCAGATGCAGCATTCCCGGGTGTCAAGCCACCCGCTGCAGATATTTCCGAACTCACTGCACCCTCCTCTCGCCCGTTCACTTCTCCTCGGGCTTCAGAGGAAGGTGAATCTTCGGCAAACTGATAACCCTCGTGCACTAGTACTTCATTCTGGTCCCGCTGGTCATCCGGCAGGGGAAGAGGAACCTTTTTCAGATGTGACACATGAATCCAATGCCGCTTCCCCTCGACCTTAACAGCCGTTCTTGTGGCAAGGAGTATCTGAAAAGGTTTGGTCCAACGCGGGTCCAGGCTCGATTTTCGCTGGTAGTTCCGGATTAAAACCCACTGTCCAGGTTCAAGGCGATGTCCGGGACCCTCCGGCAGGGGCTGCAATACTGCTGATATCTGTTGGTGGATGGAACGAAGATCTTTAGTTAATGCGTAAAGATAATCTGCCAACATAGGGTACTCAATATCTCTAAAGGATTGTGGTCGCGGCACACCCCATATATTAGCGGGCCTACCGAATATCACCTCATAGGGTGATATCCCACTACGGGAGTGAGGAGTGGTTCTTACAGACAGCAAAGCTAGGGGTAAAAGATCAGGCCATTTTAACCCTGTGGTATCTTGTAGCTTCGCCAGCTTCAACTTCAAAATCCCATTATACTTCTCCACCAGCCCTGCTGATTGAGAGTGGCGAGCAGCATGAAACTTTTGCTGTATGGACAGGCCCTTACAAACGTGCTCAATAAGGTCAGCATTAAAATGCTTCCCATTGTCACTCCAGATCACCCGTGGTAACCCATAGCGGGGAAAGAACTCTTTTACTAGAGCTTTTGCGGTGGCTAGGGCGGTATTTTCCTTGGTGGAGTATGCCTCCACCCATTTACTGAAAGTACAGACCACTACTAAAACATATTTGAGATTGTTAACCCGTTCAAACTGAATAAAATCCATTTGTAACACTTCAAAAGGTAGGGTAGGAGGCGCGGAACTACCTTTCAGAACAGGGACACTACCCCCTGGATTATGTTGTAAGCAAATCATGCAGTTCTGGACTAGATGCTTTGCAGTCTTATGGATATTGGTATTATACCACACAGGATCCAGTACTGCGCAAATACCTTGAACCCCCACGTGTGCGGGACCATGTGCCATGGACACTATTGCATTCACAAATGCATTTGGCAACAACCATCTACATCTCTCTGATAGGTCAACCCAACATCCATTTTCGTCTAGTTTCCCTATCTGTTCCTGCCAGTGTACTAGTTCTTCAGGGGTCGCTTCTAGTTGCAATTCTTTTACGCTGTCTATAGTGTTATTGAAAGTCTCTGTTTCTACCATTCCTCTATATAGACTGGTTACAAACATAGAGGTGGTATTGGATTGGGCAGTTTCTTTAGCGATTCTGTCAGCAAAGGAATTTCCCTTGCCTACATCGTCAATTACAGCTTTATGAGCACTGCATTTAACAACAGCAATTTCTTGTGGTAAGGTCAGAGCAGCCAACAGTCTCGAAACCAACTGGCCATTTTTTATTTTCTGACCGTGGGATGTAAGAAAACCTCTCTCTGCCCACAACCTACCAAAACTATGTGCTACACCGAAAGCATACTGGCTATCGGTGTAGACATTTATCCTCAAACCCTCGCCCAACTCACAGGCCCTGAGTAATGCAACTAACTCGGCAGCCTGGGCAGATCGGTAAGGTACCTTGGCTGTCTCAACTATTGTCTGGAGAGTGGTGATCGCATAAGCAGCGGTAGTAGTGCCGCTAGGTAACCTAAAACATGAGCCATCAACATACAATTCCCCTTGAGGGTCAGATAAAGGAGTGTCTGTCAGATCTATCCGCCCCTTCGTTTCTTCCTCTGTTCGAAATATGCAATCATGTATGTCCTGATTGTGGTCTTCCAAATCGAGGGGTAGTAACGTGGCAGGGTTCAAAGCGACACATCTTTTGATAGTGATGTGGGGTGTAAACAGGGTCAATTCGTACCCTGTAAGATGCGCACTAGTTAAGTGCTGAGTCTGGGTCCTGTTCAACAATACGTCCACAGCGTGAGGCACCATCACTGCTAGGTCCGTATTCAGGACGAGCCCTTCCGATTGTCGAATCGTCACCGCAACCGCAGCCGTGGCTCTTAGACAACTGGGAAGTGCTCTGGCGACATTGTCCAATACCGCCGAAAAGTACGCACAAGGTCTTTGCTTACCACCAAATCCTTGTGTTAACACTGAAAGCGAGCAACCGTCCACCTCGTGCACATAGAGCACAAAAGGCTTCCGGTAGTCAGGGGTGCCAAGCACAGGAGCAGAACAAAGAGCAGTTTTCAAAGAAACAAAAGCATCCTGACATTCAGCAGTCCAAGGTAAAGGCTCATGCACATCTTTAGTCGTTAAATGCAAAAGAGGTTTAGTCAGAAGGGAGTAATTAGGGATCCATTGGCGACAGTAAGAGGTTATACCAAGCAAAGCGCGGACATCACGTTGCGTGCAAGGAAAAGGCATGTTAGATATAGTTGTGATACGATCAGGAGTTAGTCGTCTTCCCTCCTTCGACAGGAGATGACCCAAATAAGTCACCTCCGGTCGACAATATTGAAATTTAGACAATGATACCTTATTACCATGTCGTGCCAAGTGCTATTACAATGCAACTGTCGCATCCCTGCAACCCTGTTCAGTATCAGAAGCCACTAATAGATCGTCCACGTACTGCAATAGTACGTTACCTGCCGGCAAAATTAGGGTATCCAATAATGTTTTAAGCGCTTGACTATAAATACTAGGGCTCTCTGTATAGCCCTGGGGAGCGCGACAGAATCTGAAGCTTCGGCCTCCTAATGAGAAGCCGAAAAGGTATCGACTATCAGGATGAATGGGAATACTAAAGAAAGCATTTTTCAAATCAATGACAGAGAAAAATTTAGCTGTAGGAGGAATCATAGTTAAAATAGTGGTTATATCAGGCACCATAGGATATTGGGGCACCACAATCTTGTTTATTTCCCGCAGGTCAATCACAAAACGATATGTATCAGCATAATCAGGGTTTTGATCTATCGGGGCTCGTTTAAGAATTGGAAGAATAGGACTATTACACGTATTGGAAGCTGTCTCCTCCACTACGCCAGTGCGGATCAGATCATGAATGATGGACAACAAAGCTCGTTCACCCGCAGGGGCAACTTTGTACTGCGGGACTCTCGGTAAACGAGCATTCTGTTTCAAGGTGATTGAAATTGGTGGTATTTTCAACAAACCCACATCAGTGTCTCCGGTAGCCCAAAGTTCCTGGGGAATCATCGCAAGCTCAGGGGGTAAGGTGTCTGTTTTGGAGAAACATTGTACCGAAAGAGAAGAAGGTTGCTTGATAGTCAAATAGACACCATCTGGAGAGCAATATATACGAGCATATAACCTCTTCAGTATGTCTATGCCCAATAAATTCTCGCCACACTGTGAGGTTAGAAGGAAGGGTGAATCTATAGAAATTGGGCCCAGAGTAAGAGAAAGAGGTTGGGAGATGGGGCTTACCACCGGAGTTCCAGAGAAACCTACGGACACATTATTCTGGCCAGACAGAGCAGCCCCAGGGACAAGGGCACGTGAAACAGAACTGTTCATAGCTCCTGTGTCAACTAGAAACTTACCCGATGTGCCCATTAAATGTGCATGAACATAAGGTCCGTTTTGATCTATTGGAATTGACACATGTCCCCCACTCTGCCCTCGGCTATCCTATGCATGAGAATAGCCTGCTGATGCATCACTCACACATCCTTCGTTAAAATATTGCTTTCCCTGACCATGGTCAAAACAATTCTGTCTATTCTCACCTTGTCCGAAGTCTTCCTGCCTTGTATGTCCACCCCGATGACCACCAGCACGTCCTCTCCCTTGGCCTCGCGGAATGCTATTTTGCGCATACAACAACGGACACTGGGAACGACAATGTCCTTCCTGTTTACAGAATGCGCATTGGTTTATTCCCAAATCAGTTCATCCTACACTCCGTACAGGGCCCGCCCCTCGTGGAGCAAAAGTTGGTGTTCTCCGACCCCTCCCACGGCCTCTCTCAAATTGCTGTAACAGGACTCGTGTCTTTAAATCCTTCAATTTCTTTTCCGTCTTTTCCTTACTTTCATTCTCTCGGTGCTCATAATATTGAGCCATGCTTAAGATAGTCGAAGGGGTAGATGTCGCCCAAGTACTTTCTGCGGCCTGCAGTCGAGTCGATATCTCAGGTAGTAGGTTAGTTACAAACCTATTGACAAACAAACGTATACCGCCCTCCTTGGAGAGATCTTGTCCACTGAAATCAATAAAAACCCCTTCAAACCTCGTAAAGAAATCTGATACACTCTCATCCTTCTTTTGTTTGCACGCTGTCAATGTATCCCAATCTACTTTTCTGGGAGGGATTAACGAATGCATGTAGGTGATTATTTTGTCGGGCAAGGTTAATATTTCAGTTCTGGGCTTATCTCCTGGTTTACGATCCCTATCCCAGTCCCTCAACTGTTCCCATGTTCCCCCAAATTCTGTCACATAGTCTTGGTCATGTACCTGACGCCATATATCCACCGGCACCAATAGAACAAAGAATAACTCAATATCAGCCAGTGTCATCACCGCCGATGAGGCGGCTTCAGTGAGTTCTTTATAGTATGCCGTAGGATTTTTCCTTGGGTCAGGCAACTGAGTTTTTAATGATAGTACTTCGCTGCGTTTCCATGGGGTGTACACCCTCTGCTCCTGAAAACGGGCATCTAATCTTGGGCGGGTAACCGTCCCCTGTGCGTATATTATTTCAGTTATTTCTGGGTGATAAATGGGGTGCACCTCACGCATTGGGTACAGTGTTGAACCTGTGGGAACAGCAGCCTGTAGTCGCATTCTGTAATTTACCAAAGTTCTAACATTCCCATATACCGCTTCTGGGCATAACCGAGATTTATGCGCTTGGTCATGAATCTCATACAATTTTGCCGGAGCCCTTCCCTCGCTATGAACCTGCTCCCATAACGATATAAGGCGTCCGGCCATGTGTTCGAACGCATGCTGTTGCATCACGGGCTCATAGTCTTTCATAGTGCTCCATATGTCGGACAGAGCATAAATAGGTTGTCGCATCCATTGGGACGCCTGTAGTGCAATGACCTCCTTCTCCTCCGTTCCTAGAGCTGATCGAGTGAACAGCTTCTTACCATCAAGGAAACCGGCCGGATGTACTGGAGTTGAAACAGCTGCAAAAGGAGTTGCACTCGCGGAAGAAGAGGTCAAGGCAGAAGGAGAATGTATTGACCCGAGTGACAACTGAGGAGCTTCAGCTGTCGCAGTTGACAACAAATTGGGCAATAAAGCCATAAGTTCCGAGACAGATGAGGACAACTGGGAAAAATCTGCTACAGGCGTGGAGAGGGGAGGGGCCGGAGGCGCCGATGCAACAGGAGCTACCATGGATGCAGCTGAAACTGGTGCAGGGACGACTGACCCCGCCTCAGCCGACACCGCAGCTGCTGGTACCGCCGGATATAACCGTTGCGGAACATATGGGGGCGGTGGTCGTATGTCCAATAGGTCTTCTATGTCATCCTCAGCGTTAGGCCGAGCCACATAACTTTTATCGACTTTCAGTCTGAATTCACGATTCACACAGTCAGTTCCTTTTTCCACTCGAGCTCTATCATACGCCACAGCTTTCTGAGTAATGGTCTGCCCTGCCTTAGCTCTAGCTAGCTTTTCCTCTCTCATTCGCCTTTGCTTTGGTTCCTTCTGCCAGGTGTTTAATGCTTCGAACATAGACTGCCTACTGCGTCTAGAAAATAACTGGTCCTGTAAAAAGGCAATTTTCTTCTCATCGACTGAGCCAGTTTTTGGCCATTGCAATTCTTCATTACCTCTGGTGTACTTATGCCACAGGGTGTTGAACAATAGAGGAGCAATTCCGTGCTTCACATACATGTAATGGCTAGGACTGCCTTCCGGTGGGGCAGGCTGACTCTCAGCCAAACGAGAGTCGCTAGTCCGACAACAGCAACCAAAACAATTAAATTTACTGAAACACGGCATGTTGGTTAGTAGACAGACACGAACAACATACAACTGACTTTTATATCACATATAACATATATGTCGACATTTCATATATCAATTTTGTTTTCTGCAGTTCAACCTATCCAAACTTGAGGCATCCAAACAAACGAACCGAGCCCGTCGACTCCCGTTCGTGGAGAATTATTCAAAAAGGACCGACAGAATCACAACAAGCAGGGCCCGATTCACAGAACTAACTTAAGACAAAATCCTAAACTTACTACCATTTTGGTATTCACAGAAGGCACTTACTCATTTCGGTATTCACAGAAGTTAGGACTCCTAAATGCCTTCTGTGAATACCGAAAGTCTTAAAATTAGGATTTTTCTCAGTTTATTAGTAGTATAGTTAGGACTCCTAACTTTAGGACTCCTAAATGCCTTCTGTGAATACCGAAAGCCTTAAAATTAGGATTTTTCTCAGTTTAGTAGTAGTAAAGTTAGGAGTCCTAACTTTAGGACTCCTAAACTGAGAAAAATCCGAATTTTAAGACTTTCAGTATTCACAGAAGGCATTTAGGAGTCCTAAAGTTAGGACTCCTAACTTCTGTGAATACCGAAGTGAGTAAGTGTCTTCTGTGAATACCAAAATGAGTAAGTGCCTTCTGTGAATACCAAAATGGTAGTAAGTTTAGGATTTTGTCTTAAGTTAGTTCTGTGAATCGGGCCCCTAGTCTTCCAACAGACTGGCAAGAGGCTGTCAGACAGGGGTAACCATGAACTGGACTACAGACCATCCCATGACCTCCCTGGTTCACCAGTGAGACTGTTCTGATGTGGTCCAAGCCACACTTCAGATATGTCTCATGGCTACCCAGTTACAGCCACAGGCTTCTCCGAGTGCAATCCGGCCGTGTGTTACACACAGGTAACAACTAGGCATCTGATCAGTGTCTCCAAATCACAAAAGATCCGCGGAGTCTCTACAGTCAGTCCCTACCGGACCACCCTGCAAGACCTCCGTAATTCTCCTAGGGTCCTCACGACCCCCAAATCAAATACAGTTAACTGTTCCAAATGCACCGCTTAACAGCACGTGCTTCCAAAAAATGCACCGCTCAACAGTGCGTGCTTCAAACCAACAAATTACTCACCGGGTGCACCCAGGTACGAATGTTCGTTCTCCGCTGCCAACTTCCAAACCAACACGGTCAGCTCCTGGGTTAAGCCCGTAGGATCCCGGTGAAGGGCTACTAGCAGCAGAGGGCACCCTGATCGGGAGTGCGGAGTGGACGTCAGAAAATCTCTGTTTTAACGGAAAAAATGTCTCTCTTCCGCCCGCCCGGCCAAGACGCCCTCAATCCTACCGCCCGAATATGGGGGAGGAAACACCCTATCACGGGGTCCCTTCGTGGTCGCCAACTGTAGTAATCAAGAAATTATCCCAAGGGCCACACTTACCAGTGGCCCGCAATGTTAAGTCAAATAATAAGCAGTTGGCAACGTAGAAGGTTCAAGCATTTATTGGCCACAACAGAACTCTACATAGAGGAGCCTCATCGATCCTCACCCATCAGGTGCGCCGAGGAAGACTCCTGGCCCCTTGACAAAATCACACGTATATACATAAAAGATTCAGCATACAAAGCCTTACAAGTGGAAAAACACCAGTTAGCCCAGGAGCTCCTAAATGAGCTGAATTGGTTTCAGTGGCACACAAAGGGGTTGCTATCTATACAGAGAAGGTCGGCAGGGTGACTCCCTTTTTGTCCCAGGGCCTGGAGGAATTTGCTTGATACTCCCTACAGCAGATGTGACCTTGGGCCTCGGCCGTAAATACAATTAACCTGCCTCTAAGCTGGTATGAGCTAAATCATGGAGATGGTAGGCAAAGGAAACCACGTGATCTGAAACGCGGCTGGTCATAAACCAAGATGGCCGCAGTATAGTTTTCGGCCCTTTCTATTGTGTAAGAGACAAAAGAAAGGAATAACACTTCTTCCGAAGCATATCTCGTGTTTATGTAGTCGGAATACCAACCTAGATACATTATGCTAACTTTACATGGTGCGAATGAACAGAATGAACTGATTTGAATACCACAGTACGACGCGTACCTACGAAGGTACGGCCCGTACGGCTTGAGTCCCAGTACGCATGCTCACGTGAGAAGTGTGAGAAATGGCACGACGCGTCCAAATAGCGGTACGAAGCGTACGAAAGGCGCTACGAAGCGCACAGACCCCAAAAGAAGCATATTTTCAGCTGGAAATTGCATTTTAAGAACTGTGGACTCCCTAAAAAGCATTACAAGTAACTGGAACCTCATTTAAGTGAAGAACTGTATTTAAAGCCTGCTTAAAGAACTTTTATATGAAGAACTTTATTTTTATAAATACAGCCTTGTGTCTCTGTGTGATGGGTTGGTGGTTATTGTGGGACGCCTTGAATGCTTAACCTAATGCCCCCTGGAATCTAGCCTGACTGCTCGCGCCACGTTACCTAGAGGGTGAGCAGGGGTTATTTTTAAAGAGGTAATCCTACGCCCTGACTTAGAGGAAAGGGTCCCTGCTTGTCGCAAGTGCATACCTGCGCCAACCAGAGACCCCGGATTCTAACAGAGGCCTTATGCAGTATTACAGGGGGTTGTTCCATGGAATCTGGACAGGTATCCGGAGTTGAGGCTGGTGTTGAAAGCGCACTCGCTTTACCTTTCGGTGGTCCGCGAAGGTATTTGATCATTAAGTCAAAGTCAGAGAAGAATAGCGACCATCGGACCATTGGAGTTGTCTCGGGGTTATGGCTCTGGCGGTCTTTAGGATCAGTAGGTTTCGGTAATCTGAATATATTTCCACTGTGTGCTTAGCTCCCAATAGGTAGTGTCTCCACTCTTCACACACTATTTTTATGGACAGGAGTTCTTTGTCTGTAATACTGTAGTTGACCTCACAGGATGACAACTTCTTTGAAAAGTAGGCCACAGGATGAAGTTGGCCTGTGTCCGGATGTCTTTGGGACAGGATGCCTCCGATGGCATAATGGGATGCATCCGTTTTCACTACAAAGGAAAGTGAGGCATCATGTCTCAATATAGGAGCGTGCATGAAGCAGTTTTTGAGGGTTTGGAAGGCCTGTTCTGCTGCATCCGTCCAGAGGTATATAGCTCCTTTCTTCAACAGATGTGTCAAAGGTTGTATCATCTGGGAGAAATCTTTGATAAGCCTTCGATAGAAGTTTGCAAAGCCTAGAAAGTGCTCCAAGGCCTTAAAACTGGAAGGCGATTCCCACTGAACGATGGTTTGGATCTTCTTGTTGTCCATGCATAGTCCATTTGGCCCTATGATGCATCCTAGGAATTCTACTTCGGTGGCGTGGAAAAGACACTTCTCCAACTTGGCATAGAGCGTGTGCTGTTGCAATCATTTCAGCACTGCAGACACATGAAGGACATGTTCCTCTGTGGATGCTGAATAAATCAGAATGGCATTGATGTAGACGATACAGGACACGTCCAACAGGCCTCATAATAATTTGTCCATAAAGAACTGGAACGCGGCGGGTGCGTTGCAGAGCCCGAAGGGCATAACATGGTATTCATATAACCTAAACTTTGTCCGAAATGCTGTCTTTCATTCATCCCCACGCCGCAACCCCATGAGATGGTATGTTTCCCTCATGTCCAGTTTGGTGAATATCTTGGCTCCTTTCACCTGGTCCGATAACACGGATATCAAGGGCAAAGGATACCCGTTCTTTATGGTTACTCTGTTAATTGCTCTATAGTCTATGCAAGCCCCTAAGCCACCTTCTTTCTTCGGTATGAAGAAGAGTGGCGAGGAGGCAGGGGAGGAAGAAGGGTGTATGAAGCTGGAGGACAGCAACTCATCAAAATACTGCTGTAGAGTTCCACCATCGCTGAGGACGCGGTCATCCTTTCCTTAGATGCCCGCATGGCATTTGGTTTGGTAGAGTGGCTCTTTCTTTTTGCGGTTCTCCGCCACATGAGATTCTGCCCCAGATTTTGCACCTGGGTGCGCCTCCTCTACAATAAACCCATGGCACATGTCGTGATGAATGGTCGCACTTCCTGTGACTTCCCTCTGATCAAGGGTAGAAGACAGGGATGTCTGCTCTCCCCGCTGCTATTCGCAATAGTGCTGGAGCCTCTGGCGGCGGTGATCCGCCAGGATCCGGTCATCAGAGGGCTCAGATGGGCGACGGTAAGGGAGGATCGCATTTCGTTAAATGCGGATGATATCCTACTATATATGGCAGCACCCTCCCGATCACTGAATTGCCTCCTTGACATCTGTGCGGCATATGGCAGGGCATCCGGATATACTATAAACTGGGCGAAGTCATTGCTCTACGTTCTCCACGGCCCCCCAGGATGCCACGGAACTGCGATATCCAGTGGGCTGAGCACGGTTTCGTATACCTCGCTATTTATGTCACCCCAGAGGTCGAACGCTTCATCGCTGAAAACCTTATGAAGCCGCTGGCCCACTTCCGCCGGGACGTACTGCACTGGTGCTCTCTCCCTCTCACGCTGCTGGGTAGGGCGGCGCTCTTCAAAATGATAGCATTGCCCAGATTTTTGTATGCCTTACAGAACACCCCTTTTCATGTTCTCCCCTCCTTCTTTACCCTTTTAGATGCTGAAGTGACCAAACTCCTTTGGGATGGTGGGACAGTTCGTATAGCCACGAATAAGCTTGTTAAGGGATGGTACTATGGGGGAATCGCTCTTCCACACATCAGGACTTACTATTGGGCGTCGCAGCTAACTCCTATTAACCAATGGCTTCATGCCTCACACGACCACCCCGCATTCTGCATGGATCGCCATCTCCTTGAGCCTGAAGGGGTACTCGGTGCTCTCTACAATACTATAAAGAAATCGCACTACACAGGCCCCACGGTCCATACACTTCAAATTTGGCATGAGGCACAGAGGGTGGTGGGTGGAGGGGGACGCTCACGCAGGCGACACCGCTCTGGGACACCCGACACCTAGGTCGACTAAAAAATACCAAGGGTTTCCGAGAGTGGGATCTCATAGGGATTTTCAGGGTGGGAGACTTGTGACAGACAGGGGGTATGGTGCCCTTCGCTCAGTTGCAAGAAACCTACGGACTGGCACACACTGAAATTTACAGGTACAGCCAAATACGGCACGCCCCACAACTGGTAATCCCAGTAAATACCCAACTGCCCGAGTTCTCGCCGCTGGAGGACAGATTACTAACGGACCATCTCCAAATGAAAGCCATATTATTGACTTACCGGAAAATAACGAACAATTTACCAGACCCAACGGCAGTCCTGAAGCAAAGATGGGAAGCAGAGGTGGGAGACTTAGATGAGGAAGACTAGCAGATGGCCCTGATGTCCCCAGGGAGGTCGCAATACCCTCTACCCTCAGGTTACTCCAACTAAAAATCTTACACCACATTTATTACACACGGCCACTGCTACACAAAAGAGGACAGGCTGACACTCCCTACTGTCTACGTAATTGTGGGACCGAGGGGACCTTTTGGCACACACTCTGGGAATGTCCGAAGATCGCTTCCTTTTGGACTTCAGTTCTGCGCACCATATCCCAGGTCTCCGGGGTGGTTGTTCCACCTGAGCCCAAGTGTTGCCTGCTCAACATTTGGGAACCTACAGATTTAAATTGCCTGGAGCAAGCCTGGGTAACACTGGGGGCAACACTAGCCAAATGAAACATAGCGCAGCGATTGGGTTTGGACCAGTCCCCGACGCTGCAGCAGTGGTGTTGAGACATGGACCACACAATGGTAACAGAGAAATCTGTCTATATACACAGAGGCTGCCCAAAGAAAACACGAATCTGGGGCAAGTGGATCCACTACTGGGTGACATCTGCGAACCTCCCCCGCTTGTGCAAGAATCAGACGATAGTGACTGGCGTGTAAGTCAACTTAGGCAAGATCAATCACACCCTGCTACACCTGAGAGAAACAGAGGGGTCGAGGTAGCAGAATTCCTTAAACAAAATCCTGTGGTATATCTGTACTCTCCTGGACCATCACTGATATGTAACAAAGCTCATGCTTTACTGTATCGCCTAATGATTGTTCTGTGACAAATGTTCAATAAAAATATATATTAAAAAAAAAGATACGTAGTCACGGCCTCTGTCAGGGCGTAAACACGACTGCATGGGATGAAGGCTCCTGGCTCAAGGTCGATCACACAGTCATAGTCCACATGAGGGTGCAACTTCCCTGCATCCTGCTTGCTGAAAACAGAGTGGAACCGTTTATATTTATCCGGTAATGTGGAGACACAACACAAGACTTTTTTGCTATATCCCATAGCTAGCAGGCCTGTAGGATTCACTACGACTTCAGGATTTCTTACCTTGTCTTTTGCACAGTGTTCTGTACAGAATGAGGAGTTCAAGTAGACAGTGCGTGCTGCCCATTGTACCAAAGGATCATGAAAAGTCAGCCATGGCATTCCCAATATGAGTTTGAAGTGGAGAGCATCGATCAGGTCGAACTGAATATACTCAAAGTGGTGCACCCCTACTTGCATCAGAATCAATTGCTTATGGAAACGTGAACGACCTGATGTTAGTGCTATACCACCCACCGCCTTCACTGGTTCGGGTGTCTTCTTTTTTACGCAGGAGATCCCTAATTCCTGGGCATACTGCTGATCAATGATGTTGCCAGTAGCTCCTGAATCCAACAACGCGTGAACCACCACAACTTCTCCATTGGGCAGCTCTAACGTAACGCACAGGTTCTTATGTGCCACTGCAGTCTGTACTGTATAAGCCAGTCCTAAAGAGACCACATCCTCCCTGGGCCTCAAGCAAGGGGTCTCGGTCTTGCTTGAGAGCATTAGTTTCCCGAATTCTCTGAGGTGTATTCTACCACGGTTAAGTTTCGGGCTCTGGGGTTTGCACATGAAATGCAGCCTACACTGACCCAAAAATATCCCAAACTTCTTGGGGTCCCCGAAGAACCTTTCAGGAGGGACAAGGGGCAGTTACATGGGCTCTATCAGGTGTATGGAAGAAGGTCCTGCTTGGGAGGGGTTTGAAAACGAGAAAGTGAAGGGCCCCGCACTATGTGAACCCCCTCCCTGAACAGGGTCCGTGAATCTGGGATCTGTGTCATGGGAAGTCATAGGAGGCGGGAACGTCCACTCTTTAATATAGGAACCATTCCCCCTGGCACTGGTAGGACTCACACGGGATAGACCCTCTACTTCACTTCTCATAGTGCCCATCTCATTCCTCAATTCTAAATTCTCTCCTCGGAAAGCATCCACCTCCATCCGTAATGCGGTTAAGGTCTCCAATACAGACGTAAGCACAGTGGAGGTATCCATCGCTCAAGTCGTAAGTAACCGTGGGCTTGTCAATCTGTCAAAACACAGATAGGTAACCACTAACCTTTCGAAGCCGGATACAGCGGGCGCGATGGATGATGCTGCGCAACCTTTTCCCACGATAGGGCGCGACCTGTGAGTGCACAAGTACCACTCAGCAGCCAACACCGTAATAGGGGAAAGGGAAAAAAGGGACAAAGGAAACAATAAAGATGTGGCTGCGAAACACTCGATGGGAAGACACTTAGAGTTGTAGGCTTCACTCCTATTCTTGTCACTCCTGTTGTCTAGCCCCGTGTTCCCTGTAGCAAAACACAAGCACAACACATGAAGGATAACCACCATATGCAAACTGAACAAGGCACAATAAGACTGTGTTTGCACTTACATTTAAGGCTTGCCATACTCACTCTACTGTACAGAATGCAAAATCCCATAAATAAAGCAGAAAAATAAATAAGTTCTCCTTCAATGGTAATACATCTCATGCATCAAAAATAGAACAGTGTACTTAGCTGTGGAGATTCTCTTCAGTACTGTAGAATGTTAGTCCAAGGAACTGGCAAATGCAATGAACAGTGGAGAGGCGCGCTTTTCCTGTGTGCCATTAGATAAACAAAAATAGAAGTATGGCCCTTCCTTCAAGCCCCTTGACGGCTTTTTACAGAGCTGCAGTCTGAGGTTGTACCCACATGAAAGGAAACCAGCATTGGCATAGCCAATAGGTCTCGCCTTTAGGGCCTTATAAGTATTTAGTTATTCAGCACAATATCCTTCATGCAACAACATCAACTGTTGTATGGCTAAACATTTATAAGGTTCCAAAGGCGAGAACAATTGGCTATGCCAATGCTTGTTTAAATCTTATTGAAGTGACTGGCCACATTAGAATTTACTGGAACGAGATTTGCCTTCAAGGTGGATTGCCCCCATATGTTATTTCCATCCTCAAATATCTTTGAAATCTGTTCAGTGGACCAGATTACACCATACAGCTCTCAATTCTACTACAGATATTCACCTGCATAGCATTCGCAGGGCCATTCTACATTTGAAAGTACCATCTAACAGATGTCTAACAGTTCCAAGTATGTTTCAGAGCGCGCTGATCCTGGTACGGGTAGGGAGGGGTGGGAGCAAGTCCTGCATGATTTTAAGCCTCGACAAAGTATTTAAAGTTGATGGCCGGCAAACAAAGTCAAGCATAAAATTACAACCAAGTGCCAAAATAAACAAGCATTGGCATAGCCAAGAGGTCTCGCCTTTTGGACCTCATAAGTGTTTAGCCATGCAACAGTTGTTGTTGTTGCACAAAGGATATTGTGCTGGATAACTAAACACTTATAAGGTCCCAAAGGCGAGACCTCTTGGCTATGCCAATGCTTATTTCTCTTATGCAACTAACAACCATTGACAAAGCCAATAGCGCTGCCTTGTTGTACCTAATCTTACTTGTTGTATTATATATCTGGATGCAATGACAGAAGCAGAAAAATGCAATGCGGCACACTATGCTAAGTACAGATTTTTAGCTTAGGTGTTTTAAGCCATGCCCTTAACTGCATCAGCCACGCCCCTTTAAGAGACCCCCCCCCCCCAGATTTTTCATCCCACTTAAAGCCCTGGGTTCAACCTTTAGACAAGGTGAGCGGACGACGGCAGGGTGTATCATTGGCCTTTCTATGTGCATCTTGTACGTTCGCTGCATGCTTGCTTCGGTTTGAGAAAGAGGGGTTTGAGGCCATCTTTAATCACACTCACTGAAGCGTCCCTGCTTTTAGCCCTAATGGGAAATGAGAGTCCAGCTTAAGATCTTATATGATATCGGGGTCGGTTTAAAGCCAAATAGGGTTGGTGGATCGCTGGATGTTACGGACATTCAAGATGAAATACAAAATTGAGTGAAATCAGTAACTACAACTTTGCTGTCCCCCCCGCCCCCCACCCGCTTGATCTTCCCTCTGTCTGTCACTATTTTACCCCTCTCCTCTGGCTGTCTTACTCCACGCCCCCTTTCTCTCTTACTCTCACTTACTCTAATTTCTGGGTGAAATACAAATATGTTGTATTCAATGTAAACAATTCCTTGTTTGCGTATTCTTACCGGAAACGTGCCTAAAACCTTGACGCTTCCTTCTGTCGTTGTTCAAGACTCTACATCCAGTTCAGAAATGATGAAAACAAGCATTGGCATAGCCAATAGGTCTCGCCTTTGGGACCTTATAAGTATTTAGTTATGCAGCAGGTCCCAAAGGCGAGACCTATTGCCTATGCCAATGCTTGTTCTCTCTCTATTCACACCCTCTGCAATAATGAACACAATTCATCGCTGTCGAAACAGGTATGACTAAGTGTGCATATCTCGACAAATGAGAAGGCCCTCTCGGAGAGAGCTGCCACAACCAACATGGAAAACGAAAACAGGCCTGTGGTCTTCTGTCAGGCTGAGGCTTTGATGAATATCAACGTATGACAACCCTCCGTCCTAACTCCACCAGAGGACTCCGGTGGACAGGAGCTCGATTCCATTGTAAACAAATACTACTAATGTAGCGCGCAGAGAGGAAAGCTTTAAGACATGAGGCGCTGCATATAACGGAAGATTTCCTTCCACTCTGCTGCAGGGCTGAAGAGAGAGAGACATAAAAGTCAAACACGGAGGACCACGGGGAGGGTGTTGGACTGTACTGGATGAATTGTTTGAGGTTCTGCACATGAAGGCAGCCGCAGGAGAGCTTTTGGCAGTAGGTACTAACGCCAACCCCATTCTACGTATAACATGTGCCGCACCTCCCGAAGGCATGCCATCAGTGGTCGAAGTGGGGGGGAACGGCAGGGCACGGCATACCCCTACTACTTCAATTCCAGTTATTCCGTTCCCCTACATTTTTATTTTGAAAATGCGTCCCAGGATGCAAGAAATCACCATCGCCTATAAAGCTCAGCGTTCCTGGCGTTCGAGGACGGGCGGCAGAGAAGTAACAGGACTCTGTCTTTTCCTTCTTACCCAGAGAAGAAAAATACAGTGTCCGCTTCTGCTCTGTAGCTTCAGCTGCCTTCCCCCGAACTCTTTCCCTCTTCCCTCTCTTTCTGTCTAGCAGTTCGTCTCTTACAGGAAACCGAGATTTCAAGACGGGGTTTTTACACTCTTTCCTCTCCTTTCTTTTATTTCCTCCCCTGTGAAATGGATCCAAAAAAGAAAATAATTTTTGCTGGAAATGTCCTATCTTAATTCCAAAGTGCAGCATCTTGAATAAAAGTTTAAAAATAGGAAAAATAACTAAGTAAAGTAAGACAGACTGGTAGCCAGAGGCGCTACTAGAGCTAAATTTCGGGGGGTAGGGGGGGGGGGGAGGCAATTTTTTTTTCGGGGGGGGGGCTTAATCTTTAAGCAATAGGCAGAGTGGAGCTGCAGGGGCTCTTCGGAGGGGTGAAATAACAGCAAGGCATCATTAACATGCAAATGGTCTTTAAAAGACCTGTGAAGTGCTCGGGTGCGGCTGTGTGTGTGCCCCGGAAGCTGTCTCAAGCCCTTTGAGTCCAATGGGTGTTGCGCGCCTGCTGGTAGCAAACTGACCAGATTGATTTTATTCACACCCAAACACATTAGCGCCACTTTTACAGAGTTTGCCAGTGAAGAGCTATTTTTGTTTTTTTGTCTTTGTTTTCCCTGAGCTTGCAACTAGTGCACCAGTCCTGGAGGTACTGCAAAGTGTGGATTGGAAAACAAAATGTGTACTGCGGCTCTGCGTACAGGGATGTGGTCTTTTTACCATACTGTTTACGTTTTGTAAGGATATAAGCAATGGGCATTGAAATGGGTCCATTCAGGGCCCTGTAGTCATGTCCTTAACTTTTCAGGCAAGAGCACTCACTGATTTCTGAATAGTGAGTGTAAACGCATTAAGGTAACCATGTTGTTCCTGCTTACAATTCACATGGTTTGCTAAATTTTGCATTCCCTATGAGTGTTTGCTTTTTCCACGATGTTGTCACTTTTTTTGTAGCTGCATTGCTCTGCGTCATTTAAATTGAGCCGCATCCAGGTGTTTATAGCCGGCAGCAATTGGGTTGTAGTTGAAGGCAGTGTGAGTTTTTCTCAGTGGGGCAGTATGGTGTTCAGTGGGGGAGAGGATGTGGCACTATGGCCAGAGCTACTGAATTTGTAACTGGGGAACCAGGTTCAGCCTTAATAACCAGTCCACTAGACCACTCTCCTGAGAGATCACAATCGCATGCTAGACCTTAGAAGGCTGCGCAAGACCTTAGAAGCCCTGGTGTCTTAGCACCAGCAGGTGGGCCCTAGCAGTGGCAAGTGTGGGTTAACCTTCAAGGTTTGTCCACCACAATCCATATTGAAGTTCACCTCCAGTCTTGCAGACAGGCCTATGAAGCAGCACACCCTAGAGCGACAGTGACTCTGTCACTGAGGTCACTGGACACTTGAGAAGGGCCAGCTCTAGGGCAGTGCAACCGGTGTGACCGCACCAGGTGCTGACTTTGGGTGGAGGCATTATGTTTGCAAGTATATTAAGGTTTTAAAAGTGCTTGCTGCCTCCTTCCTGGCCTCCAGCAATTTTCGGCAACAATAAAAATGTCATGATGACTCTGGTGTTTAATGTTCTTCCTAGAGAGAGAACATTTTGTCTAGTGGAAGTTCTGATTCATGGAAAGGTAGCTCAGAGGGTTAATGTGCCTGCTTCAAAGAACATGTACCATACAGATTGTGAGAAGTTGGCCTGGTATATGCTGTCCACTAGTAATAGTGGGCACCTTGTACCAGTCCAAACAACCCTTATTGATGATAGGTTTAAAGACAACCTTTATTGAAAGCTATCCTAGTGGTAGCTATGGAGAGCAGCCTTCAGGCTAAGTCTTGAAGGAGTGTAAAGCAGCTTGGTTTACCAGATTATAAACTCTTGAATTACTAAATTAAAGGAGATCCACACAAGGTATATATACAATATATGTATTTATTTCTAAACACTCACTACTAATCTCTTTATGAGATTAGAGTCCAAGATATACAATAATACAGTTCTAAAACGACAGTAAATAGCACAATATACAATGGGCCCTAGGGGCGGACCAAACCATATATTAAGAAAGTGGTATAAGAACCACGACTTGACTAGACACAGTGCCTAAAGCACGTAGAATCGCTGGGACCCCAAGGAACCACCCATGGTAGTGACACAGGAGACCCCCAGGGGACGCGTGCAGTGTGAGAACACAAGCGCGAGCCCCGTACTATTTTATGGGAAAGTCACGGTTGGAATTTTAGAAGATAAGGACACTTAGGAGAGGACTTTGAGAAAACCCCTTTAGACTTAGGGGGTTCTAGGGCCAGCACCCACAGGAGCACCGGAGTACTTGAGTTACCACACCCAGGGAAGCCGGGTGCATAGGTGTCAAATGGTGTCGGGGATCGTCGTTGATTTCAATGGCGATCTACTGCAAAGTGTTGCTGCCGGGAAGGAGAAAAGTGTCCGGTGTGATCCAAGCCTGGATCAAAGATCAGAAGAACCTGAAAGCAGAGGGTACAGAGTCTGGGTCACTTGCCAGTGACCAGGGCCACGTTAGACAAAAGCCCACCGATGTTGGGTGATTCAAGTGCGAAGAGGCGAAGCTTGACTCTGCAGCCACGAGGACCAGGAGGTGTCGACGACAACCAGAAGCTGGATTTGAGCTGTCCCATAAAGGATGTCGAGTGCTGGGGCGTCCGTCCTCGTATTGAACACAACAAGCCTTGACAACAGCAACCCACGCAAAAAGAGAAAAGATGCTTTGGTGCGGACCAACAAGGTCCTAGGGACTCCTCATGCAATGGAGAGTCAGGGCACGTCTGGAGCAATCAGGTAAGCCTAATTAGAGGTAAAGTTGCCTTCACAGGGACCCACCAGTCGACGGACTAGGGATCGCAAAGGCACCTCGAGAGAAAACACAAAGGGCCAGCTCACGGAACACTCGTGGAGTGTAGGCGGGCAATCTTCAGTGCAAATGCTGCTCGGGGTCAGGGCTATAAGTAATCCAAAGCTTAGCTGCAGGAGTTGTTGGAAAGCTGATGCTTCTGCAAAGTGACATGGTGTCCAGGGGTTCGGTTTGCATGGTCGCCACGATGGATACGGGCCTCAGACTTGCTGTGGGCACTGTTAGACCTCTAAGACCACGGAAACCCACCTCCTGTGTTGCAAAATTCTTCGGAGTCTGGCTGGAGCTTCGGAGCTGCAAACCGGTCAGATCTGTCTTTGGTGCCTGCCTTGCAGGGGAGTAACTCCTTTAGTCCAAGGGAGATTCTTTACTTATCTAGTTCAATGTAGATCGTCGAAGTTCCAGGATTCAGTGTCAGAGTTTCGTCCAGGTGTAATCTAAAGACCTGTAGCCAGGGGTTCCTTTCTTATACCCAAAGGAGGGGTGGGACAAACTCTAGGGACCCACCTATGGGAGGGTCAGGAAAGAGGGGTGGCTACACCCATTTGCTTTGTCCAGTTTCGCGCCAGAGCAGGGGCTGGTAGCCCCTGCAACTGGTTTGAGCTGGACTATGCACAGGGACACCAAATGTGCCCCCAGTGCTGAACTTCAAAGCACCCACCCAGCCCCAATACACTAAAGCCTTTCTGGGAGGTGGTGAAACCTCCCTGTGACAGGAAACCTATTGTCCAGGCCTCCCCTGCCGGAGTTTCGTCCAGCAACAGGAGGGCAGACTCGTGTCTGTGGCTGGCAGCATCCATTTTGTGATGCCAGGGCTCTGTTAGCTGGTACCGGGTATACCGGTGCTGTCATGTCTCTCCCTCTAGAAGGGTGGGATCATACTCCCACACCAGTTACTGGTGTGGGGGTATGATTCCAAAGTGTTTGACAACAAATACAACATGTTTCCGTGCAGCCATTCCAAAGTTAGCATTTACCGTTTGGTTACTATGCACTTAAGAGTGTATGGTTTGGCAGCATCACAAACAACCCCAGAATAAAGGTTCTGAAGGCTGCTGAGGGGCTCTGCTCATGCATGGGCACCCTCTCACATAAAACCCAGCACCCTGCCTTCAGGATTTGTAAGGCCTGCCATAGGGGTGACTGATAGGTTTATATGTGCAGTGATATGGGGAGATATAGTGACCCTATATCTCAGTAAGGGGTGCATGCACCACCTTACCCAGGCTGCAGTAGCAGACCTGTGGTGTCATTTTGGAAGGCTTCCCAGGGGTGACACAATACATGCTGCAGACCCTGGTAGGCCTCTGGGGTACCTATGCCCTTGGTACATAGTATACCATATACTAGGGACTTATAAGGGTACCCCAGAATCCAACCTGGAGTGTACCTATAGTACTTGTAATCAATTTAAGGGAGAAAGCAGATAGGCTGGGGTCCTGAATAGCAGGATCCCAGCCAGACTAAGTCGAAAACCAGCAAAACACCAGGAAAAAAGTGGGGGCAACCATGTAGTCAGATTCCACCTTCCTACACAGATCACAAAGTGCACATAATGTAAATAGGTCAGTGGGCTACTGCTTTTGTCAGAGAGATCCTTTTGTTACTTGCAGTTAATAAGTTAAAATCCTAACATAGAACAGTGAGCTATTAACTTTAATCTAAGAGCTTCATACAACCTGCAAGGTATAAATTAGAGCGTTATGTTTTTCCCCCCAGTCTTTGATTATCCTAATGTTGCAAAAAGTGTTCTTTTGGACATAAATCAATTCTGATTATTAAAGAGTACCCCCAACCATGGTATTACGGTTTAAAATTCTGAGTTTGTTTCTCCAGACCAATCACTATTAAACTATACCGCCTAGTAGTACGGTTGTCATGTGACTCCTACACCTTGTAGTCCTTAGTCTTATGTAACATTTTCTATACAGTGATTTACACACATATTGATTGTCTCTGAGTAATGTGTGTGATGTAAAGTGCCCCTGACACCCTACACTGGTATGAGTGGCGCTGTAAATCAAATTAAATGCATCTGAGAGAGAGTGTGGTTATGGAGACTTGAGGGGCACTGTTAAAGGGTGATAGTGAGGGAATCCATGACAGAGGTGGCCATTAGAGGGTAATAACAAACATTAATGAACAGGGCACCACCAGTGCTAAGACCGGCCCTGCCCTTGAGGCCAGTCTGCCTCACCCATAGTTAGCTCCATTGGCCTTGTTTCAGAAGTAGTAGCTGCCACTCACCAGGGATTGGCAATGCAGAATTTGGCACGCACACCAACCTAATTTTGCAAACTTAACAGTCTCTCTGCTTCATTCACAAGCACTTTTAACATGTGCTGCTTGCTGTGGGGTCACTGGAATTAAATATGCAGCAAAGGAGGACAAAATTATGCCACAGTGTTGACTAAATTATGCATTTAAAAAAAGGCTGCAGCGTAATGCAGTATATTTTCTGATATTTTATTATTTTGACGTGTACACATGCTAACAGTCTTTGGAAAGATTTTGCCTTATTAGCACCACTGTAACATACAAATGCAACAGTGAGAAAGATGATCAGTCAACCTTTGCAATAAGCCATCCACTCCGCAGCAAAACAAGTCAATTTTTCTGTTAACGTTTGATACATTTGAGGTATAAACAATTTATTAGTTTAAATGGTCAGATCATGCAGCAGATCTTGCATTAGGAGGCAAAAATGGCAGAGCCAGAGTTATATAGAAAACATTTGCAAACTAGGATATTTTGCCATTCATGTTTGAACTGCTGTTGTGGAAAAAGGGAGAAGTGCTGATGACAGAAACTCCATGGCTCGGAGACAAATGGCTTGTGCTTCCATATTTTATCGTATTTGGGACATTCTGTGATTAGAAGCATATCCCACTTTGTGAATGTGATTTAATGTCAATAACTCGTTATAACCTTATATAATCATGTGTATCCATTGGTTGATTAAACTGGGCAGTGAAATGCCAAATAAATACTAAAAATTGGGATATTTGCGCATTCTGGCCACACCTCTGGCTCCGCCCACTGAGCCAATCCTTGGGTTATTCCCGCCCTCTGATTCTCCGCCCACAGTTCCCCTACTTTTTTTCTCCCACTTCGACCACTGCATGCTATTATATGCTTGGGCTAGTAGCCAGCTACAGGAAAATTAAAGTGCACTTCAGTATAGAGTGCATTACTAAAATTCACCAGGCTTGTTGTGTTCCCTAAACAGTTAACCGCAGTAGAGACTATGTGCCCCCCCCCCCTGTCCATGCTTCCCTACCTCTGGGTAGTCCGTGTGTAACATCCAAGGGTAAGCCTCTTCCAAAAATCCGGCGCTACCAAGTGCCTCGAGAGGACTGGAGCTGACTGACCCTCACGCGCCCCGCGCTCAGTGGGCCTTTCCTGTGGCAATACTAGATGGCTCAATACTTGTGGAGCCCCCCCAGTCTACCACGCCCCCTGCCATGATATCATTGGCCCCTATTCCAAGGCCCTCCCCGCTTCCAGGTTGTAGGTCTTGCCAAGTAACTGTGCTTCCGAACAGGCCAGAGCAGGTATTCCGGCAGCTGATCCTTAATCTTACACTCCGCATGTACTAAGTACTTTCGATGCTGTAACGCGCTGGGTGCCCCAACAGGTTGCTCAAATGGCTCGTTTCTGGGGCTTTTTACCTGAGTAACAGGTGAAAAAACTGTATATCGTGAGGTGATTGAGGCAAAGGAAAAGACACCATTCAGGAAAATTAACCTGTTGTACATAACAAACATTAGAGCATCACACCAGAAGGAAAGCCATCGACAAGTCACTACGTAGGAATGGAAAATCACGTAGTGTACTAGTTTTGGAGGGAATCACGCACAAACACACCATAGCTCCCTTCGTAATTTACGCCGCCAAGGGTTTCACTGAAAGACAGCACCAGCCCCTGTAAAGCACATATTAGCACATAATGGATGCAAACTCCCCCTACAGTCATGGTATCCCGGGTCAAAAAGGCAACCCACAAGAGGCATTAGGAACATACAGGAATAACTGACTCAGTATGAAGAGGATAGAAAATTAGAAAGACCGGATGCACAATGTGCCTCGGCAGGACAAAGCCATTAGAACCGAAATATCAATGCTCAAAACAGTAATTTACTTTATCTCCCGAAATACTTTGGTTTATGTAGTATAGCAATCCAGTCTCTCTAATGCCTTAATTTGTGCACATCTCCAGTAGTTCCAAATGGATTAAAATACACCAAATTTACGACTACATCATGTCGCCAGGGAAGCAATGTTACGTCTTGGGGCTTTCATTTCCCCACCTTAGCGCATTATGTTTATTCAAGGCAGCTAAATCGATTGGACTAAACCAACAAAGAGCTATGTATAGTGAGGACAGTAACCCAGAGCATCCAATGACTTAAAACTGTCTGGGAACATGTACTAGAATGGTGCCCAAATAATTAACATGCAATATGTGAGACTTTTGCTGTCGTTAAATTAATTGAAAAGCACGTGCGGTTGAGTTTTAATCCGATAATACAGCTTCCCCAAACCTGCCAAGTTAACACCCTAACTGTGATAAAGTGAAAGGGCACAGGCTTCTGAAAGGGTAC
This sequence comes from Triturus cristatus, assembly GCF_964204655.1. NCBI lineage: Eukaryota > Metazoa > Chordata > Amphibia > Caudata > Salamandridae > Triturus > Triturus cristatus. The sequence goes on along the minus strand of NC_140590.1, from coordinate 1,757,094,123 downwards.
TGGCTTCAGTTGTTAAGAGGCAACCCTCGTCCCACAAACCAGCCGTGTGGCACCAGAAATCTTTCACGTAAGATTCTGAGCGGGTGAATCTTACTCCCTTCATCAACAATTTTTTGAACGCTTGCCCAAAACAGCTGACTGCCTTTACAAATTGTCGCATGTATCTTAGTTAACCAAGCAGCTGAGTCTACCTGCGTGCGCTGGCAGTTGGGAGCCAAAACAAGCTACTGCACCTGCCCCAGCAATATTACTAATCTAATGGCCCCCAATAACAGCCAAACCTGCTAAACAGTCACCTAAAGCTGCCCACCATAAGCGCGATCCTTCTCCACTATGAGAAACTCAGCCACCCATACTGCACCATAGTAAAGAAACAGCCGATCTCAGTACGATCGCTGGCAAACCCCAACATGCTGCAAAACTAGCGTGCTTCCACCACAACAGCTGTTCATTCACACCACAGCTGATCGCGCCATATCCAAAGCTGCTCGCCGCTAATGAGCGACTATACCTTAACCGGGCGTCCCAGCTGACAGAAACAGCTGAGTGCTTCCCGAAGCTGGTCGCACTTCTCCCCGGCCGTTCAGGAGCACCAAAACTGTTTTTGCCCGCCGTTCATCCCGTTGAATCGCTCTCACGCTCCTTCGTTCCTCTGCCCGCACACCAACGAAAAAACACCTATAGAGACAAGCGCGCGCCACGTGTTAAAAGTGGGAGGGTTGAGGGGAGTGCGGCCGAGTCGGCAAAAGTGAAAGCGTTTCCTTTGTGGGAGCGAGCAGCGGCAGGAGCAATAATTGCTAACACATGGCGCTGCTGCTCGCTCCCGCAAGGGATTTGCCAAACATGCACGCGTTGCCATTGAAAGCAATGCAACACGTGCACGTTTTTAGGGCAAATAGTGAATCGATGGCTAAAGGTCTTTTTCCTAAGCAGCGCATGTGCGCTGCTTAGGCGAGACCTAAAAGACATATTTTGAGTTTGGCTGTGTAGTGAAATATAAACGTAGCGGGGACACCACACTGGGCAAGTTCTATATTTTATTCCCAAGAATATTCTGATATGGTTTCAAAGTCTCCAACTGGATAAGACCGCTTTCAGCTTGTGCAAGGGATTCATTTACAAGGGGATTCCCAGCTCTGTGGGCCAGGACTCTCTCTCAACTGTGCATACAGTTTTACTGATGACTTGTCGCTTAATTAGACCATGTGTCATCGGTGCTGTCAATGGCCCCCACCTAAGCCCCCTAACATGAACGCAAGTGGAGACTGAAGGAAAAGGTACCCAAATTTATCTTAGACTTGCTGCTTGGAGACATTCAGTGGTGAAAGTAAACGCTTGACACACTTGACAACACTAACCATTCCAACACAAAAACAACCAAACATACACATGAAAGCAAGTCACTTTTGATGATCCAATTTAAACAAGTCTGTGAGCAAACCCTGATAGACCAAGTTGTGAAGGTATTCGAACTCAGACAGAGCCACAAAGTCATATTATTGGCAATACAACACTAGACAAATCTCTGTGACATAACGTAGCATAAAATAAGAAATTTTCATTTACAACCAAGAATAAATTATATTTTTCTACTAACACTTGCTTGCACCAGGTGTTACTGTTGTAAATGTCATTTTGGCTCCAGAGAAGGTCATACAAAAAATGAGGAAAGCGATTGTCCTGCGGTCCAGGATACTAACAATGGGGGTGTCAGCTGTGCCAACCTGCCCCAGACCTCACACTTTTCATGGTCACATGCTGCAAAAACAAGATGCATTAGTGAATGGATGTTTTCCTAAATGAATGATCTAATGAGTAATTACATTTAAAAGGCAGTATCCACCTTAGTGATATATTTTGAAAGCTAGCCTTGCAGATTCTGTGATGTATTCTCAATGAGGTAGGTAACCACAGCTGCCGCTATGTGGCGACATTTCCTGGAGCCATCTATAAATGTTTCTAGCAGTCATTATTTGTATTTTGGACCAGCTACTCATGCAGACAGAACACCAGCAAGGGGCCAGGCATGAAGTTTGTGCCCTATGACCCATATAACATTGTGACATGCATGCAACAACCTCTTCAAAGAACATCTGCCCGACGCCACTTAGATGGGTGGAGTCAAATTTAAATGTTATGGGTGTGAAAACGCTTTTCGTGTACTGGAGCGCCTGGCTTCAAATGGCAGCTGCCGGGCCCTCTCAGAAAATTAAAGTAAAAAAAAAAACGTTAATCACAAGGGGTGGAGGTGCGTTGAAAAAAAAACCAGTGGGGAGTGAATGGGAATCAGAAAGGGGGCAGGGGGATGGAGAACACTGCCAACGGGAGGGGGTGGGAACAGGAAAGTGACATGACAAAGCTTCTGATAAGAAGCTTGGTTGCCATGGACAACGGGAAGGGAAGCTATTGGCACAAGATGGTGTCGGACTGTCCACAGTCCAACGGACACGCGCATGCTGTCTGCTATGGACAAATGGCAACAGCAGCCATGTTTGTCCATGCAGACGTGTGCATGAAAGCCCTCGGCAGAATCGATTCCAAAAGGTACCCTCAATAGCGAGAGCAGCGCATGCGCTGCTTTCGCCAGGCGACACCTAAAAACAGACAGGGAAATCCAAGCCTCTCAGCGGCTCATTGGTGGTGTTATAGCGCTCCCCTCTGGTTCTTTAAATAAGCCCCCTAAACAAGAACGTAATCTCGGGCCGAGTTCAGGCTTGTGGATTCTCTTCAGCGTGCTCAGGGAAGGCAGAAGGAAGCCTAAGGAGAGAGTGACGATGCGCTCCAGCACGTTTTCCTTGACGGGGGAGGCGAGCCCAGAGACGCGCTCCAGCACGTTGTGCAACCACACCGCGAGGCACGGAGACGCGCTTCAGCGCATTGTGAGGCACACAGAGAGAGCCCGGTATTAACTGACAGGCGAGCCCAGTAGCGGCTCGGAGATGCGCTCGCATCTTGCACTGAAAACAGGCGAGCCCAGCAATCGGCTCAATGGGGAAATACGGGAGAGTCAAATGAGCAATTCTCCTCTTTCCTGTTCAGTGAAGAAACGGCTTCTTCCTCCCAATGGTCCAAGTCATGGTACTTGATTGACAAGCACCGGGCCTTAGGGAGGCGGAGCCTATATAGGACTCAGTGTGCTGAGTCCACCTGACCAGTCACACAGGATTGTGGGATATTTAGTCATTCTCCTGCGGTCTTATACATGCAGTGTGCTAATGTATGAACCTACCTCGGTCTACCTACGCCGTGGTGTGACATTTATATATGTATATACATTAACATACAAATATATATATTCACTTAAAAAACCATAGGTTTCACACATGTTATAGTTAGCTGGACATTTCACTCGTAAAAAACCAATGAAATTCCCCCGTTATAGTTAGTTCAGGTAACTATAACTAACGCGACCGCAATCCACTGCTGATGATGTCACATATTACATCACTGTATTCACTAAGATATTGTTAATAAGTCAGTTATACAATTAATTTTACAAACAAAAAACATCCATTTAGACACTTATTTACCCGTTTATTCTTCCATTAACCTTTAGATATACATATATAAAAAATATTTATTTTACAGAAAGACACATATTCTCTGGATGATGTCATCAGTGATGTAATATGTGACATCATCAGCAGTGGATTGCGGTCGCGTGAGTTATAGTTACCTGAACTAACTATAACGGGGGAATTTCATTGGTTTTTTACGAGTGAAATGTCCAGCTAACTATAACATGTGTGAAACCTATGGTTTTTTAAGTGAATTTGCAAGGTTTTTTAAATGCTAATTCCTAACTATAACGTGTGTGAAACCTATGGTTTTTTAAGTGAATTTGCAAGGTTTTTTAAATGCTAATTCCTAACTATAACATGTGTGAAACCTATGTTTTTTTTTGTGAATTTGTAAGGTTTTTTAAATGCTAATTTATGTATCTATTATTATTTTTTTTATATATTTATTTTACAATAAACTACCTATGTATATAGTAATAGATTGACTGTATCCTGTAATATGGAATGGCTCAGCTTTTTTTTTTTTTATTTGGATAAAGTTGAACAGCATAGTTAATATCTTCTATAAACTTATAAACAGTTTAAAATGTTTTTTTTTTTAAGGGTTTTTCACCGTGCGCGCACCGTGCGTGGACGGTGCGCGCACGCCGCGATTTTTTGAAAAAAAAATAAAATGTTTTTTTCACCCTTCGGGGTCCTTCATTGACCCCCTGACAAAGGCTAGGGGGTCAGGAACTCTCTACCCTGCCCCCTTTTCACGTTCTCCACCTTTCTTTTTCTTTTTTTTTTTTTTTTTTTTTTTAAAAAAACCTTTATTCGTGCATCTTAAAAGAACAAATACGGGCCTACAACCGTCAGGCCGGCCACGATACAATGAAGCACTGATACCCACATTACATCCCCCGTGCATCAACAGTCAGGATTAACAACGAGTTATGGGTCACATACTGGAGCTATCTTTGACACCCGGGGAAGGAGAAGTGAAGGTTAATTTTAAGTTTTTTGATAATTTTATCAAAGAAAAAAGTCAATGAAGGATAGGAACAAAGGAGATTCGAGTCCGCAAGATAGCCTCACCACACGGGAGAGCAGCAACATCAGTAAGAACAACAATTGAAGTAAAAACTCAAACAGTGAGGCGGTGCAGAAATATAACAGGATAGTCACAAGAGCAAGTACGCACCCCTCCGGAGCCTCCCCCACTCGATCCACCCCACACCCGGACCCCGAATCGAAGAAAGTAGAGCGCAGAGACATAAAAGAAAAAGGCCCATAGAACTAATTAAGAACAGAGTATTACCCCCCCACCCTACACCAATGCGGAGGCTACGGCCTACCCCCCCCCCAGCATAGTGCCTGTCGCCCAATGAACCCGAAATATAGAGAAGAGAGAAAGTAGGAATAGAGTAAAGAAAGTAAGAAAACAGAAAAGAAGGTGGGGAGGAGCCCACGGGACACCAGAGCGCCCCAAACCATCAGCCATTCACACTGAGAGCCCACTACGCCAAAAAACGGCATGCGAAGATACCATGGCACCACAGTGTAAGCGAAGGGATACAAGTCGCGACGAGTGCGCGCAGAACATACATACAGTTCCAGTCCCAGGCCAGCCCGTCCATAAACCATGGCAATAGAAGTCAGTCTAGCCCTGGCCCGATCGCGGGCTCGGGATTAAACCAGCCCCTGCATGAAGGCCCCATGTCCCGAGCAGACAAAGACAAGATGGCCGCCTGTGAAAGGATAGTGAAGTAGGATCACGAAATGGCCGCCGCCCATCAAGTAAGGTCCCTCTTTGCACCACAGAAAATCCAAACCTGGCAAGTAAGGTACAGGAGTTCCACAAAAAGTAAGCAGTGGGCCGCCGCGGACGGTTCCTCGAAGCCGCTAGGTGTCGCTCAACAGGATAGTCCAGCGGACGCGGTGAGGCAGGCAACAATGAAGCAGGCAGCCATGACCAGGGGGACAAAGTATCCGCAGTTGAGGTGTAGAGCGGTCTACCCTGGGCGCCGGGAGCGCCAGGTGAAGGCACCAGTGTAGGACAGTCACACACCGCCGTTGCGTCCCCGCAAGCGGACAAAAGCACCGGGAGACCCACGCCCTGCCGATGACACACCGTGCGCTCATGACCCGCGGCCGACAGTATGGGGTCAAACCGCTCACTCAGCGCCTGCAGGCCAGCGCACATCTGTAGTTGGAAGTCCCGCAGGGCAGCCAGAACGGAGCCGCATGTCAGCGGAGGCTGGGCCCCCACATCGGCAGCAATCCGGGACGGCACCGTGGAGCTGGAGTCCGGAAGAGGGAGGGCGAAGTGGGCAGCGGGCGAGACCGGAGTATCGCCCCCCAGCCGCAAGCAGGCACTCAACGCCATGTTTTGCCGCTATACGTTGCAATGGCCAGGGGGGGGGGTCGTGGCAAGAAGTAAATACCCCTGAGGTCTACGCCGCAACGGGAAAGGCCGACAGTCGCTTCTCTTCTCGCAGGTTCCCTCCGCCGCTGGCTAGGCAATAGGCGAAGGGGGCAGCAGCCTCCCACGGCGCGGTCCTCAGAGCGGGGCAGGGGACCCGCCGCACCGGAGCCCACCCCACAGCTCCAGCCCGTCCGGCACAGGTTGCAGAAGGTGTCCGGCCGTCCCTCTCCGGGCTCATCCGGCAACGATCCGTGGTGCAAGGTGAGATCGGGACCGCGGGGCTCAGGTTAGCGCTATCTGGTCCGGTAACTGCGGAGCTTCCAGGGGGCCAGCAAAGGCCGTAATGGCGCAGGGTTTCAGTGCAGAAGACAAAAGCACCCAAAACTCGGGCATCCGGGCGGGCTGAGACTCCGGGAAAGCGGCAGCGCGGTCAGCGCGTCTTCGCACACGTTGCACCTCGAAAATCGGCGAGGATGGGCAGCAGGATAGTAGTCCGAGGCCACGGACCGACGGAGCCGGGCGCTCAAGCGTCTGCTCCGGTCGCCATCTTGGCTCCTCCCCTCCCACCTTTCTTTTTCAATGCCACAGACATCGACAGACAAAATGGCGTCCGACACTTCCTGATTTTGACCGATTCGAATGTTTACTGACATCTATCCGCCAATCAGAATTACGCTCGCGCACGGCACCGTGAGCGCACGGTGCGCGCACGTTCCGCGCCTATAGATATTTATGTACTTTTAACTGCAATTTTCTCAGGAAATACTGAACAGATTGACACCAGATATGCAAAAGGCACTTCCCTGACCTGAGGACAACCTCTTTGCCAAATTTCAAGTAATTCTGTTCAGCCGTTCAGGCTGTACCTTCGACTAAAGGTCCTATGGGAAAATGCATGGGGAAAACGTGTTTTGGGACCCCCCTTTTTTCTCGGCCCCCGCTTGACGAATCAGCCCGAGACGTTCAGGGTAGGAGCTGAGCGGAGCGCCCCTTTAGTTTTGAAAATTTCGCGAGGATTCGTCAACCGACGCCAAAGTTATTCAAAATAGAATTTTCAGATTTCCTATGGAAACTCGGTCCTAACTATAACTATCTACTGGTGACTGCCAGTAGATAATATATTACCTACTGGCGGTCGCCAGTAGGTAGATATTGTTGCAGGGATTCTGCTTTTGCACAGAACTATGCGCAGGAGACCAGGACCTCAGAGAATTGTGGTGTACCAGAAAACTCCCCTCAGAACCCAGACCCCTTATCCGACTAGCTTAGTATCTAATTTGTTAACCTAGATCTAGCTAGGTGGTCCCAATGTATAGACAAACCAGAACAAGCGACTTAGATATTTCTCAGGAGTGGTGGGAATCCGAAATACCTGTTCGTACTTATTTATTAGTCCACAACATAATAATACAGACACAGTAAAGTTTAAAGAGTTTATTTTATAAACCTCGCGTCCTAAGATGCAGTACTTTGGCTAACACTAGCAGACTAACAATACAGATCAGAATCATGAGCATTATCATAATACCATATAGAATGAAAGGAGCAATCATACTATTAATGACAGTGGTATACGGCCACACTCCTTTCACTATAATCTAATACAATGTTATTATTAGACTATTAGAAGGTCTCTTAGGCTAACAGGGGGGACCCCATACCGTATAGATCAGCTTAGTAGAATCACATCAAAGGATCAGCTCTCACAGCATGCATCAGCTCTTCTTGTTCGAATGAATGTAAAACCAAACTGTTCTGCAATATTAAAGACGCTTGTCCTTCAAACATTGGCAGCTGTATGCATGATATGTCTAACAAGTGTCTACGATCAATCTAAACACAACACTCTGTACCTTCTAGTGACCCAGACGCGTTCTTTGCATGATGTACAGACCAAGGGCACATTTTCACGGTTAAGAATTGTTAGATCTGGGGGTCTCTAGTTGGCAGAGGTATACACCTTAGACCAAATAGGGACCCTTGCTTCTAGTCAGGGTACAAGGACACACACGGTAGATAACCCCTGCTCACCCTCTAGGTAGCTTGGCTCGAGCAGACAGGCTTATCCCCAAGGCAATGTGTAAGGTATTTGCACGTAGACACCACAATGATCCCCCCTCCGCACACCACAAACTTAGACCACACAGGTGAGTTATATCAAAAATAATATATCTTTATCTAGTTTCCGCAGTTGAAATCAAGCATCACAGGTTTACACTATATTCGCTTTCTTGGTTGGTCGGGATCTTAAGACGATAGTCTCTAGTTTCTGGTGTGATTCGATACTCACTGAGAATGAATCAGTTCGTAGGCTCTTGTTGTTTAGGCAGCTACGTTGCTCCGTCGGCGTCACTGCGCTCGTTGTACAGAGCGCTCCTCTGGCTGTTCGGTGCAAGGCTTCCACAACTCCCTCGACGAGCCCTCAGTGACGATGTCGACGTCACCGGAGTCAGCCACTCACAGCGCGGCTTCGTAGAGCAGGGAAGTACGACTCTTGGTCTGCTTCAGGCCTCCGGGTCGCGGCAAGGCACGTGCCGATGAGCACGTCGGTCTTCTTGATGCGACAACCGTTGTCAGGCCCGGATCAGCGCGGTACTCTCCAACAAGGCAGAGAGCAGCCCGCCCACTTCACCGGCAGATGTTGAGAAGCTTGGTAGAACAGTCCACGGTCCCTGCAGCACACAGCAGCGCAGGGGGGACACAGCGGAGTCTTGGGTTCGGGGCAACCTTTCTATCCCTGGGTTGCGAAACAGGAGGCCAGCTCTTCTCAGGCCCTTGGAGATTCGGTTTAAGACACGGCACACAGCAAAGTCTTGTTTGGTCAAGTGGGTAGAGTCAGCACACAGCAAGACCCCTTCTCCTCCTCAGCTTCAGTTGTACAGCAGAACAGGTCAGCCCTTAGAGCACACAGCAAGGCAATCTTCCTTTAGTTCTTCAGCGGTCCGTCTTTCAGCAGAGGTTCCTCTTGATGGTAGAATCTAAAAATCTGTTGTCAGGGGTCTTGTACTTATACCCCTAAAAGTCTTTGAAGTCTTTGTGCAAGTGGGTCCTGAGCCCGGTCTGATCCAGTTCTGGGTGTTGCTGGAGCACTTTGTTTTCCTGGCTTCTACATTCTTTTCAGAGTGAGGAGCAGAGTCGTCAGCCGCCCAGCAGGAGGTGGAGCCAGCAGTGTGGCAGGCAGGCACAGCTCTATTCACTCCCAGGTGCTATCTCCTCCCTCCACTCTCCTTGCAAATGTCGCCATTCAGCAGAGGGCTGACTCAGCCAACCTCCTGGGGGATCCCCAGCCCCTGTCACTCTCAAGCCAGACAGTCAATCCACAAGCACGCCCAGGCACACAGAAGGGTCAGACAAGAGAACAGCTACTCTCTAAAAAGTACTATTCTCCAACTCGGGATTTAAAAACAACCTCTCCTAAAAGACGTGTTATTAAATGCTGAGCTCAGGGATATCAAACACTCATGTCTTATCTTGTTCCTATGAGAAGATAGGCGGATAGCCATTGGCACCAGCCTCCCCCATGTTAGCCTATGGAGCAAGATAACCTTGCAGCAGTGAACACACAAAATGGCCGTTGTTCACTACCAGAACATGTTACCTGCACTAGTACATGCTCTACCTTTTACATACACTGCACCCTGCCCAGGGGGGTACCTTGGGCCTTCCATAGGGATGACTGACGTGTAGAAAAAGGGAAGGGTTAGGCCCGGTCAGTGTGGACACTGGCCAGGAGGACATGGCACTCCGGGGACTGCAGGCAGGTCTGCGGTGGCAGGCCTGAGACACCATTTTAGGGCTACACAGGTGGGTGGCGCAATCAGCGCTGCAGACCCACTAGTAGCATCTGTCATCACCAGCCCTGGCACACACAGTGCACTTTACTAGGGACTTCATGGTGATACAGATATGCCAATCCGGTATATCCAATCAATATGATATTTTACACAGGGAGCACTTACACTCTGGCACTGATTAGCAGTGGCAGAGTGTCCAAAGCATCTAAACCAGCAAAAACGAAATCCATCACAGCATCAAAAATCCAGGTAGCAGAGGCAAAAGATAGGGGAAAAACCCACGCCAAGGATGTCAGGTCTAACACGTGTCCCCTCCAGCTGAAAGTGGGGAGAACTACCCACCCTCTTGGGAGTTCTCATCACTAAGGCGGAAAAACCTGGACAGACCATCAGCATTGGCGTGCTCTGTACCGGGACGGTGTTCCACCGTAAAGTCCATTCCCTGTAGAGAGATGGACCACCTCAACAGTTTTGGATTCTCGCCCCTCATCTGCATTAACCATCTGAGGGGCCTGTGGTCGGTCTGAACACGGAAGTGAGTCCCAAACAGGTAGGGCTTCTTCAGGGCCCAGACCACAGCAAATCCTTCCCTTTCAATAGCGCTCCACCTCTGTTCCCTGGGGAGTAGCCTCCCACTAATGAAAGCTACAGGCTGGTCCCCGCCCTCGTCGTCCATCTGTGAGAGTACTGCTCCCACACCTTGCTCTGAAGCGTCTGTTTGCACTACGAACTCACTCGAAAAGTCAGGCGCCTTAACCACCGGTGCTGTGCACATTGCAGTTTTCAGGGCATCAAAAGCAGTTTGACAGGCCTCGGTCCAATTCACTTTCCTGGGCTGATTTCTAGAGTGTCAAGGGGGTAACAATGGTGCCGTATCCCCTGATGAACCGTCTGTAATACCCGGTGAGTCCTAGAAAGGCTCTCACCTCTGTCTGCGTCTTGGGGGGTTCCCAAGCCAGAATGGTATCAATCTTCGCCTGTAGGGGCGCCACCTGGCCGCTCCCTACCTGGTGTCCCAAATACACCACTGATCCCTGCCCTATCTGGCACTTACTGGCCTTGATAGTGAGGCCTGCCTTTTGCAGAGCCCTCAACACTTCACAGAGGTGTTGCAAGTGTTCCTCCCAAGTGGAGCTGAACACAGCAATGTCATCCAAGTATGCGGCGCTGAATTGCTCCAGCCCGGTCAGTACCCAGTTGACCAGTCTCTGGAAGGTGGCAGGGGCATTTTTCAATCCAAAGGGCATGACGCGAAACTGGAAGTGCCCCTCTGGTGTTGAAAATGCCGACCTCTCCTTAGCCCCCTCAGTTAAGGCATTCTGCCAGTACCCCGAAGTCAAATCAAAGGTGCTGAGATACCTGGCAGCTCCCAACCGATCCACAAGCTCATCAGCTCTGGGGATGGGGTGCGCGTCAGTCTTGGTGACCGCATTGAGCCCACGGTAGTCCACGCAAAACCGAAGTTCTGGTGGGTCACCAGGTGTAGCAGCTTTCTTGGGAACTAGGACCACTGGGCTAGCCCAGGGACTGCTGGAGGGCTCAATCACCCCTTACGTCAACATCTTGGAAACTTCTTTCTTGATGCTGGCCTTGACCTTGTCAGCTACTCTGTAAAACTTCTGTTTCACAGGTAGACTATCTCCAGTGTCCACATCATGGACGCACCAATTGGTGACACCTGGGGTCAGGGAGAACAGGGAGGCAAACTGACCCAACACCTGGCGACAGTCTCTCTGCTGTTCTGGGGTCAGGGTGGGCGAGAGGACCACACCATCCACTGACCCGTCTTGCTCCTTGGTTGCCAGGAGGTCAGGGAGAGGATCACTATCCTCCTCCCCACCGTCATCTGTAGCCATGAGCATCGTCACTTCAGACCTCTCGAAGTGGGGTTTGAGGCGGTTCACATGCAAGACTCTAAGGGGCTGCCTAGGAGTCTTCATGTTGATCAGGTAGGTCACCTCACTCTTGCGCTCCACCACCTCATATGGCCCGGTCCACTTGTCACGGAGCGCACAAGGCTCCACCGGCGCCATTACCCACACTTTCTGCCCAGGATGAAATTCAACCAGAGTGGTGTTCTGGTCTTACCATCTTTTCATCTCCTCCTGGCTGGCTTCTAGATTCTCCTGAGCGAGCTTCCTGAAGCGCTGCGTTTGGTTGCGGATGGCCAGCACATAGCTGAACACATCCTGGGGTGTTTTCCCACGGGACTTTTCCCACCCCTCCTTCACCAGTGTGAGAGGTCCTCTAACAGGGTGGCCATACAGCAGTTCAAAGGGGCTGAACCCTAAGGACTACTGAGGCACCTCCCTGTAGGCAAACAACAGGCATGGTAACAAGACGTCCCACTTCCGTCTCATGGGCTCCGCTAGGCCCATAATCATACCTTTCAGGGTGCGGTTGAACCGTTCAACCAACCCATTTCCTTGAGGGTGGTAAGGAGTGGTGAACTTATAAGTTACCCCACACTCCTCCCACAGAGACTTCATATACCTAGAGATGAAGTTGGTACCCCGGTCGGAGGACCACCTCTCGGGGGAACCCCACACGGGAAAAGATCCCCATCAATGCACGGCCCACCACGGGTGCTGTGATTGTCCTGAGAGGGACTGCTTCCGGGTACCGAGTGGCGTGATCCACCAAGACCAGGATAAACCTGTTGCCTAAGGCGGTCTTGGGATCCAGGGGCCCTATGATATCAATGCCCACCCGCTCGAAAGGGGTGCTCACTACAGGAAATGGCTGGAGGGGCGCCACGCACTTCCCTCCGCTCTTACCACTGGCTTGACAGGTTTGGCAAGACTTACAAAAGGTACCGACGTGCTTCTTCATCTGGGGCCAGTAGAAGTGGGTGACAAGCCTGTGATAGGTCTTGTCTTGCCCCAGATGTCCTGCGAGAGGCACGTCATGAGCCAGACCCAGTAAGAAGTTCCTGAAGCGCTCGGGTACCACCAGCACACGGGCTGCACCGGGCTCAGCAAACTTAGGCTCACTATAAAGTAAGTCGTCCTCCCAGTAAATCAAATGTTCCTTGGACCCTAGGCCCGCTGCCTGGTCTGCAGCCTGCTGCCGCACACCAAGGAGGGAAGGGCACTCCTTCTGAGCCTGGCAGAATTCCTCCCTGGAGGGACCACCCTCTTGCTGCCAATGGGTCAGCTCAGGCAATTCCCCCAGTTCGGCCACCTGTTCCCCTGTAGGTTCCAGGGCATCCCCCTCAGGTTCTGCTTCCTCCGGGACCGTGGGAACAGTGGGGGCCGGTTTCCCGCGCCCTCTGCCCCTTCCTCTCCTGACAGGTTCCTGGGCCATTGTTCCAGGCTCCGGTTCTACTAATCCACCCTTACTGGCTGTCATGGCACGTGTGGATACACAGATCCACGCTGGCAGTCCTAACATCTCCAAGTGAGTTCTGTGCTCTACGTCCTTCCATGGAAAACTCTCCAGGTCGTTACCCAACAGACAATCTACCTGCAAGGCATCACTGACACAGACTTCCAAGGTACCAGAGACTCCCCCCCATGTAAAGGGAACACGCGCCATCTTGCAGAGGCGCACTGAAGTGTCAGCTGCCACTACTGGGCGGAGCACATTGGGAATGACTTGCTCTTCAGACACCCACTGACACCTGACAGATATCACACTAGCCCCGGTGTCCCTCAGAGCCTCTATCTCCCTCCCATTGATGGTCACCTTTTGCCCGTATTTCTTAGTGTTAGCGGGTATCAAGGTATCCTGGACCATCTCTTGGTCTCCTAAAGAGACAAGGGTCATCATAGCTAATCCCTCCTCCCCACTGGAAATCAAATCCCCTCCCAAAGCTACACTAGCTAACCCTGGGACGGGAGCAGCAGCTGGTGCTGGGGGTTTCTTGGGACAGTTAGGGGCTATGTGGCCCACTTCCCTACAAGCATAGCAAGTAGGCGGTGGTCTGTTGCCCTTAGGGGGCCAAGACCTCTTAGGCTTGGGGGCTTGGGACTCCTTCTCCTGGGAACTGTTTTGGGGCCCTTTAGCGAACTCCTTACTGTTACCCTTGTCCTCCCCACCTTTCTGCTGGGGACCCTGTCCACCCTTGGCTGGCATACTTACCACCCCTTTGTTGACCCTGGTGCTAGTCCAGCGGTCGGCCTCTTTAGCAAGCTCACTGGGATCAGTTAACTTGCTGTCTAAAAGATGCTGGCGCAGCTCTGGAACACATAGACTACTCAAGTGCTCCCAACTAATCAAGTGACACAACCCCACATAATCAGTTACTTTGCTGTCCTTTATCCAACCTTCCAGTGCACGCGTGTACATACTCACACACTCCACTCAAGTATTCGAATCAAGTTTCTTGAAGTTCCTGAACTTCTGGCGGTACTGTTCTGGTGTAAGCCCATACCTGAGGCATAAGGCCTCCTTCATAGTGGGGTAGGTTAAGGTACCTGCTGCTTCTAAAGACATCCCTCCCAGAGGCCTCAAAATGCTTCCACAAACCTGCTCCCCAACTCTTCTCAGGCACTTCATTCATCTTCAAGGCAAGCTCATAGGATCTAAACCATGCATAGATATCCTCACCCCTCTGATAATTCTGTACCAAATCTTTCGGTATGTATACTTTACCCGCCTGTACTGGTTGTGCGCTGCCACCATTCGGACTGGACTCCACTTGTTTGGCTTTAATGTCCAGCTCCCTCATGCTCAACTCATGAGCCAACTGGAGTTTTCTCTCTTCCAAAGCAAGAGCATTCCTCCTTTCCTCCGCCTCTTTCTCACTGTCAAGGCGCAGTTTCCTTTCTTCCGCTTGAGCTTTGAGCTTAAAAAGTTCAATCTCATGGGCCCTAATCCTCTGATTTTCCTCCAGCTTCTCTGGAGAAAGGCTCCTACTGGAATGGGTGCTGCCAGCCCTAGACGCTGGCCTATTCACTGGCAGATCATCGGATCCAAATCCGTGCTCCGGTGAGCCATCCCCTCCAGTAGTTTCCTCGGTTGCGCCATTCTTGGCCTCCCACCAGGCCCTTAGAGCTTTCTGTAGCTCCGTCTTGTTGGCGCCGCCCTTCACTGGGCATCCAAGCTGCTTGCAGAATTGCTTTAGTTGCTCCTTCTTATATTCGAGCAACTTTTTCACTTCGAATTGCAATTCCGACTCCTCACCTACTCCATTCAGAGACATGATGCTTCGTCGATCCTCCAAGAATAGTCTTCGCAAAAACTTCGTGCAATGCAACTGCTTACTAGATTAGTGATGTACGAAGAATCACTGCAGGTCAAGTGCAAATACTGGTTCTAATCCCACCGCTGCCACCAATGTTAGATCTGGGGGTCTCTAGTTGGCAGAGGTATACACCTTAGACCAAATAGGGACCCTTGCTTCTAGTCAGGGTACAAGGACACACACGGTAGATAACCCCTGCTCACCCTCTAGGTAGCTTGGCTCGAGCAGACAGGCTTATCCCCAAGGCAATGTGTAAGGTATTTGCACGTAGACACCACAATGATCCCCCCTCCGCACACCACAAACTTAACCACACAGGTGAGTTATATCAAAAAAAATATATCTTTATCTAGTTTCGGCAGTTGAAATCAAGCATCACAGGTTTACACTATATTCGCTTTCTTGGTTGGTCGGGATCTTAAGACGATAGTCTCTAGTTTCTGGTGTGATTTGATACTCACTGAGAATGAATCAGTTCGTAGGCTCTTGTTGTTTAGGCAGCTACGTTGCTCCGTCGGCGTCACTGCGCTCGTTGTACAGAGCGCTCCTCTGGCTGTTCGGTGCAAGGCTTCCACAACTCCCTCGACGAGCCCTCAGTGACGATGTCGACGTCACCGGAGTCAGCCACTCACAACGCGGCTTCGTAGAGCAGGGAAGTACGACTCTTGGTCTGCTTCAGGCCTCCGGGTCGCGGCAAGGCACGTGCCGATGAGCACGTCGGTCTTCTTGATGCGGCAACCGGTGTCAGGCCCGGATCAGCGCGGTACTCTCCAACAAGGCAGAGAGCAGCCCGCCCACTTCACCGGCAGATGTTGAGAAGCTTGGTAGAACAGTCCACAGTCCCTGCAGCACACAGCAGCGCAGGGGGGACACAGCGGAGTCTTGGGTTCGGGGCAACCTTTCTATCCCTGGGTTGCGAAACAGGAGGCCAGCTCTTCTCAGGCCCTTGGAGATTCGGTTTAAGACACAGCACACAGCAAAGTCTTGTTTGGTCAAGTGGGTAGAGTCAGCACACAGCAAGACCCCTTCTCCTCCTCAGCTTCAGTTGTACAGCAGAACAGGTCAGCCCTTAGAGCACACAGCAAGGCAATCTTCCTTTAGTTCTTCAGCGGTCCGTCTTTCAGCAGAGGTTCCTCTTGATGGTAGAATCTAAAAATCTGTTGTCAGGGGTCTTGTACTTATACCCCTAAAAGTCTTTGAAGTCTTTGTGCAAGTGGGTCCTGAGCCCGGTCTGATCCAGTTCTGGGTGTTGCTGGAGCACTTTGTTTTCCTGGCTTCTACATTCTTTTCAGAGTGAGGGGCAGAGTCGTCAGCCGCCCAGCAGGAGGTGGAGCCAGCAGTGTGGCAGGCAGGCACAGCCCTATTCACTCCCAGGTGCTATCTCCTCCCTCCACTCTCCTTGCAAATGTCGCCATTCAGCAGAGGGCTGACTCAGCCAACCTCCTGGGGGATCCCCAGCCCCTGTCACTCTCAAGCCAGACAGTCAATCCACAAGCACGCCCAGGCACACAGAAGGGTCAGACAAGAGAACAGCTACTCTCTAAAAAGTACTATTCTCCAACTCGGGATTTAAAAACAACCTCTCCTAAAAGACGTGTTATTAAATGCTGAGCTCAGGGATATCAAACACTCATGTCTTATCTTGTTCCTGTGAGAAGATAGGCGGATAGCCATTGGCACCAGCCTCCCCCATGTTAGCCTATGGAGCAAGATAACCTTGCAGCAGTGAACACACAAAATGGCCGTTGTTCACTACCAGAACATGTTACCTGCACTAGTACATGCTCTACCTTTTACATACACTGCACCCTGCCCAGGGGGGTACCTTGGGCCTTCCATAGGGATGACTGACGTGTATAAAAAGGGAAGGGTTAGGCCCGGTCAGTGTGGACACTGGCCAGGAGGACATGGCAGTCCGGGGACTGCAGGCAGGTCTGCGGTGGCAGGCCTGAGATACCATTTTAGGGCTACACAGGTGGGTGGCGCAATCAGTGCTGCAGTCCCACTAGTAGCATCTGTCATCACCAGCCCTGGCACACACAGTGCACTTTACTAGGGACTTCATGGTGATACAGATATGCCAATCCGGTATATCCAATCAATATGATATTTTACACAGGGAGCACTTACACTCTGGCACTGATTAGCAGTGGCAGAGTGTCCAAAGCATCTAAACCAGCAAAAACGAAATCCATCACAGCATCAAAAATCCAGGTAGTAGAGGCAAAAGATAGGGGAAAAACCCACGCCAAGGATGTCAGGTCTAACACGTGTCCCCTCCAGCTGAAAGTGGGGAGAACTACCCACCCTCTTGGGAGTTCTCATCACTAAGGCGGAAAAACCTGGACAGACCATCAGCATTGGCGTGCTCTGTACCGGGACGGTGTTCCACCGTAAAGTCCATTCCCTGTAGGGAGATGGACCACCTCAACAGTTTTGGATTCTCGCCCCTCATCTGCATTAACCATCTGAGGGGCCTGTGGTCAGTCTGAACACGGAAGTGAGTCCCAAACAGGTAGGGCCTCAGCTTCTTCAGGGCCCAGACCACAGCAAATGCTTCCCTTTCAATAGCGCTCCACCTCTGTTCCCTGGGGAGTAGCCTCCTACTAATGAAAGCTACAGGATGGTCCCCGCCCTCGTCGTCCATCTGTGAGAGTACTGCTCCCACACCTTGCTCTGAAGCGTCTGTTTGCACTACGAACTCACTCGAAAAGTCAGGCGCCTTAAGCACCGGTGCTGTGCACATTGCAGTTTTCAGGGCATCAAAAGCAGTTTGACAGGCCTCGGTCCAATTCACTTTCCTGGGCTGATTTCTAGAGGTTAGTTCTGTCAAGGGGGCAAAAATGGTGCCGTTTCCCCTGATGAACCGTCTGTAGGGGGGTACCTTGGGCCTTCCATAGGGATGACTGACGTGTATAAAAAGGGAAGGGTTAGGCCCGGTCAGTGTGGACACTGGCCAGGAGGACATGGCAGTCCGGGGACTGCAGGCAGGTCTGCTGTGGCAGGCCTGAGACACCATTTTAGGGCTACACAGGTGGGTGGCGCAATCAGCGCTGCAGACCCACTAGTAGCATCTGTCATCACCAGCCCTGGCACACACAGTGCACTTTACTAGGGACTTCATGGTGATACAGATATGCCAATCCGGTATATCCAATCAATATGATATTTTACACAGGGAGCACTTACACTCTGGCACTGATTAGCAGTGGCAGAGTGTCCAAAGCATCTAAACCAGCAAAAACGAAATCCATCACAGCATAAAAAATCCAGGTAGCAGAGGCAAAAGATAGGGGAAAAACCCACGCCAAGGATGTCAGGTCTAACAAGAATGTATAACAACCGTTTGTTATCCTGTAAGGCAAAGTCGAGTCAGCATTTTACAAAATGAATAACACATAACAACAGTGTCGTGTGCAGCGCAGCAGAAGCGACAAGCTGGCTTGTTTACTATGATCTCGGTTGTGCTAACTTAGTGTTGTAAATAGGGCGTGGCTTAGTCCATCTCACAATATAGTTAGGACCTATTTTCCATAGGAAATCCGCAACATTCTATTTGGAATAACGTTGGCGCCGATTGACGAATCTTCGCGAAATTTTCCAAACTTTTGGCCAGCTCCGGTCCACTCCAATCCTGAAAATTTCACGGTGATTCGTCAAGCGGGAGCTGAGAAAAAAGGGGGGTCCCAAAACACATTTTCCCCATGCATTTTCCCATAGGACTTGTTGACGCAGCTACAGCCCGAACTGCTGAACAGAAATACACCAAATTTGGCAAAGAGGTAGTCCTCAGTTCAGACTCGTGCCTTTTGCTTAAATGGTATAAATCCGTTCAGTAGTTAGAAAAATAGAGTTAAAAAGATAGATATATCTATGGCCTCGGAGGATCCACGCACCCTCCCCGCACCCAGCGCGCACCCTGCCGTGCACGAGCTGAATGCTAATTGGCTGCCAACACTCTGAATCAGGAAGTGTTGGCAGCCATCTTGTGCCTCGATAGAACCAAGGCACAAGAAAACCGAAAAAAAGGCGGAAAGCGCGACAAGGGGGCAGGGTAGAAACACCCTGACCCCATAGGCCTGCTCAGGGGGTCCCACAAGGACCCCCAAGGCCAAAAATGTTAAAAAAAAATTTCAAAAATCGCTGATGAAAATAAAAATGAAGCGCGGGCTCCCGCGCTTCGTTTTTATTTAGCCCCTGGGGGGGGGCAAGTCCCGGGGGCAAAATGATATTATAATGGGGGGCCCAGAGGGGCCCCCCAGCCCCGGGGACCGCCACCCCCCGGGGCTAATCTGAATTATGGGGGGGCTCAAAGGCCCCCCCAAGCCCCGGGGACCACCACCCCCCGGGGCTTGTTTTTTTTTTTTAAAACAAAAAAAACCTGTGTGTGGGGGGCTTGAGCCCCCCCACACGCCCTGGGGACCTCCACCTCCCCGGGGCACTAATTATTTAAAATAGGGGGTCCGCTTCGGACCCCCAAGTCCCGGGAACCACCACCCCCGGGGCTTTGACAAAGGTGGGAGGGGGGCCACGTGCCCCCCCTGGAGCCAATGATGGCCCTGGGGACTGCCACCCCTCCTGCAGTCTCCTGGGGGTGCCCACCCCGGGACACTGCTGTTTGCAATGGCAGGGCGGGAGCCGCCCTCGCGGCTCCCACCCTGCCATCGCAAACTGCTTTGCTTCATTGAAGCGAGAGCAGGGAAACCTGCTCTTGCTTCAATGAAGCAAAGCAGATTGCTTTTCCACATGGGGAGCAGCATGTTAGCTGCTCCCCATGTGGAAAAGCAATGCCGGCTCCCGCAGGAAGCGGGGAGCCGGCGGGACCGTGGGGGGATTGGGACCCCCCCATGGACCCCAACGAGATGGCCAGGCCCTGTGGGATGGTGTCCCCGGGGCCAGTAGTGGCCCGGGAGGGGGGCCACGTAGCCCCCTCCTAAAAATGTGAAAAATAATAAAAAAAGAAAAGAAAACGGCCTCGGGGAATGGGGTCTCTGGGGCCAAAAGGGGCCACAGGAGGGGGGCAAGGCAGCCCCCCTCCAAAATAAAAAACATTTTTTCAAAAAAAGGGCCATGCCCCGGGGGATGGGGTCCCCGGGGCAAAATATGGCCTCGGGAGGGGGGCAACGCGGCCCCCTTCCAGATTTTTGTTTTTTTTATTTAAAAAAAAAAAAAAATTGGGTCAGGCCCTGGGGGATGGGGTCCCCAGGGCCAATAAATTAGAAAAAGGGGAGCTACAGTATGCACCAGGGGGCTGCGTTGCAGAGAGGTGTTATGAGGTCACGCCCCTTTTTACACCTCTCTGCAACGCAGCTCCGTGGCGCTTACTGGAGGTACCTGGTGGGCTAGTTGGCTTCAAGGGGATTTAATCTCCCAACTTAAAACGCGTGTCAGAGCTCACCTTCAGCTTCTCGCTGGTTACTGTTGTCTTGCAGAACAGAAGTCGCTAGCATCCCGACTCCCACTTCCAATCACTCAGCCCCAAGAAATGTCTTGGCTCTAACTGATTAGCAAGGGGGAAGGGGGAAAATGGATAAAATAATAAACCATAGAAGAGACTGGTTCTGGACCTTCTGGTTTCCTATCTGGAATTCTTCTTCGGCTTTCACTCTGCTACTGAAGACTCCTAAGGGTAACTAAGCACACAACAATTATCATTTCTCCTCTACTCTATCTTATCTCTTTTCTTCTCTTCTCTTGCGAATTGCTACCTACCCAGGATCCTGAACTCTGTGCCTCTCTTCCTGTTCAACTCTGCATTTCTTCTTTCCTTGTTATTGATGTCTCTAATTATCTGTAAAACATATATCTGTTAATTATACCTATTTATTCTTTGATTAGTGCATCTTCAAACTCTTTCTCTTTTTAACCTACCAATAATGTTATTGTTTGTTGCCTTCTCTTTCCTTTCGTGGTATCTCTTCTTTCTTTTTATGCTTCTTAATATTCTAAACTGTTGTCTTCTAGATTATTTCTTCTGTGCTTTTAAAACCTTTTTCCTGTTCGCTTCCTCTCCTTAGGTTACTGCGGAGCTGCTATATCTCTGGTAAGTCTATCTCCTTTCTTTCCTAGTTAACTGTTGGTATAGTCTGTATTTACTCCTCTAGAACCCTTTACACAATATATTCTATAATGTTCTTCTTTTCTGTTACAGGACTCTGTATGCTAATCACTGCTGACCACGGTAGGTCTTAATTACTTATTTGCGTCACCAAACATTGCTTGACATGTTTATGTGCCTGAATACTCTATCTGTAATTCACTTAGCTTTCTTCTGTTTTCTTTTCAGATGCGGATGAAGACTTCACTCGTTTTCTGAAGAGACGAGGTGACTCCGTTCTCGACTCCGGTAAGTAGCCCTCTACGGACTCCAAGCGTCTTTTCTGTCCTCTTCGGTAAGTATCGGTTTCTTGACTCGGAACAACTCACAAGGCGTTACTCTCTGGAAAACTTCTTACTCAAAATAATTCACTTCAGAACTGGGAACACACGCGAACACGTCTTCTCTGAGGAAATGTCTTAGTGAAGTGCGCACTACTTCAGGCGTGCGCACATCACACCGTCTCTCTGGATTTTCTAACAACTAGACCGCAGACCCCAGCGCCTTAGCGGCCATCTTGGAATTGCGGGCATGCCACAAACTCGACCATTGGAGTCTATTTGAAACCGAAACGCCTATTGAACTTAATTCCTTGCGCTTCGTTTTGGAACTCACATTAGGGATCCTGACAACGCGCCAGGGGGCGCGTTTGCACAGTGGTGATGGTAGGGGGCGGTGCCTGAGGTGATACTGTGCAAACACGCCCTGTGGCGCGTTTTAAGTTGGGGAATTCATTCCTCTTCAATCCAGAGGTCCCCTAGGGGACAACTAGCCCACCAGGTACCTCCACTAAGCGCCACGGAGCTGCGTTGTAGAGTGTTGTAAAAAGGGGTGTGGCCTCTGAACACCTCTCTGCAACGCAGCTCCCTGGCGCATACTGGAGGTACCTGGTGGGCTAATTGGCCACCAGGGGACCTCAGGATTCAAGGGGACTAAATCCCCCAACTTAAAACACCCCATGGGGCACGTTTGCACAGTGGTGAAGGTAGGGGGCGGGGCCTGATGTGATATGTGTGCAAACGCGCCCTGTGGCGCGTTTTAAGTTGGGGAATTAATTCCTCTTCAATCCTGAGGGTCCCTGGGGACCAACTAACCAACCAGGTACCTCCAGTAAGCACCACGGAGCTGCGTTGCAGAGTGTTGTAAAAAGGGGCGTGGCCTCTGAACACCTCTCTGCAATGCAGCTCCCTGGCGCATACTGGAGGTAGCTGGTGGGCTAGTTGGCCCCCAGGGGACCTCAGGATTGAAGACTTAAAAACGCGCCACAGAGCGTGTTTGCACACGTTGCCTCAGGCCCCGCCCCCTTCCTTCACCATTGTACAAATATTCCTCTAAAATCAGCCGAACTACGAATTCTGATTTACTCACCTGTTATCAGGAGAGAAGCCCACCACTGACTCTGAAAAGTAATTCTAAGCGTACTTACCAGTAACTTGTATTTCCTTCCATAGGAATCCATTGTGTGGTTTTCACCAGAAAATTTTCTGTGTCCATTTTTGACACTTACAAATATGCGTCTAAATTCAGCCGAACTACGAATTCCGATTTACTCACCTGTAATCAGGAGAGAACCCAGTGCTGCATCTTTTAGGCCAGCACTGACCCTGAAAAGTAATTCTAAGCGTACTTACCAGTAACTTGTATTTCCTTCCATAGGAATCCATTGTGTGGTTTTCACCAGAAAATCTTCTGTCTATTTTCACACACTAAAAATATTCCTAAAAAATCGTCTGTATGACTTAAACACATTCTTTCAACTGTTTACAGGAGGTTGGCCAGTGCTGGATCCACGATCCACCACTGAGTAGGAAAAAGTAACGATAACACTACTTACCTGCTAAGTGAATTTTCTGCCATAGGATAACATTGGTGATTCTATGTGAAAAATTTTCTAAGTGTCAACTTTTAAAGTACAATAATATTCCTTAAAAATTACTACTGTAACCAAAACGCTTTTACTCAACTGTTTACAGGAGATGTCCAAGGACTGAATCTAGGATCCAGTCCTGTGGTTAGAAAAGTAATCCATAAAGTAACTAATTGCATTTAACTAGAAATTCACATTGAGGTCAATGTTGCTTTGTGTTTGAAATTGTGTTGCCCATTGCAACAACTGTAACTACTGTACTTAAAAGTCTGTTGCCTATTTGCCAAGTATTTAAACTAAAGTAATTCATTCTGACAAAGTATATTTTGTATTGTAATTTATAATGTAATTATAATGTAATTAAAAATATATATCTAAAAATAAAGTTTTAAAAATGTAGTAAATCAGTATAAAAAAAGCAGTATAACAATTAATACATTAAAAATTGTCATTTACAAAACCTTTGAAATTCACAGAAGAAACCATAGGTTTCAGGCCTGATATAGTTAGGAATTAGCATTTAAAAAACCTTTGAAATTCACTGAAAAAACAATAGGTTTTAGTGGTGTTATAGTTAGCTGGACATTTCACTCGAACAAAACCATTGAAATTCCTCCGATATAGTTAGTTGTACTAACTACATCTCGCGCGCCCACAATCCACTGCTGATGATGTCACATATTACATCATTCAAGACATGGTTAGTGACATCACTGATGACATCTCAAATGACATCACTGATGACATCACTGATGGCATCATCCACGTGACAATCAGATACACCTCATCATACACTAGTATAACCTTCAATCTGGCACTCTGTATTTTACAGTGAGTGATGAAAGGTATGACTTCACGGAGAAGAGGGATCATTGAATCACCGCTTCACGGCCCGACTCGACTCTGCATGTTGGGGTGGAACGTTGGGGACTAAAGGGAGTCCTGGACTTTAATCACGGGGTTTCGTCATATCATTAAACCCCCACCCTTACCTGGTATTACAGCGTCCATTGAAGGACATTATTCAGGCTCCACAATCCGCATTTACCGGAACATGGCATTCTGAGAACTGCAGTCTATGACACCAGACTGCAATCACTCAAGGCGGAGCCAGCTGACTTACGTCATTGGGAGGACCATAGAAATTTAAGGGAGGAGGTTGGAGCTACCTCGTCACACGGCGGCATCTGAGGAAGGCTAATTCAAGCTGAAATGCATCATGCCATACAAGCTGTAATAAAGGAACTCCCATTATGCTCCCCGCTGTGTCCTCTAGCTTCTTTGAATGAGGGGCTGTTTGTGGATATGTATATATATATATATATACACACACACTCGCACATGTACATATATATATATGTACATCAACACAATCCTCCAAAGCAGATCAAAGGAATGGGGATGTACTTGACTGTAAGTTCCAATCTTGATATATTCATGCTAGAACACGGAGAAACGGGTGCCTCCCCTACTCATTCTATGCTAATCCACTCTACGACACTCTAGTCCACACTTCTAAACCACTCCACTCTATGCCACTCTGTGCCACTTCACTCTTTGCCACTCCACTCTATGATACTTTATTTCACTTCTTGCCACTCCACTCTAAATCACTCCACTCTACTACACTACACACCAACGGACCAACGATTCTAATATATCTTTACATAGGACAATTGGAATAATAAAAAATCTAAAATACAAAGCTTATACCAACGGATCAACGAATCAAATATATCTTTCTTTTTTGAAGTCAGGAATATATTTGATATCTACATAGGGGGAATAAATTGACAAGCAGACAGGAAATGTGTAACAGGTCACTAATTGAAATTAATAAGAACAACAAGACCTGATGATAGTTTAAATATTACAACACAACCTTTTGCCCCACTATCAATGAGAAAATAAAGACATCTACTAAGTTAATGTGTCAACAAAACGTTTACCTTGAACAAAAACTCAACTTGGAATTATCTTAAACCAAAATTCTCTCCGCTTTCTTCTCAAAAAATAAAATAAAAAATAATGGCCGACCGTTGGACCAGACTTCTAAAGGACATGTTTCATGATGAAGGGGAGTTAACAGTGGGACATGGCCAGCATAATGCCAAACCAACAGGATTAAAGAACTCACCAAAACAATTGCTTAAGGAATTAGAACAAGCAAGGATAGTAGAGATCAACAAATGGTGGAAGAGTGTTACTCTTAAAAAATATATCGACTGCAGAAGAGTTCCTAGAGGTCTACGTATTTTTGTTTTACCAAACTCTAAGTGACTTGGACTCAGACCTGCTCTTAAAATGGCAATCAGATACCAACGAATGTTCTATGAAACGAATTAACACTCTAATAATACACGCGGAAAGGAGACTATCACAAACCATGGAAATAATTAAAAATTTGGAAAAAACATTGCAAGATTTTAAGAAGACACCAGAAGGTATAAACGCATTTGAGGACATGGAAAAGAAACTGAACAAACACGAGGAAGAGATACAGAATAAGAAAATTCGGAAATTTCAGCGTGATAAAATAGATTACGCCACAGGAAGAGTTTATACCTTTGCAAGAAGATATGATGCGAATTATAAGAAACAATCAATGGATCGGGCTCTAGATCAGACAACAACACATCAGGAGACTGTGAGAATATCAAGTGCGGAGAGCTCGGAAGTGAGTTCAGGAGATGAAGGACTACCAATGAATAGATTGGGACTAGATTTTTCCAGGGAAATGCGTCTGGTGAGAATGACGACACGGGGAAGAGGCCTCCCCCAGAAAACGGAAAATCAACCAAAAGAACTAGACGGGGCGCATGAAGCAAATCCAAAAAAACAAGAGATCAAAAGAAATAGAGATCCCCGAAAACCATGAGAACAATCTAGTAGTCAACCTTTCCTCCAAAAAACTAACCAATAAGCATCTTAATCTACTCAATAAGGGATTAACATTCTGCCCTTCTAACAACATGGACGTGGCAATGTCCAGGGTAGATTTATATCTCTTCTGTCGGAAATTGAAATTGAAAAAACATTTTGCTTCAATACCCACAAAAGTGATGGCTCATCAAACTCAAGAACCTTTAGCACCATTAACTCTGAATGACCTTGTGCCTTTGACAACAGCACATAATCTATTACTTGAAAATTATACTAATACACCAGTGGACACAGTGGACAGAACAAACACACAGATCTGTGAAACTATAGCAATTGAAACAAATCTAACTGTCAGCAGTCAATGCAAATCCAGGTCACAATTCTGTCCACAACTACCAGCTGGTAATAGAGTTGATATATTTCAGGAATTAATGACTGAAGAACTACAGACAATGTACATTAAAGAAAGAAGGAAGAATCATGAGAATTATGAGAATATGACTAAAGATGATACATGGGCACTGAATGATCTAAAAATGGATGATCAGATCGTAATAAAACCCTCCGATAAAGGGGGAAATGTTGTCGTTATGGATGAACAAAAGTACTATTCAGAAATCAAACGTCCATTAAACTACGAAAAGCTCAAGGAGGACCCAACACCATCAATCATGAAAATCTTCCACCAAAAACTTCAAGATTGGCACCAGGCAGGATTACTCGACGAACTAGGTTATCTATTGATCAAACACCCAATAACACCAACAATTTATGTACTACCAAAAGTACATAAAAGTCTAGATAATCCACCTGGCCGTCCAATTGTTAGTTCATGCGGTTCTTTCCTCGAAAACACCTCGAGATTCCTGGATATCTTTCTATTCCCATTTGTATTAGGTCTACCATCGTACATCAGAGATTCAATGGACTTCCTTAACAGGATTTCGAATATACCCTGGAAGGATGAGTACACAATGACAACTGTTGATGTTGTATCACTGTACACCTCAATTCGGCATGAAAATGGGATTAAGTCTTGTGAGCCGTTCCTCCGAACAAGGTCATTGAATGTGCTCCAACAAGCCAACATGTTAATAGAAATGCTACGTTTCTGCCTTACGAACAATGTTTTCATCTTTGATAAAAAATATTACAAGCCATGGGGACTTCCTTTGCTCCCACATATGCTAATCTCACCATGGGCATTTTGGAGGCAGAACAAATTTGGTCGGAAAGAAACAAAGACATGTTGTAGCACATTGTACTTTGGGTACGCTATATAGATGAACTGTTCCTGATATGGGAGGGAAACACAGAGGATTTGAACATCTTCCTCAAGGGTCTTAACAACAATTCCTTTCAATTGCAATTTACTTACAACATCAGCAAGACAATGTTTGAATATCCACATCGATATCAAAAATCAGAAGATCTGTACGACACTTTTTCGCAAATCGACTTCATGTAATATAATCCTATCAACTAACCGTGCACATCCCAAGTGTTTAAAATGGAGTGTGCCATATGGAGAATTTTTAAGAGCACAGAGAAACTGCTCAGAAGAAGAGGAATTTCTCTCACAACTGGATGAGATGTATCAGAGATTCTTAATCAGAGGATACCCAGCAATAGTGTTGGACAGTGCCAAATCAAGAACCTTACAAAAGAAGAGAGAGGCCACACTATTGCCTAAAAGAACCAATATGGAACAGATTGAGAATCCGGATAACAACAAAATAAGATACATTACTCAATTTAACTCATCCAGCAAAACCATCAGAAACACACTCCAAGATCATTGGAAAATCCTGAGAAGAGATGATGACTTAAAAGAAATGACATCAGACCATCTCAACATTACATACAAAAAAGCTCCATCTCTGAATGATATCCTTGTACATAGCCATCATCAAAGGAGTGAATGAGGTGGAAGCAAAATACAATGGCTAAAAGCAAAGGGATTCTTCAAATGTTCAAAATGTAAAGCCTGTCGCCATGGTTTGAACATACAAAAAATTGACATCAAGACTGGTGAACACAAGGTTATCAAAGAGAGGATCACTTGTGAAACCACTCATGTGGTCTATGTTCTTAAATGTGAATGCGGCAAGGAATATATTGGTAGCACCGTGAACAAACTAAAACTGCGAATTTTACAACATCTAAGGGCTACAAAGAACAAAGATTTCTCCTATGCAATATCAAAACATATCTGGAATGTGCATGGTGGCAATTTTGACAACTTAAAATACTATGGAGTCGAACATATCCCTCAAAACATCAGATGGGGAGATCGTGATCGTCTTTTGAGACAAGCTGAATCAAAATGGATTATCCTCAAATGAACAGAGTTACCATGGGGTTTAAATGCAGGTGCTGAATTACATAATTTACTATGAGAATTTGGAACAACTTTAATTTACAGAAAACATTGATCCACAATGAATAGTGAATGTTTGACCAAGTTACACCTGTTTGAGAATTTAACTATTTAGTTTTTGATGTTATGTTCTTATAAGTTTTTTCTCATTTTTTGAGATAATGTAAAAAGAGTTAAAATCTAGTAGAATTATGGTGGTCAATTTAAGTCCACTGAACCATTACAAGCAATTTGAATTAATTAACATATATATATTTACTTTCCTCTAGAGCATTTCAAGGTGTTGCACAAGGTGACCATGGGAATTAGGAACATGATCTGTATTAGAATTTGTGTACTAATTTGGTGGGCATTTGAAGTTCCTCGCCTTCTTCTTAATAATGGGAATGAATTAGGTTTGGAATTAGCCGTGCTCCAGATCACCCTATGTATCTTGATATCATATAATGGTTTTTATCATACATTTACCTCTTAAATCTGGTACTTTACCATAATTAGACAATCACAGATGAAAATTAGTCCTACATTGTACTTTACTTTGTATTATTAATTCCATTATATACTTTAGGAAGGATTTGTTATATCTTTTATAACACCTTCGGACTGCTCTAGTGTCTTAAGATCATGCTTATATATATGGTTGAATTACCAAATGAATCCATCTGCTGAAGGTCCATAATTGATGTGATGTTGTGCCTCACACACTTTTAAATGTGAAAAGGATGTATAAAGTCTAGGCCCGACAGACATCATACATGAGACATATATAAACTCTGTTAAATGTTATGTAGTGCCTGATGGGAAAAAACTCTTTCTTTTTCGTTGCGATAAGAATAGTATACATTTATGCCACATAATGCAATTAGAACTGAGTACTTTACGAGTTTGTATATGCATTTATGTCGCTCCCTAAAAAATGTTCAAGCTCAAAACTAAATGTGCTTGTTTGTTCCCCTTTACGATACATTTTGTCTTTCAAATTTGGGATTCTTTGTTAATTGGGGGCGGGTCAAACCAACCCCTTTTTAAACACCCCTCACTGATCATCACATGACCCGGACGAAGGCCTTTGGCTGAAACGCGTAGGTGTTTTTTTTTGTTACCTGATGCACTTTGCACTTTGCACTTTGTATGTCGAAAATCTAAGAAGAGATAAAAAGCAAATAAACATGAAGTGAGCAACTTGAAACTAACCTGTATTTACTGTTTGGTGTGCTGCCTTTCTGTGACCCTCCGGGACTTGGTGATCATTTCTAGGGCTCTACACGGAAAAATTCCCATATATATATATATATATATATATATATATATATATATATATATATATATAATCTACTGGCGGTCGCCAGTAGATAGTTATAGTTAGGACCGTGTTTCCATAGGAAATCCGCAACATTCTATTTGGAATAACTTTGGCGCCGATTGACGAATCCTCGCGAAATTTTCAAAATAGGTGGGGCGCTCCGTTCCGCCCCTTCCCTGAAAGTCTCGGGGGAATTCGTCAAGCGGGGGCTGAGAAAAAGGGGGGGTCCCAAAACGCATTTTCCCCATGCATTTTTCCATAGGGACTTTAGTCGCAGCTACAGCCCGAACGGCTGAACAGAATTACGTGAAATTTGGCAGAGAGGTAGCCATAAGGTCAAGGAAGTGCCTTTTGCAGGTCTGGTGTAAATCTGTTCAGTATTTTCTGAGAAAATAGCATTTAAAGGCATATAAATATCTACACGCGCGCAGAGTGTGCGCACTGTGCGCGCTCCCTGCCGTGCGCGAGCGCAATTCTGATTGGTTGTTAGATCTTAGTAAACATTCGAATCGGTCGAAACCAGGAAGTGTCGGCCGCCATTTTGTCTCTCGCACTCTGAGGGGGTGAAAAACAAAGGTGGCGAACGTGAAAAGGGGGCAGCGTGGACAGTTCCTGACTCCCTAGCCTTTGTCAGGGGGTCCCAGAAGGACCCACAAGGGCCAAAAAAAGATTTTATTTTTTTTGCGAAAAATCGCGGAGTGCGCGCAGCGTGCGCGTGCTGGAGCAGGGTTTTTATTCTAAAACGGAATACCTGTTCCATTTTTTGTATGTCATTATTAAAAGTACTACTGATTAATTAGTAATAACTAAGTTTTTTTATAAGTAGACTAATCAACCTTATTAACAGAAGAATTACACGTGGGAACGCAATTGCATGGCTAGAAATAATAAGTGAATTAAATTTGTATGTAAACTAAAAGAATAGATGTTGCTTATGTGATGTTATGGTGTTTGCGCTTAAATAAATATGCATTAATGGCTTTTGATGTCGCAAACTGCTAGATAAATACATACACATAAGGGTATTAGTGGGGAATAACACTGTTTAATCATTTTCCATGTAGTAATTACGATTTTGTGTTATTTCTGTTTAAGTTGCCCATTATGGCCTACTGAAAAGATGGCCACCGTCCGCAGCCTGCATTTGAGTAGATGAATATTAAAAGAATGACTTCACGCTGACTGCGACCCTGTCCCCTGCACGACCTGGAAGGCCATATTGATGTCAGCTTTCTGGGAGATTCGCCAAGTGCCCCTGAAATGTGCAGAATTGGTAATGGTAAACCGGACCTATACAAGAAAAGAGACACTTTTAATCGAAGTCAAGTCCGGATGAAAATAAACAATGTATCTATGAACTTTACTATTCAGAACCTTTTCGTGAGAAGCGTGTGGGAACCGTAGCCCATGTTGCAGAGAAATCCGGTGGTCCCTTTTCAATTGACCAATGAAATTCACGAGAATTGGGAAATGTAACATTATTAATGTAAATTTTAGTATAAATAATGGTAGACTGGAGAGGTCTAGCGCCACTTCTTCCTGAGCCAATGATCAGAGGTCCCGACACTGACGGAGAGGACGGTGACTCTACATGACAGCTAGAAAATTTTAACTTTTGCTGAGGACCAGTTCTGACTTAGAAAACGACTATTAGCCAGAATAGGTAAATATGACAAAATGATCTTGCATTTATTTGACTTTTCATGCAATTTAATTAGATAAATGAAACTCTGTTTGAATTACTGTGTCGGGTGGTTATTTCATTGAAACGTTTATTGAATATTTAGAGTGTTAAGTTATTTGCCAAACTCACAGCAACTGGCTGATTGCATTGACCTCAGGTTTACATGCAGATTGGATAAGTACAGAAAGTGTTTCCCCTTTATATGGCATGGATAGGGCGGTTAGGATGAATGTTGGTGTAATGGGCCCCACCAGCGTGTGATGTGTGTGTGTGCGTGTGACTGTGAAATCGCTCCGTCCGTGGAAGTAGAGGGGATTCGGAAGCTCCGATCTGTATCAGTTTCTTGGTAGCAGAATGATGGTTAGCTATTGTCTCGGTTTGGCGAATTGCGTGTAAATAAGCTTATTGAATTATTGATTGATTATTGATTGGTATTGATATGTGTACTAACATTATGTGTTGAAGTCGTGTTGAGTTTTATGTAGTGTGTACGGCTTCTGGGATGTAGGGAGCCGGTGGCAGTTCCGTAGTAGGGCAGAGGCAAGCGCTGCTCTCGGGAAAGACGGGATTGTTGGCCCTGTATGTAGACAGGGAAAACGTGTGACAATTGAAGTTGCGCGTCGCATTGTCTGGGTTCGACAGGGTAGCATCGTCGTGTGTTGCCATTAGAGACGTATTTTCTGTATGAGAGAAGTGTATATGATAGCGAAGGTTACCTGTGAAGTTCTGGTTTTAGGTACCAGGGATCCTTTTGGGCATTCCGTTAACGCTTATCACTAGAAAGGTAATAGGTACTCTCTGAGCTTGTTAGAAGGACAGAGCAGAGGTGAGCGCTGCTTTGTTAACGTGTGTTATAATTCTGTAGTAGGACAGACTGTTCGCTGTTCTCGGGAAAGACAGGATTCTGTGTGTA
This sequence comes from Triturus cristatus, assembly GCF_964204655.1. Classification (NCBI taxonomy): domain Eukaryota; kingdom Metazoa; phylum Chordata; class Amphibia; order Caudata; family Salamandridae; genus Triturus; species Triturus cristatus. The sequence continues at coordinate 1,757,062,086 of NC_140590.1, read as the reverse complement.
TGTACTACATTTTCTGGTGTGAAAGTGTGTGAATGAGAAGGCATTCTGGTTAATTGTGACTCTCTTAGGAGCATTCCGGAGAAAACGGTTAATTGGTGCTTGCTAGAAGGGTAGAGTAGAGGGATGTGCTACTTTATCAACGTAAGAAATGATTCCGTAGTGGGGCAGAGGTAAGCGCTGTTCCAGGGAAAAGCGGGATTCTCATGGGAAAGGTCTTTTCTGTTCTGTGGTTAGCGAAGCAGACAATGGAGATGTTTGTATGTTGTAACTAACAGACTCGTAGAAGTTGCAACAAAGTCTACCGAGCAGTGTTGTAAAGGAGGGGTAGACGAGACAATCATAACAAAAAAGCTCCCTCACGACCTCTATTATTGAAAAACAATTCAATTGTGAAAGGGAAACAGAAGGGCCTGCACAATAGTCATACCAGTCACAAAGAAATATTTTTCCAATTTATTTTTTTATTTTTTATCATTTATCATTTTATGTTTTTCTTATCCAAAACAACCAATATGCTTCTTTTACTTTCCACGAAAATCAATTTCACAATCTTAAATTACACTGATTCAATGCATTACAGTGAATATACATTAAATTAATTAATAATTGACAGTAGTCCCTGGAACAGCCTAATATAGATCACACACGATCTATCTCATCCCACAGTCACACCTACAAACATTCCACATCATTCCACACTCAAACATATAGATCTCATAAAAAATATCAAAAAGGCATAGGTTTAACTTGTTATTATCGTTAATTGAACTCTGGAGGTACTAGATACACCAAGCCTCCTGTGACTAACAAGTCAACTGCAAACGCAGAGTAGTGGTATCAGCTCAATGGTCGACGCGTTTCGATGGCATAGGTGCCATCTTCATCAGGACCACAGTTGTATTCACAAACGATAATGCCCAGGGAATACTTGTTTAAAAGAGATTCTGTTCAGAGCGTCTAGTCATTTAATAAAGTAATCGAATTTCAAGAACCTTTAATTCGATCCCGAAGTTTTGTTCATTTTCAGTTATTCATTAAGAAATATGTAGCCGTCGTCCTGTTATATCCATCGACGCCCCAGTACTTTTGTATTAGGAGTTCCTTTCTTGTAATACAAAAACAACGGCCCGCACAATACCAGTTCTAATCCTGTTGATCCAAAGTTATGTGATTCGTCTTTTAATCGGGGACGCGTAATATCTTCTTTTTCAAAGTTCCTCTCCGTCGATAGTTTTCGTCTTCACGATCGTCCGGGTCGACCAGCGCTCGCGGGGGTAGACGAGAGACAGGAGACAGGAGCAGGAGCTGCTGCAGTGACTGCTGACGTCAGGAAAACCGCGCTGTGATTGGACAGTGGGTTAGAACGGTGGAAGCACTGTGATTGGTGTGCTAGTGTATGCCGCGCAGGGATTGGGAGACGTACAGGGTGACGTAGACGCTCCAGGATTGGTACGTTAGTGTGAGTCGCGCTGGGATTCGTGGACTGAGTCAGTGACGTAGACGCTCCAGGATTGGTGCGTTAGTGTAAGTCGCGCTGCAATTGGACAAAAACTTGTACAGTTGTAGTAAGGGCTAAGGAGTTGCGAAAAACAAAGAAAATGTATTATCACAGTGGAGAAAGGAAAAAGAAATCCTTGTTCAGTAAGGTTAAAACCTGGTTTGACAAGGATAAGGATATTGTAACTAGGGAAGGACAGTTACTTCCTCCGACAAGGACCCCGGCATCCTTCATGGTTGCAAAATATGGGTATAATACCTGTATTTGGTTAGACAATTGGGTAAAATATACTCGAGAGGATGGAGTTTTAGCTTTCCCGGAACATGGCTCATTTAATCTGGCCATATTAAGAAACTTACGGGAAAGGATGATGACTCTAGAGCCCCGGCCAAGGCCGACGCAGTTTGAGGCGTTAACTGAGTGGGAAGATGAAATGAATGAGCAAGAAAAGCAGAGGAGTGGGGGTAATTACCGCTATATGTTCGGGAGGAAATATGATCGTGAAACACATCACGATAGAATGAGAAGGTGGCGAGATGCCAGCATGACTGAGGGATTATATCCTGTAAGAACGGCAGAGGAGACTGAAGGGAGAAAATGTACTGAGAAAGAGCATAATGTAGAAACCAGGAGATAAGGAGCGAATGAGTCTGAGGATGATGTCTTAGATGATATGCTCTTCAAAAGACCACCTCCGTATAGACGAGAACCAGAGACAGGAACATCCAGTACCCCGATGAGAGACACCCTGCGGGTTATTAAAACAGAGGATACAACCCCTGAATTGAAAAGCAGTAGTTCTCTTGCCGAAAGAGAGAGAGAGAAAGAGAGAGAGAGAGAGAGAGAGAGAGAGAAAGGGAAAATGAAATCGAGGACGAAAAGACAAGAGAACTAGCAAGAACCACATTTGAACTGACAGAGAAAATAAGGGAACTGACCAAAAATCTTGAAGCAGTTACAGTGCCTGTGACAATAGGTCCAGTTATGCCCATTTTCGAAAAGCAGAGGACTGGTGAACATGGTTTAACAGTTCCATATGTAAACAACAGACAGGTTATTCCTCCGGAACCGGTAGAGATGAGATCGGGAGCGAATCAGTGGCTACCGGGAGAAAGTCAGTGGAGACATACCATATGTGGAGGAGAGTTGAATGTGCAGACTAATTCGGTTATGAGTTCCAGTGGTATGGATGAAAACAGAATCACTGGAGGGTCAATGTTAGAACCGCAGAGGGTGGCAGAACCAGCGGGTACAGGGAAATCTATGGGGATAACTGCTGAAGATCTGAATGATTGGCTTAAGGCTTTGCAGAAGAAAGAAAAAGAATCTCAGGCAATTGATGTAGCTCAGCTACGCATGGTATTGGAGGAGTTAATAGTAGGGGCAATTCCTGCAGAAACACTGAAAAATTATCAGGATGAGGAACTATTATTTTTATGCAAGAGTATTACATGGAGAGCAAAGAACACTCATGACAGGTTGAAGGGAATAGCAAGTGAAATGGGAATTGACATGGACAAGGTGAAGGCTTTACAGAAGCCTTACCGAGCAGATTTTACCGATAAGGATATTGAGAATCTGAACAAAACAGGCCGAACAGGGCAGATTAAGGAGATGATTGCTTTATTGAGGAAATGGGGAGATGTTGAGAAATGGAAGGAAAGATGGTATAAAAAGCGAGAAGATGGAATAGACAGAACTTACTCGACATTCCCTATGAGAGAAAAAGAGAAAATAGTGACAGCTTATCCCATGAGAGAAATTCCAGGAGGAGGGTATGTACATGTACCATGGACCAGACAGGATATTTTGTCATTTACAAATGACTTCCCTCGACTAAGAGAAAAGCCTGTCTAGTGGTATAGACAAGTTGACAGATTTGTGAAATTGTCAAAAGTGCTGTGGATTGACCTGAATAGTCTGTTTGATATAATTGTACCAGCAGACTTATGGGCAGAATGCAAAATAGTTATTGACTGGCCAACAAAGGAATACCCCAGAGATCCCAAGACAGGAGCACCTGATCCCGAGGTAATGAAAAAGTACGAGCAGGTTATGGCTTTCCTGAAAAATAAAGTACCCCCCAAAGAAACAGACTGGGTTAAAATAGATCGAACCCAACAAGAATTGAAGGAATCAGTCCATGCTTATTATGAAAGACTGATACTGGCTTTCAAGCAGCTCAGTGGAGATGAACATCTAGGTGACAAGGATCTGAGTCATTTTGTATATAGATTCGTATATGGCTTGCGACCTGAAATCAGTGAGATGATACGCCAGCATACTGTGGACTGGCAGAGTAAAAAGATTGATGAAATCCTGAGACACGCGAAATACTTTAGTGATGAGATTGAGGCAAAGCAAAGAAAGCTGAAAGAAAAGGCGATGTGGGCACAAGTGAAAGTTGCAGAAAGACAGGAAGCCCAGTTGGTAGAACAAGCAAATAACCCAGGAAATAAATCTAGATTTGGCCCAGAAAAAGGGAAAGGCAATCTAGAGGAAGCGAAGAAGAAGTTCCCATGTCACAACTGCGGAGAATTAGGGCATTGGAGATCCGAGTGTAAGAATCCTCCATGTGCTAATGTTGGAAATCAATCATTAAATCCACAGGTGCAGAGTGAGGGGAGTGGACAACAGCAGCAACAGCAGAAGGCTGTTCAGCAGCAGAATAAGGAGCCAAAACCACCCTTGCCGCACAACAAAGGTCTGCAGAAACTCAACCAGGAGACAGGATTTTACAACGAAGGACAGGTAAACAAACTACAACGCGCGAGCGCTGTATCTCAGTATTGGTTAAAGAATGAGGGAAGTGATTCCGAGGGAGACTTCTGACGGTGCCGAAGAGAGGAGGGAGAGTGCGTATACAGAGAGCCCCTCAATATTTAATCAATTGTTGAAGAGATCTCTGGAAAGTTTGACAATGCCTGAAAATTCAGTTTTGGTCCAGTATATTGATGATTTGCTTGTAGCATCAAAAACACGTGAAGCTTGTGAAGTAGACACCATTGCTTTATTGAATCACTTGGCAGATGGAGGATTAAAAGTGTCCCCAGCCAAATTGCAGTTCTGCAAAAGAGAAGTCCAGTATCTAGGACATAACATTGAGAAAGGCCTGAGGAAAGTGACCATTGACAGGATCAAAATCATCAGAGGAATGAGAGCTCCAATGACACAAAGAGAAGTGAGAATGTTTCTGGGAATGGTGGGTTATTGTCGTCAGTGGATAAGTAAATTTTCATTGATCGCCAGGCCATTGATTAAATTGACCAAAAGTGAGGTAAAAGACCCATTGGAATTAAACCCAGAAGAATTGGCAGCATTCAGAGAATTAAAGACCAGATTATGTGAGGCACCTGCCCTGGGAATGCCAGATTACGAAAAGGAATTCGAATTGTACTGCAGTGAGAGAAATGGATGCGCAATTTCAGTGCTAATCCAGAAGCATGGACAGCTGAGAAGACCCATTGCGTACTTCCCATCAACACTTGACCCTGTAGCTGTAGGTCTACCAGGTTGCCTGAAAGCAGTAGCTGCTACATGTAAAAGTTTGGAACAAAGTGAGGGAATTATAATGGGAAATCCTGTACGGGTATTCGTACCTCATGATGTGGCAATCCTTTTAACAAGGAGCCGGACACAGTTCATGTCTCATAGTCGGCTGACTAAATATGAGAAAGTCATTCTGGGTGCATCAAATGTGATTCTTGAGAGATGCGTGAATGTGAATCCAGCAACGCTGTTGCCAGATGCTGGGAGTGTGGAAGTGAGAGATGATGTTGATCATGATTGCCTGGATGTGCTTGATTACTGTACAAAACCCAGACCAGACATAAGAGATCTGCCACTGCCTGAAAGTGATCATGTGTTGTTTGTGGATGGATCTTGTCTGAGAAATGATGAAGGAATGCTGAGTGCCACATATGCAGTGTGTAAGGTTTCAGAAGTTGTGGAAGCATCATCTTTGAAAGGAGTTAAATCTGCTCAAGTGGCAGAATTGGTGGCACTAACTAAGGCTTGCAAGATTGGAAGGAATGTGAGAGTGACTGTGATGACTTACAGCCAGTATGGCTTCGGAGTTGTCCATGATTTTGGCCAGTTATGGCTACAAAGAGGTTTCCTGACCTCAAGTGGAACTCCCATAAAGAATGCTGAAGTGGTTGGAAGATTGCTTGAGGCGATACAGCTGCCTAAAGAACTAGCAGTCGTAAAATGTGCTGCCCATTGTCAAGGGGATGATTTTTTCACCCTTGGAAATAGATTTGCAAATGACATAGCACAGTATTGTGCAAGAAACAATCACTCAATTAATCGGAGTAAGGAGAGGGAAATGTCTTCTTGTTCCTTAATGTTTACTAACGTGGTAGGAACATGGGAGGAAGTGAAGCAGTTGCAGGATGAGGCAGGAGATGAGGAAATGAGGGACTGGGTGAAAGCAGGTTGTGCACCAAGGGAGAAAGACCACGTGTGGGTATATAGGGATGGAAGACCAGTCATGCCTAATAGCATGCTATCCACAATGGCACGAATGTATCATGGCCAGGGACACCTGGGAAGGGATGCCATGATTAGGGTTTTTAAACAGACCTGGTACAATGCAAAATTCAGGATGATAGCAAAAAGTCTCTGTCAAAGATGCCTAATATGCCAGCAATACAATACTGGAAAGAAAACAGTGGTGAGCCTAGGTACCATAGGCAGGGAGGGAGGACCCTTTACCAGAATGCAGATAGACTTCATTGAAATGCCCCAAGTCAATAGACTAAGGTATGTCCTGGTGGTAGTCTGTTTGTTCTCCAGGTGGGTGGAGGCATTTCCAACAAGAAGAAATGATGGGGGTAACAGTGGCCAAATTACCGTTAAGAGAATTCATCCCAAGGTACGGGTTCCCAGTAACAATCGAATCAGACAGAGGAGGACATTTCTATAATGAGATCATGGGTTTGATCTGTGAGGCATTGAGTATACAGCAGAAACTACATTGTGCCTACCGACCAGAGGCTTCTGGCGTAGTTGAGCAGATGAATGGCACCATCAAAAATCGAATTGGAAAAATGTGTCTAGCCACAGGAATGAAATGGCCTGATGTCTTGCCTCTAGTCCTGATTGTAGGAGAGTAGGGTCTGCAATCCTATGATCACCCAGATTTTTTGCTTTTGCTTCATTGGTTTACGACTTTCTCCGGCTGTGGGCCTGCCAATCAGACCCACAGCCTAGCTGTTCTCTCTCGAAATTAACACACATGTACATTAGGTGCATCCACTAATTGGAACTGGGCCGCCTTGTCAGTCCTTGTCTCAGCATACCACAGGTATCCAGGGCATCGGTGTACCCAGGGCCTACCAGGGGCTGAAGCATGTATTATGCCACCCCTGGAATGGCCGCCCAAATCTGACACAACTGGCTGCACGACAGCTGGGGCCACGTGGTGTAATCACCCGTTGCTGTAGGTGTAGTATTCCTACACCTAAACCCTAAAATGGACACATGGATTCCTATCAGTCACTCCTATAGCAGGCCTTATCAATCCTGAAGGCAGAGTGCAGGGAATCATGTGGGACGGTGCTCTGGCGCGAGCTGAGCCCGTCGACGGCTTGCGGAACCAAGTCCTAATAGCCGTTCCATGGTGACGCGGGCCAACTACTTTTAATGCATTATAATCCTTGCGGTTATTGGCTAACTTTGGCATCACATCACCTACACATGTCGAGTAAGGTGTCATACGAATGGGAATACGAACCCCTCGCCAGTCCTGGCGACGGGGTTAGCATTCCCCCCTTTTAGAGGGACACGACATGGAAGTAACCTTAAACCCCGGTTAAAGTTGACTCAAGCCTCAGCATCACAACATGGATGCTGCCACCAGACACAAGTCTGACCTCCTGCTGCTGGGGGACCTTCCAGCAAGGGGAGCTTGGACAAAGGGTTTCCTGTCGAGGGCGGTGTTAGCACCATCCCAGACAGGGTTTGTGTATCCCAGGTAGGCAGGGCTGAAAGGAAGGTGATTGCAAGTGGCACCCCGGTGCTCACTGTGCATAGCCCGGCTCAAACCAGTTTCGGGGGCACACCAGCCCCTGAGCTGGCGCGAAGCCGGACAAAGGATAGGGGTGTAACCACCCCCCTCCTGGCTCCACCCATAGGTAGAACCTAGTCACGGGCCAGCCCCTTTTCTTAGAATAAAGGTAGGAGCGAGTCCCCTTCCCAAATTGGATAATCAGATAATCGGATAACTCCGAATCACGAACCACTTTCCACGAAAGGAACTCTTGACTATTTCTGAAGACTCTCCCTTGTGGCTAAGGAGTAGCCACCCTGCACCACCAGGCACCACCTAAGCGCTTGCGGTTTGCTGTACGTCTCCTACGGATCAAGACTGCCCAGCTCGACGAGACCCGAGTTCCCTGCCATCTCTGACCTTTTACCTACCTCATCAGCCCAGCTGAGAGTCGTAGGTGTGACGAGACCTGCGGGACCGGCTATCTTCAGAACCTGCACGACGCTTATCTAGCACGCCCACCGAGGGACCCTCGAGTGAGTGCACCTAGGGTTTGAGAAGCCCTAACCCTGAGCAGCTCCAGCATCGAAGTCTGTCTCCCCAGCATCCACGAGATCTGCGTGGGGGCCCGTCCGCTTCTTGCTGTTCCCAGCGTTGTCCGACCACTTGCCGACCGGCTTGTGGCCCTCTTCACGACGCTCCAAGATTATTTGCATCACCGGTCTGGTTGCTCCAGACTGGCTCTTGCTCCCCTTCAACAGAGGAGTACCACGGACCCTCCTGGTCCACTCCCGACGCCATCTTGACTCCCCCGCTTGGGTTGCCACTGCCAAGATCCGCTGCCCCTTCCTGGGCCCAGCATCATCGACAGCAGACACCTTCGTGGGACAGCTCGCCCTCCATCCTGGTCGCCGCCGCGCCTCCTGGTCCGAGGAACAGCCGAGTCCGACGTCACCCACTCACCTGGTCGAGGTGACTTCAGCCGGTACCCCCCTGGTACCCACACGATCGCTAGCTAGCGGTTGAGAACTGAGTCCCCTCTGCTTTCAGGTTTCCTTCATCACCGATCCAGGCTTGGATCGCTCTGAACATCGTCACTGGTCGCCTGCCAGCAACTTCTTCTTTCAGGCTCCTGAGACTACACGAGGACTCCCGACATCTTGCCGAACTTCACGCAGCCGCAGCCTCCGGGCTAGGTAACTCGAGCATTTCGGTGCTCCATCGCAGGTTCGCTCTACAAGTGTCCAGTTCCTTTTTCGTTTAGTCCCACTGATCGGAACACTCCGGAATCAGTACCTCCAGACTCTAACCATTCGCATTTCACTGTTAGTGTAGATGGTTTCTCGTGCCCCTCGGGCATTTGTGTAAATTGTGCAACTGAAGTATTTTCCTAAGAGTTTTGTAGTGTGCTTAGCTCCCTGACTCATAAAGAGCCAGGGTAGTCTTGTTATAAATAAATATCCTTTTATTTTCATAACAACTTGTGTGGTGTCCTTTCACTTGGTGTTCAAGGGGTATATGTGATGGTAAACAGCTGGCTTAACACGCCCTCTAGAGTTTAGCCTAAGACTGCTCGTATCCACGCTACTAGGATAGCTGGTCTATAAGGTTGACTTACAACCAATCATCAATAAGGGTCGTTTGGAATGATACACAGTGATCACTAGAATAGTGAGCACTACACATCAGGCCAACTTCTCACACTGATGACCATTAGGTCTACTCCAGATAGAACGACAGGTTTGAGCCCACATGAAATCATCATGGGACGGGCTATGAGACATGCATTTGTACCAGTCAACAAGCTGATAACTATAACTGATGACATGATTTTGGATTACTGTAAAGGCTTGGCTGACGCAGTCCATTCTGTGTTTCACCAGGTTGGAGAAGACGCCACCACACTTGAAAGAAAACCAGCCCATGATCTGAGCCCAGGGGACTGGGTAAGAATAAAAGTCCACAGAAGAAGGAATTGCCTGGTTCCAAGGTGGGGAAGGCCAAGGCAGGTTGTTTTGACCACAACGACTGCTGTGAAGTGTGTTGGAGTGAAAAATTGGAAACATGCCAGTCACACTCTGAGAGTTCCAAATCCAAGTGACGGCATTGGAAAAGAATACTTTGATGAATCGGATTCCAGTGATGATGCAGACAGTGAAACAGTGAGAAGAAAAAGGAATCCTGAAAGGGGGGAAAGTGGGCCAAGAGCAACTTTTGTCCCGCCAAAAGAAGTTCCGGCAAGAACATTGCAAACCTCAGAGACAAGTCTAGATTCTGAAAAAGTGTCTGAAGTCCCAACTACCAGTAACGAACATAAAAAGAAAGAAAGAAAAGAAAAGAACATTCCAAAAGAAGTTACACTTGAACCAAATGAAAGAATTGGAGACATTCCACCTGAGATAATTCTTGAAGGAGAAGAAGGGACAGAAAAAGACAGAGAGGGACAGATTGCGGAAAAACCCCGAGGAGGTGTAGGGAACATTGACACTAAGCTAGGTGAAGGGACAAGTAGACAGCAAGAAGATTGCGTGTCGGAGACCCGAGGAGGGACAGAAGTAGGGAAATCTCAATTGGTGGAAAAAGAGACTGTTGGTGAAAAAGAAGCTGTTGAAGAAGGGAAAATTGTTGATGAACAAGAGACAACTGAGACAGCATCTGATGAAAGTGAGGATGAGACACATGAAGGTCGAGTTCTGAGAAAGAGAACTTGGATTGGAGAGAAAAATTGTAAAGAAGGAAAGCAAAAAAGAAATTCTAAAGGTGATCTGTGGCCAAACAAGATAAAGAGATTGAGATATCGACTGACACGAGTTAACTCTTCGAAAGCTGAACAAGTGAACGAAGTGTTCAGTCAGAATCAAACAAAGGAAGAAACAGTCAAACTTGAAGAAAACAAAAGAATCAGAAAACCCAACCAGAAGTATAAGTCACCGGAATAGACGTACGTGGCACTGCCTGAACAAGGAGAAGAGGCAGACAGTCAAGGAAATCCAGAGGAGGCTTTACTGAAAGAGGTTGAAGAAGAAGAAGCAGTTGGAATCCTGAGAGTTATCTTGTCCGATATTGGAGAAGAAACGGATGTTCAGGATCTAATACAGTTTGATGATATTGAAGAAGTGAAAAGTGATGAGAAGCCAAATTGAGTAAATCCAAAAGAAGTCACTTGAAGAAGAGAAGTGAAGGATTACATTTGAAAATTAATAGATTGTAATAACCTGTTGGGTACATGTTACCCTTAAAAGCTCGGTAGTGGAGTAGAAGAGGCTAAGTCAAGAGACACGGTGAAATTAACAAAATGGCTAACACTGAGAATAATCAAAGTAGATGTACCTTCTTGAGAAGATGGTGCAAGATGTTCTGCTGCTGTACAGGATTACTGATGCTTCTTTGGAGCGTGCTTGCTCTACTAATTTCTTTCAAAGTAACTATAGACACTTTAGAAGGACACACTGAGAATATGACTAATATAGGGAAAAGTTCACAGAAGATAGTTCCAACTATAGGGACTAGCAATATACATATACATAAGGATAGATCTATTAATGATTTTTCTAGCATTGTTTTTTCAAAATTATTGTATGAATACGTGAAGACAATGGATGTAAGGGATTGCTACGTCTGCATGCAATTACCTGCCTCTGTTTCAGAAGGAGTGACTTACCATCACCTTCCTGCTACGTATGGAATTTCATGTAGTGTGTTTATTAGTATATTTTACTTATTAGGGAAATTAGATTATAAAATGTCAAATGTAGATAATATTCTTGGGCAATTGCCTATGAATAACAAATTGAATCCTGCTAAGGAAGCTAACACTTTAGGTGAGATTTTTATAGAAGTTAAGGAATTAACATTAGAATATGTTTTTAGAAACAATTTAACTTGCAGTTTGAAGGAAGAGGAGAAAACATTTCTAGACATGGTTGAGAAAAGAAGGTTGAACATGCATAAGAAAGCAGAAGGAAATGAGAAGATAAGTGAAACAATGTGGCACTTTGACCAGGAGAAGGCATTGAAAGATGGAGCAAATCCAACTTTAGCTATAGATGCACCACAGAAGGGCAAATTATGCATTACCAGAAAGAAATCCCAGTATGATTATACATTCATAGGGACTAGTGAGTGCCATGATACATATTTTATTGCAACCGGATGGGGATTTAGAAGTGGAGAAGATCCAGTTTTTCCGGGAGTGTATTATATTTGTGGGAACAAGGCTTATTACAGGTTGCCTGACCATTGGTATGGCACATGTTATGTAGGCCTGGTCTTTCCAAAGATTTTTCACATGGATAGAGTAGAAAATGCTGAACAAACTAATTCATTAACACGCTATAGAAGAGAAACATGGTCAGAAATTGTAGGAGATATTTTTGGAGCATTGATTCCAGCAGTGGGAATTTCATTGAATGCATATGACATTCGGAAGCTGTCAACAGTGGTGGATCGCTTGTCAACAAGCACCGCTGGAGGCTTTCGTTTGGTAAATACTGAAATGGTTGCCTTACGCGCCATGGCAATGCAAAATCGACGTGCCCGTGACATTCTATTGGCAAAAGAGGGTGGAGTCTGTGGAATGCTGAAAGTTCAACATTGTTGTACTTACATTCCTGACGAAAGCAAAGATCTAAAGGTCTATATTAAAAATATTACTGATTTGCACGATGAATTGAAACCACTGGAAGCTGAAAGTATCTGGACTAAAATGGCTAATAAGATGGTTGCTATTAAGGATTTCATAGCTAAAATAGGTAGTACCATTTTTGGTAAAATATTATTTCCTTTAACATGTGTAATAGTTGCATTATTTATTCTTAAACTAGGGTGTATGTGTTGTAGATTCAGAAGAAATAAAAAGAAAATCACATGAGGAGGTGTTAAAAAGAGAGAAAAGAAACCAGAAAGAGACCTAGAAGAAATAGAATTAGAAGAATTGAGGGAAAGTATGTATATAGAATCCAAGAAAGAAGATGATAAAGAAACTAGAATCTAAAAAGAACAAGAAGACATTTTTCTAATTTTTCCAAAAAGGGGAAAATAAATTGATTTTTGGGGTTTTGATTTTTGTGGTGATCAAATATCACCAAAGGGGGGATTGCTGAAGCAGGGTTTTTATTCTAAAACGGAATACCTGTTCCATTTTTCGTATGTCATTTTTAAAAGTACTACTGATTAATTAGTAATAACTAAGTTTTGTTATAAGTAGACTAATCAACCTTATTAACAGAAGAATTACACGTGGGAACGCAATTGCATGGCTAGAAATAATAAGTGAATTAAATTCGTATGTAAACTAAAAGAATAGATGTTGCTTATGTGATGTTATGGTGTTTGCGCTTAAATAAATATGCATTAATGGCTTTTGATGTCGCAAACTGCTAGCTAAATACATACACATAAGGGTATTAGTGGGGAATAACACTGTTTTATCATTTTCCATGTAGTAATTACGATTTTGTGTTTTAATATTTAAGTTGCCCATTATGGCCTACTGAAAAGATGGCCACCGTCCGCAGCCTGCATTTGAGTAGATGAATATTAAAAGAATGACTTCACGCTGACTGCGACCCTGTCCCCTGCACGACCTGGAAGGCCATATTAATGTCAGCTTTCTGGGAGATTCGCCAAGTGCCCCTGAAATGTGCAGAATTGGTAATGGTAAACCGGACCTATACAAGAAAAGAGACACTTTTAATCGAAGTCAAGTCCGGATGAAAATAAACAATGTATCTATGAACTTTACTATTCAGAACCTTTTCGTGAGAAGCGTGTGGGAACCGTGTCACTAACTATAACGGGGGAATTTCATTGGTTTTTCATGAGTGAAATGTCCTGCTAACTATAACATGTGTGAAACATATGGTTTTTTAAGTGAATATATATATATATATTCACTGAAAAAACCATAGGTTTCACACACGTTATAGTTAGGAATTTGCATTTAAAAAACCTTGCAAATTCACTTAAAAAACCATAGGTTTCACACATGTTATAGTTAGGTGGATATTTCACTCATAAAAAAACAATGAAATTCCCCCGTTATAGTTAGTTCAGATAACTATAACTCGCGCGCCCGCAATCCACTGCTCATGACGTCACATATTACATCACTCATGACATGGTCAGTGGCATCACTCATGACATCACTGATGACATCATCCTTGTGATAGAGTGGCGGTCGCGTGAGTTATAGTTATCTGAACTAACTATAACAGGGGAACTTCATTGGTTTTTTATGAGTGAAATATCCACCTAACTATAACATGTGTGAAACCTATGGTTTTTTAAGCGAATTTGCAAGGTTTTTTAAATGCAAATTCCTAACTATAACGTGTGTGAAACCTATGGTTTTTTCAGTGAATTTGTACGTTTTTTTAAATGCTAATTTATTTATGTATTATTGTTTTTTTAATATATTTATTTTACAATAAACTACGTATTATTTCACCGTGCACGCACCCCGCGATTTAAAAAAAAAAAAAAAAATGTTCTGCCCTCGGGGTCCTTCAGGGACCCCCTGACAAAGGCTAGGGGGTCAGGAACTCTCTACCCTGCCCCCTTTTCACGTTCGCCACCTTCCTTTTTCACTCTCGCACTGAAAACAAACAAAATGGCGGCCGACACTTCCTGATTTCGACTGATTCGAACGTTGACTAACATGTAACCACCAATCAGAATTACGCTCGCGCACGTTAGGGTGCTCGCACGGTGCTCGCACGGTGCGCGCACCCTGCGCGCGTATAGATATTGATATGCTTTTAAATGCTATTTTCTCAGGAAATACTGAACAGATTTACACCAGACCTGCAAAAGGCACTTCCTTGACCTTATGGCTACCTCTCTGCCAAATTTCAAGTAATTCTGTTCAGCCGTTCGGGCTGTAGCTGCGTCTAAAGGTCCTATGGAAAAATGCATGGGGAAAACGCGTTTTGGGACCCCCTTTTTTCTCGGCCCCCGCTTGACGAATCACCCAGAGACTTTCAGGGTAGGAGCTGAACGGAGCGCCCCATTAGTTTTGAAAATTTCGCGAGGATTCGTCAACCGGCGCCAAAGTTATTCAAAATAGAATTTTGAGATTTCCTATGGAAACACGGTCCTAACTATAACTATCTACTGGCGACCGCCAGTAGATAATGTGTATATATATATATATTCACTGAAAAAACCATGGGTTTCACACACGTTATAGTTAGGAATTAGCATTTAATAAACCTTAGAAATTCAGTGAAAGAACCATAGGTTTCACACACGTTATAGTTAGGAATTAGCATTTAAAAAACCTTAGAAATTCGGTGAAAAAACCATAGGTTTCACACATGTTATAGTTAGCTGGACATTTTACTCGTAAAAAACCAATGAAATTGCCCCGTTATAGTTAGTTCAGCTAACTATAACTCGCGCGCCCGCAATGCACTGCTGATGACGTCACATATTACATCACTCATGACATGGTCAGTGACATCACTCATGACATCACTGATGACATCTCAAATGACATCACTGATGACATCACTGATGACATCATCCAGTGAATGTGGGTTTTTCTGAAAATTAAATATGTTTTATATATGTATATCTCAAGGTCGATGGAAGAATAAATGGGTATATAAGTGTCTAAATGGATGATTTGTTTTTGAAAAATTGATTGTTTAACTGACTGATTAAGTGTATCATAGTGAATACATGGCTTAGTGAGTAATGTTTAAATATGTATATATCTGTATCAGTCTCTCACTTTGTGTATAAGTGGCTGCATGGGTTGGTGAGTAGCTACATGGGTGTCTATATAGGTTATTAGTTGGTTTTTTGAGTATCAGTCTGAGTGTCTGCATGGTTCGGTGGGGGGTATTACGTAGTGCATAGGTGCATGAATGAGTGACTCACTGTTTGTATGTGTTGAACAGAGCATGTGTGCAGGACTGCATGGGTGGATGAGTGTGTGTATGGGTGTGTTAGTGAGTGAATGACTGTCTCAATAGTGTTTTTATGAGTAACTACATATGTTTAAAACTAGTATATGTGACTATTGGTGTATATATGTGAGTATATGCAAGGGTGAGAGATTGGAAGAGTTCCTGTATGAATAAGTATGTGTTTCTATAAGTGATTGTTTAAAAGACTAAGTATGTGTAAGTTTCCGTAGAAGTAAGTATGGTGGTGTGTGTATAACTGTATATGCAAGTAAATGTATGTTTGATTCTTTATTAGCATGAGTGACTATGTGTGTGAGTAACTCTATGGATGAGTGGCATTGTGTAACAGGATGTATAGGTGTATGAGTACATATGATGAGTGAGTACATGTATGAGTGACAGTATTGGACTGTTGGTGAATGAGTGGATGTGTATGTGGATCTTAGAATTACTGAAGAGGTTGTTGTAACTGTTATTGGTATGTCCATTGTTTTGAAAATTTTAGTCTCTATTTTTGAATGTGTGTGTCAAAGGTTATATTAGGGGAAGAGGAGGTCTGCCACTCTATCACAAGGATGATGTCATCAGTGATGTCATCAGTGATGTCATTTGAGATGTCATCAGTGATGTCATGAGTGATGTCACTGACCATGTCATGAGTGATGTAATATGTGACGTCATCAGCAGTGCATTGCGGGCGCGCGAGTTATAGTTAGCTGAACTAACTATAACGGGGCAATTTCATTGGTTTTTTACGAGTAAAATGTCCAGCTAACTATAACATGTGTGAAACCTATGGTTTTTTCACTGAATTTCTAAGGTTTTTTAAATGCTAATTCCTAACTATAACGTGTGTGAAACCTATGGTTTTTTCACTGAATTTCTAAGGTTTTTTAAATGCTAATTCCTAACTATAACGTGTGTGAAACCCATGGTTTTTTCAGTGAATTTGCAAGGTTTTTTAAATGCTAATTCCTAACTATAATGTGTGTGAAACCTATGGTTTTTTCAGTGAATTTGTACGGTTTTTTAAATGCTAAGTTACTTTACGCCATTCGTGGCGTGCGCGCCCACTTAACGCCACCAAAAGCACAGGGGGTGGGGTCAATGTGGATAGTGGTTTTTTATTTCGATTTTATAATTTTATTATAATTTAATGCAATTTTTTTTTATTTCATTTTTTGTAAGCCTTTTTTTAATAATTTATGTACTATATCCTGCATTATCGAAAGGTTTTTTTTTATGCATTTTTTTCCGTGCGCGTACGGTAAGCTGACGCTACGCGCTTGTAAAATACGCGTACGGTAAGCTGACGCTACGCGCTCTGGACGTAATTAGTGCAGCGCGCCTACGTGATACGTGCGTGCCGTACGCGTATACCCGGAAGCAACGTCGCGGTTACGCAGGGGCGTGTAATGCGCATGCGCGATACGTGATACGTGCGTGCCGTACGCGTACACCCGGAAGCAACGTCGCGGTTACGCAGGGGCGTGTAATGCGCATGCGCGATACGTGATACGTGCGTGCCGTACGCGTACACCCGGAAGCAACGTCGCGGTTACGCAGGGGCGTGTAATGCGCATGCGCGAAAGTGACGTAAGCGCTGCGTAAGCGCACCGTAAGCGTCACGTGCGCGCACGGTAGGTCATGTGACTTACAAAGAACACTTTTTATTGGTTGAAATTACTTTCACTTCCAGAAACTTCCCACACCACACCCATTCCCCTCTTTACTGCTTGAAAGAACACTTTTCATTGGTTGATACTACTTTCAGTTCCAGATTCTTCCCACACCACACCCATTCCCCTCATTTCTGCTTGTGATTCTCTAGGAGCAGGAGCTGGATTGACATTGGGATACAATGGCAGAACAGCAGGGCTCTTCTGAGAGTGAGGCCAGCAGCACCACCATGATCCAGAGAAGGAGGAAACAAAAGACTTCTTTTGTATGGGAGTATTTCACTTTTCCAGAGGGGGAGAAAAAGGTCAATGCTCCAAAGGTCACTTGCATACTTTGTGATCGTGTTTTATCAAGAGGAAATCCAAGTAGGAAATATTCCTTTGGAAATCACTCTATGATGAGACACCTTCAGGACAAACACCCAAGGACCTTTGCTCAACATACTGGAGAAAACTCTTCAGTAAGTCACCAGAGCCCAGCCTCAGATGCTCAGCCGAGTACATCATCGGCAGCTCAGCTGAGCCCTTCCTCTGTTGTTGGAGCATCACCTTCTTCTTTTCCTTTGGACATCAACCCTCGATTTGCGAGTGTTGAAATGAGGTGTACAAAATGTGGTGGTCTTATTGTTTTTGGGGAGGTCAGTCTTCCCCTTATTAACAATAAGATAGACCAGCATGTTTGTAGACGCTCATAATACTCCCATTCTTTCTTTCCTCCATCCCTGTATGAACCCAACGGCTCTTATAAGAGCCAACCTTACCTCACAATTTTTTTTATTTTTTTTTAAGCTTTCCTTTTCGCAAATTATTTTTTTCCGTGCGTGCACGGTACGCGTAATTCCGCGAATTTCGCGGAATTCCGCAGGCCGTGCGCGTACGCTACGCGCATACGGTGATTTTTCGAAAAATAATTTTTTTTTATTTTTGCCCTTGAGGGTCCTTCTGGGACCCCCTGACCAAGGCTAGGGGGTCAGGAACTGTCGAGCCTGCCCCCTTTTCACATTATCCACCTTTTTTATTCACCCCCCTGACAGTTCGAGAGAGAAAATGGCGGCCGCCGCTTCCTGGTTTCGACCGATTCGAATGTTTACTAAGATCTAACAGCCAATCAGAATCGCGCTCGCGCACGGCACCGTACGCGTACCGTAAGCTTACCGTAAGCGCACGGTAAGCGCACCGTAAGCTTCCACAGATATATATATTGATTTAAAGGCTATTTTCTCAGGATCTACTGAACAGATTTACACCAAACCTACAAAAGGCACTTCCTTGACCTGAGGACTACCTCTCTGCCAAATTTCTAGTAATTCTGTTCAGCCGTTCGGGCTGTAGCTCGTTCTAAAGGTCCTATGGAAAAATGCATGGGAAAAACGCGTTTTGGGACCCCCCTTTTATCTCAGCCTCCGCTTGACGAATCCCCCCGAGACTTTCAGGGTAGGAGCGGAGCGTAGCGCCCCACCTATTTTGAGAAATTCGCGAGGATTCGTCGACCGGCGCCAAAGTTATTCAAAATAGAATGTTGAGGTTTTCCTATGGAAAAGGGGTCCTAACTATAACTACCTACTGGCGACCGCCAGTAGGTAATATATATGTATATGTATATGTATATATATATATATATATATATATATATATATATATATATATATATATATATATATATAACTCCACAGACTGGCTCCGTGTTATGGACCCCTGGCGCTTCTCTCATCCGGTGCAGTGCCACAGCAGAGCCACGCTGTAACAAATCCAAAACTTCGTATTCCACTACGGAATAATTGGCACGCACTCACAGGCTCTGTGAATTTTAATCTCCAAAGTTCTTTTATTTAGCTTAAATTCTGCTTCAGTATTGAGGGACAAAACCAACGCGTTTCGCTATCAGCCGATAGCTTGATCACGGTTAGTACTTTTCCTTCAAACCAACCAATAAAAACAAAATAATGTGAGGTCACGTGATTAATGATGTCAAACATTTTGTTGTCTTAACCCACTGACTTCTGGTCCCTGTAGTTCATTTCAAAAACCTGATCTTAATTATTGGTTGTTGTTACAATATCATTCATTTTTTGTGTGTATCTCAGCGTATATCTAGGGACACTATTGTAATGAATTCTTTTCTACATATTAACCCAAATTAAGAAAAATATATACAATAAAGTTAATGAGTTCCATACATCTACCATGCTTATGTTGCTAAATATTTACAACCCTGCTAAGTTTCACTAATACATTCAGAATATAATAATTTAGCATATTGGCAAGAAAGTATAGGCCCTCCAGTGGGCATATTCCACTCTTATTTATGATGACCGCGGCGGTTTTGGTTAATACCGCACGGATAGATAAGAGAAACAGGGATTTTAGCATAGTTAGTCAGTGGGACGTCATCAACACCAATGTTTAGCATAATTGGTAATGTCACTATGTATCCTTCCTCGAACCAAAAACAACATCACAGAGAAACCCCCCAACTTAAAGAAAAATCTTTACAGGTGAACATATAGTTCCTCACTTTGGTTTAGCCCCCACGGGGTATAAGTCCTGAGATTCAGTATTTGGCGTGATTCCCGACGTCTCAGGTTTTTTTCCCGGTCTCCTCCTCTTATGTGTGCAGGGACTGTCTCCAAAGCATAAAAACACAGTAATTTCCAGTCACTTCCATGGTGGATTTCCATGTGTTTTGCTACGGCATTGCTTCTATCTTTGTTCACCGTCGCTCTCACATGTTCAAGTATTCTCTTTTTGAGTTCACACTTGGTGCTCCCGATATACTTGAGTGGACATGGACATTCAATTACGTACACCACAAACTGACTTTTACAGGTGATCAATTCCTTTATTTGCCATTTTCTGTTGTGTCCTTCCTGAATTGTGACTTCTGTTGTATTTTTGGCAATCTGGCACACTTTGCACGAGTGGCACTTTTTGAAACCCTTGGTTGTAAGCCATTGTGTTCCTTTCTTTTTGGTGTTATCCTGATGGTGGCTATGTATTAGTTTGTCCCGTAGGTTCTTTGCACGTCGATATGTGATGTTGGGGTGCTTCCCCATGATTTCGCTTACTACTGGGTCTAATTGTAGGAGCTTCCAATTCCTACGTAAGATGTCATTGATTTGTTTGGCTTCGGTTGAATGATCCATGATGAGTCTTATAGGTGCTGGTTGAGTCATCTCAGTGCTTGTTTCCTTGTTTTTGGGGTGTAGGATGGTTGATCTCTGTTTTTCATTAGCACGCCTCCAGCATCTTACGATAGTCCCCTTTTGGTAACCTCGGTGTTTAAATCTCATCGCTGAGTTTTTGCTGTGTTGTTCCCACTCATGTTGTTCCGAGCAGATGCGGCGTAGTCTTAAAAACTCCCCATAAGGAATATTGTCCTTTACTGTTGATTGGTGAAAGCTGTTAGCATGTAAAGTTGAATTGGTGGATGTTTCTTTTCTATGTAGGGTGGTCTCCAGTTTGTTATTGGCTACATAGATCTCTGTGTCCAGGAAGACAATTCTGTCATTACTGATGTTATATGTAAATTTGATGTTTGCATCCGTGGAATTTAAGATTTTGAAATATTCCTCGAATTCTTGTGCTGTGCCATCCCACACTATGAGTAAGTCGTCGATATATCGCAACCACTTCATGATCTTATCCACGTATTTGTCATTGTTGGGGTGCCATGCTATTTGTTGCTCCCACCAACCCATAGTCAAGCATGCGTATCCCGGGCTGAAGGAGAACCCCATCGCACATCCCTTAATTTGGAGATAAATTTCCTCTCCAAAAAGGAACACATTTTGAGTTAAGCACATCTGGATCATATCCATCAGCATCTGGTTGTGATGTTTGAATTTGATCTCCCTGTCTTTCAAAAAGAACACACATGCAGTCAGGCCGATGTCGTTGTCAATGTTCGTATATAACGATATCACATCCATGGTTATTAGCAGGTATGATCCTTGCCAAGGAAGTTCCTGTAGATGTCTCAGGAGGTCAGTTGTATCCTGTATGTATGAGTTGAGATTAAGTACAAAGGGCATCAAAAAGTGGTCAATGTAACTGGCTATTGGTTCCATCAATGATCCTTTGGCTGACACTATAGGGCGGCCCGGGGGTTTCTGAGGATCCTTGTGCACCTTGGGTAGGAAATATACGGTTGCCATAATTGGATGTTCCGTGATCAGGAATTTTTTCTCATCTTCGTCTATTAGGTCTTGTTTTTGCCATTGGGATATATTTTTGTCCAATTTCTCTTTAAAGATTCTTGATGGGTTCCTGTCCAATTTAGTGTAGTATTCTTTGTTATCCAATTGGCGATGTGCTTCCCTTACATAATCTTCCGTGTTTAGGATAACGATATTTCCTCCCTTATCCGCCATTTTTATTGTGATGGTTTTGTGTATATATATATATATATGTGTATATATATGTGTACATTACCTACGGGCGGTCGCCAGTAGGTAGTTATAGTTAGGACCGTGTTTCCATAGGAAATCTCAAAATTCTATTTTGAATAACTTTGGCGCCGGTTGACGAATCCTCGTGAAATTTTCAAAACTAATGGGGCGCTCCGCTCAGCTCCTACCCTGAAAGTTTCGGGGTGATTCGTCAAGCGGGGGCCGAGAAAAAGGGGGGGTCCCAAAACGCGTTTTCCCCATGGATTTTTCCATAGGGACTTTAGTCGCAGCTACAGCCCGAACGGCTGAACAGAATTATGTGAAATTTGGCAGAGAGGTAGCCATAAGGTCCATGAAGTGCCTTTTGCAGGTTTGGTGTAAATCTGTTCAGTATTTCCTGAGCAATTAGCATTTAAATCAATATATATATCTGTAAGCGCGCGCACTGAGCAAGTCCTGTGCGCACACCCTGCGCACACCCTGCCGTGCGCGAGCGCACTTCTGATTGGTTGTTAGATGTCAGTAAACATTAAACAGTAAACATTCGAATCGGTGGAAATCAGGAAGCGGTGGCCGCCATTTTGTCTCTCGCATAAAGAGGGGGTGATAAACAAAGGGGGAGAACGTGAAAAGGGGGCAGAGTGGGGAGATATTGACCCACTAGGCATTGTAAGGGGGTCACAGTAGGACCTTGTAGGGCAAAAAAAAGATTTATATTTTGAAAAAAAATATCGCCGAGTGCGCGCACCTAGCGTGCACCCGAAAAAAATTTTAAAACAAAAAAAGAATAAAAAAATCGCATTTAAGTGATTAGATATAAGGTGGCTCTAAAAAGAGCCCTTGTGTTTATTGTGTGTTTTTTGGTACCTACAAGTAAGTACCGATGCAGAGTCTAAAGTTCAAGAGGAAGACTCTGTTGCCTTCATCAGTGAAGTGTACACCATCTCCTCTATAAATGTCTTGCATGTTGTAACGCAAGTTGTTGTGGTATATAGAACCCATACCATAGTCTCTGAGGAAAGCAGAAATAGATTTGTTGACGTGCTTCCTTGCTTTGTCAATCTGTGGACAAAATTGGTTGGACCAGTTCCACTTTTGCCTTTGGCATATATTAGAATATACAAAGGCAGTTTGTGGAAAAAGCGACATCAATTGCACAAAGGTGTCCTTAATAAGCATTTCCAGACCTACCCCAGTTAAAGTGCCTAGGTCATTACCACCACAGTGCAAAATAATAAGGTTAGGCTGTGGGAGATGTAGAAAGGTTTTCACCAAAGGCATTAATTGGTGCCACTTTAACCCTCTCTGACCAATCCATTTAATGTCTACATTTGGCAAAGCAAGGTCTCTCCCCATACCTCTTTTTTCTGCAAACTTTTCACTCCAGAAGACATAGCTGTGACCTACAATCCACACTGTGAACATCTTCCAAGGAGATCTGGATGCACTCAGGAGGTGTCTTTCAGTAGAAAGGCAATATGAAATGAAAGACAGTTGAAAAATGGAGGCACACATAGTTTTTTTTATAAAAAGAACTCATTGGCTGTTTCAAACCATTCTACACTAAAAACTAGGCTGTATGTTTAAATTTTTAAAAGCATGTTTTGTATTGGTTCAGAAAAATGTGTTACCACAGAACATTACTATGGATTTGCTGTTAGGTTTGAAAAGTCAAGCACTCTTGCTCTTTGGATATGAAACATTGTCTGCTGAGCGTCTGACCTCTCTCCTCACAGCAGTGTTCCATGACCTGTTGCTATGGTAGCAGGCAGGAGACAAGTTGGGGGAAGGGTACATTTGGAAAGGGATTGAAGTTTTCAACCAATAGAAATGTGTGATTTCATTTGAAAAAAAGTGGGAAGCACTGAGATTTGAAATTAACATGTATATGTGTGAAAAAAGAGAGGGAAACATTGCCATTTACTGGTTCTGGAGAGAGGAGAGAGGTGTGGAGCTCTGATATTCTGACTCTGATAGACTGCTGTTTGAGTGGCACATTTCTTTCTCAACTAACTATTTTAAAAGGTGAGTTATGAGTTTGAGAGGGGATGTATGTGGTGATTTTTGAGATAAATATTAGAATTGTGAATCTTCTTCAAAAGTTATGTTTTACATTTTGAGGTTTGCGAGATATTTAACTGTTTTGAACTTGTAAGATATTATGGAGTATGTTTTCACAATAAGCTAATGTGTACTGGTAAGAATGAGGAATACTGTTTTGTGCCTATCATCAAACCATGAGTCTGTGTGCAGAGAAGAATTGTTGACAGAGATTTAATTTGCGTTGCTGCTGAAAAGTAAGACTTGCAGTCGAAAAGGAAAGGACAGCTTGTTTTTAATTGTGATGGTTAGGATTTAGCAGAAATCACTTTGAAAGAAAAGAGAGGAAAATGGCAGCACATTTGAAATTAGCATTAGTTCTGTAAGAATTGCAGACCCAGGAAAGGGGCAGCCTGTGTTTTGTGCCTACCAACACAGCATGAGTCTGTATGCATATAGGAATTGTTGTCTGAGATTTAATTTGTGAAGTTGTTGTTCTGTAAGGATTGCAGACCCAGGAAAGGGGCAGCCTGTGTTTTGTGCCTACCAACACAGCATGAGTCTGTGTGCATATAGGAATTGTGGCCAGAGATGTATTTTGTGTTGCAGTTGTTCTGTAAAACATGCACTTGCAGGAAAGGGACAGCTTGTTTTCTTCAAATGTGGTGGTTAGCAGTCAACAGAAATCACTTAATCTGAAATGAGAGGCAAAAGCTAAAACTTTTGAAACCAATAGGGTAGATTTTCCATTCAAAATAGCAAAGGCACAGGTAGTTGCCATATGTTCAAAACTGAAAATAACCCTTAGCACACATGCACTGTTACATACATCCCAGCAGTCTTCATGCAGTTTTGGAAGTCTCTTTGCTCATCTGTCTTGTACCAGACAATACACAGTCTCAAGAAACACACTCTTGGCACACATGCAACAGCTTCTCCCACACTCCCATGTGTAGTCCTCAGGTCTGTGTGGTGTTTCAGATAGCACTGTGTAACGCAAACACATTCAACGTCATCAAGGCACATTTCGTTTGCTCTAGTGTAGTCACTCACCCAGATTGCACATGCTCATGGTATGATGTAGCTGTTAGGACATGTGGTCTTTTCTGCCTCTGTGATCTAGAAGGAATATGTGTCAGGCTGTAACAGTAATTATCACTTGCTCTACCACAGTAGTAAATGTGCTTTGAAATTGCAAATCAAATTCTGTTTTCTGCTTAGACGCACACTATGAGGCTGTGTGCGCACAGGAATTGTGGCCAGAGATGTAATTTGTGTTGCAGTTGTTCTGTAAAACATGTACTTGCAGGAAAGGGACAGCTTGTTTTCTTCAAATGTGGTGGTTAGCTCTCAGCAGAAATCACTTAATCGCAAATGAGAGGCAAAAGCTAAAACATTTGAAACCAACAGGGTAGATTTCCCTTTCTAAATAGCAAAGGCACAGGTAGTTGCTATATGTTCAAAACTGAAACTAACCTTTCGCACACATGCACTGTTACATACATCCCAGCAGTCTTCATGCAGCTTTGAAGTCTCTTTGCTCATCTGTCTTGCACCAGACAATACACAGTCTCCAGAAACACACTCTTGGCACACACGCAGCAGCTTCTCCAACACTCTCATGCGTAGTACTCAGCTCTGTGTGATGTTTCAGATAGTACTGTGTAACGCAAACACATTCAACGTCACCAAGGCCTCATTTTCTTTGATCTAGTCTAATCACTCACCCTGTAACACATGGTCATGGTCTCAAGGAGCTGTTAGGACATGTGCTGTTTTCTGCCTCTGTAAATGATAAGGAAAATGTGTCAGGCTGTAACAGTAATTTGGTACTATTCAGGAACACTGTTTTGTTCCAAAAAACATAGCATGAGTCTGTGTGTATACAGGAATTGTGGGCAGAGATTTAATTTGTGAAGTTGTTGTTCTGAAAGAAATGCAGTCCCAGGAAAGGGGCAGCCTGTGTTATGTGCCTAAAATGACGATATGAGTCTGTGTGCACACAGGAATTGTGGGCAGAGATTTAATCTATGAAGTTGTTGTTCAGTAAGAATTGCAGTCCCAGGAAAGGGGCAGCCTGTGTTATGTGCCTAAAATGATGGCATGAGTCTGTGTGCGCACAGGAATTGTGGGCAGAGATTTCATTTGTGAAGTTGTTGTTCAGTAAGAATTGCAGTCCCAGGAAAGGGGCAGCCTGTGTTATGTGCCTAAAATGATGGCATGAGTCTGTGTGCGCACAGGAATTGTGGGCAGAGATTTAATTTGTGAAGTTGTTGTTCAGTAAGAATTGCAGTCCCAGGAAAGGGGCAGCCTGTTGTCTTTACACAAATTATCCCTTAGCACACATGCACTGTTACATACATCCCTGCAGTCTTCATGCAGTTCTGGAAGTCTCCTTGCTCATCTCTCTTGCAGCTGACAATACATAGTCTCCAGAAACACACTCTTGGCACACATGCAGCAGCTTCTCCAACACTCCCATGCGTAGTACTTAGCTCTGTGTGATGTTTCAGATAGCAGTGTATAACGCAAACACATAAAAACATCATCAAGGCCTCATTTTCTTTGCTCTAGTCTAATCACTCACCCAGGTTGCAGATGCTTATGGTATGAAGTAGCTGTTAGGAAATGTGCTCTTTTCTGTCTCTGTAAACTATAAGGAAAATGTGTCAGGCTGTAACAGCAATTATCAGTTGCTCTACCACAGTAGTAAATGTGCATTTAAATTGCCAATCAAATATTGTTTTCTGCCTAGAATCACACCTTGAGGCTGTGTGCGCACAGGAATTGTGGGCAGAGATTTAAAGTCTGTTGCAGTTGTTCTGAAAGACTTGCAGTTGCAGCTTGTTTTTTTTCAACTGTGGTGGTTAGCACTCTGCACAAATTAGTAAATCACAAATGAGAGGCAAATGGTAAAACATTTGAAATTAATGAAAAGCTTAAAAAATATTTTAATGAATTATAATTACAAAAAAGATTTTTTTTTAAGTTTCTTGCAGGTATTGCTGAGCAACAGTGTAAAAATTAAAAAATGCCTTTAAGGACAAGAAAGAGGAAAGGACAGCAACAACAAGTATATCTGGACAAAACTGGGAAAAAAATTGGAGGAGAAGCATGTGATGGAAAAAAGAAAAACTCTACTGGTAAGAAAACTAAAGTTTTCTTTAAAAATATCTTTAAAAAAAAAGAAAATGGCAAAAATAAATGTAAAACAAACAGTGTTTTATGTACAAAGCAACAACAGAGTCAACAGCAAAAAACAAAAGCTAATGTACAATCAGAAGTATGTAAAACTGATTTAACACGAAAATTAGATTTTAAAAACATTCGTCGAAAAATGTTTCAGAGAAGAGTGATGTTAAATTTGCTAAAGGATGTGAAAAAATATAAGAAAAAATCAAAATTTATTAAGAAATTTTTTTTTATAGAAAATATTGTAAGTAAGGCTTTGGAAATAAAAAGAAAACTTTTTATTCTAATTTTGAATAGGATGCGTAGATTAGATAAATTAGTCAATGCAATGAAGTCACAAAGCAAAAGGAAAAGAGAAGTGAAAAAAAGTAACTTTTGTAAAGTGTTCTTGGGAGAATGGAAACACAGTTCAAGTACTGAACCATTTTTTAATGAAGAGAGTTATCTTCAAAGTAATAGTTTGTTGCATGCAGTTGACACCAATGGTAGAGCATATGAAGTTAAGGATGGTTGTGTGATGGAAAAAGAGAAAATGGTCCCAAGAAATGAGGAAGAAGTAATGGCTGCTGAGGCTATGGGGAGACGTCCAAAAGCCCCAGTGTACACTTGGAACTGTAGTAGTATTTGTACTGTGCGTCAGGAATCTATTGATAAATTACGTGACTTTCTAAGAGAATATAGTAAAAAGAGTGTAAAACAGAAGATGAAGGTGCTTCAAACACTAGATCCATGCAGAGTGAGAGAGAATACTGGTTTGCAAGGACATTCTCTGGCTTGTCTATCTAGAAAAGTGTGTAAAAGTGTTTTTCATCATTTTAGGATGCTGGCTGTTCATCATACTGAAATGAGAAAGTTTGTGAGAACATTGTATTTTGCTAAAAGTCCAGCAGTAAAGTTAAATGAGTTAAATAATGCTCTGTTCCGTGGATCTGTATCAGATGTAGTGAAGGTTACCGATGAGATTCAGTTTTGTTACTTCGGACCAGAACAAGAAAGTGCAGAAAAGGACACAGTTAGTGAGGAAAATGAGGAACAGAATGTAGAACTCATTATTACAAAAAATTTTGAGGATGAAATGACAAAATTTACTATCATCTCTAATGAAAGACCAAATATTACTTGTATTTGTTGCCGCAGAAGCCATTATAAAATTCAAACAAGGAATGTTGATCTGTATAAAAAAAGTGAAAATGAAGATAATTATAAGTGGAAGGATTTTGCAACATATATATTTCTGGAAAATTGTTTTGAATTGGGTGAAGATCAGCGTATTTGTAAATACTGTTATAACAAGTTAGAAGAAAATAGAATGCCGACCAGAGCTGTACATAATAATTTAGAATTGGATGCTATTCCTGCAGAACTTTCTGATTTAAATACATATGAGTCTATACTCATTCAATGTGTTCATCCGTTCCAGACCATAGTACGTATGGAGCCCAAAACTGGAAAATTACCTCCTTCAGATTTACTGAGAGGTTTAAAAGGAAGAGTGGTGTATTTGCCCTTGGATTTGAAAAAAAATATGGAAACTATTGATGCAGATACTTTGGAAACTGAACCATTAGTTATTCTGGTTAATGGTGTACCTACAAAGAATAAGAAGATTTGGCAGGAGCTGGTAGATGTACGGAAAGTACAAAGAGCAAATTTATATTTGAAAAGGAATAATAAATGGTATGAATCAATTTATATAGATGAAGAAGAAGAAGATTTACAAGAAGACACAGAAACACCAACTGGACAAATTGAAAAAGTGGACAAGTCAAAAGAAGAAGAAATTTATGAACATTTTAGCATACATCCTCTTCATTCAAAAGAAGTTATGGGAGACACTATTGATCTGTTTCAGATGAAGAAAGCAAAAGGAACTCCCGTGAGTGTATGGGAGAAGAGCTTGGAAGCTTGATGTTTTCCTCAGCTGTTTCCTACAGGAAAAGGTGGACGATACGATGAACGCCCAGAACAGATTCCAGCTTCTGAGTATCGGACTACAAGACTATATGCTGAAGATTCAAGATTTCGTCAAAGTATTCCTTATTTGTTTCATCTTTTATTTGAAAGTGACTTGTCTGCATTATCTTATGCAGTAAATCACATTTTAAAAAGTGGAGTACATCTACATAATGTGTCTGCTAAGGATTTTATGGAGAAAGTGCAGCACCGAGATGATCATTTGGAAACACAACTGATCAATCTGATGGCTTGTCAGCGTGGGACAAATGAATATTGGTACCGACGCCATGGAGAATTAAAATGCATGTTACGGAATCTAGGAACTCCTACATGGTTTGTAACCCTAGGCTGTGCCGAGTACGCTTGGGATGATTTATTGGATTTTCTACGAGAGGCAAATTCAAACATTAAAAACATTGAATACAAGACAGCAGGAGAACTGTGCTCATTGGATCCGGTTAATGTTTGCAGATATTTCAATCATAGATTTGAGGCTATGATGTCCTTCATCTGCAATAAAAAAAATCCACCTCTTGGAGAAGTAGTGGATTTCTTTTGGAGAAAAGAGTACCAAGCAAGAGATGCTCCTCATATTCATATGCTGTTGTGGATCAAGGATGCCCCAAACTTTGGAACAGATGCTAATGAAGCAGTGTTATCTTTCATTGAAGAATATGCAACATGTGCTATACCTAATAGCACAGAAGAGAAAAAGTTAAAAGAACAAGTTTAACGTTTCCAAAGTCATCGGTGTGGAAAATACTGTCGACGGAAGTACAAGACCAAAGATAAATTCTACACAAAGTGTCGATTTGGATTTCCTAGACCTGTTCTTTCTAAAGGAAGAGTCAACAGTTTTATGTCAGCTGTGAGACATACTATAACCAGAAAATCTCCCAAAAATACATACAACCTAAGAAGAAAAGAAGAGTCAAAATTAATAAATGACTACAACCCAGTCATTTTAACAATGTGGAATGCTAACATGGATATTCAGTATGTGGCACACAATTCTATTGCTGTTGCTCGGTATGTCACATCTTACATCACTAAATCTGAGAAAACAGAATTGAAGGAAATGTGGGAAGAGATTTCTCACGAGAAGACTGTCAGTAAGAAGCTGTACAGTTTCAGTTTAAAGATGTTATCGCATCGAGAAATTGGATCCTACGAATGCTCAGATAGGTTATCATCTGCAAGTCTTTACTCGAAATCCAGAAGAATAATTTGGGTCAGTTTAGGCCTTGAAGGAATGCGAAATCGGGTACTGAAATCTGTTGGAGAAATTGAATATTTGGCTGAGAATGACCCAGAAAGTACAGATATTTTGAAAACAAACATGTTGGACACATATTACCCAAAAAGAAGTCATCATCTTGAGAACATGTGTCTCTATGAAGTGCTGCAGAACTACATTTTTTCACGGAAAGCCACAGAAGACATCAACAATGGAAAATATAAAGTCATTGGTGAGGAAGGATGTTTGGTGAAGCAAACAAAAGGAAGTTTGATAAATCACAGGAAGCTGAGTTGCGACACTACTGACAAAAAGGAACTTTACTACTTGGCTCTTTTACAGCTGTTTAAACCATGGCGTTCAGAGGACGAACTACTGGGAGAATTTCAAAGCTATGAAGATTCTTTTAATGCTAGCAAAGATAGCATAGAATGCAGTACTTTCACAACTTATGTCCAAATGTTAAATGAAGAAAAGGAACAGGAAGCAAAAATTGCAGCTGAAGTAGCTAGAGACAGTTCTCAAGACAGCCAAAGTTCAGGAAAACTTAGTCAAGATCCCCTAGGGCAACCAATCATAGAAAATGAAGCTGCAGTAGCCATGACTGAAGTTAAAACGGCTATGAATCAAGCACAGGAAGATTCAATCGACTTACTAAATCTGGAGCAACAACTGAATGAAGAACAAAAACAAATTTATGAAGAAGTCACCAAAAAAATTGATCATGGATTACTACATGAAAAAAACAGTGCTCATGCACATCATTTGAACCAATCAGGATGTATGTGAGCGGACAAGCTGGAACTGGTAAAAGTTTTTTAATAAAAGTCATCAGAAGCTACCTACAGCAAAAAAACAGCTTCAAATTTGTCTTGTGTGGTAACTGCTCCAACTGGGTTAGCAGCCTATAACATAAAAGGAATTACCTTACATCGCTTGCTAATGTTACCAGTGGAGCATGAGAACAAAATAGAATACCACAAGCTAACTGGAGAAGCATGCTTCGAAGTTTCAAGAGTGTTGAAGAAGATGCAAGTTCTCAATATTGATGAGGTGAGCATGGTTTCAAACGTAATGCTTGCCTTTGTGCATTTAAGAATGCAACAAATTCTTAAGAGAGACTATGACGTGTTTTTTGGAGGTAAACACGTCATAGTTTTTGGAGATCTTTTACAGCTCACTCCAGTTAAAGGACAACCAGTGTTTAATACTGTGACACATGAAGACACGAAGAAGTCATTAGGAAGCATTGGTAATGCGAATATTTGGTCGTTCTTTGAGTACAAAGAACTCACTACCAATATGAGACAAGCAAACGACGAAGATTATGCAAGTATTCTGAAAGATATCAGAATTGGACTACTCACAGAAGTTGGCAAAAAAGCATTACAGAGTAGGATGCTACATAATTTATTTCCAAATGAAGAAATAGTTGCAGAGAAAATATACAAGAACATTGCTGAAAAAAATACTGTAATCTGCTTAATGCCAACACTACGTGAGTGCTCAATATTCAATGAGGAACTTTTGAAATTGGAAAAGGAAGAGATTAAGAAAATGGAAGCAGAGGACAAAATTCAGCATGAAAGAATTACTTTTTCATTAACACGCAAACTGAAAAATAAATTGAATTCACTAGAGAAGAACATTTCCAAAACAGCTGGATTAGAAAAAAATCTATATGTTTGCATGAATTGTCGAGTGATTTTAAGGAGAAATTTGGATGTAGAAAAAGGTTTAGTGAATGGAGCTATGGGAAGAGTTGTGGGTTTTATTAATTATCAGAAAAAAGATGGAATTGAATGTTTAAAAATAAAATTTGATCAGATAGAAGAAGTTAAAGACATTTGTCGTTGTTCAGTTCGTTTCATGCTTGTGAAAGACTTATATGTGCATAGAAAGCAGTTTCCATTTTCTCTAGCATATGCTGTAACTATTCACAAGTCTCAAGGATTGACTGTAGATAGTGCTTTTGTAAACATTGGTTCTACTGTGTTCAAAGAAGGTATGGCATATGTTGCTCTGTCACGAGTAAAAACATTATCTGGTTTATTTATGATAGACTTTGATGACTCAAAAGTTAGTGCTGATACAAACTGTGTAAAGGAGTATAATAGATTAAGAAGAACCTATGCTCCTCATTTAGGACAGTATCCTGTGATTGAAAAACATGTTGTCTCTCGGAAAAGGAGATTTGAAAATATCTGTAATGTGGATGAACAGAAAAAAAAAAAAAGGACAGTGATGTGATAGCAAGGAAAAAGAAAAAGGACAGTGTTGAAGAGGTTGTTGGTTGCCATTTTGAAAATAGCTCTGGTGTCAACTGCTATGCAAATGTAGTGCTGAATGTTGTATTTTATCTTGAAAAGTTGCTAGAACAGATAATAGTAAATCATGGAAAAAGATTGTGTTCTCTGCTGAGTCTCCTTTATGAGAAGCTGAGTACTGATAATCCTAACATAGAAAGTGCTTCTGATGTTAGAAATCTTTTAGATGTATGTTGTGGATCTACACAGTTTAAAGAAAATGTCCAGTAAGATGCACAGGAATTCTTAATATATATTTTGAGCGTACTTGAAGATGAAGGAGTAGAAGTAGAAAACTTATTTGGTGTCTCTTACAAATGAGAACATTGCTGTGAAAACTGTATGAACACATGTAGTAGTAATGTTGATTCAGAAAGGTTCATATTTTTACCATTACCACAAAGTAAATCAGTGACTTTTAGTAAATTAGTTAAAGATGCCAATCACAACATGGAATGTTCTGAATGTAAATCTGACATGTTTTCCACGTTATTTTTAAAGAAATATGGTCAGTATGTAATTTTAATGATGCAACGTTGTAGAGCTGATGGTTCAAAATTGGATACTTTAATAAAGAATATAAGCACAAACATGAGGGTAGAGGCTAATTGAATCCACACCCAGCAGTATACACTGAATCAGATACATTGTCAATTGTTAACTTATCCTCAAGAATACTGTCATCTCAGGAAGAATTTGTCTTGAGTAAAGGACTAAACTACTGTCCCACTAGTAAATGTGATTTTGTAAACCTACACACTGATCTATTTAAATTCTTGCGCAAAGTAAAAATTAAAAAGTATTTTGAAGATCACCCAGTTGTCCCTTGTGCTCCTTTAGCAGCAACTAATGATATGTCTACACCATTCATACCATCTATAGCTGATTTACATACTACACATATTCTTGCTACTCTGTATGATGAGGAGGAGGTTGGAGATGTTAGACAGCTGGCCGATCACCTCAACATTGTACAGGATTATTCCACGGACAGTGGCTTACATTGCAGCTCGAAATTCATTCCTCCGCAGATGAGGAACTCTGCCATTGATGATTTTTACAAGAGTGTAACAAAAGATCTCTATGAACTGGAAGATTCCTATTACACTAAACGTAGATGTCTCCATCCTAATAATCTCAGTAAAACCGAGCATGAGACATTACAATCCTTAAAAAATGACCAGGAATTGGTCATAAAAGAGGCAGACAAAGGCGGTAACATCGTCCTTATGAATCGAACGGATTATCTTCGAGAAATAGAGAGACAGTTGAATGATGTCAACTGTTATGACAAGCTCAAAATGAATCCTCTATCTAGAATAGAAGGAAATATTAATGCACATCTATGGGACTGGCATGAATCGAGCCTTTTGACGGACAAAGAATACCAATTTTTACAGGCACATCATTCTCGGTCACCATGTATTTATGTTCTACCTAAAATCCACAAAGGGGGCCTGTTTCCACCTGGGCGCCCCATCATCAGTGGAAATGGAGGGCCAACGGAAAACATCGCCAAATATGTCGATAGCTTCCTTCAGCCTATTGTAAAGAATCTCCCGTCCTATCTTAGGGATAGCTCTGACCTCTTATGCAAACTTGAGGATTTTAAATGGGATCAAGAAAATCTATTTTTTGTTACTATGGATGTGGAAAGTCTCTACACCTGTATTCACATGAAGGAAGGAATGAGGGCTTTAAAACATTTTCTTTTTAGAAGGGGGGCGCAACACTTGGAACACACGGACATGCTACTTAACATGGCGGAGATTATTCTAACACAAAATGCTTTTCTGCATAATGGTGAGTGGTTCTTACAACGACGCGGTACTGCGATGGGCTCCAGATTTGCTCCATCTTATGCGAACCTTTTTATGGGTCTGTATGAGGTGGAGCACGTCTGGGGTCCAGGAGCACAAGCCTGGGTTAACAACGTGATCTTCTATGCACGATACATAGATGATATCATCATGATATGGCATGGCACAACTAAACAACTCAATGAATATCACTGCTACTTGAACACCAACAATTTCAATGTAAAACTCACCATACAGTACTCTGAAACCAACATAGAGTTCCTGGACTTGAGATTGTTTACTGTAAATCGCAACATACATAGTGATATGTACAGGAAAAAGACTGCTTGCAACAGTTATCTGCATGCCACTAGTGCACACCCACGCTCTACCATAGAAGCGATTCCATTTGGAGAAATGGTTCGCGCTAGACGAAATTGCAGTCTAGAATCTGACTTTAAAACTAACATCAAGAAAATCAAAAGTAGATTCACACAGAGAGGCTATAATCAAGCATGTCTGAACAAGGCCGAGAAAAGGGCCACGTCCCTCAAGAGGAAAGAGCTACTAACTACTAAAAGAAAGAAAAAAACTGATAAAGAAAGCGGTGAATTTGGGTTATACTTTATCACAGAATATAATGCCCTTAATAACCATGTATATAACATCTTAAAGAAAAATTGGCATTATCTCTCAAAGGATGGCTCGATAAGTATGCTAACATCAAAAAAACCCAAAGTAATATACCGTAGAAGTAAGACATTTAAGGAGGTACTTAGCCCGAGTTATATCAGGGACTCTCCTGCTTTGAGGCCCACATGGTTACCAGACAAACCACCCGGATTCTACACCTGTGGTAACTGCTGTATATGCCAATTCGGTATTAATAAGAACAAAAAATTCAGCAATGGTTCGAGGGAATATACCACAAATTGTTTTATTAATTGTAACACGGAATTCACGATATACATGATTGTATGTGCATGTCAAAAGAAATACGTTGGTAGCAGCATACGCAGTTTAAAGCTGCGCATACAAGAACATGCCAGAGCCATAAAAAATGGGAATGATAAATACCCTGTCTCTGTGCACATACAAATTGAACATCCTAGTGAAAAGAATTTCAAATTTTATGGCATCGATCATGTTAGAATGCCAGAACGAGGGGGCAATAGAGAGCTGATATTGAGACAGCGAGAGGCGTCATGGATATGCCGTCTCAGGACCGTACAGTTTGGTCTTAATGCCAATGATGAAATGCATTATTTCCTGTAACTACCTAGGAATGATCGTTAACCATATAGGAGCTATGGACATGTCTATAATTCTGTCCGTTCAGCTGATAATCTAATTAAACTGTCAATGTAGTCAAGGATGGACTTGGCAATTAGTCACATAATCGAACATCTCAGTTGGCATATCATATTATTGGACAAGGCTTAGAAACTACATAATAATTTGGAAAATACATCTTCAATTGATATTGGACATATATAGGGATCACACACAGACATATCATGTGGAAATCATGATATGGTTTCCGTTTCTAGCCTTGTTACAATCATAATATCAGCATAACTAACGATTAGTTAGGTTAGTTGCCACACAACTGTAATTTTTGTGCAATTATTACATAATTGACAATGTTATGAAAAGCTGATGGGCCATTCAATGGTGGCCGACATAGTTGTTAAATTTGGCTTGGCATATGCACAGTACATTATATGGATGTCATCATGTGAAATATATTATGAATTATACAATATAATTTCGGTTCAAATTGCACTGTTGTCATTTTCAGTCTGGGAATCATTACCAATAGATAATAGTGACATGGAAAGCTTTTTCGGCCACTCAAAGATGGCCGCCTAATTGGTAAATGTCGCGATAATGTTTAGCATGTTGTAATTGATGGACACAACTTTGCATAATATTGATCTAATTCGAACAGCTAATATTGTATTTATCATTCCGAGGCGTGTAATTACCTCAAACCATAAAGAATGATGAGTCTTTGATCGTATACTTTTAGGTTACAAAATTTACATCGCGGCACAAGATATGAGTAACCATGCTCGCTAGTAATCTGATTGTGAAAGAATTCATTGCACATCTGATATCACATTGATATAACAATGTTATCATTTTTCGTTGCCCATAAAATATGACACAGATAGATATTGATATATAAGAACACTTGGCCACTCTAAGATGGCCGCCACGTTATCCCGTTACGATGTCTGCTGACTATACCGGTGCATCCAATTAGACACATGATTTTGACACTTCCGGGGGCGGCACTATAAGAAACCGCGAAATATACTCGTACGGTTTCGCCGCTACTACGATGTGAACACGCTGGTTATCAGTTGACTAGAAGTAAGTGATTTAAAGAATTAGCTGTAGGAACTCGCATACCATAAAGGTCTTTAATGCGAACGTACGGAAGGGAGAAGTACGCTGTCACCCGGAACCGTGTTTAAGATGGGTTCGGGGTGGGTATAGAGCTGGTAGTAAATGGGTTGATGAACTCTACGGTGTAGGATAAGTAAAGAGTGATACTATGAGCTATAAATATCTTTACCATTAGATTGGACCATATTAACAATTGTGAAACAAAGTCTAGTAATTTAAAAACCTCAACGATATTTCAGAGGTTTGCCATAAGATTGAATTGAAATCGGCAATCCATGTATATGCATTAACGGCGCATAAATGGATAAAGGGCGGTCCTATGAGTCAAATATGTCGTTATCTCTGATTATCATATTCAGAATCACTCATTCAGAATACAATAGTGAATATTAATGGACATTGTCAGAACTGAGTAGTTCTCTGAAGATAAATATAATGAATGTGCTCTATGTAACTGGTCCAGATTATATATCATATCGTATTTGTGTTGATGTCAGGATGTTAGAGCTCGTATGAGCTAAATAGAGGTGAAATCACATAAATAATATTAATCTGTAATACAATATATGGTATATAAAGTGAAAATGACAACCAATTTTTGAATAATTGAAGGAACAGTAGTAACTGCTCGTTTATACTCTAGTTCAGTTATGGCGTTTGGTTATTAGAAATATCATGGCACATATTATGACTGCATGTATATACATGTAAGAAAATCTTTCTTCTAGAATAACATGTGACCTTGAGAAGTATTCATCGCAGAACTCCATATCATAGGAATTCGCCATCACATAAGGAGCATATTCAATATATACATGAGGTATGCAAGATATATAAATGTTATGTACATGAACTAATATATAGCGATGACTCGTGTAGTTGGTAAAACTGTAGGAATATGAACCGGTTATAATGGGAAACGTTCAACTGACAATGTTTACATACAATGGGATTTCCTCTTTGTAACTTATCCTACATTACGGGATAAACCAGAACAGTCCTTATATAATCAAAACAACATGCATGCCTCTCATGACTATATCTTTGATGGTTCAATAATATTGACTAAACGATTGTGCTGAACTTTGTTGGAATGATGTAATGTACAGATGCCTATGGAGAGCCATACATACAACTGTAGTGAATATCGTGACGAATATATGATGCAAGATATATATGATGCATTGAGAATAAGGTTTTTTTCTATCGTAGTATACCTAGGCCTTCTTGTCTGATTGTCAGCAAATGAATTGAATTGTTAGTGGTGCTTTGACTTGGGACTTTTAATGAAATAGTTTATATATTTTTATAATATGTTTGGAAGAATTATTATAAATGAGAGATCTGAGATTGTTTTTATATATATTTTTTATATATGTTTTTTTGGTAGCCCTGAAGAAGTCTCGTGTGAGACGAAACGCGTTGGCTACAGTTATGTGAATATATGAATTACAAGACATCTGCGATCAAGATAAATAAAGAAGAAAATCTCTACAATTTGTGTCACATGCTCTGATTACATGAGAAGTGTATAGTGTATAGTGCTGAACCACTTGTGTCTACTTTAATAAAGAAGTTTATAGGACAACAATTATCAATTTCTGGAAAAACGTTTGTTACAGTTGCAATAATTTTTCATGAAGGACCTACTGTAACTTCTGGACATTACACAGTTTATCTTAAATGTGAAAAAGGCTGGACACTGTGTAATGATTCCCAATTGATTTTCAAGCAACGTTTGCCTTATGATTTACCCAATTCTTACTTAATTTTTCTGAAACCTAAATTTTGAAAACTAAAAACTGCATCTGAAGAAAGCATTTTTGTAATTTTAAAGGATTATAATTGAAGATATCACTTAAAAAGGATTTTGAAATTACTATTTGGCCTAAAGGAAAAGTAATAAAAACAATTGTGGACTCCTTTGACAGAAATTATTTTTGCATGTGTGCTTTTGCGACAAGGTTTAAAGACGGTTTATCTAGAAATTTTTTATTCATCTAGAAAAGTACTTGTAATATATATGTAATATTTCTAACAAGGTATATTTTAGTGAGGATAGTTTTTGGGCTTTTTTTAAACAATCTTTTAGATTGTTTTTTTTTTGCCCGCTGTTAAATGATGAATACAATTGTTTTCACTATTTTAAGTGAAAATTAAAAAAATCTGAAAACAGCAAAAAAAGGGCAAAAAATTGCTTTGTAAAATATGTAAAAACATGTAATGCTTTTTGAAATGTATGATTGAATATTAATACTTTTTTCTTTTTTTGCAGAACTAGAAATAAAAAATAAAAAACGAAATTCTGTTCCCTTGCAAAATACAAAAAATTTATTTTTTCCAAATAAGTTATTTTTTTTAAAAATAAGTGAAAAATATTTGTATTTCTCAATCCTCCCTTTTCATGCTTCCATTTCTTCACCTCTCTTTGTACTTTAAATTTAAAAAAAAAAAAAAAAATTTTTTAAAAAACATCCTAGGGTGCGTGCACCCAAAAATAAATAAATAAATAAATAAACCCCCCCAAAATTTTTGGGGGTTTAGTTTTTAAGTGGCTCTTAAAAGAGCCCTTGAGTTAATGGAGGGAAACAGGAAGAGAAAAACGAAAAAAAAGAAAAAACATCTATGGCCTACTGCACTCATGCGCATCAAATTTTCTCTGAATGAGATCAAGACTGGTCTCACCCACAGAAATAAGTCGACCGCAATCAGTGCAGCGTGTGGACAACCTCGCCAAACAAGGTGGTCCAAAAAGAGGTGTGGAAGAAGGCAAAGGCACCACTGCAGAAGAAGTGCTCGCCTGAGCTGCCGAAGATGTGCTCAGCTGAGCTGCTGCAGATGTCGTCGGATGAGCAGCTGGAGGGTTTGCTCCAGAAGCTCGACGAAAAGATACTGGATGCATTGCCTCAACATGCCTCGTTATTGTGTGTATGCTAAAAGAATATTTCTTGTTAGCATTCCCACGTGATAAGACTTTTTGACACAATGTACAAGTAACTTTCGGTGCATTTACCTTTTTTTGTCCTTCTGGGAAAGTTAAAAAACTGCCATATAAAGCTGTCTTTCTGCTTCCTGTTCCTCTGCCTCTCAAGAGTGTCCTGCTCAGTGTCTGAAGATGGTTGCTGTTCAGCCATTGTCTCTCAACAACAGAATAGCTCCTTCTCCTGTGGAAATGTGGATTTTCCTGATCAGTTATGTCCCCTATCTTAGACCCCAACGGTTCCATGTATATGTTACAAGTACATGTATGTTCCCTCCAGTTCCAGTTATGAAGACGCAAATACATGTGCGTCCACCGTCAACACGTCCTCTCTCAGATCCGCCATGAATGGGCCGGATATTCGATTCCTAAGTACAAAAGGCCACCGACTTTATATGGCTCAGTTACTCCATTTTGCAGTTCAGGCGAGTAGGCCCTGAATGCTACCATCAAGCCTTTCCCTGCTTTCTACCTCTGACAGCTCCAGTCTGAGCTCGCATCTGTATCCATGAACTTTGTCCCACTCCCTGCGCGGCTAACGGTGCCTGACTCGGCCCGTCTGCTTGCCTGCCAAAAACTGTATTTCACCTTCAAGATTATCTGCTCCGCTCCTCATCCGATGCATTCCCGTCTAGTAGTTTAAGTAAACATTTCTTCCAGCTACTGAGCAAAGGGCCCGGCTTCTCTGTCTTCATGCAAGTAATTCATGGCCCTGTTACCATGGAAGATTTCTGCCCCTCGCATCTCATGTAGACACTTAGACGCTTGTGCACGCACTCACAGTCAGTATAGAATAGATTTTGTCCGAGAGCCCTTCCCTTGTGGATAACATAGTTCTTTAAACATAGGATGTTAGATATGATTTGGGATTAGGTTGACTTGACCCCCCAGACTTTTTGTCTCCACATGTAGAGCTAAATGTCAAGTCCCCTTCACCCCCTAGTTGCACGTCAATCACACGTCATGCTGCTGCGCGCGCATCTCTGCCAAGTATTTCTGCTGACATTGTGAAATTCTTTTATGGAACCACCCATTGTGACATCATACTTAATGACGTTTTTCTGTTACGCCCAGTTACACCTCTTTTAGTTACGCATGTATGGTTTTATCTCTGTTATCAATTGTTACGCCTCCTGCATCTGTTTCACTGTAATGCCTTTTCTATAAAAACGATTACTTGTCAATAATGTATTGCTCTTCACTTCCTGAACCTCCGTGGTGATGGAATCTGAAGTCCACAATTCGAATTGTCCATTGGAATAAAGCCCATTCCGAACCTCTAATACCACGGATTCTGCCTCTTATTTTACTGAGCTATTTTTAATAACTTTCCGTATCAAATTAAGTACCGGTAATTAAATTATTTACCACATGATTGGCGCCCGAACAGGGACACTTTCTCATCTCACGCGCCGGAGGTGCGTTGCAGGCCCGGTCTCCTACCACAGCTGGACGGACAACAACGCGTACCAGCAGGATTTCCTGTATCTCCCTCCGGTCAAGCGGGGGCGACTGAGGCTGCGATCAACACCCAGACGAGGCGGTGAGAAGTGCGAAGTATCCCGACCAGAGCCTAGCTGAGAGAGCAAGATCCGAGGTATACAGAGTCCCACCAAGTCCCGAAGTTCCGAAGTTCCGAGTCGAGTCCAGTCCGGTCCAGTTCAGTTCAGTTCCGTTCCGAGGCCTTCTGTTCCGAGCTACCCGGTGAGTACCATTGCCGGGGAGGCGTTCTGACGTGCACATAGGTTGTGCCGGTCAAGACGGGTTTGGGTACACAAATCCGGTCTGCACTGTTTCAGCAGTGTATCTGTACTGTTTAGCAGTATATCTAGTATGTCAAGTATGCTAAGTAACTAGTTCCCTAATGGCCATCGTTATTGTTCGTTAACTGTTAAACGCTAAATGTTAAATGTTTAAATGTTTAGATACGTCCTGCATATTGTGGTGTGAATGATTGTTCATTATTGTGTTTTATTGTATTAAGTGTGTTCAAAAATCAGGTATCAGATCAGTTCTCAATATGCCGCTCTTTTCGAAATTAAGACAGATCACAACTAGAAAAGGGGTACTCGAAGAAGCTGTTCCCATTCCTCCTAGGGACACTCCAGGGTACTTCATGTATCACAAACATGGCTTAGACGCCATATTATTTCTTGATTTATGGGTAGACTACACCAAGGAATTACCAGAAAATCAGAGGTGGCCCGCAGCTGGGACCTGGGATGCAGAGTGCATCATGAAAGTAGAGGAAGAGTTATGGAAAAGGAAAGCTAGACAGTCACAGAAGGACGCCGTCGAGTTATGGCGTAAAGAATCCCATAGACGTACAGAAAAAGCACTCAGACAGGAAGAGAAAAGTAAGGAGAATTCAAATAAAGTCCGAGAAAATCTATTAATTGAAGAAGGTACACGAGTAAAATCAGAACAAGTAGATAGACAAAGAAATGCCCTTATGAATGGTATGTATCCTACTCCGGAGATACCAAAAGACTTGCCACCCCCATTGTTTCCAATAAAAGTACACCCAAAAGGGCATCCCAGAACCGCAGAAGATGTTTTCCTTTCCTCATATTTAGATGACGCAGCTCCCGAGTATGCTAACCCCGCACCACATAGACCGTCTGCCGGGGGGGTTCAACGCCAAGACCCTGTGTCCGTACCTCTGCAACAACAAATTCCGACACAAGTTCCGGCAAGCACATCTGTTTCTACATCTGTTCCTATAGCCGTTTCTACAGCAGTACCCCCACCTATGGTTGCTATATCACGTTCAACAAATCCTTTCGCGCCCAGAACCCCAGACGGGGCTACCGAAGGTGCAACAAACATCTTTTCCACGCCACCCAGAATAAATAAACTTACCTTTCAAGAATCAGCACATCAACGTACGCCCAAACTCGTAACTCCCCACATGCTTAAGGAACTTCTTGTAGATTGTAGATATGACCCTGTGCCCGGCAAAGAAGACGAAATGCTCCTGGCATCATTACGTCTCCGACGAGCTGCAATATATTTAGGGAAGCTACCAGGAATGACTACACATTTAGATAATATATATCATTTTGTCCAGTCAGGGCGAGATTCTGAAAGTATTAACAGAGCTATGGAGTATCAGAAAGTGGAAATACAGGGGGAACTGTTACGTTTCCTCATAAATTGTGTGATCAGAAATCAAGACCGGCCTGGGGTAAACCCGGAAGCAATGCAAATTCTTACCAAATGGAGCCAGAATATATCAGAGGGGAGACATGATAGACTATTATGTATAGTAGCCATGTGCCGAAAGATCCGCAAAGAAATAGAACGAATACACGAAGAAAGATTAGCGGTAGACCAGTTTGAACAAAACGAGGAGGAGGAAGAATTAGAAATGCCCGCAGGACAGTCAGAAACCATAGCCTATGTAGGTAGAGGA
Source organism: Triturus cristatus (assembly GCF_964204655.1). NCBI lineage: Eukaryota > Metazoa > Chordata > Amphibia > Caudata > Salamandridae > Triturus > Triturus cristatus. The sequence goes on along the minus strand of NC_140590.1, from coordinate 1,757,019,276 downwards.
AGATCTTGTAATAATACTAGATGCTTTACTGATTCGATACGTCCGATACGTCCAGATAATAACAGGAATTTCCAAACACCTATAATAAATATAAGGTCTCCCGAACATTCGTTCCAAGCCGCTGACAAATTACTCCGAGAACGAAGGGGTTATCATATACTCGATTCTATGGATGAACAAGAATTAGCCAGGTCAGCCGTTCACTGGGTTGACAGTCCCGGAAAATATGGTGATGATACACTAGCACACACGTTTTTGAACCTCACCCCAGATGAACAGCGCTTAGCTGGGATCTACATGATTCAACAACTCCTTATATTATATAAAAGCCAACACTCCGATCCTGGTCCCTTACCTGATATATTGACTGAATTACTCATGAATAGATGGAGAGGTTCAGGTACTGAGTTAATTAGAGAAATACTAGAATCCAGAAAGCAGTACATTCTTTTTGTATGCCCAGAACATGTCTCACTGCCCATCAAGGAAAGAACGACGTATTACATGGATAGACAGAATCCCTTACGAGAAGTACACCCAATAAAAGGTGATGACAATCAGTTTAAACGTGTATTTGTATATACGCCCATATCTAAAATAGAATTGTTAGAAATGAAGAAAGTGGTACCCAGTCATGACAAAGATCCAGCGGGTTTCCACCGAGAAATTAAAGACATGTTGCTCATGGGAGAGTATACCTATCCCGAAATTATGAAAATATTAAAGGTATTAATGCCTGCTGGCATTTATGAAAAACTCAAGGAAAAAGATTGGGAGGTGGGAGACCAAAAGATAGATTGGACAGCATTAGAAAACGAAGTAAGAGCCCGAGGTCCAGGTTCAGGGCTTGGGGACAAGACTAAAATGTTACCAGGTTTACTAGTGCAGGTACTGCCACGTTTATTAACTACGAAAAAGGAAGACTGGGGTGCAATCTCAGCCTGTAAACAGAAGCAAGATGAAGACACTAGTGATTTCTATGCCCGATTCGAAAAATGTTTCGGTATAAATAGTGGCATAAAAGCAAGTAGCGAATCGTATCCACATCTGTTTGTGACAAAATTAGTTGAAAATTCCCTGCCCCAAGTTAAGAATAGAGTATTGAAATTTGAAAGTACCTGGCAAGGTAACACTCCGTCACAAATGTTACAAATGTTACAGTATCATCACAATAGAATTAGAGAGGAACAAGAACATGAACAAAGACGCATGAAAGACACGAAAATGAAAATGCTAGTCTCCCAGACAGTTCCAGCTGACGGTCATAAAAAGGGTATGACACAGTCCAGTGATTCAGCAGGTCCTGTGAAAGGGACATGCAACTATTGTAAACAGCCAGGTCATTACATACACGATTGTCCAGTCTTGAAACGTAATATCGCCACAGGTATTACAAAAGAAAGACCACGGCCACTTAGACAGGATCAGAACGAACAAGGAGCCCCGCAGCATGCACAGTCCATGCCAGCTCCGCAACAGTCCATGCAGTCTATGCCAGCTCCACCACCGCAGCCTATTGCTGCTACACAAACAACGACGCGACAAATGTACCAGACCGCACAGTATGACTATCCTGATTATCAACGATACGCATGAAGCAGCCTAGAGAGGGAAGTTGACTTACCCCTTATTGAGGTCCCTGTAGATCAAGAAGGACCTTATGTGCACAGTGAATTATTAGGCCAAGATAGAAAATTTTTACTTGATACAGGGGCAAGTCGAACAACCATAAAACGTAGTGAAGTTCCAGGGGCACCCCTCTCAGGCTCACAGAATATTTCCCTTGGTTTTTCAGGAAAACCTATTGTTAATGAAGTATCACAGCCTCTTCCACTTACGATTGGACCCTTGACACGAACCACAGATTTATTGCTTACTAAATCATGTCCAGAAAACCTGTTAGGTATAAAAACATTGAAAGCTCTAGGAGCTATAATATGCTGTTCTCCGGAAGGAGTACGATTGTTTTTACGTGATTTCAAAGGGCACTATGTGTCTCGAGACATGGATCACCGACTGCAGAATTTACCTATACATTTATGGGCACAAGGCCCTACAGATGTTGGTTGCATGAACATTACACCATATCGAGTCACACTAAAGGCAGGAGTGGTACTACCACGAATGCGACAATACAAGTTACCACCAGATGCTGTAGTGGCCTTACTGCAAATCATTGACGAGCATATTGCCCAAGGAGTGGTTGTGGAAACCGACTCCAATGTATGTAATTCCCCGATAATTCCGATTCTTAAACGAACTGATCCAAAGGCCCCGCCAGTATATCGATTAGTTATTGATCTACGCGAGCTAAACAAATGCATTGTGCCACAATTCCCTGTGGTTCCAGACATCTCGTCATTCTTGACAGCCATTGATTCCAAAGCAACGTTCTTTACTGTAATTGATCTCAAGAATGCTTTTTTCAGCGTCCCAATAGATCCGGAAAGCCAATACTTGTTCGGATTTAGTTTAAATGGACGAAGTTTTAAATTCACACGCGCACCTCAAGGATTTACAGAAAGCCCCAGCATCTATAGCCAAGCACTGAAACGAGAACTTGACAGTATCAACATGCCAGTTAACACTGCTCTGCTTCAATATGTCGATGATCTGCTGATCACCGCCCGAAGTGAACCTGAATGTGAAAAAGCATCACTGACGGTTTTACAATTTCTAGCCGAAAAGGGGCACAAGGTATCCCCTTCTAAGCTGCAATTTTGTGTCCAGCGAGTTGTTTACCTTGGACACTCGCTGTCCAAGGAGGGAAGGCAGCTTACACCTGATCGCATTCAGTTAATTGCTAACATGCCAATACCCAAGACACAAAAGGAGGTGCGGGCTTTTATAGGCCTCACTTCATATTGTAGGCAGTGGATCCCTCAATATGCATTTTTAGCAAAACCACTCATTCAGTTGACAACACAGGAGGCGGCCACATCGACTGTCCTCCCTTGGACTCAGGAACACACACAAGCCTTTGAAAGCTTAAAGACAGCTCTATGTCAAGCACCTGTTTTAGCGACACCATGTTACTATAAACATTTTACACTCTTTGTTACAGAACGCGAAGGTACTGCCTTGTCAGTACTCACTCAGGAACAAGCAGGATCACGCAAACCATGTGCCTATTTCTCTAGTACATTAGATCCCGTAGCCCAGGCTTTGCCTGCGTGCCTGAAATCAGTAGCAGCGACAGCTTTAGCAATCAGACAAAGCGATGCCATAGTGTTAGGACATCCATTGACAGTACAAGTACCACATGCAGTAGAGGTTCTTGTGAATCGAACGCAAACACAACACTTGACCATAGCAAGACTTACAGGTTATGAATTAACATTGTTTCAGCCACATATAGAAATCAGACGCTGTAATACATTGAATCCTGCCACACTTTTACCCGTAATCGGAACAGACCCACTAGCCCATGATTGTATTGAAGTTATTACTATCACGACGAAACCCAGACAAGACTTGACAGATGTCCCATTGTCAGATCCAGACCTGACGTTGTATGTAGATGGTTCATGTATGAGAACAAGTACAGGAGAGTTAGTGGCCGCGTATGCAGTCACAACAGACACTGAAGTCATCGAAACAAACTGTATAAACACCTTGTCAGCTCAAGCAGCAGAGCTCACTGCTCTGACACAAGCCTGTATTCAAGCTACAAATAAGAAAGTCAACATATACACTGATTCACGTTATGCATTCGGAGTCGTACATGACTTCGGCGTGCTGTGGCGAGAGAGAGGTTATTTAACTTCTCACGGTGCCCACATTCAGCACGGATCCCTCATTCATGCTCTGTTAGACGCAATTCATTTACCCACTGCTATATCGATTATGAAATGCAAAGCTCATACGAAAGTTACTGATATCATTTCTCAAGGCAATGATCTAGCTGACAGAACAGCTAAACAGACTGCTCAAACTCACACATCTGACATGACAAAGACAATAGCTCCGACACCGACACATTGCATGACAGTCAAGGATCCCGCTCTTGACGTAGTTGACATACAGACACATGCTACACCAGATGAAATAAAGAAATGGACTGAATTAGGAGGGATTCAAACAGATCAAGGATGGATGACGAAGGAAAAATCTGTATGGTTTCTTCCTGACTCTATGGTCCAAGTTATCATTAACACGACACATAGTCCAGCGCATCTAGGAGAGAAAGCTATGCTAGACAGCATTCAACACATTTGGTTCAACAAACATTTACGAGCAGCTGCTAAACAAAAAGTTCGTACCTGTATGATATGTTGTCAGTTTAACCCAGGAAAAAGCATTCCCGTAGAACAGGGTGGATTTCAGCCTCCTGATCACCCTTTTGAAGTCCTCCAGATGGATTACATCCAGATGGAACGATGTCGAGGATTCAAATATGTTCTTGTAGTTGTCTGTGCTCTTTCCCGTTGGACCGAAGCCTACCCAGTTTCAGATTACACTGCCCCGACTACTGCCAAACAGTTAGTTCGAGAATTCTTCCCACGGTACGGTTTACCACGTGTTGTCTACTCAGATAACGGCCAGCCGTTCTCATCCGAACTGATGAAACATGTTTCACTTTTGTTGGGCTATCAGTGGAAGTTTCACTGTGTCCGACACCCCGAGGCAGCAGGTCTCGTGGAACGACATAATCAAACTCTGAAAATTAGATTGTCAAAAATATGTAGAGAGAAAGGTGTTGATTGGGTAGTAGCCTTACCAGTTGCACTCTTTTACATGAGAATGGTAGCGCATTCTCGAACAGGGCTATCCCCTTATGAGGTGATCTTTGGAAGACCACCGAATATGTGGGGAACGCCTATACCCCGTAAAATAACTGATGTTGACTGTAATATGCTGACAGATTACTTGGCTTCCTTGATGTCTGCACTACAATCTTGTCGTTCACAGGTAGCTGCAGCCTTTCCTGACAACACCGAGGTGAAACCCCATGACGTAGTTCCCGGGGATCTGGTGTTAGTGAGAAATTTTGATCGGAAGACTCAGCTGGACCCTAGGTGGAAATCGCCTCAACTAGTACTGCTTACCACGAGGACAGCCGTGAAGATCGAAGGTCGCAAGGGCTGGTTGCATTCAAGTCATATCAAGAAATTTCATGGACTACCGTCAGATGTAAACGTCACACCTTGTGTGTCTTCACCCATTGACTCAAAGCTCCCTTTGGTTGAACCAAGTAGCAAGGGACTATACAAATCAAAATTACGGTCTAATAAGTCAGACAATTTGATTGTTTAAGTCCTCTCCAAGGTGAATCGGTTGAATTTGTCTCTGACATGTATCCCCTAGACCTGAATAGAGAAAGAAACAGAAAATTACAGTTGAAAAAACATGCGTACTGTAAATCACTGCGTAGTCATTGCACAGTGACGTTATTAATTTTGTTTTTCTTAAGTCTTGTAATAATTGCTGCAAGTATATTGTTGCACATATATTATCCTATTTCTAAACATGTTTACAATGTTACTGCTGAACATTCTTTTAGTGACTTACCCCCGCATGAGTTGTCGTATAGATTTGCGCTGCGCAATAACACTTTTATTAGTATGTTACATCATTCCCATCAGACTAGTAATGCTACAAATTGTTGGATATGTGGCCGACTCCCTCCCTATCAGAACTATAAGGGAATTCTGCCCCTCTTTCCATATCCGTTTACACACAATGGCTCCTGTGGAGCATGGTTTAGTTTAATCAATTCCTTAGATTCAAACTCAGCAGTTTATCAAGACAATTGGGTATGGGGAAACCTGAACCTAGTTCTACTCAAAGTCTGCTACCCTGACAAGGAGGGTCATCCCAAAAGAACAGGAACTGATCTAGAAAATGAAGTATATGGATTAGGGAATTTTACGCTTAATCTCATGATCCTGAATGTTGAATCCGAAGCTGCACCAAGCTTGCCCGCTATGTCAGTATTTTCAGTTAAAGGTGAATTATGTGTAAGAAAGAATGGTTCAATACATATGGGCCATAGTAAATGCACCACTGTGATAGAATTTAGCGATCAAGGCAAATCTACATTTAGAGCTTCTCGCCATTCCTACTTCGTATGTGGTCAGACTGCATATATACGTCTGCCTCTAGATTGGGATGGTACCTGTTACATTGCATTCCTCTTGCCACCTGTTTTTCTAGCCCCTCCTGATTATCACAGAAATACTCATTTAGTACATAGTAGAGAACGGAGAGATCTCCCAATTGTCGATTACACTGAGACGGCATGGGAAAAGTATACAGATTTTAATAAAGGCCTCTTTCCCTATATAGGTACAGTTACCAATAGTAAGCTGATACGTAGATTAACTAGGACTCTTGAAGCCGTAGTGAATGAAACTATTTCCGCCTTAGGCAACTTGACAGAGGAGCAGTCTGCGATGAGGATTGTTGTTCTTCAAAATCGTCTTGTCCTTGACGTCATCCTGGCTGATAGGGGCGGAGCTTGTAGGGTCATCGGATCAAGCTGCTGCGTATTCATACCAGAAAATTCGCCATCTGTATATAAAGCTATAACTCGCCTTCATAAGATCGTAAACCAGATACATCAGAATCCAGGCACTTGGACTTGGTCCGGGTGGTTTTGGAGCGTATTGTCAGCCTGGGGATGGAGGGTTCTATCCTTCCTAGGTATTGGCTTTCTCATACTATTCAGTTGCTGCTTATGCCTGCAATGTGGACCAGCGATTTGTGGTCTGTGTGCCACATCGTGTATTCCACATCAAGGTTTTCACTCAAGATCCCGAAAGAAAAAAGAAGAACAAATGATGCTATATGAACAGATCGATGGATTAATGAAGATTGATATCTCCTAAGGGACAAGTAGGGGACAAGGAGGGAATGTGGAAATGTGGATTTTCCTGATCAGTTATGTCCCCTATCTTAGACCCCAACGGTTCCATGTATATGTTACAAGTACATGTATGTTCCCTCCAGTTCCAGTTATGAAGACGCAAATACATGTGCGTCCACCGTCAACACGTCCTCTCTCAGATCCGCCATGAATGGGCCGGATATTCGATTCCTAAGTACAAAAGGCCACCGACTTTATATGGCTCAGTTACTCCATTTTGCAGTTCAGGCGAGTAGGCCCTGAATGCTACCATCAAGCCTTTCCCTGCTTTCTACCTCTGACAGCTCCAGTCTGAGCTCGCATCTGTATCCATGAACTTTGTCCCACTCCCTGCGTGGCTAACGGTGCCTGACTCGGCCCGTCTGCTTGCCTGCCAAAAACTGTATTTCACCTTCAAGATTATCTGCTCCGCTCCTCATCCGATGCATTCCCGTCTAGTAGTTTAAGTAAACATTTCTTCCAGCTACTGAGCAAAGGGCCCGGCTTCTCTGTCTTCATGCAAGTAATTCATGGCCCTGTTACCATGGAAGATTTCTGCCCCTCGCATCTCATGTAGACACTTAGACGCTTGTGCACGCACTCACAGTCAGTATAGAATAGATTTTGTCCGAGAGCCCTTCCCTTGTGGATAACATAGTTCTTTAAACATAGGATGTTAGATATGATTTGGGATTAGGTTGACTTGACCCCCCAGACTTTTTGTCTCCACATGTAGAGCTAAATGTCAAGTCCCCTTCACCCCCTAGTTGCACGTCAATCACACGTCATGCTGCTGCGCGCGCATCTCTGCCAAGTATTTCTGCTGACATTGTGAAATTCTTTTATGGAACCACCCATTGTGACATCATACTTAATGACGTTTTTCTGTTACGCCCAGTTACACCTCTTTTAGTTACGCATGTATGGTTTTATCTCTGTTATCAATTGTTACGCCTCCTGCATCTGTTTCACTGTAATGCCTTTTCTATAAAAACGATTACTTGTCAATAATGTATTGCTCTTCACTTCCTGAACCTCCGTGGTGATGGAATCTGAAGTCCACAATTCGAATTGTCCATTGGAATAAAGCCCATTCCGAACCTCTAATACCACGGATTCTGCCTCTTATTTTACTGAGCTATTTTTAATAACTTTCCGTATCAAATTAAGTACCGGTAATTAAATTATTTACCACACTCCAAAGGAATCAGAACTAATAATGAGGGGAGTAGGTGTGGTTTGGGAAGAATCTGGAACTGAAAGTACTTCAAACCAATCAAAAGTGATGATTCATGATCACATGACTTGCCATGAGGGGATTGGGTGTGGTGTTGAAACAATCAGAAACTGAAAGTAATGATAACCAATTAGAAGTGTTGTTTTATTAAGCATATAACCCGAGGTGCGCGCACTGCGCAAGCTCCGAGCGCGCACCTTGTGATTACGCATGCGCGAACGCTTAGGAGCGCATGTGCATACGTCATATGCGCGTACGTAACGCGCATACGTTGCACACGCGTATACGCGAACGTTAATGCGCATAATTTAAGCGTATGCGGAAGTGAACCGCGTGGAGCGCGTACGACGCACGCACGCATGCGTACGTACGTACGCATACGTACTGGGTGCGCGCTCTCAGCGCGCACTATAAAGTATGTATGCGTACGTAAATAACGTACGACGGTATTCATAAAAAACTTACGGAAACGTACTAGGTGCGCGCTCAGAGCACGCACCCCAAGAATTTATATAAAAAAAAAAAGTGGAGAAAAATTAATTGAAAAAATTAAATAAACTGTTCAACTTTTTCCTAATTGAAAGTTAAGAAAAAAGCAAAAACAAATTAAAGGATTCAGATAATATATAAATGAATACATAGTAATTTTTTTAAAAAAATAAAAAATATATATATAATTTAATAATTCAAAAATTAGCATTTAAAAAACCGTACAAATTCACTGAAAAACCATAGGTTTCACACACGTTATAGTTAGGAATTAGCATTTAAAAAACCTTGCAAATTCACTGAAAAAACCATAGGTTTCACACACGTTATAGTTAGCTGGACATTTCTCTCATACAAAACCTATGAAATTCCCCCGTTATAGTTAGTACAGCTAACTATAACTCGCGCGACCGCAATCCACTGCTGATGACGTCACATATTACATCACTCATGACATGGTCACTGACATCACTCATGACATCACTGATGACATCTCAAATGACATCACTGACGATGTCACTGTTCAAGACATCAATGTGATAAATTACCACATCTTCTCACACCCTTATAAAACCATTCATATACCAACTGAAAATTACACAGTTCCATTCTCAAATCCATAAATAATGCAATACTAATAACTGCATACCTAAAAAAAAACTTTAAGACCTTCGTTCACCTCCACACACTCACCTGTACAGTCACTCATAGTTACATTCAGTCCATAAAAAAGTATCATATAAATTTATACATATATCTATATAGACACTCACACACTAACAATCATCCATAGAGGTACTCTCACACCTAGTCATTCAAACAATTAATCACACTGCCATTTACTCATTAATGCAGTTATACACACTCAAGTTCACTCACTCACAAAAATAGTATCATATTCTTATGCTCAATTAGAATCATTGACACAAGCACACATTCATCCATACAGACACTGTCACACTTACACACTCTCACATCTAACCACTTATATACTCTTACACACATATATTATGCCTTTTTCATATTTAGTTAGTCACAAATGTACCACTGAGACATACATTCAAACCATAATACAGCCATACATACACTCACTCAACCATACAGTCCTTCACAACACAGAAAATCAACCCTTTACACACTTGTACACCCACTCATTCTTAAACAGGCCTTTCCCTATATTTATAATTTTTTTTTTGCAAATTAAACATTCACTGGATGACATCATCAGTGACATCGTCAGTGATGTCATTTGAGATGTCATCAGTGATGTCATGAGTGATGTCACTGACCATGTCATGAGTGATGTAATATGTGACGTCATCAGCAGTGGATTGCGGTCGCGCGAGTTATAGTTAGCTGTACTAACTATAACGGGGGAATTTCATTGGTTTTGTATGAGAGAAATGTCCAGCTAACTATAACGTGTGTGAAACCTATGGTTTTTTCAGTGAATATATATATATATGTATATATTATCTACTGGCGGTCGCCAGTAGATAGTTATAGTTAGGACCGAGTTTCCATAGGAAATCTCAAAATTCTATTTTGAATAACTTTGGCGCCAGTTGACGAATCCTCGCAAAATTTTTAAAACTAATGGGGCGCTCCGCTCCGCTCCGCTCGTACCCTGAAAGTCTCGGGGTGATTCGTCAAGTGGGGGCCGAGAAAAAGGGGGGTCCCAAAACGCGTTTTCCCCATGGATTTTTCCATAGGGACTTTAGTCGCAGCCACAGCCCGAACGGCTGAACAGAATTACGTGACATTTGGCAGAGAGGTAGCCACAAGGTCAAGGAAGTGCCTTTTGCAGGTCTGGTGTAAATCTGTTCAGTATTTTCTGAGAAAATAGCATTTAAATCAATATAAATATCTATACGCGCGCACCGTGCGCGCTGGGTGTGCGCACCCTGCCGTGCGCGTGGGCAATTCTGATTGGTTGTCAGATCTTAGTAAACATTCGAATCGGTCGAAATCAGAAAGTGTCGGCCGCCATTTTGTCTCTCGCACTCTGAGGGGGTGAAAAACAAAGGTGGAGAACGTGAAAAGGGGGCAGGCTGGACAGTTCCTGACCCTCTAGCATTTGTCAGGGGGTCCCAGAAGGACCCCTAAGGGCCAAAAAAAGATTTTATTTGTTTTGCGAAAAATCGCGGAGTGCGCGCAACGTGCGCGCACAGTGTAAACGGAAAAAATTCCGCGAAATTCGCACTCCGTGCGCGCACGGTACGAACTGCGTAAAGTGGGTGCACGGAGCGCGAAGTGCACCGCGTGCCCACTGCGCGCGCATGGTGCGCGCACGGTAAAAAAAAATTTTATGAAAAAAAATATATTAATAAATACATAACTTATCATTTAAAAAAACGTACAAATTCACTGAAAAAAACATAGGTTTCACACACGTTATAGTTAGGAATTAGCATTTCAAAAACCTTGCAAATTCACTTAAAAAACCATAGGTTTCACACATGTTATAGTTAGCAGGACATTTCACTCGTGAAAAACCAATGAAATTCCCCCGTTATAGTTAGTGCAGGCAACTATAACTCACGCGACCGCAATCCTCTGCTGATGACATCAGATATTACATCACTGATGACATATGTGTCTTTCTGAAAAAAAAAAATTGTAATATATGTATAGCTAAAAATTTATGGAAGAAGACATGGGTAAATAAGTGTCTAAATACAGTGATGTAATATCTGACGTCATCAGCAGAGGATTGCGGTCGCGTGAGTTATAGTTGCCTGCACTAACTATAACGGGGGAATTTCATTGGTTTTTCACGAGTGAAATGTCCTGCTAACTATAACATGTGTGAAACCTATTGTTTTTTAAGTGAATATATATATATATATGTATATATATATTCACTGAAAAAACCATAGGTTTCAGGCACGTTATAGCTAGGAATTAGCATTTAAAAAGCCTTAGAAATTCACTGACAAAACCATAGGTTTCAGGGGCGATATAGTTAGCTGGACTTTTCACTCGTACAAAACCATAGAGATTCCCCCGTTATAGTTAGTTCAGCTAACTATAACTCGCGTGCCCGCAATGCACTGCTGAAGACGTCACATATTACATCACTCATGACATGGTCAGTGACATCACTCATAACATCACTGATGACATCATCCTTGTGATAGAGTGGCAGACCTCCTCTCCCCCTAATATAACCTTTCATACACACATTCAAAAATAGAAATTAAAATTTTCAAAACAATGGACATACCCGGCGCCCCAGCTGGTGGGTACTCTCCAAGTAGACACCCTTGTCGTTTATTTATACAAACATGGGTAGCTATTGACGGGCACATTTAATACACATGCACACCAAACCATTCAAAGGGGATTTGACAAAAATTCGACCAAACTATGCAAGAAACCCCCTCATGGTTAATAAAACACACATCCACCGCCAGATGTGTAATACTTTTTATTTTACTCTCTGGAAAGGAGACAAACCTCACTTGAGAGTCACAGCGTGCTCCTGGCTGAGCCCAATGCTGTGTTACACCCACCATTGCCTGCCGAGTGCCACACACCTCTGTGTTCTATTCCACCATCTAGTGCTTATGCTATGACACTCTCTAGCCCATGTGCACTGTAACACCACCCCGTGAATATGTCATGCCACACTTGCCTTCGCACGGGTTATATTGCCCCATCTAACGTGCCTTCCTCGATGCCTATGTTATAAAGCACAGCGCTATGCCATACTTATTACAATCTGAGATCCATATCTTTGTCACAGTGCATATGCAATGTTACACTACCCAGCACATATTTTATATTACAACTTTAGAGACTACTTAGGTTACACAACACTGCCCTGTGCATATTACACTCCAAGGCGCATATCACATAGCAAGCGCTAGTGCCTGTGCTATCTCGCGCTCTCCAATGAATCTGTCATTGCGCACAATGTATTGCATATTATATCTCACGCCCCGGTTCATCTTATATCACACTTTTTGGTGCATAGTTTATACCATATACTATATCTAGTTTTCATTTTCAATCGTGCTCTCAGGACTATGTTCTATATAACACTGCGTCCACCTACCCTTTTCACGGGCATTACATTTTGCGATGGGGGGTGGAAGGTCAGGGGATGTTTCTGCCAAGTGAGCCCGGAGTCACAGTCCCAAACGTCTTCTTCTTCCTGAATAAAAGTGAGATTATGCTGCATACTTGTTCATATTTTAAGTAGTTTGCACAGACACACATTTTAAAAACAATAAAGTTCCTAATACCCACCTTCTATGAACAGTTAGCTTGCTGTCCCATCCACCTCCTCCCTATCCTCTGTTGTCTGAATCCATGGACTAGCCTCCTCCCTCCTGCCATGCATGGTCTGATGTGCTGCCACTGCCCTCCATTTAGCATGATGTACCAGTCCACTCCTCCTGCCCTCCATTGCCCAATTCTATGGGCAATCACAATCATTGACCTCCTGCTTAGCCTCTGTGCTTAGCTTGCTGCCCCTATTCTCCTTCCCCCTGCCCTCCGATGTCTTTGTGCATGCCCCTGCTCCATCTTTTTTGACCACCATGTTCCATGGACCTGCCACTCCTATCTACTCTGAGTGTTCTGTTGAGCTGCCACTCCCCTCCCACCTGCCTAGCATTGTCAGATGACTGTAACCTGTCCCTGCCACGTCCACCCTGCCTGTCCACATGCCATGCCCCTATCCCCTTCCTCCTGTCCTTCATGGTCCATTTTACTGCCACACCCTTCTGCCCTCCCTGGTCTGTTGTGCTGCAACTGCTCCTCCTGCCTGCCCCGCACGGTCTGTTGTGAGGCCCCTTCCCCTGAACTCTCTTGTCTGTGCCCAGGTCCTGACCCTCCCTTCTATCCTCCATGGTCCTTTGTGCATGCCCCTGCACCCTCCTTCTTGCCCATCATAGCCATTGTGCTGCCACTAACCCTCCCGCTTGCCATGCATGGTCTTCTGTGCTGCCATGGCCCCTCCCACCTTCCCTGTGTAGTCAGCTAGCTGCTCCTGACCCCCTCCCACCTTCCCTCCATGGTCTGTGTGTATGCCATCAGTCTCACTGTTGCTCTCCATGGTGTGTCTTGTTTCTAGTGCCCATCCTGCCTAACCTCCATGGTCATCTTGCTGCTCCTGCCCTGCCCCCTTGCCCCCAGCCCTCTGTTTCCATGTGCAGACCTCTATTCCCTCCTTCCTGGCTTGTCGGTTCCATTGTAATGCCCCTGATCCGTCCCTCCTGCACTTTATGGTCTGTTATGCTGCAGCTTTCTCTCCTGTCTGTCCATTATGGTCAGCTAGCTACCATTGCCTCTTTCCCCTCTGTTGTCTGTTGTCCATGTGCATTGTCCTGTCCCCTCCCTATTGCTTTCTATGGATTGTTGTGCTGCACTCCCGTCCCGCATGCCCTGTGTGGTGTATTGTGCTGCTGCAAACCCTGATGCCTGCCCTGTGATTTTCCCCTTTGAGTTACATTGAAAAAGAGAAGATTGTAGACAGGAACCAGATCAAGTAAAGCCCATTTGAGCTTAAAAACATTGGACGTTTCCTGGCTGAAACGGGTCTGTTGGCATGTATGGTTGTATGACCACTGCCTCTTCCTTCTGCCCACAATGGTCTATTACATCACCACAGCCTTGCCAGTCCTGTATTGTTGGTTTGTAGCCCCTGCCCCCCTTTCCACTGCCCTCCAAAGTATGTTGTGCTGCCACTGCCCTTCCTGCCTGCCTAGTGTGGTCAAATTGTTGCCTCTGCCCTCCAAAGTCTGTTGTGCTGCCACTGCCCTTCCTGCCTGCCTAGTGTGGTCAAATTGTTGCCTCTGCACTCTCCTACCTGCCTTCAATTTTCAGAGTCCGTGCCCCTGGCCTCTGCCTCTCAACAGTATCCCAATGAACAACTAGATTGCTAACATTCTATATTTATTACAAAAGTGTGGAACGCCTGACGTCATCTTGATGTAATCAAAACTGTAATGCCTAGAGCATTTCCTTTAGAAATTACATATATGAGATGGTCTTATTTGCATCAAAATTATTGTTAGTGCTCTAAAAAACTAAAATGAGGACATATTTTCTGAGTTTTCAAATAGGGACAAAGAACTTTTAAATTATTTGTAATCTTAGTTTTTTTATCCAGTTGACCACTTGATTAAATGTTGCATCCAAGGGGAGAGGGTGTGGTGTTACTTCCAGAGCTGCAGACTTTGCAACTGGGGAACCAGGTTGGAGTTTCTGCTTTAGCACAACATTCTGTGATTCTGGTCAAATCACTTAATCTCCCCATGTCTACAACCAAAATGAATTTGATGAATGTGATGTAACCAATGCTCATGTAAAGCACTCCAATACCTGACAAGTCTGCACTATATAAAACTGCAAATACACAAAAAATACGTGTTTTGCACACTTCTGTCATTGGGCTACATTTGGGCTACATTTGGGTGATATTTGGGCTACATTTGGGCTCTTTTGTCTCTGGTGGCCATTTTAGGAGATTTATTTGTTATGAAGTTTCCTAATTTCCTCATTTACTGCAGTCTCCTCAGTAGGAAATGCTTTCAGTTTTTTATTTTGATTCCATCATGAAGGTATTCAGATATGTCACACATTTGCCATAAATTCTGAATGTTAGCACTCTAGTTGCTCATTAGATCACTGTAGTAAAGCTACTGCTCACCACGGAAGTCTGCTGCTAGTATTAGAAGTGCATGTTTCAGTCTGCATATCAGAATTTTTTAATGAAATAGAAGAGGATTTGAGAAGTCACTCAAAATATGCCCTAATTTTTCTTTCTTCAGCACTAATCATAATTTCTATGGCAAAATGAACCCCCTCATTGTTTCCTTTTTAAATTAAATGTTTTAAGTGTTACCAGTTTATTCCAATCAAGATGGCTTCAGGTATGCCATGCTTTTGTCATAAGTAAGACAGTAAGCGCTCTAGTTGATCTTAAGAACACTCTGGGACGTTCTGTCATTGGGCTACATCTGGGTGATATTTGGGCTACATTTGGGCTCTTTTGTCTCTGGTGGCCATCTTGGGAGATTTATTTGTTATGAAGTTTCCTAATTTCCTCATTTACTGCAGTCTCCTCAGTAGGAAATACTTTCAGTTTTTTACTTTGATTCCATCAAGAAGGCATTCAGATGTGTCACACATTTGCCATAAATTCAGAATGTTAGCAGTCTAGTTGCTCATTAGATCACTGTAGTAAAGCTACTGCTCACCAGGCAAATCTGCTGCTGGTATTGAAAGTGCATGTTTCAGTCTGCATGTCAGAATGTTTTTTATGAAATAAAAGAGGATTTCAGAAGTCAAAATGTGTTTTTCTTTCTGCAGCACTAATCATAATTTATATGGCAAAATGAACCCCCTCATTTTGTTCCTTTGAAATTTAATGTTTTAAGTGTTACCACTTTATTCCAATCAAGATGGCTTCAGGTGTGCCATACTTTTGTCATAAGTAAGACTGTTAGCGCTCTAGTTGTTCTTTAGAACACTCTGGGAAGCTGCAGTAGAACACAAAGGAATCAACGGACAGTCTCTGCCCTTGTTGGATGTACATGTTTTACTGAGAATGTCAGACTTCATTCTCACATGACTGAGAAAGATAATGTGAATTTACAGAAAATATGCTCTCAGTTTAGCTTATAGATCACCTTCCAAACCTCTGTGGGAAAAGCATGAGAAAATAGTTTTCTCTAAAACATGGTTCATGATATCACAGCAGAAGGCTTTTTCACATGGTAAACTCACCTTAGAACACACCACAATTCCTTAAATGAGTATGGTACCATCAACAAATGATTTATACCGTAACTAAAGTCTTAAAACCTTCTATTAACTGCAATGCTTTTTAATGAGGTGCGATCATGTATATTGGTCCCAAGATGGCTGCCAACACTTCTTGGATGAAGTGCTGACAGCCAATCAGATCTCAGGATGAGATGTGTGGTTAGGCTCCGCCCAGATATATATATGATTTTACTTTTGATTTTCTCAGGAACTACTGAACAGATTGACTCCATATATGCAAAAGGCACATCCCTGAGCTGAGGACTACCTCTTTGCCAAATTTCAAGTAATTCTGTTCAGCCGTTCGGGCTGTACCTTAGACTAAAGGTCCCTATGGAAAATTGCATGGGGAAAACACGTTTTGGGACCCCCCTTTTTTCTCAGCCCCCGCTTGGCGAATCCCCCCGAGACTTTCAGGATAGGAGCGGAGCGCCCGGCCTATTTTGAAAATTTCGCGAGGATTCGTCAACCAGCGCCAAAGTTATTCCAAATAGAATGTTGCGGATTTCCTATGGAAACACGGTCCTAACTATAACTATCTACTGGCGACCGCTAGTAGATAATATATATATGTGTGTATATATATATATATGTGTATATATATATATATATCAACACAATCCTCCAAAGCCCATCAAAGGAATTGGGATGCACTTGACTGTAAGTTCCAGTCTTGATATATTCATGCTAGAACACGGAGAAACGCGTGCCTCCCCTACGCATTTCAGTCTCATTCTATGCTAATCCACTCTACGACACTCTAGTCCACACTTCTACACCACTCCACTCTATGCCACTCTGTGCCACTTCACTCTTTGCCACTCCACTCTATGATACTTTATTTCACTCCTTGCCACTCCACTCTAAATCACTCCACTCTACTACACTACACTCCTTGCCAATCCACTCTGCGACTGTCTACCCATTGACACTTGACTCCACTCTACACCTATCTACTCTATTACACTCCACTCTTTGACACTCATTGCCACTCCACTCTATGGCACTCTACTCGATGCCACTACACTTCACTCTACTGTACTCCACTTCATGATAGTCTACTCCACTCTACATCACTCTACTCAACTCAAAGACACACGACGACATTACATTCTACTCCACTCTACCCCACTTTACTCCAATCTATGCCACTCCAATCTGCACCCATCCAATATATGCCATTGCACTCTCTTTCACTCTACCATACTTTATTCAACTCAACGAAAATTTAACCCACTCCATGACACTCCAGTCTATGACACTAGACTCTGTGACACTGCACTCTACGCCACGCCACTCTACGACACTCTTCTCTATGACACTCTTCTCTATGCGCTATTCTGTATGACACTCTACTCTACTCCACTCCACTCTACGACACTCCACTCCATGATACTCTACTCCACTCCAATCTAAGACACTCTACTCCACTACACTCCATAAAACTCTGTTCCACCACAGGATGCTTTGCTCTACTCTATGCCACTCAACTCTACACCATTTCACTCTACACCACTCCACTCTATGCCACTCCGCTCCACTTTACTCCACGCTATGCCACTCCACTCTACTGTACTCCACTCCACTTTACTCAATGCATGCCACTCCACTCTACACCACATCACTCTAGGCCACTCCACTCCTCTCCACTTTACTCCATGCTGTGCCACTCCACTTTATGCCACTCTACTTCACTCCACTCAACTCCTCTCTACGATACTCTGCTCTATGCTACTTCACTTTACACTGCTCCTCTCTGCAACACTCTACTCCACTCCACCCTATGACACTCTACGCCATTCCACTCTACTCCACCCTATGTCACTCCACTCTAAGCCACTCCACTATAATCCTCTCCACGCCACTCAGCTCTCAGTCACTCCACCTGACTCTATGCCACTCCACTCTAAAACATTCTACTTCTCTTCACTCTATGACACTCTACTCCAGTTTACGCCACTCCAGTCTACGCCCCTCCTCTCTATGCCACTCCACCCCACTCCACTCCACTCTACACCACTCCACACTATGCTACTCCAATTTCCCCACTCTACTCTATGCCACTCCACTCTACTGCACTCCAAAACAGTCTACTCCACTCTATGACACTCTACTCTATTACACTCTTCTCCACAGCACGATACTTCACTCTTTGAAACTACTCTTTGACACTCCACTCTTTGACACTGCACTCTACGACACTCCACTCTAAAACACTCTACTCTATGACATTCTAATTCACTCTAAGACACTCTACTCTACTCCATTCACTCCGCAATACTCTACTCCACTCTACACCACTCCACTCTGCATAACTCTACACCACTCCACTCTTTGACATTCTACGCCACTCTACACCACGTCATTCTATGATACACAACTCCACTCTACGACACTCTACTTCATTCTACACCATTCTACTCTGCAGTGCTCCACTCTAGGCCACTCCATCCTGACACTCCACAGCACTCTACAACACTCTACTTCACTCCTCTTAATGACACTGTACTCCACCCTTCGCCACTCCAGTCTACGTTTCTCTGCCACTCCACTCTATGACACTGTACTAGACTTTATGCCACTCAAAGACACTCTACTTCACTCTACAACACTCTTCTCTCTATGCCACTCTACCACACATTACTCCTCTCTGCACAACTCCACTCTATGACACTCCATGGCTCTGCACTCTGCGACACTCTATGCCACTCCTCTCTACGCCTCTCCATTCTATGTATTGTATCCACCCCTTGCTCATGCTTTAATGGCTTTTTTGAATATCTAAATTCTATGCTCCTCATTAATTAGCTTTCCTCCCTACTCTTATGTTTGTCCTGCACAAGGAGCATTTCAGCATGTATGTATAAAGTTAAGTCCAGATTTCCCAAGAAGCTGAATTGTCCTTGCGTGACGCAAGGCTGAACAGTTCCTTAACTCAGTTTTATAAAGGAATTGCAAGGGGCAATTTGCACTGCCTTGCGTGGTTTTGTAAAGAAATGTCACACAACACAGCAGCTGGTGTTGAATTACATTACATTTTGAGCTGGTAATTGCTACATGGGTTGAGCATGGACGTTCCCGTGCATCCACCCATGGATTTGATACAATCCCACATTTACAAAGGTTTGTGAACCCGGAGTTGCGTTAAATTGGTATGCCTCCCACAGGATGGCATAACAAGGAAAAAAAATTTGTTTTCTCCTTGTTATTTCCTCTTTAGATTGAACAATCCAGCCCATAATGTAGGCACTCCTGTTGCATGGTGCAAGGGTGTCTGCATTGGCACTAGGCCACACAGTGCACCAGCAGTAGGAGGGAGCAGAAGGGCTGCTGCCTTCCAATAAGCTATTAACCTTCTTTACCTCTTAACTCCTGACTGTGTTAACACCCCAGTTGTTGGTAAACGTGGTAAACATGGGGTTTGTTTGGACTTCAGTCCTGACGCTAAGGAACAGCGATGCTACAAGATGGACAGTTCACACCGTCATGATTTGCAGCCTGTGTATGTATGTTTATGTGTGAGACTGGTGATGGCTCATCTAGGGTGCATTGGTTCTTTGTGTACCTGTGCAAAGCATCTAGAACCAAAGAGGGGGGAGGGATTTTAGGAATCTGACAAGATGGCCCCCGAGATTACAGCTCTCGTTGGATTTCCCATATCTCGCAGGAATTCACATCTTCGCAATGGTCATAACTCCTCAGCGTGTAAGTCTGCCCCTATCTGAGTTAAAAATGATGTAAGGAAACAAACAAAAACTAACACTTAAAGTGGAGAAAGCCTCTTATTCATATATCCTGACATATGTTGAGAAACAAACAGAAGCACCATTTAGACGGAACAACTTCGTCCACTTCTACCTACAGGATAGCATAACAGAAATGGACCACCTTGGCATGTCACAGAACTAACAAAGAAGGCAGTAAACTATGACCCATGTTTCTTACAGGATCTGATGTCTGGACTATCAAATGGTTCCAGGGCTTCTGCTGGAATTCTCTGTGGAGCCCATAAAAGCCAGAAATCTCCAGACATGAGAATGAACCTACAGGTATAGGGTTCTGACTCTTTTCAGAAGGACTTTGGTCATCAGTGCATAGCAGGAGAGACCTTGGGCTGCATCTCCCTCCCCCATCTTTGTATGTTGTCTGCCAACACGACCCCATGTCCACACGGTAGAAACTCCACCAAACAATCGATCTTCCTAGACATGAAATTTCAAGTTACAAAACTCAGGGCAGTTCCATGCCTCTTGGTGGAGAACTGCTTCTCTGACCCATGCGTGTTGGTGCTTTGAAGGTTCTGTATAAGAAGCACCAGTTCTGCCCCTAAAGAGAACCAAATATCAAGAGTTATTTAGACGGTGCCTTGCATAGTTTCTGCAACACCGCACCCGGAGCCTGCAGCAATGTGGCTCGGTTCCGGACAAGTGATTTAACCCATGGACGGCAAAAAGCGCACAGAGGAAAAGCCGTTGTCAACATTATTTCGTGGTGGCCTGGCATCAAGCCAGATTTGACGATGTACCTGGGCAGCATTAGGTATCTACAGACCACAAACCACAGAAGGAAGCACTGCAGTGTTTACACTTACCCGAGAAGCTGTACGGGAGCGTGAGAACAGTTGGTGTGCGTCATACAGAGAATCCAGTTCTTGCCAAACCAGATCCGAAGATTAACCCCCTGTCCTCAATGTCGTTGACACGCAGGAATGGTGATAATCCACATTCTTCAAGAGCGTCTCGACTGCCAAGCAATGTCACTTTAGCAAAGAAACAACAAGAGCAGCAACAGCATGGAGAAGTGGGTATATTTTAATTTATAACTCCTAATAAACCAATTTATTGAAGACATCGACTGGACCCAAGCGTCTCCACCCTTATTTGTAATTTCGATATCAGCATGAATGCTATGGTTTGATATTTTTTGGAGCTGTAAGTTTTCAAACTTGAATTTAACATCACTGAACTTTAGGCCTGATTTAAGGTTTGACATCCGTTATGGTAACAGAGGACATTACCTCCGCCACCCTCATGGACTACCCAGCTCTGTACATTGAACGGAATCGCGCCCCCGCAGTTCCTTTCACTGCACTAAACCTTTGGTGACAGGCCGCTGTTGGTTTTCATGGCCTTTCACCAAAATGTTTAAAAGGTTTTGTTTTTCAACAACAAACTTCCAATGCAGGAGTTTAGCCCTCTTTTGTTTCAACACTAAATGTGCTGTCCTTTACTCCTTTCTTCTCTTTCGCTCTTAAAAATACAAGCAGTAGGGGCCAGTATTATAATCTCGTGTACACCTGTGTCCTGATGTAATTCATGCTCGCTCCGAGTGTTCTGGTCCCCATGGGGATGCTGTGGGAGGACAGTTGGAGGGCGAACACAGAGCGCGAGTATCGAGTTGTACGTTGGTGGTGCTTTATCATATGGAAGCACTTGAAGAAGCTTCAGCTCATTTAACAGCCAGCTACATATGTACCATTGTACGAACGACCACGGCCATTCTGGGCTAACCCTGCAACAGTGATTGTGATTGAATCTGCTTATAAATTTTTTTTTAAAAAGTGAACGAATGACCCTACACAACTTTGGAGTTTTCTTTTAGGTGTGGGGTCAATATTGCTTTTATTTGTTTCTTACTGCCACGTTTTACCTGGTAATGATGGACAGAAAAAAACCCATTACAACGTCCACCCTTAATAGGATGGAAGGTGTATTGTCCTTCCTCTGTCAGCCCTATACCGTCAGGCCAAGAGAGGAATCTTCCCATCGACGGACCCAAGGAGAGCCCACTTCAGATCCTTGCCCAGAAAGTTTTCTTTGCAAAACTCACCGATCTACCTTGAGGAAGGCCTGGCCCGCTCTTACTTCAAATCATGTAATACAAGCAATCATACAATCACTCACTGCAGGCTAGATAGAACCGAGATGTTAGCCTTCTCAGCCACTGAACCAAACCTTGCAAGAACAGCACAGTGGCCATCCAAAAACACTACACAGACTGTAGGTTAGATCACTGACACTTGGTTACACCTAATAAAAGTTAGGAAAGGACAACTGTAACTGTCTACAGCAGCAATTTTTAGGTTCCCTGCTAAGCTAGGTTCCAGTTTCATTGCTGTGATGATTGACATCTACAGGGCCAATTTCCTCATGGTAGCCACTTTTGGAGTAGGCATCTGGGGTATGGGTGAAAGGTCTGACCTACAGACAGCTGAAAACAAATTGTGATGAAACTGCTATCTGTCCTGCCGGACTAACCATCATATCTATGTCACTAGGAGATAGGGCTAACATATATGGAGGATCATGTGAAATTGAGCCCTTTGATGCTGTGGCTCTCTGTATGGTCAAAACCAGAAACCTTGCTTAACCGATCTGTGATTTCCAGTTGTTTGAAACACAATAAAGTTGATAACATTCCTTGGTTGATGTATATCAAAATCAACTTACTTTAATTGGGAAATTGGAATTCTATGAGAACCCAGAGAGTTTCAACTCCTCTAGCAAAATGTTTGTTAAATGAGGCTATCTTGCCTTGCTAAAAAGAAATACGGAGATGGTAAAGTGTGCCAAGCAGAGAGTGGCAGCATACTAGTTACTCTCAGCTACAGGCCACTTAGAACCATATCTCTATCTTGTTCCTATCAACTGCTACTGCTTTTATTTGGTGAGAATCCATTTTAACACAGCTAATTTTTAGGTTTTGCCTGCACAGCGTTTGCGCTGTGTTTGGGAAAACTATTGTAATTAATATAAATCTTAAAATGGGCTTACATCCCGCCCCCTCACTTTCCTTGCTTCTCATTTGCTCCTTTGCTTGTGACTTATTTTAACTCTGTTTCTATTGGCTGTAGCATATTTTCTTGCAGATACAAATACTTGTTAGTTGTCTGCCTCTCTTATCAGTTTCTTGTCACCGAAATACCGCTTTGGTGGAAGTAATTTTTTTTTCATAAAGTTCCGCCTTTCTGATCTTTTGTCTTGCAGCATATGTATAAAGTGTAACTAATTACCTGGAGAGATTACGGGGTAGATTTACAAGCCACTTGCATGACTTTTGCGCCGCCGTTGCGTCACTTTTGTGACGCATCTACAGCGTAAATGTTGCAGCCCATTCATAACATGGGACATTTAGGGAGATGCGTCATGTTGTAAAGCCCTGCGTCACATTATACCTGCATCAGGTAATGTATGCAGAATGGGCGTTCCCATGTAAAAAGCCAAGATTTCACTGCGTCACTCTATGCCTTCACTCCGTCAAACTCCCTACGCCTGCTCAGACCAGGCATAAGGAATGATGCCGGGGTTTTCATATGGGCTGCACCCATCTGTTGTGGTGCATTGCTGGAGTTGAGTCACTTTCATGGGCAACTCCAGCAATGTGTCATATTTGCTCCAACTGATGGGTCAGAATTTCTGACACATCTGTTAATCCTTGCGCCATGGAGCACTGTATTGTAAATACAGTGCACCCATAGTGGCGCAAGGACATTTTGCACTGACGCGAGAAAACTGACACATCTATGCAGATGCGTCAGTTCCTTGTAAATCTGCCCCTAAGTGATTTGCCTAGAACCACAGGAAGATGCACCACAGAGACTCTAACTGGGATCTTCAGCTTTCAAGTCAGCAGTGCTGACCTCTGCACCACATCCTCTCCACTCCTTTGATACTTGTTAAAATACTGGGAGGAATGTGCTGGTGAATGTGTTCGTTTTATCTTTGCATTGTCTCCTTTCTAGTTGAAAATAGCAGGCATCTGGTTCTGTTTTCAGTTTTCGCTAAGGGAGAGGAAATGACTGCAGCCCAGAGGAGTGTGATGTTGTGTAATCCCTACGGGGGAGCAGTGCTGGTGCTTGTACTGGCTGCCTGTGTGCCTCACGTGCTTGGAGTTCCTCGTAGTGGGACACAAGCTGAGTGAGTTGCACATATATAAGCACTGTCTGAAGCTGCTCACTTCTGGAGTCACCAGAGCCTGCACTGGACGGAGTGCTCAAAGGAGGGCTGCTTCTTAGGTCGAGCATCAGCACGCATGCGCTGTCTGCAAGACCTGCTGTATTCAATAAAACCACTTTATTCCCGCCTGCTGCTTACCATTTGTTGATCGCCGTGTCACTCTTCTTTGCTGGCTCCTAACTTGTTCCAATAGCCAACACGTCACTTCCGGTGAAGGCTAAGGAGCACCGGTAAAGTACAGGTTCCGTACTCTGTGGTTCTTCAGGTATTGTGAGGGAGGACTCTTTTTTTTAAAATTGTCGCTCGTACTGTTTATTTTTGACATGCGTGTGTTTCATCTGACCCTGTCTTCCTCTGCGAGTTACTGCTGCCTCCCCCACCATGGCTCCCGTTCTATTGCTTGGAAGCATTTGTGGCTTGCACGATTGTTATGACGGCTCACCCCCATCCTCACACTCCACCCCATCCCCTCTCACCCCCACTCCTGCGCATGTACAGCTGGCAGGACCGTCGACAAAACCTCATGTGTGCACCTTAACTTTTGGGTAACTTTTACTATGGCGGCTGTGTGCCAGACATCTGCAAACTGCACTGACCTGATCTCCTTGGCCAGCATGCCGCTCATTAGGCTGATTAGGCTGATTTTCACTTAAAAGTTTCTAGTATCAGCAATTAGGAATGGTTGGATCCTTGTGCCAAACAATTGTTTCTTAAAGCAGCGCTTCACGATTCATGTTTAACGATGACAGCAGCGTCGGCTCCTGCATATATGTGAAAGTGAGTGGGGGCTCCCTCCCCACATCCGGCATCTGTATAAGTTTTGTCGTCTAAAGACACTCTCTCCCCGCTTTACCGCCACGCAGCAAACTGGGCTTTGTGAGACCCGATCATGAGGTTTGAATTTTGTTTCTGTTGTGCAGTCCGCACTTTGCACCAAACGTAATGTCTTCCTCGTGTTTTGGTCCCTTTTAAATGGCTCCCGTACAAAAAGAGCATCTATAGCTTTAAATCTGGTGATGTTTCCTGAGCGTGCACACTCTCTTCCCGCTTTACTGCCACACTGTAAGGTGTGCTTTCTGGGACCCGATCATAAGGTTTTAATTTTGTTTCTGTTTGCAGTCTGTACTTTGCAGCAAACGAATGTCTTCCTCATGTTTTAGTCCCTTTTAAATGGCTCCCATACAAAAAGAAGATGTATAGCTTTAAATCTGGTGTTGTTTCCTGAGCGAGCGAGTCTTTTCAGCATTCCAGGTATTTAAAGATGCTGACTTGACCTCTGTCCCCATTTCCCGCATTCCGTTTTAACTCAATGGGTTTTGCATGATGCCCACCCCATGCTTGTTTCAAATGTTGTTCCTTCCGTTCTCCACCCCAAAAAATCTAAACGTGCGTCTGTGCCCTCTTCTGTTAATTTTTAACATTTCCTCCCGTCTTTAGTTTTCCAGCGGTCGCAGGGATTAGGACTACTTGTTACATCCTTGGTGCAATGTATTCAAAATATTCCCACCCCTTTTTCTCGTCAGAGTGGATTTTTAAAAACGAAGACAACATTTCTGTCTTTTAATTTATATTGTAGCGCTTAGTGAAGCGCTAGGTATTGCCTTATGTAAACCCTCACCGTAGATGTCACAAGTCTCTAGCCCATGTCAAAAAATGTAACCCTTCAAAGCCCAAAAGATGTATGCCTCGCACAGCTCCTGTGCTGTAGCACTTAGTAACTCCTCAGCAGGCTTCAGCTGATTTTTGTAGCGCCTTAATGCCGACGGCGAGCTGTGTTTATACTTGTTATAATAGGTGTGTGGGGTCCAAAATGGTTTGTTCGTGTGCTGATCCTTTTATATAGATGTTGGAAAGTGGATTATTAGTAGGGGCAAATATATATCAGCCACTGACAATAAGGTCACTAACACAGTCTAGGGCTCAGAATAGCTCTTGGAAAATTATTCCTATCCTCAACCCTTGGTAGCTTGAATGCAAGCAGGCCGGCCTAACTTCAAAGGCTGGTATGTAAAGCATTTAAAAACACAAATTCAGTAAATAATTAAGACACAACACAAAATAAAAATTCAACTCCAATTTATAAAAATATGATATATTTTAAATGACACCAAAATGAAAACAGAATCTACTGTAGGGAACCAGGGATATGAATGTTTAAAGATTATTCTCTTTCTAGTGCTTAGAAACCAACAGGGCCCCTTTTGGTCATTTTGTTGCTTCTGACAGGGACACATTCACATTTAGCAATTGTTCTGGAGGATCTCTCACCAGTCTTGTGCAGCCCCCTCCAGCATGCTGGGTCCTGTTAGAACTCATTCCTGAAGTTCTTCTTGTGGGTCCCAAAGTATCCAACACACAATCTAAGGTTCTGGAATCTCCAAGAGTGTCCTTGAAAGTGTGAGACTTCAATTCCCAAAATCCACTTGGGGAAAACCCTTACAAATCCACTGGTAGTACTCCAGGCTGGGGATTCTTTGTGGTGATGGTCCAGGTGAGCTCTGTTAACCTGTATCTTGCATGGAGTCCACTCTTTAGTCCTTTCGAAGCAAGTTTGATCCACAGGTCTGTGGTTTCAGATGGTGAAAAAGGCACAATCTTCAGAGTGCAGGCCTTTGGAAATGCACATAAACTCTTCAGTGTAGACCCTTCTGATTCTCTCAAGTTTCAAGTAGCAGATCTGAGGGGCTCTGCCCTTCCCAGATACTTATTCCAACTTCTCTGGGTCAAGCAGGAGGTAACTCCTGTCCAATGGGCTGCAGGGTTCCACCCAGAGGTCTGACCACTTCCTGCAGAGTGTGACACTATTTTGTCCCAGAGTGCACCAGTTTTTCCAAATTCATAATGGCTTATTTTCCAGCAGGGAGATAAGAGCTGGCTAAACACACCCCATGGATGGCTAGTCTCCATAGTCTCTTACCCTTGCATCTGCTCATTCCTTCCTTAATCCTAGCATCTGGCTGGTGGTGAAATGGGTAAGGTTGTAAATGACATTGGGGTCCTCCCCTTCTCTTGAAGGCAATTGTTTACATCTCCTCCCCCTGTTCTGGCATTGCTGTGCAACAGGACACTGCCCTCCAAGCAGAGCTGTTCAACCCTAGGGGTTCTTTATCACCTCTTCAAAGAAGCCTGGCTAATCCCCTTAACTCTGACCAATCAGGACAGACCACTGGAAGGCTGAATTCTGACTTACAAACAAAAAAATCTTATAACTTCTTGTATGGACATTTTACGAGACATTCAACAATACATATTGTTGCATTTATTAATACCATTCAGAGAAGTCTTTGAATGGCACTTTTAGCCTTCTCCTATCAAGAGTTTTTAGTTAATAACTTCCTCCCATGTTAACTTATGTGGCAGGGGGTTTGCAATGGGACAAATTACTTAGGCCATTTTTCCAGCACCATGGCTTATAAAAACATATTTTATAGTACTCTGCCTACCACCACAATCGATTTTCAGACGGTTCAATTACCCCCAAATCCAGCATCTTAGCAACCTCAGCTTTAATGCTAGCTCTGACATGGTCAGACAACCTGTACAGTTTATTTTTGGCAGGTAGGCTGTCACCAGTGTCAATGTGGTGCACACACCACTCAGTGATGCCTGGGGTCAAAGAAAACAGGCCAGCAGTCTGCTTCAGCACACACTTACAGTCTCTGTGCTGCTGGTCTGTCAACTTGGGAGAGAGCACAACTCCCTCCACTGACCCATATTGCACATTAGTGGAGAGGAGGTCAGGCACTGGCTCAGTTTCCTCCTCCACTCCCTCATCAGTGACAAGTAACATGGTCATATCTGCCCTGCCATGGTGGGATTTCAATCTATTCACATGCAGGACCCTATGAGGGTTCCTGGGGGTGCCAAGGTCAACCAAATAGGTAACCTCACCCTTCTTTTCTAAGATTGGATAGGGCCCACTCCACGTGCCATGGAGGGCCCTGGGAGCCACAGGCTTCAACACCCACATAAATTGTCCTGGAGTATACTGAGGCATATTTATTTATTTATTTTATTTATTTGCATGTTTGTACCGCGCTAGAATCGACTCCCAGGGGAGTATCTCCGCGCCTTTTAGCACCATCAATATCAGGAACAAATATCGGCCGTGTAGATTATAACTAGGCTTTCCTGTTTTCAGTTTCTATTTTTGGTAAATTCTGGTGGGGTTTTTTTCAGTGTTTTCCAGTGATTTCAATACCTTAAAAAAACAGTGGTTATCAGTGGTTACACATTGTAGCGCCATTAAAAACAAAAGAAAGAGTGTTTTTCCAGTGTTTATGGAACATTTTGCTTTTATTCTTGCTTGCTTTCTGCACTGATATTGCATGGTATATAGACAGTGTACGTACAGTGTATATGAGGTCTAAATGCATTTTTACAAATCAAACTTATAGTAGTACACCATACAATACTTCTTCAGTGAGTCTTGGGTCATGCAAGCTCGCTCATTCCTTCTCATGTAAACTTTTATCTGTGATAAGGCCCTCTCAACATTGGCACTTGAGACAGGCAACGCCAAAATAGCCAGTACACAATTTACTAACTCTGGCCACTTGCATAGCTTTCCATGCCAATACCGGTGCACCTGAAGATTGTGATTCTCTGTGACAGGATCTGCAACATATGCGTTGAACTAGGCGCATATGCCCTTAGAGTTATTGAAGTGGTCAAAAATGAGGCAGCACTTTTGAAACTCCAGAGAAAATGTTCCTTTACGGAAGGGATCTATAACTTGTGCAGAGTACCACAGTGAGGCTTCATTGACTTCAAATGCCATGGTTGTTGAAGGGCTATTTCTCATACATTGTAAAATAAAAGTTCCTGAATTGCTCCTCAACATTTCTTTGCTTACCAAGTGGCAAGCACTCCAACATGGAACATGCTGCAGTGCCAAAGTCACTAAAAGTGTCACCCAGCTTACTCTCAAGGAGATGTTTCACATCTACACAAATGATGCTGAACACTTGGCAGACAAGGGTGTTTTCAGACTCTAGTTTTTTTAATTATGTCCTCTACAGCAGTCATGCTTTCCTGTAAAAATCTAAGAATGCGATGGTACATATCGGGAAAGATTCTTATGAAACCTACATTTTTCCTATTAGTGAAAGACTCCAACGTAGCCAAAAAATCAAATATGACTTCGATATTTCCTGATTCTCTACAGTTTATAAAATAAATAAACAACACCTAAAACATGCTTCTAACCCCCGTATCTTTAGACCAAAGACAACAAAACTGAAAAACGGATGAAGAAACAATATTTTAGTGACATCCCTAAACAACAAAACTCAAGCAGAATATTGTTAGGCCAGTTTTTCTTACTGCTACTCTATATAACAAAGTTACATTGTATTGGTCCATTCAGGAAGAAATAAAAAATGACTCTTTCACTCTCCTTTTCCTTGCTTTGAATGGCATTTAGTTTGTGGTTGTGCAGGGTTTTTTTCAGTGATTATATGTTTACACTGTTGAGGGTTATTTCCCTTCCGGTGGGGTTTTATCAGTTATTATAGGTTTAAACCTAAAACCGGACAGCATAATTATAACATTAGGATGATATCTTAATCTTGGAAGAGGAAGGTTTTTAAATGTTTCCTAAAAAGAAGATGTTCTCCATGCATTCTGATGGCTATGGGGAGTCTATTCCACAGCATGGGGCCTGCCACAGATAGAGCTCTGGACCCTTGTCTTACTTTCCTAGCTCTAGGGACACATAACAAAGCCCACTCACCAGATCTAAGGGAGCGTATGGGGACATATGGAATAAACGTATTGGCCAAGTAGGCCGGGCCTGTCCCCATCAGGCATTTATGTATGATGCAGCATATTTTAAACTTTACCCTCTGTTTCACTGGTAACCAGTGAAGTTTGATCAACAATGGTTTAGAGGGTGTTCGAGGGGGTGCGTTTAATACAAGGCGGGCAGCAGTGTTCTGAACCACCTGCAGTCTCGAAATGACTCCTTCGTTGGTAGATAGTAGCAAGCCGTTACAATAGTCTAGTCTGCTCAACACTAACGCTTGCACCAAGGTCTTTCGTGTGGCGTCAGGGAGTAAAGGAAACACCTTCCGGAGCAGCCCAATAATGTGGAAGCATGAGCCCACCACTTGGTTCCCATGTTGTTTTAAGGAAAGCTCCTGGTCCAGTCTGACCCCCAAGTCTTTCACAACCAGTTTAGGCTCAGGGACCGGTCCAAGATCTTGAGGCCACCAGTCCGGGGTCCACAAGAGTTTGGCCTCACCAAATAGCATCACCTCCGTTTTAGCGACATTACATTGCAGATAATTGGAGGCCATCCAGTGTGCCACTGCTTTCATTCCCTGAGCAAAGGAGTTCCTCGTCTCTGTAGTGAGTGTTTTAAATGGAAAGAGGAGTTGGGTATCATCTGCGTAAGACACCGGGATGAACCCATAGGATCTCATGATGTTAGCCAAGGGGGCCACATAGATGTTAAAAAGCGTAGGGCTCAAGCAAGAGCCCTGTGGCACCCCTTTAGAGATCCTCAACTCCTCTGACCGAAATGTGCCCAAGGTGACACTTTGGGTGCGATCTGTTAGAAAACTCCTCAGCCAGGCCAGTGCCTTGCCTCCCAGGCCACTGTTAGCTAGCCTGGAAGACATGATATTATGCGACACGGTGTCAAACGCCGCAGACAGATACAGCAGCACCAGTATAACGGAATAACCCCTATCCTGGAGCATGTGTAGATCGTCCGCGACGGACAGCAAGGTGGTCTCAGTGCTGTGTCTAGGCCTAAACCCTGACTGGGAGGGGTCCAATGTTCCCGCTTTTTCAATAAACGTCGATAGGTGCCAATTTGCGAACTTCTCTATTAGTTTGGCCAAAAAAGGACGAAGAGAGATCAGTCTCAAATTAGACAGTTCTGTCCAGGGTATGGCATTGTTTTTCCTTAGAGGTCTTACCAGCGCCCGTTTCCAGTCAAGGGGAACTTCCCCTGTACTCAGGGACAGATTGACCAATTGCAGGATTCTCGGGCCCAAGTCGTTAGCTAATGTGGGCACGATGCGTGCGGGGATGATATCCAAGGGACTACCACTCTTTATTTGCATAATTAATGCAATTACCTCATCTATCGATATAAGAGGAAATTCAGTGAGGCACAGAGTGGAGTGGAAATGAGTTTCAGCAGTCAGTGAAAAGATGTTATCTGTAAGTGCGGTTTTGTTAGAATACATTATTTTATCGTAGATCCCATCTATCTTCTTTGTGAAGAATAGTGAGATCTCGTCGCAAAGTTCTTGGGATGTTAATTCTGCCGTTTCACAGGCTGCTGGTTTAGTGAATGTTTGTAGGATTTGATATAATATTTTTGAATTTTTACCAGCTAAAGATAATTGGGTAGCAATGTGATTTTTACGTGCAGTCCGAATAGCCTTGTGATATATCTTAAGAGCTGTCCTGTGATGTTCCTTATCTTCAGTGCCCCGTGATGATCTCCATATCTTTTCTAGTTTCCTAGACTTTGACTTAAGAGATCTTAACTCATCAGAGAACCAAACCTCTTGCTTATGTGCTACACGAGGTTTAAACACTCTTAATGGGATGGTAGCATCTATAGCCTTGGCGACCGCTTCCTCAAACATTTTTAATTCGATTGTGATATCATCTATTGGGCTATTAGTTATGGGTTCCTTGTATTTGTCCCTAAAATTCTCCGAGGTGAGTTTATGCCAAGGTCTCCTTGTGCTGGCTAGCGCAGCCTGTCTTGCCCTGGGCTTATGATTAGCAAAGGTATAGAATTTAAGAATGAAGTGGTCCGTCCAGTCCACTTGAGTAGGGGGCATACATTTAATCAGGGGCGAATTGGACATGACTAAATCCAGAGTATGGCCAGCTTGATGGGTAGGGCCGTTATTGTACTTTTTTAGTCCCAATAGATCTAAATCTGTAAGCAAGGTATTTGCGTCCAGACAATTACCCAGCTCACTGTGGACATTAAAGTCCCCTACAAGGAGAAAATCAGATTTCTCTTGTACGTGAGGGGCTAAAGCCTCAAGAAGAAGAACGGAAAAATTCTCACATGGGCCAGGGGGGCGGTACACCACAACTCCCTTCCTGTGTTCCTTAGATGTTGAGTTGACTTTAAAAATCAGTAGTTCTATCTGGGGTGTACAAAGTTCTTCAATAATTGTAACGTTCATTTCTTGTTTAAATACAATAGCTACCCCCCTCCTGTCTTATTTGGGCGGTCCAACCTGGTTAGTTTGTATCCTATCGGTATGCCCAGGGTTATGGCCGGAACTGAGTGAGGTTTGAGCCATGTTTCGGTTAGGAAGCATAGGTCTGGTTCTTCTGATGATATAAGGTCCCATACCTCAGTAGAGTGTTTGGCTAAAGAGTGAATGTTACAAAGCAAATGCTTCCTTCCCAATGATAAATTAGTCATAGGAATATCTGTCAATGTAATATGTTGTGCTTGTCCCGTCAGTACCGGGGGGCACTGCCAATATTGTCCAGGCTCAGTGGAGTTATTAAATTGCGCATGACATCTACGACAGGCAAACGGACCCTCCAAATTAGATCCCACCTCATGTGTACATACCCTAGGTACACATGAGCTTATCTCTATTAATACCTGGGAGGTATATGTTATCCTGTTCCTGGAAGGTGTCTCTTCACTAGATGGATATTCCTCCATAGCCCCCTGCCCCTAGCCCCGACCAGTCGCGGACGGGCGCAGACGGGCTAGTCTTCGGCTCGTCTTAGGCGCAGGAGTAGGCGCCACACTGCGCGCAAACGCTGCGCGCTAGAGCCTCCGAGTGGCTAAATAGCCGTCAAGTGTGGAGAAGCTAGAGCGCTAACCGCTCGCCTTCCTGTGTGGGCCTGTCACTGCCCCGCCGTCCGCACCCGTGATTGGCTACTGGGTCGGACCAGGCGTGTAGGCACCGTTCGAACTCTAGAGCGGTTCAAGAGCACCTAACCCCTCAGTGAGTGCAAGAATGCAATTTTATACAGCGTGACACTAAATATATGACTACATGTGGTCCCTACAGCGAACTGAGAATGCAAAGGTAACACAATATATTTAAAACGTTTCCTCTCAACAAGTTCAATTAAAAATGCACACAGCAATGATTTTAAACCCTCATCAATAATGACGCCAAGCGGGGTCGGGAGAAGCTGCCACCATCGTCCCTACAGTGCATAGTAGCCTTTTGCTCATACCAGTGCTTCATGAGCTCCTGGCTGGGCTCCAGTTTCCTGTTTGCCTTGTACATGTACTCTGCCATTCTAGATCTCAGGCCTAGCACAAAGTCAAGCACATTGTCAATTTGCTTCTTTAAGAGGCTTCTCTAAAGACTCTCTCAGCAGGTTCAATGGCCCCTTCGCAGGGTGTCCAAACAACAACTCAAATGGAGTGAAACCAACCCCTTTCTGTGGCACCTCCCTGTAAGCAAACAGTAAACATGGAAGGAGAACATCCCATCTCCTCCTGAGTTTCTCTGGCACCCTATTTATCATGGCCTTCAGGGTTTTGTTG
Source organism: Triturus cristatus (assembly GCF_964204655.1). Taxonomy (NCBI): domain Eukaryota; kingdom Metazoa; phylum Chordata; class Amphibia; order Caudata; family Salamandridae; genus Triturus; species Triturus cristatus. Next base: position 1,756,985,464 of record NC_140590.1, on the reverse strand, counting down.
AATCTCTCAACAAGACCATTTACTTGTGGGTGATAGGGGGTGGTGAACTTGTAGTTGACACCACACTCATCCCACATAGCCGTCAAATAGCAGGACAGGAAGTTTGTGCCCCTATCTGATACCACCTCTTTCGGAAAACCCACTCTGGTGAACACACCAAGCAGTGCTCTAGCCTTTGCAGGAGCATCAAAGGTTCTAAGAGGGATTTCTTCAGAGTACCTAGTGGCATGGTCCACTACGATAAACCTATTCCCTGATGCAGTAGGTGGGTCCAGGGGACTAACAGTGCTGTCTGCAAAAGGCAGCTGGTGAAACTCACCAGGTAGCAACCTACCTGGAGGCACCAGCTCACCCAGGACCATAATTACACTAGCCCCTGTGTATCTGATAGCCTCATCCTCAGTCCCATTCACTTTAGGCCTCTGCCTTTACTTGTCCATGTTTGGAGGTACGGCAGCAAGGGTTGCAATATTTGCCCCATCCAGGGACACTAAGACTGCTTCCACCACCTGACTACCCCTCTCTGGGGCACCACTCTCCACCCCTACACTTATAGTGGCAATCCCTGTGAATGGCCCCTTAGGGGAGAGCTTATTGGCACAGACAGCATCTCCCTGCTTGTGCCATGGCTGGTTACAGTCAAAGCACTTACCCACCTTTGAGGAATCAAAGAACCTACCATTCTTTCCCTGATACCTATTCCCTTTGAATTTGGGTTGGCTCGGGCCAACCCCCCTGTTTGTGCAGGTGTTTGTGGGTCTTTGGAGGACTCCTTCTGCTTTTGACCTTCTTTTTCCCTGGTGCTGAATGGAAACCCGGGTTCTCACACACTCATCAGCTGCTTCTCCAATCTCTCTGGGGTCTGTCAGCTTAGTGTCCAATAGATACTGACGTAACTTCTTTTCTGCACAATGGGTCTAAATATGTTCCTTCAAAAACAAATTATACAATCTCTCATATGTGTCAACAGTCTTACCAACAATCCAGCCTTCCAGTGCCTTCACTGAAACATCCACAAAGTCTACCCAAGACTTTGAACTCAATTTCTGGGTGCCTCTAAACTTCACCCTGTACTGCTCTGGAGTCATACCAAATCTCTTAGCTAAGCATGCCTGCTGGTATGATTCTGCGTCCTCTCCCTTCAGAGTCAGGAGCCTATCCCTCCTAACTACTGAAATCAACTCCCACAGGAGTGCACCCCAATACTTAGAGTGGACCCTACTCATTCTAAGGGCCCTCTCAAAAGCTGCTAGCCACTTGTCAATGTCATCCCCCTCAGTGTACTTGGCTACTATACCCTTGGGAATTTTTAGATCAAGACCACCACCGCTGGACATTTCAAAATCTTAATCATTTTTACTGCCACCATTTCTTTTCAATGCCTCCTCCCTCATCCATCTCTTCTCAGCCTCCAGTTTCCTCTGCTCTAAAGCTATCAAAGCTAATTGAGCCTTAAGGTGTCTCTCTGCAAGGGACAGTGGTGGTTCCTGAGTAAGGGACCCTCCCACCATCTGGAATCGTATGACTAACACTAGAAAACATGGAAGAGGCTTCATCCTCACCCCCCTCTGGGGTGAGGATGGGAGGGTCACCCTCCATCCCCCCTTAAATCTCCTCAGCTACCCCTGCCCAGGCCATGAGGAACTTAAGCAACCCTGCCTTCTTAATCTTGTTGGAAGCAGGCAGCCCCCTAAGCCTACACTGTACCCTAAAATCACCCACCGTGAACTGGGACATTTTAGCAAGATCCAGCTTCCAAAAATCAAAATCTAAAGTTCGTTCTAAGGCAATTTAGAGAAATTTTACAATCTTAATTCACTTTATTGAAAGGTTTACTTTTAAACACAAATCCTCATCCCACCGCTGCCACTAAATGTTGGAAACTGGATTATTAGTAGCGGCAAATATATATCTGCCACTGTCCATAAGGCCACTAACACAGTATAGGGCTCAGAATAGATCTTAGAAAATTATTCCTATGCTTAACCCTTGGTAGCTTGGCTGCGAGCGAGCAGGCAGGCTTAACTTCAAAGACAGGTATGTAAAGCAAATAAAAACACTGATTCAGCAAATAATTAAGACACAACACAAAATGAAAATCCAACACCAATTTATAAAAATAGGAAATATTTGTTTCTTTTAAATGACACAAAACAAAAAACATCCACTGTAGGGAACCACGGATATGAATTTTTGAAGATTATTCTCTTTCTAGTGCTTAGAAACCAACAGGGCCCCTTTGGTCATTTTGTTGCTTCTGACAGGGACACAGTCACATTTAGCAATTGTTCTGGAGGATCTCTCACCAGTCTTGTGCAGCCCCCTCCAGCAGGCTGGGTCCTGTTAGAACTCATTCCTGAAGTTCTTCTTGTGGGTCCCAAAGTATCCAACACACAATCTAAGGTTCTGGAATCTCCAAGAGTGTCCTTGAAAGTGTGAGACTTCAGTTCCCAAAATCCACTTGGAGAAAACCCTTACAAATCCACTGGTAGTACTCCAGGCTGGGGATTCTTTGTGGTGATGGTCCAGGTGAGTTCTGTTAACCAGTAGCTTGCATGGAGTCCACTCTTTAATCCTTTCGAAGCAAGTTTGATCCACAGGGCTGTGGTTTCAGATGGTGAAAAAGGCGCAATCCAATTCAAAATACAAAAAATGAACCCCTATTAAAAGGATAACATCTCTATTACCACAGAAAAAATCAGAAGAAAAGTGTTGTTATATAGCTTTTTCTTGCATTTTTTTATTATTGTAAAAATATAGAATTAGTATCAGTTTTTTGTTTACACATACAAAATTTTTAAAAAAATGTTTGTGTTTCAAAGATGTTCATTAATAGCCAGCTATTCGTCAGGCTACAATCAACGAGGCAAAACAATTTACAGACAAATAAACAGCCAAACATCAAAATAACAATCAGTGAAAAAAATCAAACAAAATACCATGTGAATGTTTAAACCATACAAAAATTACACAAAAGAGAAAAAGACAAGCAGACAATTAAGCCTATCAACAGGTACGCCGACGCGCGTTTCGGAGCCTTCCTTCTTCAGGGCGTTGATGGCATTTCAAAGGACAAAGAAAAATCAACTAATCATAACACATAAACAATCATTCATAAGTAACAAAAAAAGAGGAATAACTTTCTGTGCCTCAAAAATGTAATCTGTGGAGGAAGAGATATCTAAGTTATCCTTTTATTCACTACATTATACAAAATACACCATAACAAAATAATTTAGTGGAGCCAATACACCAGGGAGAGTTGACACGCGAATTAATAGGAAAGATGGAAAATGAAAAATGAAAAATGAAAAAAGAAAACAATTAAAAACACATTGTCAAAAAAATGAAGTCTTAGAGAAAATAAATTAAGTACTCTAGAACCATGAAAGAGTGACAAGAAAAAATGGAGATACACCAGATCGTGTGACCCTAAGAGAGAAAGTGAATAATAAAAACAATACACACTTCTGAATATGAAAGAAAGTTCACAGTCAAATGGGCCAGAGAAAATGATAAACGCTGGGAATTTCGGAACCTCGATCAGTTCGACAGTATATATCCGTGACTAAAAAAGAAAATGTCTCAGAATTAGTTTCGGTGGGCTTTTATTAGCGATTAGATATCTAAAAAATATGGCAAATGGAAACTCGCCACAAAATGGGGATCCTTAAATGGGGGCTTCATAACAAATGAGTAGAACTTACAGAGAACAATATAGAAGTTCTAGGAGCAATGAAAGCCTCAGCTCATCAGGTTCAATTACGGCAGGCACGGGGGGCCGTCTTGCTCATGAGGAAGTCGCGATAGCACCTTGAATCAAGGTATTCTATAAGTTAACAACACGGAACCCTGTTAAATAAACACTATAGCAAAAAATAAGTACGAATAAGCCTGCAGTGCGGTACATAAGGTATACCAATAGAAAACTTTCTTAAATTATTGATCAAGAGAATAAAGTGGAACTAGAACTTACTTTCAGCAGATAAATAGTTCTGGCGAAGATGAGCACTTTAGGAGATAAGGTCCAGTAGTAACTAACAAGGAATGAAGCCGTCTTACTCTTGTGAGGATCACGAGTGAGCCATAAATCAGGATAATCTATGAAGGAAAAAAGGAGCAGGCCCTGATAAGTAAGCACTAAAATAATATGAAGAGAAAGAGAATAAGCCCGCTATGCGGCGCATCATTTAAACTCCAGAAAAGCTTACTTGGCATATATTTTAAAGGAAAAAGATCGTATGATGCGGATCCCCGGGCGGCACCTAGTCCATATCGGCAGCGACGGATATACCGAGTCAGTAGCGGAAAGACCTCTTAAATAGTAGAAAAAATAAGAATAAAGGCGGGAAAGGCAGAATAATTCTCACCTGATGGCAATTTGGCAAGTACGGAGCAGCAAAGGGGAAGAATATACTACCACGTAAAGCTGGTTTTCTACGGCCGCCATCTTGAAGCGGAACATGTAACTAAATAACATCATAAACAAATAGTTATAGAATTCAAAGGCTCTAATGAAAGAAAAACTAATAATCACGAATCCTTTTTAGAATGGAAGATAATTGCGCAAAAGCGAGATCCCAATGTAGTCGCTAATTAATGTTTAGAAATACAAACTGACATCAGTCGCCATCTTGGAACGGGCACTCCGCAGAGCGATGTGGAAAATAACTAAAAACATAGCACAATGAAGGGTATACAAAAACCAATAACAGACAAAAAAAGGTAAAATAACAAGTAAAGAAGAACAACAGGACATATCACCATACTCATGACGAATGGAACCGTACCAAAAAAGATATTTAAATCATCTGGTAATTTAGTGTATAACAAGGATAATTATCTGATAACAACTAAAAAAGGTAAAGGTTAGAAAAATCCACGCGGAGGATAAAGTCAATCAAGAATAAAGTTTAACTAAAATCCAAGAAAACACTACAAGTGATGGGATAGATGAACACCATACTAGAAAGGGATGATAATGACAAAATCTAACGCATAAATAAAGCTCACCACTGGACAAGGATGATGAGATGTATCTCAGTCTCAGTCTCAGTTTAATCACATGCTGTTTCTCAAGCCTATGTTTGACAAGAGGAGCTCCTGACCGTTTGGTATTAATAGAGGATTTGTGTTCGCAAAAGCGGACACGCATCTCTCTGCCGGTCTCCCCCACGTAGCCTTTACCACAGGGGCACATGATTAGATAAATCACGTTGGTAGTCCTACAATTAGTCATTTCGGTGAAGGTGAAGGTCTTTTTACCCCATTCTAAAATAGGGATGGTTTTAACAAATGGACATGCCTGGCATCCACCACACTTATGGGTACCCTGGACAGCTCGGGAACCCGTAATGGAACGTTGGATCATAGGGTTTTCATTAGGCATAAGAGATTTAACCAGGATGTTTCTAAGGTTCATATTCCTTCGGAATGCAAAAATCGGTTTGGGGAGATCTGTCTGCAGATTGCCCGAGTTGAGGATGTGCCAAGATGAGTTGATAGCTTGGCGCAATTTGTTGTCAAAAGTAGAGTGCTTAGTGACACAGACCAGTTTCTCTTGTGGATTTTTACTTTTGGGCATCAAAAGTGAATCACGGTTGTAGTATTTCGCCCTTTTATAGGAATCCTTAATTATCCTATATGGATATCCTCTGTTCTTCAATTTAGTTTTAAGGGTATCTGCATGGTCCTCAAAGGATCGCATACTAGTACAGTTCTTGCGGAGACGCAGGAACTGACTAAAAGGGATACTATCTTTTTGGCTTCGCGGATGGAAGCTGTGGTATTGTAAAAGGGTGTTACGGGCCGTTGGTTTGGTGTATAAAGATACTTCAATGTGATTGTTGGCGGCCTCTATCCAAATATCTAAGAATTCAATTCTTTCATTACTGGTTTTGGAGGTAAACTTCAAATGTGGATCACAAAGGTTAATCCAAAGGATAAATTCAGAAAGCTGCTCTTCCATCCCTCTCCAAATAAAAAAGATGTCGTCAATGAATCTACAGTAATGAGTGATGTTCTCAGAGAAGGGTGCCACTTCGTTGTAAATAAACCTTTTCTCAAATACCCCCATGTAGAGATTGGCCACATTTGGAGCACAAGCTGCTCCCATGCTGATGCCTAGTGTCTGTTTATATGTAGTTCCGTCAAATTCAAAGTAGTTCTCATTGAGAACTATAGCAAGGCACTCAAGAATAAAAAGGTTATCAAGATTACTAGTCCCCTCATTAACCCCTTCCCTGCTCATGACGGAACCGTTCCGTCATGAGCCACGGTTGCCGTGTGCTCATGACGGAACGGTTCCGTCATGATACGCCCGTTGGCGGCCGCTCCGCCTGCGCGGCGCTGTTTCCCCGCCTGTGCGGGGGGACAACGCAAATGGGCGGAGTCATGACGGAACCGTTCCATCATGAGCACAGCCCAACCGTGGCTCATGACGGAGCGGCTCCGTCATGAGCACAGCGCCACCGCGCTGCCCCCCCCGCACCCCCCAGCACCGCGGCGGAATTCCCGCCGCGGTAAAAGGGTTAAGGACACTGCTAACCGCTTCCAATGCCCCAGTAAGGGGTATATTGGAATAGAGGGCCTCGATGTCCATCGAAACCAAGAAATCAGTAAGGGGGTTGAATTCAATACCCTCTATTTTAGAAATAAGATCCCCCGTATCTCTAACAAAAGCTGGCAGGTTACTAACTAAGGGAGCCAGAAACACATCTACAAATTTTGAGAGAGGTTCGGTCAATGAGCCAATAGTAGAGACAATAGGTCTATGGGGGCCTATCCAGGTTTTTATGTATTTTGGGGAGGCCATATAAAATGGGGATCTGAAAGTGTTCTTTATTAAGGTATTAAAATTCTTGACTACAAATACTACCCGTGTATAGTGCTCTTCTAGTAATCTCAAGGATATTGCTCTTAATTCTCTGAGCAGGGTAATTATTAACCTTAATGTAATTCTCAGGGACCTTAAGCATGTTGTTTATTTCAGTTTTGTATTGGTCACAATCCATTATGATGATACCCCCGCCTTTGTCGCTGGGTTTGATAGTAATCTTCTTATTAATAGCCAGTGATTTCATGGCTTGGTATTCGTCATAGGTAAGGTTATAAGGGGGTGTGGGTACAAATTGCATCATCTGTTTGATTTTCTTGTTAACCACTCTTTCAAAAATCCCGACCTCAGGGCCCACCTCTTCTAAACTAGGGGTAAATATAGATTTAGGTTTTTATCCAGATTTGTTATCTATCTCCCGTGCCTCGCGATTTTCAAAAAATCTATGCAGGCGAACTTTACGAAAGAAAGAATGTAAGTCATGGTTAAATTCAAATTGATTTAAACCTGTACTAGGAATGAAAGAAAGGCCTCTAGTAAGAAGATCCTCAGTATGGCTGTCCAGCCTAATCCCTGAAAGATTAAAAATAGGGATAGTTTCGACCTGGAGTGAGTGGTCTATTCTCTCCAGTATTGGTTGTGTCTGGTTTGGAGGAACTGGGGAGGGTTGCTCTCTGTATGTTGGTACCGACCCCTCTCCTGGGTCCTGTATCTCCCTCTCGTATTCCCCCGTCGGTTGCCTAAAAAACGGGAATTCCTCCTCTGTCCTTCATATACACCTCTCCTGTTGCTGTAACTGTCAAATGGACCATGACTATCTTCACCATCTGATCCAGACGTGTCTGAGAAAGTGAGAATTCTGTTGCTTGACCAATACTGTCGATCCTGCTGATTGGTAAAGTCTCTAGAGCCATTATAATATTGTGGTCCTAAATAGGGATAGACTCTTTCCTCAGTGAAGTATCTTATATCCTTACGTAGTTTTTCCATCTTTTTCTTAATGAGATAGTCACTAAATGAGGTCAATTCAGTGTTAATATCCTCAAGTTTTCTTTTTGCATCCTCTACTGGGTTGTTTTTCTTCATGGTGTCCTCAAGTTCAGCAATTTCCTTCATGAGTACTTCAACCACTTCTCTAGCTGTTTCAATTAACAGAATCATGAGGTCTCTTGAGCATTTGTTAGCTATGAGTGACCAACGCTCGAGAAATTTCCTTATTTCTATAAAAAGGCCTGGGATGTTTCTAATTCTAAGGACATTTGGGATCACTCCGGCTTTAAGATATTCGATCATGAATTCTGCGTGGGACTGAGTACGTCTCGCTTTCTTTTTAAGGTTAAGTAACCTAAACCACTCTTCATTTTCTCCTTTATTGGTGGGGCCCGAGCTACCAGGAGTGGAACTATCACCAATGAGTCTAGCAAAGTCCTCATCTGAGAACCCGAAGGTTTTGATTTTATCCATGTTGGCTATTATAGTAGTGACGGAGAGGATAAGATGTACCTCCTGCAGGAATATATAGAGTAAAAATAAAATAAAAAATAGTAAATAAAAATAAATAATACCTAAGAAGGGTACGTCAAAAGATAACACACAGTGAAACAGATAAACAGAACACAAATGTATACAATAATGAAAAGAATAAAAGAAACAAAAGAAGAAAAGTAATAGAAATAGAAATAGAAGTAGAAACTCTCCAAAGAAGCGTGATTGACAACCAAAGATAGATAATAAGGTAATAAAACCCTCACAGCAACGTGCCGGGAATAAAGCAATATAAACTTCAGAGGGTCCCTGTAATACAAGAAGGGGTAAGTAAGCAGGGATTAAACAGTTCAAAATACAAAAAATGAACCCCTATTAAAAGGATAACATCTCTATTACCACAGAAAAAATCAGAAGAAAAGTGTTGTTATATAGCTTTTTCTTGCATTTTTTTATTATTGTAAAAATATAGAATTAGTATCAGTTTTTTGTTTACACATACAAATTTTTTTTTAAAAATTTGTGTTTCAAAGATGTTCATTAATAGCCAGCTATTCGTCAGGCTACAATCAACGAGGCAAAACAATTTACAGACAAATAAACAGCCAAACATCAAAATAACAATCAGTGAAAAAAATCAAACAAAATACCATGTGAATGTTTAAACCATACAAAAATTACACAAAAGAGAAAAAGACAAGCAGACAATTAAGCCTATCAACAGGTACGCCGACGCGCGTTTCGGAGCCTTCCTTCTTCAGGGCTTGATGGCATTTCAAAGGACAAAGAAAAATCAACTAATCATAACACATAAACAATCATTCATAAGTAACAAAAAAAGAGGAATAACTTTCTGTGCCTCGAAAATGTAATCTGTGGAGGAAGAGATATCTAAGTTATCCTTTTATTCACTACATTATACAAAATACACAATAACAAAATAATTTAGTGGAGCCAATACACCAGGGAGAGTTGACACGCGAATTAACAGGAAAGATGGAAAATGAAAAATGAAAAATGAAAAAAGAAAACAATTAAAAACACATTTTCAAAAAAATGAAGTCTTAGAGAAAATAAATTAAGTACTCTAGAACCATGAAAGAGTGACAAGAAAAAATGGAGATACACCAGATCGTGTGACCCTAAGAGAGAAAGTGAATAATAAAAACAATACACACTTCTGAATATCAAAGAAAGTTCACAGTCAAATGGGCCAGAGAAAATGATAAACGCTGGGAATTTCGGAACCTCGATCAGTTCGGCAGTATATATCCGTGACTAAAAAAGAAAATGTCTCAGAATTAGTTTCGGTGGGCTTTTATTAGCGATTAGATATCTAAAAAATATGGCAAGTGGAAACTCGCCACAAAATGTGGATCCTTAAATGGGGGCTTCATAACAAATGAGTAGAACTTACAGAGAACAATATAGAAGTTCTAGGAGCAATAAAAGCCTCAGCTCATCAGGTTCAATTACTGCAGGCACGGGGGGCCGTCTTGCTCATGAGGAAGTCGCGATAGCACCTTGAATCAAGGTATTCTATAAGTTAACAACACGGAACCCTGTTAAATAAACACTATAGCAAAAAATAAGTACGAATAAGCCTGCAGTGCGGTACATAAGGTATACCAATAGAAAACTTTCTTAAATTATTGATCAAGAGAATAAAGTGGAACTAGAACTTACATTCAGCAGAAAAATAGTTCTGGCGAAGATAAGCACTTTAAGAGATAAGGTCCAGTAGTAACTAACAAGGAATGAAGCCGTCTTACTCTTGTGAGGATCACGAGTGAGCCATAAATCAGGATAATCTATGAAGGAAAAAAGGAGCAGGCCCTGATAAGTAAGCACTAAAATAATATGAAGAGAAAGAGAATAAGCCCGCTATGCGGCGCATCATTTAAACTCCAGAAAAGCTTACTTGGCATATATTTTAAAGGAAAAGATCGTATGATGCGGATCCCCGGGCGGCACCTAGTCCATATCGGCAGCGACGGATATACCGAGTCAGTAGCGGAAAGACCTCTTAAATAGTAGAAAAAATAAGAATAAAGGCGGGAAAGGCAGAATAATTCTCAACTGATGGCAATTTGGCAAGTACGGAGCAGCAAAGGGGAAGAATATACTACCACGTAAAGCTGGTTTTCTACGGCCGCCATCTTGAAGCGGAACATGTAACTAAATAACATCATAAACAAATAGTTATAGAATTCAAAGGCTCTAATGAAAGAAAAACTAATAATCACGAATACTTTTTAGAATGGAAGGTAATTGCGCAAAAGCGAAATCCCAATGTAGTCGCTAATTAATGTTTAGAAATACAAACTGACATCAGTCACCATCTTGGAACGGGCACTCCGCAGAGCGATGTGGAAAATAACTAAAAACAAAGCACAATGAAGAGTATACAAAAACCAATAACAGACAAAAAAAGGTAAAATAACAAGTAAAGAAGAACAACAGGACATATCACCATACTCATGACGAATGGAACCGTACCAAAAAAGATATTTAAATCATCTGGTAATTTAGTGTATAACAAGGATAATTATCTGATAACAACTAAAAAAGGTAAAGGTTAGAAAAATCCACGCGGAGGATAAAGTCAATCAAGAATAAAGTTTAACTAAAATCCAAGAAAACACTACAAGTGATGGGATAGATGAACACCATACTAGAAAGGGATGATAATGAAAAAATCTAACGTATAAATAAAGCTCACCACTGGACAAGGATGACGAGATGTATCTCAGTAGATAGCGTTTTCCCAGGGGAGGCATTCATTAAGACCATCATCAAAAGTTCGGAGGGTGAAAATCCAAAAGACTTCTTGTTTTTTTCTATATGCTTCAATATTGTTGTCCCTGGGAATTTTGACGCGTTCCAAAATAAGCCATTGGAGATCTTTAATCACATGCTGTTTCTCAAGCCAATGTTTGACAAGAGGAGCTCCTGACCGTTTGGTATTAATAGAGGATTTGTGTTCGCAAAAGCGGACACGCATCTCTCTGCCGGTCCCCCCCACGTAGCCTTTACCACAGGGGCACATGATTAGATAAATCACGTTGGTAGTCCTACAATTAGTCATTTCGGTGAAGGTGAAGGTCTTTTTACCCCATTCTAAAATAGGGATGGTTTTAACAAATGGACATGCCTGGCATCCACCACACTTATGGGTACCCTGGACAGCTCGGGAACCCGTAATGGAACGTTGGATCATAAGTTTTTCATTAGGCATAATAGATTTAACCAGGATGTTTCTAAGGTTCATATTCCTTCGGAATGCAAAGATCGGTTTGGGGAGATCTGTCTGTAGATTGCCCGAGTTGAGGATGTGCCAAGATGAGTTGATAGCTTGGCGCAATTTGTTGTCAAAAGTAGAGTGCTTAGTGACACAGACCAGTTTCTCTTGTGGATTTTTTCTTTTGGGCATCAAAAGTGAATCACGGTTGTAGTATTTCGCCCTTTTATAGGAATCCTTAATTATCCTATATGGATATCCTCTGTTCTTCAATTTAGTTTTAAGGGTATCTGCATGGTCCTCAAAGGATCGCATACTAGTACAGTTCCTGCGGAGACGCAGGAACTGACTAAAAGGGATACTATCTTTTTGGCTTCGCGGATGGAAGCTGTGGTATTGTAAAAGGGTGTTACGGGCCGTTAGTTTGGTGTATAAAGATACTTCAATGTGATTGTTGGCGGCCTCTATCCAAATATCTAAGAATTCAATTCTTTCATTACTGGTTTTGGAGGTAAACTTCAAATGTGGATCACAAAGGTTAATCCAAAGGATAAATTCAGAAAGCTGCTCTTCCATCCCTCTCCAAATAAAAAAGATGTCGTCAATGAATCTACAGTAATGAGTGATGTTCTCAGAGAAGGGTGCCACTTCGTTGTAAATAAACCTTTTCTCAAATTCCCCCATGTAGAGATTGGCCACATTTGGAGCACAAGCTGCTCCCATGCGGATGCCTAGTGTCTGTTTATATGTAGTTCCGTCAAATTCAAAGTAGTTCTCATTGAGAACTATAGCAAGGCACTCAAGAATAAAAAGGTTATCAAGATTACTAGTCCCCTCATTAAGGACACTGCTAACCGCTTCCAATGCCCCAGTAAGGGGTATATTGGAATAGAGGGCCTCGATGTCCATCGAAATCAAGAAATCAGTAAGGGGGTTGAATTCAATACCCTCTATTTTAGAAATAAGATCCCCCGAAACAGCATGTGATTAAAGATCTCCAATGGCTTATTTTGGAACGCGTCAAAATTCCCAGGGACAACAATATTGAAGCATATAGAAAAAAACGAGAAGTCTTTTGGATTTTCACCCTCCGAACTTTTGATGATGGTCTTAATGAATGCCTCCCCTGGGAAAACGCTATCTACTGAGATACATCTCGTCATCCTTGTCCAGTGGTGAGCTTTATTTATGCGTTAGAGTTTTTCATTATCATCCCTTTCTAGTATGGTGTTCATCTATCCCATCACTTGTAGTGTTTTCTTGGATTTTAGTTAAACTTTATTCTTTATTGACTTTATCCTCCGCGTGGATTTTTCTAACCTTTACCTTTTTTAGTTGTTATCAGATAATTATCCTTGTTATACACTAAATTACCAGATGATTTAAATATCTTTTTTGGTACGGTTCCATTCGTCATGAGTATGGTGATATGTCCTGTTGTTCTTCTTTACTTGTTATTTTACCTTTTTTTGTCTGTTATTGGTTTTTGTATACCCTTCATTGTGCTTTGTTTTTAGTTATTTTCCACATCGCTCTGCGGAGTGCCCGTTCCAAGATGGCGACTGATGTCAGTTTATTTTTCTAAACATTAATTAGCGACTACATTGGGATTTCGCTTTTGCGCAATTACCTTCCATTCTAAAAAGGATTCGTGATTATTAGTTTTTCTTTCATTAGAGCCTTTGAATTCTATAACTATTTGTTTATGATGTTATTTAGTTACATGTTCCGCTTCAAGATGGCGGCCGTAGAAAACCAGCTTTACGTGGTAGTATATTCTTCCCCTTTGCTGCTCCGTACTTGCCAAATTGCCATCAGGTGAAAATTATTCTGCCTTTCCCGCCTTTATTCTTATTTTTTCTACTATTTAAGAGGTCTTTCCGCTACTGACTCGGTATATCCGTCGCTGCCGATATGGACTAGATGCCGCCCGGGGATCCGCATCATACGATCTTTTTCCTTTAAAATATATGCCAAGTAAGCTTTTCTGGAGTTTAAATGATGCGCCGCATAGCGGGCTTATTCTCTTTCTCTTCATATTATTTTAGTGCTTACTTATCAGGGCCTGCTCCTTTTTTCCTTCATAGATTATCCTGATTTATGGCTCACTCGTGATCCTCACAAGAGTAAGACGGCTTCATTCCTTGTTAGTTACTACTGGGCCTTATCTCTTAAAGTGCTTATCTTCGCCAGAACTATTTTTCTGCTGAATGTAAGTTCTAGTTCCACTTTATTCTCTTGATCAATAATTTAAGAAAGTTTTCTATTTGTATACCTTATGTACCGCACTGCAGGCTTATTCGTACTTATTTTTTGCTATAGTGTTTATTTAACAGGGTTCCGTGTTGTTAACTTATAGAATACCTTGATTCAAGGTGCTATCGCGACTTCCTCATGAGCAAGACGGCCCCCCGTGCCTGCCGTAATTGAACCTGATGAGCTGAGGCTTTCATTGCTCCTAGAACTTCTATATTGTTCTCTGTAAGTTCTACTCATTTGTTATGAAGCCCCCATTTAAGGATCCATATTTTGTGGCGAGTTTCCATTTGCCATATTTTTTAGATATCTAATCGATAATAAAAGCCCACCGAAACAAATTCTGAGACATTTTCTTTTTTAGTCACGGATATATACTGTCGAACTGATCGAGGTTCCGAAATTCCCAGCCTTTATCATTTTCTCTAGCCCATTTGACTGTGAACTTTCTTTCATATTCAGAAGTGTGTATTGTTTTTATTATTCACTTTCTCTCTTAGGGTCACACGATCTGGTGTATCTCCATTTTTTCTTGTCACTCTTTCATGGTTCTAGAGTACTTAATTTATTTTCTCTAAGACTTCATTTTTTTGAAAATGTGTTTTTAATTGTTTTCTTTTTTCATTTTTCATTTTTCATTTTCCATCTTTCCTATTAATTCGCGTGTCAACTCTCCCTGGTGTATTGGCTCCACTAAATTATTTTGTTATTGTGTATTTTGTATAATGTAGTGAATAAAAGGATAACTTAGATATCTCTTCCTCCACAGATTACATTTTCGAGGCACAGAAAGTTATTCCTCTTTTTTTGTTACTTATGAATGATTGTTTATGTGTTATGATTAGTTGATTTTTCTTTGTCCTTTGAAATGCCATCAATGCCCTGAAGAAGGAAGGCTCCGAAACGCGCGTCGGCGTACCTGTTGATAGGCTTAATTGTCTGCTTGTCTTTTTCTCTTTTGTGTAATTTTTGTATGGTTTAAACATTCACATGGTATTTTGTTTGATTTTTTTCACTGATTGTTATTTTGATGTTTGGCTGTTTATTTGTCTGTAAATTGTTTTGCCTCGTTGATTGTAGCCTGACGAATAGCTGGCTATTAATGAACATCTTTGAAACACAAATTTTTTTTTTTAAATTTTGTATGTGTAAACAAAAAACTGATACTAATTCTATATTTTTACAATAATAAAAAAATGCAAGAAAAAGCTATATAACAACACTTTTCTTCTGATTTTTTCTGTGGTAATAGAGATGTTATCCTTTTAATAGGGGTTCATTTTTTGTATTTTGAACTGTTTAATCCCTGCTTACTTACCCCTTCTTGTAGTACAGGGACCCTCTGAAGTTTATATTGAAAAAGGAGCACTCTTCAGAGTGCAGGCCTTTGGAAATACACATAAACTCTTCAGCTTAGACCCTTCTGATTCTCTCAAGTTTCAAGTAGCAGATCTGAGGGGCTCTGCCCTTCCCAGATACTTATTCCAACTTCTCTGGGTCAAGCAGGAGGTAACTCCTTTCCAATGGGCTGCAGGGTTCCACCCAAAGGTCTGACCACTTCCTGCAGAGTGTGGCACTATTTTGTCCCAGAGTGCACCAGTTTTTCAAAATTCATAATGGCTTATTTTCCAGCAGGGAGAGAAGAGCTGGCTAAACACACCCCATGGATGGCTAATCTCCATAGTCTCTTACCCTTGCATCTGCTCATTCCTTCCTTAATCCTAGCATCTGGCTGGAGGTGAAATGGGTAAGGTTGTAAATGACATTGGGGTCCTCCCCTTCTCTTGAAGGCAATTGTTTACATCTCCTCCCCCTGTTCTGGCATTCCTGTGCAATAGGACACTGCCCTCCCATCAGAGCTGTGCAACCCCATGGGCTCTTTATCAACTCTTCAAAGAAGCCTGGCTAATCCCCTTAACCCCACCAATCAGGACATACCACCGGACGTCTGAATTTGGATTTACAAACAAGAAAGTCTTATAACTTCTTGTATGTAAATTTTAGGAGACATTCAACAATATCATATTGTTGGATTTATTAATACCATTCTGAGAAGTCTTTGAATGGCACTTTTAGCCTTCCCCTATCAAGAGATATTAGTTAATAACTTCCTCCCATGTTAACCTGTGTGGCAGGGGGTTTGCAATTGGAAACATGACTTTGGCTATTTTTCTTGCACCAGGGTTATACAAACATATTTTATAAGTACTCTTCCTATATCTACAGGACCCCCACCCCTGATGTACCTAGGTGAGACTTTAGGGGTTCTGAATATGCAGAAATGTTGCATATCCTAACTCCGCAGTGCTCCTACCACCAAAGTCGCTTTTGCAAATGTGGGGATTGAAATGTGCAATTTGTCTCTACCCAGGGCATATAAAACTCATTTTTATAAAGGTCCACCTTATAGATACCTGGCCCCACACCCCTGGAACACCTAGGGGAGACCATGGGGGTACCTAATATGCCAAAACATTGTAGGTTAACAATGTATAAGTGCCCCAAACACAAAAGTCGAGTTTGGGCACAATTTACTTTGAAAGCAGTCCTGCAGCACCGGGCTTCTTTTAAACTGACTTCAGGCTCAGCAGTGCACACATGCAAGTGCATAAAAGGGCTGCTGGACTCTAAACTACCATGCCCTATTATATACTAGGGACTGAGAGGTAGTTTCGACCCCCCTGCCCTATTATGTACTAGGGCCCTATGGGGTAGATCATTCTAATCACAGGAGTACCCCAACCCTTAGTGTACCCTAGTGTATGTAGGTGTTTTCACTGTATTCTAAGTGTTTTCAGCTTAGCAGTGGCCCTGGACCTGGCTACGCTGAGCCAAGGGTCCGCCAGAGTCAGTTACCACCAGTCAGCAAAACGTTGGGGGGTGCCAAGGGCACAGGATGACTTTGCAACTATAGAAAATACTTCTTAAGTGTGAGTGTTAACACCTGGAGGCTAAGTCTGAAAGTCATAGGCGCAATAAAAGTTTCCAACCAGGAGCAAGCT
Organism: Triturus cristatus; assembly: GCF_964204655.1. Classification (NCBI taxonomy): domain Eukaryota; kingdom Metazoa; phylum Chordata; class Amphibia; order Caudata; family Salamandridae; genus Triturus; species Triturus cristatus. Next base: position 1,756,968,645 of record NC_140590.1, on the reverse strand, counting down.
TACTGTAAAAGAGACCAATAAAATGTACTGCCTTTCCACTGACACATGGCTTTGTATTTGCCACCATCTGCTGCATAACCAGCAGCTTTCCACGTAAACATGTGTTTTTGCTCGCACGGACCCACATGTTAAAACACCGCACACAGAGACTACAACCTAGTGCTCACGCTGAAAAAGGTAACTGTAGCTTTCCTGCTTTTAAAAGCAATATGTGGGCAGTCAAAGAAGTAACACTGTTGACTATTGACAACCTCATGAATGGACTGGGGTAGGAACATTGATGGAAGAGCAGCATAAAACTCTTCAATAAGTATTCAGACCGAGTACTTGTTTACAGCAGCAGTCATTTCAAGGTGGATGCCGTTTTAAAGAATCCCTAATATGTTGCATATTTTTTCTAGCCTTGTCCTTGCAGTGATGAACAAAAGAAATGAAATTCATCCTGTTGTCCTGCAGGGCGGTTACTTATTAGAGAGTGTTGCAGATAGAGTCCATATAGTGTGGGTTTGAAACATATTTGGGAGGCTCAGAATGAAAGATGTTGGGGGCACTATGTTCACAGGTGCTTTATTTTCTATTGCTTTGCAAATGTAAAAGAAATACGGCGAACAAACAACAATTTTTTTCTATTTATTCACTTTTGTAACATTTTGCCGCCATTACTATAAAAGTCAATAAATTAAAAATAAAGTTAAAAAAAAGAAATTTGCCGTATTACTTTTACATTTGCAAAGCCAATAGCTCTGCATTTAGCTAATGCGAGACCTATTGCATTGCAAATGCTTGTTCTTACTTGCAGCTCAGTGTGACGGTGGAAAGAGGCCTACTATTTTGCGCCAGGAAGCCCCTTGGGGTAGCTGTGCGCATTATAAGTCTGCCAAATAAATATTTCAGTTTGGATACCGCTTTTATGCACACTTGAACCCTTTCCATAGTAGCAGCAGTCAGAACATCTCGTGAAGCTGGGGGCCCCCGTGAGACATTTTACCCGTTGGTCCGCTTGGCCCTGGCACAGATCTGACTCCGCTTTTTAGCCAGTGCAAGGACTACATCTTGTTGCCTTATAACAGCGCAGCCACTGTAACTGGAGGAAGGGGGGGGACTTCAGTCCGTCACAGATCGGCCACCGCCACCTCTGGTGCACTTATCATTCATCACATACGTGAAACCGATGCATTACCAATGCTTGTTTAGTTCCCTCTTCCAAAGTGGCGCATAGAGACTCAAATTTAATGCCTTGTCCTTGCGACTCGATTTTCTCCCAGTCGATGCTCCACTTTCATTTTTCTGTGCCAACAAAGTTGCTCTTACTGCCCTTATTAAAGATTCTTAACAGTCGTAAATGTAGATCCGCGCTTTTGCACTTACAACTCTTGCATAACAACTCTTGCAAAATTAATTAACTTGTATAGTGGTCCATAAGTATATATCCGCCATAGTCAGGTTAAGAAATTTGGGGGCATATTGCTGGGTTAACGGCAAAATACTGCCGCTAAGGCGGCGATAATGGACTTGATAATATGCCGTAGAGAATTTCCATAAGAAGCCCGTATTCTGGTGTTAGCATGGGCTTCTATGGGAATTCTCAAGCGCATAATATCAAGCCCATTATCGCCGCATCAGCGGCAGTTTTCTGCCGCTAAAGCGGCGATAATTTTAACGCCTGGCTTGATAATATGCCCCATGGTTGGCAAATGATTTTGAACCCTTGTCTGCTCAGAACCAAGGGGCATATTAACAACGAGGCGATACAAAATTATCGCCGCTTTTGCGGCCGTTTTCGGCCGAAAAGCGGCGATAATTTTATCGCATTATTTACAAGGACACGCTATCGCGTGTTTCCTTGAATCAGCTCCTGTTTAGTTCACGCCTCACTTTGCATCTCTAATGAGATGCAAAGTAGGCGTTCCCTGCAAAAACTAAGGGAAAATGATCTCTAACTGCCCTACTCCGTATTTACAATACGGCCCAGGACACCCTTAGCGATGTAAAATACAGCGTTAACCACTGTTATCGCCGGTATTTTACGTCTGCTAATTTTCATGACTACCCTATCTATGACATGGGAGGTGGATTCAGTGGCTGAATCCACATCTCCCTATCATCAAGGTTTCTTCTATTGCTGCGGGAATATCGCTGGTTTACAAGCGATATTCCCGCATAACGCCACTTTTGATGTAAAATTTATCGCCCTGGAGTAACGTGTTGTTAATAACGCGTTATCCAGGCGATAAATTACAGCGATAGGCAGCGATAAATATAAAAGCGCTAAGCGCGCTTTGCGATATTTATCGCCGTCTGTTGCTGATATGCCCCCAAGCTCGCCGCAGATTACTTTACATTCTGCCTTTTACATTATTCTCTGGGTAATTTGATATTGTCTTTGTTAGATCTTTCCTCTAGTTTTCTATACACATGTATTCTAATTTGCCGAGACTCATTGTATTTATTGTTAACTATATATTTTAATCTTTGTGATGTACCGTATCAATTTTTGTTTAATTATGTATTTTAACTTCTTGATGTACTCTTATGGCTTACAATTGCCGAATAAAGTCAATCTGATGATGACAAGTGGAGACCAAAGTGTCACACACTAAATATTAAAAGGCATACTGAACATTAAAGGAATTCCCTTCAAAAGATAAAACAAGCATTTGCAATGCAATAGGTCTCGCATTTATGCGATTTCAAGCTATTGGCATTGTAAATGACAATGCCTTTTATTTAAGTGTTAAAAACGAAAACAAAAATAAAAGGCATTGTTATTTGTAATGTGAACAGCTCAAACTTGCGTAAAAACGAGACCTATTGCATTGCAAATGCTTGTTTGGGACTTGTGCCCCGTGAAAAACAGTCTTGGCTTATGGTTGAACCAAAAAGGTTTAGTAGAAGGCCTTGGCTTACACTAGACACAAAACAAACCAAATACTTCTATATTAAAATAAAAAGCTCAACACCCGAATGTGCGACAATCTCCCAGCGGCAAAGTTAGTGGGAGGTTCAGAAACGCCGCTGTCGCGATTTGAAATGGTGATGGGTGCTTTCAGGAAGAGAGAGCAGGAAATGAAGGGACTGCACAAGAGGACAGGGAGGGGGGAGAGAGGGAATCAGGAAGCAGAGGTGGAGAATGAACAGATGGGAGGGAGAGGTAGAAGAGATTTGAGGGGTCGAGAACCTGGATGAGAGGGGGGACGTGGTACAGAGGAGAAGGGGAGAGGCAGAGAAAAGTGTGGACAGAGAGGGAGGGAAGAGTGTGGAAAGGATAGGGAGAGAAGAGTGTGAAAAGAAGAGACAGAAGAGTGTGGACAGAGGGAGGAAAGAGTGTGTAAAGAAGAGGCAAGCAGGGGGAGACGAGAAGGGAGGAAGTGGAGAAGGGCAATTTGAGGGGAATGGCAAGGGAGAGAAGCAGGGAGAGGGAGCCCAAGACTGAAACAAGAGTGAGAAGCATGGAGAGGGAGACGGAGAGTGCAGCAAGAGAGAGCGCAGACAGGGAGCCGAAGAGTGAAGCAAGGGTGAGAAGCACGGACAGGGAGCCCGATAGTGCAGCAGGGGAGAAAAGCACTGAGAGGAAGACAGAGTGCAGCAAGGGAGAGAGGAACGGAGAAGGAGCCTAAGAGTGCAGCAGAGGAGAGAAGCACGGAGAGGGAGCCCGAGAGTGCAACAACAGAGAGAAGCACAGAGCGGGAGCCCAAGAGTGCAGCAGGGGAGAGAAGCAATGGAAAGGGAGCCCGAGAGTGCAGCAGGGGAGAGAAGCACAGAGAGGAAGCCCAAGAGTGCAGCAGGGTAGAAAAGCAGGGAGAGGGAGACAGAGTACATCAAGGGAGAGAGGAACGGGGAAGGAGCCTGAGAGTGCAGCAGGGGAGAGAAGCACGGAGAGGGAGCCCGAGAGTGGAACAACAGAGAGAAGCACAGAGCGGGAGCCCAAGAGTGCAGCAGGGGAGAGAAGCAATGGAAAGGGAGCCCGAGAGTGCAGCAGGGGAGAGAAGCACAGAGAGGAAGCCCAAGAGTGCAGCAGGGTAGAAAAGCAGGGAGAGGGAGACAGAGTACATCAAGGGAGAGAGGAACGGGGAAGGAGCCTGAGAGTGCAGCAGGGGAGAGAAGCACGGAGAGGGAGCCCGATAGTGCAACAGCAGAGAGAAGCACGGAGCGGGAGCCCAAGAATGCAGCAGGGGAGAGAAGCAATGGAGAGGGAGCCCGAGAGTGCAGCAGGGGAGAGAAGCACGGAGCGGGAGCCCAAGGGTGCAGCAGGGGAGAGAAGCACAGAGAGGAAGCCCGAGAGTGCAGCAGGGGAGAGAAGCACGGAGAGGGAGCCCAAGAGTGCAGCAGGGGAGAGAAGCACAGAGAGGGAGCCAGAGAGTGCAGCAGTTGAGAAAAGCACGGAGAGGGAGACAGAGAGAAGCAAGGGAAGAGAAGCACAGAGAGGGAGCACAAAAGTGCCGTTAGGAAGAGAGGCGTGGAGAGGGAGCCCGCGAGTGCTGTTAGGGAGAGAGGCACAGAGAGGGAGACTCAGAGTGCTGTTAGGGAGAGAGGCACGGAGTGGGAGCCCGAGGGTGCTGTTAGGGAGAGAGGCACAGAGAGGGAGACTCAGAGTGCTGTTGGGGAGAGAGGGAGCCCGAGAGTGCTGTTAGGGAGAGAGACACGGAGAGGGTGCTCGAGAGTGCAGCAGGGGAGAGAAGCACAGAGAGGGAGCAGAGAGCGCAGCAAGGGAGAGAAGCACGGAGAGGGAGCCCAAGAGTGAAGCAAGGGTGAGAAGCACGCACAGGGAGCCTGAGAGTGCAGCAGGGGACAGAAGCATGGAGAGGGAGACAGAGTGTATCAGGGGAGAGAACCACGGACAAGGCCCAAGAGCGAAGCAAGAGAGAGAAGCAGGAGAGGGAGTCATTAAGTGGAATGACGTCAATGGTTGTAATTACACATCCCAGCCCTAGCCTTAGGCAAAGTAACATTATGCGTCCTGCTTTGTCTTTAAATACTACACTAGGGGCCTCATGTAGGTAGCCAAATACCGGTCGGTAACGGCCGATTTTCGGTAATTATACCGTTACCGACCGGTATTTTGGCTATTGGTATGTAGGGGGTCAATTTCTGAAATCGGAATTTACCGAATCGGTAAAACTACCGAATCGGTAAAATTACCGAATCGGTAACGTTACCGATGTGGTAATTTTACCGATTCGGTAATTTTACCGAATCGGTAAATTCCGATTTCAGAAATGATATGTAGGGGGAGTGTGTGTGTGTGTTTAGGAGTCGGTATTTACCACCAACTTATAGTTGGTGGTAAATAATTAATGTATGTGTGTATGCATTTTGAAGCGCGTAGCAGTGTGCAATGTGGCATACATACATGCCCATAGGGCATGTATGTGTGCCACATGTGCACACATGGCCGAATCAGGGGTGCAACAGGGTGTCAATGTGACACCCTGCCACCCTTGCATTTTCTCCACCATTACCGAATCGGTATTTACCGATTCGGTAATGAGGCATACCTTCCCCTCAATGGGAAGGTATGCCTCATTACCGAATCGGTAAATACCGATTCGGTAATTACCGAATTGTAACGAATCGGTAAAAAATACCGACTCATTACCTACATACGAGTTACCACTTCTAAAATACCGATTCGGTAACGTTCGGTATTTTAGAAGTGGTAACTGGTATGCTACCTACATGAGGCCCTAGGTCACTAATTTGGGGTAAACCTCAAAACGGTGCATATTCAACAAATGTTTTTGGGATGGGAGTGTTGCTTCCTTCTACTGTGCGCTCCCTCCTTTCTCACCCCTGCCTTTTAATCTTTAAGAGTCTCTTTCCTTAACCCTTTTCTTCTGCTATGGTACTTTGCGTTATTTGTTCTGCAGCCATGCTCTGTGCCTGTTGGCAAAGCTGTTTGTACATGCAATTGACTATTTAAAATGCACACATCAAAAAGTAAGTTTGCTCTGCTCGAAATAATGAATGTTATTTTTCTTCAAGTCAATGTTACGTTTTACATACATAGAAAGGATTGTACAGGTGTGTCAGCCCTGCTGAAATTAAAACTTGTAGCCTGCAGATTACAGCTAGATCTGTGCAATAGGTCTTGGGTCCCCTGAACTACTGTGAGTGCTTACCTGCTGAAGCAAGGCACTGACAGTATAATATATGAAATCCATCATGCCTCTTTTTGGCATCCGAGACTTACTAGATTGTTTTCCACATTTTTTTTAACCTTGGTTCTAGTGGCATATCTGTACTAAGAACAACACTCTCCGTTCGACATCGTTTTGTGTTCACGCATGCTAAAGTGTGAAAAAACTTTGTTTTTTTATTCAAAACAGTTTATTTACTTTTGAAAAAGTTAGAAAATAACATACAGAATTAGGTCCCTAAAAGATACTTGTGTTTTAAAGCACACTTTGTCATGTCTTCATCTCCATTGCTTCCAGCAAAATGCCATGCTTGTTTCAATTTACCATGTCTTTTCATATTTCCCTAGTCAGACATACATTACCAGGCCAGTTTCACATAGCTTCTGGAAAATTGCCATGCTAGTATTACATTGCCCCAAGAAAATATCCATGCCAGTTTCTGCACTGCCCCAAGACAGTGTTCATATTACCATGCCAGTTTGAAATCACTACACATAAGCATACATTGTCTTGACAGTTAAACACATTGCCATGCCTCTGTCCACATTCCTTTGCCTGTTTCACATTGCCTGAGTTAAGCACACATACCATCACAGTTTTGACGTTGCCCCAAGTAAATTCATCGTTCCGTTTCCCACATTGCCATGCTAGTCTCATGTTACACTATTTGAATAGTACATTTTATTTCTTTTGTGTTTTTCAATAGTTCTCTTGACCAGAAAGCAGGGTGTATGTGTGCTTTACAAAATAAAAAAAACATAAAGAAACCAAGGTTATCTTTACAATGAAATCGTAAAACTGCATTGAAAGCAGTGTGGACAAACAAGGTGAAAACACATTTAATGATATACCAAATAAGAATGTTTGTTAGTTGAATGGACGTTTGTAAAAGTAGATAACAGGATGTATCCCATGGGAAAAGCAGGGAGGTGAGATCTTCCATGAGTGTCAGGAGTCAGAAGTGTAAAGGGTGGTGACCTAGAACTGGTTACATAAGTGATTGTTGAACAGGTGTGTTTTCCAATTTTTTCCACCTAACATGATTGTCCGCATAATAATATGAGTTGATTATATAGTATTTTCACTTGCTCCTGGGCTTTTCTGTTCAGTCCATATCTAATCCATTTAGTGGCTGGACACATCTGTTTATATGAACGCAGTATAACCTATGAGAAACACACTGAGGGAGCCCGAAAGTGCCGTTAGGAAGAGGCGCGGAGAGGGAGCCCGAGAGTGCTGTTAGGGAGAAAGGCACAGAGAGGGAGACTCAGAGTGCTGTTAGGGAGAGAGGCACGGAGAGGGTGCCCCAGAGTGCTGTTAGGGAGAGAGGCACGGAGTGGGAGCCCGAGAGTGCTGTTAGGGAAAGAGGCACAGAGAGGGAGACTCAGAGTGCTGTTAGGGAGAGAGGAAGCCCGAGAGTGCTGTTAGTGAAAGAGGCAGAGGGAGGGCCACGGCATTGAGGGGCACAGAGGAGATAGAGAAGTGGAAGTGAGGCAGAGAGAGACGGCTAAAGAGGCAGTGGAGAGATTAACCAGGAGCGATGATGCGCGCCGCTCAATGTAAACAAGCAAACGCGTGAAAGACGAGCAGTTCAGAAGGGAACAGGCAGCAGCTGTTTTCAAGCACTCTCGTGCTTGTGGCGGCATCTTTCTTGCAGGAGCGAGCAGCGGCCAATTACCATGCGCGCCGCTGCTAGTTCCGGCAAGGTGGATGCTGCCACAAGCACGAGTATGTGCTTTAAAAATGAGCAGAACGACGGCTAAAGGTCCTCCTATGCAACGCATGCACGCTGCGTAGGCGAGACCTAAACATCCAGTGACCATTATCCACTTATATATGAAATTATGTTGGCAGTAATATGTCATGACACAATGTAGCTGAGAACTGCAGCAGGGCAATGTACCTTACCACACAAACTGCAGAGATAGAAATCAAAGATATGAAAGGCAAATATTCATTTGTTTGCTTTGTAAAGCACTGATTTGTGACTTATTGGTGATTGCTTATCCCCATTCTGTCTGTAAAATCAATTCAACTTGCGGTGATTTATGACAGCAGAGGTTTCATCTTCAGTCTCCAGTGTGGTAAAACTGGTCCCAGATTAGCCTTTGTGTGGGGGAAATTGTCCTACTGTATTAATTGATGGGTGGAATGCTTCTTTAAAGAGGATTCGTTTCTGAAGTTTTTTTAAAGTTGCAGGTTTAGGTTGAATCCAAATGTTTGGGTGCAGAGCTGAGCTCCTATGGATTGACTTCCTCTCATGGTTCTTTTGGTTAAATCTGCTTCACTGGATCCCAGATTTCAATAACAAAATGCAGCTCGGATCAATAACTCAAGATATTTTGGGCCAGTGCGTCATCCCAACCCAGAGATTTGAAGATGATGCAGAGATGTTTTACTTTATTCTCTTTGGTACCAGAAGTCAGTACAGTTACATGAGATCTGGGGTGATGTGAGAGGGTGTCTTTAGGTTGAAACTGGTCTGCTGGTCTGGATGCTTGGTGGTTTTTCAGTCCATGGGGTTTAGAATCTCTTTGTTTGGTACTTTAGCATAGAAAGCAATATCATTGGCTACTCTTTGAATGCAGCTATCCCTCTGGTCAGTTCCAAGAGACGAGGCAGCTCCAGCAGTGGAAGGATCCTTCTTAGCAGTAAGAGATAAAAATGTATGATTTTTATTAAAGCTGTGACATGATGACTAAACGAAAGATCCACATTGGTCCACTTTTATTGCTTTGGCAGGAGTCAGTGAGACAGAGGAGCAGAAGGATATAAGGAGAGCCATCTTTCACTCTTCAGGATTTCTGTTTTTCACCTTTTCAGGTAAAGGTAGCACCCCTATGTTCAAATATCAACACTGTTCGATACAGAGTGTTTCTGCAAAGTTCATTGAGACTGTTATTATAGATAAGAAGCTGCATATAGTCAGCATGGATTTGGTGTAAGAGCAGCTCAGCCAATAACCTCATGTATAACAAACGAAAGAAGGGAGAAAGGGGATGACATGGATTTCATAATTGACGATAAAGAGCCAGTTCTCATTTGTTGACCACCTTGTGACAAGAGGAATGAGGCTACAGGAGATCCATTGCAGAGATCACGGACCATTTCACAAGGTCTCCCATGAGGTTTTATGATGGGGTGTGGTTACCGTGGACAGGTCAAGTGGGAATAAGATTTCTGCTCACCATGCGTTCAAGGATGGTAGCAGGTATTCTCTGATGTCAGTCTATTAGAATTTCATAGAGAAATTAGACAATTAATTTGTCTGAGAGAGTCCTAATGAAAGTATGCATAATGGTAACTAAGTTACACTGTGATACAGCAAACAATGTATCCGTCCTTTGAGACATGCTTGAGCATATCTGAAGTTTTGTTCTTGCATCCAATGGTATTGAGTCAATATTTGTAAACATCAGGTTAGTCACTATTGTAAACTGCAGGTCAGGAAGAACACACTACCAGTATAGATACACACTTTTTTTTACAATGCCAGGGATAAATTAAAAATAACAAATTCTAATAACTACTGTGAATTTCTAAGGTGGATTCAGAAACGCCTCTCACCATTGCACACCGTAGCAAGTGTGGAGACCAAACTTTATCAGCATGTGAACAAGTATGCCAAGGGTGTTTCGGGGATGACCACATATCAAGAGATCACAAATAAATGCAAAGGTGGCAGAAAACGTTAACTTGGTTGATAATCAAGACATATTCTGCTTCAGTGTACTTCAGGCCAAGGTGGGTCTGCTGTCATTTGCACCGTGAAGTGGTCTAGATTTGTTGCTAATGCTTCCAGGTTGGCTTGATATTTGTAATGCATTGCCCTAAGAAGCAAACCACTAAAGGTTTTCAAAATCAAAGATTTATTGACTTGGACATCCACCTATGTGGCTTATCCAGTTATGTGGTGTGAGAACACAATGCCCTAATATCAGTTCCTTGATGGGCAAAATGGGATAGAGACTCTGAAAAGAAACAGATATGCACAACTAATGTTTTACCACAAAGGGCAGCACACAGCATTTAGACAATTCTGTGGAAAAATAACACACAGATAGAAAGGATGTCCTTTTAGTTTAAAATGATGCAAACGTTTGATTAACTGGAAAAGGTATTAAACAATTATACTTTTGCTCCCAAAACTCTTTAGGAAGTTCACCACTCGAATCTGAGAATAGTAGAGCAGAGTAGTCAAAGGGTTACTCAGGGAGTTGGTCAAATTTGAGACGCGGGACTCAAAAATTCACAGGGTAATACTAAAACATTGACACCCAGCCAGTGTTTTATTTTTGTCGTAGTTGGATATAATGTACTTTATTCTACACACAAAATCAAATATCACACAGAGAAAGATGATGGTGCTAACCGTTACCTTGATATATTCTGAGAAATAGCAAGCAATGATCCACAGAGAACTTACAACCACACTGTGTTCTGCCTATTGTCTTTGACATTTGTCCATATACTCTAAATGTAGAGGTGCCATCTAAAGTGACTCTAAGCTAGGGATGGTTGGAATCAGAGTCTTGCTAATCCCACTTGTGCCAAAGTCTCTTGAAGACTTTTACATTGTAACTGATGCTATGTGGATCTGATCATAGGTGCATTGGTGTTGCGCTGCCCAGTCTTTTCCCTTACTTCCCCCTGACCCTGTCATACCCAGATGTATCTGGGTAGTTCTGCACAAAGAGCACAATGGAGTCAGAAGCGGTTGAGGTTGGGTTTAGCAACAGCCAGAAGCCAGATCACACTGCCCCAAATAAAGGGGCGAGCCCACCCGAAGTCAATTCAAAGGTGAGGTGGGGTCTATGGGTGGATCAGAGCTGTCCTCCACAGTATGTGCTCCGGGATCCCTGGGTCGCAGTGATGTTGGGGGCTTAGGTCATGCTTTGTAGTGACACACATTTGGGGCATAATTATGAGTGTCTTGGGGATACCTTGTTTGCCTGGACTTCGCCGTGGGCTGTTCCCTGCACCTGTGGTGTTTTTCTTCTGCCGCAGCTCCTCGCCGGACCCGCTCCGCGGGTCCCGCTTCGCGGTGTGGAGAGAGGCGCCTTGAGCATAGAGGGGCTCTGATCTTGGACACCGGACTCTGGGCTTTGGCAGGCAAGTACAGGGCTGCGAGCGGACCCGCAGGGACTCCAACTCCCAGGAGCCCCTGCGTGAGGTCAACCCACAACACCTGGGTCGCTCTCCCTGACTGCCACGCCCCCGCCCTAGCACTTGAAAGCAGCCCCCTTCCTGATCGACGTGGGATACCTTGTTTGCCTGGACTTCGCCGTGGGCTGTTCCCTGCACCTGTGGTGTTTTTCTTCTGCCGCAGCTCCTCGCCGGACCCGCTCCGCGGGTCCCGCTTCGCGGTGTGGAGAGAGGCGCCTTGAGCATAGAGGGGCTCTGATCTTGGACACCGGACTCTGGGCTTTGGCAGGCAAGTACAGGGCTGCGAGCGGACCCGCAGGGACTCCAACTCCCAGGAGCCCCTGCGTGAGGTCAACCCACAACACCTGGGTCGCTCTCCCTGACTGCCACGCCCCCGCCCTAGCACTTGAAAGCAGCCCCCTTCCTGATCGACGTGGGATACCTTGTTTGCCTGGACTTCGCCGTGGGCTGTTCCCTGCACCTGTGGTGTTTTTCTTCTGCCGCAGCTCCTCGCCGGACCCGCTCCGCGGGTCCCGCTTCGCGGTGTGGAGAGAGGCGCCTTGAGCATAGAGGGGCTCTGATCTTGGACACCGGACTCTGGGCTTTGGCAGGCAAGTACAGGGCTGCGAGCGGACCCGCAGGGACTCCAACTCCCAGGAGCCCCTGCGTGAGGTCAACCCACAACACCTGGGTCGCTCTCCCTGACTGCCACGCCCCCGCCCTAGCACTTGAAAGCAGCCCCCTTCCTGATCGACGTGGGATACCTTGTTTGCCTGGACTTCGCCGTGGGCTGTTCCCTGCACCTGTGGTGTTTTTCTTCTGCCGCAGCTCCTCGCCGGACCCGCTCCGTGGGTCCCGCTTCGCGGTGTGGAGAGAGGCGCCTTGAGCATAGAGGGGCTCTGATCTTGGACACCGGACTCTGGGCTTTGGCAGGCAAGTACAGGGCTGCGAGCGGACCCGCAGGGACTCCAACTCCCAGGAGCCCCTGCGTGAGGTCAACCCACAACACCTGGGTCGCTCTCCCTGACTGCCACGCCCCCGCCCTAGCACTTGAAAGCAGCCCCCTTCCTGATCGACGTGGGATACCTTGTTTGCCTGGACTTCGCCGTGGGCTGTTCCCTGCACCTGTGGTGTTTTTCTTCTGCCGCAGCTCCTCGCCGGACCCGCTCCGCGGGTCCCGCTTCGCGGTGTGGAGAGAGGCGCCTTGAGCATAGAGGGGCTCTGATCTTGGACACCGGACTCTGGGCTTTGGCAGGCAAGTACAGGGCTGCGAGCGGACCCGCAGGGACTCCAACTCCCAGGAGCCCCTGCGTGAGGTCAACCCACAACACCTGGGTCGCTCTCCCTGACTGCCACGCCCCCCGCCCCACCTCCTTCTCTTTTATTTTTGCACTAGGATCCCGCTGCGCGGGAGCGCGCGGGAGGGCGCCGGGAGAAGCCCGGGACAAGAGCGGGGCCGTCTGTGGCCGTCATAGGCCGGAGTAGGCCGGGCTGGGCCTACCCTCTTGGTTCTGCCGTTTGCCATCAAGTCCCTAGCACAACAAGCTGATAAACTGCCACATAGCTATCATCACACTCTAAGATACCATGCCGTCCCCGGTAAAGGAAAGTACTCCCATAAGGCAGGCAGGAACAAAAAATATGACCTTAGAGAATTACTTTCCTCGGGCGGGGGGAGATGGGGACAAGGAGAACACATTAAGCCGGCTCAGAGCTGAGCGGAGACGCTCTATAGATAATTTGAAAGGTAGACCTCTAGGAGACTATCCTCCCACACCTAGCGAAGACTTGACACTAAATGAAGATGTTCCGATCCTGCTTAGGGATGTTACAAAAACGCCCCCAGTGGTACTTATGAGCTCAACCCCAGTGAGTAGCACAAGCCCAAGTAGGGGGACGATTGACTTAATTTCTCAACCGCCCCCAGCATCAAAGTCTAGGAAAGCCAAACCTAAAATAGCTGTAGCACAAGGGGTTTTTGGGCCCCCACCAAACAAACATAGGAGGAAGTCGAGGGGTGCCCAGGCTAAAAACAAACCAAAGATCCCTCATTCTGATTTTGGGAAGTCATCCAAACCCTCCATATCAACTGTGACAACGGTGGCTGACTTACATTCTAAACCCGCTGCACAGGATGGTGTGGCTCCCGTCCTGACTAAAGAGACGGCTAGCAACATTGTTAATGCCCCCCTCTCTGTTGCTCCGCTGGGTAATTTGGAATTCCTGCTTAGGTCACTTTTGTTACCAATTAGTGAAAGCATCAAAAAAGTGGAAATCAGACTAACCATTCTTGAGGCTACACTAAGCAGTATGAAAAATCCGGCCACTTCTCATGAGAGGGCTCCTAAACCTATTGCCACCCCAACAGCTCCAAAAAGTGTTATGCATCTTGCTCCCTCACAGGTTGCAACTGCGGCCGCCCCACCACAAACCCAGAGGAATAACCCTGCCCCAAATAAGCCACCTAACCCCATAGGACCTATACCCCCTGCAAATGCTGTTCCCCCGGTACAGCCCCCAGATAGTGTTGCACCTACTCCACTAATGAAGCTTCCCCCCAGGCCACGTAGACCCAATTTACCACCAGAGGCGAATGACTTTACAGTAGTCATGGCGGGCGTCCCACCACTAGAGGCAGGTGAAGCCGAGGATTTCTGTGCTCTGAAAAGTAGGGTGATTAAGTGGCTAAATTTGAATAGACCCTTACCCGTACACTTAAGCAATGAGATCATAATGGTCAGAAGGGTGCCTTGGATAGGGAGAACACGCAAATCCATCATAGGGGATTGCATATTGGTGAGCTTCAGGGATGCTGGAACAGTTGCTCACATATGCCAGGGAAAGAATAGATCACAGGTAACAACAATTCAAACACTTCATGTGTCTTTCTTCTTTCCCCCCACCCCAGCCCCTGTACACGTGACCCGTTCATATGACAACTGGGAAAGGGTGGGTCGAAGGGGTGTTCATCACGAGTTCAATCCCAGGCCATTATTTAGCCGCCCAGAGCTACCCTTCCACACATTCAATCGGTTCCACTGCCTGGATGGTCTTGAGGGGGTAGATTGACAAAGAGATAATGGTATATGGGGTATAGGGGGTAGAGGGGTTCCAAATGCTGAGTGGGAGAAGCACAGCCCCGAGGCAAAACAAAAGTCATCAAGTTGCGCCCGGAGTTATGTGCTGGATGAACCTAGGGTTGTAGATATTGCATGTATAGGTGACGCACAGGGACCGGAATTGGGAAAACAAGTGCGAGAATCACCTGGTGGGTCACAGGGAGGAGGGGTCCAGGGGGGTGAGGCACTAAAAATCATCTCATGGAATATAGCTGGCCTGGCTGGGAAATTTAATAACAAAGAGTGGCTTGACTATATCAGAAAATTCCATGTAATTTGTCTGCAGGAGACCTGGGCCCAGGAGAATAATTTCCATCTGCAAGGGTATAAGTGTTTTTTTGTTCCTGCTCAAAAATCAAGATCAGGGAGAGCCATGGGAGGTTTAGCTATTTATATAGATCTGAGCCTTCCGGGAAGTTACACTTGCCTTGATTGGAATTCCCACAGGATTCAGGCAGTCAGGTTCACTGGGAAAGGTCTTAGATTTGTTGCAGTAAACCTTTATAACAACGAGATAGCGGGATCTAACATCTCTCTTGTTACTGAATTAGATAATAGGTTGGGCCAGGTCATAACAGGCCAAAAAAATGGGCAGCCACATGGGTTGGTGGTTATGGGAGATTATAATTGCCACTTATGCCCGGTACTGGTCCAAATAAGCACAGATTGGTCCCGATGCCCTATGGAGAAGGGACCGCATTTCTCTCATACGCCGTTGGGCTCAGCTTTCAGAATGTTACGGTTTAAATATGACCTTGAACATACCATTAATATGGTAGGGATGCAGGAGGATGGCACACTCCCCCCCACATTTAAGGGTAGAGGATGCTCTTCCTTCATAGATTACATTCTGGTCTCAAGGTCCTTAATTAATAAGACAACTACTGTAGGGATCGAATGGAGTGGCTTTAGTGACCATAACCCTCTTGTTTTGGAGCTGCAGTATATGGTGGGTCTAAGTATTAGAGTTCAACGCACCTTCACTGAGAGAGCAACAGACCAAGGCAGGAGACTAAAATGGGCTAAAATAGACGGGGAAAAGTTCTACAAGGGCCTGGTGGACGCAGGCATACTTGCTATTAATGATTGTTTGGACACAGAAGTCCGTGGACCGAGGATAATGGAAGCTTTCGACCAGATCGCTAATCTGGTCGATGGTTTGCTAAAGACTAGTGTCCCATTTAAGAACCACGGGAATCCCCGATGGTTCGACAAAGACTGCTCTAAAGCTTTGAGGGAGCTGAAAAGCTGCCTTAAAACTAAACCAAGGGTCCCCCACAAAGTTAAGGTGTGCAGAGAAATTTATAAAAAGGAAATTAAGAGGAGGAAACTTGCCTTGCAGGCGGAAGCATGGGCAGATTTACGAGAAGCGGGGGAAAGAAAGGACCTAGCAGGCTTTTGGAAAATAATTAATAACCCAACTTTCCAGGAAAAAGATACCCCGGATATAGGGGCCAATATTCTCCCAGAGCAGTGGGTCAACCACTATAGGGGCCTGTACAATCATGAGCCTGGTTCTACTGTAGACCTACCGGCCATTCCAACTGAGGCTCCACTGGTAGAATTCTCCATTAAGGAGATCATTGCAGGGATTGAGGGCCTGACCAAAAATAAAGCTCCGGGGCCTGATGGAATCCCCCCTGATCTGTTTTTGAGTAACATCGAACTCTGGGCTCCCCTAATGACAAGGGTTATTAATACTGCTATCATCTGTGGCCTGCCCCCGTCTTGGTCCACGGCAGTAATTGTGCCGATTTTCAAAAAAGGGCAACAGGGATGACCCAAAGTGCTACCGCCCGATCTCCCTGATTGATGTGTCAGCAAAACTTTTGGGGAGGGCAATTCTTAATAGACTGTCCGAGTGGACCGAGGAAAAAAACATCTTCTCGGACACTCAATACGGATTTAGGGCAGGGAGGTCCACTAGTGACCAGTGCCTGAACCTTTACTTGCTGACTGCCAAGTATACCATGGCTAGTGATGAATCCATTTACATGGGTTTCATGGATCTGGCAGCAGCATTCGATCACGTCAATAGGGAAAAATTGTGGGGCATGATGCTTAGTATGGGGATAGAGAGTGGTCTAATTAATATATTGAGGGAACTGCACAGTGACACCACCGCCAAAGTCCGCTTTAATAGGGAGGGGGGGCTGACTAGTTCTTTTCCCTGTAAGAGTGGAGTCCGACAAGGCTGCATTCTTGCTCCCTTTTTGTTTTCCCTTTATATTAATAATTTGGAGCAGTTTCTGTTGGGTCTGAAGGCAGATTGCCCAAGGGTTGGGTCGCGTCATATTCCTGTTCTGCTTTATGCAGATGACGCGGTACTGATCGCACGGACACCAAGGAGCCTACAAATCCTGATTGATGGTTTTGTTAGGTTCATGAGTGCCTTGGACCTTTCTGTAAATTTGAGTAAATCCTATGTGCTCCTGGCGGGGAAAAAAACCACCTCTAAATTTACATACAAAATAGGGAGCCACATTGTGGAAGAGGTCAAAACGTTTCCATACCTTGGTGTAACATTCGATGGTGCCCTGCGGTTTGATACCCTGGTGGAGGAACGTTGTGGTAAAATGATTGCAGCTAACGGGGCAATTGCTAGCTATGGCAGGAGGCTAGGAAGATGGTCCCCGGAACAGGTGATAAATCTGTACAGCTCAGTATCATGCTCCAAGGTAATTTACGGGGCAGAAGTATGGGGCTTTGTCAATACCACTAGTATCCAACGTGAAGAAAATAAATATCTGAAATCACTCTTGAGGGTACCACAAAGTACTGCTGGTTTGATTGCCCATAGGGAGCTAGGGAGACCATATATAGAAGATTTGATAAAATTGAGGCCTATTATCGCTTGGCTAAAAATCTGGTACAATCCTGATGCGACACTTAGTAGAGAAATCTTATCGGACTGCCTAAAAAGGGACAAGTGTATGCGCATCCCCTGGCTCCTTTATGTGAAGAATACCCTGGAGGAGCTATGTTTTGGGAACCTCTTTACTCATCCTGTAACTATTGTAGCCCAGAATAAACTGCATGTAGGGAGAATTTTTCTAGAGCGGAAAAACCTACGCAGAGATGAGGCTGAAGGGTGCAAAAAGACAGTGAGGGCCCATCACCTAGTGAAGAGCGTGGAAGGTATGGAGCCATACTTGTTCCTCATGTACAATGCACAGGATAGGTTCCTGATGTGCCGTTTCAGATTGAACCTTCTCCCATTTATGTTGGCATCACCAGCGGGGTTTGCTACATCAATAGAACAGAAGGGGCCCTGCGGCTGCGACAACAGGTCTCCGCAAGACTCCCTTCATTTTGTTCTACTCTGCCCCTTTTACTCAATGCCCAGACGCAGATACCTTGTAAAGATTTTGAAAAATGCTAATTTGGTCCACGCTAGGGAGGCACTTGTATTCTTACAGAAAGCTGAGGAACCCCTAACACTGTGTAGTATTATGAACTTTATCAAGGTAGCACTTCGTTTAAGGCTTACTAGAGGAGAAGACTGAAATGTTTTTACTTTAACTTTTAAGTGTTAAATATGGCTATATTGTTGTATTTATGTTTTGTTAATTCACTGTACAAAGAACCCTGAAATGTTTAATGACTTTTTAACATGTAAATATGAGTGTGCTTTTATGGTGTTTTTTAATCACCGAATAAAGATTCTTTGACTTGACTTGACTTGAGTGTCTTGTTTGCTTCTGTTCCTTTTCAGGGAGGACCTAACCTGGCAGTTCAGGCGGACTGTTCCTATTCCAGCAGGGTCAAGACCATGTTGCATATGGCTGGCTCGAGGTGTCATAGTGTGCAAAATAACATGGACTAGGATGCGGACCCAGTAATTACCAATGTCTAAGATTATTTCAACATTCCACCCATCACTTTTTTGTATACTTCAGTGCGACGCCCTGATTGTGGTGGGAATGCCCAGATGTGGGCCCTCTGCTCGCTTTGCCACTGGTACCAAGTTCCACCCGACTGAAGAGCTCTAATTATGATGAAACCGGTCTATGGTTCCTCGCTTTCTGGTTCAGGGAGGACCTGGCTTGGCAGTTTAGGCTGGACTGCTCCTAATGGAACCAGGTGAAAACTGATTTACATATGACTGGACCCCAACAGTGTTGGCATTGTGTCAAAAATAGCAGTGGGCTGAATTGCAGCCATAAGTAATTACCAGTGACTGAGATTCATTCAAGCATTCCACTCATCACATTTTGTTTACTTCTATGAGTGTCGCTTGGGCATAGTTTGCATTTATTGCACCTGATGAAATCTGACACCTTGGGGTATGGAGTTTATTGAGTGTGATAAATAGCACCTCTTCTGAATGTGTTGCGGAATACATTCAAGATTATTGCTTACCTGCATGGCTTACAGACCAATTATATATGTCTCATACTCCACCAGGCAGTGCCAAGTCCATACAGAGTACTGTATACACATATAACCCAAGCATACTCTCATTAAATCATAGCTGCTAATAATGCAACCTAAGCATTACATTGCAACATCACATGCCATTATTAAAAAAAGCAACAGTTATATGTGAAATTTTGGGGGTCATCGACGATAGGCCAGACATCACAAAGACCTGATACAACAGGAAACAAGCATTTGCAATGCAATTGGTCTCGTATTTACACAACAGTTTGAGCTATTGGCATTGTAAATGACAATGTCTTTAATTTATGTTTTGGTTTTTAAAACATAAATAAACGGCATTGTCCTTTGCAATGACAATAGCTTGAACATGCGTAAATGCGAGACCTATTACACTGCATGCATATGTTATAACATTGTGCCCCCGCCCCCCCTCCCCCTCCCCCGCTCGGCCCTAACGAAAGCGGCATGCTCTATTAATAAAATAAATAAATAAGCACGTCCGCTATAGTTAAAGTGGAAAAACAACAATTGATGGACAGAATGCAAAACAATGTCATACATTCACCCCAGTACAGAGATCTGGGCCTAAATCCATCGTTTTTTTGCTCACCATGTCGTTCCAGTTTGAACCCAGCCATATGCAAATCAGTCTTGACGCTGTGCCTCATGGGAACAGTCCAGCCCGAACTGCCAAGCCAGGTTCTCCCTGGACTGGAAACAAGCATCCTAGGACCAGTTTCTGGCATTTCAGCCGTCTTCAGCCAGGCTTGCTTGATTTCCAGTGGCATGGAGAGCAAGGGACCCACGTCTGGGCATACATTTTCCACTCGGGGTGACAAATGCAAAAATAACAATTGATGGACAGAATGCAGAACAATGTCATACATTCACCCCAGTACAGAGATCCGGGCCTAAATCCATCATTTGTTTGCTCACCATGCCGTTCCAGTTTGAACCAAGCCATATGCAAATCAGTCTTGACCCTGTGCCTCATGGGAACAGTCCAGCCCGAACTGCCAAGCCAGGTTCTCCCTGGACTGGAAACAAGCATCCTAGGACCAGTTTCTGGCATTTCAGCCGTCTTCAGCCAGGCTTGCTTGATTTCCAGTGGCATGGAGAGCAAGGGACCCACGTCTGGGCATACCCTTTCCACTCGGGGTGACAAATGCAAAAACAACAATTGATGGACAGAATGCAGAACAATGTCATACATTCACCCCAGTTCAGAGATCCGGGCCTAAATACATCATTTGTTTGCTCACCATGCCGTTCCAGTTTGAACCCAGCCATATGCAAATCAGTCTTGACCCTGTGCCTCATGGGAACAGTCCAGCCCGAACTGCTAAACCAGGTTCTCCCTGGACTGGAAACAAGCATCCTAGGGCCAGTTTCTGGCATTTCAGCCGTATTCAGCCAGGCTTGCTTGATTTCCAGTGGCATGGAGAGCAAGGGACCCACGTCTGGGCATACCCTTTCCACTCGGGGTGACAAATGCAAAAACAACAATTGATGGACAGAATGCAGAACAATGTCATACATTCACCCCAGTACAGAGATCTGGGCCTAAATCCATCGTTTTTTTGCTCACCATGCCGTTCCAGTTTGAACCCAGCCATATGCAAATCAGTCTTGACCCTGTGCCTCATGGGAACAGTCCAGCCAAAACTGCCAAGCCAGGTTCTCCCTGGACTGGAAACAAGCATCCTAGGACCGGTTTCTGGCATTTCAGCCGTCTTCAGCCAGGCTTGCTTGATTTCCAGTGGCATGGAGAGCAAGGGACCCACGTCTGGGCATCCCCTTTTCACTCGGGGTGACAAATGCAAAAACAACAATTGATGGACAGAATGCAGAACAATGTCATACATTCACCCCAGTACAGAGATCTGGGCCTAATTCCATCATTTTTCTGCTCACCATGCCGTTCCAGTTTGAACCCAGCCATATGCAAATCAGTCTTGGCCCTGTGCCTCATGGGAACAGTCCAGCCCGAACTGCCAAACCAGGTTCTCCCTGGACAGGAAACAAGCATCCTAGGACCGGTTTCTGGCATTTCAGCCGTCTTCAGCCAGGCTTGCTTGATTTCCAGTGGCATGGAGAGCAAGGGACCCACGTCTGGGCATTCCCTTTCCACTCTGGGTGACAAAAGCAAAAACAACAATTGATGGACAGAATGCAGAACAATGTCATACATTCACCCCAGTACAGAGATCTGGGCCTAAATCCATCGTTTTTTTGCCCACCATGCCGTTCCAGTTTGAACCCAGCCTTATGCAAATCAGTCTTGACCCTGAGCCTCATGGGAGCAGTCCAGCCCGAACTGCCAAGCCAGGTTCTCCCTGGACTGGAAACAAGCATCCTAGGACCGGTTTCTGGCATTTCAGCCGTCTTCAGCCAGGCTTGTTTGATTTCCAGTGGCATGGAGAGCAAGGGACCCAAGTCTGGGCATACCCTTTCCACTCGGGGTGACAAATGCAAAAACAACAATTGATGGACAGAATGCAGAACAATGTCATACATTCACCCCAGTACAGAGATCTGGGCCTAAATCCATCGTTTTTTTGCTCACCATGCCGTTCCAGTTTGAACCCAGCCATATGCAAATCAGTCTTGACCCTATGCCTCATGGGAACAGTCCAGCCCGAACTGCCAAGCCAGGTTCTCCCTGGACTGGAAACAAGCATCCTAGGACCGTATTCTGGCATTTTAGCCGTCTTCAGCCAGGCTTGCTTGATTTCCAGTGGCATGGAGAGCAAGGGACCCACGTCTGGGCATACCCTTTCCACTCGGGGTGACAAATGCAAAAACAACAATTGATGGACAGAATGCAGAACAATGTCATACATTCACCCCAGTACAGAGATCTGGGCCTAAATCCATGGTTTTTTTGCTCACCATGCCGTTCCAGTTTGAACCCAGCCATATTCAAATCAGTCTTGACCCTGTGCCTCATGGGAACAGTCCAGCCCGAACTGCCAAGCCAGGTTCTCCCTGGACCGGTTTCTGGCATTTCAGCCGTCTTCAGCCAGGCTTGCTTGATTTCCAGTGGCATGGAGAGCAAGGGACCCACGTCTGGGCATACCCTTTCCACTCGGGGTGACAAATGCAAAAACAACAATTGATGGACAGAATGCAGAACAATGTCATGCATTCACCCCAGTACAGAGATCTGGGCCTAAATCCATCGTGTTTTTGCTCACCATGCCGTTCCAGTTTGAACCCAGCCATATGCAAATCAGTCTTGACCCTGTGCCTCATGGGAACAGTCCAGGCCGAACTGCCAAGCCAGGTTCTTCCTGGACTGAAAACAAGCATCCTAGGACCGGTTTCTGGCATTTCAACCGTCTTCAGCCAGGCTTGCTTGATTTCCAGTGGCATGGAGAGCAAGAGACCCACGTCTGGGCATACCCTTTCCACTCGGGGTGACAAATTCAAAAACAACAATTGATGGACAGAATGCAGAACAATGTCATACATTCACCCCAGTACAGAGATCTGGGCCTAAATCCATCGTTTTTTTGCTCACCATGCCGTTCCAGTTTGAACCCAGCCATATACAAATCAGTCTTGACCCTGTGCCTCATGGGAACAGTCCAGCCCGAACTGCCAAGCCAGGTTCTCCCTGGACTGGAAACAAGCATCCTAGGACCGGTTTCTGGCATTTCAGCCGTCTTCAGCCAGGCTTGCTTGATTTCCAGTGGCATGGAGAGCAAGGGTCCCACGTCTGGGCATACCCTTTCCACTCGGGGTGACAAATGCAAAAACAACAATTGATGGACAGAATGCAGAACAATGTCATACATTCACCCCAGTACAGAGATCTGGGCCTAAATCCATCGTTTTTTTGCTCACAATGCCGTTCCAGTTTGAACCCAGCTATATGCAAATCAGTCTTGACCCTCTGCCTCATGGGAACAGTCCAGCCCGAACTGCCAAACCAGGTTCTCCCTGGACTGGAAACAAGCATCCTAGGACCGGTTCCTGGCATTTCAGCCGTCTTCAGCCAGGCTTGCTTGATATCCAGTGGCATGGAGAGCAAGGGACCCACGTCTGTGCATACCCTTTCCACTCGGAGTGACAAATGCAAAAACAACAAATGATGGACAGAATGCAGAACAATGTCATACATTCACCCCAGTACAGAGATCTGGGTCTAAATCCATCGTTTTTTTACTCACCATGCCGTTCCAGTTTGAACCCAGCCATATGCAAATCAGTCTTGACCCTGTGCCTCATGGGAACAGTCCAGCCCGAACTGCCAAGCCAGGTTCTCCCTGGACTGGAAACAAGCATCCTAGGACCGGTTTTTGGCATTTCAGCCGTCTTCAGCCAGGCTTGATTGATTTCCAGTGGCATGGAGAGCAAGAGACCCACGTCTGGGCATACCCTTTCCACTCGGGGTGACAAATTCAAAAACAACAATTGATGGACAGAATGCAGAACAATGTCATACATTCACCCCAGTACAGAGATCTGGGCCTAAATCCATCGTTTTTTGCTCACCATGCCGTTCCAGTTTGAACCCAGCCATATGCAAATCAGTCTTGACCCTGTGCCTCATGGGAACAGTCCAGCCCGAACTGCCAAGCCAGGTTCTCCCTGGACTGGAAACAAGCATCCTAGGACCGGTTTCTGGCATTTCAGCCGTCTTCAGCCAGGCTTGCTTGATTTCCAGTGGCATGGAGAGCAAGGGACCCACGTCTGGGCATACCCTTTCCACTCGGGGTGACAAATGCAAAAACAACAATTGATGGACAGAATGCAGAACAATGTCATACATTCACCCCAGTACAGAGATCTGGGCCTAAATCCATCGTTTTTTTGCTCACCATGCCGTTCCAGTTTGAACCCAGCCATATGCAAATCAGTCTTGACCCTGTGCCTCATGGGAACAGTCCAGCCCGAACTGCCAAGCCAGGTTCTCCCTGGAATGGAAACAAGCATCCTAGGACCGGTTTCTGGCATTTCAGCTGTCTTCAGCCAGGCTTGCTTGATTTCCAGTGGCATGGAGAGCAAGGGACCCACGTCTGGGCATACCCTTTCCACTCGGGGTGACAAATGCAAAAACAACAATTGATGGACAGAATGCAGAACAATGTCATACATTCACCCCAGTACAGAGATCTGGGCCTAAATCCATCGTTTTTTTGCTCACCATGCCGTTCCAGTTTGAACTCAGCCATATGCAAATCAGTCTTGACCCTGTGCCTCATGGGAACAGTCCAGCCCGAACTGCCAAGCCATGTTCTCCCTGGACTGGAAACAAGCATCCTAGGACCGGTTTCTGGCATTTCAGCCGTCTTCAGCCAGGCTTGCTTGATTTCCAGTGGCATGGAGAGCAAGGGACCCACGTCTCGGCATACCCTTTCCACTCGGGGTGACAAATGCAAAAACAACAAATGATGGACAGAATGCAGAACAATGTCATACATTCACCCCAGTACAGAGATCTGGGCCTAAATCCATCGTTTTTTTGCTCACCATGCCGTTCCAGTTTGAACCCAGCCATATGCAAATCAGTCTTGACCCTGTGCCTCGTGGGAACAGTCCAGCCCGAACTGCCAAGCCAGGTTCTCCCTGGACCGGTTTCTGGCATTTCAGCCGTCTTCAGCCAGGCTTGCTTGATTTCCAGTGGCATGGAGAGCAAGGGACCCACGTCTGGGCATACCCTTTCCACTCGGGGTGACAAATGCAAAAACAACAATTGATGGACAGAATGCAGAACAATGTCATACATTCACCCCAGTACAGAGATCTGGGCCTAAATCCATGGTTTTTTTTGCTCACCATGCCATTCCAGTTTGAACCCAGCTATAGGCAAATCAGTCTTGACTCTGTGCCTCATGGGAACAGTCCAGCCCGAACTGCCAAGCCAGGTTCTCCCTGGACTGGAAACAAGCATCCTAGGACCGGTTTCTGGCATTTCAGCCGTCTTCAGCCAGGCTTGCTTGATTTCCAGTGGCATGGAGAGCAAGGGACCCACGTCTGGGCATACCCTTTCCACTTGGGGTGACAATTGCAAAAACAACAATTGATGGACAGAATGCAGAACAATGTCATACATTTACCCCAGTA
Source organism: Triturus cristatus (assembly GCF_964204655.1). Classification (NCBI taxonomy): domain Eukaryota; kingdom Metazoa; phylum Chordata; class Amphibia; order Caudata; family Salamandridae; genus Triturus; species Triturus cristatus. Next base: position 1,756,943,789 of record NC_140590.1, on the reverse strand, counting down.
CAGAGATCTGGGCCTAAATCCATTGTTTTTTTGCTCACCATGCCGCTCCAGTTTGAACCCAGCCATATGCAAATCAGTCTTGACCCTGTGCCTCATGGGAACAGTCCAGCCCGAACTGCCAAGCCAGGTTCTCCCTGGACTGGAAACAAGCATCCTAGGACCGGTCTCTGGCATTTCAGCCGTCTTCAGCCAGGCTTGCTTGATTTCCAGTGGCATGGAGAGCAAGGGACCCACGTGTGGGCATACCCTTTCCACTCGGGGTGACAAATGCAAAAACAACAATTGATGGACAGAATGCAGAACAATGTCATACATTCTCCCCAGTACAGAGATCTGGGCCTAAATCCATCATTTTTTTGCTCACCATGCCGTTCCAGTTTGAACCCAGCCATATGCAAATCAGTCTTCACCCTGAGCCTCATGGGAACAGTCCAGCCCGAACTGCCAAGCCAGGTTTTCCCTGGACTGGAAACAAGCATCCTAGGACCGGTTTCTGGCATTTCAGCCGTCTTCAGCCAGGCTTGCTTGATTTCCAGTGGCATGGAGAGCAAGGGACCCACGTCTGGGCATCCCCTTTTCACTCGGGGTGACAAATGCAAAAACAACAATTGATGGACAGAATGCAGAACAATGTCATACATTCACCCCAGTACAGAGATCTGGGCCTAAATCCATCGTTTTTTTGCTCACCATGCCGTTCCAGTTTGAACCCAGCCATATGCAAATCAGTCTTGACCCTGAGCCTCATGGGAACAGTCCAGCCCGAACTGCCAAGCCAGGTTCTCCCTGGACTGGAAACAAGCATCCTAGGACCGGTTTCTGGCATTTCAGCCGTCTTCAGCCAGGCTTGCTTGATTTCCAGTGGCATGGAGAGCAAGGGACCCACGTCTGGGCATACCCTTTCCACTCGGGGTGACAAAAGCAAAAACAACAATTGATGGACAGAATGCAGAACAATGTCATACATTCACCCCAGTACAGAGATCTGGGCCTAAAAACATCGTTTTTTTGCTCACCATGCCGTTCCAGTTTGAACCCAGCCATATGCAAATCAGTCTTGACCCTGAGCCTCATGGGAACAGTCCAGCCCGAACTGCCAAGCCAGGTTCTCCCTGGACTGGAAACAAGCATCCTAGGACCAGTTTCTGGCATTTCAGCCGTCTTCAGCCAAGCTTGCTTGATTTCCTGTGGCATGGAGAGCAAGGGACCCACGTCTAGGCATACTCTTTCCACTCGGGGTGACAAAAGCAAAAACAACAATTGATGGACAGAATGCAGAACAATGTCATACATTCACCCCAGTACAGAGATATGGGCCTAAATACATCGTTTTTTTGCTCACCATGCCGTTCCAGTTTGAAAGGTTCTCCCTGGACTGGAAACTAGCATCCTAGGACCGGTTTCTGGCATTTCAGCCGTCTTCAGCCAGGCTTGCTTGATTTCCAGTGGCATGGAGAGCAAGGGACCCACGTCTGGGCATACCCTTTCCACTCGGGTGACAAATGCAAAAACAACAATTGATGGACAGAATGCAGAACAATGTCATACATTCACCCCTGTACAGAGATCTGGGCCTAAATCCATCGTTTTTTTGCTCACTATGCCGTTCCAGTTTGAACCCAGCCATATGCAAATTAGTCTTGACCCTGTGCCTCATGGGAACAGTCCAGCCCAAACTGCCAAGCCAGGTTCTCCCTGGACTGGAAACAAGCATCCTAGGACCGGTTTCTGGCATTTCAGCCGTCTTCAGCCAGGCTTGCTTGATTTCCAGTGGCATGGAGAGCAAGGGACCCACGTCTGGGCATACCCTTTCCACTCGGGGTGACAAATGCAAAAACAACAATTGATGGACAGAATGCAGAACAATGTCATACATTCACCCCAGTACACAGATCTGGGCCTAAATCCATCGTTGTTTTGCTCACCATGCCGTCCAGTTTGAACCCAGCCATATGCAAATCAGTCTTGACCCTGTGCCTCATGGGAACAGTCCAGCCCGAACTGCCAAGCCAGGTTCTCCCTGGACTGGAAACAAGCATCCTAGGACCAGTTTCTGGCAGTTCAGCCGTCTTCAACCAGGCTTGCTTGATTTCCAGTGGCATGGAGAGCAAGGGACCCACGTCTGGGCATACCCTTTCCACTCGGGGTGACAAATGCAAAAACAACAATTGATGGACAGAATGCAGAACAATGTCATACATTCACCCCAGTACAGAGATCTGGGCCTAAATCCATCGTTTTTTTGCTCACCATGCCGTTCCAGTTTGAACCCAGCCATATGCAAATCAGTCTTAACCCTGTGCCTCATGGGAACAGTCCAGCCCGAACTGCCAAGCCAGGTTCTCCCTGGACTGGAAACAAGCATCCTAGGACCGTTTTCTGGCATTTCAGCCGTCTTCAGCCAGGCTTGCTTGATTTCCAGTGGCATGGAGAGCAAGGGACCCACGTCTGGGCATACCCTTTCCACTCGGGGTGACAAAAGCAAAAACAACAATTGATGGACAGAATGCAGAACAATGTCATACATTCACCCAAGTACAGAGATCTGGGCCTAAAGCCATCGTTTTTTTGCTCACCATGCCGTTCCAGTTTGAACCCAGCCATATGCAAATCAGTCTTCACCCTGAGCCTCATGGGAACAGTCCAGCCCGAACTGCCAAGCCAGGTTCTCCCTGGACTGGAAACAAGCATCCTAGGACCGGTTTCTGGCATTTCAGCCGTCTTCAGCCAGGCTTGCTTGATTTCCTGGGGCATGGAGAGCAAGGGACCCACGTCTGGGCATTCCCTTTCCACTCGGGGTGACAAATGCAAAAACAACAATTGATGGACAGAATGCAGAACAATGTCATACATTCACCCCAGTACAGAGATCTGGGCCTAAATCCATCGTTTTTTTGCTCACCATGCCGTTCCAGTTTGAACTCAGCCATATGCAAATTAGTCTTGACCCTGTGCCTCATGGGAACAGTCCAGCCCGAACTGCCAAGCCAGGTTCTCCCTGGACTGGAAACAAGCATCCTAGGACCGGTTTCTGGCATTTCAGCCGTCTTCAGCCAGGCTTGCTTGATTTCCAGTGGCATGGAGAGCAAGGGACCCACGTCTGGGCATACCCTTTCCACTCGGGGTGACAAATGCAAAAACAACAATTGATGGACAGAATGCAGAACAATGTCATACATTCACCCCAGTACAGAGATCTGGGCCTAAATCCATGGTTTTTTTTGCTCACCATGCCGTCCGGTTTGAACCCAGCCATATGCAAATCAGTCTTGACCCTGTGCCTCATGGCAACAGTCCAGCCCGAACTGCCAAGCCAGGTTCTCCCTGGACTGGAAACAAGCATCCTAGGACCGGTTTCTGGCAGTTCAGCCGTCTTCAGCCAGGCTTGCTTGATTTCCAGTGGCATGGAGAGCAAGGGACCCACGTCTGGGCATACCCTTTCCACTCGGGGTGACAAATGCAAAAACAACAATTGATGGACAGAATGCAGAACAATGTCATACATTCACCCCAGTACAGAGATCTGGGCCTAAAGCCATCGTTTTCTTGCTCACCATGCCATTCCAGTTTGAACCCAGCTATATGCAAATCAGTCTTGACCCTGTGCCTCATGGGAACAGTCCAGCCCGAACTGCCAAGCCAGGTTCTCCCTGGACTGGAAACAAGCATCCTAGGACCGGTTTCTGGCATTTCAGCCGTCTTCAGCCAGGCTTGCTTGATTTCCAGTGGCATGGAGAGCAAGGGACCCACGTCTGGGCATACCCTTTCCACTTGGGGTGACAATTGCAAAAACAACAATTGATGGACAGAATGCAGAACAATGTCATACATTTACCCCAGTACAGAGATCTGGGCCTAAATCCATTGTTTTTTTGCTCACCATGCCGCTCCAGTTTGAACCCAGCCATATGCAAATCAGTCTTGACCCTGTGCCTCATGGGAACAGTCCAGCCCGAACTGCCAAGCCAGGTTCTCCCTGGACTGGAAACAAGCATCCTAGGACCGGTCTCTGGCATTTCAGCCGTCTTCAGCCAGGCTTGCTTGATTTCCAGTGGCATGGAGAGCAAGGGACCCACGTGTGGGCATACCCTTTCCACTCGGGGTGACAAATGCAAAAACAACAATTGATGGACAGAATGCAGAACAATGTCATACATTCTCCCCAGTACAGAGATCTGGGCCTAAATCCATCATTTTTTTGCTCACCATGCCGTTCCAGTTTTAACCCAGCCATATGCAAATCAGTCTTCACCCTGAGCCTCATGGGAACAGTTCAGCCCGAACTGCCAAGCCAGGTTTTCCCTGGACTGGAAACAAGCATCCTAGGACCGGTTTCTGGCATTTCAGCCGTCTTCAGCCAGGCTTGCTTGATTTCCAGTGGCATGGAGAGCAAGGGACCCACGTCTGGGCATACCCTTTCCACTCGGGGTGACAAATGCAAAAACAACAATTGATGGACAGAATGCAGAACAATGTCATACATTTACCCCAGTACAGAGATCTGGGCCTAAATCCATCGTTTTTTTGCTCACCATGCCGCTCCAGTTTGAACCCAGCCATATGCAAATCAGTCTTGACCCTGTGCCTCATGGGAACAGTCCAGCCCGTACTGCCAAGCCAGCCTCTCCCTGGACTGGAAACAAGCATCCTAGGACCGGTTTCTGGCATTTCAGCCGTCTTTAGCCAGGCTTGTTTGATTTCTAGTGGCATGGAGAGCAAGGGACCCACGTCTGGGCATACCCTTTCCACTCGGGGTGACAAATGCAAAAACAACAATTGATGGACAGAATGCAGAACAATGTCATACATTCACCCCAGTACAGAGATCTGGGCCTAAATCCATTGTTTTTTTGCTCACCATGCCGTTCCAGTTTGAACACAGCCATATGCAAATCAGTCTTGACCCTGTGCCTCATGGGAACAGTCCAGCCCGAACTGCCAAGCCAGGTTCTCCCTGGACTGGAAACAAGCATCCTAGGACCGGTCTCTGGCATTTCAGCCGTCTTCAGCCAGGCTTGCTTGATTTCCAGTGGCATGGAGAGCAAGGGACCCACGTGTGGGCATACCCTTTCCACTCGGGGTGACAAATGCAAAAACAACAATTGATGGACAGAATGCAGAACAATGTCATACATTATCCCCAGTACAGAGATCTGGGCCTAAATCCATCATTTTTTTGCTCACCATGCCGTTCCAGTTTGAACCCAGCCATATGCAAATCAGTCTTCACCCTGAGCCTCATGGGAACAGTCCAGCCCGAACTGCCAAGCCAGGTTCTCCCTGGACTGGAAACAAGCATCCTAGGACCGGTTTCTGGCATTTCAGCCGTCTTCAGCCAGGCTTGCATGATTTCCTGGGGCATGGAGAGCAAGGGACCCACGTCTGGGCATACCCTTTCCACTCGGGGTGACAAATGCAAAAACAACAATTGATGGACAGAATGCAGAACAATGTCATACATTCACCCCAGTACAGAGATCTGGGCCTAAATCCATCGTTTTTTTGCTCACCATGCCGTCCGGTTTGAACCCAGCCATATGCAAATCAGTCTTGACCCTGTGCCTCATGGCAACAGTCCAGCCCAAACTGCCAAGCCAGGTTCTCCCTGGACTGGAAACAAGCATCCTAGGACCGGTTTCTGGCAGTTCAGCCGTCTTCAGCCAGGCTTGCTTGATTTCCAGTGGCATGGAGAGCAAGGGACCCACGTCTGGGCATACCCTTTCCACTCGGGGTGACAAATGCAAAAACAACAATTGATGGACAGAATGCAGAACAATGTCATACATTCACCCCAGTACAGAGATCTGGGCCTAAAGCCATCGTTTTATTGCTCACCATGCCGTTCCAGTTTGAACCCAGCTATATGCAAATCAGTCTTGACCCTGTGCCTCATGGGAACAGTCCATCCCGAACTGCCAAGCCAGGTTCTCCCTGGACTGGAAACAAGCATCCTAGGACCGGTTTCTGGCATTTCAGCCGTCTTCAGCCAGGCTTGCTTGATTTCCAGTGGCATGGAGAGCAAGGGACCCACGTCTGGGCATACCCTTTCCACTCGGGGTGACAAATGCAAAAACAACAATTGATGGACAGAATGCAGAACAATGTCATACATTTACCCCAGTACAGAGATCTGGGCCTAAATCCATCGTTTTTTTGCTCACCATGCCACTCCAGTTTGAACCCAGCCATATGCAAATCAGTCTTGACCCTGTGCCTCATGGGAACAGTCCAGCCCGAACTGCCAAGCCAGGCTCTCCCTGGACTGGAAACAAGCATCCTAGGACCGGTTTCTGGCATTTCAGCCGTCTTTAGCCAGGCTTGTTTGATTTCTAGTGGCATGGAGAGCAAGGGACCCACGTCTGGGCATACCCTTTCCACTCGGGGTGACAAATGCAAAAACAACAATTGATGGACAGAATGCAGAACAATGTCATACATTCACCCCAGTACAGAGATCTGGGCCTAAATCCATTGTTTTTTTGCTCACCATGCCGTTCCAGTTTGAACCCAGCCATATGCAAATCAGTCTTGACCCTGTGCCTCATGGGAACAGTCCAGCCCGAACCGCCAAGCCAGGTTCTCCCTGGACTGGAAACAAGCATCCTAGGACCGGTTTCTGGCATTTCAGCCGTCTTCAGCCAGGCTTGCTTGATTTCCAGTGGCATGGAGAGCAAGGGACCCACGTCTGGGCATACCCTTTCCACTCGGGGTGACAAATGCAAAAACAACAATTGATGGACAGAATGCAGAACAATGTCATACATTCTCCCCAGTACAGAGATCTGGGCCTAAATCCATCATTTTTTTGCTCACCATGCCGTTCCAGTTTGAACCCAGCCATATGCAAATCAGTCTTGACCCTGTGCCTCATGGGAACAGTCCAGCCCGAACTGCCAAACCCCCTGGACTGGAAACAAGCATCCTAGGACCGGTTTCTGGCATTTCAGCTGTTTTCAGCCAGCTTGCTTGATTTCCAGTGGCATGGCGAGCAAGGGACCCACGTCTGGGCATACCCTTTCCACTCGGGGTGACAAATGCAAAAACAACAATTGATGGACAGAATGCAGAACAATGTCATACATTCACCCCAGTACAGAGATCTGGGCCTCAATCCATCATTTTTTTGCTCACCATGCCGTTCCAGTTTGAACCCAGCCATATGCAAATCAGTCTTGACACTGTGCCTCATGGGAACAGTCCAGCCCGAACTGCCAAGCCAGGTTCTCCCTGGACTGGAAACAAGCATCCTAGGACCGGTTTCTGGCATTTCAGCCGTCTTCAGCCAGGCTTGCTTGAATTCCAGTGGCATGGAGAGCAAGGGGCCCACGTCTGGGCATACCCTTTCCACTCGGGGTGACAAATGCAAAAACAACAATTGATGGACAGAATGCAGAACAATGTCATACATTCACCCCAGTACAGAGATCTGGGCCTAAATCCATAGTTTTTTTGCTCACCATGCCGTTCCAGTTGGAACCCAGCCATATGCAAATCAGTCTTGACCCTGTGCCTCATGGGAACAGTCCAGCCCGAACTGCCAAGCCAGGTTTTCCCTGGACTGGAAACAAGCATCCTAGGACCGGTTTCTGGCATTTCAGCCGTCTTCAGCCAGGCTTGCTTGATTTCCAGTGGCATCGAGAGCAAGGGAGCCACGTCTGAGCATACCCTTTCCACTCGGGGTGACAAATGCAAAAACAACAATTGATGGACAGAATGCAGAACAATGTCATACATTCACCCCAGTACAGAGATCTGGGCCTAAATCCATCGTTTTTTTGCTCACCATGCCGTTCCAGTTTGAACCCAGCCATATGCAAATCAGTCTTGACCCTGTGCCTCATGGGAACAGTCCAGCCCTAACTGCCAAGCCAGGTTTTCCCTGGACTGGAAACAAGCATCCTAGGACCGGTTTCTGGCATTTCAGCCGTCTTCAGCCAGGCTTGCTTGATTTCCAGTGGCATGGAGAGCAAGGGACCCACGTCTGGGCATACCCTTTCCACTCGGGGTGACAAATGCAAAAACAACAATTGATAGACAGAATGCAGAACAATGTCATACATTCACCCCAGTACAGAGATCTGGGCCTAAATCCATAGTTTTTTTGCTCACCATGCCGTTCCAGTTGGAACCCAGCCATATGCAAATCAGTCTTGACACTGTGCCTCATGGGAACAGTCCAGCCCGAACTGCCAAGCCAGGTTTTCCCTGGACTGGAAACAAGCATCCTAGGACCGGTTTCTGGCATTTCAGCCGTCTTCAGCCAGGCTTGCTTGATTTCCAGTGGCATCGAGAGCAAGGGACCCACGTCTGGGCATACCCTTTCCACTCGGGGTGACAAATGCAAAAACAACAATTGATGGACAGAATGCAGAACAATGTCATACATTCACCCCAGTACAGAGATCTGGGCCTAAATCCATCGTTTTTTTGCTCACCATGCCGTTCCAGTTTGAACCCAGCCATATGCAAATCAGTCTTGACCCTGTGCCTCATGGGAACAGTCCAGCCCGAACTGCCAAACCAGGTTCTCCCTGGACTGGAAACAAGCATCCTAGGACCGGTTTCTGGCATTTTAGCCGTCTTCAGCCAGGCTTGCTTGATTTCCAGTGGCATGGAGAGCAAGGGACCCACGTCTGGGCATACCCTTTCCACTCGGGGTGACAAATGCAAAAACAACAATTGATGGACAGAATGCAGAACAATGTCATACATTCACCCCAGTACAGAGATCTGGGCCTAAATCCATCGTTTTTTTGCTCACCATGCCGTTCCAGTTTGAACCCAGCCATATGCAAATCAGTCTTGACCCTGTGCCTCATGGGAACAGTCCAGCCCGAACTGCCAAGCCAGGTTCTCCCTGGACTGGAAACAAGCATCCTAGGACCGGTTTCTGGCATTTCAGCCGTCTTCAGCCAGGCTTGCTTGATTTCCAGTGGCATGGAGAGCAAGGGACCCACGTCTGGGCATACCCTTTCCACTCGGGTTGACAAATGCAAAAACAACAATTGATGGACAGAATGCAGAACAATGTCATACATTCACCCCAGTACAGAGATCTGGGCCTAAATCCATCGTTTTTTTGCTCACCATGCCGTTCCAGTTTGAACCCAGCCATATGCAAATCAGTCTTGACCCTGTGCCTCATAGGAACAGTCCAGCCCGAACTGCCAAGCCAGGTTCTCCCTGGACTGGAAACAAGCATCCTAGGACCGGTTTCTGGCATTTCAGCCGTCTTCAGCCAGGCTTGCTTGATTTCCAGTGGCATGGAGAGCAAGGGACCCACGTCTGGGCATACCCTTTCCACTCGGGGTGACAAATGCAAAAACAACAAATGATGGACAGAATGCAGAACAATGTCATACATTCACCCCAGTACAGAGATCTGGGCCTAAATCCATAGTTTTTTTGCTCACCATGCTGTTCCAGTTTGAACCCAGCCATATGCAAATCAGTCTTGACCCTGTGCCTCATGGGAACAGTCCAGCCCGAACTGCCAAGCCAGGTTCTCCCTGGACCGGTTTCTGGCATTTCAGCCGTCTTCAGCCAGGCTTGCTTGATTTCCAGTGGCATGGAGAGCAAGGGACCCACGTCTGGGCATACCCTTTCCACTCGGGTGACAAATGCAAAAACAACAATTGATGGACAGAATGCAGAACAATGTCATACATTCACCCCAGTACAGAGATCTGGGCCTAAATCCATAGTTTTTTTGCTCACCATGCCGTCTGGTTTGAACCCAGCCATATGCAAATCAGTCTTGATCCTGTGCCTCATGGCAACAGTCCAGCCCGAACTGCCAAGCCAGGTTCTCCCTGGACTGGAAACAAGCATCCTAGGACCAGTTTCTGGCAGTTCAGCCGTCTTCAGCCAGGCTTGCTTGATTTCCAGTGGCATGGAGAGCAAGGGACCCACGTCTGGGCATACCCTTTCCACTCGGGGTGATAAATGCAAAAACAACAATTGATGGACAGAATGCAGAACAATGTCATACATTCACCCCAGTACAGAGATCTGGGCCTAAAGCCATCGTTTTATTGCTCACCATGCCATTCCAGTTTGAACCCAGCTATATGCAAATCAGTCTTGACCCTGTGCCTCATGGGAACAGTCCAGCCCGAACTGCCAAGCCAGGTTCTCCCTGGACTGGAAACAAGCATCCTAGGACCGGTTTCTGGCATTTCAGCCGTCTTCAGCCAGGCTTGCTTGATTTCCAGTGGCATGGAGAGCAAGGGACCCACGTCTGGGCATACCCTTTCCACTCGGGGTGACAAATGCAAAAACAACAAATGATGGACAGAATGCAGAACAATGTCATACATTCACCCCAGTACAGAGATCTGGGCCTAAATCCATAGTTTTTTTGCTCACCATGCTGTTCCAGTTTGAACCCAGCCATATGCAAATCAGTCTTGACCCTGTGCCTCATGGGAACAGTCCAGCCCGAACTGCCAAGCCAGGTTCTCCCTGGACCGGTTTCTGGCATTTCAGCCGTCTTCAGCCAGGCTTGCTTGATTTCCAGTGGCATGGAGAGCAAGGGACCCACGTCTGGGCATACCCTTTCCACTCGGGTGACAAATGCAAAAACAACAATTGATGGACAGAATGCAGAACAATGTCATACATTCACCCCAGTACAGAGATCTGGGCCTAAATCCATCGTTTTTTTGCTCACCATGCCGTCTGGTTTGAACCCAGCCATATGCAAATCAGTCTTGACCCTGTGCCTCATGGCAACAGTCCAGCCCGAACTGCCAAGCCAGGTTCTCCCTGGACTGGAAACAAGCATCCTAGGACCAGTTTCTGGCAGTTCAGCCGTCTTCAGCCAGGCTTGCTTGATTTCCAGTGGCATGGAGAGCAAGGGACCCACGTCTGGGCATACCCTTTCCACTCGGGGTGATAAATGCAAAAACAACAATTGATGGACAGAATGCAGAACAATGTCATACATTCACCCCAGTACAGAGATCTGGGCCTAAAGCCATCGTTTTATTGCTCACCATGCCATTCCAGTTTGAACCCAGCTATATGCAAATCAGTCTTGACCCTGTGCCTCATGGGAACAGTCCAGCCCGAACTGCCAAGCCAGGTTCTCCCTGGACTGGAAACAAGCATCCTAGGACCGGTTTCTGGCATTTCAGCCGTCTTCAGCCAGGCTTGCTTGATTTCCAGTGGCATGGAGAGCAAGGGACCCACGTCTGGGCATACCCTTTCCACTCGGGGTGACAAATGCAAAAACAACAATTGATGGACAGAATGCAGAACAATGTCATACATTTACCCCAGTACAGAGATCTGGGCCTAAATTCATCGTTTTTTTGCTCACCATGCCGCTCCAGTTTGAACCCAGCCATATGCAAATCAGTCTTGACCCTGTGCCTCATGAGAACAGTCCAGCCCGAACTGCCAAGCCAGGCTCTCCCTGGACTGGAAACAAGCATCCTAGGACCGGTTTCTGGCATTTCAGCCGTCTTTAGCCAGACTTGTTTGATTTCTAGTGGCATGGAGAGCAAGGGACCCACGTCTGGGCATACCCTTTCCACTCGGGGTGACAAATGCAAAAACAACAATTGATGAACAGAATGCAGAACAATGTCATACATTCACCCCAGTACAGAGATCTGGGCCTAAATCCATTGTTTTTTTTCTCACCATGCCGTTCCAGTTTGAACCCAGCCATATGCAAATCAGTCTTGACCCTGTGCCTCATGGGAACAGTCCAGCCCGAACTGCCAAGCCAGGTTCTCCCTGGACTGGAAACAAGCATCCTAGGACCGGTTTCTGGCATTTCAGCCGTCTTCAGCCAGGCTTGCTTGATTTCCAGTGGCATGGAGAGCAAGGGACCCACGTCTGGGCATACCCTTTCCACTCGGGGTGACAAATGCAAAAACAACAATTGATGGACAGAATGCAGAACAATGTCATACATTCTCCCCAGTACAGAGATCTGGGCCTAAATCCATCATTTTTTTGCTCACCATGCCGTTCCAGTTTGAACCCAGCCATATGCAAATCAGTCTTGACCCTGTGCCTCATGGCAACAGTCCAGCCCGAACTGCCAAGCCAGGTTCTCCCTGGACTGGAAACAAGCATCCTAGGACCGGTTTCTGGCAGTTCAGCCGTCTTCAGCCAGGCTTGCTTGATTTCCAGTGGCATGGAGAGCAAGGGACCCACGTCTGGGCATACCCTTTCCACTCGGGGTGACAAATGCAAAAACAACAATTGATGGACAGAATGCAGAACAATGTCATACATTCACCCCAGTACAGAGATCTGGGCCTAAAGCCATCGTTTTATTGCTCACCATGCCGTTCCAGTTTGAACCCAGCTATATGCAAATCAGTCTTGACCCTGTGCCTCATGGGAACAGTCCAGCCCGAACTGCCAAGCCAGGTTCTCCCTGGACTGGAAACAAGCATCCTAGGACCGGTTTCTGGCATTTCAGCCGTCTTCAGCCAGGCTTGCTTGATTTCCAGTGGCATGGAGAGCAAGGGACCCACGTCTGGGCATACCCTTTCCACTCGGGGTGACAAATGCAAAAACAACAATTGATGGACAGAATGCAGAACAATGTCATACATTTACCCCAGTACAGAGATCTGGGCCTAAATCCATCATTTTTTTGCTCACCATGCCGTTCCAGTTTGAACCCAGCCATATGCAAATCAGTCTTGACCCTGTGCCTCATGGCAACAGTCCAGCCCGAACTGCCAAGCCAGGTTCTCCCTGGACTGGAAACAAGCATCCTAGGACCGGTTTCTGGCAGTTCAGCCGTCTTCAGCCAGGCTTGCTTGATTTCCAGTGGCATGGAGAGCAAGGGACCCACGTCTGGGCATACCCTTTCCACTCGGGGTGACAAATGCAAAAACAACAATTGATGGACAGAATGCAGAACAATGTCATACATTCACCCCAGTACAGAGATCTGGGCCTAAATCCATCGTTTTTTTGCTCACCATGCCGTTCCAGTTTGAACCCTGCCATATGCAAATCAGTCTTGACCCTGTGCCTCATGGGAACAGTCCAGCCCGAACTGCCAAGCCAGGTTCTCCCTGGACTGGAAACAAGCATCCTAGGACCGGTTTCTGGCATTTCAGCCGTCTTCAGCCAGGCTTGTTTGATTTCTAGTGGCATGGAGAGCAAGGGACCCACGTCTGGGCATACCCTTTCCACTCGGGGTGACAAATGCAAAAACAACAATTGATGAACAGAATGCAGAACAATGTCATACATTCACCCCAGTACAGAGATCTGGGCCTAAATCCATTGTTTTTTTTCTCACCATGCCGTTCCAGTTTGAACCCAGCCATATGCAAATCAGTCTTGACCCTGTGCCTCATGGGAACAGTCCAGCCCGAACTGCCAAGCCAGGTTCTCCCTGGACTGGAAACAAGCATCCTAGGACCGGTTTCTGGCATTTCAGCCGTCTTCAGCCAGGCTTGCTTGATTTCCAGTGGCATGGAGAGCAAGGGACCCACGTCTGGGCATACCCTTTCCACTCGGGGTGACAAATGCAAAAACAACAATTGATGGACAGAATGCAGAACAATGTCATACATTCTCCCCAGTACAGAGATCTGGGCCTAAATCCATCATTTTTTTGCTCACCATGCCGTTCCAGTTTGAACCCAGCCATATGCAAATCAGTCTTGACCCTGTGCCTCATGGCAACAGTCCAGCCCGAACTGCCAAGCCAGGTTCTCCCTGGTCTGGAAACAAGCATCCTAGGACCGGTTTCTGGCAGTTCAGCCGTCTTCAGCCAGGCTTGCTTGATTTCCAGTGGCATGGAGAGCAAGGGACCCACGTCTGGGCATACCCTTTCCACTCGGGGTGACAAATGCAAAAACAACAATTGATGGACAGAATGCAGAACAATGTCATACATTCACCCCAGTACAGAGATCTGGGCCTAAAGCCATCGTTTTATTGCTCACCATGCCGTTCCAGTTTGAACCCAGCTATATGCAAATCAGTCTTGACCCTGTGCCTCATGGGAACAGTCCAGCCCGAACTGCCAAGCCAGGTTCTCCCTGGACTGGAAACAAGCATCCTAGGACCGGTTTCTGGCATTTCAGCCGTCTTCAGCCAGGCTTGCTTGATTTCCAGTGGCATGGAGAGCAAGGGACCCACGTCTGGGCATACCCTTTCCACTCGGGGTGACAAATGCAAAAACAACAATTGATGGACAGAATGCAGAACAATGTCATACATTTACCCCAGTACAGAGATCTGGGCCTAAATCCATCATTTTTTTGCTCACCATGCCGTTCCAGTTTGAACCCAGCCATATGCAAATCAGTCTTGACCCTGTGCCTCATGGCAACAGTCCAGCCCGAACTGCCAAGCCAGGTTCTCCCTGGACTGGAAACAAGCATCCTAGGACCGGTTTCTGGCAGTTCAGCCGTCTTCAGCCAGGCTTGCTTGATTTCCAGTGGCATGGAGAGCAAGGGACCCACGTCTGGGCATACCCTTTCCACTCGGGGTGACAAATGCAAAAACAACAATTGATGGACAGAATGCAGAACAATTTATTTATTTATTTATTTATTTTTGCAATTTATTAAGCGCGTACGTATGCCCTTGGGCGTCTTGGCGCTGAGACTTTAACAGAATCCAGAACTTATCATTAATAGAATGGAACGCTGGTGGTTAGCAATAATTATTGATTAAAGAGCCATGTTTTCAATAATTTCCTAAACTGCAGCAGAGTGTGACTTAATTTAATGTGTAACGGTAGCACATTCCACATTTTTGCGGCCGCTACCACAAAGCGTCTATCTCCCCAAGACACGGTTTTTGTGCGCGGAACCGAAATTTGGAAACTTGTTGTTGATCTCAAGGATCTTGGGGGTTGATATAGAATCAATTGGTCTTGAAAGACTTGTGGACCTTGCTTATTTAAAGCTTTAAACGTAAGACATAAGGTCTTAAATCTAATCCTATTCCTGACAGTAAGCCAGTGAAAGTCCCTAATAGTTTGACTAATGGGATCAAATTTAGATACCTTGGAAAGCAGTCTTGCCGCTGCATTCTGAATTGATTGCAATTTTGCTATCACCCGTATTTGAGCATTAGCAAAAAGACCATTGCAATAATCCAAGGAAGATAGTACTAAAGTGCTCACAACTGTTTTTACCACATTGTCAGGTAGGAACGGGATGACCTTCTTAATAGTCCTCAATTTCTGGAAAGCAGCTGAAGCGGTCTGATTTGCATGTAAGGCAAAATTGAGTTTATCATCAAAGATGATGCCCAAGTTCCTAACTTTAGATACTGGAGTCGGTAGGGCGCCCATGGAAGGAGGCCACCAGACGGAGGACCAATCAGGCACTAGTTTTCCAAAAATGATCACCTCTGTTTTCTCCGAGTTTAATTTGAGGCAATTTCCTGCCATCCAGTCTCTAATTGCGAGCATACCTTCCTGGAACCTTCCTGCTACCTCCTTCCCATCGTTCTTAATGGCAAGCACAAGCTGGGTATCGTCCGCGTAAGAGGTCAGGCTCATCCCATGTTGTTTAATGACCCTAGCCAGATCAGACACATAGATATTAAATAGTGTCGGGCTTAGGGATGAGCCCTGCGGAACCCCACATGGCAATGCCAGGCTTACAGATTTAAAAGGGCCTATTGTTACCACCTGTGTTCTGCCCGATAAGAAGGAGGTAAGCAGGTCCTTGGCTTTTGCTTGAATGCCTAGATTTCCAACACGGTCAATCAAAATAGAATGATTGACCGTGTCGAATGCTGCAGAGAGGTCCAGTAGTATTAAAACTGCGGTCCCCCCTTGATCTTTGATGACTCTGATTTCATCAGCGGCTTTAATCAAGGCAGTCTCCGTGCCGTGTAGCTTCCGAAAACCAAATTGAGTGTCATCAAGCAGTTTATTTTGCTCTATATATTCTGCCAGTTGGAGATTTATGGCTTTCTCAAGAACCTTTGCCAAGAAAGGGAGGCCTGCGATAGGTCTATAGTTCTTAAGTTCCTCTTTATCCAAAGAGGGTTTCTTCAGCAATGGTTTGATTGTCGTTTTTTTAAGGCATACCCTTTCCACTCGGGGTGACAAATGCAAAAACAACAAATGATGGACAGAATGCAGAACAATGTCATACATTCACCCCAGTACAGAGATCTGGGCCTAAATCCATCGTTTTTTTGCTCACCATGCCGTTCCAGTTTGAACCCTGCCATATGCAAATCAGTCTTGACCCTGTGCCTCATGGGAACAGTCCAGCCCGAACTGCCAAGCCAGGTTCTCCCTGGACTGGAAACAAGCATCCTAGGACCGGTTTCTGGCATTTCAGCCGTCTTCAGCCAGGCTTGCTTGATTTCCAGTGGCATGGAGAGCAAGGGACCCACGTCTGGGCATACCCTTTCCACTCGGGTTGACAAATGCAAAAACAACAATTGATGGACAGAATGCAGAACAATGTCATACATTCACCCCAGTACAGAGATCTGGGCCTAAATCCATCGTTTTTTTGCTCACCATGCCGTTCCAGTTTGAACCCAGCCATATGCAAATCAGTCTTGACCCTGTGCCTCATAGGAACAGTCCAGCCCGAACTGCCAAGCCAGGTTCTCCCTGGACTGGAAACAAGCATCCTAGGACCGGTTTCTGGCATTTCAGCTGTCTTCAGCCAGGCTTGCTTGATTTCCAGTGGCATGGAGAGCAAGGGACCCACGTCTGGGCATACCCTTTCCACTCGGGGTGACAAATGCAAAAACAACAATTGATGGACAGAATGCAGAACAATGTCATACATTCACCCCAGTACAGAGATCTGGGCCTAAATCCATCGTTTTTTTGCTCACCATGCCGTTCCAGTTTGAACTCAGCCATATGCAAATCAGTCTTGACCCTGTGCCTCATGGGAACAGTCCAGCCCGAACTGCCAAGCCATGATCTCCCTGGACTGGAAACAAGCATCCTAGGACCGGTTTCTGGCATTTCAGCCGTCTTCAGCCAGGCTTGCTTGATTTCCAGTGGCATGGAGAGCAAGGGACCCACGTCTGGGCATACCCTTTCCACTCGGGGTGACAAATGCAAAAACAACAAATGATGGACAGAATGCAGAACAATGTCATACATTCACCCCAGTACAGAGATCTGGGCCTAAATCCATCGTTTTTTTGCTCACCATGCTGTTCCAGTTTGAACCCAGCCATATGCAAATCAGTCTTGACCCTGTGCCTCATGGGAACAGTCCAGCCCGAACTGCCAAGCCAGGTTCTCCCTGGACCGGTTTCTGGCATTTCAGCCGTCTTCAGCCAGGCTTGCTTGATTTCCAGTGGCATGGAGAGCAAGGGACCCACGTCTGGGCATACCCTTTCCACTCGGGTGACAAATGCAAAAACAACAATTGATGGACAGAATGCAGAACAATGTCATACATTCACCCCAGTACAGAGATCTGGGCCTAAATCCATCGTTTTTTTGCTCACCATGCCGTCTGGTTTGAACCCAGCCATATGCAAATCAGTCTTGACCCTGTGCCTCATGGCAACAGTCCAGCCCGAACTGCCAAGCCAGGTTCTCCCTGGACTGGAAACAAGCATCCTAGGACCAGTTTCTGGCAGTTCAGCCGTCTTCAGCCAGGCTTGCTTGATTTCCAGTGGCATGGAGAGCAAGGGACCCACGTCTGGGCATACCCTTTCCACTCGGGGTGATAAATGCAAAAACAACAATTGATGGACAGAATGCAGAACAATGTCATACATTCACCCCAGTACAGAGATCTGGGCCTAAAGCCATCGTTTTATTGCTCATCATGCCATTCCAGTTTGAACCCAGCTATATGCAAATCAGTCTTGACCCTGTGCCTCATGGGAACAGTCCAGCCCGAACTGCCAAGCCAGGTTCTCCCTGGACTGGAAACAAGCATCCTAGGACCGGTTTCTGGCATTTCAGCCGTCTTCAGCCAGGCTTGTTTGATTTCTAGTGGCATGGAGAGCAAGGGACCCACGTCTGGGCATACCCTTTCCACTCGGGGTGACAAATGCAAAAACAACAATTGATGAACAGAATGCAGAACAATGTCATACATTCACCCCAGTACAGAGATCTGGGCCTAAATCCATTGTTTTTTTGCTCACCATGCCGTTCCAGTTTGAACCCAGCCATATGCAAATCAGTCTTGACCCTGTGCCTCATGGGAACAGTCCAGCCCGAACTGCCAAGCCAGGTTCTCCCTGGACTGGAAACAAGCATCCTAGGACCGGTTTCTGGCATTTCAGCCGTCTTCAGCCAGGCTTGCTTGATTTCCAGTGGCATGGAGAGCAAGGGACCCACGTCTGGGCATACCCTTTCCACTCGGGGTGACAAATGCAAAAACAACAATTGATGGACAGAATGCAGAACAATGTCATACATTCTCCCCAGTACAGAGATCTGGGCCTAAATCCATCATTTTTTTGCTCACCATGCCGTTCCAGTTTGAACCCAGCCATATGCAAATCAGTCTTGACCCTGTGCCTCATGGCAACAGTCCAGCCCGAACTGCCAAGCCAGGTTCTCCCTGGACTGGAAACAAGCATCCTAGGCCTGGTTTCTGGCAGTTCAGCCATCTTCAGCCAGGCTTGCTTGATTTCCAGTGGCATGGAGAGCAAGGGACCCACGTCTGGGCATACCCTTTCCACTCGGGGTGACAAATGCAAAAACAACAATTGATGGACAGAATGCAGAACAATGTCATACATTCACCCCAGTACAGAGATCTGGGCCTAAAGCCATCGTTTTATTGCTCACCATGCCGTTCCAGTTTGAACCCAGCTATATGCAAATCAGTCTTGACCCTGTGCCTCATGGGAACAGTCCAGCCCGAACTGCCAAGCCAGGTTCTCCCTGGACTGGAAACAAGCATCCTAGGACCGGTTTCTGGCATTTCAGCCGTCTTCAGCCAGGCTTGCTTGATTTCCAGTGGCATGGAGAGCAAGGGACCCACGTCTGGGCATACCCTTTCCACTCGGGGTGACAAATGCAAAAACAACAATTGATGGACAGAATGCAGAACAATGTCATACATTTACCCCAGTACAGAGATCTGGGCCTAAATCCATCGTTTTTTTGCTCACCATGCCGCTCTAGTTTGAACCCAGCCATATGCAAATCAGTCTTGACCCTGTGCCTCATGGGAACAGTCCAGCCCGAACTGCCAAGCCAGGCTCTCCCTGGACTGGAAACAAGCATCCTAGGACCGGTTTCTGGCATTTCAGCTGTCTTTAGCCAGGCTTGTTTGATTTCTAGTGGCATGGAGAGCAAGGGACCCACGTCTGGGCATACCCTTTCCACTCGGGGTGACAAATGCAAAAACAACAATTGATGGACAGAATGCAGAACAATGTCATACATTCACCCCAGTACAGAGATCTGGGCCTAAATCCATTGTTTTTTTGCTCACCATGCCATTCCAATTTGAACCCAGCCATATGCAAATCAGTCTTGACCCTGTGCCTCTTGGGAACAGTCCAGCCCGAACCGCCAAGCCAGGTTCTCCCTGGACTGGAAACAAGCATCCTAGGACCGGTTTCTGGCATTTCAGCCGTCTTCAGCCAGGCTTGCTTGATTTCCAGTGGCATGGAGAGCAAGGGACCCACGTCTGGGCATACCCTTTCCACTCGGGGTGACAAATGCAAAAACAACAATTGATGGACAGAATGCAGAACAATGTCATACATTTACCCCAGTACAGAGATCTGGGCCTAAATCCATCGTTTTTTTGCTCACCATGCCGCTCTAGTTTGAACCCAGCCATATGCAAATCAGTCTTGACCCTGTGCCTCATGGGAACAGTCCAGCCCGAACTGCCAAGCCAGGCTCTCCCTGGACTGGAAACAAGCATCCTAGGACCGGTTTCAGGCATTTCAGCTGTCTTTAGCCAGGCTTGTTTGATTTCTAGTGGCATGGAGAGCAAGGGACCCACGTCTGGGCATACCCTTTCCACTCGGGGTGACAAATGCAAAAACAACAATTGATGGACAGAATGCAGAACAATGTCATACATTCACCCCAGTACAGAGATCTGGGCCTAAATCCATTGTTTTTTTGCTCACCATGCCGTTCCAGTTTGAACCCAGCCATATGCAAAGCAGTCTTGACCCTGTGCCTCATGGGAACAGTCCAGCCCGAACCGCCAAGCCAGGTTCTCCCTGGACTGGAAACAAGCATCCTAGGACCGGTTTCTGGCATTTCAGCCGTCTTCAGCCAGGCTTGCTTGATTTCCAGTGGCATGGAGAGCAAGGGACCCACGTCTGGGCATACCCTTTCCACTCGGGGTGACAAATGCAAAAACAACAATTGATGGACAGAATGCAGAACAATGTCATACATTCTCCCCAGTACAGAGATCTGGGCCTAAATCCATCATTTTTTTGCTCACCATGCCGTTCCAGTTTGAACCCAGCCATATGCAAATCAGTCTTGACCCTGTGCCTCATGGGAACAGTCCAGCCCGAACTGCCAAACCCCCTGGACTGGAAACAAGCATCCTAGGACCGGTTTCTGGCATTTCGGCTGTTTTCAGCCTGGCTTGCTTGATTTCCAGTGGCATGGCAAGCAAGGGACCCACGTCTGGGCATACCCTTTCCACTCGGGGTGACAAATGCAAAAACAACAATTGATGGACAGAATGCAGAACAATGTCACACATTCACCCCAGTACAGAGATCTGGGCCTCAATCCATCATTGTTTTGCTCACCATGCCGTTCCAGTTTGAACCCAGCCATATGCAAATAAGTCTTGACCCTGTGCCTCATGGGAACAGTCCAGCCCGAACTGCCAAGCCAGGTTCTCCCTGGAGTGGAAACAAGCATCCTAGGACCGGTTTCTGGCATTTCAGCCGTCTTCAGCCAGGCTTGCTTGATTTCCAGTGGCATGGAGAGCAAGGGACCCACGTCTGGGCATACCCTTTCCACTCGGGGTGACAAATGCAAAAACAACAATTGATGGACAGAATGCAGAACAATGTCATACATTCACCCCAGTACAGAGATCTGGGCCTAAATCCATAGTTTTTTTGCTCACCATGCCGTTCCAGTTGGAACCCAGCCATATGCAAATCAGTCTTGACCCTGTGCCTCATGGGAACAGTCCAGCCCGAACTGCCAAGCCAGGTTTTCCCTGGACTGGAAACAAGCATCCTAGGACCGGTTTCTGGCATTTCAGCCGTCTTTAGCCAGGCTTGCTTGATTTCCAGTGGCATGGAGAGCAAGGGACCCACGTCTGGGCATACCCTTTCCACTCGGGGTGACAAATGCAAAAACAACAATTGATGGACAGAATGCAGAACAATGTCATACATTCACCCCAGTACAGAGATCTGGGCCTAAATCCATCGTTTTTTTGCTCACCATGCCGTTCCAGTTTGAACCCAGCCATATGCAAATCAGTCTTGACCCTGTGCCTCATGGGAACAGTCCAGCCCGAACTGCCAAGCCAGGTTCTCCCTGGACTGGAAACAAGCATCCTAGGACCGGTTTCTGGCATTTTAACCGTCTTCAGCCAGGCTTGCTTGATTTCCAGTGGCATGGAGAGCAAGGGACCCACGTCTGGGCATACCCTTTCCACTCGGGGTGACAAATGCAAAAACAACAATTGATGGACAGAATGCAGAACAATGTCATACATTCACCCCAGTACAGAGATCTGGGCCTAAATCCATGGTTTTTTTGCTCACCATGCCGTTCCAGTTTGAACCCAGCCATATTCAAATCAGTCTTGACCCTGTGCCTCATGGGAACAGTCCAGCCCAAACTGCCAAGCCAGGTTCTCCCTGGACCGGTTTCTGGCATTTCATCCGTCTTCAGCCAGGCTTGCTTGATTTCCAGTGGCATGGAGAGCAAGGGACCCACGTCTGGGCATACCCTTTCCACTCGGGGTGACAAATGCAAAAACAACAATTGATGGACAGAATGCAGAACAATGTCATGCATTCACCCCAGTACAGAGATCTGGGCCTAAATCCATCGTGTTTTTGCTCACCATGCCGTTCCAGTTTGAACCCAGCCATATGCAAATCAGTCTTGACCCTGTGCCTCATGGGAACAGTCCAGGCCGAACTGCCAAGCCAGGTTCTTCCTGGACTGAAAACAAGCATCCTAGGACCGGTTTCTGGCATTTCAGCCGTCTTCAGCCAGGCTTGCTTGATTTCCAGTGGCATGGAGAGCAAGAGACCCACGTCTGGGCATACCCTTTCCACTCGGGGTGACAAATTCAAAAACAACAATTGATGGACAGAATGCAGAACAATGTCATACATTCACCCCAGTACAGAGATCTGGGCCTAAATCCATCGTTTTTTTGCTCACCATGCCGTTCCAGTTTGAACCCAGCCATATACAAATCAGTCTTGACCCTGTGCCTCATGGGAACAGTCCAGCCCGAACTGCCAAGCCAGGTTCTCCCTGGACTGGAAACAAGCATCCTAGGACCGGTTTCTGGCATTTCAGCCGTCTTCAGCCAGGCTTGCTTGATTTCCAGTGGCATGGAGAGCAAGGGTCCCACGTCTGGGCATACCCTTTCCACTCGGGGTGACAAATGCAAAAACAACAATTGATGGACAGAATGCAGAACAATGTCATACATTCACCCCAGTACAGAGATCTGGGCCTAAATCCATCGTTTTTTTGCTCACAATGCCGTTCCAGTTTGAACCCAGCTATATGCAAATCAGTCTTGACCCTGTGCCTCATGGGAACAGTCCAGCCCGAACTGCCAAACCAGGTTCTCCCTGGACTGGAAACAAGCATCCTAGGACCGGTTCCTGGCATTTCAGCCGTCTTCAGCCAGGCTTGCTTGATATCCAGTGGCATGGAGAGCAAGGGACCCACATCTGTGCATACCCTTTCCACTCGGAGTGACAAATGCAAAAACAACAAATGATGGACAGAATGCAGAACAATGTCATACATTCACCCCAGTACAGAGATCTGGGTCTAAATCCATCGTTTTTTTACTCACCATGCCGTTCCAGTTTGAACCCAGCCATATTCAAATCAGTCTTGACCCTGTGCCTCATGGGAACAGTCCAGCCCGAACTGCCAAGCCAGGTTCTCCCTGGACCGGTTTCTGGCATTTCATCCGTCTTCAGCCAGGCTTGCTTGATTTCCAGTGGCATGGAGAGCAAGGGACCCACGTCTGGGCATACCCTTTCCACTCGGGGTGACAAATGCAAAAACAACAATTGATGGACAGAATGCAGAACAATGTCATGCATTCACCCCAGTACAGAGATCTGGGCCTAAATCCATCGTGTTTTTGCTCACCATGCCGTTCCAGTTTGAACCCAGCCATATGCAAATCAGTCTTGACCCTGTGCCTCATGGGAACAGTCCAGGCCGAACTGCCAAGCCAGGTTCTTCCTGGACTGAAAACAAGCATCCTAGGACCGGTTTCTGGCATTTCAGCCGTCTTCAGCCAGGCTTGCTTGATTTCCAGTGGCATGGAGAGCAAGAGACCCACGTCTGGGCATACCCTTTCCACTCGGGGTGACAAATTCAAAAACAACAATTGATGGACAGAATGCAGAACAATGTCATACATTCACCCCAGTACAGAGATCTGGGCCTAAATCCATCGTTTTTTTGCTCACCATGCCGTTCCAGTTTGAACCCAGCCATATACAAATCAGTCTTGACCCTGTGCCTCATGGGAACAGTCCAGCCCGAACTGCCAAGCCAGGTTCTCCCTGGACTGGAAACAAGCATCCTAGGACCGGTTTCTGGCATTTCAGCCGTCTTCAGCCAGGCTTGCTTGATTTCCAGTGGCATGGAGAGCAAGGGTCCCACGTCTGGGCATACCCTTTCCACTCGGGGTGACAAATGCAAAAACAACAATTGATGGACAGAATGCAGAACAATGTCATACATTCACCCCAGTACAGAGATCTGGGCCTAAATCCATCGTTTTTTTGCTCACAATGCCGTTCCAGTTTGAACCCAGCTATATGCAAATCAGTCTTGACCCTGTGCCTCATGGGAACAGTCCAGCCCGAACTGCCAAACCAGGTTCTCCCTGGACTGGAAACAAGCATCCTAGGACCGGTTCCTGGCATTTCAGCCGTCTTCAGCCAGGCTTGCTTGATATCCAGTGGCATGGAGAGCAAGGGACCCACATCTGTGCATACCCTTTCCACTTGGAGTGACAAATGCAAAAACAACAAATGATGGACAGAATGCAGAACAATGTCATACATTCACCCCAGTACAGAGATCTGGGTCTAAATCCATCGTTTTTTTACTCACCATGCCGTTCCAGTTTGAACCCAGCCATATGCAAATCAGTCTTGACCCTGTGCCTCATGGGAACAGTCCAGCCCGAACTGCCAAGCCAGGTTCTCCCTGGACTGGAAACAAGCATCCTAGGACCGGTTTTTGGCATTTCAGCCGTCTTCAGCCAGGCTTGATTGATTTCCAGTGGCATGGAGAGCAAGAGACCCACGTCTGGGCATACCCTTTCCACTCGGGGTGACAAATTCAAAAACAACAATTGATGGACAGAATGCAGAACAATGTCATACATTCACCCCAGTACAGAGATCTGGGCCTAAATCCATCGTTTTTTGCTCACCATGCCGTTCCAGTTTGAACCCAGCCATATGCAAATCAGTCTTGACCCTGTGCCTCATGGGAACAGTCCAGCCCGAACTGCCAAGCCAGGTTCTCCCTGGACTGGAAACAAGCATCCTAGGACCGGTTTCTGGCATTTCAGCCGTCTTCAGCCAGGCTTGCTTGATTTCCAGTGGCATGGAGAGCAAGGGACCCACGTCTGGGCATACCCTTTCCACTCGGGGTGACAAATGCAAAAACAACAATTGATGGACAGAATGCAGAACAATGTCATACATTCACCCCAGTACAGAGATCTGGGCCTAAATCCATCGTTTTTTTGCTCACCATGCCGTTCCAGTTTGAACCCAGCCATATGCAAATCAGTCTTGACCCTGTGCCTCATGGGAACAGTCCAGCCCGAACTGCCAAGCCAGGTTCTCCCTGGACTGGAAACAAGCATCCTAGGACCGGTTTCTGGCATTTCAGCTGTCTTCAGCCAGGCTTGCTTGATTTCCAGTGGCATGGAGAGCAAGGGACCCACGTCTGGGCATACCCTTTCCACTCGGGGTGACAAATGCAAAAACAACAATTGATGGACAGAATGCAGAACAATGTCATACATTCACCCCAGTACAGAGATCTGGGCCTAAATCCATCGTTTTTTTGCTCACCATGCCGTTCCAGTTTGAACTCAGCCATATGCAAATCAGTCTTGACCCTGTGCCTCATGGGAACAGTCCAGCCCGAACTGCCAAGCCATGTTCTCCCTGGACTGGAAACAACCATCCTAGGACCGGTTTCTGGCATTTCAGCCGTCTTCAGCCAGGCTTGCTTGATTTCCAGTGGCATGGAGAGCAAGGGACCCACGTCTGGGCATACCCTTTCCACTCGGGGTGACAAATGCAAAAACAACAAATGATGGACAGAATGCAGAACAATGTCATACATTCACCCCAGTACAGAGATCTGGGCCTAAATCCATCGTTTTTTTGCTCACCATGCCGTTCCAGTTGGAACCCAGCCATATGCAAATCAGTCTTGACCCTGTGCCTCATGGGAACAGTCCAGCCCGAACTGCCAAGCCAGGCTTTCCCTGGACTGGAAACAAGCATCCTAGGACCGGTTTCTGGCATTTCAGCCGTCTTCAGCCAGGCTTGCTTGATTTCCAGTGGCATGGAGAGCAAGGGACCCACGTCTGGGCATACCCTTTCCACTCGGGGTGACAAATGCAAAAACAACAATTGATGGACAGAGTGCAGAACAATGTCATACATTCACCCCAGTACAGAGATCTGGGCCTAAATCAATCGTTTTTTTGCTCACCATACCGTTCCAGTTTGAACCCAGCCATATGCAAATCAGTCTTGACCCTGTGCCTCATGGGAACAGTCCAGCCCGAACCGCCAAGCCAGGTTCTCCCTGGACTGGAAACAAGCATCCTAGGACCGGTTTCTGGCATTTCAGCCGTCTTCAGCCAGGCTTGCTTGATTTCCAGTGGCATGGAGAGCAAGGGACCCACGTCTGGGCATACCCTTTCCACTCGGGGTGACAAATGCAAAAACAACAATTGATGGACAGAATGCAGAACAATGTCATACATTCACCCCAGTACAGAGATCTGGGCCTAAATCCATCGTTTTTTTGCTCACCATGCCGTTTCAGTTTGAACCCAGCCATATGCAAATCAGTCTTGACCCTGTGCCTCATGGGAACAGTCCAGCCCGAACTGCCAAACCAGGTTCTCCCTGGACTGGAAACAAGCATCCTAGGACCGGTTTCTGGCATTTCAGCCGTCTTCAGCCAGGCTTGCTTGATTTCCAGTGGCATGGAGAGCAAGGGACCCACGTCTGGGCATACTCTTTCCACTCGGGGTGACAAATGCAAAAACAACAATTGATGGACAGAATGCAGAACAATGTCATACATTCACCCCAGTACAGAGATCTGGGCCTAAATCCATCGTTTTTTTGCTCACCATGCCGTTCCAGTTTGAACTCAGCCATATGCAAATCAGTCTTGACCCTGTGCCTCATGGGAACAGTCCAGCCCGAACTGCCAAGCCAGGTTCTCCCTGGACTGGAAACAAGCATCCTAGGACCGGTTTCTGGCAGTTCAGCTGTCTTCAGCCAGGCTTGCTTGATTTCCAGTGGCATGGAGAGCAAGGGACCCACGTCTGGGCATACCCTTTCCACTCGGGGTGACAAATGCAAAAACAACAATTGATGAACAGAATGCAGAACAATGTCATACATTCACCCCAGTACAGAGATCTAGGCCTAAATCCATCGTTTTTTTGCTCACCATGCCTTTCCAGTTTGAACCCAGCCATATGCAAATCAGTCTTGACCCTGTGCCTCATGGGAACAGTCCAGCCCGAACTGCCAAGCCAGGTTCTCCCTGGACTGGAAACAAGCATCCTAGGATCGGTTTCTGGCATCTCAGCCGTCTTCAGCCAGGCTTGCTTGATTTCCAGTGGCATGGAGAGCAAGGGACCCACGTCTGGGAATACCCTTTCCACTTGGGGTGACAAATGCAAAAACAAAAATTGATGGACAGAATGCAGAACAATGTCATATATTCACCCCGGTACAGAGATCTGGGCCTAAATCTATAGTTTTTTTGCTCACCATGCCGTTCCAGTTTGAACCCAGCCATATGCAAATCAGTCTTGACCCTGTGCCTCATGGGAACAGTCCAGCCCGAACTGACAAGCCAGGTTCTCCCTGGACTGGAAACAAGCATCCTAGGACCGGTTTCTGGCATTTCAGCCGTCTTCAGCCAGGCTTGCTTGATTTCCCGTGGCATGGAGAGCAAGAGACCCACGTCTGGGCATACCCTTTCCACTCGGGGTGACAAATTCAAAAACAACAATTGATGGACAGAATGCAGAACAATGTCATACATTCACCCCAGTACAGAGATCTGGGCCTAAATCCATCGTTTTTTTGCTCACCATGCCGTTCCAGTTTGAACCCAGCCATATACAAATCAGTCTTGACCCTGTGCCTCATGGGAACAGTCCAGCCCGAACTGCCAAGCCAGGTTCTCCCTGGACTGGAAACAAGCATCCTAGGACCGGTTTCTGGCATTTCAGCCGTCTTCAGCCAGGCTTGATTGATTTCCAGTGGCATGGAGAGCAAGGGACCCACGTCTGGGCATACCCTTTCCACTCGGGGTGACAAATGCAAAAACAACAATTGATGGACAGAATGCAGAACAATGTCATACATTCACCCCAGTACAGAGATCTGGGCCTAAATCCATCGTTTTTTCTCACCATGCCGTTCCAGTTTGAACCCAGCCATATACAAATCAGTCTTGACCCTGTGCCTCATGGGAACAGTCCAGCCCGAACTGCCAAGCCAGGTTCTCCCTGGACTGGAAACAAGCATCCTAGGACCGGTTTCTGGCATTTCAACCATCTTCAGCCAGGCTTGCTTGATTTCCAGTGGCATGAAGAGCAAGGGACCCACGGCTGGGCATACCCTTTCCACTCGGGGTGACAAATGCAAAAACAACAATTGATGGACAGAATGCAGAACAATGTCATACATTCTCCCCAGTACAGAGATCTGGGCCTAAATCCATCATTTTTTTGCTCACCATGCCGTTCCAGTTTGAACCCAGCCATATGCAAATCAGTCTTGACCCTGTGCCTCATGGGAACAGTCCAGCCCGATCTGCCAAACCAGGTTTTCCCTGGACTGGAAACAAGCATCCTAGGACCGGTTTCTGGCATTTCAGCTGTTTTCAGCCAGGCTTGCTTGATTTCCAGTGGCATGGCGAGCAAGGGACCCACGTCTGGGCATACCCTTTCCACTCGGGGTGACAAATGCAAAAACAACAATTGATGGACAGAATGCAGAACAATGTCATACATTCACCCCAGTACAGAGATCTGGACCTCAATCCATCGTTTTTTTGCTCACCATGCCGTTGCAGTTTGAACCCAGCCATATGCAAATCAGTCTTGACCCTGTGCCTCATGGGAACAGTCCAGCCCGAACTGCCAAGCCAGGTTCTCCCTGGACTGGAAACAAGCATCCTAGGACCGGTTTCTGGCATTTCAGCCGTCTTCAGCCAGGCTTGCTTGATTTCCAGTGGCATGGAGAGCAAGGGACCCACGTCTGGGCATACCCTTTCCACTCGGGGTGACAAATGCAAAAACAACAATTGATGGACAGAATGCAGAACAATGTCATACATTCACCCCAGTACAGAGATCTGGGCCTAAATCCATCGTTTTTTTGCTCACCATGCCGTTCCAGTTGGAACCCAGCCATATGCAAATCAGTCTTGACCCTGTGCCTCATGGGAACAGTCCAGCCCGAACTGCCAAGCCAGGCTTTCCCTGGACTGGAAACAAGCATCCTAGGACCGGTTTCTGGCATTTCAGCCGTCTTCAGCCAGGCTTGCTTGATTTCCAGTGGCATCGAGAGCAAGGGACCCACGTCTGAGCATACCCTTTCCACTCGGGGTGACAAATGCAAAAACAACAATTGATGGACAGAATGCAGAACAATGTCATACATTCACCCCAGTACAGAGATCTGGGCCTACATCCATCGTTTTTTTGCTCACCATGCCGTTCCAGTTTGAACCCAGCCATATGCAAATCAGTCTTGACCCTGTGCCTCATGGGAACAGTCCAGCCCGAACTGCCAAGCCAGGTTTTCCCTGGACTGGAAACAAGCATCCTAGGACCGGTTTCTGGCATTTCAGCCGTCTTCAGCCAGGCTTGCTTGATTTCCAGTGGCATGGAGAGCAAGGGACCCACGTCTGGGCATACCCTTTCCACTCGGGGTGACAAATGCAAAAACAACAATTGATGGACAGAGTGCAGAACAATGTCATACATTCACCCCAGTACAGAGATCTGGGCCTAAATCAATCGTTTTTTTGCTCACCATACCGTTCCAGTTTGAACCCAGCCATATGCAAATCAGTCTTGACCCTGTGCCTCATGGGAACAGTCCAGCCCGAACCGCCAAGCCAGGTTCTCCCTGGACTGGAAACAAGCATCCTAGGACCGGTTTCTGGCATTTCAGCCGTCTTCAGCCAGGCTTGCTTGATTTCCAGTGGCATGGAGAGCAAGGGACCCACGTCTGGGCATACCCTTTCCACTCGGGGTGACAAATGCAAAAACAACAATTGATGGACAGAATGCAGAACAATGTCATACATTCACCCCAGTACAGAGATCTGGGCCTAAATCCATCGTTTTTTTGCTCACCATGCCGTTTCAGTTTGAACCCAGCCATATGCAAATCAGTCTTGACCCTGTGCCTCATGGGAACAGTCCAGCCCGAACTGCCAAACCAGGTTCTCCCTGGACTGGAAACAAGCATCCTAGGACCGGTTTCTGGCATTTCAGCCGTCTTCAGCCAGGCTTGCTTGATTTCCAGTGGCATGGAGAGCAAGGGACCCACGTCTGGGCATACTCTTTCCACTCGGGGTGACAAATGCAAAAACAACAATTGATGGACAGAATGCAGAACAATGTCATACATTCACCCCAGTACAGAGATCTGGGCCTAAATCCATCGTTTTTTTGCTCACCATGCCGTTCCAGTTTGAACTCAGCCATATGCAAATCAGTCTTGACCCTGTGCCTCATGGGAACAGTCCAGCCCGAACTGCCAAGCCAGGTTCTCCCTGGACTGGAAACAAGCATCCTAGGACCGGTTTCTGGCAGTTCAGCTGTCTTCAGCCAGGCTTGCTTGATTTCCAGTGGCATGGAGAGCAAGGGACCCACGTCTGGGCATACCCTTTCCACTCGGGGTGACAAATGCAAAAACAACAATTGATGGACAGAATGCAGAACAATGTCATACATTCACCCCAGTACAGAGATCTAGGCCTAAATCCATCGTTTTTTTGCTCACCATGCCTTTCCAGTTTGAACCCAGCCATATGCAAATCAGTCTTGACCCTGTGCCTCATGGGAACAGTCCAGCCCGAACTGCCAAGCCAGGTTCTCCCTGGACTGGAAACAAGCATCCTAGGATCGGTTTCTGGCATCTCAGCCGTCTTCAGCCAGGCTTGCTTGATTTCCAGTGGCATGGAGAGCAAGGGACCCACGTCTGGGAATACCCTTTCCACTCGAGGTGACAAATGCAAAAACAACAATTGATGGACAGAATGCAGAACAATGTTATACATTCACCCCAGTACAGAGATCTGGGCCTAAATGCATCGTTTTTTTGCTCACCATGCCGTTCCAGTTTGAACCCAGCCATATGCAAATCAGTCTTGACCCTGTGCCTCATGGGAACAGTCCAGCCCAAACTGCCAAGCCAGGTTCTCCCTGGACTGGAAACAAGCATCCTAGGACCGGTTTCTGGCATTTCAGCCGTCTTCAGCCAGGCTTGCTTGATTTCCAGTGGCATGGAGAGCAAGGGACCCACATCTGGGCATACCCTTTCCACTCGGGGTGACAACTGCAAAAACAACAATTGATGGACAGAATGCAGAACAATGTCATACATTCACCCCAGTACAGAGATCTGGGCCTAAATCCATAGTTTTTTTGCTCACCATGCCGTTCCAGTTTGAACCCAGCCATATGCAAATCAGTCTTGACCCTGTGCCTCATGGGAACAGTCCAGCCCGAACTGCCAAGCCAGGTTCTCCCTGGACTGGAAACAAGCATCCTAGGACCGGTTTCTGGCATTTCAGCCGTCTTCAGCCAGGCTTGCTTGATTTCCAGTGGCATGGAGAGCAAGGGACCCACGTCTGGGCATACCCTTTCCACTCGGGGTGACAAATGCAAAAACAACAATTTTCCGTCCATTACCACCCCCTTTTGTACCGCTTTGTTCGCCATAAGTTGGCAGGGTATGCTCAGACGTGAGTCCCTTGCTCACTTTGCCACTGGATTCAAGCAAGCCTGGCTGAAGACGGCTGAAATGCCAGAAACCGGTCCTAGGAAGCTTATTTCCGGTCCAGGGAAGGCATGGCTTGGCAGTTCGGACTGGACTGTTCCCATGAGGCACAGGGTCAGACTGATTTGCATATGGCCATGTCTGAACTGGGGTGGCAGAGTGGGCTAAAGAACGGTGATGGATCAAACCCAGATCTGTTGACTGGGTGTGAGTGTTTGATTGGTTCTGATGCTCCGTCCATTACCATCCCCTTTTGTACCGCTTTGTTCGCCATAAGTTGGCAGGGTATGCTCAGACGTGAGTCCCTTGCTCACTTTGCCACTGGATTCAAGCAAGCCTGGCTGAAGACGGCTGAAATGCCAGAAACCGGTCTTAGGAAGCTTGTTTCTGGTCCAGGGAAGGCATGGCTTGGCAGTTCGGACTGGACTGTTCCCATGAGGCACAGGGTCAGACTGATTTGCATATGGCCATGTCTGAACTGGGGTGGCAGAGTGGGCTAAAGAACGATGATGGATCAAACCCAGATCTGTTGACTGGGTGTGAGTGTTTGATTGGTTCTGATGCTTCGTCTATTACCACCCCCTTTTGTACCTCTTTGTTCGCCATAAGTTGGCAGGGTATGCTCAGACGTGAGTCCCTTGCTCACTTTGCCACTGGATTTAAGCAAGCCTGGCTGAAGACGGCTGAAATGCCAGAAACCGGTCCTAGGAAGCTTGTTTCCGGTCCAGGGAAGGCATGGCTTGGCAGTTCGGATTGGACTGTTCCCATGAGGCACAGGGTCAGACTGATTTGCATATGGCCATGTCTGAGCTGGGGTGGCAGAGTGGGCTAAAGAACGGTGAAGGATCAATCCCAGATCTGTTGACTGGGTGTGAGTGTTTGATTGGTTCTGATGCTCCGTCCATTACCACCCCCTTTTGTACCGCTTTGTTCGCCATAAGTTGGCAGGGTATGCTCAGACGTGAGTCCCTTGCTCAGTTTGCCACTGGATTCAAGCAAGCCTGGCTGAAGACGGCTGAAATGCCAGAAACCGGTCCTAGGAAGCTTGTTTACAGTCCACGGAAGGCATGGCTTGGCAGTTCGGACTGGACTGTTCCCATGAGGCACAGGGTCAGACTGATTTGCATATGGCCATGTCTGAACTGGGGTGGCAGAGTGGGCTAAAGAACGGTGATGGATCAAACCCAGATCTGTTGACTGGGTGTGAGTGTTTGATTGGTTCTGATGCTCCGTCCATTACCACCCCCTTTTGTACCGCTTTGTTCCCCATAAGTTGGCAGGGTATGCTCAGACGTGAGTCCCTTGCTCACTGTGCCACTGGATTCAAGCAAGCCTGGCTGAAGACGGCTGAAATGCCAGAAACCGGTCCTAGGAAGCTTGTTTCCGGTCCAGGGAAGGCCTGGCTTGGCAGTTCGGACTGGACTGTTCCCATGAGGCACAGGGTCAGACTGATTTGCATATGGCCATGTCTGAACTGGGGTGGCAGAGTGGGCTAAAGAACGGTGATGGATCAAACCCAGATCTGTTGACTGGGTGTGAGTGTTTGATTGGTTCTGATGGTCCGTCCATTACCACCCCCTTTTGTACCGCTTTGTTTGCCATAAGTTGGCAGGGTATGCTCAGACGTGAGTCCCTTGCTCACTTTGCCACTGGATTCAAGCAAGCCTGGCTGAAGACGGCTGAAATGCCAGAAACCGGTCCTAGGAAGCTTGTTTCCGGTCCAGGGAAGGCATGGCTTGGCAGTTCGGACTGGACTGTTCCCATGAGTCACAGGGTCAGACTGATTTGCATATGGCCATGTCTGAACTGGGGTGGCAGAGTGGGCTAAAGAACGGTGATGGATCAAACCCAGATCTGTTGACTGGGTGTGAGTGTTTGATTGGTTCTGATGCTCCGTCCATTACCACCCTCTTTTGTACCGCTTTGTTTGCCATAAGTTGGCAGGGTATGCTCAGACGTGAGTCCCTTGCTCACTTTGCCACTGGATTCAAGCAAGCCTGGCTGAAAACAGCTGAAATGCCAGAAACCGGTCCTAGGAAGCTTGTTTCCGGTCCAGGGAAGGCATGGCTTGGCAGTTCGGACTGGACTGTTCCCATGAGGCACAGGGTCAGACTTATTTGCATATGCCCATGTCTGAACTGGGGTGGCAGAGTGGGCTAAAGAACGGTGATGGATCAAACCCAGATCTGTTGACTGGGTGTGAGTGTTTGATTGGTTCTGATGCTCCGTCCATTACCACCCTCTTTTGTACCTCATAGTTAAAGTGGAAGCGCTATTATTTTATTAAATACATTACGAAAGCGACCAGCGTTAAGTAAATAAATAAATAAGCGTGTCAGCTATAGTTTAAGCGGACGAGCTATAATTTTAATAAATACATTACGAAAGTGGCCAGCGTTAAGCGTCTGGCTAAAAGTCTTAAAAGTCATCCTCATGAAATCAGGTTTGTTGACAGCTGAGCGGACATCACGCAGAAATGACATGATTTATTCTCCCAGCTAAACCCACTTCGATCTCCCATAGTAGGGAAGCTTGCTCCATGAAAGATTATGAGTTGATGAATTGCTCAGCCTATTTTGAGCGGCAAATGCTTTAAAGGAATCGCTTGATTCAGTTTTCCTAATCTTGATGTATCGACCGTAGCAAGAGGAGACCCAAAGGAGTGCACTGTGTCACATGGCGGGAAGTGAGATGACATTAAAGGAGCACATTAACACTGCCAAATCATGGCATAGTAAAGTGTGTACCTTCGGTTGGCGTGTTGCTATACTAAGCATTATACAAATAGTTAATGTTAATATTCTTCCGGCATTCCGACACCGAGGAAACAATACAATTAGCAAAAACATTAGAGTAATCTGTATTTCCTTACACAAAAGAGAGGAATTAAACACATATGCTTGTCTGCGTGCAATACCAAAATGATAAAAATAGTAAAATGCACGCGTTGCTGACAATATGTGTTCCTGCTTCGAGCATAGAATACAAAAAGAGCATAGCTTATGGTAGAAATGCCTCCTACAAAAAAACACATAATTGCAGATAATGCAGTATGTGAAGCCATTTACACATGACACAAATAGTGTTCATAACAAGCAAACAAAATATTACCATCTATGTCTAGTGCTTTGTCAACGTTGCATCGCCACCCAAACTCTCTCAAGTATATGCAGAACTCTCCTCAACGCCAACTTTAACAGCAGACTTTGCTTGGATATGTTTGCGGATATAACCTTTGTGCCAGGAGATGCGGTACACTTTGGTTGAGTTACATCAGATGAAGATACTCACCCTTGCACCTCAGACCCAGGTGGCGCTCCCTACAGATGCTTCATCGAAGCTTCACCTTCACTTTTTCCCGCGCTAAGATAAAACGGAGCGAGTGCGAGGACTCACACCACCTACCATAACTGCAGAGCGCGCGCTTTGTGGATTGGGGGCTGGAAGTTACCACTCCTGGGGAAGCCAAGGGGAGTAGCATGCCGTTTTTTCCCCCTCTCATCTTCTCTCGGGAGGCCTTTTCTGGCATAATGCAGGGGGCGTTAAGGGCTGGGGCACAATTGTGGTCCAGATTGGCAGTGCGAGGCCGGGGCCCGCTGGGCATTGCCCATGACGGGTCCAATTTGTTCACCCAGCATCTGACCAGCTTTGAAGGCGGCTAATGTTTGCATAATGTGGTGCATAACTCCAATAAACACCTGTTCTCAATCCCAGACCTTACAATTATAAAGCGTGTGCATTATCGAGGGGTTTTACTCGCAGTCCTTTGAATTTTTGTTTATATTTGCATGATGATGATGAAGAGAATTATCTGTGCACAGTTCAGATTTATCTGCTTGAAGAGTGGCTCTCCGTAGACATAACTTTCACATCAGCAGCAGAGCTCTAGGGTTGGCGGGTCTAAACCTAGGGGGCGCTGCGGGCTTTGCCACTGATTAACGCGATGCCAGTCCACTTGTGAGGTGAGGTCTGACTGCGCATGCATCTGCACAGACACTCTACCATCCTGTGCCAGCTCTCTACTCCTCCTCAGTGCTGCCGGAAGATGTAAAAAACAAGCACAAACTACTTTAAACAAGCATTATGATTCGCATTTACGCAAGACCTCTTGTATTCGAAACGGGAGTGCGGGCAGGTGAGAAAAAAGGCATGAATGGGAGTGTGGGGTGGGGTGTTGGTGGGCTGAGAAGTAACAGACTGCGCGAGGGGAGGGGGCGGCAGGGGAACAAAATAGTGTTGAAAGTAAAGGGGCCAGTAGCCATGGAAGGATACAAATGACAACATGGCCGCTAGGAGGAGTGACTAACAAGCCTAAAACCAATGGGAAGGCAGCATTTAGGACCTAAGCCAATAAAAAAGATGGGCGGAGAGTGTGCGGAGCTTACACGGCGCTTACACGCCATACTCAATACTGCATGCCTCGCAAAGTGAACAGCGCATGTTCTGCAATGCTAGGCTCGACCTAAAAACTGTATAGACCCAACAATCGGTCGCAGATTTACATTTAAGTTAGACCTGACAGGCGGTGTCCTTTCAACACCTGATCCCTGCTCAGCATTCTGAGTGCATTCCTCATAGTCTTATTCTCCTTATTTTGAGTGATCTCAACACTTTAGGGGAAGATTCCTCGTAAAAAGCTCTTATAAAGGAGGTCAAAGAACTATTTGTTCATATAGTTGCCAATTTTATTAACACATAGATCTCAATTAAACAAAAGAAAGACGTTGGAAAAGTGTAGAACGTCCACATAGAGGCATCCTTTTTTCACACTATATTTAGTGAGAGCTGGTGTTGGAAAAAAGACTTGTTGAGTTTTGCAAGTCAAGTCACTTGCGGAAACCCCAGTAAAAGTGAGAAATTATATCCTCAAGATTGATGAGAAAAATTCAAGTGTAGAAATTGGCTTATACATCCAAGGCCAGTAGGTGGTTAGGTCATTTCATTATCCTTTCTTCTTGATCAAACAAATAATACTTAGCTTCTTGACAAAATGCTGACTACTTTGGATAGAGCAAGAAGGACCCCTCCCCCGTCCCTCCAATTATGGCTGCTTGTAAGTAGATTTATGGAGGGGGATTGAGCCATAGAGTTTTTACTTTTTTTTAAGAGCTTTATCGACCATCTCAGTTTTTTTCACAGTGTTTGGTGGAGAATGCTGAGTGAAACTCAAGGAACACAAACACATTTGAGAAATGCGTCACCAGCTGGTCTTTTGCAAATTTAACCCTTTCGATGCTCATGACGGAATGGTTCCATCATGAGCATCGGTGCCCCTATGCTCATGACAGAACCATTCCTTCATGAGGACAAGGGCAGAAAATCCCTCTGCTGCAGACAGCAGAGGGATTTCCTTCTCTCCCCAAAGCCTCAGGAGCTGGGGAAGAGCTTCCCCAGCTCCCCAGGCCCCCTCCCTGGTTTCCGTGCAATGACGATCAGCGCACACGTCGCGCTGTCATCATTGCACAAAAAACAAAACTGTTTCACTTTCTATGTGCTTAGGGGGCTATCTCAGCCCCCCGGGCACGTAGAAAGACGGGAGAGGTATCATTGGAAAGGGCAGAATCTCCCCAGTGGATCCGTGCTTGGGGATCGCCCAAGGAGGGCGATCCCCAAGCAGGGATCCACCCACTAGACACCAGTGAGGGGGGAGCGGCCACTTGGGCAAGGGCTTTTGCTCCCCCCAAATTTATTTGGTGTGATTTAGTCTTTTTGCCCCCCGGGGGGCCAAAAAGCCCACTAGATGCCAGGGATTTCTTTTGTTGCTGCATAATTTATTAAGGTCAGGGCTGCCCATAAAGGGCATTTCCATGCCCCCACCCCGCAAAATTTACAGCCTTTCTGCCCCCCTGGGGGGCAAAAAGCCCACTATATGCCAGGGATTTTTAAAAAAATTATAATTTGTGGTGGGGGCTGCCCAATATGGGTATGCCCCCACCCCTGCAAAAATGATAGCCTTTCTGCCCCCCTGGGTGGTAGATGGGGGCTTTAGCCCACAATCTGCCTCACCGGGGGGCAAAAAGCCCACTTGACGCCAGGGATTTATTTGGGGCAAATTTGAATTAGGGTGGGTGCTCCCAAAACGGGCATACCCATGCCCCCACCCCCTCCCCTACAAAAATGACAGCCTTTCTGCCCCCCCGGGGCGGATGGGACAGTAGCCCCTAATTTGCCCCCCTCGGGGTGCAAAAAGTCCACTAGACGCCAGGGATTTTTTGGGGCAAATTTGAGTTAGGGTGGGGCATTGGCATGCCCATTTTGTGCAGCCCCCACTCTAATTAAAATTTGCCAAAAAAAATCCCTGGCGTCTAGTAGGCTTTCTGCCCCCCCCCCCCTGGGGGGTCAGATGGGGCAGTAGCCCCCAATCTGCCCCCCTCGGGGGGGCAAAAAGCCCTCTAGAACCAGGGATGTTTTTGGGCAAATTTTAATTAGGGTGGGGGCATTGGCATGCATGTTTTGGGCAGCCCCCACCTTAATTAAAATTTGCCCAAAAAACTCCCTGGCGTCTAGTGGACTTTCTTCCCACACTGGGGGCAGATGGGGGCATTAGCCCCCATCTGCCCCACTGGGGGGGCAAAAAGCCCAATAGACACCAGGGATTTTTTGGGCAAATTTGAATTAGGGTGGGGGCTGCCCAAAACGGGCATGCCCATGCCCCCACCCCCCCACAGTAATTACAGCCTTCCTGCCCCCCGGGGGCAGATGGGGCAGTAGCCCCAATCTGCTCCTCAGGGGGGGCAAAAAGCCCCCTAGACGCAAGGGATTTTTTGGGGCAAATTTTAATTAGTGTGGGGGCTGCCCAAAACGGCATTTCAATGCCTCCACCCCCCACCCGCATCAATTACAGCCTTTCTGCATCCCTGGGGGGAAGATGGGGGCAGTAGCCCCCAATCTGCCCCCCCCCCCGGGGGGGGCAAAAAGCCCACTAGACGCCAACAATTACGCTGCCTTTTTTTATGCGTGGAGGGTGGGGTTGCCCAGAATGGGCATACCAATGCCCCCACATCCCAAAAAATAGCCACAGTGTTTCTGCCCCCCTTGGGGCATATCGGGGCAACCCCCCCTTGATACCCCCCCAGGGCGGCAGAAAGCCAACTAGGCACGGAGTTGTTTTTAGCAATATGCCTACCTGTGGATTTTGGGCCCTAGCGTAGCCGGCACATAGGGAAACCTAGCAAACCTGTACATTTTTTAAAACTAGACACCCAGGGGAATAGAGGATGGGGTGACGTGACTGGCTCTCACCAGGTTCTGTTACCCAGAATCTCTTACAAACCTAAACATTTGTCCAAAAAAACTTATTTTCCTCACATTTCTGTGGTGGAAAGTTCTGGAATCAGCGTGGCTCCACAAAATTCCACCCACCTCGCGTTCCCCAAAGCCTTCCGAGAAAAATGGTACCTCACTTGCGTGGGTAGGCCTAGTGACCGCGACAGACAAGGGCCCAAATCCTATTGAGGTGACATCAAAATTACCTATCACAAAACAACCTGGTTTTGCAAGGGGGGTCCCATGAGTTTTTGGCCCAGGGCTTGGTGGCCATCTAGGGAAACCTACCAAACCCACACATTTCTGAAAACTAGACACCCGGGGGAGTCCAGCGAGTTATGGCTTGCGTGGGCCCCCCAACGTTTTCCTACCCAGAATCCCCTGCAAAACTCAAATTTAGCTGAAAAATAATTTTTTCCATACATTTTTGCATGGGATCACCATGCCGGCACAAATGTCCTACCACCCAGCGTTCCCCTTGTTCTCCCGAGTAAAATGACACCTCACTTGTGTGGGTGGGCCAAAGACCTGTGGCTAGGAAGAGCCCAAAACACAGGGATTTAGAGTATAGCACTGAGAATTCTAAGCGCTACATTTAAAAAAACAAAAAATGTTTTTAGCCAGTTCTGCTTTAGACACCCACACAAGTGAGGTATCATTTTACTCGGGGGAACAAGGGAAACACTAGGTGGTAGGACATTTGTGCCAGCACTGTGATTACATGTAAAAATATGTGGAAAATGTGTTTTTTTCAGCTAAATTTGAGTTTTGCAGGGGATTCTGGGTAGGGAAACGTTGGAGGATCCACACAAGCCATATATCTTTGGACCCCCCAGGGTGTCTAATTTTCAAAAACATATGGGCTTGGTAGGTTTCCATAGATGGCGGCAAGCCCGGGGCCAAAAAACCAGGTGCCCCCCCCTCAAAACCAGGTAGTTTTGAAGTCTCCACAATACGATTTAGGCCATTTCCTGTTTCAGCCACTTTGCCTACCCACACAAGTGAGGTACCATTTTTATCGGGAGACCTGGTGGAACGCTGGGTGGGAGGAAATTGTGGTTCTACGCAGATTCTAGGACTTTCCCATACAGAAATGTGAGAAAAAAGGGATTTTTTTCAGCTAAATTTGAGGTTTGCAGGGGATTCTGGGTAGGAAAATGTTGGGTGGCCCATGCAAGCCATACCTAGCTGGACTCCTCCAGGTGTCTAATTTTCAGAAATGTGTGGGCTTGGAAGTTTCCCAAGATGGCCACCGAGCCTGGGGACAAAAACCCAGGTGACACCCTTTGCAAATCCAGGTTGTTTGTGATAGGTAATTTTGATGTCGCCTCAATAGGTTTTGGGCCCTTGCCTGTCGTGGGTACTTGACCCACCCACGTGAGTGAGATATCATCTTTATCAGGAGACATTGGGGAACGCTGGTTGGGAGGAAATTTGTGGATCCACGTAGATTCCAGAACTTTCCCACACTGAAATTTCAGAAAAAAGTTATTTTTTCAGCTAAATTTGAGGTTTACAGGGGATTGTGGGTAGGAAACATAATGGGGACCCACGCAAGCTATACATCGCTGGACTCCCCCAGGTGTCTAGTTTCCCTAGATGGTCGCCGAGCCCAGGGCCAAAAACTCATGGGACCCCCCTTGCAAAACCAAGTTGGTTTGTGATAAGGTAATTTTGATGTTGCCTCAATAGGTTTTGGGCCATTGCCTGTCACGGGTCCTTGACCCACCCATGCAAGTGATGTACCATTTTTCTCAGAAGACTTTGGGGAACTCGAGTGAGTGGAAATTTGTGGTTCCAGGCAGTCAAGTCACCCCATCCAGGATTCTCCTGGGTGTCTAGTTTTAAAAAATGTATAGGTTTGCTAGGCTTCCCTAAGTGCCAGCTGAGCTAGGGTGAAAAAAACTACAGCTAGGCACTTTGCGAAAAAAGGGTCATTTTACACTGTGAAATTGTGGTGTGTCCATGTTGCATTTTGTGCCGTTTCCTGTCGCGGGCACTAGACCTACCCACACAAGTGAGGTACCGTTTTTTTGGAAGACTTTGGAGAACGCTGGGTGGGTGGAATTTTGTGGAGCCACGCAGATTCCAGAACTTTCCACCGCAGAAATGTGAGGAACATTTCTTTTTTCTGACAATTGTTTAGGTTTGCAAGGAATTCTGGGTAACAGAACTTGGTGTGAGCCAGTCAAGTCACCCCATCTTCGATTCCCCTGGGTGTCTAGTTTTCAAAACTGTATAGTTTTGCTAGGTTTTCCTAGGTGCCGGCAGAGCTAGGGTTAAAAACACAACAGCGAGATACTTTGTCAAAAAAGGGTCATTTTGTGCTGTGAAATTGTGGTGTGTCCACGTTGCGATTTGCGCAGTTTCCTTTCGCGGGCACTAGGCCTAACCACACAAGTGAGGTACCATTTTTCTCGTAAGACTTTGGGGAACGCGGGCTGAGTTGAAATTTGTGGATCCACGCAGATTCCAGAACTTTTCACCACAGAAATGTGAGGAAAATGTGTTTTTTGGACAATTTATTATGTTTGCAAGGGATTCTGGGTAACAGAACCTGGTGTGAGCCATTCAAGTCACCCCATCCTGGATTCCCCTGGGTGTCTAGTTTTCAAAAATGTATAGGTTTGCTAGGTTTCCCTAGATGCCGGCAGAGCTAGGGTTAAAAAACTACAGCTAGGCACTTTGGAAAAAAAAGGGTAATTTTTCATTGTGAAAATGTGGTGTGTTCACGTTGCGTTGTGAGCCATTTCCTGTCGTGGGCACTAAGCCTACCCACACAAGTAAGGTGCCATTTTTATTTGGAGACTTAGGGTAATTCAGATTTGTAAAGCAACTGTTATTATCTATTGACTTTCGATGCATTTCTGTCTTCCAAATGAAAGACAATGTGTTAAAAAGAAGTAATTTTGAAAAATGATCGATAATTCTCATGCCAATATGAGTATTCCCAATTTTGTAAATGTGCAGATATCTACTATTTTGAAACTCTATCTTTTGTTCCCATTTCAGAAATACATAGGTGTCTTTCATACCGATTTTTCCATGTATACATTTTCCGAGAATAATTGCTATATGCCCGGTACATAATAAAAAAACATTTCAAGTCGCTGCTCAGTTTTTGGCTCTGGGATTGTCGGGTTCTTGTTGAACCTACAAATCCTATATATCCCCACCAGGAAGGTCCAGTGGATGTAACGGTATATTGCTTTCAAAGAGTTGTCATAATTAGAAGAAGTTACAATTTTTCCTATTTTTAACTGTTAGTTTCTATAAAGAAACCTAGAAGGATCTACACAAATGACCCCTTGCTGAATTCAAAATTTTGTCTACTTTTTCCAAAATATATAGCTTTTCTGGATACATTATTGCTTTCATACCAATTTCTACCATTAACTGGAAGGAGGTTAAAAGCACAAACAATAGCAAAAATAGGCAACGTCCCAGAAAAATGCCAAAACTGTGTAAAAAATATTGGTTTTCTGACAAAAGTCTGCTTGTCCCTGAAAGGTGGGAAGATGGTGATTTCAGCACCACAACCCCTTTTTTGATACCATTTGCAGGGAAAAAACCAGACGCTTTCATCTGTAGCTCTTTTTTTCGCATTTTTCCCCCCAAAAAACAAAGTTTGCTGTATTTTGGCTAATTTCTTGGTCCCCTCCAGGGGAATCCACAAACCCTGGGTACCTCTAGATTCCCCATGATGCTGGAAAACATTACGCAAATTTGGCGTGGATACCTAATGTGGTCAAAATGTTACAGGGGCCTAAGCGCAAACTACCTCAAAGAGCCAAAAAAGGCTTAGCACAGGGGGGGGGAAAGGCCTAGCAGCGAAGGGGTTAACATCAAGCCTCTTGCGCTTTTCTGTGCCCCAAGTTGCCAGGCTTCAGAATTTCCTTGGGTCCTTACTATGTGCTGCATATTCCATTTCATTTTTGCTGCTTCTTTTCTGATGGAATAATTTTGTACTTCGGCTTTAGGCTCTTAATTTTATGGGGTTCAATTCCTCTGTCATTTTTATTTTTAATTCTTCATCATACCAATACACATGTTGCTTTGTTGGTTGGGGACCTAAGCTCGGACTATATGAATTTGGGACTTTGGAGATCAAGTGATCTATTTCCTGCAGTAGGAGTTTAAAATTGATAGTCTTAATGCATTTCTGAAGTTTTGCATCTGGGAAACGTTGTGGTCACACATCAACTCAGCTGTAGATATTGAAATGTAATCTATTACTTGGTCTCTTGGACCTCAACTCCTTTCCCTGTGAGGCTTAAACTGCAGTAGGTTTTCAGACTGACCAACAATCATAATGTTTCTAATCTCATTCACCTGCTTCTAATCTACTTAATCTGCCTCAGAAGATTGATGATGGAGACCCATGCAGGTAAGAGCTTTGGGACGGGGTGGGAGGAAGTCGACAGACGACGATAAATTTAAAAAACATAAACCACTTACCTTGAGCTCACCGCATTGCCGAGTCAGTGATGCGGCAAGCGCTAGGAAAGTGGTTTTCATTTTTTTATTTAAGTTTCCCTCGTTGTCGTCTTTTGGCTCCCCCCCCACCCCGTACCCCCTATCTTACCTGTATGGGCCATGCCTGGATGGAGAAGATCGCTTTTGCTAAAAACTTACCAGTTGATTGTGACAGCAAAGTAAAGATGCCGCCACTCCACCTGTGCAAGATGTTATGTTCTTGAGGAGCTGGTTACAGTACTGAGAGCATTCCCTCTTTTTCAGTAGCACACTCTTAGCACTTCAGACATATTTCAATATGTTTATGGCTAGTTAGCCAAAGCGGCATGATCATTTTCGATGATCCCAGGGTACATCATGCATAGGGATCAGCAAAATGTGCCCCCTTCCTCCGATAGACACTGAAATGCTTTTGACAGAGTTTCAAAATAGGAACAAGCAGGATCCTAGTCCTAAAGAAAGTCCTGGACCCATCTGTGGGCCTTTGATGGACTGAAATATGTAGACTTGGATAGGACACAAGCTGCGTATTTTGCCTTGAGTGTCTGATACTTGTTTTTAATCACCCCTACACCACCCATCTAATAAATGACATAATTTGAACATGGTTAGGTGTAGGAAGGTGGCCCTGAATATACTATGCCAACGTAATGTATAGTCTTCACAGAGTCCAGTGGATCTTCAGATGCTTAAGCAGATAATAGTAAAAGCTCTATTTGTGGTTGTATGGTCGAGCAGTTAGGCTTATCAAAGGGCTGTGTTAAGCATTTCTTGTACACTCAGGCAAGAAATGATTACACACACTCAAAGACTGAATCCAAGACCACTTGTTTTGCAT
This sequence comes from Triturus cristatus, assembly GCF_964204655.1. NCBI lineage: Eukaryota > Metazoa > Chordata > Amphibia > Caudata > Salamandridae > Triturus > Triturus cristatus. The sequence goes on along the minus strand of NC_140590.1, from coordinate 1,756,899,784 downwards.
AAAAAGTTATTACTTTGTTGTTTTATTTTAGGGCCAAGAGGAACTCAGTTGAAGATAAGTAACAATTTTAAAACTAGTAATACTTTTCAAATGCATAGGTATTGATTTTTAAAGGTAGTCAAATACTTCACAGTAGTATAAAAATACTTTGGTAATGCCATGAAACAGTAGCAAAGTTAGCAAACGTAAAAGATAGGCATATTGGGCCTTAATACGATGAGTGTCAGTAAGCCTTCGGCCACAGGTCGGAGGCTTTCCGGGCCTCATCATCAGTTTAATTTCTAACCGCCTGATAACAATTTAGGTGGACGAAAGTGAAACGGGACGGTCATTCGGGCTGGATTCTGACGGGCTTAAGCAACGTGTCGCCCAGTCGGAGAGTGGCCCGTATTCCCTATGGATGGCGTTTCTGCTATAGGATTACAATGCTCGGATTCCGACAGGCTGTCCATGCCAGTCTTTCGGACATGGAAAGACTGTCGGAAAGCAAGTTTGGTGGCCCCTAGCAGGACCACCTTCTCCTTGTAGCCTCCAGTTGGGGGCCGAGGGTCCACATGTTAATCCCTGCACCGTGTGGCAGGCACCTTCGAGGTGCCTGCCCCCCTGTGCAGGGGTTAGCACAGTCTCCCATTTCTCTAAAGAGGCTTGTGCTACGGCCGGTTTATGACCATAGCCCAAACTCCCTTAGAGAAATGGGAGAAAGCTATAGCACCATGTGCTCCTGCACTGAAATTGCGGTGTCGTGACCGCCGACCAGAGGTCGGTGTATCTCAAGACCATGACAGTGTCCTTCAGAGGCAACTGTGACCGACATCGTAATCAAGCCTTTAGTGTAATAGGTAGAAATGCAAGCAGTCCTATGGAAGGAAAACAGTTATATGCAGTTACAGGTAAGTACTCGACTTACACATCCAGTCTTCGGGGTTTGGACCAACACTGGGCAAGGGTCAGATTAAGGTAGGTACTGCACCTCCAGCTGCACTGGGGCGGCCAGGTGCATAGGTCACTGGGCCCAATGTTTGTCAGTGGAGACTGGGTGCACCCACAAAAGGTGCGGTTTACAGGAAGATATCCTCGGTTTCAGGGCACAGGCCCCAAGGGCTAAAACAAGCACAGGGGGGCCATAAGGTAGCATCAACCTTACACCACCTGCGGCACAGGGGCGGCCGTGGTGCAAATCAGCGGTGGGCACCCAATGCTTTTCAATGGGGAATCTCGGTCTCACAAAGAGGCTGCATGCTCGGACCAGGAAGCTGGATGAAGTGACCACCGGCAGGGCAGGTAAGTGGAGATGTCGAAGGAGGGCTGCGCACCATCGGTTGGGCTCCCCAAAGTCAGTGGGTGGAGGATGCAGGGGTGCCCTTTGGTGTCAGATTTTCTTTACCAGAGCCGGTCGTGTCAGGGGGACCCTTCAAGAAGAGGCTGCAGGTGCCTTCTTGGAGTCCAAGAGAGGTCAGACAATGCTGGATTTGAGGTCAGGATCCTTGGGGATATAAAATTGGCCAGGTGAATCACTCAGGCTCGGGTCATGGGCATCCGGTGCAGAGAGGGCAGGGATCGCGGTTTCAGCTGGATCCGGAGTCCTTGTAGTTGGATTCCTCTGGACAGGGCCGCTGTACTAGGTCTTTGTTGAAGTGTGGGCAGTCTTCCTCGGGTTCTGAAACTCACTGGCCACCGGACAGGCATCGTCTTCTTCGCAGGGTCTTTGAGCAGGAGACAGGCCGGTAGGCCTGGGGCCAAATCAGTAGTCGTCTTCAGGCTCAGCTACACGGCATCTTCTTCATCCTTTTCTTCTTAGTTCGCAGGAATCTGAGGATCAAGGTTCAGGGGTGCCCCTAAAGACTGAATTTAGGGGTGTTACAGGTACTGGCAGCTGGTAGCCAATACCTGCCTTTTAGGGTGGCTACGCCCTTAGTATGTCCCAACCCTTTGGGGAGGGGGCATCCCCTGACCTGACTGGCTAGAATCCTTCCATTCAAGATGGAGGGTTTTCTAAGGAAGGGTTTACCTCAGTCCAGGGCACCTTAGGGAGGGGTCCTGGCAGAAGAGGGACACACCTTTCCTGATTACTAATTTTCCCGCTGATCCCTTGCTATCCACAGTGGGGCTTGGTTGGGGGAAGGACAGCTCCACTACTTGGAAAGGCCTTGGTCAGCATAACAAAGGTCAGGAAGTCTTTGAGGCTCACCGCCCTGAATGCTGTTCCTACTTCAGGGTAGGTGAGAAGCACCTCCACCCCAAGCAGGCTTTGTTCCTGACCCACAAGAGCACAAGGGCTCTCAACCCAGGGGGCCAGAAACATGTCTGTGCATGGCAGGCTGGTGCAGACCAATCAGCAAAACACAAGGGAGTTGGTCATTTTCAGGGGGCATCTCTAAGATGCCTTCTCAGTGCATTTTGCAATACATCCACAACTGGCATCAGTGTAGGTTTATTGTGCTGAGAAGCTTCATACCAAAGTTCTCAGCATTCAGTAAAGCCATCATAGTGCTGTGGAGTTCGTAATGACAAAGTCCCAGCCCATGTACTCAATATGGCTTCACTGCTCTTACAATGCCTATGAATTGACTTATCCAAAAATATTTTTTTTCTTCTCCTCATGCCATTCCAGGTTAGATTTAGCCATATGCAAATCAGTCTTGACCCTGGTCCCCATTGGCACTGTCTAGCCCAAACTGTATAGTCAGGTCCTCTCTGGAATGGAAACAGGCACCTTAGGACCAGTTTTAGGGTTTCAGCCCACATCAGCCAGGGTGGCTTGACTCCAGTGGCATGGAGAGCACAGGACCCACGTCTGAGCATACCCATCCCACTCGGGGTGACAAAAGCAAAACAAGGATTTGTAATGCAATAGGTCTCGCATTAATTAAGTTTGAGCTATTGGCATCGCTAAATATTGCAACACAAATTGCAACAAAAGTCTATAAATTGTAGGCCAAAAAAATGTGTATTTATTTTTGTAGCAATGGTGGCATGCTGCGCTCTAGATGAATATGTTTCAAAGTAAAGTGCGCCATACTGCGATTGCTACAATAGTTAATTGTGGATGCGTTAACAATTGATGTGTGCACTGATGGCTGGTGGTGTGTGTGCCTGTAGAAATTGTGCACTGATGACTGGTGGTGTGTGTGCGCCTGGTGCAAGTGTGCACTGACGGCTGGTGGTGTGTGCCTGGTGAAAGTATGCACTGACGGCTGGTGGTGTGTGTTTGCCTGGTGAAAGCGTGCACTGATGGCTGGTGGTGTGTGTGTGCCTGGTGAAAGCGTGCATTGAAGTCTGGTGGTGTGTGCCTGGTGGAAGCATGCACTGATGGTTGGTGGTGTTTGTGCCTGGTAAAAGCGTGCACTGACGGCTGGTGGTGTTTGTGCCCGGTGAAAGTGTGCACTGACGACTGATGGTACCTGTGCCTGGTGAATGTGTGCACTGATGGTGTGGTTGTGTGTGTGGTTGTGTGTGGTTCTGTGTGTGTGTGGTTGTATGTGTGGTTGTGTGTGTGGTTGTATTTGTGGTTGTATGTGTGGTTGTGTGTGTGGTTGTGTATGGTTGTGGGTGTGTGTGTGGTTGTGTGTGTGTGGTTGTGTGTGCATGGTTGTGTGCATGGTTGTATGTGGTTTGTGTGTGTGTGGTGTGTGTGTTTGTGTGTGTGTGGTTGTGTGTGTGGTTGTGAGTGTGGTTGTGTGTGTGGTTGTGTGGTTGTGGTTGTGTGTGTTGTGTTTGTGGTTGTGTGTGTGGTTGTGGTTTTGTGTGTGTGTGGTTGTGTGTGTGGGGTTGTGTGTGTGTTGTTTTTGTGGTTGTGTGTGTGGTTTTGTGGTTGTGTGTGTGGTTGTGTGTGTGTGGTTGTGTGTGTGTGGTTGTGTGTGTGAGGCAGCCAACCACCCTGCACCAGCTGCTGAAGGCAGCTAGTCACTCTGCTTCTCTGCACTGGCACAATGAGATGCCAGCTGGTGAAGGCGGCCAGTCACCTTGCTTCTCTGCACGGGAATGGTGTAGGTTCACAAATGCTATCACTTTATTCCTCCCTGGTGTCCCCTCAAGTCTTTCTTACATCCCCATCCTCACCACGAGAGACTGAAATGAAATGAGTGACTGGTTGAGAAAAGGACAGCCTCTACTGAAAGGAGGGACAGAATGACGAGGAGAGAGATAGCCCGCGTAGTACAGGATAGCAGTGCCACTAGAAGACAGTGTTACAACAAACAAATGATGGACGGAATGCTGACAATGCAGACATTCTCCCCCAGTCAAGAGATCTGGGTTAAATCCATCGTTCTTTTGCCCACTACGCCACCCCAGTTCAGACATGGCCATATGCAAATCAGCCTTGACCCTGTTCTCATGGGAACAGTCCAGCCCGAACTGCCAAGCCATGTCTTACCTGGACTGGAATCAAGCATCCTAGGACCGGTTTCTGGCTATCAGCCGTCATCAGCCAGGATAGCTTGACTCCAGTGGCGTAGTGAGCACGGGACCCACGTCTGGGCATACCCATCCCACTTAGGGCGAAAAGCGTTACAACAAACAAATGATGGACGGAATGCTGACAATGCAGACATTCTCCCCCAGTCAAGAGATCTGGGTTAAATCCATCGTTCTTTTGCCCACTATGCCACCCCAGTTTAGACATGGCCATATGCAAATCAGTCTTGACCCTGTGCCTCATGGGAACAGTCCAGCCCGAACTGCCAAGCCATGTCTTACCTGGACCGGAATCAAGCATCCTAGGACCGGTTTCTGGCTATCAGCCGTCATCAGCCAGGATAGCTTGACTCCAGTGGCGTAGTGAGCACGGGTCCCACGTCTGGGAATACCCATCCCACTTAGGGCGAAAAGCGTTACAACAAACAAATGATGGACGGAATGCTGACAATGCAGACATTCTCCCCCAGTCAAGAGATCTGGGTTAAATCCATCGTTCTTTTGCCCACTACGCCACCCCAGTTTAGACATGGCCATATGCAAATCAGTCTTGACCCTGTGCCTCATGGGAACAGTCCAGCCCGAACTGCCAAGCCATGTCTTACCTGAACCGGAATCAAGCATCCTAGGACCGATTTCTGGCTATCAGCCGTCATCAGCCAGGATAGCTTGACTCCAGTGGCGTAGTGAGCACGGGTCCCACGTCTGGGAATACCCATCCCACTTAGGGCGAAAAGCGTTACAACAAACAAATGATGGACGGAATGCTGACAATGCAGACATTCTCCCCCAGTCAAGAGATCTGGGTTAAATCCATCGTTCTTTTGCCCACTACGCCACCCCAGTTTAGACATGGCCATATGCAAATCAGTCTTGACCCTGTGCCTCATGGGAACAGTCCAGCCCGAACTGCCAAGCCATGTCTTACCTGGACCGGAATCAAGCATCCTAGGACCGGTTTCTGGCTATCAGCCGTCATCAGCCAGGATAGCTTGACTCCAGTGGCGTAGTGAGCACGGGTCCCACGTCTGGGAATACCCATCCCACTTAGGGCGAAAAGCGTTACAACAAACAAATGATGGACGGAATGCTGACAATGCAGACATTCTCCCCCAGTCAAGAGATGTGGGTTAAATCCATCGTTCTTTTGCCCACTACGCCACCCCAGTTTAGACATGGCCATATGCAAATCAGTCTTGACCCTGTGCCTCATGGGAACAGTCCAGCCCGAACTGCCAAGCCATGTCTTACCTGGACCGGAATCAAGCATCCTAGGACCGGTTTCTGGCTATCAGCCGTCATCAGCCAGGATAGCTTGACTCCAGTGGCGTAGTGAGCACGGGTCCCACGTCTGGGAATACCCATCCCACTTAGGGCGAAAAGCGTTACAACAAACAAATGATGGACGGAATGCTGACAATGCAGACATTCTCCCCTAGTCAAGAGATCTGGGTTAAATCCATCGTGGGTGAAAGATGGATGGTTGGGTGGATAGAATAATGAATGAGTGAGAGGATGGTTGAATAAGTGGGTGAAAGGATGGATAAATGTATGAGAGGATGGTGATATGAGTGGATGAGAGGGTGGTTAGATGGGTGGGTGAGAGGATGGGTAAATGTGTGGGTGAGAGATGGATGGGTGGGTGAGAATAGATGAATGGGTGGGTGAAAGAATGGCAGAGTAAAAGGAAATGAGAGGATGAATTGATGGGTGAAAGGATGACAGAGTACATGAAAATCTGGGAGAATAGATAGATAGATAGATAGATAGATAGATAGATAGATAGATAGATAGATAGATAGATAGATAGATAGATAGATAGATAGATAGATAGATAGATAGATAGATAGATAGATAGATAGATAGATAGATAGATAATGGACAAAAACACAATCTAACCTTAAAGCTCAGCATGCTACAGTTGCCTGTTTCGAGACAAACAGCAGAGCAAAAGCTGAAACAAAGTTCTCAACCTTATAGTGTTGTGCGATTCGCAACATTTTAGCACAAATATGTTGGTTTAGCTGAAACTTTGCCCTGGATGGCCTGAGCGCGCTGTTGGCTCGTCGCAGGAAAGCAGTATTCTGTAATCAGACATTTCAGCGATAAGGAACCCCAACTCTCCTATGACAACTCGCTGAGAGATGCGTTTCACACATTTTCTTTAAAAACAGTAAAAACGCAGAGGAACAGAAATGATGACAGGAATGATTTGCTTTCAGTTTGACTGCGACTTGGTATGAAGGCAGAAGGCAATGAATGCTCGGTTTCCGCATCAGTGCTAAAACTCTGGCCCGGCTTCTGGTGGGGGAAGGCAGGAAAGTGGCATGTGCAGCGTGGGCACTGCTTGGGGGTGGGTGGGGGTGGAGGGGCAGATCAGAAAATCCTATTTTAAAGCCGCTGCTTCAGATAGTACAGTGCAGCATGGGGTTGTCAGCTGTAAGTAACAACGCAGGGCGCAAGCCCTAAAAAGGGAATGCAAAAAGAAACAAGAAGATATACAATGTGAACGGAGGCTCTGGGTTAAAAAGTACAAGCAGGAAGTGGGATAAGGGAGGGGGGTAGGGCACGTCACGCGCACTAAGGTGGAGAGAGGCACGCAGGCTGGCAAATGGTGTGCACTTTTGCGGCCGCTTTGATGTTCTCAGTGGCAGCGGGTGAGAGAGGGGGAGGAAAGCCTGCCATGCGAAGGAGCGGGTGAGAGAGAGGGAGGAAAGCCTGCCAGCTGTGCGCATGCTCGACATCGCGAACGCAAGCCGGAGGCCTGAAAAAGCCACTAGTTAGCACTTCCAAAACCCGCTTACTAAAACTCTCGCCAGAGCAACCAGGCAACAGTTGATGTTGTTGCACCATGAATAGTGTGTGGCATAACTAAATACTTATAAGGTCCCAAAAGCGAGACCTATTGGCTATGCCAATGCTTGTTCTTAAGGAGTTTTGGGGCCAAAACTAAGGCATATTTTGAGGCCCCCGTGTTCGTAATGTGCCAACCCATTTTCTGTGAATTGAAGCCTGTATGATGGCAAAAAAAACTTTCGGAAAAGGGGTTCACACATAAACAGCTGAAATATGTCTTTCCATAGCCAACCAAAAACCTTAAGATCCCCTGGGCAAAGCGAGTAAGACTCATTGGAGAGGGGGAGAGGCTGAGATATAGAAATAGACAGTGGTGAGCTAGATAAAAAGAAAGTTTACTTTCCCAGATGCCCCTTGTAAGGTGGGGCTCTGGGCAATTGTCCACTTTGCCAAAGCCTTACAACTGCAGGAAACCTGGGTTAGAGCGCTGGACCACTGCGTGATTGAAATGATTCCATTCAAAATGGGATGTCCAGAAACACCCTTAAAGAATAGACTATGTGGGAAATGTACTGGAGTACAAGTAAAACTCTATATCTTGACTGGACTCATGTGAATGTTTGTTTTAATTAAATGTTTGTCATTGTTGGGTTTGACAACTCATACAGGCTTAAATGACAAACTTTCATCTATTGGACTGTGCTTATGCTGCAGACCGCTGAAATCGCTAGTTTTGTACAAGGCTTTCTTTCACAACTCTATATTGTACAACAACAAAATGATTGACCTGCCCACGGACTGCTGCTATTTTATATCGAGGGCAATCTTGGCCGCAACGAACCACAGATAGGAGTTTTTTAGGTATTCATGCACAAATGAGTGCTTAACTTGAGCCGGTGGTTGCCGGTATGGGGGGGGCACTCATTTTTCCTCATCAGAAACTCCCTGAAAGCAAGAGAGGGAAACAAAACACAGAAAACGGAAAGAGGGAGGAAGAGAAAGGCAGAAAATCTGTCAAGAGAGAAAGCAGAACCCTCTAGGACTGAAGGAAAGTCAGGGAGTGTCTGGCAGCGAATTAAAGAGGCCTGGGGTGGATTCATGGCTATGCACCCTGACATTTTATAGCACCGGCTGCAGGTGTCTGAGCAGTGCTTTGGGCACCGGCCCATATTATTTTACAGATAAAGCTCTGGGCACACTCCGTGAATAACAGCCCATTGACCCTCAGGGGCACCTGCATAAACACTCACAAATAGCATGCAGGCTGCAATACAATGCTATTGACTTCATGCGGAATTCACTTAACTGTCAAACACACACACAACCCCCTCCCACACCGCTGACACACACACACACACTCATAGAAGATGCCTCAACGTGCCTTGTGCAGTGGCGTAATGAAACTTGAGGGGGCCCCCCTGCAAGATACGTGGAGCGGGCCCCTCCAGACTCAATCAGGGGCTCTCCAGCCAGAGTATTGTGCTGAGCGGGCTCTTAGACCCCCCCGAACACCACGGGTGCTACGGGGGTCTATGTTACGCCACTGGCCTGGTGCTCCTGCTGCCTTCTCCTTTATGGTTGCTGCTGCTTAGTCTCTGCTCTTGGAGCCAGACATGGCCTCATTCCAGTAGCGCCTGGTTACCTCGTCTCTTCTTGTGACAGCATACTTCCTGCAGGAACCCAGGTATTTCTAAATGCTTCTGCAGACACAATGCAGTCCCTTCACTTGCTGTTTTCTTACACCCTAAGCTACGGCTGATTTTGACGGTGAGGCTACCCCTGAAATGTTGCTGTGATGTGGAAGAAGATTACATTTCCGCAAAGTGGAGCACTCATTCCTGAATGCAGAAGGGAGGGCCTTTATCTATAATTTTCTGTTCTTTGCTATGGGCGTATTGCCTCATTTGAACCAAGCCCATCTGCTTGCCAGTTCCTAGAGCCATGACCTTTCCATGTTCTGGTCTCTGGTCATCTCTCATCACTTCTGATGATGCTTTGCCCCAAAGTTTGGTACACCTCACTCTTCCCTTTGGGCCCCTGTGTGCTCCTTTGTTCTTAGAGCAAGAAGACTTCAAGGATTGTTTTGTGAACTTCTTTTTCCAGGGCCTTCCACCAGGGAATGGCTCTGACTCCCAGGTGCTCACTTCACGAGCCAGGTCTTTGCTTTTATGAGTGTGAGAGACGTTTACTCCGCTGTTAATTATATTCGTATGCACCTTATTGAGTCTTCGGAGAAAAAAAAATCACTATACAACAAACAACACAACTACGGACTCATTGGTTGTTATTTTTCAACGGTCTGTTTTGTGTAAACTGTGTTAAACCCAGGACTCATAATGACATAAAGGACAAAAAAGAGTAGATCAAAGAACATTAACCCTGTATAAGATGTCTAGGAAGCAGGGCGTTTAGTGGGGCAAATTTTCCAGCCACAATTCAAAATTAGCCCATAGTCAGGCAAACACTGTTTCTCTAAGATAGCTTTGTCTACCCCTCAATAGTGCAGATTTGAGTTGGAAGGCTACTTTGGAAAATGTTTGGTATGGACTAGTAGTATCAGCATATCGGCAGAATCAAGAAACCTCTCAGTAAATGATCCCAGAACTATTTAGTAACATCAGAAAGTATGTTATGATTAAAGTAGGAACAAAATAACAAACACTGGATCCGTCACTGCAAAGATATAGCATTGCAAAGTACCATTCCCCTTTTACGTGGAGAGTCCATTAATTCCTGCGCAGTGCTCACAAGTGGCTCTGGAGGCTTCTTCCCACTCCATTAGCACAGCATAACTCCCAGCTCCAGTCAACCTCTTGCCTTCAGGCAGGGTCGAGGGGCTGAATGGGAGTCAGTCACCTTGTGCAACAAGGCACCTTTCAGGTCCCAAAATTCACAGAGTTCCTGGGATGGTGTCTCTAGCTTGACCAATGACAAATTAGCAGAATAAGACTTGGATTCATGCTTGGCTGACAACACCTAGACCGCCAAGATTTCAGGCCTGGGTTGTGCCAAAGACAACACCGTTTCAGACACACAACCAATATGGTGTAGCTTGCTGTCCATGTAGGTAAGCGTTCAGAGCCATACATAGGGGTAGTAAGCACAATATAAATCCTTCAATACAATACAACAAACATTTGGTTCTACTCCTTGCAAGCTGCAAGAACATGGTGCCAGAAAGAAACAGATATGAGGCGCACCAAGGTGCATTATAAGGCCGAGTGTTGTCAGGTCTGAAGACACACAGTGCCATCTGGCATCAACGGTAAGCTACTGCTTTGTAAAGAGTAGGTGGATCTAGTCTGGTACCTACAGATAATCAAAACACAAGGAATCAACGGGAAGAAGCATTCATCAGAGATATGTTTTTGCCATGGAACATGTGCTCATCATGATCAGTGCTCTAATTTACATCCAGAACCAGTACTGAGATTAGAAGGCGATGGCCTTAGAACGAAGGCAAGTCTTTTACTTGCAGTGCAGTCTTCACATGTGCAAGGTTTTACAAAGTTATTCTCCCCAGAATAATTTGACAATAAACATATGTGAGACAATCAATCCATTTAATATGCTCAAGAGTTACTTTACTAATTGCAAAGTCATGTTTTTTCAAATTTGTATTTACATTACTTTCTCTGTTTTTCAAATGTCAACATTGGCATCTGCTATAGGCGTGAGTGTTCTATGTCATAGCCCTGAACACTGTGCGGTCAGCCATTAGCAAGAAGAGTATATCCTAACCGCCAGGTCCTGCTCAATGGTAAACACGACTCACTTGTTCTTTGCCACCACAAATGTAGCTTTTCTTTCTACTTTGGTGCAGATGTGCAGTACGACATCTAAGCCATAGGGAGTACCACTGATTAACCGTATCAATAATTTTTTCATTGCCTTCCATAAAATGTCTTTAGTTTTTCCTCATCATGTAAAACAATCAAAAACTAACCAAAGGGGCTCTTTTTAGGTAAGTGCACATAGCTCCCTGACGTGAAAGACAGGTATTGGAAATCCACTCTTTGTGGCTATAAAAGAGGACACTCAAAATAAGGGCAACTGTTGGCCATAGTTTTGTAGCGGAATTAGCTATTAGCAAAAACAGCAGGTTATGGACCCACAAGAATTCTCCTTAGGTCAGCATTTCTAGACAGACTGCACCTATGTTGACTCAGACTGGGAACGTGACATGGCCATCTCGCATGATGTCTACAGGTTACCAATATTAAGTGCCCAAACGTGCAAGCGGAAGCAAACTAAACAAGACACACATTCACATTAACTTGTGATTAATTACAGCTATACTGCCAGGGAACACAGAGGTCATCAGGCACAGCTCAGAATTTTGTTAAAAGAAAACACACAAAAAACTCCTATTCACTTCAATGTAAGCAGTCTTCAGAAAGCCATCTTTAAAGAAGGAATACATCGGTTCTACTAATAGGTGGTAGCGCAAAAGAAAGTGACAACGAAAGAAAATAGCAGCGATCAGGACCACTAGAAGGCATGGCTGCCTATAATCAGATACAGTCTATGCATAGCTACCAAGGTTTCAGATTACTCATGTGTGACATTTTCAGAATTTCAGTGTAATTATGAGTGACATTCAACGACTATGAGTGACACTTTCTTGCGAGCAAAAATCAAGCAACGGAGAAGAGGAAGATATATACATTTCAGAAATTATACCCATTTGAGCAATGAGAAATTTCAAGATTATCTCAAAACAGCTGCAAAGCACCAGAAATGGCAGGCCAGTACTCCTCAACAGGTGCCAAAAGCAATACCACATCCTTCTTCAGCTTTCTGCCACGCACATACTCCTTGAAAACACCAACTCTCCTGTTCAAAACACTCTCATACACTAGCATAATCTCCTCTCTTCCTACACTTTACACCTGTTTGCACCGCAGTAAACCAGATAATTGACACACCTCCACTCAGTGTAAAATTGCCATTCCATGCTACAAAACCTTACCAGAATAATCATTAAATCCAGACTTCTTCCTGTAAACTACTGCTTTAACTGGGCAGATGGTGTCCGGTACTGAGTGAAGGCCAGCACTACCGTATTTTAAAAGGGAGAGCCTCTGCACTTTTTAGCAGTGCTGTAATACATTTAATGGGAGAACAGTGGCCCTTCGGAGGAGCGAATAGGTACTGTGGATAATAAGTACCAGCACTTTTTGTATCTTTTCATTTAAAGTACTGCCTGCACCATTTCATAGGTATACGTCATTCCTCCAACTGCAGACATCACGCTATAATTCTGGATTGAGGGCCTCTTCTGGACAGGCCACTACCAACTTTCTGGAATACGGAGTTCTGCTTAATTGCCAATCCCCTGAACTGGTGCTGGTGTTGCTCTGATAGCAGCAGTCGCTGGGCAACTCTTGACTTTGGGGGCTCAGTGATGCATTAAAGAGTTGGCAGTCCGCAGAATCCCCATTTGAAGCTGCCAGTTCAGGTCATCGACAAGTCACAGGCTCTGGTCTGCTAGGCTTTTTCAAGATAGTACAGCCCAGACAATCAGGGGCGTTTGGTGAGATTTTAAAGTGGTGGGGCGCAAACGAATTAGCATACAGCACCGTAGCGTGCGAGCGCAGTGAGCGAGCCCGAACCCCAAAAGGGGGGTTTGGGGGAATTACCCCCCCCCCAAGAACATTTTGAAAAAAAAGAAGAAAAATCGTGCATTTTCAAGAAAATTTGAGAAAGCAGGAAGGTTAATAAAGCAATTGTGAAAGTGCAGTTATTACATTAATAGATGGCATAACATAGGTAGCTGCTTATTCAGTATTACCACAGAGCTTCATACATTCTGTCCTATTATGCTCAGGTGCTGAATTCAGACTATAAGACTCATGGAAATCTCAGCTCTAAGAGTAGAAGAAGTTGCACAGCAGTGTAATGGTTGCCAGGCTCGTTCCGCAGGAGCGTCAGGAACTTGAAGAAAAGTCCACAGTCTTCCCCTACGGCCTTCCTACTCTATTAGACTCTAGAGTAACGAATGGCACGCAAGGGGAAAACAGGGAAACAAAACAAGGAAAGGCGGGGAAGAAAAACAGTCTTACAATATACTGAATATAAAAGAGGCAGCGCAATGCGCTGTTAACGTGATTCTGGTTGAGCTGAGCTTTGTACACACACTTCACATAGGTCCACGCAAGTACCCCAAATATAAATGGTATAAAGGTTTTCGCAATTTGCCAAGGGGAAAGGTTTGATAGGCAACACAAGCAACGAATCGTTCACCCTGCGGGAGACAGGTCCGGCCAGTGAACAAAGGTGAGCAAATCTGTGTAGTCTCCAAATAGAACAAACACTACAAAACTTTTAAAAACAGAGATAACAATGCATTTCTTACCTCAATCAGAATTTTTTGTATTCAACAAACAAGTAGCAGCATTCACTTTTTGTAAATGAAATCCGCACGTCTGTCTTTCAGTGTAGCAAACTTGTCAATTACTTTCATGTTGAAGTCCGGTATCTTTTGGACTATCTTGCTCTCTACAGATAGCATCGCCAAAGCATTTAGTCTTTCCTCTAGCATGGTGTTCCTGAGGAATGTCTTTATGCGCTTTAAGGCTGAAAAACATCGTTCAGCTTCTACTGTTGTCATTGGAGTCGTAATCACAATTTTTAGTAAAGTCACTGTCTCTGTAAGTGAGTTTTCCATATGCAGTTTATGAATTAAACTCAGCAAAGTCAAGGCGCTTCTGGCCTTCCGGTACACAGGCATTGCGTAGAGTACAGTTAACTCAGTTCTCAGCTGCTCTTTTTTGAGCATAGGATATGCTTCCACAGCCTGATTCAGAGCAAGCTCAGGGAAGGATTCATCATATTGTGCAAACTCTTTACTTTGCAATAAAGTTGCACTCACCAAATGTTTTGTGAATGAAAAACGTTCTTTTGCCTGCACAATTACAATGTCACATATCTCCTTTCCAATTCGAACCAGAGAGGTGATGTTTTGTCTGCGGTTTGCAAAAATAGAATGCTCCGGCAGTTTGCTCTCTAAATCTTCAACCCCATCTCTCACTTTCATAATCTGTTGTACAAATGCAGATGTATTGGCTTTCACAGAGACAGTATCTAGGTCTTTTCTTTGCAACTGATCGTATAACACATCAACAGGAATCATTATGTCATGAAATAAAAACAGTAAGAACTGAAACTCTTTGTCTTGTAGTGTTCTAATAAAGCCATGGGCTTCACTCTGACTTGTGTGATCAAAGTCTGCTCTGGATGCTATGGCGACAAAACATTTCTCAAGGCCCTCCCTCTGTTCAAAGATTAAGTTGACTGTACGAATGTGAAAGTTCCAACGAGTTGAGGATCCCCTTGGTACGCTTTTGTCCACAATCTCATGAAGGGCTTCTGTTCTTTTGGGGGAATGTGTGAAGAATGCTGCTATGCCTCCGATATCCTGAAAGAAAACTCGTGTCTCTCTGATCTTTGATACCGCCTGTTGCATAATAAGATTGAGTTGGTGGGCGTAACAGTGCACAAAATGAGCATTAGGGTACACATCGCGAATTCGTTTCTGTACTCCACTAAGGCTTCCACTCATTACGAACGCACCATCATAGCTTTGTGCAATAAGTTTTTGTTTTTGAGGCAGGTCCGGGAAAATTAAGTCCAGTTGACACAGTATTGCTTCAGTGATGGTTGCTGCACTAGAGTCACTTAAATGCGTGAAGCCATAAAATCTTTCCACAACGTTTCTGTCACTGTCAAGGTACCGAAACACTAACACGGACTGTGTTTGAGTGGACACATCAGTGGTGTCATCAGTCTGAATAGCCACAAAGTCTGTGTATCGCAACTCTTGCACAATATGGCTTCTTATAATTTCGAGCATACAGTCAAGGAGTTCATTTTGTATTGTATTAGAGGTGCCCTTAAAGACTGTAGCATGTGCTAAATGTCTTTCCAAATTCTGGTCTATGGTTGACACTAGGCCTCGGAAGATCCCAGGTTTTGAGGAAGTTTCTGATTCGTCATGGCCTCGCAATGCCAGTTCGAAAGCACCACAGAAACGAATGCAATCAATGATCTTGGATAGATTTTGTCTGTTCTTATCAACAGCTTCATTGTGTTTTTGAATGGATTTGCGATACGCATCATTTATCTGCTGCTCAATTGGTGCGTCTTCCCCCAACATTCCCAGTCTTGTCAGGTTTTCCAGATGATTTCTTGTGAGCGCATGCTTCTTTATTTTTTCAGCGATGTGCTTCAGGTCGACCATTCCTTGCCGTGTCCAAGAAAAGTCACCGCCAAACAGCAAGCAGGGGAAGCAGAACAGAGAATTTCTTATAGGGCACCCTGTAAGCCAATCAGCTTTTGTGTACCAGGCATTTGAGAATGTACGTTTTGACATTTTTCCTCTGTCCTGGGTAGTTTGCTGTAGGTTTATTTCAGGCTGATGAGGTCCTAATTGTTTTATCTGTAGTTTTTGTTCAAGTGGCCGTGACTGGAATGACTTTGTAATCAGCTCTTGTACTGTATTCATGATGGTGTGTTGCTGGCCTTACCAATATATATATATTAAAGAAACCTGTCAATAATCAAAGTACAACGTATAAGGTGCAGTGCAATAATATCAAATTTCAGTATAAATACATTATACATATATCTTGTGCATTATCCTAATACATCTCAAATGACTGCTAAAAATAGAGCCGTACTGCCTCCTGCCTCTCTGTGCCATAGTGGTTGCTGGAGGCACTGAAAGACACTGCTTGAGGGCCTTGAGAGTGACCACATACATACATAGCCCTAACTCCCATGTAAAAAAATATATAGCATCAGTTTCCTTACCTTTAACACTGGTGTTTGCTGGGTTGTAGCCAGGGTCGGGTGAGAGAGCAGCAAAGGAGGTTGGGGTCCTCTTGTTGTTTGCTGGAAAATTGCCCCAAAATTTGGTAATGTTCCAGGTTGTCAGGCTTTACCAGGTGCTGAAAATAAAAATATAACAATTTATTTTTGAAACACTAGGGTAATCTGAGACTGGGGGAAAAAACATAATGCTCCAATGTATTCCTTGCAGTTTGCATGCAGCTCTTAGATGACAGTTAATAGCTCACTGTTGTATGTTAGGATTTTAACTTACAAACTGCAAGTAACAAAAGTATCTCTCTGACAAAAGCAGTGACTCACTGACCTATTTACATCATGTGCATTTTGTGATCTGCATCAGGTACATGTTCTTTGCAGCAGGCACATTAACCTTCTGCGCTACCTTTCCATGAGTCAAAACTTCCACTAGACAAAACTCTGATCTCTCTCTAGGAAGAACATTAACCATCAGCATTATCATAACATTTTTATTGTCTCTCGTTAGGAGGCCGCTTGCTAAAGCGCTTTGCTTTCCTCAGCCCCACACTGTTCAACGCCACATGGCATCTCTCGCTAACATCACCCAGATCCAAAGAAGCAACATCATCTCCTCTGCCAATGAAACTTAGCTCATACTTTCCCTCTCTGACAAAACATCCAGCATCCGGAGCACCCTCACTGTCTGCATGTCTGAAGTCACCAGCTAGATGAAGGCCAACTGTCTGAAACTCAACACAGACAAAACTTAAGCGATACTCTCCAGCAAGGGCACCACAATATGGAACTCGACGTGATGGTCAGCAGATCTCGGACCCACACCTTGCCCAACCAGCCAAGAACCTAGTAAAAGTGCTGGACAACCAAATTGGAATAACCTGCCAAGTCAATTCAGTCACATCCTTTTGTTTCTACACCCTTAAGATCCTGTGGTAAATATTTAAATTACCTGTACTATTTTTATGCGGTAAAGTCTAGTAAGAATAACTCAGTAAAAATAAGAGGCAGAATCCGTGGTATTTGAGGTTCTAAAAGGCTTTATTCCTTACAAAGGAATTATGGTTCGAACCAGGCAATCGTATTCCAGCACCACGAAGGTTCAGGAAGGGATAGGCAATACATTATTGACAAGTAACAGTATATATATGAAATGCATTACAGTAAGACAGATGCAGGAGGCGTAACAGCTGATAATACAGATAAGAATACACATACGTAATGAAAAAGGCGTTATAATAGGCGTACATAAAGGCGTATACTAGAAACGTCATTTAAGATGATGTCACAGGTGGGTGGATCCATAGAGAATCCTGCAATGTCAGCAGAAAATACTTGGCAGAGATGCGCGTGCAGCCGCATGACGTGTGATTGACGTGTGACTAGAGGGTGAAGGGGACTTGACATTTAGCTCTACATGTGGAGACAGAAGTCTGGGATGTCAGAACGACCTAATCCCAAATCATATCTAATATCTTATGTTTAAGGAACTGTATTATCCAAAAGGAAAGGTCTCTCGGACGGAATCTATTCTATACTGACTGTTAGTGCGTGTACAAGCGTCTAAGTGTCTACATGAGATGCGAGGGGCCATGTGCCTTCCATGGTAACAGGGGCTATGAATTACTTGCACGGAGACAGTGAGGCCGGGCCCTTTGCTCGGTAGCTGGAAGGATGTTTACCTAAACTACTAGACAGGAATGCATTGGATGAGGAGCGGAGCAGATAATTTGAAGGTGAAATACAGTCTTTGGCAGGCAACAGGCCGAGTCAGGCACCGTTAGCCGCGCAGGGAGTAGGACAAAGTTCATGGATACAGATGCAAGCTCAGGCTGGAGCTTTCAGAAGCAGAAGGCAGGAAAAGGCTTGATGGCAGAATTCAGGGCCTACTCGCCTGAACTGTAAAACGTGAAAAGTGTACCATATAAAGTCGGTGGCCAATCATACTTAGGAACGGAATATCCGACCCATTCATGGCGGATCTGAAAGAGGACATGTTGACGTTGGACGCACATGTATTTGCGTCTTCATAGCTGGAACTGGAGGGAACATACATGTACTTGTAGCATGTACATGGAGCCGTTGGGGTCTAAGATAGGGGACATAACTGATCATAAAATTCATATTTCCTCATTCCCTCCTTGTCCCCTACGGACCCTTCATGAAATATCGATCTTCATCAATCCATCAATCTGTTCATATAGCATCATTTGTTCTTCTTTCTTCTTCCGGGATCTTGAATGAAAACTTGAATGCGGGATACATGATGTGGCACACAGGCCGCAGATCGCTGTCCCACACTGTAGGCACAGGCAGCAACTGAATAGTATGAGAAGGCCAATACCTAGGAAGGATAGGATCCTCCATCCCCAGGCTGACAACACGCTCCAGAACCAACCGGACCAAGTCCAGGTGCCTGGATTCTGGTGTATCTGGCTTACAATTTTATGAAGGCGAGTTATGGCTTTATATACTGACGGCGCGTTTTCTGGAATGAAAACACAGCAACTTGATCCGATGACCCTACAAGCTCCGCCCCTATCGGCCAGGATGACGTCAAGGACAAGACGTTTTTGAAGAACAACAATCCGCATCGCAGACTGCTCCTCTGTTAAGTTACCTAGGGCGGAAGTAGTTTCATTCACTACTGCTTCAAGGGTTCTTGTTAATCTACGTATCAGCTTACTATTAGTGACTGTACCTATGTAGGGAAAGAAACCTTTATTGAAATCTGTGTATTGCTCCCATGCCGTTTCAGTGTAGTCGACAATCGGGAGATCTCTCTGCTGTCTATTGTGTACTAAATGGGTATTTCTGTGATAATCAGGAGGGGCTAGGAAAACAGGTGGCAGAAGGAATGCAATGTAACAGGTACCATCCCAATCTAGAGGTAAACGTATATATGCGGTCTGGCCACATATGAAGTAGGAATGACGAGAAGCTCTAAATGTAGACTTGCCTTGATCACTGAATTCGATTACAGTGGTACATTTACTATGGCCCATGTGTATTGAACCATTCTTTCTTACGCATAATTCACCTTTAACTGGAAATACTGACATAGCTGGCAAGACTGGTACAGCTTCGGATTCAACATTCAGAATCATGAGGTTAAGTGTAAAGTTACCTAATCCATATACTTCATTTTCTAGATCAGTTCCTGTTCTTTTGGGAAGTCCCTCCTTGTTAGGGTAGCAGACTTTAAGTAAAACTAGATTCAGGTTTCCCCATACCCAGTTGTCTTGGTAAACTACGGAATTTGAATCTAAGGAGTTAATCAAACTAAACCATGCTCCACAGGAGCCATTGTGTGTGAATGGATACGGAAAGAGAGGCAGAACTCCCTTGTAGTTCTGATAGGGAGGGAGTCGGCCACATATCCAACAATTTGTAGCATTGCTGGTCTGATGGGAATGATGTAACATACTAATGAATGTGTTGTTGCGCAGCGCAAATCTATAGGACAACTCATGCGGAGGTAATTCGCTAAAAGAATGTTCGGCAGTAGCATTGAAAGCACGCTTGGAAATAGGGTAATACATGTGTAACAGTATACTTGCGAAAATAATCAGAAGATTTAGAAAAAACATAATTAATAATGTCACTATGCAGTGACTACGAAGTGATTTACAGTACGCATGTTTCTTGAGCTGTTTCTGTCTATTTCTCTCTCTATTTCGGTCTAGAGGATACATGTCAGAGACTAATTCAACCGATTCACCTTGGAGAGGACTTAAACAATCAAATTGTCTGACTTGCTAGACCTTAGTTTCAGTTTATAATTCTCGCGCTCAGTCTTTTCAACCAGGGGGAGTTTTGAGTCAGTCTGTGAGGGAATGCAGGGCTGAAAGTTCACGTCCGATGGTAGTCCATGAAATTTTTTGATATGACTCGAGTGCACCCACCCTTTGCGACCCTCAATCTTCACGGCTGTCCTTGTGGTGAGAAGAACGAGTTTCGGCGACTGCCAACGAGGCTCCAGCGGGCTCCTCCTGTCGAAGTTTCTCACAAGCACCAGATCACCTGGAACCACTTCATGGGGCTTCACCTCAGTGTTATCGGGAAAAGCTGCAGCTACCTGTGAACGACAAGATTGTAGTGCAGACATCAAGGAAGCCAGGTAATCTGTCAGCATATTACAATCAACGTCTGTGATTTTACGAGGTATAGGCGTCCCCCACATATTCGGTGGCCTACCGAAGACCACCTCATACGGGGATAGCCCTGTTCGAGAGTGTGCTACCATTCTCATGTAAAAGAGCGCAACTGGTAAAGCTACTATCCAGTCGACACCTTTTTCTCTACATACTTTGGAGAGTCTTATTTTCAGAGTTTGATTATGACGCCCCACGAGACCTGCTGCCTCGGGATGCCGGACACAGTGGAATTTCCATTGATAGCCTAACAGAAGTGAAACGTGTTTCATTAGCTCGGATGAGAATGGCTGGCTGTTATCTGAGTACACGACACGGGGCAAACCGTACCGTGGGAAGAATTCTCGAACTAACTGTTTGGCAGTAGTCGGGCAGTGTAATCTGAAACCGGGTAGGCTTCTGTCCAACGGGAAAGAGCACATACAACTACGAGAACATTTTTGAATCCTCGACATCGTTCCATCTGGATATAATCCATCTGGAGGACTTCAAAAGGGTGATCGGGAGGTTGAAATCCACCTTGCTCTACGGGAATGCTTTTACCTGGATTGAACTGACAACATATCATGCAGGTACGTACTTTCTGTTTAGCTGCTGCTCGCAAGTGTTTGTTGAACCAAATGTGTTGAATACTGTCTAGCATAGCTTTCTCTCCTAGGTGCGCTGGACTATGTATTGTGTTAATGATGACTTGAACCATGGAGTCGGGGAGAAACCATATAGATTTTCCCTTCGTCATCCATCCCTGATCTGTTTGGATCCCTCCTAATTCAGTCCATTTCTTTATTTCTTCCGGTGTAGCATGTGTCTGTATGTCAATTACATCGAGGGCGGGATCCTTAACTGTCATGCAGTGTGTCGATGTCGGAACTATTGTCTTTGTCAAGTCAGTTGTATGAGTCTGATTCTGAGCAGTCTGTTTAGCTGTTCGGTCAGCTAGGTCGTTACCCTGGGAAATGATATCTGTAACTTTTGTATGGGCTTTGCATTTCATAATAGATATTGCAGTAGGCAAATGTATTGCATCTAGTAGAGCTTGAATGAGGGGTCCGTGTTGGATGTGGGCACCGTGAGAAGTTAAATAACCTCTTTCGCGCCAAAGAACGCCGAAGTCATGGACGATTCCGAATGCATAATGTGAATCTGTGTATATGTTGACTTTCTTATTTGTGGCTTGAATACAGGCTTGTGTCAGAGCGATGAGCTCTGCTGCTTGAGCTGACAAAGTGTTAATACAATTCGTTTCAATGATTTCAGTGTCTGTCGTGACTGCATAAGCGGCCACTAATTCTCCTGTACTGGTTCTCATGCATGAACCATCTACATAAAATGTCAGGTCTGGATTTGATAATGGAACGTCTGTCAGGTCTTGTCTGGGTTTCATCGTAATAGTAATGACTTCAATACAATCATGTGCCAATGGGTCTGTTCCACTTAATGGCAAAAGTGTGGCAGGATTTAATGTACTACAACGTCTGATTTCTATGTGTGGCTGGAACAATGTTAGTTCGTAACCCGTCAGTCTTGCTATAGTCAAGTGTTGTGTTTGTGTTCGGTTCAAGAGAACCTCTACTGCGTGTGGTACTTGTACTGTCAATTGATGTCCTAATACTATGGCATCGCTTTGTCTGATCGCTAAAGCTGTTGCTGCGACCGATTTCAGACACGCAGGAAGAGCCTGGGCTACTGGATCTAACGTACTAGAAAAGTAAGCACATGGTTTGTGTGATCCTGCTTGTTCCTGAGTGAGTACTGACAAGGCAGTACCTTCTCGTTCTGTAACAAATAGTGTAAAAGGCTTACTGTAACATGGTGTTGCTAAAACAGGTGCTTGGCATAAGGCTTTCTTTAAGCTTTCAAAAGCTTGTGTATGTTCTTGAGTCCAAGGGAGGACAGTCGATGTCGCTGCCTCCTGTGTTGTCAACTGAATGAGTGGTTTTGCTAGAAATGCATATTGAGGGATCCACTGCCTACAGTACGAAGTGAGGCCTATAAAGGCCCGTACCTCCTTTTGTGTCTTGGGTGGTGGCATGTTTATAATTAACTGGATACGGTCAGGTGTAAGCTGTCTTCCCCCCTTGGACAGCAAGTGCCCAAGGTACACAACTTGCTGGACACAGAATTGCAGCTTTGAAGGGGACACCTTGTGCCCCTTGTCAGCTAGGAATTGTAAAACCGTCAGTGATGCTTTTTCACATTCAGGTTCGCTTCGGGCGGTGATCAACAGATCATCGACATACTGAAGCAGGGCAGTGTTAGCTGGCATGTGGATACTGTCAAGTTGTCTTTTCAGTGCTTGGCTATAGATGCTGGGGCTTTCTGTGAATCCTTGAGGTGCGCGTGCGAATTTGAAACTTCGTCCATTTAAACTGAATCCGAACAAATATTGGCTTTCCGGATCGATTGGGACGCTAAAGAAGGCGTTCTTGAGGTCAATTACAGTAAAGAACGTTGCTTCGGAATCAATGGCTGTTAGTAATGAAGAGATATCTGGGACCACGGGGTATTGTGGTACAATGCATTTATTCAATTCGCGCAGATCGATAACTAATCGATATACTGGCGGTGCTTTTGGATCAGTTTGTTTAAGAATCGGAATTATCGGGGAATTACATACATTGGAGTCGGTTTCCACAACCACTCCTTGTGCAATGAGCTCATCAATGATTTGCAGCAAAGCCACTACAGCATCTGGAGGTAGCTTGTATTGTCGCATTCGTGGTAATACCACTCCTGTTTTGAGTGTGACTCGATATGGTGTAATGTGCATGCAACCAACATCAGTAGGGCCTTGTGCCCATAAATGTGCAGGTAAACTCTGTAACCGGTGATCCATGTCTCTGGACACGTAGTGACCTTTAAAGTCACGCAAAAATAATCGTACTCCTTCCGGAGAACAACATATTATAGCTCCTAGAGCTTTCAATGTTTTTATACCTAACAAGTTTTCTGGACATGATTTAGTAAGTAATAAATCTGTAGTTCGTGTCAATGGACCAACCGTAAGTGGAAGAGGTTGCGAAACTTCATTAATAATAGGCTTTCCTGAAAATCCAAGGGAAATATTCTGTGAGCCTGAGAGGGGTGCCCCTGGAACTTCGTTGTGACTTCTAGTTGTTCTGCTTGCCCCTGTATCAACTAGAAATTTTCTGTCTTTCCCTAATACTTGACTATGTACATAAGGTCCCTCTTGATCTACAGGAACCTCAATAAGGGGTAAGCCAACTTCCTTCTCTAGGCTATTTCATGTGTATCGCTGATAATCGGGATAGTCAGCTTGTGCATACTGGTACATCTGTTGTGTCGTGGTTTGTGTTGCAGAAATAGGCTGTGGCTGTGATATTGCTACGGTCTGTTGTGGAGCTGGCATAGGCTGCACATGCTGAGGTACTTGTTGTTGGATCTGATCCTGTCTAGGCGGACGTGGTCTCTCCTTAGTTTTACCCGTAGAGATATTATGTTTCAGAACTGCGCAATCGTTTATATAATGACCTGGCTGTTTACAATAGTTGCATGTCCCTTTTACAGGAACCGCTGAATCACTGGACTGTGTCGTACCCTTTTTATGACCGTCAGCTGGAACTGACTGAGCAACAAGCATTTTCATTTTCGTGTCTTTCATACGTCTTTGTTCATGTTCTTGTTCTTCTCTAATTCTATTGTGGTGATATTGTAACATTTGTAACATCTGTGAAGGGGTGTTACCTTGCCAAGTACTCTCGAATTTCAATACTCTATTCTTAACTTGGGGCAGGGAATTTTCGACTAGTTTTGTCACAAACAGATGTGGATACGACTCGCTACTTGCTTTTAGGCCGCTATTAATACCAAAACATTTTTCAAATCGGGAATAAAAATCACTAGTGTCTTCATCTTGTTTTTGTTTACAGGCTGAAATTGCACCCCAGTCTTCCTTTTTCGTAGTTAATAAACGTGGCAGTACTTGCACTAATAATCCTGGTAATGCTGCGGTTTTTCCCCCAAGCCCTGAGCCTGCAGTTCGGGCCTTTTCTTCGTTTTCTAATGCTGTCCAATCAATCTTTTGGTCTCCCACCTGCCATTCCTTTTCTTTGAGTTTCTCGTAAATACCGGCAGGCAATAATACTTTTAATATTTTCATAATGTCAGGGTAGGTATAATCTCCCATGAGTAACATGTCTTTTATCTCACGGTGGAAACCTGCTGGATCTTTGTCATGGCTGGGTACTAATTTTTTCATTTCCATTAGTTCTATTTTAGTTATGGCCGTGTACACAAACACACGTTTAAAAATATTGTCTTCACCTTTGACTGGGTGCACTTCGCGTAAGGGATTCTGTCTATCTATGTGATACGTTTTTCTTTCCATGGTGGGAGCTGAAACATGTTCTGGGCATACGAAGACAATGTACTGGTGTCGATATTCTAGAATTTCTTTAATTAAATCAGTACCCGAACCTCTCCATTTATTCGTCAGTAATTCTATCAGGATATCAGGTAGGGGACCAGGATCGGAGTGTTGGCTTTTATATAATATAAGGAGGTGTTGAATCATGTATATACCAGCTAAACGCTGTTCGTCTGGGGTAAGATTCAGAAACGTGTGTGCTAGCGCATCATCACTGTATTTTTCAGAACTGTCAGCCCATTGTACTGCTGACCTGGCTAATTCTTGTTCATCCATAGAATCGAGCATATGATACCCCCTTCGGTCTCGGAGTAATTTATCAGCAACCTGGAATAAGTGTTCAGGGGACCTTGTATTTAACATAGGGGCTTGAAAATTTCTGTTACATTCTGGACGTATCGGACGTATTGGATCATTAAAGTATCTGGTATTATGAAAAGATCTTCCCCTACCTACATAAGCTATCGTTTCTTTGTTTTGTAGTTCTAATTGTCCTGTGGACATTTCTGATTCTTCCTCCTCCTCTCCCTCTGATTCAGTTTTGTCTGCCTCTAATCTGGTTTGATGTATTCGTTCTACTTCTTTGCGGATCTTTCGGCACATAACTACTATACACTTCTGTTTATCATGTTTTCCCTCTGATATATTCTGACCCCATCTGGTAAGTACTTGCATTTCATCCTGATCTACCTCAGGCCTATCTCTGTTTCTGATCAAGCAGTTTATGAAGAAGCGTAACAAGAATCTCTGTATATCCACTTTCTGGTATTCCATGGCCTCGTCAATACTTTCAGGGCCTTGCCCTGTTTGGACAAAGTGATATATATTGTCTAGATGAGCAACCATTCCTGGTAGCATCGTTAAATAGTTCGAAGCTCGTCGTATACGTAGTGATGATAGCAACATTCTGTCCTTTTTACCGGGCACTGGATCATATCTACAATCTGCAAGAGATTCCTTAAATAAATCGGAAGTTGCTATTTGGGGTGTACGTTGGTATGCTAAATCTCTAAAAGTCAATTTATTTCCTGGCGGTGGCGTGGAAAAAATTGGTGTCGCACCTCCTGTCGCACCTTCTGAGGTGCCAGGCACGAAAGGATTTGTTGAATGTAAGGTAGAGACTGTAGATGCAGGAAAAGCGGTAGAAACAGATGCAACGGTTGGAAGATGAGGAGGAGTTTGTTGTTGCGGAGGTGGGGGCGGATGATCTTGGTGTTGAGCATCATCGACAGGCGGTGTGTGTGGCGGAACATTAACATATTCGGGAGCTACATCGTCTAAATAGGAAGAAAGGAAAATGTCCTTTGCGGTCTTGGGATGTACTTTAATCGGGAGTAATGGAGGTGGCAGATCTTTGGGTATTTCCGGGGTGGCCTTAGGTAAACCCTCGGCCAGAAGAGGATACATACCATTCATAAGGGTGTTTCGTTGCCTGTCTACTTGTTCTGTTTTTACTCGGATACCTTCCTCAATTAATATATTTTCTCGGGCTTTATTTGAATTCTCTCTACTTTTCCCTTCCTTTCTGAACACTTTCTCTGCGCGTCTATGCGATTCTTTACGCCATAGCTCAATGGCATCTTTCTGTGACTGTCTGGCTTTCTTTTTCCATAATTCTTCTTCTACTCTCATGATGCAATCTGCATACCATGTCCCAGCTGCGGGCCATCTCTGACTTTCTGCTAAATCCTTGGTGTAGTCCACCCATAAATCAAGATATAATACGGCGTCTAGGCCATGTTTATGGTACATAAAGTACCCTGGAGTGTCCCTAGGTGGAATAGGAACAGCTTCTTCGAGTACCCCTTTTCTAGTTTTGATCTGTCTTAATTTTGAAAAGAACGGCATCTTTAAACCTTGCTACTTGATTCTTACTCAAACTCTTAATACTTGACTTGGACACAATTAATACAATAAACACAATAATGAACAATCATTCATACCACAATTTTAAAACATATTAAAACATTTAACATTTAGAACGAACAATGATAATTAGAAGAAAACTAGTTACTGACATAATACTAATACTAGATAATACTAGATTATACACAAGATATACTGGATATACTGCTAAACAGTACAGATACACTGCTGAAACAGTGCAGACCGGATCTGTGTACCCAAACCCGTCTTGACCGGCACAAACTAATGTGCACGTCTAAATGCCTCCCCAGCAACGGTACTCACCGGGTAGCACGGAACGGAAGGCCTCGGAACTGAACTGGACTGGACCGGACTGGACTCGACTCGACACGGAACTTCGGAACCTGGTGGGCCTCTGTATACCTCGGATCTTGCTCTCTCAGCTAGGCTCTGGTCGGGATACTTCGCACTTCTCACCGCCTCGTCTGGGTGTTGATCGCAGCCTCAGTCACCCCCGCTTGGTCGGAGGGAGATACAGGAAATCCTGTGGGTACGCGTAGTTGTCCGTCCAGCTGTGGCAGGAGACCGGGCCTGCAACGCACCTCCGGCGCGTGAGATGGGAAAGTGTCCCTATTCGGGCGCCAATTTATGTGGTTAATATTTAAATTACCTGTACTATTTTTATGCGGTAAAGTCTAGTAAGAATAACTCAGTAAAAATAAGAGGCAGAATCCGTGGTATTTGAGGTTCTAAAAGGCTTTATTCCTTACAAAGGAATTATGGTTCGAACCAGGCAATCGTATTCCATCACCACGAAGGTTCAGGAAGGGATAGGCAATACATTATTGACAAGTAACAGTATATATATGAAATGCATTACAGTAAGACAGATGCAGGAGGCGTAACAGCTGATAATACAGATAAGAATACACATACGTAATGAAAAAGGCGTTATAATAGGCGTACATAAAGGCGTATACTAGAAACGTCATTTAAGATGATGTCACAGGTGGGTGGATCCATAGAGAATCCTGCAATGTCAGCAGAAAATACTTGGCAGAGATGCGCGTGCAGCCGCATGACGTGTGATTGACGTGTGACTAGAGGGTGAAGGGGACTTGACATTTAGCTCTACATGTGGAGACAGAAGTCTGGGATGTCAGAACGACCTAATCCCAAATCGTATCTAATATCTTATGTTTAAGGAACTGTATTATCCAAAAGGAAAGGTCTCTCGGACGGAATCTATTCTATACTGACTGTTAGTGCGTGTACAAGCGTCTAAGTGTCTACATGAGATGCGAGGGGCCATGTGCCTTCCATGGTAACAGGGGCTATGAATTACTTGCACGGAGACAGTGAGGCCGGGCCCTTTGCTCGGTAGCTGGAAGGATGTTTACCTAAACTACTAGACAGGAATGCATTGGATGAGGAGCGGAGCAGATAATTTGAAGGTGAAATACAGTCTTTGGCAGGCAACAGGCCGAGTCAGGCACCGTTAGCCGCGCAGGGAGTAGGACAAAGTTCATGGATACAGATGCAAGCTCAGGCTGGAGCTTTCAGAAGCAGAAGGCAGGAAAAGGCTTGATGGCAGAATTCAGGGCCTACTCGCCTGAACTGTAAAACGTGAAAAGTGTACCATATAAAGTCGGTGGCCAATCATACTTAGGAACGGAATATCCGACCCATTCATGGCGGATCTGAAAGAGGACATGTTGACGTTGGACGCACATGTATTTGCGTCTTCATAGCTGGAACTGGAGGGAACATACATGTACTTGTAGCATGTACATGGAGCCGTTGGGGTCTAAGATAGGGGACATAACTGATCATAAAATTCATATTTCCTCAATCCTCAGAAAAATCTTTAAGTGGTCCTGATCAACACATGCAGAACTTCACCCAGGCCCACATCTCCAACAGGTTGGACTAGGGCAATGCACTCTTTGTCAGCACCACCGGCAACTGGCTAGAAGACTAGTCCAGACCATATAAAAAGTGGCAGCCAGACGCACACTCCTCCTCCTTCCTCCTCCTCCCACACACAAATATCCCCTCACAACTCAGAGACCTCCATTGGCTCACTGGACATAAACACGCACTCAAACTCCTCACATACACAAGGCCTTGGACAACCTAGGGGCACCTCCTACCTTAGGAGCTACATCAAATTCCACACATATAACAGAAATGTCTGCTCGGCCAGCCTCCTACTTGCACATGGAAAGCCAGAGGTGGAGGAGACTCGCACTTTCTTCTAAGTCTCTCCAAAAGTCTGTAAAAAACATC
This sequence comes from Triturus cristatus, assembly GCF_964204655.1. Classification (NCBI taxonomy): domain Eukaryota; kingdom Metazoa; phylum Chordata; class Amphibia; order Caudata; family Salamandridae; genus Triturus; species Triturus cristatus. Next base: position 1,756,871,050 of record NC_140590.1, on the reverse strand, counting down.
AACCCAAAAGGGAACGAGGGTGCGGAAAGGAACGTGGGAGATAATGGAGCTAACCTAATGCCCATTGCTTATCTAATTACAAAACGAAAGCAGAATGGTTTAAAAAGACCACGTTTGTGAATACAGAGCTGCAGTATGCATTTTGTTTTCCAATGCACCCAACACGTAGGTATTTCAGTACCTCCAGGAATAGTGTTCTTTCCCACTCAGGGAAAACATGGTTGTTCAAAGAGCGAGGAGGCAACAAAAGTAGGGCTTCACTGGCAAACACTGTAATGTGGCGCTAATGTGTTTAGGTGTGAATAAATCAATCTGGCCACCTTGCTTTATAAAGTTAGTTAGTTATTTTTCATATTTTGAATGTTTTATTTCTCTCTACCCTGAGGCTGCACTTAGAAATTGAAAAATGTTAGAAAAAGACTACGTTTCCAGCAAGTGTTTTTCGGATCCATTTCGCAAGGGACTGGGAGCAAATAAACAAAAGGAGGAAAGAGAAGGTAATACCTGTTTCTTGTAGTCTCGGTTTTTACTACATGGAAAATTCAGAATTTATTTGAAGACACCTTCTTTATGTACCAGCATAACATGCAATGAAATATCCTGTGGGCAACATATGGGCTTCTAAACATGCCACAGACAAGAGTGCTGTTTAGGCCCCAGCTGTGTTATGGAGAGCCCTCTCCCCCTCCAAAAACACACGAAAAGCACCGTGAGTACACTTTTACTGCGTTTTTCACCATTGACTACCACTCCTTTTGCTAAACTCATTGCACACCTATTAAAGTTAAAGCAACGAAAGTTGTCATCCTGTTCTTTGTGAGCAAGATTACCTTTTGATGGGTTTCTGGTGTTGTACCGATATTACATATATACGCTACGTGCTGCATGTGTATCTTAAAATTACCCCACCCCCAGAAAAAAAAACAGGATAAAGGTTGCAATTACAACATCAACAACACTCTTCCCTTTTAATTTTAGGACTGAAAAAACAGACCGAATTGTCCGGCAGTGCTGTTCTCTTTTTTGATTTGCCCTTTTTTGACTTTTCTAGGCGCTATTGACGAGCCTTTGGCAGCCTCTGCCTGCCTGTATCTGCACAGGCCTAGGTTAATCTCCCATAGGGGACCGTTACAGACAGAACTGACTGCGAATATTTTGAAGGTAGTATGGTCACCTTTAACCCAATTCTTCATTGTCTCTTCCACCCCTTTAATTGTAAGGACAATGGTCACACTCCCTAGAATGCGAGCACTCCTTGCACTGCTTTCTCTCCTCCCTCTCAGGCACATCTACAATTAATTCACACATATCTACATAATTGCCTTTCTGAAAATTCTCCTTAGTACCTGTAGGTACAGCCTGCCCATCATGTTCAGAACGTACATCCCCTAAACCCATGCTCTGCAATGGTGCCAACATGCCTGCTGGTGTCGCTTCCTTGGGGAGGGAATCAGAACTGTCAGAACTGGCTGGTGCCAGTATTGCTTGTGCCCCAATACTTGCTTGTGGGGTACTAGCCCATACCGACCCCTGCGTCACTTGCGCAGTTGAAACACCTACCACTCCCACCTGCCCTTGTGATCCCTACCATCCTAAGCAATGCAACCTGCCTCCTGGCCCTATTGATATGGTCGCACTCTGCTACAGCCACAATGCTCCATCCATTAATGGTGCAGACAGACAATACACCTACCTTTGACAGCCAAGGCAAAACACTAGTAGGTTCGCTCCCAACTCCGGCTGCCCTGCGATGCCTGCTGGTATGACCACAATTGCCTTGAAGCTATTACCATTCTATGCAGTGCTGCTGTTAGTCACTGCTGTCACTGCAACTGCTGGGACCCTGCCCAGACCTTCACCACCACTTATGCTGCACACTGACACAACCACAGAGGCGACCCATGGTCCTTGACCCCCTTCGTCCCCTGCATGTCTCCCTACCACACTTCTCTACTAGGGGGAATGCCACCCGTGGTGCAACCCCTGGCCTTCTAGGTCTTTCCGCCCGCAAAGCTTTCTCTACAGGGTGCCCCCCTCGGGGAACCTGTGGGTGCAAAATCGACAAAATCTCATCCATAGGATCCATCCTGTGCTCCATCCTGTGCAACATCTCCTCCATACTACTGCCAGGATGTGCCCGCAAGTCGCCCTTCCTTGCTCCACCTGGCATCCTTGCTGAGATCTTAATCAGGTTAGCCGAGGGCAAACCTTGCCGCTAACAGCACAATACTAACGGACGGTGTCCTTAGTCACACAACTCCTACAAATGCAATCCAATAACCCGAAAATGTACCTGGATTGCAAATCCAAAATGAGGTAAATCCCTCATCCCTAGTCAAAAAGGAAGATCATCCTGGAATCATTCTGGACTCATCCGATGATTACAGTCAGGCTATTCCTGCAATTATCTGGGGAAGTCATCTGAAGCCATCCTGGAGTATGCCTATAGGAAGAAATATTTAAATGAGATGACTCTATAGACTCATCACAAAAACTACCCTAGGATGGTGCTCTGATGACTTCCACTGGCAGGGAGCGATTACCTTTTACAACTCCACGAATACTAATTGACAACTTCAGGATGAGTGAGAATTACTCCAGGATGGGTTCTAGCCAATTTAAGGATGGCTGTCAATTATTCCTGGATGATCCTATAACCGCTTCAGGATGGAAGTTGATTACTCTGGAATGATCCCATGACAATTTCCGGATGAATGTGGATTATTCCTGGATGATCCTAATACAGTTTATTGATCGCTATTGATTACTTCAGAAAGGCCCCATTATATTTTTAGTAATGTGTAGATTACTCTAGGGTGCTGTAATGCCAACTCCAAAAGGAGCTTGGATTACTCATGATTATTTGAAATACTCCTGGATGACTTAAACCAACAGAAGAATAAGAGTAGATTACTCCCAGATGATTTAATTAATAATTTAGAATGCCTGTAGATCACTAATAAATCATTACAGGTGCATTACACCTTGACAATTCCATGTTAGGAGCACGTTAGCCACCTGCCAGTATTCCCTACTAGTTTAGGACTATGAATTTGCTGGTAGGAAAACATTTGGCAGACAACCTTAGATGTATTTTCCTGTTGAAAACAGGTCACTTTGATGTAATATGCCTTTTTTTACACAATACCAAATATTGTTTGCAATGCCACAAGTTATAAAGTAAGGCCCAGCTTTACAAATCTGTCACTGAACGCAGTGCAGCACCCGATTGGCTGTGTTGCATAACCAGGGAGAGAGCTGGGAAGGGTCATGTCTATCTCTCTCTAGCACCACTGCACTAGAATGCAATGTCTGTGAGAGTCTAGCCTGGGTTTTGTCCTGGAAGGTTACGCTTCTGGTTCCCAAAAAATACTGGGGCATATTTACAAGCCCCATGCATCACGTTTACGCCGCCGTTGCGTCACTTGCGTGACGCATCGGCGGCGTAAACGTGGTGATCCCTGCGACCCATTTACAACATGACGCATCTAGGCAGATGTGTAAGGTTGTAAAGCCCTGCACCACATGTGGGTGTTCCCGGGGCAGGTGCGCCTCGCAAAAGTGCCTGCGTGAAATATTACATGCAGGCACTTTTGCGACGCTACTGCGGCAATTCCTTACACCTGCTTGAACCAGGCGTAAGGACTGACGCACCGCCGTGATGCAAGGGTAGTTTTGCGTGACGCAAATCTTCTGGCGCATCTCTGCTGATTTGCAGAGATGCGCCAGAAGTTGTAAATATGCCCCACTATGTCTAGGCAAACGTGTAACCTTTCCCATTTTGGATGAGTGTTGTACCAAATACCAATACACTGATTTGTAAATCCTGAAAAGGATTTTGATTCAGGTCTGCATTGTAAAACTTAAGCAAACCAAAGAAAACTTCCCTAAATCTGGTCCTAATAATCTGATTATTTTTTAAATTGTACAGTGAGAGGTAGATACCTGTATAAAATAAATCTGAGAAATGCTATTTTTTTCTAGGTTTGTGCTGCAGAAATACCACAAGCACCTTCATACAAAAGAAGTGGTCTGCAAGAATGTTTTACTTTGCATTCAGATAAGTGTAACAACCAGTAGCGGCTTGCATAGGGCGTGCAACAGGGCAGTGGGACGGGAGGGGCAGGGTGGGGGAGTAGTAAACACTGACATACGACGGACGAAGGCAAGTAATTATTACGTTCCTCCGTTCTGTCGTATGTCATTGTTTGCTACCCTCCCACCCTGTCTCTCCCCCGCCCGCAGCACGCCCTATACGAGCCGCTACTGTTAACCTGTGCTGCTACTCACATACTCCTGACTCACTGGGACTTGCCTTATTTTGAGGTACAGAGCATTATCTGAATCTGTTTGACATGGTGACCAGTGGCAAAAGAACAAACAAAACAGTGGTTAAATGAAAAATGTTCCAAAAGGTATGTGTCAACATGTAATTTTATTTATCGAAAGCACATATTTGGCCCCATAGGGGCCAGGATACCAAACAAGAGGAAAAATCCAGAAAAAGAAAAAAAAGTCAAGTAAAAAACAAAAAGGAGGGGGAAAAAGGCCAGACAGAAAAAATTGCTTAACGAAAACCAGCAAGTTCATGGTTTGATTCGAGATGCGGAGTTTTCTTTAATCCTCTCCTAGCATTACAAATCTTTGTAGCCAGCTTCCTTCTCATGCTTCTGTAGTCCAGTGATGGCCAGCCATTGCTACTGCACACAGACAGCTAAATTACTCGAAATGCATAAGAAACTAATTGCAGCCAAAGCCCCAAAGCACTCTCAGAGATCAAGTCCACCCAGAAAAGAATCTATAAGCACTTAAATAATCTCCTCCGAAAAAAACCTGCTACAAATACTCAAAATGCTTGCTTCTGCCAAGAGAAAAACGTGCTATGCAATCACAATAAAAAACACAGGCACTTTCTCCCAAAATGAAAGGATAGAAATACTCAAAATGCTTGCATCTGGCAGGAGAAAAAATGTGCTATGCAATGAAAAACAACAAACGCAAGTACTTACTTCCCAAACGAGAGTACAGTAGGCCGCGACAGGCCTCGCCGCATCCCCTATATTACCCGGCAGTCCCCATGTGCCCTCTCAAGCCGCCACCGAGAGTCTAAATACTACTCAAGATTCTCAGGTCAGGCGAGAAAGAATTCTCAAGGCCGTAGCGGTTGCAACTAGAGCCAAATTTCGGGGGGGGGGGGTGGCTAATAAACATATTTTTTTAGGGGCGGGCGGGAGGGTCATGGGGAGAACATTGTTTCCTCCCTTGGCTACGAGCAAAGAGAGCCCCGCCCCGCCGTGCGACCCCTTAAATATGGGTGGAATGTTGGCCACCATACCTTGAATGCAGTTCAGCACTCGACTTGGCCCAAATCGGTACAGGTCCTAGGGCAAAATGCCACAGTTCTGTGATTGACTCACTGGACCCCCGCCATATTGTCGACTCTGCTGAGTGGGCGAGGCTAGGTAATACCTACCAACAATTGGTAAAATCGGCAGCGGCCCGAAATGGCCAATCACTGCATGGCTTCACATGAAGTCACACAGTGATTGGCCATACATAAGTGTGGCGGCGGCAGTGCCACCACCCCGCGGCGCGGCACCCAATCAATGTATTGCCTCATTTTGCCTGCCCTTCTGCACGGTGGACCAGCCAATCCTGGCGCTGCATGCAGCGCCAGGATTGGCTAGGGGGGCACAGTTACTCTTCGCCCAGATTGAGATCCGGGGCTGCGGCCCTGGCCGCTGTTTAAAGCAGCACCCCCTTGGGTCCCTCAATGGCAAGAGATTGTTGCGCGCATGTTCGGGCTGATCAAAGCCCAAAAATGCACATGCGCACAATCTACTGCTGCAGCAGCTGAGTCTGGACTGTCACTCAGCTGCTGCAGCCCAGCCCCACCCCCTGGCTTCAGCAGCGTACGCACTCCGTCCGGATTTTCAGTCGGGCATGTCCCGGTACTAGTAGTACCGGGACACGCGTATAATATATTTATAATGTATTCATTATTATTATTGCGCCGGTGGGTCCATGCGGCTTAGTGGGGCTACGCCCCAACGCCCCAATGGACGCACCGCGCCTGCAGACCATTCCCGGAACACACATGGAGCCAGGGCAGGTGAAGAATGCTTTGCATCACACGCCCGCCCTGAACACGGGAAACACTGCCGGGGGCCAGGGCTGGTGAGGCAGCAAGGGCACAGCAGGACTTAAAAACACTCCTGCAGGGTGTTAGAGTGAGCGCGCTCTCTTCCACAGCAGAGCAGCACTGAGGGCCCGAAATTATATATAAATTCTCGTCAGTGTTTTAAATAAATAAATCAACAGTCAGCTGAACGGAGCCTACCTAATCATCTGCAGCTCTCACCACCCGCAGCCTGGAGAGCAGATAGCAGAGCTACAGGCTCAGTGTCTGTCAGGCTGTAAAGTTTTAAAACTGTGAATACCTCAGTGAGCCACGCAGCAGCCTCGACTGTGATAACACTGTCAGTCTATAATGCGACCTCTCGTTTCCAACAAGGTCCCGTCCTGTTGCAGGGCAGCGGCATGTCGACGCACTGTGATTCATTGGGCACAGGCAGCATGCGAGTACTTCCTGCCGCCCAAACTAAAGTAACAAATTGGGGGCATATCAACAAGGGCTTTATCTCTGCTTTTTTGGCTTTAAAAGCCAAAAAAGCAGAGATGAAACTAGCGCCCTATCAACAACAGGGTGCTAACACGCAAATTTGCATGTTAGCACCCTTTTACTCTACGCTTCCCCTTGCATCTCTAATGAGATGCAAAGGGGGCGTTCCAGGGTAAAATAATAGGAGAAATGTCGCTAAGCGACATTTCTCCTATTATCACGAATGCCGCTAACCCTGTTAGAGACAAAAAAAGCAGCGCTAACCGCGGCTAACGCTGCTTTTTTACGTCTGCTAATTTTCAGACTTAGCCATGATATCCTATGGAAGGAGGATATCATGGCTAAGTTTGTCTGTCCCTATCAACAAGGTAACGTGAGATTATCGCTGGGTTTCCAGCGATAATCTCACGTTAGCCTGTTAGCGTGTAGATTTTTATCGATATTGAGATAAGCGTTGCTAAAAGCATGCTATCTCAGAGATAAAAATTCACGCTAGCCGGCGATAATTATCCAAGCGCTAAGTGAGCTTTGCGATAATTATCGCCGGTTGTTGTTGATATGCCCCTTGGTAACTTCCAAGTGCTCCCACCGTGGCCCCGCCCACCTCAGGAGTAACTTACCTTCCAGCACCATTAGATTTATGAGGTGAGGCGGCAAGCCCCTGGAGCTCGGGCCCCCCCCCGCAACGCAGGGGCTGCGGGGGCCTGTGTTACGCCCATGGCCTTGTGGAAAGCCAGCAGAGGAGAACAAAGGCGCCTTTTGGGGAAATAAATGCTTCAGTTGACCTCAAACGTCAGAGTGTTCTTAGTCGCCATGATTCTGCTGAAACCGTGCCCTCCTTCGCATGTCGGGCTGCTGTTAAGTGGGTCACGACTGAAAACTGCCAGCCAACGATAAACTGTTACAATGTGGTGGTATTTTGAAGGCTCACCAAAACGTATGGAAAACAATCCGTGCAAACTGTGTATATGTAAGGTCTTTTCAGAGCTGTGCTTGGATGTCACCGGGTGGAAGCTTCCGAACGCTCCTGCGTGAATGAGGTGAGCATCTTGCCCCATCTCATAACGGGAATGGGCCTGGGGGGCTGAACGACTGAGTCTTGACTCCAGCAAGGGAATGATGGCAAGCTGGAGCTGGCCTCACACCGCCTTCAGGCATTGATAGCAGACACCCAATCGGCCCAGCGTCTACAGGTGCTGAAATGCTGCACCAGCAACCTGTTTGATAGGATGATAACTCGGTAGCGTTATTTTCATATTTCAAATATGGTTATTCTGTACACAAAGCAGTGAAAGCAAAAAAAAAATGTTCTAGCAGGAAGTGGGATAAGGGAGGGGGTAGGGCACGTTGCGTGCACTAAGGCGGAGAGAGGCACGCAGGCTGGCAAATGGTGTGCACTTTCGCGGCCGCTTTGATGTTCTCAGTGGCCGTGCGGCTCACTGAGAACATCAAAGCGCCCGCAAAAGTGATCACGCAGGCTGACAAATGGTGCGCGCGCCCGGCGCACATGCACTGTACCTGATCCCCTGCTGGAGCTGAAAAAAGCCATTAGTTAGCATTTCCAAAACCCGCTTACTAAAACTCTTGCCAGAGTAACGCTAAAGCGCTGGCTCAGGCGAGACCTAAAGAACAATTGATGGACAGAATGCTGAACAATGTCATACATTCACCCCAGTACAGCGATCTGGGCCTAAATCCATTATTTCTGTGCTCTCCATGGCATTCCAGTTTAGACCCAGCCACATGCAAATCAGTCTTGACCCTGTTCCCCATGGGAACAGTCTAGCCTGAACTGCAAAGCCAGGTCCTCCCTGGACCGGAAACAAAAATCCTAGGATCGGTTTCGGGGTTTCAACCCTCATCAGCCATGCTAGCTTGACTCCAGTGGCATGGAGAGAACAGGACTCACATCTGAGCATACCTGTCCCACTCGGGATGACAAATGAAAAAATACTGATTTGCATATGGCTGGGTCTGAACTGGGGTGGCAAAGTGAGCTAAAGAGCATTGATGGATTCAACCCAGATCTGTACTGGGGGTGAGTGTCTGAAAAGTTTCAGCGTTCCGTCCATCATCTCCTTTTGTTTTCTTTGTTTGCCCTAAGTTGTCAGGGTATGCCCAGACGTGGGTCGCTTGCTCACTTTGCCACTGGATTTGAGCTAGCCTGGCTGATGAGGGGTGTTACCCTGAAACCGGTCCGAGGATACTTTTTTACGGTACTGGCTTAGCAGTTTGGGCTTGACTGTTCCCATGAGGGACATGGTCAAAACTGATTTGCATATGGCTGGGTCTGAACTGGGGTGGCAAAGTGAGCTAAAGAACGATGATGGATTCAATCCAGATCTGTGACTGGGAGTGAGTGTCTGAAAAGTTTCAGTGCTCCGTCCATCATCTCCTTGTGTTTGCTTTTTTAAAGAATTGACTTAGGCACTGAAGATGCACATTGCTCATGCAGTCATGTCCTCACCGGTGGTATATTGCACCCTGCCTTAGGGCTGTGAGGCCTGCTGGGGGGGGGGGGTGACTTACCTATGCCACATGCAGTGGGTGTGGGCATGGCACACAAGGATGTGTGCAATGTCGACTCTTAGGTTTTGTCTCCACCAAAACACACCGTCTACAATGGCAATGTATATGTGTTTTGCAAGGGGCCTCTGAGGGTGGCACAATTCATCCAGCAGCCTTCAGAGACCGTCTCTGTTCACAAGGTCCTTGGTACAACTGGTACCTTTTATAAGGGACTTATATGTGGGCCAGAGGTGTGCCAATTGAGGAAACAAAGGTACAGTTTTGGGAAAGAACACAGGAACTTGATTATCAGGGACCCAGTGCAAACTCAGTCAAAGTGCATCAGAAATCAGGCAAAAAGTGTGTATATGGGGGGGGGTTACTGCAAGAGAAACCCACTTTGCTAGAGTAGGTGTACCGGGTTTTTATTTGTCAGGATCACCCATTGCTCAAAACATCCCTGGATAGTCCTTCTATCCACAACGAGGGCCGCTCGCCACTAGAGCATTTCCTGGCAAACGCAGGATGTACAATAATGAAACAAGACACCCAGGGGGTGTGTAAGGCCATCCATTACTTTTTGGGAAATCCACCCCCAGGGTCCTCTCTCCAGTTATTGGGACACAAATTATCCTGAATTGAGTAACAGGCTCACTAATGAGGATGTCTGGTTCCTATATTTCAGAGCCGTACTGGGCTACGTTTGTTTTGCTGTGGTTTATAATATAGTTAGTCAAAGCGTCATGATCATTTTTGATGATCCCAGACTACATCATGCACAGAGACCAGCAATATGTCAACCGCCCCCCGATAGCCACTGAAAGAGTCGTTCACAATTGGAATCCGTTCACATCACAGGTATTTAGTGTTTATTGTCAGTTATCCTCAGTGACAACTAAGTCTGCATCAGAATGGGCGAGCACTAAGAGACAGAGGAGTGTATGACCACTGCAGCACACCACATATCTGACCTCCAGGGAGTTGGAAGCTCTTGTGTGCTACACTTGCAATGCGGCCAGTGACCGCAGCGAGACCTTCACAAAGAGAATGTGACTACAATGAGCCCTAGTGCCTTAAATGGGCTGGCACTCACCTGTACTGAGTACAGGCATTTCTGAATATTCCACCCTTCAGTACCAAAACTTCTCCTTAGCCAGAGAGAGTAGTGGGCCTGGCAAGCTAAGATTAGGTAAATCTACCATCACAGGTAGATTTACCTAATCAGTGCTGCTCTGGGCTGCTGCTGAGGAGCTTCTAAGCACATCTGTGAGATTCTGCTGAATAATCCAATAGTGCTCCTTTGAATTTCCTCAGGGCTGCCACTGCCTGCCAGGGGTTGGAGAGAGACAGCATCACACTATGATGAACAGTTCATGGTTTAATTAGGCCCTGCATGGTCAATCGCAATATACATATTTTGACATGCAGGGGAGCCTGATGTAGTGATGAGTGGCCAGACTTAGTTGGGAAGGTTGCAGGCGAGACAGTGGAAGCAGGTGTGACTCCAAGGGCCAACATCAAGCCAACATCAGTGGGAGTTTCCCACCAGCCAGAATGTGCACGTTCATAAAATATAAACACATCAAATACATTGAATTCTGTGTGTGAGAATGTGGGTGTCTGCATTGTGTGTACTTGCATGCATGAGGTGCGTGTTTGAGTGTTTCTGTGTCTAGTATCCAGGGCGCTATCAAAATTCCTCCAGTGCAGTGTCACCACAGCAGCCACAACCTCTGCATCAGCACTCTGCAGACAACAATCTTATAAAGGTAAAGAAAAGAAGGTGGATCAGTGCAGTGTCATCACACCACCAGCAAGCACAGCAACAGCACTCTGTAGATAACAATCTATAAGGGTCAGGAAGCGAAGGTGGACCAGTGCAGTGTAACCAGAGCACCTTCTAGCCCAGTTCTGCAAGCCCTAAAACAGTACTCTGGAGGCAGCAATCTACAACAGTAAGGAAGGGAAGTGACCAGTCAGGCGAAGGTGAACAGTGCAGATGGTTGGTGGTGGGTGACAACTGGGACCCCGGCATCATTATCATGGGGCAGAGTTGTCACAATATAGATGAGGAGTCACTGGTGTGGGAGTAGCTATTTAGCTCAGTGCATGAAAGGTTTAAGGAAGGAGGTGAGGCATCTAGAAGAGAAACGACTGAGCCATAGGGGAGTGGTGGGAAGTGTTTTCCAGGTGGTTAGGACACAGAGATGAGTCGGCGGACTTAGACTTGGGACCAGGTAGGGATTGTGTAAGGGAATACATCCTCCAATGGGCCCTTTGTCACCCTAGACACTTTATCTATTTTATTTTAAAAGTTTTATATAGCGCTAGCTTGACCCGTATGTATCAGAGCGCTTTACATACATACTGTAAAGAAAAAACAGACGGAAATTGCCTTACATAGTAGGCAGGCAGTAAGGAAGCAAAGCAGGGATAAACAAAATAAAGCATGGAAGATAAGGTGGTTAACACAGTCCGGTCACCAACTATCCTTGAATGTCAAGAGAGAGGCGTAAACTCGGATATTGAAGTCTAGGTTAGTTGACTTTGGTCAGGAAAGTATTTGTTAAGAAGATGGATTTTCAGGTCCCTTTTGAAACAGGAGAAGGAGGGGTTGCATCTGAGGACTCTAGGGAGAGCGTTCCACATCCTGGGAGCGTTGCCAGAGAATGATCGGTATTGTGTGGTTTTCTTTTTCTGTTTCGGAGGAATAAGAAGGAGTGAGTTGAAGCTTCTCAGCGTCTGGATTGACCTGCTCTTACCAGTTTGTTGTTTAGGTAGTTAGGGGCCGGAGAGTGAAGGGTTTTGTGTGTGATGCATGCCAGTTTGTAAATACACCTCCCTTCCATGGGAAGCTAGTTGAGGGAGTTGAGAGCTGGAGTGATGTGTTCAAATCTTTTTACTCCAGATATGAGTCGAGCGGCCATGTTCAGCACTGCCCTTAGAGGGGCTAGGTGAGCTTTTGGAGTCCCTGTTAGGATGGCGTTCCCGTAGTCGATTTTAGAGAGAACTAGGGATTGGACAACTGTCTTGAGGTCATCATGGGGAAGAAAAGGTTTCAATTTCTTGAGGTATTTTAGAGAGAAAAGAGCACTTTTTGAAGAGTTTTTGATGTGGGCCTCCATAGATAAGTTCTTGTCAAGGGTGATGCCTAGAGACTTAACTGAGTCGGATAGGACGATGGGGCAGTTTAGGGCGACCAGATTCTTGAGCCACTCTTGGATTGGACGATGGTTGCTTTTTGGAGAGAATAGGATTAATTCTGTTTTATCTGGGTTGAGCTTTAAGTGGTTAGCGTTGAACCAAGTTTGGATCTCGGTTAGAGTGGCATTGAGGTGTTGGATGTCGCTGGGAGACTTGATTTTGAAATAGATTTGGGCGTCATCAGCGTAAAGGTGGTAATTCACTCCAGCTTTTTTCAAGATGATTGTGAGGGGCTCCATGAAAAGATTGAAGAGGGCCGGGGAGAGGATCAAGACTTGCGGGACCCCAAGTGTGACTTTTGTTGGCTTTGAGAGACAGGAGTTAATTTTAATTTGTTGCGAGCGGTGTTGAAGGAAGGAGGTGAACCATTTTAGTACTGTGCCATTGATGCCAGAGCACTTCGACAAGGTCTCCAGAAGCGCTGGATGATTTACTGTGTCGAATGCCGCAGATAGGTCAATAAGGATTTGTAGGCAGGCATCACCTTCATCTAAAGCCTTGTGAATATCGTCAGAGACTTTGAGCATAGCTGTTTCCGTGCTACAGCCTTTCCTGAATCCTGATTGAAAGGTGTCGAGGAGGTTGAACTCATCAGTGTGTTTGTTGAGTTGGTGGAGAACGCATTTCTCCAATGTTTTTGCAAGGAATGGGAGGTTGGAGATAGGTCTGAGGTTGTTGAGATCATTAGGGTCGGCCCCTGGTTTTTTGAGAATGGGTGTGATTTGTCCAAGTTGAAGGGAGTCTGGGACACAGCCTGAGGTGAGAGAGGCGTTGATGATTTTTGTCCGGAAAGAGAAAATGGTGTGGTTGAGTGCTTTTATGATTGTGGAAGGGATGGGGTCCATAGTGTTGGAGAAAGGTTTTAGGTTAGAAATTATACTGAAGACCTCATTTTCTGACATTAGCTCAAAGTCGGCCCAATGCGCTTTGTTTTTTAGCTGGAGGCAGGCTTGATTTTTCTTGTTAAGAACTCTTTCTGAATGATCAGGGGTGGTTAGAGTGGGGCAGGTTAAGAGGGAAGGAGGGTTAGAGGTTTGGATGAAGGATTGATCAATTTTTGAGACTTTATTAGTGAAGAAGGTGGCAATTTCTTCACAACGCTCATTGGTGGCTTTGATTTCTTGAGAGGGAGTGCAGTTTGTTTGGCTTTTGACAATGTTGAAGAGTTCTCTCGGTCTGTTTTTCGCCAGATCTAGTTGGCTGCGGAAGAAAGACGCCTTTTCACTGAAAATGTGCTTTTTGTATGCTTGTCGAGCAGATCTAAGTTGCGCTAGGTGTAAGGTCGAGGAGTTTAGTCTCCAAGACCTTTCCGTTTGTCTAAGTTGACGCCTTTCCTCATTCAGATCCATGTTAAACCAGGGTTTAGATTTGGTTCGCCTCAATTGTTTGAGTTTGAGAGTAGCTATTTGGTCTAGAACCTCTGTCATTTTTGAGTTAAAGTGTGTAGTGAGGTCATCGGCCGTCAATGATGAGGGTTGGAGTTGAAGAATCCTGGATTCAAGATCGGATAAAGGGACTTCTTTGATATTTCTGGTCCAGTGTTTAGGTTTGTCATCACGAATAGGTTGGTGGAAGACAAGTGCATCAATCTTGAATAGAATGTGGTGATGGTCGGACCAGTCAATGGGAGAAATCGCTCTCAGACAGACCAGATCATTGATGGTAATGATCGCATCCAGTGTTGCACCTTTGATGTGAGTTGGTTTATAGCAGAGTTGTTTGAGGTTATATATTTCAAGTAGGTTGGATAGGTTCTGGGCAGTGGAGTCTTCTGGGTCGTTCCAGTGGATATTGAGGTCACCCAGGAACACGTCTTTAGAGTCTGTCATGGAGAACCGTGATATTAGGTCTGTTAGTTCTTCGGGGAAAAGGGTACGCTCTCCAGGAGGATGGTAGATGGTGTGGAATTTGATAGGTGAGGTGCCCTTGGCAGCGATTTCGACACCCAGGTATTCAAACGATAGGTATTCTGCAGGTTTAAGTTTGGTAATCTGTATCCTTGTCTTGTGAATGATGGCTAGTCCTCCCCCAGTCTGTCTTGTCTGATGATGGTGTACCCTGGAGGGGTGAGAATGTCAAGAATGGGGGTGAAGTGGACATTGAGCCAGGATTCAGTGAGGAAAGCGATGTCAATTTCTTCTGCGAGTAGAGGTTCAGCAATGTCTGTGGCGTGTTGTACTGCTGATCTGCAGTTGAGGAGCATGCAAGAGAGAGGACGGGGAGCCTCGATGATGGGGGGAGTAAGGTGGATAGAGGAGTATTGAGCAGGAGGTCTAGGCGAGTGAACATGTTTAGGGATTCTGTTAGTGCCGATAATAACAGGGATGGGGAAAGGGGCTGACTTCTGGCTCAAGGCGAGGTTAGAGTCGTTGATCTCATCAGGTTTCTGAATCGAAAAGGGTTGGCGGCCCCGGTTTGGTCGAAGTGCCTGACTCGCTGACGGACTGGAGGCCAAGGGAGTGGTATTGAGTGGGGTGGGAGGAAATCTACCCGGGGAGAGGGAGGACGGCGGCTTGGTCCTGTTGAGAAGATCTTGTTGTAAGTATAGGAAATCAGCAGCAAGGGAGTACATTTTCAGCTCCATTCTGTTCAGTTGCTGTGCTATTGAGCTGAAAAAGTTTAAGGTTTTAGGCAGGGGCCGATAATGACTTGAGTCATTGGAGGGAGAGTAAACAGGGGTCGGGGATTGGACGGAATAAGTGGGATTAGGAGAGGAGAGAGGTTGGACGCGGGGAGTCGGATTTGTAATGCACCCATTCAAGGAGTTCAAAGGAGGAGTAGAGGGTCTACTGTCCAAGTGAGGAGGGAGAGAAATTCTAGGTAAGAAGTCAGAGTTCCGGGGAATGTCAATGAGATTAGCGGTGGAGGCAGGTTGTGTATGTGGGTGTCTTTACTCTTTACCTTGCCTGCACTGGCCTGTCAGTCCCATGGTGCAAGCCCCCAATCTCTCTGTGCAGTGAGGGATGCGCTCCTTTTGTACAGCTGCATGCCAGGCACTTGGACTTTTGGTGCTCTGGTATAGTTACAACCAGTACTTAATTTGTAAAAAAAAGATGAATGCCAGGGCTCTCGCGAATAGGTCCCTGCAGCTTGCACCACCTATTGCTTCTGCTATGCTGCCAGTGATAGTAATAACACAACCACTAACCATCAAACTCCACCAAGTGTAACAATTCTGACTATTTGAGGCCCCCAAAGCTGTAAGAATGGTGTGGGTAGCAGGTAATAGTAATTTTTAATGTATATTGAATGAATAGTTAACTGTTGTTGTGGTCATCTCCTGGCAGACTGCCCAAGCACAAGTGCTGACAATTAAGTCCCGGTGCCAAGCACCGGAAACCAGCAGCTCAGATTAACCCCTTGACCGCGTCCGGAATTTCTACGCGGTGTGGGAAAATTCCACGCGTGCACAGATCGGATGGCTCCCGGACGTCTGACGCACTTCCCCACCGTGATGTCGGACGGCCGGGGTACTGAGTCGCTCCTCGGTGGTCTGACACGTAGCGGGAGGGGATCGGGCCAAAGGGGAATCAATCCGCTTCGGATGACGGCTATTGTCACGTATAAGATCGAGGGACATACGTGATGATAGCCGACATCCGAAGTAGATTGATTCCCCTTTGGCCTCGTGGGACGGTAAACTGGGAGTCGTAGCAGATGTGTATACTTGGATCCAAGCTGAAGTTTAGGCTGGAATTTCGTAATAGAATTTGATGGGACATATCTGATTTAATTCGTATAGCGTGGAGTTTTTTCCGCTCTCTGGGAATCCTCAGCCTGCGCGCCTTCTCTCCCTTATACAAACCATCCGTGCAGGGTTTTACGGTGCCCTTCCCTACCACAGTCCTGAGGGAGACCCCCATTTAAGGTAGCCAATTACCAACTAGTCCCTGGGGTCGAAACGTCGACACTTTCCTTTTCAAGTCAGCTTACAACCAACAGAGATTCTCTTGCTGTGTCTTATTTCTAAAGCTTGGCTTTCTTAGACTTTGTTAACTCAAGTTCAGTAGTGGCTAAATAATATGCCCAACGCTGTCGTGTGATACGAACCTGTTTTTACTTCACTAATTTCTTTTGCCTATCCAATATACCTTATCCTCACAAACCCTCACCCATCCTTTCCTTTTTTTCCCCTCTCTTCTGGGCACAACATGTAATTTTTCCAGATTTATTATGCATACATGTGCCATTGTGATGCTGTGATTAAATAACACTGTTCAGGTATTTTTTTTTTTTAATAGTTTTCTTTACATTTTATGAGCATGTGTATTAGATTGTCTTGCTTAAAATTCAGTTGACTGGGACCACCCTATACTGTACTGCATTCTACCCAGGTCCCAGTACCATTGGGTTTACCCTTTATGTAACGCCATATTTACCAGGCAGCACTTAGCCAGTTATTTTGGCTTAATGCTGCCTTTTAAATATTGTTTCCTTTAACACCGTTTTCTGCATTAAAGGGGCATGCAATGGGGGTTGCTGGGGTCGTTCCCAGCAACATCCATGGCTTTTTGACACTGCCTCAGATTTACGAGAAATTGTAACTCTGAGGCAGGGCCAAATATGTACGCCTTCCCAGGGGAGCACACATAGAAAGAGGAAAACGTCTCTTGTGATTGTTTTTGTGTACGAAGGTTTCCCTTCCTGCACAAAAGTAATCATCCCCACAATGCAGGGACCCTCACACCATGGTGCAAAGGTGCATGCATTGGAGCACGGCAGCCTGTTGAGCGCCGGTGCAGGGGAAAAGGACAGAAATGTGCCATATCTGATAGATACATTCCTGCCCTTTTCTTTTGCCGTAGGGCAACGCAGCAGGAAGTACATGGCAGGGTGCTGCCCTACGGCAATAAATCATAAATGAGGCCCATAGAACATGGAAGGAGTAGGGCAAGTGAAATACGGGGGACTGACCAGGGGGGAGAGAGACAGTAAAAGGAAAGAGATATGGTAAGCAGAATGTTGACACTTGGAAAGACATAGTCTGCAGAAGAGGTAAGGAGTTGGGGAAGAAGCTGAGAGACAGTGGCAAAGCTGACATCACTCACATCCTTTGGCAAAAGTCATTTTACAATCGGACAGATTATCATGTATACTTTTACATAATGTAATTGATATAGTTAATATTAATTAAATATGTCGGCCAAGCATCCTGCCATGCCCTAGCACGTACGATACGATACAGTTGTGGGCATAATCTTTCCATGATGCTCTTTATTTTCTTTGTTTTTATTTTTAGTGCTTAAATTCACACTTCTTCCACATCAAAGCATTGTGAATAACATCTGTTACTATTTCCCAGTTTTTATGAGCCTCTACAGATCCTCTCAGAAGAGCAAATAAAGGGAAGTTAATCAGGGCCAGACTGGGAACTAAAATCGGCCCTGTCAAACTGCTCGGCCGGGCCCCCCTGGGGGGCAGAAGGGTTCGGCCGAGCTGTTTGAAACTGCCGGTTTCAGCCGATTTTGTTACCGGGGGCCGCTGTTGCCAGCACCGGTAATAAAAACGGCCCCCCAGGGGCCCAAAACCGGCCCCCACCCTGGCGGCCTACCGGGGAAATGCCCGGTGCCCGCTACGACCAGTCCGGCCCTGAAGTTAATTCTAGGGAACAAACCATTATATAAAGAATGCTCATTTAGTGAAGAAAATTGCATAATTGACTTTATACCCCTTTATAGATCTGAAGGTCTCCGAGAAATACTAAATCAGCCAAATATACTAAAGTTACTAAATTGCTTTGAAAGTCTGAAAGAACTTAATTCAAAATCGCTTGTAGCTGTTCATTTTATCTTAGATAATAAAGTAAATTCTGCCTATGAAATCACTAGGACAACATGGGCATCCCAGAATGTGGCTTTAAGGATTTTGGATATAAAATCATTTTTTACTGATTGGGGAATTACAATCAGACAGTCGAAGAAATGTAAATACCCACATATTCTGAGAACTGCCAACAGACTAGCAGAATTTGAAAAATTGCCACTAAGTACCAGATCATCGCATAGAGGTGCTGAAGAAAACATTAGATTTGAACATTTTCAAATTACTGAAGGGAAAAATAGTCAGCCAATTGCAGATGCTCAGAATTCCGGAGTGATGCAGGACCCATATGTGCCAAAGAAGTATTCCTAATAAAATTGATGTAAGGAAAGCCCAATATAGTGAGTTCTGTATTTTATCATGGAATATAGCCGGCTTTGAGCGACAACTAAAAAAGGCCGGGAAACAAATGTTGAGCTATCTACAAGATCAGTGTGTAAAATGCTTACAGGAAACCTGGCAGTCAGTTAATCTATACATCCACAATTATACAGCACATGAAATTAAAGCAAAAAAGAATGCCTTAGGAAGACCAAGTTATGCATGACAAGCAAAAAAATTAAAACAACATCGATATATATATATTGCCAGTTCTTTTAATACATAAAAACTCTACAAGGTGTTTGATTATCAATATATATTTCTCTCCTTGTTTGGTAAAAAATAAGTGCAGGTGTCAGACAACATTAGATAATTGGAAAAATAACGACAGCAAATGAACAAATGTAGGTTATAATAACGGGAGATTTTAATCAAACTTTACTGCCCTTGGCGATAAAAACTTGAAGCAGTGATGAACCAGACGTGGATTATAATATCCCGCAAGTTATACTTCCTTCACAGAATGAGCCTAAAAAGATTAGTACCTCAATTAAGTGCACATATGATTTATTGACTGATTTAGGATATAGAATTCTTAATGGAAGACTAGTAGAAGCTCAATCAGCCTCTTTAACCTTTCGTGAGCCGACAGGGTCTTCCATCATAGATTTTACATTTGTGCATTACTCTTATTTTCATTTGTGTAAAAAGTACGCTATTATACCAAGACTTGAGAGTGATCATGATCCTCAAAGGCTAGTCATCGATATTAAGCATGATTATTAGGAAACCCATGCAACGGCCAATAATGGCAGATTGACCGCCGTGAAAGGGAAAAGACTTATTTGGAACAACATGCTAAAAGTGAAAGCATCCAATCTCAAAGAAATCATGACATCTAGTACCGAAAAAGAAATTTTACTATTAAAGACTGTGGATGGTTGGTTGGATGCCTGGCAATCTATACCAAAAAATGTATTATCTAGTCTTGTGGCAAGCATACAGGAGTCACGACCATACATTATCACATCAAAGACTGCAGAATGAATTGAATCCAAGTGAATTTACCGCAAGAAGATGCGACATATTTTAAAACTCCCGACATCTATTGAGCGTAACTTGGGAATCCAAGACAGAAAGATAGAATTCAAGAATAGGAATTCACAGATAAAGTGGGATAGTGTGAATAGTGCACCCAAACTGGATTTCGCTCAGGGTGTTAGACACTTGATAATATCACTTCATTTGCCCTGTTAGAAGAAAAGGAAGCATACAGAAGATAACGCTATACGCCTGTTTTGTGGATTATTCCACAGCATTTGATAAGGTTATCCGACAAAGGCTGTGGACTAAATTAACAGCATGGGAAATTGATCAGAATCTTTTGAATCTTATTATTGGCCTGCATTTGGAAATATTGCTTCAGGTGAAATTGGCTCATGATAATACACTGTCGCCAAAAATGGGTGCCACAAATGGATTTAAGCACGGCTGTGTCCTTGCACCACTGTTATTCTCTCTCTATTTTGAAGACATAGATTTGGCACTAAGTTCCAATATGGGTGTGGCACCTAAATTAGGAGGTAAAAAGATACCATACCTAGCATATGCGGACAATTTAGTAATTTTGTCCCTAACTCCGAAAGGACTCCAGTACCAACTGAACCAACTACATACCTATAATACAGTGAACGGTTTGATAGCCAATTTGTCAAAAACAAAAATTGTGACGTTTGGACAGTCTATAAAACCTAAAAAAGTGGACACTAGGAGAAACTTTTATTGAGGTAGTGGAACAATACAACTATCACGAAGTAATTTTGGACAACAAGTTATCATGGTCAAGCCATAAAGTTAGCAAAAATGTAAAATCAACTGCTATTACTAAATCAATCTCGAGATTCATGATAATGTTTGGAGGAAATGCAGATACAGTGTTAAAGGTGCACAGGTGTTCTTGTAAGTACAGTGCATTACTTGCCGGGTGCAAAGGAGTAGCGTGAATACACACTGTGTGCAGCGTGTGTCTGCCCCAGGGGGTGCAAACAACGGCAGGTGTGATGCCCGGAACTGTTCTGCTTAATATCTCGGGACAGGCGCTATGTGTGAGGCAGCGTGGGTTGTGGTCTAGTGAGAACGGCAATTTTGTTCTGCACAGGCGGTTTATTGTTATGTTTTAGAAGTCAGCAGGGGAGTGCAGGAGACCGGGAGGTGGGACAATGACAGAGCAGGGCTGTAGGTGGGTTAACCTTGTTTCTCTGGCAGAAAGGCTGCATGGACGGAAAAGCGAGCCCACCCAGTCATTCACAGTTCTTCTTCACATCGTGTGCTTTATAAGCAGAACGAAACAAAGACCTTCAAAGTAGCTGCATAGCCATGTCCGTCTTCTTGGAGCCGCAGTTAAGTACTTCACAACTTTCGAAAACAGCATGCATATGTTCAAAAGGCTGTATTTTTTCTGTTGGTTGAAGGGTTTCCATTTTCACTGTTTCTATTGCTTTAAGAATTATCCCTCCCCGTCCAACGAACCAATTTATGCCAAGCCCATAATGTTAATAAATTAAACAATGTTTCAGCCTCTGCTAATTGTATGCTTCCCAAGTACAAATGCATCTACTTTTTGAACTGCTGCTTAGTTTGGGTCCGTTTTGACATACATACATATAATTTGTTGCATGTACTTCATGTGGCGTTTGTATTCTTATTAAAAATTACACTTCGCATAGGTACTTTCTCGTGTGCTGCTATCCCTCGAGATAACACATAGACACGCAGTACTCATATGGCCTAAGTTTGTTTTTGTTGATGCCTCTGCCTTTCCTTTTTGCTGGTGCTTGCTTGCTTCCTTCTTTTAGCGGTGGGTAAACATGCGCTATCCATTACAAACGGAAATACACATTTTTACGTCTCGCATAGGCAGCGCATGCGCTGCCTCTACGAGGCATTAAGTAATTTGTATACTTGGGTGAAACTCTGCCTCTTGCCGGTAGTTTCTCCCGCCGCTTGCCATTCGTTAACTGTGGCATTCATTTTGTTAGCGGGCTTATGGTTGGCTTGCGGTCCAATGCGGCACTTCCGTTTTGCTTCCGTCCTGCCGGAAGCAGCAGCGACCAACTACGGTTTTGTTACGCTGCTCCACGTTATCTACTCGTGTAGGGACTACTTCCTTGTTTGCCCCATGATGCAGTCTCTGCTGGGAATCCTGTCGCACCCATATCCCGGATTGCGACCTGGGGAGCAGCGCTTGTGCTGACGCTGCTCCTACTACACCCGACAAGACCTCCTGCCGCTGCCCCGCGGCTGTTCCGCAGCTCATGGGCGGCGCGAGACAAGCGTCTTCCCCCTCTCTGCCTGTGCAGCGAGATACTCCTCCATAATGCCTTGCCACCTGGGGAGCAGCACTTGTGCTGACGCTGCTCCCACTTCACCCGAGAAGACCTCCTACCGCGGCTTTCCCCGCTCTGCCTGTGCGGCGAGATACTCCTCCATAATGCCTCCGGGATCGGACTTGGAGCTGGCGACTCCGTGAAGCACATACGGTACAGGTAGGTGGGGGGCTGGGGGTCATTAAATGTCTGCAGTGGCGGTGCATTTCAGTTTTCTAAGTATTGCACGTCTCACCGAATGGGCTGAGACACTAACCTCACTGACCCCGCTCAGACCTTCCAGCTCTGCGCTCAGTTGGTCCACTGATGTGGAATCTGCTCGCTGTGACTCACCATCTTCCCCAGGCCCCGGGTCCTCTTAGCACGTCAAAGCACATAAGCCAGCTGGCATCCCCCACCACCTTTCCCTGCCCCCAGGTCACAACTCGGCACCACCACCCACCCCTCAGTTTTGTCTAAGCGTCCCAACAGCATGCACTACCAGTCACCATCTTGGGAAGTTTTAGGAAATTGGAAGCCTTGCCCTTGCCTGCACCACACACGAGAAAATTAGGAGAAATTCGTCAATCAGACACAACTACTCGGAGAAAAAGTTCTGTGAGTCTGGGTCCGAAAGTTTACCATTTTGGAGTGCTTGCTTCTCATATAAAAAGATAATATGTTTTTGATAGTGGCTGAATCGCACGCTGAGAGAAGACATTTGTGTGTACTTTTGCGATAGGCTGGGTCTGATAGCTTTGAAAACAGCCCCCCCGTGTACGCAACGATGTGAAACTTATTGCAGCCGCTCCTCGATTAGCAGATGTCACCATTGAATTTATTCGTCCTGCTTCCCTATGCAGCCTCGGTGTTATTGCATGGTGCAATCTGATGGAATGGTTCATGGATAATGAACTTGCTGACCGCTGTGACTCAAATGGGATGTTCTATCAATAGCGAATGGCAATGTATGCAATCAGATATTTGCATGTATAAAGGCTGTGCCAGTGGCAGCAGTTAAAAGCACTGCAAAACGTCCCAGATAACAGACCAACAAAAACAGAATGAACTGCAGTGATGCTCTTGCTTTTGCATAAGGTGTTTGCCAGTAGCCCGGTGGCAGTGGGCTTGCTGGTTGACGCTTGGATTGCTGGTCGCGATCATCCTGCTCTCCGCCCCCGCTGATTACTAGCGCAGGCGATGTACATTTGTATTGTATTTTACTGCTTTTAACTCATCTTCAAAGTTTGTGCAGGTCTCTTACCTTTTGCGGTTTCAGAGGTGGGTTGCCAGGGAGGATTGGTGCACTTGCGGGCTTCTAAGCAGCAACGGGCGCCATCTTAGATCGGGCTGCCTTCCTTCCTAGCCCTGCCCCTCCTCCACCGCTCCGCCCCTATTTAAGAGCCTTGACCTGTCCTTCTACTGTGTTTGCCAGTAGCCCGGTGGCAGTGGGCTTGCTGGTTGACGCTTGGATTGCTGGTCGCGATCATCCTGCTCTCCGCCCCCGCTGATTACTAGCGCAGGCGATGTACATTTGTATTGTATTTTACTGCTTTTAACTCATCTTCAAAGTTTGTGCAGGTCTCTTACCTTTTGCGGTTTCAGAGGTGGGTTGCCAGGGCGGGTTGGTGTACTTGCGGGCTTCTAAGCAGCAACGGGCGCCATCTTAGATCGGGCTGCCTTCCTTCCTAGCCCTGCCCCTCCTCCACCGCTCCGCCCCTATTTAAGAGCCTTGACCTGTCCTTCTACTGTGTTTGCCAGTAGCCCGGTGGCAGTGGGCTTGCTGGTTGACGCTTGGATTGCTGGTCGCGATCATCCTGCTCTCCGCCCCCGCTGATTACTAGCGCAGGCGATGTACATTTGTATTGTATTTTACTGCTTTTAACTCATCTTCAAAGTTTGTGCAGGTCTCTTACCTTTTGCGGTTTCAGAGGTGGGTTGCCAGGGCGGGTTGGTGCACTTGCGGGCTTCTAAGCAGCAACGGGCGCCATCTTAGATCGGGCTGCCTTCCTTCCTAGCCCTGCCCCTCCTCCACCGCTCCGCCCCTATTTAAGAGCCTTGACCTGTCCTTCTACTGTGTTTGCCAGTAGCCCGGTGGCAGTGGGCTTGCTGGTTGACGCTTGGATTGCTGGTCGCGATCATCCTGCTCTCCGCCCCCGCTGATTACTAGCGCAGGCGATGTACATTTGTATTGTATTTTACTGCTTTTAACTCATCTTCAAAGTTTGTGCAGGTCTCTTACCTTTTGCGGTCTCAGAGGTGGGTTGCCAGGGAGGGTTGGTGCACTTGCGGGCTTCTAAGCAGCAACGGGCGCCATCTTAGATCGGGCTGCCTTCCTTCCTAGCCCTGCCCCTCCTCCACCGCTCCGCCCCTATTTAAGAGCCTTGACCTGTCCTTCTACTGTGTTTGCCAGTAGCCCGGTGGCAGTGGGCTTGCTGGTTGACGCTTGGATTGCTGGTCGCGATCATCCTGCTCTCCGCCCCCGCTGATTACTAGCGCAGGCGATGTACATTTGTATTGTATTTTACTGCTTTTAACTCATCTTCAAAGTTTGTGCAGGTCTCTTACCTTTTGCGGTTTCAGAGGTGGGTTGCCAGGGCGGGTTGGTGCACTTGCGGGCTTCTAAGCAGCAACGGGCGCCATCTTGGATCGGGCTGCCTTCCTTCCTAGCCCTGCCCCTCCTCCACCGCTCCGCCCCTACTTAATCGTGCAGCATGTGTCAGCGCAGCGGACGAGCGCAGCGGGCGCGACGTAGGCGCGCCGGAGTTGCGCCAGAGTTAAGCCCGTCTGCGCCCGTCCGCGGCCGACCGGGGCTAGGGGCACAAAAGGCTGCCCGTTTACTTACGTACTCACCTGCACTACTACTCTCATATTGGCTCCCTGGAACGGTTGACCCTTCGATCAGTACCCACCTGAGACAGCTTGATTTATGTTCTTCCCCACCTTACCGTCCTCCTAGTATCAGCCCACCTTTATTTCCTTTATCCAATACACCATCCTGCACCATCTTGCCCCCCCCAGCCCCCCCAGCACCAATTTGTAATACTTCAGCAATACTCTTAAACACCAGGTCTGCGGTTAGTCATCAATACGAGCTATTTGACTACATTGACACCCATAATCCAAACCTCATATTCTTAACGGAGACCTGGTTTAAGGCAGACTCCCTACCCAATGTATTAGCCGCATTGCCTCCATCATACTCTGCCATTCGAGCAGATTGGCCTGAGGGCAAGCGGGGTGGCGGAGTAGCCTTAATAGCCCGGACAGACTTCTGCTTCCAGATTCTCCCCTCCTTACCCATTCCTGAGGTAGATTACCTTGTAGCTCGTTCAACTCTCCATCAGGTACCATTCACCTTTGTCTTAATTTATCGTCCTCCCCAGCTAACCCCATCCTTTCTCCCTAGCATTCAGGCTCTCTTAGCCACCTTGGTGGTTAACAATTCATCGGTACTGTTGCTAGGGGACCTAAACTTTTGGCCCAATGAACCTGCTGAGAGCCCTCAATCCAAAGATTTTACAGACTTCATGATTTCCTTGAACTTCTCTCTGCTCACTCATGGCCCCACACATACCCACGGTCATATGTTGGATCAAATCTGGGCGCTAAATATTCCATCCACACCCCCCATAATTTCCCCGTGCTCCTGGTCCGACCATTCTATTATTTCCTTTTCCCTTGCACTGACCGCACTGGTCAAACCTCCTCTTCCTAAAAACATTTGGGTCAGGAAATGGGGTAAAACGGACATGCCCTCCTTCTGTTCAACTTTGGCCAAAACCGCTCCCGACCTTACAGATCTCACTGCTACGTCGCAACTGGCCGCCATTGATAATTGGCTGACTTTGGCAGGCGACGAATTCGCCCCCATGAGGCGACTCACTGTCAAGCGGGCCCATGCAGCCAATCGATGGTTCACCTTAGAGCTAAAAGAACAGAAACTAGCAGCTAGAAGAGCCGAGCGAGCCTGGAGGAAAGACTACAGCCCCGAGCTAAAGACTATATATCTGTCTGTTTTAAAAACTTATAAAGCGGGCATTCTAGCGGCTAAAACTGCATTCTATACCAGCAGGATTATGGCAGCTGAGTCTCGCTCAAAGGAAATCTTTACCACGGTCCATGAATTAGCATTATCCAGTCGAACCACGACTACCATTCCCCCCTCTCAGTCCTTCTGTAACTCGCTCAATGAGTTTTTTATTGATAAAATACTCAAAATCAAACTTAACATTCCACCACCCTCCCTTGCATTTGTCAATTCTTCCCCTCCCCCCACTGTCCCCAAACTTAACCTTATTCCACCTTTAACTGAGGACACCTTCTTCTCATTACTTCACCGAGTCAAATCCGGTTCTCCCTTAGATTTTGCCCCCGCCCATATCCTCAGGGAAATCTATTTATCTTCCCCCACTCCCCCTTTGACCCTCCTCAATGACTCGCTAAAGAAGGGAAACGTTCCTGATATACACAAATCAGCGGTTGTCATACCTATTATTAAAAAACCTGACGCTGATCCTTCCTCCCCCTCCAACTACCGTCCCATTTCCCTACTGCCTTACCTAGCAAAAATTTTGGAAACTCACGTCACAACCACCTTAAGCACTCATGTTGAAATCAATCACTGTCTTTCCCCCCGTCAAGCCGGCTTTCGCCCATTGCACTCCACTGAGAAAGTGGTGATCTCGGTAATGGACGTGCTACGTGAAGGCATTGACACCAACCTTCCGCAAGCCTTGATTTTATTAGATCTGTCCGCCCCCTTTGACACGGTGGATCATTCCATTCTTCTCAGCCGTGTCAGGGCGGCGGGCATAGAAGGTTCTGCCTTCTCGTGGATTGAGTCCTTCCTCACAGGGAGGGCCCAAGCCGTCCATTTGGCCAATTTCACCGCTGACTTTCGCAAAGTGGAGTGCGGAGTCCCTCAAGGCTCATCACTTTCCCCACTTTTATTTAATTTGTACATCTATCCCCTCATTTTTTCGTTACAGCAGATGGAGGTCACGGTGTTTAACTACGCTGATGATATCCAGCTAATCTTTAATCTCTCCAACTCCCCCTCATCTGCTTCCAATGTTCAGACCGTAATGACATTCATTCAGGACTGGATGAACTGCAACCACCTCAAACTCAATCCGGACAAGACTGAGTTAGTCCTGACCGGAGGTGGTTGCAGTCCATGGACCTCTGCCCACTGGCCCTTGTCACTTGGTGCTCCCCCTCTTCCTGTCTCTAAGGTCAAAACTCTTGGGATGTTTCTTAACACACAACTCTCTATTCATTCACATGTGGGTTCAGTGGTCTCTGCTTGTTTCTTTTCTTTAAGACTAATTAGGAAAGTATCCCGCTTTTTTTCCCTTCCTGCTTTAAAAATCATTGTGCTGGCCATGGTACTGTCGAGAGTTGACTATGGTAACATCATTTACAATGGAGCTCCAGCATATGCGTTCCATCGTTTGCAGCTCATTCAGAATCAAGCGGCTCGTTTGATCTATGGCTTACCCAAATACCATCGTGCCACTCCCCTGCTTAAAGCTTTGCATTGGCTCCCGGTGAGGGAGCGTGCCCTTTTTAAACTGGGTTGCCTTACCTTTCAGGCTAGATCAGGTACAGCCCCCGAGTTCATTTGCGCCGCCATAAAACCGTACCTCCCAGGTCGTGAACTCCGCTCTGCCCATAGGGCTTTCCTCATCATTCCTCGTTTCAAGAAAAAGAAATCTGGCGGAGCGAAATTTGCTGTTCTCGCCCCACTTTTCTGGAATTCTCTCCCTCCTGCTCTCCGATCTTCTCCGTCATACACACAGTTTCGGAAAGACCTTAAAACCCTGTTATTTGAGCAAGCTTATACTGTCTAGCCCTTCTGCCGACCGCTACTGCATCACTTAAAGCGCCATGAAACCGCATGGTATACGTGCGCTTAACAAATGCTTTTAAATTCAAATTCAAACTGCAGTGATGCTCTTGCTTTTGCATAAGGTCATTTCTCACCTACCGATACTGACTGCATCAGGGACGGACGGGCCTTTGCGGGCATCGGGCGCTTCCCCGGGAGGCTGGAAAGGTTGGGGGCCGGTTTTGGCAGCAGTGGGACTCAGTTTTGGTACTGGGGTCGGTTTTGCAGCTGCAATATCGCCCCCAGTAAGAAAAGCAGTAATGCATCACACCTACATCCCCCACTCCAACCCACCCCCACCCCAAGGCTGCTTTTGGTCCCAGTCCAGCCCTGGACTGCATCCTTTTATAGCATCCAGAATCATAGCTTAAACTCTTGCAAATGCAAGACCTAATGCATTGCAAATGCTTGTTTTAAATTAACAACGGGTTTACTGTTTTTTTTTAATGACATTAGATTGTACTATATGTTTTTAGTTCAAGTGCGTCATGTTAATAAGGCATGTTAATAAAGTGCAAAAAATGTAGATTTACATATACACACAGTGTTGTATAAGGACATAAAAAGCAGCGCTGTCTCTAAAAATACACATACAATAATGTATAAGAACAAAGCTAGCAGCTTTATTTGTGAAAATAAATACATAGTGATATGCAAGGAAACAGACAGCAGCGCTATGTGCGAGAATTAAAATAGCAACGCTATTCTTAAAATACCACAACTAATCTGCAAGGACAGAGACAGCAGTGCTATCACTCATGATACCACATACCCATATAGTGCTTAAATGGACAATGGTTGTTTGGTTGTTTTATCTCCAGCTCCCAACTTCTTTTTTTCCGTTTTTTTCAAAAGTGTATTTCATCGTAAGAACAAGGCTAGCAGCTCTATCTCTAAAAATACATACACAGTAATATGCGAGGAGACACACCGCAGCGCTGTCTCTCCACACACCACAACTAATGTGCGAGGACTGAGACAGCAGTGCTGTCACTCAAAATACCACAACTGATCTGCGATGACTAAAACTAGTAATACCATATACACACGCAGTAATATGGCGAGACCGATTGGCATTGCCAATGCTTGTTACTGCTAGGCCTCATACTCATTAAGTAACCTTTCAGCCTGTGATACTCCTATCTGTCAGCAGGGCAGTTTACCAGCAGTAAATAAATTGAATGTAATGCCTAACCCTTTGGACGCTTTGCACAAAGGCAATAAGGGTAAACTTAGAGGCAATGTTTAAAGTATTTATGCAGTACACAAGCAGTAATAACATGAAAAAACTGACACAAGAAAAATCCTCATTTTTAAAAATAAAGTTCATTTTAATAAATAAAATGACACCAGAATGACAAAAATCCAATCAGTAGAACCAGAGATATTAAATTTCAAAGGATTTAGAAAAAATAGCACCTAAAAGTACAAAGCGCAACTCTTGCTCATCTTGTTACACCAGACTGGAGGAAAGTGAGATGTTCAGGTCAACCACAATGGAGCGCGATATTCAAGGGCCGGATTAGCCCCCTGATAAGTTACATTCTTAAGTCCGGCACAAAGAGTTCCGTTCATGTTGGGGGAGGCCGTGAGGAGGAGACACAGCATTGCAGATGGTTTTCACTGTAGCCAGTGCTTAATTTGTAAAATATAAAGTGCCAAAGCCCTGTCAGAAGGCCACTTCCACTTGCAGCACCCATTGTTGATGTCACTACTGCCAATTACAGTTTTAACACAACTACTAACTCCTACAAGTGTGACAACTCTGACTACTCCAGACTCCCAAAGCTTTGAGGCAGGAATTAGTCATTATTTATATATGTTGAATTAATAAGCAACTGTTGTTGTGTTTAGCTCTAAATTAGACAAACAGCACCACCATGTGGCAGTTGTCATAAGTGCTGGTGTTCACAATTAAGTGGTGGTGCTGAGCACCGGAAAACACTGGCTCAAATTAAGCACTGGCTGTAGCGTGATGAGGAGGTTGAGCATCGCGAACAGTCATTACTGTGGCATGAAGAGCAGGTCAAGTGTCACAGATGGGAAACAGCCACTACAATGCAGCCGTTTCCACGCATACACTTAACCACGCATGCTTTACAATGCATGCGTGGTTACCACGAATAGCCTTTACCACGAGATACGTAGTGAAGGCATGTGAGTTAAAGGTAAAATTAAAAAAGGGGGCTAGGGAGGTCGCCGTCCCCCCCCCCCAAAAAAAGCATGGGTTTCAAAAAGGGGGCTTGGAGGCTTTCCCCCGCCCCACCCCCAAAAACACACCTGTTTCCATCGTTTTCTGTTTCTGAAGAAAAAAGATGTGGAGGCAATCGGTGTCGTTAGAGGAAACGGAAAGACACTTCCACTTCCTCTTTACGACGAGCAACGCAAATTGGAAGTGCTTGCAGTGGAGAGGACGAGGAGAGGTAAGGAGGGTTTTAGTAAAAAGAAGAAAATAATAAAGGAATGAGGGGGTGGTGTCGCGCAGGGATACATTTTTAGGGTTCAGGGGAAGGGGTATTTGATAGAAGGGTTTATGGGTGGGGGAATCGCGCGGGGCAAGAATTTTAGTGTTACGGTCAGGGGTAATTCTTAGAAGGAATGGGGGCGGAGGGTCTCACAGGGGTACAGGGAAGGAGTATTATAAAAAAGGAGTAGAACAATCACAGGAGTATTACCCGTAAACCCAACTGAGATCTGGGTAGATACAATGTAAGTGCAACAATATTTCAGCAGGATATATTTAGATTATTTAGACTGGTATGTACAAGACATTACAAACAACAGCACAAAAAGAGGAGGCTTCAAGTAGTTCTTTTCAAGCGCCTATAGGCGTCATGTATTTAGAAGATCAAAGAAAGGATACAATGGAAGTTACTGCACTACAGGGTATCAATACCAAGGCAACCCTAGTGTGGAACGTGTGTAAAGTGCTCGTGCTGGTGAGGTAACGGCGCTAGTGACAACGTGAGAAAACCACAGCAAGCGGCGCGGAAGAATATACAATATATACAAGTTAAACGGTTCATTCAACAAATTATTCAGTGGTATAATTGCTTTTTTTCATTGATTTAGTGAACCGAATGGACATGCGCCAGAGGAGTTGGTGCTGGTGGACAGTGGTCGACGGCGTTTCGATCCTCTCAATTTAGGATCATCATCAGGACCTGGGATGCCTATGTAGTGGAGTGCTCTGTGGATGAAAAAAGTATCAGGGCGGCTGAACGGGAGGGGAAGAAGGGAAAGTGGGAGAAGAAGAGGAAGAGGAAAGGAAGGGCCAATGTGCGATCGGAGCCTACCTGGCTTCAAGAGGTGAGGCGAAAGCGGGAAGGCCGTGAATTACTGGCGGCGAATCGCGATGCAAACCGGGGGTCCAGGGATTCCCCGGGGTGTCTCCGGAAATTTAAAAAAAGGGAAATCACGAATCGGACATGGGTGAGACGGGGGAATCGAAAGTGGGTGGAGAACGGCAATGTAAACAAGCGACTTACCAAAATTTAATTATGAAGTAGGGTAGCGGCAGGCAATGTCAATTAGTGCCGGGGTGCAGGAGGTCGGGACAGCGCCTGAGGAGAACCAAAGACGGGGGCAGAAGTTAAGTTAAATCAAGGACAGCCCGGGAAAGTGGGCGGAGAGGCCGTGTCCAAGTGAGAAGCTTACCCGATTGATGGAGCGCGGGAGGAGGAGTGAATCCGGTGCCAGGAGTAAATCAGCGGCAGCGAAGCGAGCCACGGACGTGTGCTCGAATGATCAGTCACAGCGGTTCTGATCGTGTGGGCGAATTATAAGGAGGAGGGGCAGGCGGGACGGGGACGCCGTTCATTGGGTGCGGGAGCCAGGGGGAGGGGCTGCAGTCGGTGGGGCCGTAGTTAGGGATGCTAAGTGACGGGAGGAAGAGAAGGAAAGAGAAGAGTTAGTTGGCGAAGGAGGTGATTGGAAAAGGGGCAAGTGCACGAGGGGGGGAGAAAGAAGAAGGGGAGGAGTGTGGGCGGGGCAGGGAGATGAGACTGTCGCGGATGTAAACAGTCGGAAAGACAAGGTAACATACAATTAATTAACCAGTCACTCATATAAGTAGCAAAATGGTGTAGTGACTCGTCTGGCTACCTGGGGAGTGAGTCTGGCATGTGGATAAGATCTGTGGCCTGATTCAGTAGAACGGTGGGAGTGGGATAAAGGAGGCAGTAGAAAAGGGGTATGTAAAAGCCACGGATGCTGGCAGTATGAAAACAGAAATAGGGTTCAATTATGCCCATGGCAACATATTGATTATTTACATATTTACAAGCAGGAATAGTGGAAAACAAGGATGCTGACGGATGCTGACAGTTGGAAAAAAAAAAAAAAATTCAGGGTTTACACAATACATTAAGCCCATGGTAAAAATTCAATTGTTTACATATTTACAAGCCGCACTATGGGATTATAATGAAGTCTATGGGCTGATCCGGAATGGCGTAGAGAATCTAACATGGTAGTTCCTGAGTACAGAGGGTACAGAAAATTTAGGGTACAGAAAAATTAGCAGGGTCTCAGGTGGTGTAATGGATGGTACTGTTCCACTCATCAATTGTGTTAAGACCCTGATGTACAGAATTGCAGCGTGTTATCCATTTGCATTCGCTTTTGTTTAGAAGAGCTTGGAGATTGCCACCTCTAGGTGGAAGGCGAGGTTGGTCAATTATTTGCCATTTTATGTCTAGGGCATCATGGTTCTTTTCCAAGAAGTGCGTAACCAGTGGTGCTGTGGTAGTTCTGCAGTTTATTCTGCTTTTGTGCTGAATGATTCTTTGTTTAATCATCTGAGTCGTTTGTCCAATGTAGATGAGGTGGCATGGGCATTCAATGGCATAGATCACATTCTGTGAGCGACAATTGGTAAAGGTGTTCAGGACATGTGACTGGTTATTGAACCTGAACTCCTTGGTGTTGATCGTTAGTTCACAAACACTACATGATTGGCATTTGTAGTGGCCCAATATGGGTGGTAGACCCCAGTTGGAGGTATCCCTGGACCCTTGGTTTGCACTGCGATTCGCCGCCAGTAATTCACGGCCTTCCAGCTTTCGCCTCACCTCTTGAAGCCAGGTAGGCTCCGATCGCACATTGCCCCTTCCTTTCCTCTTCCTCTTCTTCTCCCACTTTCCCTTCTTCCCCTCCCGTTCAGCCGCCCTGATACTTTTTTTCATCCACAGAGCACTCCACAACATAGGCATCCCAGGTCCTGATGATGATCCTAAATTGAGAGGATCGAAACGCCGTCGACCACTGTCCACCAGCACCAACTCCTCTGGCGCATGTCCATTCGGCTCACTAAATCAATGAAAAAAAGCAATTATACCACTGAATAATTTGTTGAATGAACCGTTTAACTTGTATATATTGTATATTCTTCTGCGCCGCTTGCTGTGGTTTTCTCACGTTGTCACTAGCGCCGTTACCTCACCAGCACGAGCACTTTACACACGTTCCACACTAGGGTTGCCTTGGTATTGATACCCTGTAGTGCAGTAACTACCATTGTATCCTTTCTTTGATCTTCTAAATACATGACGCCTATAGGCGCTTGAAAAGAACTACTTGAAGCCTCCTCTTTTTGTGCTGTTGTTTGTAATGTCTTGTACATACCAGTCTAAATAATCTAAATATATCCTGCTGAGATATTGTTGCACTTACATTGTATCTACCCAGATCTCAGTTGGGTTTACGGGTAATACTCCTGTGATTGTTCTACAGTGTGAGCAGCTGCCTAGCTGCGAGAGTAGGTCTTTTTGACCCCCTATCTCCAACTATCTTTAGTTGTTTTCTTTCAGTATTCCTTTCCTGATTGATTATGTCCAGAGAGGCTCCTAGCTACACAGAAGATTATATTCAACGTATCTTGAGCGGCCCTTCTCTGCTCTCCAACGCTGCTCCCTCCCTCTCCTCAACTACTGCCACCACCAGTTCCTCCAAGATTCTACTCGATAGACTTGAAAAACTAAAGAAAAAACAAATTCGCACAACCCTCCATGCCCGGATGCTCACGGAGTACCTGAAATCAGGAATTATTCCATTAGGCCTACAAATACGCAACGTCCCTGCCATCTTTACCCAGGACCCTAAATTACGCACTGGGTTCAGTCATTTGGCCACTACTTGCTGCCGCCATTGGATGGTCTTGGGGATTGACACAGCCATAGAACACAGCCAAAAAGAACTAGAAGAGATTGCCGAGATTGAAAAACTCATTCTGGAAGATAATACTATACCTGAAGCCAAAAACTTACTGGACAAAATCAATTCAACCATAACCACTTTCAATACCTTTGAACTCAATAAAAAAGTTACCAAAATACAAAGGGACATAAAATATTACCACATCGACAAAACTTACCCTTACCTGAAAGACAAATTTTACAACACTCCGTATAATCCCCCCAGGACCCGTAATTGGGGCAGATTCAGGAACAACCAACACATCACTTTCTCAGATTCCTCTAATACTTCAATTGAAGAATCGGATCTGAACGAAGAACCCAGTACATCCAGAAATCCTCACAAACTTCCATCTCTGCTACCACCCGGTTTTTTAGAACAAGGCCGCGGACGCGGCCAGAACCGTCCACGCACACGGAACAACTACCAAAATCAATACTCCGGAGAAAGACAAACCAGAAACAAATTCTACCGTTGGGGTCCACAACAATAATCACACCTACAAATAATATGAACAACCCGGACATGATGTTGGAACCATATGACCTAGAAGCCAGTACTAACCCTGAACTTATCCCTATATTGAACCTTTCTAAACACAATCTCTCTGAAGATGAAACCAATTTACTCAGCAGAGGCTTAAGTTTTGTCCCCACTGAACGGAGTAACTTTATTGACCTACACGCACACCTGCTACAATTCTTCAGACGTATCAGACTACGACAATTTTTCGCAGAAAGACCGGACACCTTTCAAACCGATGCTCCACGCTTTCACCCCCTTCCACTTTCCATCCCCCTTCACATACCATGCCTCCAGAAATATTGTCATTTGAGCGATTAGTACTCCATGAGATTGCAGACGTACAAAAAAAGTTTGAATATGTGCCTTACAGTCTCCCGTTGGTTGAAAAACAAGCATTACTCAACCTCAAGAAGAAATCGGAACTAACTATCAAACCGGCGGACAAAGGAGGAGGTATCGTCATTATGGATAACGACAAATACGATCTGGAAATTAGAAGGCAACTCTCTAATGCGGCCCATTACCGTAAACTCACTTGTAATCCACTTCCGGAACTAAAGAAAAAAATACACCATATTACCAAACTAGCACGAGACAACAACCTCATCTCTCCTAAAGAATTCTCTTTTCTTAACAATGCCCACCCACGTACACCTGTGATCTATGTCCTACCCAAGATTCACAAGGACCTCCAGAATCCTCCGGGAAGACCCATTGTTTCCGGTTGCGGGTCTGCACTGGAGCCTTTGGGGAAATACATAGATGCCATAATCAAGGAATTCGTCCCTCTCACTGACACCTTCATACGAGACAGTATGGACCTTATAAAGACCATTGAAGACAGACCCTTTGACGTGGAAACCGAATTGATGGCCGGTATGGATATAGAATCCCTTTACACAAACATCCCCCACGAAGAAGGCTTGGCAACCATCCTTGAATTACTGGAAAGTAGACCCAAACCTGCTCGGATCCCCACAGATTTTGTCATGGACCTACTACGAATCGCCTTAGAGAACAATTATTTTCTATACAAATATGATTTTTATCTACAAATCAAAGGCGTATCTATGGGCGCGTGCTTTGCCCCAAACTTTGCCATCCTGTTTGTCCACAAACTTGAAACCTCCCTTATACTCTCACAGAATAACCCGTTTAGACCCCAGATTTCATTGTGGCGTAGATACATTGACGATGTCCTTTTACTATGGAAAGGAAACGCCGCCACTTTATCATCTTTCATGGAGTGGCTGAACAAATCCCAAACTCACCTAAAATTCACATGTGAACATAAAACAAATGATCTGCCATTTCTAGACCTGAACATATACGCAGAAGAAGGCATGATTGGAACGTCACTTTACCGGAAACCAACGGAGAGAAATACACTACTACACTACTCAAGTTACCACCCACGTGGACTTAGAGATGGACTACCTTATGGACAATTCCTTCGGATCCGTAGGAATTGCAAATGGCGTAAAGACTACTTTAAAGAATCCGATGTGTTGTGCAAGAAACTCATGGATAGGGGCTACCCACGCAGATTGGTTTCACGAGCTCGGAAGAGAGCCTGGTACTGCCACCGGGATGTCTTACTTACACCACAACCCAAGAAAACCAACTCTCGGATACCATTTGTTTCCCAGTTCAGCCCAAGTAGCAATGAAGTCAAGAAAATCATCACACGAAATTGGACACTCCTTCGCACCAACAAATCCTTCCGAGAACCACCCCTCTTTTCATACAAACGCGGTACAATTTATCTAACCACTTGGTCCATGCCATCACTTGGCCTAACAAACCTACCACACCTAACACCAATACCTCCAACTGGGGTCTACCACCCATATTGGGCCACTACAAATGCCAATCATGTAGTGTTTGTGAACTAACGATCAACACCAAGGAGTTCAGGTTCAATAACCAGTCACATGTCCTGAACACCTTTACCAATTGTCGCTCACAGAATGTGATCTATGCCATTGAATGCCCATGCCACCTCATCTACATTGGACAAACGACTCAGATGATTAAACAAAGAATCATTCAGCACAAAAGCAGAATAAACTGCAGAACTACCATAGCACCACTGGTTACGCACTTCTTGGAAAGAACCATGATGCCCTAGACATAAAATGGCAAATAATTGACCAACCTCGCCTTCCACCTAGAGGTGGCAATCTCCAAGCTCTTCTAAACAAAAGCGAATGCAAATGGATAACACGCTGCAATTCTGTACATCAGGGTCTTAACACAATTGATGAGTGGAACAGTACCATCCATTACACCACCTGAGACCCTGCTAATTTTTCTGTACCCTAAATTTTCTGTACCCTCTATACTCAGGAACTACCATGTTAGATTCTCTACGCCATTCCGGATCAGCCCATAGACCTCATTATAATCCCATAGTGCTGCTTGTAAATATGTAAACAATTGAATTGTTACCATGGGCTTAATGTATTGTGTAAACCCTGAATTTTTTTTTTTTTTTCCAACTGTCAGCATCCGTCAGCATCCTTGTTTCCCACTATTCCTGCTTGTAAATATGTAAATAATCGATATGTTGCCATGGGCATAATTGAACCCTATTTCTGTTTTCATACTGCCAGCATCCGTGGCTTTTACATACCCCTTTTCTACTGCCTCCTTTGTCCCACTCCCACCGTTCTCCTGGATCAGGCCACAGATCTTATCCACATGCCAGACTCACTCCCCAGGTAGCCAGACGAGTCACTATACCATTTTGCTACTTATATGAGTGACTGGTTAATTAATTGTATGTTACCTTGTCTTTCCGACTGTTTACATCCGCGACAGTCTCATCTCCCTGCCCCGCCCACACTCCTCCCCTTCTTCTTTCTCCCCCCCTCGTGCACTTGCCCCTTTTCCAATCACCTCCTTCGCCAACTAACTCTTCTCTTTCCTTCTCTTCCTCCCGTCACTTAGCGTCCCTAACTACGGCCCCACCGACTGCAGCTCCTCCCCCTGGCTCCCGCACCCAATGAACGGCGTCCCCGTCCGGCCTGCCCCTCCTCCTTATAATTCGCCCACACGATCAGAACCGCTGTGACTGATCGTTCGAGCACACGTCCGTGGCTCGCTTCGCTGCCGCTGATTTACTCCTGGCACCGGATTCACTCCTCCTCCCGCGCTCCATTAATCGGGTAAGCTTCTCACTCGGACACGGCCTCTCCGCCCACTTTCCCGGGCTGTCCTTGATTTAACTTAACTTCTGCCCCCGTCTTTGGTTCTCCTCAGGCGCTGTCCCGACCTCCTGCACCGCGGCACTAATTGACATTGCCTGCCGCTACCCTACTTCATAATTAAATTTTGGTAAGTCGCTTGTTTACATTGCCGTTCTCCACCCACTTTCGATTCCCCCCGTCTCACCCATGTCCGATTCGTGATTTCCCTTTTTTTAAATTTCCGCAGACACCCCGGGGAATCCCTGGACCCTCGGTTTGCACCGCGATTCGCCGCCAGTAATTCACAGCCTTCCAGCTTTCGCCTCACCTCTTGAAGCCAGGTAGGCTCCGATCGCACATTGCCCCTTCCTTTCCTCTTCCTCTTCTTCTCCCACTTTCCCTTCTTCCCCTCCCGTTCAGCCGCCGTGATACTTTTTTCATCCACAGAGCACTCCACAACATAGGCATCCCAGGTCCTGATGATGATCCTAAATTGAGAGGATCGAAACGCCGTCGACCACTGTCCACCAGCACCAACTCCTCTGGCGCATGTCCATTCGGTTCACTAAATCAATGAAAAAAAGCAATTATACCACTGAATAATTTGTTGAATGAACCGTTTAACTTGTATATATAGTATATTCTTCCGCGCCGCTTGCTGTGGTTTTCTCACGTTGTCACTAGCGCCGTTACCTCACCAGCACGAGCACTTTACACACGTTCCACACTAGGGTTGCCTTGGTATTGATACCCTGTAGTGCAGCAACTACCATTGTATCCTTTCTTTGATCTTCTAAATACATGACGCCTATAGGCGCTTGAAAAGAACTACTTGAAGCCTCCTCTTTTTGTGCTGTTGTTTGTAATGTCTTGTACATACCAGTCTAAATAATCTAAATATATCCTGCTGAGATATTGTTGCACTTACATTATAAAAAAGGAGGGCGCAAGGGAACATGTAAGGAATTGGGGCAGGGATCGGAGAAAACCTTTACCATGAAAATGCCATTATCATGCATAGTTTTACAACGAAAATCGTTGTAAAGGTATGCATGGTAAAGGCATATTCGTGGTAAAGGATATGCATAGTAATGGCATTCGCATTGTAACGCATGCGTGGAAAAGGCATGCGTTGCAACGGAATGCGTTGTAACATCATACAACCATCGCAGACAGTCATTGCTGTAGCTTTGTGTTCGCTGTTGTCGCGGATTGTCTTTGCTGTATCGTGAAGTGCAGGTCTTGCCTTGCCGGTCATAGCAGATAGTGTGTGAGCACTCGGGTGTGGTCATGGAGGACATTAAGCAGCGATGTCTGACCAACCTGCAACTGGCGCAGAATGTCCACAGACTCGGCATTCACGGCATCAGTGGAGACAGGTGCCTGGCAAGAAGGAGACATGTGGTCGCCTAGCACGGCGGGAAGGGACCCGAGCAAGTGGGAGGCCAGTGATGGGAATGGAGGGGGCGGCGATAGATGGAGTGCTGCTTTCAGCTGTGGGAGCAGCCTCCGCCCCCTCTTGGAGCTCAGCCTCGGACCCGTCAGCATCATAGTCGGTCGTGGGACTGGACAGGTCCTCCGCCTCACTCCTCTCGGCCTCCGTGCCACTCGCTGAGCTAGACTCGCCAGAACTGGTGGCACCGCTGCTGGATCCCTCCTCAAGGTCCGTGCCAGTGTCTCCCTCGGTGTCCCCCGACGATGCTGTGGGCAAGGTGAAGAGACAGGAAATAATCAGACACCTGTATATATATGACACATGATTCTAAACTACATAGGTCACAGTGCATAGCATGAAAAGCAACATGAGTAACATCTACAATACCACGCACATATGTAGGCCCTGCACCACACAGTTGGTTGACCCACCATGGCACTGAGAAACAATGGAGAGCATGACACTACAGCAAATAACTTGATATCAAATTAGACAGAGGTGCCAGTCTCTGGGGACACTCGAGCACAGCATCTGCACCACACACCGTTGCCCAAAAAAGGGTTCAGCAGGAACCATGTCTTTTAACTTTTGGCACATGCTGCTTAGCAAATACATTAAACCATGCCCAACATGACTGGGTCACTGCATGTTGAGTGTATGTCCAGACAAACTTCACACACAGGCCAGACCTGGCAAGGAGACATAAGGTCTTGACATGTAGGCCTT
Organism: Triturus cristatus; assembly: GCF_964204655.1. Taxonomy (NCBI): domain Eukaryota; kingdom Metazoa; phylum Chordata; class Amphibia; order Caudata; family Salamandridae; genus Triturus; species Triturus cristatus. The sequence continues at coordinate 1,756,831,245 of NC_140590.1, read as the reverse complement.
GCCCGCACAAACCCCCCCCTACCTGAGACAATGTGATTGAGACAGAGGAAGTACTTACACCTCTTACTCAGGGATGAAAACATGCCCTGCAATAAATCCTGATTGTACACAAACCACCCCTCGTGCGCCTGTCCACATATATCATTGACAAACAACCATCATCAGATAGTTGTACCAAGACACACAGGCACTGGCCACTGTGAGTATGCACAAGCAAAATTAGGTCACCCTGTACAGTGGACACATGTAGCACACTTAACGTAAACACAAATTAGTCCAGGGTACAATGCCACAGAGGCCAACCTATTGTGCAGACACAGAGAATGTCCACATTGTTGGATGACACACATGATACCTAGGAAGAGGTGCCCCAGGGGACGGTAGTGGCCACACTCCTCCATGGTCCTGGATGTATATGACTGCAACTGAAGCAACCGTCCCTGCACTATGCATATCTCACACTCATGCACATCATGTCTGAGGGCACAACATTGGACATGCATGCTGTAAGGCAGCACACTTTTAAGACACACTCCTATGTCGGGACTCACCATCAGTGCCAATTAACATGGACCCCACAATGACTGAACTGGCCAGGGCACAGGCAAGGTCCCAAAACCTGTTACACACCACCCCCACACATGATGCAGCAAGCATTGGGCACTAGGATAAACTGGCAGCCTAGATAACCTTGTGCAAGAGTGACTACACACAGACCAGGGAACACATGTCAAGGAGGGGAAGGGAGGAAGAACAGCACCGGTTTACTTTGGGGAACAGGATATGCACTGCACATATAAACCCTGGCAGTGTATCCATGCAACTGCGCACTTCCAAAAGCTGGTGACACACAACAAAAACACATGTACCTACCCCCTTCCTGCTGCTGCTTCTCCTGTAAGCGCCTATCCAAGTCAGGGAAGACCACCGCCAGCACACGATTCATGATGTGGGTCTGGCGCTGGCGCCCACGGTTCTTGTGGCTCTCTGGTGAGTCCCCCAGCAGGACCCGTACGATCCTCCTCGTCCAGCACCGGATATCCTGCCAGCGTTTCCTCACCTGGGCCAGGCGCCGCTTCCGACCCTCCACCTTCCTCACGGCACTGACGGCTTGCTTCCCTATCTCCCCCTTGGCATAGACGCCTACCAGTGAGGATGCAAAAGTGAGAATACTTAAATACACCTGCTCCATGTCACAGAGACACACATTTGTACATTTTTGCTTGTTTGAACAGGGCATAGTATGCAGCCAACTCATTGCACCTTTGTCATAGGGACATTATCCTCTGGGGAAAGGCAAATGCACCATGTGTCATTGAAATTACACATGTGTAATGAGGGGTGCGACACAATCAATGATCCAGGCTCACACTGTGCATCACAAGCTACACCAGGATTATGCACAGCACCTCAAAGCAGTCACATACCCCAGGCCACTGACGCCACCTCAGCAGAGTACACAGACACACACAGGCACAGGACAATCTCCTGCCAATGGCAACTGCGGGTACAAACATCACTCTGCACATGTGCCACTAGACTGGGGGCTGTCATGTGTGGCGGCACAGCACGTCAGACACACAGCACTGCTCCCTGCTCACATCAGATGGGTAGGGTATATCCATCCCTCATGCAGCTGGTGTGCAACACTCCACATATACACTCACCCACATGACAGGGGACTTACACACACACCAATGTCCAGGGGACGAACACATCATTTGGACACTCTCACCACAGGTACACTCAACTCACACACATCTGTGGGTACAGTCACCTGTCACACTGGGGGGGACCACAGAATCACATCAGGACTGTAGAAACAAGATTCCCAAGAGGATTAGCCAGGCTGAATGTGGCATGCACCGTGCAGTGATTATCACAGTAAACACTATGCAAGTGAGGAGTGCAGACATGCACTACAGCATGCTCTGCATGGGAGACATGAGGCATTCCCCCCCTGGGACCCACTCCAAAGAACATTGCATGTCTGTCACACCTGGACACAATGCCAGAAGTCACAGTCACTAAAAAGGGGCACAGTCTAAGCTAGTGGAGTCAGCACTCACCTGCTCCCCTGGTCGACCATACAGCATGGTGTACTGTGGGAGGATCACATCCACCAATGCCATATTCTCCTCCATGGTGAATGGCTGGGCCCTCTCCACAGACCTGGACATGGTGCCAGAGGAATCACGAGCAGCAGCAGTGTTGTGGAATGAAAGGATGTGCAGGCAAGTGCTCTCATGGGACCTGGCTGCCTTATATCTGCCTTGCTGGCCTGTTTCCTTTACAGGAGTACAGAGTGATTGGTCAATCTCATTTGCATCCTACGTTTCCTCCAATCCCTTTAAACCTACCCCAGTGTGTGCCTTTGCATGATTTCAAAATTGAGCATGATGTCAAGCCAACAACCACTTTGCAACAAAGTATATTGTCTCCAACCGACTTTTGCTGGCCACCTGATGCAAAAATTTGAACTTGAAACTCGGTCTCCATGACAACCAGCATGCATTTAGGGCCTTATACTTGTCCCTCATGTGTCCCCTATGTAATTTCACTATTCACACACAGGTACGGTGCGTTCCACGGCCCTAGGGCACCACTACTCCAGTGAAACGGTCCGTACACGCGTGTGTAGGGTCACTATCACTATGGTTGTGTCGCCGTACGCGTACGCCATAGGGATACGGTCCGTACACGCGTGTGTAGGGGCCGTATCACTATGGCGTACGCGTACGGCGATACAACCATGGTGATACGGACCCTACACACGCGTGTACGGACCGTATCACTATGGTTGTGTCGCCTTACGTGTACGCCATAGGGATACGGTCCGTACATGCGTTTGTAGGGGCCGTATTACTATGGCGTACGCGTACGCCATGGTGATACGGACCGTACACGCTTGTGTAGGGTCCGTAGCATCATGGTTGTGTCGCCGTACGCATACGCCATGGTGGTACGGACCCTACACACACGTGTACGGTCCATATCACTATGGTGAACGCGTACGCCATAGTGATACGGACCCTACACACGCATGTACGGTCCGTATCACTATGGCGTACGCGTACGCCATAGTGATACGGACCCTACACACGCGTGTACGGGCCGTATCACTATGGCGTACACGTACGGCGACACAACCATGGTGATACGGACCCTACACACGCGTGTACGGACCGTATCACTATGGTTGTGTCGCCTTACGCGTACGCCATAGGGATACGGTCCATACATGCGTGGGTAGGGGCCGTATCACTATGGCGTACGCCATGGTGATACGGACCGTACACGCGTGTGTAGGGTCCGTACCACCTTGGTTGTGTCGCCGTACGCGTACGCCATAGTGATACGGACCCTACACACGCGTGTACGGTCCGTATCACTATGGCGTACGCGTACGCCATAGTGATACGGACCCTACACACGCGTGTACGGTCCGTATCACTATGGCATACGCGTACGCCATAGTGATACGGACCCTACACACGCGTGTACGGACCGTATCACTATGGCGTACGCCTACGGCAGCACTCCTATAGTGATAGGGACCCTACACACGCCCTCAGAGCGTATGTACGGTGCGTTTCACACCTTACAGTGGTGACAGTCGGCACACAGACAGGAATTGAGCTGTCATACTTGGCCACGGCTGGACATCAAGGCATTCTCTGTGCAGTACTACATGTGTCGGGCATAGGTGTGTCAGGCTGTGATGTGGCACATATCTCCTGAGGTGTGAAGCCAATAGATGTGTGATGAGCTGTGTACACATGTCATGTGTGATGGTGCACTATGTGCCACACATCCCCTTCACACCTTTGACATGTGTGCATGTAGTACAGACTTGTAGAGCGATGCGTCACTGGCATGGCACAGTCACCAACACCCGCAACTGTCCCCTGATGCCAGGTACACGGATAATTACACCTGTCATGTGACTACCCGCATTGCACGATGTGACTATGTCATGTGTGTGTCATGTGTTCCCATAAGGTTGCTGTTGGTGTCCCGTCAAATGCATCAGCAGTTGCTGCAACCAACATGTGTCTGTGTGTAGATGGGCATGGCACACCATAACGCACACCAGGCCACATGTGGAATCAGACGTAACGTGTGTATGTATGCATCGAACATGGACTTGCCAGACAAGGACATATCTGCGTAGTCTCAATGTATGTGTGATAGTCCTGACATGTACACCTTCATGGCAAGGTGTGTGGCCTGTCTTTTTTTCAAGGACATGTGACCTGTGCCTCTAGTGTTCCGCAACCTGTCTGTATGATCAACATCCTTCTTCTGCACATATGTGGATGTCTGTCACTCCTGTAATGCGTCTGCCTGTTCATTTACACTGGCCCACAGCTAGTTTCATGCCATGTCATGTGGAGGTTCAGAATCCACGTTTGTAGCTGGCTCTTGGTAGGAGTGTCACCTGCCTGGCATACGTGTCCAGGACATATTGCACAGACCTGACTCTGTATGTAGCATATGTGTATTGGCTGTTGAACATGTGCTCAGTACATTGACATTGTTGGTGTACTGTACTCACTCTTCGTTGTCCCTTCCAAATTACTGCAGGGCTCCGCCTCCCCCCCGACCAATTCCAGACTTGGCTGACCTGAGGGAACGTGACTGTATACGCCGCTACCGCTTCCCCCGACCGTTGATTGAGAACTTGACCGCAAGGCTGGCACCACACCTCCAACCACTACACAGGTATCCTACTGCACTGACACCCAAGATTAAGGTAATGGCAGCCCTACATTTCTTTGCCACTGGTACGTTTCAATATACCATAGCTCATGTTGGTGGCATGTCCCAAACCATGTTCAGCCGTGTGCTGCATGATTTTTTAGAGGCCATGTTGGTTCACCTGGATGAGTTCATCAAGTTCCCAACTCCTGAGCAGTTGAGAGGTGTCAAGGGTGAGTTCTATGCCCTGGGAGGGATGCCCCATGTCATTGGGTCCATTGATGGGACACATGTGGCTTTGGTACCACCACAGGCACAGGAGGTAGCATATAGGAATCGCAAGCATTACCACTCCATTAATGCCCTTGTGGTGTGTCTTGCCAACATGGTGATTTCCCATGTCTGTGCTCGTTTTCCAGGATCAGCACACGATGCCTACATCATGAGGCGTAGCAGGGGGCCTGAAATGATGCTGCAACTGCGCAACGAACGAGCATGTATTGTTGGTGGGTATACTCTTTTAGTCCTGTATTTAGCGTCACCTTCCTGTCTTACTGCTTCTCCTGACCCACTTTTGTCCATGATGTTTCCATGTAGGGGACTCTGGCTATCCCAACATGCCATTGCTGATCACGCCTCTCCACAACCCCAGCACGGCTGCCGATCACCGCTACAACAATGCCCATGGGCAGACCAGGCGAGTGATAGAGAGGACTTTTGGCCTCCTGAAGAGCCGATTCCGGTGCCTCCACAAGACCGGCGGCGCACTCCCATATGCACCGGTGAAGGTCTGCAACATCTTCATCGTCTGCTGCATGCTGCACAACATGGCAGTGGAGAAAGCTGTGCCACTCATCCTGGATCCGGATGAGCAGGAACATCCACCCGTGGAGGATGAAGGGCTTGGTGACGAGGCAAGTGATGTGGAGGAGGAGGAGGTGGAAGCGGACATCCAGAGTCGGCTCATACGCACCTTCTTTGCTTAGTGGTGAGTTCCAGTGTCTGAGTGTGCACGCATTGGGCCTTGTGTGGCATGTGTTGCAAAGTGTGTGTCCATCTGCATGTATGCCAAGTGAGTCAGAGGTGTGTTTGGATGTGTCACTCGAGTGATGGTAAAATAGGAGATTGTTTTTCCTGATACATCATTTGCAGCTAGCATGTTGAGAACCTTATACGTGTTGAGTACATGCCCATGCATACCGATGTGCTTCTTTTGGCTGACTTCTTGTGTGTATCTCATCCCCAGGTATTTGCGCATGCTGTCTGCTGGTGGCATTGTTGTGCTCCTGCTATTCCTCATGAACAAAGCTACGTGTGCTGAATCAGCGTTACATGCACGGACAAGTTTGACAATCTCCTTAGGGTAAGGGATGCAGCACGGCTTTTTGGGTGTGGTATTTGTTTTGAATGTGTATGCACTGCTCCTGTTCATGTTTGGTTACTTTGCATACATGTAGAATCACCATGGGGTACATGACATGGAGCTGGATTCACCTGAATTGATAGTCACACTTGGTGACAGTCATCTGTAATGGGATAGTGGATTGTAATGAAGGCATCAATGTGTGTAACACTGCCCTCGGACACATACGGGTTGCACCGGGTTGACATAGTGTGGGACATCCCCATTGGAGGCGCAATGGTGTATAGCAGCCTCTCTGTGAGCAGCAGGGGGTGTTTAGCTGTAACCCGTCACTTGTGTGCCAGTTCTATGGATTTCCAGCATCTGTGGTGCAAAGGGGGGTGCCAGTGTCGGTCCCACATGTTCATCCACATGACCTGTGTATCTGTTAACATAGATGCATTTGCCTTCCGGCACACATGACTAATAAAGGTGTCCCTCTGCCTCCAAGGTGCCTCATCTGTGTCAATGCTGGTCTGTTGCCACTGTGCATGCGGCATGTCTGGCATAGCTATCAGAGATAGTGCATATGAGTCTATGTGTAGAGTAGCAAAATGCAAGCTGTTTGTCAGGGATTATAATCTGTATTGTGCATGATGTACATGGCTGTGTAGGTATTGTGGCATGTCAGTCTCCACGACGGCCACTGTGCTGCATGTGCATCCATTGTGTGTGTGCCATGTTGAACCAGACATTCCTTCCTTAACATACACCTTTTGCATAGTTCCTTTCTGAAATCCTTGTCTTTGTGTGCAACTTGTGGCATTGTTTTCTTGACATGGCGCATGCTGCTGCAGGCCCTGCAGCAAGGGCACACAGAGTTTCTATATTTAGCCTCACACACACGCCTGTAAGTCGCACACCCTTTCTCCCTCCACCCATTGATTTGGGTGTAATCTGCTTGTGTGTGACACAGTTGTGGTGCCAAAGGCTGGCCCGTCTGCACATGCTACGTGCACATTGCCCGTGCCTCATGTCCTTGCATGTGCCACATCACGCTACACCATGATGTTGAGGCCACCCACCAAGCAATGACCATCCAATACATCTGTTGCATGCACTCAGGCATGCACTAATCGCCCACACAACACCTTTGCATTATGAGTGTGCAACTCCAACTGCCTACACGGCACTGGCACGCATTCCAGGCCCTGTCACAACAACCAGGTCATGTTCCTCCTACTCCCCACCGGCAAAGTACCCCAACAAGGCCATGAGAGTGGTACTCCATGCCTCTGCATGTAGTATGGTGTCGTTGTGGGACACATGGCAGAGGTATCATGTCTCAGCGTGTCAGTGTACAATATGTCCAGGATCCCCCTCTACACCATGACATGCGCACTGCATGTCATCATCATCTGCTGCCCCATTGACAGCCAGGTGCTCCTCACACTCCCCTAAGACGCAGTCCTTCCCAGTTCTCATCTTCAATGATGCATGTTATCCATTGGCAGATGGCTGCACTTCAGCCACCTGATGCTGGTCTTGTACAGGACTGAGGTGGTCATCTGCAGATTGTCCCCTTACAGCTGGGTCAACTGCTTGTGTCCCATCCGCAAGGGCCCTGCACAGGCACACAGTGTCCACGCACACGAGCTGGTGTTCATCATGGATTGCTTGCTCACATGTGCTATGCTGATCAGCAGCATCTGTGCCTCATGCTGCAGCACACTCTGCATTATGCACAAGATCCCCAGTTCCATCCACCTCAAGGCAAGACAGACCATCCCCCAGGTCAACTACAACATCCGTGTCTAATCCTACCCTGCAATCTACAGACATGTACGTTACAACTCCCATGATACTTGTCTACATCCAGGGTGCATATGCACAGCTCTGCTTCTACATCCGGCGACAAAGCCACATCAACGTCCAACAGAGATAGCGAGAATGGATCACTGCCAGCTGCAGGGTGACCGTCACAATCCACGCCCACACTCAGCTATCTCAAGCTGAATGCAGACAAATCAGAGATATTGTTGTTTGGAGGCCACACACAAATGTGGAATGACACCTGGTGGCCCGAAGCATTGGGCATCCCCCCAGCCCCTACATTAACAGCAAGGAATCTGGGGATAACGATCGATACGTCCCTTTCCATGAAAGCTCATGTAGCCGCTATATGCGGCAAAGGCGTTGCGATCCTGAAGATGCTCAAAAGAGTTTTTCCTTGGATTCCATTAGAATGCAGAAGGATCCTAATTCAGTCTCTCTTGATGAGCAGGCTGGACTATGGAAACTCTCTGTTTGTTGGCATGGCGGAGTATCTTTTCACCAAGCTACAAACACTTCAGAACGCAGCAGCCAAGGCCATCTGTATGAAAAGGAAATTTGACTCGGCCAAAAACTGTCTGCGAGATCTGCACTGGCTTCCGATGAAGCAGAGAGCAACTTTTAAGATGCTGTGCATTACTCATAGAGCACTTCATGAGACAGGCCCTCTTATCCTTAGAAACAGGATCCGGTTCTACACTCCCACTAGACACCTCCGCTCACAAATCGCGGCTCTGGCCAGCATACCGAGGGTAAAGAAAGCCAGAATGGGTGAACGAGCCTTTTCCTACGTTGCCGCAAAGAAGTGGAATGAACTTCCCATGGCCCTTCGACTTACAGAGGATCACCTGGCGTTCAGGAAACAACTAAAAACTTTTATTTTCCCTGACTATGACTAAAGATACCTATTTTTTTTCCCACTGCATCCTCACTGTAGCAATCGCAGCGCCGTGATATCCCCCGGGATGATTGTTAGCGCTTTATAAGTAACTTAAATAAATAAATAAATAAAGGATGCAGCCCACGACCGCAACACAACCTTGTGGCACTGTCATCCAAGACCCCATTGTGCCATCTCCATGAATCCAACCTTGGCCTGGCCACCATTCTCCACATCCACCTGACTCAAGCATGCACGACATAGTTCTGCCACCTGTCTACACATACCTGGGAGTCCCATACCAGGACACTCCACATGATCCCAGACCTCTGCGCATGACTGTTGCTCTTCTTAATAGTTCTGTACGCACAGTTGTGCGGGCACCCCCTCAGCTGGTTTGGCCCATCACGGGTGAGTATGGTGCTCCATGTCTGTATTGGATGATACATTGTGACCCATGTGTGTCCTGTGCCAGACTCAGACCCCAGGGTATGGCTGGTTGGAGTTACTTCAAAACTCAGGCATGGTTTGACTTTACAACACACACATGTTATGGAATAATGCAAAATGACGGCATCATCTCGTGATTGTGATGATTTTTATTTGTGGTGGGGTACGTGTTTGGGAGGATGACAAGAGGTGCTTGCCGGGAGTGTAGAATCCAAAGTTCACTGGGGGAGTTGGTATCCTTGCCATTGGAAGTCATCAGAGTCTATGCCACAGTCTTTGTCAACAATGGTCAGACAGTGACCAGCAAGTCCATGTGGCAGAGAATGTCATGTGATGATGTGCTGCTGTTGGGCCAGAGGGCCAGGTGCCAGGCCAGGTGACCTGGGAGATGGTGATGTTCCGCTGACTCTCACGGTCTTTTGCGTGGACGACCCACCTTCCTCCGGGGACCCTCAGAAGCAGGCCGTGACGATGCTTGTGATGCTCCGTCGGATGAATCCTCCTCCTCCTGATCCCTCCCTGTGGCTGGTGGTGATCTTCACCTGGTGGCACAGGGAGGGTTGCGCATGTTTTTGGCCATCCGACGGAGTGAACGGCTAATGTCCGTTTGCACCGCCACAAGCTCAGCCTGTCTTGCCTCCATCCATCCTTGGTGTCGCTGTTGACTGGCATATTGCTCGGCATGCAGGGTCTTCATCTCCTCGAGGGTCCCCTTGATGTCTGTGAGGGTGGACACAACCTGGCGGATGCCCCTGGTGTCACGCCGGTATGTGTCCAGGATGTAGCGGACGTGTGACATTTCCGGGTCCTGAGCTGTCTGGTCAGGTTCGCGCCTCCGCTGTCCTCCTCTCCCACCACCCCTGCCCACTTGCGCCTGGCCTGCCGTTGTGGGCACATCGGTTCTCCGGGACCCCTGAGGCATGGCATTTGCGGTGTCGCCTGCCTCCTCCTGGGTGCCCGGAGTACCTTGTCCCTCCTCGTCAGACTGGCTGCGTTGTGTGCGAGCAGGGCTCCTGGGTGTATCCTTGGATGTGGTGGTTGGCCCAGTTGTACCTGACGCAGGTGCTGCGGCACCAGAGGGGCCAGGTTGGTCGGGGTCATCCACGGAGTGGCGAGAGTCATCGCTGCTGGTGGGATCCTCTTCATGCGGACCCTGGTCCTGGGTTTCTTCCCCCCAGTGTTGGGGGGAGATCGACGACGTTGCCCTGTGTGTGAGAGAGAGACAATGTTAATTGTGTTACATGCGACATCCATGTTTCATACATATTAAAGTTGGCACTGTTCCTCTGGGTAGTTGGATATGTCTAGCATTCCTCTCACAGTGCACTTGTGCATGGGTATGTCCCTTGGCCACCACTTTCAACACTTTACCTATGTGTGACACACTCTTAGTTGATGCATCATTTTGGAATGCAGTCAGCAGTGTAGTGAGCGGGCGTAGCGAGCCATGCAGACCCGCCTTACGTGTTGCACTGTACGTGGGCAAATGGTGTTTTTTGCAAACAATTTGAGGATGCAGGTAGGTAACTTCTGCATTTGTGACTGGGTTCTGACAAACACAGTGAGTGGGTATACTGGGTGTAAGGTTAGGTTTGTGCCTGCAGCACGGATCTATTCGTGCACAGATTGACACATGGCCCAGTGTTTTGCTAAGGAAAAAGGTGTGGTTCACGCACTGCCAAACCTTGTCTACATGCACACAGTCCACCTGCTGACGAGCGGACATGCCCACACCACCCAAGGGTGATTTGGTCTCCCTCTGTCTCGCTTTCTCCCTCCCTCTGTCACCCTCCTCCCTCTGTCTGTCTCCCTCTGTCACCCTCGGTCTCCCTCCCTCTCTCTCCCCCTCTCTCTCCGTCTGTCTGTCACCCTCTGTCACCTCAGCCCAGCTTCCTGGGCACACACAGTTTGCAGGTCTTTCAAAGGCCATTGGCTTGTTCATGTGGCTTTGTTTATAATCTCCCGGCACACATTGTGCGGAGTGTCTGAGTCTGCGCTGCTGCTGTGACGGTGTGTGCTGACACTGTTTCACAGTGATGCCTCTTCATTAGCTGCTGTTATGTGCAAATTGTGCCTTCATACCCATGTCATCCTGCAACGCGGCCACCATTTTGCAGGCAACACAGTACTGTGTGGGGACACACTGTATAACTCTGCCCTAGGCCATATGGGCTGAGGGCATTGTTGTCTGCTTCTGAGTTGCACACTGTTAATTTTGCTGCCCACCCTCCCGGCATCCGGGACATCCTGTCTTGTGTTGGTGTTTTGTGTGGCCTGTGACTTGGCATGGCCTTGCTTGGTGCATGGGGCATGGAGCCGCTAGTGGCATGTGCGTGTTTTTGGAGTGTGGTTGTGTCCGGTGATGGCTTTGGGGTGGTTGCGTGCATTATTGGGATTTGGGTTGTGGATGGCGTTCCCCCCATGTGAGGTGAGTGGTTTGTGTACTCACCAGGCTCTCGGACTCCTTCTACTCCGTGTACTCCCACCGGCGGCAGCATGGCCATCACCTTCTCCTCCCAGGGATGGTAGTGTATCGGTCTGCGGGGCGGCCCTCCTCCAGTGATGTTCCCCTGGTTAAAATCCTGGTCCTTCTGGTGGCCCCAACAGCATTCACCTGATTGACGATCCTCTGCCACATGGCAGATTTCCCGCCTATGCTGGTCTGTCTGACCAATGTTCCAAAGAGCCGTGGCTCGACTCTGATGATTTCGTCGACAAGGATGTTCAGCTCCTCCCTTGTGAACTTTGGATTCTTGTTAGTGGGCATGGTGTGGGGTGTGGGTGTGGATGGTTGTGGGTGTGTGAGTGTGGTTGTGAAGGTGTGTGTGTGAATGTGATGAGGGGGTGTTTGTGATGGTGGTTGTGTGAAGGAGTGCAAGTGTAAGGTGTATTGATGGTTGAGGTATGGTGCAGTGCGTTGTCTCTGGGGTCTGGCAGCAGTGGATCTGTTGCAAAGGCTCATGATTTGTGTGTGTTGGGCCTTTTTATTGGTCCATTTGTGGGTGTGGTTGTGTTTGAACTTTGGGTGGGTGTGTTATAAGGAGTGGTTGTGGTTTGGGCCTCTGTTTAGCTGTTTGGCAGTTGCAGGTCAGTGTATTGGATGTATTTGGGCTTGTTGGACATGTGTTGTGGTGTTGTGCGATTGGAATTGACTCTCCTTGTGTTGTTTTGCATTGTCCTGGTTCTGTACAAGTGTTTTTGGCGTCTGTAAGGTGCGTACATCGGCCATGTTGTTGTACAGTGCTGACATTTGCTATGGCTTAGTATGACTCGGACATGCGCGATGTTGGGTGAGGGTGCTGGTGTAGGGGCCTGGGGTAGGGTGCGTACAGACACGGCCAGGGTGTTTGTCCGCACCGTCCATAGGTGGTGGGGTTTCGCCTCGTACTTACAGGGGGGGCTGTGTGTACGCTCTGTACATACACGGGTGGGGGTATGCTCCATACATACATGGGTGGGGGTACGCTTCGTACATACACGGGTGGGGGTACGCTCCATACATACACGGGTGGGGGTATGCTTCGTACATACACGGGTGGGGGTACGCTCCGTACATACACGGGTGGGGGTACGCACCGTACATACGGGGGTGGGGGTACCCTCCGTACATACACGGGTGGGGGTATGCACCGTACATACACGGGTGGGGGTACGCACCGTACATACACGGGTGGGGGTACGCACCGTACATACACGGGTGGGGGTACGCTCTATACATACACGGGTGGGGGTACACTCCGTACATACACAGGTGGGGGTACGCTCCGTACATACACGGGTGGGGGTATGCTCCGCACATACACGGGTGGGGGTACGCTCCATACATACACGGGTGGGGTGGGGGTACGGTGCGTAAATTCGAGGGCTGGTGGGAGTGTTCGGCGCGTACATACGGGGGCTGGGGGGGTGTTCGGCGCATACATACGAGGGCTGGGGGGGTGTTCGGCGCGTATGCGGGCACATGTCTCCATGGTTGCTATTGAAGTGCGCTCCGTACGGTGTTTTTTCCGTCCGTTTGTACATTCGGACGGACGGGACGGATCGTACTTGCGCGCTCAGACTTCAGTTTCCCCGATTCGTACGTAAAATCGTCCGGGGACGTGTCGGACAATTTTCCCGACCCGAGGACCTGTGGGGGAATGTTCCCAATGCGATTCATATGGAGTTTTTCCCATACGAATCGTACTTGCCAGTTTGTACGGGACTTGTACGATTCGTACGGAAAAAAATCCGGATACGATTCGTACGGGGAATATTTTTCCAGGATCGGAATCGGCACCAAAATATTTTATATTTAAATAAAACATATTTACTATCCTTTATATATTTTCTATTTTCTAATATCAATTTAAATGTATTTATATTTTTAACTATTTTGAATATTTTAATTTAAGTTTACATTATTTCTTAGGGGTTTTTATTTTAACTCCCTACCTCCATTATTGTCTGAGGGAGGGTGTTGTCCATGTGTAGTGCATGACTTACTACTTCTTTTTAAATAATAATTTACACTCAGTTTGTAAATACCAAAAAGTAGTAAACTTGCTCAAAAGTGTAAGTTACCTTTGTGAATGAGGCCCACCATCTTTAATACTGTGATATGTCCAGCCAAGGATAAACAGCAGTGTTCGCACAATTCAGCCTGGGCTTTAATCTTATGTAACACTGGTCCTTAGTTGGCTTGTATCATCGTTAATCGGTCATGGTACATTATTCCCAAATATCTTGTGGAGGTATCACATCAGACAAGGGGGAGATCTATATTAGGGCAGCAGGTTGCAGGAGTGACGGGTATCATTTGGGACTTGTTTCAATTAATGTTAAGTCCTGAGTGTCTGTCAAATCTTATCCTCTCATGATGAGGTTAATATTGAGAATGGGATGTTTAATACAGAGCACAATGTCATTATCCTACATTGAAACTGGATGACGTTTGCCTGCAAAATATGGACCACTCTGTGAAGGTTTTCCTGAAGTATGCTGATCAAAGGCTAAATCACAATCGCAAATATCAGTGGCGACTGGGGAAACCCCCGTCTAGTTCTGCGCTCCACTGCAATGGAGGGAGACAAGGATCCATTAATTAGTAATTTGGGTTTTTGGCAAGTATATCAGAGTTAAATCCACCCTGGAGCCCTTCTCACCCTCCCATACGAGACACTGTTGCCATCATGTAAGGCCATGATAAAGAGTCAAGCGCCTTTTGGGGCCCCAGGAACAATGATGGAACAGGGAGGTCAAAGACTTTTAGTTGAGAGAGAATAAAGATGTGGTAATTCTCTGATGTGGATCTGTCAGGTATGAAGCTTGATTGCTCAGACGACACAATGACCCTTGTGGGGTTGAATAATTTTTAGGTCGAGCCTAGAGCAGCGCATGCGCTGCTTGCTCGACTTTTAGTAGGGGGTAAAAAAAGTGCTACCCACAAGCTTTTCGTGGCCTAAAGCTTGCGTTCATGTGCGCTTGAACGTGAGCAGCCGCCATCTGCCTTGCTTATCTCATTAAGCCTTCAAGCCGTCATGCTCATTAAGTGCTTTCGCGCGCAACGCGCGCGCACACAACTTCCTCTGACTCTCTCTCCCTCTGCAGCCCCCATCTATGCATTCCGCGCGGACAATGCTTGTGCTATAATTGCGGCACTCACTCTTCACTTTTAACATTAAAAGTGAAGCGCGAGTGCCGCGATTATAGCAAAAGTAAAGAAATAGATGTTTTTTTCTATTTCTTTACTTTTGCTATAATCGCGGCACCCTCGCTTTACGTGCCGCGATTATAGCAAAAGTAAACATACTTATAAGGTCCCAAAAGCGAGCTCTATTTGCTATGCCTATGCTTGTTAATGTAATCTTAGGAAGGATTTTGGTTTCAAGTTTGTTTAATGAAAGCAAGCAGTAGGAGGAGCATTGTTGGCGGGTTACCCTGGCTCCCAGAAGACTGTAATAATGACTTCCTGCAATGTTTTGGGGGTTGGGGGGGTGCTACCAACAGTACGGACCTCAACAAAGACAACGACTAAACAACGTTTAGGGTTAGGATGGATGAGTATGCCTGTTAGACCTGGCATCATTGGCGTGAGTCTCCCTTCCATTCTTTCTAATTACCTCCTCTGTTTTTGATCTGTTTGCTGGTTTTAGATGCTTTGGGCACTGTGCCACTGCTATTCAGTGCCACAGTGCAAGTGCTCCCTATGTTAAATTGATGTACTAATTAGTGACTCCATGATTGGGTTATTTGATTTAATTGTCAGACCCTGGTACAGTGCACCATGTGAGCCCAGGGCTTATATATAAAAATGCTGCTGGTGGGCTTGCAGCACTGGTTGTGCCTCCCACAGAAGCAGCTTGTAAAGTGTTTCTCAGGACTGCCATTGCAGAGCCTGTGTGCAGTCTATGACTGCCATGTCGACTTGGCAAGTGCACCCACTTGCCAGTCCCTAAACCTTCCCTTTTCTTCATATCAGACACCCCTAAGGTAGGCCCAAGGGCAGGGTGCATTGTATGTATAAGGTAGCGCATGCCCTGATGTGTGTGGCATGTCCTAATAGTGAATTACAGCCATTTTCGTTTTTCACCATTGCAAGGCTACCTGTTCCCCATAGGCTAGAATGGGCAGTTTGATTATAACATCTTATAATCCTAACTGACTCAGGGAACTAGGTAGAAATTCGAGTTTAGTATGCCTGAAATCAGAATGATAAAATACATCTTTTAGTGAAGTTGGTTTTAACATTCTGTGTTTGAAAATACCACTTTTAGAAAGTAGGTATTTTCTTGCCTAACTATCCAAGCCTGCCTCTGCTAGGTTGTGTATTCCTTGTCTGGAGTTTGAGTGACAGGGGCTGGGGGATTCCAGGAGACAGGGTGAGTCAGCACAGGGCTGAATAGAGAGATCTGCATGTAGATGGGTGGGAGGAGTTACACCTGGGACCTGAATAGGGCTGTGCCTTCCCTCCACAATGCTGGCTCCACCTCCTGTGGTGCGTCTGATGTCCCTGGCCTACACTGTGAAAGAAAAGAAGGAGTCTTGTCAACAGAGTGCTTCAGGACTGACCAGAACTGGTTTAGACTAGGCAATGGTCTCTCTGCCTTCAGAGAACAATAGAATATGAGTATAAAAATGGGGACCCAGACCCCAAGACTTTAGATCGCTTCTGGGAACAAGACGAACATTTTGCCAAGAAGAAGAACCAAGGAAGCTGCAGGAATTTGGACTGCCCCTGTGCCAGTGTGCTGTTTGCTGGGTTGGCCTGCAGTGGTCTCCTCATTGCCAAGGAAAGGAGAACGAACTTTTAAAGAACTTCCATCATCTTGCACAATATTTCTCCAAGGGCTTGAACTCGTGCTTGCCGCCTGCGGAAGTCTCAGGGCTACAAGACTTCACCACCAGCTCCCCTCTGAATTTCCTTGCTGGGAATTCTATCTGCAGAAGCCTGCGTGTCGCTGGTAGCTGGAAGCGCGACTCAACGAGAAGAAGCATGCCGCCACGGCAACTGTTGTCGTCGCATCGCCGGAGAAGCGTGCTGCCGCTGCATCTCTCGGGAAGTGTCCCTTTGTTGCAGCTGTTTGCCGTCGCATCACCGGAGAAGCGTGTTGCCACCGCAATGGTCGCCGTCGCATCACCAGAGAAGCGTGTCGCAGGGCCTGTTGCGGCTCAAAAGTACAGAGTTTGCCGCCGGGTGTGCACGCATCGTCTTCACGTCGTCGCATCAAGGGTGCCAACTTATCGCATCGCACTGGATCATCGCATTGCATCGAGGCGCTATCTTGTCACATCGCAACCGGAACGCATCACGAGAATCTACGCATCACCTCCTCTCCAGTAAGGACAGAGACGCCTCCCCTACTCTGCGCAAGCATTGAGGCGCGACTCATCATCTTCCCCCAAGCAAGGAACCAACGCTTCTTCATTCCTGCACACCTTTAGTTTGTTTTGCGTTACGCATCCTGGTACTTTTGTGAGAACTTTGTCGCATTCATCAGCAACTTGAATTAAGTAACTTCTACCTTCTTTAAGCCAATTTTAAGTACAGTATTATGGATTTTTGTCATTCGTGGTCTTGAGTTAAGTCTATATAAAGAATGCACAAGTAACTACTTGTGTAATGATATATCTGTAAGAGACATTAGTTAGTGATAGATCCCTTACCTTAGGATATCCCCAGGTGTCAGACTGGATCCGGAAAGTTTTTCATCAGGAGTACCCCTCCGCTTCGGAAGGTGGCATTGTGCGGATCCGCGTCCGTTGCTGGCATCGTAGGCGCAGAGATGACGTCACGGAGACTACTTAGGCATCACTCATGCACGCTGACATCAGTTCTGTTCACGACTTTTTGCGCCAGGAACGCAGAACCACCATGCAAGAAACTGACCACTGGTGCCATGAGACTAGGGCCCTGAAAGGGATGACCTTAACCCTAGAAATCAGTTTGTAGAACAGGGAGAATGGGTGGGGTGGTAAGGAATCTATCATTAACTAATGTCTCTTACAGATATATCATTACACATGTAATAACTTGTACATCTGAAAGAGACACTTTAGTGATAGATTCCTTACCTTAGAATAGATACCCCAGCAATACCAACCCCGGTGGTGGGTCTGCGAACAAGATAACACCAGAAAGTCATGGAGAATAGAACGGCCAAAGAAGCTGTCTGTCCGGACTTGACTGTCAAGGCAATAATGCTTGGTAAATGTGTGCAGTGAGGCCCACGTAGCTGCCTGACAAATGTCCTGCAAGGGAACGCCACGTCCCAAGGCAGTAGTGGCTGCCATTGCCCTGGTAGAATGGGCACGCTGCCCCACAGGAGGCTCCTTCTTAGCCAATGAGTAACATGCTTTGATGCACAGAATGACCCACCGAGAGATGGTTCGTTTGTGTACGGCCCAACCTTTTTTGGCGCCCACGTAGCCAACAAAAAGTTGGTCATCCACCCGAAACTGTTGTGTGCGCTTCAGATAGAACGAGAGCGCACGTTTTGGGTCCAGACGGTGGAGCCTCTCTTCCTCTTTTGAAGGATGCGGAGGCGGAAAGAAGGTGGGCAAAGTGATGGTCTGCCCGATGTGGAAGGGCGTGACAACCTTTGGCAAGAAAGAAGGACGATTGCTTAAAACCACCTTGTCTTGATGAAAAGAAAGAAAAGGAGGTTTAGAAGAAAGAGCCTGGAGCTCACTCACTCTTCTGGCAGAGATGATAGCTACCAGGAAAGCCGTCTTGAGAGTGAGAAGACATAAGGGACAGTTATGAAGGGGCTCTAACAACTAGGGACTTAAAAAGAGACGGCTGATCTGGAAGCCGTAGAGAGGCGGAGATGACTGAAAGATAACCTTTGATAGTGCCCAGAGCAGAGCCCTGCTGGGCCAAAGAGAGAAGGAACAGAAGGACCTCGGAAAGAGGAGCAGAAAGGGGATCTACTGCCTTTCCTGTGCACCATGCCACAAATTTGTTCCACCTGCAGGCATATACCGTTTTAGTGGAGGGACGCCTGGCTGCCAGAATGACATCAAATTAAATAGAAATCCCTTTGCTGTCTGCAGCAGAGGGATTTCGTGCCCCTGGCCTCATGACGGAATGGTTCCGTCATGAGCACAGGGGCACCGATGCTCATGACGGAACCATTCCGTCATGAGCATCGAAGGGGTTATCCTTACTCATTAGGGTGGGAAGGACTCCCATTTCCAGAGGCCACCAGAAAGGTGGCCAGTGGGTTGGGTTGTTACCAAACAATATAACAACTGTTTTTCAGGCCTTACGTTTTAGGCAAGTCAAATGTATCCAATTGCCAGTAATCAGCATGCAGTCATGAAAAGTTACAGATGCGATGGATGAAGACATGGCTACCACAATTTGGGTGTCTTTGGTGTGTGAGGTCAGATCCAGCCCAAACGATCTTATGAGGGTGGCCAAGGGCTTAACGTATTCTTTGAACAGAATGGAGTTAAGGGTGGACCCCTTAGGGACCCCACAAGGCAGGCAAAAAGGTTTAGACATGAACGGATTCAGGGCCACCACTTGTTTTCTATTTGTTAGAAAGGATTTCAGTTATTTAAGAGCAGGCCCCTCGATACCGACACCCTGGAGATAATCGACCAGGATCTTGTGGTCTACTGTATCAAAGACTGCCAATAAATTGAGCAGTACAAGCACCGTGCTACCACCACCATCAACCATAGCTCTTAACTGTTTGGTAGTTTTTATAGGGCCATTTAAGTACTATGAACGCTTCTAAACCCAAATTGGATAGTATCAATAATCTGTTTGTTGGATAGAAATTGAGAAATGTGCTAGTTCATGGCCTTCTCCATTATTTTAGCTGGAAGTGGTAAACAGGAAATTGGGGTATAATTATTTGATTCAATAGGATCTAGATTTGGATTTTTTAACAGCAGAAGGATGGATGCCTCCTTTCAGATTGTAGAAACAGTCCTGATTCTAGTTTAGAGTTAAAAGTGATGGTCAAACGGGTGGCCATCATTTCTGCAGCCATGTTGATGACTGTAGACGGACAGGGGTCCACAGGATAGGAGGGCCGATTTGGTAACTTTAATTAGAGTGGTGACCTGCTGTCTAGATAGTGTCATGAATTTGGAGCCTTCTCCTGAAGAGGGAGTTTGGGGTAGACCGTCTAAACTAGAGTACAGATTTTGATTAAATTTGTAAAAATCTAGACAACTTTGCCCATGAAAACCTGGAAATAGTGTCAAAAAATCATGACTATTATTAATCACATCAGGTACTTTGTGTACAATATGCTTTAGAAATAGCTTACATTTATGGGATTACTTCAGCTTTCAATTCAAGGGTCTTGGATGGACTATAAAGCTCTTGTTTCTTTTTAAGGCATCTACTCCTTGGCAAAGGTATATTATGGCTGTAAGCAGCAGGGCTTGCAGTATTTCACCTCTTATTTACTGGGGCTAGATGATTGAAGAATTTTCACACCTTCCATTCATATTCTTTGTGTTGAAAGCATCTTCTTCCTATGCGTCGTTTTTGGTAGAGGCCGAACCAATGCGTTGATCACCTTTGGGGAGAGCTGTACGCACCACCAATACCATCCCTACTCTGTACTCTTTGGAGAATGCCTTCTGAATCGCTGACTCCCTCATCACTGCATGCCGCCACCAACATACCGCATCCCACTTCCGTAACTCTCCCCGTTTCTGTAATGCTCGATATCAGGGTACGCTCTCCCATAGTGGTCTCCACTTCCCCCATTACATTGCTGCATCCTTCTCCCTGTTTCTGTAATGCTTCAAATCAGGGTACGTTTCTGCTATTACTTTGCTGTATCCTTCTCTCCATTTCTGTAAAGCACCATATCAGGGTGCACTCCCCCACAGCAGTCTCCACTTCCGCCATTACATTGCTGCATCGGTCTACAGCACCATCCCATCACTACATCATTGTCTGTTTCTCTTACATTCCTGAGGTCTCTCTCAAAGGCTGTAGCATCTCGTTGCAATTTTGGTTATCTTGCTCGTCACTCCATCTCCCCTTATCAGTTTGGCTTAATTGACTCAACTCGGAGACTCTAGAATAGCTCACCTGCTTCAGTGCAATGTCATTCTTTACCACTACAGCTCATTGATTGTGGCTCTGGTAACTAAACTGTAGTCTCTCCAACTCTAGCAAAAAATATCTACCCAATGGAATGTTAGGTAAGCAATCTTCTCATGCCCACTGCAAACCATAACATCTCAGCCATACTTCAAATCTCTGTAGTAGCCCCCAATCATAACATTTCAATCTAGCAGGAAAAATGTAGCGCTTAGATATCTATCCACCGCATCTGCTCCATGGCAGCCATCTTATTATTTTCAGATTCCACCAGCAGCATTGATGCTCCGATGGCCACAGCCGAAAGCACTAACCAACTCTCATAAGGTGATGCTCTGTTTAAAAGTACCTTAGTCATCTGCCTCTCATGGCTTGGCTCACTTTCTGGGCGCACAGGTGAGACAGAGCGTGGCTGAAAAAACCTGAGGTGACCTTCTCCAGACAAGTACAGTGCTCTACAAACTGGGCGACACCCACTGATAAGGGAGAATGGACATACAGAGGACCCCTGGAAAACCGGACTTGCAATCTACACTAGACTGCCTTAACGAAAAAAAGAAGGGCAACCAAATGTTAACCTTACAAAACCTACTGTCCATCAAGGAACTGATGGAGGCAGAACTCATTCACTCTGCAATGGGACTACTGATTCAACCCAGCCTGAGAATAATATATAGACAACAAGGTAGGCTTCACTCCTGTCCAGAACATAGATGCTAGGACTCCTGCCATGGTAGAGGGACAGGAACTGGTACTGATCATTTCAGATAAAATAGTATTCCCTTGGAACCCACTTGATGTATTTGGTACCGAGAAGGTACCTCAAGGGGTGCAGATGACTATAAATGCCAATAACAATGTAGTTCCTTGGGTAAAAATTGTTGGTACCTGTTAGAAATGGGGGTCTCTAGTTGGCAATGGTTCTTACCTTTGTCCAAGTAGGGACTCTTCCTTTTAGTCAGGATAAGGGGGATGCACTACTGAAATAACCCCTGCTCAACCCCGTGGTAGCTTGGTATGAGCAGTCCGGCTTATCTCAGAGACAGTGTGTAAAGCATGTGCACATAACCAATAGTAATACAGTGAAAACACTACAAAAGGACACCACACCATTTTAGAAACATATTCAATATTTTTATATATCCAAATCAAGCCCAAAATTACAAAAATCCAACATGCAATACATAAAAAATATGTACTTTGCAAGAATACGTTAAAAACCTTGGCGTCAGTAGCTCTGTCCTGTGCTACTGCGGTGCTGGAAACAACAGAATCCAACAGTTCTGTCTGACTGCGTCAGTCAGGGGAGTTGACAGACTTGTAAACAGTACCTTTTGTGTTGCGGCCAACATATTGGTGTGGCCCTGTCGTGGAAACCTTCGCAGTTGTGATGCGAAACGTAGCAGTGAAGCGTGCAGTGCCCTCAAGTCGTGGTGCAGGCAGCGGCTCCGTAACGGTCATCAAGCAGCGTTGGTAAGACCAGGGCTGCGGTGTGGAGTGAAGGCGGTGCTTGCTGCAGTGCTGATAGATCACAGTGCAGGCGACAGAGCTGGTTGCGGGAAGCTGGCGTGGGCCAGTGTGGACTGCAGTGTGGGATGGGGCGGTGTGTCAGGAGACTTATGAGTGGTACTCCCAATCCACAATGTGGTCATGGAAGTCACGCTCAGTGTGCAGTTATGGCATCAGTGAGACCAGGATGGCGAAGTGAAGCTAGGAGGTGCAGAGTGCGGTCCCCACAGGTCACGGTGCAAGCAGTGGCTTGGTGGTGACGGTGTTGGTCGCCAGATGGACCAGGGTTACAGTGCGAGATGCAGACTGTGCCCTCTGCTGTGCTTTCAGGACACAGAGCCAGTGAAGGAGTCGGTTACTTACCCTCCTCTATGGCACTTGAAACCATGGTTCCAGAGGCGGTACCCAGAGGTTGTTGAAGTCTTTGCGGTCCTTGAGATTTCAGAACAGGAGGCAAGCTCTACTTCAAGCCCTTGGAGATACTCACACAAGTTAAGAAAGTTCAGCCCCGTCCTTTCACTGCCCAAGGCAGAAGCAGCATCTGCAAGCCAACCCAGCAAAGCAACAACACAGCAAAGGGGCAGTACTCCTCCTGGCAATTCTTCCAGCTCTTCTTCTTGGCAGCTTCCTCTGATTCCAGTGAGTTCTAAAGTTCTGGGGTTTGGGCCCCAATATTTATACTCAGTTTCTCTTTGTTCTTTCATGCAGAGAGAACTTGGGCTCAGTCCAAACCAGCTCTGTCCTCTCTGGCGCAGCTTCCCAGCAGGAGGTGGAGACAGCATTGTGTAAGGCAGACTAGGACAATTCAGGTGCAAAGAAATCTCTTCCCCCTACTCTAAATGCCACCCACTTCTATTCAGCCCAGCCCTGACTGGTACATACATACATAAAGGCATGACACACAATAGCCCCTCCAGTGGCAGTCTACAGTGATTGCAAATCCTCATCCCCTGTCACTCCAAAGCCAGACAGTCAATCCACAAAACCAGCAGAGGCACACAAGATGGCTAAGCAAGAAAATACCTACTTTCTAAAAGTGGTATTTTCAAACAGAGGACATAAAAATCCTTTTTACTAAAAGATGCATTTTTACATTGAGTCCAGGTATACCAAAACCCATTTCCTATCTTGCCCCAATGGGGAGATATGCTTAGAAGATGGTTTAAGCAACCTCCCATTCTCTCATATGGGACAGATAGCTTTGCAGTGGTGAAAAACTAAATACACTGTAATTCACCACCAGGACATGTCACACACACAAGTACATGTCCTACCTTTAACATACACAACACCCTGCCCACAAGGGTACCTTGGGCCTACCTTAGGGGTGGCTTACATTTAAGAAAAGGGAAGATTAAGGCCTGGCAGTGCGGGCACTTGCCAGGTCAACATGTCAGTTACAAACTGCACACAGACACTGCAGTGGCAGGTCTGAGACCCTTTTCCAGGGCTGATTGGGTGGGTGGCACAATCAATGCTGCAGGCCCCTAGCAGCATTTGATTTACAGGCCCTATCACTCTCAGTGCAATTTCCTAGGGACATACTAGTAAACCAAATATGCCAATCATGGAAACACCAATCCATACACAATTTACAACGGGAGCACTTGCAATGTAATACTGAACATCAGTGAGAAAGTGCGCACAGACACTAAGGCCCTTTTTTATGAGATCTTGCGACAGTTTTGCACCGCCGTAGCATCACTTTTTGTAATGCATCAGTGGCGTAGAACATGCCCCCTGTTGCACCATATTTACAAAGTGATGCATCTAAGCAGATGCATCACTTTGCAAACCCCTGCGCTACATTATACCTGCATCAGGTATAATGTATGCAGGGGGGCGTTCCCACGCAAGTAAGCCTCGTAGAAGTGACGCAGTGAAATCTATGAGATTTCACTGCCCCACTTGTAGGACGCCAACGCGTCAAAACCTTACTCCTGCCTCATGGCAGGCATAAGGGTGACGTAGTGCTATATTCATAGCCCTCCCCCCTGCATTACTGGCGTTGCATCACGCTTCCGACACAGCTCGAGCAATGCGTCATTTTTGCGGCGACAGATACATCAGTAAAACTGACGTATCTGTCATTCCGTACGACAAGATGCGTCATACAGTAAATGTGAAGCGTCCCACATGTCGCAAAGAGGGTGCAATGAAAAGTGACGCATCAATGTTTTCACGCAGCGATGCGTCACTTTTCATAAATAAGGCCCACAACCAGCACAACAGAGTCAAAACCGGGAGGTCAGAAAGCAAAAAGCCAGGGGAAACACACCAAAAAGATGCCAGGTCTAACAGTACCAATGCACAAAACATCAGATTAGCTTTGAGAAAGCACAATGTAGGGGCTGAAAATCTCACGGTAGAGAGTTTCTATGTAAAATAACCAGAGGAATTGAAAGCAGATGCGGCCGTCTTGTTATAAAAAATGGCAAAGTCTAAGAATAGTTTGGAACAAACAAAAGGAAAAATATATTATTTAAAACAATGCTGCCAGTGCAGAACTGTTCATGGTGAAGAAGAAGCCACTCTCTCTTCCCTAAAAGTTGGGGCTGATTTAACAGCCCAACACAATACGTGACCGGAAATAATAGACTTAACAGTAAGGGAGACAATATTGAAGGAAATGATAAAACGTAGGGAGTACTTCCTGCACACATGAAAATGGCCATTAAAATAAGCATTGTTGCAAACTAGGCAGAGTAAACTGCTCTGCTATTATCAAAGTTTAAGCAAGAGTTAATGCCACATCAGTATCTAAGAACTTGTCATAATAATTTTTGTTTCCGTGAATGAGATCTCAAGTGAACAAGGATATTACCTTGTCAGTCCAACTACTGGAGGAGCACCAGGACCACGTAGCATAAAAAGAATGCTCTCTGAAGACCACAAAAAAAGTGGTCAGTGGAAGAACGCATATAGAACAGGAAAGGCAAACTGTATCAAAGTTAGGTCCGCAGGTGATGCATCCTCAGCAGATTGGTTGGCAGTTTGGTCCCAGTCCCTTGATGGTTCTCTAGGCAAAAAGTATAAAAGTCCCAACCTTTAGGGTTAAGCAGGAGTAGTGCACTCTGGCAGCTGCCAAGGGTTACAGGGCCTTCCGACCAGCATTTGAGGGTCAAGTTTCACTCCAACCGAAGCCACCAGCACGGCCCAGGAAAGTGGGCTTCTTGCTTTTGTGGCCCTACGTACAAGTGGGAGCAGGTCCTGTCCTTAGGGTTCTCCTCACAGATATCAACTGCAGGTGCTGTCTGTCTACTGGCTTCCACAGGTTCAGTAATGTTCTGAAGAATGTATTTGGAATGCCACATTTATGCCTGCCACTAACTTATGGGTGTGGGTGGGGGTGACTCTTGGCTCTTCTGTGACCACTAGGAAATAAAGTTCTCAGGGACAACCGTACCCACTTTTCCAACGGTTCTTGTTTTTTTGGCTGAAAACAACCCCACACTGCACTTCTCTACCTAATCCATACTGCAAGACCTTTCTTCCCCTGGTCTGAGCTCCATGTGCCCACCCAGAGGTAGGGCTAGGGAATTCGCCAAACACTCCCATCACTCTAAACCTGTTCTAGGGTAATCTTCCCTCTCACTGGAATTTGAATAAGGAGCCAAAGGATAAGGTAAGTCAAATGTAAGGTACATTGCTTGTGACAGGTTAGGTCTCTTTGAAGTGTGACTAGTTCTGGAGCACATCCACCATAGCCATCTTGTCAAGGTAAGATCACACTTCCCCGCCCATGGGCCTTTTGTTCATGTCTGAGACAGCAATTCACACCGTCGGGGGACCTTCAGCAGTCAGGTGAAACCTGGATACAGGAGAAAGGACTTTAGAGACTTTAAGCAGAAGAAAAGTTGACATTTTAAAATGAAATAGAAATGTGTTGACCTCTCCATCGGGTTGGATTTTAAATAACTATTTAAATGAGTCCTATGGGGATTTTTCTGGATGTTACTAAACATAAATTACTCTTAATAAACATAACACAGCACTCCAGTGCTTTCCTGTAGAACAGCCAGTCTTGCCACAGTGAAAACAGGTTTTAGGGTATTTTATTGTAGAGACATGTGTAACGTTACATTTCTACATGTCCTACTTCTAAATCCTATTCATCCTGCCTTACGGCTGGTAAGGCCTACAAAGAGTGAATTATTAATATTTAAAAGAAAGGCTTAAACCTGTCAAGAGGGTTGTTTTGACATGTCAAAATGGCAGTTTACGTACTGCATAGGTAGGCCCAGAGTCATGTTTTACATTGTCACTCTAGTGGTAGCACAATAAGGGGTGCAGTCAACTAGAGACATTTAACTTACATATGTCATCTTAAGTATTTTGGAGGCCCTGGCCAAAACATATTTTGGGGGCATTCAAAAGAACAAATTTGAATTGTAGTAATAATTTTCTTCTAATTCAAACTCACATTATGCCCCACAATTATAACTGATATGTTAACCTTTAACAGGATCGCACACAATCAGCTGAAAGCAGTGCTTCTGGTGTTGCTCAATCTGTCGGCAGCCTTCGACACAATTTCTCATCAGACTCTGCTAAGGAGACTTAGCGAAATTGGCCCTACAATGGATGTGGAGTTTTCTGTCTGATGGAACTCAGACTACCAACCTAGGTTTTTCTGTTCAAAGACTACAAGACTGACTAAGGGAGTACCTCAGGGCTCCTGTCTTAGCCCCACCCTATTTAACATTTATGTTGCTTCCTTATCAGGATTACTAAGGAATTTAGGATTTGTTCCAATATCTTACGCTGATGATACTCAGCTCCTTCTTTCCTTCGATAAGAACAATCCCAACGCCCAGTTTATCTTCTCAGAGGGTATGATGGCCATCGCTGGCTGGATGAGGGATAACTTCCTCCAGCTTAATGCAGGGAAAACAGAGATCATGTTGTTTGGAGATGCATCGGTGAAGTGGTCCCCTAGGTGGTGGCCAGAGGAATTGGACATCGCGCCGCTCCTAAACTGGTGGCAAAAAATCTGAGTATCTGCCTGGATCAGAAATGAATAATGAAGGAGCACGCCACAACCACTGCTGGCGCATGCTTCCATGTGCTAGGCCTTCTCGGTAGGGTATTTCCCTTCCTGCCTTAAACCACACGAAAAACTCTTATCCAGGCACTGGTGTTAAGCCGCCTGGAGTATTGCAATGCTTTGCTGATTCCAGCGAATGACGCCTCCCTAAACAGATTACAAGTAGTCCAGTACACTGCAGCTCGCTTGGTCTCCAATAGTCCCCCTCGAACAGCTTCCCTCCCTCTTTTGCAACAGCTTAATTTGCTTCCGGTGCAGAAGCGGATCAGATTTAAGATCAGCTGCATTGTGCACAAATCTCTGATTGGCAAAGGTCCCAGTTATCTAGCAGATAAACTTGCCACTTAGGTCCCTTCGATAAGGGCCCAAATCTCTACTTCTTATTCCTCGCTAAAAAAAATCTTGCTTAGGTCCTAGAGCTTTCTCCCACCTACCCCCCTCTACTGGAACAAACTCCTTACTTTTTGTGACAAGTCCAGATCATTTAGAGTTCAGAAGGCTCCTTAAAACCTCATTGTTCTAATCTGTCCCTCTTCTGTGGCTGGCTGTAGCGATTCTATAGCGTGGAGATACCCCTTGGGAGGTGATTTGGGCGCTTTACAAATAAATAAATCAAATCAAATCAAATATGGTTTGCTCTGGATCCCAAAAGTCCTTCAGTTGACACAGGGTTACAGTGACACACAGAGGCAGGGTGGGCTAAGTGGTGCCAAGTGGGTGATGGAGGGGTCTAAGTGTGGAATTGGTGGGAAGCTGGGTGGGTACAATGAATTCTGACAATAATGAGAAAAAATACGTATTTTAGGCACAATGCTATAGATAGGTTATCTATGAAATTTCAGTTGGAACCTCAATGGATAGAATAGTTCAACAAAAGGTGTTTTGTAACTCAGTACTTATGTAGCTATTATGATGACATAGTAGCCCTACAGGAAACACAGATTGCCTACAAAGAACAAGGATGGGTCAGAGATCTGGGCCACAAAGTGACTGTGCGACTCAATCTGCTTTGCTCTGAGGGGAGAGCAAGACCACTGACTTTGTCAGTGTGACTGCTATCCCCCGCGCCATCACTGACCTCATCGCACCCCACGCCCTCGCATCCACAAACTACATCCTACTCAGAGACCTAAACCGCGATGATTCAAACACAGCCTCGCTCCTAGAGAACCTCGCCAACATAGGACTGAAATAATTAGTCACTGCCCCCACGCACACAGCAGGACAAACACTCTACCCCGTTTTCACCAGAGGAAACAGCGTCTCCTACAGCCATACCATGGAACTCCTCTGGACAGATCCCCATTGCAGCCCCTTCTCCTTAAAAAACCCACTTCATACAAGCATGCCCACCGCCTCCCCCACAGAAGCTGGAACAAAGTCACTGAAGACAAGCTCATCTCCGGCCTCGTCAACACATCACCACCGACTACATCGGATGCAAACATCGCAGAATGCAACCTCCACTGGTTCGTCACGAACCGTGCTGACACACTCGCATCCTCAATAAAGCAAGCTGTTCACTTCTGCACTCCAAGAATCCAAACGCTCCTGCAGACGGTTCAAAAAGACATGGAGGAACAACAAAACCCTGGAAACACGCACCCCCTACAAAGCAGCTACCACTGCACACCACCAACTCATCAAATGCATAAGGAAGAAATCCCACCAAGTCAGAATCCTCACCAACATACACCACCAAAGAGCTCCATCATCAAGGAGTTCACTAAACCCTGCAGTGATACAACAGACGTTCCACCTTCCCAAGACCTCTGAAACAGACTTAGCACGTTCTTCCACCATAAGATTAAGATGATCAACGACACCTTCGAAAACCAAGACCACCTCACCACTCCAGCTCCCCATCATGTGACGCAACCCCACAGACCCTGTTCAAATGGATACTTCTCGCAAGAGAAAACAACTTGAAGACCATGAAAAGCATCCACGCTTGAGCACCCTTAGACCCCTGCCCACTCCGCATCTTCCACAGAGCCGCCTCTGCTATCGCACCCAAACTACGTTGAATGAGAAACTGCTCCTTCGAGACTGTCACCTTCCCCGATGACTGAAAACACGCCAAAGTCAACCTCCTCCTGAAGAAACCCTCCGCAGACCCAACGGACCTCGAGAACTTCAGCCCTATCTCCCTGCTTCTATTTGTAGCCAAGGTCATTGAAAAGGCCATCAACATCCAGCTTGGAAACTTTATGAAATCTAACAATGTCCTGGACATCTCCCAATCCAGATTCCGAAGCAACCACAGCACCGAGACCACCCTACTCGCCACCACCGATGACATCCGCTCCCTCCTCGATCAGAGCGAAAAGGCAGCCCTCATCTTCCTGGACCTCTTAGCTGCATTCAACACTGCCTCCCACCACACCCTAGCCACCAGAGTCTACGATGCGGGCATCCACGGCAAGGGCCTCGATAGAATACGCTCCTTCCTCACTGCCAGAACTCAGCCGGTCAGACTCCCTCCCTACCTCTCAGAACCAACAGAGACCAACTGTGGAGTGCCCCAGGGCTCCTCCCTCAGCCCCACCCTCTACAACGTCTACATGTCCCCCTTCTCAACCATCATCAGGAACCACGGGCTCAACATCATCTCTTACACCGACGACGCAGCTGATCCCCTCCCTCACCAACGAACCAAACATCACTAAACACAACTTCCAAGAAGAGATGAAAGTAGATGCCATCTGGATGAAAAACAGCTGCCTGAAACTCAACTTAGAAAAGACAGAAGTCCTCGTCCTTGGCTCCACCCCCTCCGCATGGGACAACTCCTGGTGGCCTTCCACCCTCAGAAATCCCCCCACCCGGATGGACCATGCAGGAAACCTTGGCATCATACTAGACTCAGTGCTCACAATGAACTGCCAGATCAACGCCGTATCCTCGACCTGCTCTAACACCCTCTGCTTGCTTCAAAAGACTTTCAGATGGATCCCAACCAATTCCAGAATAACTGTCACAAATGCACTCAGACTGGACTATGACAACGACGGAATCAAAAAGAAACTCCTTCGTAAGCTCCAGACTGTACAGAATGCCGCTGCCAGACTGATCCTCGACATCCCCTGTCGCAGTCACATCACCCAACACCTCTGCGATCTCCACTGGCTCCCAGTCAAAAAAAGAATAACCTTCAAACTCCACACCCACGCATGTAAGGTCCTTCACAACACCAGACACCGCATACCTGAACTGCTGCTTCTCCTTCCGCAGCACCCAAAAGACACCTCCGATCAGCCCAGCTCTCTCTGGCCACCATTCCACATATCAACAAGACCAAAATAGGAGGAAAGTCTTTCTCCTACTTTGCAGAGAAAGCCTAGAACACCCTCCACTTCCAGCAATCTCCCACATTGCCCCAGTTCAGGAAGGACCTCAAGACCTGGCTATGTGGATGACCCAAGCACTCAACGGAGCCTCTCCCCTTCCCCCCCAGCACATTGAGACACTCACAGGTTAGTAGCTGCCCTTTATCAACCCTGATTAATTGAGGGGTAAGAGCAGAGGTGTAATGCAAAATGATGAAGCCCCCTGAAGAATGGAGTGAGGTGTCCCTGAGTCTCCCATACCTCACAGGTATTCTTTGGCCTTGAGCAAAATGAGGAGGGAGAGCTGGGTTAGGGCCCCTTGAATGTGTGAAGCCCCCAGGCACTGCAGGAGCCTACGTTACTCCCCTGGGTTACAGTTCTGCTACAGGAAAATATTGGAGACATATTCAGATTGCTGGTGATAAGGGGAAATGAAGGGCAATTGCAGAGTTAATGGTTCAAAGACAGTTATTAGTAGTTTTCACATTTGTGGCCCTCATAATAATGACTCCTAAATGAATGACTGGTTGACTATGGCATTTAATTACTGGAAAGGTGCAAGTATGCACTGTGGCGATTTAATTGCATATTAACCCCTAAAACAGATACCACTAAGCAGGACCGGACCTAGGACTTTTGGGTCCCTGGGTGAAAGGGAAGATGTGAAGCCCCTCTAATTTTCATGTGATGTGACATCAAAAGAAGTGACATCACAAGACTATTAATCTTCTTTGGCATTGCTGAAGTGACCTAATTTTGCTATCAGTAACATCAATAAAAAGATAAATACTCAAATTAAATGAGTCCATCTAGCTCTTATTTACAGCTTCAGATAAATGGGTTAGAAGATTGACATTATTGTGAATAATTAGAAATGAAATAGTTAAGGCCCAGGCCAGAGAGACGTAGCCGGACTCAATAGAGGCCAGGGCTAAACGCCGTCCGGAGGCGGGAGCCCCTCCCCCGCCCCACATTAGCATGCCGGCTAGTCCGGCGGGGGCGAGGATTGGCCCCCTTAGACAAAGCGAGGGGGGGATAAAAGGGGGCAGACAGCCCCAGGAAATCACACTCATCCCCCCCACTCAGAGGAGAAAGAAGAATCGTCGAAACTAACCTGGACCTGCTGTGGGGCGATCAGGAGGACAGCAGCCGGTTTCACGCCTTTTTTGCAGCCAGGACAAAGCACAACAGCGGGACCGACTGGAGCGGCCGTGGCCAAGAGGGAAAGAGAAGACCGCAGTTTCTGCCGGTTTGCCAGGACGAAGCACAAACGGGCCCCAGGCAGGGCGGCCTTCTTCCAGCTGCGACTGCTACACAAGGCGATTAGAGGCTCCCCAAAGTCGAGTGAGCAGCGAAGCGACCGACTAAACAGCGGTGAGAGGAGCACCATTCCGCCGTCCACAATCCGTTTCATCTGGAGCAGCAGCACGCCGTGTACGAGCCGCCATCCCGCCCGGGGATCAGAGGGAGAAGCGGCGCAGGCACCCGCTCCCACCATCCGGGCGCAACAGTAAAGCAACGGGGGGGCAGCGTGTGTAAGAGCCTCCAGCCCGCCATCCATCCAGGCAGAACACCGCTCCTCAAGCCTGGGCGCCGCCGCCCAGGAGCGCGAAAAGGACAAACAAAGGGGCGGGGCGCTCGGCGAACAACTCGCTCCCTTAAAGGCACAGGAGCATGAAGCACAGAGGTTGTTAAGCCGGCGGGGAGCAGTGCTAACACGAACAGGACAGAGGCACTACTGGCATAGCGAGTGAGCCAAAAGGCTGCGTGGAATTCCAACGTGTGTGTGCTGGGGGATCTTCTCTTTGCAACAAGAGCATCGGCGGTTGTACAAGACATAAACTGCACCTGAGGGCACAGATTTAACACAAGGATGGCCAGTAAGAAGGGGGCAACCAGAAGGAAAAAGCAGCTCCTGGCCAGGTTCAGAGAATTGCAGGAGATATCAGCAGCACCGACAAAGGGAAGGAAAAGGCACAGCGAGGGGTCAGGCCCAGACCTGGACGAAGATCTTCAGGACATGCTGGAGCAAGCCAGGGCCCTGGTAGAGCTGAAAGGGCGCAGCTGGATGGAACAACAAATCAAAGAAGGGGCAAAAAAGAGTAGTAAAAAACAGCGCCAAGCATCACCAGCACCACCACCGCCTAAGAAGGCAGCAAAGGGGAGGCCTGCAGCCAAAACGGCAGCCCCGTTAAAGAGCACAACGGAACCAGTCAAGAAGAGGACGGTCAACCAGAAGGCCAAAGGCAGAGTCACAGCAGTGCCAGTGCAGGTGGCCAGCTCCAAGTCGGACGTCAGCAGTGATGATGAGGGGTCTGTGACCAGCTCGGCGGCCCCTCAGGAGAGACATGGGGACAACGCTCATGGTAAGCATAATGTGCCGAACAGCGAGCGGGGGCGCACGAAGGGGCGGGGGGCCCATAACAATCTGGGGCCAAACGTTAACTTGGGAAACCCAATGGGGGGAACAACTTGGCAGTACAAGGGACATGGCCCATGCACCCTCCATGGCAAACAGGTATAGGACACGGGTGGTCAGATTTCCAAGGGGAAGCCTGGTTAGAGGGGCCCACACAACCACCACCATGGATGCCCTGGTGGCAATGGCCCGGGAGGGGGGCCCCGTTCCATAGACATGGACTGTGGGGCACAGGGAGTCAAGGGCACAACACGGCAGCGGGCAAAACGTCTAAAGCAGGGGCTTCAGCAGGAAGGGCAGCGAGCAAGGAGCCTATCAGGGTGAGCCAGGCAGGGCAAAGCGTGACAGCAGACAGCGAGCCAGCCACACAAGAGAACACAGGGGCCCCTGCGGGCGAGATCTTAAACACAGCCAGAGCGGACGAGGGGCAAGGCAGTAATGGGAAGCCAGCGAGCGAGTACTTACGCCCCTCTCCAAGTGATCCTCCCACAACAACCAAGATGCCGGGGCTGGCCAACCTCATCCCACTCACAGTGAAGGAGAGGATTTGGAGGAAGTAATTTATAGACATTTTTTCACTGATCGAAGTGAGACAGGCAGGCTTAGACCACACAACACAGGATAAGAAAGAGGAGGACAGGAGGGCCCGAGGAAACACAGGGTGGAGAGATCAATAGAAAATTGGCTAAAAGCTTTCAGGACACTGGCATGCCTGTACATTGAGAAATTCCCACTGAGTGCGGCGGCACTAATCCTTTATGAACAAAAAGTGCATGAGGCGCAGCAGCAGTATCAAGGGGATGCATGGCTGCAATACGATGAAGGCTTTAGGGCAAAAATGCAAGTGTGGCCTTCAATAGGCTGGGACTGCCAAGACATGGAGGGTCATTCCAAACACATGGTGGCAGCCAGAGAAGGGGTTGGCGCAAAAGAAAGTAATTTTTGTCCCTACGGGAGCAAGGGTAAGTTCGAGGGGTAAGGAAAAGATTTCAAAGGGAAAAGCCAGACAAGTAACAAATCAAGCAAGGCATGCTGGAAATTTGACAAAGATGAGTGTAAGTGGGAAGCATCATGCCAGTTCAAGCACGCATGTGGGTCATGCGGGGGAAACCACCCTACCATACGATGCCGGCGAGCTGCAGGGCCAGGGACAGACAAACCAAAAACGGGCCCTAAGAAATAAAGTTACGGCCCGATAGGGGCCTTTACTTCATTCAATACTTTTAATTAGAAATTAAATAGTTTGAATTCTGAAAATATGGAACGGAGTTAAGCATCACTGAAGCCTGTGGAAGCGGTAGTGGCCTTTAGGGAGCTGTAACTATTCCTATTGTCTCTTCACACCATTTTCCTCTGTCACCTTTCTGTGAGACACTTACACTTTTTTCTACCCACATCTTTCTGAAATCTTCCATGTACATATTTCAGACCTCCTCTCTTTCTTTTCTGAACCCCCATTTCACTTTCTCCTTCTGCAGATATTTTCTTGCACCTGCTTCACTTTACCATTCTCCTTCACTCACACACAGCACAGCCATTCACCTGTGAACATTGCATTTACATTTGCCCTGTAAATATTACAACAGGAGCTTTGTACCTCCTTCACACAGTTTTGCACTTAATTACAAGTACAATTAGTACATGTCACCATCACTCTTTGCCCCCCACAGAGGGGCCTAACAAGATTGGCTGAGCAGGTGTTCTAAACACGTTTGTGACCCACTGGCAGCCACTGTGAGAACCTGGCACTATCTTTAGACTCAACTCCAGTGACCTCAATCATGGCCCATTTTACTCACTCCTCTCAACCTGAACTCACACAAACACCTATAGACAAGTCGATACTCAGTATGCAGAATAATAGGCTGACATGTTGCATGCAAAAATACTAAAAAAAAAAGAAAATCCAGGCAAAAACATACACTCGTAGGGAAGTAAATAAGAACAGAAATGGGAAAAATAAATAGGAGCAACCTCACCGGCATGACTCACATGGATTACTGTAATGTTTTTTACAGTCATTTTTGAGCTATATGCCAGTGTTTTGCACTTAAAGGCGATCAAAATAGAGCACAATACAGACTCCCTCACAGTCCTGCCAAATGCCTCTCACCTGCCGTGGACCTCGCTACATAATGTAGTGCTATGAGCAGTGGTGGATGGTGACATTTGAGAGTGGCGAGGCGCAAAAGTTGCGGATGAATGTTGTGCAGCAAGCGCGCAAGGCAAGAAAGCACGGCCATCATAAGGAGGGTTCGAGGGTTCTCCCCCTGGGAAAATTTTGAAAGGGGGCAAATGGTGTATTTTAAAGCATATTTGAGAAAGCAAGGTTAATGAAGCACAGTGAAAGTGTGGACTTTAACTATTTAAACATCTAGTTCTAAACTATGCCACTAGGACATATATATTAATTTACATTGGCTTTATAAGAACCCGTCTGACATTTTCTTCATACCATTTAGTTATGACATCAGTAAAGACATGTAATATGTTAATGATGTAGCTACTCTGTAACAGCAGTGTATTTAGATTCAAATATCTAAAACTCAACAGGTCTTTCCTTTTCCTGAAGATGGTAGGAAAACTTAAAGTTTAAGTGAGTAAATATGTGAAAAGGAATTATAACAAAAAAGATGGCGTTCGTGGCCTTAAGAAGGACCGGGCATTATCAATGCTGGATTGTTCTCACTGGTCGCTGTTCCCAATGACACGTTTATTTCAAGCACTGTGACAACAGAACACATGGCTATGTGGGAAAGAGGTCAGCTATGTAGTGAATGGTATTAAGCTCCGAATGAATTTAAGCATGACAGAAACAGTGAAACACATCCTATCTTATTGGTATTTTCGAATACGGAAACAACATTTTTCAATCAGTCTCTGAGCTAAAAGTAAAGGCCGTGCTGACGTTTTGCATGTGTTCTGACACGGCGGAAGTAGCCCAGGCGTACTGTCCATGTAGATTGGATTTCGTAGAAGCTCACACTATCAATGCATAGTTAAGCACATTGCCAGACAATATAGCTATCATAATTAACTAGGACTGAAATGATGTTACAATCTTTCTACATTCACGTGATTACTGCCACCGCCACGCACAGTCATGCACCATTTAAAAATGCGGCAATTAAATAATAGAATTGGGAAGCCCTGTCGGCTGTCACTTGCATTTGCCAAGGTAAGGGCAAAGCTGCAAACTGAGGCAAAACTTGCAGGGCTTGGCAATCCTATTATTTAATTGCCGCATGTTTAACTGAGCATGCTCGTAAACCCGCTGCAGGCACAAAATACCCCAGTAGCCACGCTTATGACAAATGAACCATCCACACACACTTTTGTTTAAAATAAATTAATACACCCTCAGGCTGCTGCTCAAATAGAGTTTTGTTTCCAGATTTTCCAAGTTGAAGTGAAGAACTCACTTTTAATTTTTACAAACTCCATTACAGAGCGCCTGTCGTGGCTCTAACATACTCCAGGTGATTCCGCAGGCCCCCCCAGCTTTCGAATTCTCCTTGGGCATCTCCCACGTCCTCCACACCAGTGCTTCACAAAGACGCTTCTGAGCTCGAAGACAAGCTGGCTCCCCGCGGCCTCTGTTCATTCATCGTCTATATAGACAGTTCACAAGCCTCGCTAACTGCGGCCTAGCAGCAAATCCAGTAGTCAAGGTTTTTCCCATGATGTGACCGGAAAGAGAACAGAAGCTCAATAAATACCTGGATTCAATTCCGACTACTATTGCAAGGGGCAAGAAAGCAAAACACCCACAAAATAGTCAGGGTCGTGTGGGAGGATTCCCTGTCGGCACAGCACGAGACAATATCCGAAATAAAGGCCAGGAACACAAATAACCAGGCGATGCATGTATGATCGAGTATGGAGCCACACCATCAACAATGGAAAAGAGACGTAAATATACCACCAGACACCAGTCGCGGCTCACGGGGGGGGAGGGGGACGGGGAGTGTTAAAATAAATTTTAAAAAGTCCTTATCCTACCTGAGGTCCTGAGCACGTCCGCGCCGCCTCGGGTCCCACCATTGGCGCCTACAGCCCCTCTCAGGGTCTCAGCCAATCCTGGCACTGCCAGCAGCGCCAGGATTGGCTTAGGGCACTGTTACTGCTCGGCCGCCTGCCCATTAGGAGACCGAGGTTTGAGCCTTTGCTCAACCCTCTCTCTCCTAATGGGCATGCGCCAGCCAGAGCAGACACTAGTGCGCATGACTGGGCACGGAGCGAAAATTCGCTCACCTTCCCCAATCATGCGCACTTGTGCTGCTGCCTGTTGCCCCTGCCTGGTCCCTCTGACAATCATGTCAGTCAACCTGACGCCGGACCGCCCACCCCCGGGTGGGCGGTCCCACGTCATGCTGACTGACATGATTGTCAGTTCTCCCTCGGCTTCTTCGAACTCAAGTAAACAGATTCATTTTACTTAAGTTCAAAGACGCCGACACTGCGGGCGACGCCGCGGGTGGGGGGGCTACCCCCCAACGCCCTAATGGACACACCGCTACTGGCTATGAGGCCCAGGAGCGGTGCCCCCCTACCCTGAGCATCACAGCGCTGGATAATGGGTGCCGAGCCCTGGAGAGCCCCCACCCCACACTAGGCTAGTCGCACCAATGATCTAGTGCTGTGTTGCCTAGGGCAGGGTAGTTTCTCTCCTGGGCCTCGTAGCGCTATGACGTAGAATCGAAGCTTAGGGTAGGGACACGCATGTGTTTAACAGCAGCGCTGAACCAAAGCATAGTGGGCAGGGTAAACCCAGGGTTATTGCTTGGAGTGAGGCAGGTTTTCTGGGCCTTAAGCCCCCCAGTAATTTGGATCACATCTGTATTGACATGCTTTACAGAGTTAAACACTGATGGATATCTCAACAATGACTGTCCACGGCATTAAGCTACCCCATGACCTGTGAGGCCCAGAGGAGGGGGTTTCAGACTCTGGGCATCACATCCATAGTGTAGCACTGTGCGGTCCAGGAGTGGGTGAGTCCCTGCAATAGGCCTCACACCACTGCATCATGGCTGCATGGCCCAACCCCTGGACCTCCCAGCCATGATCCAGTGCTGAGGGACACAGGGGAGTGGGGCTCCCTTCCCTGGGCGTTGAAGCTGCGGAGTAGAGCTTTGATGCTAAAGAGTGGAGTGAGCCCTGCCATGCTAGGCTCATCTGGTTGCTCCATCCTCCACTGACCCACAACTCGCCATCTAATTCACATGCATTCCCATATATTTACAATGACAAATGTCATGTTACCACTGCTTTGCGTGCTCTGCAGAAGGCCAAGCATCATTGGATGAGCAGGAATTCTAAACACCTTTGTGACCCACTGGCAGCCCCTTGTGAGAACTCCCCAGCGCCTTTATACTCCACTCCAGCACCCTCAAGCACGGCCCACTGCAAACATCCACCCGTAACCAGAGCTCACACATACACCTATGGGCGAGTCGATTCATACTGTACACAATACAATATTGATATGTGGCATTGAAAAAGACACATTAAAACAAAATCCAGGAAAAATGTAATACTCTTAGAGAAGCAAATGAAGCATGTGTGAAGTGTAACTAGGAGCAGCCTCACTGACTTGGCTGGCATGGATTACCCTAATATTTGTTTACAGTCGTTGGTGGGATATCTACCAGTGTTTTACCCTGTGAAGGAGATCAAAGTAAAGCGTAAGATAGATGTCTTTCAAAGTCAGGTTTGAATCACTGCGGGGCTTGGGACCCAGAGTGACCTTCGCCACTGAAAGCCCTGACCCTGGGTGCTGCTCACCTTAGCTCGGTTCAGCACTGCCTTTTAATGAATGCTTTGACCCGCCCTGGACCTTGCAGTCCTAATGTAGCGCTATGAGGCCGGGGAGAGGGCCCTTCTCCCCTGGGCCTCACAGTGATGGATCATGTCTGCAATGAGCCCTAATGTAGGGGGTCCCTCTCTCCTGGGATTGGCATCCATCATCCAGGGCTACAAGACCCCGTGGAAGAGGCCCTTTGCCTGGGCTTCCTAGCAACACATTATGAACGGGCTGCCCAAGGAACAACATCATTTAAAAGGCAATGTCCCAAAGCATAGGAGACCTCAGAAACTCAGGGTCCGGACTTTCAGTGCAGCAGGTCCGTCCAGATCTCAGGCCCGAAATAATTAAAATCTAACTTTGATAGAACGCCCTCCCACTCTGATGTCCTTTACAGGTCATAGCATTGATGCAAACATGGAAGACATATGAGAACCCCTGCAGTGAAGCAGTCCCAGACCATCGGGCGACTTGCCCCAAAACATATAGTACTAGTATCCCTCATTTACCAGAGTTAATAGTTAAGGGCATGAGGCTATGACCCAGAGGACTCTCTGGTAATCGATTATCATCTCTTTTGTACAACCCTGGAAGCTCCTAAGATGCTTTCTACTAACACCCGTGAACCTTTTCCAGGCCCCCATAGCTGCCATGTTTCCCAGGTCCATGCATGATGTGCTGTTCAGAACACAGAAAGGGCAGGCAAGGCACCAACAGGGGTGCGGCCCGCTCTTGACCTTGTTGTTGGCCTTGCTGCTATCCCGAGTCCCCCACCCATTCTTTCCATCCCCCACCGCCCCCCAGGAATGCCACCACGCCTACAGACCTGCGATGTTGGGATACCCATTTACAAAATGCACAATTGCTGTGATTGGCTGGGGGAGGCGACACAGGAAGAGCAGGGGTTAGGCTGTGTACTGAAGCCTTTGAAAAGGAAGCGGGCCCCATGTTCTCGGGCTGAGCGTGGGGCCCTGGGAGCTGCCCACACTGCCCCCAGGGCCGCTGCCCACACTGCCCGTGCCTAGCGCTGGACCTGCCCGTCTGAATGTCTTACAATCAAAAATTAAGGTGTGGCAATTGTCTGCCTGATTTGTAATCATTTAAATACACTTAATTTAGAGATACCATGCACCATCTCAATCACTTATAGTGCACACAATAAAGTGTCCGTGAACAACTGCTGGAGAGCGACTATCATTCCATGTTCCTTCATTTCTCAACCATGTGAGACCATAGCATAGGCAATGTTATGTTATCCTTAAATGGAGTGCACTTAGACAAAGGCTCAGTTTTATTCATTTATCAAAAATGTAGCGCAGCGCCTCAACTTTTCTGCACTGTGCTGCACAAGGGGGAAAACAGCGCAAAGCCATACCTGCCAAGTGTGGGCTGTTGCTGGTGCCATGCCATGCACTGGTACATACACAAGGCTACCTTGTGTGCGTTGTTTCTGATAGCATTTGCAAAGGAAGCATACACCGTCAGTACTCAAAAGATCCCAAGTAGCAGACGTCCACTGTGCACTGTCATATAAATGCAATATGTTTCTTTTTTTAATTAAAAAAGTGAACACATTTCTCCTTATTGGCACCTGCTCCAGGGAGGCATATTAAAAAAAACAAAAAAAACTCTATCTGGCTATCTTGGTAGATTGGACTTTGCATTAAAACCTATAGGTATTGACGCTGATCTATCCGTGTAATGTCGCTTTGATGCAAAGCAGTTTTTGCTCTGAGAAAAGGGCACCTTTACAACACAAAACACCTTTTGCTCTAGACGTAAATAACAAACACAAATTGTGTGGCTTTGTGTTACTCTTTGCTGGCCCAAAATCTTAGTAAATTTAGGCCAAAGCATGTAAATTCCCTGCATGTGTTGAGTAAGTTCTTAAACAAAGGGGCATATTTTCAAGCCCCTATCGCCACAGGAACGTCACTTTTAAAGCCGTTGCTGCAGCGATACCGGTTTCGCCTTATGTACAAGGAGTGTTAAAGTTGCTTAATGCTGACTTATAAATAAGGCCCCCTTTCACGCTATACCTAGCATGAAAGGGGTGGGCAATGGGTGTTGTGGTAGGCATTCCGCTGCAACACCCATTGATTTGACGCTGCCCCATATTTACAAGGGTGGCCTAAGACCAAATAAACCCCGTCTTAACACTGTGCAATGAGGAGAAATGCTGTATTTCTCCTCTGTTTTGCTGTTTCCATGTGTGCTGCGTTGTGCAGCACACATGGAAACAGCAAAACACCATGCATGATTGTTTATGTGCAGGAAGGTGACCCTTTCTGCTCATAAACAATCATTTTAAAAATGACGATTTGCAACTTCTATTTCTGCTGCACCAAGCAGCACACATACGGTGCAGCCCTGCGTTCCCAAAGTGGCGGAGCGCTCCACCACTTCCCTTGTAAATATACCCCAAAGTGTGTTCATTTTAATCGTATGTCACTAATAACTCAAATAGGCAAAACGAGGAGCAACAGGGGCTGAGTAAAGTGCAGCCCTTGGAGAAAACACTACTGAAAACAATGACAAATAATGCAA
Source organism: Triturus cristatus (assembly GCF_964204655.1). NCBI lineage: Eukaryota > Metazoa > Chordata > Amphibia > Caudata > Salamandridae > Triturus > Triturus cristatus. Next base: position 1,756,789,825 of record NC_140590.1, on the reverse strand, counting down.
ACGAGCGTATAGTTTAAATTGTTTCAAAGTGGAACATACTATTGTGACATACAGGGTGATTGAGCATCATTGACACGTGCTTTGAGATAATCAACAGCTGCAGTAATCAAGTTCAATACACACCTTGGAAACACGGGTGGTATCACAGTAGGGATGAGGCTTCACGAGCCAGATGAGATTAATGGAACCAGATGAGATGGATGGAACCAGAAGAGATGGATGGAACCAGATGAGATGGATGGAGATGGATGGAACCAGGTGAGATGGATGGAACCAGGTGAGATGGATGGAACCAGATGAGATGGATGGAAGCAGATGAGATGGATGGAACCAGAAGAGATGGATGGAACCAGGTGAGATGGATGGAACCAGATGAGATGGATGGAACCAAATGGGTGGAACCAGGTGAGATGGATGAAACCAGATGAGATGGATGGAGCCAGGTGAGATGGATGGAACCAGATGAGATGGATGGGGACTTGCTCATGGCAGGCATGGTCAAAGTGATCTCCAGAAATGATCTTTTAGGCAATTGCCAATATAGGTTCTACCACTTCCCTTACACTAAGTTATCAAGAAATGTAAAGTCCTGATTGGTTACTCGCGTAGCCATGCAGCACTGTCAGGTTTGGCTACCCTTTTGAGCCTCATGGTTCCTGTATTTATTTAAATCTTGGATGTGGATATGAACATCATTTGGATTGTAGCCGGGGTAACAACTGCCACCCGGGGTATCTCCCACAAGGACCATGAAAGCGCACAACATGTAAAACGAAGATCTTCCTTGACATATTTCTGCACCACAGAAGAAGCACTCTGACCGGAAGTGAGACGAAGGTGAAGACGAGGGGGGTGCCAGGACCAAAAGGAACAACAGTAATGTCTGTGATTTGGAAAGGGACAGATAGCCGAGCACAGAAAGCAGTCGCTGCAGAGGAAATATAAGTGGGGTGAAGAAAGAAAAAGCAGTGCATCATCAATGTGCACAAAAATCACCATGCCATGGGTAGACCAATAAGACCTAAGGGCTGCATGGCCACAGTGCTTAATTTGTACCGGTGGTAGACGGAGGTAGGCACTAACACTCATTTTTGGACACTGGGACTTATTTTTCATCATCGAACATTGGCCTAGACCAAGAGAGAGCAAGAGAGGCAAAAATAGGTACTGGCAAATTGCGCATGCAATTTCAAGGGTGCAAGGGTGCCAAAAGGATATCCTGATGCACCCCTGAAATTGCAATTTCAACACATGTTGCACACACAAATGCCCCAAGGACATTTATGTGTGCAACATAGAACTTTGAAAAATGCACTTTTGTGCATTTTTCAAAGTTCTCGCAAATTACCATCAACTTTGAATTGATGGTAATTTGTGTTTCTTAATTGCAAAATCAATTTTTTTTGGGGTTGTTGCATTGCATTTCGGGAATCGCAATTTGCAATTCCCTAAATGCAATCGCAATTTAAGTAATCGCAATTTTAGCGATTACTTAATTAGTGATTTTTGCATTTGGGATGATGCATCCCTAATGCAAAAATTGCGGTCGCAAAGGGGCGGATTCTGCGAATCTTCCCCTTTGCAACCATAATTTACAATGAGGCATGTGGCCCTTGGATACACTCATGAGACAGTTCTCACATGAGAAAAAGGTTTACAAAATGTGTGTCATACAAACTACATGAATTTCATAAAATTTTGTGGCATTAAAAAATGTGTGCTTGGGTCTAATGATGCGTACATGGTCATGAAATATAATTCTGTTTTATTAATGGACATATTTTCCACTTTTGTACCAGTCATAGCATTGAACATGTTGTAGCCCCCACTCCAGCTTCTCCCATAGTGCTGGCGCTCACCTTGTCTTGCACCAATGCAGGCTCCATTGCACCTTACTGCGTAGATGTGCGCGTGTTGTCAAGCAAAGGTTTGGTAATGGAAGAGCGCCCTATCCGCAACAATTCTAAGCTTTCAAAACGTTTAACTCTTTGCCACTATATAAGTGTGTTGTACGGTGCAGCACACATGCAAAGGCGGAACAGTTTGGGGAAAATAAATCTCTTCTCCAAGTTTACGCCTTCATCGGGGAGGCGTAATGTTTTGATGCAAATCCCTTTCTACCAAAGTTAAAAGAAAGAGATGACATTAAAAATCTTGGGGACGTCAATGCACCTACGGTGCGCCTCCTTGACACAAAGTAGTCCCTAGTGCTACTTTTTGTTGCTCTGCGGCCACTTCGCAAAACAATTTATGATTTGCCGTAGAATGTAAATACTAAAGCAAAACTTGACACCAGGTTTGCATCCGCTTTGTGGTGCTGTGCTTTGTAGAGGGAGCATCAACCTTCTGTGCTACTTTATCATGAGGCACAACTGTGACTCGACAAATCGAAGATTTGCATCAACCACCAGGGTTATCCTGCTGTTATTATCGCCTCAAACTGCTGAGCACACAATAATCTATGCAGCTGTCCTTTTGTCACCTCTGCTTGCCGCACACGTGGCATCGCACCGAGCTTGGCGCCCTGTGCAGCGGCACAGGTCACATCTCCCAAGAGCAGCATTGTCAATAAACACATAAATGAGGACGGTGATGTTTGGGGCTCAAAGTCTGCTGTTTCTGAAACTGACTTTACTGATAGCAGAGTGCAGTCTTATCTTTGCACAGAGATACGAGTCTCAATGTCACAAATGATTAACAGACTTCAATGGTTCACCAGGAAATGATTTCCTGGCAAACCGGACTTGAACTTCACCTCACTATTAATACCCCATGAGGAGAGCGGCCTAGCGCCCCCACAGGCACAGTCGTGCTGACATATACAGATACGAGATCGGTTCCGTGCGGTCCTGGACAGAGTCAGATGGGAGGCAGATGCTGGTGGTGTCACAATCCATATCCTTCTGGTTCTGTTTAGGTTTTGACCCTTCCCCATGCAATGCACATATGCCATGGACACTTGAATTGTGCAACTTTTTTACTTCGTCGATTTCCGCAGATTTGCCATAATCCATAATCTGATGCATAATCTGCAGATTTTAACAAAAATAAATTAGCCTCTAGGTCACTTGGATCAAAGGTTACTGAAAAGCTGTAACATATGCAGTGGAAGGTAATTCAGAAATATTGACTGGTCATCTTTCTGCTGCTTCATGCTGCACTTGGGAGTCAATCTGGTACTAATGAGGTGACATCTTTGCCCAGATAGTGTAAACGTGCAAAAATGATAAAATAATGTGGAAATACTATCATAAAGCATGCTGCATTTTTCCACATTAGTCTTTTTCTGCTGCATAATTTGGTCTTCCCCTGCTGGATAATTCCAGTGGTCCCGCCTGTAAGGCGCATAGGAGACATCGGTGTGTCAGGGGATGTTTGGACCAGCTGATAATTGTACAATTGTCACAATGCTTCCTTTTCTTCAGAAGAACGCACTGTGGAGTACCCCTGAAGTGCTCTTTTGCACAGCGCAGAGCAGACTGAGCTATGCAGAGTCTGTATCTTGACTGCCGGGATGTGATGACGCTGTGCATGGCTGCGCTGACCTGCCTTGCAGTTTCTTTACACACACACAGAGAACTTTCCTCCAAAATTTGAGGGATTTCTGTTTCTTCCAAACTCTAAGCGAGGCCAGCGGTGGCTCCTCTGCTCTGGCGGAGGGCCGTCACTCCCTCCTCCCCCCGCCAGCCTCAAATTTTGAAAAAATAAAACAAAATAATACTTGTTTATTATGGTTTTATTTTTCCTTTCCTATCGCGTCTTGTGGGCACGGCCATCGTGGGGGCAGTCGCAGGAGGAGTGGTGGCACTGCACCCAGTACGCATTGTGGTTTGGCCGGCTGTCTCAGGGCGGCCAAACAGTCATGCGCACTGACATCTCCCTAACCCGAGCTGCATTGCTGGGTGGAGAAAATAGCAGGTGTAGGCTCCCAGTCCCCTTTGGAGCAGGAAAGAAGTCCGCTCAGGCCAATCCCAGCACTTCACTCATGCTTAACCATCAGGAGAGATTGGCCACAGGGGAGCCTGGGAGCCACAGCACAAAGGAGACCAGTGGCGATCGGAGAGGAAAAGGTAAGTTCTTTTTTTTCTTTATTTTTGTCATCCGTCCATGCCCCCACCTCACACCTCACCCCTCTGCCGTGAGAGCAGCCGCTACTGTGCACAAGCCTCGGACAGCTGAGCCATTCCACATGGTGAACTGATCTCTCAGACTAAGCAGCACAGTTGGGTATTAGCGATACTACAGGTTTAAGGTAACGCTTGTCTGTCAATATCAGCAGATCTCACACGCTCATGCCTTTTACCGCAGAGCCATGTTGTGTTGTATTAATGAGATCACAAAAGAGCATTCCCACATTTGTTTGGCCTTGTATCACTCTTGGGCGAGCCAGAATGATTTTATTCAGAATTCTGGACTTTTTCACTGAGCAACATGAAGATAGACAGAAAACTCTTTGGCTGTTTAGTGAAACACAAGGTTTGCGACATGTATCGCCTGTAGGAGAGTAGGATCTGCACTTATGTTGCCCCCACTTTTTTTCTGATGTTAACACTGGTTTCTGGCTATAGTCTGGCCGGGTCCCTGCTAATCAGGGCCCCAGTCTCTCTGTTCTCTTTAAACGACTTGGAGTGAATATTAGATGCACTAGTGATTGGATACTGTGGTACCTTATGAGCCCCTAGTATATGGTACCTTAGGTACCAAGGGCATAGGTACTTCACAGGCCTACCAGGGGCTGAAGCATGTATTATGCCACCCCTGGGAAGCAGACTAAATCTGACACCACAGGCCTGCTACTGCAGCCTGGGTGAGGTAGTGTTAGCACTCCTCACGGAGGTATAGGTTCCTATATCTCACCTTACACACACACATAAACCTACCAGTCACCCCTATGGCAGGCCCTATCAATCCTGAGGGCAGGGTGCTTGGTTTACAATGTGAGGGGGTGCCTCTGCCTGAGCAGGGCCCCTCTGCAGCTGGCAGGGTCTATTCCCTGTGGCTGTTTGTGGATGTGGTTAAACCATATACTCTTAAGTGCATTATAACCTCCCGGTTAATGCTAACTTTGGAGTGACTGCATCAAAACATGTCGTGTTTGGTGTCAAACATCTTGGAATCATACCCCCACACCAGTAACTGGTGTGGGAGTATGATCCCACCATTCTAGAGGGGATGACATGTACCTACTGTGGTAACACAGTAGAAATCTGAAAGAGCCCTGGCATCACAAAATGGATGCCACCAGCACAGAGACTGGGCTGCCGTCCTGCTGTTGACTGAAACTCGCAGTGGAGGAGGCCCAACAATAGGTATCCTGTCACAGGGAGGTATCACCACCTTCCAGACAGGATTTAGTGTATTGGAGCTGGGTGGGTGCACTCCTAGAGTGCTTTGAAGTCCTGCACTGGGGGAGCAGTAGGCTCCTCTATGCATATGCCAGCTCAAACCGGTTCAGGGGCTACATGGCCCTGCTCTGACGTGAAACTGGACAAAGGGAAGTAGATGTAACCACCCACCCCCCTGACCCTCCCAGAGGAGTGGTCATAGAGCTAGTCCCTCCCTTCCTTTTGGTATAAGTTAGGGAAACCTTGCCAATGCAAGTTAGATAACCCTGGACGATGCATTAGAAGAAGAATCCTGGTCCTTCGATGTTCCACTACCTTTGGAAGACAGAAGAATCTTCCTTGGAGTCAAGGAGTGACTCCCCTACTTGGCAGGCACCAAAAATCTGAATCAACGGTCGCAAACTTTTCCGCTCCCAAAGGAGTCCGAAGTCCCTGCAGCCCCAGAAGTGGATTTCCTTACCTCTCATCGGCCATTGTGAGTCCCCAGCGAAGCTATGGTGTCTGGACCCCACGAGTGATGAGGAACTGCAATACCTGGGAACCGTGCACTATTGTCGAGTGTAACCCCTGCACGATGTTCTACAAACTTGTGCTTTAGACCACGTGTGGCCCAAGCCTCCAGCAGGTTGTGCAGTGAAAATCAGAGGCCTACCCCACCCCAAGTGACCGTGGGCTCCTGTGAAGCATTTCCTCAAGAGGCGTCTTTGCGATCCCTTGCCGGCTGGCTTGTGGGTCCTCTGAAGACTTTTTCATCAAACCAAAGGGCTCGCCTTGTTGCTCCAGGCCTGCCCTCACTTACCTTTGCTGGGTGAGTCCCTCAGACCTTGCTGGTCTGCACCATCGACTTTATTCACTTTCCATGAGACTTGCTGTTGCCAAGGCTTGTTGGCTCTAATCTGGTTGCCGACATGGCAGTCAGCTGCGGACGTTGTGGGACACTCCGAATCCAGCTGCTGGTCATCGTCGATCTCTCCTGGACCTCGTGAGCAAAGAGTCAAAACACCCTTGATAACCTGAAATCACCCAATATCCGTGGGCATCCATCTTCTTGGCCCCGGGTCACTGGCAAGTGACTGTGAAAACTGTCCCTTCAATTTTCAGGTCATCTGCATCTTGAATCCAGCCTTGGATTCCACCGGACACTTCTTCAGTCTTCGCAAGCAGCAAATCTTCTTCGGCTTCCAGAGAAAACAGCGACGCGACCCGACACCAAAAGACACCTATGCACCCGGCTTCCCTGGGTGAGGTAACTCGTGCACTCCGGTGCCCAAGTGTGTGATGGCCCTCAAATTACTTACCTTGTAATTGGCTTGCTTGTAGACTTCCTCGAAGTACCCTAAAACTTTAAAAATCTAACCGCGACTTGCTCCATTGTAATCAATAGGAAACCCGCGGAGGTGTTCTCACACTGCATGCGTCTCCCGTGGGTTTGTTACTTACCTGCTTTTACTGCATTAGTGAAGCCCCAGCGATTCTACAGGTCCTATGCTTTGTCATTCTGCAAGTCGACTTTCCTAAACCTCTTTTTTAGTATTTGGTCTGGTACGCCCCTAGGGCCCCAGCCATATTTGTGCTTAACTTATTGTGAAACGTTGATATTTGAATGTGTTCCTGGCTTCTAATCTCATAAAGAGATTAGTAGAATGTGTCTAGAAATAAATACATATATGTTTGATATATATACCTGTGTGGTGTCCTTTCATTAGGTAATTCAAGAGATTAGAAGGTAAAACAAGCTGCTTCACATTCCTCAGAGACTTAGCCTGAAGGCTGCTCCCCACAGCTACCACTAGGATAGCTTTCTTTAAAAGGTTGTCTTAAACCTGTCTACCATAAGAGTCGAATTGGACTGGTGCAAGGTGGCCACTATTACTAGTGACCAGCATATGCCAGGCCAACTTCTCACATCGCCTAACTCTGGTTCCTCCTGGTTAATTGAGACCTTTGAGGAGGACTCCTATGTGGCTTTGTTGTGTCTGGGTTTGTGTAGCCTTTATGTATGTGTTGTGTTGAGTGAGTGGTCCAGAGGACTTTGCCCTCTTATTCCAAAAGGGTGAACAGTTGTCAACGTGTTTGATCAAAATATCGAAGGAAAAATATTGTCCAACAGAAATAATGAGGACAAAAATATTGTGCAGGCAAATTTCAAAGAGTAAGCAAAGTTTTACCATACATAACTCCACGTATGTATCATGACAATATATGTTTTCAAGAGACGCAGATGTAGAGGTAAGAATTGTAAATCTCTACTCACGCCTTTGCACTTACCTTCTCGATATTTTGGTCCTCAATATTTTTTTCAACAATGTTTTTGTCCAACAATAATTTACTCCTCAATATTCTGTCATTCAATCAAGAGTGTGAGTGCAGGTGAACTGATTAACAGTTTTTTCCATTGTACCACTAAGTGTTGGTGTGCTTGTTATCTTGGTGTGGAGCATCACTTTCCCACCCGGGTGGCTTTAGTCCTGACATATGCATGTGGGAGTGGAAAACCTAGTCCAGTGCATCCCGTTGCCTCTGTGAATAGCTGCTCAGTGAGGAGTGGGCTTGTGGAATATCACTTTGCCACATAATGACTTTAGCACATGTTTAATAAGCACATCCTAGCATCTCTTAAAGATGTTCACCAATCACAGACCAGCATCTCAGAGACATAAAATAAACAACATATTGTGCTTCTGAGTTAAGTAGCGATAACATACCAGCATGTTTCAAGAAAGAACAACAAGTCCAGATGGACACCTCTCAACATATTCCAATAATCACTGAAAATTATTTCTCAAAGATATATAAGGGATTCTAGGAAAGAGAAAGGAGGAGAAAAAATAAACTGAGGATGTGGCCTTTTGGACGGAGCAGTCTTACCCCATAAGACAGACGCTCATTAGGTAAACAAGATAAGGGCTTTGGGCCCTTCAGCAGTAAGTTCTCTATCAGTCAGGTCACTGATGTCTTACATGCTCTACGACCTGAAAGCAAAGTCCCCCCTCTAGTCACTCGCATCTTAAGGGCTAATTCCTGAGACTCAATCACAAAGGAGCTAGAGAGGGAAAACGTGCCAGAACGCCCTCCAATCAACAATAGTTTCAACACAAAAAGTCCTGGCACACTGTAGCATAACTTTATTATTGTTCTGGACTAGGTAGAGGAAGTGTGCTTTATCACAAACCTCCAACACTCATTTATATCATATTATATGGAGACAACCCATCCAGAATGCTACAAAATTAAAAGTTGAGTGGGTAAGAAAAGTCAGAATGAAAGAGAATGTGAAGTCAGTCCACAAAAAGATACACTCTACAGAAACCCTCGATGCTAAAGAGGTGAAAAAATGTGTAGAGAGAGAGAGAGAGTACCTCACGTGCGCACCACCAGAGGAGCTACTGGTTGGTTCTCACCAGCTTGCCCACGTTTATTTCATCATCGGCAACTCTCTCTCAAGAAAAAAGTGTGCAGTGTCCAGTGAAAAAACACATAACACAAGACGGTGTAGTGTAAAAAACAAAGAAACACATAAACTGTGCAGACAAAGACAGTAAAAAATGGTGAGGGTATATAGACTCTCAAATAATTGTTTTATTCTGGTTAGGAGTCTATCCCACTACTTAAAAACACAGCATGTTGCATACCTTAGTAATGACGGCCAACATGTTTCATTGCCAATAAAATTTGTGGCAAATTCATCAGGGCAAGAAGGGGTCAAGGATCACCTTCTCTGGACACACACCTTTAAAAAGGACTAGTTGGGGCTATGGGCCCACATACCAGCCACCAACCAGTCGCAGGGGCGTTCTAAACTCTTTACTATCGCCTTCCTGCTCTGCAAAGCACGACCGTAGTTGGTGCCTGCACCCTGTAACTGTACACCCAGGCGGTACCTCAACACTGTCTAATTCCTGAGACAACAGAGCTAACTCTCAGGTTACACAGACTTTACAAATTAGGATAATTTGGATAAAGGACTGGTGCATCTGAATCCTCTCTCTATATGATTTCTAATGTCCTTGTACTGGGTCCCATCAGTTTATTCTTATCCTGGGCACAAGAACCAGATGCTACAGAGGATCTGAAAGGCAATGGTGATTTACCTACAGTACTATTGATAAAGCATCATATAACACTGAGGGTAGCTCATTTAAAAAAAGTGGGTACAAAACACAAAAGCAAAATACTATCATGAGCGAAATCTATCAGCTAATAATCCATCCAAAGATTATTTTCTATAGATAGCGCTTTCTCTCATCCCACTGCTGCCACTCTACCCTCCAAGCAGCTAATCAGTGCAATTGAACTCTACAGCTTCTAGGAATGTAATCCTTGTCTGGTCAACATTTACTCTACACTCAGATGACATTCTTGCCGAGATACCGGCTATTTCCTCAGGGTCTTTTTTCAATCCTTGCCTGTCAAATATAGTCAAATGTGTTGCCTCCTCCTTCATTCTGTACACTCTCTTAATACAGGTTCCTTGCTGGCTCTCTTTGGAAGTAGGCTTTGGTCATACCTCTGTTAGAAAATCTACTCTAGACCCAGCTTGGTTTTTTCAAACAAAGAGCTGGTTTTATGCCTTTTTGAGTAACTTCCAATCTGGATTTTGCTCTCAACCATAGCACGGAGACTGCATTAGTGGCTTCTTCCAAAGGCATTGGGATGTTTTTATATGTGCGAGGCTCAGCTGCCCTCATCCTTCGGGATCTGTCTGTAGCCTTTGATACGGTCTACCATGACATCTTGCTTGGAAGGTTGGATGCCATTACTATCGCTGGCACCGTCTATAACCGGGCAATTCCAAGCTGTGACTCAGGCTCATCATGATCTGGTTCATCTTTAGTGGCTCCACTTACTACCCTACTTTCATTATATGGCCTTAGATTCCATGCTTATGTGGATGACACCCAGATTATTCTGCAGCTAGATGGAGATTCTAATTTCCTACAAGGCCAGTTCAAACCCTGCTTATGCCCGGTAGCCAGCCAGATGAATCCCAACTCTCTCAGTTTTAACTGAGATAAAACAGATATTATCATCTTTGGAAAGCTCTCCATCTGGTCCTCCAGCTGGTGGCCTGGCTCTCTTGGAGCAGCTCCTGCTCGTTCTACGAGGAATATTAGCATAAACCTCGATGACAGGCTAACCTTTGAAGCACACATGAAGAAGGCCAATTCCAACAGCTATTGTATGCTTAAAACCATTAGAAAAGTAACCTTGTTGCGTTCCAGACCTTCTAGAAATACTTTAGTTCAGGTCCTTATCATCCTCAGGCTGGATTATTGCAATTGCTTTTTTATAGGTTTGCTTCGTCACCTTCTTCAGTAATTACAACGTATCTAGAACGCAGGTGCCTACCTCATCCTTGGAGGGAGCAAGTGACCTTTCCATCTTTTGCTGGTTACCTATGTGCAAATGCTGTTTTTTAAGGCCTTGTATTCTTATCAAATATCTTTCCATAGTTTGTCCACCAATAGCTACATGTCCTTGTTCGTCTCAAATTCAAAAAGTCCACCTTTGGGGGTCGCTCCTTTCCTGTTGTTAAATCTCAAGCTTGGAACACTCTTCCTTCTTTCATTAGCTCACAGAAATATCGTCTCAAATTTTTTAGAACTATTAAAAAGTACTTATTTTCACTTCAGATTGTTTTGTTGTGATCATATTTCCCAGTACCAGGATACCTCTTTCTGGGGTAATCATTTGCTATGGAAAACTCAAATCAAGAAAAATCAGGGAGGACAGACGTGATCTCTTGATTACTCAACAGCGCAACTAAACTGCCTGAAGGCTATGATGGGGCTTTGACTGAGAATACATAAGAATTTCCAAGCCTTGAGGAAGCCCCAAGCTGTAAAAGCTAAGGGAATGAATTGAAACTCTTGACTGTTTGCAAATGATGTGGAGTACCAACTAAGGAACGCTAAATGGAAAAGATAGGTACCAGTTTGTAATAAAATAGTTTTACATATCTGCACTGAAACCTCATTTGTCTGCATAATCTGGATCTAAAAGTTATGTTATGTGTACTCGTAAAGCATGCTATCACCCACAAGGGTATTCTGGCGCTAGGCAGGTGAGTGCCTAGCCCTGCCTACGGTAGGTTAGTTAATCGAAAAGCCATGTCTTCAGCTTCTGATGGAACTCAAGAAGAGAGGAGTAGGCTCTGATGTTGAGTGAGAGCTGTGCCACGCTTTTGAAGCAATGGAAGAGAATGCCCAGCCTCCCGATCTTGTTCTGTGTATGCGTGGGGTGTGTGTGAGTAGGAGTCCTGCAGAGCTGAGGTGTCTGGGTAGTTGGTGGAAGGAGAAGCAACTGTTCCGGCAGGTGGGGTTAAGTTGTGTAGTGCCTTGAATGTGTGTGTGAGGAGTTTGAAATTAGCATGTTTGTGTTCTTAGAGCTTGTGGAGCTCCTTGAGGTGTGGTGTGGTGTGATGTGAGTTTTGTGTAGGAAGTTGAGGATGAGTCTTGCTGCAATGTTCTGGGTGGTTTGTAGCCTTCTAGTGAGTTGCTTGGTGATCCCGGCATAGAGGAGCTTCCCGTAGGCCATCTTTCTGATGACTAGGACGTGAGTGACGGTTTGTCTAGTGTTGCTATGGAGCCATTTCAAGATCTTCCTCAGCATCTTCAGGGTGAGGAAGCTGGATTCAGTGATGGCATTGACTTGTGCGGCTATGTTCAGTTTGCTGCTGAGTGAGTGAAAATGAAATACCTGTATTTGAGATAACATGGAAGCTTGATCCACAGATCTTACAGACACCTGACAGTTAAGCTATCCCGTAAGTTTCAAAGGTTCTACAAGCTAGATTTCTGTCAACAAAGTTATCGCTCAGGAGGTAAGAGAGGTCTCACAAGCAGCAGCACAGACATCTAACAGCAAGGAATGTATTTTGTCCAATATCCAAACCAGAAGATTCACATTGAAAGAGGTGCATTAAGTAGGATCTAACATCACCTTACGTGTACTACATAACCTATTAGGATCGCTGATACCATTGTACAACCCATCCTCAGCTCAGACACCAACTGAACCTGGTGGAATACGGTATTCCAGCTAAGGATAAATATATTTTTAATTGTGCCCGCTTAACAAGGATAAAAAAGACGACTTTGCCCTTTGTAAAGAAAGATTACATTTGTCCCACTTTACCCGAGGACAATTCACCTTTTTGTTGTGTATTTCCAGCAGCTTGGAGCCCTGCGGGTCATCTAGTTGTAGATAATTGTTTTCTCTGTATCACATATGGCTGCTTACCCTGAATGACAATTGCAAAACCTAATGGGCCAGAACCTTCACAGATCTAGCTGCTGCAAGTCTTACCCTGGGACGTCCAGTGTTTGGACAGGACATGAACTCAGCGAGTAGGAGCGTGGTAGGCCTGCCTGAGCAGCAGAGATGTGCCTGCAGCAGCACATGGCCTCTTTTTGACAATACCTACTATTATACACAAATTGGCATTTTTACAATCTTTGCCTTTAAATAAAACAAAAATATACACTGTGGCAAGCCATCAAGCTTTGTAACTTCGCAAAACACCGAAACACCATTTTTATACACAAGACCCTCCACAGAGCAGGGATTCCACAGGACAATGACATCAAAGAATATACATGTAGACATAGAACAACAGAAGAAAGACAGACACACAACAGGTATCTCTGACCTGTGTCTGAGAATCTATATTAATTGAAGGATTTCCTGTCAACAACATGGAAAGCCCTCTCCTCTCCATCAAGGTGGCATGCTTCATCATCGGGCCCCTCCTGGCACTGGTCTCTTGGATCACGGTGAAAGCTACTACCTGTAACAGGGAGTTCAAGTGGTATTTTATTTAATAGACTACCAGGATTGGGTAGGATGCCCTAATTAATGAGAAGAGTCAATGGTGGTGTGGGACAAGGGAGAAAGGATCATGTGAAAACTACCCCTTGATAGATATAAGCAAACTTTATTTGGGTCCCCATCGAGTAGAATTAAAATTAATGGGGGTTATTTTGATTCAATCTGAGAAGTCAACATATTTCACTTTTTAATTACCATCTAATGAGGTTTTCTTGTTTTCTTCAGGACCAGTGTCCCTCTCTACTAAATGTAAAATATTAACGTTAACAACTAGTCACATGTGCTTCTCTCAGTAGATAGCATAGTTTCTATAAAACAAAACATACTTAGGTTAATGCAAAGTGTACTTCTGTAGATTTTAGGTAATTCAAGAGCATAGTGCAGAGTATATTTGCACTTTAAAAAAACAAAATAAAGTCTTACCCTTCCAATAGTGTTATATTGCCTCATCTCACTATGAGTCGTGCATCCAAATAAAAGTATAAACAGAATGTAACCAACAATTATGAAAGTTGTTATGATATTAGCATGTAGTCACAGTCATGCCTTGTCCTAAAAATGATTGTGGCTGTGTGTTCCACTTGGTTTCAAGCCTATCAGGCAAACATTCATTGTGGCTAGGGTAGAGGTGTTTGCTTACCTGAGATGCCTTTGGGTCCGTGCTGTGCTTGCATCTCTTTCTACCAAGAAGACAGCGGTGCTGACACATAGCACATCTTTTGGCCTCTCTGACATTGTTAGTTTGCATGATGCCTCCCATCGTGTGTGGGTACACCCCACAATGCTTCTCAGGGCATGCCAGGAAATGTAGTCCCATGTAGTGCTCATAAAATGTGTAGCCTCTACGACAACTTCAACGACCAGACACCTGACGCCAAAACCACTCCCTCCTCCAGCAACGCCAGACAGCCCACCATCTCCTCCTGGACCCCAGTCACCACAGAATACACCGCATTGACCATGAAAGGCATCCACTCAGGAGCCCCCACAGACCCCTGCACCTCTTCCACAGAGCTGCCACTGCCATTGCCCTGGAACTATGGAGCACCATCAGCGCCACCCTCGAAACTGGCAACTTCCTGATGACTGGAAACGCACAGAAGTCAGACCCCCTACTCAAGAAGCCCTCAGCAGATCCCACGGACTTTAAGAACTACTGGCCCATCTCCCTTCTCCCCTTCGCTGCCAAAGTCACCCAGAAGACCGTCAACGTCCAACTCACGAGATTCATCGAAAAAAACTCCATCCTTGACCCCTCCCAATCCGGATTCCGCAGCAACCACAGCACTGAGACCACTCTACTCGATGCCACAGATGACATCCACACCCTCCTCGACCAAGACACACCACAGCCCTGATCCTTCTCGACCTCTCTGCAGCCTTCGACACCATCTCCCACCACACACTCACCGCCAGACTCCACGATGCCTTCTCGACCTCTCTGCAGCCTTCGACACCATCTCCCACCACACACTCACCGCCAGACTCCACGACGCCGTCATACAGGGAAGCGCCCATGACTGGATCCACTCCTTCCTCACCTGCAGAACCCAAAGAATCAGACTACCACCCTCCCTCTCCGAACCCATGGAAATCAACTAGGAAGTACTACAAGGATCATCGCTCAGCCCCACTCTCTTCAACATCTACATGGCCCCCCATCGCTGCCATCGTCGGACAATACGGACTCAGCATAGTATCCTATGCCGACAACACCCAGCTTATCCTCTCCCTCACAAAGGACCCCCTCATCACCAGACTCAACTTCCAGGAAGGAATGAAGGACGTCACATCCTGGATGAGCAGCAGCTGCCTGAAGCTCAGTTCGGAGAAGACAGAGGTCCTCTTCCTCGGACCCTCGCCCTCTGCATGGGACAACACCTGGTGCCTCACAGCCCTCGGGAGGCCCCTACCCCCACGGACCACGCCCAAAACCTCAGCATCATACTCGACTCCTCCCTCTCCATGACCTGACAGGTCAACGCCATCGCCTCCACCTGCTTCACACCCTCCGCATCCTCTGAAAGACCTTCAAATGGATCCCCCTGCATCAAGGAAGACCGTCACCCACGTACTCATAACCAGCAGACTGGACTACGGAAACACCCACTACGCCGGTATCAACAAGTCTCTGCTCCAGAAACTTCAGACCATACAGAACACCGCAGCCAGACTCGTCCTCGGCATCCCTCGACACCAACACATCTCCCAACACCTGCGTAACCTCCACTGGCTCCCTGTGGAGAAGAGAGTATCCTTCAAGATACTCACCCACGCCTGCAAATGCCTCCACAACACCTGCCCCCAATATCTCAACGATAGAATCTCCTTCCATGTACCCAAGAAGAACCTCCGATCTGCCGATCTCACCCTCGCTGAAGCCCCGCACATTCACAGAACAAGAACGGGTGGAAGAACCTTCTCCTACATAGCGTCCATGACCTGGAAAAAGCTCCTGGTCGACATCAGACGTGCCCCCTCCCGTCACATCTTCAGGAAGACCCTCATGACCTGGCTCTTCAACTGACCAGAGCTGCCCCACTCACCCCACCCCCCCAGCGCCTTGAGACCCTCACGGGTGAGTAGCGTGCTTAAAACTCCCTTATTGGTTGATTGATTGATTCCTGCTTGTCAATTTCCTATGGCAAATATTAGATCCATCTATAGTGGCAAATCACAACAAAGTGGATAATATGTTGTGGACAACTTTTAATTTTTTTTATATGTGGGAAACTTTTAGTGTATTTAGTGCCAAACCTTTTAACAATATAAAGGGTATCCTCATGAGAAGTAAATAATTAATCACTAAAACTTTTATCAATTTCACATCAAATGCCAAAAGAGGCAGGGTTTGTTTTTGTGATTTGTGTATATTCTCATAAATGTGTGTTTCAAACGAATACCATTTGTATGGCCCTTGTTTGTCCGGTCAGCTTTGTAGGTGTTGGTGGATATACAAAAATGATGGTGCCCTACATTTAATCTTTGTAGTATCTATAAGGATAAAAACTGGATTATACCCATTTCTTTATATGTCAGGAAAGAGTGGATGTTGGCCTCCCATGGGGGTAGTAATAGTAGTCCATGGCCCATCTGAGAAAAAGTATGTTGCATATCAACTGTATTCATTGTAGTTAAGAAATATCTTTGTGGTCCGATGTTGGTCTTTTTACCTGGTAGTAGCAGCTTACAAATTCTGGGATACCAAGATCTATGGAATATCATCATTAGAACCATGCTTATGTATCCAGCATTGTTCCCCTATGATAATTTGTGGATTTTTCATTTGGTGACCACTTCATGGATGTTTTTTTGATTATTGATCAGTTCACAGCATCTTCTGTGTGTTCCATTGAGTTATAATGGTTCGTCATTTTAGTAGTGTTCAGCTTGCATCTTTTTGTGCTTTAATATTCAGGGATGTTACTTCTTGTTTTCATAGCCGTCCCACCGATGTATCTGAGACCATAGGGGGAAGCGATAATATAAACATCTCCTTCACTATTATAGTTAGTGAAGGAATGTAAATTGAAAGGTGTTTATAGTTCTAAATCTTTACGTGTGATAGCTTTGGGCACAGCAGCAGATGGTACGAGTCCCACAGGGGTAATGGACTACTATTTTAGGCAGGCCCCATAGGGTAGTAGTAGCTAAAGGTTCTGTTGTTTTTGATCTGTAAGCGTAGGAAGCTGGCTCTGTATATACTATACCAAAGTGAGGTATAGTGTGCACAGAGTCCAGTGGAACACCAAAGGTAGGCAGAGGCAAAGTTAGATGGAACCTTACTCTCTATTTGTGGTAGTGTGGTCGAGCAGTAAGGCAGTATCAGAAGAGAGTGTTAAGCATTTGTTGTACCCACTCAATCAGCAAGTGATTTCACACACTCAAAGACTGAACTTCAGACCAATTGGTTTTGTATAAAAATATACTTTTAGTTATTTTATTTTTTAGAACCAAGCAAGCCTGGCACAGGTAAGTTGATAAATACTTTGCTGTACATATACAGTTTGAAATGTAATTGTAAATGTACTTTGAAATGGTTACAGTTTGAATTACTGGTAATGCAATACTGTGAAATGCTGTACATATACTTAGTATCGACTTTGCAATGAAAATTACAGGTAAGTTACTTTTACGTTACTTTTGAGATTACTTTTGAGATTACTTTTTCTACTCAGTGTGATATGCCTAGATATCACACTAGGACATTTCATAGAGAAAAGGTAAGCAAAAACAGTTTTGCACAGTTGTTATTTTTCTGATTTCCATGCAGATCAACTCCACACTTACAACATTTTTCAAAGAAAAACAGTCAATGGATTCCTAAGGAGAGAAATGAAGTTGACTGTTACCAGGTAAGTAATCGGTCTTTGGAGTTGAGCTTCTGGGGTTAGTACAAGGGTTCCCCCAGAGTTGAGGATGCACTCTCGTTACACCCTCAGCGGCACTAAGGCGGCCCGGTGCAGAGTGCTGAGGCCCAATGTTATCCTATGGGGGGATAGGGGCCTCCGGTTGGGCCTGGGACATGTCTTAGGGGACTACTTCAGTAGGAGGCCCTGTACTCTTCTTTCCAGCACCTATGCCTGGCCTTAAGTCATGTGTAACATCTACAACCAGCATTCGATTTGGAGCCAACATTGTGATGCATGCTGGGATACATCAACCCATTCTTCTACCGGGACAAGCATAAATACATGTCTCAGAAAGCAAGCCAACTAAGTGAAGGTGGCACACTTGCCATGGGTGTAGAAAAGTAGAATCTGCACTTGTGTTGCCCCCACTTTTTTTCTGATGTATTCACTGGTTTCTGGCTATAGTCTGGCTGGGTCCCTGCTAATCAGGGCCCCAGTCTAACTGATCTCTCTAAACAACTTGGTGTGCATATTAGATGCACTAGTGATTGGATTCTGTGGTACCTTATGAGCCCCTAGTATATGGTACCTTAGGTACCTAGGGCATTGGTACTTCACAGGCCTACCAGGGGCTGCAGCATGTATTATGCCACCCCTGGGAAGCATTCACAATCTGACACCACAGGCCTGCTACTGCAGCCTGTGTGAGGTAGTGTTAGCACTCCTCACTGAGGTATAGGTTCCTATATCTCACCATACACACACATATAAACCTATCAGTCACCCCTATGGTAGGCCCTATCAATCCCAAGGGCAGGGTGCTTGGTTTACTATGTGAGGGGGTGCTTCTGCCTGAGCAGGATGCCTTTGCAGCTGGCAGAGTCTATTCTCTGCTGCTGTTTGTGGATGCGGTTAAACCATATACTCTTAAGTGCATTATAACCTCGCGGTAAATGCTAACTTTGGAATGACTGCATCAAAACATGTCGTGTTTGGTGTCAAACATCTTGGAATCATACCCCCACACCAGTAACTGGTGTGGGAGTATGATCCCACCCTTCTAGAGGGGATGACATGTACCCACTGTACTAAACGGTAGAAATCTTCTAGAGCCCTGGCATCACAAAATGGATGCCACCAGCACAGACACCGGGCTGCCCTCCTGCTGCTGACCGAAACTCGCAGTGGAGGGAGCCCAACAAAGGGTGTCCTGTCACAGGGAGGTGTCACCACCTCCCAGACAGGATTTAGTGTATTGGAGCCTGGTGGGTGCACTCTTAGAGTGCTTTGAAGTCCTGCACTGGGGGAGCAGTAGGCTCCTCTGTGCATATGCCAGCTCAAACCGGTTCAGGGGCTACCTGCCCCTGCTCTGGCGCAAAACTGAACAAAGGGAAGTGGGTGTAACCACCCACTACCCTGACCCTCCTAGAGGAGTGGTCATAGAGCTAGTCCCTCCCATCTTTTCACTATAAGATACCAAGCATTGCCAATGCAATTTAGATTACACCTGGACGACGCTCTACAAAGAAGAACCCTGGCCCTTCGACGTTCCACTATCTGTGGAAGACTGAAGAATCTCCCTTGGAGTCAAGGAGTGACTCCCCTGCTTGGCAGGCACCAAAACTCTTCAACTACGGTTGCAAACTTCACCGCTCCTGCCGGAGTCCGAAGTCCCTGCGTCCCCTGAAGTGGATTTCCTGACCTCTCGACGGCCATTTTGAGTCCCCAGCGAAGCTGTGGCATCTGAACCCCACGAGTGACGAGGAACAGCAATACCAGGGAGCCGTGCACTGATTTCGAGTGCAAGCCCTAATCTACATGCTACAAAGTTGTGCTTTGGACCAATTGTTGTCCAAGTCCCTAGCAGGTCTAGTACTGAAAATCAGCGGCCTACCCCATCCCGAGTGACCGTGGGCTGTTGTTAAACTTTTCCTGCAAAGGCGTCTTTACGGTTGCTTGCCCATTGGCTAGTAACTCTCCTGAAGACTTCCACATCGACTTCAAGGACTTGCCTGATTGCTCTGGGACTGCCCTCATTTACCCTCGCTGGGTAAGTCCATCAGACCTTGCTGGTCTGCACCATTGACAATCTTCACTCCACACGAGACTTGCAGTTGCTAAGGCTTGTTGGCTTCAATCCGGGTGCCGACACCGTCAACAGCTGCAGACATTGTGGGAACCTCCGAATCCAGCTGCTAGTTGTCGTCGATCCCTCCTGGACCTCGTGAGCGAAGAGACAAAACACCATCATTGACCTGAAGAGACGCGACAGCTGTGGTCATCCATCTCGCTGGCCACCGGTCACTGGCAAGTGACTTTGAACTCTGTCCCCTCAATTTCTAGGTCTTCTGCAACTCCAATCCATCTTCGGATTCCAGCGAACACCTCTCCAGTCGTTACAAGCAGCAAGTCTTCAGTGATCTCCATTGAAAACAGCATCGCGACCGGAAACCAAAGAACACCTATGCACCCGGCTTCCCTGGGTGAGGTAACTCGTGCACTCCGGTGCCCAAGTGTGTGTTGGCCCTTGAAATACTTACCCTGTAAGTTGCTTGCTTGTTGACTTTTGCGAAGTGCCCTAAAACTGTAAATTACAAACCGCGACATTTGCTATTGAAACGTATAGGAAACCTGCGTGTGTGTTTAGACACTGCATGCGTCTCCTGTGGGCTGATTACTTACCTGCTAACACTGCAGAAGTGAAGCCCCAGCGATTCCCAAGGCCCTAGGCCTTTTCATTTTGCAAGTCGAGTTTGTTATACCATTTTTTTAGTATATGGTCTGGTACGCCCCTAGGGCTACAGCCATATTTGTGCTTAATTTATTGAGAACTGTTGATCTTTTGAATGTTTACCTGGCTCTAATCTCATAAAGAGATTAGTAGAGTATATTTAGAAATAAATACATATATATTTGATATATATACCTGTGTGGTGTCTTTTCATTTGGTAATTCAAGAGATTATAAGGTAAAACAAGCTGCTTTACATTCCTCAGAGACTTAGCCTGAAGGCTGCTCTCCACAGCTACCACTAGGATAGCTTTCTTTAAAGGTTGTCTTAAACCTATCTAGCACAAGAGTCGAATTGGACTGGTGCAAGGTGGCCACTATAACTAGTGACCAGCATATGCCAGGCCAACTTCTCACATTGGTGGGCAGCGTGTGGGATTCCAGCTTGCCATTGTTTTACCAGAAAATCTCTATTTGAATTACTAACTGAAAACCACTAAAGGTACTCAAAGTACATATAAAGTCAAGCTAGTATCAATAAGTTCTACTGAACTTAGAGCTGTTTGTGAAGGGATAAGCACACCCTTGCTACAGCACAAGCTAGGTTCAGTAGGCCACAACTAGTGTAGGTAGTACAACACTGCACAACACTAGTACGTCTCACCAGGGTGGAGCCACTGGGTCCACTCCATCTCAGTACAAAGATATAGCCTACACTGAACTGAAGGCCTTATGCTTTGAAAGACAACTGAGGGTGGGCAGGAGTCCCTCATCACAACACCTGATAGATCTGTTAGTAGCAGATTACCTGAAACAAGCTCTAGGAGCAAGTGGGTCTGCATCAGAGGGTGGATCAAACATAGTCTATGGGTCTGATGATGAAAATCAAGATGACCTGGAGTCTGTGATTGAAGGGCCAGACCCAGAAGGGTCTGAAAGGAACAGAGGAATTCTCCTTAAGAGAACTGACAGAGTGGGAGAAAGGCCTAGGTCCCCCTCAAGGGACTCTGACCATTCATACCACTCTGGAAGAGAATCTGTTCCACAGAGGAACTCCAACTTTCCCAGGGAGACCTCCTCTTAGAGAAGGTACAAGTTGCTCCAGTTTGAGGAAGCTAGGCTTGCTCTCAGAACCAAGCAATTGGCCTTAGATAGGGAAGCCTTCAAGCTCCAAAGAGCTTCAAAGAAGGAGGGGATAGATACCCCTGGTGGCAGCAACAGTGTCCCTAGAGGCAGAGATTACATTCCAGACCATAGGAACCTGTCCAAGGTTGTTCCTCCCTACCAGAGTGGGGATGATATCCACAAATGGATAACTGCTATGGAGAGGGCCTGTAAAGTTCAACAGGTCCCCCAGACACAGTGGGCAGCAATCTTGTGGCTCTCCTTTTCAGATAAAGGTAGAGACAAGCTCCTCACTGTTAGAGAAGAGGATGCTAATGATTATGAAGCCCTGAAGAGTGCTTTGATAGATGGGTTTGGCTTAACCACTGAACAGTACAGGTTGAAGTTCAGAGACACCCAGAAAGCACAGACTCAGGATTGGACTGACTTTGTTGATTGTGCAACCAAGGCTCTAGAAGGTTGGCTGGTTGGTAGTAGAGTAACTGACTTTAAGGGATTGTATAATCTTATAATGAGAGAACAGATCCTTAATAATTGCCAGAACCAGTTGTTGCATCAGTACCTGGTGGACTCTGGTCTGACCTCTCCCCAAGAATTGGGAAAGAAGGCAGACAAATGGGTCAGAACCAGGGTGAGGCAGAAAAAACAGAACCACGGTGGTGACACTAAGAAGCAAGATCCTAAAGGCTCAGAGAAAGGTGGGAATAAGTCTAAAGACCAGAAGTCTTCACAAGGGCCCCAAAAATCTGCAACTGGTGGGGAGTCACAACCTGTAAAGGGAAAAGGCCAAAAGAAGCCCTGGTGCAAATTCTGTAAACAGAAAGGGCACTGGACGTCTGATTGTACCAAGTCCAAAGACCAAACCACTACCACTCCAGCCCCTAAGGCACCTGTTCCCCCTAGTACAGTTATTGGTGGAGGTAATGCTCAGAATAAGGATGTAGTAGGGTTGACCCTGGGTTCTGATGTGGACTCTGGCCTAGTCAGAGTACCAACAGAGGCATTGCTAGTTTGTGAGGGAGACCTTGATATGTCCTTCCTAGTGAGCCCCAGTAATCTGGGCAAATACAAACAGCAGCCTATTATAAATGGCAAACAGGCTTTGGCATTCAGGGAGACAGGTGCTAGTGTCACCATGGTGGCAGAGGACCTAGTGGATCCTGCACAGATCATCCTGGGTGAAATGTGCCAGGTAACCAACGCTAGCAACACCAGGACCAACCATAGCCTGGCAGTTGTTAATTTCTCCTAGGGAGGGGTAACTGGCCTCAAAAAGGTAGTAGTCAGTGCAGACTTCCCTGTCGAATGTTTGTTGGGCAATGATCTGGAGACTTCAGCCTGGTCTGAAGTAGAATTATGGACTCATGCTGAGATGTTGGGCATACCTGCAGAGGTATTTGCTCTGACCAGGTCACAAGCCAAAATGCATAAAGCTGAACCAGCTCTGGATCCGGAAACTATGGACCAGATGCTACCCAAGAGGAGGAGCAGTAGGGTTAAGGCTGGGCCTTCCCCTCTGTCTCAGATCTCAGATTCCCCTCCAGAGGGAGGAGAAGCAGAGCCTGAAGAAGGAACTGCCCCAGAGGAACTTGAGCCTGGTCAGGTTGAGTTCTTGGGGGCAGGGGGGCCTTCCAGGGAAGATCTGAGCAAAGAGCAACAGTGCTGCCCCACTCTTGAACCCCTCAGACAGCAGGCTGCTGCTGAGGCTGCTGGGAGTGCTAGTGGGTCCCATAAGGTTTATTGGGATGAGGGGATCCTATATTCTGAGGCTAGAGATCCTACCCCTGGAGCCACCAGGAGGCTGGTAATTCCTCAGAAGTTTAGGGGGTTCCTCTTGACCCTAGCACATGATATTCCATTAGCAGGTCACTTGGGCCAAAACAAGACCTGGGACAGGCTTGTACCACATTTTCATTGGCCACACATGTCTGAGGACACAAAGGAGTTTTGTCGCTCCTGTGTCACTTGTCAAGCCAGTGGCAAGACAGGTGGCACTACAAAGGCCCCCCTGATACCACTACCTGTGGTGGGGGTCCCCTTTGAAAGGGTAGGGATTGACATTGTTGGTCCCCTTGACCCACCAACTGCATCTGGGCACAGATTTATACTGGTGGTAGTGGATCATGCCACCAGGTATCCAGAAGCTATACCCCTAAGGACTACAACAGCTCCTGTTGTAGCAAGAGCCCTCATTGGAGTTTTCTCCAGGGTGGGTTTCCCTAAGGAGGTCATCTCTGACAGAGGTTCTAACTTTATGTCAGGGTATCTAACTGTAATGTGGAAGGAGTGTGGTGTAAACTACAAATTCACCACTCCCTATCACCCACAATGCAATGGGTTAGTTGAGAGATTCAACAAAACCCTAAAGGGAATGATTAAAGGCCTCCCAGAAAAGCTTAGGCGAAAATGGGACCTTTTACTTCCCTGCCTTCTGTTTGCATACAGGGAGGTTCCTCAGAAGGGGGTTCGCTACAGCCCCTTTGAACTTCTGTTTGGGCACCCTGTTAGAGGACCATTATGTTTGGTGAAGGAGGGATGGGAGTTACCTCTCAAACCTCCCAAACAGGATGTGATGGATTATGTACTTGGTCTCCGCTCCAGGATGGCAGAGTACATGAAGAAGGCCACTAAAAACCTTGAGGCAAAAAGCTTGGCATGACCAAAAGGCTGTCCTGACGGTTTACCAGCCAGGCCAGAAAGTGTGGGTGTTGGAGCCTGTGGCCCCAGCAGCTCTCCAGGACAAATGTAGTGGCCCCCATACAATTGTTGAGAAAAAGGGAGAGGTCACCTACTTGGTAGATCTTGGCACTCCCAGGAGCCCTCTTAGAGTGCTCCATGTCAACAGACTTAAACGATATGTGGACAGGGCTGACATGAGCTTGCTCATGGCAACTGATGAGGACCAGGAGGAGGAGAGTGACCCTCTCCCTGACCTGCTCTCACAGAACCCTGATGATGGATCAGTTGATGGCGTTGCTTTGGCAGGCAGCCTCACTGAACATCAGCAAACTGAATGTAGACAAGTGCTACATCAGTTTAGACATATGTTTAGCCTGACCCCAAGTCAGACTTCCTGGTGCACCCATGAGGTGGACACTGGATACAGTCTGCCTGTATAGAGTAAAATCTACAGGCAACCTGACCATGTCAGGGATTGTATCAGGACTAAAGTCCAGAAAATGTTGGAGCTAGGAGTTATTGAGCCCTCAGATAGCCCTTGGGCTAGCCCAGTAGTCCTTGTGCCAAAACCTCACACCCAGGGCGGCAAGAAAGAGATGAGGTTTTGTGTTGACTACAGAGGCCTCAAAGCAGTCACCAGGACTGATGCCTACCCAATACCAAGGGCAGATGAACGAATAGACACTTTGGCCTCAGCCAAGTATCTAAGTACATTTGACCTTACGGCTGGCTATTGGCAAATCAAATTAGCTGATGACGCCAAGGCTAAAACTGCATTTTCGACCCCTGGTGGGCACTATCACTTTGTGGTAATGCCCTTTGGTTTGAAGAATGCACCTGCCACATTTCAGAGGTTGGTGAATAAAGTTCTGACTGGTATGGAAACTTATTGCTTAGCTTATCTTGATGATATTGCTGTCTTTAGTTCTACCTGGCAGGATCACCTGGTCCACCTCAGGAATGTACTGGAGGCCCTGCAGAAAGCAGGCCTCATTATCAAGGCCACTAAGTGCCAGATAGGGCAGAGTCAGGTTGTGTACCTGGGCCACCTTGTAGGTGGAGGCCAGGTTCTACCATTGCAGAGCAAGATCCAGACCATAATGGACTGGGTAGCTCCAACCACCCAGACACAGGTGAGAGCCTTCTTGGGCCTGACTAGGTATTACAGGAGGTTTGTTAAGGGATATGGATCTATAGTGACCCCCTTAAATGATCTGACCTCCAAGAAAATGCCAAAAAAGGTTCAGTGGACAGCCAGCTGTCAAAGGGCATTTGATGACCTCAAGCAGGGAATGTGCACTGCCCCCATCTTACAGAGTCCAGATTACAAAAAGAGGTTCATTGTCCAAACAGATGCTTCAGAGCTGGGTGTGGGAGCTGTACTGTCTCAACTTAATGATGAAGGTCAAGACCAGCCAGTAGCTTTCATAAGCAGAAGGCTGACCCCTAGAGAGAAACGTTGGTCAGCTATTGAGAGGGAGGCCTTTGCTGTGGTTTGGGCCCTGAAGAAGCTGAGGCCATACTTGTTTGGTACTCACTTCATAGTTCAGACTGACCATAAGCCCCTCCTATGGCTCAAACAGATGAAAGGTGAAAATCCTAAACTGCTCAGGTGGTCCATTTCCCTACAGGGGATGGACTATACAGTGGAACATAGACCTGGGACCCAACATGCCAATGCAGATGGACTCTCAAGATATTTCCACTTAGAACTTGAAGACTCAACTGGTCAAGGTTAGTTTATTGTCCCTGCGTTTTGGGGGGGGGGTTGTGTAGGAGAGTAGGATCTGCACTTGGGTTGCCCCCACTTTTTTTCTGATGTATACACTGGTTTCTGGCTATAGTCTGGCTGGGTCCCTGCTAATCAGGGCCCCAGTCTAACTGATCTCTCTAAACAACTTGGTGTGCATATTAGATGCACTAGTGATTGGATACTGTGGTACCTTATGAGCCCCTAGTATATGGTTCCTTAGGTACTCAGGGCATTGGTACTTCACAGGCCTACCAGGGGCTGCAGCATGTATTATGCCACCCCTGGGAAGCATTCACAATCTGACACCACAGGCCTGCTACTGCAGCCCGTGTGAGGTAGTGTTAGCACTCCTCACTGAGGTATAGGTTCCTATATCTCACCATACACACACATATAAACCTATCAGTCACCCCTATGGTAGGCCCTATCAATCCCAAGGGCAGGGTGCTTGGTTTACTATGTGAGGGGGTGCTTCTGCCTGAGCAGGACCCCTCTGCAGCTGGCAGAGTCTATTCTCTGCTGCTGTTTGTGGATGCGGTTAAACCATATACTCTTAAGTGCATTATAACCTTGCGGTAAATGCTAACTTTGGAATGACTGCATCAAAACATGTCGTGTTTAGTGTCAAACATCTTGGAATCATACCCCCACACCAGTAACTGGCGTGGGAGTATGATCCCACCCTTCTAGAGGGGATGACATGTACCCACTGTACTAAACGGTAGAAATCTTCTAGAGCCCTGGCATCACAAAATGGATGCCACCAGCACAGACACCGGGCTGCCCTCCTGCTGCTACCCGAAACTCGCAGTGGAGGGAGCTCAACAAAGGGTTTCCTGTCACAGGGAGGTGTCACCACCTCCCAGACAGGATTTAGTGTATTGGAGCCTGTTGGGTGCACTCTTAGAGTGCTTTGAAGTCCTGCACTGGGGGAGCAGAAGGCTCCTCTGTGAATATGCCAGCTCAAACCGGTTCAGGGGCTACCTGCCCCTGCTCTGGCGTGAAACTGGACAAAGGGAAGTGGGTGTAACCACCCACTACCCCGACCCTCCTAGAGGAGTGGTCATAGAGCTAGTCCCTCCCATCTTTTCACTATAAGATACCAAGCATTGCCAATGCAATTTAGATTACACCTGGACGACGCTCTACAGAGAAGAATCCTGGCCCTTCGACGTTCCACTATCTCTGGAAGACTGAAGAATCTCCCTTGGAGTCAAGGAGTGACACCCCTGCTTGGCAGGCACCAAAACTCTTCAACTACGGTTGCAAACTTCACCGCTCCCGCCGGAGTCCGAAGTCCCTGCGTCCCCTGAAGCAGATTTCCTGACTTCTCGACGGCCATTTTGAGTCCCCAGTGAAGCTGTGGCATCTGGACCCCACGAGTGACGAGGAACAGCAATACCAGGGAACCGTGCACTGATTTCGAGTGCAAGCCCTAATCTACGTGCTACAAACTTGTGCTTTGGACCAATTGTTGTCCAAATTCCTAGCAGGTCTAGTACCGAAAATCAGCAGCCTACCCCATCCCGAGTGACCGTGGGCTGTTGTTAAACTTTTCCTGCAAAGGCGTCTTTGCAATTGCTTTCCTGTTGGCTAGTAACTCTCCTGAAGACTTCCACATCAACTTCAAGGGCTCGCCTGGTTGCTCTGGGCCTGCCATCACTGACCTTTGCTGGGTAAGTCCATCAGACCTTGCTGGTCTGCACCATTGACAATCTTCACTCCACACAAGACTTGCAGTTGCCAAGGCTTGTTGGCTCCAATCCGGGTGCCGACACCGTCAGCAGCTGCAGACGTTGTGGGAACCTCTGAATCCAGCTGCTGGTTGTCGTCGATCCCTCCTGGACCTCGTGAGTGAAGAGACAAAACACCATCATCGACCTGAAGAGACGCGACAGCTGTGGTAATCCATCTCGCTGGCCACCGGTCACTGGCAAGTGACTTTGAACTCTGTCCCCTCAATTTCTAGGTCTTCTGCAACTCCAATCCATCTTCGGATTCCAGCGGACACCTCTCCAGTCATCACAAGCAGCAAGTCTTCAGTGATCTCCATTGAAAACAGCATCGCGACCCGACACCAAAGAACACCTATGCACCCGGCTTCCCTGGGTGAGGTAACTCGTGCACTCCGATGCCCAAGTGTGTGTTGGCCCTTGAAATACTTACCCTGTAAGTTGCTTGCTTGTTGACTTTTGCGAAGTGCCCTAAAACTGTAATTTACAAACCGCGACATTTGCCATTGAAACGTATAGGAAACCCGCGTGTGTGTTTAGACACTGCATGCGTCTCCTGTGGGCTGATTACTTACCTGCTAACACTGCAGAAGTGCAGCCCCAGCGATTCCCAAGGCCCTAGGCCTTTTCATTTTGCAAGTCGAGTTTGTTATACCATTGTTTTAGTATATGGTCTGGTACGCCCCTAGGGCTACAGCCATATTTGTGCTTAATTTATTGAGAACTGTTGATCTTTTGAATGTTTACCTGGCTCTAATCTCATAAAGAGATTAGTAGAGTATATTTAGAAATAAATACATATATATTTGATATATATACCTGTGTGGTGTCTTTTCATTTGGTAATTCAAGAGATTATAAGGTAAAACAAGCTGCTTTACATTCCTCAGAGACTTAGCCTGAAGGCTGCTCTCCACAGCTACCACTAGGATAGCTTTCTTTAAAGGTTGTCTTAAACCTATCTACCACAAGAGTCGAATTTGACTGGTGCAAGGTGGCCACTATAACTAGTGACCAGCATATGCCAGGCCAACTTCTCACAGTGGGTCACTTGGTAGCTATAGATTTCCTCCAGAGGTCCCTTCACTCTGCACTGAAAAGCTTGTGCACCTGCCTGGTTATGTACGTTAGAAAACCACCACTCAGATTCAATGCCTACTTATTTATAGACAACTCATTACCGCTGATGGCTTCTGTTCTCTAGGACCACTGGAATGGCACTGTTGAGCACCCGCTCACATTTTTTCACAATTAGGGATTGTTTCTTAGACTCACAGCCCCTTATCTCCACCTGAACTGATCATATGTTACACATGATAAATAGCTGAGATTGGCAGAGTCAACCACTTGACTATGTGATGTGGTCTAAGGGAGACCACAGCAGGTTTAAGGCAGGACACTCTCTTTTACCAAATTGGAACATCGGATGAGACCCATCCCGAGCCTCGATTAGCTGCCCTAACCTTAATCTAGTGTTTTTAACCATCGTGTCGGTGAGTACACCAGCACTCAGACCACACACCTTAGCGCGTGTGTAGGCACTTCACTTTTTTCAAGTGGCACTTTCACCTTTGCCACTTACCATCCTCACCAACCCAGTCCTGAAGAAAGCCCACATATACATTCTTTTCGGGCTGAAACATGTAGACCACATCACATAGTCAACTAAGGATTATAAATTCTAAAATAGTTGCAATACACATTTTTTAACCATATCCTGAGCCGCCATTAATAAATTGTCAAGGCAAGGATTCTCAGAGATGTATTTTAATAAAACTCACCACACATCACATATCCACACCATACCAGCTCCGCTGTAATCAGGTGTTTTAGCACAACCGAGGAGCATTCGGCCACCCGGTTGGAACCCCAATGATGAAGCATGACACCACCCAGGTTGGTGTGTGAGGGGTCTTTTAAGTACACCAAATGGGTCCATACACTGATCACTACAGTGATTGTTACGCACTGATTTAGTGGGTTCGTCCACATTGTTTAGTCCAGTATTACATTGGGGATAAGGACTTACCCCATTTTTCCCTTGCTCTCTCCTTGTTTTTCATCTGCTCTCAACTATGCTCACTGGGCATTTCATGGCACCTTTGACACATTTCTATTAAACTCCCAGATTGAGGCGTACAAGCAAATCTCACTCGCCCCTGACAAGCAAGAAGAACAAGGTTGAGGCTGGAGCTGGCCCTCGGGTGTCTTGACCTCGTGGGACTGGGGGCTCTAATAAAATTCGATCTCAGGGTCTTGCAGGCCCCAGAGTCCTAGCTCAAATACCATTGGAAATCCATCTTAGATGCAGCACGGTTTCCCTGGCGGCTACAGCTAGCAACAGCATCCGGCACTCTGAAAATCAGGACAGATAGATAGCCTGCATCTCCAAGAAATTCCTTACTCTGCCTGGAAACAAGTTGTGAACAGGCAAGTGCTATTAACGTCCTTTGAACGGGATATCGGTAGTCTTCGACCCAGCACCCTGATGGAGGCGTTGAAAGCATCTTATACTTCTGGGAAGGCACAGACACACTTCAAACAAGGCTCTCAACCCAAGCCCGTATGAAAATTCTTTATATGAGGCTAATTGCACTGCCACTTCCAGACTCCAATCCTGGCTGGGCTCACCAAGATGAGGTAATTTCATGCAGGTTGTGTAACTACCGAAATGACTCCTGGATCCATCTGTTGTGCTGCTGCCCCAAACTGACTGAGGAACGACACCCTACGCTCCTCCCACTGTGCCATTCAAAAGGGGTTAAGTGCTGTGAGGAGGCTTCGGATATGTGCTTTACTGAAAACATACCAAGAACACTAGCTAGACTGGGGAAATTCACAAGCTTTATTTGCCTTTCACTCATGGAAGAGAGGACAACAGCCCCTGGCCACTGACCACAGAACAGCATCTAGCAGCTAGCTCATAGGAGAACCACCAACTGGAACTGACACACGTAAGGGACATCTGCAGCACCCTTTACGGTTATGTGGCCCGGGATATGGGAACTGGTAGCCCAGAATACACGACCATCGGATGCACATCATTGGCTGAGGGCAGGGACTCCCCATCAGTCATGGCATAAACATTCTGGGGTATCGAGATGTTAGTAGCCCTGGCCCTAACAGCAGGAGGACCTATTAGTTTGCACCCAGCATATTGCACTTTACCTCTCAAACATAAACATGCCTTGTGAAAGAAGCACAATTTAATAAAACGTAGGCCTCAGCAAACCATGAACCCCTGCTGTAGGTATTCACCAAATGTATTACAAAGCCTTGTCAGCCAGTTCCAAAGGGATGTGAATGGACCTGTGAAATACTCAGGTGAGGCTGAGATAAGACGCCAGATGATGCCGATGGAGCCCACAGCAGCTCAAGGACTGTGTGTGTCTCCTGGAAACTGCATCAGTCCGGGCATGGGACGCATGGGGGGGCTGCTAGAGCCTGCTGTGGGCACATATCTAGGGTGACCAGACGTCCTGGATTTTCCCCGACAGTCCCAGCGTCAGACAATTGACAAATGTCCCGGTTTGGGGGAGAGGGGCGGGTAGCGTGCATATTTGACATAAACTGTTTTCCTTTCGTTTTAAAGACTCTCCTACTTTGCTGCAGTGTTACTGAAGCAGCACAGCAGGAGGTAAAGAGGGGCACACCAGAATCTGAAAAGACCCTCATCTGACGGCCACGCTTTTGAGCTGTCCCCTTAGGTTCATCACAACATCTGGGAAGGAAGGAGAGGGGTTATTAATGAAAACGCTGTTCACAATATTTTTGTTTGGATTGTGGCACGTGGGCACAACTTTAATGCTATATCACCTTCAAAAAGAAACCCTGTATGTTTTATTTTTGATTCTATATTTTAGAAAAGGCAAATATATATATATTTTCAAGAATCGGTGTGCATCTCTCCATGTTAGATGTTGTAGGCATGTCTATTCTTTTATCAAGTCTTGGGTTTTATAATTTGCTTTTGGCACTTTCAGCTCGGTGTGCACCTTTTAAAGGTGCTGCCAAGACTACAAGTCCCAGAATGTCAATAGGCTCAATGATCTACTCTGAGGCAACTTTAGGCCTTTGTAATGTCTTCCTTTAGCTAGGTAGAGCTTAACAAAATGGTTTATTGGATGTGCCAGTGTAGGCCTTCCATGGCAATAAATGAACTCATTTATGTTAGTGTGACCTGGTGTCCTGGGTTTGCTGAGGCAGGCCTGTTTACTCACA
This sequence comes from Triturus cristatus, assembly GCF_964204655.1. Taxonomy (NCBI): domain Eukaryota; kingdom Metazoa; phylum Chordata; class Amphibia; order Caudata; family Salamandridae; genus Triturus; species Triturus cristatus. Next base: position 1,756,758,058 of record NC_140590.1, on the reverse strand, counting down.
AAATTTCCCTACAAGTTTCAGCGCATATCTTGGATTTCGAAGAGGTTAGATAGTATAAAGGGGGGAAAGTTTTCATGTATTTTAGAGCAGAATTATTAACCCTTATCAGAAAGCAATTTAGTTAGCACAGATAATACAGTGAGTAAAAGTTGTTTTTAATTCCCTGTAGTACCTATTGTCTGTCTTTCCTATGTTTGTTTTCTACTGTCAATTAAGATTTTGTGTGCCCTTAAGTCGATGCAAAATTATAGTCCTACTTCTATGTTTGTGACCTGTCCTGGTTTTTGGTTTACAAAATGTGGTCTCCCTACACATATCATACTCCACAAATGGCAGCAAGACGACAGGCTGCCAGAGACGGGGAGCCGTGGTGGTCATGGAGGAGCAGGTACACTATCACAGGTTGAAACAATAAGCTGTTGGGAGAGGAAAAGGGAATGGGAGGAGGAAGGGGAGGAAGGAAGACAGGCAGGGAGGGCGCAACAGGCAGAATGTCTGGAAGCTGCAGGGAGACAGCTCTGCTATGAGTGGTGGGGGACCACGGCGTAGGAGAGCTGGGCTGATCGTAGGGTCCTTTGGGGTGCGTGGAATCTGATTCGGCTGTTCAGGTATGCTGGTCCGGTGTCGTGAAGGGCCTTGTGAGCGTGGGTTAGCATCTTGAAGGTGACTTTAGCTTCGATGGGGAGCCAGTGGAGTGTGCGCAGGTGCTGGGAGATGTGGCAGTGTCTTGGCAGGTTAAGTGCAAGATAAACTTAGTGTTACTTAGGCCAAGCAGTGCATATAAAAGAGTGCCACAACATGTTGTGTGGTTTCAGCAGAGTGCACAGTCCTCAATGTCTAGTTGCATTCTGGGACTTGTAGTCCTGGATTTACATCAGGAGTAAAAGCCACAAGACACAGAATGCAATGAAATAGGTATGGTCAAGTAAATCGCTCAAACCTGACGTGGGTCAGTTACAGGGATACGGGGAGCAGGCAGCCAGTAGTGTCTACGCCTCTAAAGTAAGTGTATCTGCAGAGTGCAGACAATCTCAACAAGCAAATGTAACTGCACGGGTGCCTTTCACCTCACCTGGGGAGAGGGACTGTAGGAGGCGAGGATCGGCTGAAAACACATGCGCTTGCCTAAAACAATTTAAATCAGGAAAGAGGTGTTGGAGGGGAGGGGGCGAGGATCGGCTGAAAACACAAGTGCTTGTAAACTAACAAGGATTGGGTGAAAAACACTAGCTCTTGCAAACTAAACGGGAATCGGCTGAAAACACAAGCCCTTGCAAATTAAAAAAGATAAAGCATGGCGTGCCGAGCTGATATGCAGAAGCAAACAAAAGTGAGGCACCCACCCTATTTAAAGTGAAAGCGTGAAGCATGGCGTGTTGTCTAGATACAGAACGTGGTCCAAGAAAAAACAAAGTATTGCTCAGAGGAATACCTAAACACTGAAAGCGTCAGGAAACAGTACTTGGCCGGTGCTGCATGGCAGGAAAGCGGAAACACAAAGGAGGGTAAACAGGAACGATTGCCCAGTATCAATCAATCAGGATTTGTAGAGTGCGGCTGGTTCACCCGTGAGGGTCTCGAGCAATAAAAGACACAAGCCACAGAATGCAGAGAAATGGGTATGGTTGAGTTAATCGCTCACACCTGCCGTGGGTCAGTTAAAGGGATATGAGGAGCAGGCAGGCGGTAGTGTCATCACCCCTAGAGTAAGTGTATCTCCAGAGTGCAGACAATATTTGGTGTCCTTAGGTCTTAAGCACATGTAACTCTAGGAATGCATTCCCCAGGAGAGAGGGACTGGAGGGGAAGAGAATCAGGTGAAAACACAAGTGCTTGCTCAAAATAAACTAAACCAGAAGAGAGGTGCGGGAGGGGGCGAGGATCGTCTGAAAACACAAGCGCTTGCAAACTAAACGAGGATCGGCTGAAAACACAAGCGCTTGCAAACTAAAAAAGATAAAGCAATGCATGCCGCGCTAATATGCAGAAGCAAACAAAAGCGAGAACCTGCCATATTTAAAGTAAGAGTTAAAGCAAGGCGCGTTGTCTAGATACAGAACTTGGTCCAAAAAAAACCAAAGTAGTGCTCAGAGGAATACCTAAACACTGAAAGCATTAGGAGAAAGTACTTGGCCGGTGCTGCATGGCAGAAACACAAAGTGGCAATTATGTGACATTATGTGAAATATCACATGACAAAATTTTGTGGTATCTTAACCCCTTGCGTGCTCATGACGGAACCACGCCGTCATGAGTCACGGGCGGCGTGTGCTCATGGCGGCGTGGTTCCGTCATGCTGCGGCCGTTGGCGGCCGCTCCGCCCACGCGGCGCTGTTTCCCCGCCTGTGCGGGCGAATTAGTGAGTGGGCGGAGTCGTGACGGAACCACGCCGTCATGAGCATAGCTCGCCCGTGACTCATGATGGCGTGGTTCCGTCATGAGCATGGCGGCGCCGCGCTCACCCCGCAACCCCCCGAGCGCCGCGGCGGAATTCGCGCCGCGGCAAAGGGGTTAAATAAAAATTGCAGGCAAGGGCACATCTCATGTTTAAAAGTGAAGCGAGACACCAGCAATGGACTAGTTTGGGGAGGAAAAGTCTCCCACAAGACATTTTCTGCACCCACAATACATTTTGTTCCGCAAACTATGACTAATCAGGGGCCAAAGTGGAAGAATGGCCAATTTGAGTTCTTTGAAAAACTTTGCGAGTGGAGGATCGCTGAAGTGATTGCACAGTTTTAAAGAAGCCATAGATTGGAGCAGCTCCGCATCATCTGGAAGTAGAAAGGAATTCCAAGATGCATTGTTTATTAGGAGCATAAACTGTGGAGTAGGAAGTAGGTGCTCTCGTTACCGTTAGCCCTGCTGAGGGTGCGAGGGAGTTCAGAAACAGCAAATTTGGTGCGACGTGTTGTAGTTCAAGTTCAATTTTCTTTTGCCTTTTCAGAGAAGTCTGCTGAGAAGTCCTCCGCAATGGGACAAGAGATCATGGATGCCGAGATTTGATTGGTAGAGTAGTTAGCTTGTTGTTTGATAGTTTCAAATAGTTTCTTGGGTCTGTTTTTTAGCGCTGTCAAGCTGTGCCCTGAAGTGATCGGTTTTAGCACTATGTATATTTTTGTTGTATGTGCTTCTCGTCCTCCTTAACTGTTTGAGGCTTGTAAACGAGGGTTAGTTTCTCCATAACCTCTCCAAAAGCCTTAGTTTGCGACGTTCCTCATATAGGGAGCCATTAAACCAGGGTTTGAATTGTTTGATCGGAATCCTTCTGAGTTGCTTTGGAGCAATTGTGCCAAAAATATTTGTCATGGTGTGGATGTAATGATCCGGAAGGTCATCCAGGTTGGTCATGTTAGGGGATGGTGGAAGAAGATTCTTGCTAATGGATGTTAGATCATTGATGTTGATATCTCTCAGATTATGAACCATCTGTTTGGTTTTGAGCAGCTGAACTTGTCTGACCAGAACCTTTTCCAGGATGTGAAAGGATATTTGGTGATGATCTGACCAGTCACAGGGCATATTGTAATCAAGTTGTGTGTTGTTGTCTTTAGCAATGATAAGATAAAGGATGGAGCCCTTGTTGTGGGTGGGTCCTTTGCAGGCCTGTGTGAAGAAGAGATCGGAGAGGAAGTCTTGAAGGAGCACAATAAGGGATCATTTGTGTCGGTCCAGTAAAGGTTGAAACTCCAGTGGAATACATGGCTGGGGTGTTGGTTCGAGCATGAGGTAATGAACTCCATGTTTTGCTTGATGAACAGCAGATTATCACCTGGGGGATGATATATCGTGTGGAGCATGCAGACAATCTTGCCATTGTTCCAGATTTTGGTGTCTAGGTGTTCATAGGAGGACATCATAGCAGATTGAGCCTGTTTCAGCGTGAGTATGGAGCGATAGATGCAAGCAGACACCCCCAATTTTAACAGGTCTATTGAGTCTGATAATGTCATATTCAGGAGGGATTAAGATGTGAAGAATTGGGAAGGAGGAGTCATTAGGCCAGGTTTGACGGACCAGGAGGTCCAATTCTTGTGAGATGATGAGGTCAGAGATATCCGCTGCATGCTTCACTGCTGACCTGCAGTTGAGAAGCATCGATTTGATGTGCGAGTTGGTTGTTACCGCATCTAGGTGAAAAGTGGTGACCCGTAGTAGATTATTCTTGTTAACACATATCAGGTTCACTTTTGTTTCTTTGGATGTTGGTTGGTAAGTGAGAGGAGACACAACAAGAGCTTCTGTACGATAGAAAAAGTGAGAGTGTCATCATCAGACACCTGGGGCATAGACCCATGGGGCCTGGAGTGGTGATTTGGCAGAAGCCAAGTTCTCCAGAGTAGGCTGAGCGGGCTATTGAGAGAAGACATTTTCCCCCCGCAGTGTTTTACACTTGCTGGGAGGCTAGGTTGATCGGTCACAAGGGAATGATAGAGTTTCCAGATCTTCTCCATCTTCAAGGAGAAATGTAAGAGGGTCTGCAGGCTATCTTTAACAATTAGGAGATCCTGTTTGAGGTTGGCAAGCTTATCCTCAATGCAGGGGAGGCTATCACTACCAGCGGCCGGACTAGGATTAGATAATGGATGGGACCCCTTAGGGATAGGGGAGTCAGACGGCAAAATATTTCCCTCACAGGTGCGAAGGGACACGTTGCAGGAGGGGACGGGATCCAGCTTGAGTTCAGTCATATTATCCACCAATGGGGGAGGGTTAGCATAGAGGATGTCAGGTCTCGGTGTAATTAATTGAAGAGACAAACCTTGAGGAGAATTGATGGTGGGCAAAGTGGCTTTACCCTGTGAAATGGGGTAAGTACTATGAGAGGAGATAGGAAGTTGAGGATTTGGGGGTGAATTATTGGGAAATGAAACTGGGTGAAGGGTAGGAAAAGCACTCGATTTGGTATTCTGGGAGACTTGAGTTAGATTATCAAGGTTAGGTTTGTAAGTATTGCACTCATCATCTGTGTTAGTGGATATGTCAGACCGGCTCAGAGGGAGAGAGAGGGGAAGCCGAGTGGGTGAATGCAGAGGAGGAGGGACCAAGAGGTTCTGCTGCGGAGGGGAGACTTTGAATATGTAGACTAGAAGAAGTTATATTATTAAATGTATTGGTAATCCTCATAAAGATTCTGTCAGAGCGTTCAAGATTCCGGTCAGAAGCTTGAATAAGGATGCTACCATTATTGTAGAGGGATATGGCAAGATCAGCATTAAGGACTGGTGAGGGTAATAGGTTTATTCGCAAATCGTGTGGGGGGAATTGCTCAGAGGTTTGGATCGAAGCCTTGATGTTAAAGCTGTTCTCCACTGAGCTCTTCTAGTAGTGTGGAAAATTAGGTCTGTAACCACAACACACTTTGACGTGCAGAAATAGGTATCAAAGATGAGAGTTTCAGGACATGGTTTGAGCAGATTGTGTTTAAAGGTCTTTGCTGCTTTCTTTGAAAGTTTGGGGGTAGGCAATCTGAAAAGCATTAAGACCTACCTGTGTTAGGAAGTAGGAGGAGCTAGTTGTAGGTTGTGCCATGGTGAGAATAGCAACCAGACTACAAGTGGTGTGGAAAGATCACGGCTCGATGTTGATATGCCCAACATAAGAGTGGATTAATATTCCAACTTTAGGGGAGTAATATTTCATCTTTAGGTTCCAAACATTTAGAGCAATGTGCAAAGATACACTTTCTAGTTGTTGAGAGGACACTTGAGGGTAGAGAAATATTTCATATTCATATGAGACTCACAAAACTTATTGTTGAGATGACACCAGAGGGTAGTGAAATATCCCACCTTAAGATACAAAGCACTCAAACTTGCTACACCATTCCAAGACGGCCGCTCCCGGGGCATAACAGGTAAGGAGAACAGCTTATGTTTTAATGCAAGGACAAACAAGTCAACTTTTATTTTCTGAAGAAACCTTCAAGGGCTCAACCCATATTCAATTGTGTATTTTAAGTTAGCTGGTCGTACCTCAGATGAGAGCTGGAGAGATAAAATCCAGCAAGGAGCGATCTTCAATGACACACAGAAACAACTATGGAAAAACAGTGCACTGTGACTTGTTGCAGCATGACCATTCCAAGACGGCCGCTCCCAGGGCATAACAGGTAAGAAGACCTTAATTTCTTACACTGCACAGACAAAAATGACAAGCGTCCTTTTTTGCTCTCTTTGAGCCTACTTGGGCTCGATTCAATAGTCATTTGTTTATTTTTTTAAACGGCTGGTCGAAACACTGAACCACGTTGGGAAGATAAGCTGCCTTAGATGGAGCGATCGGCAATGAGTCCCAGGATGCAACAACATAGCAGAGTTCAGGCAAAGTGCCTGGGCAGATGTCCCCCAACACGCACAGAGATAAGCTCCTCCCTTTGAGCGGGCAGAAGCCAAGCCAACAGTGCGGTCAAAAAGTCTGGGCGTCTCCCTACGAGTCGTGCCAGTAGGAATGTTACTCATGTACAATGTTACCAAGCAATTGCGTAGTGTTATTTGTAAGTAAATTCTATGCCGTTGGTGGGGAGTTAGCACATTTTGTTATAATTAGCATTAACATTTTGGCAACACCCAAAAAATGGTGAAATTGTGGCCAATCACAAACTCCAGTCTGAATCCTTCTGACATTATAAAAATAGTTAAAAATGTACTTCTCTCATGGGCAGATGTAAATTGTTTCCTTGATGGGAAGGGCAATCGAACCCCCTAAGCTTAGTGAGGCTATGGGAGAAGAGGTAGAGAGCAGTTTTCCATAGGTTAATGAAACAAAAGTGTGCCATTGAACCCAGGTGCTGACTTTGCAAAATGAGCAACTGCATTACGCATACAATTCTACGCTGGTTGAATGTCACCAACAAAAAATTAGGAATCCGCCACACTGTCCCCTATTATGCCTGAAAAGCTGCAAATGGTGCAAATGTACAGGTGTAACACTGGATGGTTTTGTGAACTCCAATTAATGATATACTAGCTAGTAAAACTGTGGATGTGAGTTTATGGATTTCTTTGTGAATTAGAGCTCTAAGTTGCCACATAAAGTAACCGCAGATGATTGGTGCCCAATTCATTGAAAAGCTCCAATTTCACAAAGGCACTCTTTATCCCAGTTTTTTAATGTGAGAGATTGGAATCGTAAATCCCATTCTGCGTTCCTTCAGCCTGCAATCGCTTGATTTCATTGGTTCATTTGCAACTGGATTCCTCATGGGATCTGTAATGTCACTTCCCATTAGTGGTTCAAAATGTGCCTAATTATAGACATACAAAAAGCTTCCATTCACACTTATTCGATACTCACCTCATCCCACCAAGATTATCCACTGTTAGGGATTTCATGCCATGAGGTTTAGATTAGTAACCCCAAATTCCAAAGACCATGGGAATGGTGGCACCACAAGTGGGTTGAGAGCCTAAAAAAATCCATCAAACAAACATTAGCAAAGCTAGTGGGCATTGCCTTTGTGACCTAGTGGCTTTGACAATGCCTGTTGGTGGTGCTGTAGGGCATTGGCAAAAAACATTTTTGGGCAATGCTGCATGAAAAAAGGAGCAATGACGTGGCTGCCTCACTTTGTAAGCACCTGCATGAGTGGTGGTGCATAAGCTTGCATGTGTCATCATGCATGCACGCCCCTATGAAATAACATGCGTGCCATTGTTTTTCACTTAATGGTCTGTGAGGGATCAGTAAATTCAAAATATGAAAACTAAGCTTTCTTTTTTAAAAGCAGAGGGACTGGTAGCACTATCCTGCATGGCTCCCCCACCCCCATAAAAATTTACAACAAAAAAAAAGACTGCATGGATTAGGGGGCAACAGGAAAATGTATCTGGGGAGGGTGAGGGTTAAAGCGAAAATAAAGGCGTTTGGAGAAGAAGGGAAAAGCAGCACACAAAGAAGAGAGCAAAACGAGGATGGGGGAGAAGCACATGAGGAGGAAAACTTCACCGGGGTGGGGAGAGAGCAACATGGGCCGTGTGGGTTGAGGAGAAACACATGGGCAAGAGGGAACAACACGGAGTGGGGATGAAAGAAGCACAGGAGGGAGCCAGCTGTAAAACACATGTATGCTCATAAAGTGCTTGACCAAAAAGAAAAAAGTATTCCTGTAAGGGCACAAGCCAGCCAATCAAGAGAATGGTAAAGAGGGTAAGATCCAGGGATGAAACAATCCCAAGATGGAACAAGATGGACAAGGAAAACCATCAAATAAGAAGCAAGGACATGAGAGAGGCAATAAAGATAAGCAATGGGCTGGCTTTAGACTCTCTGTTCTAGGTAAGCCCCAGTAGTTATTTTGCAACCAGGCAACTTGCGGTGTCTGCTAGGCAGGACCTAAAATTTACAGAAATTACCAGCCACTTATCTATTTCAATGTTTATCAACATGTGGAATAAACCTGTTAGGTCTTCATCATGCCAGATCCAATGTGAGTAGTAGTCTCAATTGCACATTTGGTCTCTGTTTGTTCAAACCTGCGCACCTGGCTTCTAAATGACCGAAAAATAATATTTCCCTTTAGTAATGGTATCCCTGTAAATGGGCACTGTAATCCGAGCCAGCAAGAGTTCTAGTGTTTATGGTTTCCCAGTTCACAGATCAGCTACTAATCCTGCCCTCTCGTGTTTCAGCACTTCTGGCCCAGTGCACCACAGAATCCAATCCTTGCTTCTGTGCACAGATGGGGAAACCCATGAGCCCTTTCTTTCCCTCTCCACCACAGCACATCATTAGAAGCCCTTCAGGATTCATCTCAGACCGGAGAGCCCTCCTTTGAGCTTTTAACACTTTTTCGAAAATAAAGTCGTGCTGTGGTCCTAAACATCTTTCTTTCTGAATTCTACTTAAGGGATTGGCCCTTGAGGAGACATTATGCTGCCCGGTGAGTCACTTTCTCTGTCACAGTGAGTCTCTTTCTTGCCACATTCCAAAGCTGATCTGGAAGTTTGGAGGTTCCTCGTGTGGATCCTGGACTTTGCATCGCGTGCCTTCTCCACAAAGGGAGGACATGGCAGCCCCAATCTGCCTGGGAGTGCTTTGAAAGCTTCTCACTGTGATGCACGTGATGTCCCTGCTTCCCCAGCCAGTAGGACATTGTCTACTAGTGTGACGTGTCTTCAATGTGTCAACTGAATGTGCGAAGCTGTTCAAACTCACCAGAGGATCCAGAACTCACTGGCAAGAACGTGTCAACGAAAGCATGCTGGTGGCTGAAAAAGCCAACGAATCGCAGGCAGCTGGACGAACTGACAAGAGCCTGGAAGCCAGATTGACACCTGTCAACGCTAATTGTACATCCATGGCTCCCTGAACAACCTTTTAGACAGTGCGTCACAATACCCCCCACAGTGTGGGAGGGAGAGCTTTAGGGGGGGGGCCTCCAGTACTGTGCATGGGCAGCGGCTGACTGGGTCAGGATCATGGGGGGCCCTCTAAGTACTTTGCAGGGGGCCCTCAAACTTCCTTACGCCACTGCTTTCTGATGCTCCAAATAATGAGCATGAAAGGGAACATACCCAGCGATCTGGAAATGTATTCAGGGAATTACCTTTGTGAATTGATGGATGATTAATAATTCTGAATGTCTCCTCACTTGGGCCTGCTTCCTATTTCTTGTCCCATTCCAGCATCAGTCAGAGTGTGCCATTTGTTGGGAGACACAGAAGGAGCAGCAGATGTGTTTGCAGGATGGGTCTTACTGGCCAATCAGAGCCATTGATGAAGGACCTCAGGAGACGAGACACCGGTGCAGCTGTAAGACCCAGCCCTATGTCCCAGCATGATAGTGATGGAGGTCACTGGAGGCACTCTGTTCATCAGCCCCTTTAATCTAAGCTCAGGTCAGCTCAGCGCGCTAACACTTCATTGGTATCACTTACGTTTTACAGGTGTTGTAAAAGCAAGCAGGTGATTTATTGAAGCATGTGGCCCGGTAAACAGTAAGGAGACTGGGGCCAGCTGCTGCACTTAAGAAGATTTATTTCAAACATAAACAGGCAGCTAAAGTTAGGTATTTAATGTCCGCTTGCTGCGAATTAGATGCTACTTGTACACTAAGTTTCCCCAAAGTAACAAATGTAACGCTTGCTAAAACATAATAAATAATTGAAGCAAACAAAATCCTGCCCAAAGTGACTCACATAGAACAAGCTGAAAAAATACAGATGCCTTGACAGTATGTAGGGCAAAGGGACAGCACTAATTACAGACACTCACTACTCATCACCGCTCTTTATAAATGACAACAGAAATACAAATTCCCCAGGCAACTCAAAGTCCAGATCCCATTAATGTTAATAACTTCACAAATCAAACAACAACTCAACTACATGCAATCATCCAACGAGCACACAATATGTAGGGGTGGGCGGAAAATTCCACTCCGCCAGCAGAGTTTGCGAAGCTTTGCCCACTCCGTCTACGCAGGTATCACGGTGTTCCAGCAAATCTCCACAAAGGGCGACTGGCAGAGCTTTTTCTCACGAGTGCAATGTTAAGTTGGTGAGCGCAAGTGAGAATTTGTGTCTCCTAGCACAACTTTTAAGAGCTAGAATGCCACCCTGCGAGATTTGTTCAGCAAGGGGGGTCGTGGCAGGTAGCGACCATTCACTTTGAGAAAGCTGCCGCTGTAGCAGTATATCTACTTGAACAGTAAGACGCAGCGCCCTCTGGCATGCCGCATGGTGCCAATCTCACTGATTTTACAGCACAGAACAAGCTCCCAGCACTATAAATCAGTGTAAGCAGCGTGATGTGCACATTTCCGCCTGCTCGCGGAATTCCATGAAATCTTGCAAAGTTTTTATGTTATTCCCCGAAATTCCGCTGTGTAAAACACTGCGAGTTCGGCGCACCGCTAACAATATGACTATAAAACACCTACAACCAAACTATAACAATTCACTTGCTTCACACACTGCCACCGTGATCTCTCCTCAGGAAGCCAGCTACATTCAACCACACAGACTGAGAACGAACTAGTGACCCCAACCTTATAATGAACAACTGTTCATCCGCACCAGCAGGACCATGCCCTGAAAGATAAGAGCAGCACAATCATCGCTGCTCTTTCGTCATGATGAAACAGCTATGCACGTTCACCCAACAACTGTCCAAAAACAGAGAATAGCATCCTTATGACTAACAGTCTAATCTACCACCTGACAAATCAAAGTGGGACCGCAGCCTGCCTTGAAGCCCACCAGGCAAGTTCCCCCAAAAACATGAAGTAACATCGCAATCAATGACAGTCCACTCTAGATAGATAGGTCTAATAGAGTTGGCCATGACCGGGATTACCAAAGACCAGGGCACAACCAGTTGTCGGCCACCGCAACTTCTATATCTAGCTCAACACTCCAAGACTAATAATCTGCCAGGAATTCAATCTACCAGACAAAGACAGAGCAACATGCAACTGTGGGCAACAGACCAGTCTCTCACAACGACCCACCACTAACAACATAACCATAAAGTTATGAAATTTAAGAACCCTGAACATTGACTTGTTTACAATACTCCAACAATGACGTTGCTAGGAGAGTCCAAAAGAAACATGCAAACAGTACATCCAACCACGAAAGAAAACCAACATGACATCCATACTGACTGGATGCTCCTCCCGTGCTTTCCCAAGGGCCACACGCAGACTCAGCACCGTGCATGTTTATGGCAACATTCCACAGGGAAGCTTAACCTCTCATGATGACAAGCACCAGGTAAGACTCTGCAGTGCACATCACAATACTACTTCATTTCATTGAAGACAAGAGACCGCAGCTTGGCAAACAAACCTATCTGTCCTACTCACTACCCTGGAGAAGACAACTAATGCATCAAGCACAATGTACAGCGAAGGCTCTTGCTTTAATACAAAGAGAGAGTGATGCCACCAGGGCAGATGCATGGTTCTGCAGCCACTACATGTCCTCCATAGCAACTGAGTCAATAATAACAAAATGCCAATTAACATAAGGTCTCCTCAATTACAATTCATGGCGATTTATGTCTGTCAATACCATAAATGTGGTCAAAACCATAAATGTGGCTGCCACAAGTTAGTCCATATGGAATGGGGAATAACCATGCTGACCCTTTTCTGCATGATTTCCCTACTCCATGTGTTTTAATGGTCACATTTACCACCTGCTCTGAGGCTGCCAGAGACGGAGTCTAAGACTAAGTCCAGTCTCAAACATTTCATCAGACGCCCCGCTCGTAGTGACTAATGAACTGCCCATGTGTCTGTGCTATGAATAGGGCACCTGGTCATTATCTGTCCTGTGAATGTACTGCTTTGACCAATCAAAGATTGGGTGCTGGGCAAAAGTCCATTGACACTGGCCCTGATGAAGACCCTTGCTAAGTCATTTCCTTTGGGTCGAAATAATCTTATTGTTTTGGATTGAATCCAATTACTAAAGCTACAATGGAATTATTGAAATGTTATAATGCCCCACTGTTCAACAGTTGTTAACAAACACAACTCTGTTTTTTTCTGTTTAAGTAACAGTTTTCACTCTTTATTCACCTCACATGCGCACTGAGGCAGCACCTTATTATCTGCATCTGTTTGGATTGCATTTACCAAAAATAGTGTTCTTCAGTTCCTTGTCTTATATTTGCTTTTGATGGTTCTCTGTGTCTTCAACTGGCCTCTTATGCTTTTGGAATTCTCAGTCAGTACATGGCCTTGTATTTAATCCCCACCGGTGATAAATCCGACAGAACCACTTGAGTTATATCACTTTGATCAGCCAGGATTCTTGAAATGCCAGTTTTCTTCCTGGTTCATTATCATGCGAAACCTATAGGATACCTGACCAGACCCTTCCACAAAGAAGAATATATTTGTACTTTTGGGAGGGAACATTGTGAATGCTGCAGGTTTTCTATATTTTAGAAGGCAGTTCTTTTCCAGGGAGTAATTTTCTCTACATTCACAATCTTTCTGAGAAGTTTCTTTAGGATTAAGACTGCCTAAAACCAAAAACCACAGGACTTGTGCTTGAACACTTTGCTGTGAAAGTTGAAGTAGTTGTTGCATGAATGATGCTTGCACTTTCTTTCTAGGTATTCAAATCCAATTGCTTGTTAGGTCTCGCGAGCCAAAGGCTCGAAGCGACATTTTATATGTGGGATTTTCAAAGTGCTACCCACAGTTTTGGCTGGCCTAAACCTTGAGTGCACGATCACATGCACGTGCACAGCTGCTCCCACTCCCCCCTCCCTTCTCTATAGCTTTGGCTCCTTTGTTTTTTTATTACACCCTCCCTTCTCTCCCCGCTGTTTTCACACTACCCCCTCCCTTCTAATCAGTTTCCTTTCTGCTCCCTTGATCGCGTCTCCGATCACTGAGCCTGTCTCTCTCTTTTTCAGCTGTCGCTATCTGCCTCTCTGTGCTTCAGTCTTCGCCCCTCTTTCCCACTGTCATTCTCCGCTTCTGTCTTCCCCCCTGAATGTCTCTATCTTTTCCATTGTGTCTCAATGTGTTTTTTCTGCTGTAATAACTGTAGACACTACATGTGGGGTGAACGCTTTTTAGGTCTCGACCTTGCTATCGCGTAAGCGATCGCAAAGCGAGACTATAGGGGCTTTTCAAAGTGCTCCCAAAAAGCGGATTGCATGGCTAGCACACGCACAATCACGCGCATTGTGCTGCCATGCACTCTGCTTTTTGGGAGCACTTCAAAGGGTCCGCTCCCCCGCCCCCGCCAAGCATGCGCGCTTCCGAGAGCGCCATTGTAAACAAGGCTGTTATCTTGTTTTTTACTGCTTCAACAGAACCAGCAGGCCACCAGTCACCTACTTCAGCTCTGTCAGTGCCCCACGGACTTTCGGTTTATGCTGCTGAAAGAGCATACAGTGAAAAGACTATGTGCCAGCTCATACGTTAAGAGCGTCTCACTCTGGGGCTCTGTTCAGTAATGATACTGGATGATCAAACAGGGACATGCAGCTGAAATGTGATAAAAAGTTCCACACAAATTTCACAAAAGAAAGCCACAAGGCTTGCGTGCAGATCAAAGACAGTTTATATGCAGCCAAAAAGGATAGTGCTGATCTCAAGGCATACGGTTATTTGGCCTGTGTGTGCTATACAAGGTCCTATCACCCCATGTCGCTGGGCTGAAGGCAACTCAAGATGCTGAAGTGCCACCACGAAGCCTGAATGTCAGTAAAAAGTGTCTGCCTGTCAGAGTCATGATCCCATGTGCCTCATATGAATGTGGCCACGGTAATCTTCTCAAAACAAGATTTAGTCGTACTTCGTATTAAGCTGTGTGTGTCAGTACAAGTACTCACCATGCCGCCTCGCTGGACATTAATCAATATAAAAATATGCAGAAGTTGCATGTCCATTTCTACACAAGCTTTCACAGCGCTCAGTTCCCAGGCACGCACATACCAGTAACATAGCATAGCATCACAAAACACAACATAGCATAACAAAAAATAACATAACAAAACAAAACATAGCATAACAAAGCATAGCATAACAAAACACAACAAAACATAGCATAGCATAACTAAACAAAACATAGCATAGCATAACAAAACAAAACATAGCATAACAATGCATAGCATAACAAAACATAGCATAGCATAGCAAAACAAAACATAGCATAACAAAACACAACAAAACATAGCATAGCATCACAAAACATAGCATAGCATAACAAAACATAGCATAACAAAGCATAGCATAACAAAACACAACAAAACAGCATAGCATAACAAAACATAGCATAGCATAACAGAACACAACATAGCATAGCATAACAAAATATAGCATAACAAAACATAGCATAACATAACAAAACACAAAACGTAGCATAACTAAACACAAAATAGCATAGCATAACAAAACGCAACAAAACAGCATAGCATAACAAAAAATGGCATAACAAAACAATACATAGCATAGCATTACAAAGCATAGCATAACAAAACATAACATAGCATAACAAAACATAGCATAGCATAACAAAATACAACAAAACACAACAAAACATAGCATAGCATAGCATAACTAAACAAAACACAGCATAGCATAAAAAAACATAGAATAGCATAGCATATCAAAACAAAACATAGCATAACAAAGCATAGCATAGCAAAACATAGCATAACAAAACATAGCATAGCAAAACACAACAAAGCATCGCATAACACAACACAACAAATCACAGCATAGCATAACAAAGCATAGCATACCAAAACATAGCATAGCAAAGCTAAACATAGCATAACAAAACATAGCATAACAAAATACAACAAAACACAACAAAACATAGCATAGCATAACTAAACAAAACACAGCATAGCATAAAAAACATAGAATAACATAGCATATCAAAACAAAACATAGCATAACAAAGCATAGCATAGCAAAACATAGCATAGCATAACAAAGCATAGCATAGCAAAACACAACAAAGCATAGCATAACACAACAAATCACAGCATAGCATAACAAAGCATAGCATAGCATACCAAAACATAGCATAGCAAAACAAAACAAAGCATAACAAAACAAAGCATAGCATAACAAAACACAACAAAACATAGCATAGCATCGCAAAACATAGCATAGCAAAGCAAAGCATAGCATAGCAAAACACAACAAAACATAGCATAGCATAACAAAACATAGCATAGCAAAACATAGCATAGCATAACAAAACACAACAAAACGTGGCATAGCATAACAAAACACAACAAAACATAGCATAGCATAACTAAACAAAACATAGCTTAGCATAAAAAACATAGAATAGCATAGCATAGCATATCAAAACAAAACATAGCATAAAAAAGCATAGCATGTCAAAACACAACAAAACATAGCATAGCATAAGACAACACAACAAATCCCAGCATAGCATAACAAAGCATAGCATAACAAAATATAGCATAGCAAAACTAAACATAGCATAACAAAACAAAGCATAGCATAACAAAAAACAACAAAACATAGCATAGCATAGCAAAAAATAGCATAGCATAACAAAACAAAGCATTGCATAGCATAGCAAAACACAACAAAGCATAGCATAACAAAACATAGCATAGCAAAACATAGCATAACAAAACACAACAAAACATAGCGTAGCATAACAAAACATAGCATAGCATAACTAAACAAAACACAGCATAGCATAAAAAATATGGAATAGCATAGCATATCAGAACAAAACATAGCATAAAAAAGCATAGCATAGCATAACAAAACATAGCATAGCATAACAAAACATAGCATAGCATAGCAAAACACAACACAACATAGCATAGCTTAACACAACACAACAAATCACAGCATAGCATAACAAAGCATAGCATACCAAAACACAACAAATTATAGCAAAACAAAACCTAGCATAACAGAACAAAGCATATCATAACAAAACACAAAACATAGCATAGCATCACAAAACATAGTATAGCATAACAAAACACAACATAGCATGGCATGACAAAAAATAACATAAAAAAACAAAACATAGCATAACAAAGCATAGCATAACAAAACACAACAAAACGTAGCATAGCATAACTAAAGAAAACATAGCATAGCATAACAAAGCATAGCATAGCATAAAACATAGCATAACAAAACATAGCATAACAACACATAGCATAACAAAACATAGCATAGCATAACAAAACATAGCATAACAAAACATAGCATAACAAAACACAACAAAACATAGCATAACAAAACATAGCATAGCATAACAAAGCATAGCTAAACAAAGCATAGATAAACAAAACATAGCATAACAAAACATAGCATAACAAAACACAACAAAACATAGCATAGCATAACAGAACATAACAAAACATAGCAAAGCATAGCATAGCAAAACAAAACATAGCATAACAAAGCATAGCATAACAAAACACAACAAAACATAGCATAGCATAACAAAACAAAACATAGCATAGCATAACAAAACATAGCATAGCATAACAAAACAAAGCATAGCATACACAAAACATAGCATAGCATACACAAAACATAGCATAGCATACACAAAACATAGCATAGCATAACAAAACATAGCATTGCATAGCATAACATAACATAAGAAAACATAGCATTAAGTTTGATAAACTCATAGTAGCGGGCTAGCTAGCTTTAACGGGCAGTGAGTGTAAGCAACTCCGTAAACCCAGAAGCAGTCACTCGGTCACCTTTGCTCTTGTATTGCAGTGGCTTTGTTTATTAAACAGTGCCCATATTTATACTGTTAGCACTTTACTTGTGCAAATTTCAGGGCTCACAAAACTTTGATGAATCGAAATTCACAACTGAGGCTGTTAAGTTCGTGCTATATAGAACTCTAAGGATAAATAAAAAACATTGCCATTTACAATGTGAATAGCTCCAACAAACACAAGACCTTTTTCAAAGTACAAAACATTGCCATTTACAATACCAATAGCTCCAGCTCCAACAAATGCGAGACCTATTGTATTTCCAATGCTTGTTTGATTTTTCTTGCAAAAGGTTCTACAAAAAAATTCCCAATATCAAAACCTGAAGTAAAGGAAACACACATTTTCCTGTTGCACATATGAGACAAAACGTGAGTTCAGGCAGCTCAAACACTTACATTCCTCAATTGAAACCAACTTTTCACAGGGCTGCCACGAGACAACCTCTGAACTGTATCCACAGGGATATTTGGACCTTTGTATTCTGGGATTAGTGTATATCATGTGCAGGCTTTGTCCTCCCCTAACATTAGCTTAGAAAGGGTCCTGTGCGCCCAAAGGAGGCGACCTACCATTATGAGAACGCATATCTCCTGGAGGACTGGATCCTGAGTGGAGTAAAGCCGGTTGTGTGGGATGGGCCGGTACTGTTGAGGCTGGGTCGCTGTGTAAGTAAACACATACATGCTTTGCCTTAGAGGACAGGGTCACTGGAGAACTATCCAGAAATATTCAAGACATTAAGTAAAAATATGTTTATTTAGCTTTATTTTATAAATCCAAACTTGTATATAGCTTTATTTTATAGATCCAAACCAGGTGTCCAAATAGGGTGTGAAAAGAAGTAGCAGCTGGGGTACAGGGGTACCCCATAGATAAAATACACTTACAAATGCAGCACAAGAGGGAGGCAGGCTGCAGAAGCAACACATTTACACAAAATATGTGGGGCACAGTCCGCCCACCTCCCACAACTCTGTGTTGGTCATGGTACAGCTCTGGCCCAAAAAACAGAGGAAAGAGTTAGAGCAGCGCACCTCAAATAAAAAAAAGATAAATAAACTAGAATTGACAAAGCCAATAGGACTCACCTATGCAAGAGGTATTGGCTTTGCTAATATGTTTTAGCCATGTTGTACACCTGCGTGTTTGCTGTTCAGCATGGCTAAAAGTTAGTGGAGTAAAGGAGAGTGGGGCATGGAGTAGACTGCCATAAAGTGGAGTGTTGTGGAGCAGAGTTGAGTGATGTGGAGTGGCGCAGAGTGGTGTGGAGTGGCGGGGAGAGGCGTAGAGTAGAGATGAGTGGAATGGTGTAGTGTAATGTTGTGGAGTATCATGGAGGGAGTAAAGTGTTGTACAGTGGAAGGATGTAGAGTGGAGTAGAGTGTCAAAGGGTTGACTGGAGTAGAGCATAGTAGAGTGAACTGGTATTGAGTGTTGTAGAGTGGAGTGGCTTAGAGCAGAGTGAAGTGTCATAGAGGATGTTGCCTAGAGTGGAGCAGAGTGTTGTGGAGTAGAATGTGTAGAGTGGAGTAGATTGTCATAGAGTGGAGTCGTATAGAGTGAAGTGGTGTTCTATAGTGGTGTGGCGTAGATTGGAGTAGATTATTGTAGAGTGGAGTTGCATAGAGTGTCTCAGAGTGGAGTGGCGTTGAATGGAGTAGTGTGTGAGAGAATAGAGTGGAGGAAAATGGCATGGAGTGGCATAGAGTGTCATAGGGTGGAGTAGAGTTTATTGGAGTAGAGCATTGTATAGTGGAGTGTCGTGGAGTGGATTGTCATATAGAGGGGCCTAGAGTGAAGTGGTGTAAAGTACAGAGTAATCTGGCATAGAGTGCAGTGGCATAAAGTACATTGGTTTTGGGTAAAGTGTTGTACAGCGCATTGGCATAGAGTGCAGTGACGTAGAGTTGAGTGGCATGGAGTGCAGTGGCTTAGAGTAGAGTGGCTTACAGTGGAATGCCGCAGCCTAGAGTGCAGGGGCGTAGGGAGGTGCAGTGCAGAGTGGTGCAGATTGAAGTTGTGCAGGGTGGAGTAGAGTGGCATAGAGTGCTGTGGCGTAAAGTAGATTGTTTGAGTAGAGTGAAGTGGCATAGAGTTGAGTGGTGCAGGGTAAAGTGGAGTGATACAGGGCATCGTGCAGAAGTGTAGAGTGGCATAAAGCGCAGGGGAGTGTGGTGCTTCAGAGTAGAATAGAGTGAGTTAGAGTGCAGTAAGATAGAGTGCCATGGGGTAGAGTGGAGTGATGCAGAGTTGAGTGGCATAGAGTCCAATGGAGCAGAGTGGTGTAGAGTTGGGTGGTGCAGAGTAGAATGCAGTGGCATGGAGTGCAGTGGTGCAGAGCAGTGGTGTGGTGTAGAGTGCATTGAAATAAAGTGCATTGGTGTAAAGTAGAGTGGAGTAGAGAGCAATAGCATAGAGTACAGTGGTGCAGAGTAGAATATAGTGGCACAGAGTGCAGTAAAGTAGAGTGCAATGATGTAGAGTAGTGTAGTATGTAGTGCCGTGAAGTGCAGTGGTGCAGAGTAGCTGATGTAGAGTGTAGTGGTGTAGATTTAATTGGTTTTGAGTAAAGTAGTGTAGAGTGCATTGGCAGAGAGTTCAGTGTTTAGAGTACAGTGGCATATAGTGCAGTGGTGTAGGGGAGAATGGTGTAAAGTCAAGTGGAGCAGCATAGAGTGCATTGGTTTTTCAGTAAAGTGGTGTAGAGTGCATTTGTGGAGAGTGCAGTGGTTTGAGGTACAGACGCGTGGAGCAGAGTGGTGTAGAGTAGAATTATGCCAAGTATGGTGTGTTGTGGAGTGGTGCAAAGTATAGTGGTGTAGAAAGCAATGGCAGAGAGTACAATGATACAGAATAGAATAGAGAGGTGTAGAGTGCAGTTGTGCAGAGCAGATTGGCATAGAGTGCAATGCCATAGAGTGGTGCAGAGAAAAGTACAGTAGCATAGAGAGTAGGGGTGCAGAGCGAATTGGCATAGAGTGCAGTTGTATAGAGTGCATTGGTTTTGAGTTAAGTGGTGTAGAGCCCAGTGACACAGAGTAGAGCAGTGTAGAGTGCAGTGGTGCAGCACAAATTGCAGTGGCGTAGAGTGGAGTGGTGCAGAATTGAATTGCGGAGAGTAGATTGTTTCAGAGTAGAGTGAAGTGGCGTGGAGTGGAGTAGTGCTTGGTAGACAGGAGTGGTGCAGGGTAGAGTGCAGTGGTGCAGAATAGATTAGAGTGGTGTAGAGTGGATTGGCATAGAGTGCAATGGCATAGAGTGGAGTGGTACAGAGGTGAGTGCATTGGCATAGAGTGCAGTGACATAGAGTGCTGTGTTGCAGAGTAGAGTTGTATAGACTGGAGTTTCATAGAGTGGAGTGGTGCAGAGTATATTGGAGTTGCCTAAACTGGAGTAGTGTTGAGTGCAATGGTGAAGAGTGCACTGCTGCATAGTAGAGTAGAGCAAGGTAGTTTGCATTGGCATAGAGTAGTGTGGTGTAGAGTAGAGTTAAGAAGCGTAGAGTGAAGTGGCGTAGAGTGGAATGGTGCAGACTAGAGTTCAGTGAAGCAGTGTGGAGAGGCGTAGAGTGGAGTGGCGTAGTGTAGAGAGTTGCTAAGTAGAGTGGAGTGGGGTTAAATGGAGGATGCATGGTGTGGTAACGCACTACCATTACAGACAACACATCTTCAATTGAAATGACCATTAAAGATGTTGGTACCAGACAGCTGTACTGTCTGGTATGCTTTGACCTAAAAAAAGATGTTAACTGGCGGAGCAACAAACTCCAGCATAAAGCATGCAACAGTGAATGTTGTGCAGAGAAATATCCTAGAACTGAGTGAAAACACCTAGATTTATCTAGGTTTATGAATGTAAATTCAAATTTTGTATTTGTAAAATGTGTTTTTAGGTCTCGGCTCGAAGGCTGCGCTTGCGCAGTCTCGATCCGAGATTTAATGATTTGGAGTAGAGGGGCTTGAACCCACCCCTCTTCTCCCCTGTTCTCCATTGGCTGGCCTCTTGAATGCTGGCCAGCCATTGGAGAAGAGGTCCCGTCACTCCGATCAGGCCCCGTCCTTTTCGGATCGGGGGGCGTGTTTTTTGCAGAAAGTCTAATTATCTCCTCCAGCCAATGGCAAGAGGAGATAACAGCAAAACACGCCCCCGAATCCGAAAAGGACACTGCGTTTCTCCGAGGCATTTCTGCTCTGCCTCGGAGAAAGGCAGTGGTGTGCTTGTTCCCTCTTGTTTTTATTGCGTGAACTCGGGGGAAAAGCACTGGAGCGCTTTACATGAGAACCAGATTATGTTACACAAGGGCAGACACTTTTTGGACCCGGCGAGATTATGTGTTTTGCCCAGAATCACAGGATGTCGAAGCGATGGCCGATTTGGAACCTGGCGTTTTATTTTTGCAGTTTTATAAAGCACGAACTCGACCCGAAGGTAGTGGAGCTCTTTACATGAGCACCAGGACACGTTCATTGTTGCCATGAACCACACAGCTGTTGAGCCGACGTCCGAAACTCGAACCTGATTTCACGGTTCCAAAGTCACATTCCCTTTAATGCTGTGCTTTGGCTGTAATTGTTTGTATTCTGCTTCAAAAATTTCGTCGCTTCTGGTATTATTCCTGTCCGTCTATGACGTAAGTCCTTCGTCTCTGTTTACTTTACGACTGAGTGTACTAGTCTTTCTTCGGATTTGTCCTGTGCTCTCTATGGAGTAGGACGTCATCCATGCGCCCAATGCAGTTGTTTACAAAAATCTATCTTCCGTTTCAGCAGCAACGGTCTGTAAAATATAGTCCCTCTTCGATCGCAAGGTCCCCAGAATGGCCCCTGTGGTGCGAATGCGCGGGTCCCTGGCTGTAGTAGCTGTATCCCTGAGAACTGGGGGTCTGCTGCAGCCAAAGGCTGAGTCTGAGCAGGAAAGTGGGACGGGGCAGCAGGGAGCAGGGGAGACGGACAGAACAGCAGCAGCTGCAGGAGCAATCCAGCACTCACACAAGTGCCCCATCACTTAGGGTATATGGGATGGAAGCAGGACCCTCCACAGCAGGTAAGGGTGTATATGTTTCCCTGAGACTTACTCATCTCAAAGGGGTGTGGAGGGGAGAAAGCAGTTTCAGAGCGCCCTAAAACACTCACAGGTGTCACATCAGCGCCCTTAAACACTCATAGGTGTCACATCAGTCAGGCTATACATGGGATGGAAGTAGGTGGTGGGGCGGAGGTATAGTGTGTACATCAAGAAGGTATCTGCTTCTGCGAAAGAGAAAAGGGCATCTGTGCATCCCCAGAGGAATGGAACGAGAGTGCACTAGTATCCAATCCGAGGAGGAAGGAAGCCCTGCGTATTGAGGTTGAGAGGCAAAGGCTAACTAAATGCTCCACTGGGTCACATTTGGAATGTGTGTACGACCACCAATGCAGTGTAAATGGGCAGGTGCAACTATTGTAAGCAGAGACACGTGCACCCTCAGTGATGGTACTGCATAATGGTTTAGTACCCTTCTGGAGTGACGACCTGTGCATCCGATTTAAGGTCGGTATAAACGCGACATTCAGTAGGTTTTTGTTACATCTGTGCCCTAATTTGCTGTATCCTTGTTCGTGGACAAATGTGCAATAAGTACACCACCACTGGAGATGACGGCATTACTAATGGGCAGCCCTCTAGCACACCTTGGGCGAAGACGTCCGAATTTGTGTGGGTGGGCAATGGCGGTTAGAGAGAAGAACCTACCATTAATGTGTAGATTCTTTGGATATTACGGATCTATATTCTGCTGAAACACGGGTTTAATGATGAAAACTATCCGAGAATGTGCGGCTGGCTTGGCGATAACCGCCTGTAATGGGGAGGGCACCTGTGGCAGGATCCTGGCATCTTAATGCCGGGCACCTCTGGAAGGTAACACTTTTCAGTTTGCTAAGAGAAATGAAAGACTCGTTCATAGCTTGTGTACATTCCTTGGATGAGTTCATCTCTGGGGATGCGGGCCCTGTGTGCACCATGGGTGACTGGGGGTAGGAGTGATGCAGAAGCTGTTCCGCACTCAAACTCTGCGGGTGCAAGGGAGACTTTAAATGGTATGGAGTAAGACTTTGGCTTACTAAAGGATGAGACGTATACTTCCTTATGAAGGGGATGCGGTAGTGCATGGGTTCTGGTGTGCACGAATACCACTAGAGTCAGAGTGAGGTATGTTAGCGCACCTATGCCCCTTGTTTGGTGCACAATTGGAGCTGCAATGTTTAGTGCTAATCAAGGATGACGTTGGAATTATGTGGAGTGTATTTGTGTGGATTGTGTTACCAAGTTTAAAAGTGATGAAACATAATTACACAGAAAGGCAGCCTTTCATTGCACACAAATTCACAAAATTAAAACACGTTGCTTCCTCCAAAAAATGTCGGAAACACACAAACTTTTCTTCAATTTTAGCCCCAAGCAAGGAGGACCTGCAAACAAAATAAACACGTTCAACATGAGCATGGAACAAAAAATAGTTCAAGGTCTAAACACTTCAACACATCTGTGGAATATTTACCAGTAGTTAGGCGCTGCTCTCTGGTCATTAACAAACAACAACAAGCATTGGCGAAGCTAATTGGTTTCCCTACGCAAGAGCTATTGGTTTTGCTGTGTCTTTAAGCCTTATAATACAGTGCATGGCTGTGCAGCATGGCTAAAAGTCAAGTTAGAGAAAGAACGATATGACGCAGCCAGCACTGGATGGAATGGGCCAGCAAGGACAGGATGGGATGGGGTAAGCAGCAATGTACAGCAGGACGGGGGAGATGGCCAGCAAACACATGCACTCTTATGTAGTGCTGCAACTTAATGAAAAAATAGCTTCAAAACAGTGAGCAGTGGAATGTCACTCGGTAAGGAAGCAGTTCTTGTGTCACCTAACCCACTGACTCTGTTTGTTTATCTATAACGTGTTTACATCGGTATTTATGTTGTAAATTTGCAAATTGACGCTCCTACATCATTGTCATATTTATTGATAAATTCATTGTTTATTCACTAGAAACCGAGCCCCTGAAGAAGAGCCCCTCGGCTCGAAATGCATTGGGCATTTATCAAGCAAAGTTCCTTAGAATGTGGATTTGCATGAAGAAAATGATTAACTAATTGCAATGAATAAATTGCGATAAGCAATGACAGAGTGATGTTTTATTTTTTCACCGGAAAGTGAATCGAGTTTTTTTCAAATAATGAACAGTTCTGTTTATACTACTAGAAAGTGATTTTGAATTTCCTCAAGGTTTTCACCTGCGAGCAAATGTGCGTAGAGACCAGGGCCCCATAGGCCCCATAATTGGAGTATTGCATGTTTTGGGATCCCTGACTGTTGGATGCCTCTCTACAGCACGCTTTATTTTAAACACAGTAAAACAAGTTAAACATTGATCTTTCAAATTAATTAAACTACAGCGAGTGCCTCAACCACCAATCTTGTTGTTCGAATCTTCACAGTCAATCGGAAGAGAGCACCCAAATCATGTCATTCGACACCATCTCAAGTTTAACAGACAACAGAGTGAGCACTTTAGCTTACACATCAGAACAAGCTTCTGAAATATATGCATTGATACAAGATGTAAAAGCGTCAGATTTGCAAGGAAATACCATCATTCAACAACTAAAACAACTAGAGTATTCAGTTAAAAGAGAAATGAATCAACGACTCCATGCATCCACCCTGATACAATATCATCGAGCGAAAAGAATACCACGAGGATTGAGAATGTCCATTAAACCCATGCTATACAGGTTTCATTTAAATAAAGATTTCATGGATAGGTGGTACTCAATTTTGAATAAATGCTCACTTGACCTAATTCTACTGTTAGTAGAGGAACTTTCCAAAGTCATCAACGAGCTCGCAAATGAAATTGAAGAAATAAAACAAAACCTATCGACAAGAATGAAAGATGACGAATTTAAACAAGCTTTAGAAGACATCAACATGAGACTAGATAAATATACAAAAGAAATACAGGAAGGAAAATTACGAAAATATAAACGAGACACGTTGGACTATAAACTCAACGAAGTTTATACATGGGCAGAAGTCTATGCACAACGACGACCACAAATCAGAAAACCAACAACCAATACTTCATCAGAAGAAAGCATAGCTACAGATACTGACACAGCAACGACCAGACCATCAGCAAAGAGTCAATTATCGAGTTCAACTTCCACTAAAGATAATACCGAGGAAGCAGCAGCATCAAGCTCCACACATTTTTTATCCAGGGACCAGGATTCCAACCAACCACCATGACCGTCAAAAAGCGTAAAACCAGGAGAAGTCATCACAAAACCAGGACGCACAAGGAGCCAGAAGTAAACCTAGTAGTCAATATTTCATCCAAGGAGATTACTACCTCACAAATTCAAATACTAAACAAAGGATTGGGATACGTTCCTACCTATGACACCAACTTACTTGAATGCGAACTAGCCCTCTACAAATTCACAAGAATATTACGTCTACGACATTTTTTCACAAATATATTACCAGCTAAAGAAGAAACACAAGTCAAAGAGTTCCTTGAATTCAGACCGAAATCCACATACCAAGCTCCAGTTTCACACAAAATTTTAGACTCATTTGACAATCTAGTGAGGAAAGATCTACAAAAACTACAATTTAAAAAAACGAAGAAATCGAATCTAAACAAACAAGAAAAAAACATACTAATGTCCATTCAGAACAACACTGAGATACAGATTCAAAAAGCAGACAAAGGTGGCGCCATTGTTCTAATGGATCGCTCCTTTTACATCAACGCAGTACAAGAACATGTATCAGACACCCAAACATACTTAAAATTGGATCAAGACCCCATAGCAGATCTCAAAGCAACTCTTGGAAGCATTTTAGATCACGCTTTGGAAATGGGATGGATAAGTGAAGCCACCAAACAATTCTTGACAGTGGAGTATCCTCGGAAACCCATCTTGTATATGTTACCGAAGATCCATAAAAATTTATTTAATCCACCCATGCGACCTATAGTAACGGGTTGTGGTACCATTTTTGAGCCTCTTGGTCATTACATAGACTACTTCTTACAACCTTTGGTCCAAGAATGGCACTCATATGTCAGAGACACCAAGGATTTTTTACTAAAACTACAGAAGGTAACTTTCATGGAAGACATCATTTTTTGTACTATAGACATCAAGTCTTTATACACTTCAATACCACACACAGCTGGCATGGAGGCGGTAGAATGGGCTCTACTACGCCAATCCTCACTCAGAGCAGACAAAGTTTTCATTCTTGAACTTTTACATTTCTGTTTATATCACAGTTATTTCCATTGGAAAGATGATTTTTATTTGCAGCAACAAGGTACATCCATGGGCTTTGCCGGGGCGCCGGCATACGCCAATACCTTTATGGCAAAATTTGAATCTGACCACATTTACAATGACATTGGATGGACTGGAAACTCACTGCTATACTGCAGATTTATTGATGACATATTCATACTTTGGACCAACACTCAGGAATTGTTGGAAGAAAAAATTGAAAATCTCAATCAAATTGATGAACACATTCAGTTCACTCATCTATTCAACCCGATCAAAATCTCCTATCTTGATGTGATCCTTACAAAAGAAGATGGTCATATTAAAACGGAGGTATTCAAAAAAGAAACAGACGTGAACAGCGCGCTCCATTTTCAAAGCTTTCATCCGAATAGCTTAAAACAGAATTTACCACTGTCCCAATTTTTGCGGATTAAAAGGATCTGTTCAACCACAGTAGACACTGAGAAGAATCTTTCACAACAGCAGCAGATGTATCTTGAAAGGGGATACCCCACAGAAGTGATAGAAACAGCGAAACAACGTGCATCTAAACACAATAGAGACAGTCTCTTACAAATTCGACCACGCAAACAGACAAATCGACAAGTGTTTGTATCCAAGTATTCCACTGCATCTGGTAAAGTGAAAAAGATTATTACAAAAAGATGGGAAATGTTACAAAATGAGCCGGATTTTAATAACATCTTTAAAGATCCACCCATGTTTGCGTACAAACGATCGAAAAACATTAAAGAAATCATCAACACT
The DNA here is from genome assembly GCF_964204655.1 of Triturus cristatus. NCBI lineage: Eukaryota > Metazoa > Chordata > Amphibia > Caudata > Salamandridae > Triturus > Triturus cristatus. The sequence continues at coordinate 1,756,730,740 of NC_140590.1, read as the reverse complement.
CCGACCAAACCAGGACACATCAATTACAAAGGAATGAATAAATGTCACAACTGCGTCCAATGTAACAATGTTATTACTGGCACTACACTAAATCATCCACTAACAGGAGAAACCATTCATCTTTACCACACTTCTGATTGTAACTCCAACAGACTCATTTATTACATTAAGTGCCCATGTGGCAAGCTATATGTAGGAAAAACCGAACGAAAAATCAAAGTACGCATATCAGAGCACAAGAGTACAATCAGAACACTGAACAAAAACAGTAGTCTGGCTACACATTGGAACGAAGAGAAGCACAGCATTGCCCAACTCAAATTCTCTGTGCTAGAAAGAGTGGTACAACGTCCAGATACAGATCTCACTAGGAGTCTCCTACAGAGGGAGACCTATTGGATTAAACGTCTTGATACCCTGATAGACAAGGGCATCAATGATAAAATTGATTATGCTCGTTACCTATGAAGTACCTATTGTTATAGCTGTTTGTATCAGGATAGCATTGCATGTTCACTGTACGTGATTACCCATTCACTTTGGGCTTCACAGTCATGACCAGAGACCTCACCCATTCACAACATCTTCTTTTATATTCAACCACATCTCTCCGGTGTTCCAACTAATGTCTTCGTGACGTTTAACATTGGATTCAGCTTTTCCCCACATCTTCGTCGTAGGTTTTATATCGTTTAATCTTTCACTTGTTCGTTCTAGCATTTGTTCTTTCTTCTTTAAGATGGCGGCCCTTAGCTCCATGTTACAGTCAGGGTTTTCACTCAGTTACCCCTCTTCTATTTTTAGTGCAGTTCCCGTATTGCGAGAGTTCCCCACTCTCGCTTTTATACGTTGTATCTGTCGGCCATTTGAGCCAGCAACTTCCGGCAGGTTCTTCCGCCTTCCAGTTTTACCATCCAGTTTTACCATCCAGATGCTCCTTTGATTGAACCGAGCCTGTTAGTATTATCGGTAAGATGTTACCCTCGATCGTATCAGACAGTTACAGGCTTGTATGTTCGAGACGAGATTTCAATTAGCTCTATTTTTTCAGATCGTGCCTTCAACCCCGAAAAGCTCATCCACATCGCTAAACTTTAAGGTACTGGTCCATGTTAGCTCCTTTTTTCCTGCTTTTTTCTTATTTTCACACCACTTTATTCAGACACCCCATGGTGTTGGTCACCCCTGGTCATTATTTCATCACCTAACCCACTGACTCTGTTTGTTTATCTATAACGTGTTTACATCGGTATTTATGTTGTAAATTTGCAAATTGACGCTCCAACATCATTGTCATATTTATTGATAAATTCATTGTTTATTCACTAGAAACCGAGCCCCTGAAGAAGAGCCCCTCGGCTCGAAATGCATTGGGCATTTATCAAGCAAAGTTCCTTAGAATGTGGATTTGCATGAAGAAAATGATGAACTAATTGCAATGAATAAATTGCGATAAGCAATGACAGAGTGATGTTTTATTTTTTCACCGGAAAGTGAATCGAGTTTTTTTCAAATAATGAACAGTTCTGTTTATAATACTAGAAAGTGATTTTGAATTTCCTCAAGGTTTTCACTTGCGAGCAAATGTGCGTAGAGACCAGGGCCCCATAGGCCCCATAATTGGAGTATAGCATGTTTTGGGATCCCTGACTGTTGGATGCCTCTCTACAGCACGCTTTATTTTAAACACAGTAAAACAAGTTAAACATTGATCTTTCAAATTAATTAAACTACAGCGAGTGCCTCAACCACCAATCTTGTTGTTCGAATAGTCATTTTTACCCCTACTCTATCCAACACTTAGTAATTTTTACCCCTACACTATCCAACAATGACCCTACTGTTACACTCACTGGAGTGGGAATAGTAATTTTTATCAATAAAACGTGTTTCCTTTGGAATAATTTCTAATCTAATAGTAGTAATGGTATAAGCTTTTCTACAACACTCACACGCACATTCCACCTATCCGCATACATGGAAGGGACAGTATAAAGCCACACCCCAACCCTTTGTTAGTGAGTCCAAGGCAGTAATTATATAAAAAAATATTGATTTATTTCTCTGCTTATTTCAAGATTAAATAAAAAAGCAAAAGCTTGACAATACATAGGTATACAATATCCTAGTTACATCACAAAATCATGGATAGATACAACAATTTAGTTAAATCAGCATTAAAAACAAATATCACATAAAAAAGCCAAGGAGACTACACATGAAAGACAAAAAACTGTGTCATTAAATGGCCACATCCCTGATGATTTCCTCTGGACTCTGAGACCGGATATCATGTATTAGTTGAGTATTCAATTGTCCCAGTTTTCTCACAGATTGTGTTCCTTTTGTAAAGCGACATCGCGTTTCGATGGTACCTTTTATAAAGCCACCTTTTTCAAGACTGAGTCATTAGTAACTCTCACAGACAATCGATAAAGGTTAAAAACCGGAAACAATGTGGACCACCTGGTATATTTTGATTATTTGTCTCATAAGAGACTTGGGTATTGGCACCCAGTGAACTTTGCACGGCACTAAAGTTTATGTACTTGTAAATGTTTCTTGATTTGCTCACACTTGGTTTGACAGCAAGTGTAGTGCTGTAGCACCATTTTCTAGAAGTGGTTTAATTTGCAACGAAGGAGTGCTCCTCCAACTCCCAAAACGTTTTATCTCGGCTGCCAAAGGGGAACGCACCCAAAGTTTAAATGGCGTTCGATGCAATCACAAATATAACTGATAACCGTGCTATAACTAAGGCATACACCTCTGACGAAGCTAGTGAAATATACGCTCTTATCCAAGAAGTCAGAACTTCAGATATACACAGGGGTTCCATCACCCAACAACTCAGACAGCTCGAATACATTACCCGTTGCCAACTTAACCAAAAATTACATGCATCTACCTTGGTGCAATATCATAAAGCCAAAAGGATCCCGCGGGGGTTACGACTGTCGATCAAACCAATGCTGTTCCGTTTTCACCTCAATCCCATTTTCATGGAAAAATGGTACTCTATCTTAAATAAGTGGTCTTTGGATCTCATCCTTTTAATCATCGAAGAATTATCAAAAACCATACGCGATCTTGAGGATGAAATTCTTACGCTTAAAGCTGAACTTGAAACTAGGATGGAAAGTAATGCATAGAATTTACAATTGGAAGTATTGAACCAGAAACTTGTCAAATACAGTAAAGAGTTACAAGAGGGCAACATTCGCAAGTATAAACGAGATACTATCGATTATAAGCTTAACGAAGTTTATACATGGGCGGATATTTATGCCCACAGGAGATTCGATCAAAAAAAAAACGACAACTTCATCAGATTAAAGTCTAGCTACGGACAAGGATGCATCTATCAATCAATAGTCCTTTATTTGGTACTTAAAAAATACCATAAAAGTACATATACAGTTAAAATCAGTAAAATACGGTTCATAACACATGGTTGGAGACAATTGGCCAAAAAAATTCATTTAACACCGCCCTCTTGAGTTCCTTAACCTTAAAGCAACTGTTAGAAGGCGACCTCAGAGGGGCCCGGAGGGGGCCCTGACTGCCCTGAGACCCACCCTCGAGGTATCGTAGCCGGGCACTGTCGGGAGACTCCTCAGGGGAGGAACCTCGTATCTAGGATCGCACACTCGGCACCACACGACAGAGAGACACCACACGAGGAGTTCTTACGAGCAAATCTTTATCAGATTGGAGTGGTAGGATCTTTATGATCAGCACGGCAAATATATACAAGCAGAGCGTGGGCTCTCAGAGTCTTGGAGGGGAGTAGGAGGTAGCGGGACAGTCTTTGGGGATATGGATCAAATGCAGGAGCGTACCCGTCGCACAGCTCACAATCCTCGAGCTGGGGGATACGCTTGTCGTCGTGGGGTCCGGCGGGACCAAGAGAGTCTGTGGGAGCCGCGAGTCACTCAGCAGGGCTCGGATACAAGTTCGGTGGTCTTACGATCTTCAAGGAGCCGCGAGTCACTCAGCAAGGCTCAAGCACAAGTTCGGAGGTCTTACGATCTACAGGGAGCCGCGAGTCACTCAGCAGGGCTCAAGCATAAGTTCGGAGGTCTTACGATCTTCAGGGAGCCGCGAGTCGCTCAGCAGGGCTCAAGCATAAGTTCGGAGGTCTTACGATCTTCAGGGAGCCGCGAGTCACTCAGCAGGGCTCAGGTGTTCCAAGGCGAATCTGCCGGACAGTCCCAGAGCACCCCTTGTTATAGGGCGACTCCTCTTTGATGTCCGGAGTCCGTGCAGGCAGGGGTCTTGTCACCTGGGGGTCGCTTGCTGGGGTTTCCTGCCATTGTCTTTTGATCCTTTCAGGGCTGGGTCGGGAGGAGTCCCAGACACCCAGCAGGCGTGGAGCCAGCCCTCGGGGAGGCCGGCAGGTCGATCGAAACCCACCGTCCCAGGGAAGCGCAGAGGTGTGATAGAAACTGCTCCTCCCTCTCTCATCCCAAGGGGAGCGTGATGTCCTCCAGCCGGAGTGGCGCCTCTAGGCCAGGGTCGCGCTGGGGCCGGGCGGCCATCTTGTTGCATGAAGTGGGCACGCGGGCCCGGTGTGGCCGAAGGGCAGAAGGCCACGGACGGGGAAGCCTGGGTTGGGTGCGTGCGAGTTCTGGTGGGAAGGATCGGCTAGGCCGTGGGTTTGGGGGCTGGTGTGAGGTGCAGGGGTCAGGTCTAGCTATGTTACGAGGGCCGGGTCTAACATGCGTCCCCCCCAGCTGAAAGCCGGAGAGAACTACCCATCTTCTTGGGGGTTCTCTTCGCTGAGGCGGAAGGACCGGGAGAGGCCATCGGCGTTGGCGTGGTCAGTCCCAGGGCGATGTTCCACGGTGAAATCCATCCCCTGGAGGGAGATTGACCACCGCAGTAGCTTGGGGTTTTCTCATCGCATCTGCATGAGCCATCGCAAGGGGTGATGGTCGGTTTGGACCTTGAAATGGGTGCCGAACAGGTAAGGGCGTAGTTTCTTGAGGGCCCAGACTACGGCGAATGCCTCTCGCTCGATGGTGCTCCATCTCTGTTCCCTGGGCAATAGCCTTCGGCTGAGGAAGGCTACGGGCTGGTCTAGGCCTTGGTCATTCACCTGGGAGAGGACTGCCCCGATGCCATGCTCGGAGGCATCAGTTTGTACCACAAACTCTTTGGAGTAGTCGGGGGCCTGGAGGACGGGGGCAGTACACATGGCCGCTTTCAGGGCCTCGAACGCCTCTTGGCAGGCAGGGGTCCATTGCACCTTCTTGGGCTGATTTTTGGACGTGAGTCCCGTGAGGGGACCGACCAGGCTGCCGTAATTCCGGATGAATCTCCGGTAGTAGCCCGTGAGGCCCAGAAAGGCTCGGACCTCCGTTTGGGTAGTGGGGGGTTCCCAGGCTAGGATGGCGTCGATTTTGGGTTGTAGAGGGGCGACCTGCCCGCTTCCGACCTGGTGCCCCAGGTAGGTTATGGAACCTTGCCCAATCTGGCACTTGCTGGCTTTCACGGTGAGGCCTGCCTGGCGCAGGGCGGTCAGCACCCTCCGAAGGTGCTGGAGGTGCTCACTCCACTCAGAGCTAAAAACTGCGATATCGTCGAGATATGCGGCACTGAATTTTTCCAGCCCGGCCAGGACTCTATTTACCAGTCGCTGGAAGGTGGCCGGGGCATTTTTCATCCCGAAGGGCATCACGCGGAAGCGATAGTGCCCATCCGGGGTGGAGAAGGCGGACCGCTCCTTGGCTCCCTCTGTGAGCGCAATTTGCCAGTAGCCGCAGGTGAGATCGAAGGTGCTGAGGAACCGAGCAGCCCCGAGCCGGTCAATGAGCTCGTCGGCTCGGGGAATGGGGTGGGCATCGGCTCGGGTGACCTCATTGAGTCCCCGGTAGTCCACGCAGAAGCGGAGTTCTGGTGCGACCCCGGGGGCAGCTGCTTTTAGGATCAGGACCACGGGGCTGGCCCAGGGGCTGTCTGAGGGTTCGATCACGCCTAGGGTCAACATTTTCGAGACTTCGGCTTGGATACAGGACCGGACCCGATCAGGGACTCGGTAGGCTCGGTGTCTCACTGGGGGGCTGTCCCCGGTATCCACATCATGGACACACCAGTCGGTGACCTTGGGGACCAGGGAGAAAAGGTCCGGAAACTGCCCTAGGAGCTGGCGGCAATCCTCACGCTGCTGGGGAGTGAGAGACGGGGAGAGGTTCACTCCCTCTATGGAGCCGTCCTTCTCTTTGGTGCACAGGAGATCGGGGAGAGGATCTGACTCCTCCTCGGACCCATCATCAGTGGCCAGTAGGAGGCTCAGCTCCGTTTGCACAAAGTGGGGCTTGAGGCGGTTCACGTGGAGGACCCGGAGGGGGTCCCGGGGGGACTGGACGTCCACCAAGTACGTGACCCGGCTCTTCCGCTCAACCACTTTGAAGGGCCCGGTCAATTTATCCTGGAGGGCGCAGGGTTTCACGGGGGCCATGACCCATACCTGCTGGCCCGGCTGAAACTCGACCAGAGTGGCGTTCTGGTCGTAGCAGCGCTTCATCTCCTCCTGATTCGCCTCCAGGTTGGCCTCGGCCATTTCTCGGAACCTTCTAGTCTGATTTCGGAGGGTCAGGACGTAACGGAACACATCTCGGGGGGGGCCCCGAGGCGCCGCCTCCCAGCCTTCCCTGACCAGGCTGAGGGGCCCCCTGACGGGGTGCCCGTAGAGTAACTCAAAGGGGCTGAACCCCAAGGATTTCTGGGGAACTTCGCGGTATGCGAATAGGAGGCAGGGGAGCAGGATGTCCCACTTACGCCGGAGGGGCTCTTTCAGGCCCGCGATCATCCCCTTCAGAGTCCGGTTAAACCGTTCTACCAGGCCGTTTCCTTGGGGGTGGTACGGGGTGGTGAACTTATAGGACACCCCGCATTGTTGCCATAAGGACTTCATGTATCGGGAGATAAAGTTGGTACTGCGATCGCTCACGACCTCGCGGGGGAAACCCATGCGGGAGAAGATTCCCATCAACGCCCGGCCCACCACGGGGGCCGTGACGGTGCGCAGGGGGATGGCCTCAGGGTAACGGGTGGCATGGTCCACCAGGACGAGGATGAACCGGTGCCCTTGGGAAGTTGGGGGGTCCAGGGGCCCTACAATGTCGATCCCGACCCGCTCAAAAGGGGTACTGACGACAGGGAAGGGTTGGAGGGGAGCCTTGCTCTTCCCTCCGCTCTTCCCACTGGCCTGGCACGTGGGACAGGACTTGCAATGGGCTCCTACATCTGCTTTCATTCTGGGCCAGTAGAAGTGGGTCACGAGGCGACTGTACGTTTTGTCCTGGCCCAAGTGGCCTGCGAGGGGGACATCGTGGGCCAAGCCCAGGAGGAGGTTTCGGAAGCGTAGGGGTACCACCAGCACCCGGCCGGACCCTAGCTCCACCGACTTCTGTTCGCTGTACAGGAGGTCATTCTCCCAATACACCCGGTGCGTCCCCGTCTGGTCGCCTGCGGCCTGGGCCTCTGCCTGTTGCCGGGGCCCGTCCAGGGAGGGGCAGGTAGCCTGCTCTCGGCAGAACTCTTCTCGGGAAGGGCCCCCCTCGTGGCGCCACTGGGCTAATTCGGGCAGATCGCCGAACTCGGTGACTGGGCTGGGGTGGAGTCGGAAGGCGGGGGTTCGTCACTGGCGATCGACTCTTCTGGTGGGGTAATGGGGGGACCTTTGGCTGGGACCATCCTATCTTCAGGGGTCGGGGCGTCGTCGACTTCCCTCAGGGGGGTCAGTCGAGCCGCCATGGATCGAGTAGTGGTGCACACCCACTCAGGGAGGCCCATCATCCCTAGATGGGTCTTTCGCTCAACTTGTCCCCAGGGGGAACTTTCCAGGTCGTTCCCCAGGAGACAGTCGACGGGCTGGGAGGTTCTCACTGCAACCTTCAGTTTACCGACCACCCCTCCCCACTCAAAGGGCACCAGGGCTACCTTACATAGGCTTTCTGTGTTGTCGGCTGAAATGACAGGGCAAAAGCCGTTGGGGAGGACCTGGTCTTCGTGTACTAAATGGCTAAGGACACCGGTGATGCTGGCCCCGGTGTCACGGAGGGCTTTTACTTGGTGGCCATTGATCGTTACGAGCTGCCCATATTTCTTTGTGTTAGAGGGCAGGAGGCTCCCAGGGACCAGCTCTCTATCTCCTAAGGATACTAGGGCCATAGCGGCGGGTTCCCACTCCTCGGCCTCCTCAACCTCCTCCCCCAGGGCTACATTGGCTATCTGTCTAGTAGGGGGTGCTGCCTGGGTGGTGCGTGGGGCCATGGGGCATTCAGGGTCGTTGGCGTAATGCCCGGGCTTCTGGCAACGGAAACAAGTGATGGTTACCCGGTGCCCCCGTCTAAGGGGGGAGCCGGATACAGCTGGTGGGGCTGCCGGGAAAGGTGGAGGTTGGGACTTCGGGGGACTAGCCTGGGACTCTCTCTGCCCTCTCTGGTTTCCCCCCCCTCTCTGGCGGGGTGGTCCCTGACTGGCTCGGGGGTACTCTCCTACAGGGCCCCGGGAGTCCCGGGTGTTGGTCCAGCGATCCGCCTCGACAGCCAGCTTTCTTGGGTCCGTGAGCTTGCTGTCGAGCAGATGCTGGCGGAGTTCCACAAAGCAGTTGGCCGCCAGGTGTTCCCACAGCATAAGGTCTGTTAGTTCTTCCAGGGTGGTTACCTTGCTGCCCTTGATCCATCCATCGAAGGCGCGGCTGAAGAAATTCACATATTCCACCCAGGTGGTAGCCGGGATCTTCCTGCAGTCCCGGAACCGCTGGCGGTACATCTCCGGGGTGAGGCCGTACCTTGTGAGGAGGGCCGCTTTCATGTGTTCATAGGATGTTTGCATGGAGGTGGGTAGGTCGAGCAGGGTGTCTCTCCCTTCGCTCAGGAATCGTCCCCATAACCCAGCCCCCCAATCCTTCTGTGGGACCCGATGGGAGGCCATGGCGACCTCGTAGGCCCGGAACCACTGCTGAATGTCATCATTTTTGTAATATTCTTTGACCACATCCTTGGGGATGTGGACCTTCTGTTCCGTCGGGGCGGCCGCCTCCCGGTTCCCCGGGGGCCGCGTTTCTTCGCTTCTTGCTTTCAGTTCTATTTCCTTCAGGCTGCGTTCATGTTCCAGTTGAAGTCTCTTTCCCTCGTGTTCTCGTTGGAGTTTCTTCTCTTCTAGTTCTCCTTATACTCGCAACTGTTCTACTGCTAGCTTTTTCTCGGCTAATTTCAGCTCGCCCTCAATTTTGAGTTTGGCTAATTTGAGCTCGTGATGGCGACTTTTTTCTCTGTCTGCGAGTTCCTCCGGGGATAGGCCCCCGTCTGGTACGAAGCCTCGCACCTGGTTGCTGCTGCGTTCTCCTTGGGAGGGTCCAGCTTCGTCGTGGGGCTCCCCCGCTCCTTCTGGCCGGGAGGCTCCAGAATCCACCCAAGCTTTCAGTGCCTTTTGCATATCTTCTTTGGTGTTGAGACCAGTGGTAGCGATTCTGAGTTCCTTACAGAATTGTTTTAGTTGTTTGTGAGTGTACTCTTCCAGCTGTTCCACCTGGAACACGGTACTGGCGTCGTCTTCTATGAGAACCACGGCGTTTCCTTCTGCCATCTTTGTCGGTAGTGCGTCAGCCGTTCACGGTACGATCTCTAGATTATGGGCCCGAATCCCGTCGCTTGCCACCAATGTTAGAAGGCGACCTCAGAGGGGCCCGGAGGGGGCCCTGACTGCCCTGAGACCCACCCTCGAGGTATCGTAGCCGGGCACTGTCGGGAGACTCCTCAGGGGAGGAACCTCGTATCTAGGATCGCACACTCGGCACCACACGACAGAGAGACACCACACGAGGAGTTCTTACGAGCAAATCTTTATCAGATTTGAGTGGTAGGATCTTTATGATCAGCACGGCAAATATATACAAGCAGAGCGTGGGCTCTCAGAGTCTTGGAGGGGAGTAGGAGGTAGCGGGACAGTCTTTGGGGATATGGATCAAATGCAGGAGCGTACCCGCCGCACAGCTCACAATCCTCGAGCTGGGGGATACGCTTGTCGTCGTGGGGTCCGGCGGGACCAAGAGAGTCTGTGGGAGCCGCGAGTCACTCAGCAGGGCTCGGATACAAGTTCGGTGGTCTTACGATCTTCGAGGAGCCGCGAGTCACTCAGCAAGGCTCAAGCACAAGTTCGGAGGTCTTACGATCTTCAGGGAGCCGCGAGTCACTCAGCAGGGCTCAAGCATAAGTTCGGAGGTCTTACGATCTTCAGGGAGCCGCGAGTCGCTCAGCAGGGCTCAAGCATAAGTTCGGAGGTCTTACGATCTTCAGGGAGCCGCGAGTCACTCAGCAGGGCTCAGGTGTTCCAAGGCGAATCTGCCGGACAGTCCCAGAGCACCCCTTGTTATAGGGCGACTCCTCTTTGATGTCCGGAGTCCGTGCAGGCAGGGGTCTTGTCACCTGGGGGTCGCTTGTTGGGGTTTCCTGCCATTGTCTTTTGATCCTTTCAGGGCTGGGACGGGAGGAGTCCCAGACACCCAGCAGGCGTGGAGCCAGCCCTCGGGGTGGCCGGCAGGTCGATCGAAACCCACCGTCCCAGGGAAGCGCAGAGGTGTGATAGAAACTGCTCCTCCCTCTCTCATCCCAAGGGGAGCGTGATGTCCTCCAGCCGGAGTGGCGCCTCTAGGCCAGGGTCGCGCTGGGGCCGGGCGGCCATCTTGTTGCATGAAGTGGGCACGCGGGCCCGGTGTGGCCGAAGGGCAGAAGGCCACGGACAGGGAAGCCCGGGTTGGGTGCGTGCGAGTTCTGGTGGGAAGGATCGGCTAGGCCGTGGGTTTGGGGGCTGGTGTGAGGTGCAGGGGTCAGGTCTAGCTATGTTACGAGGGCCGGGTCTAACAGCAACCTTAATAAATTTATAATGCAAAACAGTGTATGAGGATCATTAGCCCTTTGCAAGAATAATAAGTCAACCTTGGCATGTTTAAACTTTGCCTGTTTTAAAATTCCTACTAAAAAACTACGCCTAGGTAAGACATAAAATGGGCATAATAGTACAAAATGAAGGGTATCCTGCGGAGACCTATTGTCGCAGCCGCAGGAACCCTTCTGCTCAATGGTTGAAGTAAAACCTGGTGGATCAGCCAGTAAGTGGTGTAAAAGGTTGAGCCTAAAACGAGTGATTAAAAATCTATCCTGGGCGTTATAAATAAGAGCGAGATAAGGTTCCATTCCTTCTTCTGTTTTCACCATTCTATGAGAACAGTCTGAGGTTTTACTTTCTTCCGCAGCCGCTCTATGTGAGGCTACCAGGTCTCAAACATTTTTTTTGACTCTCAATGTATCTTGGGGGATAATTTCCGTTGGGTTGGTAAAAAGATCCTTACAACCAATTCCCTCAAGTGTGGACTTCACGTATTTTAGCCAGGGAATACTCATTCCTTTGTCCCTTTCTGTACAGTCTCCAATAATTTGTCTGCTCAGGTCTGCCTCGGTATTGGACCAAATCTTTAGCCAGGCCATAAGAGGTCTGACCTTTATCAGGTCCTCAATGTATACCCTTCCTAGTTCTTCATGGATAATGTAGGCGGGAGTACTTTGTGGGGTCTTGAGCACCTTTCTCAAATATTTATTCTCCTCTATCTGTAACTGCTGAGTGCTAACAAAACCCCAAACTTCAGACCCATATACCACTTTTGAGCAACAGATTGAGCTGTACAAGTTCATAACTTGTTCTGGCGACCACCGGCCCAGCCTGCGTCCATAATTCATGATCGCCCCCGTCGAGGCCTCTAATTTGGAACACCGCTCTTCAATTAAAAATTTAAAATTTAAAAGCCCATCGAATAACAAACCAAGTTAGTGGAAGGTCTGTACCTGCCCTAGTTTGTGTGTGCCTATTTTGTATGAGAACTTCTTACAGGGTTTGGTTCCAGCCAACATGATATAGGACTGAGTCAGGTTTGCCGACAAGTCTAAGGTGTCCATAAAACTGACAAACCCGTCTATCAGGCGCTGAAGTCCCTTGGGGATGCGGGCTAAAAGAACCGCATCATCTGCGTACAACAACACAAGGACAGGGCGGGAACCTACTCGAGGAGAATCTACTTTTAATTTGCCTAGTGCCTGGTCTAAATTATTAATATATAGGGAAAACAAAAATGGGGCCAAAATACATCCCTGTCTGACCCCACTATTGCAAACAAAAGGTGCCGGAGTGCCCCCTTCCAAATTAAAACGCACTTTGACAGTGGTGTTCCAGTTCAATGCTCTCAGGATGTTAACCAAGCCCTGATCGACCCCTAATCTGGAGATCAAGGCCCACAGCTTCTTTCTATTGACGTGGTCAAAAGCTGCAGTGAGGTCCATAAACCCAAGATATATAGCCCCGTTGCTAGCTAGAGTATATTTTGCCACCAAAAGAGTATCTGTGATGATTTGATGTTCATCGGCCCAGTCCGTAAGGCGGTTGAGGACCACTCGTCCCAACACTTTGGCCGTCACATCGATCAAAGATATAGGGCGGTAGCACTGGGGGTTATCCCTGTTCCCTTTTTTAAAGATGGGGACTATTGTTGCCGATGACCATGAGCGCGGGAGGCCGGTTGCGACCGCCGCATTTATCACCCTTGTGAGTATAGGGGCCCACAGCTCCACCTTGCTTAAATAAAGGTCTGGTGGGATACCATCTGGTCCTGGCGCTTTGTTTTGCGTTAAGCCCTGGATACCCGCTACCACTTCCTCCAAAGAAAATTCAATCGTGGTAGCCCACCGGGGTCCCTTCCCATCATCCTTATTATTCTCAGCGGTGTGGTTATATAAACTTTTAAAGTGATCATACCATTGTTCGGGCAAAATGGTAGTACCAATTTTTGGGGCATTAGTGTCCTGAAAATATGGGTTATTTATTATTTTCCAGGACGAAGTTTTATCCCTTCTATCTGCTGCAGCCCTTAAATCTTCCCAGGCTTGTGATTGGAGGGAATATTTCCTACGTTTAATCGCCTTTTTGTATGTGATCCTACACAGTGCAATGCGTGACTTGTCCCGGGGTACAGTTTTCAAGCTAGGTTTTAGCTCTTTCTGTGCCCGGGAACAATCTTTATCGAACGATCTGTGGGTGGCATTTACTCTCCCTTGCTTAGTGGTCTTTAGTAGCCCATCTACTAGATGCGCCACTTCCTCAAATGCTTCGACAACGGCAGGTCCCTCCACCGAAAGGTCAAGGCACGCCCCAATCACTCCATTCCCTGTCTCCATTAGGGATTTGTAAAAAGCGTTCCCATCCACTTTGGTCCATCTAAGTCGTCTCCCCTGATCCGTTACCCTCTCAATACTGGCTACCCCTATACCTCTCCTAGCACTTCTGGGGGACAAGTCTACTAACTCCAGCACTAGGGGGTTGTGATCGCTGAATATACTCCATTCGATCTCTGCCCCTCTTATCCTGTCCTTAAATGGACTGGAGACCACTACGTAGTCTATGAAAGAGCGACACCCTCTGCCCTTGAATGTTGGAGAGACCTCCCTTCCACTTCCTATAGCCACAAGGTCTATTGTGTGTACTAGGGCGTGACTTTTAAGGACCCTATCCAATTCCATCCCCTCACCGGAGTGCTGAAAGTGCGGACCTTCCTCCAACGTGCAACGAGACCAGTCCTCATTAACAGGAATCAGGTTGGGGCACAGGTGGCAATTAAATACAAGCAGACCATCAGCTCAAACAATCATGTCCCAAATTCAAAAGCCAGGTCCATCCACTGAAGTACGGTGATCATCTCAAACTTCTCTCCCACCACCTTTTTTAACACAGGCACCGGATCACGGGCAACCACCATACACAGGAGGCGACAGAACACAACATCTTGGCGACAAACCAGGAGAGGACAAAGAAAAAACAGGCAAATCATTACGGAGTGGAAAGACAGTGATCTAGTCATCAATATTTCATCTTTTGAGTTATCAAAACAACAACTAGTCGCTTTAAGCAAAGGGATGTCCTTTGTCACTACCAATAAAACTACATTACTGGATGTAGAAGTTGAGTTTCATAGGTTCATGAGAACATTAAGACTAAGATATTTCTTCACTAATGTTGTGCACACAGAAGCCACTACGGAGACCGGCATCACCAAGTTTAAACCTAAAAGTACCTTTCAACCTCCGGTATCTCATAAAACGTTGGATACTTTTGAAATGTTGGTACAGAAGGATTTACAACAACTGAATTTTAAAAAACATCATGCCAAAAATGTATCGACACAAGACCTTCAGGCATTAAAAAACATAGCCAACAATCCTGCGTTGACTTTACAAACGGCAGACAAAGGAGGTGCCATAGTGGTTATGGATTCTTCATTTTACATCAGGAAGGTTAATGATCATGTCAACGACGAAAACACTTATCTTCGACTTTCATGTGACCCCACTTTTGAGTTACAAAATATTCTAAGTCAAATTCTATCACAGGCCGTTGATAACAATTGGATCAATGAACAGACTCAAATGTATCTCACATCGTCCAATCCTCTACGACCTAAATTATATATGATCCCGAAAGTACACAAGAATGTTCTGACCCTCCATTTCGTCCAATTGTTTCAGCCGAAGGTTCTATTTTCGATTCTAAAGGCAAGTTTTTGGATCACTTTTTACAACAGTTTGTGCAAGGATGGCAGTCTTATATTAAAGATACTACTCATTTCTTAAACCGACTAAACACCATTACTTTGGACAGAAATTAAGAATTGCTTCTTTGCACTATTGACGTAGCTGCACTCTATACATCCATACCACATGCATCTGGTATGGAAGCCATTGAATGGGCTTTATTACAAATGGATGACATTCAAATTGAAAAAATATTCATTCTACAACTACTCAAGTTCTGTTTACATCATAGCCATTTCGAATGGCAAGACCAGTTTTATGCCCAATTGACTGGCACTTCAATGGGCTTTTCTGGAGCCCCGGCATATGCCAATATATTCATGGCCCAATTTGAGCAGGATCACATCTTTTCTAACCCACAATGGTGGAGCAAGATCAAATTATATTGTCGTTATATTGACGACATTTTTATAGCTTGGACAACCAGTAGAGTGGAATTAGAGTCAATGATTACCATTTTGAATACAATCAACACACGTATTCAGTTTACATTAAGTATTGCCTCGGATCATATACACTTTTGGGATGTTTTAATAAGTTATACAAGACCAAACACACATTTTGATACCCAAGTTTATAGCAAACCAACGGACAGAAATAACGCTTTAGCTTTCACAAGTTTTCATCCTAAAACTCTCATTAAAAACTTGCCATATTCACAATTTATCAGAATTAGACGCATATGTTCTAACAATGACGTGAGTAACCAAAAGCTGTTGGAGTACAAGGAGAGATATGCCTCCCGAGGGTATCCACAAGACATCTTAGAAAATGTTCTCAATCGTGCTCAAGCCCATAAACGTGAGGGGTTACGAACACCATTAGTTAAAATTCAGCAAAACAGGCTTGCATTTATTTCTAAATTCTCCACCGTGTCAACATCAGTTAAGAAGATCATTAATCAACGATGGGAATTATTAGAACAGGAGCAAGACTTTCACAACATCTTCAAAAATAAACCCATTTTTTCTTACACTAGAGGTAAAAATCTAAGAACCATACTGGCATCTCCTAAACCGCAAGCAAACCAATCTACGTGTCGGGACACCATTAAGTGTAACAACTGCATACACTGCAGCAATGTAATCACCAGCAACCTCTTGACCCATCCATCAACAGGCAAACAGATACAGTTGTACCATACAAGTGACTGCAATACCAACAATGTGATCTACTGTTTCAAATGCCCATGCGGCAAAGCATATATTGGCAAGATTGAACGTAAATTAAAAATCCGGATAACCGAACATAAGAGCAAAATTCAAACAAAAAGCACAACATCCAGTTTAGCTCTTCATTGGGATGATACTAAGCATAATATATCTCAGCTTAGATTCCAAATTGTTGAAAGGGCAACACCACGTCCAGGAATGGATATCACTAAACAATTACTTTGCTGCTGTGTCAATGAAGCAGCACAGCAGGATGTAAAGAGGGGCACACCAGAATCTGAAAAGACCCTCAGTTGATGCCCAAGCTTTTGAGCTGTCCCATTAGGTTTATCGCAACATCTGCGAAGGAAGGAGAGGAGGTATTTAATAAAAATGCTGTTTACACTATTTGTGTTTGGATTGTGACACGTGTACACAACTTTAATGCTATCTCACCTTCAAAAAGAAACCCTGTATGTTTTATTTTTGGTTTTATATTTTAGAAAAGGCAAATATATATATATGGTACTGTTTTAAAAAATTTTTTTACCATTTATCCTGTTATCATCCTTGCTAACTTGCCAACATGTCAGCCACTTTAATGAATCAACCTCCTGCCTTTTTATGTGAGAAAGGCAAACCGCTTTTACCTTTGAAAAGGTGGAAATTATTGTTTGATTCTTATCTTGTGGCAATACCAGGTGAGAAATTCTCTGCACATAGGAGACAAGCAGTTCTCCTTCATAATCTGGGAATTGAAGGGCGCGATATATATGAAAGCATTGATGTAATACCAGTAGGCGAAGGAGATGGTGAGCCCTCAGATGTTTTCGAGATGTCCATAAAAATGTTGGAAACTTATTTTGGTCCACAGATTAATGTTGTCCTGGAGAGACACAAATTCTTTATGAGGATCCAAGAACCCAATGAAAGGGTTGGGAATTATATTGCTTCACTGAAAACACTTGCCGGAACTTGTGAATTTGGTGATCTGACCGACTCCTTAATACGTGATCAGTTAGTCAGATGCATGAACGAGTGCAGGAGAAGCTTTTATCCAGAAATCCTTCTCTGAAGGAAGCCATTGCTATTGTGGAGGGGTTAAAGAAATGAAGACTCACAAACCCACAACTGAAGATGCCCCTACTCCTAGTAGTATACATGAAGTAACACATGTATCTAAGGTAGTTCAAGGAACTAGAAGCAAGGTCTCCACTGACTTTTCTAGAAGGAAATGTTACAGTTGTGGGAGTTTTAACCACACCTCCAATAACACCAATTGCTATGCTAAAAGTTCAAAGTGTCATAAGTGTGGGGTCAAGGGCCATTATGCTAGAGTCTGTAGATCTGGTGGAAAAGTACGCACCATAGAGAATGTTGAGACCATCAACAATAATCCCAGAATGGTGGTACTGAGTGTGAGAGGTGATGGTGTGGTAGATGCTGACCTCATAAGTATGCCTGAATGTGAGGTAGTGATTGGAGAAAAATAGTTTGTTGTTCTGGCTGATTCAGGTTCTCCTTTTACTATGGTGGGTAATGAACTATGGGACAAGACGTTTCCGGACTTACAACTTTTTGCTCCTGACATCAATCCAGTAAGTTATGGTGGTTCACAGATTGATGTGATTGGATATGCTATTATGAAAATACACTTTAAAGGCAGAGAAACTATTGGAAAAATCTATATGGCCAAACGTGGTGACAACCTTTTAGGTTGGAGGCACCAAAGAGATTTAGGGATAAGGTTTAACCATAATGCACGCAGTCCGTCTGAGCAAGTCATGTTAGTTGATAATTGAGGAACTTCCAATAAGTTCTTTGAGGCGTTTCCTCAAGTTTTTAATGATAAACTTGGTTTACTTAAGACTTTGAACATCACATTGTTCTAAAAGAGTTACGAAGGGGTCGAATTAACTGCTGCTTTTAAGAATGTGATTTAACTGATTTTTAAAAAACTTTGTTTTAAAATTTGTTCTTGACACAGTCCTTTTTAATACGCCTTGCCGTTCCACCTAGTGTTACTGACCTTGCGGTCATCGTCTGTAAGAGCGGGGCCGCAGTGTGCTCAAGGTCAGCTTTCTAGTTGTTGCAGATAGGGGATAAAAGGAATGCTGGCAAGTCCGCGCAGCGTGAGAGTTACGAGGGGGTCGAATTAACTGCTGCTTTTACGAGTGTGATTTACCTGATTTTACAAAAACTTTGTTTTAAAATGTATTCTTGACACTGTTTTTTTTAATACGCCTTGCCGTTCCACCTAGTGTTACTGACCTCGCGGTCCCCGTCTGTAAGAGCGGGGCCGCAGTGTGTTCAAGGTCAGCTTTCTAGTTGTTGCAGATAGGGGATAAAAGGAATGCTGGCAAGTCCGCGCAGCGTGAGAGTTACGAGGGGGTCGAATTAACTGCTGCTTTTACAAGTGTGATTTACCTGATTTTTAAAAAACTTTGTTTTAAAATTTGTTCTTGACACAGTCCTTTTCAATACTCCTTGCCGTTCTACCTAGTGTTACTGACCTCGCGGTCCCCGTCTGTAAGAGCGGGGCCGCAGTGTGTTCAAGGTCAGCTTTCTAGTTGTTGCAGATAGGGGATAAAAGGAACGCTGGCACGTCCGAGCAACGGGCGCGCCGCCGGCACGCAAAAGGCAAGCCCGTCTGCGCCCGTCGGCACACAGAGCGCGCCCAGCCCCAGAACCCCTGGTTGTTTTGGGTCCCATCCTCTTAACAGAGCACAGATTATGGCACTGAGGAGAGGTGAGTGCTGCATGCCAAAAATGTGCCTTACAGAGGAGGGTTGGGAAGAGCTCACATGTACTGACTGTGGCTTCTGGTTTTATAAACACCCAGATAACAACGTTGCAGAGGAGGGTGGCAATACAGTGGGGAGGAGAATGGACAAGAAGGCAAGGGCGGGACCTTCCTCTTCAGACAGGAGCAATGCTATTGATAGCGCCAACCATCTAGGCTGCAATGAGGGCATGAGGCAGGTATCGCAGTTAAGATGTTTTACTGCTAAACATCAGATCCTTGAGCAAGCACAAATACCATCTAGAATGCCTGCCCCAGGTCTCTGTGCCAGATTTAGTTTTCCTGACAGAGACATGGACTAACCGATCTCTGACCCGGACTGGAATAGTGCTCTTCCGGCAGTATACTCTGTGTTTAGTCAAGACAGGATTGGCAGTAAAGGAGGTGGGATAGCAATCATCCATCGTGACCATTTGAAAGTGCATATAGAGTCCATAACACAGCTGCCTGCGGAGGCAATGCGTTTTGCACTGAAAATTAACAACCTCTCCACCTTACATGGAATACTTCTTTATAGTCCGCCGGGCCCTAGAGACCCTTTCTCTCAGGAGCTACAGACTTTGCTAGAATCGTTTATAGATTCCAATTCACTCATTATTTTGCGTGATTTTAATCACCATTTGGAACTCAACAACAACCCTGATTCTAGCCGGCTGCTTGATAATCTAGCAGGCTATGGTTTTCAACAAAAGGTGGTAGGTCCCACACATTCTGCGGGCCATACACTTGATGGCATTCTTGCCACTAATTTTGATGTTACACTCATCAACATGGTTCTCCTCCCATGGACTGATCATACAGCGATCTATTTTAATAACCAGTTTTCACCACCGGTTCAGTCTGATACAAACAAACCTGCCAGCATTAAAATTACACACTGGAATAAAATCCAAAGGGGGCTGAATTAGAGCAAGTCCTTAATAGCTGTCCTCCAATACAGGATCCGGATAACAATGAGGCGGCCTGCCAGTTTAATAACTGGATAGCCGCGGCTGTAAACAGAGTGGCCCCTGAGAAAGTCATTAAACTAAGAAGAGTGCAGGCGTCATCACCATGGTATGGCCCGGAGTTGAAAAAGCTGAAAGTCACATGCAGGAAAGCTGAACGTGCATGGAGAACTGAATATAGTAGGGAGCATAAGATATCTTATAATAGAGCCTTACAACAATATAAAGAAGCTATTAAACAAGCAAAAAAAATGTATTACTCAGCTAAAATAGAGGAGGCCAGCAACTCCACTAAGGAATTTTTTTTTATATTCAAGTGCTATCAAAACCACGTCAGAACACGCGATTTAATCCAGACTCCGCTTTATGTAATAAAATGGCAATTTTTTTAAAACTAAGATCCAAACGATCTATGATGACCTTCGGGATAACAGGCAGGTAAATGATAATAGTCAAACTACTACAATGGAGGACGAGTCGCCGCACTGTCAGTTCAACACGTTCAGCACACTGACTCCCACTGAAGTAAATACATTCCTGCTTTCTACTAAGTCAGGATCTCCAAGGATCCGTGTCCACCCACTGTCATGCACATGGTGTCCGGGGCTATTAGCAGACACTTAACTCCCATCTTAAATCATGTGATAGAATCAGGGATTTATCCGCCAGTCTGGAAAAAAGCCTGCATCAGACCAATTCTGAAAAAGCCGCAGCTTGATCCATTGGAGGCTAAGAATCATCGACCTATCGCTTGTCTGCCGATTGCAGCCAAAATTCTTGAGAGGTCAATAAACCAGGAGCTGCCAACCTATTTAGACATTAACAACCTGCTGGACCAGAGTCAGCATGCGTTTCGGTCAGGCCATTCGACCGAGACTGCGTTAGTCATGGCAACAGAGGATATTCAGAGACAGGTGTATGGGGGGTAGAGCGATCCTCATCCTCCTTGACCTATCAGCAGCATTTGACACCGTGAATCACACGGTGTTAGTGCGGCGGCTGATGGCGGTGGGGATTGGGGAGGCAGCTCTGTCCCTACTATCGTCATTTTTAGAGGATAGGGAACAGACTTTACATTGGGAAAATGTACAGTCTGAAACATTCCTTCTGCCTTGTGGAGTCCCACAGGGATCGGCACTGTCTCTGACTCTGTTTAACATTTATGTCACCCCACTCGCCAATCTCATTAGACAGCATGGGCTCTCATTTGTGTTTTACGCAGACGACACACAGATTATAATCTCTGTATCAAAACAGGCGTCGCCTATTGCTGAGAGTTTCCATGCATGTCTGATTCACATCATGAGCTGAATGAGCAACAATTATCTGAAAATAAACACGGATAAGACGGAGGTGATGGAGTTTGGTGGCAGTCCGTCCCTATGGACCCCACCTGGTGGCCGATAGAGGCTTGCGTATGTCCAACACCATCCTCTAAAGTGAAGAACTTGGGGATCTTTGTTGATGAGCAACTAGGCTTTTCGGTCCAGATCAATCGTGTGACCTCCACTTGTTTTTATATTCTGAAGCTTCTTAGGAAGGTGTTTCCTTTTATTCCGCAGGAGTTAAGGAAAACAGTGGTAGTGGCCTTAGTCTTATCCCATCTAGACTACTGTAATGCTCTATTCATAGGCATTGACAAGGCACAGAAGACTAGATTACGGTCCATACAAAATGCTGCGGCGCGGTTATTATTGAACATTCCTAAAGGTCACCCCACATCTGCTGCCATTAAGTCACTGCATTGGCTTCCAATACAGCAACGTCTAGAATTCAAGGGCTTATGTCTGGTTCATAAGACACTTTATGGCAGAGGGGCTGCTGACCTTCAAAGGATTTTCCACTGGTATGCCCCCACTAGAAGTCTTAGATCAGCTAATCCTGGTCTCATCTGTGACATGAAAGTTCATAGAGCCAGATGGGGTGGAAAGAGTCTATCGCACTGTGCAGTTAGGCTGTGGAACCAACTACCTATCACAGTGAGACTCCAACCAAACAGGACAGTGTTTAGGAAGCTAATAAAAACATGGCTGTTCCCCAGGGCCTAAGTTGTCGGTTCTGCGGATGCTGGTCCTCCCTCTCTCTCACCCTAGCGCCAAGACGCCTTGGCATTTGTGCGCTCTACAAATGTTAATCCTATCCTATCTTTAAAAAATGCGGTACCTACTGTACACAAAGTCTGCAAGGTCCCTAACATGATGTTGGAAACCTTGAATATCGAACTAAAAAGGCTGGTGACTCTAAATATTATTGAGGAAATTGAGTCCTCTGAATGGTTGGCGCCAGTGGTTTTAGCCCCCAAGGATGGAGGGAAAAATATCAGAAGGTGTGTTGACTTGAGGAGTCTTAACAAATGGATATGGGTAGACCGACAACCGCTTCCCAACATTGCAGAGTCCATTACTATGCTTGATGGCGCAAGGGTTTTTAGTGTATTGGATCTGTCCTCGGCATATCACCAAGTGCCCCTGCACCCAGACTCAAAACATTTAACATATTTTGTAAAACCACTGGGGGAATTTCGCTTCAACAGAATGCCATTTGGGCTGGCCTCAGTGGCTGCCTGCTTCCAGCGCATCATGAAAATGATTCTTGGTAACTTGTTTAGCATCTTGTTCTTCCAAGATGACATTTTAATCTATGGCAAAGATGGTTTGAATCATGACAATGTGTTAAGAAGTGTATTGCAAAGACTGTCTGACAAAGGGTTGATTGTAAACAAATCTAAATGCAAAATTGGTGTGTCCTCTATTACGTATTTGGGACATGTTATCTCTGGGGATGGGATTCAATCCAAGCTGGATTTGGCACAAAGTATTGTCAATGCCTTTCCACCCACAGATAAAGAGCAAGTGAGGTATTTTCTTGGCCTTGCTGAGATCGATTCAAAGTTTATCCAAGGTTTTGCCACCATTGTTGATCCCATTAGAGCTCTGTTAACAAAAGGTGTACAGTTTGCCTGGTCTGAGGAGTGCAATGTAGCTTTTAACTCGATGAAACAAGCAATTGGTAAGATGCCCACTCTTGGTCATTTTGACACGAGAAAGAAAACTTTTCTTACTACTGATGCCAGTCTTTGTAGACTTGGCGCAGTTCTTTCTCAAGTGGAGGGGGGCGAAGAAAAAGTTGTGGCATTCGCCTCGAGGGCATTAAAGAAAGCAGAGCAACAATACTCTTGCATTGAGAGAGAAGCTTTGGCTATTACCTGGGCTATTAGACATTTCAAGTTTTGCTTGTGGGGCATACCTTTCTTGGTGAGATCTGATCATCGTCCTTTAATACAAGTGTTTTCTTGCATGGAGAGTGAGAGATTGACACTAAGGCTGAAACACTGGAGCGAAGGTTTGGAAGAGTTTAATATTCATGTGCAGTACCATACTGGTGCAGCTAACAAAGCTGCGGATTGTCTATCGAGATTGCCGATTGAAAGTTGCAGTGATGTTCATGATGTTGAACCTGCTGGGGTTTTCTGGGTCAAAGAACCTGCCATTACAGAAGATGAGTGGAAAAAAGCTCTGTCTGATGATGTAACCCTTCCTCTTGTTATTGACTTTGTGATTTTGGGCTGGCCTGAGTGTAAAGGACTTGATCCTGATCTTTTGCCTTTTTGGTTTGTCACAAATGAACTTACTCTGTGTCAGAGTCAACTCATGCAAGGTGAAAGGGTTGCGCCCCCAGGAAATCTTAGACCCAAACTTGTGAACCTTGCCCATGAAGGACACTTGGGGAGGAGTCTTACTAAGTCTATGCTTCGTGAGAGGCAGTGCTTTAAATGGGCCGGTACTCACCGGTAATTTTTAATTATCGCCTCTTGAGTACCGGAACTTTTCCTAGGACAAGGACTCATGGGGGCGGGGGCCTTGCCTTGACACAGGTGGTGCGCTTCATGGTCTCGTGCCTCGGCAGTACTTTAAACACGACCAGCTCTGATCCTGTAATCCTGAGCTGAGTTTGCAGAGCAGCGCCAGAACAGCAGTTTTTCTCACCTTGACGCAGCAATCTTGTCCTGCGTCTCTGCAATTCTTCCAGCCGGGGTGAGGCGGCAGGGCGTTGTGTTCACCCTTTGATCCTGCGCAGTAGGAGTTGAGAGTCGACCATAAAACTAATGGAGATGGTGTGGGGCGTATTCTTTAGGGCAGTACAGCGTTTCAGCATGCCATTGTTTTAAAAGACTGTAAATGTCAGTTCATCAGCAATTTAAATTAAGCATTTTTTACTTGAATGTAAATCTCTGCCCTTGCCACCAATTTTACCATTACCCTCAAATAAAAAACACTTTAAAGGCAACACAATTTTCTTTTTGGTTTGGTGCATTTAAACCGCTTGTTTTGTTTGGGAAACCACGTTTAACCCAAATGCGACAGACAGCTGCACGGAATGCTTTAGACTTTCAGACAGTTATGGATTTTAGCTGGTAATGCTTTTGCATGCTGGAACTTGTAGTTCTCCTTTATCATTATAAGTAAGGGTTTCTAAAAATTCCAGAATGCAAAGCTTTGATGGCAAAATTCAGAGACGGTTTTTTATTAGGGCCATAACCATAGGACAGATATTTCTGATTTTTTTACTTTTACTTTGCACTTGGATTTCTTGCATATAAAGTTTGGCAAGGTTGAAAACCTAGCCCCGCCCCTGGCTCCGCCCCTAGTCCCGCCTCACACTCCACCCCCCAGTCCACCGCACCTTTTGGTGAGTATCTGCACTTATTTTTTTCCATTTAAAGCACTGGTGAGAGGTATTGGTGGCCTGGGATGGATGGCTAAGTGGAGAGGGTGGTCAAGGAATGTTATCATTGTGCCACCAACGATAAGTCTCAGGACACAAACACTGCTCCCTTGTCTCCTGTGGAAGTTCCGCGTGAGCCATGGGTCAAGTTAGGATTAGATCTTATGGGTCCTTTTGAATTCTTGAGACCTTCTGAAAGATTTGTGATTCTTTTAGTAGACTACTCATCTAAGTGGATTTCCACCAAATGTGTAAGTTCAGTTAGCACCAGAGTGGTTCTGGATTTTCTTAAAGATTAATTCATGAGTGAGGGAGTCCCTAAGTCTCTCATCACAGACAATGGGGTGCAATTCATCTCACAAGAGATGCAAGAGTTCCTAAACGATTTTGGTATAACACATCGAAGAACTGCTCTTTAGGCGCCGCAAGCCATTGGACTTGCGGAACTCATGAATAGGGTGGTTAAAGATTGTGTACAGAGAGCCATCAACATGAGAGTTCCTCTTAAGGATGTTCTGAGAGACACTTGGTGGGCTCACTGTACTGCCCTCAATGGAATTTTTCAAAGTTCTCCTTTCCAAATATTGAGGGGCAGAGTTGCCTTGTCTAAGCTCAATCCTGGGTGGCTGCCTTCTATTCAGGGAGGTGGTTTGGATAGGGAAGAGATCGATGCTAGAATTGAGACATATCAAAACAAATACAAGGAAATAATTGATTTTAAGAAATCAGTGAGGGCCAAGACATGGAGGGTTGGATAGTGGGTGCTCATAAAGAAACCAAGGTGGCACAAGAAAGGGGTCTCTGAATGTATGGGCACTCTTGGGCCCTTTTGTTATAACCTCCATAAAAATGAATGTTGTGACGGTTCACAATAATGGTGAGTGGAGTATGTCTCACCTGGTAAGATTCCGAGGTGACAAATCACTGCATCCTTCATGTCCTGGTGGTAATATGCCTGGACCAAGTTTGTCGGAGAGGAATGCTCTCCCAGGTTCACATGCACGAGGTCTTCCTTTAAGATCCCGCCGTACTCCTAAATATTTCAAGGACTATGTGATGAACTGATGCAATCTCATTATTCTGTGATAAAATGATGCACTGATGTTTTGTTCTCTTTACTACAAACTTCTGCTTCTTTCTCAACCCACCTTTCTTCTTGTTGTTCTTCCTTTCTTCCTTTCATGTCTTTTGTATTTTTGGTAAGGGGGATGTGTTATAATGTATTGATGTACTTGATTGCTAGCTCGTGCCTGTTGATTCTGTCTCCATGGTGATGTCTTGTGTGAGGCCGTTGTAGACCTGAGAACCGACAGGCCGGCAGCAAAAGTTGGTGGTGCGTCTTGGAGACAATAAACCTTATTGAAATACTATCCAGTGTCTGTCTCTTTAACAATGTGCTGGAGGAGAGGGGCGAGGATCAGCTGAAAACACAAATGCTAGTAAACTAACAAGGATCAGGTGAAAAACACCAGCGCTTGCAAACTGAACGAGGAACAGATGAAAACACAAGCCCTTGCAAATTAAAAAAGATAAAGCATTGCGTGCCGTGCTGATATGCAAAAGCAAACAAAAGTGAGGCACCCACCATATTTAAAGTGAAAGCGTGAAGCATGGCGTGTTGTCTAGATACAGAATGTGGTCCAAGAAAAAACAAAGTAGTGCTCAGAGGAATAAACACTGAAAGCATCAGGACATAGTACTTGGCCAGTGCTTCATAGCAGGAAAGCGGAAACAGAAAGAAGGGAAAAGAGGAACGATTGCCCGGTATCAATCAATCAGGATTTGTCGAGGGCGGCTGGTTCACCCATGAGGTTTTCGAGGAATAAAAGACATAAGACAAAGAATGCAATGAAATGGGTATGGTCGAGTTAATCGCTCACACCTTCCGTGGGTCAGTTGCAGGGATACGGGGAGCAGGCAGCCGGTAGTGTCCTCGCCTCTAAAGTAAGTGTATCTGCAGAGAGCAGACAATCGCTGGTGTCCTTAGGTCTTAAGCACATGTAACTGCAGGGATGCCTTTCACCAGGAGTGTAGGACTGGAGGGGGCGAGGATTGGCTGAAAACACAAGTGCTTGCTGGAAACAAACGAAACCAGGAGAGAGGTGCTGGAGGGGAGGGGGCAAGGATCGGCTGAAAACACAAGTGCTTGCTAAAAACTAACTAAACCAGGAGAGATGTGCTGGAGGGGAGGGGGCGAGGATCGGCTGAAAACACAAGCGCTTGCAAATTAAACGAGGATCGACTGAAAACACAAGCGCTTGCAAACTAAAAAGGATAAAGCATGGCGTGCTGGGCTAATATGCTGAAGCAAACAAAAGCGGGAACCTGCCATATTTAAAGGAAGATTTGAAGCACGGCACGTTGTCTAGATACAGAACTTGGTCCAAGAAAAAAGAAAGTAGTGCTCAGAGGAATACCTAAACACTGAAAGCATCAGGAGAAAGTACTTGGCCGGTGCTGCATGGCGGAAACACAAAGAAGGGAAAAGAGGAACGATTGCCCAGTATCAATCAATCAATCAGGATTTGTAGAGCGCGGCTGCTTCACCCTTGAGGGTCTCCAGGCACGATCAGATAATGCTGATAGTTCTTCTATTGGTTGAACATCCAAGCAAGGATTTCTAAAGGACAGTAGCACAGACAAATAAAAGCAATGGCAAGCAGTGGGAGTGTTTAACTCCACAAACCATCTATAACAGGTTGCTAAGTGACAGCAAGTGTTGTTACGCTCGAACTAAAAATGTTAGGAGACGAGAGAAATTACACTCTGAAGAAGAGCAAAAAAGCCAGCAAGAGCAAATCTTACAACAGAAGCTCAATGACGAATATGTAGATGTATACTTACTACGCATAAATATGCAAAAATGATTTTGCATATAAGTAATGTTAAATTCACAAAGAATTTCAGAAAAGTCAATAATTTATTCCAAACAAAGGCATAAACATATGAAGCGAATTTCTGATTTCCTTTAAAGAATTGAGCCTGATATGAGTATTAACCCTTCAAAACATTAGTCAAGCCTGTGAGTGAAGTCAAATATTCCCTTTAAGCATTCACTGCTTTTCATCCCTTAAAAAAGAATTTAATCCACATACTTAAGGCACCATCAACAGGTACAGATATATGCTAAGGCTGAACAAAAGTGCTAAAAGTTGTTTTGCGAAATGTGGCAATTATGTGAAATATCACATGATATCATTGTGCAGTATCTTAAATAAAAATTGCAGGCAAGGGCACATCTCATGTTCAAAAGTGAAGTGAGACACCAGCAATAGACTGGTTTGGGGAAGGAAATGTCTCCCACAAGATATTTTCTGCACCCACAATACATCTTTCCTCTAACCAGGCTCCAGCGGAACAAAATTGAGCAGAATTTTACAACCGTGTTATTTTTTGAATTTCAGGTAAAGTAAAATGCCTGAATTTCGCAAGCAGAATAAAATCTTTTTACATGCCTAGAGTAAGCATGATGACAAATTAACGCCCTCTTTTTTTAGGTCTCGCCTGAGCCAGCGCTTTAGCGCTGCTCTCGCGAGAGCTTTTGTAAATGGGGGATCTGGAAGTGCAAACGAGTGCTTTCAGGCCTCCAAATACAGTGCATGTGCGCCGGGCGCGCGCACCATTTGGCAGCCTACGTGATCACTTTCGCGGCCGCTTTGATGTCCTCAGTGAGCCTCGCAGCCACTGAGGACATCAAAGCGGCTGCGAAAGTGCACACCATTTGCTTTCACTTTCGGGGCCGCACGGCCGCTTTGATGTTTGATCGCGATCGCCAGTGGCGGCTCCTTCATAGGGGCAAAAGGGCGGCGACCTCCCAAACCATCACGTCTCACTCTGCATCTAATTGCTACGATATTGCAGCTTTTACATGAATGGAAGGATCTCACCGATCATTTTGCTTACATGTAAAAGCTGTAATATTACCCTGTACCACAAGAGGGCTCCCGGGGCTGTATTGTGCATGTGTCAGGCGTGGGCTGTTACAGCCCGTCCTTTCACATAAGCAATACATATCTGACATGCTGCACTAGCGGAAGGCAGTGCAGCATGTCAGATAATGGTAAATTGGGGCCTGTCAGTCATGCGCCCTTATGCCCCATCAGAAGCCCTGATAATGGAAAAGGACAGCCTCCCGTCCTATTTGAGCTTCTGATTGGGCATAAGGTTTTGAGCCTCGCTCTGGCGCCCTGTTTGTTGAATCTGGGCACTTGGGCTGTTGGGAATGGTGATTCGCGATGTCCGTGTTAAGAACTACCTTAGGTAACTTTCACATTGTGTGCATGACTGAAAGCATGTCTATATTATGTGTTCCTGCACCAGTGTATGTGCGTGAGTTTCAACACAATTGTCTCTGTGTAAATACATTAAAAAATGTCCTTTGTGGTAATGCTGCCTGCATCGCTCTTCCTCGCCCCTTCACTCAGGCAGTGCAGTCTAGGTACAAATCATCAAACATACCAGGAGGCTACGGAAAACATTTTAAACATTCTACCACCCTTCCACGGACATATTCGGACAGTGCACCATGGATAACAGATAATACCAGAGATAACGGTGTAGAGCGGACACTGGCCTCCTGATCTAACCTCACACCAGAGCCTCGGACTCCGGCAGAATTTGTGTGAGGATGACGCATTAACTTTTACTGCAAAACGCATGGTAGGGACATCTTTGAAAACACATGGATTAGACAATTACTCTGCGGAGACAAGGTAGGGCATTGATTAATTATAAAAAGGCAGCACGGACGACAAGTAGTTAGGAGGGAGTAGGGGGTGGCCTGAGAGCGAGAGCTGAGCACCAGAGAAGGAGGCCTTGGGTGTGACTTAGCCAGGGCCTCAAAGCGACTGCTACCAAGCCATACAGAGGGTTGAAATAAACACACCAAAGGCCAGTAACTGGATGTGTGTTTGCGCAATGGACTGTGTGTCTTTTCAGCCAACGTTATTGCTTTTTGACCAGACTGAAAAACAGACGTACTTTGCCGGTGTTAAAGAAGTTTATCATGGTGCTGCTGGATGCATTACTACTTGCAGCCAATTCAGAGAATACGTGACATTTCCAGGCAGGCACAGACAGCACTACGTGATCAAACTGAAAAGTAAACAGGTGTCAGAGCTAGTGCTACCAACGAGATGAGATGAATTCTTGTACACGTCAGAAACTGAGCATGCTCGTACAGCCATAAACATTTTTGCCTAATGATCCATTCTAACATGACTACTTTTCTAGAGTGTCATCTCTGCTGTATTTCGCTTGAAATGATTATGCTATCTGCACGATAAACAGCATTTCAGGGTGAAAATAATATTAGTTTAATTTTTAGTCCGAGACAACATTGAATTTTTTATCCTGCGCACATTATCTATAATGTAGTTGTAATGCGAGATAGCTAACCCACACTTAGGAAACTTAACAGGATTTGCCTTTTTTTTATTATACAAAGTATCCATCTTCAGATGATGTCATCATCTTGTTGTGCATTCCCTATGCTTTCTCCATGTTCTGTTGTTCTGCCAACATAAAATATGTACTTTTTTGGCCTATGACCCCCATGCAGACCCAGGAGTGCTTTTAGAGAGAGAGTCTGATGTGAGTGAAAAACTGCAACTACTCTGTGCACATTAATAATCCTACATCCTGCAGGTTATCCTACTTTGGGTGTCTTTTTACGGTTGTGTACTGCAAGAGGTTAAGTTATCTTGCTTCACTTGCTTGTTTCAACATGAGTCAGGCAGTACCGGCTCACCATTTTCAAAGTTCACCAGCCGCCACTGGCGATCGCGATCACTTTCACTTTCGCGGCCGCACGGCCGCTTGTTATTTTTTAGGTCTCGGGACCATCCGGTCTGCCAAAGGCACAACCGGAAGTCCGGAGATTTAATGTTTCTTAGAGTGGCTATTTAGACCGCCTCTCTTTTTGGCTCTCCTCCATTGGCTGGCTTCCTAAACGGAGGCCAGCCATTAGAGGAGAGAGCCGTCCCTCCAAATAGGCTCCGTCTTTTTCAGATTCGGGGGCGTGTTCCGTGCTGTTCTTTCCACTTTTTAGCCACGCCCTTTTTCGTTCAGCAGGAACACGCCCTCGAATCCGAAAAAGTTTGGAAGCTTCCATCCGCCATTTTTTAGCAATCACGCGAAGCTCTGAGGGCGTTGCGGGCGGCGCCGGGCTCGGGAATCCTGTGCACAGCTCCCAGGTGCAGCCTGCTCCATGCCCGGCTGCCCTGTGCGCATCACAGACCGACAGCCTCCTCCCGAGGATCCCTGTGGCTGCGCTCCACCGTCAGCCCGGGCGCTATCTTCCAGTGCCGTCCGCGCAGCGGCACCAGCAGCAAACAGCTCTGGGATCGTGCACAACCGGGAGCCCCATGAGCTCCCCCAGAGAAACTATGACTGTCGGAGACAGCCGAAAGAGCACGGAAGAGCCGAAGATCCGGGCCACAGAAACACCCGAAGCTCTTCGGCTAACCTCGGAATGGAGGGAGAGGCGCAAGTACGATGCAAGAGGGGCCTCTCTCCTGCCCGGGCTCTTTAGCCTAGACTCTATTTCTTTCACAGTCTTCTTCACAGCGCCCCCCCTTCGGACAGCCCGGACCCTCCATCCCCTCAGTTCCTGAGCTATCCTGGCCCCCGGGCTCCGGCAGGGACAGGGGGGGGTCGGGCATTGCAGTGTTTACCCTTGCTGTGGTGCACGGTGAGGAGTCTCTCCGGTCTCTCCTGGGGCTGACCTCGTTGTAAGGGGGGGGTCCCTGTCTCACAGTCTGCATCACTCGCAGGCGGTCCTGGGGTCCCGGGGGTGCTGTGGGCCTTTTTCTGCCCCATCGCTCTCACACGCTCCTTCACACCTCTCACCTCCTGACAGCCCGGACCCTCCATCCTCTCAGCTCCTGTCCTCTGTATCAGGCTCTGCTGTTCTGTCCCAGGCCTCTCCTTCAGGGCCTCTCTCCTGTCTGGGCTCTCCCTCCCCAGCAGCTTCAATCCCCCTGACTCCGCATCTTCTCCTCCTCTCTTTGTGTCTTCGTGAAGCCCTGAGCCCCCTTTCTCCCTCCTGTCTCCCTTACCCTGCATGAACCCCTCTTCTCCCTGTCCCTCTGACCCAGACCCCTCCTTCAGAGCGTCTCTCCTGTCCGGGCTCTCCCTCCCCAGCAGCTTCTTACCCCCTGACTCCGCATCTTCTCCTCCTCTCTCTGTGTCTTCGTGAAGCCCTGAGCCACCGTTCTCCCTCCTGTCTCCCTTACCCTGCATGAGCCCCTCTTCTCCCTGTCCCTCTGACCCAGACCCCTCCTTCAGAGCGTCTCTCCTGTCCGGACTCTCCCTCCCCAGCAGCTTCTCACCCCCTGACTCCGCATCTTCTCCTCCTCTCTCTGTGTCTTCGTGAAGCCCCAGCTCTGAATCCCTCCTAACCCTCCTGTCTCCATCCCCTCTCTGCCCCTCTGAGCCAGCTCCATCCACACCCCCTGGCCTCGGTCCTGAGCTATCCTGGCCCCCGGGCTCTGGCAGGGACAGGGGGGGGTCGGGCATTGGAGGGTGTACCCTTGCTGGGGTGCACGGAGTCTCTCCGGTCTCTCCTGGGGCTGGCCTCTTTGTAAGGGGGGGTCCCTGTCTCACAGTCTGCATCACTCTCAGGCGGTCCTGGGGTCTCGGGGTGGGCTGGGCTTTTTTGTTCTCTATCGCATCCACAATCTTCTGCACAGCGCTCTTTTTCTGACAGCCCGGACCCTCCATCCTCTCAGTCTCTGGTAGAAGTCAAGCTGCTGCTCTTTCCTGCTGTAAACGTCTCTCTCCTGACGTCACAGGTGTGTTTAGAGCACCCTCCGCCCGTTGCCCTCGGCCGCCAGGTAGAGATGGGCCCGGGTTCACCTGGCATTGGACACCTATTCCTCGACACTGCTGATAAGACACACCCAGCACCAGATACCCTGAGCTGAGCTGGTGATAAAACTGCACCTCCTCGTTAATTACTTTACAACGTATCTGTGAGAGGAAGGGGGCGGGGGTCACTTGATTCACCCCCCCCCCCCCCCCCCCCCGCTACGGACCACCTCTATCCAGCGCTGAAACTGGAACACATGCACTCCAGGAACCCATGCATTGGGGACAGGGGGTGAAGCCACGAGGGGCGGGGGTCACTTGATTCACCCCCCCACGACCCACCTCTATCCAGCACTGAAACTGGAAACTAGGGTGACCAACTGGCATGGCTCCAAATTCAGGACGGTGAGTGTAAAAATTCAGGACAAAGGGTCAAAATTCAGGACAAAAATTCAGGACAGAAGGTCAAAATTCAGGACAAAACTTCGGGGCAAAAGGTAAATTTTACAGACACATAAGAGGAGGTTGCGCACTAGTATATAATTAAGCCCATCCATATGCCAACATATTCAACCATTTGCAAACCTATCCATCATGTATCCTTCCATCCATCATTTCACTCATCCATCCCTCCATCCACCCTTTCACTCATCCATTAATTATCCATCCATCCTTTCACCCTATCCATCGGTACACTCATCAATCCACTCTTCCACTCATCCATCCAGCCTTTTAGCCTTTCACCCATCCAGCCATCCTTTCACTTACTCATCCATCTACCCAGTCACTCATCCTTCCACCCATTCACCCTTTCAGTTATCAATCCATCCATCCTCCCTTTCTCTTTCCATCGACCCTTTCACTTAGCCATCCTTCCTTCCACCCATCCATCTACTCATCCACTCATGAATCCATCCATTGACACTATCAGTCATACATCCACCCTTTCACTCATCTACCCAACCTTTTGTCCATCTACCCTCCCTTTCACTCACTCCTTCCTCCATCTATACATCCACCCTTTCACTCATCGGTCCATTCATTCATCCTTTCACTTATCAATTCATCTATCATTTTACTCATCCATCCATCCATTCACTCACCCATCATCCACCCTTTAACTCATCCCTCCATCCTTTCACTCATCCATCCACCCTTTTACTCATCCTTCTACCCTTCCACCCATACATTCTTCTTTTTACATTTTGTCTTATCCATCCTTCCACTCACTCATCCATCCATCCATCCTTTCTCTCATTATCCATCCATTCACCCTCTCATTCATCCATTCACTGTTTCACTAATCTATCCAGCCATCCACCCATCCCTTTAAAAACTCACTCACCCACTTTTTCATTTTATTTATGAACTGAGCCTTTGTCTGCATAGTTGCAGACAGAAGAGACCCATCAAGAACGTCACTCTTGCTCTAGTTCCTAAAGCAAGGGGTGGGGCGGGGAAGGGTTCACTATGCCCTTGAACATAGGCAATCTGAGTCATGGGTCATGCATGATGCACAGCGCCAGGCCATGAGGTGACTGTGACATGGTGTTGTTTCCAGGGCTTTAAGTGGGATGAAAAAACTGGGGGGTTTCTCCAAAGTGGATGTTTGATGTAATTAAGGGCGCGGCTTTAAACACCTAAGCTAAAAATCTGTGCTTAGTATAGTGTACCGCCTGACTGGTATTTTGCGTCTTCTGTCATTGTATCCATATAACACAACAAGTAACGTTACACCTGCAACAAGCCAGAATTATTGGCTTTGTCAATGGTTGTTAGCTTCATAAAATAAAAAAGCAGCAATCATGGCTTCCTTTGATATTGAAAATGCATCAGTTCTAAAATGACTGTCACCCTAATAGCCTTTGACCTCAGTGGAATTAAATAAACGTATCCTCTGGCACGTGCAACCATGCACACAGTGTACCTTAAAGCCCCCGTCTCACCTTTTATTTTTCACGCTAACCAATATAAAAAATGTTTTCACAAGAGACTGGACAAAGCTTTACTAACACAACGCATCGGACAAAATTCCACAACTGTATGGAAAGAATAGAGCGATCCTAAATAAGTACAGTGCACCACAAATGGTAGAAGGGTGCAAATGCTGGTAACAGAAGTGGTCAATACATGGACTAATGTTCCAGGGCGCTAGACAATTTCCAGACCAACCTAAATACACCGTAAAAACCTCATCACTGCTTGACCTGGCTCCATTCCGTACTTGTAAACATTCAAACCTGGCTGGCTCAGAATAAAATATTCTAGTGGGGTGGCATACTCAAAACTTCACAATGTGCTATAAGTCCTCGGCATTCAGTGAAATGTTAAGAGAGAAAAGATAATCAATAACTCTCCTTGGATTCTCAAATTGTGGCGAAATCAATCGTCATTCAATAGTATAATGCTTTATTCGATAGACTCAATATATTAAAAAAAAGAAAAAAAACAGGAATCAGCCTTGCTAACACGTTTTGTTCCTTACAGCAACTTTATCATGGTAAAATGTATCGTCGAAGGGCCAAAAACACATATCACATGGCAGTTCCTAGACATTTGAACTATTAAAAAATCTTCATTCCATTGAGTCTCATCAGCATCTGTCGTTTTTCTAGAGGTGAGAACAAGTGCATGAACTGCAGGATTAGATGCGTTCACAGCAGAGGATTAAACCCGAGATGCCAGTAATGTTTACAAGTTTATTCAGCAACGTGTGCATTTAGATAATTAAGGGGGCACTCTATTGGGCATCACCCAATCCAAACTCCTCCCACTCAGAACTGCTCTACACTCCACTTATCCCATTTTCAATTAAATTCAGTAATGTCACTGCAAGCCTCATCTAGTTACATTGTCGTATGTCTAGAATAAAATTGAAACAACTCCTGCCTACCACACAATCCAAACTAACTCTCCGATTTACCTCTCTAATCTTCTCATCTAGCTGGCAGCCTGAGAGGCCTCCTGAGTGAAAACAAAATTATTCTGGAAACGCCAAGAAACAACTTCCCCCCAGCGCATCCCCCCCCCCCCTTCCCTTCCAGGAAGTCTTCTGTCTGACAGAATGCCCTGCCCTGGACATAGGTTGTAGGAGGCCGGCAATATACTTTGCAGCCCAGAATGCCCCATTGTCATTCTGTATGTGGCAATCAGCCGCTTACAGAATGACAATGGGCGGGTGGGGCTGCTCTTGTGCTCCAGGAGGAGTGCGAGGCGGCCCCATCAGGGGCTGTGGCTTCATGCAGGGAACAGCGCTGTTCCCTGCAATGCCCAAAACTACGGACAAAAGGCGTCCGTAAAAAGGATCCTCACGGACAACGGATGTGAGGTCCAAATTACGGACGGTCCGTGAAATTTACGGACGGTTGGTCACCCTACTGGAAACCATGTACTCCGGGAACCCATGCACTGGGGGCAGAGGGTGAAGCCCTGAGGGGCGGGGTTCACTTGAGTCACCCCCTACGGACCACCTCTATCCAGCGCTGAAACTGGAACACATGTACTCCGGGAACCCATGCATTGGGGGCAGGGGGTGAAGTCACGAGGGGCGGGGCTTGGAACGCAGAGGCTGACAGACCACTTCCACTTTTATTAAAAAAGACTTTGGCACCAAGGCCTATATGTGCAGGGCCGGACTGGAGACCACATGAGGCCTGGGCACTGAAAGAACAGGGGGCCACGCTCGCGGATAAGGGCCTCATGAAACGCTGCTTGGGATCGGGGGTCATCGTGGGAGAAATCACTGATAATGAATCTCCGAGCTCGTGGGGTCGGGAGCCTCGGAGCACCCCTGCAGCTCACCCACAGCACTGCTCGCCTGATCTTCAGGCCTGAACATTTCCTCACGTCAGGTGCCTGACTGTATGAGTCACCTGCTGGCCCCTTAGCCTGTGCCGCCCCACTACAGACCCCTGTATGTCCTGCATTGTATCAGGCATGAGTCAGAGAGACACGCGCATCCTCCGCGTCACCCTGGACCCTCCTCGCTCCTCCACCTTTCCTTTCTTCCTCCCTTCATTTCCTTTCCTCTTTCAATATTTTAGTCATTCTCCCCCCTCTGCTCTCTCACTTCTCCATTTCTCTTTCTCCACATTGCGCTCCTCTCTCGACCCCTCTTGCTACTTTCCTGCCACGTGTTATTTTGACCCAGACTGCACGTTCTCCACTTTAGAACACAATTAAAAAGTAAATGTAAGTACTGTAACACTTATTTGTATTCGTGAATGAGCTCAGAGCAAATGCACTTCCAACTACTAAAAAGATCACTACCTCACTCTCTATATCACAACTTCACTCTCTCTCTAACTCACTACATCACTCACTCTCTATCTCTCTACCTCACTCTTTCTATCTCACTAACTCACTTTCACTGTCTCTTTCACTAACTCTCTCTATCTCACTACATCACAACACCACTCTGCTTACATCTCACTACCTCACAACATCCCTCTCCCTCACTACATTACTGTTTCACTACCTCACTCTCTCTCACTACATAACTCTCTCTACCTCACTACTCCACTCTATCTCACTACCTCACTATCTCACAACTTCTCTCTCTCAAAACATCACTACCTCACTCTCTAGCTCTCAACCTCACAACTTCACTCTCTCACTCACTACCTCAATCACTCTCTATCTCACTACCTCACTCTTTCTATCTCACTAACTCACTTTCACTCTCTCTTTCACTACCTCTCTCTCTATCTCACTACATCACAACATCACTCTATGCTTATACATCACTACCTCACAACATCCCTCTCCCTCACTACCTCACTCTCTCTATCTCACTACCTCACTCTCTATCTACCTCACTCTCTCTCACTACCTCACTCTCTATTTCAATACCTCACTCTCTCTCTCTATCTCACTACCTCACTCTTTCTATCTCACTAACTCACTTTCACTCTCTCTTTCACTACCTCTCTCTCTCTATCTCACTACCTCACTCTCTATCTACCTCACTCTCTCTCACTACCTCACTCTCTATTTCAATACCTCACTCTCTCTCTCTATCTCACTACCTCACTCTCTATCTACCTCACTCTCTCTCACTACCTCACTCTCTATTTCAATACCTCACTCTCTCTCTCTATCTCACTACCTCACTCTTTCTATCTCACTAACTCACTTTCACTCTCTCTTTCACTGGCTCCCTCTATCTCACTACATCACAACATCACTCTATGCTTATATATCACTACCTCTCAACATCACTCTCCCTCACTACCTCACTCTCTCTATCTCACTACCTCACTCTCTATCTACCTCACTCTCTATCTCACTACCTCACTCTCTATCTACCTCACTCTCTCTCACTACCTCACTCTCTATTTCAATACCTCACTCCCTCTCTCTATCTCACTACCTCACTCTCTCTCTGCTAATGCAATAGGTATCACATATGCAAAAAAAGCTAATGCCAATAGAAACGACAATGCCATTTATTTAGGGATACAAAAATGATAAAAAAATAATGAGCAATAGCAATAGCTCTACCTATAATATTGCCGAGACCATTGCATTGTAAATGCTTGTTGTGATAAGGCCACCAGAATTTCAAATTCCCTCAGAACGAATAGCTAGT
This sequence comes from Triturus cristatus, assembly GCF_964204655.1. Taxonomy (NCBI): domain Eukaryota; kingdom Metazoa; phylum Chordata; class Amphibia; order Caudata; family Salamandridae; genus Triturus; species Triturus cristatus. The sequence continues at coordinate 1,756,693,073 of NC_140590.1, read as the reverse complement.
CTGTCCCTGCTCAGTCCCCCGGAGTTTTACTGTCGCCTACGCTGATGATTGAAGAACACGTTGAAAGTGTGTGTCTCTGCCTTTGCTTATTTCAGCACTTAGCAACAAATCCCAAAGCTTGTAAGTGAAAGCAAGTGGCTTCGGCACATCAGCTCTCTGACACAGAACTCGTGCATGCTGACTACGCACGTCTTTGCAGGCCTGTGTGAAAACACAGATGACAAGCTTGAACGGCTCGTGGTTTATTGTATCAGGCCTGGGAAGAGACCCTACAGCTGTAAATCCTGTGCAGTTTCACAGTCTCCAAGCAGTGGGTCATGACTAGCCAGCCTAGATGTGCATTTGCTATAAAGCACGTGACCTTAGGAGGCAAGGTTGGTGGTCGATTCCGAGTCACTGGGCAATCCGCGCGCGCTCTTTGGGGACAGGGGGTTTCTAACATGTTAATCAAGCCTTGGACATGCCCTGCTTCTTATAAGTACTCACATTGCAGGGTCTCACATGCACTAGGTTCACTTTATCTGTGGGAGCGGATACAGTGGCTTGTGAAAGTTATGCTTATGATTTACTGGTGAGCAGAGTTTATTTTTAGATGTAAAATAATGCAGCTCACAAAGTGAAACACTATTCGAACCAATTGGACAGCAAGATTTGCTCTGTCAAGCCAATGCAATTTTCCTTACTGAAAACATCAACCGCTACTATTGTTTTCAAAGGCGCTCTAAATGTCTAAAATAAGTGCAAACAGACCTTGAAGCTTTGCGGAAGAGAAGCTGAAATAAACACTTGATTTAATCCCACACGCCTATCCGTGAGATGAGAAGCTGCTTCGAAGTGATAAGTGAATGAAGACCATCAACAGGCATCGATTTAACTGTGGCTGCCATTTCCCTGTAGGTTGACACCTTGCTTAGAGTAGAGGAATGGAGCTTCAGGTTGCATTAAAAGCTCAAAGCCTAACAAAGGCGGTGGCAGATGCCTGGAGACCTCTGGGAAGACAGCTCTGCTCCTTTTCCCAAGAAATACACTAATATCCCAGGAATTAGTGTGAAGGAAGACTTACGAAGAGTTTAGTATTGTATTGATTTGTCAAACACTCCTTCTCGTTATGTCCACCGTTGGAGAAAGGGGAAATAACACGCTGAAATGGCGTACCTCATAATCTTTTAATGTCAAAGTTGACCTTAGGTTGAAGCAATACACTGACTCTAAGATACAGTGGTGCCGTGGACAGCACTGTTTGCAAGCCCCCCCCAGCACCCACTGTGTTTGGTTTGATTATCTACATAAATTACACAGTATTGTGAGCAACACCCTGCTGGTGCACGGTTGCTTGACTCAGTCTCAGATCTGCCAACTAGTTTTGTTGACGTCTTCCATGTAATTAAAATGATTTTCCATCATTGTGTTGCTTTTAAATACATTGAGAACACTAAGGGGCACTACTCTTGAAAAATACATCAACACCACCTAGCAACAAGGATTCAAACTTGAAACAACAACTCGCACTTCATTCAAACACAACTTGCCCCCATCACCAATTAAATTCAGAGATAGGCGCACACAAATTCTGATTCAGTGACATTTTCGAAATGGGCTTGGCTTTTTTACTAATGTAACTTCAATTTGTTTTTCCAGCCAACAGCACTTTGCATGCAGAGATTATTACAATTATTCTTACAATGTAAAACTATAACTATGTATTTAAGCATCTGTCCCCTTTAGGCTAAAATTCCACACCCCGCTAAATGTGTCACAAATGCCACAAACGTATTTAGCATCTATGGAAAAGCCAATAGGTATGGCCTTAGTAAACCAGTATGGTGATTATATTTAGCACATTTTTACTGCATACATATACTGTAAGATAAATGGAAGAAAACAATGTGCAGCCTAATTGTGGTGGCCTGGGAGGGATGGCTAAGTGGAGAGGGTGGCCAAGGAATGTTATCATTGTGCCACCAACGATAAGTCTCAGGACACACATACTGCTCCCTTGTCTCCTGTGGAAGTTCCGCGTGAGCCATGGCTCAAGTTAGGATTAGATCTTATGGGTCCTTTTGAATTGTTGTGACCTTCTGAAAGATTTGTGATTCTTTTAGTAGACTACTCATCTAAGTGGGTTTCCACCAAATGTGTAAGTTCAGTTAGCACCAGAGTGGTTCTGGATTTTCTTAAAGATTAATTCATGAGTGAGGGAGTCCCTAAGTCTCTCATCACAGACAATGGGGTGCAAATCATCTCACAAGAGATGCAAGAGTTCCTAAACGATTTTGGTATAACACATCAAAGAACTGCCCTTTCTGCGCTGCAAGCCATTGGACTTGCGGAACGCATGAATAGGGTGGTTAAAGATTGTGTACAGAGAGCCATCGACATGAGAGTTCCTCTTAAGGATGTTCTGAGAGACACTTGGTGGGCTCACTGTACTGCCCTCAATGGAATTTTGCAAAGTTCTCCTTTCCAAATATTGAGGGGCAGAGTTGCCTTGTCTAAGCTCAATCCGACCCGCACAAGTGAGGTACCATTTTTCTCGCAGGACTTTGGGGAACACGGGGTGGGTGGAAATTTGTAGATCCACGCAGATTCCAGAACTTTCCATCACAGAAATGTGGGGAAAATGTGTTTTTTTTGTCAATTTTTTAGGTTTGCAAGAGATGCTGGGTAACAGACCCTGGTGGGAGGCAGTCAAGTCACCCCATCCTGGATTCCCCTGGGTGTCTACTTTTCAAAAATGTATACGTTTGCTAGGTTTCCCTAGGTGCCGGCAGAGCTAGGGTTCAAAAACTACAGCTAGACTCTTCACAAAAAATTTGTAAATTTTCATTGTGAAAATGTGGTGTGTTCACGCTAGGTTTTGAGCCACTTCCTGTCGTGGGCACTATGCCTACCCACACAAGTGAGGTATCATTTTTATCGGGAGACTTAGGGTAGTTCAGATTTGTAAAGCAACTGTTATTACCTATTGATTTTTGATGCATTTCTCCCTTCCAAATGAAAGACATTGTGTAAAAAAAAAGTCATTTTGAAAAATGACCAATAATTCTCATGCTAGTATGAGTATTCCCAATTTCGAAAATGTGCAAATATGCACTGTTTCTAAACTCTGTAATTTGTTCCCATTTCAGAAATACATAGGTGTCTTTCATACCGATGTTTCCATGTATATATTTTCCCACAATAATTGCTATATACCCGGAACATAATAAAAAACCATTACTAAATGCTGCTCAGTTTTTTACTTTGGGTTCGTTGGGCTCTTGGTGAACCTACAAGTCCTATATATCCCCACAACCAGGAAGGTCCAGCGGATGTAACGGTACATTGCTTTCAAAGAGATGTCATAATTAGAAGAAGTTACAGTTGAAAACGTTGACACAAAAGGCTGCTTTGTTCAACTAATTTTTAATTTTTCCTATATTTAACTGTTAGTTTCTATAAAGAAACCTTCATGGATCTACACAAATGACCCCTTGCTGAATTCAGAATTTTGTCTACTTTTCAAAAATGTATAGCTTTTCAGGATCCATTATTGCTTTTGTACCCATTTCTACCATTAACTGGAAGGAGGTTGAAAGCACAAAAAATAGCAAAAATAGGGTATGTCCCAGAAAAATGCCAAAACTGTGTAAAAAATGTTGGATTTCTGCCAAAAATCTGTCATTCCCTAAAAGCTGGAGAAATGGTGATTTCAGCCCCGCAAACCCTTTTTTGATACCATTTGTAGAGAAAAACCCAGATGCTTTCATTTGCAGCCAGTTTTCCCATTTTTCACAAGAAAAACAAAATGTTGCTGTATTTTGACTAATTTCTGGGAACCCTCTAGGAGAATCCACAAACCCTGGGTACCTTTAGAATCCCCATGATGTTGGAAGAAAAGGACGCAAATTTGGCGTGGATACCTTATGTGGTCAAAAAGTTACAGGGGCCTAAGCCTGCACTACCCCAAATAGCCCAAAAAAGGCTTAGCACAGGAGGGGAAAAGGCCTAGCAGCGAAGGGGTTAAAGCTCAAGGGGGCGTTCTCCTGTTGTGCATGCATGCATGTTGTTGTTGAGTTGGCCCAGAGCCAGAGGTGCCCATAAAGAGTAAGGAAACACTGTGACCTGCATGGATTGATTTCATCATGTAGTGTTTGTTCTTGGAGCTTTTCCCAGGTCTGCCTTGTGTTAACCAGGTTTGTCCCGCTTGTTTCTTCCTCTTACGGAGACTCGCACAGGTACTGGATGTCTATGTCTCGGACAGAGCCGTGTAAACCTGGAGACCTGCCAGAGGTGAAGGAAGAGACAGCCCCGCCCCGCCGCTGCTTCCAGTAAACTGCTGCCTGCGCCCTGTTGAGGCTTCTTTGTTTGTGTTTAATAACGAGCTGTGCGTGTTTCATGAAGGCTTCTCAGCAGCACCTCTGTGGCAAGGGGGAACGTAAGCTGCTCTTTTGAGAAGATCTATTAATAGGGCTGGTTTCTAAAGAACGAGGGCGGGGTGGGGCAAGCGGATACAGACCCGTGTGTGACTCACTCTAAAAAAGAAAAACATCACCACAAGTGACATCAACTCGAGAAGCGATGTCAACAAGCATTTAAAATGCAATGGTCTCGGCATTGGTAAAGTTAGAGCTATTGGCATTGCTCATGACATTATTTTTGTTTATGTTTTTGTTTTTAAAACATTTAAAGAAACGGCATTGTCATGAGCAATGCCCATAGCTCTAACTTTACCAATGCCAAGACCATTGCATTGTACAATGCAATGGTCTCGGCATTGGAAAAGTTAGAGCTATTGGCATTGCTCATGACATTTTTGTTTATGTTTTTGTTTTTAAAACATTTAAAGAAACAGCATTGTTCTTGCAGAAAAAGTTGACAAAGCCTCACGTAAGTAACACCATTGGAGTTTGCAGATTGGTTCTCACCTGCATGCTCACTTTCTCATCATCAGCTATTGTCAACTTATAGGTTGAAAGTATGAAAAAGCAAGGAAAACAAAGAGGAGAATAAAGAAGAGGCAGTGTGTAGTATACATAAAGGAGTAGCGAGAGGAGTAAGAGTAATGTATGTAGTGTACAAATAATAAAGGATAGTAGTGAAGATAAAGGCAGTAGAGATGTAAGCATTAGCTGTGGTGCATGTTGAGGAGATGTACATAAAAATGTGTACAACAGGTAGTATGGTAAAGAGTATGTAAAATCAGTGCGTGAGAGAGCGTGTGACAGAGCACGTGCAACAGAGCGCGTGCAACAGAGCGCGTGCAACAGAGCACGTGCAACAGAGCGCATGCAACATAATGTCACACGTGCTAAGTTACACGCGCTAAGTTACACGCGCTAAGTTACACGCGCTAAGTCACACAAGCAGTGTGTATGTAGAGAGTGGATGGAAGGGAGCATCAAGGAGAAAGTGGGCAAAAGAGTGCATGGTATGGAATGTGTAACGGAGAATGCATGGTGTAAAGTGGATGAGGAGGAGTGTGTGTGAAAGACTATAGTTAAGCCGGTAATAAAGAGTTTTGGAAATAGGGTGTAAGAGAGGCTTAGGATAGGAAATGTGTTGCATTTTGTGATTGGTACAGAGTGTGCATAGCAAAGAGTGTGCGTAGTAAAGAGAGTGTATAGTCCAGAGTATGCTTAGTATAGACTATGCATAGCATAGAGTGCACATAAGGAAGAGTGCATATTACAGAGAGCATATTAATGCAAATGCATGTAAGAAATTATGTTTGAAAGAGTATGTAGTACAGAGTGCGTAGCATACCTGCGTGATATAGTGTGTAAGATACTAGATGTAGGTTATGAAGTATAGAAGAATGTTTAGTGTAGTGTTTATAGACCGCTAGGAGTGTCTTGCAGAATAAGAGGGCTAACATAAAAATGGCATCTTTGTTTGCAGTGTAATATGCGGAATAACTTACTGTGTCCTAGTGGAAAGTAGGCTTATTGGAGTTGCTAAAAGGAATGGCTGGACTCCTTTTCTCCCTGCATTAGCAATGAGAGCACCAAAAAAAGGTAGTTAGTATACCCTTAAGACTCCAGATTGGCATACACTTATGTGAGCTGCTAGTAAAAAGCAGTATGCAAATGGGATTGCTAAAACCGATCCCATAATTGCCGTAGCTTTAATTATACATATTGTGTTTTCACAACCCTATGCCTTGTGTGCTTTGACTTTTAGCATCCTGGCTACTCTCTTCACAAGATGTGCTACTTTGTTGCACTAAAAGTTTCAGGATGCGCGGTATGGAGCATATATATGCAGTATGCAAAAATCTGTCAATGCAGCACTTAATTGCCAAGCAGTACATTACATTTTTAAGCTATAAAGCATACGTTCAGAATGAAAAAATGCATTGTATTGCGAAGCGTGATTGCAAAAAAACAATTGCGCAGTAATATCTGCATTACTGCGGGTAATACATACATCAAGGGCAATGTCTGTACAGCAAACAATGAAATTAAGTAACCAATGAGAATCAATGAAATTATTTTAAAAAGGATACCTAGTCCCGCAAGCGTAAGTTGTGAAACCCCTCCCACCCCCCCAAAAGGATAACAAACATCACACATTAAAATGCCACTGCTAGTATAAGGATAAGCCCCCCCCCTTTTGCCCCCCTCATCACACACTTTTTTAAGTTGGATAAATTAGCATAGAAGCCTCACAGAGTCAATAAGGTAAATACACGTTTTAGATGGAACATATAAGTAAACAATGTAACCTGAAAGCATATGCAAAGAAGCCCAAAAGGAAGATGGTAAATGTATTCAAATGTAAAGCATGACGAATAGAAATGAAGGCAAATCTATTGAATGCGCGCACCATAACTGCAATCGTAGGCAAAAAGTGAGATACAAAAGTAGACATGCGCAACAAAACACTTGACAGAAACGTTTATCATCACGAAACCCATTTTGGCAACAAAAGTGAAACAGTTGTAACACATGTAACGAACAGTAGCAAGTGCATTAAAATTCAAAGGCTGCTAAATTTGTATATTAGCGTATAATTGTAGATCACTGGCAACAGTAGCAAGTTTGTAATGCAAGCGAGGCTAAAGTATCTTATGCAGAGAGTGCTTCTGTAAGGATGAAATACACGGCAAACGAAAGCAAAGTGTTACCGTAATGAGGCTAGTATTAGCGGTGAAAGCAAAAGCAGCAAGTCAATGTACTGCGCGTGCGGTTTCCTTTAAAAGTAGGACTAATATGTTAGGCAAGCAGTTCGGATGAAAGGTAAAAAAATGGCGGCATCTAAAAGTAACGCTTGCAAGACACCAAACTAATTCCCATAATTATGAAGCAAAACAAGTTGGCAAAGGTGCAAGCTGTAAAGCAACTATACTACAAATGCGATTAACACTTTTCTAGAAATTCAAGGCATTTATTTAAAAAAATGGCAATGCACAAGCGTATCCCAATTGCTATGTTAGAAGTTACGTACCTTTTTGCAACAGAGATAGTTCAGCTCACAATGTATAGTGGATTACGTTGACCCACGAAATGTCTAGAATGGCTGCTCTTCCAGTTCAGTTCCAGGAAAAGAGAAATAAAGGGGAGTTAATTAAAATGAAATCCAAAAAGTAAACAGCGATTCGAAATCAAAAGGCATTCTAAGTTGTGTTTTAACAAATAATTGTACGATCCCTGACAACAGTAGCAAGTCTGAAATGCAAACCAGGGGAAAGTCTATTATGCAGAGAGCGCTTCACTAAGTATGAAATACACGGGAAACGATAGCAAAGCGGTACCGTAATGTATATAGTAATAGCGGCGAACACAAAAACCAGCAAGGTAATGTGGTGTGTGTGCGTGCCCCTCCTAAATTCTGTCAAATATTTGTTAGCAAGTGATTTCGTTTTAAAAGAAAGTAATCGCGGCTTTGAAAATTAAAGGCAGCAAGATACCAAACGATGGCGAAGCGGTACCGTAATGTATATAGTAATAGCGGCGAAACCAAAAACAGCAAGGTAATGTGGTGTGTGTGCTTGTCCCTTCTAAATTCTGCCCAATATATGCTAGCAAATTATTTCGTTGCAAATTTTAAAAAGCGCGGCTTGGAAAATTAAAGGCATCAAGATACCAAGCGAACTTCGTTAACTAAAAAGCGCATAACATGTTTGCAAAGGTTAACATCGTAAAACAACTGCACTTGACATTAGAAAAACACGATAGAAAACGTTCAATGAGTTTATTTTAAAAACGGCAATACAATTGAAGTTGCTTACCTTTTAGCAATAGAGATAGTTTAGCTCGTACCGGATGACATTGACCCAAGAAATGTTTTAGAATGGCTGCTCTTCGAGTTTAAGTACAGTAAAACCGAAGGAAAGGGGAGTTACTTTAAATGAATAACAATAGAGAAGTAACACTTGTTTACGAACAGCGCGTGTGTGAAATGTTGGTGTCTAGCCGTATGCTAATGTTTGGGTGGGGGGCTTCCTTGGAAGGATGAAAGGAATGTCTGTCTGAGAGTGTGTGCTATTGTTAGTGAGGAGGTGTGAATTCCGTGCGAATTGAATGTGAAAGCATGCATGGAACAGATAGCGATGCAGTAAAAGGAAACACGGCTCCAACCTGTCTGACAGCGTACAAAGGTGTTTTCAAAGGGAATTCAACGCAAATGCGCTGTAAAGCTAAAACCCTACTCAAAGAATCCTAGACATTATAAATACAGGCAAATAACGAAAATAAGTAAAGAAACTTACCTTTAGATGCCTTACCTAAGACCCGCAAACAGAATTATACCTACAGAGTAAAGCACTTTATGCACGATGCTGCACGGGAATGGCAGGCCCGAGGAAGTCCCTGTAAAAAAAATAAATAAAATAATGTCAAAGAGAAATACGATTCAGACAAGATGTCTTATTAAAGACCCGCAAACAGCAACATACATACCGGCTAAAGCAATCTTTGCACGACGCTGCCCAGGGACGGGTCGGACCGGGGAATCCCTGTAAAAAAAACAGTAAAAATAAAGCGTTAGATATGGGACAGACAAGATGCCTTACTACAGACCCGCAAAATGCATCATACATACCCATGGAATGCACTCCAAGCACGTTGTTGCCCGGAGAGGGGGGCATACCTGTAAAAAACCAGAAAGAAATTTAGTTAGGTAACAAAATGAGGCAATGCCTAGAAAAGAAAAAAAAATCGAGTTACCTGTTTGTAACTGCGTTCCGCCTACCGTGCGATCTGGAAAAGACTGTCACACTCCCACAACAGCAGATTCATTAAAAAAACGTGCCCCACCCTCACGTAATCACATACAGAATTGCATAAAATACACGTGACAGTACTCCCGTTACAAAACCTGTATTACTATCAAATAAACAGCCTACGATCCAACAATAAATAAGAAAATACATCGAAAAAAATTACAGTATCGATAACTCACAAACATTATAATCACAGCAAAAGTAATTTCAAATAGAACATAAGACGTATAAAATATTCCCACTTACCTGTTTGTAGCTGCGTCCCGCCTACCGTGCAATCTGGAAAAGACTGTCACACTCCCACAACGGGCAGATTCATCCAAAAAACGTGCCCCACCCTCACGTAATCACATATTGAATTGCACACAATACACGTGACAGTACTTTCGTTACAAAACCTGTATTACTATCAAATAAACAGTCTAAGATCCATCAATAAATAAGAAAATACATCGAAAAAAATTACAGCATCGATAACTCACAAACATTATAATCACAGTAAAAGTAATTTCAAATAGAACATAAGACGTATAAAAGATTCACACTTACCTGTTTGTAGCTGCGTTCCGCCTACCGTGCGATCTGGAAAAGACTGTCACACTCCCACAACAGCAGATTCGTTAACAAAAAACGTGCCCCACCCTCCCGTAATCACATATTGAATTGCACACAATACACGTGACAGGACTTTCGTTACAAAACACCCGTATTACTATCAAACAAACAGCCTAAAAATCAACAATAGCTAATAACATACAGCGAAAAAAATAAATGTATCGATAAATTACAAACATTATAATCACAGCAAAAGTAATTTCAAATAGAACATATATCGTATAAAATAATTCCACTTACCTGTCTGTAGCTGCGTCCCGCCTACCGTGCGATCTGGAAAAGACTGACACACTCCCACAACAGCAGATTCATCAAAAAAACGTGCCCCACCCTCACGTAATCACATATTGAATTGAACACAATACACGTGACAGTACTTTCGTTACAAAACACCTGTATTACTATCAAATAAACAGCATAAGATCCAACAATAACTAAGAAAATACATCGAAAAAAATTACAGTATCAATAAATCACAAACATTATAATCACAGCAAAAGTAATTTCAAAGAGAACATAAAACGTATGAAACAATTCCACTTACCTGTCTGTAGCTGCGTCCCGCCTACCGTGCGATCTGGAAAAGACTGTCACAGTCCCACAACAGCAGATTCATCAAAAAAACGTGCCCCACCCTCACGTAATCACATATTGAATTGCACACAATACACGTGACAGTACTTTCGTTACAAAACACCTGTATTACTATCAAACAAACAGCCTAAAAATCAACAATAGCTAATAAGAGCTGTAACTTACCTTGAGACAAGGCTACTCACAATTGTAAAAAAGATACAAAACACTACTGAAACAGAGACATAACAGACAATTAGAAGTAAAACATAGACATATTGGTGCCGATCACAATCCGGCAAAAACCGGGTACGAACCGTCGGACGGAGCATATTCTCCGTCCGACGCGTACCCGGTCGGAACAATATACATAAATGGAATTACGATTCGTACGGAAACACCTTTCCCGTACGAATCGTACAAAACCTCGAGCGAACAAAATAAACGTACAAATGCGATCCGGGAAAGTGCTGACGTGACGTCGGGACGCACGCAGCCTGCCATTCACGAACCAGGAATCACCATTCGCACCGACGTCATCCCGCACGGTGAATATTTTCCGGCTGCCAAAAACTGCCGGGAAATCAGGACGACGCGAACAAGGAGGACCCGTACGCGACGGACAGACAGGACGACGCGAACAATGAGGACCCGTACGCGACAGACAGACAGGACGAGGCGAACAAGGAGGACCCGTACGCGACGGACAGACAGGACGACGCGAACAAGGAGGACCTATACGCGACGGACAGACATGGACCCGAACCTACGTGTCATCCCGGCCCTCATAGCAGTCGACCTCCTCTACAGGTACCGACGCAGACGCCGCAGAAGGTCAGAACAACACCCAGGGGCAAAGGGGGGGGGGGGTAGGGGCAGGACACATAACCCCCACCCATGTCACACAGCACACATGCCCTGGACATACCTGACCCTCAGCACTGGTCACCACGAGGGGGTGGGGGCGTGTCCAGCCAAGCCAGCGACCGCCACAACGGAAGTCCTTCACGACGCGAACCGGCAACACAACCATACAGGTACGTCCCGTACCCACGCCTTAAGAGCGTGGGTACGAGTCGTACCACGCCCACACCTACGTCACCCCAACAATGGCGGGACGGCCGTACCCACGTGGCAAAGGCCTGGGCACGGCCCGCACAAGCGTTCCACAGCGTGGGTACGGCAATGTACGGACCGTACCCCCACCCGCGTACGTATGGAGCGGACCCCCCACCCCAACAGTGTAAGTACGACACGTACCCCCACCCGCGTAGGTATGGAGCGGACCCCCCACCCCAACAGTGTAAGTACGACACGTACCCCCACCCGCGTACGTATGGAGCGGACCCCCCAACCCAACAGTGTAAGTACGACACGTACCCCCACCCGCGTACGTATGGAGCGGACCCCCCACCCCAACAGTGTAAGTACGACACGTACCCCCACCCGCGTACGTATGGAGCGGACCCCCCACCCCAACAGTGTAAGTACAACACGTACCCCCACCCGCGTACGTATGGAGCGGACCCCCCACCCCAACAGTGTAAGTACAACACGTACCCCCACCTCGAATGCATGGAGCGTACCCACCACCCCAACAGTGTGAGTACGACACGTACCCTCACCCGCGTATGCATGGAGCGAACCCACACCCGTGTATGTCATGAGCGTACATATTGTGAAATAGGAGAGGTGGGTGCAGAGTCCTCCCAGCAGTGCCCAGAGACAGGAGGTGTGGGTGCAGAGTCCTCCCAGCAGTGCCCAGACACAGGAGGGGTGGGTGCCTAACACTCCCAGCAGTGCCCAGAGACAGGAGGGGTGTGTGCCTATCACTCCCAGCAGTGCCCAGAGACAGGAGGGGTGTGTGCCTATCACTCCCAGCAGTGCCCAGAGACAGGAGGGGTGGGTGCAGAGTCCTCCCAGCAGTGCCCAAAGACAGGAGGGGTGGGTGCAGAGTCCTCCCAGCAGTGCCCAGACACAGGAGGGGTGGGTGCAAAGTCCTCCCAGCAGTGCCCAGACACAGGAGGGGTGGGTGCCTAACACTCCCAGCAGTGCCCAGAGACAGGAGGGGTGGGTGCCCATCACTCCCAGCAGTGCCCAGAGACAGGAGGGTGGGTGCAGAGTCCTCCCAGCAGTGCCCAGACACAGGAGGGGTGGGTGCAGAGTCCTCCCAGCAGTGCCCAGACACAGGAGGGGTGGGTGCCTAACACTCCCAGCAGTGCCCAGAGACAGGAGGGGTGGGTGCCCATCACTCCCAGCAGTGCCCAGAGACAGGAGGGTGGGTGCAGAGTCCTCCCAGCTGTGCCCAGACACAGGAGGGGTGGGTGCCTAACACTCCCAGCAGTGCCCAGAGACAGGAGGGGTGGGTGCCCATCACTCCCAGCAGTGCCCAGAGACAGGAGGGTGGGTGCAGAGTCCTCCCAGCAGTGCCCAGACACAGGAGGGGTGGGTGCCTAACACTCCCAGCAGTGCCCAGAGACAGGAGGGGTGGGTGCCTATCACTCCCAGCAGTGCCCAGAGACAGGAGGGTGGGTGCAGAGTCCTCCCAGCAGTGCCCAGACACAGGAGGGGTGGGTGCCTAACACTCCCAGCAGTGCCCAGAGACAGGAGGGGTGGGTGCCCATCACTCCCAGCAGTGCCCAGAGACAGGAGGGTGGGTGCAGAGTCCTCCCAGCAGTGCCCAGACACAGGAGGGGTGGGTGCCTAACACTCCCAGCAGTGCCCAGAGACAGGAGGGGTGGGTGCCCATCACTCCCAGCAGTGCCCAGAGACAGGAGGGGTGTGTGCCTATCACTGCCAGCAGTGCCCAGAGACAGGAGGGGTGGGTGCAGAGTCCTCCCAGCAGTGCCCAGACACAGGAGGGGTGGGTGCCTAACACTCCCAGCAGTGCCCAGAGACAGGAGGGGTGGGTGCCCAACACTCCCAGCAGTGCCCATGGAACGCAAAGGGTGGAGTAGCCACAGATACCATGCCCACAAATGTCAGTCAGGTGCACAAAGACCCTGCAGTACATGTACCACATGTGTGCCAGGCTGGGAGTATACGCATGCATAGGGCCAAAAAGAAAACATGTCCACGTGAAGTCATGTCAATAGTCCACATACACAAGTACAATGACTACCAAGGATGCCACGAATGATGCAGGTGGAGGATGGCTCAGCATGCAAGTGCAAAGTTGAAGGAGTCCCTCACACACCCAGCTAATGTACACACAGCTCTGCGCTAAAGTCTGGGGACACCCTGCAGGGAAGAAGTCAGGGTACACAGAGGAAGGAATACACATTGGGACAATTGCACCATGCAGCAATTGCTAACACGAATGGAGAAAGCTAGCTAACACCGTGTGACGGCACACAGATCCCAGGGTCCCCCCTATGACCAGCACACTACTACATTTCCCACACACCCAACACATGAACACCACCCACAACCATGTAGCAGCCCCACCAACAGCAATACCAGCAAAGCAGTAGTGTTCCAAGGGCAAAAAATAAAAAGCTTTATTCAGCAGGATCAAAAAACTGGTATGGAGGAAGTTCAATATGTACAAAGCCCATAGGGCAGTCCAGGAGTCACTGGTGGATGGGGGACACAGTGGGATGCGTGTCCCCTAGCTTGCCTGCACAGTTACAGTCCATCGTCTTCCACAGGGGTGAGGGCATCATGTGGGGGGGGAAGGAACAGGCATCGCAGGGACAGGAGGGCGAAGGGTAGGCGACGTGGGTGCAGGGATGGAGGACCCCACCACAAGGGGGCGGGCAGGGCCAAAGGTGGATTCAAGGAGCGCGCTGCACACCTTAGCAAGGTCCTCCAGGGACTCCCCTGCACCCGAAGGAACCACAGGCCCCAAGGAGGGGGGGGGGTCAGAGGGATGGGTCGCAGCACCACTGGGGGAGGGTGTGGACACGGGGGGGGACTCAAGCACCCTGACCGTGGACTTCCTGGCCCGCTTGCGGGGTGGTGTAACTGTGGGGCTCAGGGACAGAGCGGCCATGAAGGAGTCTTTGGGGGAGATGTGGCCAGGAGAGCTGAGGGGAGGGGATTTGGAGGGAGTGGATTGGCTGGAATGCGGACTCCCACTCTGGCTGCGTGTCACACGTTTGCCCCCCGACCCAGTGGGTGTGCCTACCTCACCCTGTGTGTGCGTGTCAGGAGGTGTGCGGCGGACCTTCCCTGCTGGTGTGGTGCCTGTGTCTGTTGTGGTGGGTGCTTGCTGACGTCTGGGTGTATGTGGGACAGGCATGGGAGTGGGAAGTGTGGAAGGGGCAGGGGTAGGGGGGGACGTAGTGCTGCAGGAGCCCCACTGCTGCAGTCAGTGTGGAGTCTATGGACCTCAGCAAGTTGCGTTGGTCAGCCTGCGATGAATGAATGCCCTCCAAGTATGCCTCCATGTTGTGGAGGACCTGGCTGTGGGCATGGAGGACATTAAGGATCGCAGTCTGACCAATCTGCAACTGCCGCTAGATGTCCACAGACTCGGCATTGGCGGCAGCAGTGGAGACAGGGGCAGGGGGTGCGGTGCCTGGCAGGAAGGAGACATGCGGTGACTGGGCACGCTGGGAAGGGACACGAGCACGTGGGAGGCGGCTGATGCCAATGGAGGGGGCGGTGCGAGATGTAGGGCTGCTGTCAGATGGGGGTGCAGCCACCGCCCACTCGGAGAGATCATCCTCGGACCCGTCGGCTTCATACTCTGTTGTGCCAGTCGACAGGTCCCCGGCTTCACTCTCCTCCGCCTCTGTCCCACTTGATGTGCCAGCTACGATGTCACCGCTGGCACTGGTGCTCGGTCCCTCCGCGCCGTCTGTGTCCATGTCTCCCTCCGTGTCCCCCGATGATGCTGTGGGCAGGGTGAAGAGACAGAAATTAATCATAAACCTGTATACATATGTCACATGAGTACAATCTGCTTAGGTCACAGTGCATAGCCTGAAACAAAAGAAGAGTTACAACTACAAAACAAGGTACATATGTCGGCCCTGCAAAACACAGTTGTTTGACCCACCATGCCACGGAAATAATATGGAGAGCATGACACAATAGCAAATGAGATGACATGGTATTTTGACTGAGGAGCAAGGCCCTGGGGACAATCCAGCACTGCATCTGCACCACACAGCGTGGCAGGAAATAGGGATGAGCAGGGACCACATCCAGGAACTAGAGGCACATGCAGCATAGGTAATACTGATAACATGCCCACCCTGACTGGCACACTGCACCTTGAGTGTATGTCCAGACAAACATCACACACTGGCCAGTCCTAGCAAGGAGATTTCAGGTCTTGACATGTAGGCCATGCACGCACCACCCACCCCCTACATGAGACAATTCTTTGGAGACACAGGAAGCACTTACATCTCTTAGTCTGGGTGAATTACACATGGGATGCAAAAAATCAGTATTGCACACAAAATACCCAAGGTGCGGCTGTCCAAATAATCATGTACAAATGGGCATCAGCAGATGATTGTAACAAGACACACAGGCAATGGCCACCGTGAGTATGTACTTGGAAAATCAGGTCAGGCTGGACAGTGGACACTTGTAATACGTCTCACGTCAATATACATGGTGCCAGGGGCCAATGGCGCAGAGCACAACCTATGCTGTAGGCACAGAGATTGTCGACATTCTCGGATTACACACATGATACCTAGGAAAAGATGCCCCTGGGGACAGTAGTGGCCACACAACTCCATGCTCCTGAATGGGAATGACTGCAACACACGCTAACATCCCTGCACTATGCGTAACGCACACTCATGCACATCATGTCACAGGCCACCACATGGAACATGCGTGCTGGAATGCCTCGCACTTGAGAGATTAACTCCCATGTCTGGACTCAGCATTAGTGCCAACTGACAAGGAACCCACAAGTCCAGAACTGGACAGGGCATAGGCAAGGTCACGAAACCTGTTACACACCACCCCCACACATGATGCTGCAGGCATAGTACACTTGGAGAAGGTGTCAGGCTACATAACCTTGTGATGGAGTGACTACACACAGACCAGGGAACACATCGCAAGGAGGGGAAGGGAGGCAGGAGAGCACTGCAATACTGTGGGTAACAGGATCTGCACAGCACCATAAAGCCTGGCAGTGTATCCATGGAACAGTGCACTTACAAATGCTGGTGAAACACAACAAACACACATGTACCTACCCCCTTCCGGCTGCTGCATCTCCTGTAGGCGCCTCTCCAACTCTGGAAATACCACCGCCAGCACACGTTTGTGGATGTGGGAGAGACGGCAGCGCCCGCGGTTCTTCTGGCTCTCAGGTGAGTCCCCCAGCAGGACCCGTGCGATCCTCCGCGTCCAGCACCGGAAGTCCTGCCAGCGTTTCCTCACCTGGGACAGGCGCCGCTTCCGTCCATCCGCACTCCTCACGGCGCTGACGGCGTCCAGCCATATCTGCTTCTTGGCAGAGGCGTCTACCTGTGAGGATGAACAAGTGACACTACATCAATACACCTGGCACATGTCACAGAGACACAGATTAGAACACATTTGCTGTTTACAACAAGGCATAGTATGCATCCAACGCATTGCACCTTTGTCATAGGGACATGATCCTCTGGGGAAGCCCAAAAGCAGTACGTGCCATTGAAAGGACACAGGTGGAATGAGGGCAACTACACAATCAATGATCCAGGCTCACACTGTGCATCACACCCACCCCTCCTGTCTCTGGGCACTGCTGGGAGGACTCTGCACCCACCCCTCCTGTCTCTGGGCACTGCTGGGAGGACTCTGCACCCACCCCTCCTGTCTCTGGGCACTGCTGGGAGTGTTAGGCACCCACCCCTCCTGTCTCTGGGCACTGCTGGGAGGAATCTGCACCCACCCCTCCTGTCTCTGGGCACTGCTGGGAGGACTCTGCACCCACCCCTCCCGTCTCTGGGCACTGCTGGGATGACTCTGCACCCACCCCTCCTGTCTCTGGGCACTGCCGGGAGGACTCTGCACCCACCCCTCCTGTCTCTGAGCACTGCTGGGAGGACTCTGCACCCACCCCTCCTGTCTCTGGGCACTGCTGGGAGTGTTAGGCACCCACCCCTCCTGTCTCTGGGCACTGCTGGGAGACATCAGGCATTCCCCCCCCGGGACCCCCCCTACAGTACATAGCATGTGTGCCATACCTGGACACAATGCCAGAAGTCACAGTCACAAAATAGGGACACAGTCTGTGCCAGTGGACTCTGCACTCACCTGATAACCTGCTCGCCCAAACAGCATGGGGTACTGTGGGAGAATCACATCCAGCAGAGCCATGTTCTCCTCCAGGGTGAATGGCTGTGACCTCTCCACAGCCCTTGACATGGTAGCAGGGAATCAGTAGCAGCAGCTGGGTCGTGGAATGCAAAGAAGTGCAGGCAAGTGCTCCCTCATGGGACCTGGCTGCCTTATATCTGCCTTGCTGCCCTATTTCATGCACAGGAGTACAGAGTGATTGGTCACTCACATTTGCATCCTATGTTTCCTCCAATCCCTTCAAACCTAGCAGGCTGTGGGTTCTGATTCTGTTTTTTCTACTGCATGATGTCAGCCCCACAAACACATTGCAACAAAGTAGATTCATTCCAACCGACTTCTGCTGTGCACCTTCCAGAACAAATTCAAACTTCAAACTTGGTCTCCATGACAACCAGCATGCATGTAGGCCTTAATGCTTGTCCCTCATGTGTCCCCTATGCAATTTGGAGCTTCACACACAGGTACGGTGCGTTCCGGGGCCCTGGGCACCCCAAATGCATAGCAACGGCCCGTACACGCGTGCCTACGTTCACTATCACTATGGGTGTCCTCGCGTATGCGTACTCGTAGTGGTATGGGCCGTACACACGCCTGTACACTCCCTATCACTATGGGTGTCCTCGCCTATGCGTACTCGTAGTGGTACGGGCCGTACACACGCCTGTACGCTCACTATCACTATGGGTGTCCTCGCGTATGCGTACTCGTAGTGATAGTGAGCGTACATGCATGTGTAC
The DNA here is from genome assembly GCF_964204655.1 of Triturus cristatus. NCBI lineage: Eukaryota > Metazoa > Chordata > Amphibia > Caudata > Salamandridae > Triturus > Triturus cristatus. Next base: position 1,756,674,677 of record NC_140590.1, on the reverse strand, counting down.
GGCCCGTACCACTACGAGTACACATACGCGAGGACACCCATAGTGATAGGGAGCGTACATACGTGTGTACGGCCCATACCACTACGAGTACACATACGCGAGGACACCCATAGTGATAGGGAGCGTACAGGCGTGTGTACGGCCCGTACCACTACGAGTACGTATACGCGAGGACACCCATAGTGATAGTGTGCGTACAGGCGTGTGTACGGCCCGTACCACTACGAGTACGCATACGCGAGGACACCCATAGTGATAGGGAGCGTACAGGCGTGTGTACGGCCCGTACCACTATGGGTGTTCTTGCGTATGCGTACTCGTAGTGGTACGAACCGTACACATGCCTGTATGCTCACCGTCACGATGGGTACACATACGGCAGCACTCCCATAGTGATACGGGAACGTACACAGGCCCTCTTAGCAGAAGGACGGTGTTTTTCACACATCACAGTGGTGAGAGGCAGCACACAGGCAGGAATAGGGCTGACAGACCTGTCCATGGATGGACATCAAGGCATTGTCTGGCCAGTACTACATGTGTGGGGCACAGGTGTGGAAGGCTGTGATGTGGCACACTACTCCTGAGTGGAGAAGGGACCAGATGTATGATGAGATGTGTACATGTGTAATGTGTGACGGTGCAATGTGTGCCAGCCATGCCCCTGTCTCCTTTGACATGTGTGCTTGTCGTACCGCACACTTGGCATGAGCGTCACTGGCATGGCACGGACACCAACACACGCAAGTGTCCCCGGAGGCCCGGTACAGGGGTTACCACACCTGACATGTCACTACCCACGGTGCACGATGTGACTATGTCATGTATGTGTGGGTGGTTCCCATTAGGTAGATGTTGGAGCTCCATCAATGGCTGCAGCCGTTGCAGCAACCAACATGTGTCTGTGTGTCGATGGACATGGCACACTGTTCCGCACACCATGCCACATGTGGCATGGGATGTGAGGTGCGTATGTATGCATGGGACACGGAGTAGCGGAACAAGGTCATGTCTGCATCCTCTCAATGAATGTGTGGTGAGTCATGACATGTACACCTTCATGGCAAGGTGTGTGGGCTGTCCTAGTGTAATGTCATGTGACCTGTGTCTCGAGTATTCCGCTACCAGTCTCTGCAATCGACATCCTACTTCTGCTGATGTGTGGATGTCTGTCACTCCTGTCTTGCGTCTGGCTGTTCACTGCCACTGGGACACAGCAATTCCCATGCCATGGCATGTGGAGGTTCACAATCTCCGTGTGTAGCTGGGTCTTGGTAGGAGTGTCACCTGGCAGCCATATGTGTCCAGGGCATGTAGCACATACCTGACTCTGTATGTGGCATATGTGTATTGACAGATTAACATGTGCACTGTACCAATCACTTGTTGTTGTGGTGCACTCACTCTTCCTTGTCACCTCCAAATTACTGCAGGGCGCCACCTCTTGCCCGACCAATTCCGGACTTGGCTGCCATGCAGGAGACTGACCGCATCCGGTGCTACCGCTTCCCCCAACGGTTGATTCTGGAGTTGACGGCGAGACTGGCACCACACCTGCAACCGCTGCACAGTTATCCTACGGCACTGACACCCAAGCTGAAGGTAATGGCAGCCCTACATTTTCTAGCCACGGGTACCTTTCAAAATACCATAGCTCATGTTGGTGGCATGTCCCAGAGCATGTTCTGCCATGTGCTGCATGATTTCTTAGAGGCCATGTTGATTCACCTGGATGACTTCATCCATTTTCCTACCCCGCCAATGTTGACTGGGGTCAAGCGTGGATTCTATGCCCTGGGAGGGATGCCCCATGTCATTGGGTCCATTGATGGGACATATGTTGCTTTGGTACCACCACACGCACAGGAGGTAGCGTACCGCAATCGCAAGCACTACCACTCCATCAATGCCCTTGTGGTGTGTCTGTCCAACATGGTGATTTCACATGTCTGTGCTCGTTTTCCAGGATCAGCACACGATGCCTACATCATGAGGCGTAGCAGGATGCCTGAAATGATGATGCAGCTGCGCAACGAACGAGCATGTGTTGTTGGTGGGTGCAGTCTGTCTGTCCTGTATCTTGCGTAGACTTCCAGCACGACCGCTTCTCCTGTCCTACTTATGTCCATGTGCTTTCCATGTAGGGGACGCTGGCTATCCAAACATGCCATGGCTGCTCACACCTCTCCGCAATCCCATCACGCCGGCCCAGCTCCGCTACAACACCGCCCATGGCCGGACAAGGCGAGTGATAGAGAGGACGTTTGGACTCCTGAAGAGCCGATTCCGATGCCTCCACATGACCGGCGGCGCCCTCCCATATGCCCCGGCGAAGGTCTGCCAAATCTTCATGGTCTGCTGCATGCTGCACAACATGGCAGTTGAGAGAGCTGTGCCACTCATCCTGGATCCGGATGAGCAGGACCATCCACCCGTGGAGGACGAAGGCCTTGGCAATGGGGCTAGTGATGTGGAGGATGTGGAGCCGCAAGAGGACATCCGGAGTCGGCTCATACGCGACTTCTTCGCTTAGTGGTGAGTACCGGTATCTGAGTGTGCACGCATTGGTCCCCGTGTGGCATGTGTTGCGATGTGTGTGTCCACCTGCATGTATGGCACGTGAGTCAGAGGTGTGTGTGGATGTGTCACTCGAGTGATGGTGCCAGTGATGGGTGTATTCCCGCCGTCATAATTGTGAGCTAGCATGTTGTCATCCTTACATGTGTAGAGTACATGCACATGCAAGTGGCTGTGCTTTTTGGGGCTGACTTCTTGTGTGTCTCTCTTCCCCAGGTACTTGCGCATGCCGTCTGCTGCTTGCATTGTTGTGGCACTGCTATTCCTCATGGACACGTCATCGTGGGCTGACGCAGCGTTACAGGCACGGACAAGTTTGGAAGTCTCCTTAAGGTAAGGGATGCATCAGGGGTGTATTGGGTGTGGCAGTTGTTGACGATGTATGCACACTGCCCCTGTGGATGTTTGGTTCCTCTGCAGACATGTTGCATCACCATGGTCCACATTACATGCAGCTGGGTACACCTGAATGGAGGGTCAGACTTGTTGACAGCCATCAGTGATGGGATTGGGGAATGTGATGATGGCATCAATGTGTGTGACACTGCCCTCGGACACATACGGTTTGCATTGGCTTGAAATGCTGTGGGACTTCCACATCAGCGGATCAATGGTGTGTGGCAGGCTCTCCGTGAGCAGCAGGGGGTGTGTAGCTGTTAAACGACACTTGTGTGCCAGTTCCATGGCTATCACGCATTTGTGCTGCGGAATGGGGGTGCCAGTGTTGTACCCACATGTGACTCCGCATGTACTGTACATGTGTGCTCCGAGTTGCCTCTGCAAACCCGAATACATGACTAATAAAGGTGTCCCTATGCCTCCAAGGTGCCTCTACTCAGTCACTGCTGGTGTGTTGCGACGGTGCATCCGGCATGTCTGACATGGTTTTCCGTGATAGTGGCTATATGTCTATGTGTCAAGTAGCAAGATGCAAGCTGTTTGTGTGGGATTAGACTGTGTATTGTGCATGATGTTCATGAGTGTGTGGGCATTGTGACATATGCCATCCCCATGCATCCAACGTTGGCCAGGCCACCATTCTCATCATCCACCGGACTCAAGCTCGCAGGACATGGTTCTGCCACCTGTCTACACATACCTGGGTGCCCCCTAGGACACTCCGCATGATCCCTGCCCTCTGCGCATGACTGTTGCTGTACTCAACATGTCTGTCGGCACGGTTGTGCGGCCACCCCCGCAGCTGGTTGGGCCCATCACGGGTGTGTATGGTGCTCCATGTCTGTCTTGCCTAATACACTGTGACCCATGTGTGTCCTGTGCCAGACTCAGGCCCCAGGGTGTGGATGGTTGCAGTCAAAAGAGAACTCAGGCATGGTTAGACTTTACAAGACACATGTAAGGTAATAATGCAACCAGCAGGCATCTTCTCTTCATGGTGTGACTTTTTATTTTAAGGGGGGGGGGGGTTGACATGAGGGGCTTTCCGGGTGTGTGGAATCCAAAGTTCACTGGGGGAGTTGGTGTCCTTGTCATTGTAAATCCTCAGAGTCCATGCCACAGTCTTTGTCAACAGTGGTCAGACAGTGACCAGCGAGGCCATGTGGCCGAGAATGTCATTTGATGCTGTGCTGCTGTAGCTCCAGTGGGCCAGGTGCCAGGCCAGGTGTCCTGGGAGATGGTGCTGTTGCGCCGACCCTCACGGTCTTTTCCGTGGACGACCCGCCCTCCTGCGGGGACCCTCAGAAGCAGGCCGTGACAATGTTTGGGATGCTCCGTCGGATGTATCCTCCTCCTCCTGATCCCTCCCTGTGGGTGGTGATGTTCTACGCCTGGTGGCACAGGGAGGGTTGCCCATGTTGTCGGCCATCCGACGGAGTGTATTGTGAATTCCCGTGAACACCGTCACAAGCTCAGCCTGTCTGTCCTCCATCCTCCGTTGGTGTTGCTGTAGACAGGCATGTTGCTCCTCATGTTGCTGGGGCAGCTGGGTCTTGATCCCCTCGAGGATGGACACAACCTGGGCCATGCCCGTGGTGTCCTGCCGGTATGTGTCCAGGATGTTTCGGACATGGGAATATACCGGTTCTGCAGCCAACTGGTCAGGCTCGCGCCTCCACCGTCCTCCACTGCCACCGCCCCTGCCCACTTGCACCTGGCCTGCCCTTGTGGGCACATCGGGTCTCCGGGACCCCTGAGGGGTGGCATTGGCGTTGTCGCCTGCCTCCTCCTGGGTCCCCGGGAGACCGTGTCCCTCCTGGCCAGCCTGGCTGCTTTGTGGTGTTGGGGCAGGGATCCTGGGTGTCTCCTGGGATGTGGCAGGAGTGGGGGTGGTGGTTGGCCCAGTTGTACCTGACGCAGGTGCTGCAGGTGGTTGGACACCGGAGGGGCCAGGTTGGTCTTGGTCGGGTTCGTCCACAGAGTGGTGAGAGTCGTCGCTGGCGGTGGCTCCGTCATCCCGCAGAGCCGGGTCCTGTGAGTCTTCGCCCCCAGTGTTGGGGGGTGATCCACGACGTTGACCTGTGTGTGAGAGAGACAATGTTAATGTTGTTCCATGCAACATCCATGTTTCATAGGTTTCTACGTTGGCACATTTCCTCTGGGATTTTGGATATGTCTTGCATTCCAGTCACAGTGCACTTGTACATGGGTAGGTCCCTTGGCCACAGCTTTAGCGACTTTACCTATGTGTGGCACAGTCTTAGTTGCTGCGTCAATTGTGACTGCAGTCAGCAGTGGAGTGGGCAGGTGTGGCAAGCCATGCATTGGCGCCTTCCGTGTTGCAGTGTACGTGGGCACATGGAGTGGTTCAACACACTTAGATAATGCAGGTATCTGTCGTTGTGCTCGTGCACAGGTTGTGACATGGCCCTGTGTTTTGCCATGGAAGAGAGGTGGGATTCTGGCACTGACCCCCCTTGTCTACCTGCACGCAGTCTACCTGCTGATTGGCAGACATTCACACACCCCACAAGGCTGATTTGCTCTCCCTGTGTGTCCCTTTCTCGCTCCCTCTCTGTCCCCCTCTCCCTCACTCTGTGTGTCGGCCTTCTCCCTGTGTCCACCTCTGTCTCCCTCCCTCTCTGTCCCCCTTTCCCTCCCTCTGTGTGTCACCCTCTGTCACCTGAGCCCAGCTTCCTGGGCACGCACTGTTAGCAGATCTTTGAATGGCCCTTGGCTTGTTGATGTGAGTTTGTTTGTGATCTCCAGGCACCCATTGGGTGTAGTGTGTGTGTCTGCACTGCTGCTGTGGTGGTGTGTGCTGCCACTCTTTCACAGTGTTGGCTGTTCATTGGCTGCTGTCAGGTGCAAGAAGGTGCCGTCACCCCCATGTGTTGATCCAAGGCGTCCGCCATGTGCTGGCGAGTCTTTCCTGTGTGGGGACACACTGTTTGTCTGGCTGTGAGCTAGGCCATATGGGCAGAGGGCTTTGTTGTCTGCTTCTGATTTACACTCTGTGATTTCTTTGGCCCACACTCCCGCCATGTGGCTTACCGTGTCATGTGTTGGTGTTTTCTGTGGCCTGTGACTTGACATTGTCCAGCTGCGTGCATGGGGCATGGTGGCGCAAGTGGCATGTGCATGTTCATGGAGTGTGGTTGAGTCATGCGATAGCTGGGGGTGGTTGCGTGCCTGTTTGTGAGTTTGGTTGTGGATGACGTTCCCCCCCATGTGAGGTGAGTTGTTTGTGTACTCACCCGGGTCTCGGAGTCCTTCTAATCCGTCGACTGCCACCACCGGCAGTATGGCCATCACCCTCTCCTCCCAGGGAAGGTAGTGTACAGGTCTGCGGGGCAGCCCTCCTCCAGTGAGGTTGGCCTGGTTGTGGTTGTCGTTCATTTTGGCTCTGACCCTCCTCCGCAGATCGTACCACCTGGCTTGGCATTCATGCCTGGTCCTTCTGGTGTCCGCAACAGCATTCACAGCATCGACGATGGTCTGCCACATGGCTGTTTTTTCTGAAATGCTGGTCTGTCTGACCAATGTTCCAAAGAGGTGTGGCTCAACTCTGAGGATTTCATCGACAAGGACCTCCAACTCTCGGCTAGTGAACTTTGGATTCTTGTTGGTGGGCATGGTGAGGGGTGTGGGTGTGGATGGGGGGTGGTGTGGATGGTTGTGGGTGTGTGGTTGTTTGGGTGTGTGTGTGAATGTGATGTGGGGGTGTTTGTGAAGGTGTGTGTGTGAAGGTGTGCAAGTGTAAGGTATAGTAAGGGTTCAAGTCTGGTGCTGTAGGTTGTCTGTGGGGTCTGGCACCAGTGAGTCTGTTGCAAAGGCTCATGGTTTGTGTGTGTGGGCCCTTTTTATTGGTCCATTGGTGGGTGTGGCTGTGTTTGAACTTTGGGTGGGTGTGTTATAAGGAGTGATGGTGTTTTGGGCCTCTGTTTGTTTTTGGCAGTTGCAGGTCAGTGTATGTGTTGTTTTGGTAGTTGTTGGACATGTTTTGTGGCTTTGTGCCATTCGAATGGTGTATTCTTGTGTCGTTTGGGTTTGTCCTGGTTGTGTACGTGCGTTTTTTTGGCGTGTATACGGTATGTACCTGGCCCATTTTGTTGTACAGTGCTGTCCTTGTGTGTGGCTTTGTACGAGTCGTACATTCGGTTGTGATGTTGGGGCCTGGGGTGCGCTCCGTCCTTAGGATGTTGTAGTGGGGGTACGGCCCATGCATACGCGGGTGGGGGTAAGACTCTGACGTACAGCGGTGTAGGTACACGGTGGTACGACACGTACTGGGGTGGGGGTACGACTCGAACGTACAGGGGTGTACATACACGGTGGTACGACACGTACAGGGGTGGGGGTACGACTCGAACGTACAGGGGTGTACATACACGGTGGTACGACACGTACAGGGGTGGGGGTACGACTCGGACGTACAGGGGTGTACATACACGGTGGTACGACACGTACAGGGGTGGGGGTACGACTCGGACGTACAGGGGTGTACATACACGGTGGTACGACACGTACAGGGGTGGGGGTACGACTCGGACGTACAGGGGTGTACATACACGGTGGTACGACACGTACCGGGGTGGGGGTACGACTCGGACAGACAGGGGTGTACATACACGGTGGTACGACACGTACTGGGGTGGGGGTACGACTCGGACGTACAGGGGTGTACATACACGGTGGTATGACATGTACAGGGGTGGGGGTACGACTCAGACATACAGGGGTGTACATACACGGTGGTACGACACGTACAGGGGTGGGGGTACGACTCGGACGTACAGGGGTGTACATACATGGTGGTACGACACGTACTGGGGTGGGGGTATGACTCGGACGTACAGGGGTGTACATACACGGTGGTACGACACGTACAGGGGTGGGGGTAGGACTCGAACGTACAGGGGTGTACATACACGGTGGTACGACACGTACAGGGGTGGGGGTACGACTCGAACGTACAGGGGTGTACATACACGGGTGGGGGTTCGACACGTACACGGGTGTACATAAGGGGGGGTGTGTACATACACGGGGGTGTACCTACACGGTGGTACGACACGTACTGGGGTGGGGGTAGGACTCGAACGTACAGGGGTGTACATACACGGGTGGGGGTTCGACACGTACAGGGGTGTACATACACGGGGGTCCGACACGTACAGGGGTGTACATACACGGGTGGGGCTTCGACACGTACACGGGTGTACATACAGGGGGGGTGTACATACACGGGGGTGTACATGCACGGGGAGTACGATTCGAACGTATGGGTGCTGGGGGGAGTGTTGGGCGCGTATGCGGGCACATGTCTCCATGGTTGCTATGGGAGTTCGGTGCGGACGGTGTTTTTACCATACGGTTGTAAGATCGGACGCACGGGATGGATCGTGATTCCTGGGTCGGACTTCACTTTTCACATTTGTACGGTAATTCGTCCGAGGACGTGTCGGACACAGTTTCCGACCCGAGGACGTGTGGGGAGTAATTCCCAAGCCGGTTCGTGTGGACTTTTTCCCATGCGAATCGTGATTGCCAGTTTGTACGGCACTTGTTCGATTCGTACGGTAAATAGACCGGATACGAGTCGGACGGGAATTTTTTTTACGGGATCGTAATCGGCACTATTATATTTACCTCCCAATTACTCGTCAAAAGAACATTAAACGTATACAAAACATTCACTTACCTGTTTGTAGCTCTCTTCCGCCTACCGTTGCATCTGGAAAACAATCTACAGTCAACAACAGCAGATTCACAAGAAACCGTGGGCCGCCCCCCAAACAAATACACAACACTTTCGACCAAAAAAAACCCTATTGCTATACTACCAAAAACATGACAAATAAAAGTACATAAAGATTCAACCTAAAACACTACCCAAATTAATAGTTAAATGAAATAAATAAAAATCGCGTACTCTTACCTAATAGCCGAAGGGACGCCGCTGCACCGGAACGAGGCACACCGCTGAAGCCCTGTAAAGAAGCAGAAAAAAAACACAGTTACTTACAAAACTTACAATATGCCTTACCTAAGTCCCGCAAACACCACCCTACTTACCGGGGAAAGCGCTCCCTGCAGCCGCTGCACCGGAACGACCAAGACCGCTGTAGCCCTGTAACGAAACACAAAAAAAACAGAGTTAGTTACCAAACATAGGCAATAGCACATATACAACGGTACCGGACAACGCTAAGGGACAGGGCAGAGCTGTAACTTACCTTGAGACGAGGCTACTCACAATTGTAAAAAAGATACAAAGCACTATGAAAACAGAGACATAACAGACAATTAGAAATAAAACATAGACATATTATATTTACCTCCCAATTACTCGTCAAAAGAACATTGAACGTATACAAAACATTCACTTACCTGTTTCTAGCTCTCTTCCGCCTACCGTAGCATCTGGAAAACAATCTACAGTCGACAACAGCAGATTCACAACAAACCGTGGCCCACCCCCCCCCAAAAATACACAACACTTTCGACAAAAAAACCCCCTATTGCTATACTAACAAAAACATGACAAAGAAAAGTACATAAAGATACAACGTAAAACACTACCCAAATTAATAATTAAATGAAATAATTAAAAATCGCATACTCTTACCTAATAGCCGAAGGTACGCCGCTGAACCGGAACGACCCAGACCGCTGAAGCCCTGTAAATAAACAGACAAAAAAACAGAGTTACTTACAAAACGTGCAATATGCCTTACCTAAGTCCCGCAAACACCACCATACTTACCGAGGAAAGCGCTCCCTGCACGCCGCTGCACCGGAACGACCCAGACCGGAGAAGCCCTGTAAACAAACAAAAAAACAGAGTTACTTACAAAACTTACAATATACCTTACCTAACTCCCGCAAACACCACCATACTTACCGAGGAAAGCGCTCCCTGCACGCCGCAGCACCGGAACGACCCAGACCGCTGAAGTCCTGTAAAGAAACAGAAAAAAAACAGAGTTACTTACAAAACATAGAGGATGCCTTACCCGAGTCCCGCAAACAGCAACATACTTACCGGGGAAAGCGCTCCCTGCACGCCGCTGCACCGGAACGACTCAGACCGGAAAAGCCCTGTAATTAAACAGAAAAAAAACAGAGTTACTTACAAAACGTACAATATGCCTTACCTAAGTCCCGCAAACACCACCATACTTACCGAGGAAAGCGCTCCCTGCACGCCGCTGCACCGGAACGACCCAGACCGGAGAAGCCCTGTAAACAAACAAAAAAACAGAGTTACTTACAAAACATAGAGGATGCCTTAACCGAGTCCAGCAAACAGCAACATACTTACCGGGGAAAGCGCTCCCTGCACGCCGCTGCACCGGAACGACCCAGACCGGAGAAGCCCTGTAAACAAACACAAAAAAACAGACTTACTTATAAAACGTACAATATACCATACCTAACTCCCGCAAACACCACCATACTTACCGAGGAAAGCGCTTCCTGCACGCCGCAGCACCGGAACGACCCAGACCGCTGAAGCCCTGTAAAGAAACAGAAAAAAAAACAGAGTTACTTACAAAACGTACAATATACCTTACCTAACTCCCGCAAACACCACCATACATACCGAGGAAAGCGCTCCCTGGACGCCGCTGCACCGGAACGACCCACACCGCTGAAGCCCTGTAAAGAAACAGAAAAAAAAACAGAGTTACTTACAAAACATAGAGGATGCCTTACCCGAGTCCCGCAAACACCACCATACTTACCGGGGAAAGCGCTCCCTGCACGCCGCTGCACTGGAATGACCCAGACCGGAGAAGCCCTGTAAACAAACACAAAAAAACAGACTTATTTACAAAACGTACAATATACCTTACCTAACTCCCGCAAACACCACCATACTTACTGAGGAAAGCGCTCCCTGGACGCCGCTGCACCAGAACGACCCACACCGCTAAAGCCCTGTAAAGAAACAGAAAAAAACCCAGAGTTACTTACAAAACATAGAGGATGCCTTACCCGAGTCCCGCAAACACCACCATACTTACCGGGGAAAGCGCTCCCTGCACGCCGCTGCACCGGAACGACCCAGACCGGAGAAGCCCTGTAAAAAAAAAAAACAGAGTTACTTACAAAACGTACTAGATACCTTACCTAAGTCCCGCAAACACCACTATACTTACCGAGGAAAGCGCTCCCTGCACGCCGCTGCACCGTAACAAAACAAACCAGGGAAACAACAGGGAAACCCTGTAACAAAGAAACAAAGACAAAGTTGGATACAAAGCAAGAAAACAATAACAAACATACATAAAAAAAAAACCACGCTTACCAGACAGCTCCGGGAAGCCTTCGCCTCACAGCAACAGACACGAAATGACCGTGGAAAGAGTGAAAACAACAAAAAAAAAACCACGCCCACCAGCGGAAAAAGGGGCCGGCCGGTGATAATTAGATTTCTTGCAAAAAACACGCCCCCGATCCGAAAAGGACGGGGCCTAATCGGAATGACGGACCTCTTCTCCAATGGCTGGCCAGCATTCAAGAGGCCGGCCAATGGAGAAGAGGGGAGAAGAGAGGCGGGTTCAAGCCCCTCTTCTCCAAGTCATTAAATCTCGCAAGCGAGACTGCGCAAGCGCAGCCTTCGCTAGCCGAGACCTAAAAAGGGAGAGGATGTGGTCCGTCGGCTACGCTGCCGACTTTGGTGCTGGAAACCAGAGTTCGAGCCTCGGGGCCGCGTCCACATCCGGTGATTCTGTGCAAATCACTTAATGTCCCTGTGCCTGAATGTCTAATGTAAATACGGTGCTCGTGTAAAGCGCTCCAATGCCTTCGGGTCGAGTTTGCGCTATATAAATATGCAACAAACAAAAAAAACACCGCTTTCTAAAGCAGAGTTCTCAGCAACCTGAGCCCGCCTGCGGTCGGGTAACTGGAAGGACAAGACCTATATCACTGACAGCAGCAGAGGTAGGAAGAAGGCAAGTTTACAGGGAGAGCCGAGACACGGGTCTAGCTCGGACTTTAGAGCCCGTGCACGAGCCGAGCCGTGAAAATGTGTGCAGTGTCAATCACACAACAAACATCACGTAAAACATGATAAAGCCCCTTCAAAATTCAAGAAAGTGTATTTCCTTTACACGTGAAGCTTTGACGTTAATAAATCAAATTACAGCCCCGCACCGAGAAGTGATAGTTTTTAAACATGAACCATTAGTGCACTAAGAGGCAAGACAATTGTCATGTAAACACTGTCTCTGGCCTAGATTATTATAGAGCAACACTACAGTCTGTTTATTCAATCGTAACAGGTTTTTGTGCAACTGGCAGTCTGAACTCACAGATTTGTAAAGGTGAAATGGAATTCATACCTGATAAAGAACAAAAAAAGGGGGGGGTGGTGGAAATAAAATATTTGCCTAAGAGCACACACTTTGAGCGGGAAAGTTGCGATGTATCCAGGTTTCCGTTTTCATTTTGTACACATCAGCCAGGAAATGGATATCCATTTGTTTTCCTTTTGTTATGGCTTAGATTTTACCTCTTAGAACATTTTCCTGCAGTTTTAATGTAGAGGGACCTGGACTCAAAGGTATTGGAGCACTTCACATGATCGTTATTTGCATTACACTTTCGCATTAATTGTTTTTAGGCACGGGGAGATTAAGTGTGTGTCCAAAACTCAGGATGCTGAACCGACATAGAGACTCCGACCTGGTTGGCAGTTCTGGCCGGCAAAAACCACATGAAAGCTCAGCTCATTATGGGCTTGAGGGTCCAACAGGACCACAAATTGAGCCAGAGCCTGGCTTCTGCAGGGCTGCCCAGGCCCACGCAGGGGGCCCTCCTAAGAGGGCGGCCCCCTTAGTGCCACAGGATGGCACACGACGAGTCAGCCTCCCAGTGTTTGGGACCCTCGTGGGTCCCTCATGCCCACGTCACTTCCGGGCAGGAGGGGGTGGGGGGGAGAGGTACATATACCTCTCCCGCCCACTGGTCGCCCTCTTTTTTATCCTGCCTGGACGCCATTTCCCTCCCCACCGCTTACCAGGCATACAGGCAGGGGTGGGGGTGTATCTATCTAACATATTATTTTGTGTTGCAGGCGGAGTTACAGGGCGATCCAGAGGCTGTAAGGTACAGAAGGGTACCCTCTGCACGAGCACAGTAAGGGTGCTAAAGCCAAATATCCCCAGGGAGGTCCTTGCGTTGGACCCTGGAGGAGCGACGGCGCCCCGTTAGTCCTGCGGGCGGTTGTGGACCTGAGCCTCAACGCTCTGCCCCCTTTAGCTGGGGGGGGTGAGTAAGGGGGTGGACTGGTGGTCCACCGGTGGGAGGGGCTACTCTCTCCCCCAAATCTAGCAAACACCGGTTGGCTAGGGCCATGGTGAAATTTGGCTCATCAGGTGGGCAGGCGGCGAGGGGCTGCCTGCCCTGGGATCGCCCGTAAGATAAACCACCATGTTGGCATATTTGTTATGCAAATAAACCTGCAGCAATTTTCTCCCCTAAGAATGTGTATTGTCTGAATATTTCTCTAAGATATTGCTGTGGGAGGGATGGGGAGTGTTGCCGATATTGGCACTAAGGCTTGAGCCTGACTCGAGCTTTGAACAGCTCACCAACCTCTAGAGCGCATCAGATTCACGTAGCAAAACTGGCCAGGGGCAATTATTCAAAATCGCGGCGGCCACACAATCACATAATTCAGTGGCCTTGACTGAGGCCTGACTTTCATGACTCAGCTGTTACATGCGAGGCGGCTGCTGCTTGTATTAGGAATTGACGCTCAGCTGGAGCAACAGCGCCACCTGCCTGTGGACACTAGACTAAACTGACAGAATCAAATCAGCACTAATTGAAAACTGCATTGAAGTTTTGTACGCACATTTGGACACCGGATGCTTAAAGGAAGATAGTCATGGTAAGGCACAACAATTACCAATCAGTAACGTTAATTGTCAGAAATACAAGCGCGATTTAAACACTGGTCGAAGTGAGGGGAAAAAAGTAGAGGTACTGCGGTCAGAGAATCAGAAGGTGGGAATAACCTGAAGATTGGGTCAGTGGGCGGAGTCAGTCAGAATCACTTTATTCAATACTTACATTTTTAAGTCTCACAGTCTTTATTCACCGTGCAAAACCTTTTGGAATCGCTTCACTTTTCGCCCTAAAAACGTGCACACGTTGCATTGCTTTCAATGGCAACGCGTGCACGTTCGGCGATTCCCTTGTGGGAGCGAGCTTTGGTGCCATGTGTTAGCAATTATCGCTCCTGGTGCTGCTCGCTCCCGCAAGGGAAACGCTTTCACTTTTGTGTTTTTAACTTTTAGTGCGAAGCGCGTGCGCTTGTTCTTTTTTTGTACTTTAGCTGTCTGACCCCGCTCCTCACTCTTCTCTCAGTTTCCTGCTCTCCCCACTCTTATCTTTCAGTTTCTCACTCCTCTTTCTATCTCCGTCTTCACCCTCGCCATTCCTCCACCTCTCTCCAGCCGCTCTCCCCCGGTGGCCCTCTGTCTCTCAGGCTCTCTTAGAGTGCCCCCTGAACTCAGTCAGAAGGCCAGCTCTCTACCAGGGTTGTGTTAGGGCACCGCCAGGAGCAGCATTACTCCCGGCTCAAGTCTGCACTAACGGAAGAGAACAGTCTCATTTTTCTGCCGGTGTGCGTTATGCGAGCTGACACTCTCCCCGTTGCCTTTGGATTAAGGATGACAGTTTATGTAAACCTTAAGGTTGGGCCGTTCATTCCCACTGACAGTTCATAAAAGGCACCTCCCCCCGCAGAGATAATGTGTGATGCATTAGTGCTAGGCGAGCTGTCACAGGAGGCACTACATCACATCGATCAAGATTTTCGTTTCCAAACCGACTTTGTCCTTTTGTGTCTTAAATCAGACAGGCTGTCATAACCAGAATCATTCCCTTCCCCGGTTCCTCCTGTTGTTGCCACAGAAAGAAATATTAGCATAATCCTCAAATACAACAGAATATCTTTTCACCGGGGAACAGAGGAGGGAAGATTGAGCTCTCATCACAGACTTGTCTCGAATCGTCTGGAATGGTACACTCAAAGGGGGTGATAACACTGTGGGTTCCCCCCAGGAGCCGAGGTCTGCAGTGTTTCTAGCCTCATGCACCCGGTGCTCCGCAGTGCCACCTGTCGGTGAGGTGCAGCATGAAAGGAGGACCAGGCTCTACCAGACCCGGGGCTTCGTGATGAGATTGCAGATATGGATTGGCTAGTTTTGCTTTGCCTCTAGTGCACTCTCTAATTTTGGGTTACTTTATCTGCTCTTCGGTTAATGGCATGTGCATAGTTAACGTTTTAGAACCATGGCCTAACTGAACCACAATGTACGATGCTGGCTGTCGATGCCTACTATTATCTTGCTTTTTAAGTATCGTAAACTGTATACAGTGAATACTGGTGTCTTTTCTGTGTATGCTCTATACCCCCGATACACTTCAGGAATAAAGTTGGGGAAAAAAAGAAACATGGTCTCCAAACCACTAAAAGAATAGTTTGCTGAGAAAGGGGAACTACTATGCCACAGTGTTCTTATTGTTCATTATATTTGTTTTGTAAATTAGAGTGGGGTGGTGATGCTACTGTGTTGGCACGAGTCCCCAGTTTTACCACACAGCTTAGCATAGGAGTCGGAGGCTAGCCTCAGGAAATCTCTGGCTCACAGAGCACTTCCATCCATCCAGCCATCCTCGTATGCTCCTGTGCAGGAATCTAATGACGTTTGACGAACCCATGCTTCGAGTTTGGGAATCTCAGAAGTCACAAAGTGAGGTGGTCCTCTGAGTGTCTCACCAATGCCATCTGGTTACCGTCGCTGCTGTTGCTGTGTGTGTATAGGGATACTTGTAGAGCTTGGAAGCAGAGATTGATTACAGGGTGTCCACTGCTGCTATGTTTTTTCTTTTTATGCACTTCGTAGTCTTTTGTCGGATTGTGACCTGGCTGCCGGTGTGCCAAGAACCACCAGAAATGGTGAACTTTTCTATGAGTTAACCAGGTGTGCTGGTTGTGATGGCTTTGTAAATGACTGGTTTTGAAGATGGTGGCCCGGCAGGATGTGGTGCTGTGATCATAGTTCTTCAGGCCCTAGATGAGATGTGCTGCAGTGTGTAGGATGCTCTTAAAGGGTTCCACTGTGCAGTCTGGGAGGCCATGATCTTAACCTCCATCCACAAGCAAGAGTACGAGGGCTTGAACAGCGGTTCTGAAGACGCTTACTGAAAGACATGGTTTCACTTTCTTTACAAGAGAGGGTGCCTGGCCATCTTTGGTTTTTCGGCAATGTGTTCCTTGAGGGTGAGATCGTTGTCAAGGGTGAATCCAAGTGAAATGGCATTCAACGGGAGATAGGGTTTGAAGTTGTGAAAGTTCATGTCATTGAGCTAGGTGTGCACTGTTTCTTGTTTGTTGTATAGGACAAATAACAGGAATTCAGTCGTGGTTGGGTTGAGCTTCAGTTAGGCACTGAACATCCAGGTCTACGTGCTTTACATGCAGTGTTTGAGGCATTGGATGTCTGAAGCAGGGGAGCCTTTTAGGTAGATTTGGGTATCCGCAGTGTATTGCTGAATCTGGATGCGGTTATCTGTGAGAAGAGCGGCAAGAGGTTGAAGATAACAGGGTCCAGAATGGAAGGCGAGTGGTGTGATCTTTTGGGACCTGGAGGTACCCACGCGAACGAGCTGCACCTGCGACTTTGCAGCATTATTAAAACCATTGCAATAAGTAGATACAAATTAAAATGAAGTTCTGTTGTGTTGTGTTTAGGAAGAATCTAAAACAAGTGCTGTGTATTGCCAGAGATTTAAAGAGAAACTGCATTTTCTAAACTTGGGATACATTTCAGAGGAATAACAGTCAACAGGTTTGGGCAGTCTCTGGAATGAATGAATCCCGCTCATAGTACCGTAAGTTCGAACTTATCAGAGGATTTCCAGTGTTCCATGTCTTCGGGGCGTGTGGCCAGAAGCGAAAAGCACATCCGGCTGCACAGGATAAGCGCAACTCCTCCTGTGGTTCTCCGACTACTTGCAGAAAACACTGTTTGCTTTGCTGCAAATCAGTTGTGCAATCATAGCTATTGGCTGAGGGTATTTTCGAAACATTTGTAGTTTTCCACATCGTTTCGTTATTTTATCAGAATGTATCCACATTTAATACTAGTCTCACAGAAGAAGTACGCTGCATCTAGTATTCGTTTACAGTCAAACTTGCGCTTGGCGCCCATTGAATTTTAATGCTTTATGTATTTTGATGCCTATAAAATGTCTATTAGCACTTCTTCCCGGCGGCAACCATAGTTACTAAACTAAACCGCAGAAGTGTGTGCTTATGTGAAAGTGGCTAGATGAGGAGACTGAGCTCAAGTCCTCCACAGCAGTCCTGCCCGCCTCACCAGGGGCGTAACACAGGGCCCGGCAGCCCCCACGCTCCAGGGGCCCCCTCACTCTCAGCGGAGGGAAACGGCTGCGCCTGCAAGCAAGCCTCTTCAGCCTCCCCAAGTCCCCATAAATTAAACTGTGAGCGCATGCCCCGGTGACGCCTCTAAGCCTCCGAGTCTTCCCTCTCTCTCTGTCTCGCTCCTCAGTTAGTGAAAACCGAGACTTCAAGAAACGGGTATTACCCTCTCCTTCCTCCTTTCGTTTATTTGCTCCCCTGTGAAATGGATCCAAAAAAGAAAACATTTTTGCTGGAAACGTTGTTTTTTTCTGACACCAGTGCAGCCTCAGGGTGGAGAGAAATAAAACATTACAAATGTAAAGAATAAATAACTAATTAAAGCAAGACAGAGTGGTTGCAAGGTGGCCAGATTGATTTATTTACACCTAAACACATTAGCGCCACTTTACAGTGTTTGCCAGAGAAGCGCTACTTTTGTTTTCTCCTCTCTTTGAACAACATTGTTTTCCCTGGGTGGGAAAGTGCACCTTGCCTGAAGGTACTGAAATACCTGCTTGAAGGGTGAATTGGAAAACAAAATGTGTACAGCGACTGTGTGTTTACGAATTATGGGGCATATCAACAACAACCGGCGATAATTATCACTCAGCGCACTTAGCGCCAGGATAATTATCGCCGGCTAGCGTGAATTTTTATCGCTGAGATAGCGTGCTATTAGCAACGCTTATCTCAATAGCGATAAAAATCTACACGCTAACAGGCTAACGTGAGATTATCGCTGGGAACCCAGCGATAATCACACGTTACCTTGTTGATAGGGACAGGCAAACTTAGCCATGATATCCTCCTTCCATAGGATACCATGGCTAAGTCAGAAAAATACCAGACGTAAAAAAGCAGCGTTAACCGCGGTTAGCGCTGCTTTTTTTGTCTCTAACAGGGTTAGCGATGTTCTTGATAATAGGAGAAATGTCGCTTAGCGACATTTCTCCTATTATTTTACTCTGGAACGCCCCCTTTGCATCTCATTAGAGATGCAAGGGGAAGCGTAGAGTAAAAGGGTGCTAACATGCAAATTTGCGTGTTAGCACCCAGTTGTTGATAGGGCGCTAGTTTTATCTCTGCTTTTTTGGCTTTTAAAGCCAAAAAAGCAGAGATAAAGCCCTTGTTGATATGCCCCGTGGTCTTTTTAAACCATACGGCCTATGTTTTGAAAGGATATAAGCAATGGGCACTGAAACGGGTCCCTTCCGGGCCTTGTATTCATGGCCTTACCTTTTCATGCCAAAGCACTCACTGCTTACATTTCACATGCTTTACTTAATCTTGCATTCCCTATCAGTGTTTGCTTTTTCTAGGATGATAATTTTTTTTAGGCAGCATATTGCTCTTGTCAAGTGTGTAATTAGAATTGAGTCACATCCAGGTGTTTATAGCGGGTCAGTG
The DNA here is from genome assembly GCF_964204655.1 of Triturus cristatus. Classification (NCBI taxonomy): domain Eukaryota; kingdom Metazoa; phylum Chordata; class Amphibia; order Caudata; family Salamandridae; genus Triturus; species Triturus cristatus. Next base: position 1,756,655,842 of record NC_140590.1, on the reverse strand, counting down.
CAGTGCAAGTTTCTCTTAGTGGGGCAGTATGGTGTTCAGTGGGGGAGAGGATGTGGCGCTATGGTCAGAGCTGCTGAAGGGGAACTGGTGAACCAGGGTCAGCCTTAATGACCAGGCTCCCAGACCACTCTTCTGAAGGAGCACATTCCCGTGCTAGACCTTAGAAGGCGCCGCAAAATCTTAAAAGCCCTGGTGTCTTAGCACCAGCAGGTGGACCCTAGCGGTGGCAAGTGTGGATTAACCTTGAAGGCCTGTCCACCACTTTCCATGAAGTTCACCTCCAGTCTTGGGGACAGACCTATGAAGCAGCACACCATAGAGTGGCAGTGACTCTGTCACTGAGGTCACAGGACCCTTGAGCAGGGTGGCTCCAGGGCAGGTGGGAGTGTCGTGTTTGTAAGTATAATGTGGTTTTAAAAGCACTTGCGGCCTCCAACATTTTTGGGCAACAATAAAAATGTCTTGATAATTCCAGTGATTAATGTTCTTAGTAGAGAGAGGTAGTGTTTTGTCTAGTGGAAGGTTTGACTCATGAAAAGGAATGGCAGAGGTGTAATGTGCATGCTGCTAAGAACATGTGCCATGTAGATCACAAAGTGCACATAATGTAAATAGGTCCGTGGGTTACTGCTTTTGTCAGTGAGACCCTATTGTTACTTGCAGTTAATAAATTAAAATCCTAACTTAGAACCGGGAGCTATTAACTGTCGTGTAAGAGCTGCATGCAAACTCCAAGGTATAAATTAGAGCGTTATGTTTTTTTCCCCAGTCTTCGATTATCCTAATGTTGCAAAAAAAGGTTCATTTGGGTAGAAATCAATTCTGATTATTAAAGAGAACCCCCAACCATGTTATTATGTTTTTAGTTCTGAGTTTGTGTTTCTGCAGACCAATCACTATTAAACTATGCCTCCTACTAGTATGGTTGTCATGTGACTCCTACACCTTGTAGTCCTTTGTCTTATGTAACATTTCCTACATAGTGATTTACACACATATGAATGATTGTCTCTGTGTAATATGTGTGATGTAAAGAGCTCTGATGCCCTACACTGGTATTAGTGGTGCTGTAAATTTTCGGATACTTTATTATTTTGACCTTTTTACACGTGCTAACAGTCTCTGAAAAGATTTTTCCTTATTAGTACTAGTGGCACATACAGCTGCAGCAATGAGAAAGGTGACCAGTCAACCTTTGCAAAGGGCCCTCCACTTCACAGCAGCACAAGTCACATTTTTTAGTAACTTTTGATGTGTTTGAGCTATAAACAATTTCTTAGTTAAAATTGTCAGACTATGCAGCAGATGATGTATTATGTGGCAAATATGGCAAAGCCATGGTTATGTGAAAAACATTTGCAAACTAGGATATTTTGCCATTCATGTGTGAACTGCTCTTGTGGAAAAAGGGAGGAGAAGTGCTGATGACAGAAACTCCATGGCTGAGAGACAAATGGCTTGCGATTCCACTTTTAAGGATATTTGGGACATTCTTTGATTGGAAACGTATCCCACTTTGTGAATGTATTTTAATGTCAATAACACATATTTAACCTTAAATAAACATGTGTATCTATTGGTTAAATTAAATATTGTAATAAGCTGTAACTGGTTAGTGAAATGGGAAAGGAATACGAAAAATTGGGATATTTTGCTCTTTCTCCCACACCTCTCACTCCGCCCACTGACCCAATCCATTGGTTATTCCCGCCCTCTGATTCTCCTCCCACAGTTCCCCTACTTTTTTTCCCCCACTTGACCACTGCCTGGCACTAACATGCATTAGAGACAACTGTGGGCTTTTACCACTGGGTCTCTTAGAGAATGACACCTCAGGTCGATACACAGGGGCTAAACACAGCACGTTTCTGGGTTCTCCACACAGCGTGTTTGCTATTTGACGCCAGACTTCTGCAGCTTGTGTTGAGGAAATTAAACATACCCTTGTGCTTGTATAAAACATAGCTGCCAAGTGACATTGGCACCATGTTGTGTCCATTTGTAGCTTTTATCCAACAACACTTTGCATGCTGGAATGTTTAACCCCTTACTTAGATGGTCACAGCACAACTCCCAGAATGCAAGGCACTGTTGGCTTAAAATCCAGGCCTGGCTGGCTATGTCACACGTGACGATAGTGCCCTTTGGAGGCAATGGTGAATCTGTAATTTAACAGGCGTGTCTATACTCTTAGTAAATTGTAAATACCGCCAGTGTTGACACACTGAGGTCTGAGCCCTCTGTTTGTTATGAAGTAAGGCCCAGTCTGGTGGTTCAGGTCAGTCCTTGTGAGTGAAGCTGCTGGACTTGTTTTTACCATGCACTTTGAAAGTATTTTCACCTTGATGCAAGAAGAAAGTTGGATTGTTTTATAAAACATGCTTGATTTTTGTATATTGCTGGACTAGTGATTGCTTTATTTTGCACTTTGAAAGTATTTGCACTTTTTCTTTTGCTTTAACAACTACAGTTTGTATAGATTGTCATTAGCTACTTGCTGATATAGTTTGTTTTTATTCTACATGCAGTGTTATTTATGGTGTTGCTTGCACTTGTCTGTAATATGTGTGCCTTAAATCTTGCATTTAGCATTGTTTACACTACAGAAATGATAAATTAAAACAGACAAACATCTGCATCAATGTTCTGAAGCATCCAAACAGTTTTCTTCCTCAGCCTTGGTTGCCTGCCTGTTTTGCAATGCATACTAATAAAGACATGATGGTAGAAATTGAAGCTTCCTCAGTTCACGTTATTATCATGCACAACCCTTGACAGTCGCTAGTGTGTGGCATGCAGATAATTCACCAGTCTATTTCTCTTGACTTTAGCAGGATTCTGAGTTATATCTTGTGTACTTCTCAGGTATATTGTCAGTTGAGTTTTTATGGAATTGCAGGTTTGGGTTTGTCTTTCAGAGTTTCAAGGTATTGTCAATTCTATTTCAGACCCTTCATAGTTGTTCTTTGTTCTTCAGCCATAGGCAGTTCCTGAGACAATAGGATCGCTCCTTGGCATTGTTCCGATTGCTGCCTCAGTTAAATAATCTGTTTTTGACAGTATTGTTACAAATGGCGTAGCTTGTATGTTAAGAGTATTTCCCACTTTCTCATTAGAACTTAGAGAAAGACAATATAGAGGCATTTCATTTAAATGATGGAGGTTTCAAATCAAAATACGCTAGAGCAAAGTGGTAGATGGTGGGCCGTGCCGCCGGGGGAGGAGGGGCCCCCTCCATGTGCTTTGCAGGGGGGCCCCTTCAAGTTTCGTTACGCCACTGGCACTCAGCACTCATTTTAATACAGGATTAATTAGTCAATTTTCCATCACGTTGTAGGGTCATGAATAAAAACGCAGACCCGCTGCACAGTAGTCACAGAATACGGAGATCTAAGTTAATTTAGTGGTAACTAATGGCAACCGGGAAATCCACTTAAGCCATCGTAGTCCATCGAGGAATCCTTCCATTATCGGTTGTACTTCACATGTGGTATGTAGACAGATGGTAGAAGGGAGGATGTTGTCGATGTTTCTGTCTCTTGTGTCAAATAAATACACAAGATTATTCTCAGGACCAGTGATGATTATAGAAAAAATGGCTGACCCCGGAAAGGCCAGGTACTGTCGAGAGAAATGAATTCACAGATGAAATCTGAGTACCAAACAAACGTCAAACAAGCCAAGGATCAGGAATAAGTCGCCCCGATCATGAATAAATCATTTATTGTGGCAAGTTTCCGTAATACAAAACTGAAAAAAAAACAACAAACAAACCAGTAGACTAGTTAGCTCAGATAGTTAAGCACTTAAATTTTAGGTAGGTGCTGATTTTTGGGTCACAGATTCAACCACGTGTAGGGTTGGTTCACTCTTTCATCCTTCCTATGTTGATAACATGATCAATTCTGATCGATTGTCTGTTTATGTACAAACCTTGGTAAAGTGTATTGACTGAAAGTGCTATGCAACATTTTTAATGAACTTTTTCATTTCCTATTACACTGTTCTTTAACAAGGCCATCTTAGATCAGAAACGATACTGTAACCTTCTCAAACACCCCGTCCCCAAAAGAAAATTCATATGCAGAACATTAAACTACCCACTTACGACTCTGACGTCAGCTGTTATGATTAGACCCAATGGTACTAATTCCACCCACCCGAGAAGGTAGTTATGAGAACCGGCTTGGGGAGGTAGGGGAGCTTGTGTCATTGACTACAGCAGGGGAGAAAAGGCAGAGCTCCTGCCGGAGAGCTCTGATGTCTGACCAACAGGGAATCCCACCACAGACGATTCACTGGATAAAAGGAGTATCGTTGGGTAACAACAACAACACTTGAGTGATGAGCAGCAATTTGGTACACGATGAGTACTATACAAGTGAACATTAGATTTTTCACAACTGTTGTATTCATTTGATATAATATTTTATTACTTTATAGTATTTTCGTAAAGCCCTCATAGATTTCAAAGCTATGAGGGTCACACCTGCTACCTTCTATGATAATGCATGTATGTACCACAGCTCACAGACGATGCAGTTCCCAGTGTCAGACTAGACCCGAGGTCTGCATACTGTAGGGTTTGCACCCCCTGGAGGCGGTGGCTTTATTTCCAGGGGGCGCAAGGGCGACTGCAAGTAATTGTAAACAAAGATATCCCGAAAGCATCACCCTGGTTATCTGGCACATTTCCAGGCTGTCCTCATTATTATGCAGCAGTTGGAGTGCCTAAAAAAATGTGCAAGCTCTAATGCGTAGTGCCACGGGGTAGCAGTGGCATAACGAAACTTGAGGGGGGCCGCCCTGCGAAGTACATGGAGGGGGCCACCCTGGCCGCCCGGCCCTCCACCTACCACTTTGCCCAACTTCCCAGGAATCTGGTATATTTTGATTTGAAACCTCCACCATTTAATGAAATGCCTCTATATTTATTGTCTTGCTCAAAGATCCAATGAGAAAGTGGGAACCACTCTTAATATATAAAACTACGCCATTTGTAACATTGTCAAGAGCAGATTATTTAACTGAGACAGTAATCAGAACAATGCAAAGGAGCGGTCCTGTTGTCTCAGGAACTGCCTATCCCTGAACAACAAAGAACAACTCTCTAGGGTCTGAATTAGAATGTATATTGACGGACAATAACTTGAAACTTTCACGGCAGCTCTACGGAAACGAAGATCATTAATGCCAACTGCTGAGAAAAATACCTAGAGTGTATTTCAAATTTAAGAAAGCCAGGGAGTGCTGTGTTCCATCATTACCACCCACGTGACCTCTGGTTTCTAAGACACTATGCTGGGCTAACATTATTTACATTCTGTTACCCCCTGCAGGAATGCCCTAGTTCATTAAACTTATTTCTCATGAGTTTTCTGGTAAATAACGTTGGTGATGGAAATTATTACCTCCCATGTGAATGATAAATACTTTTTTTTTTTAAAATATGCATTTAATTATAATTTAGGCCTTGTTACGCTGCTCATCTGGTTGTACCGTTCTTGATTACATAAAGTGGGAATATTTGCTATTTTGAGATTAGGCAGTCTACGAAAGAGGAAGTTATTGCAATCAATAGTGCGTGATACTTCTGAATACTAACAATTTCTCTTACATGTTATAGTAGTGTAGTACATATTAAAATAAATGCCAGACTGCCCACTCCCCATGTCACACACCCACAAACCTCCAGCTCGCATTTGAAAAAGGCTTTGTGGGTTCAACCAACTCTGATTTCTGTGAATTTTGGGCAATTCAGAATTCATCAACCTTTATTTACTAAGAGATGTGTGGATGATATACATCTGTGGATGTAGGGTTCGTTTCTGCATCATGATGTTCTTTCCCTAAAGTAATATTTCACATTGAGGGGATGTGATGTGAGCACACTTGTATTACAAAGAGAACGGATGTACAGTGGCTGTAGCATTTCATAAAACCTCAGAAACACTTATGCAGAATTTAAACATTCTGTAGCTCTGCTATAATTTCCTTTTGTGCTGAACTTTGTACACAAATGTCTTTTCCATGGGCCTAGACATGCCAGCACACGTGGTAATTGGGGCCATCATATTCGCAGATGGCGGCACCAGGGACATCCTAAGGATTTTCGGGGCCCTGGGCCAAGCATATTTTGGGGGCACCTGTAAGGAACAGTTTTGAATTTATGATTCTATTTCAGCTCTTTCATGCCCTCTTTGGCCAAGTCATTGACAGAGCCCAGACCTACTTGTTCAAATTCTAAATGTGTTTACATGTAATATTCAGGGACAGTGATGTGTGTTTTCAATATTGTAACACAGCAGCTGCTTGCTAATATTATTGCAAATAATCTCTGTGACACACTCCCATTTCCCATATGTGAGGTCATTATTTGATCCAAAAGAAACTATTTTATGGATGTTGCATGAAACAAACACAACAGTTCTCTGAAAAATGCAATAGACACACATATCACTCACAGTGAAAATAAAGCAAAGGAAAATGGTATTTAAAACAATCTGTTTAAGAATCATTCAAAGCCATCAAGCAAGCAAGCCTCTAAAGAGCAGAGCTGGTTCTATCAGGGCACCCCCTGAAATGCTGGGGCCCTGGGCTAGGGCCCACTTTGCCCATGCCTTAAAACGTCTCTGGCATCGGCCCTTAATTGGTTGCAACAATCTCCCATCCAATAATGGCAACTTAATAAAAGGCTGCAATCGTGACCTTGGGTAAACAAAGGAGGCCCTAGCAAGAGGCCGCCTAGACATACTGAGTCGGGTGCCCACTCTAATGTACCTAGTAGCAGCAAGCAACCCCCAAAAAGCAGCAGTGCCATCACAACCCCCATAGGTACACCACCTACCCAACTCCCTCCTTTGCAGCGACCGGAGTCACTGGACCCTCCATTAAAAAATCATCAATCTATCCAGTGCCCTTGCAGGACTACATGCAGGCTAGACTGGGCTGTATGTAAAATGATTGCATAGAAAAGGCCTTGCCAACGAAAGCTTGGTATATCGTAAAAAAATACAGGCCAGCTGCAGAGGCCGTTGTCAGGTCTTTAAAAAGCTTTAGAGTGTAAATTAAAAATATGATGTCTCTTCTGGCTCAAGTCGGGCTACAGCACCGTGTGTGATTAAGACACTGCTTTAGAGCAGCAAACACATTTTAGATGGGTCGGCCATTTTAATATCTGTAACATTTGTAGTTTATACCCAAGAAAGTACATCAGGGGCAAGAACATGTATTCCCCAAGCCAACTGCTGTCATCCGAGTTGGAGAACAGCAATAATAATAAGTCCTTTAAATAGAAAAAAATAAGTGTAGGTACTTATTAAATTGAGCTGGGGTGTAGCTAGTGGGTGGGGTTAGAGGCGGGGGCAAGACATGATGATGCAAAGACATTTCTATGGAGTATTCATTTTGCCCTTGCATTTCCCTTGCTAGTACTTCCCATATATGCAGATTAACAGCTTTTTAATGAATACTGTCATGCCATCAACAGCCCTATTCAGGCTAATAATCAGTGTGGCTCAGAACAAAAGAGACTTTGGAACAGCCACATTAATAATGAGTACTACGCCAGTTGCAGGACATAACAAGATGTGAGAAAAGTATCAATATAAACAAAACGTGTTAACTCATTACACAAAATAAAGGCCAAACACGATATGTTAAGGTTTCCTTGTTTAGCAATATTTGCAGCTTCTCACTGTTATACTGTTCCGACTTGGTTACTTTTGGCACACTACTTACATTTACACAGAAAAAAGCAGACAATGCACACACAAAAGCATTCCACACATTTCTTTAAAACTACCTCCTGAGAGTGTCCCGAATCTCTTCCTCACTGAGCTCGCTTTCTCTCTCACACTCAAACATACACAGAGTAGGCAAACACACACACACAAGCAGACAACTACACACCAAAAAGGTTCATTTAGGATTATTCCTGTGTTACTGCACCGCAAGCGACAGTGTGAATGGGATTGACAGAGCAGGGCCTAAATGGGCCCTACTCTATAAAACAGAGCAGGACCTCAAATTTCCAACACACAGGTATCTCTTGCATAACAGGAATGAGCCGCTGCTGAATGGTTAAGCAGAGACTCAGCTAAGAACTAGAGATGCGCTAGGCTGTCAGAGTGCCCTACAGATCTACTCCACTCGGACTGCCTCAAGCTCAGCTGCAATAGCGCCGATGAGTAAACGGTACTCTCCTTTGCAGAGGGGAAGTGCCGCTAATCTGATCGGTAACAATAAGAAGTGCTGATACTCAGTATCTGTGAGTACTAGCCCATTTAAAGCACTGATAATAATAGTTTACTGTTAAGCCTGCAGTCACAATGAAAGTGCTGTCAATAAAGCATGGCACATAAGGCTTTGCTGCGCCAGGGAGAGAGAATGGAGCCGCTGGAAATTAAAGCACGGCCACAGGATCAAATCTCTCAGAACCGTTTTGGTCACCAAACTCGCGGAACGGTGGCAGCACGCCCGACTTTGGGTCAGACGCAGGCTAAGAGGAGATATGTCAAAAAGTACAAACAATCACCAGTACGCTAGAGGAAGAAGAATAAGGAGGCCATATTTTTTAAGCGCACTAAATACAACGCAGAGGTTAAGCTCCCAGTCTCTGACGTAGGATAAAGCAGCTGGCTGGATCTACATTCAAATACTCCCAGCCTTTACCATCTTGTTAGATTCGGTGAGCTGCACTCTCTGAATTTAGGCCTCATAACGCCCAATGACAACAACCAATACATTTTAAAAGCAAACCAGAACGTTGTATTGAGAAGAATTTGCATTTGGTCATTGTGCGTACTTAACTTGCCTATTCGCTGTTGCATATGTCAGTTTTGCTTATCTTCTACTGCGGAAGTACGCATAGCTGCCAAGGTTTCAGATTGCTATGTGTGACATTTAATGAATTTCTGTCTATTAGTGAGTGATATTCCAACAGCTATGAGTGACATTTTCTCGTGTGCAAAATCAAGCAATAAATATGAGGGGAAACATATAATATCCGAAATAAAACCCATTTGAGCAACGAAAAACTCTAAAGATCATCTTAAAATTGCAGCCAAACACCAGAAATAGAAGAGCTTGACATGAGGGTTTAAGTGGGAAGAAAGACGTGGGGGTCTCCAGAAAGGGCACGCATGGCCTATGTAACTAGGCGTATGGCTCAAACACAAACTATATTACTCCACTGGCAGCACTTTGCTGGAAGGATTACTTCTAAAACGATTTTATTGCCAGCTTATTTCACACTCCAGAACTGGGGCAGAAATGTGCATGGCGCAGTCACATTAGAATAACCCGTCTTGTTCCCGTGGAATTGGTGTAGCTAGAGCTTGTGGCGCCCGGGGCTATACCCCAGATTGCCGCCCCCCTGGGGGGGGGGGATGGGTGCTGGGTTAAAAGGACGGCGAGCACTTGAAAGAGGTCCGAGAGAAACGTAGTATCGCTGCTAATAGTTCTTCATCATACGCGCGGTCGGGTGCCCATATCACCATTGACCAGTGAAATCTCAGACTGTGCAACTCCTTTAAACCTATCAGCCACTCATGGCTTTAAGCAGAGCAGCTCCTAAAACTGACTTTGCAATGGATCACAAATGGGCACTATAATCAGCTCCTTAAGTTTCAAGGCAAAAGCATGGATGGATCAATATTTCAGAAATGCTCAAAGTGTGAACGAAAATCTATACACCTTTCTCAATAACGGCCATAAAAAAAACCTTAAGGATAATCCATGTCAGCAATGCAGTTCCTGTTTACAGCACAGTACATCGTGTCAACGACGCAGATGTTTACAGTTCATCTTCATTACATCTTTCATTACATGAGAGTATTTTCTATTTATGAGCTATATCGTTCCTAGACAACAAATTAACTTCTATTCAAATAAGAAGGCATCCTGTACCTTTCTTCTGACTAATAGAATTGAGTCTACACACATGTTTTAAAAATAAGATTGAAGTAGAACATAAATAAGTCCCACAGGACTATTGATGGAATATAATACAATTACCCTGCTTCTCGTTGGCATATAGGGTTCTCCATGTCCTGTTCACATGGAAACAAAATAGGGGCATCTATGGGGAGTATAAAGTTACATACTGTTTATGGCGCATGTTTTACATGAGATCCCTATCATTGTGTATATGTGGAAGAATACTACAGGATAAGCTCAGAGACACCCCTACCTGCTACTGTACTGGGTGAAAGATAGGGCAAACAGACTGGGGTAAGCACTAGGGAGTACTGTGTGTGCATGCTACTTAAAACAAGGGTACCATTTAGTGTGTATGGAAAAATGCTACTGGCTAAGCTCAGACATTCCTGCCTGCTGCTGCCCTTGGAGAAAGAAGGTTCACACAGAATGGGAGTATGCCTCTAAATAAGAGTGTTGAGGTAGAGGTACCATCAAGTATGTATGGGATAAGGATAATGGCAAGGCTGAGAGACATCCCTAACTATTACTACCCTCAGACAAAGAAGATGGAAAAAGAATGGGACATCATAGGGGAGTCATGTGTGTGTTGGCGTGTACAGCATATGGTGCACGCCTCTACATGAGTTCTCTCACAGCAGAGGTACCATCTAGTATGTATGGAATCTCATACATTATTGTGCTTTATGCATCATCATGCATTCATTGGAAATTCATGATAATTAACTTTCTCCAGTGCATTTTCAACACCCTACCCTTTGTCAGACACAGTCCCACCTTCTTTGCGTGTGCTGCCCCGCCACATTTAATCTCAACAAACATGGTGCCTCGAGAGCAGATCAGAATTGAAGGCGGTATGACATAGTGTGCCTAATAGGGAATCTTGTGTGAAACATACCTCATCAGTAACAAACATCTTATCTAACAGCCAGAATGCCCAAAGGCTTGAATGCTTGCTTTACAACTGCAGATTTTACAGACCACATTTAAAAAGGACTTCATTAATCCCTGCTCCTAAAGCAAAACCTTTCCACATTTTCAAAATCACACATCCAGACACAATGAATCATACGTTTGTGAATTAGTGCATAGAAAATGTTATATAAGGCAAAGACCACCAAAAGGTGTAAGATTCATATGCCTCCCATGCTGGTAGGCACTTTTTAAGAGTGCTTGATCTGAAGAAGGACAGACTAAGAACATAACACAGTGTTTAGGATCAACTTTAATAAAAATGTATTTCTACCCAAACAAACCTTTCTTAGCAACATCAAAACAGAAAGACTGGGGGAAAAACACCACTTTCTAACATCTACCATGCAGCTCTTAGATAGCAGTTCATAGCTCACTGTTCTAGATTACGAATGTAGCTCATGAACTAAACAGTAACAACAGAATCTCTGTGACAAAAGCAGTAACCCACTGAGCTGTGGCCATAAAATATTATTCTTTGATATACATGGCACAGGTCCTTTGCAGCAGGCGTATTACAGTCTTGCCAAGTACCACGCATCAGGAGTTGGACTAAGGCATTTTAGCACTGATGTCCACATCACCGCACTAAAATGTGTTAGTCACGCATACTATAGCTCCTGGAAGAATCACAACACGTTGCTTCATATTATGATAAAAGCAACCACTGCCAGCACCTGCTGCACTACTGGTTGTCCAGCGCCGCAATTAGGAGCTTATAACCGACTACGCTTTTGTTGTTAGGGAGTAGCGTTGTGACCTATAGTGTCAAAACTTCTCTAAAAACACACATATACTTCTGCCCTGCAGCTTAAATACATTTGTACCAGGCCCGGCCCTCCACCTGGTCATCTGGTGTCACTGCGGAACATAAACACAGCCAGGATCCGGCACTTCTGTACCATCAACAGAGAGCCTGCCACAAAAACCTCAGTCAGTGGCTGAATTTTGGTTTGCTTTCCTGTTACCATGCTCACCACGCAAATAGCATTGTGAGACTCTCACAGCGCGCTCTCTATGATTGTGCTACTGGCAGGCAGCTGGCACTGGAACAGTGTGGGGGAATTTTTCTGCTGTGAACAGCCCAGATTCTGCCCTATGGACAGTTTGCCTAAAGATAGCAAGCAACTTAGCCATCACCAGCGCCTGGCCTTCGATCATGAAGGGGTCCCTGTAGACCATCGAGTGGGCGGTGGTGGGCACAGTTTAAAGGGAGCACTGCTAACTAGTACTTAGGAGCACCTAGTATAACAGCTAGAGACAGTGACTAAGAAGGTCAAAGAGTAGCCCTGTCTGGCAGGCCTTGGGCCTGTAGGTAACCTCAGCAATGTCTGCAGACCGGTCCACCACACTGGGTTTCACCACGCACTCTTCAGGCTTTGCCCGGCAGCACCTTCAGGATACAACAGGTGAGTCTAGCGCACCTGATCACTAGACTAACTTGAGAGCTGCAGCTGGGGCAGTACCAGGCCGGACGAGGGGGGAGAGGGTTGGAGGACAAAATAGGTTTATTCAGTCACTAGTTTTGATTGTCTTCACCTTCAGGTAACAGCATTCAAAATAAAGGCACATTGTATGTTTAAAGATAAATCCAAGTTAAAGTAATCAGTCGGAAATGCATTTGTTTGCATTATGAAATCTTATAGATTAATTCCGTCACTGCAGATGAATGTAACCAGACAGTAAAGGAACAGATTTTTGGCTGGCAGGGAGGTAAGGAGTGGTGGTTAACGACTTCTGTATTTATAGTGCTACGATGTCCAAGCTTATGACTTAAAGCACAATTCATTATTCTAACACAGTTTAAAGTGTTTTTGAAGTGTTACGTTTTGCTGTGGAATGTCACTCATAAGTCACTGCAAACATGGAATGTCACATCAGCAATGCAAATACGTGGTCGCTATGATATTAACCCTCTGGGCTCCCTTACACAAGTGAAAACTGCCACTAGACGAAACTCCCATCTCTCCCCAGCAGGTAAATAATCACGAGAGTTAACTTGCCATTTTGTTTGTTGCCCAAAACTGCTCAATATAAAAGGAACGTTCTTCTGCTTTAAACACAACTACACTGCTACAAAAACTGCAAAATAATGTACCATTACCGAAGAGAAGAATATTTACATGTGCAGGCCCATTTAAAACACTTTCCCCGTTACTGTGAAGGTTTGTCATCGTGTCCAAGGGCAAGGCCAGAGCCTGCAACACACTCTCTCTCTCTACACATGACACAGAAAGCACTTCTATTTGGTGCGCTGTCCTCCTTTCCCTAACGTCACCCCCAGAGTGACGCGCATTTTATCTTTTCAGAAGTGCCACCTCAAAAAACAGTGTATGAACTAGGGGGAAACGAACCTGCTGTTGCTTGAATCTCCCAATGACCCGCACGCAGCACAAGGAGAGTTGAAAGTAAAAGTATTACTCTCACACGACCTGCCCCAGCCAGGCGCCCGAGGTTCAACTGACTCAGTCAGAGTGACACGTGAAGCAAGTCACTCGCTAATGGCAGTGGTTCCTAAACTTTTTCAAATCACGGCTCCCTTGACCTATTGGCTGTTGGCCGTGGCTCCCCATTATGTAACTCTTTTTTTGCGGGTGGGGTGATGGAACCCTGGCCTTGGGAGTACTTCCATTTTTCTCCCTGAAAATAATTGGGGTGAAGCCGATGAAGGTAAAATATCATACAGCCTCTCTCTTGCCTACAGCCCCACAGTGACAGCTGTGTGCACATTCACGGATGCAGGTGCTAGAGGCCCTTCCATCCAGCCGTTGCTGGACACTGTGTGCCAGATGTGCTCTTACAGCGTCTCAGAGATGAAGTGTTTCCTTTTTGTCTCCTCTGTCTGCCCGCAGTGCGCACACACTGTGCACATGGAGTAGTGGTCATCCTGGGCCTGCTCTCGCTTCTCCACTGAAGCTCACTCAGTATGCCAGTAGTCTCATTTTACATCCCGGGGTGGAGGGATTGACCGTCTCCCCTCAAGCCCCATCAGTTTGTCCAGGGAAGGAGTTGGTCATCTTGGACTTGCTGACCCGTGGAACCTCTATCCCCCTCAAGTACCAGTAGCACTTAGTCAATGCCGCAGCAGGAGTCCCGCTGTCACTCTCCCCTCTACTATTATTCCATCCAAATTTTCTTTTAACAGATTTTACAATTCTAGCTTGTTTTATGTTGATAAAGTGATCATGTTTTAATTTAACTGACCCATCTTAATTGTATCACTATCAGTCCAAATTTCAAATATGTATACATTACATGGATAAAGCAATGTACCTGTTATGCACTCAAAAATCCATACAAACACAGAGGTACAAAAATAAATCACAAACCACAATCATCATTATGTCCACCTGTGTTACATAACATTAATTACATAAAAAGTCTGACCTATTTGCTTCTTAGAATATGTTCATTTATAATTGCAGATCCAAAGCATGCTCTTAACTCTGCGCAGGGCAATGCGATTGTGTGCAATAAAAAAGAAACCCTAAAGGGAACAGCATATGAAGATACATCGAGTGTCATGCATTACAAAAAAAGTCTGACCTATTTGCTTCTTGAATATGTTCATTCATAATTGCAGATCCAAAGCATGCTCTTAACTCTGCGCAGGGCAATGCGATTGTGTGCAATAAAAAAAGAAACCCTAAACGGAACAGCATATGAAGATACGTCGAGTGTCACTAACTGGGAGCAAGTCTAACATCTCGGGGGACAGTGTTACTCTAGGATAATCTGAAAGACCCCAACTGCGCGCGCACTTGTACAATGCTAAAAATCTACACCTAATAGCAACAGGGCAAAAATCATTTTAAATACGAAAATCAAAAATTTAGATTGCTACAAGTAGTTTGTTTCAAGGTGTGGCTACAAATTACGGACAGTTTACAAACTGGTTATATGCTGAGTTGAACCAGTCCACTGATGCAAGAAACTCTTAATTCTTGCTCTTGGGGAAATGTGGTTTTTGTATTCTATCTCTCAGAACTTGTACATGGTATATCCTCGCTTTAGGACTGCAGAGCAAGTGTGAACAACTCTTCAGAAAGTCACTGATATTTCCATTCAATTTGATTGCTAACAACACAGAATGAGATGATGCCACTGTATTTACAAAATCACCACCTGCAGGCCCCGCACACTTGGTAACAGCAAACACGTGTCCACGTTGCTCCTTTCTAGTAAAACTGTGAGGCACACGCACTCTTTCTTACCTTTGCAAGTCAGCTGCCTGGGCCATGCTATCTGCGCTAGTTGGCACGGCCATTCAGCTGACCTTTGTGGGCTACCTCTGGCTGATGCTGGCAGTGGCTCTCCTGATGATGGCGCAACTTCTACATCGGAGCGTCAGCGCTGCCTATTTCCACGCCCTGCACTGTCTTGCTGTGACCTACTAAAGAGATCAGTACACCGGAAGGAAAAGTTCAGTTTGCAGAACAGAAAGCACGGGTTTCAACTTAGGTCGTAGAGCAAAGTAGCAGCGTTGTAAAAGGAAGGGATTAGTGTAGTGGTTCCCAAATTGATGTGCATCTGTTTGCGGCGCCCCTGGCTAGGTTTAACGGCACACAGGGGCGTCCCGGCGCACAGATTGGGAACCACTGGCTTCTGGGCTGAGACTGGGAGAGAGTCGGTTCGGGTCAAAAGCTTGTGGTGGCCTGTTGATATTCATGCACGTCACCACGTGAGTTGGTGCGTGCAGCGCGCTAAACAACAGGACAGTTTACAAGTCTGCCATGGGCGGGCTCTGCATGATAAATGTTTGCAGGGTCGTGTTTGCATGGCCGTCATTGGTAGCGCTACCAGATTGACGGCCCCGGACCCAAACAGGAATGTACACTTTCAAAATAAGCTCAGGTGGTGCGAGCAATGAGTAGCTTTTACACACACTGGCCAATCAAGGCTTAGTTATGCTGCGCAACGCACTTTAGCTGGCAATGATGATTTAGTGTCGTGTTGATTCCGATACTGCTGAGGCGCCGTCCGGCCACCCCCAAAATAGTGCCGCCTGGGGCGGACCGCCCCCCTCGCCCCCCCCTAGCTACGCAACTATTCCCTCTTAAGTACTATGGCCTGAAACTCTTCCTATAAAATGAATGAACATGTCAAGTTCACAGGGTTTTAAAGACTCTCCTATTAGCCATTTAGCTCAGTTGGGACACGTACGGATTCCACCAGCTGGAAAAGATAGCGCCTCATCAAATCCCCTTTGACATAAAAGAATAACTTACTACCAAGACCGAACAAGCATTGGCATAGCCAATATGTCTCGCCTTTGGGACCTTATAAGTGTTTAGCCATGCAACAGTTGATGTTGTTGCACCAAGCATATTGTACTGCATAACTAAATACTTATAGGGCCCCAAAAGCAAGACCTATTGGCTACGCCAATGCTTGTTTATTGGAGGTAACAGGTGGCCTACGGGTAAGATGACCTCAAGAACAGCTCTCGTGAGGCAAGGAAACATTGGTACAGGGGGTACTTGGACCTCACAATTGCGACACATTGGGTCAGGAAACAGACAACAATACAGGTTTACTGCACCGAAGATAAAAGAGACTGGATGATAGGGAAACACTGCTTCCATAGAGGAGACAGGTATAAAAGAAACAAAGTGTTTTCATTGTTTTAAAGCCTGGATCTGGAACTATACACCACAGACGAACTCACAAGCGTTGCACTAGAAATACTCTGACATGAAGTCACCTAGGTCAGGGAACGGTAGCAACCTAAAGTAATGAGACAAAACAAGCCTTGGCAAAGCCAAAAGACTAGCAATAAAACTCTGAGCCGTAGGCTTTACAGATATCGCTAGATAATTATGTGAGAATCACTTAGAGAGGGGCGTTGTGTCTGCCCACATGTTGGGACCCAACAGTACATGTTTCAACTGGACAGAAGTTGTGTGCTTTCACAAAGAAAAGTGTTTGTCCTCCACAGAGCTCTAATCGTTCCTTCCCCTCATTTTAATTGCCTTGCAAGGGGGAAAAGCAACATTTGTCCTTCCAAGGTCCGAGCTTTGACATGTATGCTGCACGCTAAACTCAGCAGCATGCGCCTGGTTTAGTGAACTATCTCAGTGCCATGATTAGGCAGGTTAGAGCATTTGAATATAAAATCTAACCGGGACCAGCATTTCCATGTCAGAAGTTCCTCATTACAAGTGTGACTGGTTGAGAGCAATGCTGAGAAGTTTCAGTGAACTCGTGTACTTTGCAGACACTGTGTGCCCACCATGCAGACTTTTGCACTGGAATAGTAAACTGTGCGTGAATAGTGAATTTAGAGAGGATTAGGAGAGCTGGTGAAGCAAAGGTGTCAAGCTGGTGCAAAGGAGATAGTTTTGTTTCGCACACATTGTTTTCTCTCCTCTCTGCAGACTGACCTTTGTGACTTTGATAGCCAATAAAAACCTTCGTTGATTTATTAATCACAAGGGTTGTGAATCAGGCTGGAGAGGTGACAAGCAGCAGCAATTGCAACTGCTGCGGACTGCTAATAGATGCCAGTCGCTGTTTAAAGCAGGTGGTTTAAAAGTAGTATTTTGGAGTGTTTTTTTTTGTACATGCGCATTTGTTGAGCATCTCAAAATTGAAGGCAGTACACTAATTATATTAAAATAACTTATTTAGTTTTTCTAATTATTGGTGATAAATACCAGGAACTCGGCAGTGGAGAAGACAGTGAGACAGTACTAGAGGACGTGTCATTACTGTCAGTGTGCTTAGTGACGTACATTTTCTGAGTGGCACTGAGGCCTTGAGGAGCAGAGGCGATGAAGGACTTTGAATTGGAGGAGGTGGGTTTTGAGGGACTTTTAGAAAGAGCAAAGGCACATTTCACATTTTCATTACACTCGTGAAAATTATGAAATTCAATTCGCATTACACAGAATTTCACGACTGGAGATTTTTGCAATTTTTTCCCGCTGAGAACTGGTTCAAATAGAACCTGGACAGTACCTCGTGTGATTTTTGAATGCGAGGTTCCATCGTGTTCCAATTTCACATGAAGTTCTGCAAAGTGTCACTTAATTTCAAGTTATTCTCCAAATATTTAATGCAAAATAGTTTGCAATTTCATGCAGATCTGAGGAGACAATGTATGTTCAATAAATGGGAATGACAGTGGAAAGATGTCAGAAAACCACATTACATGATTCACTAGATGGCCCAGGGAGAACTTAGTGCCATGGACATCGATTATCAAAATACCCGAGGTAACAGAAGTGACATCACACACCTTTGAGCCCCGATATCGCAAACTTCTGAGCAGGTTCATTTTTGTTGCTCAGGTCAGGATCTATGTGAAGGGCAAGTGTTCCTGCTCCTGCCTTCATGATTCTCGAGACCCTGGGTGAGAAGGGCTGTGAAGTGGTACTAGAGGTGTGTAGAAGGTGCCAAACCTGGACTCTGCAATGTTTGGTGGTGAGCAGTGCTTTAAATGGAAGCAGAGAAATAATCCAGAGAGCCTGTTAGCTACGAAGAAGTTGTGGTCCCCCCATAAGTGCCCCATTACAAGTTCTTGTTAATTACGCGGGGAGAAAACAGGTTTGGAGCAAAAGATTCCATCGAATACCAACCCCTCCCACCCCATGAGCACACACAGTTAACCTTCCCCTATAAAATAATCGAAATACCCTGGAATTATTAGGTCCTTTTGTGCAGGTTTCCTGTGAGTTTAACACTGCCGCTTACTGCTACCTGCTGCTATAAGGTAGCAAATGGCATTAGCGTGGCCGCTTCAGGTAAGGTGCGAAAGGTGGGGGCGGGGAGTGGGCTGACTGGGGCAGCGTGGTCTGCTCCTCCGGGGTGCCGTTCGGAGACAAAACATCGAACCTGCTTATTTTCTCGACGAGACGGCGGCCATGTCGTCTCGCTTGCTTAGAGGGCACTTGAAACATGCGGGGGCAGGGGTGGGGCAACGGACGAAGGTTGTTTTAGAGAGCCGGAGAAGCATCCGTCTAGTGATAAAAAATACACGGCGGGCAAGGGGCCAAAGAAACAAATGCTCTCCCCGGCCTGTCGAGAGATAAGTGTAATTGTTTCAGTTTTTAATAGGATCTCTGAAAGATACAGCACCCTGTTTATGATGTTTTGCAGCAAGTATCTGGCTGTAATGCCTCCCATGTCAAACCTTGAAAGCAAGACTATAAGTTTGCCGCTTACTACTACCTGCTGCTAGAAGGTAGCAAATGGCAGTAGGGTGGCTGCTTCAGGTAAGGTGCGAAAGGTGGGGGTGGGGAGTGGGCTGGCTCACCAGCAAGAAATATTCCTTAGTCTGACAGAGCGCGCGGCATTGTTTCAACTAAGGGCTCGGAGCAAGAAAGTCAGGAGGAATTGTGATTCCGAGCAGGCAACTCTCTGCAGCAAAATTAATTATTCATCTCCATTCTTCGGCACGGAAATGAGACAACAGAGCAGAGACAAACTGTACTGAGAGGAATCTCAAAAGCTGCACACCCAGTGACACTGACAGCAAACCACGGTATCCTTCCACGAGGCGCGAGCGCGACACTGCTCATCTAAACGATCGAAGGCTGGCATCAAACAGACTGGTTTATCATACATACAGCAACATAGTCAGAGAAATCGACAGCTGCGCCATCTTTCCACGTTTGGGTGATTTAATGAATGCCTTTCTCATACACAAAAATTGAGTCAAATTGCAGATCTAATTGTTATTAATCACAAATCGATTTCATTGTTTGTAGGTAGATGTTGTCAGCCTCCAATGTAGCCAGCTGTTCAAAACCGAACATATTCCAGCAACATTACAAGCATTGGCCGCGCGGCTGTAAAAGTAATGCCGCACGGCCGCGAAATGAAATAATAAAAAAATATGGTTATGCAAGCACACGGGCGAGGCTTGCTGGTTGGGGTTATACATCTAAGCGCAGACTAAGGGGCAGTGAGTAACGAGAAGGGAGGGGGGTATGACAGCAACAAAGGAGCCCGCGAAAGTGAAAGTGATCGTGATTACGATCGCTACAGAGGAAAGACACATGGCGCTGCGCGCGTGCATGTTCACGTGCACTGTAGCTTTAGGCCACGGCAGCACTTTGAAAAAGCCCAGATATAACATGTCTCTTCGAGCCTTTGGCTCGCGAGACCTAAAAACGGGGGGAGGGAATAATATGGGAAAAATAGACTTTTTCAAACTTATTTCTCGTAAAAGCTAATAGGATTCAGTCAATATGATTACTAGCCAACAAAAAGTTACCAAAAACAGGGGTCAATTGGCATTTTTCTCACTTGATGGGGGTGTTCTGTACCCCACTTATCAACTTAGATCTGGCCTTGGTTGTAGTTTTAAAATATGTGCAAATGTAGAGGTAACAACATCATCTCAAGAAAACCATGAGGGCTGCGGCAGAATGCAGTGAGTGTCTGTTATGTTGGCGAAAGACACTCTGAGTGATAAAGCAGTTCTGGCAAAAAAAAATGCTTTCATTTGGCAAACCGTGTTTTAAGGAGCACGTCGTAACGCTTTATTTTCTAAATGCCTGAGTCTTCCGAAAACAGAAAGGAACACAAGCTGAGGTGCCGACATGCCGTGCTGCAAAGGTAAGGCAGCTTTTCAAGCGTTATGGCTAAAATGGAACCATGGGAAGTGTTCCCGACTGCGACAGGCCTCAACAAAACCTTCTGGTCGAATTTGCGCTATCTATAAAGCTGCTCAACACGTAGTGGGCTACCAGCAGGATATTAACCAGAGGCCAGAGAAATAGAGTCGCCGCCCCCGGGACAAACTGCCGGCCCACTCACTCTGAGAGGCGCTCGGCTTGATGTGTGAGATATTTAAGCATTGAGGGCCTGTTACGGAGTGTAGAGTTCGGTACAGCTGTGCTATTTAGGAAACGATCCCCATAAGGCACTAGGACGGCCATTTTAAATATGGCTTCACTCCAGTGGTTGAAGCGGGGGGAAAAAATAGGGAAACTGTGGGCGGAGAATGAGAGGGCGGAATAACCCAAGGATTGGATCAGTGGGCGGAGCCAGAGGGTGTGGCCAGAGTGCGCAAACATCCCAATTTTTTGTATTTGTTTGGTTTCACTGCCCAGTTTTATCAACCAATGGATACACGTGATTATTTAAGGTTATAATGAGTTATTGACATTAAAATATATTCACAAAGTGGGATATGCTTCTAATCACACAATGTTCCAAATACAATAAAATGTGGAAGCACAAGCCATTTGTCTCCGAGCCGTGGAGTTTCTCTCCTCAGCACTTCTCCCTTTTTCCACAACAGCAGTTCAAACATGAATGGCAAAATATCCTAGTTTGCAAATGTTTTCTTTATAATTATGGCTCTGCCATATTTGCCTCATAATGCAAGATCTGCTGCATGATCTGACCATTTAAAATAATAAATTGTTTGTAGCTCAAACATATCAAAAGTTAATAAAAAATGTGACTTGTGTTGCTGCGGAGTGGATGGCCAACTGCAAAGGTTGACTGATCACCTTTCTCACTGCCGCATTTGTATGTTACACTGGTACTAATAAGGCAAAATCTTTCCAGAGACTGTTAGCATGTGTACACATGTCAAAATAATAAAATATCAGAATATATACTGCATTACGCTGCAGACTTTTTTAATGCATAATTTAGTCAACACTACAGCATAATTTTGTCCTCCTTTGCTGCATAATTAATTCCAGTGGCCCCACAGCGGGCAGCACATGTTAAAAGTGCTTGTGCATGAAGCAGGGAGACTGTGAAGTTTGCGGACTAAGTTTGGTGTGCGTGCAAATCCTGCATTTCCAATCCCTGGTGAGTTGCAGCTACTACTGCTGAAACAAGGCCAATGGAGGTACCAATGGGTGAGGCAGACTGGTCTCAAGGGCAAGGCCGTCCTTAGCACTGGTGGTGCCCTGTGCATTAATGTTTGTTAGTGCCCCCCTATGACCACCTCTGCCATATATTCCCTCACTACCACACTTTAACAGTGCCCCTCAAGTCTCCATAACCATACTTTGTCTCAGATGCATTTAATTTGATTTACAGTGCCACTCATACCATTGTAGGGTGTCAGAGCACTTTACATCACACACATTACACCATCAATATGTGTGTAAATCACTGTATAGAAAATGTTACATCAGACAGGACTACAAGGTGTAGGAGTCACATGACAACCATACTAGTAGGCCGTATAGTTTAATAGTGATTGGCCTGGAGAAACACAATACTCAGAATTTAAAACGTAATACCAGGCCGGGGGTTCTCCTT
Organism: Triturus cristatus; assembly: GCF_964204655.1. Taxonomy (NCBI): domain Eukaryota; kingdom Metazoa; phylum Chordata; class Amphibia; order Caudata; family Salamandridae; genus Triturus; species Triturus cristatus. The sequence goes on along the minus strand of NC_140590.1, from coordinate 1,756,633,696 downwards.
AATAATCAGAATTGATTTCTGTCCAAAAGAACACTTTTTTGAATATTCGGATAATCAAAGACTGGGGGGAAAAACATAATGCACTAATTTATTCCTTGCAGTTTGCATGCAGCTCTTAGATGACAGTTAATACCTCACTGTTCTATGTTAGGATTTTAACTTATAAACTGCAAGTAACTAAAGGATCTCTCTGACAAAAGCAGTAGTCCACTGACCTATTTACATTATGTGCACTTTCTGATCTGCATGGTACATGTTCTTTGCAGCAGGTACATTAACTCTCTGAGCTACCTTTCCAAGAGTCAAAACATCCACTAGACAAAATTCTGATCTCTCTCTAGGAAGAACATTAATCACCAGAGTCATCATGACATTTTTATTGTTGCAGAAAATTGCTGGAGGCCAGGTAGGACGCAGCAAGCACTTTTAAAACCATAAAATACTTGCAAATATGGTGCCTCCACCTAAAGTCAGCACCTGGTGTGGTCACACCTGTTGCACCACCCTAGAGCTGGCCCTTCTCAAGGGTCCTGTGATCTCAGTGACAGGGTCACTGTTGTTCTAGGGTGTACTGCTTCATAGGCCTGCCCGCAAGACTGGAGGTGAACTTCAGTATGAATAGTGGTGGACAAGCCTTGAAGGTTATCCTACACTTGTCATGCTAGGGTCCACCTTCTGGTGCTCTGACACCAGGGCTTCTAAGGTCTTGCGAAGCCTTCTAAGGTCTAGCATGGGATTGTGCTCTCTCAGGAGAGTGGTCTGGTGGACTGGTTATTAAGGCTGAACCTGGTTCCCAGTTCCAAATTCATCAGCTCTGGCCATAGTGCCATATCCTCTCCCCCACTGAACACCGTACTGCCCCACTGATAAAAAGTCACACTGCATTCAATTACAACCCAATTGTTGCCAGCTATAAACACCTGGAAGCAGCTCAATTTATATTACGCACTAGACAAGAGCAATATGCGGCCTACAAAAAAAAAGGAACATCATCCTGGAAAAAGCAAACACTTATAGAGAATGCAAAATTTTGCAAACCATGTGAAATGTAAGCAGGAACAACATGGTTACCTTAACGCTTTTACACTCACTATTCAGAAATCAGTGAGTGCTTTTGCCTGAAAAGTTAAGGACATGACTACAGGGCCCTGAATGGACCCATTTCAATGTCCATTGCTTAATTCCTTACAAAACGTAAGCAGCATGGTAAAAAGACCACATCCCTGGACGCAGGTTTTCCAATCCACACATTGCAGCCTCCAGGATTGGTGCACTAGTTCCAAGTCCAGGGAAAACAAAGACAAAAAAAACAAAAATAGCGCTTCACTGGCAAACTCTGTAAAAGTGTCGCTTATGTGTTTGGGTGTTAATAAAATCAATCTGGCCAGTTTGCTACCACTCTGTCTTACTTTATTTAGTTATTTATCTATGTTTCACATTTTTTTTTTTTTTTTATTTTTTTTTTATTATTTTTTTTTTTTGAAACCGTTTATTGCAATCTCAAATAGTTACAAGTATGGGCCTACAACCGCCTGGCCGGCCGCTAGAGTGGCAGAAGCATATGACATACATACAGAAAATCTCTTGGCGGTGCAAAAAGGGGAAATCAGGAGATATCAGTAGTGCAGGCCACATAACTCCAGACCCACAATACGGTTTCCTTTTGTCGAAACACAACAACACAAAAACAACCACACCCGCAAGGCAACCCGCAATCCCAAGTGACAGCACGCGCTCCTTAAGTGGGGGACCCCAACCAATCGCCAAACTCTGAAGAGGGGAATGAGAACAGATCAGGGACTGGGGAACCACGTGCCCATGGCTGGGGGAGGGGGTCGGCTAGGGGGACGGAGATGGTGAGGCAGCCGGCAGCAGTGGCGGCTCGCAAATACCCCCGCGATAGGCGTTCCAGGGGCCCCAGATTTTCACCCACGCCCCAGGCTTACCCCTCGCAACATACACCACCTTTTCACGAAACATACACCAATCCATGTGTTCTTTCCAGGCCGACACCGCCGGGGGCCTCTGGGATCCCCACAATTGAGCAATGTCACGCTTAGCTATCATGTATCCCAGAGTCACCCACCGCGTTTGCGGAACCGAGTAGTCAGTTGGTTCCCACACATTCAGCAAGCATCGCCTCGCTTCAGGCAACAGCGCGACACGCGTAACCACTCGCAGGACCTCGTGCACACCACGCCAGAATCGCTCCACCTTTGGGCATTCCCACAGAATATGCGAGAAAGTTGCCAAAGCACCACAGCCACGCTTACACAGTCCATCCTCAGCAGAGCCCATACATAGAAGCCTTGGCCCCGTCACGTAAACCCGGTGGAGGATCTTAAGCTGGACGAAGCGAAGGCGAGCCGGGATGGCCACCTCCTTCGGAGAGGCCACCGCGGACATCCAGTCCTCGTCGTCCAACTCCAGCCCATCGGCAACCCAGGCCTCGCGGAGGCCAGTCAGCAGGCCCGATCGGTCGTTGAACAGTTTTTTATATATAAGGGAGATCGTGCTGTCTGGGACATGGCCATCCAGCACTCTGTCCTCCAGGGGGGAAGACTCCGGAATGGACGCGACATCCGGGAAGACGGAGCCCAGCGCGTGGCGGACTTGTAAGTACCGGAAGTACTCACTGCCTTGCAACTGAAACTCTGTCTGCAGCGTCTCGAAAGTTTTGAATCCCCCCCTCGTCCAGAGATCTCCCACTGTGCTGATGCCGATCGTGTCCCATTTCTCGAAGCCCTTCGAGGTCCACAGGGAGCCCAACCTCGCCGACGCATATAGCGGTGACGCCCGGGTCAAACGGTCCTTCCACCCCATAGCTGCGTTAGCCGCGTGCCATACACGCACCATGACACGCGTCGGTCCCGTCAGGCGAGGGTCCGGCGCGCCAGAGTAGAGCGCTCGATTGTAGTCGCCACCGGGCAGGAGCATCTTGTCCATTTCAAATGCCGGGTTCAGGGCGGGCCCGTAAAGGCCATGATTAATCGCAGCTAGTTGGGAGGCCCAGTAATACCGTTTAATATCCGGGAGGGCAACCCCCCCATCGTACCACGGGAGCGTCAATTTAGCCAAGGCAATACGTGGCCTCCCGTCCCAGCACAGGCGACGCTGCAAACTCTCCACCTCTCGGAAGTAGCGCGCCGGAACCAAATCCATAGTGTTCTGGAGAGCGTACAGAAAGCGCGGCAACGACATCATCTTAAACAAGGCCGCTCGGCCGAGCGGCGAAAGCGGCAGACGCCGCCAACGCACCACGTCCTCCTTCAAGCGCTGGAGGAGGGGCAGCAAATTCCGCTCGTAGCGGGCCTCCGGGTCCAGAGTAATATATATACCCAGGTACCGAAACCCCTGGGAGGCAATCTGGATCGGACAGTCCCGTGGTAGGACCGGAGCCTCCCCGGCAAGCACATATACACAGGATTTCGCCCAGTTGATGACGAGGCCTGAGTTGCGACCGAATGAGCGCAAAACATCAACTAGGACGATCAGTGATTTACGCGGGGAGGCGAGATATAGAAGGATATCATCAGCGTAGAGGGACACACGGTCCTCATGCTCGGGGGTCCAGCGGAGACCACGGATGGAAGGGTGCCACCGCAGCCACTCCGCCAGAGGCTCCAGGGCCAGTGCAAACAGGAGAGGCGACAGGGGGCAACCCTGTCGCGTGCCCCGTCCCAGTGCGAATGGGGCCGAAGCTCGTCCATTCACCACCACCTGCGCCAATGGGCCGGAATACAACAACTTGACCCAGCTGATGAAGCCTGGTCCAAAGCCAAACTTCGCCAGCATCGCCCAAATGTATGGCCACTCAAGCGTATCAAACGCCATGGTGGCGTCCAAGGACGCTAAGATGGCCGGTTCCCGCACGAACGGGACACGCGCGAGCACCCCGTGCAAGCGTCGCAGATTAAGGGCCGTGTTACGATGGGGTATGAAGCCGGACTGGTCTTGGTGGACCAAGTCGCCCACCGCGCCGACCAGCCGGTTGGCCAGCACCTTGGCGAGGATTTTGGGCTCCGCGTTCAAGAGCGAGATAGGCCTATAGGATGTGACCCGCTCACGGGGTCTCCCCCCCTTGTGGATCACCACGATCGTGGCCAGACGCTGGTCCGGCGGAAGGGAACCCCGCGAGCGGGCCGCCAGGAACATCGCGCGCAGGTGGGGCGCCAGCACATCCGGTCGCAGCTTGTACAGCTCAATAGGAATGCCATTGGGGCCCATGGCCTTGCCAGATGCGATCGAGCGGATAGCAAGGGCAATTTCGTCCGAGGTGGGAGGAGCGTCCAGCGAATCCCTGTCCTCCACCGAAAGGGAGGGCAGCGCGATGTCCCGAAGCAGGGCATCGGAATCCTCCTCCGAGCAGGGAGAAACCGGGGAATACACCTCGCGGAAATAATCCGCGAAGCAGGAGACAATGGCGTCCAGCTCGGTGACACATACACCATCCATCCTCTCGATCAACGGAACCACACGACTCGCTCTCTCCTTTTTATCCAACCACGCTATCAATTTACCAGCCTTATCACCCACATCATACAGTCGCCCCTGCTGCTCTCTACTGAGGCCCCTGGCCGCCTCCGTGACGAGGGCCCTATAGGCCGCCTGCTTGAGGTGTAGAACATGCAATGTGGCATCCGTCACCCCGCTCCCCAGGTCACCCTCTAGTTCAGTAATTTCGGCCTCCACCCGGGTTACCTCCTCCCGCTCGCGCCTCCGGGCATGGGAGATAAAGGAGAGGGCCTCCCCCCTGAGAACTACCTTAAAAGCCTCCCAAAGGGAGATAGCCGAAGGGACAGACCCCACATTCTCCTCAAAGTACCGCTGCAAGGATTTGATCAATTCGGCTCGAATAGTGGGGTCGCGCAGGTACCAGGCATTGATTGGGGCTACCCTGCCCTCCCCCTTCGGGAAGACATCAACGTGCAGCAGTAGTGGGGAGTGATCTGAAATACCCCGCGCCAAATGGCGCACCTCTCCCACTCTCCCAGCATAGGCCGCAGGAACAAGGATATAATCAAGCCGCGAGAGGCTACCATGGGCACCCGAGTGGAAGGTGTATTGCAGCTGCGCGGGATGCTTTAGTCGCCAGCAATCCACCAATCCTAGTGTATCTAAAAGGCCGGACATCCACGCCTGTGCCCGGGGGAGGTCCCTAGGGGGATGACGATCCATAGACCCAGAAGCCACCGCATTGAAGTCCCCCCCAACTACCAGAAGCCCACCCGGGAGGTCAAGGAGGAGGCGCCCCAGGTCCGCAAACGTGGTAGATTGCAACCCCGGCGGAACGTACACTGATACAAAAACGACCACTCTGCCCTCCATTCTACCCACCAAGACAGTGTAACGTCCCCTCTCATCATGGCGCACCTCATCAATCTCCAATGGGAGCGAGTTCTTAATCATGATGCCCACCCCCCGCGAGCCCGAGGTGAAGCCCGAATGGGCCACCAAGCGATAGCCTCTCCGATTCATGGCATGAAAGGAATTACCTATAAGGTGTGTCTCCTGCAGGAAGATCACATCTGGTGAAATTCGTTTCAGATACTGCAGGACCACACCACGCTTAATCCTATCCCCAGTCCGTTAACGTTCCATGATAACACAGTCAGATCCCTACCCCCCATCATACATGGAAGCCATCAATCGTCCCCCAAAGAGCATCTCAAAAACAACAATACAGTAAAGGGTTCGCCTTGCGGTGCAAACAAACAACACTCCACCCCCACCCACCCATCCCAACAGAACTCCCCCCTCCCTGCACCCCTGCATGAGCCCAGACAGCCCCCCCAAAGTGCAGTGTGCCTGTCGCCCCATAGATGAAAAACTAACTAGTCCCCCAGAGGAGGAGGGAAAGCCCCCAATGGACCCCGTACGACCTCCATAGGAGGGGAACATACACGATCAGTGAATGGTAACCAAAATGTTGTCCAGAGCAAGGCCTACTATTCACCCCTCAGTTCTGATCCGGCGAGCCCTCCCCGCCAACCGCACCCCCCCCACCCCCCCGGCCCCGATCCCCAGGCAGAGTATCCAACCAGTCCCCAGCCGCCTCGGGACGGTCAAAAAAGTGCGTGCGACCATCCACCTCCACCCTCAGCTTAGCTGGAAAAAGCATTGAGTACTTAAGGTTCAGGTCCCGTAGGCGACGTTTAACTCCGAGAAAACTCAGTCTCTGCTTTTGGACCGTCGGAGTAAAGTCAGGGTAGAAATTCACGTCCATATTATCGAGCTTGACCGGTCCCTGTAGCCTGGAAGTCTGCAGGATAGCGTCTCTGTCCCGAAAGTTAAAAATCCGGGCAATGAGAGGCCGCGGCGGGGCTCCGACCTTAGGTCTTCCTCCGGGGACCCTGTGAGCCCGTTCCACCGCAAAAAGTTTACTCAGCCCCCGGGGCTGGAGATGGGTGAGGATCAGGTCTTCCACAAAAAAATCCGCCGCCTCCTCCTCCCGTCCCTCCGGCACCCCAACAATACGAACGTTGTTCCTCCGGGCCCGACCCTTGGCGTCCTCCAATCGACGGTCCATCATGGCGCTCGCCTGGCCAAGCCGGTTCACCTCCTTTTGAAGGGCCGCCACGTCTGTAGTGAGACTCGAGGTGGTGTGGGCCAGGGAATCGACCCGGTCATTTGTTTTAGACAAGTCGGCTCTCACCAGGCCCACATCCACCAGGGCCGAGTCTATCTTCTGCGCAAGAGTATCAAAGCGCTGGTCCACCGAGGCCTTCATCTCGGCAATGGCGCCCATGACGTCCCGGAGGGTCAGATCCGCGGGCTGAGCAGACGCCTCAGCCGGGCCCGCGGGGGATGTACGCTGTGCCTCTGAGGATCCCTTCTGGAGGGTGTAGCGGTCCATACTGTTTGACTGATGTGCCGGGCCGCGGCGGGTCGATTTCACCTTTGCCCGGTCGCCATCTTGCTTTGTGGACATGTCGCACTCCCAAAGTCGTGCCAATCTCCTCGAAAGGGCCGATAAACCAGTTGACGGGTTCCGGGGGGGGTGACCACTGGACCGCAGGACAACTCACAGCCGGCGGGTCAGCCAGGCACCGGGACAAGGCCACACCACCGCACCCCGCTCCGCAACCCTACCTCGCTTGAGGGCAAGGAGGGCGCAAAAGCGAAAGTGAAAGCGCGGGGTACGCGAGTCGCCCAGCCCTGCCCGCCGCTGTTGTTCGCTTTGTCCCCGGATCGCCCCACAACTCCAATCCGGGGGGCCGGCGCGGAGAAGGCCGCAATCTTCGATCGGTGCTCCCACCAGTGTCCGGGGTCCGATTCGAAAACGGAAAACGGGTGCCGCCTCAGCTCGGGTACACAGACACAGTCCCCTCATCAAAGACAGGATATAATCAGGATTAATTCAGGAGGTCGCGGAGGTCCTCGGGAGCTTCGCACCTACGCGGCCATCTTGGTTGCGCGCTAGGCTCCTCCTCCGCTGTTTGTTTCACATTTTTAATATTTTATTCCCAATGCTGCACTTTGAAATTAAAATGTCAGAAAAATACGACATTTCCAGGAAAAGTGTCTTTATTTTTTGGATCCATTTCACAGGGAAGCAAATAAAAGAAAGGGGAGGAAAGAGAGTGAGAACCCCGTCTTGAAGTCACGGTTTTCAGTAAGAGAAGAACTGCTAGATAGAAAGAGAGGGAAGAAGGAAAGAGTGGGGGTTGGGCAGCTGAAGCGGCAGAGCAGAAGTGGACACTGTCTTTGTCTTCTCTGGGCAAGAATGAAAAGACAGAGTCCTGTTACTTCTCTGCCGCACTGCCGTCAGGAACACCAGGAACGCCGATCTTTATAGGCGATGGAGATTTCTTGCGTCCTGGGACGCATTTTCAAAATAAAAAAGTAGTGGAACGGAACATTTAGAATTAAAGAAGTAGGGGCACGCCGGGCCCTCCGATCCTGCCCACTTCGACCACTGCTTCACTCACCGCTTCAGTGCTCAGGACCCACCAGCCCGCCTCAAGTGTGCAGTTTACACTGCGCATTAACCTTCCAGTTCAGCTCTGCCCCACCCTGAGGAGGTCGAAGACCACAAAGCTGTGTGTGTGCGCTGCGCACGGCGCGCCACGCAGCATTTCATTTATTTGAGGAGACTGTCTGGAGCGCATAACTTTTTAACTAAGTCCCAGCATGGTGCGTGGATCATGCTGTAAATTACTGTGCGGCGTGCGTTAAGGGGTCCGCCTAGAGCTTGGGCCCCCCCGCAACACGGGGGCTGCGGGGGCCTGTGTTACGCCCCTGCCGTGACCCTACAATGTGTCATGCAGACCCCCTGCTAATAGTGTCCGGCTGTAACATGGCGCTGCACCCTCAGGTTAACTAGGAACAACCTCTAGCCCCCTCCTCCTAATCATGATCATGAACCAGACCTCTCCCCCTGTATATGTTTTGATATTTAAGTGCACTTAACATGAGAAGGGGACTGACTCTCACAGCAACGTGGCAGAGACTAAGTTAACCTGGAAACTCCGAGAGGGTGCACGGGCAACCACAGAAATGACACATTTCTGCCACACGTGTTGAAGATGCACTCAGTGTTAGCTACTTTGAGGGACTGCGCATCGGTTATTCCAGAACAGCAGTGGTTGCTCAGTTGAGCAAGTGTATGGAGAGTGCGCTATAAAATGATATACAGTGAACAACTTAGCCTTAAATGAAGAACATTATGTGACATAAACTGCTCCGTTTTTCTCAGAATCCTCTGAATTCCTGGCTGGTGACATGCAGGAGAACGAAGAGAGCCCGGATCCCATGATTCATATGGAGCAACAAGCGCACTTTCTTTGGGATAAAGCTTGTGATGGCCTTAGTTCATCCGCAGTGGCATCTGGTGCCTTAGCTCTGGCGAGAAGACATATATGGATGAGGGACTGGAATGGACACAGCAGAAAAGACAGCGCTGATGGAAATCCAGGGGCTTATTTATGAGAGCCCTGCGTCACACTTGCACCACATACAGTGGTACATGCGTAACGCAGAGCTCTCAATCACTTTTATGAAGCCACGCAAAGCCACCCTGCATGGCTTTGAGTGGCCTCATAAATCTTGAGTAAAGCAATGCAGCGTATGTTGCTGCATCACCTTTCTCTGCACCTGGGAGGCATTCCATGGGCGTTGTTGTCGGATTTCCCACGCAAACCAATGGATTTTGATGCTGCCTCAGATTTACAAAATCATGGAGACGTTGGAAAGTGCCAAATCCTTACTTCTCCAGAGATGTGGTGCAAAGAGGAGAAATATATATATTTCTCTTCATTCTTTCCTCTTTCTATGTGTATTGTATTCTGCAGCACACATAAAAAGAGGAAAAAGTCCCTTCCTGCACAAAAACAGTCCAGCATGCAACTGAGGCACCCTTGTACCATGTTTCAAGGGTGCCTACGTTGGCGTTATGTTGCTGAAATGGCGCTAGCACAGGAAGAAAGGACAGCAATGCACCGTATTGCATGAATGCAGATCAATTTGGCCCTTTCACTTTAGCATAGGGCAGCACAGCCAGGTGCCTTGCAGCGCTGCATCCTGTAAATAAGTCCCCAGTTTGTAGAATTTAAGCAGTTTGGAGATCAGCTGACACAGACACACATAAGCCTCATAAAGGAAAACCTCCTTTGTCTTCCATATTTAGGTAAAGATCCCTCACATTCATTCGATCACATTTATCTAGGTCATTAGAATGCGAGAAGCCTACAGAGAAAAGGAAGACTAAGAAGAACTATACAATAGTACAGTCCTTCTCCAGCCAACACGGACTGCAGCTATCCCGACTACTGAGGTGCAGCGGAGATACATGAATAGCTTGGACTATAACCTGGATTCTTGATCAGCGTGGGTAACAGACGTTTCAGATAGTTGAGTCTTGGGTATTGCTTGAGATGGTTTTGTTATAGATGTCATGTCCACACCTCTCGATTCGAGATGCATCTAAACGCCTATTCCCAGAAACAATGGAAAATCAAGGCATTGATGGAGGGAGTTGCTGCACGGTGGAAAGAAATGTATTGAATTTGGGAATCCCCTGTTTTGGACTTAAAGAGTGTCAATATATGGGTAAGAACAACTCACTTTGGACTGTCTTCAAGGAATTATTCCTCTGGTTCTCCCAGGGAAATTGTTGGCCAATATAGATCTTCAAGATGCATAGCTCTATATTTCAATGCAGACAATTCATCAAAAGTTCTTCTTAAAGTTTGCCTAAGAAAGTCTTTTCATTTGAACCCAAGTCTGTGTCCAGAGTTTTTACAAAGATGTTGGGTCCCTTGGAATGACAGTTGCACAAGATGGGATATTTGTATCTGTTCCTAGATGACTGAACTAGTTATGAGGCTTCAAGGGATCAGGCGCTGGAAGATGAGAAGGTCTTCAGGGTTCTTCAGGTTCCCGGCCTTCTGATAATCTGAAGAAATCACTGTTGGTTCCAGTTCAGAATACAGAGTTAATCAGAACCTGATTTCAGACAGACCTGGGACTGATTCTCCTCCTGGATTGGAGAATTCAAATGATCAAATCACATCTTTTAATTCTTCTGGGTTTATATTTTTTAGCTGCAAGAACCTAGATTCAATGTCGAGGGGGCTTGGCAGATGTAATCTGCAAGAAAAAAGCAAGAAAATATGTTTTCCTCAAATTATAAGGAGATGGAAGGCTTTGTTGGGGTTTGATCCTTGCTTGATGGGAAATGAGTTCACATCAACACAGATGATGAGACTGCAAAATGCTACATCAACAGGTGGGGGGCTCGCTCTCGCTGTCCTGCAAGTATAGGCAGTTTGATTTTTTTGTGGTCATAGAAATCTCTTATCTCTCTGAATGCAGTACAAATCTGGGGAATGGACAACATTGATGTCTACAAGCTGTGCAGGGTCTTCCCATTTCACATGACGGTTGTCTGAACCCACATCTCTGTTTCATTCTGTGCAGGGAGCAGGGGTTCCAATTTTGAAACTCTTTGTAGGTCATGGGAATGCATTGGCTTTGTTCCAGGTATCATACGCTGGACGCCCGGGGAGTGAATGCTCTTTCCTGAGCTTGGATGCAAGACCTTCTGTATTCATGTCCTAAATCCACTCAATCTTGAGGATCCTGACATGTAGCAAGAGAGAGGAAGCCTCAGTGATTCGGAATGTTCCTTCGTGGCCCCGCTCTTGATTTCTTCTTCTTTAACCAATGATGACATCCCCAGAGTTGATGTTTTCAATAAATCTTCTGACGTCACCATTCCTCGTCTCAGTCATAAGTTGTGTCGTCCACCTACCGAATGCAATTTCACCTGGCTGATCATGTAGGGCAGGGCTTGGGCACAGTACATGATTTCTTCTGGATATACCTACCTGGGAGGGTCTACATTTGCTGCTGTGAAGGGGTTGAGAGACGGACTTACCTGACAGTATTTTATATTACTTCAGGCATACCAAGGAATTTCACAATTACTTCAGTGCGACATTAAGGGTGAAATGGTAGTAGTTTACACAAATGTTTGTTTATATCAGGGTATCTGTCTCATTTGCAGCAATCCTACTGAGGAAGGGGGGTTGCTTCACTAAAACACACTTAAGGTTTCAGAAACTGTGGACCTTTTTTCAGGACAAAACAGAGAGAGGTCTGAGTTAAATCTAAAATTATTGTCACATCAGGGGCTAGTTGTAATAAGCCTTCTATCAGAACTATCTGTAAATATGTGACTCCTGGTTTCCGCCTCTCCTCAGCTTCTACTCCTAACCCCTATCTCTTGAGCCTTCTCATCACAACTGCATAACATTCTCCTCGCTTAACATCAGCAATTCATAGCTGATGTCCCAGATGCTTCAGCATTGGCTGGCTCTAGATCTTCTGCACAACTGCACTCACAGTGACATCAGTTGTAGAAATACACAACGTTTAATAAATGCCCTTGGTCACACAATATCCATGTGATAGACAATCCAGTGCTGAAATAAAGGCTGTCCCAGCAAAATAACAATGCCTCACATGAGGTACTGCAAAACACACAAGATGATGGACGGAATGTTGCACATTGGCAAAACATTCACCCCCAGTCACAGATCTGGGTTTAAGCCATCGTTATTTTGCTCACCACGCCACCCACGTTCAGACATGGCCATATGCAAATCAGTTTTGACCCTGTGCCTCATGGGAACAGTCCAGCCCGAACTGCCAAGCCATGTCTTCCCTGGACCGGAATCAAGCATCCTAGGACCGGTTTCGGGTTTCACCTCTCTCCAGCCAGGATAGCTTGACTCCAGTGGCGTAGTGAGCACGGGACCCACATCTGGGCATACCCTTCCCACATAGGGCGAACAGCAAAATACACAAGATGATGGACGGAATGTTGCACATTGGCAAAACATTCACCCCGAGTCACAGATCTGGGTTTAACCCATCGTTATTTTGCTCACCACGCCACCCCAGTTCAGACATGGCCATATGCAAATCAGTCTTGACCCTGTGCCTCATGGGAACAGTCCAGCCCGAACTGCCAAGCCATGTCTTCCCTGGACCGGAATCAAGCATCATAGGACCGGTTTCGGGGTTTCACCCCTCTTCAGCCAGGATAGCTTGACTCCAGTGGCGTAGTGAGCACGGGACCCACGTCTGGGCATGCCCTTCCCACATAGGGCGAACAGCAAAACACACAAGATGATGGACGGAATGTTGCACATTGGCAAAACATTCACCCCCAGTCACAGATCTGGGTTTAATCCATCGTTATTTTGCTCACCACGCCACCCCAGTTCCGACATGGCCATATGCAAATCAGTCTTGACCCTGTGCCTCATGGGAACAGTCCAGCCCGAACTGCCAAGCCATGTCTTCCCTGGACCGGAATCAAGCATCCTAGGACCGGTTTCGGGGTTTCACCCCTCTTCAGCCAGGATAAGTTGACTCCAGTGGCGTAGTGAGCACGGGACCCACATCTGGGCATACCCTTCCCACATAGGGCGAACAGCAAAACACACATGATGGACGGAATGTTGCACATTGGCAAAACATTCACCCCCAGTCACAGATCTGGGTTTAACCCATCGTTATTTTGCTCACCACACCACCCCAGTTCAGACATGGCCATATGCAAATCAGTCTTGACCCTGTGCCTCATGGGAACAGTCCAGCCCGAACTGCCAAGCCATGTCTTCCCTGGACCGGAATCAAGCATCCTAGGACCGGTTTCGGGGTTTCACCCCTCTTCAGCCAGGAAAGCTTGACTCCAGTGGCGTAGTGAGCACGGGACCCACGTCTGGGCATACCCTTCCCACATAGGGCGAACAGCAAAACACACAAGATGATGGACGGAATGTTGCACATTGGCAAAACATTCACCCCCAGTCACAGATCTGGGTTTAATCCATCGTTATTTTGCTCACCACGCCACCCCAGTTTCGACATGGCCATATGAAAATCAGTCTTTACCCTGTGCCTCATGGGAACAGTCCAGCCCGAACTGCCTTGCGCCCTGGAGAAGAGAACCTGAGGTGCATCTACATCCCAGAGCCCTCCAACTTACCTGCCCTGCTGTTGGTTCCTCCTGGATGACTTCCTGGACTGAGCCTGCAGCCAAAGTCCAAAACCGGCAACCCCCATAGGATCGCATTAGGCTCCTGACACCTCCTAAGCACCTTGCACTCAGCTGCCCCTGTGCCGCTGGTGGTGTGGACTTGCTGCTGACATGAGACCCCATTTGCCCTGAACTTAACCCAACAGCTTGGCCCCCAAGATCGTGTGTTCTGCCCGTGAGCAGCCCCCAACCGAGGTGTCACACAGCCCGATTAGCCCAATGCCTCTGCACCCGGCCGCCCTAGTGCCGCTGGTGGTGAGATTTGAGTGCCTAACTGGACCTTGGAGAACCTTGGTCCTAACTACTTGCAGGACGTTTACTTACTTGTAATCCGTTAACACTCTTTTTCCCATAGGAACCAATGTTATGATTTTTGTGCCAAATGCTCTGTATTAAACGCACTTTTGTATGCCAAAAACTCAAAATTGTCATACTTACCTGTAACTTATAAGCCCCCTTGTGTGATATCTTGGCATATCACCCCAAGTAGTCAAAGTAACTGAAAAGTAATCAAAAAGTAATTAAATGTACTTTCTATGTATTTTAAACTGTTTTAAAATCAAATACAAACCCGTAACGATTGCAAATCCGTTCACAACTGCATTGCCTTGTAAGTTTTGCATTTGAAAGTATATTTTACTTACCTGTGCCGAGTCCTGCAAGGTTCTACAAATAGAACATAGGTATACTTTTTTTTATACTTACCTAATTGGTCTGGACTCTGTCCCTGAGTGTGTGAAATCAGTCCTTGATTTAATGAATACAATAAGTGCTTAACACGTCCCCCTGATAAGCCTAACTGCTCGACCACACTACCACATAGAGCTGTTAGTGATTATCTACTTTAGCCTCTGCTATAACTCTGGGGATCCCCTGGACTCCGTGCGCACTATGGCTTACTTTGATATAGTATATACAGAGCCAGCTTCCTTCAAGAATGGATTGTGTAAACAGGGTAAGTGTAATATGAAAGTTATGGTTAGAGTTAGGTTAGGAACAGGATAAATATTAGTGACAATATTAGGGTTAGTTTCATGATAATGTTCAAAGGTAAGGCCAATCATAGTTTAGGGTGAAGGCTGGAATTATGGCAAAGCCGAGGTAAGGCAGATAGTTTATAATAGGGTTAGGGAATGGATGGACTATGTGTTAGAAAAAGGATTTGAATTTTGCTTAGGGTCAAAGAGGTGATAGTTGGTGTTAAAAAGTCTGTTAGGCTTCAAGTTCTTTCTAAGAAGAATATTTTTGAAAAAAATATTTGTAAAGGGAGAAGCAGTCGTTAATAATCAAATACTGTTTTCTATTACAATAGTTTCTAATGAAAAGTCTATATCTTTTTTCCTTTTATTTTATAAATAATATAAAGTTACATTCACTTTCACTGATATAAATAATCATTAATCTTTCAGAAAGCAAACTGCTATTACATGGCATTCAGAGTAAAAAGGACTAAACATGCATATATACAAAACAAGCAATACATCTTACATTGCAAGGTAAAATAAACAGGCCTGAGCATATATTCTTTCTCTGCTAAATCATTTCACGCCAGTCAATATGGTATCCCATGCAGCCTCTGTTCCACACATAATTTGTTTTAGTTTTTATCTTGGTATTTCTCTGACTGTCCAGTTCTATGAACTCAGGCAAAGTTTCAGTATTACAATATTCTTAGCAACTACCCTTATTTTCCCAGGATCATGAAACTTGCAAGGAAAACATGTACCCTCATATCCTGTACTGCTCTGCATCCAACCAGCGTGTGTAATAATCTGATGTCCATTTCCCACAACTTCAACAATTGTGTTTTTCTTTTAAATACAGTCCAGGTAATTGACATGGGGACTAATGCAACATGCCAGGATTTTCTACTTAGCCAATCATGCTCTTACATTGTGTCCGAAATACTCCACCCCTCTTAAACCTTCAGCCATTCCTCCTCCCTATACCAGTCTTTAATTTTAATTTGTATTATCTTGTTTTTGTTGTGATCTTGGGTACAGCTTTGTATATCTTACAGACCCTATGAAAACAAGAAAGGTTCCCCCTAGTTTAATTTTAGGTCCAAGAGGAAGGGGACAGAGGCAAGCAAAAATAGCAAAAAGACCTCTAGCTGACCTATATTTCTTTTGGTTGTTGCCAATAGCTTAAAGGTTCCCCACAACAAGAAAACATTATATAACTTGATGGAAGTAAAAAACATATAACAATAGCTTTTAATCACTGTGATTTTTTAGTATAGTTGTTTTTATATATACGTTTTATTTTTTCATTTTCAAAACAAAAAGATTTTTTTTATATATTGTAACTTTTCTTTTATAGACTCATAATATTGTCAACTAACAACATTGAATAATGCGATTCATTTGCATAGCATAAGTAATCACAGTGTGACCATGGAATAAATCAGAAACTGCTACTCCTATACCCCAGCACACTCACCCATGATCACAACACACTCACTCAATATCTTACCATTCATTCTTACTAGCATATACAATATAAAAATTCAAAATACAATTTAACAAAGGTCAATATGGGTCCAGCTGTGAAAAAGAGAAACATAAGTTTTTAGAATGAATATCATTTCATGAATACTTTTCTTAAATTGTCAGGGTGTGTTGTAATCCCTATACGAATTTTTTGTCCTATGAATTGCTGATAGTTCTCTAATATTGTCTTCACAGAGCGGGTCCCCAAATGGTGTTGGTCGATGTACGTTTCAGTGGAGCATAAATTCCTTTTGCCACCTTCATCAGGACCAATGTATATAATTGAATGGAAATATTAAAATCTAAGAGCAGGGGTATCTGAGAACACAAATATTCAAGCCTATATGTGGCTTTTGTCATCCAATGTTGATTGATAAAGGTGACTAACTCCTCTTCTCAATACTGTGAAATTTAGATGAGAATGCGCTTGAACGAGCCGAACCAGTTCGTAGAGAAGACAATTTACTGTTCGTCTTACATAGGGCGTAAGCCTCTAAAGGTTATACAGGAGTCTAGTCATCCATAACATCAATCGAGTGTTAGTGCTGGTATTCCCCAGCAAGTCAGCTCATGTCACGCGTATCGGTTCATAAACGCGAATGCTCTGCTTCCGTTATGCCTTTTTTTGCTATCTTACAGACCCTATTCAGAGGGTCATTAGCACTCCGCAAGTCATCCGTTACCCTATCCATCTTCAGTACCTCCTTCTTTTCCATGATCTTACCCCAAACTTATATAAATCTTAAATAGTTTTGTATTTCTCTTTCAGTCAATTTATACAGGCTTTGTATTCCAATGCAAGATGTTGCACGACCCAACCTTTCTCTCAAACCTTCTAGGATGAAATGATTGGCATAGCCTTGGATGCCACACATGAGAATGGCAGGCTGGCTGCAATTTCTCTTAGTGTGTGCTCGCATTCAGTCACTGCTTGACGGACTGAGCCTTCATGAAAGTTTTCCTGCTTGTATCTGGCTATCCCAGCACCTCATAGCAGCATCCTATGCATCTATCCATTCCTGTTTATTTTATGAAGGAAATTATGAACCTCATAATAGACCTGGGGACCTACTGGATCCACCCAAGTTTTTGCACGATTTACAATTTCCTTTGATTCCAGTTCCTTTTCCTGGATCACTTGTCTTTCACCACATGCCTTCAAATCTTCTTTAATGTCAATCACTTTGGCATGCTGTCACTTGTAGACGATGCCTCTGACAATCACAGTCTTTCTACACTGTTAGGTCAACAGAGGATCCACAGAACCAGTGTATCTGGCACACAAGGCAGTGCATGTGTGTAGTTCTGGATTTCCAGTCCCGACTGATCAGCTCAGGCTCCTGTAGAGAGCAACCCTAAAGTCTGTGCACTCCATGAACTCTATCCTTCCATGTACACCAAGGGTGGAGCATCAAAATCAAACCTGGTGCCCAAATAAACCTTGAACCACAAGAGCACAGAGTGGCCAAATGATCATACTTCAGCTTTGATATACAGACATTATGGTATCAGGTGGAATGCTTTGGAAGGACTCCACTCATAGTTTATTCAGTGACATCTGCAGGCACTGAGGGCCTTATTTATGACGCCTTGCAACACTATTGCACTGCCATTGAGTAACTTTTCATAGCATACCGGCGGCGTTAAAAATGTGCCATGTTGCGCCCTAATTACAAAGTGACGCATCAAGGCATATGCAATGAAACAGGGAAAGGTCAAAAGCGGTGAAGATGCCACTGCAAGGGGGGAAGATGCGACCCGGCCCACGGAACAGTGAACACTGATGCTGCCATGTGACCCTGCATCTCCAACCCCTGAAGCAGGGGTGCCAAAGTCAGAGACAACAGCCTCCCCAACAAAGACTGCAGACACAGGATCCAGGAAGGAGGCAAAAACACCTTGCACAGAACAGAATCGAAGTCTGCCCCTATAAAGGACCTCCGGGTGGCAGGAAAAAGATGACACTCTGGAAAGTTCAGGAGAAAGCAGTGGCTTTCTAGCATACGAATGGTCAAATCCAGATGCTGAGACATCACCAGGGCAGAAGGGGCCTGCAGAAGCCAATCGTCCAGGTAGGGAAACACTGACACCCCCTAGAGGTGAAGAAGAGCCACAAGGGGAGCCACCACCTTGGTGAAGACACTGGAAGAGAAACGCAGGCCGAAAGAGAGGACACAAAACTGCCAAAGACGACCCCTCAAGTAAAACCTCAGAATCATGAAGATATGCATCCTGAAGATGCAGAGTAGACATCACCCAGCCAGCCTTAATCTACGGGAACACAAGCTGCAGGGTCTCCATCTTGAAAGGAATCTTCCGGACAAACTTGCTCTGAGATTGATAACGATCCCAAAGCCACCCGTGACCTTCGGCACCAGAAACACGACAGAATAAGTCCCCTTGACCCCACTCTGACCGGGTCACAGGTACAATCGCTTTCTTCTGGAACAGGACTTGAACCCCATCAAACAGGGCTTGATGACGCGACACATCCTTTGGCATCGGGGTCCGCACCCTGCCTGATGTAGGGGGAGGGGATATGAACTCGATTCGGTAACCCTGTTCCAGGACATCCAGGACCCACTGGTCCCTCGTAAAGAGACGCCAAGCTGCCAGGAAATGGTGCACCCTCCCACCAACCCCTGGCATCACTCCAGCTGGAATGAGCCGGGCATCGGCATAGTCAGGAACGCTGATTACCAGGACCTGCATCTGAAGGAGGATTCTTCTGAAATCTCCATTGAAAACCCCTCCCAGGGCCCTTTTGGTTCCTGAAGGCTGCCGAAAAGATTTAGCATTGGAAAAGAACGACTCCTTATGACATTGCTGATGCTGGAAGGACAAGGAATGTTTCCATTCTTTGAACACCTTCTACAACTTCTCCTCAGGGCCTTTCCCAAAAAGCCAAGGACCAGTAAAAGGCAAATGCAAAGCCATGGATCGTTGAGCTGCATCAGTGTTCCATCCCTTCAGTAGTAAGTTCCGCCGGGCAGCAACAGACGTACCACAAGAAAGGGCTGAAGCACGAACAGAGTCAAAGGAAATATCATAGAGGAACTCAGCCTGACGCTCCATGGACTCCAGCAAGTCAGGGCAACTAACACCTTCCTGCATGGTGGCGAAAAAGGCCTTAAAGTCGGACAAAAAGAATTGAGCCACATAAGTGCCATACACCCCAGAACAGATGGTGAGATGCGACCCCACATAGGCCTTCTTCAAAGAAGAGTCAATTTTCTTACCGGCACCAGCCATGGAAGGACGCCCCACCAGACTAGCCACAATAGAGTCCATATGAACCGACTCTGGGATGGTATCCTCCATGTACTGCAAGGGGTATAGCTTAGACATGAAGCGAGGCATTATAATGTGGTCAGGATCTTTCCATTCCTTCAAAAGCACGTCCATCACAAAAGGATGAATGGGCAAAACCTTCGTAGCATGCTTCCGAACTGGGGTAACACTGTGTCCCTGGATGTGCTGGCAACCTCCTCATCAGGGAAACACATGCTTTCACTGGCATGGGAAAGAATGTCTGGCAATATATCCTTAGAAATATATTACCCATTAAGGTCCACTGTACCCAAGGAGGAACCATCTGAAAACTCAGAGCTGGAAATATAGGAGTAGAGGTCATGACCCCCACCAGAGCGCACACCAGCAACTTTCCTGGAGAATTTCATATCAGAATAAGTCTCCAGAATCCGCTTTTCCAGACGAGCGTCATCATCCAATTTACTCTGCTTTAAAGGAGGGGCAGAATCCACACTGTTCCCTGGCGTAGACGGAGAAGAAACAGGATAAACATGCCTGCGCTTCTGATGATGTTTCCCCATAGTGAAACAAACACAAGTGACCAAGAAAACCACCAGCAGGTCCTTAAGTAAGGCTTTTCCCTCCTTTTATTTAAATTAAAAAACATTTTTTATTTTTTGCGCAGAATAAGCAGCCCTAAACCAGTCCCAGCATGCGCAGCGACAGGCAGCTCAAACCCAGCTGACAGCTGGTGCAAGGAACAACAGGAATGAAGAAGGTGTGGTGTAAGTAGGATGACCAGAATATTAAAACCAAAAACCGGGAGATTTCCCAAAAATAGAGGAAGGACTACAATTTTACTTCAACCCAGCGCTAAGAGTGACAGTGCCCTTCAGCAGAAAATTACAGAAGAAGCAGTAAGAACATAGAATAACATTTTTAAAGCCAGTAAGTAGCAAACCTGCTAATTGAATTGCTTTCTTATAGCAGCTGCTAACTATCTCTGCTGTGCAAAACATAAAAACGAACCTCCCACCGTTCTCAGCCGACCCCCTCTAAAATCCGGGACATGAGCTTAATTTCCTGAAATCTTTCGGGACAGCTGGTGAAAACCCGGGACTGTCCGGGAAAATCCGGGACGCCTGGTCACCCTAGGTGTAGGACAACACACTGCAGTAGAAACAATTTCAGGAAGCAACTGCCGTAGGCCACACCGCAAGAGGAGGGGTGCCCCTGCTGCCACACACAGGTGCGGGCCAGAACAGCCTCCTCCCTCTGGGACGCTGAACACGTGTGCCGGAAGACAATCAGATGGAAGAGATTCAGGCGCTCTCCCATCCAGGCACCAATGAGGCCCCACCTCACTCCCGCCAACACGAAAGCGGAGAAGGGGACCTCCACGAGGAAGGCCTGGAAATGCCGACCCAGTGGGGAGTCATGCAGAAAAGACGTCGGCACCGCCACCAGGCCAGAGAACACCTCGGGAGGTGCTGACTCAGATAGGAGAAGCAGCACAAAGCATGTTTCACACTAATCAATC
This sequence comes from Triturus cristatus, assembly GCF_964204655.1. Classification (NCBI taxonomy): domain Eukaryota; kingdom Metazoa; phylum Chordata; class Amphibia; order Caudata; family Salamandridae; genus Triturus; species Triturus cristatus. The sequence goes on along the minus strand of NC_140590.1, from coordinate 1,756,612,860 downwards.
AGGCGGCGTCCCTCAGCCTTCAATACAGCACCAACCGTAGAGGAAAGCACATAGGAACCAAAAGGGCGGGAGCAGGACAGGATGCCTCCGGGAATGCAACCCATCCAGACGGAAGAGGAGAGGAACTGAGGTCCAACAAGCCCAGCAACGCAGGCACCCAGAGCCACTCACCGAGTCTAGGAGGCCATGTGTCCCAACTCCAGCCACTCCCATGAAGGTCCAGAAGCACCCCCAGAGCCGAGCAAAGGAGGTCACCAGAGGACATCTTTTCACAAAGTAAGAGCCCCGCAATTACCTTACAGCATTCCCCAGTTATGTCTACCGACAGGAAACAAAACAGGTAGTTTTTTCTGCTGGCTGTAATGTTACAGACCCTGGCAGGAGGTTGGGTGGAGCCTAAAAGCGTTTCCTGTTTTGTTTCCTGTCAGTGGATTATACCTTGTGTGCTATGACTGGGTCAAGGACGAGGGACGTAGAGGTAATGTCCCACACCCTTTCCAGGCTGATTCTGCAACAATGAGTACAAAGTGATTACCATCTTAGAGCATGTTTTAAGGCCACAACACGTATATTTAAAACCATAATGTGAGTTTACCCTACTTAGAAGAGTTTCATAATTCAGTGATGCCTCTATGAAAAAACACACACTGTTTAAAATGAGGCATAATTATGGCAAGCATGTTTTTCCCACTAGTAGGTCTATAACGGCTAGTCAACACACTGCATGGGTACGCTGATGAGAACTATCTAGGAGTTAACATCGACATAACTAAAACTTTGACAATAAATGGAAAAAAACGGTCCCACTTTTGGTCGCTTGGAAAAACTGCAATTGCGAACTGTGATGTGTACAAGTACCTAGGTGTCATGATCCACAAGGGGGGCCAATTCGCGAACCAGCTGAAGGCCATCAAGAGGAAAGGAATGGCGATCGCAACAATGCTAAGGCAATTCAAAACAAAATTGACAGGACCACAATTCGCCCCACTTCGTGAGGCGCAAGCAAAAATTCCATCATCAGTTACATACGGCAGCGAGGTACTGAGAGGTAGGGACACTTCATTGCTGGATACCACCTTGGCAAAAGCGTACAGAGTAATGCTAATTCTCCCGCCATACACCTTACCAGCACAGATTCGGCTCAAGCTTGGTCTAACGAAGCAACTCCTCGCAAGGCGGGGCTCGTACGTCAAGTGTTGGCATAAAATTAAGAACTCCGCCAGGAATGCATTGAATCACCAGCTCTGGCAGGAACTGTGCAGCACATCCACCTCGCCGGCTAAAACATACTTGGAGGAATCACTGGCCATTACTGGACTAGCCGACCTATGGGAAATCCCAACAAAGCACTTGTACTTTAATTACATTGTAAATAAGGTTATCAAGAAACTTTCTCTCACAGAGGACAAAGCCGCCTTTGCACACAGGAGCCATTCATGGATGACTCTATGTAGCTACAAATCATTGGGTCAATGGCATACTTTGAACTAGGGTACTCTAGAAAGTCTAAAGAAGCCTTTCTAAAACACAGGTTAGGAATCCTGTCAGCCATACCTCATCTTCCACCATGGCTGAGAAAGAACTACGGGAACTCATGCCGGCTATGAGGAGTTGGAAATGAGGACATTGGACATATAATATGCTCCTGCATCAAGCTGAAAGAGGAAAGGGTAGGCCTCCTAAAAACTCCTTTTAATGAACGAGGCATACGTACCCGGAGACAAGCAGTACTCGCATGCTTAAACCCAAGGGACCCACAACTAAATGGGAAGCTTGTTAAGTTCCTGCTTCTAGTAGCATCCAAGCAAAGGACCAGCGGTACTGCAACCTGCATATAGACTCCAGAGGTTCCGGGCAAAATGAACTATGGACATTCTGCACTTTCAAATTACTCATGCATGTCTTGACCAATAAATCTTTTTTTTAACAGAGTACTGATCGAAAAGTCAATTTACCAAAATGTTTTTTATCAGAATGTATTTTTGTAATGGTTTTAATTAATCAAAATCAATAAATGTTTTACTTACTTACTCACTACTAGAACTACGTAGATGTACAAGACCATGTAAAACATACAATTACATGGATAATAAATAAAGGGTGCTCAATACCATATATGAATCCAGCACTATGGCATCCCGAAACCTTGTGATCTACAGCTGTGTTACATTTGTGCCCTAAGGCATGTATTGCTATTTAAAGAAATGATGCCTATGCTCATGTTTACATCATGACGACTATCCCTGGAAGCACTGTCACGTTATCAGCTTCCTGCACCCCGTATCTTCAGCTAGCAGAGAGGTGTACAAGAAACAGAGTCATCAGTCACTGGATGAAGTAGATCCTTATATTCACAATGAACTCTTTAATTTTCAAGAGATTTGAAAAGAGCATTTAGGTGAAAAAGTAATTTTTGTATCAAAGAGATTTTATTTCCACTATAAAGTGTGTGATTACAGAGAGATATTCCCTCTCTTGCTCCCATGTATTAAAAATGTATGAAACCCGCCTTCCCTCCAGAGTGCAGTGCTTTTATCACACTTTATAGTGTCACTTATCTGCATGTAATACCAACCTGAAGTCTTTAATGACACTAAAGTTCTCGTGTATGTTAGATGTTTATCTGACCAGGAAATATCCTGTGACCACAACTGATGCAAGTGAGTATCCCAGGCATGTGTTCGTGTTTTGTGTTTCTCCGTCAGCCTTCAAATATACGTAAAGTTTTGATTATCCTAATAGTGAGGTGCGACTAAAACAGGAGGGATCTCCTCAGTCCTGACGAAGGCCTACTGGCCAAAAGAGACTAATTAAATAGGCTGAAACATGTTGACTGAATAAAAGATGGGAGGATAATTGTGTCCTATAATCATCTACTTTTTGAAGGTTTTAGTTTTGTAAGAGTAACCATCCTTAAATTACTTACTAGCTAACTCTAGACAATTTTAGCCTGCCCCAGCCCCATTACTGAATATGACAATTAAGATCCTCTTTGCTGTCAAGAGCTACCAATATTTTGGTTGATGCCTGTCCCAACAAAACAATGCCATGGATGACGCTAGGCCTTACCTTGTGTGTTATGGTAGTATTTTTAGAAGTAGTGAGTCTATATAACCTTGTGCTCCTTCTGTGTGCAGGAAAGCATAGGTTTTGTACTGGAAGTGTAGCCTTTTAATACACAATACTATGCTTAGACAACTTCAAACTTTGCATGTGTGCTGTACAGTGACATTTTAGGAGAAATAAAAACATTTTCCCTACTTTGTGCCTGATTCGAGGAAGCCTTAATGATTGCAGCAGACCAAGTCTAAAAATCTATGTAGATCTGAGTTTGCATCTGAAACCTTGCTCCAGTTGTTTTGGAACACCCAAGTACCCCCCACTGAACACGTCCTTAATGCAAAGTAATGCAAAGCAGTGCATAGCAGTACAAGGTGCTATTTATGCTAGTTTAAAAAAATAGAGTTTTGCGCAGGATGGCAAACACTTTATGCCACATTTCATGACTTTGATGGGTTTTTATAAATCTGCTTCTAAGGGGCCGATTCCGATACCGGGTCGGACAGCTGTCCGTAGCCTTACCGTGCGACCAACACGTACCCGTAGCCGGTCCGTCCTCTAGAGTAAGTACGATGCGCATAACTGCCAAAAACACTACCGACACGTAGGCTGTGATTCAAGCTCCATTCTCCGTCCGAGCCGTAACTCCTAACGCTGAACCGAGTCGCCCGGAAGCAGTATCCATAGCAGTTTCCGGCATGACAAGTACGATGCGTACTTCCTACGCGCCGGACGGGTTGCCACGTACGGGACATCACAGCATCCAGAAAACAAGCATATCAGCTACGATTCGCGCCACAACTCAATACACGCCTACGAGACGGACCAGCTTGCAGCGGGTACGAGACGGAGCACCAAGCAGCGTGTACGACACGAACACATCATGAATCCCATCGCGCAGGTCATACCAGTACTCTACACCTATGACCGGCTCAGGAACCGACGCCGACGGCGCAGGCAGTAAGTCAGACCCGTACCACATAAACAAACGACACATACCTGCAAAATGGCACACACACACAGGGCATCCACATCCTGGCCACTAACAGCCCACCATAGGGGTTGCATGGCCAGCACCACTAACACCCCCACCCATCGGGGACCTGTTGCCATCACTACTGCCACCCCCACCCATAGGGCTCATGTTGCCCATCACTACTGCCACCCCCAGCCATAGGGCTCATGTTGCCCATCACTACTGCCACCCCCAGCCATAGGGCTAATGTTGCCCATCACTACTGCCACCCCCAGCCATAGGGCTTATGTTGCCCATCACCCCTGCCACCCACACCCATAGGGGACCTGTTGCCCATCACTACTGCCACCCCCAGCCATAGGGGACCTGTTGCCCATCACTACTGCCACCCCCACTCATAGGGCTCATGTTGCCCATTACTCCTGCCACCCCCACCCATAGGGACTATGTTGCCCATCACTCTTGCCACCCCCACCCATAGGGGACCTGTTGCCCATCCCCCCTGCCACCCCCAGCCATAGGGCTTATGTTGCCCATCAAATCACCCCTGCCACCCCCACTCATAGGGCTTATGTTGCCCATTACTCCTGCCACCCCCATCCATAGGGGACCTGTTGCCCATCACTACTGCCACCCCCAGCCATAGGGCTCATGTTGCCCATCACCCCTGCCACCCCCAGCCATAGGGCTTATGTTGCCCATCACCCCTGCCACCCCAGCCATAGGGCTTATGTTGCCCATCACTACTGCCAGCCATAGGGCTCATGTTGCCCATCACCCCTCCCACCCCCAGCCATAGGGCTAATGTTGCCCATCACCCCTACCACCCACACCCATGGGGACCTGTTGCCCATCACTACTGCCACCCCCAGCCATAGGGCTTATGTTGCCCATTACTCCTGCCACCCCCACCCATAGGGCTTATGTTGCCCATCACCCCTGCCACCCCCAGCCATATAATGAGTTATGCGCCACACATCAAGCATACTCCAACATCAGGTATGTCAGCAAAATACATCCCCCCTAACATCATGACAACAGTGTGTAGTCTGTGACAGATGCCCACAACAGTGATTATGACTTTGAACATACAATGTAACTAACAGCACATGTGTGACCAACGCATGAGTGTGACATACACAAGGCAAGCATCACTATAGCACTGTGGCAATGTAAAAAAAAAAACCCTCACTGTGTAGAACAGAAGTTAAGTGGGGGCTTCCAAAATGCAGCAGATGTTGAGCATTGTGGTGATGGGGACTGACCCCCCCCTCATCACAGTGACCAAAAGGTAAGTGTCATCATGGTCAAAGCTGCAAATAACAAACAGCATGAATGATCCCTGCTCCCAACACATTAAACATTTCTGGGGCAAACTAGTGGTTGTGTCCCATACACACAGAGATGTGGTGAGGCTAACAGTGCTGTGAAAACATAACACACTCTCGGCCACGTGCAGACAAGCACCACACATGGGGGCTGACAATGCATACAGTGTACAATGACACAAGAGCAGAAGTGACCATCACAAAGCATACACACATCTCGAAAATAGACACACTAATCAAAACAACATGTGTAGACTGTAGGTGTCAGCTCACAAACTCACATTCCATGCCAGCAATGGCACCTAACAATCAGGATGAATGGTTCACAATGATGTGATATGACTCACAGGGACAACAGGCAAAATCACAGAAACAGCATCCAGACAAAGGCCCACAACAGCAATACCAATGCACTGGTGCAGATGCACAAACCCAAACAGGCAAACTCACACTGCACATCTGACACAGCATGTGTGTGTGTGTGTGTGTCTGTCACAGTATCCCCAGGCAACTACACAACACATGAGGGGGGCTGAACCACTGTGACACAGATGTGGACACAGTGCCATACAAAAGTAAACCATCATTGGGACACCCTCAGTGGGCAATCAGGAAATTGGGAGATGAGAGGGAGCACAATAGACACATGTGACACAAGCTGGAATGTAAACCAACTAACACAGCAAGAGACTGACACACAACAGCACTACCCCCAGGGACCAGACATTGGGGTGACACAAGCATTGTAATGACAAAGGCAGATGTCGTACAAACTGGGAAACCCAGACATGTGTCCTGTGCCACAAACGTACATCACACATACACAAACACAAATCACTCAGCATGGCCCCTCATTCAAATGGGAGCTAGGGGACCATCCATGCAAACATTTACATCAGTCCACCCTCAACACCACACACCCTGAACTGCAACAATGTGTATCCGTGAAGCCCACATGGACAGGTGACATTGCATATGCACCCATGACAAACACAGGAATGTTGGGAGGAACGAAGGTGCACAGACACATGACACAAGGACAGTTTACAACCCTGGGGAATGATAGACATACTGCACAGTATGCGGTACATGGCCATGACCTCAAAGCTCATGTAACCTTCAGAATCCCTGCCACAGTCCCAGGACAGAAGCCAAGGAGAACCACAAGGCACACATGATGACACCTGCCAGCATCACAGCCATGAACCCGACAAGTGGGAGCAGTCACACACACATACACATGTCTCAATCACTGAAATGTGCCACCTAGGGACAACTCCACGATTTAGCAAATAAACAGGTGCCTTGAGGAACCCTGACTGTGTCCCATCTGTGTCTGACAACATCATCACCACTCAGAACTGACAAATCCCAATGATGATACACCAATTAACAGTAGTGTGTCATGCACCCACACATCTGGTAGCCCATTCGAAAAGTAGTGGGATGAACCCAGTACCACTCAGCAAGCATCAACAACTGGAACATATCAAGGGAACACTGTCTGTGTATGAACAGGGATGTGGACACACATGCTCATACAACACACACCATGGGCCCAGGCCATGTCACTGGACAACACACTTAATTGAGGGGACCCAACTCCTGTGGAAGCCCAGCTGTGCCATACATATTCACTGCATGTCTCACTCATGTCTGCAGAACACTTGGTCAGTCAGCCATCAGTTACCACACAATGAAGGCTCTGGTCACAACAGCCTGGGTACGTGAGTCTCCCCTAAGTCATCTGCACATACCCAAAACATATGTCTAGCAAGTTGCACAGAGGACCCAGTTGCTCCTATACCAATGATGCCCACACCTGTAGGTCCAGTGTTGATGAGCACAAAGTCTGTGGAAGTGACAAATTGGACAATGGAAAACACATCATATGAGCAGGGGTGCAAGCCAGAGATGTGACCATGCAAATGAAATGCTCACAGAGAGATGTCCACAAATAGTTGATCCTGACACACCCAGGTAGCTGCAAAGAAGGACATGGATACCCACCAGAATAGGATACATATCTCATGGACCACAGGGAGTACCTCACAGTAACACATCAGTATTCAATATTGTAAACAAAGCATCACAGGTGCAAGGGCATTTTAAACATCATCAACATAATGTACAGCTAAATCTAGTTCACAGGGATAAAGAAAAAAGCTTTATTCAGCATATTAAAAGTTAAACGTCTGTTCAAACAAAAGGCCAATGACCAGTCCATGTCCAAATGCCAAGGAGTGAACTAGAGTGACAACTTTCACACGTTGCTTGCCTGCACTGCTAAAGTCTGGGGTCATCCCCACGGAGGGGCATACATGGGAGCAGGCCAGGCATCGCAAGGACAGGATCAGGGCGCAGCAGAAGGAGGCAGTGAAGAGGTGGTGGATGCAGGCGAGACACTTGCAACTGCAGTGGAGCTGACTGAAGTGGTGGGTGCTGTCACAACTGTGGGGTACAAGTCAGATGGGGTGGGTGCCGGCACAACTTCAGTGGGCAGGTCAGATGGAGTGGACTGGGTCACCACTGCAGTGCCCAAGTCAGACGGGGTGGTCGTGGACTCCAATGCAGTGCCTACATCCATTTGAGCGGAATGGGGGGCAGGTGAGGTCGGCAGGGCAGGGGGGGACACGGTCTACATCAGTGGCACTAACCATCTGACCAGGTGTGCTAGGGGAATTGGCCTTAGCATTTTGGGGATGGTGTATCTGTGGGTGGGGGAACCCAGGGCAGGGAGTGGCAGGGGAACCTCTGGAGTGGTGGCCTGGGGGATGGAGGACGGAGACTTTGCCTTGGAGCTGCGTGGTGGCGGGGGGGTGTTGCTCTTCTGGCGCCGGGGGGACTTGCGTGTGGGGGTCTCTGTCTGACTGCGCCTGGGTGAGGGTGTCCGGGTGTGAGGGGCACTCCCCTCTGTGTGTGGGGACTTCCTCTTCCCCTTGTAATCAGGATCTGCTGGGTCGGTGGGGAAGAGGCCAGGGTCACATAGGAAGAGCTTCTAGGGAGATGGGGTTGCAGGTGATGCAACGGAAGAGGGCTGGGAGGGAGAGGTCTTGGAGGACTGCGGAGTGGCTGTGGATGACTGTATGTTTGCCTGCAAACCAGCCCCTGTGAGTGTGGTATCATTCCCCTGTGCTTGCTTGTGTGCACGTCTAGACCTTGGTTTGGGGGTTTCTGTGCTTGGGACAGGTAGGCTGCCAGGAACCGTGGGTGGTGCAGGGGTAGGAGGGGTGCGGGACTATTGGAGGAGGGACACTGCTGCCGTCAGTGAGGAGGCCACGGACTTATTGGTCCTCCATAGGGCAGACATGCCAGGGGAAATGCCCTCCATGAATGACACCAGTTGTGTCAACAGACCTGTGTGTGCATGGAGGACCTTCAGCATCGACGTCTGCCCTACAAGGATCTGTCTAAGTAAGTCCACAGACTCCTCACTCAGGGCATCAGGGGACACAGGGGCAGGGGGTGCAGTGCCTGGCACAAAGGAGACATGCTCACGAACACAGGAGCCCACAGGGACCTCTGGAATGGGAACCAATGGGAGGGTGGTGGTGGTGGTGGTGGTGGTGGCGGGGACAGTCTCACTAGCTGGGGTTTAGTGGCTGCTGACACCTGCCTCCACAAGGGAGTCATCCTCAGAGCTGCTGTGACCCTCAGCTGGGGGGGATGGTGCTGACAACTCCTCTGTGTGTCTCCACTCGCCCTCCGTGCCACTGGGTCCACCGACTCCTCTCCTTCTGTCCCTGTAAGGCTCTGTGGCTCCTCCTGGTCTGTGGAGCTGTCCCCTCCTGTGGCCGTGGATGTATCTGGATAGGAATAGGAAGTAAGAGAACAACATCAGTCACCTGCACCGACTGCACACACCACAGTGAGTACATCACATCACAGGGCAAGCCCTGGCATCATCAGCTGAACACAGCTCAAAGTGCCAACACTGTTTAGAATAAGACAATTGTCATTCTCAACATCAACCATGGCACACCTATCCCTCCTTGACTTTCACACATATGTCTGTTGCATGTTGGATGCTAACACCCCAATGTGCTAACATGCACCACCCACACATTAGTTTGACATGCAAGGGAACATGTAGGAGTATGTCACTATACACACAGCACATCTCTTGCTACTGACTCAGTACAGGTGTCCGGATGAAGGGATGGGCAGAGACTCATTTCACATGCTTGTGATGCATGCCAGCAACACACATTATGATGTACTAATGTCCTGATGGGCAATGCCACAATGTGGTGCATGGTGCACACTTGAACACAATGCAGGATCACTCATAGCAAGTTAAATGCCATACGCACTGGGATGCCCTGAAAGTCAGACAACACTCTCTTCTGTCACAGAGGCAGGGCATCCAGACAACAACAATATGCACTGACTCACAATCCTAGCTCAGGGGTAAAGCTAACTCTGCAGATGACCGGCGCACTTGCCCATCCCATGCAAACAACATATCTAGGACCCAAAAGACCCCACATCATGCAAATCATACATATGAGTCTCTGCAAACACAAATCCCTGTACATTAACATATCACAGTCTGCCATGCATGTAACCCAGCTGCATGATGGACAAAGTTGCATACACCATTGGGCGCTGTCAGATGATCACACACCTGTATGTCACACAGGTCTTGTCTCTCACAGTCACATCTCAGATGTCATGCTGGCCCTCTGAATCATGGACACCCCAGTTGTACGTAACAACAAGCCACACCCTAATGACACAGAGGCAGACACCTGAGGGCACATGTCACTAAGCACAACCTGCAATTTGATACACAGGAGTGGGAATACAGAGTGTTTCTAAATGCCCTTGAGGAGGCATGACTGGCCAGGTCTACGTGAAATAGTGTTTGGCCCTGGACAGTAGTCAGGTGACTAAGCAAGTGTGATATACTTGATATACATACTCCTGAGGCCCAAAAATTGGAGTCCCCTGCTGCATGGGTTTGTTTAGAATACCCCAGCCACATGTTGTGAGTCAGACCAGCAATTGGTACACATCTCAAGGGCACACACAGATCACATGTCAGACCTCAGGCATTGTGTAAACAATTGACCCACCCATGAAACACACAACAGAGTCACGGGAACAGATGCAGTCCGGAAGCTGAAGCATAGCTTACTACAGGGACACAGTGCCCTAGTGACACAAGCAACAGACTGTAGGGGCCACACCTGTGGAACAGATGAGGAGGGTGCATCACACAATTGAGGGACATGAGTATTGGACTACAAGACCTACGTAATGTGGAAGTGTGACCAGGCCAAAAGACTGCTATTAGCATGTCAGGCATAGTAGACAGATCAGGCATGGACTTACCCCCTTCCTGCTGCTGTCTGGCCTTCAGCTGCCTTTCCAGGTCCAGGAAGACCACCGCCAGTATCCGGAGCATGTGGGGAGTCAGGGTCCAGTGTCCGCCCCTCCTGCATGGAGGTGACAGCTTTTGCTGGGGTCTAGCTATCGTCCGTGTCCAGCCCCGAAGGTACTGCCACCTCTTCTGGCAGTTGCGGATCCGTCGCTTGTAGACCCCCACCGAACGAACAGCCGGGGCGATGGTCAGCCAGATCTCCTGCTTCTGGTAGGCATCAACCTGTGAGGATGACAAAGTGAAAAGTACATTAACACAAATGCCCCACATTTGTGCAGCACACATTTGGATATACATGTCATCATCACAAAGGGAAATGAATTACACAGGTAGTGCAACCATGGGGAAGGAAAAATCACCTGCATGTCTGACATGTTAACAATGCCTGGATAGTTTAAGTTTGCAATAATGCACTTTAGCAGCAGGAAACCTATTCATTACATGTACACAGTTTGGGGGTTGGAAGTAGTCAGTGAAAATGCTTGCCACTGGTGTACACACTGCTAGTACTGCTATGCAGACAACATGCATAATTAGGAAGGCAGTGGACTGCACACTCACCTGCTCCCCTGGTTTCCCATACAGCTTGCTGTACTGTGGAAGGAGCCAGTCCAGCAGGGCCTGGTTCTCCTCCTCAGTGAAGGCTGGGGCCCTCTCCAGAGTACGTGCCATAGCAGGAGCCAGAGGATGCAGAGACAGCAGCAGTGGTAGCAGAGATGTGGTCCAGTAGCATGTAGTGCAGGCAAGTGAGATCCCTGGGGGCAGCCAGCCTTATATCTGTGCTGCAGAGGCAGACTGTGCCATGTGTCCCAAGTGATAGGTCCAACACGGTTGCATTCTATGAATCTGGCCAATCCATACAAAATGTACGACTTGTACACGCCTTCCGCATCGTTCAAATCTTCACCTTCATGGAACACTTGAAATTGCAACATTGTTGTAGGCATCCAACTGAATTTCCAGTGCACAACTCGTACAAGTTTTGAATCCGCATCCGTCTCCATGACAGTCCGGAGCCAATGGGTGCACCCGGCTCGTTCAACTGACTGTACAACGTGTATTTTGAATATACACATGCACCCGTCTCCATACGATTCAATGGCCAAGGTGTACGCTCGGTCATGAACCGTGCAATGTGTACGCATTGTCACCCGCGTCAGACCTCATTGCATTCAATGACAAAGCGTACGCACGGCTCGGTCATGAACCATGCATTGCGTACGCATTGTCACCCGCGTTGGACCTCATTGCATTCAATGACAAGGCGTACGCATGGCTCGGTCATGAATCGTGCAATGTGTATGCATTGTCACCCGCGTCGGACCTCATTGCATTCAATGACAAGGCATACACACGCATTGTCACCTGCGTCGTACCTCATTGCATTCAATGACAAGGTGTACGCACGGCTCGGTCATGAACCGTGCAATGCGTATGCATTGTCACCCGCGTCGGACCTCATTGCATTCAATGACAAAGCATACGCACGGCTCGGTCACTAACCGTGCAATGCGTACACATTGTCACCCGCGTCAGACCTCATTGGTGTGACTATTATACGGATGCAACACAAATTTACTGGCCAGGGACACCTGTGCACACCTACCACACTACAGCATTGGCCACACAGTGTCTCATGGCATGTAAGGCTGCATTCCCTGGGTGTTTGGGGGGGAGCACATATGGTTTGTTGGGTGGCACTTTGTGCAGCCACTCCCAGGCTGTGCAAGTGTACATGGGGGCAGAATCTTTTGTGTGTTGTGCACATTACCACTGTGATGTGCAATTGTACAGTAATGGGCATGAGTCACGGACACAGTTTCAGGTTGGATATGTTTAGGACATGTCACATACACCCTGAGTCCTGGGGGTGATGGCATGTACGTCACAGTGAAACCTGTAGCCACAATACTGATGTGCACCCACAGTCTGTGTGGATGTTGTGTCTCAGATGTGTCTGATCAAATGTGCCCAATGGGTGACAGTCTCCACATCCATGTGGTATATGCATCAACATTTATAGTGTGTGTGTCTAAGAGACGTACATGTAGGGCCGGCATGAACAACAGTGGCCACTACCTGTGGGACTTACGCTTGCCTTGTGTTGTGTGCGTGCTAGGTTCACATGCCATGTCCATTGCTGTGTCGATGTGGCAATACAGGGACCCTGGGTTTCTGCTTGGCAAAGATCTGTGATGCCTGGGAGATATCAGGTCTCACTTGTCACTGTGGTGTGTGTTTGGAAAGTTTCAGCAGTACATAGGTTGGGTGACACCGCCAGATGATTGGCCATTGCACTACATGGGACTCATGTGGACATGTGGAACTGAGATGTGAGGTGGTGGTCATGTAGGTGACATATGTGTCCATGCCCAACAGCACACACATCAGTACATTGTGTAATGTCATGATCTAGCATGTGATATTTAGCCTGGTCATGGCCACATGGGTGGATGAAATGACAATCTTCCTTTGTGCATCTCTGTACTGCAGGGCACCAGCTGTCCATCGACCGTTCCTAGACCATGCAACCATGCAGGAACCCGACTGCATCAGACGGTACCGCTTCACCAGGCCACTGATTGAGGAGTAGGCGGAGCAGTTGGCGCTACATCTGCTACCTGGCCGGACATACCCTACAGCACTGACCCCAGAGGTGAAGGTGATGGCAGCCCTGCACTTCTCTGCTACTGGTACCTTCCAATACACTGTGGCTACTGCTGGTGGGATGTCGCAAACCATGTTTAGTCGGGTGCTACACGATGTCTTGGAGGGGATGTTGCATTTCCTAGACCTGTATATCAAGTTCCCGAGCCCAGCTGAACTCCCTGAAATAAATGATCCCTTTTATACACTGGGGAGGATGCCGAACATCATTGGATCTATTGATGGGACACATGTGGCCCGGATACCACCACAGGCACATGAGCAGGCATACCGGAACCGGAAGCACTACCACTCCATCAATGCTCTGGTGGTATGTCTTGCTGACATGTCGATCACACATGTGTGTGCACTGTTCCCTGGTTCTGCGCACAATGCCTACATTATGAGGAGTAGTCGCATTGCAACGCTGATGTCACAAATGCCAGCTCAGCATGCCTGGCTTGTCGGTGTGTACTGACTGTTTATCATTGTGTGTGTTTGTTAATGTTGTATTCCACACTCCTACAAAATTCAGCTACTTGTTCATTTTTGTGTGTGTAGGTGACTCCGGATACCCCAACATGCCGTGGTTGCTGACACCCCTCAGGAACCCTGTGACACCAGCCGAGCTGCGCTACAATGAGGCACATGGTTGAAGCAGGAGGGTGATTGAGCGGACATTCGGCCTCCTGAAAAGCCGCTTTCGCTGCCTGGACAAGACCAGAGGGGCCCTCCCATATGAGCCAGCAAAAATGTGCAAAATAATCCTTGTATGCTGCATGCTACACAACATGGCAGTGCGGAAGGTGGTGCCTCTCATCCAGGATGACGATGACCAACCTCCAGCACCTGTGGAGGTTCCGGGCCTGGGCCAAGATGCCAGTGATGATGAGGGTGACGTCCGCTCACAGCTCATCAACAACTTCTTCACCTGAATGTGAGTTTCAAGGGATGTTATGTGAATGTATGGAGGTAGCCTGGAATGTGTTGTGGCAGCTATGTTGCTGTCTGAGTGTGTCTGTGTGCCACTTGACTGGATGCGTGCAGTGATATGTCTATTCAGGTGGTGTGTACTCCACAATAGGGTAGTACTGCTAACTAGTTTTTGTGTAGGTGTCTTGCAACATGTTTTGTGCATGTGTATTGCAGTTCTCTGCTGTTCTCCTGTGCTTTTGACTGTGTCTTGTGTCTGTCCTTTCCAGGGTACTTTGCCTGTTGTTTGGTCAACACTGACCCCCCAACACCCAGAAGCCAACACCAGTGTGGAAGTTGACAATTCCCATCAACTGATGTACCACACATCCCTGGACTTACATTCTCCAACACATTGTGAGTGTGTGTCCACTGTTACGTAGAATTACTGTGCAACTATTGTGGAATAAACGTGTTGCTGATGTGTAATGAACCTGTGCTACACTTTCTTATGTGCGTTGTCTGTATTCCCACATCTGAGTGACATCTGCTTACCTCACCTGTGGACTTGTTACCACTGTGTTGTGTCTGTGCATGCCAATGTGTTTCAGGTCACCATCATTGTGTGTGAGATGAATAACATGGCCATGGTGAGTATGTGTTGTGGTACCATAGTGGTGTGTCTCCCTCACATGTGTCACATCACCATGACTCACCTTACGTTGGTCACATTGTGTATTTGGCATGCATTATGTTATGTAGCAGATCGACACTGTCACTGTGGCCGACTGGTTTAGGGTTTTAGACTCCTATTCGCCAGGTTGAGTATTCAATTCCTGGTGTCGATTGTATCCGTTTCTGCATTGACAGGTGTAGGACTTAGTAAAGTTACAGTGGGTTTGGTGTGGACAGGGGGTCAGTGAACGCTTCAGGGAGGCCAGGGGTTTCTGTCGAGCATCTTTTTCATGTCTGCAGCCAGTGCTGCGGTACAAACTGGGTACTCAGGCGTGGGTTGGGGGGGTGCCGGGGTCGCGTCGGGCAAAAGAGGCAGGCGCTTTGCAACAGGTGGCTTTTGACGAGGGATGGCGGACTATGGGGGTTTCAGGCATCGGCGGGGTTGGTGGTCTAGGGGATCGGCCCTCATGGGTGCATGTGGTCAGACGCAGTGACAAGGGGGTGGGGGACGTGCCTGGGGGGCTGGGCAGTTATGGGGCTCTTGACGGACGTGTTACACACATGCTGGGCGTGCATCATATAATAGGGTGGGGGTCATGTATGTCTGCCTCGGCCAGGATGGGGCGGGGGACACTGTCGGGCATTGAGTTATATGATCCGGGGTGGGGGTTTTCGGGGCACCGCAGTGGTTGGTTTTCCTCCAGGATTCTATAGAGCACTAGTGAGTCCCGAGGGTATCGGAGACTTAGTCGTTGGACTCCAGAACGGTAATGTGGTTCCCCTCCCAGGACATGGGGATGCAGGACGATAAATGGGCGGATTTCAGTCCTAGGTATGCAGTGCAGTGGAGCAGTACGCACGGGGTTGACTTTCCGATTACCATCATCCTGTGGGCCGAAGTGTGAATAGAGTCCATTGGGTGGGGGACGCCTCAGTTGGTTGCCTTGGTCGGTAGTGTAGCAGTGAGGTGCGAGATTTCGGGTCCTTGCTGATGCGGGCGACGGTGGGGTGGCATCTGAGGTCCATGGGGAGTGCGTTTTGCAGCCTGGGGAACGTTACCGGAGGATATTCGGCATGGGTTGTCTTGCCCATTTGCAGTTTCGGTTGGAGGGGAAGGGAGTATGCAATCTCGTTCTGTTTCCCGGTTTGTCGTTGGGCAGTTGGGGGTTGGGGTCGAGGGAGACCAGACCTGGGCCGGGGGACCGGGAGACTGATTGAAAGGGGGCCTGGGATCTGGCAGGGGAGGTTGGTGATTAGTCACGGCTACGTGGGTCTATGCAACAGGTACCTGTGGGACAGGCAGTGGGGCCTGGGACAAGGGCGAAGTTGGGGGTGGTTGCGTTCGTTGGGATGCAGTGGACAGGTGCAGCGT
This sequence comes from Triturus cristatus, assembly GCF_964204655.1. NCBI lineage: Eukaryota > Metazoa > Chordata > Amphibia > Caudata > Salamandridae > Triturus > Triturus cristatus. Next base: position 1,756,596,505 of record NC_140590.1, on the reverse strand, counting down.
TGTAGGGTCATAGCGAATGGGGTGGCATATAAGGACTGATGGAGCATGGACATAATGTCTGCAGGACTAATCATTCTTCTTCTGCTACAGGCAATGGGAGTAGATCGGACACCAGTGCGGTCGCATGGTTGGGTGGCCATACGCCTAGGCACTGGACGGCGCAGGAGGCGTACTTGCAGGCGTACAGTCGTCACCAGGCGGGGAACACAGTTGTCGGGGTGTGAGACGATGGGGGGAAAAGTGAATGGCAGTGGGGGGGGGGGGGGTTGTGACCGGTACGGCTGACAGGGTGTCACAGGGAACACGTGGATGGGGATACCTGTGGGTGAACGGAGTATTCTGGGATATGGCTGGTTTGGCTTTGCACTATTGGGACATGGAAGGGGATATGGTTCACTGACATGGAAGGTGGGCTACTGTTGAGATGTGCATGAGGGTGCCTTGCAGATGTGGGGAACAGGAGGCTATCGAAAGGGATGGGCAGGTTAAGGCTCACTGGTGAGGAGATTGTCTCAAAGGGACTCAGATGGTTTGTTTCACAGGAGACAAGTATTATGGTCAAGGATTGGCCCGGTTGTTCTTTATTACACGGGCCGCAGTTAGGTGGTGGATGGCCGTTCACCGCGTTGGGGGAGCCCCCACTTTGTACAAGGATTGGTCTGACCAGGTTGCTTGTTATACGAGATGCGAGTACAGGCGGTGGATGGTCGTTCACTGCAGTGGTAACAATTTTCTTGAACGAGGATTGGCTTGAGCGGGTTATCTGGTTTGCGCATAATGCTGGCCCAGGTGGGATTGTCATTCACCGCGATGGGGGGGGGGGGGGGCACTTTGTTCACGGACAAGGATTGGTCTGACCAGGTTGCTTGTTACACGAGATGCAGGTACAGGCGGTGGATGGTCGTTCACCGCAGTGGTAGCATTTTTTCCTGGACGAGGAGTGGACCGAATGGGTTATCTTGTTTGCGCCTGACTCGGGCCCAGTGGTGGCTGTTAGACCTGGCACCATTGGCGTGGGTCACCCTTCCATTTTTGTCTGTGCCTCAATGAATTTTTGTGCTGGTGTTAGGGTGCTCAGGGCACTGTGCCACTGCCATCCAGTGCCACAGTGCAAGTGCTCCCTATGGGAAAATGTATTATGTGAATTGACTTCCATGTTTGGCTTATTTGGTTTACTATCAGTCCCTAGTAGAGTGCACCAGGGGTGCCAAGGGCTTGTATATCCAAATGCTGCTAGTGGGCTTGCAGCACTGGTTGTGCCATCCACAGAAGCAGCGGGGTAAAATGTATCTAAGGTCTGCCATTGCAGAACTTGCATGCAGTCTGGTACTGTCATGCTGACTGGGCAAGTGTCCCCACTTGCCAGTCCCTAAACCTTCCCTTACCTTCATGTTAGTCACCCCTATGGTAGGCCCTAGGGTGGGGTGCATTGTGAGGATAAGGTAGGACATGCCCCGAGGTGTGTGGCATGTCCTAATAGTGAATTACAACCATTTTCGTTTTTCACTATTGTAAGGCTACCTGCTCTCCATAGGCCAGAATGGGCTGCTAGATCATAACACTCTATAATCCTAGCAGGCTCAGGAAGCATGGTAGAAATTCGTGTTTAATATGCCTGAACTCAGAATAATAAAATACATCTTTTAGCAAAGGTTATTTTAATATCCTGGGTTTGCAAATGCGACTTTTAGAAAGTTAGCCTTTGCGTGCCTAACCATTTCAGTCCGCCTCTGCTGGGAGGGGTTATCTTCTTTGTGTGTAGCTTGAGTGACAGGGCTGGGAAGTTCCAGGAGACAGGCTGGGGCTGCCAGGTGGTGAATAGAGAGATTACACCAGGATGGGTGGGAGGAGTGCACTTTGACTCTGAATAGGGCAGTGCTCTGCCACCACAATGCTGGCTCCACCCCCTGGGGAGCGTCTGATGTCTCTGCCCTGCCTGCTAAAAGAAGAAGCCAGAGTCCCAACAACAAAGTGCTCCTCACTGAAAAGAACTGGACTGGGATTATGCAAAGGCCCCCCTGGCCTGTAAATACAAAAGAAACTTAGTATAAATATAGGAGCCCTGCTCCTAAGAAATCAGATCCTGATTGAACCACGAAGGAACTCTGCCTGACCAGAAGGACCTGGAAGAAGCTGAAGGAGGAGTAACTTTCCCTGACCTGGGGGATTGGCCTGCAGTTGGTGCCTTGCTGAGAAAGGAGAGGAAAAGACTGAAAGAGACTTTGTACTTTGTTTTTCAACTATCTCCAAGGGCTTGGAAGAAGAGCTTGCCCCCTGAACTGAGTCCCAGGACCATTGGGCTCATCTGCCTTCAAAAATTGAGTTGCCTGGACGATCTGTGCTTGTTTCCCGCTGGATTTGGCCCCAGTACGCCTCGTACACAATCCGCCGCAAAGCCGTGTCTTTGCCGCCCGGCACCGTGCGTCTACGCTGATCCAAAAGCGTTAGTACGTGCCGTATCCCTCCCGGCCGCATTGCACCTAACCTTCCCCGCCGATTTGAGACGTACATCACTGGCTGCCGAACCCTGTACGCCGGACCCAAGTTCCATCGTCCCGCAGGTACGGTCCGTACGCTGCTAACGTACTGCACTGTGCCATACTCAGAGCTGAGAAGCCACAGTACGCTGATCCTCCCCGTACGCCGTACGGCGCCGAGAAGTGTCACCGCCTAACCGCACCGAAGGAACGGCTGAAACGCCGAATGCCACGGACTCTGCAAGCTGATCCGGGCCATCCGCACGTATCCCTGAAGGTCCCGTACCAACGCCGCGTCCCAACGAGCATCTGAATACGCTGCCGAACTACGACCCGGACCCATCAACTTGTCCCGCACTGTCCGTCGCGGACCCCACGAACTTAAGGTACTTTGTTCTGTTCGCACCGCAGCGTGCACGTCACGGACCCCGGAGTCCGCACCGATTGTTTGACTCGTACTTTCCTTGTTTTTACTGCGGACGAGTCGCACACCCAGGTACGAACCGTACAAAGCCTGAAAAGAAGCAGAATTGACTAAAAGAAGCCTATTTGTGCATTTTAAGCCTTTTTACAAGAACATTGAACTTTAAAATAATACTGTGGTCATTTGTTATTGTTATTCTGGTCTTGTGCTAAGCCTTATATAAAGAAACCTATTTTTGATATAACCTTGACTGGTGTCCATTTGTGGTGTGTCATTGTATTACTGTATGTGGTCACAAATGCTTAACCTATGACGCCCTGAGAATAGTCTTGACTGCTTGCGCCACACTACCTAAAGGGTGAGCAGGTGTTATTTGAAAGTGTGATCCCCTTACTCTGACTTAGAATTGAGAGTCCCTGCTTGTCGCAAGTGCATACCTGTGCCAACTAGAGATTCCCAGTTCTAACATTGGTGGTCAGCGGTGAGGATTTGAATTTACATTTGTGATTCATGTACCTTGATTGAGTGAACACCACGTAGTGAGTTCAGACCGATAACGCAGCCACACAGTATTGATTTTTGTTTTGCTGAAGAATCTCCACTTTAAGAAACCATGCCTAGCTCAGTCAATGGAGGCAGGGCGTCTTCTATATTCTCTGGAGTTGATGACATAGATTGGGAGGAGGGGGCACTGATGAAGTGCACAAGTGAAGTCTTGAAAGGATACCTCTCCAAGTACAGAATCAACCAAACTGGATTGAGAAACAAGGAACAGTACACAAAGGCGCTGAGGGCCTGGTACGAATCAAAGTTCCCAGAGAATGCACTGGAGGTTATACCCCCAGAAGGTGTTTCTGAGCCTAGCAGAGGCCTGTCGCCAGAGGAGATGGCCGACAGGAGTGTTGCACGAGCACATGAAGTGGAGATGGCAAAACTACAAATGGAAATGGAAAGACAAAGGCTGCCCATGGAGCATGAGGTAAAAATGAGGGAGTTGGATCTCAAGGCCAAGAGTTTAGACCTCTCTCCCTCTGGTGGCAGCAATTTAACAGAGTCAAGGGTGCACATTCCTAAAGATGTAGTGAAAGAGTATTATAAGCAGGATGATATTGGGCAGTGGTTCAGGGCCTATGAAGTAGCCATGTCCTCCCACTGGGTCCCTGAGAAAGATTGGAGAGCGGGATTTTGGGGAAGGTTCCTGAGTGAGGGGCGGGACACACTGCTGGATCTCCCCTCTGATGTCAACACATCCTATCCACACATGAAGGAAGCTCTGATGACAAGGTATGGGTTATCTCCTGAATTGTACAGGCAGAGGTTTAGGGATTGCACCAAGAAACCTGGTACCACTTATGTAGAATATGTGACTTTTAGATGGTTGGGTGAAGGGTAGCAAAGTGAATGATTACCAAGGGCTGTTTGATTTGATTGCATGGGAGCACTTGTCTGATAATTGTTTTCCTGAGCTATGCCAGCACCTGATCGATAGCAAGCTGACTAACCCTAGGAAGCTTGCTGAGGAGGCGGACCGCTGGATCAGCACCAGGGTCCACAAGGGTCCCATGGGAGGCCCCGCCAAAGGTGTTCAGGGTCCCCAGCAGAAGAGTGGGGGGGACAAGGGTAAACAGAGGGAGTTCTACAGAGGGCCCCAAAGTAATTCCCAGGGGAACCAATGGAAAGGTTCTCAGCCACCCCCACCCCTGAAGCAGACCGGGGCCCCGACAGGTAACCCTGTTCAAAGAGGGCCCCCCAGATGTTACAAGTGTAACAACCTGGGGCAATATTCCATGGATCCCAAGTGCCCCATGTATGGTAAACCAGCACCCTCTGGTGCTCCACCCCCCAAGCAGGTGGCTAGTGTAGCCTTTGGGAGGGAGGTAGATGTCCACGGGGAGGGGGTTCCTGTACAGATGACCCTAGTCTCATTAGGAGACAGTGAGATGGTCGCTGAGGCCCAACTGCCCCCTAATACTCAAAAGTATGGGCAGTGGGTGACCATAAATGGCCGAAGGGTGGGGGCTCTTAGAGATACAGGAGCCAGTGTGACTGCTGTCAAGCAACACCTGGTGTCTCAAGAGCAGGTTGTCCCACACGCATTCTGCCGTGTTGTCAACGCCGACAACACCGAGAGTCAGTGTCCAATGGCTCAGGTTCCCTTCGAGTGGGGGGTCTCTGGTACTCTGCAAGTGGCTGTGAGAGAGGCCATGCCTGTTGATTGTCTCCTAGGTAATGATTTGGAGAGCTCCCCTTGGGAAAAGGTGGAGAAGACAACTCACCTGCGGATGGTGGGTTTACTTGATTGGGCGTGCGTGACCACCCGGTCGATGGCAGCCAGTAGGGGTGTTGAAGGGACCCTGGAGCCTGAAGGAGAGGCCCAGGAACCGGCCTTAGGGAGAGGGCGCAAGAGGCACGGGAATCCGGCTCCTGAAGTTCCCACGGCCCAGGAGGAAGCAGACCTTAAGGGGGATGCCCTGGAGCCTACCGGGGAACAGATAGCCGAACTGGGGGACCTGCCTGAGCTGACCCATTGGCAGCAAGAAGGAGGCCCCACCAGGGAGGAATTCTGCAGGGAGCAGAAGGAGTGCCCCTCTCTAGTGGGTATGCGGCAGCAGGATGCAGCCCAGGCCAATGGTGATCAGTCTGGTACTCACTTGATCTACTGGGAGAACGACCTCCTGTACTCAGAGCCTAAGGTTGCTGAACCTGGGTCAGCCCGTGCGCTGGTGGTACCCCAGAAGTTCAGAGCCTTCCTACTGGGGCTGGCTCACGACGTTCTGTTAGCAGGGCATTTGGGGCAGGACAAGACCTTCGAAAGGCTTGTCACCCACTTTTATTGGCCTCCAATGCGCAGGAGTTCTGACACTCACTGCAGGACATGCCAGACTTGCCAGGCAAGTGGTAAGAGTGGAAGGAAGCTGAGAGCTCTACTTCAACCTTTCCCTGTGGTCAGTACCCCATTCCAGCGAGTGGGGATTGACATTGTGGGGCCACTGGACCCCAAGACAGCCATGGGCAACAGGTTTATCCTGGTCTTGGTGGACCATGCCACCCGGTACCCTGAAGCCATCCCTCTGAGGACAGTGACGGCCCCCGTGGTGGGACGGGCACTGATGGGAATTTTCTCACGAGTAGGATTCCCTCTAGAGGTGGTGTCTGACAGAGGGACCAATTTCATATCGAAATATATGAAATCCCTTTGGCAAGAGTGTGGTGTGACATACAAGTTCACCACCCCTTACCATCCCCAAGGAAACGGGTTGGTTGAGCGCTTCAACCGAACCCTAAAGGGCATGATTATGGGTCTTGAGGAACCCATGAGGCGTAAGTGGGACGTCCTCTTACCATGCCTTCTCTTTGCGTGCTGTGAGGTGCCACAAAAGTCTCTGGGGTTCAGTCCCTTTCAGCTTTTGTATGGCCACCCAGTACGAGGACCTCTTAGTCTGGTCAAGGAAGGCTGGGGGATGTATGATGTTACAACGCATGCTTTTACAACGCATGCTGTTACAATGAAATTTTTACAACGCAAATGCAGTGACAACGCAAGTCTTTACAACGCAAGTCTTTACATCGACTTGCACTAGATGGTGTGCTAACATTAAAAAAGTGTAATTTACTATTCTAACTCCAGTCCACGTAACAGTAGGGAAGGTGTTTGGATAGTAAACTACACTATTTTTAATGTTAGCACGCCATCTAGTGCAAGTCGATGTAAAGACTTGCGTTGTAATGGCATGCGTTGTCAATGCATTTGCGTTGTACCAGTTTTGTTGTAATGGTAGTGCGTTGTAAAAGTTGCGTTGTAAAGGTTGTTCCCCAAGGCTGGGAGCAATCTCCCAGGAAACCTCCCCAGAATGTATACAGTTACATGCTGGCTTTCCGGAACCAGACTAGGCGTTTCAGGCAACTTGCTGAGGCAAACCTGGAAGCCAGCCAGGAGGAAATGAAGCGATGGTACGACCAGAATGCCACTCTGGTTGAGCTTCAACCTGGTCAAAAGGTATGGGTCCTGGCCCCTGTGGAGCCTTGTGCACTCCAGGACAAGTGGACAGGACCCTTTGAGATTGTGGAGCGCAAGAGTCCTGTCACCTACTTGGTGGACTTGCAGTCTCCGAGGAACCCCTTGATGGTCCTCCATGTCAATCGACTGAAGCCCCACTTGGAGAGGTCCGAAGTGGGCATGCTCTTGGCCACAGATGATGGGACGGAGGAGGAGTCTGAGCCTCTTCCTGACCTCCTGGTAGCCTCAGAGCGAGACGGGTCAGTGGATGGAGTTAACCTCTCACCCACCCTGACCCCTGAGCAACAGGAAGACTGCCGCCAGCTGCTGGGGCTGTTTCCTGGCCTGTTCTCCCTGGTTCCTGGTGTCACAGATTGGTGCGTCCATGATGTGGATACAGGAGAAAGCTTACCTGTGAGGCACAAGGCTTACAGGGTAACTGACAGGGTCAGAGTCTGAATCAAAGAGGAGGTCTCAAAGATGCTTGCTCTAGGGGTGGTTGAGTCCTCCAGCAGTCCTTGGGCCAGCCCAGTGGTCTTGGTCCCAAAGGCTGCCTCGCCGGATGCCACACCCCAACTCCGGTTCTGTGTGGACTACAGAGGACTCAATTCGGTCACGAAGACTGATGCGCACCCCATCCTCAGAGCTGATGAGCTCATCGATCGGTTAGGGGCTGCACGGTACCTCAGCACGTTTGACTTAACGTCTGGGTACTGGCAGATCGCCTTGACTGATGGGGCCAAAGAGAGGTCCGCATTCTCCACAGCAGATGGGCATTTACAGTTCCGGGTTATGCCATTTGGGATGAAGAATGCCCCTGCCACCTTCCAGAGGTTGGTCAACCAGGTGTTGGCTGGGCTGTCCGAGTTCAGCGCAGCATACCTGGATGACATCGCAGTGTTCAGTGGCACATGGGAAGAACACCTGCGACATCTCTGGGAAGTGTTGATGGCACTGCGCAAGGCAGGCCTCACGATCAAGGCAAGCAAGTGTCAGATCGGGCAGGGTTCCGTGGTGTACTTGGGACACCAAGTAGGGAACGGCCAGGTGGCGCCCCTACAACCCAAGATTGAAACCATCCTGGCTAGGGAGCCCCCAAAGACCCAGACGGAGGTGAGGGCCTTTTTAGGACTTACAGGGTACTACAGGAGGTTTGTCAAGGGGTATGGCAGCATCGCTGCCCCCTTGACACAGCTGACTTCGAAGAAGCAGCCCAGAAAAGTGATATGGACTGACACCTGTCAGAAGGCCTTTGACACCCTGAAAACTGCCATGTGCACGGCGCCCATGCTCTCAGCTCCTGACTTCTCCAAAGAGTTCCTTGTGCAGACAGATGCATCAGAGCATGGTGTAGGGGCTGTTCTCTCACAGATGACTGAGGAGGGCTTTGACCAACCCGTAGCCTTTATTAGTAGGAGGTTACTTCCCCGGGAACAAAAGTGGAGTGCGATTGAGCGAGAAGCATTTGCTGTGGTCTGGGCATTGAAGAAGCTAAGACCCTACTTGTTTGGGTCTCACTTCTGGGTTCAAACAGACCACAGGCCCCTCTGATGGTTTATGCAGATGAGGGGTGAGAATCCTAAGTTGTTGAGGTGGTCCATTTCCCTACAGGGGATGGATTTCACGGTGGAACATCGCCCCGGTACAGACCACGCCAACGCTGATGGTCTTTCCAGATTTTTCCGCCTTAGTGATGAGAACTCCCTGGGGTAGGGTAGTTCTCCCCACATTTCAGCTGGAGGGGACACGTGTTAGACCTGGCACCATTGGCGTGGGTCACCCTTCCATTTTTGTCTGTGCCTCAATGTATTTTTGTGCTGGTGTTAGCTGCTCAGGGCACTGTGCCACTGCCATCCAGTGCCACAGTGCAAGTGCTCCCTATGGGAAATTGTATTATGTGAATTGACTTCCATGTTTGGCTTATTTGGTTTACTATCAGTCCCTAGTAGAGTGCACCAGGGGTGCCAAGAGCTTGTAAATCCAAATGCTGCTAGTGGGCTTGCAGCACTGGTTGTGCCACCCACAAAAGCAGCGGGGTAAAATGTATCTAAGGTCTGCCATTGCAGAACCTGCATGCAGTCTGGTACTGTCATGCTGACTGGGCAAGTGTCCCCACTTGCCAGTCCCCAAACCTTCCCTTACCTTCATGTTAGTCACCCCTATGGTAGGCCCTAGGGTGGGGTGCATTGTGAGGATAAGGTAGGACATGCCCTGAGGTGTGTGGCATGTCCTAATAGTGAATTACAGCCATTTTCGTTTTTCACTATTGTAAGGCTACCTGCTCTCCATAGGCCAGAATGGGCTGCTAGATCATAACACTCTATAATCCTAGCAGGCTGAGGAAGCATGGTAGAAATTCGTGTTTAGTATGCCTGAACTTAGAATAATAAAATACAACTTTTAGCAAAGGTTATTTTAATATCCTGGGTTTGCAAATGCTACTTTTAGAGAGTTAGCCTTTGCGTGCCTAACCATTTCAGTCCGCCTCTGCTGGGAGGGGTTATCTTCTTTGTGTGTAGCTTGAGTGACAGGGCTGGGAAGTTCCAGGAGACAGGCTGGGGCTGCCAGGTGGTGAATAGAGAGATTACACCAGGATGGGTGGGAGGAGTGCACCTTGACTCTGAATAGGGCAGTGCTCTGCCACCACAATGCTGGCTCCACCCCCTGGGGAGCGTCTGATGTCTCTGCCCTGCCTGCTAAAAGAAGAAGCCAGAGTCCCAACAACAAAGTGCTCCCCACTGAAAAGAACTGGACTGGGATTATGCAAAGGCCCCCCTGGCCTGTAAAGACAAAAGAAACTTAGTATAAATATAGGAGCCCTGCTCCTAAGAAATCAGATCCTGATTGAACCACGAAGGAACTCTGCCTGACCAGAAGGACCTGGAAGAAGCTGAAGGAGGAGTAACTTTCCCTGACCTGGGGGATTGGCCTGCAGTTGGTGCCTTGCTGAGAAAGGAGAGAAAAAGACTGAAAGAGACTTTGTACTTTGTTTTTCAACTATCTCCAAGGGCTTGGAAGAAGAGCTTGCCTCCTGAACTGAGTCCCAGGACCATTGGACTCATCTGCCTTCAAAAATTGAGTTGCCTGGACGATCTGTGCTTGTTTCCCGCTGGATTTGGCCCCAGTACGCCTCGTACACCATCCGCCGCAAAGCCGTGTCTTTGCCGCCCGGCACCGTGCATCTACGCTGATCCAAAAGCGTTAGTACGCGCCGTATCCCTCCCGGCCGCATTGCACCTAACCTTCCCCGCCGATTTGAGACGTACATCACTGGCTGCCGAACCCTGTACGCCGGACCCAAGTTCCATCGTCCCGCAGGTACGGTCCGTACGCTGCTAACGTACTGCACCGTGCCGTACTCAGAGCCGAGAAGCCGCAGTACGCTGATCCTCCCCGTACGCCGTATGGCGCCGAGAAGTGCTGCCGCCTATCCGCACCGAAGGTACGGCTCGAACGCCGAACGCCACGGACTCTGCAAGCTGATCCGGGCCATCCGCACGTATCCCTGAAGGTCCCGTACCAACGCCACGTCCCGACGCCGCGACCCGACCAGCATCTGAATACGCTGCCGAACTACGACCCGGACCCATCAAATTGTCCCGCACTGTCCGCCGCGGACCCCACGAACTTAAGGTACTTTGTTCTGTTCGCACCGCAGCGTGCGCGTCACGGACCCCGGAGTCCGCACCGATTGTTTGACTCGTACTTTCCTTGTTTTTACTGCGGACGAGTCGCACACCCAGGTACGAACCGTACAAAGCCTGAAAAGAAGCAGAATTGACGAAAAGAAGCCTATTTTTGCATTTTAAGCCTTTTTACAAGAACATTGAACTTTAAAATAATACTGTGGTCATTTTAATCGTTATTCTGGTCTTGTGCTAAGCCTTATATAAAGAAATCTATTTTTGATATAACCTTGACTGGTGTCCATTTGTGGTGTGTCATTGTATTACTGTATGTGGTCACAAATGCTTAACCTATGACGCCCTGAGAATAGTCTTGACTGCTTGCGCCACACTACCTAAAGGGTGAGCAGGGGTTATTTGAAAGGGTGATCCCCTTACTCTGACTTAGAATTGAGAGTCCCTGCTTGTCGCAAGTGCATACCTGTGCCAACTAGAGATTCCCAGTTCTAACAGTGGCTGGTCGGTCACCGCGATGGGGGGGGCACCTTGTATGGACAAGGATTGGCTCAATGGTAACCATTCCACGGGACGTACGTTGCAGTTGTGGATGAGCGTCCACCAGGAACCGCAGGTGGGACTCTAGATGCGCTGGAACTAGAGGAGCAAAGTGGTATTGCGTAGGTTTGGCGGCTTTCGCGACAACGTCTGTCGCAACAATAGTAGTCTTATATGGGACACAAGATTAGGTGGTGGATTGGTTGTCCACTGGGTGCCGCGAGATCGGCTGATGGAGGAAAAAGGTGCCCAGGACATGGGGGGGGGGGCAGGGAACCGCCCTACTGGGGTTCCCTGGTTGGCGGTACTTTGGAGGGGTGGTGAGTCAAATATGGGCGGATCCACCCCTCGGGGGGAGAACGGTACACGGGTGACTGATAGCGGGGCGCGGAAGCAATGAAGGAGATTCAACAGAGGATGCTTGGAGGGCAAGTGAAGGTGAGAATCGGGAGAGGAAGGAGGTCACCGAGTGATTGGGGAAGATTCAAACTGGTGAGATGGTTTGGAGGAGGATGAATGGAGAATGAGTCAGTATGGGATGGGAAAGTATATTTATTGCAGTTATGTACTGTTTAATAAAGTTTATATGGTTGCAACCTTGTCCTAATAAAATTGCCTTTTACGCTTCAAGTAACAGAGTGGAGTGTAGTTATTGCGCGAGGAACAAGTCATGTTATCTGGGACTCAAATAAGCACAAACAAGCAGGGGCGTAACACAAGCCCCCGCAGCCCCGCGCTCCAGGGGCCCCGTGGGGACCCCTCACTCAGACTCAGCAGTGGAGCCTAGCAAGGGCAAGCGCAAACTTCGTCATCATGATGGTGCGCACTGCGCAGTACGCCCGCCTTAATAAATTCATTGGTGCGCAGGGCTAGGCACCGGCGGGGCCTCAGAGGCTCTTGAAAATGGTGCGCAAGTTCAACTGCGCATGCGCAAGGCCCTGGCCGGGCCTCTGAAGTGCTCGTACGCACCCACAAAGAGCGTCACAATTACGTCATGCACAAGGCTAAGTAAAGCACAACTTATACCCGGCAACTCCAGGCTAACATAAGACCGACAAAAGGTGCCCCCCGTCTCACCACAGAACTCGTCAAAGTAATGGCACACGCATGCAAACAAATAAAAATAAAGTGTTCCGCAGATCTTGTAACTGCACATACTCGTGTTCAGTCATTGTGAACGCATATAGGGTCAGTAGAGAACAGTATGGTTGGTCAAGCGGTGGATTGCTCCTTTTTTGGTTTAAATACCACAAGACCACACCCCACTAGAAAAGACTAGACAACTGTGTGTGGTGTCCGTGCATGCACCTATAAACAACGGAGCCAATGAAAGCTACGAATAATAAACATCATAGAGAAAGGAGGAACCGTCTTCAAAAGGAAAAAGAGAAAGAAGAAAACATGCACCCCAGCCACCATTATAAAGGGGCCATTCCGGATCAGCATACATAGAAAAAAATATATAAACAATTATATTACAATGTGTAGGCAATGCAGTGTCGTACATGTGATGTAAATCAATCAGAAGACATACTTTTCAAGCGTGTGCAAGCCAAATCCACAACCCGTATTAATGGACTTTTCGGTTTGTAAATTTATATAAAAATAAATGTTAACCACCCGAGTTTCAAACGCCTGCATATACTAACCATATGTCACATTAATGAACTCCTCAGCTTATAAACTTGCATAAGAAACAGACGCAAAACCGCCTTAGCCAAGGTAAATATTAATAGAACAAAAACACATAACAAAAAAGAAAGAGTACCCACCCCCGAAGGAAGATCAAAGACACGGCCACCATCCAGACCAGCAACAGTCTAAGAACTACAGATATTTCAGAAAAAAGAGCCAGAAAATGTTTTTTTAGCACATATACCTACCAGGGATCCACCAACACAAAGAAAATGTAAAACCCATAATTTACAGATAAATAACAAACAGCCACAATTCGTACTGCATGTTCTTCAAACTAACGTGCGCACGATAGAGCAAGAATAAACTCACCTCGACCAATCAGCTCAGATAAACACATATCAATTTGTCTGGATAATCAAAAAGAGGCGTCTCAATATAACTATTCAATTTAGACAGCAACCCACCTCTACAGTACTTCATACAACTGTATATATATATACACCTGAATATCCCCCAAAAGGGAGCTAGTTGTAAAGTCAAAAGACAACATGAGATATCTGTCCAAAACTAAAGTTCAAACAATGTACAGAACATTGCAGTGAGCTTCTCACAGTCCACTAACGTAGGAGTAAAGAGAAAAACGAAGAACTATAGAAACAAGAACGGAAAAGGAAGGACCGTATATCAAAAATCAGTGGGCAAAAAAAATCTCTCCCACACACACGCAGCTACAACCAGAAACATCCTACAAAAGTGATGCAGTTCATTATCAGAATTAGGTACATTGCCTACAGATCTCAACTTCCTTATCCATTTAACTTCTAAGTGTGGCAACCAAAGTTTCCTATCTCCTCCACTTCAGTCAGGTATTGCCACACCGCTCTGTGGAATCTGAAATTAGCTTTATTAACATCTCTGAGGCAGTTATGTGATACCAGGGGGTAGATAGTGTTAAGAGTAAAAGAAGTTCTATGGTGTTCTTGGATATGAGACCGAAGTTTCTGTGTGGTGCTCCCTACATAGATTTTGCTATAGACACAACTCATTACATATTCAAAAAGACAGATTTGACAATTTATACAATGTCTGATGGTGTACTTGACTTGAGTGTTAAACCTGAATTCCTTTGTTTCTTTCAAATGTGAATGTCAAATATTACATTCACCACTTATGTGAAACCCAAATGGTCACTTAACCAGGTAGCCATATTACCCTTTCTGGGTAGAGTGTAACTCGGGCACAATATTTCCCTAAAGGTCTTACTCCATCTATACACGATCGATGGCCTCTCTATGAGAAGAGTGCTGATCCCAAGGACTCCATTCAATAACATCCAGTGTTGTTTCAGGATTTAAAAAATCTCATGGTTATGTCTGGAATAAGTGGTGATAAAAGAAAAGCGTTGCTTATCGATAGTCTTCTTTTTTGGATATGTGTATTACTATGGCTAACCCTCCTAGCCTTATCTGGCACTTTCTATAGATCTTGTTCTTTGTCATCTCTGACCTTGAGCCTAGGTATGAATTGCTTAATGTGTTGTTTAAAAGAGCTATCTTTGGTGCACTTTCGCCCCATCCTGATCATCTCTCCGTACGGTATAGAATGCTTGGCGCATGGTGGCCTAAGATCCTTATCATTGTAAACGAAGAATTGTGGAGGTTGTCCTCCCACTCTTACAAAAGGCCAGGGTCCAGGTCATACAAATTGGGAATGGTGAGAATTCTCAAACATAGCGGAACTTTCTTATTTTCCAGGTATCGCTTAAGAGTGACCCTATCCCACTATTTAGACAGCTCGTTTATCTTATGTTTTTCAAGTTTGATGCATTTGGCCCTAAGACCCTCCTTACCCATTGCTTCAATTAATATATTTCTATGGTTACCACTATCAGTACCAAACAGATCCCTTGTAAAATTCCTTTCTCTCTTCATCAAAACCCATCATTGTATATGTATAGATCAGTGCAGGTGTGCTAGTATACCCTATAGAAATTCTGAACAAAAATTAGCAGCTAGGGACTTTTTACTGCACCACCTGTCATTTTAAAGGGAATTATTCTGGATCAGCATACATGGAAGTTTTTGTATAAAAAATTATATTACGAGGTACAAATAATGCAGTACTGCACATGTTATGTAAGCCAATCAAAAAACATAATTTTCAAGCGTTTGCAAACTAAATTTGTATGCCATATTAATGGAGTTTTTAGTTTGCAAACTTATATAAGAACAGATGTTAACACTGAAGAAGAATAAACGAATATAAAGAAAGAAAAAAGCTGCCTGATTATTGCTTCATATTTACTGCTTTTTTCTGTACTTTCCATTTGATACTCTCTTTATGTTGTCTCGCTAATGTAAATAAACGTCCTTAATACTGGGCCATTTGGTAGCTGGTCTGTGGAGATTGGCCATCAGCATCTGTACTTACTGGTTACTACAGGTGGTAGGTGGTATAAAAAGTCTGCTGTACCGTGTTTCTTTCCTTGAACATGCTCTAACTTAAAATTCCTCTAATCAATATTTCCAATTATCTATGTCCAGGGTGACTCAACTCACTCTTCTTAAACAGCTTGTGATTAGTGAATAGAATACATTTTGATCTCTACATATACATTTTAAAACTTCCCCCAACCAACACGCGAATGCCTCACTTTTGAAACCAGAATGGCTTGCTTTTGCACCACATAATGTTAGAGCGACAAAGGCCACATCATTACTCATCTATCCATTTCCTCAATCTATGCAATTCCTAGACCACACACACCAGCATCTGTCAGGACAGCACATGTGCACTTGTTACAAAACTTTTGAATGGATTGGCTGATACTGTCCCCTCTTTCACTTGCATACATGCCTTCTCACACTTCTCCACAAAAACTTAGCATTCTTCCTGAGGAAATCCCTACAAAGTTCAGCATAAGGAGTGCATAAAACTAAGTTAGACCTCAGAAGAACCATAAATGATCTTTAATCTTGAGACTCTATGCCTCAATGCTTGCTTTTAGTAGGTCCTTCTTCAATTCTATTCCCTTACACTCTATGACCCAAGTAAATCACTGTTTCCACCTTTCTTCTTCTTTGATGTCTCCCAGCTGCCTTTTAATAGGTTCAACATGTTCTCTAATGCTTTGTCATGCCCAGCCACACTCCTGCCAAATACTAGGATAGCATTGTGAATATATGTGACACCTTCAATCTCACAAAATAGAGTATGCAAAGCTCTGAGACATAAAGCCAAAGCTAAAGCCAAAACAAAGGGAATTCTATTGTGGCAGTCACAAAGGATGTCAAATGATGTGATGTTTTGTGGAGTTCAATTTGATGATACTCTGAAGACATATCTAAGCTGGTAATTACTTTCAGCCCTTTGACTAAAGTCAATCTTTCCGCGATGTTGTGCAAACGGTGACCATGATTTCCCATACTCATATTCAAATCATGCAAGTCTACACACATTCTCAAAATTTCCATGTGTTATTGCATGCCAATCCAATACAAAACAACCATCCAGAGCTTTCGTTTCTTCTTTGATTTCTAGTTCACGCAACCTTTTAATTACTTACGGTGGGCCCGATTCACAGAAATAACTTAAGACAAAATCCTAAACTTACTACCATTTTGGTATTCACATAAGGCACTTACTCATTTTGGTATTCACAGAATGCACTTACTCATTTCGGTATTCACAGAAGTTAGTAGTCATAACTTTAGGACTCCTAAATGCCTTCTGTGAATACCCAAAGTCTTAAAGTTAGGATTTTTCTCAGTTTAGGAGTAGTAAAGTCAGGAGTCCTAACTTTACTACTCCTAAACTGAGAAAAATCCTAACTTTAAGAATTTCGGTATTCACAGAAGGCATTTAGGAGTCCTAAAGTTAGGAGTCCTAACTTTACTACCCTTAAACGGAGAAAAATCCTAACTTTAAGACTTTCGGTATTCACAGAAGGCATTTAGGAGTTCTAAAGTTTTAGTCCTAACTTTACTAATCCTAAACTGAGAAAAATCCTAACTTTAAGGCTTTCAGTATTCACAGAAGGCATTTAGGAGTCCTAACTTCTGTGAATACCGAAATGAGTAAGTGCCTTCTGTGAATACCAAAATGAGTAAGTGCTTTCTGTGAATACCAAAATGGTAGTCAGTTTAGGATTTTGTCTTAAGTTAGTTCTGTGAATCGGGCCCTAACAGTTTTCAAAACCCTGCTAATTTTATTTGAAGTTCGTATGTTGTTTTCATCTTTTGTTTCCGTCTGTCATCAAATGGCAGTTTTGAATGTTTCTTACTTTCTCCTTTAAAACTAAAGTCTATCAAGCCCCAATAGTAAAATTCATCCAGCGTTTTCCACTTATCCAGATCACTGCAGTCAAGACTGATTATGGCCTGAAGAAATAGGATCATGTATTTTTGTTTCTCAAATCTATTAATTGATGGGCAGTGCTGAAATGTGCTAATTTTCAAGTGCGTAATCATAGTGCAAAGGCCATTTATGATCAAGACTCATTGTGTGAGGCAATGTCTCCATATGTTTTGTTCCAATTGGTCTGTTCGTTCAAAATTGCTTAAGATCCCATTATTTTACATGAAGGGGTACAAACAGTCAGCTCCAATGCCAGATTTAAATTGATTCCAATATAATTAACCAACAAACATATTGGTCCCCAAAAACATTGCATGCTATATACACCACCCGATACAGAAGCCTAGCGGCAGACTTTATACATATGGTGTGGTTTTGTGTGGTTCTATCTATTGGCAGGCAGTGTTAGACAACCTTAACAGGGCTAGTGGTTGGCACATACAACTCGAGGTGTGACAGGTGTTTTTGGGACTGATTCCCTCCCCCTGCAATAAGAAACTTAGCAGGAAGTTTGTTCTCCTCGGCTTGTTATTAGCAAAAAGCCAGATAGCTAAAAAATGGCTGGCTGTGGAGCCCCCAAGGTATGTGGACTGGCTCAGGAATGTCTCCAAGTTGCTGAGGAAATCAGGATGTAACGTCCATAAAGGTGAAAAACTGGAAAATTATTTAAGAGGGTGGGCAGCCATATTGTCTGTCTTGAAAGAACATCCAACAGATGTATCACCTCTGGAACACACTGTGTATTGGCATTAGTGGGTACTGGGAATATGACGCTTTTCCCCGCATACCATTACCCCGCATGTTGGTACAACGCGGTCGTTACAACAACCACGTTGCAGCAATGCATTCCATTACCCCGCAAGTCTTAACAACAACTTGCGGAGGGGGGGGCGCTGAATGTTGGAATAGTTAAATTTACTATTCTAACTCCAGTCTGTGCGGACTGTAGGGAAGGTGTTGGATTTTAAATCCAACACCTTCTCCCCCCTTCACAAGTCGTTGTAACGGCTTGCGGGGTCATGGTATGCGTTGTAACAGCATGCATTGTTACGGATGCGGGGTGATGGTTGTTTACCGGGTATCCGGTCCCTCTATGGCAATGTACTTTGATGTCAATGACTGATTTGCCCTTATACAGCTATGTTCCATCAAATTGTCTATGAAGGTATGTAAAAGAGCTGGGGGGGTTGGAGAGAAGTTGGGGACTGTTTGCATAGTCCTATTGCGGTTTATGTACTAAAGTTGCAAAGTAACTTTGATGAATATTACCTTTGGCAGTTGTATCCTGTGAACCATCAATAAAGATCATTTAAAAAAAAAAAAGATCGCATTATTTTGAATGGTTGCGACTGGGGCAAATCGCTGTGAGACTGGGGTGCAAATCCTTTTATATTCTATCAGAAGTCATGAAAAATAATGAAAGCCACTCTCTTAAATTCTGTAAGAAAATAACATAAGCTTTTTATCTAGGACTTGAGAGTAGTCCAATACATCTATGATGATTTGTCGAAGTACAAATCAACATTATTAGGAGATTAATTGGTGGAAATGAGAATGAGCCTCATTTAGATTTTGGCAGAATGGGAGCCCAAAGAAATCTGGGGCTCGGCCCCTCCAAACTCATGGCTCACCTGTCTCATTTAAAGGTGGGCAAAGAATAGAGCTTCTACTGCAGAGCTTCGGCTAGCTCTTCCAGTGAAAACCTTAGACCTGGAGGCCTGTCCACCATTGTGCTGCTAGATAAAAATTATGGGCACCCACCCTATTTAGGGCAGGGTGACTGTCAATGGATTTCCTAAGGCACTGATTCCAAGAGGGGAATTAAAGAGTCCCTCTGACACACAGTGAGAGAATTCCCTGTACACCTGGCACATTGTTTTTTGCTTTTACAAATAAACTCTGCTGAACACCCTCCAAGGACCAATTGACCCACTGTGTCTTATTGGAAGGTGATGATGTTGCTAAATTGCATCATGAGAAGGAAATATTGGGATCCACAGGTGCAAACTTGTAATGTATTAACAGCAGTGGTGCAAAGAGAAATATGTGTGCCTGGACGTCTTTATGGAGACTTTAATCTAAAGTAAGGACCACAGGCTTAGAATTCAGCTAAATGTGAGTGCTTCCTGTAGCACAAAATTGTGAGTAACATTCCACTATCAAAGAGGTGACCGCCAATACCTATGTGAAGAACAATCCATCAACAAGTAGAAGTATGAGGCCTCTAAACAGTTTGTCCCTGTAGTAGTACATGTGTGGTGGTTGGATTTTCATTCTCAACAGCATAACCTAGGTCTTGTCTGATACCACTGGATACTCCTCTTGGTACTGATCTGATTGGGGGATCCCTGAAGGTTGTCGCACTGACATTTCTTCTAATTAATCACAACCTGCCATTGAGTAAAGTCTGCATAGGAATTATACTACAGGTTTTACCAATTGATCAAACTCAACAACGGACACTTGCATGTTTTGAGAAGACCTGGGGGCACAGGCAAGCTCCGGGGGGGAGGTGGGGCAGTTTGCCTTTCAAGGTGCTGCATAGAAAGCATCTAACTTGTAGCTGCAATCTAGCAAAAAAACCGGAACCATGACATATCCAGTTCTGCGTAACCACCGCTGCCAGAAAGGGTGAGTTGTGCCGTCTCAAATGCAGATGAGAAGTCCAGAAGCACTTGGAGGGCTTGGTCCTTTAAATCAGTAATTGTAGTAATAGGAACAACCATGTCTAATGCAAACTCGGTTCCAATACTTTGGCAAAGTCCAGATTGAGCTGGACTGAGGAGGCCTTACCCTTCCAGGTGCTTCAGTATTTCACACAACTCTTTCCAAACTTTTACTAGTCATTGGGAACCCTGCAATAACTTGAGGGTTCCAGCCTTGGATCTTTTCACAGGGAGATGATAGCAATCTTTTTACAGCTGGAGGAACCTTTCATTCTGTAATAAACAGGTTCACCAAGTCTGCAGTGCCTGGCTCCAAAGCATGGGATATGATGAAAGGACAGACTGAAGCATGGGGTTGTCATGAATTAGGGGGGCTTGTGATCGATAGAACTGGTGCAAAGATTATTCCACATATCTGATTTATTACAGTTCTAAGAAAAGCCTCCTATTCCTGCACCAGCCTCATCAAAGAGCATTCATAGAAGTGTATACAATAATCCCCTGCACACGCTCAAAGTGTATAGTGGAATAACAGTCAACATAAATCAACAGTCGTCTTCGGTTCTGTTATTTTATTATTTTCTTTCTTCAGTAGATGAAGTCTCTTTACAGCCCAATGAATCTCTTGCAGCCTTAGCCAAACACGTTTCGTCACATTTATGAGCTGATCCCAGGACTTCTTCAGGGTGAAGAGAATATACAAATATATAGATTGTAGTGTGTGTGACTGTAATTCATATAAGTGTGAGCACCTCTCAGTGACTTGATGTCATACTATAGAGACAGGAGACTATGCTATTCCTATTATACACTTGTGAAAACCCATGCGAGCATTGTCGTGCCAGTTATTATGCAATATACATAATACATATAAGGTGCAGACATAAATAATATGATGATACTCATTAATTTTGTGGATAAAATGGTGACAAAGAAAGGTGACAAAGAAGGAGATTAGAAAGGGAAAAATTTCCCTTGTGTTGCCAAAAACTGTGATTATGAGATCGATGGTCGCTGATAAATCAATCAATAAATAATTAAAATGCAAATAGGGTATGTTAAATCCATCTACTGAATGCAATATAAACATTGCAGAAATGGGAAGAGATTTGTTTATCCCTGACCTTGGTAGAAACAATTGCAACATGTTGATTTGCTGGTGAGCAGGACTGGTGCATCTCCTGTCTGCAATATCTAAAAGCACCTTTTGCTATTTCCCTACCAACAACATCATTGGTACAATGCCACATGAGGCTTAAGGTTGGATCCTCGTCAAGGATTTGTGATCAGTTTTGTTTTTTCACCAAGTCTACCTTCAGCTAGAATCAAGGATTGTTCTTTGTGCACCACCTTAAGGTGTTTAGCCAGCATTGTTCTCATCTATTGTTAGATACACATGTTCATGCTATATTTTTACACATTCTACAATGCATCAATAGTTTTGCAAAATATGTTGCTATGTGAAATTAAAGGTCTGTAAGTCAAGCTTTAACCTACGCCTTGAGACTACAACAAGGATCCAAGGGAGTCGGATCCATGCCAGATTTTCAGGATTGCCGCTGAATGGTTGGATGCTACACTTTTCAGATCGTGTATGTAAATTATCTTTATGTGGATTTTCTAAGAATCTGGAATGGGTTTTGAGTTTTGCTGTGGCAAACCAATAGTATGTTAATTCTATGATGAATTCTAGTAGCCACTTCTCTCTCTCCCAAGAGCCAAAAAATATAAGTACTTCACAGAATGATAAGGTATTACAATTCAGACCCTGGGGAAACAGGGAAACGGTGTAGGAACTAAAAAAACACTTGAATATCGCCACCTAATAGAAAAACTCTAACATAGATGTTAATAATTCCACTCTTAGATGGTGTGAATAGTTATTACAGAATATAACAGTTGACACTCACCACTGCAGCTTGCAAAGACCCTTGACCCATGTTGTTAGCCAGACTGGACTTCAGACAGTACTGTCAAAGAGGGTAAGAGAAGCAGCAAGAAAGGAAGTCATTACACAGGTAGCAGCAAATTGAGGTAAACAAGAAGGAATCCAAAAGGGAATGGTAGAAGTGTTCTCTTGGAAGGAAGACCAGTTACAGACTAGATAAATGTGAGAAAGCTAACAAGATGCACAGCTGCCAGGCAACTTCCTGCTGCAAGTGCGTGTTCTGTTATACATGGGCTGCCATTTTCACCTGGAAGTTCCTGCATGGGTAGCCATCTTAGTTTGAGAATCCTAGATCTGACTACACAGGAAATGTTCTATCTTGGTCTGGGGCAACCTGCATATTGAAGCCGCCACTGAAACTGGGCACTACAAATGCCATGCGCTCTTTAATCGATTCCTGTGGCATTTCTGACTTTGATACCAGGATCGCCTTGTAACTTGGTAACACTGATTCTTGACTATAACATTATATGGGAAATGCAATCTAGTTGGTTATAGGAAGGAAGCAGCAATTGGATTTTAGCTGCGTCAAAATCCATCTGATCTTGTTTAGAGTTTAGCTGAGAAGCTTTCAGAAAAATCCTTAGCGTTCCCTCCAATATCAATTTAAACATAATAAAATTGGAGCTCTCATATGCGTATTGAAACGTAGTATTAGAGCCAATATAATATTTCCGCTAACAGTCAAATACAATGGTCCTAATTTTCTCCTCCTCAAACAAGTAATGCGGAACACAAAAGAAGTGGTGAGTGTAGTTTCTTTTATTGTTTTCACGCTGTCATATAGAATACAGATGATTCAGCTGAAACGTTTCATCCGACAATGAACTTTCTCAAGGCTAATTACATGCCATGATGATAACATAAAAAAGAAAAAACACAATGTATATGTCAGTCGGAAGTATTCATATGTACCTTATTCTGTAAGTGCTCTCTTTTCCCATTCTGTGTGCCCCTGTACATTATTTAAAACAAGTGGTGTCGGAATTCTATTCCTGACATATAAAAAATATAAAAGTTTAAAACATCCTATCATTCCAAAGTGATTTTACACCCACGTCCGTAAAGTAAAATAAGTAAAACAATTGTGAATAGCGATATATAAAATATACCCAGGGAGTGTCAACAAGAGACACAGTCACCACTCCTAAATAAATCATGTGATCTCTTCCCTTTTTAATGTGATAGTTTGTCCCCCTAAAATTGTGAAAAAATATCAAGTGGAGAGTGGATCACTGGTCCTGAAAAAACCAGGGTATGCAGTATCAGTACAAAGTACTGTTAAGAAACCCTCATTCATGTTTTTGCAGGTGGATTAAAGCGGTATATTGCGATTCTCCGCTCTGTTGTTAGCAATGTGACAGCATCATCATTGGGTTAATAAATTGCTTCCTCCGCCCGGAGGTCATCCCACTGGTTATTTCAGTAGTGATCGTAGAGGAAAAAAGAAGTGTAGGTGTTAAGTGAAGTTACGTGTAGTGAGATATTTAAAAATCTCGTAAAACCAGTACATGCCTTTAATTAGACTGGGTTCGAGATAGTTTAAAAAGATTACTTTGTGTGCAAAAATTAGACTAGTTACGGTCTAGTGCACTATAAAAATGTCCATAAAAAGGTCGACATGTTTCAGCCCTCTAAAATGCCCCTAAGGGTCAAGTGGGCTTTCTTCAGGACCTAGCAAAGTGAAGGGGACCCTAATCTTCAAGGGTCTCCGGTGAAAAAAGGGTGGAAATATTATTCCATGTTTCTTGTTCAATTCGAACCTATATTGAAAAAAACTTACACTTGTATGTGGACACAGGGTTGCATACACCCATATACACACAATCCACCCACTACAAAGACCCACAACAATATCACACACGTATTGATCCCACTTAACTGAAAAACCATCAGTATATATTACGCTGAAATGAATGACCTACACTGACCGTACACTTTTACTTCAGTCAACAAGAAATACTAGAACCCTTCGGAAAGTGTGCCTAAACTTCAAAAAAGTGATTTGAAGCCCTACAGATGCAGAATGTGCTATATAAATGTAGGAAACATAACATTTTGTTTTGTATTTCAACTACAGAGTCACGCTCCTATTAGGGCCACACAAACTAAACTGGTTCTGGACCATTTGACAAATGTAAAAACACAGTTGATGGACAGAATGCAGAACAATGTCATACATTCACCCCAGTACAGAGATCTGAGCCTAAATCCATCGTTTTTTTGCTCACCATGCCATTCCAGATTGAACCCAGCCATATGCAAATCAGTCTTGACCCTGTGCCTCATGGGAACAGTCCAGCCCGAACTGCCAAGCCAGGTCCTCCCTGGACTGGAACCAAGCATCCTAGGACCGGTTTTGGGGTTTCACCCCTCTTCAGCCAGGATAGCTTGATTCCAGTGGCATGGAGAGCACGGGACTCACGTCTCAGCATACCCGTCCCACTCGGGGTGACAAATGCAAAAACACAGTTGATGGACAGAATGCAGAACAATGTCATACATTCACCCCAGTAGAGAGATCTGGGCCTAAATCCATCGTTTTTTTGCTCACCATGCCATTCCAGATTGAACCCAGCCATATGCAAATCAGTCTTGACCCTGTGCCTCATGGGAACAGTCCAGCCCGAACTGCCAAGCCAGGTCCTCCCTGGACTGCAACCAAGCATCCTAGGACCGGTTTCGGGGTTTCACCCCTCTTCAGCCAGGATAGCTTGATTCCAGTGGCATGGAGAGCACGGGACTCACGTCTCAGCATACCCGTCCCACTCGGGGTGACAAATGCAAAAACACAGTTGATGGACAGAATGCAGAACAATGTCATACATTCACCCCAGTACAGAGTTCTGGGCCTGTATCCATCGTTTTTTTGCTCACCATGCCATTCCAGATTGAACCCAGCCATATGCAAATCAGTCTTGACCCTGTGCCTCATGGGAACAGTCGAGCCCGAACTGCCAAGCCAGGTCCTCCCTGGACTGGAACCAAGCATCCTACGACCGGTTTCGGGGTTTCACCCCTCTTCAGCCAGGATAGCTTGATTCCAGTGGCATGGAGTGCACGGGACTCACGTCTGAACATACCCGTCCCACTCGGGGTGACAAATGCAAAAACACAGTTGATGGACAAAATGCAGAACAATGTCATACATTTACCCCAGTACAGAGATCTGGGCCTAAATCCATCATTTTTTTGCTCACCATGCCATTCCAGATTGAACCCAGCCATATGCAAATCAGTCTTGACCCTGTGCCTCATGGGAACAGTCCAGTCCGAACTGCCAAGCCAGGTACTCCCTGGACTGGAACCAAGCATCCTAGGACCGGTTTCGGGGTTTCACCCCTCTTCAGCCAGGATAGCTTGATTCCAGTGGCATGGAGAGCACGGGACTCACGTCTGAGCATACCCGTCCCACTCGGGGTGACAAATGCAAAAACACAGTTGATGGACAGAATGCAGAACAATGTCATACATTCACCCCAGTACAGAGATCTGGGCCTAAATCCATCGTTTTTTTGCTCACCATGCCATTCCAGATTGAACCCAGCCATATGCAAATCAGTCTTGACCCTGTGCCTCATGGGAACAGTCCAGCCCGAACTGCCAAGCCAGGTCCTCCCTGGACTGGAACCAAGCATCCTAGGACCGGTTTTGGGGTTTCACCCCTCTTCAGCCAGGATAGCTTGATTCCAGTGGCATGGAGAGCACGGGACTCACGTCTGAGCATACCCGTCCCACTCGGGGTGACAAATGCAAAACACAGTTGATGGACAGAATGCAGAACAATGTCATACATTCACCCCAGTACAGAGATCTGGGCCTAAATCCATCGTTTGTTTGCTCACCATGCCATTCCAGATTGAACCCAGCCATATGCAAATCAGTCTTGACCCTGTGCCTCATGGGAACAGTCCAGCCCGAACTGCCAAGCCAGGTTCTCCCTGGACTGGAACCAAGCATCCTAGGACCGGTTTCGGGGTTTCACCCCTCTTCAGCCAGGATAGCTTGATTCCAGTGGCATGGAGAGCACGGGACTCACGTCTGAGCATACCCGTCCCACTCGGGGTGACAAATGCAAAAACACAGTTGATGGACAGAATGCAGAACAATGTCATACATTCACCCCAGTAGAGAGATCTGGGCCTAAATCCATCGTTTTTTTGCTCACCATGCCATTCCAGATTGAACCCAGCCATATGCAAATCAGTCTTGACCCTGTGCCTCATGGGAACAGTCCAGCCCGAACTGCCAAGCCAGGTCCTCCCTGGACTGGAACCAAGCATCCTAGGACCGGTTTTGGGGTTTCACCCCTCTTCAGCCAGGATAGCTTGATTCCAGTGGCATGGAGAGCACGGGACTCACGTCTGAGCATACCCGTCCCACTCGGGGTGGCAAATACAAAAACACAGTTGATGGACAGAATGCAGAACAATGCCATACATTCACCCCAGTACAGTGATCTGGGCCTAAATCCATCGTTTTTTTGCTCACCATGCCATTCCAGATTGAACCCAGCCATATGCTAATCAGTCTTGACCCTGTGCCTCATGGGAACAGTCCAGCCCGAACTGCCAAGCCAGCTTCTCCCTGGACTGGAACCAAGCATCCTAGGACCGGTTTCGGGGTTTCACCCCTCTTCAGCCAGGATAGCTTGATTCCAGTGGCATGGAGAGCACGGGACTCACGTCTGAGCATACCCGTCCCACTCGGGGTGACAAATGCAAAAACACAGTTGATGGACAGAATGCAGAACAATGTCATACATTCACCCCAGTACAGAGATCTGGGCCTAAATCCATAGTTTTTTTGCTCACCATGCCATTCCAGATTGAACCCAGACCATTTGACAACAACTAAAGCATTCATTTGAGATGTCAAAAATTTGTGCCACTCATCAGAAATTGTGTCTTGCCTTAGAAACATTCTTTGAAGGATACTGTCCTGTGGTGAGTGACTTTACCTATTCACCACAGAAGGAGAATGCTGCCTCTATATGAAAACCATACAGGAAGAATTATGTTCTCCCTGCACCTTACTTCATCCTGTGCACACCAAACACCACCCAGTGAAGCTGATGCCAACAGTCCACAAAATGCCCACCTCTCTTTCAATCAGTCATATCTCAATCCAATCTATGCAACACAAGAGTTTTCCCTCTAACAGCTCTCACAATCTCATTCCCCCTTCGCTACCTCTCCCCCACACTGATCCTTTATGATCCCCAACACACAATGACTCTCACAACCACATTAAGCCATGATGAATCCCCACATTTCTCAGCCCTCACCTGGATGATACTCAGTCGACGGTCACCTCCACTGCTACCACCTTTTCAGACATCGTATCCAGTGCAGTAGCTGACACCTCTGTTGCTCTAATCAAACCCTTTAGTCAAGTCCATATTGAAGACCAAGTTAATCAGTCCGAAAAGGTGAATATCGACTCAGCCTCTCACAGTGACTTATCCTTCCCTGACGGTAGTCGACTTCTATCTCTTTTAAATAACGACTCAAATCCAGACTCAACGACGTAGGCCCAAAACAGATATCAGCACTGGGTCAACTCTAAATTGATCTCTTTGACTCTTAAGTTATCTAACTCCGACTATGCCTTGTCCCATTTAAGCTCTATGTTTACAGCTCTTTTAAAATCTCTATCACCCTCCTGATGAATAAACATACCTGGCGCACTAGACCTAGAAGCAATGGTTTACCTTGTCCAGATAGACTCCAGCTCTGTCTCTTGCAGGTTACATCTGTAAAGTGCTGGCAGACTATGTGACGCACCCCCCTTCTTCTGCCCTACCACGAAGGCTAACCTTTTTCAGAACATAATACTGAGTATCTCGTCACAAAGAAGCAAATATAAGACTTACTCAGCAAAGAGAGTAGCTAATGGGAACATTATTCCTGGTCCTACATGAATCCCTGAACACTCAGTAGACCAAAACCATCCCTTCTTCTCAGCGATGCATGCTACGTAGCTGTAGATTAGCAGAGAAGCACAAGCTGGAAATTGTTCACACAATTTCCCAGCACAATCATGATACTAGTTCTTAATTACACCAGGTTGAACAAAACTTCCCACAATATAATAGACCTCCTGCTCTTGCCGAATTACTCCATCGCTAGATGCATCAGTCAAGGGAGAATGAGGTGGGCCACTGCAGCTATCTGCGGGAACTCATTCCACTGGAAAGAGAAACCCAATAGCTTATTCTGTTATGTTATGTTACTGGGTATTTGTTGAGCGCGTGGCTACTCCCAAGAGTGTCCCAGCGCTGTAAGCAACTGGGGAACCCATCCTGTCTTTCCCTGTGAGATGGTCCCTACTGGGCATCTCCAAGCTGAAGACAAGCATCCCTGGCGCTGAATGGGGCCATAAGTGGAGATTAAGCAAGCTATTGCCCAGAGTTGCTGAGTGCGATCCATGGTTAGAGTAGGCACCGAGGCGAGAATTATCGAGTCCGCTGACCTTGGCCCAAGACTCTGCCGCGTCGGGAATCGAACCCTGGTCCCGGGCCGACTTCTGCTTCTGGGTCTGCCGCCTCTAACCAGTGAGCCACACCACTCTTGAACCCTGCCCACAACATAATTCCCCTATTAGGCTAAATGTCTTCAAATACTCTCCTGGTGATAATGAAGCTGTCATTGCAGACTGCATGGAACTCATGCCAAAACACTCAACTCGCTGTGATGAGGTACTTTTTCGTAGACATTTTAATCTTCGCTTGGGCAACAGGAATGACACTGGAGTCAATCTCTTTTCTTCATCCCATTCCATTAATGAGCTAATCCAACACAGCCTTAGACCTGCCCACTTCAAATGCTCCACTCTACACCTAATTATATCTAAGGGAGACCTGCTCTCAATAGAAGATGGTCGGACCATCGACTTATTCTTTCCCTCTGCTCCTCTTGTGTTCCATAACCAAAGGCCAACCCAAAAAGGAGGTATCATGGTTTTGTGGCAATAGCAATATAGACCTCAATCATTTTAGCAAAACTGCACAGAATTTACTTCCTTCGATTAGTCCCGACACCAACATAAACCACTCAACCTCCCTCTATTTTGACTGTTTCTTGGACCGCCTCAGTGATCTAGTATTAGTAAAGAGAAAATGAAAAGACCAGAACCACTGGCTACTAGATTCAATAAGAATCTTTACGAGGAAGGAAGTTTAAGAGATTGCTGGATAATAAATGGAAAGAATCCCACAACACTACCATTCCTGATTACCTCTGGACATGAAGACCCCTTTACTAGAGAAAAACCTACAATGTGAGCGATCAATTTTAGATCTCTAATCAACTCATCCAAAAACTGCCCCAATCAACTTTTCAAACTGGTCAGAGCTGCTAAACACCTCCTTTCCCCCAATTCAGGTAACTATGAAGACCCAACCATGAAACTGGAAGAAACTGCACGCTTCTTTGAAACTAAAGTGAAATCTATTGATCGACTGCTGGTGATCTGTCTCGACTACCATCTCAACCTGATCTCTGTCGGCAAGTCTAAGAAAATATGGCAACATTTTGTAAAAAGGAGGATGCATTACTGAAAATAAACATGAATTCCAAACCATCCAACCATTTTACGGCTCTTGTAACAGGCAATATTGTCACAAAACGTGCTTCACCCATACTTACATCTTGCACAAGACTAGTGAATCACTCCCTCTCCCAGGGAGTAATTCTTGGCAGCCCCAAATGTGGTCAAGTCACTAAGCTTCTCAAACGTCTCCTGTAAACACGGGCAAACTCAGCAACTTTCACCCTCTACCCAACCTCCCATTTAAAAAAAAAAGTTATCAAAAGCTGTGTAGCAATCCTATATCAATAGCTGTGTGGCAATGCATAGCCAAGACAATGAACTTTTAGATGAGTTCCAGTCACGGTTCAAGCAAGGCTGCAGCACAGAAACAGCACTCGACCACATTGACAATGATGTGCTTCACACCTCGGGTAACTCCTGCTTCCTGGCCCTTTTTGACCTACAAGTGGCTTTTGATACAGTAGATCACTGTGTGCTTCCTAACACACTCAACAATTAGACAGGAATTGCTGGTGCACCCTCAAATGGTTCACGTCACACCTCCGGGCAAATCACAGAGGCTAGAAATGGATTCCTGGTTCTCTCCACTGGTTGTCTTAATATATGGGATTCCTCAGGGATGTATCCTAGTCCTTATCATATTTAACTTATAAACCGAACCCCTTGGAGTCACACTAAATAACTCAGGGATCCTCTATCGTTAATATGCTAATGATACTCTATTGTATTGAGAGGTCACCTCTTCAAATCACATTTCCCTCCTGGACAATAGTGTAAACACTGTTGAAGGCTAGACGACTCCCCGGCATTTAAACCTTCTTATTGGTTTGTCAAAAAGGAACCAAGATATAATCAGCATATAAGTATCAACATAGAAAAAGTACTAGCGGTACATACAAAGATAATTAAAATAATAACATTTAAAACTGCAATGCATCTAAGACATAATTTCTCCCTATTACCTCTTCCCAATCTCTACATCCAGCTCTGTCCTCGATGGAGTCAATCAACATCCTCACCTCCAACCCTACCGTTGTTGACATTGCCAAATCCCTACGACTCACCCTTAGCAAAAGACTCACTCTTCTTCAGAGGTCAACACCATGGTCAAGTGTGTCTACTCTGGGGAATGTGTCACTTTAGCCCAGAACGAGATCTCAAATTTCTGGAACGATCATTGGTGTTGTCAAGAATTATCTACTGCAATCTTCTCCTGAAGGTCTTACCGTAATTCATCTCACTCCACGGGAAGTAGTTGTACATGTATCAGCATCTTTCGTCTCTAGGGCCGAAAGGAATTATCATATGTCACCTGTACTGTTCACATTCTGTTGGCTTCCCACTGAAGCCAGACCTAAAGCCAAAGCTATTTACAAAACAAGTGCATCACTTGCAAGGCCCCTTTAAATGTGCACTCCAACTTACCTAGCTGCCCTGCTGAAGACATCTGGTGGAAGTCGACCGAAACGGAATGCTGTGGTACTGATTCTAGAACTCCTGACCTTTAAAATGGTATTATTTTGGCTCAATCCTTTTCAAGTGCTGCGACCAGAGTCTGAAACTCCTTACTTGAGGGCTAGCACACCACTACTTCAACGACAACCATTAAATCTGAACTGGAAGCCCCTCTATTAGATATATCAGTGAATTTCTCATCTTCCCACAAACCTCTTGGACCCAGTCTTTGCACTGAGCCCACACTTCCTTACAGTACCATGCTTTCCCTCTCCTCCTGGCCGTTTGCATCCTGTGCTCTATATTTATGTTCAGTGTGATATTGATTCTTATGTAATGTTCTATTTCTTTTGTAAAGCGCTCTAACACCTCTGGGTAACCTCTGAAGAAAGAAAGAAAGAAGGAACCCCCCCCGGCACACCCGCACCCACACTACCGCGTTGTCATATTGTTTTATGGTCACATTGTCACACAGGCATATACCCTATCGCTGTTCCCTCGCTAGGGCTCCCAGATCCCCAATTATGTTCTCTCTCTTCCATAAATTCATCATCCAAGTCCTTCGGCACCCGGCCCCGAGCCCCGAGCACTCTGGGGTGACAGTCGGGAATATCCTTGCAGTTAGGGAGAACTGAATGCCTACACTTCAAAGCAACGCTTGTGCGTGGATGCGGGGGTCTCTAGACCCTAAGGTGCTTGTTGAGCCTATATTTTAAGAGTTTTGAAGCTCCTACCTCACAGGAAGGAGTTTCTTACTTGCTCATAATCAACCAATGAAATCCGTGGGATTGTAAAGCTAGTGTTTTATTAACTATGGAATACAATTGATTAAAACAAGCCAAGTAAAAAGATGCTCCACACATACAGAAAATATAACCAGACCAGCTTTGAGCATCATTTATTGTGCACATGGCATCCGCCAGTAAGGTGCACTGGGTGGTGACAGTGATGTGCAGTGATAATAATTTTAACAACAGAGCAATAATAAAACAGTTAGCGCTTATTGCCATACTTGTGCAGTTTCTAAGCGCAGTTAATAACAAATCCTACTATTACCCAGTTTAAAGGTGCCTGTGAGGAGTGTGACTTGTCCATCTCACGTAAAACATTCTACATGTCATTTATTCTGCGAGGCACCACATAGAGTGTTGCACTTAATGGTCTGTTTAGTCAGTTTCTAATCTCTCCCGGTTTCGCCAAATAAAGAAGAATAAAGAAGATGTTTTTGCCCAGGGTCACATAGTTCAGCCAAGCCTCGGAGCCGGGAACGGAACCCCCGTTTTCTTGACTCCACTCAATACTCAGACAAATCCGCCCCATTTGTGGAACAAAAAGGAAGAGGAGCCGTTGGGCAGAGAGCATTCGGAATGCAGTTAGACGAAACTCGAGGAGACTCTGGGGCACAAATCGATTTTTGTACAAATAAACGGTAAATGATTTAGCTGCGACAGTCCGGGCTGTGTACCTGGTGGCCGGTCCTTGTATTTAGAAAAACACTAACTTTTCGGACCAGTTACAAAGTGAGTGGCATGCTTCTGAAAGTTCCATTCTATAAAAGTTTATAAACTTTCCGATATTTGACAAACTTCCCTGCGCCAGGATGTTTAACCGACTTTCAAATAAGAAGGCAGATCTTGCGGACGGTCTGCGGATCTAAAGATTTTAAGGGCGTGCTTAAAATTCGAATAACACACGCCACAGCTAATAATCGAACGCACGTGTGCAAACAGCATCTGACCCCCTCTGTCTATACGGGATACCCCATTACCGCCTTTGCTAGCTTCTAAGGGCACCACCACGAATGCGCAGAGAACCAGCGCCTGTTCCATCCGCTGCCCGAATACTCTTTATTTCTTATTTTATTTAAAAAAACAAAAATGAACTAGGCGTGTTATTTATGTAACACAATGATTGTATAAATCTGTACCAAGGTACTCGCAGAAACTATTTTGTACAGTTATATCAGGATTAAGGGATGTATATTTCTGATCTCAAGATGGGAACTATGTCCCCTTTTATGGAATCAGTTGTCTTTGTTTGAATTTTGCGCATTTTAAAAGCTGACATTGATCAGATGTCTTCATTTCGCGTCACTGTGAGCACTTCTGCTTTCCTATGGTGTACAAAAATAAAAATATTGGACTTTTGTGATACAATTATAAAGCTCAGATTAACCTTAAGAAGCCTGAAGTTGAAAACATATGTAATTTGCAAGTTTCTGAAGCTCGGATAACAGAAGTGCCTCTCAGCAGCCTTTGTGAATATGCCATATTTAAAAGATATGCGCTGTGACTGACAGAAACATTTCCAGAACCAGATTCCAAGCAGGAAACGAGTGGTGCGCATGCACACGCTACTGCGAGCCATGGCTCATTGGTGTCTATTACACGCACCAAGCGTGTAATAGACACCAATAAGCCATGGGCGAAGCAATGCGACCGCCTTTGGCCAATTGCGTGCAGTCTTTTATAAAAAGACTCATGCAAAGGCCAATCGCGTAGCACAAAAGGAATCACACACGCACGAGCGTGTGCGATTCCTAGGTCAGCTTCGATTCCCCGTTTTTCACCTACTAAATGTCTCGCGCTGCGCAAACACTGCTGCGCAGTGCACCGCTAGGCGTGAGACCTAAAAATGGTTGCGGGGGGGACAAAAAAACGGAAAATCCTAGACATGGTGACTGAATTTGAAGGCGCCGTTAGTCAGTCAGGAAAATGGCTGCTGTCTTTCAGCTGCACCATTTTTAGAGACGTACATTATAATAATGTCACCTTCCGGTTTTTTCTGAAAATAGGACATGGTAATATTAAAATATCAGGTGAAAAGCAGATTTGTATGGATGTGATATATGTATGATGCCACATGTCAGGACTGAAAGAGATCACAATAAACACTTTGCCGAAGGAGCTGTGCAACTTTGGACAAAGAATACAAAGACCTCAAAAGGAATTTAGTGAAAAATCTAAGGATAGGATCAGAGTGTTTTATAACATAAACAAGTAGACTTGGAGAAAAATATTAAAGGCGGACATACATATAAATTCTATAGGGTTAGGAATATTCCTTAGTAAACGATTAACTTCAATTTTGGACACAGAGAAGATCATTTCTCCTTTGTTTCTAATTTGCATAAATCAGAGTAACCGCCCCGGCTAGAGGTATTCCATTCAACCAATAGACCGTAACACCTGGTTTGCACATACGCTGGACCTGAAGTTCCTAAAACACATTCATTGTCAATTGCATCTGTCACTTGAAATTGTCTAAATCCTATTATACTAAAGAAGTGTCAAACCTGTTTCGGGAAGTGACTCTCAGGAGGTAGTGAGGACGCAACCTCTTGGAAGGGAAAGGTGGGAAGGTTGATGCCTCTTTTGCACCTGGGCATCATTTACCTGCTGCCTCGCTTTGGGAAGCCTTTCACACTGTATCTTGCTACCTTTTGACCTCAGGTCAGGTTGGTGAGTCAGGCTTAGGTTATTTCCACAGTGGCGCAGTCCACCCTCACCGTTCCCATCACAGATGCAGCACCTGAGGTCTTCTCTAGAGTCGTTACTTGCTCCAGACCTCAATGAACTCCGATAGCAAGGGGCCCTGAAGACTGGTTCGCCCACCACTTCTTCTGGCTCATGCTTAGATCTTTTTCCTATTGTGAAAGGGTGAATGAAGAACCATTGCCAAGGCAGTTGTATGAGAGAAATTTTGAAGGATCCACTGTCAAATCAGGAGATCTGCAATCCAGAGAACCAGGGAGGCTCTACTGTCATGAATAGGTTGTATATAGCCCTAGCTAGACCCAAAGGTATCAGAGCACTTTACATCAAAATGAAAATAAAATTACATACAACGTGAGGCACTCAGGATCAAGTTCAAGCATAAATAGAGACAAAGAGAATTGTTAGGCAAATAGGGAGGTTTCAGTTTGCAGACAATTAGAACAGCATGAGTAAAAATGAGTAAATGACATATTAGACAGCTGAAATAATCAAACAACCGACTGTCACAAAGGGACTAGTCATAGGGAGATTGAGCTATTGAAACAGAGTTTAGTTATCGTCCATGCTAGAGTATTTGTTGAGGAGAACGAATTTCAGGTCCCTTTTGAAGCAGGAGAAGGAGGGGATGCATCGGAGATCTCTGGGGAGTGAGTTCCATATCCTAGGTGCATTTCCAGAGTAAGGGTGAGTCATGGTAGAATTCCTTTTTCAGTTTCGTAGGTATGAGAAGAAGTGAGTTGGAGCTTCTCAGAGTTCTTTCTTCCTGCTTTTGTAAGTTTGTTATCTAGATTTTTGGGGGTATGTGTGTGAAGGGTTTTGTGGGTGAAGCAAGCAGTCTTGTAAATACATCTTCTTATGATGGGAAGCCAGTTGAGGATCTTGTGGGCCAGTGTGATGTGTTCAAACAACTTAACACCTGTTATGAGCTGGGCTGCCATGTTTAGAACTGATCTTAGGGGGAGATGAGGTGAACTTTCGGCATCCCTGTGCAGATAGCGTTCCCAAAGTCCAGTTTAGAGAGGACTGACAATTGTACTATCATCTTGAAATCATCATGGGCAATGAATGGTTTTATTTTCTCAAGGTGTTTTAGTGAGTTAAGTGCTCCTTTGGCTGAGTTCTTCATTGACATGATTTTGTCCAGGGTGATGCCTTTGGACTTTACCAAGTTGGACAGAATGAGGGCACAATTTAGGGCTTCCAGGTTCTTGAGCCAGTTTTTGATTGGTAGAGGGAGACGGCTGGCAATACACACATGAGCACTTAGGGAGTGGAGTGCACTGGCACTCCTCCTCCCCCTCCCATGCCTCGGCCCCGCCCCTCCCAACACCACTGACAAAGAGCCGGCAAATGTAAAATGATAAAATAAAACGATGCAAGAACATCGTTTTATTTTACATTTGCTGGCTCTGAGCCAGGCAGTGGGGCGACGCTTCTCCGCCATGGAGGAGGAGCCGCCACTGCGTATGCTTCTCCCGCCAATGGCTGCAGACCTGTGGCTCTTAGTCTCTCCCTTGTATATAAAGAATTTCTATGTCATTTGGGCACCTGACGTCTTCCATTCGGCTTTATTGCCAATCACAGGCATGACATTCTGTCTGCCAGTTTCTTTGTTCCATGCTGCAGCTGGAGCCAGAACACAAAACGGCAGCCATATTGGAGTACTATCATGAAGGACATTCTGCCAATAAAGAACTTTAGGGGGCAGCGTTGAAAAAATATGCTACCAAGTGGCAGAGGTAGGGGGTGTAGATGTTGATATGAAAACAGTGTACTGTTCCACTGGTTCCTAGGGATTTTCACCCGGAAACACTGTGCTGGATTAAAAAGTAAAATAATCGAAACATGTTCCTTTCAGCTGCATGTACGATGAAAGGATTGATTGTCAGTCTCTGGCTTATTGCCCGGAAGCGCTCGAGATTACTGACTAAAAGGTTTGTCCTTTCTTCAGCAACGTCAACTGGGAAGATGAAATGCATAAAACGAGAACTGTATCTAGGAAGTTAGTTTATGGTGCATTTATTGCAGTGTTAACCAAAGATGTCTATCATATACACACAAATACACCCTCCACTAGGAAAGTAAACATTAACCTGGTCTGTCCACCAACTGGCACATTATTTACACTTCCTTTTGAATCAGGGGAGCCGGAACAATTATCAGAGTGGGGGTGCTGCCATGAATGTTACATCACTGAAGTCATAAAGATTGTAAAAATCCGAGAATCACACAAAGTGTAATAAATGGTAAACAACTATTCAGAAGCATGTGGTATCTAGCTAGTGGTGCATTTAGGATGCCACTGTTGCAAATATATTACTAAAGCATGGTGTGGTAGCACACTGTCAATTACAGACAACACCTTTTCATTTGAAATGCCCACAACATTTGCAGGGGCATGCAGTGTTCCTGACGAAACTTTGTAGCGCAGAAAGGAGGATGTATAGAAGTCCTGTTTCAGTGAATATTTATAATTTACGCGTCACTAAGGAAAGTGTCTAGATTGTTTAAATCCTATTCAAATCTTTGCTTCCTTCACACTTCAGAAAGACAAGAAAAATGTCCATCATTTGTGCTTTCCTAATTGCAGATATATTTGTACAGTACATTTACAGGTATTTACATTTTGTGCATTCCAAAACAATTTACATCCCCCAGTTTTTTTCTTTTAAACTCCCTTTACCCCAGGAAGATTGTGGCACAGTTCACTTGAAAAAAATCCTCTCACTTTGCAGTCATAGAAAGAAATGTGAACACCAATGTGCTTAAAAGAATAAGCAGTAATTGTCAGAAGACATAGTGTGACATTTGACCTGTGTCTTTGAAGACACAGGAAATGTGACAAGATGAAAACAAAACTTAAAGGCATTTGTATTGCTCGTTCACCTTCTGAACTCCAGGATGGTTATTTTAGAGGTGCTGCAGGACCCCCCCCGTCCCTACTTCCAGTGCCTATGTGTTGAATAATCATGACACTGCAGCACAGGAACTGAGGGAGCAGCGACATAGACAAAGGACACATGAAACACACATACCCAGGATACAAACAATGACTGCTCATGAATTCACCAATCAAACAGAGTATTGGGATTCCAGATACAGGCATGCTATTAATTAAGGAAGCCCCGGATCTTTCCACCCATCACACTACCCATCCTTCCTCAGCAACATTCTACATTGTTTGTTTGACAATGAAGGTGCCAGGCCAGCGGTGTTGCAGATTTCTAGAGTGCAGGCAGGTACTTTCATAGGGAAAATTGGTTTGCACTTTTCATGTAAATCCAGTCTTCTGTCAACATCTTCAAACAACCACTAGGCAGATTAGCAAACTAAAAATAGAAAATGTAAAACCTCAGTGGCCTCCTACTTTAGAACCTGTTTTTCAAGAATGGGAGTGGAAAGCATAAGAACCTCAAACAAGCAGCAGATTGTATACAAGACAAACTCTTTGAAATTATAGTTTTCAGTCACTTGAATGTCAGGCGTTGCAATGGTTATGTCTGAATAACTAGCACAAACATATTGTACTTCAAAAATATTGTTAAGAAACAACAAGGTTATGGAAGAAATGAATGGATGAATGCCAGTTCACCCGCAAAAAATATCATAGCCAGATTATCGGCTACCAAAATATACAGCAGGGGCAGGTATTGGGAAATATCAAGTTACTTGTCGAAAGTGTATATATATATATATTTGTATCTACCTTGAAAATATATATATTGTGCAGATATGTGTGTGGAGTAAAGTATGCTAAATCTATAATTATGCACGTTTATTTTTCTTCACAACAGGCTGACAGTCGAAATTCTGATATTTCTCTAGCACTATGCGCTAAGCTAGTGCTTCCCATACAGTCCCTATAAAAAAGATCCCTGTCTACACACTGGTGCTGTAATTTAGTTACCAGGAGACGGGGACTCACTTTCTCAGCAATGTGGGTGACACTGTCTGAACTCTTTGAGAGCTGTATATGGATATATGGGTGTTCTATTAGAAACAAAGGGGCATATGTGCAAGCCCCTATCGCCACGGGAACTTTACTTTTTGTGATGTTCCCGTAGCGATAGGGGCCTTGCCTTATGTACAAGGCCCCTACTTAACGTGACTTAACGCTGCCTTGTACATGAGGCACCCTTTCAAGCTATGGTTAGCGTGAAAGGGGGCGCGCAGTGGGTGTTGCGGTGGGTGTTCCACCGCAACACCCATTTATTTTGACGCTGCCCCCTATGTACAAGGATGGCATACATAGGAGGTAGCGCCAAAATTAAGACCTGTAAAATCCTGGTCTTAAGATGGCGAAACGAGGAGAAATGCATTATTTCTCCATGTTTTTGCTTTTTCCATGTGTGCTGGCTTGTGCAGCACACATGGAAAAAGCAAAATGCCATGGTATGTGTATTACAGGAAGATGTCCCTGTACATAAACAAACCTTTAAAAAAAATCCATTTTGTAACTTTCATGTGTCCTGCATGAAGCAGCACACATGAAAGTTACAAAATGGCATTTTAGAATTGTTTATGTGCAGGAAGGGACACCTTCCTACACATAACCAATCCTCCCCTGCACCGAGACACCCTTGCACTCTGGTGCGAGAGTGCCTGCATTAGCGCCAAGTTGTTAAACTTAGCACCATCGCGCGGGGAAACACAAGGCTGCACCACATTCTTGTAAATATGGTACAGTCTTGTGTTTCCGAAGTGGTGGAGCGTGTCGTTAAGCCAAGGAGGCTAACGACACGCTATGCCACTTCATTGTACACATTCCCCAACACATTCCCCAAAGTAATTTCTACCAGTGGTAACAAAACGTAAGACTCTCAAAACATAGTTAAAGTGCCTCTGAAAATATAAGCAATTGAAGTGCTTCCACTCTCCATGAGTCATCATTGCTGAACCCAAGGTGCAGTGTACGCTGTATTGAACAACTGCTGACACCAATTATTGGGTTAAGGCATTATTTTGTTTATTTAATATTAACTGACAACTGAACTGAACTAACCTCCTTGTCTTTCGAAAAAAGTTAAAAACTCTTCTGTTTCCAAAAAACTAGTTAAAATAGCTCTTCATTTTTAATCCTTCTCTGCTTGGTTAGTCTTAAGCGCTGGGATGCTCCCGAGTAGCCATGCGCTATAGAAGAGCCTTTTAATAATAATTTAATAATAACATACAAGGCCCGATTCACAAAAGGTAAGTCTAACTTAAACCAAAAGCCTAACTTTACTAATTTTCGGTATTCACAAAGGTAAGTTGCTAGTAGTAACTTTACTACTAGTAACTTTACTCATAGTGACTTACCTTTGTGAATACCGAAAAGCAGTAAAGTTAGACTTTCAGTCTAAGTTAGACTTTTGTTTATCTTTACTGTGTGAATTGGGCCCACAGATAACTTCTCTGCTGGACCCACACTTTATGCACGCCTCTCCTTTCCTCCTCTTACATCAAGTCTTAGCATAGGTGACACTTGTCCGTAATCTGTGTTTAATCAGTGTTTGAGAACTTGATTTGAGACATCACTTAAACCACTGCTAGGTCATCAGTTACATCTCACTCACCAGATTTTGGTGGTGAACATTAATGTACTTTGAATAGATATTTCTGCCCTGTGACTGTGGTGAATGCATGTGTGAATGTGCTAAGAGGTGGTTTCTGCTCCTACCCTCTTCTCACTCATCTGTCACTGTTTATCCTGGTCGTGCCTGACAGTCTTCTGGGATTACTTGAGTCAAAGAAGGGAATGGCTCTGTTACCCCAATGGTGCTCAGTGAGCGCATCCTGGCATTCCGCGTCAAACACTGTTTATCTCGGGATCTCTCACTCATCCACAGCAGTCCTACTGAGGAAGGGAGGGCAGGTCACCAAATCCCAACTAAGATTTCTGGACTGTGGAATATCTCTCAGGATAAGCCTGAGAGAGACCTTGAGTAGCTCCAGAAGTATCTTACCCAGGTCCTATCTGTACAAAGGCTTCTATCTGGGTGACCTCCTGGAAACCCACCACACTGCCTACACCCTGTCATTCTTTACTCCTACCTCTTAGGCCTTCCACTCTCACCTGCCTCCCACTCACTTTATCTCAGCACCATCATTCCATTGATAATATCACTGGTGCTTCAGCTCTGGCTCATACTAGAACATTCCAGCACCACATCACTGAGGCAGGCATCTGTCATAAACACAAATACAGAAGGCAACTTCCAATGAGCAAGTAAGCTAGTGCTGCAGTGAAGGCTACCCAGATTAAACAAAACAGTGTGACCAGGTGTCCCGGCATCCAACATCATTCCCGTCACTTTTTGTGTGTCACTCTCAGGGCGAGGGCTAGTTAGATGCAGCAGGCAGAGATGATGGGGTGGGAAGATGACAAGAGGGATCCCGTGTACAGACAGCGAAAATACTTCACCAAAGACGAACACTTTTAAGGAAAAGGCGATTGAGGAGCCAGTGGTCTTTATTGACAACAACAGAGGTGGGGAGGGGGCTGGTGTACCCACAATAAACATGAGGGCATATTTACAAGGGCATGGCCCCTTAGGAACGTCACTTTAAACGAAGTTCATGTGGCGTAATGCCCAGCTCCATATTTATAAAGTGGCGTTACGCCTCTTTTTGTGGCCTAGTGCCGCTTTGTAAATATGCTACCCTTTCACGCAGGTATCTGCTTGAAATGGGCATGCAATGGGTGTTGCTGTGGGCATTCCACTGCAACACCCATTGCTTTATGGCGCTGCCCCAGATTTACAAGGCGATGTAAATCTGTGGCAGCGCCAAAAACTAACACCATGCAAGAGCAGGCGTTAGAACGGAGCACGAGGAGATATACTTTTATTTCTCCTCGTTTTTGCTTTTTCTATGTGTGCTGCAGGAAGAGCAAATGTCCATTATTGATTGTTTATGTGCAAACAGGTGTAACTTCCTGCACATAAACAAGCATTAAATAATTACGGTTTGTTACTTCTATGTGTGTTGCATTCTGCAGCACACAATGAAGTAACAAATCACCATAATGGATTGTTTATGTGCAGGAAGGGACACCTTCATGCACATAAACAATCATTCCCTGTAATGCAGGCACCCTTGCACCATAAGGCACCCTTGCACTATGCGTTGGTGCTAGACAGCCAATTTTAGTGCCAGTGCTCGGGAAAACACAGTGGTGCACCGTATTGTAGTGAATACAGCGCATCGCTGAGCTGCCAAATTTGGCCCGGCTCCGACATTTTGCTGTACATATGCCCCATAAGGAGGAGAAACACACTTTAAAACCTATGACGGACGAAACCCTGGGCTTTCTCTGCAACACAAGAGCGATGTCATGGAAGCCATAGGATATGGGAGTGGAACAGAGCCTTAGAGACAGATTTACCTGTTTCCCATTGTAGTTCAACACAGGGCCCAGCGCCTTGGAGGAACGGGGACCTGTGTTCATTCCCACCACAACCCTGAGAAATGGATGCAGCGTCAAGCCAGTTCTACGGTTGGGAAAATGTAGGGTCATAAGAACTCTCTGTAGAGTCTTTATGCCTTGTGTGGGAACAACACTTCCACCCATGCATTACCTAAAGCAGTCGCATGATCACACACATGCGGATATTATATGGTTCTTGAATGTATCATTAATTATTATTTTTCCCACTGCATTTTACTTGAGAGGCTGTCTCCTTTAGGTTTTTTTGAGAAGACAATAACGCCTAATCCACTGTAATTTTCTGTCTCCCATTTTGATTTGCTACCCACTCACTGAAACACCCATTAGTGTATCAGTATTACCCTTGCTGTGAATAGTTACATCTATGCAAGCACTAGAGTTATCATCCTACTAAGCGCTATATAAGCAGAGTGTGCCTCAACAGAAACATGGTACATTCATGAACCTGTCAACAAGCTTGAATGGTAGGAGTGATGTACTCTCAAAACGAGCTGCTTTACCGTAAGGAATCGAACAGGTGCTGCTGGTGTGTAAAACACCATGATTCTTCATAGTGAGGTTCACACTGATGTCATCACCAACTCGGCCAATACCAGCCATCACTGACCCTGTCAGCACCAATCAGTAACCATGCTGCCAACACCCTCCACTGCTGGTTAACCAAGACATGAACTAGACTCTTATTTTTATTCTGTATTGATTATTAAGGACACTCAGAAGCAACACTGGACTGCAAGAACTATCTAGGATTCATAATAAAAGACGAGATAAGAGCTTCCCATTAACAAGATTTAATGAAACTAAAATGTTGGAAGTGTATATATTCTGCACATAAGATGCTGCAGTCTGACGGGATGCAGAGCGTACGGCAGTGGTGGAGATAAAGTGCATGCAAGGCGATGATAGCTGATCCAGTGCTCTGGGCCAACCCTGTTACCAATTGTCCTCCGATGGATCTTTTCTTTCCTGCCTGAGAGGTGATGGGAATTAACATTACATCAATCAGTTTCAATTGCCAATGTAACCCATTTGGCTACACAATAAGGACTAGGAATCACTGACTATAGTTATGAAGGTTTATTACAAGTTAGCAGTCAAGTTAAGGCACACGAATCTTCGCACCATACTATACAGAACAACAACTGGGAAACCCAACCTCCTAGAGAAGTTTAGGAGTGTGAGAAGTTGGCCTGGTATATGCTGTCCACTAATTAAAGTGGGCACCTTGCACCAGTCCAAACAACCCCTTATTGATGATAGGTTAAAGACAAACTTTATTGAAAGCTATCCTAGTGGTAGTTATGGAGAGCAGCCTTCAGGCTAAGTCTTGAAGGAATGTAAAGCAGCTTGTTGTATCAGTCTATAACCTCCTGAATGACCCAATGAAAGGAGAACCACACCAGGTATATATATATAATATGTGGATTTATTACTAAACACTCTCTACTAGATTAGAGGTCAAAGCATACAATTTACAATCACTAGATCAACAGTAAATAGCACAATACACGATAGGGTCCAAGGGGAGACCAAACCATATACTAAGAAAGTTGTATAACAACCCGACTTGACTAGAAACAGTGCCTAGAGCACGTAGAATCGCTGGAACCCCAGGGAACCACCCAAGGTAGTGACACAGGAGACCCACGGAGGACGTTTGCAGTGTGAGAACACAGACGCGAGTTCCGTACAACTCTATGGGAAAGACGGAGTTGGAATTTTAAAGATTAAGGACACTTAGAAGAGGACTTAAAGCAAACCCAGCTAACCATAGAAGGTTCTAAGGTCAGCACCCTTGAGAGTACTGAGGTACCCGTGTTGCCTATCCCAGAGGAGCCGGGTGCATAGGGGTTAAGAGATGTCGGGAACCTTTGTCGTTTTCAATGGCGTCTTGCAAGAAAGTGCTGCTGCCGTGAGGAAGAAAAGTGTCTGGGGTGATCCAAGCCTGGATCAGAGCTGTGAAGAACCTGAAAGCAGAATGGACAGAGTCTGGGTCACTTGCAAGTGACCAGGGGCACGATAGGCGAATGCCCACCGAGGTCGGGTGCTGCAGGTGTGAAGAGGTGAAGCTTGACTCTGCAGCCACGGGGACCAGAAGACGTCGACAATGACCAGGATCCAGATGTGAGCTGTTCCACAAAGGATGTCGAGTGCTGGGGGGTCAGTGTCCAGATGGAACACCAACAAGCCTTGGCAACTGCACCCCACGCGGTCGGAGCAAAGATGCCTCAGTGAGGACCCGCAAGGTCCTGGGGACTCCCCAAGTGATGGAGAGTCAGGGCACGTCTAGATCAACCAG
This sequence comes from Triturus cristatus, assembly GCF_964204655.1. Taxonomy (NCBI): domain Eukaryota; kingdom Metazoa; phylum Chordata; class Amphibia; order Caudata; family Salamandridae; genus Triturus; species Triturus cristatus. The sequence continues at coordinate 1,756,552,584 of NC_140590.1, read as the reverse complement.
GTAAGCCCACTGAAAGTTAAAGATGCCTTCTCAGGGACCCACAGGTCAACAGACCGGGAATCGGGAAGGGACCTCAAGAGAAAGCACAAAGGGCCAGCTCACGGAACACTTGTGGAGTGTAGGCTGGCAATCTTTGGTGGAATTGCTGCTCGGTGTCAGGGCTAGAAGTAACCAAAAGCTCAGCCTCAGAGATTGCCTCAAAGCTGATGCTTCTAGAAATCGTTGCGGGGCGCAGGAGTTCGGGTTGCACAGTCTCCATGAGGGATACAGGCCTCAGAGTTGCTGAGTGTACAGATCGACCTCAGAGAGCACGGGAACCCAAATCCTGTGTTGCAATATTCTTCAGAGTTCTCAGGAGCTTATGAGATGCAAACTGGTCAGATGCGTCTTTGGTGTCTGCCAAGCAGGGAAGTAACTCCTATACTCCAAGGGAGATTCTTCAGTCATCTAGCGCTGTGTAGATCGTCGAAGTACTGGTTTCTGTAGCAGAGTTTAGTCCAGGTAATATCCAAAGTCCTGTAGCCAGGGGTTCCTACTTTATACTCAAGGAAGGGGTGGGACAAACTCTGGGGACCCGCCTATGGGAGGGTTCGGACAGAGGGGTGGCTACACCCATGTCCTTTGTCCAGTTTCGCGCCAGACCAGGGGATGGGAGACCCTGCAACCAGTTTGAGTTGGACTATGCACAGGGACACCAAATGTGCCCCCAGTGCAGACTTCACAGCACTCCTGGAGTGCACCCACCCAGCCCCAATACACTAAAGCCTGTCTGGGAGGTGGTCTCACCTCCCTGTGACAGGAAACCTATTGTCCAACCTTTCCCAGCTGGAGTTTTGTCCAGCAGCAGGAGGGCAGACTCGTGTCTGTGGCTGGCAGCATCCATTTTGTGATGCCAGGGTTCTGTTAAGCTGGTACCGGGTATACCGGTGGTGCCATGTTTCTCCCTCTAGTAGGGTGGAATCATACCTCCCACACCAGTTACTGGTGTGGAGGTATGATTCCAAGGTGTGTGACACCAAACACAACATGTTTCTGTGCAGCCATTTTAAAGTTAGCATTTACCGCGAGGTTATAATGCACTTAAGAGTATGTGGTATGGTTGCATCACAGACAACCCCGGAGAATAGATTCCGAAGGCTGCCAAGGGGCTCTGCCCATGCATAGGCACCCTCTCACATAAAACCAAGCACCCTGCCTTCAGAATTGTTAAGGCCTGCCATAGGGGTGACTGATAGGTTTGTATGTGCAGTGATATGGAGAGATATAGGTAACCTATATCTCAGTAAGGGGTGTATACACCACCTTACCCAGGCTGCAGTAGCAGACCTGAGGTGCCATTTTGGATGGCTTCCCAGGGGTGGCACAATACATGCTGCAGCCCCTGGTAGGCCTCTGGGGTATCTATGCCCTGGGTATATAGTATACCATATACTAGGGACTTATAAGGGTACCCCAGAATCCAATCTGGAGTGTACCTAAAGTACATGGAATCAATTTAGAGAGAAAACAGATACGCTGGGGCCCTGATTAGCAGGATCCCAGCCACACTAAGTCGAAAAACAGTGTAACATCAGCAAAAAGTGGGGGTAACCATAAGAAGCAGATCCTACTCTCCTACAAGGAGTACCAGTATGAGACAAACAAGAAGTTCTGTCACAGCAATGCAAAAGATCAATCACAAGATTTGGTGCTCAGAGAAGAGTTTCTCGTTCTCTCTTCTATACATGAGTACATTCTAAGTCATCTAGGCTAAGTCTTGACTAAGAGAAAGGTTCAATAGTCTAAGGAAAATCTAAATATAGGGAAATGCAGAAAAATAGGACAAAACATGAAAGTTCTGGAAGTAAAGGAAATAAGGGAAGGTGTCAGCATCGCCGCAGCTTGGTCAAGAGTCTTCTTGGGTCAGGGGAACTTGAGTATCAGCCTAAACCACATTTAGCAAAGAATCAAAGGGAATAAGCACAGAGGTCTAAACCTCTCAAAGTCCAAGGAAAAGTAGTGGCAATCTCAGACAGTGTAGACTCCAGTTAATTTCACTAAAATCTCTCACGTATCACCCCTCTGTACGCATCATCACCAGTTCCATTATCCTTAAGCTGCAACATTCATGAAAGGTCTCACACTGAACGTGGGAACAACATCGTCCTTGTTCAACCAAGCCATGTTTCAATAATGCTGAATAGGACTCTTCAGCTAACGTTTTGGCTCTCCATGTTCCTTTGTCAAGGTCTTATTCTCAGGCTCGCTCTCCATCGCTAGAACAATACTGCATCTATTCTCAAAGTAAAAATGTATGTGAATGCACCTGCAAGGAAACAGTCACGCAAGCAGAAATGGAAAACTATTTACTGCAGAATGGAAAACCGGCCTAGTTATGGCAACTTTAGAATATAAAATCGATGGTGCACATTTAATATACGTGTGCACTTTCGAACACAAATGAATATAAACTTGTCATTACATTAGATTCATGTTGCATGTGGCATACAGTAAAATATTTAATACACATGTGTAAGTATAGCTAAGAACTACATTTTATGTAAAATATGTGAAACATTACTGCACACATTACATAAATCACTGTCGTTTCTAAAGTAAACACATTCTAAATAGGTGAGGATGGTATATTCATCAAGTCTCCAAAGAATATCTCATTTAATACAGCTGAGGCACACACTGTATACGTATGAATTCTCTAATTTGGCAGTGTCTATCCTACAATAATAATGCCAAGTGCAACACTTTTTATTAATGTCGTTAAGTCACACAGAAAACATGTGCTAAGTGCACTTTCATATTAGGTGTTTGTGACGTGTAAAGGTGGAGCCAAAATTACGCTGCTCCGGTAGCATGTGCTGGAGCAGCACAGTGAGGAGACATTCTGTGGAACGTGTGAGAGGCAATGACACACTCCTTTGCAATGTGATGCTCAACTGCTTGTGCGGACAGTTGTATGTCGGAATATCTGTGCTTCAATATCGCCTTACATTTTTGTGACCTGACTATAGCCTTATTGTCTGCTGCTGAGTGCTATACCACTTGTCAAAGGCACTGAATCCAAGATATAGGCCAGAGCCTCCAGTGAGTACCTATAACGAGGGAGAGGGCCTTTAACAGCTGGTATTGCCCATGGCCTAAGGGCTAGAAGGCTATTAAAACATGTCACTCAGCTAGGATAGAATAGTCTCAATTAAAAGAAGGAAACAGAAAAACAAACAATGGAGTGCTGGAGCAGAAGGATTACACCAGCAGCTATTAGCCCTGAGCCACTTTATCGTCATTAATGGAAATCCTACCAGTCCTGTGTTTTGATATAGTTTATAAAAAATATTGCTTCATTTAACTTGAGTAGACCAATATTAACGATATTTAGAACACACTATTTTTGTTAGATGATATTTAGGCAACAATATTATGCTACCTTACATGTGCGGACTTGTAGAACTTTTGTACTAGTCGGATATCGAAGTAGATAATGAAAATTGCTTATGTCTTGACTGCTGACAGATACAATAAGAGAATGGCTGATGAAGGTGGGCTGATTAAATTGTGACAGACACTTATTGCAGCAAATGGCTTCAGTGCTGAGATTTTACCCTACTCTGTAAAATAAATTATTTTGCATTCATAGCAGAAGTACTTATGAACCCTATAGATTTGGTTATTTTATACGCGATTGGTGAATGTGCGCATATTGTTCTGTGGATGTGTGAGCGGGTGAATGCCAGTATGAGTCTGTGGTTGGATCCTGTGGCGTAGCGAGGGGGGGAGGCAGAATTGTTTGCCAGCATCCCCCCCCCCGCCACTACTGCCGCCGCAGGGCGGCAAAGTCTGGTACCTCCGCAGGCGGCAAAAGGCCTAGCTACACCACTGGTTGGATCGCTGAGTGCGAGCCTGGATGGATAAATAGAAGAATGACTGAGGACTGAATATGTTGTGTGAATTGATAGATTGATGGATGGATGGATGGATGGGTGAGTGAGTGTAAGAATGAATTACTGGATGAATACATGGAGGGATATAAAAGGATAACCCCAATCTTTTGGGCTGAACCTTAGATATCAGTAGTTATAACAGTACCAAGAATTTCTAATATCACTCTAGTACAAGCATTACACGTGCTGGGGGCCATCTTGCTAAAATGCCCACATTATTTAATTATTTCAATCCATTCTGTGAGGGACGCACTGCACCAGATAGAGATAGTTGTACTAAGAGTGCCTAAGATATGTCAAGAATTGGCACCATCGTGCCAGAGCTAGCACTATGCAGGAGTTGGCGCTGAGAATTTACACCATTCCAATTGTTCAGAAATGTTCAGATCAGTCTCATAGCTCAGTAATATTCAGTCTACAGTTAAATTTGCACTATAATTAATTCATCTTATCTGCATGTTTAACTTTGCCTCATTGTGTCAGAATAGGTCTCAATTTAGCAACCAGAAAGTATCTACCTCAGATGTCTGATTTGCCATAGTCCGTTTACTGTCGAATTCGACACCTGAACTCTTCATGTAGGACTATGAAGTGGGTAATGGGCCAAGGGAAGCCAGCCAAAGAATGAGTATTTGCGGACTATAACGGTTTCTGTTTATTCAATGTTAATTTTTAACCAGTTTTTGTGCATCTAGCTTTTAATGTTACGGAGGTAATTCTACAGAGTATTAAAAGTTGAACTGACATCAAGATGGAGATTAGCAGCATGTCATCAGTGTAGGTATGAGACCTGCAGCCAAAGGAGATGATCTGCATCATATGAGGAGGTGGTTAGATATTCAGGGCTTCATTCATGGGATTTTGGCACAGGGTAGAGCAGCAAGTCACCTGGCTGCGCTGGTCTACGTCAAAGTGAAAGGGCAGAAATGCCTCGTATGCATCAATATTGTGCATTCCTGTCCTTTCCCCCTGCACTGCCGCTATTTCCGCAGCCTAGCACCAACGTAGGTACCCTTGCATCATAGTGCAAGACTGCCTGTGTTGTCGGCAGGATTGCTTATGTGTAGGAAGGGGCACCTTCCTACAAATAAGCAAGCAGGGAGGCCTTTTCTTGTCTCTATGTGTGCGGCAGAATGCAGCACACACAGAAAGAGGAACAAACTAGGGGAAATAAGGTTATTTCTCCTTGTTGCACCTCCCCTGGGGAGAAATAATGTTTTGGCACATGCCCAAGTTTACATGGTTTTGTAAATTTGGGGAAGTGTCAAAATCTATGGGTGTTGCGTGGGAACACCCACTGCAACGACCATGGAACGCCTACACTGGGCAGAGTAACGCAACACAGCAATTTGTGCAGCCTAGTCGCACTCCGTATCTATGAGGCTAAGCCGTGCAAAGTGGCATTGCGTGTCATCATAAATATGATTTTGTGGTTTGCACCAGGGGAGCATCACAAAAAGTGATGCTCCAGCAGCACAAGGGGCTCATAAATATGTCCCTAACTGTATAAGGAGAGGGAAGGAGCCTTGTGGAATGCCAGTAGTAATAGGGAACAACTCAGGGGGGAGAAACTGTGGCCGTTGAGATCTATCACTTAGGAAAGCCGATAACCAGGCTAGAACAGCTGAGTGGAGTCCACAGTTCTTTAGTCTAGATTGCATAATGAGTTTGTCCCAGAAGTTTATAGGATTTTGGCAACCAAGGGAATGAGAGTGGAGGGCTGTAATTATAAGGTAGTCAGGGCTATATACACATACATAGCGGGGTTTTAGCCAGCCCCTACATGCATTGGTCTGTGCAAACAGCATTCACATTGTATTGCCGTCCACAGCAGCAAACAGCATAAGACAATGGATCAACCCACTTTGTCAACTGGTGGACATGAACTGCGAGTGATGGCATTTTGCTTGATCACATGTGCATAGATAACTAAAAGGAGTGTCCTTCAGTGCCAGGGCTACTGAGTCACCCCTTATTTTTTTATATATTTTGTCATTTGTTGCCCAAACCTTTTGCTCGTATTGTATATGGTTGCCAAAAAACACACTAAGATAAAAACAATGTATGCTTGGTAAGGCCAGTCCTATTAGCTTCGTCAGTGGTTGTTCCTCTGTTAAAGTATGATACTTTTTCTTATCTCAAATGTTTACATTGTTGTTTCCGCAGGCTTCAGAGCCTCCCCTGGTGATCTCTTTGAGACTGATTTATCTGGGCAGTCCCCTGGGTGGGTACATACTGTAAGATGACAAGCATAATTCCGCTTTTCTAGTAATTGCTGCTTACAAGATGAGTCACATTTTGAAAAGCTCTGGTCAGCTAGGCGACTGCATGTTATATTGGCAGTATCCAGAAGGCATCTGGACTTCTTTAATTTTTAACGTAGCTGTGTATGAATCATAATGCACCAATCCTGATAGGGTTGGTTATTTCGAGACTGTGCGCATGTAAGTTATTTTTGTTTTTTAGACAGGTAAATATTGGCATTATAAATAAGGCTCCCTGTTTTCTGTTTTTACTGATTTTTACAGATTAATACAGACAGAAAACATTTATTTTCTTGTCTGTATATATTTTTAAATGTGGATAAAAACGGATATTGGGTTGCTTTTTGAGTAATTCTAAATACTGTCTGCCATGACAGCCAGGCCAATAGCTGTGCGGATTGATAAGTAAGGGGGTTAAAAAAAGAAAGGACTTTTTGTAACGAGGCTTTAACAGCCATAGATATGCATAAAGTTGATACTGAAATTTGCATATTTTCTTATAAGTGCATTGATTTATCTTCTGCCGGTGTTTACAGCATTGAAACTTGGTAGGCATTCAATCATGAGTGCATATTTACAGGTTAATTAAATGTGGAAATATACTAATTTCAGGTTAGTTTTTCCACAAAAGCCAAAGTAAATATGGATAAATACAGATAAAATTAGCAAAAAATAAATATGGATAAATACAGACGGAAATGTCATAAAAATAAATACCATAAAACCGGGAGCCCTAATTATAAATAACAACGCCTTTTATTTGTGTTTTAAAAACCTGAATGCTTGCAGGTTTTCAAAACACAGAAATAAAAGGCATTGTCATTTACAATGCCAATAGCTCAAACTCTCTCAAATGCGAGACCTATTGCATTGCGAATGCCTGTTGTTCTTGCGATCAGAATATGGGATTTCCTTCTAGCCCCTTCACTAAACAAGGCCTTAGAAACGAGGTTGGAGCACTGCCCTGCCCTTGTGGGAGAAAGTTCATTCATAAAAATACTGTCATGGATAATGGATTTATTTTCAGTTCTGCCAGAGCCCGGTATTTTCCAGACGGAAACTCTATCCATGACAATTAACTGGGGTGTCAACAGCCGCGGCCAGTGGAGGGAGTTCTGTGGGCCGGAAAGGCGGGGCGGGGGAGGGGTAGCGGGGGGGGGGGGACTAAAAACCGGAATATGGATAATTGGAGGTAAGTAAACAATTAAATAAATAAAACAAATTTTTTGTTTACTTACCTCCAAAATATCCATAATCCGGTTTTTAGTACCCCCCACCCGGACCCCTGTCTAAGTTTGTGAAAGGCAGAAGGGTTTGAAAAGAAATGTCCTATAAAAGTCCACGCTGCATCTGGGTCACGATTGCAAGTTACCAGTAACATGTTACACCATTAAAGGGCCTACACATTTCTGAGCATTTACAGGCCATTCTGTATTTGGGTAGTATGGGGTACAAAAATGTAAGGTTTTTGGCAAAAGAAACAACATATTTTGCAGATTTGTAGAATGCCTTGTGTTGAGCACACGTATTTCCTGTTACACCCCTGGACAGTGCATTTCTACCTCACTTCCCTGCCTCGTTGCTTTAAAATGTGTATGATGGTTACATCTGCAGACAGAGGGAGCTTTGCAGACCCTTTTAACCCCTCATGTGCAGTTCATGGTAAATCTGAGCATAAGGAACCAACGTGCAATAATAATTTAAAATGATATAGGATATTAATCTCCCAAATATATACTCACCCAATAGTCCTATTGAAAGCCAGTGCTGCAGTATCTTACACATGCATATCAATAACTTTGAACGGTTTCGGAAATAAAGCACATGAGACTTTTTCAGTTACTGTAATTGATTAAAAAACATACAAGACAATCATATACCTCCGACTCACTTTTTTCAAACATGATTCTGAGTTGCAATTTCTGGCATTCCATGGAGGTAGGAAAATTGTACACCATTTTTAGTTACTTAATGAATCAAAATGTCAGTACTTCACCAAGGGATTCCCAGAACTCGCCGTATTATATTTCAGCACAGCATGCAGCACAACACTGTGCATCACTGAGCCTGACCCCATTTGTTACCCCTTCTTCTTATATGACCTAACACATAGGGGTGCATGCAGCCTACATGGAGAAAATGGCCTTCCCATATGTGCGTGGCTGGGTGCCGTCCCGACCAAACACAACACTGCCATTGCAGCGTTGTGATTGGCTTAGGAGAGGGAGGGAGGCTACCTGTGTCTGCTTCCTGTTGCAGAGAAGACGACGCAGGACCAACAAAGTTAATTTTTCTTTTAAATTAAACTCCCCCCCCTCCCCCCGCGTGACCCCCTGAACCCCCACCCGCGAGTCATGCTGGCAGTGACCGCTCATAATCACTCTGAAGTTATGGAAATGTCACACGTAAGCAATCTGAAACCTTGGCAGCTATGGAAAGGGACTGACCTGGGGTAAGAGAAAGGTAATTTAACATGGACCACGTTCCAAGCAATTTCTTTTCAGTGTCAAGAAACTGCTGACAGAGGTTCCCAGTCTAACAGTGCAAAAAGCTGGTTAATCTTCATACAATGTAAAACTGATTATGACAAACAAAACTAATGTGCACTTTGCACACATCTAGAGAAAATTAACATTGAAACTGAGAAAAAGTTGAAGTACCAGCATCGTAAAAGTGTGCTTGGAATTGTAGAAATAGAAGAGATTCAGTTGCAATGTGTTTTGCGAGTTTTATGAATTAAAATATGTTATTACTTTAACAAAATCATAATGAAAAGAATTAATGACAATTTTTGCTATAATGGAAATTAACAAATAATTATTATTGTAAATGAAGCTCACAAGCAAATGTGCTAAGATGGACAGTGAAACCCAGCATGTTTAGCTTCTTTATTGTAATGCACCATACAGTAAAGAAAGTGGTGCAAAACTAATACATAATGTTGTATGTGGATGCAACCGTCAGCAGTGATGCTTCATACTATTAGGCTATAACATTTGGTAGAACGATAAAAATATATTAGCTTTTTAGAATATCTTACATGTATGAACTTTTTAAAATTGTAGTAATAGGCAATACTTAAATTTGAATCTTTCCATGCACTAATCGTTGACAAAATTATTATTCTTTCCTTATTCGTTATGCTTGAATTTAATTATTATTTTGTTAAGAGAGACATGCTAACTTTAAATGCATTGAACTGCCTTTATCCCTCAGGTTTGCATTTATCATAGTTAATGGTCTTTTGCCACACTCTTCAAATGTTATTTTATCTCTTTTCTTCCTAACCACATTCCTAAACGAAATGCTACGTTTTCTTTACCTCTTTGTGTGAAAGCATGGGAACTCTTTTCTTACTTCAACTCATGAAGAGCAACAAAGTAAATACATTCTGTGTTGACTAACCTGTGCGGACAGATTGGACATTTGTTTCCCATGACCGTTGTGGGAAGAAAGCTGAAACATACCAATTTGTACCTTGTGATCCGAAGAGGAGTCACATGGCGATCAGACTCTGGTGGTACGACAAGAATTGTCACATTTGGACTATAGGAACTATAAAAACTGACTTCCCTGGGAGGGGGTCCCGGTCTTACCCTGAGCTTCCTGATGCTTACCACCTTTGGAATTCATTCAGAGATCATTTGGGACTCTACTTCAGGGCCCCTTTCCTTCTGCCTTCACTGATGATATTTCATTGATGAACCTGTCTTTTGGATGATTTGGAGTTATCTGGTGAGAGACCAGATTTGAAATTTCCTGACTATTTGCCTCAATCCCCTTGTCCATACCCATGGACTTTTCTCCAGTGGACTTTAACTTGATCCCTTTTCCTATGCTTAGTGAATTCATTTGAAGAAAACCATCCTCCTGTCTTTATTTGTGGTAGGAAATCCTAATTCTGATCATCCTTTCATGGATTTCTGTACTCAGCTATACATACATCTTTAATAAACGCGTAATTTTATATTACACAATGTGAGACTCATGACTGAAATAAAGTGTTACTAAATTGCATTGATTTTAGAACTTTAATACAATAAACCAAATACTCCAAATATGTCTGAGTCTTTCATTTACTGTGTCCAATTGTTGTTTTGGTCTTCTGAATATTTGATTTCTAATGCATTATAGAGATAATCATAGATTGTTTTCAGAGTATCAGGTCCTACTACTTCTGTTACAGAACTGCTAGTCTGCATGAGTCTCGTTAGACTAAACATTTTCAGAAGGATTAGTCTCCCTGTCACCATCCATTAATTTATAGTATGGTACTGAGTGTAGTATATTTTGAATCTCAATCTGATTACTAGTTCGTGAGTTGGCTATAAATTAATAGGTCATCATTGGACGGCCAACAATCTGACACATTACTTCTTACTCCTCACTATCATCGGAGGACCAATGTCTCTGAGGGAAATTAATCTGATTGTTGCTGAGAAATAATTTGCATTCTGGGCCCAGAACAGAAAATAAAGCTTCAGCTGAAGACCAGCTTCTGCAACCTAGGGTTTCCGCTCTGAAACTGTCTCTTCAGGTACTCAACCAAGTTTTGCTCTGAGCGATGGGTAATCAAAGTTGAGTCTATAAAGGGAAACATAACATGGACCTGGCCCCATGATACCACGGAGTCCAATAAACGGTTGAAACATCAGTAGGGATTTAATTTAACACAACTGCCAAAGTTAAGACACAGCACATTGCGTGGTCCACCAAACTCACTTGTGCAGATTTTATCAACATTCAAAAGTCGAAACATTTAATCTGCACTGTGGGATTCTGTCTTGAGACAGCATTTATGTGAAAAGAGCCGAGTCCATGATGGCCATCACCCATCTTCATCATCAATTTTGTCTAGGACCACATCATCCCCCTAGACCACATCATCCCTTTAAGCCTAGCAAAGATGACATAAAAGACTAATTCTCACAGAATCCAGGAGTTACCTTGGTAACACCCATATATACACATATTTACATACATTCCATATCACACCCTGCTTTGGAAATGACTTACTCAACAAACCAGGAACTATGTCTCTATAAATTTCCCATCACTTGTTGAATGTTGTTCTTTCTCTGGTTTTCCAACAGTAGTTAATATTCTGGGTAAGGCTAAATTCTTACATTTTGCTTCCTCATTCTTTTTCCACTGGTTCAAGTAAGCCCAGAATGGGCACATATGCAAGAGTGGAATATAAGAGCAGTTGTCATAAGGGTCAACGCCAAGTCATTTTAAAGAAGATCCTCTCCCAATACACAAGCAATTAAAATGTACCCCTTTCTGAAGTTCTCTCTAGAAAATTACAAAGAAACTGCCAGAATCCTGATTTTCAAATGATGCTTAAAATTCGCTTAGGAAACACAGGAAACCCACCTTGTGTTCCACTTTGTGATATCAGCTCCTCATTAGGTGACCGTGTGAAGAAGTCACTATCGTGTGACACCCGGTGGCACTGGGTGTGTTGGCAGGTCTGGTTTTCATACAGGTTCGGCTGTTCCCAGAGAGTTTTCATAGAGCTCTCCTAGAGGTTTTATATTTCAGCTCAACCTGCATTCCACCGTGTTATATCAGCTCATCAGATGACCCTGTGACGGAAGCAGATATGTGTGACACCCAGTGGCATTGTGAGTGTTGGAAGATCTGCTTTTCATAGAGGTTTGTGTCTTTCTAGTGATGTTTTATAGTTTTCTCTAGATGTTTAATGGTGTTTTTCATAAGGACCTGCTACGATGGACAAATGGGAGACAATTATAATGCACTGTGATACAGCTAACCACAAGGCACAGCCCCAAATCACTAGCCTTATTTGCCGTTACTGAAGTTCATTTGAGCTGTCTACATAGGGCGCAGTTCGTCTGACTTGCTATGCAGTAAATGTAAAATATTTGTCTTAAATATGCTATGACCGTACAGGAATCTGCTGGAATATGTCCCAGACCAGGCCCATGTCAAGGCAATGTTGACAACTTGGGGGATGTGCATCCTTCCTCTTAGTTCAGTGCACTACTTAACAGGAATTCTTTCAACCCTTCGTTGAAAGCAATGTATGAGCGTGATGATCTAGCTGGGGGAATGCTGTGCTAGGTTATTGGTGCAGCACCTCAAAAAGTATGGACGAGAGATCATTGTTGATCTAATTTTAGGATTTCTGGGGTAAATAAGGCTTTGTTTCTTCAATTTGTGACTTTATATAGGACATTTAGTTTATGTGCTAAGAATGTCAGGATGTTATGCCGCAGAGTTCTGAAGGTGTAATATGCAGTTCTAAGAATGTATCATTGTCAACCGGAAAAGAATTGAGCAATTTTCAAAAGAATGAGATGTGATCAATCTTCTGTTTTTAATTAGCTGCACTCATGAGCTCATGGCGGCTTTAATGGAGAAAGGCAAGGTTGGAGGGCTATGAGTTGTGGTACTCATTAGCTGAGTCTAGGTAGAACTTAAGACTGGACAAAAGTCTGAAAGCCTTGAGGTGAGGCAAGAATGTAATAGACTTACCTGTGAAATACTTACATTTTTGTGGTAAAGCCATGCATGCTAAAGACATATGCATGGTAAAAACATTTGTTGTAATGGAGTGCATGGTAAATTCATAGTCTTGTTTTCAACGGCGTTGTAAAAACATGCGTGTTGATAGCATGCATGTTTCCGACATACAAGCACTGCTGGACTCACACACATATATATATATCCAAAAGCGTTATACTTACCTGCAAAATAGTTAAATTTTTGTTGTAAAGGCATGCGCGGTAAACTTTCATAACAATTTTTTACCGATGCATGATCATTTGTCATTTGAACTCCAAGTTGTACCATATGTTGGTAAAGTTGTATCATTGTTTACAAGAACCTAGCAAATGTATGAAGTGGACTTATAAACAAAATTGTTTTTAAAAAAAACAGGACTTGGGAGGGGAAAGTAATGTTTTAGGCAGTGACCATCCAAGGAAGAAGCTGGATGCTGCCAAATTGTTAATCTCCGTTTGTTGACTGAAAGCAATTGGCCATAAGGAAAGCCAGAGATTTGTACTGAAGTGACTACAGCTGGCACTGCTCTGGGATCCTCAGGTGACAACTCTGTGGCCCAGGCAGAGGAATTACCTGCCACAATCATCACCGAAGAGTCTATTCAATTTCAATGCAGTGGATCACATCCTTTTGATACCTGCCTCCATACATTCCTGCTAGCCTGGACATGACCAGTTGGATCCTCAAGCCGGATGACTCGACGAGCCTCGACTGTGTAGGTCAAAAACAGGTACCCAAATGATGTGATCAAACAAGGTAGGGGCAACACAGATGTTAATTCACGGAGGACGAGTGAAGAGCCCTGTGATATACAGCCTGACCCAGTTTTGTAAGAGGAGATGGGAAGAGGCAGTCATGGCCTGTGAACTGTCTGTCAAATAAGAGGCCCGCCAGCCACCCTAGGGCATGGCCAGAGATGGAGATGTCTGCTAGGTGAGTAAAGAGAATGCCAGGGCCCTAGTTGACACAAGGCCAGAGAGGGAAATGTCTGCTAGGTGAGTCAAGAGAATGCCAGGGGGGCTCCAGTTGACACAAGGCCAGAGATGGAGATGTCTGCTAGGTGAGTAAAGAGAATGCCAGGGCCCTAGTTGACACAAGGCCAGAGAGGGAAATGTCTGCTTGGTGAGTCAAGAGAATGCCAGGGGGGCTCCAGTTGACACAAGGCCAGAGAGGGAGAGGTCTGCTAGGTGAGTCAAGAGAATGCCAGGGGGGCTCCAGTTGACACAAGGCCAGAGATGGAGATCTCTTCTAGGTGAGTCAAGAGAATGCCAGGGCCCCTGTTGACACAAGGACAGAGATCGAGATCTCAGCTAGGTGAGTCAAGAGAATGCCAGGGCCCCTGTTGACACAAGGACAGAGATGTTTTAAGGCATGGGCACAGTGGGCAACTGCCCAGAGCCCCCACCTTCCAAGGGTTCCCCAGGGAAAGTGAACCTTCTGTTTATTTGATCTCTGTTCTTTCTAAACCTCTCTGACTATCTCCACCTCTGACTCTGTCTGTTTATGCAGTGTCGTGTTAAAGATTTTTTGGGGTTGCGGGCAAGATACATGTCGCTTATGACCATGCAAAGATTAATATTATTTAGTATTATTTGGCATAATTCAGCCTTAAATTAGCAGGAAATGGGTAATAAAATGCAAAGTTGTTCTACACAGATGCCCCAAACATGTTTTGCCCGGAGCCCCTAAAGCCCTAATATAACACTGCACAAGCAGAGCAGTGAGACCGTGGATATGATTGAGAGACTGGCTTCCCCCTCAGACATTTATTTACTAACTTCCAAAGAAGGAAGCTGGCACATAGAAGAAAGTACTTTACATAACAAACCTGATAGTGACACACACAGAGGCCGAGACGTTCTGCAAACATATTGCATCAGTTCGGTTTATTTAGAGATTTCACAATAGTAAACATTTCCTTTGAACTGACTTCTTGGAAGAGAGAAGGAAGGTGTTATATGTGGCTTTCGTTGAACTCGAATAATCCTTCCACCAATCCTGTTCCAAAGGTTGCAATCACTTCAGAGGCAGAGGTGCGGGGCCAGCGACTCTAGGCTAAATTTAAAGGGACCAGACAGCTATTAATGCAACTAAGTCAAAGGCAGGATGGGACGAGCGAACGCATCACATGGGGAAATGGTGAGGGCCCGCCCACAGCAACTATCACCTCGAGTCATTAACCACTGCGAAAAAGCACTTCAACTCGGCTGCCTGCGTCAGGCGTTCCCGTGATATGTTTAGCGTCAAAGAACAAACAGCTGTCCATGTTGGAACAGCATGCTTTATATCAAGCAGTGTTAAATAATAATATTAATAATACTAATGATAATGATAATAACAATAATAATAAGGATAATGATAATAACAATAATAACGATAACAATGATAATAGCAATAGCAATATTAATGATGATCATAACAATACAAATAATGATAACAATAATAATAATAATACAAATAATAATAAAAATAGTGATAACAATAAAAAAATAAGAACAATAATAACAAGAATAATTATGATTATAATAATAGCAATGAGAATGATAAGAATAACAACAGTAATATTGATAATAATAATAATATTAATAATAATATTAATTATAATAATAATAATGGAAATAACAATAACAGCAATAATAATAATGAAAATAATAATTATTATGATTACAACACTGATACAATAAAAATGATAACAATGATAATGATAATAATAATAATAATAAAGATGATAATGGTAATTACAATACAAATGATAGTTATGAGGATAATAATACTAATGCTACTACTAATTATAATGATTATTATTATTACAATAAGAATAATGTGTATTTACTGAATGGATATTTAGGGGCTCGCTGTATAGGACCCTCACTGATACTTCAGTAATGGTTTATGTTTGTGCCGGATGTACAGATGCAAATGAAAGCTTTCCACGAAAAGGTGAAGGCTCAAAGGGTCATTTATTGTTTGGCGGAACAAGTGGCTCTACGATTAACAACTGGCACTTCCATTTAGCAAATCTGGCAAATTTTACAAAGTCGCAAGAGCTTGGAGGCAGGCTGAACTGGGGGGTGGGTATCATACGGCACCCTGGGTATTTACATCGAGGAAGTAGCATCATGACAGGGCAAGCTTTATTCTTTGTGCCTTTGTGGCAATTCCTGCGACCAGGAGATGGTTTGTCCTCCAGGGATAACAGCAGGAGCAGGACCCTGCTTGGAGTGCTTGGTGACCACGTATGTCCATCAAAGAAAGGGACGATTAGCTTACCTTAGGGCTGGTGGTGCTTCTCTGTACAGCCCATGACTGCATGTATGTTTCATGGAGTGAAACAGTCGATTCTTACATTTACTTAGGCTTGTTCTGGCCTTTAACCAATATCCACAACATATCAAAACATTTCGATTTTTTCAAATACCGCTTTTTTCTAAATGTTGTTTTTTCTCTCCAGCTTCTAAAAATCAGGGCCGTCTTTTATCACAGGGGAGCTGGGCCCACCCCCAGTGCACCGGCCTCCAGGGGGCGCAGGAGCTGCCTGCAGCATCTCCCTCTGTCCTGGCTGTATAGAAAAGTGTTCTGAGCACTGGTACCCATGTCCACATTTTGACTATTTTTCTTCTTCTTCTCCCCCCTCACCTTCCCTTTACCCCTTCCATGTTCCAGCACACCGACGACAGAGTGGAGGGGGTGGCGCGCCAAATTTGGTTTCGCCCAGAGCGCTACCTTTCCGAAAGCCACTTCTACTTACAATAATAGGTGCTGCTAGTCAGCCTTGTGCGTCATGCTGCTGTACATATTATGTATTACTATTAAAAATGCAGGGGTATTTATTTTATCACCCACATAATGGTGAATGGCTGAGCCCACATCGAACTGGTGACACGCAAGTGGCACCTCTTTATTTACACCACATGCATTAACCCAATAAAGTACCTTAAGGATAAAAGCCATCATGAAGCGTGTCAGCATCACATGAGTACCACATAGGACATAGGACACAGCAGGCACACAATACTTTTTAAGGCGGGAGATTGCAAACCTGGGAACTCTTACTTTTATTTTATTCTGGGAGGTGGTGCCATAGAAAAACAAGCATAGGCACTGGAAGTAGGGGAGCGGGAGGGTGCTGCAGCACCCCAAAAGAAACCATACTGGATTTCAGAAGCTGAAGGACCAACATAGATGCCTTTAAATGTACTTTCTGTTCATTTTGCTATAGGTTCAAAGACAGAGGTCAAATGTCAGGCTGTGCCTTCTGACAAAATGCTGCTCATTATTTTAACAAGGAAACTGGTGTTTACTTTTCTTTCTCTGACTGCAGAGAGGAGGATTTTGTGAAAGAGAACTAACTGGGTGACACTTGCTGGGGTGCCCAGAATGAAGAAAGGCTGTAGGATTTCATTTTTTCTAACACTGGACAACATTTAAATACCCGTAAAGGAACTAAACAGATGTAAAAATAAACCAGCTATTAGGAAAGCACAAATGAAGCACCTGCCTTTCGTAATGCTGAAGTGTCATGGAATCAAAGATTGTCATAGAATCAAAACAGATCAAGACATTTTACCTGGTGATGTGCAAATCATAAATATTCACTGAAACACAATTTCCGCACATTATCATTTGTGCCTTATATAGACTTATCAGTTAAACTGCAAATCTATGCACATTTAGTGGCCGTTTCGACACAAAGTGTTCTCTCTGTAAAGGACAGTGGGCTACCGCACCAGTGCTCTAAAATGCACCATGGGCCACATGCAGACCACACCCGTACCACTCTCCTGCTGAACGGGCACGGCACATTTGCTACATTTATTTGTGTGACACTTGGATTTTTCACAACCCCTGTGAGTTCAGTAATATACTATTAATGGCAGCAGCCGTACTCTAAGAATTATTCCATCACCATTGAGTTGATGACGAAATTCTCTTGGTCAAGCAGCCTCCGCAAAGCAGCCTTGTAGTTGTTGCGGTCAAAGTGTGTGCAGCTCTTGCATCTCAATGGGAAACTTGTAAAGTCACATACTCACACTTAACCCCCCAGTCTTACCTCCTACCTCCTCCACGCTCCCACCCTGGGCCTGACGGACGACATGCATCCTATTATATTATGTTATGTTAATTTAATTTGTACTGCGCGGCTAATCACTGGTTAGGGTATCCAGGCACTAAGTAGGAGTATACGCCTTAGTCAAACAGCCAGAACTTTAGCTTTTGCCAAAAGTCAAGAAGAGATGGGGACGTCGTTATGTGTTGCAGGAGGTAATTCCAGGACTTAGTTGTGATTTAGGTGAAAGAAAGTCCACCGGAACGCCTCTTGTGTATGCGGGTAACTTGTGCGAGGGAGAAAGATGCTGAGCGTAGTGGCCTGGAAGGCTGGTAGAAGAGAAGACGGTTGTTGAGGTGTACAGGTCCGGTGATGTTTAGGGCTTTGTAGGAGTGGGTGAGTAGTTTGAAATGGCATTGTTTCTCTATGGGTAGCCAGTGGAGCTCTCTGAGGTGTGTGGTGCTGTGAGAGCTGTAGGGGATGTTCAGGATGAGTCTGCCGGCAGCGTTCTGGGTTGTTTGTAGCCTTTGAATGAATTGGTTGGAGATGATGTGTAGAGTGCATTGCCATAGTCCAGTCTGCTGGTTATGAGGTCTTGGGTGACTTTTTGTCTTTAGTTCGTGATGAGCCACTTGAAGATCTTGCAGAGCATTCTTATTATAAGGAAACTGGATGAGGGCACTACGTTCACCTGCTTGGCCACTTACAGTTTGTTGTCTAGGATGATCTAGAGGTTTCCTGCATGGTCTGAAGGTGTGGGAACAGATCCTAGTCCTACTGGCCACCAGAAGAAGTCCCATGGGGAGCTATTGTTTTCAAATATTATGATTTCTGTCTTGTCCGTGTTCGGTGTCAGGCAGTTTTCCTTCATCCAATTGGCCACGTTGATCACACAGGTTGTGAAATTGGTCCTAGTGGTGTTGTTTTTGTGGTGACGGAGATGAAATGCTGCGTGTTGTCAGCATAGGAGACCATGTTGATCTTGTGGCTCTGATGATGCGTGCGAGGGGCGTCATGTAGAGGCTGAAGAGGGTCGGGCTGAGGGAAGATATTTGCTAGACTCCTCAGATGAGCTGCTTAGGTTTGGAGGTGTATGGGGGGGAGTCTGACCTGTTAGGTTGTGTCTCACTGTGAATGGCCTAGTGCAGTCAATCACAGGTAATATGTGAGCATGAGCCGAACTGAGTACATTTAATAGAAAAAAAGTTTCAGGAACTGGCAGCAATCCAGTAGGTCCTGCAAATGCAGCTGCATACATGGTAGAATGGAACCCAGGAGTGGCTCCCTCCACCCCTTTTGCCCCTCTGTTACATCTGCACCTGTAGTCCATACAGATTGTCTTGGCTTCCTGCTACGAGGTGCACAAAAATTATAATTGTCTTGAGTGAAAAGTCAGGAACCAGACAAAGGGCACTGGGGAAAATGAAACTGCAGCCAGAATGAGTGTGGGTGGGGGTATAGAACCCTCAGGTGTAACATATTGGGAGGAACCAGCTCTGACTGAAAGTGAAATAAATAAGTTATTTAGTGTCTCTTCAGTCGAGGTAAGTGCATTGCCAGCTCAGAGCATGTTGCAGCTGCAGTTGAATTAGAAAGAAACATACATTTATAGCATAGAAAACCTGAGCGGGCCACCTACATGTGTAGAAAACTGGAGTCCCACTGCACTGCAACGGCTGCAGAGATTTTGGTCACACCCTGTCATGGAGTTTTCACCTATCACTAGGGACTGCAGGCTTGGGGGCAACATAAAGTTAGGATGGTTCCAGACTGATTTCATGCACCCCTGCAGGATATGTTGTCCTTTGGCCCAGCTAGCTCGCAGTGCCACTGTTATCCCCCCCAAACCTAAACAGAGGGCGAACAGTTCCGTGAACCACTGAACATGACAACTGTTCCCTCAGGAACCGTGGTGACTGATTACCAACTTTTCGCTCAGTCACTTGTACTCTCTTTCGTTCAGAGGAATATACAAAGAATACAGAGGGGCGTTTTCAACGTTTATTGAACCTTAGTGATTCTTGCATAGAATATATGGGCTGTGATGAATAATAGATAGAAGCAGACAAATGTTCTACTGAATGACAGAACAGTGAACAGAATGAATAGCTCGACCATTTTGTTGCCAAAACATATATATGTATACATATACAATAGCTCAACTATGTAACGCACTCCTACAATATGAAACCCTAGCCTATGTGTCTAGGGTGCAGATGTATGTTTTGCCAAGAAGCTCTTCTCTGGATGATCTAGCCCCATTACCTGATGGATAAGAGTGTAAGACCCTGTATTGGTCAGAAATTGGACACCCCTCAAGGAGATGTCGGTCAGCTGCCAGGCGAAAGCTTCGGGATGCAGGGACCCCTCAAAGTCAGCAGAAGTGTCTCCGCTGATTTCGTTAGGAAACAAAAGGTTATATATAGAAAGTGGTATGCTTGCCTCGGGCCGAGATTGTAATCGGCATGGCAATGTTTATATTTCACAGATAGCTGCCTTGCCACATAGTAAGAATAAAGCACATTTTGGTCACACATGTGAGGACCATGTCTCATGTCAAGGCAGTGTGATAGTGTACTCAAGAAGTGTTCTATGTCAACAAGGCCAGTGTTTCCAAGAAACTAGTCCAAGAGTCATGAAAAAAGGGTAAAGGTTGATGCGGCAAAGAGAAGGAAACTTTAGGAAAGGACCGTGTGTATGTAGAAATGGTACTTATTCCTATGGGGCCTAACTATGGCACATGGCAACCCCTGATGAAACTGAAAATTCAGAAGAGGGAGGAGTGAGTAGAAAGTGAGGAGAAACCCCCTTCCCTCTGTATTGCTCATAGACATCTGAGAGCGACCTGACCATCTCCTGTAATTTTTTATCAGGGATTGGGGTAGAGTGAGACCTGCTATGACCCCATGCAAAAAAATTCTCCCCAGGTGACCCAGGGTAAATAGATTTTGTTCTGCAAATGTTTTCCCATCCTTACAGCACAGGATCCAAAAGTAAAATTTACTCTGGGAGCTGAACAGAAATGGTATTTATATTAGGAAATGGCCTTATTATAGAAGACCTCCTAAGTGGCAGAAATATATGCTTAAATTAAGGAAATTATAAAGCAGCTGATTAACTGAAGTTTTTATCTCTGAGGAAGACACCTCGGAAAAGATATGAGGAATGGTTCAATCAATCCCCTTTTTGTTGTCCTTTTTTTCCATGAGGAAGAGCAGATGAGACCAACGGAAAAATTAGGGTAAAAAAAGAAAAAATACCTTCCGAATGGGCTGCAGCACAGATCCTGACTCCCAAGAAAAATGCTTGTTTCTCCAACACGCTGCCATCCGAAGCATGCCTACAGTATTAGATAGGCCGGCCTCACCATGCCTACAGTATTAGATAGGCCAGCCTCACCATGCCTACAGTATTAGATAGGCCGGCCTCACCATGCCTACAGTATTAGATAGGCCGGCCTCACCATGCCTACAGTATTAGATAGGCCAGCCTCACCATGCCTACAGTATTAGATAGGCCAGGCTCACCATACCTACAGTATTAGATAGGCCGGCCTCCTCGTGCTATCGTTTGCAGGCAACTCACCTCCGTAATGCTTTAGAAGCGTGACCTAGACATATCTGGAAGCAGATAAAAAAGCAGCCCTGCCAAGTACCATGCATCGGGTGTTCGACTAACGCATGTTAGTGTTGGTGTCCGCATCACTGCACTGAAATGCATTAGTCACGCATTAGAGCACCGCTGGTGCCACCCCACGAGGTAATCTTAACAAAGCTGCATTGACGCGGCCAGTGCTCTAAAAATAGTTTCTCAGGCAGAGCCAGCGCTGCTGCTGCCCAGAGCCCGTCTTTCGGCTTGCAAAAATAAAATACACATCATGCGCTGGCATGGACGTGTTGTCAAATTGGGTGCTATAAAGTAGGTACAAGCCCAGGCTTCAGTCAAGTCCTGCCGGGCTTCTGAGTCTCTGAACAAACCAGTGGTTGGTCTCAGTGCGAGGTCGCAGGCAGAAGCATCATCAACAAACCTGTATGACGCAGTCTCTGCCCTCACACGGGTCAGGGGGAAGTTACGCTGTTGTATTTTTTTTATTTGCTTGCATTTTATTTATGGACAAAAACAAAACAGGCAATAAAGAGCAGGTGGAGAAATAAAGCTGTCCTGTGCCGCTAAACCCACAAAAGCCGTCTCTCTGCAAGAAGAGGAACTAGTGAGGCATATTTTAGCCCCGGTCATGAAACCGATTCCATTCTGCTGTGTTCGGCTTTGAATCATCTCGGTCAGTGGGCTTCTCCAATGCACTGGACATTGCGCCGATATCTGCAACCCTCCAGGCCAGAGTGCCTGGCTCCAGACCAGGGGGTTCACGGTTCAATCCCCGGCGGTGGCGTCAGGTTAGCCCAGCACCATGTGACTCTGGGCAATAGCTGGCTTAATCTTGCCGAATGCCCCCAGCACCGGAACACCTCAACAGAGGTAGGTGTGCGCTATACAAATGCTGGTATTTCATTTAATTTATTTCTAACATGGCAAATAGCTACTTAGCACACAAGGAATGAAAGAAATCAGACAACACATGGTTTTGTGGAAAAAACAGTTGTTGCAATGTTAAATGATCAATAAAAGTCCAATATTATAAAAATAATGTTGAGTTTATTGCAGCACGGAAAACAGGTACCGTTCACATCCAACTACCAGGATCTTCTCCTTGCCAACCGTTTACCAAGGCATCTGCGCTCTACGTGGAATGTCGAACATCATTAAATAATAACGTGTCACATGCAAGTGCATGCGACAACATCTCAAACATGCTTAAAGTAAAACCACCTAAAATAAATACAGAATGTAACACATCTCCCTTATACAAAAACTAAAGAAAACCAGTAAATAAAACAAATGCACAAGAAAGGAGATGTTTACAAAAAATCAACATATCTTTTGGGAACTTGTATGGCATGTTTAGACTGTTTGACTCTGTTAGCAACAGAATCATCTTGGTCAGAATATGTATTTGAATAACAATTATTTTTAACAGTAGTTTAGAAATCAGGACACTTAGCCAATCTTTTAACATTCCAAATGTTCCCATCTTGCGTCATTACACTATTGGAAAAGATTTTTTTTATTTGAAAAGCTTGACTAAATTTACTGGTACCCTTATTTGTAAAACCAGGTTTAAGAATTTTCACCCAATCTCCTACTAGGAAAGAGTGTGGTCTTGTTTTCCATTTGTTATCATACCAAACTTTGGTTTTTAACTGTTTACCTTCTACACTTTTGGCTACATCATTTATGCACTCTTCTTTCAAATTCATATTTTGTGATTTTTCTCTTAACCACCATGGAAAAACTTTGGATGCCGGATTCCTTCCCTTGAAAAGCTTAAAAGGACTAACTTCGGTGATGGTATGAGGTGTGTTGCGGTACACCCATAAACGTTCTCTCAAAGCATTGACCCAACCTGAACCAAATTTAAGTGAATCCAACACAAAATCTTTAAGAACGCGATTAAAACGTTCTACCTGACCATTTTCATGTGGTTCATACAGTGATGTGAACTTGTGAACGACATTACATTCTTTAAGAAACTCTTCCATTTCAGAGGAAGTCAACTGAACTCCATTATCAGTAATTAATACAGATGGACAACCTTCACGGGGGAAAATTTCTTTAAAAAAATTGATAACAGCCGGTGTGGTGGCTTTAGGAACAAATTTCACTTCGGGCCATTTAGAATGATAGTCAATGACTACTAAAGCATATCACGAAGATTCTGGTAACATGTGGAATGGTCCCGAAATGTCTAATGCAATTTTTTTCCAAGGTTCAGATGGCCAATTAACCAATTTTAATGGTGGTATGTGAGTCTTAAGCATCCTTTCACTTGAAACACATTCAGGACATTCCCTAACGACTCTATCGACAAATTTGTCAATGGCTGGCCACCAGAAGTAAGTTCTGACTAAACGTTTCATTGAAGATATACCAGGATGTGTCCTATGTGCAATGTGTAATATAACTTCGTACATACCTTCTGGAGGAATACATTTGACTGACTTAAAAATGAAATCACTTTCAAGTTCTAATTCCTCTAAAACATTGAAAAATGGTAACAAATCAGACCTTAACAAATTCTTTTTGGGCCAATTGTTCTTAATGTATTCTTTAAGCTCAACCCACTTATTATCTCTCTGTTCACTTTCACGCCACAAATCTTCAGTTATATCCTGAAATTTATCCTGAAGCACATCTTCAATGCTCAGTACAAAATCTTGTTCCTTAACAACACTGACTTTGTGATGGTCACAGGGTAGCTGTGAAAGGAAATCTGCTGTGACATTTTTCTTTCCAGGAAGATACACTGTATTGAAATTATATTCTTGCAATTTGGAGGACAATCTTGCTATTCTGGCAGTGGAATTCCACCCCCCCCTCGAGGATAAGATATTGACTAGAGGTTTGTGGTCCGTCCTAAGGGTAAATTTTGTTCCCCAAACAAACAATCTAAAATGTTCAATGGCCCAAACACAAGATAAAAGTTCTTTCTCAATGACTGCATACTTTCGTTCACATTCATTTAGCGTTCTGGAAGCAAATGCTACATTCCATTTTTCCTTTCCCTTCTGTGATAAAACCCCTCCTAAACCATATAGACTTGCATCAACCGTAATGATGCATTCTTTGTTGATCCGGAACGGTTTAAGGGTAGGGGCATTGATTATGTCATTTTTTATGGTGTCAAAAGAAACTTGTTGGACATCAGTCCACTCATAATTGACACCTTTTCTCAATAATAATCACAAAGGTTCAATTTTTGTTGCAGAATTCTTAACAAATTTGCTGTAGTACTCACACATTCCCGTGAATGATAGAAGTTGATCTCTGTTATTTGGTGAGGGAGCTTTGATTATTGCTTCCACATTGGATTTCTTAGGAACTACTCCATTACCTGATAGAGTATGACCTAAGTACTCTACTGACTTTTGGAATAATTTACACTTATGTGCTTTGAGCATTAAACCATTTTGTTCTAACCTTTTACACACTTCTTGTAGATGTTTTTTGTGTTCAACATTGTCTTTTGATAACACCAAGATGTCATCTTGGAAGCACTTGACAAAATTATCCACATCTCTAAAAATGTGAAACATGACTCTTTGAAAAACTGATGCTGCGGATGCTAACCCAAACGGCATCCGAGTGTACTGGAACAAACCCTGTGGAGTAATAAAAGCAGTATATTTTTTAGAGTCTTCAGTGAGTTCTATTTGGTGGTAAGCCGATCTTAAATCAAGAGTGGAAAATATTTGTGCATACTAATTCATTAATATTAGGCAGAGGATGGCAGTCTATAATTATGTTGGAATTCAATGCCCTCAAGTCAACACACACCCTCAATTTTTGGTCAGCGTTGCGTACCAAAACTATGGGAGACACCCATTCCGAAGATTCTATGGGTTCAATGATCCCTTCCTTTGATAAATCATCTAGCATAGTTTTGAGCTCTTCTTTGATATTGATAGGGACTCCTCTCAACCTTTGCACTACAGGAGTGTGATTTTCCTTTAAAACAATTTTATGTGAGAAATTTTTGAGTTTACCTAATTTGTCATTAAAAACATTACTAACATTTTTGATGAGTTCACATCCCATGGTGTTTATACTAGAACTGTCTTCAACGGCATCTTCAACTACCGTAACGGTATCTATTAGGCAATCATCACATAATGAGACAGGATCTTTAGAACGGGAATTCAGAATGATTCCCAACTTCCACTGATCCTGCCGTCCCAAAACATTTATGTCCTTCTGAGAAATATACAATTTTATCTCAGCATTTCCATATTTAAAATGTAATTCTACTAACAAGAATCCAATGATATAAATTTTTGTACCACAAAAACTTTCAGCCACAATGTCTGATATTTGTAACTTGTCAAAAGAAATGGATTTAGCCAAAGTGTCATTAAAATACTCCTGAGTTATGATGGTCCATGGTAAACCAGAGTCAACCATAAGAAGTAAATCTATCCCACAAATTTGAAAAGTACATTTAGGGTATCTTAATCGTACTTGTGTATAACTATCTGAAATTGAAACTACAAAACCTTTGCCAGTTGTGTGATTGGCTTCTCTGGCCGTGTTAATGTTTTCCTCTGAAATGGATGATACAGCTCCACGTCTCTGAATATGAGATCGTCTATCTCTGCACATGTTACTAAAATGACCAATTCTATTGCAAATTTTACATTCTCTTTTGAGCGCTGGACAACCTGGAAAGGAAGCATAATGTGATTTGTTGCCACATCTATAACATGACCCAAAGTTAATAAAACTTTCATTTGCTCTTTGATTAGAATATTGTTTAGGCTTGTTAACCGTGAATTTTCCTATGGGTTGCATGGAATCTTGTTTATGTTCAAATTTGTGTCCAATGGCACAAATTTCTTCATCTGTGGATTTCTTTTCTGTATTTTTCCTGATAGCTTCCGTCCACAAATCAGATTGTTCTTGTGCTTTGGCAGTAGCAATAGTTTCATTTAAATTGGGATCACCCATGACCCATAATTTGTCTTGAGTTTTTTTGCATTTAGTGTGAACAATAATCTGGTCACATATCATCTCATCAGTCATGTTGCCAAAGTTACAATGGATCGTCAAAGACCTTAAAGCTGTTAAAAAGTCATCAGAAGATTCATCATCTTTTTGTTTTCTAGTGTAGAATTTGAAACGATTAAGAGCTATGTTAATAGTAGGTTTAAATCTTTTTTCCATTCTGGCTAATGCTACGGTGTACACATTCATAGAATCACCTCCTCCATCATGTTGTGTAGAAATTTGGGGTAGTGACCTAAAAACAACCTGGCCTTCTGAACCCAATGTAAGAAAATGCTTTTCTTTCTTTCAGAACCCACTCTTTCACCATCTATGGCCTTCATGTATGTTAAAAATTCGTCTTTCCATGTGGACCATGGCATTGGTGGGTCACCTTTAACTTGTAAAATTTTTGCAGGAGGATCGAATTGCATTTTGTGTCGACCAATAAAGTTAAATTGTTATTGAAAATGATAACGAAATAATAATGTACAAAGAAAAATAAAATGTTTGAAAACACTGTGAAAAATGAAAGTATATTAATATATTGTGAAACCTTGACGAGTTAAACATAAAATAAAAAAATTGGAATTTCCAAGGAATAGAAAGTGTCAATAGCT
Organism: Triturus cristatus; assembly: GCF_964204655.1. Lineage (NCBI taxonomy): Eukaryota > Metazoa > Chordata > Amphibia > Caudata > Salamandridae > Triturus > Triturus cristatus. The sequence goes on along the minus strand of NC_140590.1, from coordinate 1,756,525,592 downwards.
CTGATAAGTATTGTATTTTGGTCCACTTTATACTGTTATTGAACAGAGATGGACGTATTAAACCAGGAGGATAAATATATAACGATGTACTCACTCACAGTTTAATCTTTAATGTCCGTACCCTGAAACGAAATATTCATAACATCGGAGGAAAGCATAAAAGCACAGCAGCGTGACTATGGAAACCAAAAGATGGCCGCTCAGTGCGTGACGTTTTGTGTAAGGACGTGCTTGCGTTGTCTATGTAGGTGACGAGCTAGGTCCGTGCAGAGAGGAATGAACGTCATATAGGCATGGGATTTACTTTTGAATTCTTTGTGCGCGCAAGAGATGAAAGTCACATAGGCATCGGCAATATGGTTCTTTCGATGCCGTCAGTGTCGTTAAACAGCAGATTGTATTTATTTTCGAATTCTTTATGCGCGCAAAATTTACATGAATAAATCGGAGGAAAAATTCAACGAAGGCCAATTTAGAAAGTCAAAATTCCAGAACAGGAAATTCAATATGGCTGATTAACGGTAGGTGCGGTGAAAACTATAACAGCCGCAGGTGCAGTCAGAACACTTAGTAGGAGTAAATAAATACTGCCGCTGGTACGATCAAATGCACATAAGATAATAATAATATGATGAATAACGTACCATTTTCAAGAATCCAAAAGAAACGAAGATCTTGAGTAAATCCCAGTGGGTTCAAAAATACCACTCCGTATCCGTGCTGCTGAGTGGTACCACTCGTCGCCAATGTTGCAATGTTAAATGATAAATAAAAGTCCAATATTATAAAAATAATGTTGAGTTTATTGCAGCACGGAAAACAGGTACCGTTCACATCCAACTCCCAGTATTTTCTCCTTGCCAACCATTTACCAAGGCATCTGCGCTCTACATGGAATGTCGAACATCATTAAATAATAACATGTCGCATGCAAGTGCATGTGACAACATCTCAAACATGTTTAAAGTAAAACCACCTAAAATAAATACAGAATGTAACAACAGTTTGCTGTAGTTTTATTTTATAAACGAAATATGCCAATATGGTGGGTTAACTTACAGGCGATCCGAGGGCAGACAACGATGAGTGACCTAAGCTGACCACCCGCCTGTTGGGCCAAACCATTAGGTGCTATCAATTTTCAGCTGGGGAGTTTTCTCCCTTAAATCTGTGACCACCAGTCCAGGATTATTACTCACACCTTTTTTAGGGCAGAGCGGGCACCAGGCAAATCCCTGGTTGCTCAGCCTTGCAACTGCCTGAAGGACTAACAGGGCGCTGTCGCTTACATCCCAGGGTCCTGCCGTAAAGACTCCTGGGGTTTGGCCTCGAGCACCCCTGCTGTGCTCCCTCAGATGTTACCCCTCGGTACCAAACTGCCTCCGGATCGCCCTGTAACTTCACCTGCCACACAAATAAACAATTAACAAGATCAGCACAAGAAGCAAAGCAGCCGTCAGCAAGCTGGGTACAGGATAGGGTAGGTGACAGCGGGGGAACAAAGAGGCAGGCACTTGGGTTGGGAAGCTATAAGTACCTGGCCCCAGCTCCCCAGGCTCCAGAAAGGGGGGCACGGGAGAGTGCCCGGAGGGACTCCCATGGGGGGGTCTGTCCCAACGAGTGGAGCAAGGGTGAGTGTGCCAGTATACGGCACTAAGGGTCTGCCCTCTTAGTAGGGCACAGTGCATCCACCGCAGGCAACTGCAGAACTTAAAGAACACAAGCCCCGGCATGAGGTGAGAGAGGCTGCCTCCCAGCACCACCACAGTTCCAGTGGTTTAGTTTTGGGGGGGTGGGAGGTTTGGGGTATTTACACCCCCCTAAACAATTTATTCTGTGGTAAATAGTTGGGTACAAGTGCTTTCAGTCAGGTTTGGTGAGGTGTTTGTTGGATTTCACCCTGGATTTCTATATTCACACACAGACAAAAACACACACATGCACACACTCTCTCTCTTGTCTCGGTCTTAAAACTTGGTTTGTTTGAAAACAATTGTGTTTTAATTACCCCAAAGAATCCCACTCCTCTCTTTTCCAATTGCCTCTTAGGCCCTCCTCATGTCTTGCTTTTCAAAATGTATTTTAACAGGATATGCCAGTGTGATTGTGGGGTAATCTGACGTTGACCCCCCCAATCTTACAGACCAAGCTAGTGCCCCTGCCAGCAGCTGCATGACAAATGCGGTGATTTGGCACAGCTGTTGCATACCGATGCAATGTGAGGCCTGTGGCAGCTGCAGCATTCTCCCCAGTTTGGTAATGATTCATCCTCGGGGATTGGTTGCAAGTGCATCTGTGTGTATCCCTGCTTTCATAATTACAACATAGGCCCTGGAAGTAGGAGTGCGGGTGGTGCTGCAGCACCTCCAAAATAACCACGCCGGAGCTCAGAAGGTTAGAAGAATAAAGGTGTCTTTAAATTCTGTTTACATCTAGTCCATTTGCTGCGAGCTGAAAGACAGAGGGCACATGCCATGTTCAGCCTTAGGAAAAACTGCTGCTTTTGTTTTTTAAAAGACAAACGTGTTTACTTCTCTTTCTCTTTTTAATTTCACATATTTTATTGGTTTTTAGACATATAATCATCAACGCGTTGTCATTACAGGGTGGCAGCCCAAACTAGCTGTGTTTGTTGAGAATACAGTTACACAGTCTCTATGTTTGGCTATCCCCCTATTCACTGTCCCGCTAAGAGAATGAGTGAAAAGGGAAAGGATAGAGAATAAGGGAGAGAAAAGAAGACATAGTATACAAGAAGTTTACTTCCTTTGTGTTTGCGTTCTGATCTTGTGGGGGTGTTGTTTAAGGCCATTTGGGCCCTTTTTCTAGGTCTGCTCACGGGGGCTCGTAGGGGTCCAGGAACTCATCCAAGGAAGCCCACATTCCCCTGGAGGTTTGTCTCCATGGTGAGTTCCGCAGGGCAGTGCTGTCGGCGCCTCTGAGATACGTCACCCAGTTGAGCCAACCCTTGAAAGTTGCCTTGGCTGTATCTTTCCATTTGGTGAGTACTATTTTCACTGCCGCTGTTATCGCTGAATCTCTGAAACATTTATTCTCTCTGGTGTGCCACGCTAAAAAAATATAAAGAAAAGATCTCATATGCAATTGCTAAGTGATGCCATGCATTTTTTGCCTTTGTGTGTTATGGCTGAACATAGACTTTAAAAAATATGTACATTACAAAGGAAAAGAGCTCAACTGAGAACATTTGGCTTTTCATGAAATCATGGTCCCCGCTTATCTGTTCCCTGGAGCAGGATTAATTTACAGTGTCATATCACGCATTTCATTGTGTTCTGTCTGGGCTTGCTGACTGTGACACAGGACTGTTAATGGGTGTTTAATGCGTGAGGCTGATTATGAATGGAGACCCACAAGGCACTTATGCAGACTTCAGGAATCAGACACTAATACCAATGATTGACTCCTATCGGCCTTGCATCCATAGGCGGCGCCATTTTAATTGCATTAAATTGTATGCAACTGTACACAAATTACTTTGCAATATTTTTTTCTAATTCGTACACAAAATTGGAAGTGCTAATCACCGTCGTTTATATTACTACCATAAATAGGCCCCAGCAGCAATTTGCACGTTTGCTAGCAAAGAAGTTTCAATGTGAAATCTTGGGGAAAACTGAAAATGTATATAATATTAACATGGACCCCATTTTACAAAGACTGATTATCAGATGTGTTTTAGTTCTAAGAGTGCACCCTTTTCTGGTACTAACATTGCTAGTCTTAAATTTCTCACCTCCAACTCTACTGACCTTTTACCCAGCGCTCTCTTACTCACTGGAGGTTTAGGAGATTCACGACGGTTACCTCTGCCACTTGCTCTGCGTCCGCTCGTCCAACTCAACTGCTCCTTCTCTATCCAGGAAGATTCCTTTGCGGCCGAGGGCTTGGATGGGGACAACCAACCAGCTCTCATGCTGCCAGGAGTGCCCCAGAAGTCGATTTGCGCTGAGATCTTCCTGTTCCATTTGCGCTGAGGCCTGCCTGTTCCATTTGCGCTGAGGCCTGCCTGTCTCTGCAGAGCCTTGAAGGTGCCTCCGACCACAGCCCTGTTCATCACTTCACTCCTTGCTCCGCAGCTGACCGACTCCGATCAAGCCTCAAGCAATGAAAGAAACTCCACCCTGAAAAAGTCGGCACCTGCATCACTCCTCTGGAACATACCTATGCTCATCAATTCTATAGAACCGGCCCTGAGAAACAGGTGCCGGTGCTTAGCACCGGAAAGCACCGGCACAAATTAATCACTGCCACCAAGCACCTTCGATCCCGCAGCCTTACTCATTTAGATTAAAGAAAAGCAGCAATCTGAATTTGGGCGAGCTGCGGCAGTCCATTCTGTGGGTGAGTGTGCCACATTGTGAAAGTTGCAAAGTTACCAAAAAAAACAGCTGACATTGAGGGAATAGCATGTAGCACAGCGACATAGCTTCCGACTTTGAGCTGGGGATTTAGGGTTGGAACCTTAGTATAGGCTCAACGACCTGCGATTCTTTCAAATTATGTAATTTCCAAATTATGTAATTGCACAGCTCTTCTAATTTACATTAAAGAAAAGCAGCTGCCCCGCAGCTCTACTCATTTAAAAAAAAGCAGTGATCTGATTTTGGGAGTGATGTGCATGTGTGTGGCACATTGTGAAAGTTACAAATACCACCGCTACCATTGCTAAAGCTGGCCTCCCACTAATGGTCATTAGATTGATTAACCAAAGAGTTCTCCCGAAGGGCTTAAGTGAGCAATACAGTAAGGACGCAGGTAAATGGTCCATTCCTTATGGGCGTTAATAAAGGGAGACAAGGCGGTACCAAGGAAGGACAGACAAGGCTCATAATGAATCGGAAGCTAATGTTTACGGCTGACAATGACAAAAGTCAATTAAAAATATGGGTGGACATTGGGCGGGGCTTCAAAGCCATACTCCACTACTGCATGCCTCGCAGAGTGAGCAGTGCATGCGTGCTGCTGCTAGGCTCGACCTAAAAATGGAGAAGAAGACAGATTTCAGACTTTTTAATCTAACCTATCTTCATTGAATATGTCTCGGTACGGTCCCCCACCTGTTACGAATTGCACAATCCACTGTGTGAGTGGACACTTTACATTGCTTACAGAAGGGGATCTGACACTACCATAGTAGCTCACAGCACAGAGTGGGACATCAGGGCCCTTGTTTTGCAAGTCGCAGGACAGGAAGCCTAGCAATTGGGGTGAAACTTCTGCTCCCAATGTCGGAATGGCCGAGGTTATATAAGGCCGGCTGCAACCTATGCTCCCCCTTTTTGAGAGAGCAGTGTTGTGGTACCAAGTGACCTTGCGATATCTCACTTATCTAGCCCCTTAACCTTGGGGTAGATGGGTTTTGTAAATACACATGATGAGGCCGGGATAGTGGCATTCAATACTGCATGATTTCAAGAACTGATGTATTCTCCATCAACAACTTGCTGGGGCAGCACTGAGGTGATGGCCAGCAATCCCTGTTTTACAAGGACATTCACACTTGCTGGTGGCAAGCCTGGCACCAGTGCATTACATCTTCTGTAGTCTATCAAGCTGGAAACTGGAGATGCCAGTAAATGGGTGTGAGCATAAACAAGATTTAGTTTACAAGGGAACTGAAGATGGAAGCGGGGAGGGAGCATTGGAGAGTCAGTGGACACCATTTTGTGCCACTTTTCTGATATGCGTAGACTTGATTAGATTATTGTCATGTTATATTGTTAGGCTTTTTGGTCTGAGGGATGAAAGTAATATTTAGTTGATGAGGAAGAAGGAGGCAGTGTCTGTGTGCTGTGTTCTGTTTGTACTCTCGTTCAATTTTGTACTTTCTTGCTCAATAAATGTTAGCTGGAAATGAGTTTCTTAGGGATGGATAAGAAATCCTTGTTGGGACAGAAACTTTAATATCAGTTTTCTAGATTTGGCAAGAAGTCGGAGACATCGGTCTCCGAGTTGACTCAAGAGGAAGAACACAGAAAAAATGGGTGACAATGTAGAGCTTTATGACAACCCAAAGTTGTGCTTTTAGAAAATTGGGCCATTTTTAGGCCGAGCCTGGGCAGGGCATGCGCTGCTCTGTGGGCCATGCTGTATCGAAGTATGCACTTGAAGCCCCGCCCACTCTTGCCTATATTTGTCATTGGCTTGTGTCATTGTCCTTCGTAAATGCTGACTTTTGATTCATTATTTGGTTTGTTAGTCCCTCCTTAGTACTGCCTTGGCCTCATTTGTAACCTCCCACGAGGACTGGACCTTTTACTTCGGTTGTTACACGGTATGTCTTATTTAGTCTGTAAGCCCTATCTTCTTTAATGAGTTTCTCTTACTACAGGAGGTCTCTTGTGCGCAGTTGTGACCACCAGCTTGTTTATTTAACTCCTAGCCAACAGGGAGCTCTTCAGGGTCCATGGGAGACAGAAGGGGGCAACTCAGGATGCCTTTAAGCATTTGCAATTCAATAGGTCTAGCATTTGCGAGAGTTTAAGCTATTGGCATTGTAAATGACATCGCCTTTCATTTATGTTTGAAAAACCAAAACATAAATAAAAGGCACTGTCATTTACAATGCCAATAGCTTAAACTTGCGTAAATGCGAGACCTATTGCACTGAAGATGCTTGTTGTGAGACGTAGATAAAATCACACTTGCCTGGGCCAGCTTTACCGGGAGTGGCTCTGCTATTTTTGAGCATCACAGCTAGCAGTAATGTTACCTGGGGGTGGTGTGAAAGGGACCTGTGCAGGGAAACAGATTATATATATATGTAAGTGGTGACCATCTAAGAGGCTCTACTTTTGTCTGTAGCAGTACTCCGGTTCAGCACTGAACAAAAAATAAAAAAAAATGTAAACAACTAAAATGAGCAAACAGAAAAATGTTTTTCCCAACACAAAACTGTTTTTAAAAAAAACATTACTGCAAAAAACATTCATTCTGGGACAAAATGACAAAGGAGAAGAAAAATAGACATGGTAAGACTAACAAAATGGATTGAGCGCGGAGAGCAATGTGGAGCAAGACCAATGGAGAAGTGAGACAGCAGAGTGGGGAAGAATGACAAAAATATTGGAAGAGGAATAGGAAATCGAGGAAGAAAGGAAAGGTAGAGAAGAGAGGACAAGAATGCTAGAGGGTGAACAGAAGCCTCCATACGCGAAGGATGCACATGGTTCTCTGACTCGTGGCCTGATATACTGCAAGACATACAAGGATCTTTGGAGCGGTTGGGGGGGCACAGACTAAGGGATCAATAGGTGACTAACGAATTCCGGCACCTAAAGTGGTGAAACGTATAGGCCTGAAGATTAGGTGAGGTGACCTGTGGGCGAGTTGCAGTGGAATAATGGTGAGTGTGGTGGTGTGCCTAGTCTTTGCCCATGCTATTGACCCCGCAAGTTTAGAAAGCTTCATTTATCAGAGCTTTCTCCCAAAATTACTCCAAATACTAAGCAACCTTTTATGAAAGGTCATTATCCACAAATGTAGGCACTTATTCTTTCGGTGCCGGGCCTACTTTTGATTCCAATATGCCCCGCACACCATTCAGTTATACTCTGCTGCTAACTCAAAAGCAGATCTATCCAATGTGTGTTGGCTTCTAAGCGCTAGCGCAGGCAGGGAGTAGAGCTCACTCCGAGCTGGTCACAGCAGTTATTGTCAGCACCAGCTTCTCTTTGGAGACAACAGAAAGGAGTAGATGACAGAAGCGAGCCTGCACTACTGGTTGCCGTCCAAGGAGGAAGAAACGAGCTGAGCAAACCAAGTCAACAAACACCTCCCCAGTGCACACAGGACATACCATTGAACACGAGCAAAAATGGCCCAATTTGGAAGGGAATAGGGCTTTGGGGGGGCCAGCGGACTATCGGAAGGTCTGCCCCTCCTGGGGGATTTTGGGCTGGGGGTGCAGCTAGAGCCCAATTGGGCTTGTTGGGCTACATTTGGGCTGGATTTGGGCTAGGGGGAATATAGCCGTCCATCTTAGGTCACTGGCCACCATTTCAGTGTTAGTGACACGACAGCCAGCTGGGTGATAGGGGAGCGTTTTTCGTCCCGCCCTACCTCCCTGTTTTTTGTGTTTTGGGGGAGCGACATCTGGTAGTAGCTGGGCAAGGTCTGGGGGTAAATTCCTTTGGTGGTGGTCGAGTTGTTGGGAAGAGGTGCACTGGGTGGGGTAACATGTACGTTGGTTATCCCTTGAAGCAGGTGCGGGGTGCATATATGGATGTCTTGCCAAGGGGCGTTTTTTCTGGGTAATAGTTGGTAGGTCTGTTTACAGTTACAGTTTATTGGTTGGGAAAGGTCACTCCAGGAGCACGCAGGAAGGGGAAGTAGCATAGGAAGGTTACATAGATAACTAGGTTAGGAAGGGTTATGGAGTTGAAAGTTTGGAGGTTTATAAATGGTTGCAAAGGGGAAACTTTAGGGGAGGGGGTGGGGGGTTAAGGCAGTAGGAAAATATTTAGTGAAGTTTAGTTTTGTACGGCACAGGCCAAGGAATTTGTTTGTAAGGTGCACCTGTCTTCAATAAAGCGGCCTTTTTCACACTAACAAGCTGGTTGTGGTCTGTGCTGCACCCCCCTGTTGGCCCAATGCCCATTCTGCAAGTTCCGCTCGTGCACGACTCGGACAGGAAGCAGTGCCCTCGAAGGGAAATCCCCTTTCGAAGCTCTGAAATATGTTGCACTTGCGCGCTGTTTACCTACAGGTTTCACGTGGAAGCAAGGAATCTGCTTGAAAGGAGTACTGCTTGCCCTCAGTTTATCGCTGTGTATATAGAATGTTCGGTAAAAGGAGAGGATGTGGCTCAATGGCCAGAGCTGCCGACTTTCGCCGTCGGCTCAACATCCTGTAATTCTGGGCAAATCACTTAATCTCCCCGTGCCTCCCCAAAAAATGAAGGTATCCTTGGTTAACGTAACTGGTGCTCATGTAAAGCGCTCCAATGCCTTCGGCAGCACGTCTGTCTCGAGGGGAAGAGGTGAGATGTCCCATTAATAGCCTTTCATCATGAGTGACATCATCTCGAGGAACGTTGCATCTAGGTGAGGGGAAAAAGGTCCTCATCCCTTACTAGTCATATAATAAGCATGTATCGTTCTTGTGCTGTTTCTGGCCCAGAAACAGGGGGAGAAGCCCCTATCCCCCTAACTTGAAGTAGGATTTGTTCGGTGTGTCCGGGCGAGAGTATGAATTTTTGGTTGATTAGGATAAAATATCCAATTGATGCAAGTATATCAAATGATAATGGTGAGAAGTTTGTGCTTTTATTTGTCTGTAAGAAAAGAACAGAGATGGCACAGCCAACACGTGTTTCGCCCTCTAATTGGCCATCAGGTCTAGGGCTTCCTCAGGGCTGAACAAGGGCAGTATTACCGCAAGAGTTCATAACACCGAGTCAAGTGGGTCATGTGTACAGTATATATAAGGGTGTGGTAGGTGGGAATAGAGGAGGAAGGGTGAGTAAGTGAAGAATTAAGGGAAGAGACCAGGGAAAAGAAAGAGGTAAGAGAGCAGAGTTAAAGTGCGAAGAATTGGCAAAGGTTGTTACCGGAAATTAAGGTGTGGTTGAAAGGCAAAGTATATGTGTAGGGCGATAGAGGATAGATATTAGGTGGAGGTCAAAAATAGTAATTGGGGCGGACGTGCAAAGAGTGGTTAAGTGGTATGGAAAGAAAGGGGGATGTGACAAGGGTATTAGAATCATTTAGAAAGTGAGGGAGAAAGGTAAATAGTTATAGGCGGGCAGGTTGGCATTTACAGAGAAACATGTCATACAATTATGATATTAACATGATTATTTAAGCCCAGTCAATTTCAGACATAATGACAAAAATGATTGAAGAAAATAATATGGTATAAATTGTCGAAGAGCCACAAATCAGAGTAGCGCGCGTATGCAAGAGACATTCAGAACAGTTAGCGGTTGACAATGTACATATTTGCGAAGGCATCATAATTGTGAAATTCGGGACAGCGTGTGTATCCAGAACAAAAACAAGACAGGTACCCGTTCGCAACATACATATTTACGACAACATCATGATAACGAAAATATATTTTCAGTTTTAAAAATTCAAGCGATCATTTAAGGAGGGAGAGCGAGGGAAGGGCATGTCATGCAGAAAGCAGGGTAGTCGGGAGAATCAATAGTTTAGGTACAATTCGTGTGGTGTTCCAAAATAGTATAGTGATGACGCGGTCATGGAACGCAAGAAACAGATTATGTAGACATTGGTGAACAAGGTGCAGTTGATCACAAGGATCCAACGATACGATTAAGCGTTAAATCGGAGGCAAGATGTCGAAATACAGTGGTAGAAAAAGAGCATATATTTACAGAATGAATGGGATTGCAGCGTCAAGGTGGTCCGGTCAGGTATGAAATGAAGGAAGAAAAATTTACTTTAGTCACATTTTATACGGGTGGTTAAGCGAGAGACGCGGGTATGGGTGCGTGGCGTCAAAATCAATGAGGCGGTGATAATTGTGGGCCGCGGGACAGACGTGTCATCGATCAAGATAAAAGTGATTTGATGAATGCAGTAACATGCAATAACCAATTATGAATATTATTGTGATTTCTAAAGAAGCAATGGAAGGAGTGGTCTAGAGCATACAACATCGTTGTGAAGTGGAGCTAATTCAAAGTTTCGGAAGTGCTCATAAGCACTCGATCATAGATAAGTCGTGGAGTGGGACGTGAATGCCAACCTTTGCGGAATTACGATATATTTTAAGTGTGTATCGGAATTGTAAGACATACAAGTGCACTCGGCGGATTCAGTAAGCAAAATCATGTGAGGTGCACAAGGAGATCGAGAATCCCTTACCGGGTTGTCAGGTAATGGGATATCTTAGTAAACACAAGAAGAGAGGAAGGCTATTACAAACCTTAAAGAAAGAAAAGATCTGATTATCAAGGAGGCAGACAAAGGTGGAAACCCAGTTACACTCCATATTCATGATTACATCCAAGAGGCGAACCAACAACTTGCCGACAAGTCCTGCTATGAACTCCTCACCAAAGATCCAACGAAAGACATACTCAAATCAATTATTACTATGCTTGATAAATGGTACACCTCGGGACTCATATCACAATCAGAAAAACTATTCCTGTATATTATATACCCCACTATGCCCACTCTATACCTCCTCCCAAAGATTCACAAGGGCATTCACCCTCCACCAGGAAGACCTATTATAGCAGGTATCAACTCACCGTGCTCCAGGTTAGGGGAATATGTGGACAGAAAACTACAAGGACTGATGAAGGAAATACCATCCTTCATCCAAGACACAAAAGACATCCTGGGCAAACTTCAAGACATCACCTGGGAACCAGACTTCATATTGGTCTGCATAGACATTGTAAGCCTGTATACATCTATCCAACATCAGGACGGACTTAATGCAGTGCAATCATCACTATGGACACAATCGGCAAACCTACTTGAAAGTAACAAAATGACCCTGGAAATGCTTAACTTCTGCCTGAAAAACAATGTCTTCAGCTTCAATGGCAAAATGTACCGACAAATACGCGATACGGCCATGGGAGCCAAATTTGCGCCGCCGTACGCCTGTATCCTAATGAGCCATGTGGAAAAATTCTGGCTGTGGGACCCAGAATTTTCCGAGTTCACCCCCCATATCGTAATGTGGCGGCGTTCCATAGATGACATCCTATGCATCTGGCAAGGAGATGAGACATCGCTCAAAAGATTCTTGAAGCAACTAGACAAAAACCCTTGGGGAATTAAAACAACCCATACCTTCTCTAAAAAAGAGATCAATTTTCTAGATGTAACACTCTATGTCAAAGACAACACCTTACAAAGCAAATTATGTCGGAAAGAAACAGCGGCAAACTCCATCTTACGCGCTGACAGCTTCCACCCACGACATAACATAAGGAACATTCCAAAAGGAGAACTGCTGAGAACACGCAGAAACTGCAGTGAAGACGATGTCTTTAAAACGAAAGGAGAGGAAATTGTATCCAGACTCACACAACGAGGATATGACCACTCAATGCTACAGAATACATTGACCTCAGTGGCCAAAGTAGAGAGGAAACAGATGTTCAGAAAAAACACCGAGGAAAAAGAAGAAAAAAAGAAGGACTCAGCAATACGCTTTGTTACTGACTATAATATCGGCCATCACCAAATCAGACAAAGCCTCAAAAAACATTGGCATCTATTAAAACAAACACCTAACATCAGTCAAGACCTCAAAACATACCCTGAAATCACATTCAGACGTGCACCAAACCTAAAGGACATGCTTTGCAAATCAGAATTTGAAGACAAACGTAACATAGTCACTACATTCCTAGACAGACCTCCAGGATTCCACACATGCAAAAATTGCAGCATCTGCAAACTAAGCTGCAGCAAAACCAAAAGAGTACCAATAACACAAGGGAGGGAATTCGTCATAAAAGAATGGATTGACTGTAATAGCAAATTCTGTATTTACGTGATAATTTGCCCCTGCAACCTCCCATACATTGGCAGCACAATCAGACCATTACGGATCAGGATTCAGGAACACTACCGCAACATCCATAAACATTCTGCCGGCCATCCACTCACTGAACATTTTGAAGACAATCACTCTCACAAAAAGGACTTTCAGTTCTTTGGATTGGAAATTATACACCAAACTAAGAGAGGGGGAAATCGTGAACTCAAACTACGAAGACGCGAGAGTGAACTTATCATGAACTACAAAACCACGACTTTGGGACTCAATAAGAATGCGGAAATGCATGTATGGTTAGGAGATGATTAGCTGCACCTTGTTCCCCCATATTGGTCAAACCGCACCCCCTAGCCCCATGACTACACCACCTACCTCTGTGCCTCTCCCAAACATCCTCTACCAGAAGTGCTCTCTCTACGCTACCAGAGAATACGCAGCATGCCTCTATCGACATATACTGTATTTGAACATTACGATATACAAACTATACGTTACCATGCTCAACTGAACATCTATTTGCCACTTCTTTTTCACCTTTATTGGGAACTGATACATGTCCTAACAATACAGAATACCTGCAAAAGCCCATATGTATCAAATACTTGATGTATTATTGTTGTTTCTTCCGATAGCGCTAATTAGCCCTAAATGTTTATTTGATATGTCTGTCTTTTCTTAATTCTGTTTCCCCATTCCAAGATGGCGACCGCCTATTCTCGTCCTACTCACCACCCTGTTAACCCATCCTCTCCAAACACCCCGTTCCAATATGGCGCCTGTCGTAAGCACATCGTCACTTCCGGGTTACCCGGAAGTTCATACACACGACCACTTTATCTGTGCACACTTTTATCGGCTTCACATTACACCGCAGAAACCCATCGAAACCTGGCATTAGCCGAGACCGGAGGTAAGAGTTACTTCACTACCCCCTCCATGTCCCATTTGACCTCAGCTTACTTGGCCCGAATTTCAATTCATTTTTGTTCTTCATTGTTTAGTTTTCCCCATCTAGAATCGTCGGGTTTACAAACCCTCCCGTTTACTAAGATATCCCATTACCTGACAACCCGGTAAGGGATTCTCGATCTCCTTGTGCACCTCACATGATTTTGCTTACTGAATCCGCCGAGTGCACTTGTATGTCTTACAATTCCGATACACACTTAAAATATATCGTAATTCCGCAAAGGTTGGCATTCACATCCCACTCCACGACTTATCTATGATCGAGCGCTTATGAGCACTTCCGAAACTTTGAATTAGCTCCACTTCACAACGATGTTGTATGCTCTAGACCACTCCTTCCATTGCTTCTTTAGAAATCACAATAATATTCATAATTGGTTATTGCATGTTACTGAATTCATCAAATCACTTTTATCTTGATCGATGACACGTCTGTCCCGCGGACCACAATTATCACCGCCTCATTGATTTTGACGCCACGCACCTATACCCGCGTCTCTCGCTTAACCACCCGTATAAAATGTGACTAAAGTAAATTTTTCTTCCTTCATTTCATACCTGACCGGACCACCTTGACGCTGCAATCCCATTCATTCTGTAAATATATGCTCTTTTTCTACCACTGTATTTCGACATCTTGCCTCCGATTTAACGCTTAATCGTATCGTTGGATCCTTGTGATCAACTGCACCTTGTTCACCAATGTCTACATAATCTGTTTCTTGCGTTCCATGACCGCGTCATCACTATACTATTTTGGAACACCACACGAATTGTACCTAAACTATTGATTCTCCCGACTACCCTGCTTTCTGCATGACATGCCCTTCCCTCGCTCTCCCTCCTTAAATGATCGCTTGAATTTTTAAAACTGAAAATATATTTTCGTTATGATGTTGTCATAAATATGTATGTTGCGAATGGGTACCTGTCTTGTTTTTGTTCTGGATACACACGCTGTCCCGAATTTCGCAATTATGATGCCTTCGCAAATATGTACATTGTCAACCGCTAACTGTTCTGAATGTCTCTTGCATACGCGCGCTACTCTGATTTGAGGCTCTTCGACAATTTATACCATATTATTTTCTTCAATCATTTTTGTCATTATGTCTGAAATTGACTGGGCTTAAATAATCATGTTAATATCATAATTGTATGACATGTTTCTCTGTAAATGACAACCTGCCCGCCTATAACTATTTACCTTTCTCCCTCACTTTCGAAATGATTCTAATACCCTTGTCACATCCCCCTTTCTTTCCATATCACTTAACCACTCTTTGCACGTCCGCCCCAATTACTATTTTTGACCTCCACCTAATATCTATCCTCTATCGCCCTACACATATACTTTGCCTTTCAACCACACCTTAATTTCCGGTAACAACCTTTGCCAATTCTTCGCACTTTAACTCTGCTCTCTTTCCTCTTTCTTTTCCCTGGTCTCTTCCCTTAATTCTTCACTTACTCACCCTTCCTCCTCTATTCCCACCTACCACACCCTTATATATACTGTACACATGACCCACTTGACTCGGTGTTATGAACTCTTGCGGTAATACTGCCCTTGTTCAGCCCTGAGGAAGCCCTAGGCCTGATGGCCAATTAGAGGGCGAAACACGTGTTGGCTGTGCCATCCCTGTTCTTTTCTTACAGACAAATAAAAGCACAAACTTCTCACCATTATCATTTGATATACTTGCATCAATTGGATATTTTATCCTAATCAACCAAAAATTCATACTCTCGCCCGGACACACCGAACAAATCATCTCGAGGAACGATGCCCCCCCCAAAAAATGTGAAAACCCACCTCTTTCTAGAGCAGTGTTCTCCCCAGCCTGTGCCTGCCTGCGGTCTGGGGAACTGGAAGAAGGTGGAATAACGATAGTGTTCGAAGACTCATAGAAATGTAAACTGCAAGCCTTGTCCATCCCTTCCTGCGAAGCCGTGCCCTTAGTGCTGAAACTCTCACTAAAATCTACCCCTTCCGGTGCTTTGATCTACCGCCCAGCCGGGACACCGCGGGGAGCTGGGCTAAATCATTATCTGACTCCCTAGCACCCCTAATTCTTAGGTCGTCCAATATTGTAGTGCTGGAGGACCTGAATATCCATCTGGCGGATCCGCTATGCAGCTCTGGCCAGACTCTTTGTGAAGGTTTACAGACCCTGAATCTCCATCTTCATAACTATATTCCCACTCATCAAGCAGGGCACCCTCTGGATCCAATATTCCCTACTATAGAAAAAGTCCTCTCATCTTGGTATCTTGGTACCCCTTGTGTGGTCGGATCATCTTGCTGTCCCTTTTTGGTGTCCCTATCCCTTCTGGAATTATGGTCCAGGTAGAGGAACGTACCTCAGACCAACGCTAGGGCCTGAGCAAAGTAGGACATTGGTGTGCTCAATAGTCAGCTGAGAAATTCAGTCCCTAACTTATCTGGAGATGCCAAGCTTGACCAGCCTCGAATGGACGAGTGGCTACGCACCTCTTTGGATCGCATCCTGCCTTTTAAAACGCATTGCTTTGCAAGGCTTCGCCCTCCTGCCCCATGGTTCACTGGGGAACTACAGGCAATGGAAATGGGCTGTAAGAGGCTGAAGAGGGTTTGGAGGCTTAGCTACGATGACACCTATAAGCTTAATTATATGTTTGCTCTGAAGCTCTACCCTAACTGTTATCGAATGGCTCGTGCCACTTTTTTCTCAGATCAGATCACTTCATGACATAACTGTCCCAAAACGCTTTTCAGAATTGTCAATGAGGTCTGCGATCCTAGCAGGATTTCTCCTGCATCTGTATTATCACAGGCTCAATGGCAGGAACTGCTGTTTTTCTTTGCGAGTAAAGTGCAGGATATTCAACAATCTGTTGAGAGGACGAGGAGATTTTTTTCTGACTATCATCTCGCCGTCTCTCCCTGTTTTCGATGATTTGGTTCCTGCTGATTCTCCTCTTATTCGACAGTCACAGGACTCATGGGATACTTTTGATCTGCCTTTATTTATGTCTTTGGCACAATGAATAAGATCTGGTTCTCCCAGGGATCCCCTCCCTCTGCTAAGCTCTGTCTTCTAGATCCAGACACGATGCTTGCTCTGCTAAGACTCCTCAACCGATCGTCACAGGAGGGCTCCATTCCTCAGGTGTGGAAGCATGCCTGGTCCTTCCTCTTTTGAAAAAACCCAACTCGGATCCTACCAGTTGGTTAAATTATAGACCTATTTCTTTGCTCTGTATTTTGTCTAAAATTCGAGAAAAGCATGTCTGTACTAAACTCTCTGCCTTAGTGAAGTCTCAGTTTTTTTTAACATGACTCCCAATCAGGCTTCAGAGCCTGACACAGTACAGAGTCCATTCACCTGGGAGTCACAGAACACACAAAGTGGCTCCTAGATTAGGACGAGACGGCAGCGCTCATTCTCCTCGATCTCAGCACTGCCTTCGATACTGTGTCCCATGGCACGCTCATAGGGAGATGTCACAATTGGGTTGTAGGGATTGGCTTTGGCTTGGCTATCCTCGTTCTTAAAGGGTCATACCTTTTCAGGGTTTCTCAGGCAGTGTCTCATCCTTGTGCCATGCTTTGACCTCTGGGGTCCCTCTGGGATCATCTCGGAGTCCTGCGCTTTTCAAAATCTATGTGCATCCCTTGGCCGAGGTAGTGGAATACTGGGGCCACACTTTATTTTCCGATGTGGATGATACCCAAATTATCTTTTCGTTATCATCCGCTCCATATCTTTGAACTCCTGTTTGACTCATGTAGTCCAATGGAAGAGCAACAACTCGTACACACTAAATGGTGAAAAATCGGAGGTGCTGATTCTGGGAAAGAACCCATGGTTATGGGGACCACAGCACTGGCCCGTGGCATTGGGTGATACTCCCATTCCTGCTTCCAGAGTCAAGAACTTAGGCTTCCTGGCCAACAATAAGCTCTCCGTGAAGCCGCAGGTGGCAAAGGAGTCTGGAACACGCTTTGCTACTGTGAAATGGCAACGGAAGTTCATCTGGATTCACCCCATATCTGCACAAAGAACTGTCATCAATGCCCTTATTCTTTCTGTTTTACCTGGATTGTAGTGACATCATTACCTGGAGGCTGATAAGCCTTCATGAGACGCATGCAGGTAGTGCAGAATGTGGCCGTAAAGCTGATCTAGCGACTACCAAAAAATGCCCCAGTTACATCTCTGCACCGCGAGCTTTACTGGTTAAGGGTTAAAACAATTGGCCAATATAAGGCTTTGTGTTACGTCCTCAAAGCAAGGGCAGGGATCGCACCCCACCATATCAATGGTCTGATAAAGCTGTAGAAGCCCCGTCGCTATCTGCATTCCAGCCATCTCTCATTGGACTTGTCGTAAGATTAAACATCCTCACATGGGAGGCCACTATTTCTCGTTACTCGGCCCTGAACTTTGGAACTCTTTGCCAGAATATCTGAGACCAGGGGGCGTGGCTTGAACGCCGCAGCGACATGGCGGATCCTGCGTGAGCTCCGCTTCGTAGCGGCACTTGGAACCTTTCTTCTGGGGGGGGCCTGGCTTGAACGCCGCAGCAACATGGCGGATCCAGCGTGAGCTCCGCTCCGTAGCGGGACTCGTAACCTTTCTTCTGGGTACAATCCTTTCAGTTCACTGCACAATGGGACTGTTTCACTATGTGGACATCGCGGTGAGTCTTCTGGCCGCCATTTTTGTCTTTTTTAATTGTTTTTGACGGCTTCCTCCGCAACGACAATCTCTCTCCTCAGTAATGCGAGCGGCCGCCATTTTGATTCTGCATTATCGCGGCGCTCGTATCTCCCTCATATGGGTGTGCCTGCGGTTTGGGGCATTTGAATTCTCTTTTTCTCTGCCTCCAACTGGTACCCATACTGCCTAAAGCACACCAGGGACTTTTATATTGTCTCCATTTGCCGTCCTTCGTCATTTCCTGCTATGTGATGCAGCACCTCGACGTTTACCTCAGTGTGTTCGCCTCTCTCCTCATCTACGCTGTTGTTTGAGGTAACTGTACCACAGATGGTCTTCTTCATTTATTGATGGCTGTGAGAGATGCTTTCTTTCTACTACTGCTGGACCGCGTTTGTTCAAGGTTTGATTCCACTGGTCTCTACTACTGTGTCCTTCGCTTTAATGGACTGGTGTCATTTTTGCCTTATTGAATGACTAAACTTACCTCCATTTTCTGTTGCCTCATCCTTGTACTATCTTAGTACACCTGTTTGAGTGGCATATCTACTTCCCTACTTTGGGGTGACGTCAAAGTTTGCCGCCTTGGGTTTACTGTGTTGACGGTCTTATTGCTGATTACTGATAGCCAGTGAGGCTCACGTGTCCAGACCATCGGTCTCTGGCACAAAACAAAAAAGGCACAAAAAAGACCCTCCCTCGCCAATTTTATCATCGCAAAATCCAATCCTGGATACTATCTTGGATGAGGTTTGAGGCCTCCAGCCCTTCATGTCCGCTACCAACGACAAGCTTAAACAAATTGAGGAAAGATGGATTGTTATGGAAAGTAAAGTATTTGACCTTGAGCAGCGGGTTAGTGATATTCAAGATATTTCTACAAAGATTCCTCTCCTTGAACAAGAGATTCTGAAACTGAAACTCCACACTGAGGATCTTGAAAATCGTAATCGTAGAAATAACTTACGCCTTTTTGGCCTGCCGGAAAATGTTGAAGGGTCCGACCTAGTAGCATTTCTAAAGAAATTCCTTCCAGAGCTTCTGGACCTTCAATCTTTGTCCAACCCTCTCAACATTCAAAGAGCGCACCGGTTGGGTCGTCTTCAGCCATCTACCAACAAACCTCGTGGTATTATAATGTTGTTCTTGGAATTCACCGATCTCATGCAGGTTTTGAAGGCTGTCAGACTCAAACGTCGTCTTATTTGGTCTGGTCATAACATTTTCATATCTCAAGATGTATCTAGTGCTACAAACGCCAGACGCAAAGACTTCCTTGCTCTTCGGCCTCAGTTGCGACAACTCAACATTCAATATGGAATTCTTCACCCCTGCCTCTGCAAAATCACCCATGAGGGTCGCACACGCTCCTTTGAGGATCCGGATAAACTCAAACTTTTCCTTCAAAATTTCTCCTCACGTGGCATGGACACGGACTCCTGATTCCATTTGCGTTGTTGGATTGTTCCTGCTTTACTGGTGTTGTGGATTTGCCTGTTTTCTTATGTTGACACTCTGTTCTTCTTTATCCTTGTGAGGCTCATTGCCCATCTCTTATTTTCTCCCTCCGCTTTCACTGTGGTCCGCGTCCTTCGGTGTCTCTACGCTCACCGCTCTTCGATCTTTTTTCTTTTTACAGGTCTGGATGTTCGTCCTTGATCGGTTTACATTTTTTCTTTTTGCCCTTTTTGCCCTTTCTCCTCTCTTTCCTCTACCTCTTCTTTCTTTCTATTTTTCTATCCTTCGTGTTCCCCCACTTTTAATTTTGTTTCCATGTTCTGGTTTTTCTCCTCAGACTTGGTCTTTTGTTTTTCTTACTGAAAAATGGCTTTCCTTTTTTTTTGTCATTCCTGCAGTTTTATGGTTCTATGTCCATACGTTACCCCGCTCCCGGAAGTATGGTTAATGTCGTTTCGTGGAATGTCCGTGGTTTGGGTCACCCTGTCAAGCGTCAAAAGGTATTGTCTCATTTAGCTAAACTTAACACCCAGGTTGCTTTTTTACAGGAAACTCATTGCAATGATAAAGAATCACTTAAGCTTAAACGTCAATGGGTTAATCAGATTGTTTACTCTCCTGCTACGGACCGGCATGGTGGTGTTGCTATTTTATTTCATAAATCTATTAATGCACAAATTGTCTCATCTGAGTGTGATCCGAATGGTCGCTGGGTATTGACTGAGGTTATCATTAATAAACGTCAACTAACTTTTTTCAATATTTATGGGCCTGTCAAACCAGATTCTGAATTTTGGCATTCTATAAAATTGAAGCTACTGTCAATTTCCAACTCTAATATTGTGGTAGGTGGTGATTTTAATAATTGGGTGGATCCGTTCACTGATAGGCAATCCAAATGCAAGTTCAAACCTGACAAATCCCACAAGTCATTTCAAACAGCCATTTCTTCTCGTCCCTTATTTGATCCCTGGAAAACATGTAACCCTGATACCTCAGAGTTTACTTTCTTTTCACCTGTGCACCACACTAGATCTCGTATAGATTATATTCTTATTTCCAAATCATTGCTACCTTGTCTCCAGTCATCTGTGATTGGTTCTATATTTATTTCTGACCATGCTCCTGTCTCTACCCATATTGACTTATCTATCACCACTTACAAACAAGGTAGATGGCGCTTCAATAACTTCCTTTTATCTGATCGCACTTTTATTTCAGAAGCGACCTCCTTTATTAAGGAATTCTTTTCTTTTAATAATTCCCTAGATACCTCCTTACACAACAATTGGGATGCTTTTAAAGCTTCTTTCAGAGCTTTTACTATTGCCTATTCCTCAAAAAAGAAAAAATTGATGCATACTAAATATAAAGAGACTTTATCCCACATTAAAGTGTTAAAACATAAGTATTACTCTTCCAAATCCTCCTCATCACTACATGACCTAATCAAAGCTAAATCCACCCTCAATAAGATTGCCACAACGGATGCCTGTAATATTCTCCTCAAGATTAAGTCGAAATATCATGGAGGACAAAACAAAGCTGGGAAAATGCTAGCAAATTATCTAAAACTTAAATCAGAACGTAAAGCTATTGGCCCCATTCACTCAGAGTCGGATGATTCACTCCTTCCCTCTGATTCTGATTTTATTGCCACATTTCAATCATATTACAAGCTCTTATATACAGAAACCACCAAGCCCTCTGAAGATGATTTTGCCTCTTTTTTCAGTGATATTCCTAAACCTCTAATTTCCCAAGATAATTTCCAACCCCTTGAAGACGATATTTCCTTACAAGAATTATCTGATGCTCTTAAATCTTTGAAGAAAGCAAAAGCCCCTGGCCCGGATGGCTTTTCTATTGAATTACTTTCTGCTTTCTCCTCTATTTTTGCACCCAAATTATTAGAACTTTTTAACTCTTTTATATCCAACTCCCAAGCCTATGGTTCTTTTTTGGAAGCCCTGATCATTGTAATCCCCAAACCTGATAAAGATCCCTCATATTGTAAAACTTTTCGACCTATTTCACTAATTAATTATGATTGTAAAATGTTTGCAAAAATATTGGCCTCTCGTTTAGAGAAAGTTATTCCTCTACTCATTAACCCAAACCAAGTTGGTTTTGTTAAGGGTCGTTTGGCCTCTGATAATGCCAGAATGTTTTCCAATATCCTTGCTCTTAGTAAGAAATATCCCTCCCCATTGGCGGCTTTATCCTTGGATGCTGAAAAGGCCTTTGACCGTGATAATTGGGAGTTCTTACTTCACACTTTACGATGGTTTGGCTTTGGACCGAAGTTTATTTCATATGTTAAGTTGTTATACACCAATCCCAAAGCTTGTATTTTTGTTAATGGTCTCTTTTCCCGATATTTCCCCCTTCAAAGAGGTACGCGTCAGGGCTGTCCTCTTTCACCATTACTCTTTTTGTTATGTTTAGAGCCATTTCTGGAACGTATCAGAAGTAATCCTCTCATTACTGGTTTTAATTTTAAGTCTCAACAAATTAAGTTGTCTGCTTATGCTGATGTTCTTATTTATATGTCTAATCCTGTATCTTCCCTTCCCCCATTTTTGCAGGAAATTGCTGCATTCGCCAAGGTTTCAGGTTATAAATTAAACTTCTCTAAAACTGAGATTTTACCTTTAAATCCGTCATGTTATAAGTACATGTTTGAATTGTCTAATTTCACTTGGTGCCCCCAAAAAATAAAATATCTGGGTACTTGGTTTACCCCCAACATTCGTGATACATTAGCTCAGAATTTCTCTGCCTTAAAACTCAAAATTATGAATTTGCTAACTCTCTGGTCTCCCTTGTTCCTCTCTTGGTGGGGCAGACTTGATACAATTAAAATGATGATTGTCCCTCAGATTCTGTTTATTTTATCTATGTTACCTTTCAAAATTCCTAAATATTATTTTTCTCAGATTAATTCACTATGTACCAAGTTTCTATGGAATAACAAACATGCACGTATTGCCCTGTCTAAACTGATCCGTCCTAAAAATGAAGGGGGAGTAAGATTTCCTGACTTTAATTTATACCATAATGCATTCTTAATTCGTCAATTCTTTGCTTTGTCCAGGGATTATCAAGTTTTACCTAAACCTTCTTGGGTTAATGTTGAATGCTCTTTGCTAAATGATTTTTCAATACGAGATGTTGTGCATATGACTAATTGTACTTTTATTTCTAAATATCCTATACTGAAACATTCCCAAATGTTGTTACACACACTTTTCTTTAAGAACCTGAACACTTATCAATCCTTTTTAGCGTCATCACTTTGGTTTAACAAATACATTAAATTTCGTCACAAGTCATTTTACTACAAACAATGGAAAGAAAAGGGCATTTTTTATGTGCATCAGTTGATTGTTAACAATGTAATTCTCTCCTTCCATCAGTTGCAAATTTCTTTGCAACTTCCTGACTCCTGTATTCTGCAATATGACACTTTAGTCCCAATTTTACAGGTGTGCCTACAGAAATTCCTTCCTCTTCTAAATCCTGCTTCCTCTCTTCTTGTCCCTTCTTTATTTCATATTTCTAATGATACTATTCCTAGTGCCTCCTTTATCTATAAATCTTTATCTTCTCCTATCTGTGCACTGGACAAATCTAAGGTGTAACTGGACTGGGAGCTTGACCTCGCCTTGACTCTATCAATATCACAATGGGATAAGTTTTGGCAGAAACTATTCAAGACCTCCAAAGCTGCTAATATCACACAGTCCCTATTTTTTATTTTTAATAGAATCGTCATTACTCCCCTCATATTACATAAATTCAATCATTCTGTTACATCATCTTGTTGGTCCTGCCTTTCCGCTGAAGGTTCCTTAACACATCTATTATTTTATTGTCCTAAAGTTTATGCTTTTTGGAATAATATTTGGTCAAAATGCTCACTGATTTTTTCTTATAATGTACAAGTTAACGTTCAAAATGTATTTTTAGGCACTGTTTCGCCAGATTTTAGTTTAGTTACTCCTGTCTCTCCGTTGTTAGATTTATTTCTTGCTGTGGCCTTTAAAGTTATACTCACTTGCTGGAAAGACAACTCCAAATTATCTTTTCTTCATTGGTGGAATTATATCTGTGATGAACACAGAATTGCCTCATTCTTCCATTCACGCACAAATTAAGTCTGACCTACTATGGTTACCCTTTACGTCTTTTCTGTCATCATCATCATAGTCTTTATCTACTCTTAGTATCCTGTTCTCTTCCCTTTTCTTTCTGCCCTCTATCTTCCCCCTCCTCTTCCTTTCTTTCTCCTTTTATTCTATCCCTCTTTCTTTTCCCTCTTTCCTTTTAATAACAAGCATTTACAATGCAACGGTCTCGGCATTGTTAAAGTTAGAGCTATTGGCATTGCTCATGACAATGCCGTTTCTTTAAATGTTTTAAAAACAAAACATAAACAAAAATAATGTCATGAGCAATGCCAATAGCTCTAACTTTACCAATGCCGAGAGCATTGCATTGTAAATGCTTGTTTCCACGAGGTGATTGGATGGGGCCTGCACCCCGGCTCTCTGAAGCCTCATGCATGCCAGCCAGGACTCTCCAGGCAAGAGTGACCAAAGTCATTAGCGCTTATTTGCTAATCGTGTTAAGCGGGTGCCTTTAACAAGGCTGTTTACGGTACGTGGCAGAATTGTTCGTGTTTGATTTCAGAACGTAATCGCTCAGCTGCTTCCGACGGTTTGGTGATTTGTTGCCAGTTTGATTTCACTGCTCTTTAAATACTGGTATGTGATTTACATAAAAGTTCAGAATTATTCACTTGCTTCAGCATAGACATAGGGCATAAGAACCACCCTGTAACTAGAACTGGAACATTTGCCACGTTGTGAAAATAGCGCTCGTGGCTTTCAGGGCACACTGTTTTGCAAGGAAATTTCCCACGCCCTTTGATAATCAGGCGGTTTATAATTGGTTGCATAGAATGCCCCGCGATGGAGGACTGCGGCAGGGTATTTTTAGGTACCGCCTGGTTGGAACTGTGGCAACAATCGTTTCATTTTCACGCAACACGTTGAGCACTGAGTCGTGATGCCCAGACTTTAACCCGCAAAGCAGCCCTTTTATTTCGCACCCCGGCGTCAGGCTGAGCTGGTAGCTTTCGTTTTCCGCCGGAGTTTGCATTCCGGCCGGGCATGAGTCTGAGGGGGGTCCTTCTCAGTGAACAGCGAAGGGCAGGCTTGTTTGTTGCAGCACCTCCCTGGAACCTTTGCCACCAGTTCTCAACTCCTCTGTCTGAACCCCCTCCTACTGTTCGATACTCTTCCCCTCCGCAATTTGTGTGTCCATCTCCGCGTTTCCGAGTGGGATAGCGGATATAAATCTAGCCGGAAGAATTAACGACGGGAGATTTCTTCATGGTTAGGAAACCTTGAATACGCGTTCCGAAAATGCCACGCACAGCTTGTACCCTTTATGGAGCGGTGAAGCAAATCTTATGGAATTTCAGCGTTTAAAGAAGAAAAAAACAGAGACCTTGAAAGACTTCGGCTTGACGTGCTCTGCATTGCACGTACACCTTTAACATGGCTTTTCTTGTCGGCAAAGGACAAAAAAAAACGGAGCCACAATCGTGCACACACCAAGCCCCCCCCCCCCAAAAAAAAAAAAATCACATAGGAAAGGAGACATCCTGCTAACAAACACACCACTGCCTTTCTCCGAGGCAGAGCAGAAATGCCTCGGAAAAAGGCAGCGGCGGTTTCGAATTCGGGGGCGTGTTTGTCTTTTCTCTCCTCCAGCCATTGACTGGAGGAGATAATGAGACTTTTTGCAAAAAACACGCCCCCCGATCCGAAAAGGACGGGGCCTGATCGGAATGACTGACCTCTTCTCCAATGGCTGGCCAGCATTCAAGAGGCGAGCCAATGGAGAACAGGGGAGAAGAGGGGCGGGTTCAAGCCCCTCTTCTCCAAGTCATTAAATCTCCGACTTCCGGTTCTGCCTTCGGCAGACCGGTAGTCCTCGACCTAATAAAAATGGATTACCCTATTTAAATAGTATACTCACTCTGCTACCTACTTTAGAGGTTTTATATTGACTGACATGTTTACATCTTATTTATTCTTGTTGTTTACATATGTATTTGTAATTCGATGTATTTCCTTCTTCAATAAAAAACTATTTAACTAAAAAAAAAAAAGAATATCTGAGACCCTGCACATCGCTGCCCTCTCTCCGCAGACAACTACAGACGAGGCTGTTCTGAGCCTCTGAGCTGAGACACCCTCTCTGCTGCTAAGAGCAGTGGGAAACGCCGTGTGGGGAGCTGTTCGCGCTATACATGTTCATTTAACATAAAATAACATACCATAGGCCAAGACCTGTAGGATTGAGAGCAGCAGAAGTGGGCAAGCATCAGATCCACAGGGAGAGCTGAGCCAAGGGTCTGACCGGATCTTCGAGCCCGTGCTCGAGCTGAGCCCCAAACATGTGTGCTGTGTAAATCACACAACCCTCACGTAAAACATTAACGCCGCTGCAAAATTCAAGAAAGTGTATTTCCTAACAAGAGAACCTTTGACATTAACAAATCACAGTACAGCACTGCGCTGAGAAGCCCTTATTAAACGTGATCGTTTTTAAACATGAACCATTAGTGCACTAAGAGGCAGACAACTGTCATGTAAACACTGTCCCTGACCTCGATTACGAGAGCGCAAGATTACCGTCGATAAAATTAAGCGCCATAGGTTATTGCGGACCTCTATTCTCAAGTCACGGTTGAAAGTAGGGGTGGGCGGAATTTGTGGAATTAACTTCCGCAAATTATCGCGAAAATGCAGAAAATCTCCGCAAACACGCCGGAAATATCGCGCAGACGCGGAAGTTTTTTGCCGCCTGTTCGCGGTATTTTTTGCGTGATCGCGGGTCGCCAACTTACCCATGTGGTTGCTCACGGGCGCGGCCATCTTGTTTTCACTTGTCCCGCCCTCTCGCGATGTTTACTTCCTGTTCCGGGTCGCGCAATGCATGTTCGCGGTCGATATTTCCTGTTCGCGACCGCTTGTACTTGATCGCGTTGCTTTTTGCTTGCTTGGGGAGAAAATATCGCGCGAACTTGCGCACGTGGTCGCAATGGGCGCGGCCATCTTGTTTTCCACTCTATTGCATGGTTCTGGGGCCTGATTTTCAATCCTCCCTAAATCTTTTCAATCCTTTGTT
Source organism: Triturus cristatus (assembly GCF_964204655.1). NCBI lineage: Eukaryota > Metazoa > Chordata > Amphibia > Caudata > Salamandridae > Triturus > Triturus cristatus. Next base: position 1,756,498,737 of record NC_140590.1, on the reverse strand, counting down.
TATAGCCACTTGTTTTGGATCTTTATTACTTATTATTTCTTTAACTATTTTCCTGCTTCTATATTTTTTGTTTTTGTCTACTTTTTTTTGTTTTTTAGCTACTTTTTCTCTTTGTATTGCCCGCTATTTATTTCCTTTACTGCTTTATTTATTTTACCTTTTCTTTCCCGCCCCGTCCCCAGAACCATGTCCAAGGGCAGGGCTGTTCGCCGGCGCAGCCAGAGCCGCGACCGCCTTCCTTGCGGAAGGCGGCGCCCACAAGGGGTGCATGCACGGGCCTTATTTGGGGAGGCGGAGTTGGCTGCACTAATTTTCTTTGTGCAGCGCCACCTCCCCTCAACCCTGGCAGCAGGTGGCAGGCCTGGGTCCGGGTACGGCCTCCGGGAGCGTCGGCAGCGGTGGGGGAAGGTGCGCCGGGCAGTGTCGCGCATCTCTGGGGACCGGTGCACCCAGGCACAGCTGACGCACCGGTGGTCCGACATCCTGGACCGTGAGCAGGACCTGCTGGACCTGCTAGGAGTGGAGGTCCCGGGGCTTGGTGAGTACCTATTTAATTATTACAACTTTGTGTCTGTTCTTCTGCTCTATGTTATATATTGCGAATATCTTTTTTTCCTTCCAACCAGCTAGAATGTTGCTGCTTACAATACATTCCAGGTTAATGACGTTTAAAAGTCTTCTGTGATTATGACACAGGTGCTCTTCTGCGCTACTACTAATCTTACTTGTTTGCAGCTTTGCGTTTGCGCTTGCTTAGCATGATTCTTTACGAGTTTATTTTAGAGAAATTAAGTTACGTAATGCTACAGTGACTCAGGTCCACTCCTTACTTTGTCCTGTCACTAATAGATAGGGGCGGATTGATACTTAGGTTTAGGTACTTTGTATGAGCTTCTAATTGGTTAGTGGTATGCGTGATGCCCCCCCTCACTCAGTTACGTGACGTGCTGCTAGTACGGCAGTCTTTAGAACCTTTTCTAGTTTGTTCAATGAGTGGAGGTAGGCTTTGCAGTAACTTAGCAGTAGCAGATCAGCATCAATCAAACCAAAATTTGGTGTATACAAAAAATGTAGTCATGTTCATGTGTCCTCCATGATTGGATCATACACATTGTTGAGGAATACAGTGGAAATGCATACTTAATGTACAATTGGCATGCCTGGAATAGGTGGGCTAGGTTGGGTGGTACGTTGTACTAATACTTAAGCTTACTTGTAACTTAGTTTTCTGGAATCAGAATGGAAGAATGGATTACTGTTGATAAATAGTAACTTAAGTCGTCGAACTGCGAATCCCACGATATTACATGTTGACCAGATGAGATCTGTCAATGTAGTTATTGCAATTGTTGTTTACATAAGTGTTTTTTGATCGTTGTTGAAAAATATTGTATTTGTTTGACACCATCCATCAATGTTTGTCTCTTTCTTAATTCTTATATCTCTCCTGTCCATCAGCACCCAGGGGCAGACCGACAGGGACTGGACAGTCGGCGGGACAGGAACACCACCAGGAGGACACCGCTGAGGGCTCCTCTGCTGGCCCCAGTAAGTCTTCTTGTTTTTAATAATATTTCTTATTCCATAACTTTTACTGCCCCATTTCTCCCGAACTATAGTGTGTTTCCAAATGCTATTTTTTTACCACCAATTATTCTTCGATCTGTACGGTTTCAAAAAGCTTATCCCTGCCTCCGCTATGATGACTGAGTACTACTACATACTATCAGTCTGTCTGTCTGTACTGTAGTAGCTAGTCTTGCCCAGTTGGCCAGTGCCACTCTTTGTGAAAGGTTGTAATATAAAACTCATATTCACCAGTAGCTCGTACAATCCGTTGGGTCGTTGTCTTGTACTACTTTTACTCTTATTGATGTTGAGGCTTTGAAAATTCACAGCAACAACAGCCCTACCAGATTTCTTAATATTTTGATATGATACCCTATAGGACATACCACTGTTGTAGGGATCTTGCACATACATTTGCACCAGAAAATAGGATGTTGGTGATGGTAGGTTGGACCTTCCTTGCACACCTCAATCAGAAATTCCGCACCCACCACAATTCCACTGCTTGACTATAGTACTGTCTTGTCATACCTATTAGGTCTCAGAACCCTCCCCCCAAGATAACCAACAAGTAGACAACCCAGAACATAACACACCCAACCTCTGTCGTGGAAGCAATTCACATGCACACCCTTACTTTAATTTGCTCACTCGTGTAAGTTAGTCCACTCCACACCAAATACCACGAAGTCTATGTAAGTTTAAAATGTTTATTTCAATTTGAGAAGGTCTGTACACTGTTTTCTTAGCAGCACCAACCGGCAAATCAATAACATTAAAACAATTTACATTGTTACACTTATACAGTTGGGAATTAAATCATGATAACTGAACAGTGGTGGAAGGCAGCACCACCATCCCATAGCAATTTAGTTAATATAAATTTATAAATGAAGATGTGAGTGAAGGGACCCCTCACCTCAGAAGAACCTAGTACTGGTAGTTGGTGCATCGTTCAGAAGCTCTGGTTCGTAGAAGGGAATCTTGCGTCTGTAATGCGAAAAAAGAAATGGTGTGCGTTAGTATATTGCAACTTGCAAGCATTTCTCAGCCGTGCCAAAAAGTGTAGCATCTATGGATAAGCAATATGGACTAACAGTAACAGTAGTACACCAGTTCTTCCTAAAAAAAGTGGCTTGTTAATGTTTGTTGACCGCTTGTACGCAGCGCGTAGACTAGACAGTAGCAGTGTGAGGCAGGTCATGTGGGCTCAAAGGTGTCTTAAGAAGCTGCAAGGTAAAGGTAACGTCACATGTGCATGGCTAGGGCTAATCAAGCAAATGCTACAATGATCATATAACTTAGTGTCTACTCTACTACTACCTGATTTGTACTAGTGATGTATGTTAGTATTAACTCATTTTTCAACCTTGCTACTGATCAATAGGGGGGAGGTGTATATGTCGCCTAATAAATGTGTAATGTTTTCTAGGCGCACTACCGACCACCATTGCTGGGGTCAGCGAAGGCGACGCCGAGGGCGAGGATGCGGCAGTTGCAGATAGCAACGGAGGGGGAGTGGCAGCACCAGTGGCAGGCGGTGGTAAGTTAGATTCATAATCCATAACTATTGTTGAACTTGACAGCACACTCACTGCAAAGGTGTACTGTATGTATATGTATACTGTACAGTTGTGAATTAGGGCCCCATTAGGATGGTGGGCGTATTGCCCCCGCCGGGCCGGCTGGAATTCACTGCAGTCACCGCAGGGGCAAACCTCCCGCCATCCCTGTAGAAAATATTCAGACATGTCCAGGCGGAAAAGGGTTCAATATGGCGGTGGTGTCTCTCTCACCACACCGGCAGCCATATAATCTGCATTTTGGAATGCCTTTGCGTGGCGGCATTGCCGTCCGCCACGGAAAGGCATGCACACATTGCAGAGTATGCTTGGGGGCCCCCATGGAGGGTACCTACCGATGCTATGGTACCCCCCCCCCGACTTTCAAAGCAAAACATGACAGGCTCCGTGCGAGGCCCGTCATGTTGTGCTTGGAAAAGCAGCACAACATTTTAGCATTGCTTTCAGCAAAGCCAACCAGAATTTAAATTTAAAAAAACAGGGTGCGCCCGCCACTGTGCCGGGCGCATCATCCTAATTAATTGTCCCCACGGGACCCCCACCCTTTTTAGCTATCAGATGTCGTAAGTATGAGTTCTTGGGGACGTTTGAAGAGTGAACTAGAAGACTAGAATTCCCTTTAATTGGTATAGGACTAGGAGCCGGAGTATTGAGTAACCAATGTCCTCATCTATCTGATTTCAACTCCGCTTTGAAAGTTTTATGGAGAAGAGCACCTGGTGCACTGTTCAACTAAAAAGTGTAAGACAGGTGGAAGGAAGAAGGACGGGCGACATTTAAAATGTTATGTACTACTGTGCTTTATTTTATAGTGCTACTCTACCATGCCACTATGTGTATAAATAATTACCTTGTCCTACTGTTTTATTAAGACTATATTTTACAATTGTCTTGTTTTTTTTCTTTTTGATACACAGCAACTCCGAAACTCAACCGTAAGGAGTTGGCCGCCAAGGCACGGCGCCGGAAGCTGGAGGCAATCCAGCAGGAATACCGGCGGCTGGTGGTCCTAGCCGAGGAGGAGGAGGAGACTGCTGCAGCTATTGAACCCTCCTCCAGTGCCCCGGGCCCCAGCCACCGCCCTCCAGCGGTACGGCGCCACCGCCTGGCGGCTGCCCGCCGCCACCGTGTCATCTCCGGTGCCCCCCCCCCACTGTGGCTGCAACTGCCGCGGCCTTAGACGCCGCATCGCCCATTTAGAGGACCAGATGCGTGTCCTCCTCCAGTCCCGCCCCACCAGTAAGTCCCTGTCACTGCCCCTTTTTTAATTCCTGTTCGTTCTTCACTCGTTTGGGCGTTCTCTACTTCTATGGACAGTCGTTGGGGTTAGGGAGGTGGGTGGGTCAGCTTTTGTGGGTTTAGTTTATTTGTTAGGGTCAATTAAATATACTTTTCTATGTTACATGCAATGTTGTTAATGTTTTGTAGGTGGGGTAACTGTTTTACATCACACTGTTTCCTTGCTGGTGCATGGCCGCCCATAGCGTGTGTTTGATTTCAATAATTTGCTGACTGTATAAGACACAAACAGATAGATGCGACACACCTCACTCATTGACTGGTCCTACTACGCATTCTTTGGAGTGGTGTTTGAAACTGAAATCATTGACAACATGTCCATTATTAATTCTGCCTCCCCCAAACTTCTCTTACCGGTGCTTGATGTTTATATCCAACTGTGGCACAGCACTGGCTGCATGGTGAAGATGGTTTCCTTTTTCATACATGCCATGATTGGGGTGGTGGTGGTGGTAGTATAGTAGTAGTAGTATACACTGGCAGGGTGGCAGCATTTCCAAAAAAAGAAAAGGAGATAGTCAATCGCCTTTGAGAAACTGTTAGAGGAGTAGTTGAATGAAGTACATCACAGAATTTACCGAGCAACAATTATATGCTCAAATATTTGACAAAAAAACTGAATGCTGGTTATTATGAGGATAGCCTACTAGACAGAGTTACAAACTATAGTTTTGTCGACTCGAGTCACTTGACTATGCCTACAGTCTAACAGTTAGTGCTGTATATGAGGAATGACAACAAACAAATCCAATCAATGCCGGCAATTCATGCTGAGGTATATGTTCCTTTGTTAAATAAAATAACCTCTGAAATATCCTACTCATGGGTGGGCAAGCAGAAGAAGATCATCGCTCTGCATTGAAATTGAAGTAGTGTTGCTTTCACCACATCCGCCCCAGCAAGTGTGTGATTAAGTATTGGTGTACATTTAATTTAGTTACACCTCGACAATAAGTCACACAGCCCGGGGGAAGAGGGTTAGGGTCCGTTGATTGGATGGGAAGGGGGATTTTGGAAAAGGTTTGACATAGAAAAACAGTATGCATACATAGACAAACAAACGACAATCATCGAAGACTACCATACCATATCCATTCCATATGTTAAGGGAGAAAAAGGCAATGCATGCATGATGAGACCCGGATTACATACACTTCTATTTCTTGTTCTGTTCCGGCCTTAATACTTTAACAGATAGCAAATAGAAATTTTAAATATTGGTAGTGAAGAATCGTAAACACAGAGCAAACGTAATGATGATTGATAATAACAACTCCAAGAACACACTGTTGTAAAGAATGTATACAAGATATTAATCAAATTATTTAAAAGAAGTGAAAAGTGGATACTGTTACTGTCTTATCCTGGTCAAAAATGTGGACTGGTTTTTTGCATCTCGGCATTCCTCTTGCTCCTCTCGTCCATCAATCTTGGGTGTGTCGCCTCGCCACTCGCCACTGCCCGGCTGGAATAAAAAGGTGATTGATTGGTAAGGTAATTAATATGCATTGTAATGTTTTACAAAGTTTTGGACAAGGCCCGGCCTGTAATTTTAGATTGAAAACCAAAGGGGATATTCAGAAAGAAAGTGAAAACAAATGCACAAGTGATGGTGTAGTGCAACAAGAACACTTTCCGAGGTGGCATGTATGCATATGCATCATCTCTACTGTAGACTGTTTCCAGCATAGACCTTCAACAGTAACAGGAGAGATCAGGCCCACAGTGCTTACCATTAGCACATCCTACGTTAACACTTTAGAGTCCTTTTTTTTTCTCTCAAAGAGTTGGACAAACGCAAAGCACATTATCCATTCCAAACATAGCATTTTACAGTTAAAGTTAGTAAAATCAATGCACTGCAGTAATCCCACCGCTACACTCTATTCAACTTCTACACAGACATTTGGGTGTGCTGTGGTTGTTGTTGACGTGTTTACCTTTAGGCTTTTCCGTTTTATGCCACTCATGAAACATCATCCTGACTTCATCATCAGCTCTGATACTTCTACTGACTGACTGGAGATCGGCCTGCAGTACAAGTGTAATTTTTATGACACAACAAGAGTAGAAATATAAATATTACTGACTTGAGTCATTCTTTGTGTACAGAAAGATAGATTACCACTAGTACACTTTGACATCACTTTGTGCACAACAAACAACGCAAACACAAAGACCAATAGCTCAGAGTCAGGTGTCCAATGCATGCCATTAATTGTCATCATTCATTACCTGTTCCTTCTCATCTTAAGTTAACGAACGGGCCGTCTCTTTCGCCATCATCATGATGGACGGTGCTGTTAAGTCAGTCATTTGCATTGCGCAGATTGAGTGAGTCCCCTTCCTGTATTGAATTAAAAGCAGTGTATCACCAAGATGCAGGAGAAGTACACATTTCTTGTTTGCAAGAAGGGGAAAATTAGTGTGTTCTGTAGAAAGTTGATTAGTGGCAGTGCACAATTACATCAATTCATGCGCAACACACACAACAAAATCTACATCATTCAGTCTGCTATTCTGCGGCCAATGCATGGCATCAATCATTACCTGTTGCATCTCATCTTGTTAACGCTGCAGGCCGTCTCTTTCGCCATCATCATGATGGACGGTGCTGTTAAGTCACAGTCATTTGCATTGCGCAGATTGAGTGAGTCCCCTTCCTGTATTGAATTAAAAGCAATGTATCACCAAGATGCAGGAGAAGTAAACATTTCTGGTTTGCAAGAAGGGGAAAATTAGTGTGTTCTGTAGAAAGTTGATTAGTGGCAGTGCACAATTACATAAATTCATGCGCAACACAAAACAACAAAATCTACGTCATTCAGTCTGCTATTCTGCGGCCAATGCATGGCATCAATCATTACCTGTTGCATCTTATTTTCAGTTAATGGCCAGTCTCTCTCGGCTCTGAAGGAGGATAGCTATAGTAGTCATCTGATTCATGGTCCACTTGTTTTGGAAGGACGAGGAAAGTTTGAATTTGTTGTTACCATCATCCAATCATCATTCATGAGGGAAATGGAATTGAGCAGGAGATGCAGTATGATCGAGCGGAGGAGCTGGATTCTGAGGACTGTAGTGTCAAATGTAGAAAGTTGATTAGTGGCAGTGCACAATTACATAAATTCATGCGCAACACAAAACAACAAAATCTACGTCATTCAGTCTGCTATTCTGCGGCCAATGCATGGCATCAATCATTACCTGTTGCATCTTATTTTCAGTTAATGGCCAGTCTCTCTCGGCTCTGAAGGAGGATAGCTATAGTAGTCATCTGATTCATGGTCCACTTGTTTTGGAAGGACGAGGAAAGTTTGAATTTGTTGTTACCATCATCCAATCATCATTCATGAGGGAAATGGAATTGAGCAGGAGATGCAGTATGATCGAGCGGAGGAGCTGGATTCTGAGGACTGTAGTGTCAAATGGCAGACACCTGAAACTTGTATCTTAAATTAGAAGAGTAGAAGACGGTGATAATGCATTTGTTGCGATTCACAAGTTTATAACCGGAACGACAGACACAAACAAAGGGGGAAAAAAGGGAAGAAGACAGTAAGTGCGAGCCTAATTGTCAGGGAAGTATAGCTCGTCCTCAAACTCTGGGGGATCTTCCAGTAGTAGGTAATCATCTGACACAATACTTCCGTCACCTGAGCCGCTGTCCTCATCTTCCTCTGTTGATTCATGCATTGTGTAATTCGGTGGTATGAAGTGCTGATTCATTTTGATCATTGTTAACCTCTCCACAATTTTGGGAGATAGACTGGTCCTTCTCAAGGTTACAATGGAACCAGCAGCACTGAAAACACGTTCGGAAGAGACACTTGCGACAGGGCAAGCCAGATAGCTTATCGCCAGCCTGCTGAGCTGTGGCCATTCAGACCTTTTCCTATACCAATACTGCACTGGGTTTTGATCAACGTACACCTCTGTTGGGTCGTCCAGATAGGCCTGGACCATCCGCTCAATGTTCAGGGTTGCTACTGGTAAGCTTTTATGCTGTTTTTTCTGTGCATCAGCACTGTGCTTAAGGCCCATCTTTACATACCAATCTGATAATGATTGTACTCGGCCGAATGATCCAGTTATTGTTTTTGTAGTCGATGGTGATGGTGAGTGTTGCGATTGTGAGCCAACCGCACTGCCCTCAGCCGACGAAGTTGCACTTGATTCTGCATGGCCTGCTTCAGTATCAGTACTTGTTGTGGGTTGATGTGGCGGGCTTTTAATTAGCAGCCCTTCGTTTTCAAACTTGATGGCTGCTTCAGCTATACAACTTTTGTAGCGGGCAACATCATTGTCGGAAAAAGAAAGGAATAGTCCTAATTTTGCACATGGATCCAGAATTGTGGCACAAATGTAATGTTCTTGTGACAAAATTTTATTTTGTATCCTTACATTTTCTGATAAGCGCCTGGATAAGCTCTCCACCAAGTCATGGGCTTGCCTTCTGTCCTCTACACCTTTGTAGGATTCAGACACATTATTCAGCTCATGCTCTAGCATTTGCAACAATGGGATAGCTTGGCCCATTGTACAGTCCTCCTTTCTGACTTCACGTGTGAAGACCTCAAAAGGAGACAGCATCTCAGTCAGGCATTGAATTAGGGTCCATTGCTCCCTCTGAAGGGTCATGCCTTTAACACTAGCATCACTGCTTCTGTACCAGACATATTCATTGAGTGACCTCTGCTGTTCGTACAGACGATCAAGCATGTAATACGTTGAGTTCCAATGTGTTGCCACCTCCTGGATGAGTGCCTTGACTGGCATCCTACGGTCACGTTGGAGGATCCTCAGCTGCTTCCGAGCTTTAAAAGAATGGCTGAAATGAGTGCATATTCTTCGGCAGATGGCCAGTAAATTGCTTACTTTGGGTTCTTTTTTCAGAAAGTCTTGCACTATAATGTTTATGCAGTGTGCCAAACACGGAACCCTGAAATAGGAACCAAGTTCCATGGCCTTAAGTACATTACTGCCATTGTCTGTGGCAACAAAACCAATACCAAGCCCTCTGGGCCGCAGCCATTCCAAAACCTTGGTGCGAAACTCTTCTAAAATGTTTTCAGCCGTATGAGATTTCTCCATGGCGAACATGGCTACAGTTGCATGTTTCCGAGTACCTTAAAAAATCGCAGCTGTGTCAACAACACCTCGTGCAGATAGTTGATCTCTAACCCCCACAAAAGAGATCCAGTGTGCAGTGATACACATGTAATCTGTGGCTTGGCAACTGGTCCACATGTCTGTTGTCAGGTGGATATTGTGCACAGCACTCTGCTGCAAACCGTGACCAACCAATTCCAGCACATCATGATGTAGTGCCGGAACAGCAATTTTTGCGAAATAGGACCGGCTGGGAACTTTCCATTTCGGGCAGATGGCAGACACAAATTCAAGGAAACCCACCCCTTCCACAAATGAAGAAGGTCCAGCGCTAACATTTTAGCCAGCTTCGCATTGTACAATCGTGCCGTTGGGTGGTTGCGTTGGAACTGCCCCTTCAACCTAAACATGCTGTCAATGGTAGGCTGGCTTACTTTCCTTAGTGGTGCTGTTTTCATTAACCCACTAAGGCTCAACGACACAGATTGTCTCATTGAGGTGCTCGCCGGTCGCCTTGGTGTCTCACCCACACTCTGAGTATGGCTCTTACTGCGGTGACACTCTGATGTTACTGAGGAGGATGTGGGCGTTACCACTGCAGTGACTGCACTACTGGAGACAGGGCTAGAAATGCCTCCCTGTTCTTCACCTGCCACCACAATAATATCGCTCCCCGATTCCTGACCAACTTCAAAGGGTTTAGTTTTTCTACTTTCTTTTAACTTACGTAGGTGATCCTCCCACACGATATTGTGGTGTATTCTGAGATGACTTGCTTGTCCTCCGGTACCATAGTTTGTACCAAGCTTACCACGCCGAACACTTTGCCGACAAATTGCGCATATAGCAACGTTCTCCTCCTTGGCGCTAACAGAAAAGAAGTCCCAAACTGGGGAGGAGAACTTTCTGGCACTGCTGGATGGACTTTCAACACCAGATGAACTTGAGGGGGTGCTTGAAAATATGTGACCTTGTCCACCTACACTGTGACTTTTACTACCACTTCCTACTGAGATGGTTGAGCTGGATGTAGGTCCCTGCCGGGCCTTGGAAAATATGGCAGCTGGAGGTAGTGGTGGTGTAACCTGTGTTGGTGAGATCCGTGCTACATCCCGCTCAGTAGCAGCCTTTCTGGATAGGGTGAGAATGTCGGTCTCCAATCCCTTTGGGGCGGGAGTAATGTGCGTGATGACTGGCTCGTCTTCATCAACATCATCACCCCCCTCTTCCACATCTACCTCCATAGCTAAGTTTTTCTGGGACCTTCCTTTTCAGAAGCAATGTCTTGTGGCGTACTTCACTCTCAGACCGAGCTGGTGGGACCCAAGTGTCATCACGATCATCAGAAGCGGGGCTTGAAGAAGATGATGGGACTAAGCCTCCTTTTCCTTGCTGGTGGTCTGGAAGACAATTGATCTTCTGAAACAGTGGTTTGACTTCGCTCCACTTTGTCTGCAGGAAGCTCGATTTCCTGAAATGCCCCTACGTCAGGAGCAACAACTACTATGGTGGGCTGTTGCGGCGGCTGCTGCTGTTCTGCTTGCGGCGGCTGCTGCTGTTCTGCTTGCGGCGGCTGCTGCTGCTGTTCTGCTTGCGGCGGCTGCTGCTGCTGTTCTGCTTGCGGCGGCTGCTGCTGCTGCTGTTCTGCTTGCGGCGGCTGCTGCTGCTGCTGTTCTGCTTGCGGCGGCTGCTGTTCTGCTTGCGGCGGCTGCTGTTCTGCTTGCGGCGGCTGCTGTTCTGCTTGCGGCGGCTGCTGTTCTGCTTGCGGCGGCTGCTGTTCTGCTTGCGGCGGCTGCTGTTCTGCTTGCGGCGGCTGCTGTTCTGCTTGCGGCGGCTGCTGTTCTGCTTGCGGCGGCTGCTGCTGTTCTGCTTGCGGCGGCTGCTGTTCTGGTGTTCTGGTTGCGGCGGCTGCTGTTCTGGTTGCGGCGGCTGCTGTGCTGGTTGCGGCGGCTGCTGTGCTGGTTGCGGCGGCTGCTGTGCTGGTTGCGGCGGCTGCTGTGCTGGTTGCGGCTGCTGCTGTGCTGGTTGCGGCGGCTGCTGTGCTGGTTGCGGCGGCTGCTGCTGTTCTGGTTGCGGCGGCTGCTGCTGTTCTGGTTGCGGCGGCTGCTGCTGTTCTGGTTGCGGCGGCTGCTGCTGTTCTGGTTGCGGCGGCTGCTGCTGTTCTGGTTGCGGCGGCTGCTGCTGTTCTGGTTGCGGCGGCTGCTGCTGTTCTGGTTGCGGCGGCTTGACACTGATCTGCTGAGCTTGCGCCTGCGTTGAACTGGATTGTGTACTACTTTGCGGTAATGACATTTCTTCAACATCGCTGCTCGTTAGTAGACTGGCTACCTCTGCGACACTAAAGCCCTTGGGCCTAGGTTGGTGGGGTTTGAACGCTGTGCTGCTCCCAGCTTGGTTCCCGGACAACGCTTTGGTGCCAAAAAAAACATTGGCCGGCACACCACCAGTCGTGGTTAATGGCACTTCCTTTTTCTGTTCCTTCTTCTCACCGGCAACTTTCTTGGTACTGGACCTGGTACCTTTCTTTGGGGTCATCTTCTTCAGATGTCAGGCAGGAGGCAGATGCACAACAAGTTCTGGTCACACGTGGGCGTGAGGCGTAGCAGGACTTCTGTCTGGCTGGCAGTACAACGGGTAGCCAGGTAATGCCGATGACACCTCCTACTATGTCTTTTGTGCACCTAAAAGCAAAGAAGAGGAGGAGGAGCCTAGCGCGCATCCAAGATGGTCGCGTGAGCACAGGGCTCCCCGGACCCTCGCTGCTCCTCGGAACTTATCCTGATTTTATCCTGACTTGGTTTACGGAATCTGGAAGATGAAGGCTGGCTGAACACTGACCTCCTTTCAGAAATCAAATCGGACCTGGGAATCCTGATTTATGGTGGTTTGAACTTTTGAGGCCCAACCGATGGCTGTGCCCGGTGCGAGGGTGCACTGTGGAGCCGGGGCGTAATTGAACAACAGCGGCTGCAGCGCTGTGCCAGTGGCCGCTCCATCACTTTCGGTTTCACTTTTGGACTTCTGAGGGGCTGGACGGCGGAATTGCTTGGTGCGGCTGGGTGTTTACTTGGCCTCTGCTTGAGGCCTTTCTCTCCGCCTGCTACAAGTGTGCCCATTGACTTTGGTCCCCTCGCACCGCCACATTGCGGACTCTGGTGCGGCGCCTGTCTGCTGTGCCGGTGCCCCTTCGACACTTGATCGGCGGTCCCCTTCGGCGAGCGTGGTCCTCATGGGAGGCAAGGGGGGCCCCGAGGGGCGTAAGACTAAGACATCCCTCCGTGGGGGACCGGTCCAGACGAACAACATGGACCGCTACACTCATGGCAGAGGGTCCCCTGGAGCGGCCGGTGCCCCCCCCCCAAGACGATGCCGGTGGTGGCACATCCGACTCCCCCGAACCTGTCCCTGCAGGACATCATGGGCGCCATTAATGGCATCACGGAGACCATCGCTACGCAGTACGAGGCCTTGGCCCGTAAAATCGACACGGTGGCTATTGATGTCACACTAATTCGGGCGGATCTCTCTAAAACCAACGAGGGGGTTCAAGCGCTTGATGTGCGGACGTCCACCCTTGGTGCGGATGTGTCGGACCTGCGGACCACTCTTGGCGACCTCAAGCTGGCCAACGATCAGATGGCCCGGCGGCTGGAGGACTTTGAGGGACGGGCCCGACGCAATAACATCCGTGTCATAGGCGTTCCGGAGTCCTCCGACAACCGCCCGGTTGACCTCCTGGTCGAGGAGCTCATCCTCAAACAGCTTGCCCCCGCTGGCCTGAGTAAGTTCTTTGCCGTGGAGCGGGCCCATCGAGTTCCGGGCGGTCGGCCACGACCGGGGGCCCCCCCCCGAGGCCTATAGTAGCCAAACTTTTCCACTACAGAGACCGAGATGCGATTCTGCAGGCCTCACGGGTCCTCGGCCCGGTTCATCATGAGAACTCGTCTATTAACTTTTTTCCGGACTTCACCCAACTTGTCCAGAAACAGAGGATGGGTTTCCAGGGGGTGAAGCGTCGTCTCCGTGACCTGGGCCTTAAGTACTCTATGCTTTTTCCCGCAAAGCTCCGAGTGGAACACGAGGATCGGACTACCTTTTTTGACTCTCCCGCGACTGTGAGTGACTGGCAGAACTCGCTGCCGGACCGGGGGGACCGGCCTGGGCCCTCTGCCGGTACCGAGGGTGGCGGGTCCCCTTCGGAGTGACTTTTGGTCCTTGACTTTGCCACTTTGTACTGTTCGGCTGGGTTTTACTTCTTTTGTTCATTTTGTTTCACTATGACCTGTGTGGGGGTGGGCGGGGACGGGTCCCTTTCCTCCTCCGGGGTCTTTTCGTAGAATGGGGTTTGTAGGGCGACAGGCACACTGCAAGTTGGGGTGGTTTTTTGGACCGCAGGGGTGCAGGGTGGGGGGAGTTGGATTTGGGGGGGGGGGTTGGGGGGTGGGAGGGGTTGTTTTGAGGTGTGTTTTTTGTTTTCAAGGCGAGGTACTGATTCTGGTCCAGTTTCGGGTGTTGCGCTATCTGCTGGGGGACCTTTGATCTACTGGAGGGGATGGGGGGGGGACGGGTTGAGATTGATGTCATGGAACGTCAATGGATTGGGGGACCGTATCAAACGGGGTGTTGTGCTGCAGTATTTGCGTCGTCTGACTCCTGATGTGGTGTTCTTACAGGAGACGCATCTGGTTGGTAATGTTTGTCATGCCATGAACAGGGGGGGGATACCGCCTCGTGGCCCATTCTGGTTTCACCACTGGTTCTAGAGGGGTGGGCATTCTCCTGCGATCTTCACTTCCGTTAGAGATCACCAGGGTAGTCCCGGATGATAGAGGGCGCTATGTGGCTTTGACTGGGAGGTGGGAGGGGCAGTCCCTTTCCTTGGTCTCTGTCTATGTTCCCCCGGGCCTCCAGAACTCCACCTTCTCAGACTTGGGTCGCATGCTGCTTGAGCTTCCGGACAGTCTTTTGCTTATGGGCGGGGACTTCAATTCGGTGGTCTCGGGCGACCGGGATCGTCACCCGCCCAGGGCCCTCCCCGCTGCCCAGGCATGGCTCGGCGGACTCTTGGAGACCTTTGGTCTGGTAGATTGTTGGAGGTTAATGCATCCGACACAATGCCAGTACACCTTTCACTCTGGGGCACATGGGAGTCTTTCCAGATTGGACTACTTTCTTATGCCCACGGCCCAGACTGCCCGGATTCGAGAGGTTAAGCACCTGGCTCGGGGTATCTCTGATCATTCCCCACTGTGGCTGCTCTTTGACCCCGGGACGCGGTCTGCAGGGCGGATCGCTCCTATTAACCCTTGGTACCTGCGAGACCCCACGACCCGCGATAGCCTGGTCAAGTCGATTGACCAATATTTCCTTGAGAATGAGGGGTCGGTGTCGTCCTCAATGTCCCTGTGGGAAGCTTTTAAGACAGTACTCCGCGGACATGCCCTCTCCCAGATAGTGGTGGCTAAGAAGATTAAGAATGAGGCGGTGGTGAAGCTGGAGACTGACATATCGGGGCTGGAGGCGGCCTTGGAGGCGGGTGTCACTCCGGATGGGCTCCATGCCCTCAGCTTGAAGCAGTTTGAATACAAGTCTCTTGTTACTGACGCTGCCAAGACTATGTATAGGGAGCAGCAGGGTAGGTTGTATGATGCCGGGGACAAGGCGGGTAAACTGATTGCTTGGCTGGATAAGAAGGAGAGAGTGAATCGTGTGGTCCCGGAGCTTCGGGTTTCGGATGGAGCGTGTGTGACTGAGCCTGGTGAGACTGTGGAGTGTTTTGCTGACCATCTCCGGGCGGTGTACTCCCCGGTGACTGATAGGGATGAGGATGACTCTCGCCTTCTGCTGCGGGATATTGCTCTGCCCGGCTTGTCCGTCGAGGACCGTGAGCAGATGGACGCCCCCTTGTCTGTTGAAGAGATTGCCACTGCGATTCGCTCCCTTCGCTATGGGCCCCAACGGCTTGCCTATTGAACTGTATAAATTACGCCCGGATAAAATCGCGCCTTTCCTCCGTCGTATGTTTCAGGAGTCGCTCGAGAAGGGTTCCCTTCCCGCCGACCAGCGTCTGGCCACTATAGTCGTGATCCCCAAGGATGGTAAGCCACGAGACCGCTGTGCCTCCTACAGGCCTATTTCCCTATTAAACGCCGAGCCCAAGATACTGGCTAAAGTCCTCGCCACTCGCTTGCTGAGCGTTATCTGTGATCTGATACATCCGGATCAATGCGGCTTCATCCCTCATCGTAATACCGCTCTTAACCTGCGGCGTCTCCACGGCGTCCTCGCTAGGGCGGAGTACCTCTCCGAACCAGCCGTATTGGTTTCTTTAGATGCCACGATGGCCTTTGAAACTATCGAGTGGCCATTCCTCTGGGCTGTCTTGGCTAAATTTGGCTTTGGGGAGGGATTTCTTGGCTGGGTGAAGCTTCTTTATGCTGGACCAATGGCTCAGGTGGTTGTCAATGGGCGGGTTTCTCAGCCTTTCGCTCTCGGAAGGGGTACTAGGCAGGGGTGCCCGTTGTCCCCTCTGCTCTTTGCTCTCGCCATAGAACCGCTCGCTGCCTGGCTCCGCTGGGAGCCCTCGATCAGAGGGATCCGGTGGGCCCCGGGCTTCGAGGACCGGGTCTCGTTGTACGCGGATGATATTCTCTTGTACCTCACCTCGCCGCGGCAGTCGCTTAATGTTCTCTTTGATGTCCTTACTTCCTTTGGGAGAAATTCGGGTCTGACGATTAATTGGTCTAAATCTTGCGTGTATCCTATCTCTGGTGGCCCTCCTCTCTTGCCGCCTCGGCTTCCGATCCAAATATCTCGGTCCGGCTTTAAATACCTGGGGGTGTACGTTTCGTTGGATCCGGCGGTCCGCTATGAGCAGAACCTCCTGCTTCCACTTCGGCGTTTGAGGGTGGATACGGCTCGGTGGTGTAAGCTGCCCTTGTCCCTGCTTGGTCGCGCAGCGCTGTTTAAAATGATGTCCCTTCCCAGATTTCTTTATGCACTTCAGAACTCCTTCGACGTCATTCCGGTGGCCTACTTTCGGGAGGTGGAGAGCCTGCAGAGGAGACTGGTGTGGGACGGGCGGGCGCGTATCGCTTTGGCAAAGCTTACTCTCCCCTGGTACGACGGGGGCATCGCGCTTCCTGACATCAGACGGTACTATTGGGCCTCCCAGCTATCGGCCATTAACCATGCCACGTATGCGCCTGGCTTGAATCCGGCATATGAGATGGATAAATTCCTGCTTCCCGGCGGTAACTAACAGGGCGCTTTACTCCCGATCGGCTGGAAGGACCCTCACGGGCCCTACTAGGATTGCGGTAAGGATCTGGAAGGCGGCGAATGTAGCCATGGGCTGGAGTGAGCGTTTAACGTGTGCTACTCCTTTATTCGCCTCAGACCGCTTGGGAAGCCTCTGGACAACGAAAGGCTTTGAGCACTGGGACACGATCGGTATTAGCAGAGTGGGAGACTTATGGGTTAAGGGCGCGGTTAAAACCTTTGCGGCGCTCCAGAGCGAATACGAGCTTACTGAAAGGGAGTTCTTCCGTTATGCCCAGGTTCGGCATGCCCTGCTCTCGGTCTTTGGGGAAGGGACCAAGGTCCCGGTCTCTTCGCCCCTCGAGGACCGCATACTTGATGGTCACGTTCCCGACAGTACTATCTCTCTGATTTATAAAAAACTGATCAATAATCGGGCTGACCTCTTGGTGCGTCTTCGGGAGGCATGGACGGGAGATGGGGTGGAGTTGGACGACGAGGACTGGCAGTCCGCACTGTCATCCCCTAAGGAGGTGGCCATCCCGGCCCGTCTCCGTCTGGTCCAGCTTAAGATTCTCCACCGTGTTTACGTGACGGGTCCCCGTTTGGTCTCGATGGGGTTTTCTGAGGACGGGCTCTGTAAGCGGGGCTGTGGGCTTAGTGCCACCTTTCTCCACATCCTATGGGAGTGCTGCGAGGTGGCGGAATATTGGCGCCGGGTGCATGAGGTTATGGGACAAGTCACCGGGGTTGCTCTGTTGCCGGAGGTGCGTCGCTGTGTTCTGAATGTGTGGGAGCCCAATGACTAACGCGGCCCAGACTCGGTGGGCGGCCCTGGGGAACATGATCGCAAAGAGAGATATAGCGCAGCTTTGGGGTTCCCAGCGGCCTCCCACCGTGTCTGTATGGAAGGAGAACATGGACTGGTGCATGTTCAGGGAGAAGACTGTATGTGGCTCGTGGTAAACCGGGGGCATGGGGTAGAATCTGGGGGCAGTGGAATGAGTATCGTGGGAATATCTGTGCTCCCCCCCTGGTGGATACGTCTGAGGTTGCCTTGTCCCCCTGATCCTTGAAGGTTCCTTGCCTATCTGGAATAACCGAGTATAGACCTGGCTCTCCCGTGAACCCCCCCCCTGACCTCTTAGTCCTTCTTCTTGACCGCTATCGGGTGGTCGGATGTGGAGTCCCCCTGCTGTGGTCCGACGCCCATTTCATGTCATCTCGCCTCGCCTTTTGTTTTTAGTTATTTATGTTAAATGTGTGTATCCTGATTCCCTTATGTGCAGTCGGAGCTTCTGTAATGTGCGGAGCCCCCACGGGCCAGTCATTGACTTTAGCACTGTGTGATCCTTTTTTGATTCTAGCGGCCGGTCCAGGCGGTTATAGGCCCGTGCTTGTATCCTTTTTACTGCTCAATAAAAATTTTCAAAAAAAAATAAAAAAATAAAAGCAAAGAAGACAGGAGAAGAACATCAGTGAAATGTTGCATTTGTTTTTGTGGTTGTTACTTAGTACTGTACTAGTGCAAACAAAAGATAGTCTAGCCATTTATGACTATTTTTTTAACTAGAGCTATGTTATACTACTAGTACTGTGTACAGCCACACACTACACTCTCAGGAAGGATAGGAAAGTTAATAATAAACAACAAAATAAAAAACTAATGGAAGTGTGGTGGACCATTGCATTATTTGAGCATCTCAGCATCCATGGAGCTGCTGCTGGCAAAGGGGGTGGATGGATGGAAGCAGTAAGCCAATAGGAAAACCATGCAGGCCTATATGGCAAAAGCAGGACACTAATAACTCCCAACACAAAAAAGGCCACCAGCCACATGGACACTCACAAATCACAAACAAGCAGGGGGCCTGGGAAACACCAGGAGCTGACAAAAGGCCTATAAAAGTCAGGTAAAGGATGCATGCTGAAGCACACTGCTCTGCCTTTTTAATGCAACAAAATGCAAATACGAACATTCACAGGCCCCAAAAAGGTCTGCAGGGAGCATGCATCGCACACCAACACTCACCAGACACACACAACAAAAGCATGTCTTTAAGACAACCAACATCAGAAAGCCCACCCCAAAAAAAACACGTCCCCAACTCAATCCAATGCCATCCATGCCCTAATTGATGTCTAAATTCAACAGAGCACACAGAAAACAGTAGATTACTAAAGCTGTGGCTACCTGCTCTGGTAGCAGTGGATAAAAGCAGGCCTGTTGGCAGACAAGGCCAGGCAAGCTTGCAGGCCTAGGCCTCAAAATGGCCACCAGCCACATGGCCAGGCCCAACAACATCAGCAAGGCCACCCCAAAAAACACACTTCCCCAACTCAATCCAATGCCATCCATTCCCTAAATGATGTCTAAATTCAACAGAGCACACAGAAAACAGTAGATTACTAAAGCTGTGGCTACCTGCTCTGGTAGCAGTGGATGAAAGCAGGCCTGTTGGCAGACAAGGCCAGGCAAGCTTGCAGGCCTAGGCCTCAAAATGGCCACCAGCCACATGGCCAGGCCCAACAACATCAGCAAGGCCACCCCAAAAAACACTTCCCCATCTCAATCCAATGCCATCCATGCCCTAAATGTGCTTGAAAATGAAATATATTCAAAAAACAAAAGGAACAGTTGCTTCATCATGCACACACACACCCATGAGGCCATGCCCATGGCTAGCTCGGGCCTACTACTACAACCCACAAAATTAAAAAAAAAAGGAATGATAATTAACAAAAATAAATTGTAGTTACACAACAACTGCAATGCCCACAATCAAACACAACAACCACTTACTTGTAAAATATCCTATTCCAAAAATCCTGAAATCCAATTGAAATGATGCAGCAGACAAAAAGAGTGATCTTTCCAGCTCCAAATCCAAAGGCAGAATGAGCAGGAGATGGACAAAGCACTGGGAGGAGCCCGCTGGACAGGAACAGGAAGTTGGAGATTGTGTCACTTCCTCCCTCTCTCCACCTTGTAAAAAAATGACTCCTTGCACAAAAAAGGAAAGCCAAATGTGAATGTAAGGAGTTCTTTTCATCCAAAAATCAGTATTTGCAGATGGTTTCATGCTGCTAGAGCCGATATTCCTCTCCAAATTGTAAATTTTACGTTGTTGAGTTCGAGCTTCACATTACTTCCGCCGGCGTGTCGAAAACGATATGATCGCGTTCTCTTCTTTGTCGCTGTCGCGTTGGATATGACATGTTCGCGGTCTCTTTCTCCTGTTCGCGTTCGATTTCACGTGCCCGCGTCCTCATCCTCTGGCTCGCGATGTAGAATGACATGTTCGAGATCTCAATCTTCTCATACTCGCGCGGTGCATGATCGCGAGAAGAAAGACGTGATCGCGCGACAAATGACTTTAATGCGGCCGCGAACTCTCGCGAGACAGCGCAAAATGGCTACCAAAATCCAACATCTCGTGGAGAACGCGACCGGGTCAAGAAAACTTGTCGGAGAACGCAGGGATTCAGGTAAGGCGATCGCATGTATTGTTTTACAGCGCGAGCAAGAAAAAAAATTATCGCTAAGCTGCGGAATGCGGAAATTGACATTTTCGCGCTTTCCGCGGAACGCGAAAATGCCAAAATATCGCAATTTCCGCGAACGGAACGGAATTTTGGCCCAGGCCTAGTTGAAAGGGCTTTCATACGCGTAATTGAGGGGAAAAAATTTGGTGAAATAAAATACTTGCCTAAGATCATGCAATGTAAGCAGGGATGTTGAGTTTCATCCAGGTTTCCTGTTTTCATTTTGTACAAATCAGCCAGGAAATGGATTTCTATTTGTTTTTCCTTATGTTACAGCTTTTTTACCTCTAAATAAATGTATCTACAGTTTCTATGTAGCTGGAACTGGACACAAAGGTATTGGAGATCTCTCCATGAGCATTATTTACATTACACCTTCGCATTCATTATTTTTATGCAGGGGGATATTAGGTGATTTGCCCACATAGAGAGACTCAAACCTGTCCGACAGCTCTGGCAGTAACAGCACATCCGGAGGAGAGGGAGGCAGACAGGCAGACGGAGAAATCTTCTGCTACGTCACTTGTAAGTGTGAGCGCCTGGAAGCATGGAGTGCGGAGCCCTTCTGTGGCGCCGGTCCATATGAGGATAACCCTCATCAAATTTGAAGAGCCACACTCCTCCAGATTGTATTCAAGGAAGGTCATTACCTTTCTTTTCAAAATAAAGAAATAATTGGCCAACATGTGTTTTGTGAAATTTTTCGCTTCCTCTGGGCCTCTTTTTTCCACATTATTTATGCTTCTCGTTAATTTATGCTGTCGCAGTTTATGATATTACAGGTGCACATGTAAAGTGCTCAGATACCTTGGGGTCGAGTTCGCGCTATATAACAATGCAACAAAAAAAAATCAGTTAAGTTGCAGCTTGTCTCATTAAAATACGTTCTTCCTCCACCTCAGTGGCGTCTGCCCTGCCCGTGTGTGGAAAAATACTTCGTTGATGTTTATTTTTTAACAGTGTCAGTTTGCAAAGCTGGTAAAATAGAAGGGAGCACCTTGTTGGCCCAGCAGCTGTGTTTGACGCTCTCAAAGTAGGGTCTGTGTGAGGTGGGGGGGGGATTCTAGAGAAGAGCGATTGGGGAAGCTGGGAAAAGCCAGATCGGAGCACGGACGCAGTTCTACTCTTAGCTGCAGGAATAAACTTACTTTACTGCTGGATCCGTGTCGGTGCATCGGTGTAAGCGATAAATATACACAGCAGCACCATACTATTGGCCAGAACTATGATCTGTTAGTAGCAGCACTTTGAAGCCACAGAATTGCGGTATGAAGCGCTTTATAAGAGCCAGACATTATTACTATGTGAGGGAGTGAAGCAGGGAAGCAATGGCCTGTGGAGAGCTGCACCGCGGATGAACGGTGACCTTAGGTAACTCTGCTGGCTGAAGCGGATGGAGGGAAGGACCACACAGCCCGCAGGAACCCTGCCCAGGGAGGCCGGGAGAGGCTCAGGGGACACTCCTTGATATTTCGGGACATTCCTGGACAGGTTTTACAACGTTTTTTTTTCTTCTAACAATGAGAAGAAAACAAATAAAATGGCTGGAAAATAATCCAAAACATGAGATTACATCTGATGTTTCTTCACCAGCTCCATTTCCAGGAAGAGGGGGAGGGAGGGTGATTAGCAAACATTATTCTACAAGAGAGGAGATCTCCCAAGTCCCCACACCCCTACCGACCAGAGGTTAAACTAGGAGGAACAAGAGGACAGTGTTACAACCACACTTCCTCCCTGAGTCTTGCAGGTACACGAATCAACCATTCCCAACACCCCCTTAATAATCTTGGGCTCTCCCTTCAAAACAGTTGTTTTTGTTGTTGCCCTAATTACACCCCCCACTCACCCAGATGCATGTGTAACTGTTTTGTAGGGTAGAAGGGAACTATGAATGTTCCTGCCAAGATAGTAGAGTAGGTTGAGCGCTAGCTGCAATGATCCGACAAGAGAATAACCTTGAGATCACAGCAATGATCTACAGCAACGCCGTTTCATCCTTTCATCCTTATGAGGTCGATACAAAGGATTCTATTGAGGTACATGGAGATGACATCTGCAAGACAATTCGGTTTGTGATGCGAGAGGGTAGGGATGAGGATGAGGTCAGGAGGCAGATAGCAAGAGGGAAGAAAGAGAAAACAGTGGAGATGAAAGAGGAGAAATGATGGAGGCAGGCGAAAGGCACTCCGGGGCAGGGGTGGATGTTCAAGGCAGCCTCCTGGGTCCCAGGGATTTTCACTGGATCCGATGAGATAGATGTGAGAAATATGCAGACCCTTAAAATGCACATTCCCCTTTTAGGAGGCCGCAGGGGCTTCCTGTGAGGGCCCCCGCGGCCCTGCTTCCCTTCCCAGGCCTGCTATGGCTCCCCGGGGAAGCACAAAACCGTCTCTGCATCCAATTAACCTGATCAATACAATATGTGACCCTATCAGTGACAGGAGTACATCCCTACCAGGGCCCTTGGGGCCAGTCCTGGCGGTGCTGGCATCAATGTCTCCAAGTCGGAGGCCCATACCGGGGGCGAGATTCTCTCAA
Organism: Triturus cristatus; assembly: GCF_964204655.1. Taxonomy (NCBI): domain Eukaryota; kingdom Metazoa; phylum Chordata; class Amphibia; order Caudata; family Salamandridae; genus Triturus; species Triturus cristatus. The sequence continues at coordinate 1,756,475,827 of NC_140590.1, read as the reverse complement.
AACAGGCCTTCCTGCCAGGCTTGGACAGGAGTGACAGAAAACAACCTCCCAGCGTCAATGCTTTTTAAAAATATTCCTGATGGCCATATAATTCATCAGTAAAGGCTGAAATACTTTAGACCCACTGCTCCCCAAAGTCTAATGTAAGCAGTATCATAACAACGTAAACAGCAAACGTTGCACAGGGGTGAGGCATGAGAACCGCCAACCTGGCTACTACTCATGTCTCAGAAGATAAGGCTTTGTTCGGTTCAATTGGCGGGCCCGCCTTGCAAAAGCAAACATGCTTAACTATAAACAAATTGCCAAGAGCAGGGACGCGCAGCGTTTCCCTTGCGGGAGCGAGCGCAATAATTGCTACCATATGGCGCTGCTCGCCCCCAGCAAGGGAATCGCCAAACGTGCATGCGTTGCCATTCTAAGCAATGCAACGTGTACGTTTATAGTGCAAAAACGAAATCGATTACATGAGGTCTCCTCCTAAGCAGCGCATGCACGCTGCGTAGGCAAGACCTAACAAGTAGAGTGATGGGGGGGAAGCAACATGAAAGGGAGGGGAAGCAACATGGAGAGAGGGCAGCAGAAGAAAGGACCCAAAGCAATATTGAGAGGGTTGGCAGGAACAAAGCAACATGTTCGAAGTAATACAGAGGGTGACATAGCACAGAGGGCTGGTGGGGTCCGAACCAACACAGTTAAATAGTACACGAGGGAGACTGTTGGAAAAGACATGAACTCTAATTGAGTTCTTGAACAACAAAAAGATGCTTGAACAACAAAAAGAAAAGTATCACTCAAAAAGGTAGTAAGGGAAGGACACAAGTACTTGCTCCAGGTGAGGGACAAACACAAGAATGGGAAGTGAGTGTCACACAAGCTAACACGAGCTAATGAATGCCAGAAGAGCAAATGAAAGTGGCAAAGAAGACTACCCATCCTTCGTAATGGGAAGCCTCTAAGTCCACTTTAACAAAATATTTCACAAGCGACACTGCATGCGCTGCCTTAGGTGAGACCTAAATGGAAACATGCCATTGCCTCTCGCAGCTAAATATTGCCACATTTTTTAGGTTTCTTTATCTATGTATTGTTTTGTCCATTTTCTGAACAATGGATCTGTAATATATGGAAGTTTTTCCACTTGAAATAAAATAAATATCTTTTTACTGCAGTTAATTGCCACATGTTCACTTATGCATGTTTGCCTGGCCTTTACATTGCATTACCTGGGTATACACCTTCGATAAATCTACGGAACAATATGAACACACCAGGATCACTGATAAGGCAATAAAAGCACCAACATTTAATTCATCTTTGTGTAGTGTCACAAGGCAGCACCACTAAACAAACCTGCTTCAGATAACAATATATGACATTTCGGTTAGGTTTGTTTCCAGAATGTCAAACGGCATTATTTTAGAAGTCCGATTATTTGGGATGGGGGGGGGGTGGGAGTCTCTATTGAAGGCGTCTCTCTGAGTTCCAAATCCTTGGACTATAGGGCGTTGCCAAGATGTCTGGTGTTTGGTGCTAATCTGGCAGCAAACTTTAGGCCAGGGTTAGTGAATATTTTCCAGACCTCATTAGTTGTGTCTCTTATATTCACCCCTATGTGCCAGCCAGAAGCCTGGCCACATTAACCCCTCCCTGAGGTACACTTCTACTTTCTCCAGTTCTGTGTGATCTATGTTTTTATTAGTATTTCAAGTGTAGTTACAGATAGGAATATCAATTGGAAAACATAATTTGTTGGATTTAAACAAGAAAAAGAAAAAAGAACGCTGCACTTCAGCGTTGACTTTCAACGTAACCTAACTGCAGTAAAATCTCCTCCGCTAATGCAGAGGAGCGTAGTCCCACCGCTAGAGCAGTAGAAATTAAAAATAAAATGATAACAACTTTATAATTTTATTTTTCACTTTGGGCTCAGTTACGGCGGGGTGGGGCTGGTGGCACAGTGGATGGAGTGCTTTGCACACTCCAAGTGCGCATGACTGCTTGGCCGGCCGTCTTGGGCTGACCAAACAGTCATGCACACTTGCATGTTCCCTATTGTAAATAATCTAGGGCAACTTCAAAACAATGAAAATCTCAGAACATATCAAGAATAAAAATAGTGACACTAGTGTTTAGAAAAATACAAAAACAATTTATTCAAAAATTCATAGTTCCATTACGACTTTTAAAAGACCTTATAAATCTAGTCTTACAGAGACCATACTTAGAACAACATCCTAACTACACACATTCATAACTCATTCATACTTCACTCTATAATTCATATCTATATATTGGTTTGTTTGAGAAAAGTGCAAATCATAATATAGTCATGATTGATATGGCAGTACATCTCATTGAAAAAATGATTATTTATTTTTTATTTTTCATGGTGGTTTCCAGATTTATCTCAACGCGCGTTTCGGCAGATCACCGCCTTCCTCAGGAGTTCCACCACCGAATGTTGTACTCTGTAATGACAATAGATACATCACAAAAAAGAGTAACTAAACTAAGAGTCACTATTATACAGAGTAAAAAATATACATTTTATTTCACCTATCTGCTATTTACAGATAGATGAATGGGAGCTCACATCAAAGATGATAGTTAGAAAAGCCTTACATATTAACAAATAAATAAACAGAAAATACTAACATCCATGTGCATAGAACAAGCTTGTGTTATAAGTATTCTAAAGTGAATGTGAAGATGCTTCACTGATATCAAAGAAAACAAAAATACAGCTTACCAAGGCAGAACGTATTACACCAGAAGAAGATCTGAGATAATTAATGAATGGAATTCCATGCTCAGGTCCTGCTGACAGAAGTGCAATAACTAAGATAGACTTAGAATACTAACATCTATCTATTTAGCGATAATACATGTACAATAGCTACGGTTTTTGCTAAAAAGAGCACTTGCTTACCAGAATTTATGGTAGATGGGAAATGCCTAACAGCAAGAAAAAAGAGGCATTCCACAGTATATTTATTTAACCCTCACAGCGACGACGAAATGTATAATGTCCGCTATACTTGGTAGTTGACGTCATCCATAGCAAGAAAAGATAGAGAGAAAAAAGGACAACCAACAATTATCCGTGATGCTACTATGACCTAAAAATTAGGCTATATACAAGATATACAGGTTATCAAATTCAATACCTTGATATGCCGACATTCAAGAGATGAAAGATATTATTTGTAACCTTTAAATCTTCTAACTGCAGAAAAAACATGCATGAAGATAGTTGACTATGAGGATCAGTGTAAAAACATGAGACTACATGTAGATACATGTTTCTAATTTTAAGGATCACCTTTTATAAGAAACTAAAAAAGGATACTTTGCAAAGGAAGGGCCTGATATGGTGGACGAGCTGCCAATCCACTGAAAAACGCAGCGTGTGCTGAATGCTAAAAAGTAACCAGAAAAAAATATATGACAAAATATGAGGATAAATTAAATATTCTATTAGTTGTAAGCGGTAGACCGTGTAGAAAGATCAAGTGTTTTGTCTGGCTATACCTTCCCGCTATGTTGATTAGTAAGCAGACAAATATGAGCTCTTAAATGGCGCACTATAGCGAAGTTTTAACAACATTATAGAACTTAAAGACGAAAGCTTAAAGACTTGTGGGGCAATGTCAAGACTCAACATCTGCTCTCTCATTTAAAGCATGTCCTTAAACACAAGAAAAGGCATATCCAGTCCTTTTATTAATTTGTCTCCAAATGTTTAATGACATTGAGGTGGAGCAACATATATGGTCCTATAATAGTCTCTACATATTTAATGGGCGATTAAATAGACCCACAGCGTACTTAAAAAGAACTTGTAACGTTCTATACCGCTCAGCCCAAACAATAAGCTCACAAACCAAATCTGCTTACCGGTAAAACAGAAAAAACGCGCAGGCAGCTGTTTCACAGGTAACGAACGTCTCGACCGAAGTGCCTCGGATTACCGTTGATGTAATTCGTAAGAACACAAACTTTCACACAGCGGGTTTTAAATGAAGAACAGAGAGGTCACTTGACCGGAAGGGATTCGGGTGGCTTTAAGATCTTCAAAGTATACAGGAAACTAACGCGGCCATAATGTAAAGTTGCTGGTGCCCCCCAATGATGTGCAGGAGACAGGACTCTTATAAATTGCCTTTATTTCAATTTAGGCTTCACACCACCGAGAGAGCGCCGGGCAACAAGCTCCGATCGCTTCTCTCGCGCCGCGCTGACTCGCGCATGCGCAGTAGTGTCCAATATGGCCGCTACGCGCATTCCTGCCGTAACGTAGTGCGCGTCAACTAGACCGCGACACTACATATCTCCCCCTTTTATACCACACAACACAATGTACCTGACAGGGTGGTTAGTCCATTTCATAGTCTCTAAACTTGGATGGTCTCACCACCGCTCGCCCAACCCGGGTGTGTCTTACCGGGGTAGTATGTCCTTCTTGACCTCCTTCTGCGACAGGGCTTCCCCTTCTTCCTTCCAGAGTGCCCTGGCCTTCTCTCTCACCGTTCTCGCCCCCTTCCCGGGTCCTTTCCTCCTTGGCCAGTCCTTCATGTAAGTCTCTCTCACCGTTTTGCTCTTCATCAATGTTCTCTCCACACTCTCCCTTTGGAGCTCCTGCTTCCCTTGTCACCCCTTCTGGTGGTGTTGCCCCTTCCGTGTCCTCCCGGGGCCATTGTAAGATTTTGTTGCATTTGGCCATACGGTCGTGGGACCACACGTTTCCATCGCTGAGCAACGCTGCTCGGTCATACACTTCTTCCACTCTTAGGGGTGGGGAGTACTTGCTTTCTCCCTTTCGCTTTAGAACAGCCAGCTTCACTCTGACCCACTCCCCTTTTTCCAACGCTGTCTCCTTCACCTTTCTGTTGCGGTTGTAGTATTCAGAGTAAATGCGTTGGGCCTTCTCCAGGTTGTGTTGTACCACCGCTGGAGACCACTTGCTGGTGATTGTCTTCTCTTGCCAAGCAACATTGTCTCTGGTGAAGGGTTGCCTTCCTCGTAGGATTTGGAAGGGGCTGTACCCCATACAGGTGGGGGTGATGCGATATGCCCAGACTGTACTTTGTACTTCTTTTTCCCAATCTTTGCCCTTCGTGATGGCAGCCTGTATGGAGCCCATGAGCACCCTATTGAACCTTTCTACTTGTCCATTACTGGCCGGGTGATATATCGACGTGTGTCTGAGTAGAATGCCATTCCTTTCCGCGAATCTGGACCATTTGTCCGAGGTGAATTGGGGACCATTGTCACTGATTATGGTTCTGGGGATGCCCTGAGCAAAACCAAAGGATTTGGTTCTGATGCTCCATCCATCAACACCCCCTTTTGTACCGCTCTGGGGATGCCCTCCCTGAAGAATACCGCCTTGAGAAAGCGCAGTATTGTGTCAGTGTCCATTACCTCTTGGATGTGTACCTCTGGCTACTTTGAGTACTTGTCCACCAACACGCATAGGTATTTGGGTATCCCCTGATCGTCAAGTACAGGTCCCAAGATGTCCACTGCCACTTCTTCCCACGGGTTACTGGGATTCGTGAACTTTCCTAGAGCAGGCCTCATCGGTTTTAGTATCTTGTCAGCTCCTTGGCACTGCACGCAGTCTCTTACGTGCCTCTCCACCTGCACATCCATCCCCGGCCACCAATACGTTTGTTTGGTTCTGGCTTTCGTCTTCACGATTCCCAGGTGTCCTTCATGTATTATAGACAGCAGATCCGGTATTATGTTCTCCGGTGGAACCACTCTATTTCCTCTGTATACGAACACCCCGTCGTTCCCCACTGACAGCTCCTCTCTAACCTCGTAGAACTGTCGGACCTTGGGCCTCTGTTGTCTCCTCTCCGGCCACCCTCGTACGATGTACTTCTTGATGTCTTCCAGGTCTCCATCAGCTGCATACGCATCCTTCCACTCCTGTCTACTGATGGCCTTTTCCGGATCGTCTGTCAGGGCTACCATCTCGTCTTCTTCCTCGGTGCCGCTGGTGGCGTTTTCCATTGCTGACGCCCTGCTGAGGTAATCCGCTATCTTGTTTCTCGAGCCCGGTATGTACTCCACATCGTACCGATACTCCAGGAGTTTTAGCGTCATTTTCGCTATCCGGGGTGTTGCGCTGGCGTGGCCACATGACGTCAAAACCTTCACTAGAGGTTTGTGGTCCGTTTTCACTTGAAATCGCGTGCCCCACAGGAACTGGCGGTATTTTCCCATGGCCCATACCACGGCCAACATCTCTTTTTCGATCACACTGAACTTTTGTTCAGATGACGTCAGTGTCCTGGACGCGAAGCTGATCGTCTCCGTCCCGCCTTCTTGTCTTTCTTGCATGAGCACCGCTCCTAACCTTTTTTCGCTTGCGTCTGTCATCAATATCGATCTACCCAGGGGATCGTACCCATGCAGCGGGATCGCCTGGCTGATTTCACGTTTCACCGTGTCAAACTCTTCTTGCGCCTCTCCCGTCCATGCAAACGCAGTCTTGTCCCTCGTGAGTAGTCTCATGTTGTGTGTTTTCGTGGCGAAGTGGTGGACAAACTTGCTGTAGTATTCCGCCATCCCTAGAAAGGACCTTACTTCTTCTTTGGATGTAGGCGGGGGCGCGTCACAGATAGCCTTCACGTTCCCTTTCTTCGGTGTTATCCCATGTTCTCCTATCTCATGCCCCAGGTATGTGACTGATGTCATTCCGAAATGACATTTCTCCCACTCTGCCGTCAGTCCGTTTTCCTCCAAGATCTTTAATACAGCTTCCAGCTTCTCATTGTGGTCTTCTAGCTCCTTCCCCATTACTAGGATATCATCTTGGAAGTATTGCACCCCCTCTATACCCTTGAATAGGCGGGCCATTAGCTTTTGGAACACGGCCGCTGTGGATGCTAGTCCAAAGGGCATGCGGCAGAACTGATAGCATCCAAACGGCGTTATGAATTACGTCAGTTTCTTGCTCGTGGGATGCAGCACTACCTGGTGGTATGCCGATTGTAGGTCGATGGTGGAGAACCATTTCACGCCTTTCGTGCGGGCCAGCATTTCCTCTATGCGTGGTAACGGGAATTTTTCTACCACGATGCACTTGTTTAATTCTCGGAGATACACACATAAGCGCACCTTGCCTGACGGTTTCATGGCCACTACCAGTGGCGCCAACCACTCTGCGCTGTCGATCGGTTCAATGATTCCTCCGTCCTCCAGTCGGTGTAGCTCCTGTTGCACTGCCTCTCTCACAGCGATCGGTATGTTCCTTACTTTGTGCATAACAGGGCTGACGTTCTCCTTGAGGACGATCTTGTGGGTCAATTTCTCAAGTTTACCGATCTTGCCGCCAAATATTTTTGGGTGTTCGCACCGCCATTTCGCTGCCATCGACTCTTCTCCATCCAAAGTCACCAGCACTTGGGTGTCCCCTCCTGGATTCAGCTGTACGCCCAACTCTCCTTGGTCCATCCACCCGAGGACTGATGGTCCCTTCTCCGCGACGTATAGTTTGCAGTGGGCGCTGCGTTCTTTGAACTGGAACAGCAGTCTCCTGAATCCTACCATTGAAATGGGTTCCCCCGTGTAGGTGACCGGTCGTATGTCGGGCGGTTCTAGACGTGAGCCAAGTGTGGGTTTGAATCTCTCGTTCCACACGGATCTTTGGACGATCGTGTAGGGAGACCCCGAATCCGCCACTATGGTGATTCCTACTCCTCCAATGAGCATATCGCACTGGGGCTTACGCGCTCTTCTCCCGTCGATGCCAAGTACTTGGTCTTCCACACATAGGACTTCATCGTCTTCCTCCTGACCTTCTTCTTCCTCTCCTATGTCCTGCGCCACGAATTTCACCGCGCGTTGTTTCCCTTTCCTTCGACACACCTTCTCATAGTGGCCGACCAGGCCGCAGAATGCGCACTTGGCTCTGAAGGCGGGGCACCGTTTGTCGTGCGCCGCGTGGTTCGGGCTTCTGCATCTGTAGCACCTCGACATTCCTTCCTTTTCTTGCTTCCACGGTTGTCCCGGTTTTCCTTTTCCCTTGTATGGTCCTTTGTACTCTCCAGGCGCAGTTTTTCCTTTTCCATACTGGTCCGCGTCGTCCACCTTATTTATCGTGAGTCTCGGGGCTTGGTCTCTCTTTGCTGCTTCTGCGCAGCGCTTAGTTAGTTCTGCCCTTTTCACTATGGCTATCACGTCTTTCAGCGTCGCATCTCCACTCGCCCACAATTTATCTTGTACTGTCTTGCTTGTCGTATGCATTACTATTTGGTCCTTAATGAATTCGTCCTGTAATGCCCCATATTTACATGTTATCGCAAGTTTCCTCAGCGCCGCCACGTAGTCGTCTATCGTTTCCCCCGCTTCTTGCTTCCTCTGCTGGAAATTGTAGCGGTCGATGGACGTGCACACTGCGGGACGATAGTGGTTGTCCAAATCTTCAATGGCGTGTTTGAACACGTCAGTGTCCGCTCCCTGTCTGGTGACCGGTGTTAGGTTTTGGAACACCCGTATACCTTCTGGTCCCAGATTATGTAAGAGTATCCTCTTCCTCCTGGCGCTGGAGAACGCCTCCTCGTTCTCGTCTTCCAGTGCTTCGAGGTAATTTTTGAAGTACTCCCTCCAGTCTTCCCATTTCATTTGGGGTTCTCCTGGCCTTGGAAGGAATGGGACTGGCGTCGTTAATGCTGACGCCTGCGCACTCATCTTGGCTTCCGCCTGTTTCCTCGGGCTGCCTGGCGCCTCTGTACTCTCCCCCCTTCTTCGGGTCGTCGGGTTCTCGTCGGAGCTGCCTGCGCCGTCTCCACCCGATTCCGCCAGGGTCTCTGCCGCGCCTCACTATGGTTCGCCCACTTACGTTCCTCTGCCTCTTGGCCGGCACACTTGCTGCTCACGTGCCTCCCTCTGGTGTCCGTCTGCCACTGCCGCGCTCTCCCGGTGTGTTGGTGTCTGTCCTCTACCTCCCAGGTCTGCTCTCCGCGTGGGACGTCGTCCCCTCCGGGTTTTTTTTTCTTCTATATGCAGGTTAGGGGCTCCTCCCTCACTGGGGATCAACAGGGTCCGCTCTATCCCACCCTCGTCGCCACTGTAAAGTTGCTGGTGCCCCCCAATGATGTGCAGGAGACAGGACTCTTATAAATTGCCTTTATTTCAATTTAGGCTTCACACCACCGAGAGAGCGCCGGGCAACAAGCTCCGATCGCTTCTCTCGCGCCGCGCTGACTCGCGCATGCGCAGTAGCGTCCAATATGGCCGCTACGCGCATTCCTGCCATAACGTAGTGCGCGTCAACTAGACCGCGACACTACACATAATGGAATGGTGATTTATAGAGGCATAATGCAGGCGCAAAAACAAATCCCGTGAAACATGTTCTAAATAACACCGAAAATTTAAACTACCTTAGATGTTAACTTGCTCTAATAGGTAGATGTTAATATTAACACTATTGCCTGGGATTGCGGAAGACTCCTTCAAATGTGAGCATTCATCAAAATAGAAACCAGAAAGGTCACGGGACCTGAACTGGATAAAGCAGCAGACTCAACGATATACAGGGGAAGCGCAAACGGCCTAATTGAAACAAGCATTTGCAATGCAATAGGTCTCGCAACTGCGAGTTTGTAAATGGTATTGTACATTGTAAATGACAATGCCTTTAATTTATTCACAAGCATCAGGCATCAGACATCCACAAGCATCAGACATCAGGCATAAGACATCCACAAGCATCAGGCATCAGACATCAGTCATGAGACATCAGCCATCAGACATCCACAAGCATCAGACATCAGTCATCAGGCATCAGACATCCACAAGCATCAGACATCAGGCATCAGGAATCAGACATCAGACATCCACAAGCATCAGGCATCAGACATCTGCAAGCATCAAACATCAGGCATCAGACATCCACAAGCATCAGACATCAGGAATCAGACATCAGGTATCACACATCAAACATCAGGCATAAGACATCAGGCATCAGACATCAGACATCCACAAGTATCAGACATCTACAAGCATCAGACATTAGACATCAGGCATCAGACATCATGCATCAGACATCAGGCATCAGACATCCACAAACATCAGGCACCAGGCATCAGACATCAGGCATCAGACATCCACAAGCATGAGATATCCACAAGCATCAGGCATCAGACATCAGGCATCAGACATCATGCATCAGACATCATGCATGAGACATCCACAAGCATCAGACATCAGGCATCAAACATCCACAAGCATCAGACATCCACAAGCATCAGACATCATGCATCAGACATCAGGCATCAGACATCCACAAGCATCAAGCATCAGACATCAGGCATCAGACATCCACAAGCATCATACATCAGGAATCAGACATCAGGTATCAGACATCAGGCATAAGACATCAGGCATCAGACATCAGGCACCAGACATCAGCCATCAGGCATAATACATCATGCATCAGACATCATGTATCAGACATCCACAAGCATCAGACATCAGGCATCAAACATCAGGCATCAGACATCCACAAGCATCAGGCAACAGACATCCACAAGCATCAGACATCAGGCATCAGACATCCACATGCATCAGGCATCATACATCAGTCATTAGATATCCACAAGCATCAGGCATCAGACATCAGTCATAAGACATCAGGCATCCACAAGCATCAGACATCAGTCAGGCATCAGACTGCCACAAGCATCAGACATTAGGCATCAGACATCAGGCATCAGACATCAGGCATCAGACATCCACAAGCATCAGACATCCACAAGCATCAAGCATCAGACATCAGGCATCAGACATCCACAAGCATCAGACATCAGGAATCAGACATCAGGAATCAGACATCAGACATCAGGCATCAGACATCAGACATCAGGCACCAGACATCCACAAGCATCAGACATCCACAAGCATCAGACATCAGGGATCAGACATCAGGCATCAGACATCAGGCAACAGACATCATGCATCAGACATCAGGCATCAGACATTCACAAACATCAGGCATCAGACATCAGGCATCAGACATCCACAAGCATCAGCCATCAGACATCAAACATCCACAAGCATCAGACATCAGACATCATGCATCAGACATCAGGTGTCAGACATCATGCATCAAACATCCACAAGCATCAGACATCAGGCATCAGACAGCCACAAGCATCAGACATCCACAAGCATCAGACATCATGCATCAGACATCAGTCAACACACATCCACAAGCATCAGGCATCAGACATCAAACATCGGGCATCAGACATCAGGCATCAGACTTCCACAAGCATCAAGCATCAGACATCAGGCATCAGACATCCACAAGCATCAGACATCAGGTATCAGACATCATGCATCAGACATCAGGCAACACACATCCACAAGCATCAGGCATCAGACATCCACAAGCATCAAGCATCAGACATCAGGCATCAGACATCCACAAGCATCAGACATCAGGAATCAGACATCAGGAATCAGACATCAGGCATCAGGCATCAGACATCAGGCATCAGACATCAGGCACCAGACATCCACAAGCATCAGACATCCACACGCATCAGACATCCACAAGCATCAGACATCAGGCATCAGACATCAGGCATCAGACATCATGCATCAGACATCAGGCATCAGACATCCGGCATCAGACATTCACAAACATCAGGCATCAGACATCAGGCATCAGACATCCACAAGCATCAGACATCAGGCATCAGACATCATGCATCAGACATCAGGTGTCAGACATCATGCAGCAGACATCCAAAAGTATCAGACATCAGGCATCAGACAGCCACAAGCATCAGACATCCACAAGCATCAGACATCAGGAATCAAACATCCACAAGCATCAGACATCCACAAGCATCAGACATCATGCATCAGACATCAGGCAACACACATCCACAAGCATCAGGCATCAGACATCAAACATCGAGCATCAGACATCAGGCATCACACATCCACAAGCATCAGACATCAGGCATCAGACAACCACAAGCATCAGACATCAGGAATCAGACATCAGGTATCAGACATCAGGCATAAGACATCAGGCATCAGGCATCAGACATCAGGCATCAGACATCCACAAGCATCAGGCATCAGACATCCACAAGCATCAGACATCAGGCATAAGAGATCCACAAGCATCAGGAATCAGACATCCGCAAGCATCAGGCATCAGACATCAGACAGTGTGCTCAGTTGTATTATGTCAGCTGAAATAATAGCAAAGTAAACAAAGTAAAGAACTAACTTGTACTACAAAAAGTATGTGCGCTGCTATTAATATAAAGCTTAGCGTGCAGCGCAGTTATGTGCTCATGGCAACCTAAAAACAAACAAAAATGTAAAAAGACCGCGCTCTGTTGGCATTAAATAATGTTAGAGACGTACATCGTAAAGCCCTTCGCTCTGAAAATAAAGAAACCCATTTCGAACATGCAGGCTTTTGTAAGCACATGATAACGTGAATGTTTAAAAAGACGAACAAGACAAGCCCGGCGGAGCGTGGCGCGCGGGCTTGGCGGGGGCGGGGGAGCACATATCAGGCGGGTGAACGGACCCTTTGAAGTACGATGCCAAACGGATTGCATGGCGGCACGATGCATGTGATTGTGCGCGTGCTCGCCATGCAATCCGCTTTTGGGAGCACTTTTGGGAGCCCCTTACTAGAGTCTTGCTGAGCAATCGCTTACGCGATAGCCAGGCGAGACCTAAAAAGGTGATGTATGTAAATAAAGTATACAATACATATAGATATCTAAATACAGATAAAAGCAAACCAATACGAGTCCTAATGAGAACCCAGATATTTTGAAGTACTAACTAATACAAAAAAATCAATATATTGTCAAAAAGAAAATTATAAACTTATGAAAAAAGAACAAATAAGATACATATATTAACTACCTAATCAAACACACGGGCTCGTGCAATTCTACCAGGCAAAGGTGTAAAACCTCCTGACTACAAAGAAGTCACATCTAGTTCAGTGATCCACAAAAGCTGAGAAATTACACTCTAGTTATTGTAAGGTATCGCCTGATCCCACAGGATTTCAGAGTTGAGACCATGGACATGAGTGTCCAAAGAAAAAATCCAGAAGACTTCCCTACGCTTTCTGACTGTTTCTGCTTCTTGTATGTTTTTACGTTCAATCTTCTCCAGAAAACGAATTTCATCCTCCTTGTGGTTCATTTCCTTAAAATGTTTAACTAAGGGCGCCATGCTCTTATTAGTCTTGATGGCTGACCGATGTTCTTTTAAACGTGTAGCAAATTGTCTCGAAGTTTCACCTACATACCCTTTGTCACAAGGACAAAGCAAAAAATATATAACATTGTCAGTTTTGCAGATTGTGAAAGTTTTAAGCTTGATTTATTTTTTTTAATAAAAGTATTTGTCTGCAGTAATGGCTCCATTGCACGCCTTACAATGGGCACATTTATGGTTGCCTGTAATGGGGAGATTTCCACCTATAGTTCTTTGTATAAATGGAGGTTTGGATTGTAATCTGGAATGGACCACAAGATCTCTCTGGTTTTTATTGCGCTTATGTACGTACACAGGGCGAGGAAGAGCCATATCTGGTTCATCATTGACATTCAATATGTGCCACTGGGCATTGATAGTTTGTCGAATTTTCTCATTGGGAGAAGAATGTCTGGTGACACAAACTAGTTTAGGAGAATCCTTCTTGTTGTTAGTTCGTAACAAATAGTGGCGATCATAGAACCGAGCCCTTTTATATGCTTCCCTAATCAGTCTCCTCGGGTAACCCCGATCTAAGAACATCTGTTTCATGGCTGTAGCCCTGAAATCAAAATCATGTACACTTGTACAATTACGTTGGAGACGGAAAAATAGGCCCATAGGGATACTTTCTCGTTGGCATTTAGGGTGGTAAATCGAGAAGTGCAATAAAGTATTCCTTGCAGTGGGTTTAGTGTCGAGATCTACCTCTAGTGTAGAGTCTACATCCTTAATCTCAATATCCAAAGATTCTATCCTATGATCTCCGACATTGGCTGTAAAGCGCAAGTTAGTGTCACATAAATTGATCCATTCCAAAAAATCTTTAAGCTTCTAAGGGTCATCTCTCCAAATGAACAAAATATCATCGATATATCGTGACCATTGATATATCGACTCAAAGAATGGTGCCATATCGTTAAGGATGTAAAGGTGCTCAAAATATGCCAAATAGATGTTGGCTACCGTAGGGGCACATGATGCCCCCAAACCTCCTTAGGACCCCCGCCGTAACCCCAGTCCATCCTGTTGCCCCCCCAGTTCATCCTACACCCAGTCCTGCGAAATCGCCGGGTCTGACAGTAGCCCTCCTGAACACTAGATCTTTGCACAAACATCGTCTAGAAATTTTTACCCTTCTTCAGGATGGCGATATTGATATTCTGTCTTTAACAGAAACATGGATGGGGGAAGCATCAGCCCCCGATCTCATCTCTTCCTTGCCAACAGATTTCGATGCCCTCTGGCACAACAGGCAAGACAATAGAAGAGGTGGGGGGGTGGCGACCTTTTTTAAATCTAGTCTAAAGGCCACCACGATACTATCAGAAAGCTTGGACAATTCTGAGATCCTAGGGGTCAAGTTTACTCTTGACTCCTCTTGCTTTGTTCTTTTGACAGTCTATCGCCCCCCGGACGCCTCACCAGGTTTCTGCAATTATTTTTGCGAAATTATATCAGATCTTAGTACGCGATATCAAAAGCTTATGGTTGTGGGCGACTTTAACTTCCACTGGGACAACAGTCCCCGTGAGTCCCAGGCTAGTCAACTGGACATGACTATGTCCAACCTAGGATTCCATCAGTTGGTAAATGGCCCTACTCACTCTAAGGGACATACCCTTGATCTGGTTTGGTCAACTAGCCAGCAAGACAGACTCTTAAACTGTCTTCCATGTGTCTGTTCGGACCACTTTCTCATCTCTTGCTGGGTTCCCTTGGACTGTCCTTCCTCTCGTTTACCCCCAGAGTGGAGGAGAGTGCGAAGTTGGCATAAAATCAAGTCGGACAACCTTACCGACTTCTTTCAGAGATCTCCCCCGCATAGGCCTGAGGAGGGCCTTACTAATATTGACCTAGCCAGCCAATCCCTTAATGATACTCTCCTCTCGGCCATTGACCATCTAGCACCAGAACGCAGGGAAAGAATTAAGCCCAAAAACAAAGGGGCCCCCTGGTTCAACGAGACCTTACGGATATACAGACAGAGCCTGCGCAAGGTTGAGAGACAGTGGAGAAGAGCGTATAAGGCCTGTGACCTGATCCTCTATAAAGCTGCTCTGGTCCTTTATAAGAAAGCTATCATCTCCAGGAAAGCTGATTATTATGAGGCTCGGATCTCTGATGCTCCTAATAAACAAAAAGAAACTTTTAAGATCCTAAAAGAACTTAGCAGAAAGGTCGATGTGTCATCAACTTTAATACCTTTCGATGTTGATACCTTACAGTCTTTCTTCCTACAGAAAGTGGTGGATATTCTGCTTGAGATTAATAAATCTCCCGCAATCACTGCAAGTCAAGGACTGGTGTCACCCCAAACCTCACCAGCGCAGTTTCTTGCACACTTTCCTCCGCTGGACGCAGAAGCGTTGGCCTTCCTGACAAACAAAGTTAAATCTGGCTCACCGGCTGATCCTTGTCCTCCTAGGATTTTTCAGCTCGCTCGCCCTATCCTGGAATATCAGATTCTCTCGCTTCTCAACAATTCCCTAGCCATTGGTCAGGTGCCAAGTAATCTGAAGGAGGCCAGAGTTATCCCCTTATTGAAGAAGCCAGGAGCCGACAAGGCTGATTTGAAAAATTACAGGCCAATTTCACAACTGCCCTTTCTGGCCAAAGTTATGGAGCAACATGTCCTAAAAAATCTCTCTGAGTATTTGGACACATTTAAGCTGCTGCACCCACGTCAGGCAGGTTTCAGAGCCTATCATAGTACGGAGCTAGTCATGTTGTCCGTCCTTGACGACCTTAGATTGAATGCTGATAGGAGAGAGCCGAGCACACTTGTGCTCTTGGACCTCTCTGCAGCATTCGATACGGTCAGCCACTCCATCTTGCTGACCCGTCTGATGGACCTGGGAATCAGGGGTACGGCCCTTGACTGGCTAAGATCATTTCTCTCTGGCCGCTCACAAAGGGTGCAGCTCGGCGATTGCTCCTCCAAGAGAGGTGTCATCCCATGTGGCGTACCACAGGGCTCTGCGTTGTCCCCGCTGCTCTTTAATATCTATTTGCAACCCTTAGTCTCCGCTCTATCCAATCTGGACTGTCGTATTTTTAATTATGCTGACGACACCCAGCTTATTCTGAGGATTGACAATTCAGCCCTCGCCCAAGAGACGGCCCAAAATATCTTAAGATTCACAACTAACTGGATGACAGCTAACTCTTTAAAAATCAACCCCGATAAAACGGAGGTTCTTGTCGTCCCAACCATTAATAACTCCTGGGGTGGGCTGTTCTGGCCCAAAGAACTTGGGACTCCTCCCTGTCCAGCCCCAGTTGTGAAAAGCTTGGGAATCAAGATCGACACAGATCTCTCGCTGAGTCATCAAGTCTCTTCAGTGGTGAGCACCTGCTCTGGTATCTTGAGGCAACTGAGGAAGTTGGTCCCTATTCTATCTACCTCCTCCATGAAATCCATAGTCTCGGCTACAATTTTGTCGCGCCTCGACTATGGGAATGCGCTTTATCTGGGCCTTCCTCAGAAGCTCACTAACCGGCTCCAGGTGGCGCAGAATGATGCTGCTAGGTTGGTTTTCAGCCTTCCTAGGAGGGCCCATGCATCACCTCTGCTCTTAGATCTACACTGGTTGCCCGTTAGACAACGCGTGAAATTCAAGGCCCTGTGCATTGCCCATAAGTCTCTTTATGGGCAAGCCCCTAGCTACATTAGGGATCGCCTGGCTAAGTATGTTCCAGGACGTCTACTTCGATCTGCAGATGCTTTCCAGCTAGTCTGCCCCCGCAGCAATCTGGTTTCCAAAGGCGGACGTGCCTTTTCTGTTATCCTGCCACGTCTTTGGAACCAATTGCCGGAGGCCCTACGGAAAGAACCAGGCCTACTCCCCTTTCGTAAGCTATTGAAAACGTTGCTCTTCAGAGACTCTTCCTAAGATCCCTGTCACCAGGACTGTCTTTGCCGGGCTGTTTTGTGTATTTGTGTATTTGTCAGCGCTAAGAGACCTGTCGGTATATATGCGCTATATAAATCCCCCTACAAATACAAATACAAATACTGACGCCTTTAATCTGATTAAAAAGGTCACCATTAAATTCGAAGGTGTTCTCATCGAGTACAATAGTTAACAAGTCAATTATGAATGGTACATCACACTCAATAGAGTATGTCAAAATAAACCATTCCACCGCTGTGAGAGCCTCTAGCTGGGGGATATTACTATATAAGCACTCAATGTCCAAGGATACCAAAGTGTCTCTGTGGCTGTTAAAAGGTAAACCTTCTATCCTTTGGATCATATCTTTTGTGTCTCTGACATGCGATAAGGTTTTAGATACATACGGTCTCAGTATTTGATCCACATATTTGGATATGTGTTCTGTGGCTGACCCTATTGTAGTGACTATAGGTCTATAAGGGGAGTTGTCACTGTCCTTATGAATTTTCGGAACCCCGTAGACACTGGCCATACGAGTTGCCGATACATTCATTTGAATACATTGTTTTTGTATTTTTCTAAACACTAGTGTCACTATTTTTATTCTTGCTATGTTCTGAGATTTTCATTGTTATGAAGTTGTCCTAGATTATTTACAATATGTATTTCCCTGTTTAGGTGAACTTCACATTAGTACCAGGGGGCCCCTTTTCTTTGCAATTCACTTGCATGTTCCCACCAGGCTGCATTACACAGCCTGGTTGGGAACATGCCCAGCCTCCCATTCCCTGTCTGTGCGCCAAACCACGGTGCTCAGACCAATCACAATGCTGCAGCATTGTGATTGGCTTAGGGAAAGGAGCTTGGGTTCTTCGTATTTCCAGAAGCTGAGGAGAGACGGAGCCGTAAGAAAAGACCAAGACTGCTGCCTGCAACAGCTAAGTGTTCTTTTGTTTTTGTTCTCCCCTTGCCCCGCCCTCCACCGTTCCCTGCCAGCCACCACTGAAGAATTCACTCCATCAAAGCTTTCTGTGGGCTGTTAAACCTCAGCGCAACAGAAGTGTAGTGCTGATTTATTCCTGAAGGTAAATTAACTGAAAGGACACATTCACTAAGGTTTTGTGTCAGGGTTGTGTTACTTTTATGGTGCAGCCCCAAGGGTAAATGCTTTTTGGCATTTAATAAGCAAAGGCAAAGTCATCTTACATGAACACATTTTAAAATTTGTAATTCTGTGCTTAAAAGTACTTTAAATGTAACACAACTGAAATGTTTGCATTATAGTTAACATGTTAAAACTCATAAAGTGACATGAGTAGACCTAGCTGTGTTTTCGAAGCCATGCACATTTTAAGCTGGCATGATTTTCTTTCCTTGCCTGTGTACTGAAATCCACACATATGACCTTAAATGTTTTCATTAATTGCACTGTAACAGCTAAATGTTTCTCTTATATCCATGATTTTCCTGAGGTAAGAAAAAAGTTTGAATCTATGCACTTGAAGGCCATTTCCTTTGGCCAAAAAGAGGTGCTGTTTATATTTAGAATCTGCTTTTGCTTTCTGTTGTAGAGTATAATCCTGGGATCCAGCATGCTGCTTCCGCCCACCACCACCCGGCCTTCTACCCCTACGGCCATCTCCACCTCCACCTCGGGGATCCCTACAGACCCAAGACCACCGTCCATAAGTGCAACACCAACTGAACGCCTGGCTGAACGATAGCAAGAATGTCATGCTGTGTAAATGTGTAATATATAATTGTCCAACCCTAATCGCTTTTTAAAATGTAATCTTGAGTGATTTGCAACCTGTATATATGTAATTCTAACCATTAGTATCTGTAGTAGACGTATGTACTTACTACCATTCTTATGTGAATTTAGAGTTTTTCTGTTTGTATCTTTTCCTTGAGTACATTTTCAACTTCTATATATGCAAGTCTAACCACTAGTATCTGTAGTAGACGTATGTACTTACTATCATTTTTTGTGAATTTAGAGTTTTTCTGTTTGGAGGCGTGGTTTCGGCGCCGTCTAAGATGGCCGCCCGAATGTGAAGCTCCGCAGCACCAGGACGGACTTCGAGCTGCCGATGCGTGTATTTGCATCTTTTTTCATCGGACAACAGCTTTCCTGACGGCGGAACACCTCGGGACCATGATGAGCTGCCTGTAACCTCGAAGCGCATCGCGCTTCTCTTCAATTTTCGTGCCGTTTCGCTCACCTCAGAGCGCCCGCCATTTTGACTGCACTGCCTCATCAGCTCTCTACATACAATGCGTGCCGTGAAGCTTTTATGCGGCTGTTTCCTACATCTCAGCACTTTAAAAGACTTTCTATGATGCTTCTGCATGGCTGCATTTCTATCCAGTCTCCTTTGTCATCACTCTGACTGAGTCTTTTCTCCTGGCGCATTCTCTATGGAATCCAATTTTTCTTACAGTTACCGGGTTCCTTCTTATGCATAATTAGCCTTTCAAGACTCTCCTATTTGGATGTCACTATTTCATGACATGTAACTTTTTCTCATCATATGTCTACTGCTGGCTGGCTGCCCTTTTCATGAAATTTAGGTAATTTTCACTTGTTATATCTTACTTCTCTAGAGGAAGTCTTGCTACCACGGTTGCCGTCTCTCTTACCTTTGGCTCTTTCCTCATGTAACGCACATTGTTTTACTTGTTTGGCTCCTTTTTATGGTTAAACTACGCAAGTCACAATTTGTATTTGTAGCTAAAGGTCACACCTCAATGACAACTTCACCTCCTCTGTCAGTAGCAACTTCATCCCTTACCGCTGGAGAAATGGCTGGAGTTGCTTCTACTCGTACTCCCTCGTCGCAGCCTACACCTAATAAGTCTTCTCCACCAACTTTGGCTTCTAAACGTTTGAAGCAGGATCCTCCCTCTCCCGACAAGACGTCACCTCCCATCTCTTTGGAACTACTGTTGGAGGAAATCTGTGCCTTACGTCTGTTTGTGGAGGAAAAAACAGCATAATGCAATTCCTGTAGGAAAAGTGGTCTTCAATGGAGAGTAGAGTATCTACAGTGGAGCAGTAATTTTCGGTTGTCCAAGGTGACTCTCAAAGGCTTTCTTCTCTGGAAAAGGAGGTCCGCAGACTTCAACAACATACTGACGATTTGGAAAACTGAAACAGGAGGAATAATTTATGTATTTATGGACTGCCTGAAGCTTAGGAAGGTGATGACCTTGTCTCATTTTTTCCCTCCATTTTGCCGAAATTATTAGACATGCCTCCTTCAACGTCCCTCAACATTCAGAGAGCTCACAGACTTGGTCCTCGTCCTTCGCTTTCTACATCTTTGGTCAGACCTAGGGGAGTCATCACTCTCTTCTTTAAATTTACTGACTTGCTCTCAGTCCTTTCTGCAGCTAGAGTCAAACGACATATTTCTTGGCTTGGTCAGAGGGTCTTCCTATCTGAAGATGTCTCCAATGTTACGGCACCCAGAAGGAAGGAGTTTCTTAACCTCCGAGCACCTCTTCGCTCTCTTGGAGCTCGCTATGGCCTCTTTCATCCCTGTATTTTTAAAGTGACTTTCCAAAATCGGACTTTGTCATTTGAAGATCCTGCGGAACTTAAGAAATGTATTCATTCTCACACTACAAGCAACATGGACACTGCTGGTCCTTCTAATGGTTGACAAGCTGCACACCTATTTGCATTTTTTTCCATTTTTCAATACTGTTAAAGGAATGATTCTATTGCGTAGTTTATATTTGTTTTTTCCCATTTCTTACGTTTGTTAGAAAAGTAATTTTTTTCTCTAGTACGCAACATAGAATGCTATTCCTTCTGATTGGTTGATTAGTTGTGCACCTACTGTTATTTCTTTGCATTTTTCTTTATTGTTGATTTATGGTTAAATTGTGTAGTTCATATTCGTCTTTTTACATTTCTTAGGTTTGTTAGGCGTGTCATTTTTCTAGTGTATATGATATTTGTTTTATTTCCTTCTTATATCCCTACATGTTTTGTCTGTTATTTTTAACTTGTTTGGTTCGTCTCCGTATTCCTTCTTTGTTCTGGTGTGGTCCGGACTTCCCGGGTTCGGGTGTTTCATCTTTTCGTGCGTCGACATTGCCCCAGTGTTATCTCGCTTTTGTCTCCCACCGGTACGTTTCTTTAGTCGTCCTTTTTGGATATGTACTGTCTCTTCTTGTCCCTCTATTCTTCTAATTGACTTCCCTTTTTCCTTCCTTTGTTTTCTTTCACTTTTTCCCATTTGTTTCTGTTTCACTCTTTTATTACTGCATTTTTTGTTCTTTATGTGTCTTTAATGGTTTAACATTCAGAGTTATCTCCTGGAATGTGAAAGGTTTTGTTAACCCAATTAAAAGACAGAGAATACTTTCCCATCTTGCCTCTTATAACCCTGATTTGGTTCTCTTACAGAATTTGAGGCATTAAAATTAAAAAAAGGCTGGGTGGGTTCAGTTTTATTCTCCCCTTCTACAAATAGGAAAAATGGTGTTATAATTTTATGCCACAAGAAATTGAATTGTAAAGTTATATCGCAAGAATTTGACACAAAAGGGAGATGGTTGTTAGCTAAGTTGTTAATTAATAATGTTTCTTTAACTGTTTTTAATATTTACAGACCTACATATCCTGATTGTTCCTTTTGACCTCTGATTACGCAGAAAAGTAATCAATTTAGGTATGATCTCTTTATATTAGGAGGCGATTGCAATGAAGTTGTAGACCCTTTTCTTGACCGACAATCTCAAGTTCGCTTCATTCCTCACAAGGCTCATAAACATTTTCGCAACACTATCTCTCAAACACACCTTGTAGACTCTTGGACTTTCCCACCCGATACTCTTGACTTTTCTTTCTTCTCTCCTCACGCCTCCCTATCCCGCCTAGATTATATCTTTCTCTCTCAGTCTTTATCTCAAAATCTACTATCCTCCAATATTGAGCCTATTGTCATCTCTGACCATGCCCCAATTGTAACAGATCTTGATTTGCTCCCTCCGTATCCCAGGTCCTCCCGCTGGCGTTTTAATAATTCTCTTCTTCTGGACCCTCTTTTCTCTTTTTCTTTTCGCACTTTTGCTAATGAATTTTTTACCCAATTCCTCACCCCATATCTTATGGGATTCCTTTAAAGCTACTGCGAGAGGCTTTATTATAGACTTTGTGTAAAAAGAAAAGAAACGTTTCCTTCAACAACGAAAAGCTACCTTGTCTCATATTAAGATTTTAGAACATAAATTCTATACTTCTTCGATGGACTCGGTCTCACCAGAATTGATTATTATTTTTTATTTTTTATTTTATTTCGACTGATCAACAGTACAGGTTATACATACCATGCTGCCGTTTGTTACGAGGTATACATCAGGACAAAAGCTTTCAATGTACGGCGACAGTGCACTTTCAGGTCATGCAATCTAGGCTGACAACAAATTTCTCATCTCCGCGTAGTGCGGCATTAATACACTCGACGTCTTAAGTCTACATCACATCATTTGTCAATAAAAATAACATTATTTTACACATGGAATTTAAACAGAAAACCTAACATCTCCTCTGGAATAGCAGAAAGGAGTAAAGGTTATAACAGAGCATCTCTTATGTTTGTACATTGCCATCTATTTACACACATTAATTATTCTCCTGTGTTGGCAAAAGGTATTGTTTCAGCGGTTCCCAGAAATATCGGGGTCTCGACGAGAGAGGTAATTCCTCCGCATACGTCTCCATGGTTTTCCTTCAATATGACATGTCCGTAAGCCAGTCCTTGAATCTAGGCGGCCGTTTACTGCCCCATCTAATGGCTACCCGTCGTTTCGCTAACAGTAGCGCTACGGCTAAGAACTTTGGCCTTCTCATCGGTGTCAATTTATATATCCCAAATAAACATACAAGTGGCATGCCCACGCCAAATATAGAAAGTCAGCATTCATGGCGTTGCACCTTTGGCATCTGTCATGTGGTCTTAGGACATATCTATAGAGCTGAGTGGGTGTGTAATAAAATTGATGAAGAAATGTAAAGTGTATTATCCGTAGATTACAGTTCGATGTCAAAAATTGTA
This sequence comes from Triturus cristatus, assembly GCF_964204655.1. NCBI lineage: Eukaryota > Metazoa > Chordata > Amphibia > Caudata > Salamandridae > Triturus > Triturus cristatus. The sequence continues at coordinate 1,756,452,591 of NC_140590.1, read as the reverse complement.
ACTGTGTGCAGCTATATTCCCAGTCCCGCTCCTCTATCTTGTCTTTTAACAGCGTTTCCCATTTAGCTAGAGATCTAGTGTTCGCCTCACTTTGTTCTGATTGTGACGTATTGTATAGGCGAGTGATTAACTTCTGTCTAGTTGGCGCTACAAGTAGGGCCTGTAATGCATTTAGCGTTGGTGGCTCTTCCGGGTAAGTATTATAGAGCTCTTTAGCTGCTGCTTACAGTCGCATATGTATAAATACCTTCATTGGTGTGTTGTGCATGCTTAGTGACGGGTCATTTCTTTGTATAAATCTACCGTTAGGGAAAACGTCCTTAATAGTGCAGATTTTAATTTCTTCTAGCAGTAGCAACATCTTCTTCTCTTGTGTTACTGATAATTTTGGATGGTTGGCAATCGGGAGCACCGGTGCATAGACAGGCAGCTAATTTGCCCTATGTGCCAGTGCGTGCCATGCGTTCGAGGTGCAGTGCATAGACTGTATCGTGTCCCTATGTGTGTAAGGCCTCGGGTCTGATATGAAAGTCATCAATGGAGTGGGTTGTATACTGTCTGTCTCCACTGCCACGTGTGCAATGTATCCATGCTGTTTGGTCCAATAGTGGGCGTGCTGTGCTTGTGCACAGTAGAAATACAGCTGCAGGTCTGGTGCTCCAAACCCACCCGTATGGTATGGCTTTGTCAGTATAGTCCAGCTGACCGTAGCTTGTTCATCCGCCCATGTCAGCCTCTGCATTGCGGACCGCAATTGTACAAAGAAGGCCTGTGTCAGCCAGATTGGGATGTTAATGAATAGGTATAAAAACCTGGGCAATACGATCATCTTCCACAGTGCAATCCTATCTGCTAGTGATAGAGGCAACTGTGTCCATCTGGCTATTTGTTCCTCTAGTTTGATCATTGCCCTGCCATAGTTTTCCCTTATGGCGAGGTCTGGGTCCCTATGAATCCATATCCCCAGATATTTCACTGGGTCTGTTTGCCATTTCAAGGGGTAATCTAACACAGGTTGAGTCGTTGCTGGTGTTAGTGGTATAACCACCGATTTGTCCCAAATAATCCGTAACCCTGCATACTGTTCAAAACGGATGTACTCTCTAATTAGATTGTTTAAATGTATATTAGGGTGTCGTGTAAATAGTACCATGTTGTCAGCGTACAATGATATGCTGAGGGGTCGTAGGCTAAACTGTAAAGCTGCCTCCCGATGGCATTGACGAATCCTACTGGCAAGGGGCTCCAGAATCAAGGTGAATAGAATTGGTAACAGCGGGCAGCCCTGTCTCGTCCCCCTTTTCACCTCTATAGGGTCAGATATTTTTCCATTCAGCCTAATTCTAGCTGTTGGGGCATGGTATAACACCTCAATCCATTTGAAAAAACATTCCGGAAACCCCATTCTACGCATCACTACAAACATGAACAGCCACTCCACTGAATCAAAAGCTTTCACAGCATCTAGCAAGGCCGCTGCTGCTGGCAATTCTGGATCCAGATGGTGGTATAGAGCAAAAATGGTACGTATGTTTTGTGTAGTGGATCTTGTGGGAACAAAGCCTGCTTGATCAGGTAAGACCAGCTTCTCCTGCAGTAGGTGTATCCTAGTCGCAATGACTTTCGCCAGAATCTTTGTATCTATATTTATCAATGACAGGGGCCGATACAAGTCACATCGTGATAAGTCTTTATCTGGTTTAGGGAGCGTCACTAGGAGAGCTTCTCTCAGTGAGGCGGGGAGGTTACCTTCTTCATATGCTTCCTCATACATTTTGGCTAAGTGAGGTATCAACAGATCCTTGTATGTTTTGTAGAACTCCCCAGGTAGTCCGTCCAACCCAGGAGCCTTGTTGTTTGGTAGGGAGTTTATTGCATCCGTTAGTTCGTCCTTGGTAATGTGGTGACTTAAAAATTTACGGTGATTATCCATGCTAAAGCTATGTCTTGGAGGTAGAGGTTTATGTCCTCTGCCGTGGTGGTGGTTTGTGTGTCATACAGCTGTGTGTAATATTTCTGGAAACAGTTAAATATGGACTTAGTGTCATATAGCATTTGATCCTCTTCGTCCCGTATCTGCATTATGTATGAAGTCGTGTATGATGGTTTGATCTTACTCGACAGGGCGCGTCCCGGCCTACCACCCTCCCCGTATTTCGTGCTGTGTACCGTTTTGATTTGTATTTGACCTCATCTGCAGCGTATTTCTGAAAATCGTCCATCTTTTCCCTTATTCTCACCAGTATGGTTGGATTGTGTGTCCGTGTATGTTCCGCCTCAAGTGTTCTGATGTCCCTTTCTATTTTAGTCAGTTGCTGTTTGCATGTTTATTAATACAGTGTCCCCGTACAGTTACCTTGAATGATTCCCATAATGTCCCTGCACTCGCTACAGATCCTGTATTCAATTCGAAGTAGTCTGTGATTGTTCGTCGAAGCTCACTGTTGAATACTTGGTCTAACAGGGCACTACCCCGCAGTCTCCACGAGAAATGCCTGGGTATATGGGTGGGGATGTCTAATATGAGGCTAACCGGGGTATGATCTGACAGTGTCTTGGATAGATGTTTGACCGTCCGCGTCCATGTGCATGCCTCCGCCGTAAGCAGCCAGTAGTCTATCCTGGACCATGTGTTATGTGCCGTATATGTGCATGTCCCTTCCCTCCAGCCCACATGCCTCATTCTCCATATGTCGGTCATTCCCCATGTTGCCATACCGTCTCTAAGGGCTTTAGCTGCTCGTCTGCCATACCGCACATTACCCGTGGACCTATCTAGTGCCGGATCCAGACAGGTGTTAAAGTCTCCACCCCATATTAGTGGAGCACTGGGGAATTCCCTCAGTTTGGCCCAAATTTCCGCATAAAAGCCAGAATCATCAATATTTGGACCATATGATGTGATTATAGTTAACACAGAGCCTCCAAAATTACCTTGCACCATAACATAGCGGCCTTGATCATCTCTCAATGCATGGAGCAACTGAAATGGGATGTTCCGTCTTATCAGTAGTATAACACCTCTAGCATACATGGAGTATGATGATGCTATGCGGTAGGAGGCCCATCTAGTGCCCATCCATGTTGCTGTAGCAGAGGTTAAGTGTGTTTCTTGTATACACGCCACGTCAATACCGTGTTTATCACAATATGCAAGTACTTTACGTATTTATTGTGGATTTTGAAATCCGCGAACATTCCATGTCAATAAAGTCAGTGTCCTACTGTTCGTTCTGGTGTCAGCCATGTGCATGTGGCATAGCCTGGCATTGTCGTGTTCCTCGCATGGTGTATATGTGAAGTGGCAGTTGCATTAATAGCTTCTTTCTGTCAACCAGACCTTTTTTACTATCCCCCCCCACCCACTCCGCCCTAGCCCCAGAAGCGGAGACATTCCCAACTCGATTAATCATGAAAAATACAACCAAAAAAGAGAAAAAAAAAAACCTTACAATGAACTAGTGTGGTGTACACTTGAGGGCAAGAGCTGCCAGCCCCTTTCCTGTGGGAGCCCCCACATGGGCGAACGCCCTGCAAAACGTATACATCAAAACCAAACATAACATGTCGTGTTAATATAGGTGCATTTGGCAAGTCTGCAATAAGTCTGCAACGTTTGCAAGGTTGTGCATATTTCAAACATAGTCAAACACAGTACGTAATACTTCATTACTCGAAGTGATTCGAAGTGTGGAGATGTTCATCTTATCTGTGTTGATCACTGGGCCTTCTGAGCTTCGTCTAGTTACCATTTGTTAACTCTGCATTCCATCGGGCTACCAGAGTGGTCTGCAGCTATTCCACTGTTCATAGCCAATGTCTCGTAGTCTGCCAACAACCTGGCTATAATATTTTCATCCCCTTCCTGAGGCTGTATTCATAATGCAACCATGTCTTGACTCCTAGGCCATTTCGGATCGCTCATGCGTGCAGTGGTGTTCTCTTCTCCCTGCTATGTCTCGTCATTCGACACCCGATGTGGTATGCTGGTCTTCTTGGACTCCCCGCGGGGATCTACGTCTCGGTTTTGGATATTCTCTCTCTGTTGTATAAATTTGAGCACTTCTTTTGGTTCGTTGTAGATTTTCACTTTCCCGTCATCCGTGACCCGGAGCCGTGCTGGATATAGCATTGTGTATGGAATATTCAGTTCTCTCAGTTTTTGTTTCGCCTGGCTGAATTTCTTTCTGGCCTCCTGCACTGATACCGTAAAGTCGGGGTAAATTGAGATAACCATGCCCTCATGTGTCAGTTTCCCCAACTCTCTTGCCTTCCGGAGCGCTGCATCTCGGTCTCTATAGTTCAGTATTCGCGCTATGATCGTCCTTGGTGATGAGCCGATCGGCGGTTTTGGCACCAGGGTGCTGTGCGCACGCTCAACGATGAATATCTCAGAGAATGTGTCCCGGCCCAGCATTGCAATTAGCAATTGCTCCACATATCTCTCCATTGGGCCTGTGTTTGTTGTCTCTGCAATGCCCGTCAGGCGAATGTTATTTCTGAGGGACCTCGCTTCCAAATCTTCTGCCTTTGCTGAGATAGCTGCCAATTGCTTATAAATCCTTGTCTGCTTCGTATCCATCTGTACCTGAGCATCCTTGGTGTCCGATATTCGCCGCTCGGCCATGTCTAGACGTTCCATGTGCTTGTCCAGGCGCTCAGACATCCTGTCGACGTGGTATGTGAGAGCATCAATTTTCCCATCTATATTGGTAAGAGCAGCCTGTATAGTAGTGAATATGGCTTGCACTTCGACATTTGTTACTCCACTAGTGGCCCCCGCTTCTTCCTGTTGCTGCGACAGTTCTTCCAACCCCTGATCCATTTGTGTTTTGGTATGTTCGAATGTTAGCTTCTGCTGGGTCCTGTCCGTCTTGCCCATATTCCTGGCTTCTTGCCTGGCCTTATGCCCGCGTTCTCGTGAATTTGAGATGTCAGGGGTGGGGATTACCGCCGACGCCGATATGATGGTGCTGTCACTGGTCTTGCCTGTTGTGCAAGGGTTGTGTGGTGTTGTAGCAGTAGCGCAGGTCACATCGAAACTCAGGAGGCAGTGATATCTGTCTTGTGGGACAATTGCGCTCGCAACTAGCCTGCAGGTAGGTCAATCCAGCACATCTTTCCCACCAACTTCTGCTATTACAGCTTTCATCCAGAGCCTGGCCAATCAATAGCCTAACTCCGAACCATGAGCATTTTGATGCCAAATTTGGGATATAATGTCTCCCCCCCTGGGTGCGCTCAGTTCTGTATGCTGTTTGGGAACCAGGCCCCAAGCCCCTCTGTTGAATGTATTTGGTAGACGTCCCTCAGGGGTGCTGATTAATGGCAGTGTTGCTCTTCAATGTTCTGATCCCTATTTAGCCCAAGGGACAACTTTTTGTATGTGAGGCCTGAGATCTTGATCCAGTTCAGGCAGATGGCACTTCTACGCTCAGATTCCACCGTCACGCAGCTTGTGAGGCTTAAATTTGGGGAGCTCGGTTTTCTTGCGTGTGAGCGCTGTCTCCCCCAGGGTGTAGCACTCACCTCCTGTTCCTGCCTGAATGATCACCGCTTTTCAGCGCTTCGCGCTGTCGCCCCTCGCAATGTTGGTCTATGTAGCGCAGTTCCCCCGCTGGCTCATTCTCTCCGATGCCAGCGATTGCTGGCGGTTGCGTGTCTCAAATCGCTACGATATGCAGGCGGGTTACAGGTTCCTCCGTAGTAGGGGCGTGCGGTTGCTGAGTCTATCACTCCCCCATCACCGGGCTCACCTCCTCTCTGCCACGGCTGCCATCCGGAGGTATCCACTGTGTGTTCCGGCACCGCCGGATCAAACCAGTAAATAAGGCCGCCGTACGTGCTTTACGTCCCCGCTCCTCTCGCTACTCCAGGTCGCCGCCTTGGTTTCGGTTTCACCCAGCAAGTCCCCGAGAGCTGGACTCACGTTTTTTCCAGCCAAGGTGCTCAGAGTAGCCGGTTTCTGGCACCGGAATGCACCAGTCTACTCGCGACGTCCAGACGCACCTAATTTAAAGCAATTAGGTTTTGATGTGCAGGATTATGATAGGATTAATCCGGGCCTCAGCAAGGAGCTCGCCTAGAACGCGGCCATCTCGCTGCGCGGCAAGCTCCGCCCCTCTCACCAGAATTGATACGTGCTAAATTAGCATTTAATAAAACTACTACCGATAATGCGTCCTCAATACTCCTCCGTAGTAGCGCTCGCTACTACAGTGGTCGTAATAAAGCAGGTAAGCTCTTGGCGAATTATCTCAAAACAAGTAAAGACTGTACTCTAATTTCTTCTAATTATTCTCCAAATGGCTCTCTCTTGTGCAAAGATCAAGACATTCTCAATGAATTTAAACTTTTTTATAAGGATCTTTATACTCCAGAATCTCCTCCTTCCTCTTCTCTTATCCAAGTGTATCTCAATTAACTTCCAACTCCTTCCAATTCTCATCTTAAGCTTTCTGATCTTGATTTATCCCTTAATGAATTATCCACTGCCTTAAATACCTTAACGAAAGGAAAGACTCCAGGCCTGGATGGATTTTCTGTTGAATTTTATTTGCATTTTTCTACTTTACTACTCCCTAAACTCTTAAATCTTTTCCATTCATTTTTTCCAGCCGGTAAGACAGAAGGTACTTTTCAGGAAGCTATAATTTGCCTCATACGTATAGAAGGTCGAGACCCCATGTTTTGTCAAAATTATCGCCCCATCTCCCTGGTCAATGTTGATTATAAACTATTTGCTAAAACACTTGCTTTACACCTAAACCTCTTATGCCTCACTTGATTGGTAAGGAGCAATGTGGTTTTGTCAAGGGTAGGCTTACTTCAGATAATTCTCGTCTTTTTCCTAATGTTTTAAATAAAATCCCCTCCCTTTCCACATTTTTAGCAGCCATTTCTGTTGAAGCTGAAAAAGCTTTTGACCGAGTTGATTGGTCCTTCTTATTTGCTTCGTTAAAGTGGCACTGTTATGGTCCCAAATTGATTTCCCTTATCTCTTTATTGTACTCTGCCCCCAGAGCCTCGGTATTAGTTAATGGCTGCGTCTCATCTTATTTTCCTCTGCAACGCGGAGTTCTCCAAGGCTGCCCTCTTTCCCATCGACTCTTCATCTTAGCTCTTGAACCCTCCCTATCCTCTATTCACAATAATGACTCCATTTCTGGGTTTTCATATGGTGATCATCATTTAAAAAATTCCGCTTATGCGGATGATATCCTACTCTTTATTTCTGCGTCCAAAACTTCTATTCCCCCTTTATTACATGAATTTGCTTCATTTTCCCTTGTTTCTGGTTATAAAATCAATGCAGACAAAACAGAAATTGTCCCCCTCACAAAATGTTGTCTTTCCCATTCTTTTTCTTCCACTGGCTTTGCCTGGAATAGTTAAAAAATCAGATATTTAGGTATGTGGTTTTCCAACTCCATCGCTTCTTCTAATAAATAAAATATGTCATCAGCCTTATCCCGAAATGACAAACAGTTTTCCTCTTCGAACCCCTTTTTCTTTCTTGGTGGGGCTGGTTAGACTCAATCAAAATGATGATTACCCCTATTTTGATTTATACATTCTCCATGCTCCCCATTCATATTCCTGCCTATTATTTTAAGCGTATTGAATCTGGCCTCTCTAAATTGCTTTGGAAGAATAAGAAAGCCAGGATCTCCTTATCTTCTTTTTGCAAGACAAAGTCTAATGGAGGTGTGAACTTTCCTAACTTTCGTCTCTGTCATAAGTAATTTTCCCTTCGTCAGACCTCGCAATGGCTCCTTTCCGAACCCTCCCCCTTCACTCCTCTTAGGCTGTCCAGTGAACAAACCATATTATTGCCCTTCTCTTTAAAGGAAGTTAGGGCTTTCTCTGCCAAAACCCCTTATACCTCTCTTCCCTTATTTAAGCACACTTGTTCCCTTTTGAAACATTTGGTGCAACCTAATCCCATTTCTAGAGAATCCTTTTTAGAATCTCCAATTTGGCATAATTCCATTATTCTTATTAATAACAGAACCATCTTTTGGAAAGCTTAGAGGTTAAAGGGCATAATTTGGGTAAAAAATATTTTTGATGGATTATCTCCATGTTAATTTCCCCAATTTCAAGCCTTATTCCATTTTTCCCGGTCCTTTTTACAGAAATTCACTACTCTCATGGCGGTTATCCTCAATACTTACTACACTCTTCCCTTTTCGCCTCTTCCTGTTGTCCAAAACTCTATTCTTAAGATACTTCTTTCTCTACCCAAAGCTTCTCTCATCTATAAATACTTTCTCCGCTCCTAACCCAGAACGTGCAAAATCCAAATTGGAACTCTCTTGGGAATCTGACCTGGGATGTGAATGGACTATCATCTTCTGGGATAAACTTTGGTCCCGTTCTCTCAAAATTTCTCGCTCTGCTTCTCTTACCCAATCTATGTTTTTCCTTTACCATAAACTTTATCTCAGCCCTGCTTCTATAGCTTGATTTTCCCACTCTACTGATTCTAATTGTTGGACCTGCGCCTCTTCAAATGCTAATCTTATGCATCTTCTCTTCCTTTGCCCTTCGGTTTCTAACTTTTGGGGGAAAGTCTGGTCCTATATTTCTCGCCTGTTTAATATTTCCATTTCTTATTTCATTCCTCTTCTTTTCTCTGGAAGTCTTTCTGACTCCTTAGATCTACCCTCCCATAGCCATGGTTCCTTCGACCTTATGCTTGCTCTAGCTTTCCAACATATCTCTCTCAACTGGAAAACTCTCACAAAACTCTCTATAAAACACTGGTGGAATAGTCTCTGCCATTTTCATCGACTTGACATTGCTTTTGCCTCCTCCTGTAAGCCAATGGTTAATAGAGCTGTTTTCTGGCTACCCCTTACTACTTATTTAGATCAGCTAGTCTTAACAGATAAATCTCATTTAAACTCTGAAAACTTTAAACCTCCTTGAACGTTTGCTTTCTCTGTTCTTCACTTTTTTATCCTTGTAGGCTTATTGTATGTATTAATTAAGTAAGAGTTCACTCACATTCCTCTGTAATATGCATTACTCTATTATACCAATGTGTAAGAAATATTTCCTTCTCACCTCCTCTTCTCTTCCCCCTCCCCATCTTCCTTCCTAATTCCCTATAAAATTTAAAATAGCTTTCATTTCTCTCAATAGTATTAGCCAATTCTTCCGTTATACTTCTATTTTGATATATTTAATTCTATTTTGCTGGTCTTTTCTATAGCTTGTTATTTTTCAAATAAAGCTTTTTACACTGAAGAGTTTTTCTGTTTCTATCCTTTATGTAACTCATGTACTCCGAAGTCCTTATGTAATGTAACCAGTCCTTTTGTAAAGCGCTCTGACACCTTTGGGTAAAGTTTTCGCTATATAAAATCGCATTAAATAAAATAAATAAAACATATATATATATATATATAATGCAGGCTTATTCTTTAGATGTAGAGAAAAGGTAATTTCACCATCTAGTGAGGTTTCTGTATTCCTATTGGGTATCTCTATGCATCTTCTAATGTCGAACTACACTGACTGTATGATTCTTATTGTCCAAAGAATTTAAAAAAGGATTCATTTTGGAGGCTAGCCATATTCCTTCCAGTCCCTTTAGAGAGCAGACTCCACATTAGTCTGTTTATCGATCTGAACTTTTTTCATGTTCTGCTCTACTACCTTACACTAAGCAGTCTCTAAGACATATGATTCTTTGACTCCTTATTTCCTTTTTGCTAAATTTTAAACAGTTCTGGCTACTGATTAGGGCTCAACTTCCACTGCCCGTGCTGATTAATCTCTATTTGCATTTAGCATATTTTAAATTGTTTGACTTATCATATACCTTTCTGTCATCTGTAGTGATGTATATATTTCGTATAAACCCAAATAACCCAATTAGGAACATTCACACAGGAAAATTCACATGAGACAAGATTTCAAAGTGAAGATTTATATAAAATTATGTATTAAGAAATGTAGTCATCTACATGAACTGGCTACCTAAATACTGCCTTCCAAGAGGGTATATTTCAATTACAACAGATATATGACAGGTACAAACAGAAAGCTAATGGAATAGCCACCCCTCCAGACAACGAAGAACACAAATTTTCAGGCAAATGTTGACATGTAATCAGGCCAAATGCCATTACTCACACTGCAATAAGCCAAAGGCAGAAACTGACCATGAGATTGTCCCATGCAGTTTGTTGTCATGTTGAGAAACAGATGAGAACGACACTTGACCAGGCAGAAGAGGGATGGCCTAGCAACCCTCTATGTAGATACATGTATGCATGTACATAGATGTTTGAAAATGTTTTCAACATGGGCCTGGCAGACAGTAGCCCACTTAGAAAGTTAAACAAGAATTACCACAGTCTTAATCTTTTACCCAGAAAGATTTATCCAAAGTGGTCCCCACCACTAAAACCCTTGTTTGTTAACCTGTGAGAATTCATTTCCCAAGGCACTAGGCTGCAGCCTTCAACATATGTAATAATAATCCACCTTTCAGGCTTATTGTCTTTAATAAATGCCTTTCACGATAAGTAAGTCAGGCCTTCTACGTTTGCAATAACGTTTGACAATGAATAGATCATACCAATGACATCTTACTTAACTCATCCCAATGAACCAATCATTCCCAAAGCCTTCTTCAAAGGCCATGTCACCATAATGAACTGAGGTCCGCTGTCTTGCACATAAGCTAATAATCATCAGGAGCAGTCACAAAGCAACAAATATATAGAAATTACAGTTGGCAGAGAAATAGACAGCCACTCCTAGTGGAGGTCTTAGAGATACGCACATGTACACCACCGCACAACCACGTTGTTGTTAACAAGCAATTGTATAGCACACAATCTGCTTACCAACAACCATACATGAACACAGGCTCCAATGCATGTAGACCACCACACCTATAGGTATACCGTCACCCTTGCATGCGGACTACTAGATATGCAACCACCCTTGAACACAAGTCTGCATATACATAGCAAACACAGAGAAGCTGACATATGAAGAGGACAATCATCAGCCCTACAGAGAGGGGCAAAAACAGCAAACAAGCAGGCATGTATGGATAATCAAGACAAAGAGAGTTGAGGACAATACATACAACCTTTATATACACACAATATTTAGTTCCTCTGCAAAATTAAAAAAGTCAAATCTGAAGTGTGGGTAAGAGTGATGAGCCCGTGTCAATTCAGTGCTTGGCCTCTCACTACTTAAATCACATCAAAGATAGAATACTTCCATCTTCCCCATCCAGTCATGGAAGTGTAAAATATACAGTGGAGATGTTCACAAAAGCAATCACAGAGAGCCTTGTAGTGGATGGGGGTACGTCAGAGTTCCTCCTGCTGACTTCAGTCCCTTCTGACACACTTTCCCCCTTCTGGAGGAGTTTCTAAATGATGGGTAGAAAGGTGAGCAAGTCCTATCAATTACTGATCGATCGATGACAAATGTGACAATTACCCAATGACAGGTGAAATTGTAAACATGCTGATTGATGATTGGTCATTTTGAGCAAGTCCTGGTGAGTGATGATGTCACATACGGGCATGTACTGAAAAATACTGCACATTTACGCAGTTTGCACCGCTCCATCTTTTCCTGAAGGTACAGCACACTTCGCATGGTGGAGAGGAGGTTCAGGAACAACATGACTCTTGATTTCAGATAATGAGTGGTAAATATTTATTACAACTTCTTTACTCAAACGGCAGAAAAAAGGCAAATTACACTGTTTTAAAAACTTGCCTTTATAAAAAAGTAATAGGAACAATAGTGCTGACGCCAACAGTGAACTTGTCACCGTGACCTATAATAGGGTCACAATGCTGAGTTTTAAACGGCATTACAAAGCCAAGAAGCCAAACTGGGGTTAGAGGGACCGAAGGGTTCTGATGCCCCGTCAGGGATCTTACATAAGGACTAAAACAGTAAAAACTACCTCAGCGCACTAAAGGATATACCGAGAGTGCTACAGCCCAGGTAAATTATTTATTATCAAGTACAGTGTCAGTGAAAAACACATCTTCATCTGAAGAGAATAGGCAGGAAGAAATGCATGCACATCCCCAGCAGCGCACCGTTTGCCACAGCCCAGAGGCTGCCCCCTACTTGCTTGAATTAACCCAAAATACAAGTGAAAGCTACAGATAAGCAAGCACAGCCAGGCCGATGAGTGCATCCCTCCACGCTTCACCCATGAAACGCCTTTCCAGGGCAGAGTAGCGCAAGGCAGCAACTTGTGCTGTCTTGCCTTACTCAACATTTACTAAGCCACAAGGGATCACACAAGGTGGCTCTGCTGGCATGGTAAATCTGACTTAAGATGACACAAGGCCAACGCAAGTCTTTAATAAGTCTGGGCCCCAGTTCCTCCCAGTTTTACCCATTTAAACGTCAAAAACCCAGTAAAATGTATTTCTAAGGCATAACTGACCTATCTGTCCACTGCGAATCTTTTCTGTTGTCTGTTTGACCACTGAAAAGAATTTTTAATAAATCAATGTATATTCATTCTTAATATGATTTCCATATTTGACAAGCCCCTACTTTATAAACAATATTCTGTTCTATGTAGTGTCTTGCAGAGGCATCTCACGCTGTCCCCAGCGCATGGATGTCTCCGATCCGTTAGCATGTAAGGTATTGTTTAATTGTGGTTCCACGATCGGGTTCAGAAAGATGCATGCCAGGACTCTGTTGTAGCAATCGATGCAGTTAAGTTTTCACCTGCTCGCAAAGTTGCAATTCTTTATGGTTGCATGGGACTCGCTGAACAGCATGCTTTCAAAAATCCACCCTCTTTTCCCCCACCTCTAGGAGAGGCTGGCGATTCGGAACACTGGGATGCCTACGAAGAGGCGTTAGCTTGCTTGGCAAAACAATATGATCAAGAGCCAAATATAATGTTAGAGAGACACAACTTTTTCAGATGAGACTGTTGATGAATACATTTCGGAACTACGGGTCTTAGCCTCCACATGTGAATTTGAAGCGAATCCAGACTTCTACATACGTGATCAGTTTGTTTTCTCTTGTTTCTCAAGGAAACTTCAAGAACGCCTCCTTAGTTGCAGGAAACCCACACTCATGGAAACTATTGACATTGCCAAGAGCATTGAGAGAGCCAAGATCACCTTGATCACCTTGAAAGCACTTCAAAATGAAGAATCTGTCTACTTGGTCAAGACCTCTGGAGATGAAACCGGGGACTGAGTTATTCCTGTCAACATAACCAGACCTACTAAACAATTTATGAGAAAGGGTAACACAAGTTGCTATAGGTGTGGGTCGAAGTCACATCTTAGCAATAATCCTATGTGTCCTGCTGTAGGCAAAAGATGTGTATTGTGTAAATAAATAGGCCTCTTTCAAGGTGGCTGTAGATCTGCTAAAAGAACTACTCGAGTTAACAGTGTAGAATTGCACAGAGCAATTACATGACATACTCTTAACAGTAGAGTGAAATTCTGTATTCAACAGTAATAATTGTCAGAGGTCCCTTGGGGATTGCATTGTTTGGGAAAATAGAAATTCCAATTGTGATAGACTCAGGCTCGCCTACAACAATATTATCGGATGTCATGTTTTTTTTTATAAATGGCAGGGTTATATTACTTTAAGTCATACAGATGTTATCCCTAAAGCATTCAGCGAATTTGATATAGAAATGTTGGGTTACTTAAATTGAAGGTTGGAATGCTTGGGAAGATCAATTTTTACAAAAGTTTATGTTGTGGTCAAAGGATGTAACCTAATTGGATGGCAAGATCTTGCGAAAATGGGCTTGTATCCCATTCCAGGTTCAGAGAATCCCATTGCTTTGGGCGATATTCCTGAGGGTTATCCCGGAGTTGGATTCTCGGAGAATGAACAAGACAAAGTGGACTGCCTAGGTCTTGAAGACTGCACCCTAGATGTCAAAAAGGTTGTAGATCAGTTTCCTAGTTTATTTTCAAACACATTAGGCACTGTTAAAGGTTTCCAGCATCAAATTCATCTTAAGCCAGATGCCCAACCCATTGTTCACAAGGTACGTCCCTTGCCCCTTAGTGCAAGAGACGAACTTAAGTCAGTCCTTAAGTCATTGTGTGATGAAGGGGTTATTGCACCATGCGACTCCTTGGAATGGGTGTCTCCCATTGTTATTGTTAGGAATAAATCTTGGGAGGCCAGGTTGTGTGCTGACTTGCGCACTTTGAATACAAACATTTTAATTGACTGTCATCCTCTCCCTAAAATTCACGAAATTCTTGTCAGTCTGGAGGGGCACAGTTTTTTTCAATCATTGACCTCCGTTCAGCTTATCCCCAGATACCTTTAACAACGGATTCTCAAGAGTTTAGCACATTTGTCACACCCTTCGGGTGTACAAGTATCTTAGGTTACCTTTTGGCCTGGCCTTCGAGGCTAGTATCATTTAAAAGATGATGGATAACCATTTTGGAGACATGCCAGGGGTCCAGGCTCATCAGGATGATACTCTGGTGTTCGCAGATAATTCTGAGACACACTTGAACAATTTGACCAGTGTCTTGAGCAAATTGAACGAAGCAGGTATGACCATTAGGATTGATAAATGTCAATTTGGTACACGGCAGTTGGACTACTTAGGTCACACTTTGTCTTCAGAGGTCATCAAACCCAAGTTGTCTCTCATTAAAGCAATCAGTCATGCTGTTACCCTCAAAGACAAAGATACCATTCGATCATTCTTGGGGCTAGCAAAATACTATGCACGATTTGTTAAGGATTATGCTTAAACTGTTGAACCATTGCGTGAGTACTATAGAATGCTAGGCCCTCGCTTGCGTATGGGCAATTGACAAATTCAAAAAGTACATTTGGGGACGTGAATGTGAACTTTTTACTGACCATAAACCTCTTACACATATACTCAGTGGTACAGGGCTTAGTAAGGCTTAAGCCAGACTGGTTAGATTCCTTTCAAAGTTGCAAGAGTTTCACTTTTCTATTAAGCATATTTCTGGTGAAAGAATTTCAGGGCTGACTGGCTCTCAAGCATGGTCTTACATGATGACTCTGAATTTGAGGATTTTGAGGACACTGAATGCATTGTGGCAGCCTTAGATGCCATCAAGAAATGCCCCAGCATCGCAGAACAATTATGGATGGAGGCTTACGGCAACTATAAAATTCTCAAACAGGTAATGGAATACATTCTAAAGGGATGGCCGGAGAATAGGAAGCTTAGTGGTGAGTTGAAATCGTTTTCCATGGTGGCATCTGAGTAGTCCCTCATCAATGGCATGGTCATGCGACATGAATCGTTTGTTCCCCCCCAGCAAGTCTCAGAGAAGAAATCATTAAATCTGCACACCATGGTCATTTAGGTGTTACTAAAACCTCTCAACTGATTATGTTGTATTATTGGTGGCCCTCTTTGGAAGCTCAGGTCAAATTTTGTATTGATTCATGTGCCGAATGCCTATTGTCAGACAAGAAATGGAAGTTGAAGACTACACCTTTGCATCCCATCCCCTTTCCTGACAGGCCATGGGACAAGGTTGGTCTAGATTTTTCAGGGCCCTATGATGTTATGCCTCATGATCTTACATTTCTCATCTTGATGGTTGACTATCATTCTAAATGGGCTTATCATATGTTTTGTGATACAACTAGTACCACTAATGCCATTAAGTTCTTGAGGAAGGTTTTTGTAGTTGAGGGCTAGCCTTCTGTTATTTTAACTGACAATGGTACTCATTTTGTCTCCCATAAGATGTGCACATTTTTAGTGAAGAATGATATTAGGCATTATAAGGTTGCTTTGTATTCGCCATCATCTAATGGATTGGTTGAAAGGGCAAACAGATTAGTTAAGGACGTATTCTGGCAGCTCTTTCCTCTGGTCAGGATGTACAGGATTTTGTTGAGGCCAAGTTATGGTCTTACAACATCTCACCTCATTGCACCACAGGGGTCCCACCTTTTACTCTCTTCAGAGGAAGGAATGCTCATGCAAATGTGTGTCCTAATTGGTTGCAGAACAAACATGACAAGTATAGCCAAGTTGACAAAGGTGTGATGTCTCGAGTGGTGCAGAAGCAGAGTCTCATGAACTCAATGCATGATGCGGGTAAAAGTTTTAGCAATATGGATCTAAAGGTAAACAATTGGGTTCTTATCAAAAACCCTAAAAAGTTTACTACGGGTATGTCTAAATTCTATGCTGCAGTTCAGGTTACAGATGTGAGCAAGGGCTCAGCGCTACTTGGTAGTAAGGGATGGTGAAACAAAAGATCTCTGGTGCATCTCTCTGACTCTCAGTTTTGTTCTTTGCTGAAATTGTCCAAACAGGAGGTTGAACATTGTGACTGGACTAGCTGGTTGCGTGATCTTTCATCTAGTGTGCCACTCACTTAAAAAGAAGGTAACGCCGGTAAAACTGCTGTCTCTTGGTGTTTAACCCCACACGTCAGTCAGCACCACAGTCCTGTTTCAAAGGCTGCTGCATCGAGAGATGCTGTATCATTTCAAACAGGTGATTTGGGTACCCGACAAAAAAGATTACCTTCCAGATTTAATAATCATGTTTTGTCATGAATTTGTACCTAGACCTACCACAGGTATCTGCACACTTACTCACATGTTATGCTCACCACTGTTGAAACATGTTCAATGTTTTACTCATTTTGTTGACATTGTTACTTTTAATTCACTCCTGTGTTTTGTTCTTTTTGGGGAGGGAAAAGTTGTGGTATGTAGAGTCTCACTGAGGCATCTCGCGCTGTCCCCAGTGCGTGGATGTCTCCAGCCTGTTAGCATGTAAGGCATTGTTTAATTGTGGTTCCACGATGGGGTTCAGAACAATGCGTGCGAGGACTCTATGAACGTTTGTCAGTTGGCAAAGATCCTGGTATGCAGCGGGAGCCCTCGGTCGTGGGTGCTGATTTCTAAGAATAAATCTTCAAGTTGCCATACCTTTTTAGTATCCTGCCTCATCATTTACTTCATATTCTACTCTTATTTTTTAGCATTTCTTTGCCTTGAAAAAGCCCTGGGCCTGCGCACCAAGTACGGGCGAAATACGTGTTGCAGCCTTAAGGATGTACAAAAGATGGGGCAACAAGTAAATGATGGCAAAACACACTTGTCTCCATTGCTTTTTTTAATGTTTGATTTATACTTTGGAGCAAAAAAAACATTTATACTAGACATGTTACTTCCTAATGTTGGTGTGGTGCATTCAAAATCCTAACCATACCTCAGATGAACGGAGCCACTGACAGTTTGAGTCATCATTTGCTTCCTGAAAGAGGGCAGTAGGAGAAGACCAAAGACAGAAAGAAAACATTCTGGTCAGATGTATTTAACCACTTTTGATGTCACGTGTGTGTAGCTGCACTTCCTCTGAACACAAGGGATCAAAAAACAAAGAAGGAAGTGGACAAAAAGCTTGTTTGGCCTTTCGTCCTGTGCTGGTGATCCTGAACACAGGCTGCTGAGTCCATCCTTTAGTCCCCTGATGAATTGTGTGAACAGTGCTTAAGGTCCATGGATTGGCTGTGCTCCTCTGGGCAGGTGTAGGGTGACTTCTGGGTATTTGCTTTGGGCCTGAACCGCATTGTGAAGTGTGACCCCTCCTCTGAGTGACTATGACGTCTCTCCAACATCTGTTCAGGCATAGAGGAAGGCGGAACTCGGCTTGGACTTGACGTTTATGTTGGAGTCCTTGTGATCAGGGTTCTTCTGTAGTGCACAAAATAAACAAGCATGCCTGACCTTTCTTGGGCCCAATCAGGGGCTGTTCACTGCTCACACTGTGAACTCGCACCTCTTCAGTTGTCCCCACGTAAGGCACAATCATGAGTTGGGTGGAGTGGATTCTCATGTGGGATTGCCTTCCATCTAGTCCCAAATAGACTGGTGTTTTCACTTTCAGTATTCCTTGGTGTGGGAACACCTGACCCAATTTTACAGGCAGGGACATCCAGCCAGGAAAATTGCTTTAGGCTTGGGCTGTAGTAGCAGCTGTTTGTCCCAACAACTTACCCAGCCCCCTAGAATGTTTAAAGCTACAGGAAGAAAATTACAATCCACAAGGTCTAAATGTTAGATTTCCAGGAAATGAAAGATCATCCGGGATCCATCATTATCCTGTGAATTACCAAAGAAACAATCACCCAGCAAAATTGCTAGAATTTACCAGAAGAGGAAGGCGGGGCCGGCATCGGCCCCGCCGCCATTATGGTGGTCGGCCGTGCCCCCGGCTCTCTCGCATCATCGTTGCCCGCAGTGGTCGGAGGACCGTGCCCCGGAAGTGTTTGGTTCACTTCCGGGTCATGGAAAGCTCCACTGCGCCCCGGAAGTGATCTGATCACTTCCGGGTCAGACTCCCATTTAAAGTTGCGGGGAGCAGGAAGTGCAGTCTCTTTGCACTCCGCTCCCCTCGGAAGCACACCCGTCGCGTGTGCCCCCTCCCTTGGGAGGGTTTTTCTAACCTTTTTTCCTTTTACTTTTTGCAGGTTATTGGATACGGGCTTGCCAGACTCCTGGGTCTCCGTGTCTCCAATTTTATCTCCCGTCTGCGGGTTGCCCGGCGAAGAGCGGAGAGCGGATCCGGCCGTCGCTGAGCGGATCAGAGGGTGTTTTGAGGCAGCGGGACTCGGGAGAACCGCGAGTGAGCGTCTGGTGTGGTGCACATCGGGAAAGCGCCCGTAGAGTCGTCTTCCGAGAGGGCCGGCCGTCACGATCAGAGGGTGCCTGAGGACACGTACAGGGCCTGCATCCCGGCGCTGCTAGGAGCCAAGCGGGTTGGAGCCTATTGCTCACCTGCCTTGCTGGGTTAGCCAGTAGTGAGGCTCTGGTAGCGTGGGTGCTGTGGCCGGTCGTGTTTTTCCTCCTACAGCAGGTGGTAACGTATCGGAGTAGGGTTACCATGCCCCCTAAGGTTAAGCGCGGCGAGCGGCGCCCAAATATTACAATGGTATTAGACGCCCTGATGAGGAAGATTGGGGAGATGGACAGTACCATGTCACAGCTGGCGGACAGGCTGGATGCACAGGTGGGGTCGTCTGGGAGGTCGCGTAGGGACGCTCTACCCCCTAGGGAAGCTTTCCCGCCCTTGCCAAAAAAGAACAGGGCAAAGAAAGGATCGCAGGTTGTCCCTGCGAGCGGCGACGGGGGGGGGCCTGCTCTGCCTGTAGTGCGCGCGACCCCCAACCCACCGCCAAGCGAGCTTCCACCCGTAGAACCGGGGGGGGGGCCAGGTCCCGTGGTCCCTGCATCAATTCCGGTACCTCCTGCGCACCCTGTGTTGCCACCAACACCAGTTAATCCTAGCGTCAATGCGACGGTACCAGAGCCAGGGGTGCCCAACGTTTCCCTAAATGTTCCAACCGCGCCCGGGGGAGGGTACCAACGCCTCCGATTGATTTTGTCTCCAGTCTAGCAGCCGTGCTTCCCTGGCTTTGGGGCATGGGGTTGAACTTGAGTGCGGCGGGTGTTGCCGGGGCGGACGCATTGGAAAAGGCAAGACAGCTAATCGATCAAAGCAAGCTTAAAGAAGTTCCATTGGTGGTGACCCCCAAAGACACGGCAGGAACTTCGCAGGGTAAGCCCCAGACATTGCCATTGTTAGGTGCGGGCGAATCGCGCACATCGTATGAATCATTGTCCCGCCATTTGTCGCAGGAGGTTAAGGAGAGGGTTTGGAAGGGGACATCCATTGACATTTTTTCACTCTTAATAGATGATGTTGAGAGGGAAGAGATGAGGAAGAAAAAAGATTATATGCCCACGCGTGACTGGGCGAATGAAATGCAGAAGTACAGGGTGGAGGAGAACATCAGGCATTGGATGCTTGCATTCAATATTTACATGGCTGTGATGAGAGAGCGCTTCCCGGAAGAGGCGCCCGCAATGGCTTGCTGTTTGTCCAGGATCAGCACGGCGCAGGCAACGAAGGGGGGCTCAGGGTGGTTGGAATATGACAAGAAGTTCAGGCGAATCAGGGCATCCGATCCTACCCTAAGATGGAATCAGGTGGAAGGGATATCCTGGTTAGATCACTTGGGCGGCCTGGCAGCAGAGCCCGCAAAGGACGCCCCAAGGCCGCAGCCCTTTCGGTCGTTCCCCTAATCTGCACCAGGTGGGGGGGCTGGGAAGAAGGGATGTTGTTGGGATTTCAATAGGCTCACCTGCGATAGGCCTCCAGGGTCATGCAGGTTCAAACACACGTGTAGTTTCTGTGGCAACTCAGGGCATCCCGAAGCCAAATGTCTTAAAAAACAGAGGGAGAGGGGGGGCAAAAAATATTGGATTGAAGGTGGTTTCAGTAAGGCTAGGTCCCCGATCCTTCTGCATGCAATGACACCCTGGTTAAACAGATACAAATGCAGGTCCACGGCGAGGGTGCTGGTGGAAGGTTTCAGGGAGGGGTTTAGCATCCCAGTGGCGGATTTGGTGGGTCCATCCTTTTGCAGGAACCAATTGTCGGTCACTCAGAACAATGGGGTAGCGGCGGCAAAAATTGAGAAAGAATGTGGGTTGGGCAGAGTGGCAGGGCCTTTCGATAAGATTCCTGTGCATAACTTCGTGTGTTCTCCACTGGGGGTGGTCCCAAAGAAAGAACCAGGGGAATTCAGGTTGATCCACAATTTATCAGCCCCAAGGGGTCAGTCGGTAAATGACTCCATTGATGAGGAATTCTGTTCTGTGCGTTATGCATCTATTGATCAGGCAATTGAACTCTTAAGGGGTTTGGGCCCGGGGGCGCTGATGGCTAAATCAGACATAGAATCTGCTTTCAGGCTGCTACCCGTCCACCCGAGCAATTTCCACCTACTCGGTTTCCAGTTCGAGGGCAAGTTCTTCATGGACATGCGCATGCCTATGGGGTGTTCTGTGTCTTGCGCATATTTTGAAATGTTTAGCACCTTCCTAGAATGGTCTTTCAGACAGGTGACGAGGCATAGACATGTGCTGCATTACCTTGATGACTTCCTGTTTCTGGGGCCACCGGGGAGCACGATGTGCGAGCAGGCACTGCAGCAATTTTGTGCATTGATGATGAGTTTTGGGGTACCACTGGCACAGGGAAAAACCGTGGGACCAGCCGCAGTCATAGAATTTCTGGGGATCGAGCTAGATTCTATCGTGGGGTGCTCACGGCTCCCCAAGGATAAGGTGATAAGGTTGGGGGCTCACTGAGGCAATGCTTAGCAACAAAAAGGGTGATGTTACATCGGTTGCAGCAAATGGTGGGTCAGCTGAACTTTGCATTGCGTATCATACCAATGGCACGCCCATTTTCAAAATCAATTGGGCAAGCAATGTCTGGCCTAAAGCAGAAGCACCATCACACCAGACTGAGCGAAGAGGTCAAGCAGGATATGCGTATTTGGTTGGCATTTCTGCGGGATTTCAATGGCTCTGTCCTGTGGCCCGGCCTAATCACCTCCTGTGCAGAGTTGGGATTAATGACAGACTCTGCGGGCAGTGAGGGGTTCAGCGCCATACTGGGCACTCAGTGGGTGGCACAGCGTTGGCCGGCGTTGTGGATTGACGCTGGACTCACGGCGAACATTGGTTTCCTTGAATTGTTCCCCATCTGGGTGGCATTGTTCGTCTGGTCGGAGCAACTGGGAAATAAAGCAGTTATTTTCTGGTCTGACAACATGACAGTAGTTGAGTGCATAAACAGTCAGTCTGCAAAGTGTAAAATGATCCTCCGTTTGATCAAGGAGATAGTTTTGAAATATATGCAGCTAAACTTACAGTTTAGAGCAAAACATGTCCCGGGGGTATTGAATCACGCCGCTGACGCATTGTCTCGTTTTAAGATGCAGGTTTTCAGATCGCATCTCCTGGGAGCAGCAACACACCCAACGCCTTTCCCCGAACAGCTCTGGCAGATTGGTGCCCCCACTTACCAGACTTCGTGGCAGCTAGCCTAGCGCCCGGAACAAGGAAGTCATACGAAGGGGCGTTTGAGGCATACTGCAATTTCTTAGGCAGCCAGGGGGAGGGGCACTGGGCGGACTCGGCTATGGTGTGCGCTTACTTGCAAAACTTGCGGGATGAAGGGCGGGCAGTGGGGTCAGCTAGGAGACACATGGCAGCTATTTCCTTTTTCGCACAAATGAGTGGCAGGCGGGACCCCACTCAGACATTTGTAGTGCGCAAGGCATTAAAAGGTTGGCAGCGCCTGCAGGGGACTACACCTGACACTAGGCGCCCGATAGGTCTTACTACATTGGCATCAATTTTGGGGGTACTAGAGCAGACCTGCACTACCGTGATGGAATGTTTACTATTCAAGGCAGCTTTCAGCTTAGCCTTTTATGGTGCCTTTAGGGTGGGGGAATTGGTGTCTAAGAATAAAAGGGACCTCAGGGGAGGCCTGCAGCTCAGTGATACCCTCTTACATAACGATGCCTTGCAGGTTACTATTCGAAGATCCAAGACAGATCAGGAGGGACGGGGCAGGTAGTCGTTTTGCGGCGGGCACAGGGGAACCCTTGCTGCCCGGTTTCACATATGGAGGCGTTTCTGCCATACAGATCAATTAACAGGGGGGGCCCGCTGTTAATGCACACGGGAGGGGACCCACTGACCAAATTTCAATTTAAACGGGTCTTGGATATGGCGGTAGGCAGAGCGGGCTGGACCCCAGTGATTTTGGAACATTTTGGAACACATTCCTTCAGGATAGGTGCCGCCACCGAGGCAGTCGCACGGGGCCTGGGGGAAGGGGAGGTACAGAAGATTGGGCGGTGGTCCTCCAACTGTTTCAGGCGCTATGTGCGAGTACAAATGTTATGATACTCCCTGACGATGGTACTGATGGCACTATTTTCGTTTTCTTGTCAGTTCCCTCGGCCTATCACGCAGGAAGAGAGACAGCGACACTTCACCAAGAAGAAGACACAACCAAGACGAAAGTAAATTCTCTCGACGCCAAGTTGGAACGTCATGCGTGTATTTTTGGCCATTCTTATGTCTCCCGTCTAAGTAACTTTTTTATTGCAGGAAATGGGGCAGCGCGCGCCAAGAGGTTGGGTTTCAGGGTCTCCTTTTTTGGGCACGGGGGGCTGCATTTAAACAGGTTCAGAGAACGTATAGGTCGCATGCTTGCTTCGTTAGGCACTCCCCCCGACGCTATCATTTTACATCTTGGTGGTAACGACTTGGTGCACCTAAATAGGAGGATCCTGATTGAGACAGTACTGTCAGAGGCAGCATGGCTGGCCAGGCGCTGCCCAGGTGCTGTTATTGTGTGGTCTCACATGATCCCAAGGCTTCAGTGGCGGGGAGGGGAGTCGGTGAGGGCTCTCAACCACTGGGTTCAGAGGATCAATAATAAAATAGACAAGCTGTTTAGGACCCCCAGATTACAAGTTATTGCTCATGGGTGCATACGAGGGGACGTCTGCTACTTGGGGGATGGGGTTCACCTTTCTCGGTTGGGGAACGAGATATTCCTGGACAACATTTTAGCTTGGCTGGACCAGTTTCAAAGGTGAGTATGACCTAGGGCTTGAAGGGGGGCCTGATAGTCGGTCAACTATGCAGGCCTGTGCGGTAAGGTCATAGGTTGGACAGATTAAATTTACAAATCTTTGGGGGTGCCTTATTAAGTGGGGCGCCCAGAGGGGAGGGACATGTGGCTCTCACCAGACTCCAGGGGCAGTTACAACCGGTTGGTTGGAACGGTGCGGGGACAAAGGGGGGTTACGCTTTCCATTGGCTGGTTGGCCACCCCGCACGCGGGCGTAAGTAAGCTGCGCTGTCTGTATGGCCCCTTTATGGAGTAAGTCTTCAATGTATGGGGGTTGCCTGGTGGGAAGTACTTCCGGGTCAGCTGGGCCCCCTGCGCATGCGCACTCTGGTTAGGGGGCGCTGGACAATTGGCTTAAAGGGGGAGGGGCCAATGTTTGACCTTGCCGTAGGCCCAAAGGAATACGCAGAAATGTGATCATCAATGTGCATAGACTAGGATAGGAACATTATGTATTAGAGTTTTGTTAAAGCTAGGAATGAGTCAAATGTACCAAATCCTGTCTTGTCATTTCTGCGTAATTGTATATTTGTTTTCAAATATGTCTGTTTGTTAATAAACACGATCGGGGGTCGACGACCCCCTATTCCAAACTAATGTTGCATTGGTTTCTGTCACAGTAAAGGGGAGGAGGGGGCGGTAGGCCGTACCGGATCATAGTGAACAATAACTGGCTATAGGGGGTGTTCAGATGTTACATGAAATCAACAATCCTCCAGCAGGGATTAGAGTCACAAATCAGCCTTCGATACAGGGCACAGGTCCTGACAGTCATGACTCTGACTTGCACATTTTGAGTATCTTCATGGAAATAACTTACTATCCTCATGTTCATATGTTTCCTGTCGGTATTTGCTGCTGTAGGTTGTATCCAACAATATCAAGATCAATAATTGATCTGTACAGATATTGGCTCCACAATATTGATGACGAGCATGTCATCACGTTAAGGATACGTATGGAAGTACAGATTCCGGCAACACCATCCTAGGGGGGGCGCGCACTCCACTCTAATCTTACCTTTGTTCCCTGCGTGGTCAAGTCTTCTCGGAGAACTCCGGTATGGCTGGAGGGGGAGGGAGGGGGAAATCGATGGGGCACGACCTTCCCATGCTTTTGTTATATTAACTGTCACAGGAGGGGGTTAATTCATGGAGCTGGAATGCTTCAGCTGCAGTGAGAGGCAGGAAGTCTCCTCTGCTAAAACCGAAAGCAAAGGAACAGACAGTCCTGTTCCTTTTCGTAGCAGAGGAGACTCCTTGCCTCCCACTGCAGCTGAAGTACTTCAGCTCTATGAATTAACTCCCTCCTGGGAGGGTTAGCTCTTCCCAGAAAGGAGAAAGGTTTATTTTAAACTTGGCGCGCAAAATGCCAGCCAGCCATGTGTAGTTTAAACAGCCTCCAAATTGCTTGTCTTGACACTTAAATATGGTTATATAAATAAAGAAGCATGTATTAATTTGTAATGTGGCTTTTCTGTCTTTGTTCCCTTTTATTACAGTCATGGATTATTCAGGCAAACCCTAGAACACAAGTAAAAGTTATTTCTATTTTTATTTGCTGTTCAAAGTATGCACAGACAGGTACTGACAATACAGCTTTTGGTGACGTTTTATTTTTGTACTGCCTGGGACATCAAAATAAGGAGCTGGGAACCCTAATCACAAGACTGGGAGTTTGTCGCAAGATCAGCACAGTATTTATTTCCTCCAGCCTGATCCCTGGTTACTGGCATAATAACAATAGTTTAACACATTTGAAACCCTACGCTGCCGTCAATAAAATTCTGAGTCACTTAAAGTGTCTGGGAATGCACCCCGCATTCAGACAACTCGCTCCTCATTCTCGCCCTTCACTTTCAGCTCACCCTGCACTCACAACGATCACAATGCACTGACACTGATCCCGATGCACTCACACCATTCACCCACTTACCCTGCACTCACAGTGATCACTCTGCACTCACAATGCACTTGCGCTGTTCACCCTATACCTCACCCTGCAGTCACACAAGCACACTACTCCTTCACTCACTTGTCCCCCTCACTGCTCAATCTGCAATCTCACTCAAATAAACCCACCACTAACCATACATTCATTCGTCCCACTCTGCACTTACATCCACACCCAAATTCATATGGTCACTTCACTCACCCTGCAGTCACTCCTCTTACCCTACTCTCAGTCGCATGGCTCACCGTGCACTCATATGAGCACTCCTGCCACCCACACAGTGCAGGGGTTTAATGTGCCTGCTACAAAGAACGTGTACCATGCAGATCACTAAACTGAGTGTTAGTAAACCATGAGTAGAGCTATAAAAGAAATGAAATGTTTGCCAGAAAGGTGCTATAGAGAGATGAGGTGGCTAGTTGGTGAGTAGTAGTGAGGAAATTCATGTAGAAGGAGGAAATGTGGAAGGGGGCGCCAAAAGATACTGTTGCACTGTGAGCAACAAGTGCTAGGGCCAGCCCTGTCTGGGAGTGTTAGCCCCCACCCGAAGTTCAGGTCTAGTTGCGCCACTGTACACGAGTATGGGCATGTCATGCCCCATCAAGGATTTCGACCTAAATTACAAAAGGACACATTTACATGCACTGCAATCCAGCCTTTCAGGGGGCCCCTTGATAGAGACAGCTCTGATTTTGCCCTGATGGCCTGGAATAATTCCTAAACAGATTCTTGTAAATACCGTTTTGTTTCAGTTCTTTTTAATGTGATTGATGTAAGTAGTCTATTACTATTTGCAGAGAAATGTGTTTGTTTCATGCAACAACCATAACAAAGTTTATTTTAGATACAAGCGGGTCCTCACATATGAGAAATTGGAGGATATCACAGATATTATTCTCTGTAAAATTAGTGGGCTGCTGCTTTGTTACAACAGTGAAAACACATCACTATCTCTGAATATTAGATGTAAACACTTTTAGAATTTCGACCATAGCGCCTGTGCACCGTTAGTAGCCTGGCTAAAGAGGGTATGGCAGAGCTGAAAGTAAATCATTTAAGCTCAAACCTGTACAGAACAGGGGTCCCCAAATTAGTTTTTGCCCAGGGCACCCAAATCCTTAACATGTCCCTGACACCACAAAGTCTGTCAGACAACATTGCTCTGAAGTAAAATAGACAACATCATTCATTCATTGTTAGTTCTATTTTTTTTAAACATAAGTCTGGTGTGTCCTTAACCCCCACTGCTTCGGGCAAGTAACTTACCGTACCACTAAGGAATTCTCAATTAGGTGTTCGTTCAATGGCCTCTCTGTGGACTTTCAACTTTGTCTTTGGGTCCATAACAGGTTGGTGGGCAATTATCCCATTATAATGCTGCCTAAAACGTATGTTAATGATTTCTAGAGAAGATTTCTTTCTCGTGTACCAGCTCTGAGCTAGGGAGTGCTCGAAAAATCTGACAACAGTGTCTCCCTTACAGTCCCTGTTTTGGCTGAAAATGTCTGCAGAATATTCAGCTTTGAGAGAAACTGCTATCAAAACTCTCTTGCCTTTCAGCTCGTCGTATTTATGTCAGCACTTGCGGTATTAAAGAAAAAGTACCGTTCAAGACTGGATGTGGAGCACAACCTGAGGATGGCGGTAGCAAAAATCCATCCACAGATTGACCATCATTGTGGTGAAAAACAGGCACATCCGGCACATTAATGTTGGTGGTGTTATTGTCAATCTATGTCATATGTAAAAGAAAGCATCCTAGTAAAAACAATTTACACACATTTTATCTTGGAAAATGGTGTTTGAGCTGTGTAATAAGCCTCTGTCATTTCACCACACCAACTCGCAAACCTGCACTTTACTAAACACTCTTATTGTGTTGAACATTATTTGCTGGATAAGGCCTGGGATATGCGTGTGGCGGTCGCTTTGTAGTGTACTAGATTCCAGAAATTTCTGTCAGGTGGTGGGGGACCCAACATCTGAAAAAATTGAGCTGGGGGGGGCTCAACCTACAAAAGTTTGAAGACCTCTGCCTTAACACCACATCTACTTACCCTGACAATGTGTAGGTAGGCGATATTGGGGAGACAATATTAGTGCAGGCCGACATTCATACGCCTTGGAACTGATGACAAGTTGCACAGTACTGGGGTAAGAGTAAAACTCCCCACAATATTACTAATACCACGCTGTACAGAGCAATTGTGAGTTAAACCTCGTGGAATGAGAAATTACTGGGTGGGACAGAATTTGCCTTTCCAAGGGGTTTTACTGCATAAATGTACCATCTGCTAAGAGCAAATGTTAAATGTATGTGCTGGCCTGTGGGTGGGATGGGGATAAGGGAGTGGGGGCAGCAGGTGAGGGAAGGCCATGAGTTGTTGTTGCAGGGGGACATTGCTGCTACCCTTTGTAATTTCACATCTGCAGAATGAGCCTTTGCTGCTTCCGAAGCCAAAATCCCATCAGACTTTTCGTTTCAAATTACCCGCTAGGAAGTTCAGGTCACGTGTTTCTGCACCCGGTGAAACTGGCTGCGGAGCTCAGGCTCGCTCAGAGCTCGTGGAGTGAATTCCATGCATAAATCCTCTCTGCGTGATTCATAATTAGGGCACTTGTGGTACATCACCCTGTGTTTATATGGCCTTGTTTTGTTGTCTATGTGTCTGACTATAAATTTTTGATATTGACTGTGAATTTCAAACCAACAAGGCCTGTCATTCAAACACAGCTGAGGTTAAACCAATATACTGTTTACAGATTACTTTACATTAAGTTTCTCAGCTTTGGTATTGGCATCCAACGAATCCAAATACACCTACAGGGTTCCGCGTGAAAGTATCTTTAAAAGAAGAATAGATCTTCATTAAACTCCTATTATATTTATTTGCCTATCTTTCTTTATCTGGGTATCACAGACAAACATTTTCTTAACTGACAAATATCTCTACATCCCGTGTGGGCCTAGTGCATCAGCACTTATGAATGAGGTATGTAAAAGAATTGGTGGAAATTCAAAATTACGATTCAAATTTCAGACAGAATGGGACTTACTAACACAAATGGATCTCAAGATAGATGGGTTTCGAAATCTCAAGCTTTTCTGCCATTTTCCCAAAGGTAAAAAAATAGTTTTATTAATGGTTTTGTTTATTTTTAGAGATATGTTTCTTCTCTTCCTAGGTTTATTTTCAGTGGTTTTCCCGAGTCTCTTGGTGTTTGTCTCCCTCTTCTGTACCCCATCCCAGCACGGGGCCCTCTTCTTCTGGTTCCAGTGGCTTTTATCCCCTTAGAGTTTGTCAACTGAGGCACGAGGAGACCTGAGGTTCAGTGTTGGTCCTTCTGGATGTATTGCAGATTTCGACCTGACACTAACATCTAACTGGACACCCCTCACTTCTTTTTTATCATAATTTATATGGCGTGAGCATTCTGAGCTGTTGAAAAAGACCACCCTATGGTAGGAGTTGCGTTGACACAAGCAGTAAGAGGAGCGGGGGAGGAGGCGGTGGCGCTGATGGATGGGTTCAATAGATGTGGGTCTTCGGGTTACTACTAAAGAGGGTCGAGTGATGGGGACATTCATAGTTCTTGGGGCAGAGAGTTCACTGGTATGTTTGTTACCAAAGCAAACTCACATTGTACCTCTTAAGCTGAGCCAACCACCCCGCCTGCAGGAAACAGCCCCAGACCCACATGTTTCTTCACCTCTTACACTGGTTTGCCGCGAGCACCCACCCACCTCGTGGTGGGCACGGGGCCCCACATTGGTTCCCACAGACACTTCTAATGAGGAGTAAAGAGGATAGGAGGCCTGAAAGAGAGAACACACGAGGGTCACACAACATTAGTTCAGCATGGGTGGGGCTCCAAGGAAGGCAGGCAGGAGTAGGTTTACTTCGCAGCAGTCAATGGGAACAGAGTGGAAAACGCCCTGCCGCCTTCACAGCACGAGCACAGATCGACCTCAGTCCTCAGATGGCCCTGAGGGAAAGCACCGAACCACTCCCCGACCGCCAGTAAGAGGGGAGGAGCCGCCCCCAGGAAATGACACTTGAGAAGCGCAAGTCACTGAGGAACGTGTGGGAACTGTTGTTGTTCAGCTGAGTACAAGAGCCGAACCTGTCGGTTACCTTGAACAGCGGACTTCTGACCCGGGGCTCCTTTTACACCGAGGAATGTTGATATTCAGGGTGTTTCAAAGAAAAAAAAGAAAAAAAAAAAAAGATCAGTCTTTGTTGACTGTGAAAGCAGAACAATAGCAAGGTGCTGTAACCATGGCAACCGTGGCACGTGGCCCAGACCATAGAGATAAGCACAAAACACTTCCTGAACCTGATACAAGCGATCTGTGAGGTCAAAGGAGGTTAAGGGGCTCTTACAGTCTGTGTGACTAACTAACCACACATATCTGTGCACAGCTGGTAATCATAAGAGAGTCTGAAAGTTAATTAGTCGATGACCGACTGTAATGAATTCTTGATAATACATATGTTGGGGCTAATTGTGTCAAGGATTTTTCACGCGTACAAATCCCCTGCAGTGCACACAGGCGGGTGTTGTGAAGGTGATAAGTGAAATCACAACGTATCACAATGTCATTGCGAGTCATACGTGTTTTTGCACCTTCCATGGTGAATATTGCATTTCCCTGCAAGGAAAAGAAACAGGGGTTGTCAGAGACGCATCGACCATAGACTGTGGTTCACAAGAGCTACAGTGATGCTTTCTGGCAGCTCGCAGGAGTCTCAAAGCATTGAGAGATTACTGACTGCATTTCTCAGTCAGTAACCAGCTGCACAGTGGAAGATGTCAGTGAGGGACACGTTCCAGTGTGCAAACCACAGCTGGCACTGGGGCCAGACAGTGGTCCCATGGACATCTACCTTCGGTGTCTAGTGTCCCTTTAGCAAAGTTTAGGTCTACCTGTAGACGGCGGTAATTGTGTGAAAGATCTCATGTGTTATTTCTTTAACACATTTACAATAAGAAGATGGAGACAACGTAGGCTTTCGGTCAGACGCCTGTAGTGATCTTGTAGATATAAACTCAGGAAGCATAACCCTCGCACTGCGCCCATTAGGGGTAACTTCTTTTTCAAACCCCGCCGCCTTGGTACCCTAATAAAATTAGCCAACAAAGCCAGTTCTTTGTCAGTTCTTGGTAGTCCTCTTTGTCATGTTACTTCTGGGACCACCATTTTTGGTTGGTCACCCACGCCTTCTGCGTGTAGGGAGGGGTAGCTTCTCCCCGGAGTTAGGCCCCAACTCGCTACCATTTTGTGCCCTGCCGTCCGTCTGGGTCTGGGCCGCGAGCGCCGTCTCCGTTTGCTACTCCCCTCCTTGGCATGGCCAACTCACCCTGCCGTGCGGCATCCCAAAGTGAGTGGCCCTCGTCCTACAGAACGCCCTGTCGGTGTGTCTTCTTAGCCAACCATTGTACCATTTTTTCCACCACGCCGCAGGGAGGCTCACGCCTTCCAGCGGCTCTCCCCAGCCTGTGTGTTTCTTCATCTTTTCTTATCTAAAGCCTGCCAGAGCCATTGTGCCCCACAGGTTGTTCCAGAAGACTTTCAACCCTTCCTCTGACAGATGGACCCCGTCCTGGCCATACAGTTCCGGGCGCCCTGGGTGGATCAGCCCATGCATGATGGCCTCCATCCCGTTGGTCCTGCAGAATTTGTGCATTGCGATGTTCATTTTTCTTCTAGCGTTATCCACTGCTTTATTTGACTCAGCGCCCCTCCACTGTCTTCTACTAATCACCTCTGACCATATGATGGTCATGCCGCCGAAACAAGTGGCTGCCCTCGTTAGGTCTCTCTGAATGGCCTGGCCCAGCGCTTTCCTTCCCACCTGGGCCAGGTCGTTGCCTCCGAGGTGAATGATCAGTATGTCCGGGTGCCATGCCGAGTCCGCCAGCAGGTTTTCCAGTGTTTCTGGCAGCTGACTCCATCTCATCCCTGGCTGCCCCAACCAGCGAATGCACATGCCTTTGGGTTTGCTCACCATCCTGTGGCCTGCCTGCTGCCACCATGTCCGCATCCTGGACACAAAAGAGTGGCCGACTACCCACACCACACGTGGGCATTCTACTGCTAGAAAAAGAATGGCAAACTCAGAAGGTTGTCGTGGCGGTGGTGGCACCCTAGTTCTAAGCCGTCCCTCCCTTTCGAAGCATGTTCAGCCCTCGTCACCCTGCCATGCGGCATCCCAAGGTGACGCACTAGCCCACTCACCCTGCTGTACGGCATACCAAAGTGAGTGGCTCCCCCCATCTATGCCGGTGGGGGCTAAAGTAGCTGTGGTCTGATGTAGGTTTTGTATGCTCGGGACCGCCACCTGCCGACCGCCTAAATCCTTGCCTCCGACATGCCGTACTATGATGCCGAAGTTGCCTCTCCGATTCATAAAAGGGTGGGCGGGAAAGGCCTCCGGGGGCAACCCAGTTTTGGAGAGGGCTTGGCGCATCACTGCGGTAAATTGGAACTTGCTCAAGTTACTCCCATCTTGATGTTTGAAAAATGGCCCTTCCCCTGCTGGGCGTGCTACCATGTATTTAAACAAGCAGCACACAGCGCAATAACTGCTCCCTTGGACGCACTGTAGCTGTATCACAGCGCCTCTTCCTGCCTGGTCTGTTTTTGATCTTCTCAGAACTATCTCTACTGATGCTGCCCTGGGTCTAATGTCTGTGGCCTGTAGGCCCCGCCCCGCTGGCCCCTGTTTCCTAGGTGCTACCAGTTCGCTGATGCGGAATGTGCCAAAGAAAGCCATAGCAAATGCCGCTTGAAACAGTAGGAGCTCAAATCTATCCTTCGTACACAATGCCAGCGCCTCCATCAGCTGGCCAAGTTTTTTAAAATATGTGGGCCGCCTGCTATCTGCCTTTACCCCGTCAGCTCTTTTCCACCCCTTCATTGCCGCCTTGAGGTACAGGGATGCTGTGGGGTCCTCTCATGTGCAAATTTTTGTGAAATGGGCTATGGCTGCCAGGTGAGCCTGTGTCCACGACCTTGTTTTCTTGTTGGCAAATGCCCATTGTGTGAATCGCTCCACTGCTCTCCGTATCCCGTCCCTGTCAGCCAGTGACCGCATGCCCCCTATCTTCATCACCGTTGCAGCGTATTTCTTGTATTGTCTAGCTGCCTCTGGGGTAAGGGCCTGATTCACCAGTCTGGATACATCTCCCCCCCAGGTCCCACAGGTATGCTGGAAAACGGGTCATCGCCTTGTCCACCCCTGGTACCAATTCCTTGAATTTACTCATCTGTGACCTGGACAGGGCATCCGCTACTGCATTTTCCACACCCGGTACATGGCGGGCCTTCAGATCCAAGTTCCCCTCCAGCTGTAATCTAACCAACTGCCGCATTAGCTTCAAAGTGTCAGGGCACCTTGCGCAACCCTTGTTAATGGAATGCACCACCCACTTGTTGTCTGACCACAATGTCAGCTTCATGTCATTTAGCTCCTGTTTCCACACTGTCAATGCTACTATAATCGGGGAGAGTTCCAGGAATGTTATATTACTGGTGATGCCCCACCTGTGCCACTTCTCTGGCCACTGGCTTGCACACCACTTTTTACCCAGAATTGCCCCAAAGCCTGTGCTACCGGAGGCATCAGTAAATAGGGCTATCTGCCTGGCTGTTACCCAACCTTCTCTCCATATCAGGATGCCATTGAAGTCTGTGAGGAATTTGTCCCACATGATTAAATCTTGCTTGACCCCCACCCCTAGACGGACGTGGTGGTGCTTGTGAGTGAGGCCTGAGGTCAACTGTGTGAGGTGCCTCGCAAACACTCTCCCTGCCGGGATTACCTTGGCCGCGAAGCTTACAGATCAACCTTTGTAGTTCGCGGAGGGTTGCCTTGTTGCGGCCTCATAGGCCCCTCCCCTCCCTCCTGAAATCCTTCACCTTGTCCTCAGGTAGCCTAGCTGTCCCCGCTACCGAGTCCAGTTCTATGCCCAGAAAAGTGATTTTTGTGGTGAGGCCTACTGTTTTTTCAGGTGCGAGAAGGATCCCTAAGACCTTGGCCAGCTCTTCAAAGGCTGTCAGCGTGCTGCTGCATTCTGGTGAACTGGCGGGGCCTGTAAACAAGAAATCGTCCAGGTTGTGCAGCTTCCCCCCCACCGGGTATCTGTCGTGGAGGGTCCATTCTAAAAAGGTGGCGAACTGCTCAAAATATGCGCAGGAGATTGCGCACCCCATGGGCATGGCTTTATCGGCAAAAAAGGACCCCTGCCACCGGAAACCTAACAGGTGGAAACTGGAGGGCTGTACTGGTAAGAGTCGGAAGACAGACTCAATGTCCGCTTTGGCCATGAGTGCCCCATGCCCTGATGCCTTCACTAGGTCAATTGCATCATCCATTGACGCATACCCCACTGAGCAGGCATCCGCCTTTATCCCGTCATTTACTGACGGCCCCTCGGGGAAGGAGAGGTGGTGGATCAGTCTGAATTGCCCCAGTTCCTTTTTGGGGACCACCCTCAGTGGAGAGATAACCAGGCCTTTATGCAAATGTGGAGGAAGGGGGCCCTCTATCCTGCCCAAAGACCTTTCTTTTTCAATTTTCTTGCGTACCACGACTGGGTGTTCCATTGCTGATTTCAGGTTGTTTGCCCCATCTAGTGGTAGTGGACCTGTAAATGGTATCACAAAACCTTCCTCAAAACCTTTCACTAAACCTGCGGCGTCTGTTTTGTTAGGGTATTCATTGGCCAGCCTGCGAAGTTGTTGTGTGTTAATTTGGGATCTGGCTAGCTGACAGTTGTGCAATCCTTGTGGCTCCACACTCCCCATCACACCTGCATTGGTGCTTCCTCTTCTTATCCTTTTTGTCCCATTTCTGCTCTTGTTTGCGTCGGCACCCCACTGCCGGGTGCCCGCCCCCACAACTGGAACATGTGTGTTGGAATTTGCATGATGCACCCCACGTACATTCCCCGGCATCATATTTCCAGCAAATTGCTGTGGCTCCGCTGGATGCGGGTGGTTTCCCGGTGCTGTGCTTGGACCTGCGAAAGGACTTGCCCTTCCCTTTGTGGTATGAACTCCGAAAGGACTGGTCACTTCTGCCTGTCCACACTTTTACCTCCTTGGCCACTAGCATTTTTTGTATAAAGCCAGAGACGTCCTCCTCATTCCATTCCATCTCCGGGTGCCTTTGCATTTTTAGCCTGATACCCTTGTCATATTCGAGCCACGCATCCCCGGGGAACTGCCTCTGTGCCCAGTGAATATTGGCCTGATAGAGCCAGAGGTCTGCTGCGCAGCGCGGGAATTTTTCAACTATTATGCAAGCCATTATTCTAAACGCGTCCAGCCAGTTATCAAAGTTCCTCTCTTTCCTTGCCCCACGTCTCTCCCTTCTATCCTCATCCTTCTTGTCACAGGTTGTGAGGTCCAGCCCCTCCAATTGGATCTCTAGCAAGGAGAAAATATCTATGGACTCCTTTCGCCATATCCTTTCCTTGACTGCTAAAGGGATGAGGCTTGCTAAACCGCTGGCCCTTGTGGTCAGGGAGGCAGGGCCGGGGGATGGTCTGGTGTACGTCTCTGCGGCTGCCGACTCCTGCGCTGAGCTGCTTGCAGTGCCAGTGTACCCCCATTCTGCCACAGGTGACCACTGCTCGACTTGTGTGCCCTGTCCTATCCGCCCCTGTAGTCTTTCCTGCCGTGCCCAGCCTGGGTCTAATAGGTGCCACGGCAGACCAGACACCTCATCTGCACGCTGCACCCCTGTGTCTTCCACCCCCTGCCCCATACCTTTGAGTAATAGGGGGGCCATTGATTTCAAACATTCTTGGGCAATTGACGTAATATGCTCACCACCTGCAGTTCTGCCCATGGTCCCGCTGTGTTCACCTGCCGTTGCCGGAATGTCTGTAGGTGGCCGGTCTCTCCCCTGTGGCTTCTTCCGTGGGGATCTCTTCTGGGACTGTTTGGGCGCTGTCGTCCTCCACCTCTTGGGTGATGATGGCCCGGCGTCACCAGCCCCCTGGGCCCCTGACCCTTCGCCTCCTTCCTGGCCCAAGTGGGGTTGAAGCCACTCACTGCCATGCACTGTGGATACTTCCCGGATGCGCCTCAGTATTTCTGTGAGCTCCTCTGGCTGCCCTTCTGCCATTGCTCGTGGTGGGGTGCTGCCGCCCCTGGATGCACCAAAGACAAAGGTACCCCCTTGGTCACTTAGCTGTCTCCCAGCCTCCTTCACTTCCTTCAGTCTGGATCAATGGGCGGGGGCTGGTCCGCCGCTCGCACCACGGCGCTCTGCTTCACCGCCCGCAGTGAGCCCTGGGTGGAGCACCCGTTATGTCAGCACCAAATAGAATCAACTGCCGATGAAAAACCAAACTGATACCACGAAAACAACTGATGTCCTGAATGTGTCCTCCGGCAGTGCGAGCTGGGCGCCACCATCTAACAACACTGCGCCCACCAGAGATCATCCTTCGGCAACTGCACGGCGCATGCGGACTCGTGGTGTGAGTCCCGCATGGCAGCGGCTCCGGCCACGGTGTACACTTCCACTTCCGCTTTGTGAAATAAACGCCCTACTAAAGAATCGAACTCAGGACCTTCTGATTACCAAACTGACACTCTGCCCCCTGTACTAAGCAGGCTGCACGACAAAGCGCCCTCAACCGCCTCCAAATTAAAATCCCCCTCGGTAGTGGGGCGTGAGGACTCATGGGGGCAGGAGTGCTCTTGAACCACACTGCGCCCGCCAGAGATCACCCTTCGGCAGCACACTTCCGCTGCCGCTTCGCATAGAAGGGATGCACAGTTTGTTGTGTTTGAGAGAGCGCCCACTTGGCGAATTTGCCGCTACTAGGCACTGCGTTTTTTCACTCTCGCATTTCAGCGAGGATAGTATCCGAACCCTGCCAGGGTCGCAGGGTGGGTGCCGCGGCCTGTTCAGGGCTGCACAGAGCTGGAATTAAATCCCCCCTCGGCAGTGGGGCGTGAGGACTTGTGGGGGCAGGAGTGCTCTTGTTGGTACCGTCGCTCCACTTTGCAGCTCTCAGGACCCGTATCCGGGGGTCACGGTGGGTAGAGAGCCTTCGTCAACGGGGGAAGCGCACCTTCACAACCTTGGCGTCTCTACCAAAGAAGGAACCTCCACTTGCAGTGCACCGAAGGCAAAAAGTTCATGCCGGGGTTCTGACACAGCAAGTGCCTCGGTGCCTCCTCCGGCAGCGCTTCACCTTCTTGCTAAAGCGCCTCGATGCCTCCTCCAGCAGCGCTTCGCCTTCTCGCCACCAGGAACATCCAAAAACAGCCGGTGCTCTCTATGAAGTTAGGTGCTACCAGGGGGAGCGGTGGCTTATATCCCCCCCCAGGCATTTCCTGCCACTCAGGTGGTGTCCCCCCATGGGGGGTTCGTACCTAGCCGGGCCCCCTCATTGGACGGGGCTGGGCGCCACCGTGGCGCTCCTGCAATGGGTAATGTGCTCTTGGCATTGCTTCTGGGCGCTTTTGGGCACCCATAACCGGTTCTCCCCCCAGGGCTCGGCGAGGGTAATGGCGCCGGCCCCTGAGCCTCCCCCACCTTCGGGGCGGTTGGCGGCCTCTGCAAATGTACTTGGAGCTAAAGGTTTGCTGCCAACCCGCAGGATAACAAGTTAACTCCTCAATCGGAGTGTAGCATCTGACAAGAACATTCCACAGGCAGACTAATAAGGTAGAACATGGAATGAACAGGTGGAGGTTCTGACTTCCAAGAATACACTTTATTCTAATGTGGCATACAAATGAATACAACTTATTACAATTAAATACAACTAACCATAAATTACTATATACTACACATCCTCCCCCTTATAAATAAAATAAAAAACTTTATTTACAAACAAAATCATTAACATGAGCTGGTTTCTTAATAATCCTCCCACTGGAGGTTTTCGGCTCACTAGACAAAGAACAACCCTCAATAACAAAAAGAGTTTGAACAGAGACTGGTTGAGAGGTGTCTTGTGTAATTGCTTGAGAACCTGATTAAGTTTCTTCAACAGAAATTGGTTGAGAAATGTCTTGTGCAAATGCTTGAGAACCTGATGAATTTTCTTCAGGAATGTAATTGGAATTCGAACACAAATCACAATCCCACAACCACCAATAATTTTTGTGAGGAGTTACAATGTCAAATGAATTCTGGAAAACATTTCTAGTGAGG
Organism: Triturus cristatus; assembly: GCF_964204655.1. Classification (NCBI taxonomy): domain Eukaryota; kingdom Metazoa; phylum Chordata; class Amphibia; order Caudata; family Salamandridae; genus Triturus; species Triturus cristatus. Next base: position 1,756,414,911 of record NC_140590.1, on the reverse strand, counting down.
GCTAAGCGACTCATATGCCAAACTTTACCATTGTCAAGAACAACAGTATTATTATTTACTTTGACAACTTGGTGAGGTTCACTAAATCTACTAACACCCTTGGGAATTTATTTTGCTAGTTTGACACAAACCCATTGACTGACAGAAAGATTAGTTTGTTTGCTACCATGTTTCATGTTCCTTGGGGGAACTAGGCTGTAGGGTTGGCGGGGGGCGCTAGCCAGATGTCATGGTACTTTTGGTGTCCTAGCACGGGGACACTATGTTGGAGCAACCAGGCGCTCTATAAGCTGTATAATAATAATAATTGAGATAGCAAGCCTTTGGTGTTAGCGCGCTCTATAAATTGCACTTAACATAACATAACATAACATAACAGTTTAATGTGATGTTTAACCCCTTCCATGCTGCGCAGATTCCGCCGCTGTGCTGACGGAATCTTGCGCGGGCGGGGTCATGACGGAACGGTTCCGTCATGAGCACAGCTCAACCGTGGCTCATGACGGAACCGTTCCGTCATGAGCACCGAAGGGGTTAATACTATCCCAATCACAATGAACACATTTGCTTCTATTCATCCAACGAGGATTCTCCTTTGAAAACGGAATCCTACCCATCATGATCGAGAAAGGACTGCAACCAAGAGAAGAATGACTAGTAAACTTGTAAGACCAAGTGATCTCCATCAACTAATTTTCCCAAGACAAGTTAGACTTATTTGAAAGTTGAATAATACATTTAATAGTTCTGTTAATTCTTTCAAATACACTATTCCCACCAGGGTTATAAAGTGCAGTGAACCTTTGTTCAATGTCAGAAGAACGTAAATACTGGACCATTTCATTAGATTTGAATTGAACCCCATTGTCTGTGAGGATGGACACGGGAAAACCTTCCCTAAGGAACACAGCATCCAAAACCTTATTAAAAGCAAGTGAATTCACGCTCTCCACAACACTCAACTCAAACCATTTAACAAATAAGTCAACAAGGACAATAATGTACTTGATAGAACCATCTTGCCAAGAAATAGGTCCCATGAACTCCAAGGCAATCTCTTGCCAAGGAGAGTTCGAACAGTGCAATAGGAAGGAGGGTGGATTAAAAGTTTTGTGAGATTTATCTGTCACTTCACAACTGACACACTCCCTAACAAATCGTTCCACAGCAGTATCTGCACCTGGCCACCAATACAAGGCCTTGAGTCTGTTTGGTGCAGGTGATTCCGGAATGACCATCATGACACAAACTAATTATTTTCTTTCTCAAGGTGGTGGGAGGCACTACTTTATCTCCCCTCATCAGAAATTGATCATTCACACACAATTCATTCTTCACCTCCCAGAATCCTCTGAGTTCATCTGTAAGATTCTTTCTTTCAACATCAGACCAACCTTTAATAACCTTCGATTTGACATCAAGAAGAATAACATCCTCAGTTTCAGCATTTATCCACTCCGAACGCTCAATGCTCCCTTGTAACACATCAACATAAGAGACACTGGCAACAGAAAACTCATTCCAAGAATTAGAGTCTTTTTTCACACCATCAATAATCAAGGCTCTACGCACGAACGAGGCTATGGAGGTGTGTGACTCCGCCCCTCGTGGGAGAATCCGAGGAGAAGGAATGGCGATGAGCGTGGTGAATAACGCTACACTGCCGAGGTGATCTATGCTTGCTGAAAATTTCTGGGAGCAGAGCGCGAAAGGGAATGTCTGGCTGCCGAAGTCTCGGTGATTAGTGTTCAGCTGCTGAAGTTTTTTTTGGGAATACAGAGGCTTTCCAGCACGAGTTTACATCGCCTGCAGCTTTCAAGAACAAGTGGCTGTTACTAAATTCTTATTGTGGTCGGAAAAGGGAAAGAAGTTTCTCGGCTATGTGAGAGTAACTGGAAGCATTCCGGCGGCAAGGTTGGTGATTTATGGCCCATTTAAAAAATAACAGTCGGCTGCATGCGAGATCAAACAAGACTGAAGATCAAACTGATAAGGGTGAGAAGGGAGAAGAAGGGAAAGAAAGGGGCAGCTTGGATAATTTCGGAATAAGTGACTGTGAGCCAACTGAAAATATCAGAATGGGTGTGTTTCCCCTTTCCCTTCTATCATGTGGAGGCGGTTTGGTGCTCCGGTCTTAGATTTCTATTGCTTGTGGCGTTATGCTGGATTCGAGAAATCTGGAGGCTCTCTGATCAGGCTAGTGGATTTACTGGAGGAGGCACGTAAAAAGTTGGATAAACATTTATATACGAGACTTGGCAACATTACTAACATTACTAAGGTTCCTAGTTCTATACCGGGCTAAAATAGAGGAAAATGAAACCAGAGGTATCTTTTTGTTGTTGTTTTTTTTAGGAAAACTTTAATTGTACAGGGTGTTCAGACATGGGCTTGTGTTCCCTCAGTTTTTTTTTCTCTTTCTCTGGGAGTTTTGTTAGTTCAAGGCGAAGTATGCTCAGAAAACAACATAAAATGGCAACTGCGGCTGCTAAAGCAGAGGCTATTTTGACGGCTAAAATTAAGACACGTTCGTTGAAAGTCAAATCAACTAATTTTTAGGGGAGCAATGAACAACAACAACCTGAGTCCTCTTTTAGTTCACAAAGCTCGGGGCTAGAGGACTCTCCTCTGAATCTCATTATAATGCCGATGACCTTGGAAAAAGATGGTAAAGCTCCTCCAGGAATTGTTGAGATACAGCCCAAAAAGCTAGTGAAAAATACCAAAGAATTTCCTCTTTTTTCGAAAAAAACGGTTTCTCCGAGTATTTCAAAAAGCTTGCTAGACATTGGGCAAGAGCTGGTACCAGCTACACGGGCATCAACGAGTGAGCCTTCTGGGGATACTATTATCTCAGCCCAAGAAATTTCTCCTCTATCAATGAATCAGCTAAAAGCTTCATTGGCGAAGGATGGGAGCATACCTCAAAATTCTGAGACTATGATGGCAGTGTCCGCCGCGAGTTTACTCCCGGTGCCCCCCTCTTCCCCTTATTCTGGAATCATGAAACCTATACAATCTCCTTCGAATCCCCCAATATTGCCACAAGATCTTGATCAGAATCAGTATCAGGTCGATGAGATAGACATGATAATTGGGCCAGCCAGGTTAGATCTGCCTCAGGGCCCGCCGATAGGCAACCCTCTTCTTTGATACTGGGCTCAGATTTAGCTGCTTCTACATCCAATCTGCAAGAAAATGATCTACAGGCAGAGTCTCAAAAATCTTTGTTGGTAATTCAGGAAGAAAAGGAATCTGCATGTCAGATGGATATTAAAACTATGCGGAATCGGATTTTGGAGGAAATTCGGGGTATGAAGAAAATCCATCTTGCAGGAACTCAGGCTATTCATTGGCGTCTGGAAAAAATTGAAGAAGCGGTAACGAGTCTCCCGGCTAGATTCCTTGAAGCTGAATCAAGGATTTCCACTTTGGAAGATCAAATGGTGGGTGTCCTCCAGCAAGTTGAAGTAACGCTACAGAAAAAAATCGATTTTGGAGGACAAAATTGAGGAATTGGAGATTTTTTCTCGGCGTAACAATCTACGGATAGTTGGTGCTCCTGAACGGCTTGAAGGGACCAATACTATCCAATGGGTAGAGATGTTTATAAAAATAACTGTGCTTCCAAATTCTGCTGGTGACTTAACTTTGACCAGGGCTCATCGAGTTCCTGCATATCTTCCTCCTAACGCAAAATTTCCTCGTACTATTCTCGTGAATTTTGCCGATTTTCGAATAAAGGAAAAAATTCTCTCTGCAGCAATTCAGGCTCGTCAATTCGAAACGGAAAATGGAGGAAGATGTAGAATTTTTTAAGACATGTCTGCAACGGCGGCAAAAAGACGAAAGGAGTTTGTCAAGCTTTTATTTTTGTTCAAGGCTCAAGGGACTCAAGCCTCGATTGCTCAACAATCGAAGCTCAAAGTCCTCGTCCATGGCAAATTCCATCTGTTCACTCGCCTAGATGAAGCTCAGGAACTGCTTAAAACAATAACCGTGTAGAATCATTATATTTGTCATATGTCATATGGCTTGGCTGCTGCTAAGTTATATTGACTGTATAGATAGTTGGTTTGCTTGTTTCTTCTGTTTTTTTGTCTCTGGGGGCTGCTTTCTCTCTTTTTTCTCTTGCGGGGGGTGGTGAGTCCACTGGGTGGTGCAATATCAGGGCACCAATATATTTTTAGGGGGAGGGAATTATGGACAGCGGGCAATTCCATAATTCCTGGTGGGTTTAGGGAGGGTCTGGTTTGGGTGGGGAGAGTTAGTGGGGGGAAGGGATCTAAAAGAAATTTGAGCAGGTGCTGTTGGGATATCATGTTAGGGACTACACTGGTAATTTATAGTAGATTAGAATGTTCTCCAATTTATTTATTTTCTACAAATAACAAAAATGATTCCAGCTAGCAATTGTCGAGTTGTATCAATTAACGTTAATGGCATTCTGAATAACCGTAAATATGGAGGTTTGATTAGATGGCTAGCTACTTTAAAACCCCAAATTCTTTATCTACAGGAAACTCATTTAAAAACTAATATTCCTAATTATTTTATTCTAGGAATATTTTCGAGAGTCTTTTTTGCTTCTGTTGGAGTTGCTATGTGAGGGGTAGCGATCTATTTTTCTCGCGATTTTGATTGGGTTTTTCTTCATGAACAAAGAGATCCCTTTGGGAGATGGCTCTGGGTACAAGTTTCACTTAATAATCAGATTCTAAATTTTGTAAACTATTATGGGTCAATTTTCGATGATGACACTGCATTATCCACACTTTATAAATTATTGATGGGGGTTCCGGGTCGAATAGTTCTAGGCGGGGACTTTAACTATATTCAGAATTTAAAGCTTGATACCTCTAATAGAGGGAAAAAAACAATTAAAACCCAAAACAAAGAAGCTTTTGGATGCTCTGATTCAAGATCTTTATTTAATCGATCCCTGGTGGGTTTTAAATCCTGCCACTCTGGAGTATACTTGTTTTTCTCGTAAGTATAAAACCGCATCACGTATAGATTTCTTATTAATGTCTCCCTCCTTTAATTTTAAAGATGCAAGAATAGGCCCCAATGCTTTCTCCGATCATTCTTATGTTTTAGTAGATGTCGAACTGGATCTGGCTGGGAGAGGCAGGTCCAAGTGGCAGCTGGACCGGCTTCTGCTACAGGACTCAGTCTGGATTAGTAAATTTCGAGTTTGGATAAATGAATATTTTTTAATAAATGAAGGAACAGCTGACATTTTTTCTGTTTGGGGGGTTTAAGGCTTCAGCACGAGGAGAGATGATCGCTATTATGGCTAATAAATCTAAGGAACTTCGAGATAAGATAGCACAACTTCAACAGTCAGTAATTGATGCTGCTAATGCAGGCGGCGCTTTAAATTATTCTGGGTTGGATCAAGCAAGGAAGGAGTTAAGGGACTTCTTTGTTTTAGAGGAAATTAACTGCTCTCAGACTTACCAGCAGAAAGTATGAGGAAAGTCAAATGGTGGAGAAGATGCTTGCCTCTTCTACAAGAGCTCGTAAAGAATCTGCATGCATAAGCGAAATATTGGATTACCAATCACACTTAAGAACCACTGATAGAGCGGAGATTGCTTGTATATTTGTTGATCATTATCAACAAATTTATGCCATTAATAATCCAATAAATAAAGAGCTGATTGAGAGCTATTTTGATTCTCTTCTTGTTCCCAAATTATCTGATAGCTTGGTGTCAACACTTCAAATTCAAATAACTGCAGCTGAGATTGAGAAAGTCATAAAATCTTCGGCGTCAGCTAAAGCGTGTGGTGAGGATGGACTCCCCAATGAATTTTTAAAAACTTTTTGGAAAGAGTTAACTCCTTTTCTGGTTAAGTTGTTTGATTATATAAAAATGGGGGGCGTAATTCCTTCAGAATTTAAAAAAGCTATAGTCGTAAGTTTCGTAAAAAAGGGTAAACCATCTAACAATGTTAACTCTTATCGTCCAATTAGTTTACTGAATGCAGATTATAAATTTTTTATGAAGATTTGGGCCCTGCGTTTGACCCCAGCAGCCAAGGAAGTGATTCATGGCGATCAAACAGGGTTCATTGCGGGAAGAATGATGTCAACTAATACCCGCTTTTTGATTCAAGCTCTCAATTATTTTAATAGCAATAAGACCTCTGCTTGCATAGCGATGGTGGATGCTGAAAAGGCCTTCGATTTGGTTAATTGGGACTCTTTATTTTTTGCACTTTTAAGGTTTGGCTTTCCATCATCTATAATAACGATGATTAAAAATATTTATTCGGAAGCTCAGGCACTGATTATAATCAATGGGGGTGAAGCAGGCACGGTTAGAATTAATCGTGGAACTAGGCAGGGATGCCCCTTGTCACCTCTTTTGTTTACTTTTTTTATAGAACCTTTAGCAATTAGTTTACGTTCAAATAGGAATATTAGAGCCCCTATTGCAGGCATGACTAAAATAAAACTTTTCGTAGACGACGCTATTCTTTAATTAGATCCGGAAAAATTAAATATTCAATCTACTCTTGCAGAATTTCAAAAGTTCGAACAAATCGGAGGGTATAAAATAAATACCACTAAAACTGAGATTTTGATGTTAAATACGGGGGTCGATTGTCTACCGGAAGAATTAAAATCCCAGGCGTTGAAAATCGACCCAGTTAGATATTTAGGGATTTTCGTTACAACACACTACAGAGATTTATAAAAAAATAATTATGAAGCAACCGGCGATAAGATCGCTAATCTTTTGCCTAAATGGTCCAATCGTCCTCTTACTTTGGTGGGTCGAATAGATTTAATTAAAATCTCTATTCTACCTCTCTTGGTTTTTTTATTTAATAATGTCCCGATTAAACTTAACGTTAGTTTCTTTAAACAAATTGATACTATGATTAAAAGTTTTATATGGAACAAAAAGAATCCTAGAGTTCAGCTTCCAATTTTACAACTTGATATTAATATGGGAGGACTTTCTTTACCAAATATTCGAATATATTATGAAGCGGCACTATGTGACTACATGACATGTATTCTATCCAAACCCTATTCGCTCGACAACTTTTTTTTTAAATTTAATGACTCAAGAAGCTGGTATGCAACTTCCGACCTTTTTTGAAAACTTCAAAATTGCCCAAAAAAACCCGTTCTAAGACTCTAATTGATTTTTCGAATCGTTTATGTTTGTTTTTTAAACAAAGAGGTTTTTCTGGTTATTTTTCACTTAAATTGATTGAATGCCGTGAGTTAGGATTATATATGCATTCGACACAAATGAGAAAATGGAATGAATCCGGATTGGGGATTCTGAGTAAATTAGGCATTCAAGGGAGGGCAATTACTTGGGAGGAAGCCCAGGCGAGATCCTCTGGCTCGAATAGACTTTCTTTTTTTGAATATATTCAAATAATTAACTTTTCGAAAAAATATAATATAGTCCTTGGTACTCCTCCCAGTAATATTGCTTCGGCACTTTATGTCGCAAGACTAACCGGCGTAGGTAATTGGTACCATATATTGAATCATCAGGATGAATCCCCTCTGGTATCTAAGATTTTGTAAAAAATTAAAATCAATACAAAATGTGTTTTTTCCTTCCAAGATTGGCAAAGAATTTCAATTTTTGGTAATAAGGCTTTGCGTGCTGCCAATTATAAAATAATGGCATTCTTGGCAAATTGGATGCTTTATTACACTCCTGAAGCCTTAAACAAAATCTATCCAGAGGTATTAAATAAATGTTTTCGTTACGATTCCTCATTAGGAGGCAATTGGTATCATATTTTTTACTCTTGTCCAAAGTTATGCGTTTTCTGGGAGCAAATATTTTCTTATTTTAGTGAAGCGACAGGACAATTGTGTAAACCTTCTCCAGAAATCGTTATGTTCGGCATAAGTACTAAGGATATGTTTTTTTCAGATTCTCATGCTCATTTTCTTGTAATTATGATGTTAGTCGCTCGTTCATTGATTTTACAAAATTGGAAATCCGAGACGATACCACTATTTGAGAAATGGATGTGTAAAATGAATCGAACAAAATGCTTCGAGGAAGCTTATGCTAAACGGGTGGGGGCAACAAAGAAGTTCCTAAAGGTCTGGGATGTTTTTTGTTGATAGTCTCTGATGGATTGCTTTTATGCTTTGAAGTCATGTCTTTTTCTTTTATTTTTCACTGCTCAATAAAAAAATAGGAAAAATAAAAAATAATAATTAGAGTCTATCTCAGTCAAAATTAGAGCCATCCTGCTTAGAAAGTCAGCTGTTCTATTTTTTGCGCCAGGAACGTATTTCACAGTATACAAAAAATCTTGTAGGCGCATAGATAATCTGGCAATTCCAGAGGGGGCTTTGGATAAACCTTCAGTGGTGAGAAGCTTAGTCAAAGGTTTATGATCAGATCTTAAGACAAAATACCTGCCCCATAAACATTTTATAAAATGTTCCATAGCCCACACACAAGCCAAAGTCTCTCTTTCAATTACTGAGTACTTTTCTTCAGAGGGAGATAATGACCTAGACGCAAAAGCAATGACAACTTCTTTATGATTTCCATCAATCTGAGTGAACACAGCACCCAGACCTTTCGAGCTTGTGTCATTGGTGTCAAACGTAATAGCTGATGGATCAAAACCCTGTAGATTGGGGGCTTTAATAATGGCATCTTTAATAGCCTGAAAAGCTTGTTGGCATTCAGAGGACCAATCAAAACTGACTTTATTCTTTAACAACAATTTCATAGGATGGGTTTTCTCTGAAAAGTTCTCAACAAACTTAGAGTAAAATTCCGCTAAGCCCAAGAATGGTCGCAAATCATCCTTGGAGTTAGGACATGGAGCATCAACAATGGCACTAATAAGTTTAGATTTGGGTTTGATACCATTGTGACTTACCTCATGACCTAAATAAACCACACTGCGTTCATCAAACTTGCATTTTGAAATTTCACCAGTCAGACCTTTGGACAATAAAACCTGCAAAACTTTTCTCAATCTGTCATTGTGTTCTTGTTTATCACGACCCATTACGAGAATGTCGTCCAGAAAGAAAGTAATCCCCGGCATATCACCAAATAACTGAGACATTAACCTCTGAAATACAGCGGCTACAGAAGCTAAGCCAAGAGGCATTCTGTGAAATTGGTAACAACCAAAAGGAGTACAAAAAGAAATGACACTTCTGCATGATGGGTGTAGGACAATTTGGTGATATGCCGCGGAGAGATCGATGGTGGAAAAACACTTCGAACCTCTGGTCAAAGAAAGCATTTCATCGATCCTAGGAAGAGGAAATTGGTCAATAATGATGTTCTTGTTAGGGCTTCTAAGGTCAATGCAGAGACGATTTTTTCCGCTGGACCGTCTGGCGACGACCAACGGAGAAATCCACTCTGAAGCCTCGCTATGCTTGATAATACCTGCATCTTGTAATTTTTTTTATTCCAGTTTGACCGTCTCTCTTGCAATCAACGGAATATTGCAAACTTTCTGGATTTTGGGAACAGCAGAAGGCTTGACCCTAATGAGATGGGTAAAACCTTTAAGTTTACCAATTTTCCCATTAAACACTTCTTTAAATTCATCTAAAACCCATTTTTTTGTATTTTCACGTTCACAGGCTACTAACACTTGTTCTGGACTGTATGGGTCGAGAATAATACTTAAAGCTCTCTGGTCCTTCCACCCTAAGACTAAAGGACCTTTGAATGCTACGTACAGTTTACATAACGCTTGTCTTCCATTAAATTGAAAGTTTAGTAATCGAAAACCTAACGTATTTATCTTTTCCCTGTAAAACTTTCAGGATTGATATCTGTGGGCTCTAAATGTGGTCCTATGACATTCACAAACTTGTCATCCCAAATAGAACGAACAATGATTGTGAATGGAGATCCAGAATCCGCAGCAACCTGTAAAGGAATACCTCAAAAATTGATAATGCTCAAAGGTTTGCTTTTATCTGAATCAGTAATATTGAGAACAACATTTTTCATATTAGTAATGGAGGAAGAACCAGTATGTGAGTTTTCTGAATCCTCCAAATCAATTTCAGAAGAATCTGAATTCTCAGTAAGACAAGCAACTTGGTTAAACTTCTTGTTTCTTCTTCTACAAACTATTGCAAAATGGCCTACAATACCACATGTAAGACATTTTGTAAACCTAGCTTGACATTTGTCTGAACTGGCATTATGCTTAGTGCTGCCACACCTATAACATGCAAAACTTGAAACTTTCCTTGAGATCTGGGTGTAACTTTGTCTGGAAACTTGTTGAAAGTACGTTTTTCTGCAGGCGCAGTAAAGTTAGACTATCCTTTAGACTTGGACGAAACTAAGCTGACAGACGGTTTTTCTGTGCTGACAGAGATGGCCTTTGCACTTCTTTCGGAGAGTTCAGCTTTCTTAACTAAGGTAATAATATCTTTAAGGCATGAGTCTCCTTCAATCCATAGCTTGTCTTGGATACTTTTATTTTTTTGGCAAATAACAAGTTGATCTCTTATCATTTCGTCATGACGTACCCCCAAATTTGCAAGAAACTGCAGGAGTTTTTAAACTAGAAACGTAACCTTCAGCAGGTTCATTCTTCTGTTGTTTTCTTTTGTAAAATGTGCATCTAGAAATAGCTACGCAAACAATAGGAGAAAAATGATTGTCTAAATCTAAAATTGCACATTTGAAAACATCAACATCTCCTGCTCTCTCTGCTTTCTGCATCTGGTTATAAACTCTTAGACCTTCAGGATCACGGCACTGCATAAGAATTCTTTTTTTTTCTATCAGGAGAAAGAGTACCACTATTATCTTCTAAGGTGGCAATATAATTAAGAAAATATTCCTTCCATTCAATCCATTTTACAACAGGTTCACCAGGATTGATGAGGAACTCTTTCGGTGTGTTTAAAGTAATGCTCACCATTAAGTTATTGATAACATTAGCAGAAGAAGAAGTACTTCCCGAACTTCCCTCCATGCTGTTCAATATAATCTGGGAAGAACGAATAAATAAAAATAAATAAACCACTACTTGCATGAAAATACAAAGAATCCGTTGAGAGAAAAGCAGAAATTGAATCCCTTGAACGAGATGCAAAGTTGTGCGAGATGATGCGTGCTAAAATTGACAAGATAGAAGAAATAGTGTTGCTAAGCAATATGAAAACAAAATGGAGGCAGGTAAAGGTCATGCACCGTGACCTGCGTAAGCGTCCCAATACGCCTTGCGTGAGTGCGAGGTCATCATCAACAGTAGAATGAAGAAGTCAGTGTGCTGAAGAATGAAGCTGAGAACGTTGAAGACGGTGAGTGCGAGACAGGTTTTGAAGAATGCGGCATTAACAGCAATCGGGTAACCGTGCTTGAAAAGCTTGGAAGTAATGAAGAAAAAAATAAATATATTTTTTTACCCGAAAACTGTAAGATGCACACGAGGATGTAGGCACTCAAGTAGAGAATCACTAGCAATAAATGGCAATGGTGTTGGCAGTAATTCAGCTGCGGTAGCATTCACTAGCAAAAAGTAACATATAATCTGGAAACGCTGTGGGTCCGGGGTTGGCAGATTATCCCATCCTCAATGCCAAATTTCTGTAGTGATATTGTAGATATAAACTCAGGAAGCAATGTAGATGGAGCTAAAGGTTTATTACCAACCCGCAGGATAACAAATTAACTCCTCAATCAGAGCGTAGCATCTGACAAGAACATTCCACAGGCAGACTAATAAGGTAGAATGGAATGAACAGGTGGAAGTTCTGACTTCCAAGAATACACTATATTCTAATGTGGCATACAAATGAATAAAACCTATCACAATTAAATACAACTAACCATAAATTACCATATACTACAACTCCCTCAACCATTGATGCCTCTGTGTTCTATGTGCTTTGAAAATGCTTGGGTAGGCTATCCGTCAAAGCCAGGGCATTTTGAGGATGTGTGCATTACGCTGCATTTGTGTTCCTATTAGATTAGATCGTGGGAGTGGGAGTGGAGTGGCATTTTGTGCTTGTCTTGGACTGCATCTTTTAATTTGCTCCGGCCCATTTTCAGTATCTCGTAATTATCTACTGGAACCCACCCTGGTCAGATGGAACTTTTTACTTGCCCAATAGCGTGGAGGGAAAAACACAATTATCAAAATTACTATCCACAATTTGCCATAATCAAGGACTCGAGACTTAATCTCTTGGCTCTCGGGTTTTTATTATCAGCATAAAGATTTGAAGATACAAAGTCCTCAATACGAGGCACAACAAGTACATAGGCACTAACACAAATGCTACTCTACGAAGAATCCGCATACGGCTAAAAATAACTAAAAGTACAATCTCTAAAAGCATGAGGTAGAACACTACCAAGCAAATGTCGATACTAGGGACACTGAACCATACCATCTCTGTCCCTACTCTGCACTAGGTGACATCCCTACATAGCAATCCCTTGAGTCCCTCATCAGATAAAGGTGTCAGAGTGAAACTTCCTAAGAAGTCTTCACTTAGAGAGCTTGGTCTAAGTTGCCCCCTCTATCCCTTCGCCTAGCCGTCCTCTGCTTTGGGCTGCTCAGCTCTGCTCTGCCTCCACCCTCGGGGCGCTGTCCCTAATACAGTACCCCAAGTCTCAGAACACGCCCTTTGCGCCTCCTCTCCTCCGGGGTCGACTTTCAGTACTTTTCCACAGAGCGCTGTCCAGTTCCATCGTCCATCGCTTGGCCTTGAGTCCCAGACACCATCCGCACTAGGAGTTACGATTGGCACATTCCAATACACTCCCATGTCTGGCTTTTACTACATAATTCAAATTGCGAACAAAGAGCTTCTCTACTAACGAGCAACTGTCCTTGCACCTGGGGTGAGATCATGCAAAGCAGACATTCTTCACATCTTTTAAGTTGCAATTTACTACAGCCTGAAAACCTCCACTGAGATAAATCCCTTTTGGCCTATTGCCCTTGGCCAACATAAGAAAATACCAGGCCTTTCGCCTCAACGATATATGCGAATTCTGGCCACTACTTCGGTTACACAAGCATGTTTAAATCACAGTATTGACATTTACGTCTTTCTTTCATGTGTGGTCAAACTAAACAAACTACAGACACGAAGTCTAGGGTACACATTTCTAACACCACATTGCATTTCACGTAAGCTAACCTCTATACATTTCTCTAATACGTTTACCATGTGCTTGTACATAGCTAGCACTTCTACTTAAATCGATATAGGTTATACAATTCGTAATACATTGCACACAAAATCCCTGAGTACACATTTGGTTATAGGCGGGTGCCGACTAACAGTGAATATAACGCACCCCTACAATTTTCAAACTTTTAAGCGCTACATCAGTTCCCCCCTTTGATGACATCCGTCATCACACCATTACATTTCCCTTCTTTCGGACTGATTTAAACCGCGCTAGTCATAACATTTCCATGTCGGACTCCCTCCAGTTTCTTAAGACTCTCATATTGCTGCTCCTGGAGCTTCGCCATCCTTTTCTCGTTTGCCTTAAGAGCTCTTTCAACCTTGCCTCCTTGATACCACTTCCATGCCTTCACGCATCCCCACAAACAAATCACGCAAACCACAGCAATGATGTTTGGCTTCAACACCGATCCCAGAAATCCCCTTCCCAGATTCGCAAACCAAGTTCCCACTCTTCCAAATCCTAATCCAATCTTCTCCCACACATTCACCTCCGTCAAATCCATAATCTCCTTGTGAATAGTCGTGATGTTGTCTATGTACTTCCCTATCTCCTTCGAGTTGTCTGGAATATATGTGCAGCATTCCTGAACCTTCAATAATTTGCAGACTCCGCCTTCTTTGGCTAATAGTACGTCTAAAGCAAGGCGATTCTGCATAACCATATTCCGGATCGACAACATCTCTCCAGCCACCAATATCAAAGATCTCGCCGTGTTCATAGACAACTCATCAACTACAGTCGCCAACCTCCTGATCTTCACGTCATTCAACACCACACCCATACTAGGTATCATTGCTCCGTATATGTCCCCAATCACTGCACCGGCGTTTGTAGCCCTACGTTTCCTAGGCTGTCGCTTCGTCTCTAACAACTCCAAATCCTCTGTGTGATAAATCTTTGGGAATATAATAGCCAAATAGCATACGCCATACCAATTGTCGGGTAGCCTGACATAAGCATTCGTCCCACATACATAATACACTGTCGGGATTACTTCTACTGGACCTTGCATAAAATTCTTAGCATAAGCTTCCATTGTAAAAGTCTGAGAACAAGTGCTATGTCCTACTGCGACCTTCTCCGTCTTGGATTGAGGCCGTGCAATACACAAATTCCCTCTCTGTGCTTCATCCAACGCTATTGGTCCATAACTTCCCTTGGATCTGTGAGCTCTCTCCTCGTCCGTCCAATCTACTGGGCTATCTCCGGTGTGTCGTGTCTCGGTCAACTTTCTATACCTGTCCTCTACTTGGTCTATGAATTTCTTCTCTATCTCAGATAACGCACATGTCAGGTTATTCCTGTGAGCATGCGCCGTATCCAGTTTCATAGTCGGTATAAAATATTTCAGGAGTCTGTCCTCTTTCTTATCCAGATCATATCTATTCAAATGCTTGATTGCTGGCACCTCGGGAAGTACCGTGTCAAAATTTGAGAAGAAATACTCGAACTGTCTCCTGTCATAAAATAAACTGAGCAATAAACTACAAGAAATCCCATAAGTCAATGGGAGATGATGATACTTGATACCTTCATCCACTGAAGCAGGCAACTGCATGCACACATAACAATCCTTCACATCCATCGCATCAACATACTCATACAGCAACCTTGCATACGCGTTAAGCTTAAAATCACCCTTTGACAAATCCATGTGGAGTCTGCGAACATCTCTCAACTCCGATAATTCCTGTTCTCTAATACTGACACCACTCTGCCCTGGGGTAATAGGTGTGGGTGCTCCCTGAACCTTCCCCTCTTGCCTGTGAGCCACCATGTATGAACTGATCACTACCGCAAATATGGTGACTACTACAACTCCTATCAATGTGCCTATTATCAGTTTAGCCCTACGATGTGGGTTTACAGGATCTGCCATCTTCGGAATATGCTCAATGTCCAATACAGTCTCTGAAAGGATAAGTCTCTTTCTCATTAATGTCTTTTTCGTGAACTTAGGCAAACCTCCCTAACTTTTCTTCGTTCTACAACGGAAAAATCCCTAATTTTGTTCTTCTTCCGCTCGGCTCTAGGTTATCTTCTTCTCTGCTTGCAACCCCCAGATTCTGTGCCATGTAATGTGCCGGGGTATCCTCGGGAGGGGCTTCTTCTCCCCCACGGACAACCACATGCCTATCACCTCTACACAACTCTCGCAAAGCCCTAAGACACTTCATGATGAGCAAATTCGATCTCGCGCTCTATTTACTTCTTGTTCTCGAATCCTCCAATAACAGCGCGACTCACACCAACCGGCCTATCACAGCGCGACACTCTCTGACGTCACCTTCCTTCGTTCGCAGCAGTTCCCTTCTCCAAACTCGTTTCACGCTTACTCACGTCCCACTCATACACTGAAATAACCAATTAAGTTATTTCTCTGGCTGTCCGTCCACAGCCTCTGACTGTTCGTCCACAGTCTCTCGACCTTGTTGACCTCAATTGGCGCCCGTCTGCCCCGTCCGGCCAGACAAATCGCCTCTGATAGGTTACTAACACTCCGATCTGCACACCACAACCCACGACCAGCGTTAAGTTGCCATACACACACGCATTCGCTCCCCCTATCTCGGTCCAGGTGATCGATGGTATCTCACGATCTCCTTTGGGTGGTCAACAAAATCTATCTCAGGTGTCTTCTACACCACAATTCCCGGGCTGCGCGCGCTCACAGCCTGATCTCACAATCACACGACATACACAACAACTCCGCAAGACATCACACAACAAATCAACACCGCAATCTACAACATCTCATTATGTTCATACTCACTCCTGGAACTGCTGCTTTCTGCCGCGCTGCTACTCGCCGTCGATGCTCATCTGCTGCCGTCTGCTGCTCGCCATCTGATGATTCAGCATCACTTATCGTCTCTTGGGCCTCAAGGGTCACTTATCCTTATCTAATCTTCCCTCGCTATCAGTAAGAAACCATCCTCTGCTACCAACTGCTCCGGCCCATTTTCAGTATCTCGTAATTATCTACTGGAACCCACCCTGGTCAGATGGAACTTTTTACTTGCCCAATAGCGTGGAGGGAAAAACACAATTATCAAAATTACTATCCACAATTTGCCATAATCAAGGACTCGAGACTTAATCTCTTGGCTCTCGGGTTTTTATTATCAGCATAAAGATTTGAAGATACAAAGTCCTCAATACGAGGCACAACAAGTACATAGGCACTAACACAAATGCTACTCTACGAAGAATCCGCATACGGCTAAAAATAACTAAAAGTACAATCTCTAAAAGCATGAGGTAGAACACTACCAAGCAAATGTCGATACTAGGGACACTGAACCATACCATCTCTGTCCCTACTCTGCACTAGGTGACATCCCTACATAGCAATCCCTTGAGTCCCTCATCAGATAAAGGTGTCAGAGTGAAACTTCCTAAGAAGTCTTCACTTAGAGAGCTTGGTCTAAGTTGCCCCCTCTATCCCTTCGCCTAGCCGTCCTCTGCTTTGGGCTGCTCAGCTCTGCTCTGCCTCCACCCTCGGGGCGCTGTCCCTAATACAGTACCCCAAGTCTCAGAACACGCCCTTTGCGCCTCCTCTCCTCCGGGGTCGACTTTCAGTACTTTTCCACAGAGCGCTGTCCAGTTCCCTCGTCCATCGCTTGGCCTTGAGTCCCAGACACCATCCGCACTAGGAGTTACGATTGGCACATTCCAATACACTCCCATGTCTGGCTTTTACTACATAATTCAAATTGCGAACAAAGAGCTTCTCTACTAACGAGCAACTGTCCTTGCACCTGGGGTGAGATCATGCAAAGCAGACATTCTTCACATCTTTTAAGTTGCAATTTACTACAGCCTGAAAACCTCCACTGAGATAAATCCCTTTTGGCCTATTGCCCTTGGCCAACATAAGAAAATACCAGGCCTTTCGCCTCAACGATATATGCGAATTCTGGCCACTACTTCGGTTACACAAGCATGTTTAAATCACAGTATTGACATTTACGTCTTTCTTTCATGTGTGGTCAAACTAAACAAACTACAGACACGAAGTCTAGGGTACACATTTCTAACACCACATTGCATTTCACGTAAGCTAACCTCTATACATTTCTCTAATACGTTTACCATGTGCTTGTACATAGCTAGCACTTCTACTTAAATCGATATAGGTTATACAATTCGTAATACATTGCACACAAAATCCCTGAGTACACATTTGGTTATATGCGGGTGCCGACTAACAGTGAATATAACGCACCCCTACAATTTTCAAACTTTTAAGCGCTACATCAAATTCAAAGCACTAAGCAGTGCTAAATACATACATCCCTCACTCTTTGGCTTCTTTCACTTTGGTCTCATGATAGTATTTTGTTGGATTTACATTAAACATACAATGCTATTACCTATGTTCCATTAGCATGTTACACTGTCAGCGCTATTAATTCTTAGCCTCACAGTTTTCTTCCTGTTTTCAAACAACCAGGTTTCTAAGCACTCAACCTCTCCGAGCCTGTAAGCATCCTGCGTCCTTTCCTGTCTGTATCTCTACCTGTTTGAGCCTAACCCTAACTGTGCCTTTCACTGCATGCAGTTATCCCAGGCAGCATCTGTCCTGGCCTGTTCCCAACCTGTTTCTATCAGCTCCTTCTCCAGTGCACTGCCCATCTTGACTTTGCCTCTTATGCCCTGTACCCTGCCCCGTGTTCTGCCCCTGGTGACCGCACCTCCTGTACCCTGTACCCTTCCCTGGAGCACTTCCCCTCCTGACTGCACCTCCTAAACCTGTACCTTTCCCAGTGCTCTGCCCCTCCTAACCACACCTCCTATGCTTTATACTCTTCCCCGGTGCACTGCCGCTCCTGACTGCACCTCCAATGCCCCATGCCCTTCCCAGTGCTCTGCACCTCCTGACCGCACCTCTTTTTGCCCTACACCCTTCCCTGGAGCATCGCCCCTCCTGACTGCCCCTCCTGTGCCCTGTACCTTTCCGTGGTGCACTGCCCATCATGACTGCACTTCCTATGCCCTGCACCCTTTCCCGGTGCGCTGCTCTTCCTGACCGCACATCTTTTACCCATACACTTCCACAGTGCACTGACCGTCCTGACCACACCTCCAATGCCCTGTACCCTTTGAGATGCACTGGCCCTCCTGACTGTACCACATATGCCCTGTACCATTCCCTAGTACCCTGCCTCTCCTAACTGCACCTCCTATGCCCAGTGCCCTTCCCCAGTGCACTTTCCCTCCTGACTCCACCTCCTATGCCCTGTACCCTTCCCCGGTGCACTGCCCCTCCTGACTGCACCTCCAGTGCCCCACACCCTTCGCTGCTCTTCCTGACCGCACATCTTTTACCCATACACTTCCACAGTGCACTGACTGTCCTGACCACACCTCCAATGCCCTGTACCCTTTGAGATGCACTGGCCCTCCTGACTGTACCACATATGCCCTGTACCATTCCCCGGTACCCTGCCTCTCCTAACTGCACCTCCTATGCCCAGTGCCCTTCCCCAGTGCACTTTCCCTCCTGACCACACCTCTTATGACCTACATCCTTCCCTGGAGCACCGCCCCTCCTGACTGCACCTCCTGTGACCTGTACCTTTCTGTGGTGCACTGCCCATCATGACTGCGCTTCCTATGCCCTGCACCCTTTCCCGGTGCGCTGCTCTTCCTGACCGCACATCTTTTACCCATACACTTCCACAGTGCACTGACCGTCCTGACCACACCTCCAATGCCCTGTACCCTTTGAGATGCACTGGCCCTCCTGACTGTACCACATATGCCCTGTACCATTCCCTAGTACCCTGCCTCTCCTAACTGCACCTCCTATGCCCAGTGCCCTTCCCCAGTGCACTTTCCCTCCTGACTCCACCTCCTATGCCCTGTACCCTTCCCCGGTGCACTGCCCCTCCTGACTGCACCTCCAGTGCCCCACACCCTTCGCTGCTCTTCCTGACCGCACATCTTTTACCCATACACTTCCACAGTGCACTGACTGTCCTGACCACACCTCCAATGCCCTGTACCCTTTGAGATGCACTGGCCCTCCTGACTGTACCACATATGCCCTGTACCATTCCCCGGTACCCTGCCTCTCCTAACTGCACCTCCTATGCCCAGTGCCCTTCCCCAGTGCACTTTCCCTCCTGACCACACCTCTTATGACCTACATCCTTCCCTGGAGCACCGCCCCTCCTGACTGCACCTCCTGTGACCTGTACCTTTCTGTGGTGCACTGCCCATCATGACTGCGCTTCCTATGCCCTGCACCCTTCCCCGGTGCACTGAACTTCCTGACCGTACCTCTTATACCCATACCCTTCCACAGTGCACTGACCGTCCTGACCACACCTCCAATGCCCTGTACCCTTCAAGATGCACTGGCCCTCCTGACTGTACCTCGTATACCCTGTACCATTCCCCGGTGCCCTGCCTCTCCTGACTGTACCTCCTATGCCCAGTACCCTTCCCCAGTGCACTTCCCCTCCTAACTCCACCTTCTGGGCCCTGTACCCTTCCCCGGTGCACTACACCTCCTGACTCCACCTCCTGTGCCCTATACCCTTCCCTGGGGCACTGCCCCTTCTGACTGCACCTCCTATGCCCTATACCCTTTCCTGGTACACTGCCCCTCCTGACTGCAACTCCTGTGCCGTCTACCCTTCCCATTTGCACTGCCCCTTCCGACTTTACCTCCTATTCCCCGTACCCTTCCCAGGGGCACTGCCCCTACTGAGTGCACTTCTTATGCCCCATATCCTTTCCCAGCGCACTGCCCCTCCTGACTGCACCTTCTATGCCCTGTACTTTCCCCATAGCACTGACCCTCCAGACTGCACCTCGTAATCCCCGTATCCTTCCCCGGTAACCTGCCCCTCACTCCTCCTATGCCCTGTACCCTTCCCAGGTGCACTGCCCCTCCTGACTCCACCTCCTGTGCCCTGTACCCTTCCCTGCTGCACTACCCCTTCTGACTGCACCTCCAATGCCCGATACCCTTTCATGGTGCACTGCGCCTCCTGACTGCAACTCCTGTGCCGTCTACTCTTCCCTGGTGCACTGCCCCTTCTGACTGCACCTCCTCAGCCCCGTACCCTTCCCTGGGGCGCTTCCCCTACTGACTGCACTTCTTATGCCCCATATCCTTCCCTGGAGCACCGTCCCTCCTGACTGCACCTTCTATGTCCCGTACTTTTCCAGATGCACTGCCCCTCCTGACTGCACCTTCTAATCCCCATGCCCTTACCCGGTTCACAGCCCCTCGTACTTTCTACGCCCTGTACCCTTCCCCAGTGCACTGCCCCTTCTGACTCCACCTCCTATGCCCTATTCCCTTTCATGGTGCACTGACCCTCCTGGCTGCAACTCCTGTGCCCTCTACCCTTCCCTGGTACACTGCCCCTTCTGACTCCACCTCCTGTGCCCTGTACCCTTCCTTGATGCACTGCCCCTTCTGACTCCACCTCCTATGCCCTATTCCCTTTCAAGGTGCACTGCCCCTCCTGGCTGCAACTCCTGTGCACTCTACCCTTCCCTGGTACACTGCCCCTTCTGACTGCACTTCCTATGCCCAGTACCCTTCCTGGGAGCACTGACCCTACTGACTACACTTCTTATGCCCCATATCCTTCCCCTGCGCACTGCCCCTCCTGACTGCACCTCCTAATCCCCGTACCCTTTCCCAGTAAACTGCCCCTCGCACCTCCTATACCCTGTACCCTTCCCCCATGCCCTGCCCCTCCTGACTGCACCTTTAATGCCTCATACCCTTCCCCAGTGCACTGCCCCTCCTGTCCGCACCTCTTATGACCTACATCCTTCCCTGGAGCACCGCCCCTCCAGACTGCACCTCCTGTGACCTGTACCTTTCCGTGGTGCACTACCCATCCTGACTGTGCTTCCTATATGCCCTGTACCCTTCCCCGGTGTGCTGCTCTTCCTGACCGCACCTCTTATACCCATACACTTCCCCAGTGCAATGACTGTCCTGACCACACCTCCTATGCCTGTTCCCTTCCAGATGCACTGGCCCTCCTGACTGTACCTCGTATGCCCTGTACCATTCCCCGGTGCCATGCCCCTCCTGACTGCCTCTCCTATGCCCAGTGCCCTTCCCCAGTGCACTGCCTCTCCTGACTCCACCTTCTGTGCCGTGTACCCTTCCCTGGTGCATTGGCCCTTCTGACTGCACTTCCTATGCCCCATTCCCTTTCCTGGTGCACTGCCCCTCCTGACTGCAACACCTGGCCCTCTACCCTTCCCTGGGGGATTGCCCCTACTGACTGCACTTCTTATGCCCAGTATGCTTCCCTGGTAAATTGCCCCTCCTGACTGCACCTTCAATGCCCCGTACTTCTCCCGGTGCACTGCCCCTCCTGACTGC
The DNA here is from genome assembly GCF_964204655.1 of Triturus cristatus. NCBI lineage: Eukaryota > Metazoa > Chordata > Amphibia > Caudata > Salamandridae > Triturus > Triturus cristatus. The sequence continues at coordinate 1,756,393,327 of NC_140590.1, read as the reverse complement.
TACTCCTAATTCCCATACCCTTCCCCGGTAAACTGCCCCTCGCACTTCCTATGCCCTGTACCCTTCCCGGTGCACTGTCAGCCCTGACTCCACCTCCTGTGCACTGTGCCCTTCCCTGATGCACAGCACTTCTGACTGCACCTCCAGTGCCCTATACACTTTCATGGCGCACTGCCCATCCTGACTGCAACTCCTGTGCCCTCTACCCTTCCCTGGTACACTGCCCCTTCTGACTGCTCCTCCTATTGCTCCTTACTCTTCCTTGGGGCGCTGCTCCTACTGACTACACTTCTTATGCCCCATTTCCTTCCCCGGCGCACTGCCCCTCCTGATTGCACCTCTTAGTCCTAATCCCCCTACCCGTGCCCCTTAAACTGCCCCTCACACCGCCTATGCCCTGTACCCTTTCCCGGTGCACTACTCCTCCTGCCTCAACCTCCTGTGCCCTGTACCCTTCCCTGGTGCACTGCCCTTCCTGACTACACCTTCTATGCCCTGTACTTTTCCGAGTGCATTGCCCCTCCGGACTGCACTTCCTAATCCCCGTACCCTTCCCCGGTAGCCTGCCCCTTGCACCTCATATGCCCTGTACCCTTCCCTGGTGCACTGCCCCTTCTGACTGCACCTCCTGTGCCCTATACCCTTTCCTGGTGCACTGCCCCTTCTGACTCCACCTCCTATGCCCTATTCCCTTTCAAGGTGCACTGCCCCTCCTGGTTGCAACTCCTGTGCACTCTACCCTTCCCTGGTACACTGCCCCTTCTGACTGCACCTCCTATGCCCAATACCCTTCCTGGGGGCACTGACCCTACTGACTACACTTCTTATGCCCCATATCCTTCCCCTGCGCACTGCCCCTCCTGACTGCACCTCCTAATCCCTGTACCCTTTACCAGTAAACTGCCCCTCACACCTACTATACCCTGTACCCTTCCCCATGCCTTGCCCCTCCTGACTGCACCTTTAATGCCTCATACCCTTCCCCAGTGCTCTGTCCCTCCTGACTGCACCTCCAATGCCCCATACCCTTCCCAGTGCACTGCCCCTCCTGTCCGCACCTCTTATGACCTACATCCTTCCCTGGAGCACCGCCCCTCCAGACTGCACCTCCTGTGACCTGTACCTTTCCGTGGTTCACTGCCCATCCTGACTGTGCTTCCTATGCCCTGTACCCTTCCCCGGTGTGCTGCTCTTCCTGACCGCACCTCTTATACCCATACACTTCCCCAGTGCAATGACCGTCCTGACCACACCTCCTATGCCTGTACCCTTCCAGATGCACTGGCCCTCCTGACTGTACCTCGTATGCCCTGTACCATTCCCCGGTGCCATGCCCCTCCTGACTGCACCTCCTATGCCCAGTGCCCTTCCCCAGTGTGCTACCCCTCCTGACTCCACCTTCTGTGCCGTGTACCCTTCCCTGGTGCATTGCCCCTTCTGACTGCACTTCCTATGCCCCATTCCCTTTCCTGGTGCACTGCCCCTCCTGACTGCAACACCTGGCCCTCTACCCTTCCCTGGGGCATTGCCCCTACTGACTGCACTTCTTATGCCCAGTATGGTTTCCTGGTGCACTGCCCCTCCTGACTGCACCTTCTATGGCCCGTACTTCTCCCGGTGCACTGCCCCTCCTGACTGCTACTCCTAATTCCCATACCCTTTCCCGGTAAACTGCCCCTCGCACATCCTATGCCTTGTACCCTTCCCGGTGCACTGCCCCCCCTGACTCCACCTCCTGTGCACTGTACCCTACCCTGATGCACAGCACTTCTGACTGCACCTCCTGTGCCCTATACACTTTCATGGCGCACTGCCCATCCTGACTGCAACTCCTGTGCCCTCTACCCTTCCCTGGTACACTGCCCCTTCTGACAGCTCCTCCTATTGCTCCGTACCCTTCCTTGGGGCGCTGCTCCTACTGACTGCACTTCTAATGCCCCATTTCCTTCCCCGGCGCACTGCCCCTCCTGACTGCACCTCTTAGGCCTAATCCCCCTACCCGTGCCCCGTAAACTGCCCCTCACACCGCCTATGCCCTGTACCCTTTCCCGGTGCACTGCCCTTCCTGACTGCACCTTTTATGCCCTGTACTTTTCCCAGTGCACTGCCCCTCCGGACTGCACTTCCTAATCCCCGTACCCTTCCCCGGTAGCCTGCCCCTTGCACCTCATATGCCCTGTACCCTTCCCTGGTGCACTGCCCCTTCTGACTGCACCTCCTGTGCCCTATACCCTTTCCTGGTGCACTGCCCCTCATGACTGCAAATCCTGTGCCCTTCCCTAGTGCACTGCCCCTTCTGACTGCACCTCCTATGCCCCGTACCCTTCTCTGGTGCACTGTCCCTCCCGAATGCACCTTCTATGCCTCGTCCGTTTCCCGGTGCACTGCCCCTCCTGACTGCTCCTCCAAATCCTCGTACTCCTCCCCGGTACACTGCCCCTCAAACCTCCTATGCTATGTACCCTTCCCTGGTGCGCTTGATTTGATTTATTTATTTGCAAAGCTCCTGAATCACCCCCCAAGGGGTCTCTCCGTGCAGTAGGATTGCTACTGCCAGCCACAGAAAAGAGACAGATTACAACAGTGAGGTTTTAAGGAGCCTTCTAAACTGCAGGTGATATGGGAATTGTTGCAAGTGGATAGGGAGTGCTTTCCAAAAGAAGGGAGCCAGGTGGGAGAAAGGGTTGCCACCTAAGCGAGATCTTTTGTAGTGAGGAACAGAAAGTAGAGATTTGGACCCTGATTGAAGAGACCTGGACGGCATATATTTGGCAAGTTTATTTGCTAAATAACTGGGACCTTTGCCATTCAGAGATTTGTGCACAATGCAACAGATCTTGAACCTAATCGGCTTCCGCACTGGAAGCCAATGCAGCTGTAGTAAAAAGGGGAGGGAGGCTGTTTGAGGGGGGGCAAGCGAGCTGCAGTGTTCTGGACTACTTGCAATCTGTTTAAGGAGGCTTCATTTGCTGAAATCAGCAAAGCATTGCAATAGTCCAGGCTGCTTAACACCAGTGTCTGGATAAGTGTTTTTCGTGTGGTTAGCGGCAGAAAGGGAGATACCTTCCGTAGAAGACCTAGTACATGAAAACATGCACCAACAGTAGATGTGGCGTGCTCCTTCATTATCAATTTCTGGTCCAGATGGACATCCAGATTTTTAACCACTAGTTTAGGAGTTGGTGCAATGCCCAATTCCTCTGGCCACCACCTCAGAGACCACTTCAGCAATGCTACTCCAAACAGCCTGATCTCAGTTTTCCCTGCATTAAGCTGGAGGAAGTTCTCTCTCATCCAGCCAGCGATGGTCATCATACCCTCTGAAAAAGTAGACTGGGCATTTAGATTGCTCAAAGGAAAGTAGGAGCTGCGTATCATCAGCATATGACATTGGAACAAATCCTAAATTCCTTAGTAATCCTGCTAAGGGAGCAACATAGATGTTAAATAGGGTGGGGCTCAAACAGGAGCCCTGAGGTACTCCCTTAGTCAGTTTAGTAGTCTTTGAGGGGAAAGGGCTAAGATTGATAGTCTGAGCTCTGCCAGACAGAAAGCTCGTCATCCATTGTAAAGCGCTCCCTTGGAGGCCAATTTCCCTAAGTCTCCTGAGCAGAATCTGGGGTGAAATCGTGTGGAAGGCTGCCGATAAGTCGAGCAAAACAAGAAGCACCACTTGTCCGTTGTCCAGGGACATTCTAATGTTGTCAGTAACCTCAATCAAAGCAGACTCCATACTGTGTCTGGGTCGAAAGCCCGACTGAGATGGATCAAGACAGCTCGAAGCTTCGACAAAATCAGACAGATGTTTATTGATATGTTTTTCTATCATCTTGCTCAGGAGAGGTAGCAATGAGATGGGATGATAATTAGATAAATCCTTCATATGGGCTTTAAGATTTTTGCGGATGGGGAAAATTTGCACCGCTTTCCATTCGGAGGGGAGGAGACCCTTTTCCATGGAACAATTCAGGATTGAACAAATAGGGGCAGCAAGTTGTTTGGCAAGCAGTGAGGTGGTCTAAGCTGGAATAATGGCCAGCGGGGAGCCTGATTTTATCGTATTTAGTAGCAACTCTACATCCTCGGACTTTAGTGCCATAAATGTATTTAACCTCTGTGAATTATCTGTGGCCGCAGGGTGATTTGCCGAGAAGTCAATCTGAGGACTTCCGACTAAGGTGATTTTATTGTAAATCATTTCAATTTTCTGGTTAAAGTGTATTGCTAGTTTGTCACATAGGACTTGAGAGGGTTTTTCTTCATTATCGCAAGCCTTGGGATTGGTGAAAGATTTTAAAATCTGATAGAGAGTTTTGGGGGGCTTCCCTGCCTGTTCAAGTTGCTGCACTATGTGGGCTTTACGAGCAGTTTTTATGTTTTAATGATATTGAGCCAAAGCAAATTTGTATCTTTCTTTATCCTGTTTGTCATATGAGAGGCACCAATGTCGTTCCAATTTTTTACAGCAGCTCTTTTCTATCCGGAGGTTTGGAGAAAACCAGACTGTCTGTGGACGTCTAGTCAAGCTGGAGCACTGTTTCAGAGGGGCTAGGGAAATATCTTGAAAATGATCAGGTGTGAGTTTGTGCCACTGTCTGCGCCACCTGGGGGTGCTAGTGCAGGAAACATTGGGTGTCCCGGGGCCCCTGATCTGAAACTCTATTAATGAATGGTCTGTCCATGTCAGTGGATAGGTAGCTCCACAGATGATATTAGGAGAGTTAGTTAAGATAAGATCTAACGTATGACGAGCTGAATGAGTGGGGCCATTGTTGATCTTACTTACCTCAAGTGAGGTTAGATCTGCCAGAAGTGTAGAGGTATCTTGGATTATTATGTTTTCCCTATGGACATTGAAGCCTCCTGGAAGCAAAAAGTTTCTAGTTGAGATGATGTGGAGAGATAAGTTCCATAAGTTGGAGCGAGAAGTTAGAAAGGGGACCCGGGTGCTGGTAAACGAGAGCACCTTTCCAGCTATGTTGGTAGAGCAGATCAATTCTAAAAATGAAGATTTCCAATGTATCATTACTTAGCTGATCGAGTATGGAGACTTTAATGGAGTCTTTATGGATAATAGCTATGCCCTCCCACCTTGGATGATCTATCCAACTTTTGGATCCGATAACCTTACGGAAATGCCACTGCACTTGCAGGGATAGAGCTGGGTTTAATACAAGTTTCAGTTAGGAACCCGATATCAGAGAGTTTAGAAGAAAACAGGTCCCATATTTCAGCTGCGTGTTTAGGTAAAGATCTGACATTGCTTATTAGGCAGTTCCAGCCTCGGTTTTTCCAAAGGGGTCAAGGTAAAGGAGTCAGTCTGGTCGTGGTGGCAACATTGACCACTACTCAGGTCGAATATCATACTATTAGTAGGAGGTTATTCCTGTTTTATGCTCTGAAAACGGCATGACCTACACCTAAAGGGACCTTTCATGACTTAAGAAGTGTTGAGCATGATGTTTTTCAGATGTGTGCAATTGTATGGGCTATCACGTTTGATCCTGAGGAGTTCTTGCCGCGTACATCTGCCCAAATTCCATGTTCCTTTACCTGAGTCTGATGTGGAACATGCAGGGGTCCTGGCCCCTGGCGACGCCCAGGCACGGACGGGTGCAGATGGGCTTGCTTTATGCGTGTCTTCGGCACGCCAGCGGCGCAACTGCTGTGCGTCGTGCCAGGCATCTGTTTAAATAAGTGAGGTTTGCAGCTAGACTGCTGGCCTCAGTTCCGATAGACCCGGAAGCGCCAGAAAGGCCCCTCCTACTTTTGCGTAGTCTCCCTCCACTCAAGCGGGAAAACCTGTGGTGGACCGGGGAGAAATGCGACCATCAAAGCAGTGCTGCGGGCAAACAGGTAGGTTAATCTGGCAGTTTAGACTAAAAACACAAACAAACAAGTAATCAAGTAGACATATTGCTAAAAACCCCTACTGGGGAAGTTACATTAAAATGCTGCAGATCTTAATAATTCCGCTCGACAATCTGTAAACTGTCTCTAGCACGTTCGCTGCGCGTAATGCCAGGCATCTGTTTAAGTAAGTGAGGTTTGCAGCTAGACTCTTGACCTCAGTTCCGATAGACCCGGAAGCTCCAGAAAGGCCCCTCCCGCTTTTGCATAGTCTCCCTCCTGACTGCATCTCCTATGCCCTATACCCTTTCCTGGTGACGGCACCTATGCCCTGTATCCTTCCTTGGTGCACTGCCCCTCTGGACTGCACCTCCTCTGTCCCATACCCTACCCCAGTGCACTGCCCCTCACACCTCCTATGCCTCGTACCCATCCCCTGTACTCTACCCCTCACACCTCCTATGCTCTGTATCCTTACCCGGTGCACTGCCCCTTCCGACTGCACCTCCTATGCCCCATACCCTTCCCTGGTGCACTGCCCCTCGCACTTCCTATGCATCGTACCTGTCCGCTATACTCTGCCCCTCACACCTCCTATGCTCTGTACCCTTCCCCAGTGCACTGTCCCTAATGACCGCACCTCTTATGTCCCGTACACTTCCCCTGCTTCACATTACATACTTCTTCCTGCCCTTATGTTTCTGACTGCACCTGTCCCTAATTATTCCTCTTTTTCTTTCACCTCCACCACAGTACCTCTTTCTGTCTGTACCTCTCCTCATCTCCACCTCTGCCTCCATGTACATCTCCTGCCCTGACAATAGCACGGGTATTCCCCGCAGTGCTGTTTAATGCCTAAGTCAGGTTCAGCCACAGAAATATCACCATCTGAATGTAGGACCACTGTTCTTCACAGTCATTTAATGGTAGCCTGTAGTTCTAATGAGATAACCAACCAACCCTTTGGCTTCTTAAGAAAACTTGTCACCTTGTGGCAGCCCGTAGCACCTCAACATCAGTGCAGCTTCATGTATAGTTTGTGCATATAGCGGTATAGCTACAGGACAGGTAGGGTGGGTGCCCCATCTGTAACCGTCCATCCACCCCTCCCCCTTGTGTCTCACACCAGTTGATAGCCTAAGTTAGCAACAAGCATTTGCAATGCAACAGGTCTCGCATTTACGTGAGTTTGAGCTATCGACATTGTAAATGACAATGCCTTTTATTTATGTTATGGTTTTTGAAGCATAAATAAAACGCATTGTCATTTACAATGCCAATAGCTCAACTCGCGTAAATGCGAGACCTATTGCATTGCAAATGCTTGTTATATACTTCTTAATATGGGATTATTTGGTATGCTAAAGCTGAAGGTGTGAGCAGATCATATAGCCAGTGATCCAGCGCGAAGGACAACATTTACATATTCCCCTTATGTCACAGATTCTTATTCACAAAAATTCATTCACACATTCATTGGTGGGGCCCATAACACCAACACACTTCATATCCACACAAAACTCACTTGAATCTGTACACAGGAGAAGGGGCTGCTGGACATGTGGGTACCTTATTATCTATCAAGATACATTTTCTTACTACTTTATATATACATTCTATGTACACTTTTTCAGAATCCTGACTTTATCATTAAGGCACTCCACTGTTTGGTCAATGGAACAACTAGTGGGACTGGTTGATGGTGAATTAGAACCAGCTAACACACAATTAAAGTCTAGGAAACATTTAATATCTTCAGTGATTAATTTAAGAACCACACAACTCGTTTCTTGTTTTCTCAATTTTGTTTATCTAATTATTAATCGTTCCCTTTAAACTTTAATTTCTTTACTACAATTCATAATTTGAAATTCAGATTTATTAAAGAGTATCAAGCATTTAGAAATTTTATTTAAACATAAATTTAAGAAAATGCAGTAAATCATTTACCCATAACCAGCAATGATAGCTTCAGATCGAACAGGGAGATATCCGTAGTCTCAGGTATAAAGACTCCCCTATATAGGCTGTTTGACCCTCACCAAGGGATCAAACCGTCGGGCAAAATACACTACAATATTTCTGCAAAGTTCATACATCGGTCCGCAGCATGGATTAACTCCACACCCAGACTGGTCGCATAGGAATTAATGACAATCAGCAATTTAGTCCCACGTGTATTTATGTTTATCAAGGTGCAAATATTGATTAATATCACTTCCACTTCAAACATGTTATGTAAATTAATCTTAGAATGATTACGTAATTAATTTCATGCAAATTAGAGGAGGTATACAAAATTTTGTTTTACCTGCTCCATCACCAGCACAAAATATGATGAGACTGCGATGAATGGGGATTGAATTGACATTTTGTAAGTATTGCACGTAAAAAAGAAACACGCCTTTCAGCTAAATGAAAACTTTGAAACCGATTTACCGACACTGTTGTGCAAAATGCCCCAAAATGTAGTTGTCATTTAGAAAACGAACAGACGAATAGCACAATGATTGTTTTGTGAACTGAACACACGGCGAGATGTTTGAGTGAGAGTCAAAACATGCTATTCAGACACAAGAGAGGCATGGGCCGGACGTCTTTATCATTATCAAAAGAAAAACGTCCTGTTTATTTAAAGTCTTGTGAAGGCCTGGTACGTTCTCAAACAATAAGATATTTCTCACAGGCAGGTTCTTATGCCAGAAAGGTGTGACAAGCTGATACAGTACATATAAAGGGGGTTTTAAAACAAAAAGCAACTGGGATTGGGAGTGATACCCCTGTGCAGACACCTCGTTGTGGTCTGCAGCCAAGACAGGTGATGAGGGCTTCTAAGCACTGCGAAAAGGATCAGACGGGAACACAAAAGGACAGAAGCCAGGATCCACCTGGTGAGTGATGACGCGCTGCTGTTCTGCCTTCTGATTGGTGGGTTCCATCTCAGCCTTGAAAGTCTCGGACGGGCTGGGCTCAGATCTCGTTTACTTCTCATCAGAGCAGTTTTATTTAACGCAAAACCGACCCGAGGGAGCGCTTTACACGAGCACCAGTTACATAACACTGGGACGCATTCATATTGTGAACAAGGGAAGGTGAAGCGATTTGCCTGGAATCACAGGGTGCTGAGCCGACGCCGTGAATCGAGTCTGATTGCCTTGTTCCAAAGTCAGCAACTCTGTAATGACCCATCCTCTCCCAGCCAATAACATCGACGGCTTCTAGGCACTGAGTCTGAGCAAAGGCAGCGCTCACCACAGCAAGAGAAAAAAAAGCATACGCTCATGTGTGCGCACCTGAACAACTAAATACCGGGAAACAAAGCGCCGCGAAAAGATCAACACTGTACAGCGGCACAATGAGATAAGTGAAATATTCGTGGCACGGCGAAAAGCTACGCACTAACTGGAGAACAAAGCTACGAGATATCGCTGCACAGATGCCAGTCTCCCTGTGTGTCCATAAGCGGCACCTAAACAATACAAACAAAGCATACGCTCGTGTGTGCGCACCTGAACAGAAACATACCGGGAAACAAAGCACCGCAAAAAGATCAACACTGTACAGCAGCACGATGAGATATCGCCGCACAGATGCCAGTCTACATGAGTGTCCATAAAGAGTGCTTCAACACCAGATAAAGCCCAGCATGTGACACCGCTAGCACACAATCCAGTCCACATGGGTGTGCCAACAAGGAGACAGAGCGTAAACAAAAAAGCCTCATTTCCAATGGCAGGCCACCGTTTAGCATAAATGGTGACGCCAGCCAATGGAAAAGAGGGGCGGGGCTTCAAGTCCCCTTCTGAAATCTCCTTGCTCACAACAGGTCTCGCAGAGCAAGCAACCCGTTGCGCTGCAACACTAGGTGAGACCTAAAAAGAGACTGGGTGAGCAGTCTAAATATCGACTTTTAAATTTCGAACTACAAGTATATCGAGTTGTAAATATCGTAGGTAAAGAATATCGAAGTCAAGAATATCGATGGACAGAATATCGACCCCAAGGTAAGTAATATCGAAGTCATTAATATAGATGTAAGTAATATCGTAATCAAAAATTTCGATGTTAAGAATATCGATAATTTATTAGTGTAATGTAATTTAATATGTATTTTATTTGTATGTTAAAGATTATTGTAATGTATTTTAATACATTTAAAAATAAATGTTTAGACATTAATAATTATTTAAAATATAATTTAGCGTTTTAGTATCAGAGCGGGTTGTGGGTTTATAGGGGAATAGGGTGAGAAGTAATTTAATTATAATTAATTAATTAATATGTATTGTTTAATTGGTATTTATGATTAATTAATTGTTAATTAATTACTAATTGTTAATTAAATATATTAATTGATTAATTAATTGTTAATTAATTATTAATTGTAAATTAATTTTATTAATTGGTTAATTATTTAAGTTATAATTAGTTTAATATTAATATTTATTTATTGGTATTGTTAATTAATTAATTGTTAATTACTAATTAATTGGTGATTTAATTTTATTAAGTGATTAATTGATGATTAAATTAATTATGTGAATTTTTATGTGTAGTGGGTTGTGGGTTTATAGGGGAATAGGGTGGGATGTAATGAAATTCTAATAATTACTGAAATTTTTTATTTATTTGTAATTAATAATAATTAATTGTTAATTAATTATTAATTGGTAATTAATTGTTATTAGTACGTTAAATATAGTAAATATAAATAAATTATTTCATGTTATTTGTTGTTATTGCTAATTAATGTATTGTTAATTAATAATTAATTTGTGAATAATTGTAATTTGGTAGTTAATATGTATAAATTAGTAAATAATAAGTATATTAATTATAAAGAATGTATTATTAATTGTAAATAATAGATAAACTGATATTAAAATGTATTGTGTATTTTGTATGTGTAGTGTGTTGTGTGTTAAAGGGGGAATAGTGTGGGATGTAATTTAAAGTTATTTATATAAATATTTATTTTAAATATTTGGTATTTAATAATACATATTTTGTAAATTAATTATTAATATGCTATTTTTTTATAACTAATTATTTAATTGGTTATTATGTTTATAGAATCCCTATGCTATCCAGTGCTTTCCCAACTGTTTTACTATCTGGAGTTGGAATATTAATTTTTAACCCTACGCTATCCAGCGCTTTCCCTACTGTTGCACTCTCTGGAGTTGGAATAGTAATTTTTACTCCTACGCTATCCAGCGCTTTCCCTACTGTTGCACTCTCTGGAGTTGGAATAGTAATTTTTACTCCTACGCTATCCAGTGCTTTCCCAACTGTTTTAATATCTGGAGTTGGAATAGTAATTTTTACCCCTACGCTATCCAGTGCTTTCCCAACTGTTTTACTATCTGGAGTTGGAATAGTAATTTTTAACCCTATGCTATCCAGCGCTTTCCCTACTGTTGCACTCTGTGGAGTTGGAATAGTAATTTTTACTCCTACGCTATCCAGCGCTTTCCCTACTGTTGCACTCTCTGGAGTTGGAATAGTAATTTGTACCCCTACGCTATCCAGCTTTTTCACTACTGTTGCACTCTCTGGAGTGGGAATAGTAATTTTTACTCCTATGCTATCCAACGCTTTCCCTTCTGTTGGACTCACTGGAGTGGGAATAGTAATTTTTACCCTTACGCTATCCAACGCTTTCCCTACTATTGCACTCTCTGGAGTTGGAATAGTTATTTTTACCCCTACGCTATCCAACGCTTTCCCTACTGTTGCACTCTTTGGAGTTGGAATAGTAATTTTTACCCCTACGCTATCCAACGTTTTCCCTACTGTTGCACTCTCTGGAGTGGGAATAGTAATTTTTACCTTTACGCTATCCAACGCTTTCCCTACTGTTGCACTCTCTGGAGTTGGAATAGTAATTTTTACCCCTACGGTATCCAACATTTTCCTTACTGTTGTTTTTGTTGGAGCTGGACTAGTAGTTTTATTGTGTCTGATATTTGATATGTTTTGTATTATTTTTGCTATTGTAATATATAATTAATAATAAAAATTATTCAAATTAAAAATATTGATTATTATTTGCTATATGTAATTATTAAATATTTATTAATGTTATTATTTTATGTGTATAGATGTATTGGTAATTTTTAAAAACATTTAATAATTTATACGTTACAGAAATTATTATTAACATTAATTATTAAGTAAGTATATATATTATATATTATATGTATATGTTTAATTAAAGTTTAATTAAATTATATATATTAATTATACATTTTAAATATTATACAATATATTTAATTATGTTTATTTAATTTTTAAGTATAATTTGGTTTATTTTACATATATTTTTAAAGTAAAAGAAAAACGATATTTTTAATCATGATATTTTTGTCATCGATATTTAATTTTCGATATTTTTGTACTTACCATGTTGTAGATAGGATGTCGATATTCTTGATATCGATATTTTTGTTGCGATATATTTGTAGGTCGATTATGTGTCTGTTGAAATTATGTCATAGAACCAAGAGACTGTGCACTCATTCTGGGGATAGTGATGTTGTTCCCGTTTACATTTCATGTTTTACATAATCTACGTGTATTTGCCTTTTCCAGGATGGTGTGTTTCTGCAGTTTTTTTTCTTTCAGCATATTACTCATGTATAGTGTATGCTGTAAAAAGAGTCACCTCAATGTATTTGTGTGAGTTCCGGTTGTGGGTGCAGGTTTATAATGGGCCACGATCAAGTGGTGTGGAGCCCAGGCTGAAGACAGTGCAAGTTTCTCTCAGTGCCCTTCAGTGGGTCATATAGGGGTTCAGAATATATGCAGATCCCAGCCTCTCAGAGTGCGCCCCACAATAAGTAACTCAGTGATGGTAGCTGTGGAGTCAGGCAATTGAAAATAATGGACCATAGGGAGAAGAGGAGGAGACCGCTGCCCAGTCACTACTTGCATTCTCTCACTGATGTGCTAATCCCGGGGAGTCTGCAGAATGTCATAGATATCAGGGCAGCCTTGTATCATGCTGATGTGTAGCATTTTTATGTTTATGTTATGTTACAGTGATTTATAGAGCGCAAACAAATACCCGAAATTGTCAAGGCGCTAGCACTGTGGAAGAGAAACAGGACGCTGGCAAGAGATTACTTGGGGGAAAAAACAGGTTTTTAGAGCCTCCCTGAATGAGAGTGGGGAATAGCTCTAATATGGGCAGGAAGTGAATTTCAATCTTTTCCCGTTGAGTTAACACAACGTTGGCCTCCCCAGTTTACGTTTGAACCTATGGACCTCTAGTTTTCCAGTGCCCATAGACCTAAGATTTCTTCCTGGAATGTACCATCTGAAAGATTGTTTAAGAAGCTCTGGTCCCATCCCATGTAGAGCCTTATGGGCAGGACACAGGGCTTTAATATGATACACTAACAGGCAGCCAGTGAAGATGCTTGATGGCTTAGGAGACTGATTTATATTTAGGGATCCCAGTCAGGATTCTTGCGGCCCCATTTTGTAAAACCTGGAGTTTAGTAAGATGTTGCTGCTGCATATTAAGATAAAGGGCATTACAATAATCTATTTTGGCTAACACTAGAGCAGAAATTACTGTTTTTGGAGGTTGGTAGAGTTGAATGGAAAAACCTTTCTAAGCATTCTCAACATCAGGAAGGTGGCGAGGTAATTACGCAAAATAGCACCTGCAGTCCAAAAGTGGGATTTTTATCCATTATCACTCCCAGGTTCTGAACCTTACTCACTGAGGTGGGAAGGACTCCTATTTCCAGAGGCCACCAGAATGGGGTGCAGCGGGTTGGGTTGTTACACAAACAATATAACCTCTGTTTTTCAGGCATTACGTTTTAGGCAAGTCAGATTCATCCAATTGCCAGTAGCCAGCATGCAGTCATGAAACGTTACGGCTGCGTTGGATGAAGACATGGCTACCACACTTTGGGTGTCTTTGGTGTATGAGGTCAGATCCAGCCCAAATGATCTTATGAGGGTGGCCAAGGGCTTAACGTATACTTTGAACAGAATGGAGCTAAGGGTGGACCCCTTAGGGACCCCACAAGGCAGGCAAAAAGGTTTAGACATGAAGGGATTCAGGGCCACCACTTGTTTTCTATTTGTTAGAAAGGATTTTAGTAATTTAAGAGCAAACCCTTCGATACCGACAGCCCGGAGATGATCGACCAGGATCTTGTGGTCGACCGTATCAAATACTGCCAATAAATCGAGGAGTACAAGCGCCGCGCTACCTCCACCATCGACCATAGGTCTTAACTGTTTGGTAGTTTTTATTAGGGGCATCTCAGTACTGTTACCGCTTCTAAACCCACATTGGATAATATCAATAGCCTGTTTGTCGGTTAGAAATTGAAACATTTGCTGGTTCATGGCCTTTTCTATTATTTTAACTGGAAGTGGTAAACGCGAAATTTGGGTATAATTGTTTGATTCATTAGGATCTAGATTTGGATTTTTTAACAGCAGAAGGATGGATGACTCCTTTCAGATTGTAGAAAAAAGTCCTGATTCTAGCTTAGAATTAAAAGTGATGGTCAAACAGGTGGCCATCATTTCTGCAGCCATGTTGATGACTGTCGAAAGACGGGGGTCCATAGGAGAGCCCTATTTGATAACTTTAATTAGAGTGGTGACCTGCTGTCTAGATAGTGATATGAATCTGGAGCCTTCTCCTTAAGAGGGAGTTTGGGGTAGACCTTTTAAACTAGAGTCCAGATTTTGGTCAAATTTGTTAAAAATCTAGACAACTTTGTCCATGAAAAAACTGGGCATAGTGTCATAATATCATGACTATTATTAGTCACATCAGGTACTTTGTTTACGATATGCTTTAGAAATATGGGATTACTTCCTCTTTCATTTTAAGGGTCTTGGATGGACTATAAAGCACTTGTTTCTTTTTGAGGCATCTACCCCTTGGTGAAGGTACATTATGGCTGGAAGCAGCAGGGCTTGCAGTACTTCACCTCTTTTGTACCAGGGCTAGATGAATGCAGCATTTTCACACCATCCATTCATATTCTTTGTGTTGAAAGCTTCTTCTTCTGCGTCATTTTTGGTAGAGGCCGAACCAATGAGTTGATCACCTCTGGGGAGATTTGTACGCACCGCTAATACCATCCCTACTCTGCACTCTTTGGAGAATGCCTTCTGAATCGCTGACTCCCTCATCACTGCATGCCACCATCAGCATACCGCATCCCACTTAAGTAACTCTCCAACGTTTCTGTAATACTCCATGTCAGGGTACGCTCTCCCATAGTGGTCTTCACTTCCGCCATTACGTTGCTACATCCTTCTCCCTGTTTCTGTAATGCTTCAAATCAGGGTATGTTTCTGCTATTACTTTGCCGCATGCTTCTCCCCATTTCTGTAAAGCACCATATCAGGGTACGCTCTCCCACAGCAGTCTCCACTTCCACCATTACATTGCTTCATCTGTCTCCAGCGTAATCCCAACACTTCATCATCGTCTGCTTCTCTTACATTTCTGAGGTCTCTCTCAAAGGCTGTAGCATCTCGTTGCAATGGTGGTCATCTTGCTCGTCACTCCATCTCCCTCTCTTCAGCTTGGCTTAATTGACACAACTCGGAGACCGCTGGAATAGCTCGCCTGCTTCAGTGCCATGGCATTCTTTACCACTACAGCTCATTGATTATGGCTCTGGTAACTCAACTGTAGTCTCTCCCCCTTTAGCAAAAAATGTCTACCCAATGGGATGTTAGGTAAGCAATCTTCTCATGCCCACTGTAAAACGTAACATCTCAGCCATACTTCAAAGCTCTGTAGTAGCCACCAATCATAATAGAAAATATAGTTCCCAGGCAGCGTATGGTTACAAAGTTACAGATGCAATACAAGAAATGAGTTCAACAACCACTAAAGAATTCACAATTTTTAATTAAGAAAACATATTCATTGACATTTTGTTAAAAATACATTATCTCGTGACACCAATGGATCTATTTAAAATACATGAGTGTTAGAAATAAATTCTTCGACGCGCGTTTCGGCACTGTGAGTAGCCACAAATACACCCAAGATTTAATTAAAACAATATTTAGAACTCATTCTTGTAAATATACCAATAAATCTCTTTAGATTTCAAACATAAGAAACGGTGTTACTTTCTGCTATACGTTAATGAACATATAGATAGATATTGCTGCAAATGATATCAAATGATATTGTTGCATATAATAAAACGTTTTGAAAAGAGTGCATAGATGGTTATATAAATGAATAAAAGCATACAGGGATAGACCAGATTCCCAGGTTTAGTATCTATATATTTTTATATAGAGTTTTTACTTTCCTAGTTCACCCGAGTGCTTATAAAGAAAGTTTTTTCTTTAAAATAAGACCAATTTCGCTAACTTGTCTTTTATTCTATGTGCGGACATGGGGGCATATGTATCAACATCAACATTTGCAAATCTCAAATAGCGATTTTTAAAGAATCGCTATTTGAGAATTGCAAAACGGGATGTATTTAAAAAATCGCAAACTTTTTGCGATTTCTTAAAATTCCTTAATTGCGATTAGCAAATTGCGAAATCGCAATTAAGGAATACCTGCCCATTCATTTCTATGGGCCAGGAGACCCATAGGAATGAATGGGAAGTAATTCTCAAATAGCGAATCGCAATTTGCTAATCGCAATTTGAGAATAATTTCAAAGGTGCAAGGGTGTCATGATGACACCCTGATGCACCCCTGAAATGAGCATGTGTGTGCATATGGCGCACATACATGCCCTAAGGGCATGTATGAGCGCCACGTGGCACTTTGTAAAATTCAAAAAAGTGCATTTTGAAAGGAAATCGCAAATTACCACCAACTGGAAGTTGGTGGTAATTTGTGATTTCTTAAGGATAATTCGCACAACTTGGGTGCTTTTTACATATCATTTAAGAAATCGCAATTTGCGATTTCTTAAATGCTTACGCAAAATTAAGAAATCGCTAAATTAGCAATTCCTTAATTTAGCGATGGGATTTGGCTCAAACATCCCGATTACCGATTTTTTAATCGCAAACGCTGTTATTTTGCGAATCGCAGCGTTTGCGATTAAAAAATCATTTGATACATATGCCCCATGATCTTCTAGTTAGAAACCTTTGGATGCGATAAATAAATCTCGCTCTAGGGAATGTAAATATAATATAGTAATTAACCTCAATAGGTATTCCTTTATATATTATCTAAGCTTTATTTAAATGTTCTGCTATAATACAGCCTGACCTACTTGTATAAGGAGCAAATTTTGATTTTGACAATTAAACCGAAGGAAGGAACTTCTCTTTCAGGTTTATCTTTATTTGATTAAAATCTGTGGGTAGAAATTCAAAAAATAAATATAAAATAACTTATATGTTATAAGGACTAATAAAAGCCGCTTTCTAGTTTAGAGTGTCTTTTGTCGATTTATATTACTTAAAAATGAAAAAAGTTAAAATGATAATCGTAACCTGAAAGTTTAACATTATTACTGTATCAATAAGGGCAAGAAGCAGGACCTGGTTGCTAACTAAGTTGAGGTTAAAAATGTCTTGAAGTGATAATAAACAATATTAATATTGGATTACAGATATTCGATAAATCTATTCGAGGGGGAAAAAAACTTTTCTAAAGCTATATAGAACGTTAGAAACTGTGACGATATGATGGTTTACCTTCGTAGATGAAGTAGTCAATGATTTGATGGATTTTTCATTAAATCACCTTAAGGGGACAAGCTTCGAGTATAGAAAACTTGCTGGTCTAATGTGGGAATACAATTACCGGGAAAGAAATCATTATGATATTCATCAGAGGTGCTGGGGGCTTAGATAAATAAAATTATGGGTATTCTTACCTGATAAATATTTGTAACTCGGATGAAATGGGTCCCCGGTTTGTGCTCACGGAGATATTGCGTAGTCAACCTGGAAGTGTAGCCGGTTTCTCTTTAAATAGGAACAGCTAATAGGTTTCTTAGAGTCACATATTACGATGAACACGTAACTGTGATGTGTATCCGCGCTGGCTATTGGTTTATTGTTGTTTACATCGGTACGGGAAAAGAAAGACTAGAACGTTGAGCATTTATGCTCTGAAATACGAGGATGTGTCAAAAATATACATCTATAGTAATTTTCTTATTTTATTTGTTGAAATATCAGGTTTGATTAAATTAAGGGCACCAATAAAGTTTATAAAAAACCTACTACTGCCTTTAATTATGTATATATCATATTAAAAATGATTATTATCGCTGTATATAGAGTGGTTACCTCATTCCCTATCTTTCGTATATTATTTAAAGATCCTACATATACATTTTATTTATTTACTTATTTTATTTATATGAAGGTTTTATATAGCGCGAACATGACCCTTGCGGGTATCAGAGCGCTTTACAAGAAAAGTAGTTAACAAAGGAGACAATATACAAGGGTAACATAGTGTTTCGGAATAAAGTCTTATGTTTCAGCTGGTTGTTCTAAGAGTCCGCATCAATATTTAAGTAAATTTCGACATGAGAAGAGATTTGACTTCTTTTTTGAAATAGACAGTTGAGGGGTTGAGTCTGATTTCTGGGGGTAGTACATTCCAGATCCTTGGAGCAATACCAGACAAAAAGCGGTTATATGTTTTCTTCTTGGCAAACCTTTGAGGCTTCAGAAGAAGGTTACTGGCGCTCCTGGATGATCTGTTTCCGCACGAAAGCTCCAGTTTCTGGGCCAGATAACTCGGTGTGTTGTGATGGATGGCCTTATGCATTATGCAGGCGATTTTTAGTTGAATTTTTGCTTCGAAGGGTAGCCAATTGAGCGCTTTGAAGTCAGGAGAGATGTGGCTATTTCTTTTAGAGCCTGTGATGAGCCTGGCCGCTGAGTTGAGTGATGCTCTTAGGGGGGCAGTTGTAGATCTAGGTAGTCCACAGAGAGTTGCACTACCATATTCTAGTCTGGGAATTACTAGTGCTTGGACTGCCATCTTGAAGTCGTTTACTGGGAGGAAGGGTTTTCATTTTCTCAGAGTGCTCATCTTAAAGTTTGCTCCTTTTGCTGCGGCACTGATGTGTTTTTGCATGTTTAAGTTACCGTCCAGAGTTACTCCCAGAGACTTTGCTGAGTCAATTATAAGAGGTTGGCAGTTGAATGCTGTAAGTTGTTTAAGCCATTCGTGTATGTTGGATGGTTGATTAGGTGGGCTGATTAGTAAGAATTCAGTTTTCAGGGCGTTTAGTTTGAGGTGGTTTTCAGTCAAACATGACTGAGTATTTTGTAAAGTTAGATTGAGAGATTTGATGTCATCTGGAGAATTTATCTTTAAGAATAGTTGCGTGTCGTCTGCGTACATGTGAAAGTGGATATTTGATGAGCCGAGAATCTCAGTGAGTGGCTCCATGAATAGATTAAACAGTGTAGGTGAGAGGGAGGATCCCTGCGGAACTCCTAATGTGACTGGGACGGTCGTGGACAGAGATTGGTTGACCTTAAACCTTTGGGATCTATTCAGGAGGAAAGTGGTAAACCAATTTAGTACTGACCCCGATAAGCCCATTCTGTATTGCAGGAGAGCTAGAAGATTTTCATGTTTGATGGTGTCGAAGGCCGAGGATAAGTCAAGCAGGATAAGTAGGCAGGTTTCGTTCTGGTCTAGGATTCTTAGTGCGTCATCTACTATGTGGGTCATAGCCGACTCAGTACTATGTCCTGCCCGGAAGCCAGATTGGAATTTATTGAGCAGGTGGGAGTTAGTGATGTGGTTATCTAACACATTTTTCTAGGAGTTTAGCCAGAGTTGGGATGTTGGAAATTGGTCGGTAGTTATTTAGGTCCGTGGGGTCAGCTGTCGTTTTTTTTAGGATGGGGGAGACTTGTCCCGCTTTGAGAATTTCAGGAATGGTTCCTTGGACTAAGGAGGCATTGATAATCTTTGTCCAAAGTGGCAGTAGCGCCGGTATGAGATCTTTGAGGTAGTTTGCAGGAAGAGGGTCTGAGAAGTGGTTGGAGGGGTTCAAGGACGTGAGTGTATTTAGAATAGCTTCTTCGCTATAGGTTGTGAAGCTGGCCCAGGATGCGTTATTTTTGAGGGCGAGCTTAGATGAGCCAATGTGTGGGGTTGCTAGAATATGGGATGTCAAATCCTTCGGAGCGGTAGATTGAGCCAAGGATGCCTTAAGGAGATCAGTTTTCAGGAGTTCATTTTTTTTCGTGAAGGAGGAAAATTCTTCAGAGCTGGGTGGCGAGCCTTGACCAACTTGAGGAGGGCAAGCTAAGCCGCTGGATTGAGATTTGACTAGTTCAAATAGTCTTTTGGGTCGGTTCTTGGCTTGATGTAGCTGATTTATGAAAAAGTTTGCTTTTGAGTGTCTGATCTTTCTATAGTATGAGTTTCTGGTGGAGCGGAGCAGATTGAGATGAGCCGTGGAGGGCGAAGACCTCCAGCGCCTTTTGGCTAATCTCAGGGTTCGTCTGGCCTCATTGAGTCTGCCTTCATACCAGGGTTTCGAGTCTTTGTGGACATCCTTTTCAGTTGTAGAGGTGCGGTTGTATCTAAGATCGAGGACATGGAGTTAAGGTAGTGTTGTGTCAAAGCTTGAACATCCGTTAGGCCTTCCTGGGGGAGCAGGATGTTGACGCTGGCGGATGTGGAAAGGTCTATATGGGGCTTTTTCAGAATCCTCTTCCATATTTTAGGTCTTGCAGGTTGTACTGAGTGTAATTTGACTGATTCCTTGATGAAGAAGGTGATGGCATGGTGATCGGACCAATCACATGGGAGGATTGTGCTAAGCTGTATAGCTTCTGGTTTGGCCATAACTAGGTCAAGGGTTGAGCCCTTGACATGTGTGGGGCTATTGCAGATTTGGGTGAGGTCAAGGGCGGAAAGGAATGTTTTGAGGCTATTTACTACCGGGTCGTTAGGGTCGTTCCAATGCAGATTGAAATCGCCAAGGTATATTTGGGTGTTATGTTGACCAGTGTGAGTGGTCACGATATCCATAAATTGTTCGATGAAGGTGATGTATTAATTTTCCAGACATTGATCCAGAGTCTGCTCGTAAATAGCCCAATCCTATGGACATTAAAGCCAGTACAAGATAGCCGCTGTATTTGTGGTCCTATCACTCTTACTTGAGGGTGCAGTCCTATGTCTCTCTCTATGTACTCTGAATTGGGTTGGTCCTTTTTCCCTTTCCTTGTAGGTTCTTGAGGGGAGAAGTCCTTTCACTCTTTCCACGCTCTGCACTGTCTGCATGGGATCCAGCAAGAGTCACCAAAATGGGTTAAAAAATGGACCCCCTGTAGTGTCCCAACAAAGCAAAGAAACGAAAGAGCGGCACTCCAAGTGTCCACACATTGGGCGAAGTACAAAGACAAGCCGCCTGGCTCCAGGTGCGATAGCAGTGATACTTTCGGTTTCGGTCAAAAAATAAAGTAAAATAAGAGTAAAAATATAAATGGCGTCAAAGGAGCCGACACTCCCAGCCTCCCACTGGTAAACAGGGGAGCAATCAGACATTCAGGAGCGGAGAACAGAGGACAACTCACCAGGGCACCGTTCCGATCAGGATCCCATTTGCAAAGATCGTCGGTCGCCAATGAAAAACTGCGCCTGTCCAAAGAGTCATCCAAACGGCAGCAAAGAGCACCGAAAATTGAGGGCATGTCGTGCGGGGGTCGGAAGAGCCGGACGATGCGGATTCAACAGCCTCGCTTCCCTGCACATCTGAAACGCAGCAGCGAACCAATCAAAGAGCCATGACGAGTAGAGCCAGCGACCAGGCAGTGAAGGCAGGGACGACGCAGTCACAGCGAACGATCCCGCGAGTGAGTAGAAGATAGCTTCGGAAACACCTACGTGCCTCGGTGGGGGTGAGCTGTCCGTTCCAAGGGCTTGCAGGTGGGAGGGCCTGTGAGAAACAGTTTATACAGGGATAACTACCTAATCGGTAATCCCCAAACCGGGAGCTGCTCCGGGAGGCTCCTACTCCTAGGGTCACATGTTCAGTTTACGGTTGACACGTAACTCGTATGTATGTCCGCACTGACTATTGATCTATTGTAATTTTCATGGATACAGGAAAAAGGAGGACTCTAACATGATGCTTTTATAATATCCACGCTGACTAATGGTCTATCATTATTGTAATAGATACAGGAAAAGAATACTGGAACATAATGCATGCATCCTATAGGATACGTAGAATTTGCACAAACGTATACTTATAGTGACTTACATGCTGTTTTTGTTGTACTTATTTATGAAACATTGGGTTTAGTTAGATTATGGGCACCAATAAAGTTTATACAAGGTGTAAATTAAACTTAATGTTACCAGCAAATATGTACATATCGTATTGCAAAATAAGTATTGTCATATATATGTTTGGTGGTTACATAGATCCTTATCTTTCGAGTGTTGTCTTTAATTCCTATTAGTATTTTATGTGAATAGGAAATAAGAAGGTTAAATCAATAGTTATATAATAAAGTATTCAGAATGTATTGCAGGTCATAATGTCAAATGTAGGCTGGACATGGTCTCCATGGGGATGCTAAATGATCGCTTTTTCCCAAGGTAAATCATTATTCAACCCACGTTTGAACGTATCTAATAAAAAAATCCAGTAGACTTCTCTTTTTTTACGGCTTTGTGACCTGCCTTTGTCAGCTGGAGTTTTGATTTTTTCTAAGATTCGCCGCCGAATATCTTCTGATGCGTGATTAAACTCCATATAATGTTTATTTTTCATAGTAACTGCTTGAGCATCAAAGTCTGACAGATTTGTGCAGTTGCGTCTCACTCTCAAAAATTGGGAGAATGGAGTGCTTTGCTTTTGGCATGGCGGATGGTTACTTTTAAAATGTAACAGAGTGTTTCTCGCCGTCGGCTTCACGAATAAGTCAACTTCCAATTTACCTAAATTATGTTTTATCACAATATCTAAAAATTCAACCTTAACAGTACTGATATTGGCAGTAAATTTCAAATTATCATCTGTCAAATTCAACCATGCTAGGAATTCCTGTAAGGTCTGTTCCCCATCGGTCCAGACAAAAAAGATGTCGTCTATGTATCTGGACCAATGCGAAACAGACTCAAAAAAGGGTACTATATCATTGTAAATATACTTATGTTCATGGTGGGCCATATAGATGTTTGCTATAGATGGTGCCACTGAAGCACCCATGCTAACTCCTTTTATTTGGCGATAACATTGTTGACCAAATTCAAAAATATTTTTGGTCAAAATCAGATGCAATCCTGCTAAGATAAATGGTTTTGAACAGGGAATGTTATATTTATCTATGAACCATTCTACGGCTTCTAAGGCTTCTTTCTGTGGGATATGACTATATAGTGACTATGTCGAGAGTCACCAACAGGTCTGTTTGTGGGTTGAATTTCAAATGTTCTACCTGTAAAATCATTTCTCCTGTATCTTTAATGTAGGAATTAGTGAGTGGGATGAAAGATCTTAGAATGTTATCTATATATTTTGATACTGGTTCTGTCGGAGTTCCAATGGTGGAAACTATTGGTCGATAAGGAGGATCCTCCATATTTTTATGTATTTTTGGAACTCCATAGATACAGGATGTTTTATTCTTGGACATATTCAGGTATTCATGTTCTTTTACAGTAATACTACCTGCATAAAAGCTTGATTTGTGAGATGTCGAATCTTTTGTATTATTTTACGGATAGGGTTGAAATTTACTTTAGAGTAAAAGGTCTGATCATTAAGCATGCTTTGCATTTTAAGTTTGTAGTCAAGAGAGTTGATTACTACGATGCCTCCACCTTTGTCACAATTCTTTACGGTTAATGATTGATTATGAGTGAGTGCATTCAGTGACATGAATTCTTCTTTATTAAGATTATATAAAGATTTTGGAATAAAATGGAGAGCTTGGTCAAGGCGATTTAGGACTACTCGTTCAAAAATAGCCACCTCTGGTCCTACTTGTTCAAGATTGGGAGTAACGGTGGAAGGTAGTGATACTATGTTGTTGGTCATGCCTTGATTATCTGTGGTATCTTCATTTTCAAAATATTTCTGTAATCTAATTTTACGAAAAAAAGAATGTATGTCTTGAAACAACTCAAATTTGTTAGCCGGGGCATGAGGAACAAATGATAAGCCTTTTGATAATAGAGATATACTAGCTTCATCTAAGATGTGAGACGACAGATTGAAAATGGGTATTAGTTCCCGTGTTTCCAATACTGTCTGTTCCTGGTTTCCAGGAAGTGTTGGGGGTCTTGTTGATAATGGTGATTTTGGTAGTTGTCCCTTGGGGTTGAAATCTTGCTCTTTGGCGGCCCCTGCGTGTCCCACGTTGTCCTAAAAAAGGTTGGTGTATATTTCTATTACTGTTAGATGTTTTATAGGGGCCTTCAGATTCATAAAAATGGGAACTTCCTTCTCCATCGGAGTCGGATGTATCCAAGAACGTTGTAACTTTCTGTTGTTTAGCGGTGTTTTCATTGGGATAATGATTTTGTTGATAGAAATTTTCACCTAGATATGGGTATTTTCTTTCTAGGGTATAAAATCTTTTATCTTTACTTAATTTTTCTGTCTTTCTTTTGTTTAGATATTCAGCATAGGAAGCCATTTCTTTACTTGCTTCTTCAAATTTTTTAGTTGCTTCTTCTACACTGTTTGATTTTCTAATTTTATCTTCTAGTTCATCTAGTTCAATTTTCATAATGGTAAATAATTCTTTGGCAGTTTCTATTATTAATATAATTAAATCCCTGGAACATCTGTTTGCAATCATGCTCCACTTTTCTAAAAACAGTTTGTAATGGACAAAAAGTCCTGGAATATTTCGGACTGGTAGTCCTTGTGGAATTATTCCTGCCTTTAAATGCTCTAACATAAATTCGCGGGGTGAGCTTCCATTCTTTTAAAAATTTTCTTTAAATTGAATAGCTTATTTATATCATCATTTCCCTGGGTATTTGATTTTGAACTGCTGTTGGAGGAGTTGCTAGTCCCTACTAAAATGGCGAATTCCTAATTTGAGAAACCAAATGTTTTAAGTTGAGCCATGATATTAGTTATTTCTTTAATGAAATCAGATCACAAGAATAAAGAGAAATGGAAAGAAATGAAAGGAATGAGTGCAAAAAAAGAGAAAGACAAGTGATAACGTACGTAGAAATTACAAAAACATATGTATTGTTCGTTTTAAATATATATAACTGAAAGCAGACCAAGTAACTACAGCATGCATAAAATGAAAATCAATTATCTAGATAACAACAGTATTATACATGAAATGAGAATCATTTGTCTGGATAGCAAAGAACAGTCCCGCACAGAGCTGCTGTGGGTAAGTCACATGTAAATATCAAGGACCCCCTGTGGAATAAAGTGGTTCCACAGGGGGTCATATTTTTTGTCTGGACTGATGGGGAACAGACCCTACAGGAATTCCTAGCATGGTTGAATTTGACAGATGATAATTTGAAATTTACTGCCAATATCAGTACTGATAAGGTGGAATTTTTAGATATAGTGATAAAACATAATTTAGGTAAATTGGAAGTTGACTTATTCGTGAAGCCGACGGCGAGAAACACTCTGTTACATTTTTAAAGTAACCATCAGCGATGCCAAAAGCAAAGCATTCCCTTTCTCCCAATTTTTGAGAGTGAGACGCAACTGCACAAATCTGTCAGACTTTGATGCTCAAGCAGTTACTATGAAAAATAAATTTCTAGCTAGAGGCTACCCTCACCGGCTGGTGAGGGAGTCATACAAAAGAGCACGTTTTTTTGATAGAGACCATCTCTTCAATATGAATAAGACTAAGACAGACTGTAAATTAGTATGTATCACAAAACATTCCATCTTAAACTCCAAAGTTAAACAGATTATAAATTCCTACTGGCATCTTTTAAATGGTAACCCAGAACAAAAAAAGATTACAAAGCCTGTATTTGCATATCGACGCAATAAAAATATTAAAGATTTGATAGTACACTCAAGATAGTAGAACCTTCCTTTGTACAAAAAAACATTGATGGTAGTAATCCCATCAAAGGAACAGTAAGATGCTCCACATGCAAATCATGCACTAATATACTAGAAGGTGAAAGCATGACTTTGAATAATTTCAATATAGAAGCACAGGGACTATGGAATTGTAAAACTCAGAATGTCATCTATCTTCTCCTTTGTCACTGTGGCTTAGGCTACGTAGGAGAAACATCCAGAGCAATTCAGCCCAGACTAACTGAGCATCTGTCAGCCATCAAAACTGCAAAAACAATGGCGTCTCTAGTAAAACATTATATGGAGTTTAATCACGCATCAGAAGATATTCGGTGGCGAATCTTAGAAAAAATCAAAACTCCAGCTGACAAAGGCGGGTCACAAATCCGTAAAAAAAGAGAAGTCTACTGGATTTTTTCATTAGATACGGTCAAACGTGGGTTGAATAATGATTTACCTTGGGAAAATGCGATCATTTAACATCCCCATGGAGACCATGTCCAGCCTACATTTGACATTATGACCTGCAATACATTATAAGTACTTTATTATATAACTATTAATTTAACTTTCTTATTTCCTATTCATATAAAATACTAATAGGAATTAAAGACAACACACAAAAGATAAGGAGCTATGTAACCACCAAACATATATATGACAATACTTATTTTGCAATAAGATATGTACATATTTGCTGGTAACATTAAGTTTAATTTACACCTTGTATAAACTTTATTGGTGCCCATAATCTAACTAAACCCGATGTTTCATAAATAAGTACAACAAAAACAGTATGTAAGTCACTATAAGTATACATTTGTGCTAATTCTACGGATCATATAGGATGCAAGCATTATGTTCCAGTATTCTTCTCCTGTATCTATTACAACAATAATAGACCATTAGTCAACGCGGATATTATAAAAGCATCATGTTAGAGTCCTCCTTTTTCCTGTATCCATGAAAATTACAATAGATCAATAGTCAGTGCGGACATACATACGAGTTATGTGTCAACCATAAACTGAACATGTGACCCTAGGAATGCATAAGTAGGATCTTCAAATAATATACGAAAGATAGGGAACGATGTAACCACTATATATACACCGATAATAATCATTTTTAATATGATATATACATAATTAAAGGCAATACTAGGTTTAACTCGCACCTTTTTTATATACTTTATTGGTGCCCTTAATTTCAACAAATAAAATAAGAAAATTACTATAGATGTATATTTTTGACACATCCTCGTATTTCATAGAATAAATGCTCAACGTTCTACTCTTTCTTTTCCCGTACCGATGTAAACAACAATAAACCAATAGCCAGCGCGGATACACATCACGGTTACGTGTTCATCGTAATCGGAACATGTGACTCTAGGAAACCTATCAGCTGTTCCTATTTAAACAGAAACCGGCTACACTTCCGGGTTGACTACACGATATCTCCGTGAGCACAAACCGGGGACCCATTTCATCCGAGTTACAAATATTTATCAGGTGAGAATAGCCATAATTTTATTTATCTAAGCCCCCAGCACCTCTGACGAATATCATAATGATTTCTTTTCCGGTAATTGTATCCCCACATTAGACCAGCAAGTTTTCTATACTCGAAGCTTGTCCCCTTAACGTGATTTAACGAAAAATCCGGCAAATCAGTGCCTACTTCATCTACGAAGGTAAACCATCATATCGTCACATCTTCTAACGTTCTATATAGCTTTAGTAAAGTTCTTTTCCCCCTGAATAGATTTATCAAATGTCTCTAATCCATTATTAATATTGTTTATTATCACTTCAAGACATTTTTAACCTCAACATAGTTAGCAACCAGGTCCTGCTTCTTGTCCTTATTGATACAATAAAGATTATCATTTTAACTTTTTTCATTTTTAAGTAACATAAATCGACAAAAGACACTCTAAACTAGAAAGCGGCTATTATTAGTCCTTATAACATATAAGTTATTTTATTTTTATTTTTTGAATTTCTACCCATAGATTTTAATCAAATAAAGATAAACCTGAAATAGAAGTTCCTTCCTTCGGTTTTCTTATCAAAATCAAAATTTGCTCCTTATACAAGTAGGTCACGCAGTATTAATGCAGAACATTTAAATAAAGCTTAGATAATATATAAAGGAATACCTATTGAGGTTAATTACTAGGTTATATTTACATTCTCTAGAGCGAGATTTATTTCTCGCATCCAAAGGTTTCTAACTAGAAGATTAAGTCCGCATATAGAATAAAAGACAAGTAAGCGACATTGGTCTTATTTTAAAGAAAAAATTCTTTTTATAAGCACACAGGTGAAGTAGGAAAGTAAAAACTCTATATAAAAATATATAGAGACTAAACCTGGGAATCTGGTCTATCCCTGTACATTTTCATTCATTTATATCACCATCTATGCACTTTTTTCAAAACGTTTTATTATATGCAAGAATATCATTTGATATAATTTGCAGCAATATCTATCTATATGTTCATTAACTTATAGCAGAAAGTAACACAGTTTCTTATGATTGAAATGTAAAGAGATTTATTGTTATATTTACAAGAATAAGTGCTAAATATTGTTTTAATGAAATCTTAGGTGTATTTGTGGCTACTCCTGACGAAGGCACTCACAGTGCCGAAACGCGCGTCGAAGAATTTATTTCTGCCACTCATGTATTTTAAATAGATCCATGAGACAGAGCTTGGGTGATGAAACCTGAGGTGACCTTCTCCAGACAAGTACAGTGCTCTACAAACTGGGCGGCACCCACTGATAAGGGAGAATGGACATACAGAGGACCCCTGGAAAACTGGGCTTGCAAGCTACACTAGACTGCTCTAAAGAAAAAGAGAAGGGCAACCAAATGTTAAATTCAAAAAAATCTACTGTCCAACAAGGCAACTGATGGAGGCAGAACTCATTCACTCTGCAATTGGACTACCGATGCAAACCAACCTGAGCATAGATATAGGCAACAAGGTAGGCTTCACTCCTGTCCAGAACATAGATGCTAGGACTCCTGCCATGGTAGAGGGACAGGAACTGGAACTGATAATTTCAGATAACATAGTATTCCCTTGGAAGCCACTTGATGTATTTGGTACCAAGAAGGTGCCTCAAGGGCTGCAGATGACTATAAATGCTAATGACGATGTAGTTCCTTGTGTAAAAATTGTTGGACCCTGTTAGAAATTGGGGGACTCTAGTTGGTAATGGTTTGCACCTTTGTCCAAGTAGGGACTCTTACTTCTAGTCAGGATAAGAGGGATTACACCACTGAAATAACCCCAGCTCACCCCCTTGGTAGCTTGGTATGAGCAGTCTGGCTTATCTCAGAGACAGTGTGTAAAGCATGTGCTCATAACCAATAGTAATACAGTGAAACACTACAAAAATACACCAAACCAGTTTAGAAACATACCAGTATTTGTATATATCCAAAACAAGACTAAATTGGGAAAAATCCAACATACAATACTTTAAAAATATGCACTTTGCAAGAATAGTTTAAAAACCTTGGAGTCAGTAGTTCCATCCGGTGCTACCGTGGTGCTGTAAACAACAGAATCCAACAGTTTTATATAGCGCGAACTTGGCCCGAATGTATCGGGTATCAGAGCGCTTCACATAGCACCAGTTGCATTTTTACATTCTGAGTCCAGGCATACCAAACCCCATTTCTCTACCTTGTCTCATTGGGAAGATATGCTTAGAAGATGTTATAAGCCACCTCCGAGTCTTTCCTAGGGACAGATAGCTTTGCAGTGGTGAAAAATGAAATGCACTGTAATTTACCACCAGGATATCTGACACACACCAGTACATGTCCTACCTTTACCATACACAGCACCGTGCCCACAGATCTACCTTTGGCTTACCTTAGGGGTGGCTTACATGTAAGAAAAGGGAAGATTAGGGCCTGGCAGTGGGGGCATTTGTCAGGTCGACATGGCAGTTACAAACTGAGCGCACACACTGCAGTGGCAGGTCTGAGACCCTTTTTCAGGGCTGCTTGGGTGGGTGGCACAATCAGTGCTGCAAGCCCCCTAGCAAAGTTTGATTTACAGGCCCTGGTACTCTCAGTGCACTTTCCTGGGGACTTACTAGTAAACCAAATATGCCAATCATAGAAACACCAATCCATACACAATTTACAACAGGGGCACTTGCACTTTAACACTGAACAGCAGTGTGAAAGTGCGCAGAGACACTAAACCAGCAAAAACAGAGTCAAATCTGGGAGGTCAGAAAGCAAAAAGCCAGGGGAATCACACCAAAAAGATGCCAGGTCTAACAGTACCAAAGCACAAAACATCCGATTAGCTTTGAGTAAGCACAATGTAGGGTCTGAAAATCTCATGGTAGAAAGTTTCTGTGTAAAATAACCAGAGGAATTGAAAGCAGATGTGGCCGTCTTATTATAGAAAATAACAAAATCTAAGAACCGCTTGGAACACACAAAAGGAAAGATATATTATTTAAAACAATGCTGCCAACACAGAACTGCTCATGGTGAAGAAGAAGAAGCCACTCCTTCTCCCCTAAAGTATGAAGCTGATTTAACAGACCGAAATAGCTTGCCCAACACAATACGTGACGGGAAATAATAGGCTTAACAATAAATAAAATATTGAAGGAAATGATAACACGTAGGGAGTACTTCCTGCACACATGAAAATGGCTATTAAAATAAGCATTGTTGCAAACTAGGCAGAGTAAGCTGCTCTGCTATTCTCAAAGTTTAAACAACTGGTAATGCCATATCAGTAGCTAAGAACTTGTCATATTAATTTTTGTTTCAGTGAATGAGATCTCAAGTGAACAGGGATATTACATTTTCAGTCCAACCACTGGAGGAGCACCAGGACAACATAGCATAAGATAATGCTCTCTGGAGACCACAAAAAGTGGTCAGTGGAAGAAAGCCTATAGAACAGGAAAGGAAAACTGTGTCAAAGTCAGGTCCACAGGAGATGCATCCTCAGCAGATTGGTTGGCAGTTTGGTCCCTGTCCCTTGAGGGTTCTCTAGGCAAAAAGTTTAAAAGTCCCAACTTTTAGGGTTGAGCAGGAGGAGTGCACTCCGGCACCAGCAAGGGTAATAGGACCTCCCGACAAGCACATGGGGGTCAGGTTTCATACCAACCAGAGCCACCAGCAGGGCCCAGGAAAGTGGGCTTCTTACAGCTTTTGTGGCCCTGTAATTTACAGGAGGTCAGCTAAATGACCCTCGGAGTTCACTTCTTTATCCTAGGTACAAGTGGGAGCAGGTCCTGTCCTTAGGGTTCTCCTCACAGATATTAACTGTAGGTGCTGTCTGTCTACTGGCTTCCACAGTTTCAGTAGTGTTCTGAAGAAGGTATTTGGGATGCCACATTTATGCCTGGCGCTAACTTATGTGTGTGGGTGGGGGTGACCACTAGGAAATAAAGTTCTCAGGGACAACCCTACCAACTTTGCAGCGGTTCCTGTTTGTTTGGCTGACAACCCCAAACTTCACTTCTCTACCAAATACATATGGCAAGACCTTTCTTCCCCTGGTTTGAGCTCCATGAGCCCACCCAGAGGTGGGGCTGGGGAATTGGCCAAACCCTCCCTTCACATCACTCTAAACCAGTTCTAGGGTACAATTCCCTCCCACTGGGATTTGAGACAGCCTGACTAAGGAGACAAAGGATGAGGAAAGCCAAATGTAAGGTACGGTGGGGCATATCAGCAACAACCGGCGATAATTATCGCTCAGCACTCTTAGCGTGAGGATAATTATCGCCGGAAAACGTGGATTTTTATCGCTGAGATAGCGTGCTATTAGCAACGCTTATCTCCTCAGCGATAAAAATCCTAGCGCTAACTGCCTAACTTGAGATTATCGCTGGAAACCCAGCATAAATCTCACGTAGTGTGGCGTTAGCTTGCTGATAGGGACTCACAAACTTAGCCATGATATCCACCTTCCATAGGATATCATGGCTAAGTCAGTCCTGAAGCAGGTGTAAGGAAAGTAGTGATAACAGGGATTATTGCTACTTTTCCTGCCGCTATGCTTCATAGCGTGGGGCTTGATGATAGGAGAAATGTCGCTTAGTGACATTTCTCCTGTCATGTCAGGTCAGGAACGCCCACTTTGCATCTCATTAGAGATGCAAAGCTGGGCGTTAGGAATCCCCACGCTAAAGCAAGGTTTCACGCGTTAGCGTGGGCTTGCTAATTAGGGGATAAAATTATCGCCGCTTTTCGGCCGAAAACGGCTGCAAAAGCGGCGATAATTTTTTATCGCCAGCTTGTAAATATGCCCCATTGCTTGTGACAGGTTAGGTTTCTTTGAAGTGTGACTAGTTTTGGAGCACATCCACCGAAGTCATCCTGTCAAGGTAAGATCACACTTCCCCGCCCATGGGCCTTTTGTTCCTGCTTGAGACATCAATCCACACCTCCTACTGAGGGAACCTTCAGAAGTCAGGTGACACTTGGATACAGGAGGAAGGACTTTACAGACTTTAAGCAGAAGCAAGGTTGACAGCTTAAAATGGAATAGAAAAGTGTTGACCTCACCCTCAGGTTGGATTGTGAATAACTATTTAAATGAGCCCTTGGAGTATGTTTCTGGCTGTTACTAAACCAAAATAAGTCTTATTAAACATAATACAGCACTCCAGTGCTTTCCTATAAAACAGCCAGCCTTGCCACAGTGAAAATAGGTTTTAGGGTATTTTACTGTAAGGCCATGTGTAATGTTACATTTCTACATGTCCTACTTCTAAATCCTATTCATCCTGCCTTAAGGCTGATAAGGTCTACTAAGGGTGAATTATTAATATTTAAAAGAAAGGCTTAAGCCTGTCAAGAGGGTTGTTTTGGCAAGTCAAAAGGGCAGTTTAGGTACTGCACAGCTAGGCCCAGAGTCATGTTTTACATTGTCACTCTTGTGGTAGCACAATAAGGGGTGGAGTCCACTAGAGACATTTAACTTACATTTGTCATCTTAAGTATTTTGGAGGCGTCGGCCAAAATATATTTTGGGGCCATTCAACAGAACAAATTTGAATTATGTTATTTCCTACTAATTCAAGCTCACATTATGCTCCACAATTATAACTGATTTGTTAACCTTTAACAGGATCACACACAATGAGCTGAATTATGTCCTGCGCTGGATCCCAAAAGTCCTTCAGCTGACACAGGGTCACAGTGACACACAGAAGCAGGGTGGGCTCAGTGGTGCCAAGTAGGGCATAGGGGGTGTCTAAGTATGGAATTAGGGGGAAGGTGGGTGGGTACAATGAAGTCTGACAATAATGACAACAAATATGTATTTTAGGCATAATGCTATAGATGGGTTATCTATGAAATTTTAGTTGGAACATCAAAGGATAGAAGAGTTCTACAAAAGGTGTTTTGTAACTCAGTACTTATGCAGCTATAATGATGACATAGTAGCCCTACAAGAAACACAAATTGCCTACAAAGATCTAGGATGGGTCAGAGAACTGGGCCACAAAGTGTATGTATGATTCAATCAGCCTTTCTCTTAGGAGGAGCGAGACTTGGTCAGTGTGACTGCTCTCCCCAGCGCCATCTCCGGCCTCATCGCACCCCATGCCCTCGCATCCACAAATACATCCTACTCAGAGACCTAAACCACGATGACTCAAACACAGCCTCCATCCTAGAGAAACTTACCAACATAGAACTGAACTAAAAAGTCACCGCCCCCATGCACACAGCGGGACACAAACTCGACCCCGTCTTCACCAGAGGAAACAGCATCTCCTACAGCCACACCACGGATTTCCTCTGGACAGATCCCCACTGCATCCACTTCTCCTTCAAAAAACCCACCGTGATCATTTTCCCTTGTGCTTAGATCTTATAGCTAAACATTTTCTGCTTCATCCACTGATGCAACTGGGATTGGACTTAGAAGCCACACAGTCTATAGTGAGTAATAATAGGAGGGCAGTGAAATGGCCATCTATACTAGGAAAGGTTGAACCCCTCACCTGTATCTATAATATTTTTAGTGATCTTATAATGCACTTCTTAAAAGGGTACCATGAAAGGTTATTAATAACGCAGACTCATCAAAAGCTGATTGGATGTGTAAAACCACATCTGACTAAATCCGTGTCTGGGAAGACTAGATGTATAAAGAAGATTGGGTCGTCTAACCCATGGTTCGATAATGACTTTGCATTGGCTAAACAAAGTTTAATCAGGGCTTTGCATACCAAGGATATAACCCGGATTAGGCAATTAAGGAATGTGTATAACAAAGCCTTGAAAGTAGCCCGCAGAAATTGGGAAGATGCAAGCTGGGAAGAACTGATAATGGCTTCAAAGACAGGCGATCAATTCCTCTTTTGGCGGATTATTGCAAATGGTAGCAAAGTAAATAGGCTCAGGACTATAATTTGGATCCTGGGACTTGGTATGGCCATTTTTCTAAGCTTTACGCCCTCCCGGCCTCAATTATTAGGGATCCCCCGCGTAGTATTGAGGACCTTATGTCGTCAAATGAGATAGTCCCATTACAATTTAGTGTAGAAGATACTAAATTGGCCATAGATGCTATTAAGCCAGCAAAAGCTCCGGGCCCTGATAAGATCCTGTGAGACCTCTTCAAACACGCGCCTGAGGTATGGGCTCTATATATTAATGCTCTATGTAATGCAGTCACTAGAGGTGAGCCCATCCCAGAATCTTGGAAAGGTGCAGAGATCGTCCCGATATATAAGAAGGGCTGTAGGGACGATCCCGCTAATTATAGACCTATCAGTTTAATAGATATACCGCAAAAGGTTTATGCCAAACATATACTAGGTAGGTTGAATGACTGGATGCTTGTAAATGATGTACTTTCCCCGTACCAGGCGAGGTTTAGAAGGAGGACAAGCACCATAGACCAAGTGTTCAGGCTGCTAATCATAGCATGGAAATACACAAGGTTAAGATCCGGTCATTTATATGTGGCCTTTATAGACCTAAAGGCCGCATTTGACTCAATCCCTAGAGACCTATTATGGTCAAATCTACTACAACTGGGGGTGCCAAATAATATTATTGTCCAGTTGATTAGGCTCCATGAGAACACCTATGCAAAAGTGCGTTGGGGTAAAGGGGGGGAACTCACAGAGGAGATACCTGTCAATAGAGGTGTGCACCAGGGCTGTGTCCTGGCGCCAACACTGTTCCTCCTATATGTTAATGACAAGGTTGAGTTCCTCCAAAAATCCAACCATGACTCCCTGAAATTAGGAGGGAATCATATCTGTGCACTAACTTTTGCTGACGACACAATTTTGTTGTCGCAAACGCCAAAGGGCCTGCAAAACCTTTTAAACACTCTAGACCAGTATTGTAAACAAAAGGGGTTGGAAATAAATCCACTCAAAACAAAATATATGACTATTAGGCCACATAAGTGTTTTAAAAATAACATAAAGTTGGATGGAGCAATTTTGGAGCGTGTCTCTAACTTTGTTTATCTTGGGGTAACTATTGATTCCAAACTGTCATGGAACCCCCAGATCATGAAATCCAGATAAATTTTAACGCAATACGCAGCACCAGTTGTAAAAAAACTCTTTGCCACCACGACAAAAGCTGTTACACCAGCCCTTGAAGTGTATAAATCCAGGGCCCAAACCGCCACTTATATGGCTCAGAATTGTGGGGGGAGCTCACTTTTACCTCTAATTACGGGGGGAAATAAGATTTTGAGGAGGATTATTGCCTTACCCCAAAATACACCTGTAGTCCCCCTAACGCTTGATCTGGGTATCAAGCGAATTGAACAAAGGGCAGTTTGGATGACTTTATCATAATGGATAAGAATATGGACCATCGAGGAATTGTTAAATTATAGACAAGCATCGAGTGAATTATTGGCCCTTGATACTCACGTAACTTTTCCTTGGTTGGTCCACATTCGTAAATGGCTTTTGGATCTTGGTTTGAGACGGTTTTGGGAACAACCGAATCTGTTGACTCCTGATTCAAAACAGGAAATCGAAACCGTTTATTGGAATTTTATTAGGCATAATGTAATCCTAACTTGTAGAACTGGTACACTCACAACCCAGTTCCTAATGTTTAAAACAAACCCCAGTTTAGAATCATTTTTAGATGAGATCGAACCATTACTTGCCAAGGTATTGTATCTGAAATTTAGGTACGGTACCCTTCAAATAAAGTCATTTACATCGAGGTGGGGACAAAAGCAGCTAGAGGGAAATGATTGTAAATGTACCCAGTGCCACCAAGATAGTGAAGAGAATATTGTGCATGTTTTATTTTTCTGCCCTGCATATGAAAATGCCAGAAAGAAATGGATAAAACCCTTGGGCAGGAAGTTGTGCATTAGGAAATATACTGAAATGCTGCGCATTTTAAAAACTGACAGTTCTAGGCTAATCGTATTTGGTACTAGCAGATTCCTATTGGCTGCCAATTTTATTAGGATAAAGAAAGGGCTTAAATTTTAAAGTTTTAAAATTATAAAATGTTAAACTTTATATGTTTTTATGGGAACCATATGCAATTCTAAAATGTTGATGTCGAATACAGTTAATGACATCATAAAATTCACAATGTGGAAACCCCTATTTTACTTATATGATGATACAGAAAACCTTGATGAAATTGCACTTTGCACTTTTGCACTTTTATGAAACCAACTTTATTGATGCTGAATGAAAAGATAGCATTCATACTTATAGTGGAATGTATATGCTTATGCGTTGCTGATGGCTAAGTTCCTGGCATTTTGTATCTTGTACTTTATGGAATTAATCGAATAGCTGCTAGTTGTGGTCAAACTTTTTTCTATAACTAGAAAGAGGTTACCAGAAATTTTGCACCTTGTACTTCTATGTATATGCTGCTAACCATAGACTACATCCCTTGTACTGTATTGCAATTGAATGGAGGATTAATTAATTGTATATATGTTTACTCTTTTTTATTTTTATGTATTATATTTATTGTTGCTTTTAATCGAATAAAGATGCTATATATACAGAAAAAAAACACCGTACATAAGCACGCCCACCGCCGCCCCCCCCCCCCCCCACAGAAGCTGGAACAAAGTCACCGAAGACAGCTCATCACTGGCCTTGTCAACTCCCCACCACCGACTACGTCAGACGCAAACATCGCAGCATGCACCCTCCACCGGTGCATCATGAACTGCGCTGACACACTCGCCCCCTCAAGAAAGCAAGCTGGTTCACTCCTGCACTCCAAGAATACAGACGCTCCTGCAGATGACTCGAAAAGACATGGAGGAACAACAAAACCCCGGAAACACACGCTGCCTACAAAGCAGCCACCACCGCACACCAACAACTCATCAAATCCACAAGGAAGAAATCCCTCCAAGCCAGAATCCTGACCTACGCACCCACCACCAAAGAGCTCTTCTCCATCATCAAGGAATTCCCCAAACCCTGCAGTGAAACAGACGTTCCACCTTCCCAAGGCCTCTGAAACAGAGTTAACACATTCTTCCACCATAAGGTTAAGATGATCTATGACAACTTGGACAACCAAGACCACCTCACCGCTCCTACTCCCCTATCATGTGATGCCACCCAACAGACCCTGCTCAAATGGGCCCCGCTCATGACAGAAAACACCTTGAAGACCATGGAAAGCATCCACGCCCAAGCACCCTCAGACCCCTGCCCACACCAGATCTCCCACCGAGCCGCCTCTGTCATCGCACCCAAACTACGTTGGACGATCAACTACTCCTTCGAGACCGCCACCTTCTCCGATGACTGGAAACACACCAAAGTCAACCCCCTCCTGAAGAAACCGTCCGCGGATGCAACGGACCTCAAGAACTTCAGGCCCATCTCCCAAGGTCATAGAGAAGGCCATCAACACCCACCTAGCAAACTTCATCAAAGCTAACAACGTCCTAGACATCTCCCAATCCAGATTCCAAAGCAATCATAGCACCAAGACTGCCCTACTTGCCACCACCGATGACATCCTCTCCCTCCTCGACCAGGGCAAAAAGGCAGCCCTCATCCTCCTTGACCTCCCTGTTGCATTCAACACCGCCTCCCACTACACCCTCGCCACTAGATTCTACGATGCCGGCATCCACTACAAGGCCCTCGACTGAATATGCTCCTTCCCCACTGGCAGAACCCAGCTGGTCAGACTCCCTCCCTACCTCTCGAACCAACTGACACCAACTGTGGAGTGCCCCAGGGCTCCTACCTCAGCCCCACTCTCTTCAACGTCTACATGGCCCCCTGCGCAACCATCAACAGGAACCACGGGCTCAACATCGTCTCTTACACCGATGACACCCAACTGATCCCCTCCCTCACCAACAAACCTAACATCACTAAACACAACTTCCAAGAAGGGATGAACGCAGTCACCACCTGGATGAAAAACAGCTGCCTGAAACTCATCTCAGAAAAGACAGAAGTCCTCATCCTTGGCTCCACCCCCTCCACATGGGACGACTCCTGGTGGCCTTCCGCTCTCGGAAATCCCCCCACCCCGACGGACCACGGACAAAACCTCGGCATCATACTAGATTTACCGCTCACAATGAACTTCCAGCTCAATGCCGTATCCTCGACCTGCTCTAACACCCTCTGCGTGCTTCAAAAGACTTTCAGATCGATCCCAACCAAATCCAAAATAACTGTCATACACACACTCATCCGCAGCAGACTGGACTATGACAACGCTCTCTACGCTGGAATTGACAAGAAACGTCTTCGCAAACTCCAGACTGTCCAGAATGCTGCAGCCAGATTGATCCTCGACATCCCCTGTCGCAGTCACATCACCCAACACCTCTGCGATCTCCACTGGCTCCCAGTCGAAAGAAGAATAACCTTCAAACTCCTCACCCATGCATACAAGGTCATTCACAACACCAGACCTGCATACCTGAACAGCCGCCTCTTCTTCCACGCACCCAAAAGACACCTCCGATCAGCCCTGCTCTCTCTGGCCACCGTCCCACATATCAACAAGACCAAAATGGAAGGAAAGTCCTTCTCCTACCTCGCAGCCGAAGCCTGGAACACCCTCCACCTCCGGCAATCTCCCACATTGCCCGAGTTCAGGAAGCACCTCAAGACCTGGCTATGCGGATGACCCCAGCACTCAACAAAGCCTCTTTTCCCCCTCAGCACCTTGAGACACTCACGGGTGGGTAGTTGTCCTTTATCAACCCTGATTGATTGGTTGAGGGGTAACAGCAAAGGTGTAATGCAAAATGATGGAGCCCCCTGAAGAATGTAATGAGGTGTCCCTGAGTCTCCAATACCTCACAGATATTCTTTGGCCTTGAGCAAAATGGGGGGCAACAGCAGGGTTAGGGCCCCCTGAATGTGTGGGGCCCCCAGGCGCTGCAGGAGCCTATGTTACTCCCTTGGGTTACAGTTCTGCTACAGGAAAATATTGGAGAAGTATTCAGACTGCTGGTGATAAGGGAAAATGAAGGGCAATTTCAGAGGTAATGGTTCAAAGACAGTTATTAGTAGTTTTCACATTTGTGGCCCTAGTAATAATGACCCCCTCAATTTATGACTGGTTGACTATAGCACTTAACTACTGGACAGCTGCAAGTATACACTGTGGCAATTTGCATATTAACCCCTAAAACAGATACCACCAAGCAGGACCAGTCGAAGGACTTTTGGGGCATGGGCAAAAGGGAAGATGTGAGGCCCCCCTAATTTTCATGGGATGTGACATCACAGGAAGTGACATCACAAGACTATTAATCTTCTTTGGCATTGCTGAAGTGACCTAGTTTTGATATCAGTAACATCAATGAAAAGAGAAATACTCAAATTAAATGAGTCCATCTAGCACTTGTTTACAGCATCAGATAAATGGGTTAGAAGAGTGACATTGTGAATACTTAGAAATGAAATAGTTTGAATTCTGAAAATATGGGACAGAGTTAAACATCACTGAAGCCTGTGGAACGGGTAGTGGCCTTTAGGGAGCTGTAACCATACCTATTGTCTCTTCACACTATTTTCCTCTGCCACCTTTCTATGAGACACTTACACTTTTTCTACCCACATCTTTCTGAAATCTTCCATGTACATATTTCAGACCTCCTCTCTTTCATTTTCGAACCCTCTTTTCACTTTCTCCTTCTGCACATATTTTCTTGCATCTGCTTCACTTTACCATTCACCTTCACGCACACACAGCACAGCCATTCACCTGTGAACACTGCATTTACATTTGCCCTGTAAATATTACAACA
Organism: Triturus cristatus; assembly: GCF_964204655.1. Classification (NCBI taxonomy): domain Eukaryota; kingdom Metazoa; phylum Chordata; class Amphibia; order Caudata; family Salamandridae; genus Triturus; species Triturus cristatus. The sequence goes on along the minus strand of NC_140590.1, from coordinate 1,756,353,187 downwards.
GGAGCTTTGTACCTCCTTCACAGAGTTTTGCACTTAATTAGAAGTACAATTAGCACATGTCACCATCACTCTTTGCCCCCCGCAGAGGGGCCTCACAAGATTGGTTGAGCAGGTGTTCTAGACACGTTTGTGACCCACTGGCAGCCACTGTGAGGACCTTGCACTATCTTTAGACTCCACTCCAGTGACCTCAATCATGGCCCATTTTACTCACTCCCCTCAACCTGAACTCTCACAAACACCGATAGACAAGTCGATACTCGGTGTGCAGAATAACAGGCTGACATGTTGCAAGCAAAAATACTAAGAAAAGAAAATCCAGGAAAAACCACACACTCGTAGGGAAGTAAATGAGGCAAGAAATGGGAAATATAAATAGGAGCAACCTCACTGGCATGACTCACATGGATTACTGTAATGGTTTTTACAGTCATTCTTGAGATATCTACCAGTGTTTTGCACTTAAAGGAGATCAAGATAGAGCACAATACAGACTCCCTCACAGTCCTGCCAAATGCCTCTCACCTGCCGTGGACCTCGCTGCATAATGTAGTGCTATGAGGCCCAGGAGCGGTGCCCCCCTACCCCGAGCATCACAGCGCTGAATAATGGGTGCCGAGCCCTGGAGAGCCCCCACCCCGCACCAATGATCTAGTGCTGTGTTGCCTAGGGCAGGGTAGTTTCTCTCCTGGGCCTCGTAGCGCTATGACGTAGAATCGAAGCTCAGGGTAGGGACACGTATGTGTTAAACAGCAGAGCTGAACCAAAGCATAGTGGGCAGGGAAAACCAGGGTTATTGCTTGGAGTGAGGCAGGTTTTCTGGGCCTTAAACCCCCAGTAATTTGGATCACATCTGTATTGACAAGACTGATCGATATCTCAACAATGACTGTCCACGGCATGACCTGTGAGGCCCAGAGGAGGGGGTTTCAGACTCTGGGCATCACATCCATAGTGTAGCATTGTGCGGTCCAGGAGTGGGCGAGTCCCTGCAATAGGCCTCACACTACTGGATCATGGCTGCATGGCCCAACCCCTGGACCCTCGCAGCCATGATCCAGTGCTGAGGGGCACAGGGGAGTGGGGCTCCCTTCCCTGGGCGTTGAAGCTGCAGAGTAGAGCTTTGATGCTAAAGAGTGGAGTGAGCCCTGCCATGCTAGTCTCATCTGGTTGCTCCCTCCTCCACTGACCCACGACTCCTCATCTAATTCACACGCATTCCCATACATTTACAATGACAATTGTCATGTTACCACTGCTTTGTGTGCTCCGCAGAAGGCCAAGCATGATTGGATGAACAGGTAATGTAAACACCTTTGTGAACCACTGGCAGCCCCTTGTGAGAACTCCCCACCGCCTTTATACTCCACTCCAGCACTCTCAAGCACGGCCCACTGCAAACATGCACCCACAACCTGAGCTCACACATACACCCATGGGCGAGTCGATTCATAGTGTGCACAATACAATATTGATATGTGGCATTGAAAAAAACACATTAAAACAAAATCCAGGAAAAATGTAATACTGTTAGAGAATCAAAATAAGCATGTGTGAAGTGTAAATAGGAGCAACCTCACTGACATGACTTGGAATCAATCAATCAATCATATAATTTGTAAAGCGCACTACATACCCGGGAGGGTTTCAAGGCGCTGGGGGGGGGGGGGTTGTAGCTGCTACTGGTCGAAGAGCTAGGTCTTGAGTTGTCTCCTGAAGGTCAGCAGGTCTTCGGTTTGTCGCAGGTAGTGGGGGAGGGTCTTCCAGGTCTTGGCGGCGCGATGGGAGAAGGATCTGCCTCCGGAAGTAGTTCTCCGAATGCTTGGGACCGTGGCCAGGGCGTGGTCAGCGGAGCGGAGTTTCCTGTTGGGTACATAGAAGGCGAGTCGACTGTTGAGATAGGCTGGGCCGGTTTTGTGGAGTGCCTTGTGTGGGTGGATCAGGAGCTTGAAGGAGATTCTTTTGTCGACGGGGAGCCAGTGCAGGTTCCTCAGGTGGGGGGTGATGTGGTCGCGGTAGTCGAGTCTGCTGCTGACTAGGGCCTGGGTGACTGTTTTCCTCGTATTTGTCGGGATCCATCGGTAGATCTTGCGGTGCATGCAGAGGGTGTTGAAACAGGTGGAGGAGACTGCGTTGACTTGTTTGGTCATGGAAAGTTTTGAGTCGAGGATGACTCCCAGGTTGCGTGCGTGGTCGGTGGGGGCCGGGGGGGACCCCAGTGACGTGGGCCACCAGGAGTCGTCCCAGGCAGAGGGGTTGGACCCGAGGATGAGGATTTCCGTCTTGTCTGTGTTCAGTTTGAGGTGGCTGTCCTCCATCCAGTCGGCGACGGCCTTTTTTCCCTGGTGGAGGTTGGATTTGGCGGTGAGGGGGTCCTTGTTGAGGGAGAGGATCAGCTGAGTGTCGTCGGCGTAGGAGATTATGTTGAGATCGTGCTGTCGAGCGATGCGTGCTAGTGGTGTCATGTAGACGTTGAAGAGTGTCGGGCTGAGGGAGGATCCTTGAGGGACGCCGCAGATGATCTCGGAGGCCTCGGATCGGAACGGGAGGAGGCGGACTCTCTGAGTTCTGCCGGAGAGGAAGGAAGTGGTCCAGTCCAGGGCCTTGTCTCGGATCCCTGCGACGTAGAGGCGCGTGCGTAGTGTGCGGTGGCAGATGGTGTCGAAGGCGGCGGAGAGGTCCAGGAGAATGAGGGCCGCCGTCTCGCCGTTGTCTTGCAGGATCCTGATGTCGTCAGTGGCGGCGGTGAGGGTGGTCTCGGTGCTGTGGTTGCTGCGGAATCCTGATTGGGACGGGTCTAGGATGTTGTTGTCTTCGAGGTGCGGGGTGAGCTGGGTGTTTACTATCTTCTCGATGACCTTTGCTGGGAACGGAAGCAAGGAGATGGGCCGGAAGTTCTTGAGGTCGCTCGGGTCTGCCTTGGGTTTCTTCAGTAGAGTGTTGATCTCTGCATGCTTCCAGTTCTCTGGGAAGGTGGCGGTCTCGAAGGAGAGGTTGATGATTTTGTGCAGGTGGGGTGCAATGGAGTTGCTGGCTTTGCTGAAGATGTGGTGCGGGAGAGGGTCGGATGGGGAACCGGAGTGGATTGTTCCCATGGTCTTGATTGTGTCCTCGAGGCTCACGTTGGCCCAGGTTGTCTGGGTGTCCTGGGCGGTGGGGTGCGGTGGGTTCGGTGCAGTGTGGTTGGCAGTGGTCGTTCGGGGTCTGAAGCTGTCATGGATGTCGGTGATTTTCCGGTGGAAGAAGGCGACGAGGGAGTCGCACAGGGCTTGTGATGGTGGGATGTCGTTGGAGTTGGAGCTGGGGTTGGAGAGTTCCTTCACGATGGTGAAGAGCTCCTTGCTGTTGTGAGCGTTGTTGTCAGGGCGGTCTGAGAAGGAGGTTCTTTTGGCGGTCCTGATGAGGTGGTGGTGGTTGCAGATGGCGTCTTTCTGGGCAGTGCGGCTGTCTGGCGTCTTGTTGCTGTGCCATATGTTTTCCAGTTTCCGGCAGGTGCGTTTGGAGTCGAGGAGTTCCGGGGTGAACCAGCTGACTCTTCTGCTGGTGTCTCTGTTGGTGGGGTTTTTCAGCGGGGCTACGGTGTTGGCGCAGTCGTTCATCCAGCATTCGAGGGCGAGTGCACCTTCATCCGAGTTGGTGGGGTTCATTGGAGGGTCGAGTGCAAGGCTTGTCTGTAGTTTTTCTTCAGTGATTTTTCTCCAGCGGCGGCGGGGGGTCTGTAGGGTGAGGTAGTGTGTGAGTGGTTTTCGGAAGGTGAATTGGATGCAGTGGTGGTCTGTCCAGGTAAGTTCGGAGGCGTGGCTGAAGGTGACGTGGGGGCTTGAGGAGAAGATGGCATCTAGTGTGTGGCCCGCGATGTGGGTCGGCGTCATGACGAGCTGTTTCAGTCCGAGGTTGGCGAGATTGTCAATCAGGGTGGAGGAGTTGCTGTCGTTTTTGTTCTCCAGATGATAGTTTAGGTCTCCGAGGAGGATGTAGTCGGTGGAGGTCAGCGCGTGCGTGCTGATGAGGTCGGCGATGGAGTCGCAGAATTGAGGCCGGGGTCCTGGTGGTCTGTAGATGAGGGTGCCTCTTAGGGCGGTCTTTGGGTCCGTGTGGATCTGGAAGTGCATGTGTTCGGCAGAGCTGAGGGTGTCGTTGGTGTTTGTTGAGACCTTAACGGTGTTTTTGTGGACGATGGCGATTCCTCCTCCAGCCCTGTTGGTGCGGTCTCTGTGGGTGATCTTGTATCCGTCTGGGATGGCTATGGCGATATCTGGCGAGGAGGTTTCGTTCATCCAGGTCTCGGTCAGGAAGGCGACGTCCGGTGATATGGTGTCGAGTAGGTCCCAGAGTTCGACTGCGTGTTTGTGTGCGGAGCGGGTGTTGATCAGGATGCATCTGAGGTAGTTGGCTTCCGTTGTGGTGGGTGTCTTGGCGCTTTCGTGGCAGGAATGGGCGCGGAGGGGGCCGGGCCACAAGGGAGGCAGCGGCGGCAACGGGGGACCGGAGACTGGCGCGGGGCACAGAAAAGAAAGTGTACAAATCAGGGTCACAGAGGCACAAAAGTCAGCGCGAGGGTAGGAAGGACGGCGAGGGGTACAGAATATAAAGGGGCACAAAGCAAAGTGGCGAGCGGAGGGCAGGGGGCACAGAACAGATACAGGCACAAAGTTCAAGGGTCACAGGGGCACAGAATCAGCGCAAGGGTAAAGAGGACGGCGAGGGGTACAGAATAGAAGGGGCACAAAGCAAGCGTTGAGCATGGGGCAGGGGGCACAGACTGAAACAGGCAAAACAACAGGCGGCAGCGAGAACGAACCTAAGGCCACCACTGGCCACCAGGGATGAGGCGCAGGTGGAGCCTGCGGGTGGTGGAGGGCCTCGACTACTCCAGCGGCAGCAGCGACAGCGGGGGTGCAGGCGGAGCTGCAGCGGGGGGGAGCGACCTACCATAATGTTTTTTACAGTCATTGGTGGAATATCTACCAGTGTTTTGCCCTGTGAAGGATATCAAAGTAAAGCATAAGATGGATGTCTTTCAAAGTCAGATTTGAATCACTGTGGGGCTTGGGACCCAGAGTGACCTTCCTCACTGAAAGCCCTGACCCTGGGTGCTGCTCACCTTAGCTCGGTTCAGCGCTGCCTTTTAATGAATGCTTTGACCCGCCCTGGATCTTGCAGTCATAATGTAGCGCTATGAGGCCGGGGAGAGGGTCCTCCTCCCCTGCGCCTCACAGTGATGGATCATGTCTGAGGCCTAATGTAGGGGGTCCCTCTCTCAGGGGATTGGCAACTATCATCCAGGGCTGCAAGACCCCGAGGAAGAGACCCTTTGCCTGGGCTTCGTAGCAACACATTATGAACGGGCTGCCCAAGGAACAACATTATTTAAAAGGGAATGTCCCAAAGCATAGGAGACCTCAGAAACTCAGGGTCGGGACTTTCAGTTCAGCAGGTCCGTCCAGATCTCAGGCCGCGTAATAATGAAAATCTAACTTTGATAGAACGCCCTCCCACTCTGATGTCCTTTACAGGTCATAGCACTAATGCAAACATGGAAGACATATAAGAACCCCTGCAGTGAAGCAGTCCCAGACCATCGGGCGACTTGCCCCAAAACATATAGTACTAGTATCCCTCATTTACCAGAGTTAATAGTTAAGGGCATGAGGCTATGACCCAGAGGACTCTCTGATAATCGATTGTCAACTCTTTTGTACAACCCTGGAAGCTCTTAAGATGCTTTCTACTAACACCCGTGAACCTTTTCCAGGCCCTCATGGCTGCCATGTTTCCCAGGTCCATGCATGATGTGCTGTTCAGAACACAGAAAGGGCAGGCAAGGCACCAACAGGGGTGCGGCCCGCTCTTAACCTTGTTGTTGGCCCCCACCCATTCTTTCCACCCCCCACCGCCCCCAGGAAAGCCACCACGCCTATAGACCTGCCAGGTTGAGATTCCTCATTTACGAAATGCACAATTGCTGTGATTGGCTGGGGGAGGCGACACAGGAAGAGCCGGGGGTTAGGCTGTGTACTGAAGCCTTTGAAAAGAAAGCGGGCCCCATGTTCTCGGGCTGAGCGTGGGGCCCTGGGCCGCTGCCCACACTGCCCGTGCCTAGCGCTGGACCTGCCCGTCTGAATGTCTTACAATGAAATAATAAGGTGTGGAAATTGTGTGCCTGATTTGTAATAATTTAAATACACTTAGTTTAGAGATACCATGCACCATCTCAATCACTTATAGTGCACACAATAAAGTGTCCTTGAACAACTGCTGGAGAGCGACTATCATTCCATGTTCCTTCATTTCTCGACCATGTGAGACCATAGGTAATGTATGTTATCCTTAAACCGAGTGCACTTAGACAAAGGCTCAGTCTTATTCATTTATCAAAAATGCAGCGCAGCGCCTCAACTTTTCTGCACTGTGCTGCACAAGGGGGAAAACAGCGCAAAGCCATACCTGCCAAGTGTGGGCTGTTGCTGGTGCCGTGCCATGCACTGGTACATAAACAAGGCTACCTTCTGTGCGTGTTTCTGATAGCATTTACAATGGAAGCATACACCTTCAGTACTACAAAGATCCCAAGTAGTAGACGTCCACTGTGCACTGTCATTTAAATGCAATATGTTTCTTTTTTTAATTAAAAAAAAAGTGAACACATTTCTTCTTATTGGCACCTGCTCCAGGGAGGCATATTTAAAAAAAAAAAAAACAAGCACTATCCGGCTATTTTAGTAGATTGGGCTTTGCATTAAAACCTGTAGGTATTGACGAGGACTATCTGTTTAATGTCGCTTTGATGCAAAGCAATGCAAAGCAGTTTTTGCTCTGAGAAAAGGGCACCTTTACAACACAACACCTTTTGCTCTAGACGTAAATAACAAACACAAATTGTGTGGCTTTGTGTTACTTTTTGCTGGCCCAAAATCTTAGTAAATTTAGGCCAAAGCATGTAAACAAAGGGGCATATTTTCAAGCCCCTATCGCAACAGGAACGTCACTTTTAAAGCCGTTGCTGCAGCGATACCGGTTTCGACTTATGTGCAAGGAGTGTTAAAGTGGCTTAATGCTGACTTATAAATAAGGCCCCCTTTCACGCTATACCTAGGGTGAAAGGGGTGGGCAATGGGTGTTGTGGTAGACATTCCGCTGCAACACCCATTGATTTGACGCTGCCCCATATTTACAAGGGTGGCCTAAGACCAAAAAAAACCCGTCTTAACACTGTGCAATGAGGAGAAATGCTGTATTTCTCCTCTGTTTTGCTGTTTCCATATGTGCTGCGTTGTGCAGCACACATGGAAACAGCAAAACACCATGCATGATTGTTTATATGCAGGAAGGTGACCCTTTCTGCTCATAAACAATCATTTTAAAAATGACAATTTGCAACTTCTATGTCTGCTGCACAAAGCTGCACACATACGGTGCAGCCCTGCGTTCCCAAAGTGGCGGAGCGCTCCACCACTTCCCTTGTAAATATATCCTACAGTGTATTCATTTTAATCGTATGTCACTAATAACTCAACTAGGCAAAACGAGGAGCAACAGGGGCTGAGTAAAGTGCAGCTCTTGGAGAAAACACTACTGAAAACAATCAGTGGCGTCACTAGGGGGGTGCGGGGGGTGCGGACCGCACCGGGTGACACCCTCACGGGGGGTGACACCAAAGGGCCGGTCCGGTCGGTGTGGTGTGGTAAATCTGAGGGACAGCTCTCAGATTCGACCCTGTGACTTGCAGGCGATACGCAGACCGCAGCTGTAGGCAGAAAGTCCCCCTGCCTGCCGCCCTCGCTTGGTTAACAGGCAAGCACGCTGTAGTCCAGGCTGCGGTGCGTGTGTGCTCTGCTCCATCATGACGCAGTCCACGCTGAGCCACTTCAGCGACGTGACTCCTGTTTACCAGGCCTGCGGGGCACAAAAACGTACGTCTAGACGGTCTCCGTGCCTAGCTCCGCGCCACAGATAAGGTTTCTTTCCTTACGCGGCATTTTGTAATAAGGGAAGCAGCCTTCCGGGCTTGCTGCAGAAATTTCAGTGTTCCAAAGCAGCACAGTTAGCTCTGACTGGGAGGTAAAGCCTTGCCTGTGTGTGGTGCACCTTAACCTGTCCATGTCGGAGGCTTGCAGCCGGGCCTACCCTGCAGGAGTCACACTGTGGGGGAGAGGCAGCCATCTCCGGGTGAGGAAGCTGACTTTTCATTCACTGCTCACTCGGACAGCCAAGTGAAACTGCCGGCTGCCACCGAGGAGAGGATTAGAGGAATGGTCGGCTAGCACTGTTCAAGGACTCGACCACCTCTGCTGAACCGCATCCCCAGCACTGAACAGGACGATTCGGTAAGTACCACTCACATTGCCCAGCCCGTAATGAATCTTGGAACACCGGTTTCGTTCTTTGAAAATGACATTGACAGATGTCCGTCTTTTGATATGTGTCGAATCTAAAAACAGACCATGGTTCTTGTGGTATACATCTGCTTTCTTTTGGCTAGCGCTTTATACAGCCTTTTTCAGCTTATAGGCACAATAGAGGTCACTATTTAAAGAATTATGTGATACTTAATTGCCAAATATCAGGTTGTTATAGTGATACAGATCAGGGTATCAGAAATATGCCCACTACCACAGATAGAGTAATCTTCACAGTTACACGCACATGCATTCATCATACACTAGGGCCCATTTCACTAACATATGCTCCGATACTCTACCAGCAGCAAACCTGTGGGAAGAAAACTCCTAAAACACCCTGCATCTATATCTAGGCGATAGGACCAGTTTTAGTGGCTGTCTAACATAATATAAACAATCTATAAACAATAATCAATAAGTCTTCAATAAATGACAAGGAAAGAAACAACCAACACCATGTTTAAAAGTTATATTGCTTTATCTAAAATTAGTCAGAATAAAATCAGAATAAATCATTTCTCATAGTTACCTATTCTAACTAGTGTCAGAACGGGTCAGGACCAGTCTCTCGAAAAGTCTTTTTAGGATAAGGTCCTCAGCATCGATCCTCAGCAACGCAAGTTCACGCAGCAAGGCGACGAAAGAAAGAGTGGGGAGAGCCCTCCCTAAGCTAACATTTTATAATGCAAAATACAATGAAAACCCACATGAATTAATTGTATCACTGAGCAGAACGAGAAGGAAGGGGATGTAACTTAGCAACATCCTGAAATCTCCGCTCAAGAAAAGTCATAATACGCAAACCTCGGAAAAGGAACCAAAACTTGAAACTATTAAAGTTTATTTCCTCGGCAAACCGGCTTTAGCACAGAGTCCTTTCTGAGGCTCTATTGTTCACCAAGGGCAAATCATTTCTTTTGGAGATCCTCCAAGCTGGCTGATGTCCTCCCGGAAGTTTCCATATAAGGACCACGGTTAGATTTTCTGCAACCGAAATCCAGCAGGGGTCTCCCTTGTCACATCATAGATTTCGCCTGCACCACAGCTCAGCCAGGCTTCAAATTATTCTCAGTTATTTTCATAAAGGCCTCCATAGGCCACAATAGACCATCTTTAATTAAAGAGACAAAATAAAGATTACTACATCATAATGATTAGACAGTGTTAACCCCACTAATACCCTTATGTGTATGCATTTATCTAGCTTTGCGACATATAGAGCATTAATTCAGACAGCGTTTTGTGCTCAAAATAAATAGCACACAGCAACGTTTAAACATGAAAAACTTGCACGTTATTGTAAATACAGAAACAGCAAACACATGCTAACCCTTGTGTAACCTTCTCTTATGTTAAGACAAACAGGTTGGTTAATGAGACTCACTTGCACAAGACAAATAATTAGTTGTTAATTATTAATTAATTAATAAAACGCATAGACATGCCAGAGCTTCAAAAGCCCCAGAATTTTCTAACAGAAAACTCTGCTCCAGCAATCCCCCCTTTGGTGATTTTATCACCAAATAAACCCCAAAAAAAAAATTTAGTGAAAATTTAGTCCCATTTTAGGAGAAATCAGAAATGTCTTTTCCCCTTACACAACATTAAACACCAGTCACTCTTTCATCATCTCTTTTAGTCTCTAAATAAACACTCTCCCTCAATTCTTCTAATTCAATTTCTTCTGGTTCTCTTTTCGAATTTTTCGAATTCTTGTGGCAGAGTGGCGTAGCGGAAGCGTACTGGGTCGGGAACCCAGCTGACGATGAATCGAAACCATCCTCTGCTACCAGAGAAATTGATACAGATCAGGGTATCAGAAATATGCCCACTACCACAGATAGAGTAATCTTCACAGTTACACGCACATGCATTCATCATACACTAGGGCCCATTTCACTAACATATGCTCCGATACTCTACCAGCAGCAAACCTGTGGGAAGAAAACTCCTAAAACACCCTGCATCTATATCTAGGCGATAGGACCAGTTTTAGTGGCTGTCTAACATAATATAAACAATCTATAAACAATAATCAATAAGTCTTCAATAAATGACAAGGAAAGAAACAACCAACACCATGTTTAAAAGTTATATTGCTTTATCTAAAATGAGTCAGAATAAAATCAGAATAAATCATTTCTCATAGTTACCTATTCTAACTAGTGTCAGAACGGGTCAGGACCAGTCTCTCGAAAAGTCTTTTTAGGATAAGGTCCTCAGCATCGATCCTCAGCAACGCAAGTTCACGCAGCAAGGCGACGAAAGAAAGAGTGGGGAGAGCCCTCCCTAAGCTAACATTTTATAATGCAAAATACAATGAAAACCCACATGAATTAATTGTATCACTGAGCAGAACGAGAAGGAAGGGGATGTAACTTAGCAACATCCTGAAATCTCCGCTCAAGAAAAGTCATAATACGCAAACCTCGGAAAAGGAACCAAAACTTGAAACTATTAAAGTTTATTTCCTCGGCAAACCGGCTTTAGCACAGAGTCCTTTCTGAGGCTCTATTGTTCACCAAGGGCAAATCATTTCTTTTGGAGATCCTCCAAGCTGGCTGATGTCCTCCCGGAAGTTTCCATATAAGGACCACGGTTAGATTTTCTGCAACCGAAATCCAGCAGGGGTCTCCCTTGTCACATCATAGATTTCGCCTGCACCACAGCTCAGCCAGGCTTCAAATTATTCTCAGTTATTTTCATAAAGGCCTCCATAGGCCACAATAGACCATCTTTAATTAAAGAGACAAAATAAAGATTACTACATCATAATGATTAGACAGTGTTAACCCCACTAATACCCTTATGTGTATGCATTTATCTAGCTTTGCGACATATAGAGCATTAATTCAGACAGCGTTTTGTGCTCAAAATAAATAGCACACAGCAACGTTTAAACATGAAAAACTTGCACGTTATTGTAAATACAGAAACAGCAAACACATGCTAACCCTTGTGTAACCTTCTCTTATGTTAAGACAAACAGGTTGGTTAATGAGACTCACTTGCACAAGACAAATAATTAGTTGTTAATTATTAATTAATTAATAAAACGCATAGACATGCCAGAGCTTCAAAAGCCCCAGAATTTTCTAACAGAAAACTCTGCTCCAGCAATAGCTTGTCCAGTTAGGATACCAGTGCATTGATTGAATTAACTGCCATTGCAGGTTAGATGAGACTAAATAAAGGCAACTTTTGTAAATTGACTATTGAAACTAAACTGAATAATTTTAAATAAGCAGGATCATTCAAGAAAGCAAGGAAATTACACAGACACTAATCATTTCGGTGACAAGCCTATTTATTGTAAAACATTCAGGGGGCATATTATCAACAAACAGCAATGATTATCGCTAAGCGCGTTAAGCAACAATAAAACATGTCCAGAGAACTGGTGATTAATGATCCTGCTGGAGAGCAGTCCTTTGCCTGTTGGTAGTTTTGAAATGCAGATAAAGTGTATTTTATTTCGATAGCTCAGTGGGTTACTGCCTTTGTCACAGAGATTCTTGTGTTACTTGCAGTTCAAAAGTTACAATCCTAACATAGGACAGTGGCTATGAACTGTCATCAAAGACCTGCAGACAAACATGAATGGTATAGTTAGAACTTCACTTTTTTTGTGTTACTATAAGTTAGAAATTCCCCAGTCTTTCATTATTTTAATGTTGCTAAAAAGAGTTTGGGCCGATATACATTTTTATTAGTAAAGCCAAGCCCCAACCACTACGGTATGCTTTAAATCCTGAGTTTGTGCTTCCCCAGCCCAAACCCTCTTTACATTTACTGCCCACCAGTATGGATGCCATGTGATTCCTACATCTTGTAATCCTCATTGGCTCATGTGACATTCCCTGTAGATGGAATTACATACTAGCGATAAAACCGGCCCTGTCATTGCCTTTCTGTTTTTATTTAATTAGCAATCAGGTCATTAGGGCAACTGTGGAACATATTTTAAAGTGCGTGCTAATTATATTTACTGCTATATTTAATGTTTTAAGTTTGAAGGTGATTTCGCTAATGTTTTTTACGGGAATAATGAAAGTAGAGCTGGATGGGGCTGATATGGGGCTGGGGCCCGAAGGTCAGCTGTGAGATAAGGTACACAGGAGCGGGATGGTCGAAAAGTGGATAATCGGGCCTGGGAGTAAGTACTTGTGTTAAAACCTGGCCTGTTGGAATTTGAGGGTTTGCACTTACATCCAGACATCGCTCTTACTTTCAAATAACTCTCCACATGCTCTGTATCAGGGCCGGCTTTAGGGTGGTGCGACCGGTGCCACCGCACCGGGTGCTGGCTTCCTGGGGGCACTGTGTTTGCAAGTTTATTATGTTTTTGAAGCACCTGCTGCATTTCTTTCCGCCGGCAATTACCAGGCCTCACAAAAATGTCAAGAACACTCCTGTGAATAATTATCTTCCTGGAGAGAGATCAGGTTTTGTATAGTTGAGGTTTTGACCTCTGTGAAGTTAGTGCAGAGGGTTAATATGCCTGCTGCAAAGAACGTGTACCAAGTAGATTACAGAGTGCCTATAATGTGAACAGATCAGCAGGTGACTGCTTTCAAAAGAGACATCCTTTTGTTACTTGCAATTTATAACTTAAAGTCCTAATATTCAACAGTGAGCTATTAACTTTCATCATAGAACTGCATACACACTGCAAAGCATACATTAGAGCATTGATTAATGTTGCATAAAGGGTTAATTTGACTAGAAATCGATTCTTATTATTAAAGAAAACTCCCAACTATGCTGTTTCTTTTTCTGAGTGTGTGCTTCTCCACACCAAGCACTCTTAAACTATACTGCCTACCAGTATGGATGACATATGACTCCTACGCTTTTAGTCCTTTGGCTTATGTAAACATTTTGTATACTCTAATTTAAAACACGTATGATTGATTGCCTCTGTGTAATGTGTGTGTGATGCAAAGTGCTCCGACACCCAACACTAGTATGAGTGGTGCTATAAAACTAATTCAATGTATCTGAGAGAGTGTGGTTATGGAGACTGTTAAAGGGTGCTAGTGAGAGAATACGTGGTGGAGGTGGACATGGGAGGGGGGCGCCAACAAACATTGTCGCACAGGGCGCCACCAGCGCTAAAGCCAGCCCTGCTCTGTATACACACAGAATTGATCCGTTGTATACTGGTGACTGTTTGCAAGTAGATATAATCTAATCTAGGGCTTGTAGGCTAGCGGACTCGGAGCGGAGGAGGTCCATGCGGTAAGTCGTGAGGGGGTGACACCATGAGTTACCCGCACCAGGTGACACCAACCCTAGTGACGCCACTGAAAACAATGACAAATAATGCAAACGAGCGTATAGTTTAAATTGTTTCAAAGTGGAACGTACTATTGTGACATACATGGTGATTGAGCATCATTGACACGTGCTTTGAGATAATCAACAGCTGCAGTAATCAAGTTCAATACACACCTTGGAAACACTGGTGGTATCACACTAGGGGTGAGGCTTCACGAACCAGATGAGATGGATGGAACCAGGTGAGATGGATGGAACCAGAAGAGATGGATGGAACCAGAAGAGATGGATGGAACCAGAAGTGATGGATGGAACCAGAAGAGATGGATGGAACCAGAAGAGATAGATGGAACCAGGTGAGATGGATGGAACCAGGTGAGATGGATGGAACCAGATGAGATGGATGGGAACTTGCTCATGGCAGGCATGGTCAAAGTGATCTCCAGAAATGATCTTTTAGGCAATTGCCAATATAGGTTCTACCACTTCCCTTAGGTAAGTTATCAAGAAATGTAAAGTCCTGATTGGTTACTCGCGTAGCCATGCAGCACTGTCAGGTTTGGCTACCCTTTTCAGCCTCATGGTTCCTGTATTTATTTAAATCTTGGATGTGGACATGAACATCATTTGGATTGTAGCCGGGGTAACAACTAGGCCTGGGCAAAAATTTCGTTCCGTTCGCGGAAATTGCGATAATTTGACATTTTCGCGTTCCGCGGAGAGCGCGAAAATGTCAAAATTTCCGCTTTCCGCAGCTTGGCGATAATTTGTTTCTTGCTCGCGCTGTAAAATAATACATTCTCGCGCGCGATCGCCTTACCTGAATCCCTGCGTTCGCTGACAAGTTTTCTTGATCCGGTCGCGTTCTCCATGAGATGTTGGATTGTTTTTAGCCATTTGCGCTGTCTCGCGACAGTTCGCGCCCGCAGTGACGTCATGCGTCACGCGATCACGTCTTTCTTCTCGCGATCATGCACCGCGAGACAACTCAAAACAATATGGCCGCGCCCGCGAGCAACCACATGGGTAAGTTGGCGACCCGCAACCATGCAGAAAATCTCGCGAACATGCGGGAAAAAAAATTCCGCATCTTCGCGATATTTCCGCTTGTTTGCGATAATTTTAAACATTTTCGCGATAATTTGCGAAAGTGGATTTCGCTAATTCCGCCCACCCCTAGTAACAACTGCCACCCGGGGTATCTCTCACGCTATCCCCTTGTTCGAGGACCATGAAAGCGCACAACATGTAAAACGAAGATCTTCCTTGACATATTTCTGTACCACAGAAGAAGCACTCTGACCGGAAGTGAGACGAAGGTGAGGACGAGGGGGTGCCAGGACCAAAAGGAACAACAGTGATGTCTGTGATTTGGAAAGGGACAGATAGCCGAGCACAAAAAGCAGTCGCTGCAGAGGAAATATAAGTGGGGTGAAGAAGGAAAAAGCAGTGCATCTTCAAGGTGCACAAAAATCACCATGCCATGGGTAGACCAATAAGACCTAAGGGCTGCATGGCCACAGTGCTTAATTTGTACCGGTGGTAGACGGAGGTAGGCACTAACACACACTCATTTTTGGACACTGGGACTTATTTTTCATCATTGAACATTGGCCTAGACCAAGAGAGAGCGAGAGAGGCAAAAAATAAAAAAGAGAAGGGGAAAATATGAGATAATAGGGACAAAGGCAGAGATCAAAATATTGGTAGGAAGTGTGGAGTGGTGAAAGGAAGACACGAGGTGGAATCAAGTCTAGGCAACCTTGATATTCCGTAACCCCAGGCGTGCAAGTTGCGGCTTCAGAGAAAAGCAGGAAGAAATGAAACCAGGAGATGATAATCGGAGCTGTCACTTCCGGCCCTGCTCCTTCTTGTCGCCCTACTCTCCTCACCCTGTGGTACAACACGCCACTAGACACTCAGATTCTTGCACCTTGCTGTTGAACCTACCCCGGACTACCCCAGCTGAAGCAAAGGGCCAGCTGATTACATATGAGCCCTTGCGATGAACTCCAGGTTCCACGCTGAAAACAGCCCTCAGAAAGCAGATCAATATAGCATTCTTAGAAACCTTTAAATATTAGAATAATTATTCAGAAAATCATCTAAGTGATACATTATGTATCAATGATATATAGACATACTGGCTGCGGTTTCATTCTAGGATGGAAATCGTTTGAACCTAAAGATACTGGGGCTTATTTATGAGCCCCTGCATCACTTTTGCGCCACCGGTGCGTCACTTTTTGTGACGCACCAGTGGCGTAAAAAATGCGCCCATGTTGCACCATATTTACAAAGTGACGCATCTAGGTAGATGCGTCACTTTGTAAACGCCTGCGCTACATTATACCTGCGTCAGGTATAATGTATGCAGAGTGGGCGTTCCCCCGCAAAAAAGGATCATAGGAGTGGCACAGCGAAATCTATGAGATTTCGCTGCGCCACTTCTAGGACGCCAAAGCGTCACAACCTTACGCCTGCCTCATGGCAGGCATAAGGGTGACGCAGGCCCTTTCACATGGGGCTTGCCCCATGTGATAGGAACATTGCTGGAGTTGCGTCAGGCTTCCGACAAAACTCCAGCAATGCGCCACATTTTGTGCCGACAGATACATCAGTTATACTGACGTATCTGTCCTTCCTTGCGACATGATGCGTCATACTGTAAATATGACGCATCATTGGTGTCGCAAGGAGGGCGACTGAGACGTGGCGCATCGCTGCTTTCACGCAGCAATGCGCCACTTCTCATAAATGAAGGCCCACTGTGTTTTTCTCACCAAATGTTTGAGAAAATAATGTAGGAGTACACATGTCACAAAATGTCTTTGAACAGTAGCTCTCATGATAACTTAATCTCAATGGCATACATCGTTATCAATAGACATTTAGGGCCACATACATCAAACTGTGCATTTGCGATTCCTAATTTGTGGTTTTTAAGAAATCGCAATTTAGGAATCGCAAATGCTTATGCATGTAGGAATTGCAAACAAATTGTGATTCCTACACATTCCTTATTTGCGACTTGCATATTGTGATTTGCAAATAAGGAATTACTTCCCATTCATTCCTATGTGCCTAGAGGCCCATAGGAATCAATGGGAATTGCATGCGCAATTTGCGAGTATCAAATAGGTACTCGCAAATTGCGCATGCAATTTCAAGGGTGCCAAAAGGATACCCTATTGCACCCCTGAAATTGCAATTTCAACACATGTTGCGCACACACACATGCCCCAAGGACATTTATGTGTGCAACATAGAACTTTGAAAAATGCACTTTTGTGCATTTTTCAAAGTTCTCGCAAATTACCATCAACTTTGAATTGATGGTAATTTGTGTTTCTTAATTGCAAAATCACATTTTTTTTGGGTTGTTGCATTGCATTTCGGGAATCGCAATTTACTTAATTTGTGATTTTTGCATTTGGGATGATGCCTCCCTAATGCAAAAATTGCGGTTGCAAAGGGGCGGATTCTGCGAATCTTCCCCTTTGCAACCATAATTTACAATGAGGCATGTGGCCCTTGGATACACTCATGAGACAGTTCTCACATGAGAAAAAGGTTTACAAAATGTGTGTCATACAAACGACATGAATTTCATAAAATGTTGTGGCATTAAAAAAATGTGTGCTTGGGTCTAATGATGCGTACATGGTCATGAAATATATTTCTGTTTTATTACTGGACATATTTTCCACTTTTGTACCAGTCATAGCATTGAACATGTTGTAGCCCCCACTCCAGCTTCTCCCATAGTGCTGGCGCTCACCTTGTCTTGCACCAGTGCAGGCTCCATTGCACCTTACTGCGTGGATGTCCGCGTGTTGTCAAGCAAAGGTTTGGGATTGGAAGAGCGCCCAATCCACAACAATTCTAAGCTTTCAAAACGTTTAACTCTTTGCCACTATATAAGTGTGCAGCACACATGCAAAGTGGGAAAAGTTTGGGGAAAATACATCTTTTCTCCAAGTTTACGCCTTCCTCGAGGAGGCGTAATGTTTTGATGCAAATCCCTTCCTACCAAAGTTAAAAGAAAGAGATTACATTGAAAATCTTGGGATGGTCAATGCACCACCTACGGTACGCCTCCTTGACACAAAGTAGTCCCTAGGGCTACTTTTTGTTGCTCTGCGGCTACTTCGCAAAACAATTTATGATTTGCCCTAGAATGTAAATACTAAAGCAAAACTTGACACCAGGTTTGCATCCGCTTTGTGGTGCTGTGCTTTGTAGAGGGAGCATTAACCTCTGTGCTACTTTATCATGAGTCACAACTGTGACTCGACAAATCGAGGATTTGCATCGACCCCCAGGGTTATCCTGCTGTTATTATCGCCTCAAACTGCTGAGCGCACGAGACTCTATGCAGCTGTCCTTTTGTCACCTCTGCCTGCCGCACACGTGGCATCGCACCGAGCTTGGCGCCCTGTGCAGCGGCACAGGTCACATCTCCCTAGAGCCAGAATTGTCAATAAGGAGGATGATGTTTGGGGTTCAAAGTCTGCTGTTTCTGAAACTGACTTTATTGGGAGCAAAGTGCAGTCTTATCTTTGCACAGAGATACGAGTCTCAATGTCACAAATGATTAACATACTTCATTGGTTCACCAGGAAATGTTTTCCTGGCAAACCGGACTTGAACTTCTCCTCACTATTAATACCCCATGAGGAGAGCGGCATAGCGCCCCCCACAGGCACAGTTGTGCTGACATATGCAGATACGAGATCGGTTCCGTGCGGTCCTGGACAGAATCAGATGGGAGGCAGATGCTGGTGGTGTCAGAATCCATATCCTTCTGGTTCTGTTTAGGTTTTGTACCCTTCCCCATGCCATGCACATATGCCATGGACACTGGAATTGTGCAGCTTTTTTACTTCGTCGATTTCCGCAGATTTGCCATAATCCCTATCTGATGCATAATCTGCAGATTTTAACAAAAATAAATTAGCCTCTAGGTCACTTGGATCAAAGGTTACTGAAAAGCTGCAACACATGCAGTGGAAGGTAATTCAGAAATGATGACTGGTCATCTTTCTGCTGCTTCATGCTGCATTTGGGGGTCAAACTGGTATTAATGAGGTGACATCTTTGCCCAGATAGTGTAAACGTGCAAAAATGATAAAATAATGTGGAAATACTATCATAAAACATGCTGCATTTTTCCACATTAGTCTTTTTCTGCTGCATAATTGGGTCTTCCCCTGCTAGATAATTCCAGTGGTACCGCCTGTAAGGCGCATAGGAGACATTGGTGTGTCAGGGGATGTTTGGACCAGCTGATATTTGTACAATTGTCACAATGCTTCCTTTTCTTCAGCAGAACGCACTGTGGAGTACCCCTGAAGTGCTCTTTTGCACAGCGCAGAGCAGACTGAGCTATGCAGAGTCTGTATTTTGACTACCGTTGTGTGATGACGCTGTGCATGGCTGCGCTGACCTGCCTTGCAGTTTCTTTACGCACACACAGAGAACTTTCCTCCAAAATTTGAGGGATTTCTGTTTCTTCCAAACTCTAAACGAGGCCAGCGGCGGCTCTTCTGCTCTGGCGGAGGGGCGTCACTCCCTCCTCCCCCCGCCAGCCTCAAATCTTGAAAAAATAAAACAAAATAATATTTGTTTATTATCGTTTTCTTTTTCTTTCATTTAATGAGGCTTGGGGGCAGGGCCATCGAGTGGCAAGTCAGGAGGGGGAGTAGTGAGCGCTGCCTTCAGTGCGCATGTGGGTCAGGCCAGCCATCGCAGAGCAAGTCAGGAGGGGGAGTAGTGAGCGCTGCCTTCAGTGCGCATGTGGGTCAGGCCGGCCATCGCAGGGCAAGTCAGGAGGGGGAGTAGTGAGCGCTGCCTTCAGTGCGCATGTGGGTCAGGCCGGCCATCGCGTGGCAAGTCAGGAGGGGGAGTAGTGAGCGCTGCTCCAGTGCGCATGTGGGTCAGGCCGGCCATCTCAGGGCAAGTCAGGAGGGGGAGTAGTGAGCGCTGCCTTCAGTGCGCATGTGGGTCAGGCCGGCCATCGCGTGGCAAGTCAGGAGGGGGAGTAGTGAGCGCTGCCTTCAGTGCGCATGTGGGTCAGGCCGGCCATCGCAGGGCAAGTCAGGAGGGGGAGTAGTGAGCGCTGCCTTCAGTGCGCATGTGGGTCAGGCCGGCCATCGCGTGCAAGTCAGGAGGGGGAGTAGTGAGCGCTGCCTTCAGTGCGCATGTGGGTCAGGCCAGCCATCGCGTGGCAAGTCAGGAGGGGGAGTAGTGTGCGCTGCCTTCAGTGCGCATGTGGGTCAGGCCGGCCATCGCGTGGCAAGTCAGGAGGGGGAGTAGTGAGCGCTGCCTTCAGTGCGCATGTGGGTCTGGCCGGCCGTCTCAGGATGGCCAAACCCACATGCGCACTGAAGCTGTCTCCAGCCCAACTGCATTGCCGGGTTGGAGACAGCAGGCGCAGGCTCCCAGTCTCCGTGGGAGTGCAAATCCAGGGCGCTCAGGCCAATCCCGGCACGTCTCTCATGCATGAGAGCAGCGTCAGGATTGTCTGCAGGGGAGCATGGGAGCCTGTGCCTGCAGCAAAGAAGGAACATGAGAGTGGGGTTTCGGCGGGCACAATGTGGCAGGTAAGTTATTTTCTTTTTACTTTTTATTTGACTGTTTTCTTCACCCCACCACCCGTTCCCCGCAGCCCCTCCACTCAGCTGCTACCAAACGAGCAGTCTCTAATTTCACACACAGATCTTAAGGTAGGACTGATCTCCGTACAGTAAAGTTGTGTATGCCGTTTCACACATGCTGCAAAGATAAGCAGCACTCACTCATGCTGCAGCGATGTAACAGGCTGAGTGTTCAGAGCAATCTCTCGGGTCACAGAGACTTCACAAGCAGTGGCAGCCTCTCTGCTATGGCAAAGGACCATCACCCCCCCCCCCCCGCCAGCGGCCTAAAAATCAGAAAAATAAAACGGTAATTACATGTGTTTATTATTGTTTTATTTTTCCTTTCCTATCGCGTCTTGTGGCATGGCCATTGTGGGGGCAGTCGCAGGAGGAGCGGTGGCACTGCACTCAGTACGCATTGTGGTTTGGCCGGCTGTCTCAGGGCGGCCAAACAGTCATGCGCACTGACATCTCCCTAACCCGAGCTACATTTCCGGGTGGAGAAAATAGCAGGTGTAGGCTCCCAGTCCCCTTTGGGGCAGGAAACAAGTCCGCTCAGGCCAATCCCAGCACTTCTCTTATACATAAACCATCAGGAGAGATTGGCCACAGGGGAGCCTGGGAGCCACAGCAGAAAGGAGAAAAGCGGCGATCGGAGAGGAAAAGGTAAGTTCTTTTTTTTCTTTATTTTTGTCATCCGTCCATCCCCCCACCTCACACCCCGCCCCTCTGCCGTGAGAGCAGCCGCTACTGTGCACAAGCCTCGGACAGCTGAGCCATTCCACATGGTGAAGTGATCTCTCAGACTAAGCAGCACAGTTGGGTATTAGCGACACTACAGGTTTAAGGTAACGCCTGTCTGTGAATATCAACAGATCTCACACGCTGGTACCTTTTACCGCAGAGCCATGTTGTGTTGTATTAATGAGATCACAAAAGAGCAGTCCCGCGTGTGTATGGCCTTGTATCACGCTTGGGTGAGCCAGAATGATTTCATTCAGAATTCTGGACTTTTTCACTGAGCAACATGAAGAGAGACAGAAAACTCTTTGGCTGTTTAGTGAAACACAAGGTTTGCGACATGTATCGCCTAACTCTGGTTCCTCCTGGTGAATGGAGACCTTTGGGGAGGACTCCTATGTGGTTTGTTGTGTTTGGGTTTGTGTAGCCTTTATGTGTGTGTTGTGTTGAGTGAGTGGTCCAGAGGACTTTGCCCTCTTATTCCAAAAGGGTGAACAGTTGTCAACGTGTTTGATCAAAATATCGAAGGAAAGGTATTGTCCAACAGAAATAATGAGGACAAAAATATTGTGCAGGCAAATTTCAAAGAGTAAGCAAAGTTTTACCATTTGTAACTCCACGTATGTATCATGACAAAATATAGGTCTCTTCAAGAGACGCAGATGTAGAGGTAAGATTTGTAAATCTCTACTCACACCTTTGCACTTAACTTGGAGTATCACTTTGCCACATAATGACTTTAGCACATGTTTAATAAGCACATGCTAGCATCTCTTAAAGATGTTCACCAATCAAAGATTAGCATCTCAGATACATAAAATAAACAATATATTGTGCGTCTGAGTTAAGTAGCGATAACATACCAGCATGTTTCAAGAAAGAACAACAAGTCCAGATGGGCACCTCTCAACATATTCCAACAATCACTGAAAATTATTTCTCAAAGATATATAAGAGATTCTGGGAAAGAGAAAGGAGGAGACAAAATAAACGGAGGATGTGGCCTTATGGATGGAGCGATCTTCCCCCAAAAGACAGACGCTCATTAGGTAAACAAGATAAGGGCTTTGGGCCCTTCAGCAGTAAGTTCTATCAGTCAGGTCACTGATGTCTTACGTGCTCTACGACCTGAAAGCAAAGTAACCCCTCTGATCACTCGCATCTTAAGGGTTAATGCCTGAGACCCCAGAGCTATCTCTCAGGTTACACAGACTTTACAGATTAGGATAATTTGGATAAAGGCCTGGTGAATCTAAATCCTCTCTCTATATGGCTTCCAATTTCCTTGTACTGGGTCCGGTCAGTTTATTCTTATCCTGGGCAGAAGAACAAGATGCTACAAAGGATCTGAAAGGCAATGGTGATTTACCTACAGTACTATTGATACAGCATCATATAAAACTGAGGGTAGCTCATTAAAAAAAGTCGGTGCAAAATACTATCATGAGCTAAATCTATCAGCTAATAATCCCTCCAAAGATTAGTTTCTATAGATAGCGCTATCTCTCATCCCACTGCTGCCACTCTACCCTCCAAGCAGCTAATCAGTGCAATTGAACTCTACAGCTTCTATGAATGTGATACTTGTCTGGTCAACATTTACTCTACACTCAGATGACATTCTTGACGAGATACCGGCTATTTCCTCAGGGTCTCTTTTCAATCCTTACCTGTCAAATATAGTCAAATTTGTTGCCTCCTCCTTCAATCCGTACACTCTTTTAAAACAGGTTCCTTGCTGGCTCTCTTTTGAAGTAGGCCGTGGTCATGCCTCTCATAGAAA
The DNA here is from genome assembly GCF_964204655.1 of Triturus cristatus. Classification (NCBI taxonomy): domain Eukaryota; kingdom Metazoa; phylum Chordata; class Amphibia; order Caudata; family Salamandridae; genus Triturus; species Triturus cristatus. The sequence goes on along the minus strand of NC_140590.1, from coordinate 1,756,330,340 downwards.
ATCTACTCTAGACCCAGCTGGGATTTTTCAAACTATGAGCTGGTTTTATGCCTTTTTGAATAACTTCCAATCTGGATTTTGCACTCAACCATAGCACGGAGACTGCATTAGTGACTTCTTCCAAAGGCATTGGAATTTTTTCATATGTGCGAGGCTCAGCTGCCCTCATCCTTCTGGATCTTTCTGTAGCCTTTGATATGGTCTACCATGACATCTTGCTTGGAAGGTTGGATGCCATTACTATCGCTGGTATCGTCTATAACTGGGCAATTCCAAGCTGTGACTCTGGCTCATCATGATCTGGTTCATCTTTAGCAGCTCCACTTACTACCCTACTTTCATTTCATGGCCTTAGATTCCATGCTTGTGTGGATGACATGCAGATTATTCTGCAGCTAGATGGAGATTCTAATTTCCTACAGAGCCAGTTCAAACCCTGCTTATGCTCGGTAGCCAGCCAGATGAATCCCAACTCTCTCGGTTTTAACTGAGATAAAACAGAGATTATCATCTTTGGGAAGCTCTCCATCTGGTCCTCCAGCTGGTGGCCTGGCTCTCTTGGAGCAGCTCCTGCTCGTTCTACTAGGAACCTTGGCATAAACCTCGATGACAGGCTAACCTTTGAAGCACACATTAATAAGGCCAATTCCAACAGCTATTGTATGCTTAAAACCATTAGAAAAATAAACTTGTTCCGTTCCAGACCTTCTAGAAATACTTTAGTTCAGGCCCTTATCATCTTCAGGCTGGATTATTGCAATTGCCTTTTTGTAGGTTTGCTTCGTCACCTTCTTCAGTAATTACAACGTATCTAGAACGCAGGTGCCTACCTCATCCTTGGAGGGAGCAAGTGATCTTTCCATCTTTTGCTGGTTACCTATGTGCAAATGCTGTTTTTTAAGGCTTTGTATTCTTGTCAAAAATATTTCCATAGTTTGTCCTTCAATAGCTACATGTCCTTGTTCGTCTCAAATTCAAAAAGTCCACCTTTGGGGGTCGCTCCTTTCCTGTTGCTTGGAACACTCTTCCTTCTTTCATTAGCTCTCAGAAATATCTTCTCAAATTTTTTAGAACTATTAAAAACGTACTTATTTTCACTTCAGATTGTTTTGTTGTGATCATATTTCCCTGTACCAGGATACCTCTTTCTGGGGTAATCGTTTGCTATGCAAAACTCAAATCAAGAAAAATCAGGGAGAACAGACTTGGGGGCATATCTACAAGGCGGCGATATCAAATTATCGCCGTTTATGCGTCCGTTTTCGGCCGAAAACCGGTGATAATTTTATCGCTAAATCAGCAAGGTCACGCTATCGCGTGAAACCTTGCCTTAGCGCCTGAATTCCTAACGCCATTCTTTGCATCTCTAATGAGATGCAAAGTGGGCGTTCCTCCGCAGGATAACAGGAGAAATGCCGCTAAGCGACATTTCTCCTATTATGAAGCCACACGCAAAGCAGCATAGCGACAAGAAAAGTAGCGATAACCTCAGTTATCGCTACTTTCCTTAAGCCTGCTTTGAAACTGACTTAGCCATGATATCCTATGTAAGGTGGATATCATGGCTAAGTATGTGAGGCCCTATCGCTTGGTTTCCAGCAATTATCACATGTTTGGCAGTTAGCACTAGGATTTTTATCGCTTTTGAGATAAGCGTTGCTAATAGCACGCTATCTCAGCGATAAAAATCCACGCTAGCGGGCGATAATTATCCTAGCGCTAAGTGCGCTTAGCGATAATTATCGCCGGTTGTTGCTGATATGCCCCTTGATCTCTTGATTACTCAACAGCACAACTAAACTGCCTGAAGGCTATGATTGGGCTTTGACTGAGAATAAATAAGAATTTCCAAGCCTTGAAGAAGCCCCAAGCTGTAAAAGCTAAGGAAATGAAACTCTTTTGACTATTTGCAAATTATGAGGAGTATCAACTAAGGAACGCTAAAGGGAAAAGATAGGTACCAGTTTGTAAAAAAATAGTTTTACATATCTGCACCGAAACCTCATTTGTTTGCGTTATCTGGGTCTAAAAGTTATGTTATGTGTACTCGTAAAGCATGCTATCACCCCCAAGGGTATCCTGGTGCTAGGCAGGTGAGTGCCTAGCCCTGCCTACGGTAGGTTAGTTAATCGAAAAGCCATGTATTCAGCTTCTGATGGAACTCAAGAAGAGAGGAGTAGGCTCTGATGTTGAGTGAGAGACTGTGCCACGCTTTTGAAGCAATGGAAGAGAATGCCCATCCTCCCGATCTTGTTCTGTGTATGCGTGGGGTGTGTGTGAGTAGGAGTCCTGCAGAGCTGAGGTGTCTGGGTGGTTGGTGGAAGGAGAAGCAACTGTTCCGGCAGGTGGGCTTAAGTTGTGTAGTGCCTTGAAGGTGTGTGCGAGGAGTTTGAAATTAGCATGTTTGTGTTCTTAGAACTTGTGGAGCTCCTTGAGGTGTGGTGTGGTATGATGTGAGTTTTGTGTAGGAAGTTGAGGATGAGTCTTGCTGCAATGTTCTGGGTGGTTTGTGGCCTTCTCGTGAGTTGCTTGGTGATGCCGGCATAGGGGAGCTTCCCGTAGGTCATCTTTCTGATAACTAGGGTGTGAGTAACAATTTTTCTAGTGTTGCTAGGGAGCCATTTGAAGATCTTCCTCAGCATCTTCAGGGTGAGGACGCTGGATTCAGTGATGGCATTGACTTGTGAGGCTATGTTCAGTTTGCTGCTGAATGAGTGAAAATGAAATACCTGTATTTGAGATAACATGGAAGCTTGATCCATGGATCTTACAGACACCTGACAGTGAAGTGATCACTTATGTTTCAAAGGTTCTACAAGCTAGATTTCTGTCAACAAAGTTATCCCTCAGAAGGTAAGAGAGGTCTCACAAGCAGCAGCACAGACATCTAACAGCAAGGAATGTATTTTGTCCAATATCCAAACCAGAAGATTCACATTGAAAGAGGTGCATTAAGTAGGAGCTAACATCACCTTACGTGTACTACATAACCTATTAGGATCATTGATACCATTGCACAACCCATCCTCAGCTCAGACACCAACTGAACCTGGTGGAATACAGTATCCCAGCTAAGGATATATATATTTTAAATTGTACCCGCTTAACAAGGATAAATAAGACAACTTTTCCCTTTGTAAAGAAAGATGAAATTTGTCCCACTTTACCCGAGGACAATTCACCTTTTCGTTGTGTATTTCCAGCAGCTTGGAGCCCTGCGGGTCATCCAGTTGTAGAGAATTGTTTTCCCTGTATCACATTAGGCTGCTTACCCTGAATGACAATTGCAAAACTTAATGGGCCAGAACCTTCACAGATCTAGCTGCTGCAAGTCGTACCCTGGGACGTCCAGTGTTTGGTCAGGACATGAACTCAGAGAGTAGGAGCATGGTAGGCCTGCCTGAGCAGCAGAGATGTGCCTGCAGCAGCACATGGCCTCTTTTTGACAATACCTACTAGTATACACAAATTGGCATCTTTGCCATCTTTGCCTTTAAATAAAACAAAATATGCACTGTTGCAAGCCATCAAGCTTCGTAACTTCGCAAAACACTGAAACACAATTTTTGTACACAAGACCCTCCACAGAGCAGGGATTCCACAGGACAATGACATCAAAGAATATACATGTAGACATAGAACAACAGAAGAAAGACAGAAACACAACAGGTATCTCTGACCTGAGCCCGAGAATCTATATTAATTTAAGGATTTCCTGTCAACAAGATGGAAAGCCCTCTCCTCTCCATCAAGATGGCATGCTTCATCATCAGGCCCCTCCTGGCACTGGTCTCTTGGATCACGGTGGAAGCTACTACCTGTAATAGGGAGTTCAAGAGGTATTTTATTTAATAGACTACCAGGATTGGGTAGGATGCCCTAATTAATGAGAAGAGTCAATGGTGGTGTGGGGCAAGGGAGAAAGGATAATGTGAAAACTACCCCTTGATAGATATAAGCAAACTTTATTTGGGTCCCCATCGAGTAGAATTAAAATTAATGGGGGTTATTTTGATTCAATCTTAGAAGTCAACATGTTTCACTTTTTAATTACCATCTAATGAGGTTTTCTGGTTTTCTTCAGGACCAGTGTCACTCTCTACTAAACGTAAAATATTAAAGTTAACAACTGGTCACGTGTGCTTCTCTCAGTAGATAGCATAGTTTCTATAAAACAAAACATACTTAGGTTAATGCAAAGTGTACTTATGTAGTTTTTAGGTAATTCAAGAGCATGGTGCAGAGTATATTTGCACACTTTAAAAAAACAAAATAAAGTCTTACCCTTCCAATAGTGTTATATTGCCTCATCTCGCTATGAGCCGTGCAGCCAAATAAAAGTATGAACAGAATGTAACCAACAATTATGAAAGTTGTTATGATATTAGCATGTAGTCACAGTCATGCCTTGTTCTAAAAATGATTGTGGCTGTGGGTTCCACTTGGTTTCAAGACTATCAGGCAAACATTCATTGTGGCTAGGGTAGAGGTGTTTGCTTACCTGAGATGCCTTTGGGCCCGTGCTATGCTTGCATCTCTTTCTACCAAGAAGACAGCGGTGCTGACACACAGCACATCTTTTGGCGCCTCTGACATTGTTAGTTTGTATGATGCCTCACATCATGTGTGGGTACACCCCACAACACTTCTCAGGGCTGCCAGGAAATGTAGTCCCATGTAGTGCTGATAGGATGTGTAGCCTCTACGGCAACTTCAACGACCAGACACCTGACTCCGAAACCACTCCCTCCTCCAGCAACGCCAGACAGCCCACCATCTCCTCCTGGACCCCAGTCACCACAGAATACACCGCATTGACCATGAAAGGCATCCACTCAGGAGACCCCACAGACCCCTGCCCCCGCACATCTTCCACAGAGCTGCCACCGCCATTGCCCTGGAACTATGGAGCACCATCAGCGCCACCCTCGAAACAGGCATCTTCCTGATGACTGGAAACGCACAGAAGTCAGAACCCCTACTCAAGAAGCCCTCAGCAGATCCCACAGACTTGAAGAACTACTGGCCCATCTCCCTTCTCCCCTTCGCTGCCAAAGTCACCCAGAGTACGTCAACATCCAACTCACGAGATTCATAAAAAAAACCTCCATCCTTGACCCCTCCCAATCCGGATTCCGCAGCAACCACAGCACTGAGACCATTCTACTCGACGCCACAGATGACATCCACACCCTCCTCGACCAAGACACACCACAGCCCTGATCCTTCTCAACCTCACTGCAGCCTTCGACACCATCTCCCACCACACACTCACTGCCAGACTCCACGACGCCGGCATACAGGGAAGCGCCCATGACTGGATCCACTCCATCCTCACCAGCAGAACCCAAAGAATCAGACTACCACCCTCCCTCTCCGAACCCATGGAAATCAACTACGGAGTACTCGAAGGATCGTCGCTCAGCCCCACTCTCTTCAACATCTACATGGCCCCCCATCGCCGCCATCGTCGGACAATACGGACTCAGCATAGTATCCTACGCAAACAACATCCAGCTTATCCTCTCCCTCACAAAGGACCCCCTCATCACCAGACTCAACTTCCAGGAAGGAATGAAGGACGTCACATCCTGGATGAGCAGCAGCTGCCTGAAGCTCAGTTCGGAGAAGACAGAGGTCCTCTTCCTCGGACCCTCGTCCTCTGCATGGGACAACATCTGGTGGCTCACAGCCCTCAGGAGGCCCCCTACCCCCACGGACCACGCCTGAAACCTCAGCATCATACTCGACTCCTTCCTCTCCATGACTTGACAGGTCAACGCCATCGCCTCCACCTGCTTCACATCCTCCTCATCCCTGAAAGACCTTCAAATGGATCCCCCCGAATCAAGGAAGACCGTCACCCACGCACTCATAACCAGCAGACTGGACTACGGAAATGCCCACTACACCGGTATCAACAAGACTCTGCTCCGCAAACTCCAGACCATACAGAACACCGCAGCCAGACTCGTCCTCGGCATCCCTCGACACCAACACATCTCCCAACACCTGCGTAACCTCCACTGGCTCCCTGTGGAGAAGAGTGTAACCTTCAAGATACTCACCCATGCCTACAAATGCCTCCACAACACCGGCCCCCAATATCTCAACAATAGAATCTCCTTCCATGTACCCAAGAAGAACCTCCGATCTGCCGATCTCACCCTCGCTGAAGCCCCGCACATTCACAGAACAAGAACGGGTGGAAGAATCTTCTCCTACATAGCGGCCATGACCTGGAACAAGCTCCTGGTCAACATCAGACGTGCCCCCACCCGTCACATCTTCAGGAAGACCCTCAAGACCTTGCTCTTCAACTGACCAGAGCTGCCCCCCCCACCCCAGCGCCTTGAGACCCTCACGGGTGAGTAGCGTGCTTAAAACTCCCTTATTGGTTGATTGATTGATTCCTGCTTGTCAATTTCCTATGGCAAATATTAGATACATCTATAGTGGCAAATCACAACAAAGTGGATAATATGTTGTGGACATCTTTTCATTTTTTTTATATGTGGGAAACTTTTAGTGTATTTAGTGCCAAACCTTTTAACAATATAAAGGGTATCCTCATGAGAAGTAAATAATTAATCACTAAAACTTTGATCAATTTCACATCAAAGGCCAAAAGAGGCAGGGTTTGTTTTTGTGATTTGTGTATATTCTCATAAAAGTGTGTTTCAAAAGAATACCATTTGTATGGCCCTGGTTTGTCCGGTCATCTCTGTAGGTGTTGGTGGATATAAAAAAATGATGGTGCCCTACATTTAATCTTTGTAGTATCTAAAAGGATAAAAACTGGATTATACCCTTTTCTTTATATGTCAGGAAAGAGTGGATGTTGGCCTCCCATGGGGGTAGTAATAGTAGTCCATGGCCCTTCTGAGAAAAAGTATGTTGCATATCAACTGTATTCATTGTAGTTAAGAATTATCTTTGTGGTCCGATGTTGGTCTTTTTACCTGGTAGTAGCAGCTTACAAATTCTGAGATACCAAGATCTATGGAATATCATCATTAGAACCATGATTATCAGTCTTTAGCCTATGTATCCAGCATTGTGCCCATATGATAAATTGTGGATTTTTCATTTGGTGACCACTTCATGGATGTTTTTTTGATTATTGATCAGTTCACAGCATCTTCTGTGTGTTCCATTGAGTTATAATGGTTCGTCATTTTAGTAGTGTTCAGCTTGCATCTTTTTGTGCTTTAATATTCAGGGATCCTACTTCTTGTTTTCATAGTCGTCCTCCCGATGTATCTGAGACCCTAGGGGGAAGCGATAATATAAACATCTCCTTCACAATTATAGTTAGTGAAGGAATGTAAATTGAAAGGTGTTTATAGTTCTAAATCATTATGTGTGATAGCTTTGGGCACAGCAGCAGATGGTACGAGTCCCACAGGGGTAATGGGCTACTATTTTAGGCAGGCCCCATAGGGTAGTAGTAGCTAAAGGTTTTGTTGTTTTTGATTTGTAAGTGTAGGAAGCTGGCTCTGTATATACTATACCAAAGTGAGGTATAGTGTGCACAGAGTCCAGTGGAACCCCAAAGGTAGGCAGAGGCAAGGTTAGATGGAACCTTACTCTCTATTTGTGGTAGTGTGGTCGAGCAGTAAGGCAGTATCAGAGGACAGTGTTAAGCATTTGTTGTACCCACTCAATCAGCAAGTGATTTCACACACTCAAAGACTGAACTTCAGACCAATTGGTTTTGTATAAAAATATACTTCTAGTTATTTTATTTTCTAGAACCAAGCAAGCCTGGCACAGGTAAGTTGATAAATACTTTGCGGTAAATATACAGTTTGAAATGCAATTGTAAATGTATTTGAAATAGTTACAGTTTGAATTACTGGTAATGCAATACTGTGAAATGCTGTACATATACTTAGTATCGACTTTGCAATGAAAATGACAGGTAAGTTACTTTTACGTTACTTTTGAGATTACTTTTTCTACTCACTGTGATATGTCTAGATATCACACTGGGACATTTCATAGAGAAAAGGTCATTAAAATCAGTTTTGCACAGTTATTTTTCTGATTTCCATACAGATCAACTCCACACTTACAACATTTTTCAAAGAAAAACAGTCAATGGATTCCTAAGTAGAGAAATGAAGTTGACTGTTATCAGGTAAGTAATCGGTCTTTGGAGTTGAGCTTCTGGGGTTAGAACAAGGGTTCCCCCAGAGTTGAGGATGCACTCTTGTTACACCCTCAGCGGCACTAGGGAGGCCCGGTGCAGAGTGCTGAGGCCCAATGTTATCCTATGGGGGGATAGGGGCCTCCGGTTGGGCCTGGGTCATGTCTTAGGGGATTACTTCAGTGGGAGGCCCTGCATTCTTCTTTCCAGCACGTATGCCTGGCCTTAAGTCATGTGTGACATCTACAACCAGCATTCGCTTTGGAGCCAACATTGTGCTGCATGCTGGGATACATCAACCCATTCTTCTACTGGTACAAGCATAAATACATGTCTCAGAAAGCAAGCCAACTAAATGAAGGTGGCACACTTGCCATGGGTCACTTGGTAGCTATAGATTTCCTCCAGAGGTCCCTTCACTCTGCACTGAAAAGCTTGTGCACCTGCCTAGTTATGTACGTTAGAAAACCACCACCAAGATTCGATGCCTACATATTTATAGACAACTCATTACCGCTGATGGCTTCCGTTCTCTAGGACCACTGGAATGGCACTGTTCAGCGCCCACTCACATTTTTTCACAATTAGGGATTGTTTCTTAGACTCACAGCCCCTTACATCCACCTGAACTGATCATATGTTACACATGATAAATAGCTGAGATTGGCAGAGTTAACCACTTGACTATGTGATGTGGTCTAAGGGAGACCACAGCAGGATTAAGGCAGGACACTCTCTTATACCAAATTGGAACATCGGATGAGACCCATCCCGAGCCTCGATTAGCTGCCCTAACCTTAATCTAGTGTTTTTTACCATAGTGTCGGTGAGTACACCGGCACTCAGACCACACACCTTAGCGCGTGTGTAGGCACTTCACTTTTTTCACGTGGCACTTTCACCTTTGCCACTCACCATCCTCACTAACCCGGTCCTGAAGAAAGCCCACATATACATTCTTTTCGGGCTGAAACATGTAGACCACATCACATAGTCAACTAAGGATAATAACCTCTAAAATAGTTGCAATACACATTTTTTAACCATATCCTGAGCCGCCATTAATAAATTGTCAAGGCAAGGATTCTCAGAGATATATTTTAATAAAACTCACCACACAGCACATATCCACACCATACCAGCTCCGCTGTAATCAGGCGTTGTAGCACAACCGAGGGGCATTCGGCCACCCGGTTGGAACCCTAATGATGAAGCAAGTACACCTAATGGGTCCATATACTGATCACTACAGTGATTGTTACGCACTGTTTGGTGGGTACGTCCACATTGTTTAGTCCAGTATTACATTGGGGATAAGGACTTACCCCATTTTTCCCTTGCTCTCTCCTTGTTTTTCGTCTGCTCTCAACTATGGTCATTGGACATTTCATGGCACCTTTGACTCATTTCTATTAAACTCCCAGATTGAGGCGTACAAGCAAATCTCACTCGCCCCTGACAAGCAAGAAGAACAAGGTTGAGGCTGGAGCTGGCCCCCGGTTGCCTTGACCTCGTGGGCCTGGGGTCTCTAATAAAATTCGATCTCAGGCTCTTGCAGGCCCCAGAGTCCTAGCTCAAATACCATTGGAAATCCATCATAGACGCAGCACGGTTTCCCTGGCGGCTACAGCTAGCAACAGCAACCGGCATTCTGAAAATCAGGCCAGATAGCCTGCATCTCCAAGAAATTCCTTACTCTGCCTGGAAAAAAAAGTGGTGAACAGGCAAGTGCTATTGATGTCCTTTCAACGGAATATCGGTAGTCTTCGACTCAGCACCCTGATCGAGGCGTTGAAAGCATCTTATACTTCTGGGAAGGCACAGACACACTTCAAACCCAAGCCTGTATGAACATTATTTATATGAGGCTAATTGCACTGCCACTTCCAGACTCCAATCCTGGCTGGGCTCACCAAGATGAGGTAATTTCATGCAGGTTGTGTAACTAGCGAAATGAATCCTGGATCCATCTGTTGTGCTGCGGCCCAAACTGACTGAGGAACGACACCCTATGCTCCTCCCACTGAGCCATTCAAAAGGGGTTAAGTGCTGTGAGGAGGCTTCGGATATGTGCTTTACTGAAAACATACCAAGTACACTAGCTAGACCGGGGAAATTCACAAGCTTGATTTGCCTTTCACTCATGGAAGAGAGGACAACAGCCACTGGCCACTGACCACAGAACAGCATCTAGCAGCTAGCTCATAGGATAACCACCAACTGGAACTGACACACGTAAGGGACATCTGCAGCATCCTTTACGGTTATGTGGCCCCGGGATATGGGGACTGCTAACCCAGAATACACGACCATCTGATGCACATCATTGACTGAGGGCAGGGTCTCCCCATCAGTCATGGCATAAACATTCTGGGGTATCGAGATGTTAGTAGCCCTGGCCCTAACAGCAGGAGGACCTATTAGTTTGCACACAGCATTTTTTCACTTAACCTCTCAAACATAAACATGCCTTGTGAAAGAAGCACAATTTAATAAAACGTAGGCCTCGGCAAACCATGACCCACTGCTGCAGGTATTCACCAAATGTATTACAAAGCCTTGTCAACCAGTTCCAAAGGGATGTGAATGGACCTGGGAAATGCTCCGGTGAGGCTGAGAAAAGACGCCAGATAAGACCGATGGAGCCCACAGCAGCTCAAGGACTGTGTGTGTGTGTGTGTGTGTCTCCTGGAACCTGCATCAGTCCAGGCTGGGATGCATGGGGGGGGGGGGGGGGGGGTGCTAAAGCCTGCTGTGGGCACATATCTAGGGTGACCAGACGGCCTGGATTTCCCTGAGGTGTCAGACAGCTTTAATTAAAACGGACAAATGTCCCGGTTTTGGGGAGAGGGGCAGGTAGTGTGCATATTTGATATAAAATGTTTTCCTTCCGTTTTAAAGACTCTTCGACCTTGCTGCAGTGTCAATGAAGCAGCACAGCAGGAGGCAAAGAGGGGCACACCAGAATCTGAAAAGACCCATAGTTGATGCCCAAGCTTTTGAGCTGTCCCCTTAGGTTCATCACAACATCTGGGAAGGAAGGAGAGGGGTTATTAATGAAAATGCTGTTTACAATATTTTTGTTTGGATTGTGGGATGTGGGCACAACTGTAATGCTATCTCACCTTCAAAAAGAAACCCTGTATGTTTTATTTTTGATTCTATATTTTAGAAAAAGCAAATATATATATATTTTCAAGAATCGGTGTGCATCTCTCCATGTTAGATGTAGGCACGTCTATTCTTTTATCAAGTCTTGGTTTTATAATTTGCTTTTGGCACTTTCAGCTCTGTGTGCACCTTGTATAGGTGCTGCCAAGACTACAAGTCCCAGAATGTCAATAGGCTCAATGATCTACTCTGAGGCAACTTTAGGCCTTTGTAATGTCATCCTTTACCTAGGTAAAGCTTAACAAAATGGTTTATGCGATGTGCCTACCATGGCAATAAGTGAACTCATTTATGTTAGTGTGACCTGGTGTCTTGGATTTACTGAGGCAGACCTGTTTACTCACAAAATTTCCCTGCAAGTCTCAGTGCATATCTTGGATTTCGAAGAGGATAGAAAGTACAAAGGGGGGAACGTTTTCATGTATTTTAGAGCAGAATTATTAACCCTAATCAGAAAGCAATTTAGTTAGCACAGATAATACAGTGAGTAAAAGTTGTTTTTAATTCCCTGTAGTACCTATTGTCTACCTTTCCTATGTTTGTTTTCTACTGTCAATTAAGACTTTGTGTGCGCTCAAGTCGATGCAAAATTATAGTCCTACTTCTATGTTTGTGATCTGTCCTGGTTTTTGGTTTACAAAATTTGGTCTCCCTACACATATCATACTCCACAAATGGCAGCAAGACGACAGGCTGCCAGAGACGGGGAGCCGTGGTGGTCATGGAGGAGCAGGGACACCATCACAGGTTGAAACAATAAGCTACTGGGAGAGGAAAAGGGAATGGGAGGAGGACGGGGAGGAAGGAAGACAGGGAGGGTTGGGCGCAACAGGCAGAATGTCTGGAAGCTGCAGAGAGAGAGCTCTGCTATGAGTGGGACAGAGCTTGTAAAAACACAGCACTCGTGTGGAGCTTTCAAACAGAAATAACCAGGATCACCTACCGTGATGTTGTCAGTCTGGCTGCAGTTGTCCCTGATAGGGCCGGATTCATGTCTACCTGATTACCTCCAAGAATCCTCTCAGGTCGCCAGAATCTTTTTATCTGCCAAATAGCGTAGAGGGGATGAACACAACTATAAAAATATATCTGCCACAATTAGATATCATTTGAGAAGGACCACTGACTCCAAGTCTAAAATTTGTAAGATTTTATCACAACCAAAAACTGTTGAACATATAAACACCTCAGTTCAAGGTGTAACAGGTAAATGGGCACTAACACAAAAGCAAGCCTACGCAGGATTCTCATCCGACTCAGGACATAGAGAATTACCGATTCCAAAATCATCAAAAGGCAATCGTCAAACCGATATCTAAATTTGGATTCATTAGTCAAAGGAAACAGGTTAAGCTATCCCTACTCTACTTCTAAGGTGACATCCCTACTTAGCATTCCCATCCCAGGCAAGAGAATCAAGGAAAATAGGTGTCAGAAGTGAAGACTTCCTAAGAAGTACACTCACTTGTCAGAGCTCGCTCTGAGATGCTCCTTCTAGTTTTCCCTTCTCAACCTTCTCCGCTCAACCCACGGGGCACTGTCCCTAATACAAAATCCCAAAATTACAGAACACGCCCCTCGGCACACCTCTTCGACCAGGTCTTCTCTCTGAACTTTTCCATCAAAATTGTCTCCCATCCAACGACGGTTAGCTTGACCTTGGGTCTCAAGCACCTTCTCCGCTAGATGTAACTTCTTCACATTCCAATGCACTCCCCTGTTGGCTTCTCACGGCGTCCTAACACCTAAAACAAAGACCTATTCTCGCTAACGAGCTAAATGTCCTTGCATCTGCAACAGAAACATGGGAACGAGAAACCCATTTCACATCTTTACGATTTTACATTTCCCTGCAACCCAAACCTTTACCAAGGGAATCATTTGGGCCTACAACATTAGCTAACATAAGAAATGAACAGGCCTTCTATTCTAACTTATATGCGATCAGGCCTCTACGAAATTAAACACATTATTAAATCACACTCTAAGCATTAGTTCATTATTTTCACATGCACGAATAAGCAATCTACACGTATAATTTTAACCTAACACACGTTTAACCTAACACATTACATTGCACGAAACTAATCATTATGCATTTTGCTGAACACATTCACTATAACTTTTAACATTGATCTTCACAAAGCATTATTACATTTATAATCACCTCTATGTTAAACAATTACAGCAATACGTTTCTATAGCACGTCTAAATATATATCGATTAATATGCGGGTGCTGTCATCACACCTCACAAACTCATTCCCTTGGAGAAAGAACCGACCTAAACAGTGCTTGTTGCCATTCTATTCTGTCGGAACCTCTCCATTCTTTTAAGATTCTGGTATTGATTGTCTTGCAGTCTAGCCATTCGCCTCTCATTCGCTCTAAGAGCTCTTTCGACTCTGTTCCCTCTGTACCACTTACAAGCTCTAATGAGACCCCACAAGCAAACCACAACAATAATAAGAGGCTTCAACACGAATCCAAGGAACCCTTTTCCCAAGCTTGCAAACCAACTCCCCACACGACCAAATCCTTTCCCAATCTTTTCCCACACACCCTCTTCAGTCAAATCTGCAATTTCTTGATGAATTGTTGTGATGTTATCTATATATTTCTCCAGATCCTTGCTGTTATCAGGAATATACGTGCAACATTCCTGAACCTTCAACAATTTACAGACTCCGCCCTCTTTTGCCAATAGTACGTCTAAAGCAAGACGATTTTGCAAATCCTTCGTCCTTATCGACAACATCTCTCCATCCACCAACAACAAAGACCTCGCAGTATTCATCGACAACTCATCAACCACAGTCGCCAACTTTCTTATTTTCACGTCATTCAAAACCACACCCAAACTTGGTATCATTGCTCCAAAAATATCGCCAATCACTGCTCCTGCACTACCAGCTCTCCGTACTTTAGAATGATGTCCTGTCTCCAGAAGATTCAAATCTTCCGCATGATAAATCTTCGGAAAGACGATAGCCAGATAACATGTACCATACCAATTCGCAGGCAATCTCACATAGGCATTCCTTCTGCACACAAAATATACAGTCGGAATCACTTGCACCGGACCTTGCAAAAAGTTCTTAGCAGAGTCCTCCATAGTAAAGGCATGGTCACACGTACTCTGTCCCACCGAGACTTTTTCATAATAAGTCTGAGGACGTCTCACACACAACTTTCCCTTCTGCGTCTGATCTAATGCTATTGGTCCATAACTCCCCTTAGATCTGTGCACTCTCTCCTCATCAGTCCAGTCTACTGGACTCTCCCCTGTATTTCGTGTCTGTGTTAACTTTCTATATCTATCCTCTATCTGACCAATAAACTTCTTCTCAGTTTCCGACAATAAACATGTTAAATTATGTCGGTGAGCATAAGCCGTATCCAAACTCAAAGTTGGTATGAAATACTTCTGAAGTCTGTCCTCTGACTTGTAATAGTCGTACTTATTCAAATGCTTATAGGCCGGTACTTCAGGAAGTACTGCATCGTAATTGGAAAAGAAATACTCAAACTGTCTTCTCTCATAGAAAATGCTAAGCAAAAAGCTGCAAGAAATCCCATAGGTCAGTGGAAGGTGATGGTATCTAATACCCTCATCTACAGAAGAAGGTAGGTGCATGCACACATAGCAATCCTTCGCATCCATTACATCCACATACTCATACAACAGCTTCACATAAGCATTAAGCTTAAAGTCGCTTCTAGACACATCCATGTGAAACCTACGACTTTCTTCATGTAACAAAGCTCTTTGAGCTCCTATAGTAACCTCTTTCTGGCTAGAGGTGGTAGGTGTAGGTGTCCCCTGTACCTCCCCCTCCTGCTCCGGGGCAGCAAAATATGAGGCTAAATCTATTGCTACTATAGCAACTATCACTATCCCTAAGAGTGTACCTATCACTAATTTAGCTCTACGGTGGGGTTTTCCAGCATCTACCATCTTTGCAACGTTATCGAAATTCAATTCAACAGCAACGTGTGAAAGTCTTTTTCTCATCCGAGTATTGCTTGTCAAACCAAGTTCATACGAACCCTTGAAGCTGGAAGTCCCCTAACAGTTTCAGTTCCTTATTCACACAGTCCACAAAAAGGCTTCCCTAGCCCTCTTTTGATGTCTTGATGGAAAGTCCCTGATTTTATTCTTCTTCCACTAGGGTCTAGGTTATCTTCTTCTTTTGAACTTTTAGGTACAACAAAGGTTATCTTCATTCCAGAACAATGTTTGCTCCCAAAAGCTCTAAGACACCTTGCAAGATTTCAAGACGAAGTATCACCAACTCCTGGGGTGATGGTATAACAGCGAAAGTCGGAAATGCCAGCCTCTCCAGAATTAACTCACAAACGTTACTCAGAAGCGGAGGATTCGGAATATTGATGGTCAGTATTCCTTCGATTTCCAATCCTGGAACTTTCAGCAACACTTCTATTTTCAAATTCGGAAAATTGCTGACCATTGTCAGGGATCTCAGCCTCCCTGTGCGCGGTATACCTGGCATCAGTCACAACGTATGTCCACTCTGGGGATGCGTACCTCTGACACGGCACTCTTGCTCTCCTTGACCTTCTCAGATTGCCTCGATCTTGCTCTTCGTCACTTTGCTCAGATTCGTACGTTTCTAAAACTGGGGCAAGTTCTCTTCCAGGTGCCAATCTCAAGTTTACCCGTCTCTGCTTCACGGGCCAAACTCTTTCTGCTTCTGCGACACCTCTGCTCTCCCTTTGACTACCCTGTGCACTACTTCCCTCTTCAGCAGAATTTGACTCTACTCCACCCACAGCAACACTTTCTCCGTCTGAGTCAAATTTGGGACTTCGGTTTGCGCAACCTCTTTCAGCTTGATCTAGTGCACAACCAACTGCATCAGCAACCCTAACAGCTTGGCTTGCCCTCTCAGATGGCTCTGCCACCTCAGCTGGATTTTCATTCACGAGAGGGGCTGTATCTTCCATGGGTGCTGTAACTCTGCGGGTATGGGAGGCATGCACCCAGTTCGGTAGTCCCCATTACTTCACTGCCGTGTTCGTAACCAGTATTACCTGGTATGGACCACGCCAACGAGCATCCAGACAACTCTTCCTCACGTGTTTGCGCACAAGTACCCAATCCCCTGGGCACAAGTCGTGGCACAGGTCACTCGTGGCTAGAACTACTGCTGCTTGCACCTGCTGAGACACAGAACGGACTACGTCAGTCAGGCCTTTACAGTAGTCGAGAATAAAATCATCAGTGATGTTAATCAAAGCAGTGGTAGGTATCGCTGGCAATCTCTTCGCTCTCCCCATGAGTATCTCATGCGGCGACAACCCAGTCCTCCTATCGGGAACACTACGAAGACTCATGAGAACTAAGGGTAGTGTGTCAGGTCAATTCAAGGATGTCGAAGAACACACTTTTGCAATCCGTGCTTTCAAAGTCCCATTAACTTGATCCACAATCCCAGAAGCCTCTGGTCGATAACTGCAATGCAACCTTTGATCCACATTCAAAGCAGCACAAAGCAATTTCATGATTTCACTATGGAAGTGTGTCCCTCTATCTGACTCCAAAGAGGTCGAGAAACCGAACCTCGGGATGAGCTCGCTTAGCTACAGTGAGTGTGTCACATCTGTGTGTTGGGTAAGCCTCAACCCATCTTGAAAACACACATACCACCACTAAAAAGTACCTCAACCCATTGCATTTTGGCATCTCAATGAAATCCAGCTGTATCCTATTGAAAGGCCCTCCTGACCTCCCAATGGGGCTCAAAGTCGCAGCTGTCCTCTTTCCTACATTCATCTGTTGACACGTAACATATCTTTGACACACAGCTTCAGCAACCACACAAAACTGCGGATTGTACCAAGTCTGTCGAAACACTCACATCATAGCATCTCTACCAAGATGCACTGCACCATGAATCAACCTTGCCATTGGACTCAACAGACATTCTGGCAATACAGCTCGTCCATCACTTGAAACCCACACATCCACATCTCCTTTTTCACATCCAGCTCGTATCAAAGTGTCTCGTTCCTGGTCAGTAACTTCATCCTGTACCCGCTTTAACTCTTCCCAGTTATCAGCCATAGACAACATCATGCTGAGATCGGTTCTTTCTTGGCTCTTGTCTACATGGTCTTCAGTAAATATGCTTTCATATTCTGCACAAAACCTGGCAACTTCATCCGCGTAGCTATTACCCCGCGACACAAATTCGTTCCCCTTGCTGTGTGCAGAACATTTAACAACCGCGATTTCCTCTGGACATTGCAATGCTTCCAACAGTTGTCTCACATATTCCCCATTTCTGTTGGGTGAACCAGAAGATGTCATGAACCCCCTCTGTGACCATAACTGTCCAAAATCATGAACGACACCAAACCCGTACTGACTATCGGTGTAAATCGTTATCCGAATCTGGTTAGCAGCCACACAGGCACAGGTCAAGGCGATGATTTCAGCGACTTGTGCGGAATGTACTCCCTCTAAACAAGCAGCTTCAACCACCCCTGTGATGGTACATACAGCAAACGCTGCTCTCAGTCGACCAGCACTGTCTCTTAAACATGAACCGACCACAAAAAAGATTTCATCAGGGTCAAGGAGCGGCTCATCAACAATGTCTGGTCTCGGTTTGGTGCATAGTTCAGTAACATCAAGACAGTCGTGATCCTCACAATCTTCATCGTCTATGTTTGGAATAGGCAACAATGTGGCAGGATTTAAAACAGAACACCTCTTCAAAGTCACATTCTCGGCAGCAAGCATAACTAGCTAATAACAAGTCAATTGATTGTTAGTTAGGGGCTGTGTTTTAGTCCTTGTCATCAACAGTTCAACAGAATGTGGTACATAAACTGTATGCGGATGGCCCATCACAATGCTTTCACATCTTTCAATACTGACACCTGTTGCAGCAACGGATTTGAGACATCCGGGCAACTCAGAAGCTAATGGATCTAAAGTAGCTGAAAAGTAGGCAACTGGTCTACGGACACCTCCATGACTCTGAGTCAAGAATGCCAATGCGCAACCTTCTTTTCGCAGCAGAACAATGCAAATGCCTTGTTCTAATCAGGCATTCCCAAAGCTGGAGCGCAACACAGGGCTTCTCTCAGCTTAAAAAATGATTTCAAACAGTCTTCGTCCCATGGTACCAGATCACTCACATCCTTACGCGTCAGCCGTTGTAAAGGCTTCGCTTCAAAGGAGAAATTAGGAATCCATTGGCGACAGTAGCCAACCATTCCCAAGAACATTCTGACCTCTCTCTGAGTGGTAGGCACGGGCATTTTCAGAATAACCTCAATGCGGTCTGGTGACACCTTTCTCTTGCCTTTCTCAATTCTATGTCCCAAATACTGCACCTCACTCAGGCAATACTGCAATTTGCTCGGTGACACCTTATGTCCATTCTCTGCCAGATAATTCAGCAGGGTGATGGTATCAATCCTGCAAGCGTCTTCAGTTTCTGACGCAAATAGCAGATCATCGATGTATTGCACCAGAACAGAGTTCTGCGGCAACACAAGACCTTCAAGGTTCTTCTTCAAGATCTGATTGAAGATAGACGGGCTTTCCGTATACCCCTGTGGGATACGACACGATGTTAACACACGATTCTCCAGCCGAAAAGCAAAAAGAAATTGGCTTTCCTCATGTAGGGGATTCGAGAAGAAGGCTTGACACAAGTCAATCACTATGAACCATTCAGCTTCGCATGGGATCTGAAACAGGATCACAGATGGATTTGGTACCACTGGACAACATGGAACAACTATCTCATTGATTTTTGCAGATCCTGTACAATCCTGAATTTCCCACTCGGTTTCTGTAGTCCCATGATGGGTGAATTACATAGGCTACCCATGATCTCCTTTAGAATTCCCTGCTTGATCATCGACTCAATTACAGGTTTGATCCCTGCAATCATTTCAGGTGATAAATTGTACTGGGGCGTCCTAGGATATTCTACATTTAGCTTAACCTGGATTTTCACAGGGTCTATGCCTTTGACCAATCCGATCTCTTCTCCACTGAGGTCCCAAACATCAATTGACACGGAATCCCTCAGGTCGAGTGGAAGTTCTTCCACTGTCAACGCTGGATACATCTCTATGCACACACACTGATTCGCAACCTTAAAGGTCGCATCATCATCCCTCGTCTGTACTTCCACTCCCTTTGGGGTACAATAAATGGTGCAATTCAGCTTGCACAACAGATCTCTACCTAACAGACAAACTGGACTAGAATCACACACCACAGACTAGTGCCGATCTCGGAAGTTTCCTATTCTCACCGGAATGGGCTCCGTCAACGGGCTAGTTATTCTTTTGTTGGCTACACCTACAACTTGGATTGACTGTCCCGAAAGAGGGGGGTCAGGGACCACTGCAGATCGTACAGAAGACCGAGTAGCGCCAGTATCAACCAAAAAGGTTGTAGGGTGCCCATCGATGTCTGCTTCCACAAAGGGTCCCCTCTGATCTACCTCTAAGACTGCTCCAATCGTGCAGTCCTCTTCTCCCCTCAAGCACAGTCGTGTCAGCGGGTCCAGGCCACATTCCTCGCTCCCCTCAAACATGGGCAGCTGCAAATGAGTTCGGACTCCCTGTTGCATATTCTGTATCCTAGGTGGTTGAGGAACCTGCACCTGAAGACCACCAAACTCCCCTTTGACCACTTTCGGTCGAGTCACTGTAGGGACCATGTCCACCACGGGAACCTGATCTATCGCTTCTCCTTCTTGTTGTATCTGGTTAAATGGATTCAGAAGACACTCGCGTTTCCAGTGTCCAATCTGATGACAAAGATGACATGCCGTGGTCTTTTTCAGTGTCACCACGTCCATCCCTGTCTTAGGGTCAATTGACTTTGGTCTTCCCTGACTTTGGACATTCTGATTTCCTCCTTGGTTATTTCCCTGTTTTCTTCCTAAAGTCCCTCCATTTGGTTGTCCCTGAGCTGTTTGCATCTGTATCAGCATCAATTTGTCCTTCAACCTCCTATGCTTTGACTCTATCTTGTCACTACAGTACCTAGCATACCGTAAAATCTCATCCACTGGCTTATTCTGCCAACAAATCAAATGCTGCTGTATCATGAGACTAACTTCTGGCCTCAATCTCAACACAAATTTCGAAACGAACTGACCCATGTCCTTTGTATCTAGCACATCCAGTCCACTGTACTGTTTAAAAGCCTGCAAGAGTCTCTCATAAAATTCATGCACTGTTTCTTTTGGCTCTTGCACAGTCCGGTCTATCTTGACCCAATCAATATCCTGCGGCGAGATTTTCGACTTCAACCATGTGATCACCTGTTCATACTTTTTCACTTTTTCATGACTATAGGTGACGGAACATTTGAAATTGGGTCTCTGTCGGGCTCTGAGGTTGGCCACTCAATAGCAATTTTGCATGCCGCCCATAAGTCGCTCGGAACCACAATGTCAAACAATGTGTTCAAATCGACCCACAACACTTTCGAGATTTTGACAAATTGATCAACTCCACAGGTTTCTCCCTCAACAGGGGAAAGTCATTGGTAAATGCAGCCAAGTCACCCCTACTCCAAGGTACATGCACATAACCTCCATTCTGCACCTCTCGTAAAGGGAAATTCCTTACCTCTGTCATCCCTCCACCTGGGGGTGGCGTCTCTCCTATCGTTCTCCTAGATCTTTTCTTCTTGGACCATCTTTCTTCCCACTTATCAAGCACGATCCATGCACGCATTGCTATGATCAAATCCTTGATATGAGTTCTCAAACCCATGACTCTTTTGTCTTCCAATTCCTGATCACTATACTGCAATCTATGACTTCCTTGCAATGATTTCGTTTTGGATAAGTCCACATCATACTTTTTTGCCAATTCTGACAACTTCTCATATGCTTTGCGAGTCACATCCTTGACAACAACGAGTAACTCATCTTGTTCGTACATGCATGTTCTTTCAAGAGGCAGATTCCCACTTATTATCTCATCAACTTCTGCTTTTAACCTAACAACATCTACCATTCTTCCTTTCAGAGCTCCCTTCAATATTCCCCGACAAGCTGTTCCATCTCACTCATCATGATCACATTCCTGTTCCTGAGACCTACTCTCTTCTGAAATGCTGATAGGAACCGAACGATTCACTATTGTGCCTCGTTCGCTTTCTGCAGTACTCTCACTCTGACTCTGGTTTCTTACTGGCGGTGTCCACATCCTCAAATCTGATCTTGACTCGGCTAAGGACCTCGGCCTTACTGGTCTCACCTCTGCCTGTCCCCTAGAGGAGTCTGCTGCAGCTGGTAATGGCGTACTCCATTATATAGGCTTTGGAGTTTGCTCCATTCCACTACCAATCTGTTTTCCTCAACCCCATTCCTAGCTCCTACAGCCGACCGAACTGAACCTCCAACTTTCTCTTGATCGGGGTCATAGACAGAAACAATGGGCCCAATGGTAACCGGTACTTTTAGAGCATCCGGTAACTGCGCACCTCTCCCAACCTCTGAGCTGACTACAGGCTGGTTTCTGGTACTCCCAACTCCTGTCGAGATCTTCCCTTCTATTCTCACTTCCGATTGAGTCGGTACTCCACTAGTCTCTTCTGACTGAGCCAATTTTCCCCCACCAAGATCAAGATTGTATGGAGGTGGTCTCTCAGACAACAATCTCTCTAGCAGGCTATCGTCTGTGTCACTGTCATCGTCATCATCTATACTCTTCATTCTTGAACCATCAGTTTTCACCAGTAAAGGATATAACCTGTCTCCTTCTATTGTTTGTACTCTCCACCTTTTCTCTTCTGCATCCCATCTTGCGTTCTGAAATGCCTTAATTGACTTTTTCACCCTTTCCTGACTTCGATCTCTTTTCCTGTCATGTGCTGCCCTAATCCACGCATGCAATGCTTCAAACTGTGTTGGCCTCGGCAAAGGTCGTAATGCCGCCATCACAGATTTCAACTGATACAACACTTCCAATCTGAATGTGCAATATCGCGGGAAAGCTAACTCTCCTTCACTCTGGGTCATTTTATGCCAATTTTTTAAGCCAAATTATAGTATGCAACCCCACATTTCTTGCCATATAATGTGCTGAAGTATCCTCGGGAGGAGCCTCTTCTCCCCCTCTAGAAACCAAATGTTTGTCACCTCTACACAATTCTCGGAAAACTTTAAAACACTTCATGATGGACAAATTTCGATCGCACACAATGTTTTCGTTTACTTCCTGATGTCAAATACTCCAATAACAGCGCGACTCACACCAACCAACCTATCTCAGCGCTGCACCTCCTGACGTCACCCTTCCTCCACTCGCAGCAGTTCCCCATCTTCACACTCACGTCTCTCCCTTGCATCCGTCCCATTCATACGCTGAAATAACCGTTTGTCCCAAACAAGTTACTTCTCTGGCTGTCCGTCCACAGCCTCTTACTGTCCGTCCACAGTCTCTCTTAGTTGTCGACCTGGGTTGGCAAATGTCCGTCCACGTCCGGCCAAACACTCGCCTCTGATAGGTTACAAATACTCAATTCCATGTACTACAACCCACGACCAGTGTCGGTTACTCACGCACTCACACATCCGCTCCCCCTATCTCGGTCCAGGTGATCGATGACGTCTCACGATCTCCTTTCGGTGGTCAACAAAATCTACCTTGGGTGTCTTCTACACTGCAATCGCTTAAGCTACTCGTCGAGCCTAAGACTTTCCCGTGCTGCGCGCGCTCACAGCCTGATCTCACAATCACTCAACACTCACTCCAACTCTGCAAGACATCACACCATCAAAACAACACCGCAATCTACGAACATCTCACCCTATTCATACTCACTCCTCCACGAACTGCTGCTTTCCACCGCACTGCTACTCTCCATCAATCTCCATCATCTGCTGTCATCCGCTGCTCGTCATCCGATGAGTCACCATCACTTAACTTCCGATGAGTCACCATCACTTAACTTCTATCCCAATCTAGATCCCCCCTCGCAATACGGAAATAACCATCCTACTCTACTACCAACTCAGATGGCCGGATTCTTGTCTACCTGATTATCTCCAAGAATCCTCTCAGGTTGCCAGGATCTTTTTATCTGCCAAATAGCGTAGAGGGGATGAACACAACTATACAAATATATCTGCCACAATTAGATTTCATTTGAGAAGGACCACTGACTCCAAGTCTAAAATTTGTAAGATTTTATTACAAACAAAAACAGTTGAACATACAAACACCTCAGTACAAGGTGTAACAGGTAAATGGGCACTAACACAAAAGCAAGCCTACGCATGATTCTCATCCGACTCAGGACGAAGAGAATTACCGATTCCAAAATCATCAAAAGGCAATCGTCAAATCGATATCTAAATTTGGATTAATTAGTCAAAGGAAACAGGTTAAGCTATCCCTACTCTACTTCTAAGGTGACATCCCTACTTAGCATTCCCATCCCAGGCAAGAGAATCAAGGAAAATAGGTGTCAGAAGTGAAGACTTCCTAAGAAGTACACTCACTTGTCAGAGCTCGCTCTGAGATGCTCCTTCTAGTTTCCTCTTCTCAACCTTCTCCGCTCAACCCACGGGGCACTGTCCCTAATACAAAATCCCCAAATTACAGAACACGCCCCTCAGCACACCTCTTCGGCCAGGTCTTCTCTCGGTACTTTTCCATCAAAATTGTCTCCCATCCAACGACGGTTAGCTTGACCTTGGGTCTCAGGCACCTTCTCCGCTAGATGTAACTTCTTCACATTCCAATGCACTCCCATGTTGGCTTCTCACGGTGTCCTAACTCCTAAAACAAAGACCTATTCTCGAGCTAAATGTCCTTGCACCTGCAACAGAAACATGGGAACGAGAAACCCATTTCACATCTTTACGATTTTACATTTCCCTGCAACCCAAGCCTTTACCAAGGGAATCATTTCGCCCTACAACATTAGCTAACATAAGAAATGAACAGGCCTTCTATTCTAACTTATATGCGATCAGGCCTCTATAAAATTAAACACATTATTAAATCACACTCTAAGCATTAGTTCATTATTTTCATATGCACGAATAAGCAATCTACACGTATAACTTTAACCTAACACATGTTTAACCTAACACATTACATTGCACGAAACTAATCATTATGCATTTTGCTGAAAACATTCACGATAACTTTTAACATTGATCTTCATAAAGCATTATTACATTCATAATCACCTCTATGTTAAACAATGACAGCAATACATTTCTATAGCACGTCTAAATCTATATCGATTAATATGCAGGTGCTGACTAAGAGTGAATATGATGCACCCCTACAAATTCCAGAATCTCATAACGCTTTATCATCCCCATTGCAGTAATACATTCTTCTAAGGTAGAGAGGCTGCGGCTGGATGCAGCTGATGTTCCATCCTTCTTTCCCAGGCCATAGCGAGTATTCACAATAGAGCATGGAAAGAGAAAGAGGACAAGACTTCAGCACAACTAGTAGCCACCCCTAACCGGACAGAAATCTTAGAATGGCAAAGGTTCATTAGGTGTGTTAATAACTGGCTAACACAAGAACCTCTGGTACCTACAAAGGAACCTTCAAATCAAATCAGGTGTTTGTTAAGCGCCATTACTCACCCGTAAGGGTCTCAAGGTGGTTGTGGGGAGGGGGGGGGTTCTCAGGTTTCAGTCCATCAAGGAGAGGGTCTGTCGAAGGGCCAGGTTTTGAGGTTACTTGCGAAGTTGAGGAGCGTTGTTATCTGTCTGAGGTGGAGCGGAAGGTCGTTCCAGGCTATGGCCGTGCGGAAGGAGAAGAAGAGGCCTCCCGATCTGGTCTTTTTGATGCGGGGGACCAAGGCGTAGGAGAGCTGGGCTGATCGTAGGGTCCTTTGGGGTGGAATTTAAGTCAGCTGTTCAGGTATGCTGGTCCGGTGTCGTGGAGGGCCTTGTGAGCGTGGGTTAGCATCTTGAAGTTGACTTTAGCTTCTATGGGGAGCCAGTGGAGTGTGCGCAGGTGCTGGGAGATGTGGCAGTGTCTTGGCAGGTTAAGTGCAAGGCAAACTTAGTGTACCTTAGGCCAAGCAGTGCATATACAAGAGTGCCACAACATGTTGTGTGGTGTCAGCAGAGTGCACAGTCCTCAATGTCTATTTGCATTCTGGGACTTGTAGTCCTGGATTTACATCAGGAGTAAAAGCCACAAGACACAGAATGCAATGAAATAGGTATGGTCAAGTAAATCGCTCAAACCTGCCGCGGGTCAGTTAAAGGGATAAGGGGAGCAGGCAGCCAGTAGTGTCTACGCCTCTAAAGTATGTGTATCTACAGAGTGCAGACAATCTCAACAAGCAAATGTAACTGCAGGGGTGCCTTTCACCTCACCTGGAGAGAGGGACTGTAGGGGGCGACGATCGGCTGAAAACACATGCGCTTGCCTAAAACAATTTAAACCAGGAAAGAGGTGTTGGAGGGGAGGGGGCGAGGATCGGCTGAAAACACAAGTGCTTCTAAACTAACAAGGATCCAGTGAAAAACACTAGCTCTTGCAAACTAAACAGGAATCGGCTGAAAACACAAGCCCTTGCAAATTAAAAAAGATAAAGCATGTTGTGCCAAGCTGATATGCAGAAGCAAACAAAAGTGAGGCACCCACCCTATTTAAAGTGAAAGCGTGAAGCATGGCGTGTTCTCTAGCTACAGAACGTGGTCCAAGAAAAAACAAAGTATTGCTCAGAGGAAAGCCTAAACACTGAAAGCGTCAGGAAACAGTATTTGGCCGGTGCTGCATGGCAGGAAAGCGGAAACACAAAGGAGGGTAAAGAGGAATGATTGCCCAGTATCAATCCATCAGGATTTGTAGAGTGCGGCTGGTTCACCCGTGGGGTCTCGAGGAATAATATACACAAGACACAGAATGCAGAGAAATGGGTATGGTCGAGTTAATCGCTCACACCTGCCGTGGGTCAGTTACAGGGATATGAGGAGCAGGCAGGCAGCAGTGTCATCGCCCCTAGAGTAAGTGTATCTCCAGAGTGCAGACAATCTTTGGTGTCCTTAGGTCTTAAGCACATGTAAATGCAGGAATTCATTCTCCAGGAGAGAGGGACTGGAGGGTGAGAGAATCGGATGAAACACAAGTGCTTGCTCAAAATAAACTAAACCAGAAGAGAGGTGCGGGAGGGGGCGAGGATCGGCTGAAAACAGAAGCGCTTGCAAACTAAACGAGGATCGGCTGAAAACACAAGCGCCTGCAAACTAAAAAAGATAAAGCAATGCATGCCGCGCTAATATGCAGAAGCAAACAAAAGCAGGAACCTGCCATATTTAAAGTAAGATTTGAAGCACGGCGCGTTGTCTAGATACAGAACTTGGTCCAAGAAAAAACAAAGTATTGCTCAGAGGAATACCTAAACACTGAAAGCATTAGGAGAAAGTACTTGGCCCGTGCTGCATGGCAGAAACACAAAGAAGGGGAAAGAGGAACGATTGTCCAGTATCAATCAATCAATCAGGATTTGTAGGATGCGGCTGCTTCACTTGTGAGGGTCTCGAGGTGCGATCGGATAATGCTGATAGTTTTTCTATTGGCTGAACATCCAAGCAAGGATTTCTAAATGACAGTAGCACAGACAAATAAAAAGCAATGGTAAGCAGTGAAAGGAGTTTAACTGCACAATCCATCTACAACAGGTTGCTAAGCGACAATTGCTGTTACACTCGAAGTAAAACTAAAAATGTTAGGAGAAGAGATAAAATGAACTCTGAAGAAGAGCAAAAAAGCTAGCAAGAGCACATCTTACTACGGAAGCTAATTTACGACTATGTAGATGTACACTTACGCATAAACATGCAAAAATGATTTGGCATATAAGTAATGTTAAATTCACAAAGAATTTCAGAAATTCTCTTGGGAATGTGCTTATTTCACAGATTTTGGGGTGTATTCTTGAAATTCTCTTTGAATTTCAAAAAACTAAATGATTTACTCCAAATAAAGGCATCAACACATGGAACTAATTTCTGATTTCCTTTAAAGAATTGGGCCTGGTATGCAAAACACTAGCCAAGCCTGTGAGTGAAGTCAAACATTCCCTTTAAACATTCACTGCTTTTCATCCCTTAAAAAAGAATGTACTCCACATACTTAAGGCACGATCAACAGGTACAGATATATGTTAAGGCTGAACAAAATTGCAAAAAGTTGTTTTGCGAAATGTGGCAATTATGTGACATTATATGAAATATCACATGACAACATTTTGTGGTATCTTAAATAAAAATTGCAGGCAAGAGCACATCGCATGTTTAAAAGTGAAGCGAGACACCAGCAATGGACTAGTTCGGGGCAGAAAAGTCTCCAACAAGACATTTTCTGCACCCACAATAAAAAAAATTCCGCAAACCATGAATAATCAGGGGCCAAAGTGGAAGAATGGCCTATTTGAGTTTTTAAAAAAAACTTTGCGAGTAGAGGATCGCTGAAGTGATTGCACAGTTTTAAAGAAGCCATAGATTGGAGCAGCTCCGCATCATCTGGAAGTAGAAAGGAATTCCAAGATGCATTGTTTATTAGGAGCATAAACTGTGGGGTAGGAAGTAGGTGCTCTTGTTACCGTTGTTCCTGCTGAGGGTGCGAGGGAGTTCAGAAACAGCCAATTTGGTGCGACGTGTTGTAGTTCAAGTTCAATGGGACAAGAGATCATGGATGCCGAGATTTGATTGGTAGAGTAGTTAGCTTGTTGTTTGATGATTTCAAATAGTTTCTTGGGTCTGTTTTTTAGCGTTGTCAAGCTGTGCCCTAAAGTGATCGGTTTTAGCACTACGGATATGTTTGTTGCATGTGCTTCTCGTCCTCCTTAACTGTTTGAGGCTTGTAAATGAGGGGAAGTTTCTCCATAATCTCTACAAAAGCCTTAGTTTGAGACGTTCCTCATTTAGGGAGCCATTAAACCAGGGTTTGGATTGTTTGGTCGGAATCCTTCTGAGTTGCTTTGGAGCAATTGTGTCAAAAATATTTGTCATGGTGTGGATGTAATGATCCGGAAGGTCATCCAGGTTGGTCATGTTAGGGGATGGTGGAAGAAGATTCTTGCTAATGGATGTTCGATCATTGATGTTGATGTCTCTCAGATTATGAACCAGCTGTTTGGTTTTGAGCAGCTGAACTTGTCTGACCAGAACCTTTTCCAGGATGTGAAAGGATATTTGGTGATGATCTGACCAGTCACAGGGTGTAATGTAATCAAGTTGTATGTTGTTGTCTTTAGCAATGATAAGATAAAGGATGGAGCCCTTGTTGTGGGTGGGTCCTTTGCAGGCCTGTGTGAAGAAGAGATCGGAGAGGAAGTCTTGACACAAAAAGGGAACATTTGTGTCGGTCCAGTGAAGGTTGAAACTCCAGAGGAAGACATGGCTGGTGTGTTGGTCCGAGCATGAGGTAATGGACTCCATACTTGGAGGATGATATATCATGTGGAGCATGCAGACAATTTTGCCATTGTTCCAGATTTTGGTGTCTAGGTCTTCATAGGAGAACATCATAGCAGATTGAGCCTGTTTCAGCGTGAGTATGGAGCGATAGATGCAAGCAATGCCACCCCCAATTTTAACAGGTCTATTGAGTATGATAATGTCATATTCAGGAGGGATTAAGATGTGAAGAATTGGGGAGGAGGAGTCATTAGGCCAGGTTTGAGGGACCAGAAGGTCCAATTCTTGTGAGATAATGAGGTCAGAGATATCCGCTGCATGCTTCACTGCTGACCTGCAGTTGAGAAGCATTGATTTGATGTGCGAGTTGGTTGTTACCGCTTCTAGGTGAAAAGTGGTGACCCATAGTAGATTATTCTTGTTCACACATATCAGGTTAACTTTTGTTTCTTTGGATGTTGGTTGGTAAGTGAGAGGAGACACAACAAGAGCTTCTGTATGATAGAAAAAGTGAGAGAGTGTCATCATCAGACACCTGGGGCATAGACCCATGGGGCCTGGAGTGGTGATTTGGGAGAGGCCAAGTTCTCCAGAGTGGGCTGAGCGGGCTATTGAGAGAAGACATTTTCCCCCGCAGTGTTTAACACTTGCTGGGAGGCTAGGTTGATCGGTCACAAGGGAAGGATAGAGTTTCCAGAACTTCTCCATCTTCAAGGAGAAATGTAAGAGGGTCTGCAGGCTATCTTTAAAAACCTGCTTGAGGTCGGCCAGCTTATAGTAAATGCAGGGGAGGCTATCACTACCAGCGGCCGGACTAGGATTAGATAATGGACGGGATCCCTTTGGGATAGGGGAGTCAGACGGCAAAATATTTCCCTCACAGGTGCGAAGGGACATGTTGCAGGAGGGGACGGGATCCAGCTTGAGTTCAGTCACATTATCCACCAATGGGGGAGGGTTAGCATAGAGGACGTCAGGTCTCGGTGTAATTAGTTGAAGAGACAAACCTTGAGGAGGATTGATGGTGGGCAAAGTGGCTTTATCCTGTGAAATGGGGTAAGTACTATGAGAGGAGATAGGAAGTTGAGGATTTGCGGGTGAATTACTGGGAAAAGAAACTGGGTGAAGGGTAGGAAAAGCACTTGATTTGGTATTCTGGGAGACTTAAGTTAGATTATCAAGGTTAGGTTTGTAGGTATTGCACTCATCATCTGTGTCGGGGGATAGGTCAGACCAGCTCAGAGGAAGAGAGGGAGAAGCGGAGTGGGTGAATGCAGAGGAGGAGGGAGCAAAACGTTCTGCTGCTGAGGGGAGACTTTGATTATGTAGACTAGAAGAAGTTATATTATTAAATGTATTGGTAATCCTCATAAAGATTCTGTCAACGCGTTCAAGATTCAGGTTAGAAGCTTGAAAAAGGATGTTACCATTATTGTAGATTTAATCTATAATATCTCACAATGTTTCAATGTCTATTACAGCCAGGCTAATACATTCAAAAACAAGCCGAAGGACTCAGTTGGACGAGGAAACACTGTCACTCATGGAAAAGCTGATACAGGCTTCTAGAATATAAGAAAGCTTCTACCACCTTCACTACCACAATCTGCACACACAACTGGCCCAGCTAGATATGCAGTGTCTGTGTGCCGGGGGTAGTGTTGAAAGGGGAATGCAGGCTCACCTGAAGGTACATCCTGAGGTGTATACAGCAAATTACAGACAATGTAATTTTAAAGATTAGGGGGGCCCCTTGCAAGATATATTTTGGGAATCCCTGTTCGGAACAACTTTGAATTTTATTACAAAATGTTCTGCTCTGTGATGCCAAACAATGTTGAATTATATGTTAAATTTTGAAATAGACCAATAGATAGATAGAAGTACGATAGAGAAAACCTTTATTTTTCCAGGGGCCCCGTGGAAGGTGGAGGGACTACACGTTTGCTAGCTTTGCCTAAGTGGACTTAAACATCCGTTAAAGACTCCGAATGACCTGGAGATCCTCATAGTATCTGGGCAGGCATACTCCTTGACAGTGACGGCTGGTGACATTTGAAAGTGGTGAGGCATAAAAGTTTGGTATGACTTTTATGTAGTGAGCGATGCAACCAAGCATAATGGACACAATTTTGGTCCAGGCTGGGTCCTCCTCCATGGAAAGAATTGAAAAATTGTAAATTTTTGAAAGCAAACTACTTTAGTGATCAAACAAGGCTTATAAAGCAGTGGGAATGTTATGTTATGTTAATCGTATAATCTTGAAATACTAAACACATTAAAAACTGCCCTATATCTTACTGTATTCATATGTTCAACAGTTACTGTAATGTGCAAATTGTACAATGGAACAACTTTAGCCTTTTAAAGTGTGTGCTTGCCCAGTGTCTTGCACTGCATGCAGCATCAACTTTGGTATAAAATGCTCTAACCAGGTTTCGGGGAGGACCTACAGCTGCTGATTGCAATCAGTCATATAGAAATATGTGAAGACAGGTCTTTAAGTGGGATGAAAAATGTTGGGCTCTCTAAAAGGGATAATGAAAAAGTAATTTCTGTCATTCCCACAGTGTGCTAACCGAGTGGTATTTTGGTCTCCCTCTAGGATGTAATTGCATCCAGATATATAACACAACTGACCTACACATAAACCCTGTCCGTACGATTGGCTTTGTCAATGGTAGTTAGCTGTTTAATATAAATGAGAAACAACAAGGATTTGTTATAAACAATTAACTTTAAAAAAGTTTCAATTATGAAATTTCAGCAGTATTGAGGCCTGTGGAAGGAGTTTTGGCCTTCAGTTATGTGCACTTTATGTTAGATATGTATGCCCATTTTCTCTGCACATCTTGACCACCTGCACATCTTCAACCACCGCTCTTTCCTCGTCAGCACCCTCTTTTCACTCTTCTCTGAATGCACTTCATTGCATCTCCCTCACTTCACCACTTCCAAACATACACCGCATTCACTCACATTTAAGCAATGTATTTCCTTTTGCTCTGTAACTATTTTGCCATCTGTGCACCTCCTTTACACACATTTAGACAGGATTGCAATTACAACTGGAGTACATGACCATTGTTCTGTGTGCTCTGCAGAGAGGCCAACCCACTGACAGGCACTTTACTTTGGCATCATCGTCAGCATCAGAGTTCTCAATCCAAGGCCCTCATAAACACCTGACGTGGCTCAAAGTATGCACAGAAAAAAATACAGAAAAACAACATGATTAAATAGGTAGTTCAGTTCTAGTTCAATTAGTCTTTATTTCGATTTTTTTTCAATCATAAAAGACACAATAACATGAAAAAACAATTCATAAAATTTCATCAACAGTCCAACGATTCAAATGTGATAAATAATTAAAACATTTAAAAAATGTAAAACATTAAAATCATCTAGTCATTTTATACCAGTCTTTAAAAGATATTTTAGAAACATCTAACTGTAACCTAGAGATTTTTCCTTCGAATGTCTCACATCCAGTTTAGAAACTTCGCCATAGCAATCGCTATATCTTCACGAGTATCAGTTTTCAATATGTGAAGTGCTGTGTTACAAGATCTTGTTCCAAGATTGGAACAGATCGGTTTAAGCCATTTCTTTCTTAGTCGCTTATATACGGGGCACGCAAACATTATATGCAAAATTGTCTCATCTGTAAATGGACACGAGGGGCACTTAGTCCCAGTAGCAGTACGCCAATTTGACGTAACCATCTTTATAGGGAGAGACCCGACTCTAAATTGATGGTACAATTTCCTGTCGCGAAGCCTAGTGATAGAATCCCAGTATGTTTCAAATCTTGTTTCAAGCTTATATTCCAAGAAACTACATGTCAACGAAGAGTTGTTTATCGTTGACCTAGTATTAAAAGTGACCTTGTTCCAGTAAATTGTCTTATACTCTAATTGTGAAGGAAAAGAATGTCCTACTGGGTCCTCCCACAGGTGACTAAGTCCCAAGGTAGTGAGTGAGCACTTAATTTTTTGTAGCCATTTTATTTTGCCTGATGTGTCTACTTCTTTTATATATTTTTGAGTATTTGCGTATGGGAGAAGTTCTGGAGTAGTCCAGAGCCTTTTCCAATATGTTAGGGGTCTGAAGCGAGCGATCTTCTCAATTGTTTTACACCCCAGATCTAAAAATAGTGGTTTTAGAGGGGTCGATTGGGGTAAACCATTTAGGGATCTCAAGAATTTATTTTGAGCTTGGACTACGGAAGATAAGTTTTCGAAGCCCCATAACTCTGTGCCATATAATATTGACGCCCTAACTTTCCCATTATAAATTGATAGCACTGGGCTTACCGGTTTTGAGTAGGAGAGGCGATGCTCTTTTAATAGTGCACCTCCCAGTTGGTTGTGCCTAATTGTCAATAGGTCTAGCTGGGAATTCCAGTCTAAACTCTTACTCATGGTTACCCCCAAATAAGTGAAGGTGTCAGTTTGTTCCACTGGTACCCCATTCACAATCAGTCTCCCTTTCACTATTTTGTACTTATGTAATATCATAAACTTTGTTTTCTCAACGTTAATCGCCAGATCATGGTCTTTGCAGAAGACTGTAAATCTGTCTAGAGTTCGTTGTAACCCTGATTGTGTCTTAGACAGAATTAAAGTGTCGTCTGCAAACATCAATAGGGGTACCTTCGAGCCAGCGAGTGACGGAGCGTCAGTAGGGTAATTTGTATAATATGTAACTACCCTGTTGATAAACAAAGTAAAGAGAGTGGGGGCCAAGACACATCCTTGTCGAACCCCCTTATTAACTGGAAAGCATTCCGTTAAGTCACCTTGTTTACCCCAGCGAACCTGAGCATGATTTGCCTCATGAAGTTTGATGAGAATAAGTAATAATTCCAATGGTAGCCCTGAATCCTTTAATATATCCCATAATTTTTTCCAGGGGACTAAGTCAAATGCAGATTTTAGGTCTACAAATGCTGTGTATAAGGTCCCTCCAGCTAAAATTATAGTGTTCCAGTAGACCATCATAAACCTAAAAACTTGGTCTATGGTACTTACATGGGGTCGAAAACCTGCCTGTAAGTTAGAAAGGATATCGTGATCATCTATCCCTGTGTTTGCTGGGGTTGGCACGGTCCCCTTTTTTATAAACGGGGACAATTTCAGCTCCCCGCCAAGATTCGGGAACAGGTGCCCCTCTGGCTATAGCATTAGATAATACATAAATATATTTTAGCCAGTTTGGTTTGTCAAATTTGAATATATTGGCAGGGATACAATCCGGGCCGGGGGCCCTTCCCGACGGAATTGCATCCAAAACTGTTTCTATTTGCCTCATCTCGAAAGATACATAAGTATTAATAATTAACTTGGGGTGCCTATTCTGAGCTTCAGGAGTGGCGGCGAATTGTGCCCCAAAGTATGCAACCCATTGATCAGGGGCTACGTTATTAACTGGGACTGGCATATTATCACCGCTCCCCCATTTTACTGTGTGCCAAAACTTTTGCATGTCCTTCATTTTACTTGCTTCTAGGCGATTTAGCCATCGCTGCTCATCAAAATCCTTTAATGCCTTATAATGAGCTTTTTTGTATACTAATCTGGCAGCTCTAACCTCATATCCTGTTTTAGACCTAATTGCTTGTGATAGGGATTTATACGCAGCTCTGCAATCCAAGTCATACCATTTTGCATATTTCTGTTGTATCCCTCTACTCTATTTTTTTTCCCTGATAAAAAAAGGCCTTTAACTTTACAAACAGCTCCTCATGAGCCTTTGTTATATAAATTGGGATTTCTCCCAGGGTCTGTGGGATTAATATTGAGGTTAAAGTTCCCCCACAGCTAGCTTTATCCTTTCCAAGACATTAGCATTTTCTGATAGTGATCCCCATTTTATTCTTCTCATGTCATTTGTGATCACTCTATCTGCAGTCATTATTTGATTTACAATCGTTTGTGTTTTTAGTCCCTTAATATCTAAAGTTAACAATAAAGGGTTATGATCGCTCTCGATTCTTTGTTGGATAATCATATCCTTTAGCTGGGACCATAGCTCTAAATTTATAAGAAAATAATCTATACAGCTACTTCTAATTCCATTATTATATGTGTGCTGGCCCTCATTGTCTGACTGTGACCTCCCGTTTACAGCCCTTATGCCTTTTTCTAGACATAAGCTTTTTAGCTGGAGAGCTGACTCAGTCCATTTTTTAGGTCTCGTGAGCCAAAGGCTCGAAGAGACATTTTATATCTGGGCTTTTCAAAGTGCTGCCGTGGCCTAAAGCTACAGTGCACGTGAACGTGCACGCGCGCAGCGCCATGTGTCTTTCCTCCGTAGCGATCGTAATCACGATCACTTTCACTTTCGCGGCCGCGTTTCCAAAGCTTGTTTTCCTTATCTTGGAGCATTTCTCGGCAAGTCACCAGGACATAAATGGCAGAGCTACAGAATAACTTCACTCTTCCATCGAAAGTAAGCTCATTCTAAACAAGAGACTGTTTTCTTGTTTGCAGCCATTTCTACTCTCTAATTATGAGTCGCTTCATAAGGATGGATGAGGGCGCATTTAGAAGTATGAAAACAGACGACTGAAATTACCAAAAATGCCACTGGCTTTTATTTTTTCATTAACTTGCTGCTAACCTTTTCACTTTTCAAAGTGACAATTCTCAGCTTTATCCTAGAAGTGCACTTACTGTTAATGATAACCCGGTTAACAACAAATAAAGTGGAGCACACTTACACATCACAGTCTTACACCTACGATTTGTCTAGATCTGTTTTATAAGAATGCTCAAATTCCGAGGGGTGCATTAGAAATGTAGGAAGATCATTTTCCAGGCCCCGAATCGTACCCCTGCAGCTTGTGTACCGTGTCAAGAACCCACACGGTCAGTGCAGGAGTTATTTTTCACGGTTTGATATTTTTCCACCTGGTTAACAATTTTGCGCGGGGAGAATTCTCTCTCCTGAAGCCGCATAAAAATAAGTCGTATGTATAAAATATTTTCTCTCATTCTTACACCAATGTTTTTCGTAACTGAAGTGTGCATTTACGGAAGGAAAAGCCATTAAGATGGTCTGTGAATACGCACACACTTGCATTTTGAATGGGTGCCATAGATTTTCAGGGGTCACCCCTCAGATCTCCAGGGGACTCCTATCCTCCCACCCACACATTACATTTACGGCTGCGGAAAAAACAACCCACCCGGTGGAGTTTTCACAGCTGTGCGCGCTGTGGGATGCAGGTATCCACCACGAACCCCGCTTCTCTTACCTGAAAGCTCTCCTTTTCAGGGAGACACTTTGCGCCCTCCTAATTTCCCTTTGGTGGTGACACTGTTTTGTGAATCCGGCCCACAGGGAAGGAGCAGGTGAAGTACAGGTAGGAAGCATCTTTCGCTCCCACTTCCCATCACACTCGAGCTCGGCCTCTGGCACACCCGCTGCTTCAGACAACAGTACCAGGCGTCAGCTGGCACACACATTCTGCAATGGGACTGGACAGCGCTGTGCTCAGTAACACCCACAGGTAAGCATCAAACTGTACAGCTAAAGAGGCGCGAGGCAAGAGATGAACAATAAATGTATTACTTGCTGTCATTTCATTTCCCATGGCATTGCTGGGCTGTGCCTTTTTGAACTCTGCTTGCACTGTGCTATCACAGCTCTTGTGTTATTCATGATTCAACGGCTCATCCTGCGCAGGTAAACATTTGTGGAGCTGGGCTTGTCCTCATGGGTCTATGGGTCATGGATGGATCGTACATTGCACATGAGTCATGACCCCAGGGCTAGTCGTTCATGCGAGGGTCCCTGGCAGTAAGAAGCATTCGGCCTCTGGGCAGCGAGGTGGCACCAGCACCTCTGCAGAAGGCGGCACTGCCACATGCTGATCTACGTCTGTGCCTCCCAGGGGTGCTGGAACAATGTCAGAGTGGGGGGTGGGGGCTGCCATCGGCGTTACATCACTGAAGCCGTAAAGATTGTGAACATTCCAGGCGTCACACAGTGAACACGTGCGGCCCTTGTGTTTAGCGGGACAGTGGTCAGGGGGTAGTAAGTAGGTGCTGGCGCTCCTTCGAGAACACTCTCACAGATATCTCACTAAAGCATGGCAGCGCCACGTCATTACAGAGGACACATCTTCTATTGAACTGGCCACTACATTTGCGCAGTCACACCGTTTTTTTACTGATAAAGAGGTCACAATCTATAATGTATGGAAATTGGGTTTAGGAAATAAGTATGCCTTCATTTCTATTGATTGTATCAACATCTTTGTTTTCATTACACTTCAGAATTGCACGAAAGATGCATCATTTGAGCTCACCGCACTGCTGTGAAAGTCTGAAGCATTTATGTTTTAGTATGTGATAGAAAAATGACAAACACACACATGCATTTACACACACATATGAACATATACAAACACACACAGACATGCATAAACATATGCATATACATGCACACCAACACACCAACCCCACATACACATATAAACAAGCACGCACACCAACATACTCAAACACATATACATACACACAAACATGCATACACAGACATAGGTATACACACAAACATGTGTACACATCCATGAAGACAAATGAACACAATGACACACCCATACTTGCACACCAACACACACATGCATACACAAACATATACACATACAAACACACACACATGCATACACACAGATATATACATATAGACACACACACACTATGCACACACACGCATCTCCCATACTGTCTCAGGGGAAGAGTTGGTGTCAGCTGTCTCCTAGAGGGAGATCTCGCATGAGACAGTAAGACTCAGAGACATGTGGCGGTGGGGAGAGACAGACATGCCTCCCTTTCATTGTGTTGTTGCAAGATAGGGACTATCTTCTGCCACTGGTGCATTCAGATAAGCGGCAGGAAGTTCGTCGGACACATGCACTGGTTTCAATTTCGAGAAAGTGGGGTGAACGTTTCACAGATCGGGAGTGTGTGTCAACACGTGTTTCTCCTTCACGTCAAGGCCAATCAGTACATTTTGTTTAACCGTGTGGTCATGAATCCTTTAATTGCATAAGTGAGCGGGTATGGATGTAAACAAAAATTTAACACTAATACCACATTTTCTGTCACTCTTGTGAACAGGTTTGCTGTGAATGTATGAATGAGAATGGCGTTTTAGAATACATTGCATGGAAAAGGGTCAACATGGTGTATACGTGTTTTTGGGTGTTTTTTTTATTTTATTTATTTTTTATAACATGGTTAACGTCATGATATACCGGATTCGGATGCTTCATTGCAGATCAGTTGTTTGGCCCGTGGTTATTTACGAGTTTGGAAAATACTTTTGTATTGTTTCGATTCTTTTTGTATCTGCCCTATCTATTGGCTGCGTCCTTACTCTCTCCCATCTTCTCTCTCCACCTCTTTGCTACATGTTCTCTCGTAATGTTTTCATATTCCCCAACTCTCCTCTTTACTCTCTCTAATTCTTTTTTTGCTCCTTTTCTGTCTCTGTCCCTTCTCTCCTCTTTCTCTCCCCACCTGTCCCTTCTCTAACCCCACTCCTCTTCCTCTGCCCGCCCCCCCATCCCTCTCTCTCGCAGTACTGCAGCATAGGCAGCACCAGGTCTCTGATGCCTTCTCAGTGTTGGCCCTGGGGGTGGATGAGGTAAGTCAGCCCCCCAAGTGAATCCCATTATCAACAGATAGTGAACCTCTATTTACATACAAGTACGGAGCGGTCTCGGGTGACGGCTGATGCGAACAGTGATCTGCTCTCTGTCCCGGCAGGGCCTGTGGGGTGGGGGCGTTACCTTACACTAGGAGAGGAAGTAAAAGTGATATCCTCCCCTCCCCCCCAGTCCACCACTGTCTATCCTCATCCTCCACCCCTCTCTCTCTCCTCCACTTCTGAATCCCTTTCATCTCAGTCTCTCCTTACCCTCCACCTCGGTCTCTCCTTACCCTCCACCTCGGTCTCTCCTTACCCTCCACCACGGTCTCTCCTCACTCTCCACATTGGTCTCTCCTCACCCTCCATGTGTCTCTCCTCACCCTCCACACGTCTCTCCTCACCCTCCACACGTCTCTCCTCACCCTCCACGTGTCTCTCCTCACCCTCCACACGTGTCTTCGTCGGACACATGCACTGGTTTCAATTTCGAGAAAGTGGGGTGAACGTTTCACAGATCGGGAGTGTGTGTCAACACGTGTTTCTCCTTCACGGCAAGGCCAATCAGTACATTTTGTTTAACCGTGTGGTCATGAATCCTTTAATTGCATAAGTGAGCGGGTATGGATGTAAACAAAAATTTAACACTAATACCACATTTTCTGTCACTCTTGTGAACAGGTTTGCTGTGAATGTATGAATGAGAATGGCGTTTTAGAATACATTGCATGGAAAAGGGGCAACATGGTGTATACGTGTTTTTGGGTGTTTTTTTTATTTTATTGATTTTTTATAACATGGTTAACGTCATGATATACCGGATTCGGATGCTTCATTGCAGATCACTTGTTTGGCCCGTGGTTATTTACGAGTTTGGAAAATACTTTTGGATTGTTTCGATTCTTTTTGTCTCTGCCCTATCTATTGGCTGCGTCCTTACTCTCTCCCATCTTCTCTCTCCACCTCTTTGCTACATGTTCTCTCGTAATGTTTTCATTTTCCCCAACTCTCCTCTTTACTCTCTCTAATTCTTTTTTTGCTCCTTTTCTGTCTCTGTCCCTTCTCTCCTCTTTCTCTCCCCACCTGTCCCTTCTCTAACCCCACTCCTCTTCCTCTGCCCGCCCCCCCATCCCTCTCTCTCGCAGTACTGCAGCATAGGCAGCACCAGGTCTCTGATGCCTTCTCAGTGTTGGCCCTGGGGGTGGATGAGGTAAGTCAGCCCCCCAAGTGAATCCCATTATCAACAGATAGTAAACCTCTATTTACATACAAGTACGGAGCGGTCTCGGGTGACGGCTGATGCGAACAGTGATCTGCTCTCTGTCCCGGCAGGGCCTGTGGGGTGGGGGCGTTACCTTACACTAGGAGAGGAAGTAAAAGTGATATCCTCCCCTCCCCCCAGTCCACCACTGTCTCTCCTCATCCTCCACCCCTCTCTCTCTCCTCCACTTCTGAATCCCTTTCATCTCAGTCTCTCCTTACCCTCCACCTCGGTCTCTCCTTACCCTCCACCTCGGTCTCTCCTTACCCTCCACCACGGTCTCTCCTCACTCTCCACATTGGTCTCTCCTCACCCTCCATGTGTCTCTCCTCACCCTCCACACGTCTCTCCTCACCCTCCACACATCTCTCCTCACCCTCCACGTGTCTCTCCTCACCCTCCACACGTGTCTCTCCTCACCCTCCACACGTGTCTCTCCTCACCCTCCACACGTGTCTCTGCTCACCCTCCACACGTGTCTCTGCTCACCCTCCACATGTGTCTCTGCTCACCCTCCACACGTGTCTCTGCTCACCCTCCACGTGTCTCTCCTCACCCTCCACACGTCTCTCCTCACCCTCCACATGTCTCTCCTCACCCTCCACACGTCTCTACTCACCCTCCACACGTCTCTCTCCTCACCCTCCGGGTCGCTCCTCACCCTCCACGTCTCTCCTCACCCTCCACGTCTCTCCTCACCCTCCACGTCTCTCCTCACCCTCCACGTGTCTCTCTTCACCCTCCACGTGTCTCTCCTCACACTCCACGTGTCTCTCCTCACACTCCACGTGTCTCTCCTCACCCTCCACGTGTCTCTCCTCACCCTCCACACGTGTCTCGCCTCACCCTCCACACGTGTCTCTCCTCACCCTCCACACATCTCTCCTCACCCTCCACACGTGTCTCTCCTCACCCTCTGCTGCACGCCGCTGCATGTCACAGTGCTGCATGCCTCACACTGCTGCACGCCGCACACTGCCGCACGCCGCACACTGCTGCACGCCGCACACTGCTGCATGCCGCACACTGCTGCACGCGGCACACTGCTGCACTCCACACACTGCTTTTATGCGAGTTTATGCTACTGACATTGTAAATGACAATGCCTTTTATTTGTTTTAAAACCAAAACATAAATAAAAGGCATTGTAATTTTACAAGGCTAATAGCTCAAACTCTTATAAACGCGAGACCTATTGCATTGCAAATGCTTGTTTATGTATGGTAGCGTAAGCTGCGGGATACCCCAATTAGAATCCTCTTCCCCGCCAAGATCACAATCTTCATTTCCAAGGGGCTCAAACGTACAGTTAAAATCCCCTCCAATTACTAGGTGGTTTTTTGATCTGATTAGGTCAATAAAGTCATCTAGTTGTGAGACAGTAGGGGATGATTTCCCACCCACCAACCCTTTTGCATACACATTAACTACTACAACATCATGATCATGTTTAAAGCGGATCCTAACAGCTAAGATATCTGGGCAATCTATGTTTACCTCCTCAACCTGGTATTTGGAGTGTTGTCTCACCCAGATGCTAAGTCCCCCTGAGGGTCTCCCCCTGTGTCCAGTATTAGCCAGTTTGGAAAAAGCAAGGTAACCCGGGCGAAAGGTACAGTCCCTTGACCAGGTTTCCTGGAACATACAGATATCTTGATCCTCTATAAAAGCGGACCAATCTGATGACATTATCTTAGAGGGTAGACCAGCGATGTTCCATGAGAGAATACTTATGGAGGAGCTCACCAATCTCTCAGTGGATTGGGGAATTATCTGTGTCATGCTACCTTCCAGTTGTGTGATTTTAATTTTAGTTATCTGCGAACCTGAATTTAGATCGTGATTTAGTGTAGCTGTGCTGAGGCTGTTCTCTATAAATTGTGAATTACTTAGTTGTAGTCAATCACATTCTTCAAGATCTGATAATGGGGCAAACCTATTGACCAATCTTAAGTCAGTACGTGTAGGCAGAATTCTTGGGTTTGGGAGTAACTACCTACCTGCGTTTAGGGGGGTGCTCTTCCCCAAGATATTACAGTGAGGTCTATAAAAGAAACCTAGCGAAAGAACAATTATCTTATCGGCGCAGGCCTCTGAATTATTTCCCAAGTGGTCCAAGAGAAAACGAACTCTTGCACCATTATTAAAATGTACTACTATACAGTCACCCCCCAATGCTTTTCTTGTTTGGCCAATCCAAGACAGTCTTCTAGCCATGATCATCTGGTTTTGTATTTTTCTATTCATAACCCCAGTGCCCTGCAAGCATTGATCCAGCCAGTGCATGACGGTTAGCATGAGCTGCGCTGTCGATTCAACCTGGTCCTCCCGTAAAGATGGTACATTACCTAGAACCATCACCAACGGGGCTGCTGCGGGTGGAAGATCTAGTGTCCGTAGTCCTAGAGTAGAAGATCCATTGGCTTTTCTTCCATGACTCCAATGGTTTCCTGAGGCGCTATTCCTCAGCAGCGGACAAATGGGATCTATAGGGATTTTGTTCGTGGTATTGCTCATTTTAATTGAGCTATTAGTATCTCCTGCTTTATTTATAGCTCTATCATCCGTTAAACTTCCATTTAATTGAGCAAATTCACCAGATGTATTTAGTGCATCCGAAATCTCCATTCCTCTTATTGCAGCTGAACTTCCCTCTACATTTGGAGTCTCCGTTTGGGTTTTGATTTTACAAGCCGATTTTGTTTGCTTTGCGGGTGGCTTACTTGGTAATTTATTAGCTCCGCCTGAGGAGGGAGATTTATTTTTCTCAAGATTGATCACAGGGTTCTCATTGGCTAAAGGCGTTAACGTTTGCTTTGTTTCAACTAGTAGACCCTCAAGCGCGCGAAAATTGGACTTGGCCTGTGAGTCGAGACTGTTTAACCTTTCTTCAATTCGGCTCAGTTTTTCTGTGATTGGGTTTACAAGTGTGAGCACAAGGTGTTCTAATTTAGTCCACATTTCCTCACATATAGGTGGGGGCTGATTATGTGATGAGTTGGAATGTGTAATAGTAACTTGTAATGGAACACCTTCTTCTTCATTAATTAACTCTGTTTGGCCCTCCCCTCCGTTAGTATTCAGCTTCGATATTTTAGCGTTTTTCGGCCTCTGCGGCCCACCTCCTCTCTTTCTTTTAACTGCAGGATCCACAGTTGGACCTAGGCTTAGGTGTTTTTTGAACCCATGGCATTAATGACGGGCTGCGGTCAAGCACATGCTGTAATAGATTTACTCACAGTTTCCCCAGATAGCAAACTTCCTTGAGTTAAATCTATTTTGTCGGTTTCGTCGGTGACCAGGGTGGAATCGGCCACATTCTCCATATTTACCCCATGATCAGAGTTGTTGTTTTGAGGGACTATAGAACCCAGAGAAGATCTTTTGTGTGGTAATGGATCTAATGATAATAGTCGCTCTGTCCTTTCTATTTCGTACTCAAGGACAGAGGTAGCTCTGGTAAGGAATTGGTCAAGAGTCCCCACAATGCTTCCTACTGTTTGCGCACTCGTACCCAGAGGATCTCGCTTGTTCATGTTAGCGCTTGAAGTTAATAGCGTCTAATACAGCTGCGCTCTTGGCAGAGAGTTAGTGTGGTTAATAGGTAGCGAAGTAACAAGACTAACCTTATGAAGTGCTGTAGATTGAAGGCTTAATGATGTGGCCCTGCCCAGCCTCTTTTGATCTCTAACGGGCCCGCCCTTGGCCCGGGCACACCCACGCATGTCCCGTGCTGCGGGAGCCCTTCCCTGACTGCGTGGCACTAATGCACTAACGCGGCTCCTGCTGCTACTGGGGCTCTTGTGTGGGTTTAGGTCGACTTTCGCGGCTCCTCCGCAGAGAGGCCCTCACACCGCTGCACCTCCTTGCAGCCTCCGGCAGCCCCGCTCCCACACAGCAGCAAGGAACCAGGAGCTGCGAGCCGGTAACAGCAACAGCGGGCCGGCAACAGGGAGCGGGGAGCAGGGAAACCGCACCGGGAGCCTCTATCTGGGAACAGGGAACAGCTGACTGGGAAATAGGTAACTCTTGAGGAAGGCTACATTAAGTAAAATTTGAAATAGGAGAGGAACTAAATAGCTGACATGCACTGCCTTAAAGTTTTTAACATTAGTTTGTATATCAATCCATGTTTTTCCATTAATGTTGTTAAGGGCATGAAGATGAGGGCAGTTTTAATATCATACAGCAGATAACTGTGTACTGTAAGCACATATCTCTCACTTTGCGCTTAACTCAGATATGTGGATCAACTTCACAAGGGAACAAGAACCCTGGCCTGCTTGTCTCTTCTATCAATTTTGCAGGGGAACAAATGTAGCAGCTCCTCTTTTAACAGGTCCAGTGACGTGCAGCCAGGACCTGGGGTATTACAGTGGGGGAAGTTAGCGTGGCAAGGGGTCTCAGAACAATATACATAACAGAAGATTAGCATTCTAACACCTTCCTTTACCGAGAACAAGGCACCCAAACACGTGCTTGCATCCACTTCCACGTATGATGAATGGGAAAGGGTGGGATCTATGCATGTGAATGACAGATGGGCTACTCTCACACAGGGACAGAGACTTCAATGCCCGAAACCATGATGCTGAAAGCGACACTGACCTATAGGGGATACTGCCATAGTCTACAATGGCAATGAAGGGCTTTAGAACAGTAAGCCCTGCTCGTGCGTCAAAGTTCAGAAAGTTGATTTACAGCCTGGCTTCCATCTCCTGCTTCAGAGCGAGG
Source organism: Triturus cristatus (assembly GCF_964204655.1). Lineage (NCBI taxonomy): Eukaryota > Metazoa > Chordata > Amphibia > Caudata > Salamandridae > Triturus > Triturus cristatus. The sequence goes on along the minus strand of NC_140590.1, from coordinate 1,756,285,939 downwards.
TGGGGAAGGCACCCTGGGACAGACAGCCCAGACTCAAATACATCGATTTGTTTAGCGATAGGATCGTATCTCTAAATAAATCGATCTATTTAATATTTGTAGAGGAATGTGTAGGAATTTCAGAGGGGAGCAGCCCCAGAGCACTAATGGAGAAACTGCCCCTTCTCCCTGAGTGACCTTGCGCACATGTCCTAAACAACTGGCAAATTAAGATCATGGGTACTTCCACTAATGAAACAAGCTCATTCTAGGCAGGGCACAGCAGCATGGCAGGTGTGAGTAGAGATGCACTGGTCTTGGCAAGTGATCTCTGTTAGATGCAGCAGCAGAGTTTTCTTCTGAAGGCCAAATGTGCTCAACTGAACTTGTTTCATAGAGCCTGTGCCCATTCAAATTAAGAGGGCAATGGGAGAAGCCAGCCAAGAGCAGGAGCACATTCACAAGACTTTCAAGCGAGGAAGTAGGTGTGTGGGGAACTGAGAGTAAACATTCTTACTGTGTGTGGATTGTGGTTCTATTCCTAAGCATCCTCCGTCCAAAATGTGTGTTAGGCAGAGATCAGCCTGAGCTTTGAACACAACAACGGAGAAGTGTGCAGGCTGTGTGTAGAAGAGCTTTGCACACCATGCTGGAGGGGGTCAGATTGCTTTGGCCTGGAGGGAGGAGATGCAGATAAGAGGATTGAGGGCCTGCTCTAAGGGCAATGTGACATCCGCATGGTCAAAAGGCACCTGAAGGGGAATGTCCATCTTGGGCCTTAATCATTGAATTTTTATCAAAGGGCACCATTGACACAACACACGGACACTCATATGTATAACACATAAACCCAAGCACACAACTCGCTTTCCGGTCTAGAAGAAAGATTGTAGCTATTCTGGACAATAAGGATTGTACTAGTTAAGACCCAGAGATTCACTTTCTCTGAGGTACAGTAAAAGCCCTACCATCCTGACTCCAATCACAGCTAATAAACATCTGTTTTCTTACACGCTGGTAAGGAGTGTGGGGAGAGAATCAGATCAGTGGGTCATTTACGCTGGTTGTTGACACATCACTTGATCCATGTAGTCATCTGGTCATCCATCAATAGAGTTCATCATCAAAAATAGGAATGAGCCCTGTAAGGTAAGAAGAAGTACTTTACAACTTACTTTAGTAGATTATCTACATTAATATCATTTCTATTGAGAATCTTTAAAGTTAAAAGACCTCAGTACTTGTGAATACAGTAGGGTTTGTCTATATCTCAATTCATCACACTTGAAATATTTCAGTAGTTTCACTTGACATTCGATAAGAAACAGCTCGAGGGTTGTCAATCAACATATGGGATTTGCCCAGGTCTCTCTACCTGGAGGCATACAATGGTTCTCTGAATCCTTCACTGCCATGCCGCACTGTAAAGCATCTGGCACCGAGACACTGCAACAAGTGCAGTCACCACCAGAGTTAACATAAGAAGAAACCTTTTTAGCTTCTATATTTATGTATGTCACTTAATTGAAGCCCCACTCGATCAGTATTTGAGATGGATGGTGTAACTACAATATATCAGTCCCCTTAATCCTTTAGGGTGACATGACATCTTTTTAGATGCGATTTGGCAGTTTTATTTACTCTGATTAAGGACATTAATCCTAAATGAAAGATGTTAAATAATTTGTCATCTGTAAACATTGTTTATCCATGGTGGACACACATTGTGTCATAAGCCACCTACCTGGATCCCAGATGATTCCAATGGGGCGGCTATGCTAGTTCCCGAATCCTTACGAAACTTGCCCTTGGTACACAGGAGGAGACACTGTTCCAGTGGCAAATCCTAGGGGAAAGGGCGGTTGAAATCTTTTCAAATCTCAACCAACCTTTAGTTTTGTTGTTGATTTGTTTTCATTTGAATTGTCAGTAGAGGCTCCTTTCTCAAGATTTTCGAAACTGTAGTGAGTATGATTTCAGCTTCAAACCCCCAAGCAAATTTAGATGGTGTTTGCTTCACCCAAGTCCTCTCTGGCAGAGCTCTGGAAACAGTATGTACAAGTTGAACAAAAACACTGTTTGCAGCACGATGCTGTGAATGAGCTCAGCGCGCAGTAAATTCAAGTTTGCTAATGGATCTCTCCTTTTCTTCTTGTTCTTTTTTTCCATCCAGGTGCAAGACTAATGTGGGACGTTCTTTGTGGTGAGGTCGAAGCGGGAGGATCAGGGGAGCTGGGCAGACAGTCCTGGAAGCCAAGAAACAGGTAAGTGGCAGGCGAAGAGGCTAAGCGAAGGGGAAGAGTGTGGATGGTCTTTAAATAAGACCGCTTTAGAATGTTCATAAAGGTCGCATTCTAATGGGGAACAACCTTTACAACGCAACTTTTACAACGCACTACACTTACAACGCATTTTTTACAACGCACAATCCATTACAACGCATGACATTACAACGCAGGACACTACAACGCATTTTTAAAAACTACCTTTACAACGCATTCCATTACAACGCATACTACCATTACAACGCATACCATTACAACGCATAATATAGTAATATACTATCCAACACTTACCCTACTGTTGCACCCCCTGGAGTTAGAATAGTAATTTTTACCCCTATACTATCCAACACTTACCCTACTGTTGCACCCCCTGGAGTTAGAATAGTAATTTTTACCCCTATACTATCCAACACTTACCCTACTGTTGCACCCCCTGGAGTTAGAATAGTAATTTTTACCCCTATACTATCCAACACTTACCCTACTGTTGCACCCCCTGGAGTTAGAATAGTAATTTTTACCCCTATACTATCCAACACTTACCCTACTGTTGCACCCCCTGGAGTTAGAATAGTAATTTTTACCCCTATACTATCCAACACTTACCCTACTGTTGCACCTCCTGGAGTTAGAATAGTAATTTTTACCCCTATACTATCCAACACTTTCCCTACTGTTGCACCCCCTGGAGTTAGAATAGTAATTTTTACCCCTATATTATCCAACACTTACCCTACTGTTGCACCCCCTGGAGTTAGAATAGTAATTTTTACCCCTATACTATCCAACACTTACCCTACTGTTGCACCCCCTGGAGTTAGAATAGTAATTTTTACCCCTATACTATCCAACACTTACCCTACTGTTGCACCCCCTGGAGTTAGAATAGTAATTTTTACCCCTATACTATCTAACACTTACCCTACTGTTGCACCCCCTGGAGTTAGAATAGTAATTTTTACCCCTATACTATCCAACACTTACCCTACTGTTGCACCCCCTGGAGTTAGAATAGTAACTTTTACCCCTATACTATCCAACACTTACCTTAAATGCAATTTAATATTATGCGTTGTAATGTTATGCGTTGTAAATGTAGTATGCGTTGTAATGGATATGCGTTGTAAAGTTAGTTTTTAAAAATGCGTTGTAGTGTCCTGCGTTGTAATGTCATGCGTTGTAATGGATTGTGCGTTGTAAAAAATGCGTTGTAAAGGTATGCGTTGTAATAGCATGCGTTGTAACGTCATACATCCCATTCTAATTGTTTGTAACAAGGAACAGGTGCAGATAATTAACTTGAATGAGTCTGCCTTCTAGAAGATGTTTTAGAATGTTCACAAAGGTCACGTTCTAATTGCTTATAGCAAGGAACAGGTGCAGATAATTAACTTGATGAGTCTGCCTTCTAGAAGATGTTTTAGAATGTTCACAAAGGTCACGTTCTAATTGCTTATAGCAAGGAACAGGTGCAGACAACTAATTTTATGAGACTGTCTTCTAGAAGGTGTTTTAGAATGTTCACAAAGGTCGCATTCCAATTGCTTATAGCAAGGAACAGGGGCAGGGGATTAATTTGATGAGGGATGTCTTCCGGAAGGTGCACATTGAGGTCATCTATGCCGGTTGCTTGATGCTTATTCTGGTGGATTTTCGGGATGTTTCCGTAGCGCCTGAAACCTGACCTTGCATATGCTTGGTAAAACATTTGTAAAAGCTATTCAGCCTTTTTTTTAAAACTGGGTAACACCAGCTGCGGCTAGCTATTACCAAAAGCATGTAATATAGTCAAAGGTCAGGGTACAAGATGTTTGTTCATTCATAAGTGTTGGGAGGAATGATATGAGTCATGCCGGTATATTGTGATAGTCAAGAGAGTTGAGCTGTGGCAGGAATCCTGACACATTCGCACCATCATACAGCTCAGTGCTTTTCACTGGAATTCTACATATTGTTCTGAAGAGGGAAAAATCTTTGTTGTCCTGAAGAAGGTGGTGTAATATATTTAATTTCCACCATAACACAAAGCAATTACTGTACTAAATTTGTGGAACAGAATTTGATAAGATAAGGAATTGGTTTCCACTATGTGCTGTTTTTCTTGATTCCCACAAATTAGCCCGAACCAAGGACAGATGTTGTCTCTCTTACAAATAATTGTGTCTGTGTTGTTTGTAGGATTGTCTGATTTTTAACTTGTCATGAATTGTTATTTGAGATTATTGTAAACATTTTTTATTACATTTTTATAAAAAAAAATTAAAATATAAAGATTGAATTGTTAATGCAACCTCTGATCATTTAAAATTGCGAGTATGAATGCTTTTTGATTGGGTGTCTGGATGTTCAATTAATATTAATATTTTGGCTTCCAAAGGGAATCATATTTTACTGGTAAGTCTTTCGCAGAGTCCTGTCCCAAGACACTCTGCTCAGTGCACTGGAGGGAACAGTGATTTCAATCATGCCTGACTACACTGCACAGAAAATATGTAATTATTCAAACTCAACAGTAGATGGCATGGAAATCTACAATAGACATATGGTGGAGCACTGTACTTTCCACTACCTCTCATGTCCTCTTGCTCAGACTCCAAAGATTGAAAACCAACATTTGATGGGGGGAAGAAAGGGCAGGGCAACAGGCAATTTTATTATAACCTACATCTCAATCTAGGCTAAACTGACCATCAACTTGCATTCAGTTTTAGGCATAATGATTACAAAACACATGTGAGGTAATCCTTGGGTCTGATTAGCAAATGCCAATCAGAGGGCAGGGTCTCAAAGGAGACATGATACGCTGCTCTCATTAAGAGCTTTTTAGGACTTTGGAAGTAGCAAGATTAGCTGCAGTGTAGGCTTTTAAAATGCAGGATCCCATCAAACAATGTATTGAGTTAAAAGGGCATTTACTCTGGGCGAAAAATCACCTTAGGTGAGAAACATCTTGGTGGGTCTAACAAGTTTCGGACTGGCAAAGTATAACACATAACTTCTAAAGTGTGATGGGTCCTCTTCTACTTCAGAGGGTAGACTTGAAGAAAAAGAAGGTAGCACAATACCACGCTTGACGTTAAATTCTGACAGACCGTACAATGGAAAGGTGTCAATGTATACAGAATCTTTTTGTCCTAAGTGTTAAAGACATACAACCATGCTCTTGCTCAAAACGTAATTCCCAACATGCTTGGGGAGTTAGTATGAATACTTATTTCATCTGTGAATGGAAATGCATGAAAATCAGCCTTTGCAGGAAGGACAGCTTGTAGTGACAGCTCACTGAAGGTTTACGGACCATCTTACAAGTCCCAAAAACAAGTTTCCATTACGAAAGATAGTCCTTGTTGAGCCACAGGCAGCCTCACCTTGTGTATATTACAGGGCACAATAAAATGGACTGCTGGAGTTCCCATCACAGCCTCCATTTACGTCCTGCTCCTTTTTTATCCTTTAATGTCTTTCCAGTAAATTCATGTGGAGCAGTTGGGACAGATGTGATGGAGCAGGGTATTAGCTAAGCATGTAAAAGCTCCAAACTCAATTGGCCAAATAAATAGTACCTGACTATGAATCGAGGAACAGTTTTTCCTTGATTAAACCTGAATGATCTGACCCTCCCTCTTTGACCCACAATATACCTCTGTTTTCTGTGGAAGTCTAATGTGATTTACCTGAATTATTGGAAACACGAAAACTGAGAAACTACATTGGTAGAAACCATATCATGGAAAACCAAACGTAAGGAAAGACATTTTCAAGGAAATACAAATGAATCAAAAATTAAATGGAACATTTTAAAGGAAAGATAATTTTAAGAAAAACCAAAAATTACAATACTTGGGTGGAGTTTATGGTTAGTGAGGGGTTTTAATGTTCATGCATAGGTGATGTTTAGAGCTGATGAGGGTTTTTTTAGGGTTCAGGGATGGCAGAGTTTTGAGGGGCTTTAAGGTTCATGGGTGGGTGGAATTTAGGGTTAGAAGGGCTTTTAGGGTTCAGGGATGGGTGGAGTTTAAGGAGAGGGGTGAAGTAGTCTAGGCATGGTGAGGGAGTTTTAGGTAGCAGGGATGAATGGTGTTTACGGGTAGTGAAGGAGCAGGGATGGATGGTGTTTAGGGGTGTTGAGGGTAAGGAAGTTGACCATTGAACTTCATAAAACAACTGGCGATTTCCAGTCGGTCTTACACCTCCAACCCAATGCCTTCCGTTTGCATGAGATGCATTGAGGGACTCTGGACATGAAAAGTGAGGGGCCTGGTATTTTGTATTGGTATGGTTAGAGACCACTGAGAATCTGAACCACAAACCAGTCTACCCATGATGAGGTCAACAGGCCGTGCCGCAAGATCACCATTAATACCAGAAGCAAGGTTGCAATATTCTTTCTCTAATTTTGTAAATATGCATGCAACAACAGAACCAACTTATTTACCTAAAGCTGCATTTCTTGCATTATTTTGCCTCAAAAAATAGCAAGGCCTCGAAAAATCTACATGCCCATGCGCAATGGCAAGTAAGAATTTATCAGGTTGAGCTATTTTTAGCACCTACTGGTCCTCTGTTCTGGTGAGTGAGCATAATCTGCAAAGGAATAGGTGTTCAGTTCATTCAGAAACTGAATGAGCAATAAAGATGCCTTTAAATTTTGTTTTTATCTGGACACATTTGCTGACTGTTCAAGGAAAGAGGTCAAATGTCAGTTTGTCTTTTTACTAATTACTGAAAAGGAGTTTTTTCTTTTTCTCTTACTGAAGGTTAAAGGTTTTTGTCAAGTGAGATGTCTGACAACCATTGTGAAACAAAAGTCTGTAAGATGTCAGTATTTTTTTCTAACACAAAACATTTAAATAGCTTGTAAATGAATAGTACAAATATTTCAAAATATATCAGGAATTACGAAAGCACATTTTTCGTAACCGAGAAGTCTGAGGCAAACAAGTAGAACGAGCAGAACAAACACAGAACATTATACTTAGTGAAGTGCAAATGACAAATATTTACAGAACTTGATGTCCAAACATTATTGTTTGCACACTATGGGGCATATTTACAATAAACTGATGGAGCCGGTGAAGTTCCAAAATTGCTAATGCCGCGCTCCATCAGTTTAAAAACGCAGTGATGCGCTGTATTCACAAGAATGAGGCTCAACCCTGCGTTTCTCCTAGCCCCGGCTAAATCTAGCTGCCTTGCGCCAACACAGGCACCCTTGCACCATAGTGCAAGGGTGTCTGCGTTGCATGGAAGGAAGGGAAAACTTCCTGCATATGAACAATTTTTTATTCGCAAACGCTGTTTTTTTGCGAATTGCAGCGTTTGCGAATAACAAATCGTTTGATACATATGCCCCTAGAACTGCAGGTCTAGTAACATTTTTATGATTTTTCGAGGCTTTTAGCAGGTATCCATATTACGGCGAGTCTGATGTCATTTTGCCAACTTTTCTATCCTGACTAGGGTTCGAACCTGAAACGTGCAGGTTCAACTCGTAAAGCGCATTGTATACCAGAGAGTTCCACAAAGGTCTAGGAGCAATGGAGCCATCTGATTTCCAGGAGAAGCTTGACCTATGTAATAAACTGCATTTAGATTAATTGATGTAAAACAATTACATTATTTGGACATCCTAAATATCTGTCCCTTCAAGCCTCACATGACATACCAGACTCACCTGAAGTTTATTTACTGCATGGATGAGCTTTAATAAGGTTCCAAAGGGTTACTATATCTATCACAAGCACAGACCTGAAACTTTGGGGCATGTTGTCCTTTTCAGATTCAGTGCTGTTGAAAAGAAACAACACCACCTGAGGTTAACTACGTTGCTTATGTCATTGGCGTAATGAAAACAAACAATTCTTGAGCTACGAAGGGTATTTTAGACATACCTGGACAGAAGTCGAAGGAGATTGGTCATTTCTACCTAGAGGACACACAAAGCAAGAAAAGCTACATGTCTCCAGTAATTCCGTGAGGGGACTTTGGAGATGAGAGTTTTACTTATCTGATGATGGGCGGGTGAGATCTTTGCTGCTGGGGCAAAGATGGCCCTTTGGACTGAACTGCTAAGAACCTGTGGATGTGACAAACAAAATTATCATGATGCAACGTATTACTCCAGAAAGGCTGCTGATACTCAGTGGTGCCTCACATTTTATTCAAAATAATACTCAAACTACGCTTTATATAGAAGCTAAACATGGGAGGATCTAGGTAATAGACCGCCATTAATCAATGATACTGATATTTCCAATCATAGAAGGATACAATGCAGAGCACTCCCCAGCAAAAACTCATAGCTGTGACATGAAGGCTACATACACAGATACATGGGGTTTGAATATTAAATCACTGAGCGACCTTGAGAGCATATGCAGTGTGGAAAAGACCACTAGAGACCCTAAGCAGCGTACATAACTTACAAATCAAACGCCAGAAAATGATAAACCAGAATCCAAGCTGAGTATTGTACTCAGTGCTTTAATTGGATCCAATGTAACAAAGTCACAGAATCTCACACAAGCATTTGCAATGCAATAGGTCTCACATTTACGTGAGTTTAAGCTGTTGCCATTTACAATGGCAATAGCTCAAACTCTTGTAAATGCGAGACCTATTTCACTTCAGAGAAGCGGCCACCATTGTCCGGGGCTCCTTGAAAGCGAAAATCCGCATGGCGAGAAAAGCATGTCGTGCCTGCAGTAAGAGAAACCCATTAAAGAAAAGAGTGCTTACAGACTATATAATATATACCGTATCGCAACTTAAGTAAAAGGGCCAGACGCCATGGGAGGTTACAGCTGTAGACAAGGCGGTGCCAAGGAGGGACGAACAAGCCTAATAACGACTCACAAGCCAGCGTTTATAAAGAACAATGACACAAGCCATTGTCAAATATTGGTGGAGAGTAGGTGGGGCTTCAAAGCCATACTCCAATACTGCATGCCTCACAGCAGCGCATGTGCTGCCAAGGCTCGACCTAAAAAGGAGTCAACACTGCATACACACAATAAAAAAGTATTTTGAAGCATTTGCCCTATATATATTTAGTAGTTAACTAGTTGGACTTCCTTCAGACATACTAAACCCACTGAGCAAGTAACAGTGGACTGGAAGCCCATATGAGCTGTTACCCATTCACTTCGAAGACAGCTCTGGCACTTTGTGCCATGTGAAGTTGAGGGTGGCAGCTCTACCACCATGTTTCCAAGTGAAGTTGAGGGAGACAGCTGTCCATCCTTGCTTTCAAGTGAAGTTGACAGTGACAGCTCTCGCTCCAAGCTCCCATGTGAAGTTAAATGTGACAGCTCCCCCTTCAGGCTTCCATGTGACGTTGAGCGTGACAGCTCTCCCTCCATGCTTCTGTATGAAGGTGAGGGTGACAGCTCTTCCTTCATCCTTCCATGTTAAGGTGACAGCTCTCAATCCATGCTTCCTTGTGAAGTTAATGGCACTCGCTTTCTCTCCATGCTTCCATGTGAAATTAACAGTGCCTGCTCTCCTTCCATGCTTACATGTGAAGTAGAGAGAAATAGCTCTCCTTCCATGCTTCCATGTGTAGTAGAGGGTGGCAGCTCTCCCTCCATGCTTCATGTGAAGTTCAATATGACCGCTCTCCCTTCATGCTTCCATTTGAAGTTGAGGGTACCCACTCTCCCACCATACTTCCATGTGAGGTTGAGAGAAGAGGGACAGCTCTCCCTCCATGCTACCACATGAAGTAGGGGGTGGCAGCTCTCACTCCATGCTTCCATGTGAAGGTGAGGGCAGCAGCTCTCCCTCCATGCTGCCACATGAAGTTGAGGGTGACAGCTCTCCCTCCATGCTTCCACGTGAAGCAGAGTGTGACAGCTCTCTCTCCATAAATCCATTTGAAGTTGAGGGTGACAGGTCTCCTTCCATGCTTCCATGTGAAGTTCAGGGTGGCAGCTCTCCCTCCATGCTTCCATGTGAAGTTGAGGGTGACAGCTCTCCCTCCATGCTTCCATGTGAAGTTGAGGGTGGCAGATCTCCCCCATACTTCCATATGAAGTTAAGGGTGACCGCTCTCCCACCATGCTTCCATTTGAAGTTGAGGGAACCCACTTTCTCACCATACTTCCAAGTGAGGTTGAGAGGAGAGTGACAGTTCTCCCTCCATGCTTCCATGTGAAGTTGAGGGTGGCACCTCTCCCCCCATGCTTTAATGTGAAGTTGAGGATGGCAGCTCTCCCTCTGTGCTTCCATGTGAAGTTGAGGGTGGCAGCTCTCCCTCCATACTTCTATGTGAAGTTGAGAGCTGCAGCTCTCCTTCCGTGCTTCCATGTAAAGTTGATGGTAGCAGCTCTCCCACATGCTTCAATGTGAAGTTGAGGGTGGCTGCTCTCCCTCCATGCTTCCATGTGAAGTTGATTGTGGCAGCTCTACCCCATGCTTCCATGTGAAGTTGAGGGTAGCAGCTCACCCTCTGTGCTTTCATGTGAAGTTGAGGGTGGCAGCTCTCCCACATGCTTCCATGTGAAGTTGAGGGTGGCAGCTCTACCCTCCATGCTTCCATGTGAAGTTGATGGTGGCAGCTCTCCCTCCAAGCTTCCACATGAAGTAAAGGGTGACAGCTCTCCCTCCATGCTTCCATGTGAAGTTGAGGGCGATAGCTCTCCATCCATGCTTCCATGTGAAATAGAGGGTGCCCGCTCTCCCTCCAAGCTTCCATGTCAAGTTGAGGGCAGCAGCTCTCTCCATGCTTCACGTGAAGCTGAGGGTGATAGTAGAGGAGCATGACAAAAGCAAATGGTTACTGGTAGATGCTTTGCTTAACATAACTCACTTTACTGGTCTTAATTATTACAGCCGTGCCAGTGTAATTATCAACCTAATGCTTTTAAAGCAGCTGTCAGATCAAGACACCAACTGATTATTGGAGTTTATGCAACGCTGGTCAGATGCTAAATTATAAAATGTTCCCTCCTCCTCCTACATTACCTGGAATGGACTATAGTTTTATCAGCAGGAATTGCACGGATTAAATCTGGAATCAATATTTATTTCACTTCACTCTATTGTGATTTCTTCAGATACTGAACTACCGTCAACAAAATCTGTGGCAACTGGAGATGCAATATTCATCTATCACATGAAGAGAATGATGTATATGCGTTACTTCATTTACTGATGCATTATTGACCATAAACCCAGGGATGCTGCACTACCTGAAAACTGGGACGAGTTTAAAGCTTTTCTCGGAGTCTTCATAATTCCCTCTGTGAACTCTCCACCAAGGGATGCTGCCTGTGGTGTTCCAGGGGGTTCTGCATTATAATTATACGTTTTTAATATCGACATTTAGGGGCAGATTTACAAGCCCCTTGCGCCACTTTTGCGTCACTTTTAACATGGGAAAAGTGACGCAAAAGTGGCACAAGGGGTTTGTAAATCTGCCCCATAGTATATAAAGTACGAGGTGCAGCGTCCTCAATTACTAAATTAATTTTGGCGGAAACGACACGAAGTAGTAATGGCAGATTCAATCTCGTGACTACAGAAAGCAGGTGATGAAAGAAACGACCCTGCCTTGCTGGAGGCCGTCCAAGGAGGAAGAAACGAGCGGAGCAAACCACGTCAACAAACAGGGCGGGGCTGGAACCCATCCAAAGTACACAGTACAAAACAAAATCAATACAGATCTGGTTAAAATTGTTGTAGGCAGCGAGAGTGAAACAAACATGTTTATTCAAAGCAAAAAGAGACGCCCCTGGCCGGCCCGGCTCCAGAAATTTTTAGTTGGGAGGGCCAAGTGTGCATTTGGGTGGGCCACTGTGGGCCCAATTTGTCGCTTCCTGTGGTAGCCTACAAGCCCTAGATTACATTATATTTACTTGCAAACAGTCAACATGATACAACGGATCAATTCTGTGTGTATACAGAGCATGTGGAGAGTTATTTGAAAGGAAGAGCAATGTCTGGACTTAAGTGCAAACCTTCAAATTCCAAAAGGCCAGGCTTCAACACAAGTACTTCCAGGCCCGATTATCCACTTTTCTACCACCCTTCTCCTGTGCACCTTATCTCACAGCTGAACTTGGGCCACAGCCCCATATCAGCCCCATCCAGCTCCACTTTCATTATTCCCGTCAAAAACATTAGTAAAATCACCTTCAAACTTAAAACATTGAATATAGCAGTAAATATAATTAGCACAATCTTTAAAATATGCTCCACAGTTGTCCTAATGACCTGACTGCTAAATAAATAAAAACAGAAAGGCCATGACAGGGCCGGTTTCTGCGCTAGTGCGAATGTCTTTTTTGGTGCCTCACCAATGACCTCTTTTTCCGCAGATACCATTACTACCACCCTCCAACAGTGCCCTTCATCTCTCTGTAGCCCCTTCTCAAATGCATTTCATTTGTTGTATAGCGTTACCACTCATATCAGTGTAGGGTGTTGCAGTACTTTACATCACACGCCCTTTATACAGAGACAATGAATCATACAAGTATGTCAATCAGCCTATAGGGAATGTCACATGAGCCAATGAGGATTACAAGGTGTAGGAATTACATGTCATTCATACTGGTGGGCAGTATATTTTAAGAGAGTTTGAACTGGGGAAGCACAAACTCAGGATTTAAAGCATACCCCAGTGGTTGGGGGTTGGCTTTACTAATAAAAATGTATATCGCCCAAACTCTTTTTAGCAACATTAAAATAATGAAAGACTGGGGAATTTCTAACTATGTAGTAACACAAAAAAAGCGAAGTTCTAACTCTACCATTCAGGTTTGTATGCAGCTCTTTGATGACAGTTCATTGGTCACTGTCCTATGTTAGGATTGTAACTTCTGAATTGCAAGTAACACAAGGATCTCTGTGACAAAGGCAGTAACCCACTAAGCTATCCAAATAAAATACAGCTTATCTGCATTTCAAAACTACAAACAGGCAAAGGATTGCTCTCCTGCAGGATCATTAATCACCAGTTCTCTGGACATTGTTTGTTGATGTCTTGCATCTATGGCCATGATAATGATAAAAACAATTTAAATGAAGCACACACAAAGTATGTACCTTGCTTGGCCTGTGCAGATTTTAAAAATAAAAACAAATAGTAACACATTCTCTGACCTACTCCTTGTGTCACAGCCTGATCTGATAAGCAGCAGCAGGAGTCAGGAAAGGTGAATCAGAATAAACAAACTTCTTTTCTCCAATGCTGAACAGAAATGCAAATATCCACGCAGCACTGGATGGTAGGTAAAAGTTACTCTGTGTCAAATAATTTGTTCCCTTCGCCATGCCCCTGTTGTACTTGCACGTCACAGCCCACTCTTCTAAAAGGAGTTGGGTGATTGGGGATGGCTGTAAGAAAGAGCCCAGGCCCAATAACGCATCTCCCAGAACAGGAAGAAAAACAACGTTCGTAGGAACGTTTTCAATTAAAGTGCCGATTTTGTATTGCCCTTCATGTCCTCACTGGGAGGGCCAAGGCTCATCTTTGGGTGGGCCAGGCTCATGTTTGGGTGGGCCTGGCCCACCTGGCCCACCCTCTAGAACCGGGCTTGGCCCCTGGGAGCGAGGACAAGAATGAACTCAGCTTCGAGAGGCTTTCCGAGAAGAGCTATTAATACCCTGTCTGAATGAGGGCGGGTAAAGTAAGCAGCGCTCTGAGCAGCCGGTGCACTTTTTACCCGGAAGTCTGGTGACCGGAAGTACAAGGCCTGTGCGACTCAGTGCGGCAGGTTCAGGCAGCAAAGCCGGCCAGGCGCCCGCCCTTCTTGGCACTAAAATACAGTCACACAGCCAGCGCACTGCATTAATAGCAGGTTCACAACCGACCGCAGATGCCATGGAGCTACGTACGCAGGGCTCGAGTCGTGGTACCACGTGGGTGGACGGCGTCTCCCCACTTATTTTACCGGGAGCTCGATAACTGGAACAAATGGAGCCACACATTCACTCTTTAGCCTCTCTGGGGCGAGATCGGAGCTCATTCAGAACGCTGCTCACATGCTGGCTTCTCTGATGCAATCGCATCTAAGGGGTGAGCGAGGTGAGGCAATGAGTCTGATGGTGCAAGCCACCTTTCGTGACGTCACTTCCTGTCATGACGTCAGCGTCACCCCGCTTCTTTTTTAGGTGTCGCCTGACCCAGCGCATGTGCCGGTCTGGCAAGACTTATTGAGAGGGCTCCAAAAACTGCTACCAGGCCAGCCTAGAGCTACAGTGCATGTGCGCGGGCGTGCGCACCGCGCTTTACCGCGATTACTTTCACTTTCGCGGCCGCTTGGCATAGCCAAGAGGTCTCGCTTTTGGGACCTTATAAGTATTTAGTTATGCAACTGTTGCATGGCTAAACACTTATAAGGTCCCAAAGGCGAGACCTATTGGCTATGCCAATGCTTGTTTAGGACTTGTGCCCTATACATACGGGTGTAAACTGTGTGCGCGGGGTGTAGGGACAAACACAAGGGTGAACCCAAATACAAACCTTCACATGAACACCTGTAGGGACAGGTGATGGCAGAGGCATGTGCTGCTGGTCCAACCCCATCAGTGGTGGAAGTGGGGAAAATAAGTAGGGGAACTGTGGGTGGAGAATCAGAGGGCGGGAATAACCCATGGACTGGGTCAGTGGGCAGAGTCAGGTGTGGCCAGAAAGGGCAAAAATCCCAATTTTTAGTATTTGTTTGGTATTTCACTGACCATTTACAATTTATGACATAATTTAATTCAACCAAGGGATACCCATGTTTATTGAAGGTTGAATATGAGTTATTGACATTAACATTTATTCACAAAGTGGAATACTTTTCCAATCACAGAATGTCCCAAATACACTTAAAAGTGGAAGTACAAGCCATTTGTCTACGAGCCATGCAGTTTCTGTCATCAGCACTTCTCCTCCCTTTTTCCACAAGAGCAGTTCAAACATGAATGACAAAATATCCCAGTTTGCAAATGTTTTCCACCTAATTATGGCCCTGCCATATTTGCCACATAATACACTATGTGCTGCATAATCTGATGATTTTAACTAGTAAATTGTTTGTAGCTCAAATGGATCAAAAGTTACGAAAAAATGTGACTTGTGTTGCTGCGAAGTGGAGGGCCCTTTGCAAAGGTTAACTGGTAACCTTTCTCACTGTTGCGTTAGACTGTTACACTGGTACTAATGAGGCAAGATATTTGCAGAGACTTTTAGTATGTAGAAAAATGTCAAAAAAATAAAAGTATCAGAAAATATACCGCATTATGCTGCAGACTTTTTGTTTGCTGCATAATTTAGTCAACACTGTGGCATCATTTTTTTCTCTCTTGCTTCATAATTCTACTGGCCCAAAAGCAGGCAGCACATGTTAAAACTGCTTGTGCATGGAGCAGAGAGGCTGTGAAGTTTGCAAACTTAGTTTTGTGTGCGTGCAAATTGTGCATTGCCGATCCCTGGTGAATTGCACTACTATTGCTGAAACAAGGCCAATTGAGGTACCAGTGGGTGAGGAAGACTGACTTCAAGGGTCCTGTGACCTCAGTGACCAAGTCACTGTCACTCTGGGGTGTGTTGCTTCGTAAGCCTGCCTGCAAGACTGGAGGTGAACTTCAGCATGGATTGTGGTGGACATGGCTTCAAGGATAACCCACACTTGCACTGCTAGGGCCCACCTTCTGGTGCTAAGACACCCGGGCTTCTACAGTCTAGCTGGGCCTTCTAAGGTCCAGCATGGGAATGTGCTCCCTCTGGAGAGTGGTTTGGTGGACTGGTCATGATGGCTGAACTTGGTTCCCCAGACCCAAATTCGGCAGCTCCGGCCATAGTGCCACATCCTCTCCCACACTGAACACCATGCCGCCCCACTGAGAGAAACTCACACTGCCTTCAGCTATAACCCAGTTGCCCTGTGCTATAAACACCTGGATGTGACTCAATTCAAATTATGCACTAGACAAGTAATATGCTGCCTGAAAAAAAGTAATGACATCTTGGGAAAATCAATTACTCATAGGGAATGCAAGATTAAGTAAAACATGTAAAATGTAAGCAGGAACAACGTGGTGTTAACAGGGCACAACAAGGAGAAATGCTTTATTTCTCCTTGTTTTTGCGGTTTTCATGTGTGCAGCACACATAAAAACAGCAAAACCCCATCCATGATTGTTTATGTACAGTAAGGTGTCCCTTCCTGCACATAAACAGTCATTTAAAAAATGACGAGTTGCAACTCCTATTTATGCTGCACAAAGCAGCACAAATAGAAGTTACAAATCGCCATTTAAGATTGTTTATGTGCAGGAAGGGACATCTTCCTGCACATAAACAATCATTCCGCCGCAATGCAGGCACCCTTTCACTATGGTGCAAGGGGGACTGCGTTGGCAATAGGAAGCTGAAATTATCACCAGCACAGGGGGAAACGCAGGGCTGCAGCGTATTGTTGTAAATACGGTGCAGCCCTGCATTTCAAAAGTGGCGGAGTGCGGCGTTAATCCAAGAAGGCTAACACTGCGCTCTGTCACTTCTTTTTTATAAATATGCCCCGTTGTTTAAAGGAAGATGACAAAACAAAAGTGGTGCTTCAATGGCAAACTCTGTAAAGAGGCCCTAATTATTTTTCATTTCCGATGCGTTTTATTTTATTTGCAGTTACCAGCAAGTGAAAAAACAGAACAAAATAGTTAAAGAAATGTTGTTCTTTTAAATCGTGTCTTTGACCCTGCCTTGCACTTCAGTTGCTGTTTGTAAATGAAGACAGCTTGGAAACGCAGAAAATTAACAAAATTTGTGCTTCCAGGCTATTTTCATTTACAACTTCTTACTGAGGCATTCGCACCCCCCTGAGAACACTGCCACGGCCCACCAGGGGGGCGCGCCCCACAGTTTGAAGGCCTCTGATCTAGAAGGATCGCGGAAAAGGGACACCCAAGGAGAGTAGTGCCAGAGAGGGGTGCAACGCTGGCGTTGTACTTTAAGACAAGTTATCCTTCCAGATCTGAATCTGCCCGTTCTTCTACCTGTGACTGTCTTGGAGATTCTATCTGGCCCCCCATTACGGAGTTGGGTTCATCTTTGACCTTAGGTAAATATAATTAGGAATTCTGTACTTTATGCCTATTTCCCCATTTCTTCCCTTCTCCCTTTTCAGGTACCGTCATCATTGATCATTTTGTTTTGCTATGAAATTATTTTGAGTGGTTACTGTAATTGAATTTTGACTCACAAATTAACTTAGATAAAGGTTTTTAAAACGTCTTGAGTCTGTGGTTATTCAGAGTAAAAAGCTAAATGTCATTCTACCTTAAACTAATTTAGCAACCTGATTCATAGAGGAATTAAAACAAAATCTATTGAATTGGTAAGACTTGGTAAAGGTAGATTACAAAAGTTATAGGTAACACTCAAAATTAATGCCAGCAGGGTTTACTAGCTTATTGTATGAATGTGGTTTGGGCCCAGGTGAGTATTAGGTGTATGAGTGACCAGATCTGGTGACCCGCGCTCCATCACCTGTTCATACGTGCATCACGGCCCTCGCAATACAGGGGTTTCCAGCTTACTCACCTCGAGTATGTTTGCTTGTCTTCGGTGAGTGCCAGAAGGCATGTACCTCCGGTTGCCAGATAGGAGAAGAACATAAGGGAGGGGGAAAGGCTTGGAAAGGTTGGAACACAAGAGTTTCCAGTAAATTTAGGTCCAAGAGGCATTACCGGTAATATTGTATACAGGTGTCAAATGGAGCAAAGCTACCCCTTTGCTGCACATTTAATAGCAAATGGCGCAAAAAGGTTTTTTTTCCCCCTGTATCCCGGGCCATAGTCAGGGCCACTGGATGTATGCACCTCTGCAGCCTCCGTTTACCACATAAATATATGGATTTCCTGCATTTGCCACATAATCCATCATCTGGCACATAGGTGTCGATTCAGATCCGGTAAAATTATTTCCCGTACGATTCGTATCCGTATTTTTTTACGTACAAGTCCCGTACAAACGGGCAAGTACGATTCGTATGTATTTATCTAGGGGAAGCTTGTCTATGTGAAAAATACATACAAATCGTATCGGGAAAATTCCCCGACACGTCCTCGGATCGGGAAAAGTCCCCAACACGTCCCCGTACATTTTTACGTACAATTCGTAAAAATGAAGTCCGAGCACGCAAGTATGATCCGTCCCTTCCGTATGATTATACAACCGCATGTAAAATGGCCCGTACGGAGCGAACGCTGAACCACTCATGTACACAGCTAAACTTGTGCCCGCGTACGAGTCGCACAGCTCCCCCCTCCCCCGCATATGCCAGCACCGTACCCCCGTATGTCCGCACCGTACCCCCATGTCCACACTGTACCCCAGCCCCCTATGTGTACGCGCCTTACCCCACCTCCGTACACCATGCCCGTACCTGTACGCACCGTACCCCAACACCGTACACCAGCCCCATGCCTGTACGCACCGTACCCCAACACCGTACCCCAGCCTCGTGCCTCTACGCACCGTACCCCAGACCCATACACCATGCCTGTGCCAGTACGCACCGAACCCCAGGCCCGTACACCATGCCTGTGCCAGTATGCACCGTACCCCAACACCATACCCCAGCCCCGTGTCTGTATGCACCATACCCCAACACGGTACCCCATCCCCGTGCCTGTACGCACCGTACCCCAGGCCCGTACACCATGCCCGTGCCAGTACCCACCGGACCCCAACACCGTACCCCAGCCCCGTGTCTGTAAGCACCGTACCGCAACACCGTACCCCAGCCCCGTGCCTGTATGCACCGTACCCCATGCCCGTACACCATGGCTGTGCCTGTACGCACCGTACCCCAACACCGTACCCTAGCCCGTGCCCGTACACCAGCACCCTCACCCAGCATCGCGAATGTACGATTTGTACAACACCATTGCATATGTGACCACTGTACAACAACATAGCGTATGTACATACCGTACATACGCGAAAACGACTCGTACTGAACCAGGATACTGTCAAACAGCACAAGGAGGGTCAATTCTAAGGCACAACACCCCAAAACACGTCCACACGATAAAATACATCGAAAACACTGACCTGGCACATCCAAACAGCCAAACAGAGGCCAAAGCCACAACCACCTCTTATAACACACCCACCAAAAGTTCAAACCCAGCCACACCCACAAATGGACCAATAAAAAGGGCCCACACACACAAACCATGAGCCTTTGCAACAGACCCACTGCTGCCAAACCCCACAGACAAACAACTGCACCTTACTCACACCTTAACCACACCTCAAACTCACACCTTCACACAACCACCTTCACAAACACCCCCTCTTCACATTCACACACACACCGTCACATCCACACCCACACACCCACAACCATCCACACCCACACCCACACCATGTTCACAGACAAGAATCCAAAGTTCACAAGGGAGGAGCTGGACATCCTTGTCAACGAAGTCATCAGAGTCGAGCCACAGCTCTTTGGAACAGTGGTCAGACAGACCAGCATAGCTGAGAAATCAGCCATGTGGCAGAGGATCGTCGATCGGGTCAATGCTGTTGCGCCCATCAGAAGGACCAGGCATGAATGCCAAGCCAGGTGGTACGATCTGCGCAGGGCAGTCAAGCGCAAGATGAACGAACAATATGCCCAGAGTAACATCAGTGGAGGAGGGCTGCCCCACAGACCGGTACATTACTATCCCTGGAAGGAGAAGGTGATGGCCACGCTTCCGCCGGGGGAGTACACGGACTTCAAGGAGTCGCAGAGCCTGGTGAGTACACAAACAACTCACGTAAAATGGGGGGAACGGCATCCACACCCCAACCATAGCTAATGCACCCAACTACCCCAAAGCCCTCCCCGGACACAACCACACTTAAAAACCACGCACATGCCACTAACGGGTCCATGCCCCATTCACCAAGCAAGGCCATGCCAAGTCAAAGGCTACATGAAACACAAACCCAAGACTGGATGTCCGCGATGCTGGGAGGGTGGGGCTCACCAAACACATCGTGCAACTCTGAAGCAGACACCAATGCCCTCAGCCCATATGGCCTAGGGACATACCCATGCACCATGCCCAATGCACAGGGACTGGCCAAGTACTGACAAGGTAGCTGACACTTGGCCCCGCTGTAGACAGCACAAGGCCCTCCTGTGACCACTGTACACTCAAACACCAACTCCACATGCCACAAACCGAGCACAGGAACTCACACTCACTGTCATGCCAGCATGCACCATGAGGGGACAGACACAGCACCTGGGAGACCCAATGCAAAATCACACTACACACAACAGCATGCCCGGTCACACCCCCCCCACCACCCCTTACACAAGCACCCACCCCCGCCGCAGCCAACGGATTCAGCCACTTCCACAATGGACATGTGACACAACCAGACCAATCCATAGCGAAATAAGCATCCTAGCAGTCATTAGACAGGCCAAAGACTCAGGAGAACATATCAATCTCTCCCACAAATGTACTTTGAGAGGAATGCTAGCCATATCAAACTACCTAGAGGAACTGTGGAAACTTGAATATGCATGAAACATGGATGTTGCATGAAACACCATTAACATTGTCTCTCTCTCACACACAGGGCAACGTCATGGATCTCCCCCCAACACTGGGGGGGAAGAATCACAGGCCCAGGCTCGGCGTGAAGATGATCCCACCGGCAGCGACGACTCTCACCACTCCATGGATGACCCCGACCAACCTGGCCTCCCTGGTGCCCAAGCCCCTGCGGCACCTGTTTCAGGTACATCTGTGCCAACCACCACCCCCATTCCTGCCACATCCCAGGAAACACTCAGGAGCCCTGCTCGCACTGAACAACACAGCCAGTCTGACCAGGAGGGACAAGGTTCTCCGGGCACCCAGGAGGAGGCAGACAACCCCGCAAATGCCATCCCTCAGGGGTCCCGTAGACCCGATGTGCCCACAACGGCAGGCCCGGCTCGTGTCGGCAGGGGTGGTGGGAGTGGAGGCAGGCGGAGGCACAAACCTGACCAGCCAGCTGAGGGAACCGGTATGTTGCACATACGCCACATCCTGGACACATACCGGCGTGACACCAGGGGCATCAGCCAGGTAGTGTCGACCCTCACAGATATCAAGGGGACCCTCGACGAGATGAAGAACCTGCAGGCCGAGCAACATGCCAGTCAACGACAACACCAAGGACGGATGGAGGCAAGACTGGCTGAGCTCCTGGCGGTGCAAACGGACATGAACCGGTCACTCCGTTGGATCGCCGACAACATGGGCAACCCTCCCTGTGACACCAGGCGAAGACCACCACCAGCCACAGGGAGGGATGAGGAGGATTCGTCCGACGGAGCATCACAAGCATCGTCAAGGCCTGCATCTGAGGGTCCCCGGAGGAAGGTGGGTCGTCCACGGAAAAGACCGTGAGAGTCAGCGGACCATCCACATCTCCCAGGTCACCTGGCCTGGCCCTCTGGCGCAACAGCAGCACCTCATTCAATGACATTCTCTGCCACATGGACTTACTGGTCACAGTCTGACCAATGATGACCAACACTGTGTCTGGACTCTGATGACTTGCAATGCAAAGGATCCCATCTCCCCCTGTGAACTTTGGATTCTAAGCATCCGCTGAGCACCTCATTGTATCCCACTAAATACTTACCCCACCGCAAATAAATTCTTATTTAAGTCATGAGATGTAGCAGTGAGTTTGCATTAGTTCACAACATCTGTGTGTGTAAATGTCAAACTGCCTGAGTGTTGAGCTAACTCCACCCATCCATACCTTGGGATCTGAGTCTGGCACAGGACACACACGGGTCACAATGTATCATTCAATACAGACATGGAGCACAATACTCACCCGTGATGGGCACAACCTGCTTAGGGGGGGCTTGCAATACTGTGCGGACAGACCTATGTGGAAGAGTATCATGAAGGCGCAGAGATCATGGCTCATGTGGAGTTTCATGGGGAGGGAGTCCCAGGTATGTTTGGCCAGGTGGGAGAACTATGTCCTGCATTCTGGAGTTCGGTGGATGTGAAGAATGGTGGCCAGGGCAAGGTTGGATGCACAGAGATGGCCCAATGGGGTCTTGGATGGCAGTGGCACAAGGTTGGTTTGGGGTCGGGGTCATGGCCTGCCTCCTGAGTGTGGGTGTGGAGTCTGAAGGTCATCCTGCAGCAGACAGTGATCTATTGCAGCTATCTCTGCTGGACGGTGATGTGGCTGGGGCGCTGGATGTTGAAGCTGAGCTGTGCAGATGCACCCTGGATGTGGACAAGTATCCTTGGAGTCTCAATGTACTTGCTCCGTAGAGGGCAGGGCAGTATTTGACACGGATGTCGCCGTGGACATGGGGGATGGTTTGTCTTCCCTTGGAGTGGATCGATCTGGGGATCATGTGCATAATGCAGAGGGTGTAGCAGCCTGAGGTACAGATGCTGGTGATCACCATGGCAAATGTGAGCGAGCAATACATGATGCACACCAGCTTGTGTGCGTGGCCACTGGGTGTTTGTGCAGGGCTCTTGCGGGTGGGACACAAGCATGTGAGCCAGCTGTAAGGGGTCAATCCTCAGATGCTGACCTCAGTCCTGTACAAGTCCAGCATCAGGTGGCTGATGTCCAGCCATCCGAATGGACCTCATGCATCATTGAATATGCGAACTGGCAAGGTCTGCGTCTTTGCTGAGTGTGAGGAGCACCTGGCTGTCAATGGCACACAAGATGATGATGAGGTGCTGTGCGCATGTGATGGTGTAGAGGGGGATCATGGACACATTGTAGATTGACACGCTGAGAGATGATACCTCTGCCATGTGCCAGACAACGACACCATACCACATGCAGAGGCCTTGAGTACAACTCCCATGGCCTTGCTGGGGTACAGAGCCGGTGGGGAGTAGGAGTGACATGACCTGGTTGGTGTGACAGGGCCTGGAAGGCGTGGCAGCGCTGTGTAGGCAGTTGGAGATGCACACTCATCATGCAAAGGTGTTGTGTGTGCGGTTAGTGTATGCCTGAGTGCAGGCAGTAGATTTTTCAGATGGACATTGCTTGGTGGGTGGCTGCAACATCAGGCTGTAGTGTGATGTGGGACATGCAAGGACATGAGGGTCGTGCAATGTGCACGCTGCATGTGCAGATGGTACAGCCGTTGGCACCGTGTGGCCACAACTTTGTCACTGACAAGCTGATGACACTCAAATTAATGGGTGGAGGGAGGAAGGGAGGAGCATCTTAGAGGCGTGTGTGTTGACAAATCAGGAAATTTTGTGTGCCCTTGCTGCAGGGCCTGCTGCAGCAGGCGGCATGTCCTTTAAACCATGCCACAAGTTGCACACAAATACAACGATGTCAGGAAGGACAACTGCAACAGGTGTATGTAAAGGAAGGAGTGTCCGGTTCACCATGGCACACACAGAGACAATGGATGCACAATCAACAAAGATGACTGACAGCGGATCAGGAAACTGAAGGCTGAGCTGCGCACAGGAAACACACCCTCAGCAAGTGTTGAGGGCCCGTTGTGGGGAGAGAGATGCCAAAATACATACTCAGCCATGGACTTCATGCACAATAGAGAATCAAATCCATGAAGAACAGCATGCATGTTGCTAACCTACACATAGACTCATATGCTAAATCTCTGACAAATATGCCAGAGATACTGCATGCACAGTGGCAAGAGACCTGCATTGACAGAGATGAGGCACCTTGGAGGCTGAGGGACACCTTTATTAGTCATGTTTGCCGGAAGGCAAATGCATCTATATTAACAGATGCACAGGTCATGTGGATGAACATGTGGGCCCTACACTGGCACCCCCCTTTGCACCACAGATGCAGGAAATCCATAGAACTGACACACAAGTGACGGGTTTGGGGCATACACCCCATGCTGCTCACGGAGAGGCTGCTATTCACCATTGAGCCTCTAATGGGGATGTCCCACACTATGTCAACCCGTAGCATCCCGTATGTTTCAGAGGGAAGTTTCACACACATTGATGCCTTCATCACATTCCACAAGCCCATTACAGATGACTGTCACCAAGTGTGACTATCAATTCATGCGAGTCATGCTCCATGTCATGTGCCCCATGGTGAGTCAACATGTATGCATAGTAACAAAACATGCACAGGAGCAGTGCACACACATTCAAAACAACTACCATACCCAAAATGCCGTGCTGAAATTATCACCCAAAGGAGACTTCTCACCATGTCCGTGCATGTAACGCTGATTCTGCACACGTTGCAATACTCATGAGGAATAGCAGGAGCCCAACGATGCCACGAGCAGACAGCATGTGCAAATACCTGGGGATGAGAGACACACAAGAAGTCAGCTAAAAGATGGTCATCCGCACGCATGGTCAGTTACTCTACATGTATAAGGTTGTCACCATGCTAGATGAAAATTGAGTGTCTCAGTGAAAAATTGTGGAATTACATCATCACTCGTGTGACACATCAGAACACACCTCTAAGTCACTTAGCATACATGCAGCTGGACACACACATTGCAACACATGCCACACAAGGCCCCAAGCCTGCACACTCAGACCCAGGGACTCACCATCATGAGAAGAAGTTGCGTATGAGCTGACTCCGGATGTCCTCCTCCTCCTCATCACTTGCCTCGTGACCAAGCCCTTCATCCTCCACGGGTGGATGTTCCTGCTCATCCGGATCCAGGATGAGTGGCACAGCTTTCTCCACTGCCATGTTGTGCAGCATGCAGCACACGATGAAGATTTTGCAGACCTTGACCGGTGCATATGGGAGGGAGCCGCCTGTCTTGTGGAGGCACCTGAATCGGCTCTTCAGGAGGCCAAACGTCCTCTCAATCACTCGCCTGGTCTGGCCATGGGCGTTGTTGTAACGTTGATCTGCAGCTATTCTGGGGTTGTGGAGAGGCGTCATCAGCCATGGCATGTTGGGATAGCCAGAGTCCCCAACATGAAACATCATGTACAGTAGTGGGTCAGGAGAAGCTGTAAGATACAAAGATACCGCTAAGTACAGGACAAACAGAGTATACCCACCAACAAGACATGCTCGTTCGTTGCGCAGCTGCAGCATCATTTTGGGCACCCTGCTATGCCTCATGATGTAGGCATCATGTGCTGACCCTGGAAAACGTGCACAGACATGGGAAATCAGCATGTTAGCAAGACACACCACAAGGGCATTAATGGAGTGATAATGTTTGCGGTTTCTATAGGCTACCTCCTGTGCTTGTGGTGGTACCAAAGCCACATGTGTCCCATCAATAGACCCAATTACATGGGGCATCCCTCCCAGGGCATAGAACTCACCCTTGACACCCGTCAACTGCTCACAAGTTGGAAAATGGATGAATTCATCCAGGTGAACCAACATGGCTTCTAAAACATCATGCAGGACACGGCTGAACATGGTCTGGGACATGCCACCATCAGCTATGGTGAATTGGAACGCACCGGTGGCAAAAAAATGTAGGGCTGCCATCACCTTCATCTTGGGGGTCAGCGCAGTAGGATACCTGTGTAGCGGTTGGAGGTGTGGCGCCAGCTTTGAGGTCAAGTTCTCAATCAACTGTTGCGAGAAGCGGTAGCGGCGTATGCAGTCACGTTCCCTCAGGGCAGCCAAGTCTGGCATTGGTCGGGGGAGAAGCGGTGCCCTGCAGATATATGGAAGGGATAACGAAGAGTGAGTACATTACAACACCAATGTCAATGAACTGAGCACATGTTCAACAGCTAATACACATATGCCACATACAGAGTCTGGTCTGTGCAATACATCCTGGACACAAATGCCAGCCAGGTGATACTCCTACCAAGAGCCAGCCACAAACGTGGATTCTCAACGTTCACATGCCATGCCATGAAACTAGCTGTGGGCCAGTGTACGTGAACAGCCAGCCACATTACAGGAGTAACATACATCCACATATGTGCATTAGAAGGATGTTATCTCATACAGACAGCTGGCGGCAAGCTAGACGCACAGGTCACATGTCCTCCAAAAAGACAGACCACACACCTTGCCATGAAGGGGTACATGTCAAAACTGATCACACATACATTGAGACTACGCAGATATGTCCTGAGCTCGAAAGTCCATGTTTTATGCATGCAGGCACACGTTACGTGTGATTCCACATGTGCCCTGGTGTGCGTAATTGTGTGCCATGGCCATCTACACACAGACACATGTTGGATGCAGCAACAGCAGATGCAGTTGATGGAACACCAACAGCATGCTCATGGGAACACATGACACACACATGGCATAGTCACATCGTGGCACGCTGGTAGTTAGATGTGAGGTATCATTATCCGTGTATCTGGCATCAGGGGACAGTGGCGGGTGTTGGTGACTGTGCCATACCAGTGATGCAGTGCTTGACAAGTTTGTACTACATGCACACATGTAAAAGGTGTGAAGGGGAAGTGTGCCACATAGTGCCCCATCACACATGACATGTGTACACAGGTCATCACACATCTATTGGGTTGACACATGAGGAGAGATGTGCCACATCACTGCTTGACACACCTAGGCCCTAAACATGAAGGACTGCACTGACAATGACTTGATGTACAGCCTTGTGCGAGTATGACACCTCCGTTCCTTTCCTGTGCGCCTCCTATCACCAGTGTAAGCTCTGAAACGCACCGTACACACGCTCTGAGGGCGTGTGTACGGTCGTATCACTTTATTTGGGTTGGGTAGGAGTACGCGTGTGTGTATGGACCAAACACACGTACGTGTACGAGCAGTGTGTACACGTACGTGTACTA
Source organism: Triturus cristatus (assembly GCF_964204655.1). Lineage (NCBI taxonomy): Eukaryota > Metazoa > Chordata > Amphibia > Caudata > Salamandridae > Triturus > Triturus cristatus. The sequence goes on along the minus strand of NC_140590.1, from coordinate 1,756,258,901 downwards.
CCATAGTACACGTACGTGTACACACTGGTCCTATCCCTATGGTAGTGTAGCCGTAGGCGTACGCCATAGTGATACGGACTGTACACGCGTGTGTAGGGGTCGTATCCCTATGGTAGTGTAGCCGTAGGCGTACACCATAGTGATAAGGGGCGTACACGCGTGTGTAGGGGTTGTATCCCTATGGTAGTGTAGCCGTAGGCATACGCCATAGGGATACGACCCCTACACACGCGTGTACGGCTCGTATCCCTAGCGTACGCCTACGGCTACACTACCATAGGGATACGACCCTTACACACACGTGTACGGCCCGTATCCCTATGGCGTATGCCTACGGCTACACTACCATAGGGATACGACCCCTACACACGTGTGTACGGCCCGTATCACTGGAGTAGTATTGCCATAGGGGTACGTGTGAAATGCACCGTACCTATGTGTGGATTTGAAAATTACAAAGGGGACACATAAGGGACAAGTATTAGGGCCTAAATGCATGCTGGTTGCCATGGATACCCAGTTCCAAGTTCAAATTTTTCCATCATGTGGCCTGGAAAAAGCAGTTGGCCACATTATACATTATTGCAAAGTGGTTGTTGACTTGACATGATGCTGAAAATTTGAAAAAATGCTAATGCTGTCACCGGTGTATTTTCAAAGGGATTGGAGGAAACGTAGGATACAAATGAGTCTGACCAATCACTCTGTTCTCCTGTACATGAAATAGGCCAGCAAGGCAGATATAAGTCAGCCAGAACCCATGAGAGGGCACTTGCCTGCACAACCTTTGATTCAACACCACTGCTGCTGTCCTGGCTAGTTCTATAGTCCTCAGGTGAATCTGTGTTCCCCCCGGTGTGACAGGTGACTGTACCCACAGGTGTGTGTGAGTTGAGTGGAGCTGTGGTGAGAGTGTCCAAATCATGTGTACGCCCCCTGGACATTGATGTGTGTGAATGTTCGTTGTCATGTGGGTGAGTGTCTATGTGGAGTGTTGCACCACAGCTGCATGGAGGAGGCAACAGCTCCACCCATCTGATGTGAGAAGTAAGCCGTGCAGAGTGTCTGACTTGCTGAGCTAGAACCACACCTGTGACACCCCCCAGGCAAGTGGCACATGTGCAGAGTGAGATTTTTAGCCCCTGTTGCCACTGGCAGGTGAACGATCTGTACCTGTGTGTGTCTGTGCACTCTGCTGAGGTTGGGTCAGTGGCCTGGGGCATGTGATTGCTTGGAGGTGCTGTCCATCAGCCTTGTGTTGCTTGTGATGTACAGTGTGTGCCATGATCAGGGAGTGTGTCTCACCCCTCATGCCACCTGTGTACTTTCAATGCCATGTAGTGCATTGGGGCTTACACAGAGGCAAATGTCCCTATGACAAAGGTGCTATTAGTTGGCAGCATCCGATGCCCTGTTCAACAAATCAAAGATGTTAAAATGTGTGTCTCTGTGACATGGAGCAGGTGTAGTGATGTAGTCTCACTTTGTCATCCTCACAGGTAACCGCCTACCAGAAGGGGAGAATTTGGAAGAGGGCCGTCAGGGCCGTGAATACGGTGAAGGGTCGCAGTCGGCGCCTGCCCCAAGTGAGGAAACGCTGGCAGGACATCCGGTGCTGGACCCGAAGGATCGCCCGGGTCCTGCTGGGGGAGTCACCTCCACGCCCACACGGCGGGCGTCGGCGCCTGACCCACCACATGAAGCATGTCCTGGCGGTGGTCTTCCTTGACTTGGATAGGCGGTTACAGGAGAAGCAGCAGCAGGAAGGGGGTAGGTACATGTGTGTGTTGTTTGTCACCAGCTTTTGGAAGTGCTCAGTCACATGGATGCACTGCGAGGGTTTATATGTGCAGTGCATATCCTGTTCCCCAAAGTAAACTGCTGCTGTTCTTCCTCCCTTCCCCTCCTTGCATGTGTTCCCTGGTCTGTGTGTACTCACTTTTGCACATGGTCATCTAGGCTGCAAGGTCATTAAGGTGCCTTATGCTTTCTGCATCACTGTGCCCTGTCCTGTCCACTCATTTGGGGGTCCATAAGTGTTGGCACTGGCCTGAGGGTCCACATAGGAGTGTGAGGTTTAAAATACACAGACTTGCAGCATTCATGACCAATGTAGTGGCAACTGACATGGTGTGCATGAGTGGGAGATATGGATAGGGCCGGGACGGTAGCTCCTGTTACAGTCAGATAATTCCAGGAGGACCATGAAGCAGTGTGCCCACTACTGTCCCCTGAGACACCTTATCCTAGGAATCATTTGTGACATCACACACTGTGGCCAGTCTCTGTGTGTTCAGCGTAGTTTGGCCTCTGTGGCATTGTTCCCTGCCCTACTTTGTATTTACATAAAGTGTGCAACATGTGTCCACTGTACAGGGTGACCCCATTATGCTTGTGCATACTCACACTGGGCAGTGCCTGTGTGTCTATGTACAACTATCAGTTGATGGTTGTTTGTCACAAATATGTGTGGTCAGCCTCACGAGGTGATGTTGAGTCCATTTAGGAGGTCTTGATTCCCCTTTTAGTAAACACAGATTCAGAGGTGTACCTACTTGCTCTTTCTCATTCACATTGTCTCATGTATGGAGGGTTTGTGCAGGAACGGCCTACATGTCCAAACCTTATGTCTCCTTGCCAGGTCTGACCTGTATGGGACATTTTCTGGACAGACACTCAACGTGCAGTGACCCAGGCATGTTGTGCAGGGTGTAATGTTTGTGCTTTGCAGCACGTGTCAAAAGTCAAAAGACATGTTTCCTGCTCCTCCATCATTGGCACCGGTGGGTGCTCCAGATGCTATGTGGTTTGGTCTGTGTGTGCTGACATCTGTGTGGACATTCTTCCTTCCCATGAGGGTGTCTCCTCTGTGCAGGTGCTCCTTATTCCAACACTATTTCAGGGCCATTGACTAATGCATTGTCCTGTGTCTGGACATGTGTGCCAATCCACATGACAGGTAGTATGTCAGATGTGTTGGCAACGGTGTCATCATGGTACGGATGGCCATGTGACAGATGGCATGTTTTAAGTTGTTATTCGTGAAGTCTTGTACCTTGGCTCTCACTACACTTGTCAACATGTCCCAATAGTTTATATGCTTCCCTTTGATATTTCTGAAGGACAATTATGTGCCTGCATGACAGATGTCTCCCAAGGAAGTGCACAAGAGACCACCTTTACACTTTGGGGGAAGACGCTGGCACATTTCAAACAAAGGCACTGTTCTGACAATAATTTGTTTTTGTATTATACATATCCATGTTCCCACAGTGTGTTAGCATTTGGGTTAGTCTTTGGTTTTTGCTGATGCCAACTTAGCGGTGTCAAGTCATCCGGCCCACCGTGGTGCCATGTATATGTACTTCCTGATTCAAAATTTCTTCTTAACAATGGCTTCTTGGCATTAGGCTGCCAGCTCATTCAATGACTGTGTAAATGTAGTTCTGTGTGCACCTCCTTGTGTGACTTCTGATATTCATGCACATGTGTGTTCTGTTCCACAAGTGGAACATTCACACATTCCAAACATGTCAATTGGGTAAAGTTTTGTGATTCCCAATGGTTCAGAAAGTGTTTAATTGGTTTCTCTAAGGTACTCACAGGTCTCTGAGTGTGGGGACCCCTTCAGCATTGGCGTCTGTTAATTGGCATTGGGTGCAATAATACAGTTTCGTTCACAGCGACCAAGAGGTGGCATGCCTTCATAGTCTGGCTGTGCTCCACTGTTCACAGATACTGGCTTCTCTGTATAATTGGATCTCAAGTGTTTTGCTCTTGTGTCCTGATTTTCATTATTTGAGGTGGCATGGTGGGTGAAACAACTGGGGAGTGCAGGGCTTACATATGTGCGGAGTATTCTAGATGTTACTCATGATACATTTCCTGATATGCACTGTGACTTATTTAGTTTGGACTCATGTGTCAGATGTACACAGGTGACTGATTATTTCCTGTCTCTTCACCTTGCCCACAGCATCATCGGGGGACACCGAGGGAGACACCTGCACGGACTTGGAGGAGGGATCCAGCACCAGTGCCACCACTCCTGTCGAGTCGTCAGCATCAAGTGGCACGGAGAGCGAGGGGAGTGCGGCGGAGGACCTGGGTAGTATCAACACTGACTACGACGCAGACGGGTCCGAGGCTGAACTCCCTGAGGGGGCGGAGGCTGCTCCAACAGCTGGCAGCAGCACTACAACTGTCACCGCCCCCTCCATTCCCATCACCGCCCTCCCAGTAGCTCCGGTCCCTTCTGTCCGTGCTGGGCAACACCGTGTCTCCTTCGTGACAGGCACCACACCCCCTGCCCCTGTCCCCCCTGCTGTCCTCACTGCCGAGTCAGTGGACATTCAGCGGCAGTTGCAGGTTGTGCAGACATCGATCCTCACTGTCCTCCATGGCCACACCAGACTGCTGACACAGATGGTGTCGTACATGGAGGGCATGTCATCAGCGATGTCTGACCAACGGATGTTGCTGAGGTCCATGGACTCGTCACTGACGGCAGCAGTGAGTCTCCTGCAGCGCTTCGTCCCCCCACCTACCCCTGCACCATCAACACTTCCCACTCCCATGCCTGTCCCAAGCACACACACACATTCCACGGCAGGCACCACACCAGACACAGCCAGCATACCAACAGGGAAGGGAAAGCGCACACCTCCTGTCACGCACACTCAGGGGGAAGTAGGCACACCCACTGGATCTAGGGCACACAGGCAGACACACAGCCACATTTGGACTCCGCATGCCTCACCACCCAGTCCCTCCCATCGCACTCCCCTCGGCTCCCCTACCCCACAATCGGAGAAGGAGAGCTACTTGGCTGGGCTGGGCCTCAGCCCCACTGGCTCACCAGCGCCAAACGGGCAAGGCACTCCACGGGTAGGGGAGTTGAGTCACCCCCCCTGCCCCCCCTACCCCATCCCTCTGAACCCCCCCCCCCTCCTTGGGGCCTGTGGTTTTTTCGGGTGCAGGGGAGACGCTGGGTGACCTGGCAGTGGTGTGCAGCGCCGTGCTTGAATCCACCTTTGGCGCTGCCCCACCCCCTGTGGTGGAGTCATCCGTCCCTGCACCCACAACACCTACCCTTCCCCTTCCTGTCCCTGCGGTGCCTGGTCCTTCCCCATAGGATGCCCCCACCCCAGTGGATGAACCAGAGGTTTCGAATGTGCAGGCAAGCTAGGGGAGACACGTTGCGATGTGTCCGCCCCCCTGGACTTATGAACTGGACTGGCCTATGGCCTTTGGAAATATTACCCTTTGCATCTTTTTATTTACTGCTGAATAAAGCATTTTGTTTTTCCTTTGAACACAATTTCTTTTCAGGTATTGATGTTGGTGCTGATGCTCCATGAGTTGTGGTGGTGATCATGGGTTAGGTTTCTGGGAAATGTTTGAGTCTGGTGCTCATGGGGTGGAGGCTGGTTTCTGCGTGCCATCACATGGTCTCTGCACTGATTCTTTGGTCGTGTATGCTCTTACTGTTTGGAGACATTGTCCCAAGGAGTGTCCCTTCCTCTGTGGCACCTGACATCTTCCCTGCAGGGAGTTGCACAATTGTTGAGCTGACCTGTGTCTACATTTCCTTTGTGGCTGACGGATCCCTTCAACTATGTCCATGCCTGGTCAGCAATGTCTCCGGCTGCATCGTCTGTGCCATCCTTGCTAGTCACTGTACCTGTGTCTGGAGTATGTTGCCATGCCTCCATGTGGAAATGGTCCCTTTTCCGCACTATGCATGTGTGTACTCCCAGCGTAGCACACATATGTTACTTGTTCTGCAGGGTATTTGGTCACCTGACTGACAATTGAGAGCATTGTATCTGTGGGAAGTCCACCCTATTCCTTCCATGGGAGACAACAACTTGGTAGCTGTGCCTGCACCTGTACATTCCTATCTGTCCTGGAATGTGCGCGACAGTGTGTGTTCCCTTTGGCTCTCTTGGTTTAGTAGGCTTTCACATAACTATACAGTCTTGTGACATGATCTCAGTGTGTGTATTGTGCAGCATCCGCCAGGGGTGGGTATTCATGTGTCATTTGCCATCACACCCACATGTGGTGTGTCATGCAGTGGGGGGAAGACATCAATCCTCATGGGTGTGGGATACTGCTGTCAGTGACGTGTTGATTTGGCACTCTCAACATAGTCGCACATTGGGGATGCGTTCATGAACCCATGGAGTTGTGGTCATCTGAGGATGATGCACCCCCCCCCCTCATATGTCTGGGCACTGCTGGGAGTGATAGGCACCCACCCCTCATATGTCTGTCCACTGCTGGGAGTGATAGGCACCCACCCCTCATATGTCTGGGCACTGCTGGGAGTGATAGGCACCCACCCCTCATATGTCTGTCCACTGCTGGGAGTGATAGGCACCCACCCCAATGTCTCTGTCCACTGCTGGGAGTGATAGGCACCCACCCCTCATATGTCTGGGCACTGCTGGGAGTGATAGGCACCCACCCCCATGTCGCTGTCCACTGCTGGGAGTGATAGGCACCCACCCCCATGTCTCTGTCCTCTGCTGGGAGTGATAGGCACCCACCAATCATATGTCTGGGCACTGCTGGGAGTGATAAGCACCCACCCCTCATATGTCTGTCCACTGCTGGGAGTGATAGGCACCCACCCCCATGTCTCTGTCCACTGCTGGGAGTGATAGGCACCCACCCCTCATATATCTGGGCACTGCTGGGAGTGATAGGCACCCACCCCCATGTCTCTGTCCACTGCTGGGAGTGATAGGCACCCACCCCAATGTCTCTGTCCACTGCTGGGAGTGATAGACACCCACCCCTCATATGTCTGGGCACTGCTGGGAGTGATAGGCACCCACCCCCATGTCGCTGTCCACTGCTGGGAGTGATAGGCACCCACCCCCATGTCTCTGTCCTCTGCTGGGAGTGATAGGCACCCACCAATCATATGTCTGGGCACTGCTGGGAGTGATAAGCACCCACCCCTCATATGTCTGTCCACTGCTGGGAGTGATAGGCACCCACCCCCATGTCTCTGTCCACTGCTGGGAGTGATAGGCACCCACCCCTCATATATCTGGGCACTGCTGGGAGTGATAGGCACCCACCCCCATGTCTCTGTCCACTGCTGGGAGTGATAGGCACCCACCCCATGTCTCTGTCCACTGCTGGGAGTGATAGACACCCACCCCTCATATGTCTGGGCACTGCTGGGAGTGATAGGCACCCACCCCCATGTCTCTGTCCACTGCTGGGAGTGATAGGCACACAACCCCATGTCTCTGTCCACTGCTGGGAGTGATAGGCAGCCACCCCTCATATGTCTGGGCACTGCTGGGAGTGATAGGCACCCACCCCCATGTCTCTGTCCACTGCTGGGAGTGATAGGCACCCACCCCCATGTCTCTGTCCACTGCTGGGAGTGATAGGCACCCACCCCTCATATGTCTGGGCACTGCTGGGAGCGATAGGCACCCACCCCCATGTCTCTGTCCACTGCTGGGAGTGATAGGCACCCACCCCCATGTCTCTGTCCACTGCTGGGAGTGATAGGCACCCACCCCCATGTCTCTGTTCACTGCTGGAAGTGATAGGCACCCACCCCTCATATGTCTGGGCACTGCTGGGAGTGATAGGCACCCACCCCCATGTCTCTGTCCACTGCTGGGAGTGATAGGCACCCATCCCCATGTCTCTGTTCACTGCTGGGAGTGATAGGCACCCACCCCCATGTCTCTGTCCACTGCTGGAAGTGATAGGCACCCACCTCCATGTCTCTGTCCACTGTTGGGAGTGATAGGCACCCACCCCTCATATGTCTGGGCACTGCTGGGAGTGATAGGCACCCACCCCTCATATGTCTGGGCACTGCTGGGAGTGATATGGGCACTGCTGGGAGTGATAGGCACCCACCTCTCATATGTCTGGGCACTGCTGGGAGTGATAGGCACCCACCCCTCATATGTCTTGGCACTGCTGGGAGTGATAGGCACCCACCCCTCATATGTCTGTCCACTGCTGGGAGTGATAGGCACCCACCCCCATGTCTCTGTCCACTGCTGGGAGTGATAGGCACCCACCCCTCATATGTCTGGGCACTGCTGGGAGTGATAGGCACCCACCCCTCATATGTCTGGGCACTGCTGGGAGTGATAGGCACCCACCCCTCATATGTCTTGGCACTGCTGGGAGTGATAGGCACCCACTCCTCATATGTCTGGGCACTGCTGGGAGTGATAGGCACCCACCCCCATGTCTCTGTCCACTGCTGGGAGTCCTCTTCAGCCACCCACCCGCCCCCTTGGTGCAGTACACTGCTGCCCTGTGCACACACACACACCAATATACTGCTTATATGCTGCACCAGGCCCTAAGTCAACAATCGTGGCATGTGTATGCCTTGTATCCATTTTGTACTGGTGCTGTAGGGGTACGGGTGGGACGGACCGTACCCCCACATTCATAGGGTGTACGAGCCGTACCCACGCTGTGGGGGCGTGTGTACGGTCCGTACCACGCGTACCCATCCATCACCACTACAATGGTGGTACGGGCCGTACCCACGCTCTGGGGGCGTGGGTACGGCGCGTACCCCTACATCGCCACTACAATGGTGGTACGGGCCGTACCACCATTGAAGTGTACCACCTTTGAGGTGTTGATGTAGGGGTACGCGCCGTACCCACGCCCCCAGAGCGTGGGTACGGCCCGTACCAGCATTGAAGTGGTGATGTAGGGGTACGCGCTGTACCCACGCCCCCAGAGCATGGGTACGGCCCATATCAGCATTGTAGTAGTGATTTATGGGTACGCGCCGTACCCACGCTCTGGGGGCGTGGGTACGGGACGTACCCCTACATCACCACTACAATGCTGGTACGGGCCGTACCCACGCTCTGGGGGCGTGGGTACGGTCCATACCACCATCATCGTGGTGACGGGTACGCGTCCACGTCCACTTCCGTTGTGACGGTACGTGGGAATTTGTGGACACGCCCCCCCGAAGTGACCATAGCCTGGAGGTCATGTATGTACAGGTCATTTTGACCTTTTTACTTCGGTGGGGGTTATGTTTCCTGCCCCTCACCCCCCCTTTGCCCCTGGGTGTTGTGCTGACCTTCTGCGGCATCTGTGTGGGTTTCTGTGCACCAGGTCGTAGGCTATGAGGGCCGGGATGACACGTAGGATGAGGTCCATGGCTGTCCGTCGCGTACCGGTGCTCCTTGTTCGCGTCGTCCTCGATTTCCCGGCAGTTTTTGGCTGCCGTAAAAAAAGATCCGTGCGGAGTGACGTAGGCACAAATCGTACTTGCTGGTTCGTAAAACACTGCCTGACTCCGTCCGGACGTCACGTCTGTGATGTCCCGGATCGGAATTGTGGGTATTTTTTCCTCGCTCGTAATTTTTTACGATTCTTACAGAAATGGTATTTCTGTACGAATCGTACTTGCTTGTTTGTAAGGTGGTTTTCCCGGGTACGAGTCGTATGGAGAAAACGCTCCATACGACGATTCGTACCCGGGTTTTACAGGATCGGAATCGACACCATAATGTGCAGATTTCCACCCAAACAAATTGTCTCTAGCTCAAACAGATCAAAAGTTAATAAAACGAGGCAACACATTTCCTGCGTAGTGGAAAGCCCTTGGGATAGGTTTACTGGTCATCTTTCAATTGCTTTATGCTGTATCCGGGTGTTAAATTAGTACTAATAATGTATAGTCTTTGCCCAGACAGTGTTAACGTGCAAAAATGAAAAAAGAATGAAGCAATACTATCACAAACTGTGCTGTGTTATGCAGCATAATTTGTCTTTTCTTGCTGCTTAATTTAGCAAACCCTGCAGCATGATTTCCTGCACCTAAAATGCCACTCCGCAGTGCTATTTTGCTTTGCAGGCAGGGTTGTGCTACACAAATCACTTGCTCACACTCATGACATGAGTGCAATGTAATCACGGCAGTACACGTAATGACCACAGCACACCTTCACATATTTGAACTTGCTGAGCTATTATTTCTTTATTAGTTATTTTTGCTTATTTTATTATGTATTAAAGATGATGACGATGATACCACTAAATGGAGACAAACACTGTATCTACACAGTGCCTTCTGTTGTGCTGCAGGATGTGTGCCTGTTAAACTTACAAAGAGTCAAACAAACGTACACACGTGTCCTATGGGAGGCCCCTTGAAGTTGTTGGCACAGGGTCCCAATAACTTAACATTTCTGCAAGCCATTTTTATGACAGAAAAAGGAAGGTGCACCAGTAACAAGTCCAAACTTGATAGAAAGTCCTTTGTTTCTTTTATTCTTATATATGATTTTTCAGACAGGGCATATCCAGCAGGAGTCAACAATAATCAATAATATCAAACATACAAATAAGTGTAACAATGAGCCCTTTATATACCAAACGTTTTTTGTTTACATATGGTCATTTAAAAGTTACACATACCTCAAAAAGTAGTGCATATACAATCCAACGAGAAATTGAGTATTCTATGAGCAAATTTTCAGAGTTCATAAGTCTATGATAAAGAACATAAATTAGTATGGACTTGTTATTCTTATAAGAACAAGATTATCAATATTTAAGGAATTCATTCCAATTATTTTAAGAACTATAGATATGCACATAATAGGACATATTATGGCTAAATGAAAAATAATGCTTCAAAATGTATTTTCTGATTTACATTTACATAAAATCCTTAGAGGAAAATATCATTTTTCTTATTTCTTTTATTTATTATTTTTTCATTCTAATAAGTTGACACATTTTAAGGTGATCATTGTGAAACATATGTTTATATAAATTCAGACATTATGTTAAGATATTAATCCGAACCCTTTAAATGACCAAAACGTACCTGTATGTTTATAGCAATCGACATCTATATTTATGTAGTGTAAAGGTAATCATGACCTCTATCTCTTAGCACTACACTATCCGGACACACTACCTTGTATGTATGTCCCATGTTTAAGAAACATTGGAAATGTCTACGGGGTCCTCCGGAGCTGTAGCCACTTGGAACGCCATTGAAATCGTGCTCCAGGCAGCCGAGATAGGGTATTTGCGCAGCCCAAGTGTACCCTCCCTCAAGAGAGAGGCAGCCCAAGCTTTGGCCCAATTTAGTATGGATTGTATCCAGGCTTTAAGTGGTGGGGGGTCTTCAGCTTTCCAACGCCTCGTAACGAGCCGCTTGGCCACAGCCAGCCCCAGATCCAGGAAACGAGAAAATGCTTTGCGCTTCTTACCCCTGGGAAATATTCTTACAATACAATCCTCCCATGTGAGCAGCAGCGTCCTATCCGTGCATATATGTAAGAGCCTAGTGACACCCTGCCAGTAATCTCGCAGCCGGGGACATGACCAAAGCATACGCAAGAGGTCCGCATCCACTAATTTGCAGCATGGGCAACACGCGTCTGTTCTGTTAAAATACCTATTAATTTTGTCTGGGGTTGAGTACGTCCTGTGAATTATGTAAAATTGGATGAACTTGAATATAGCGTTTCTAGGGATATTTTTGGGGCTCTCCAACATGGAGCCCCATTCCTTAGACGGGTAATGCTGTTACAAGTCTGCCTCCCATTTATTACGCAGTGGTGTCAGGTCAGTCATGATATGTTTGCAAATTGATTCCACAAACCATTTTGGAAGGTGTCGCCCAGTGCCCAACAAGTGTATGTACTGTATAAGGAGATGCGTCGGGAGCTCCTGTGACATGTTGCCCTAATGTCGTCCCATAGTTGCCATTCAAGCGGCATGATTCAGGAACTGACCAGGCTGGATACCCTCTTCGTCAATCAAGGAGGGATAGGGCCATAATACGCCTTTCTCATATAAATCTCCCATTGTGCAAATGCCTGCATTTTGCCAGTCCGCAAGATCAAGCGCTCGAACCCTACCCCCTCTCTCGGCATACCCAACAACGGGAGTACTGGAACATAGGGTGTGACATGTTTTGTAAGACGTAGGGCTCTGCAGAAGCATTTCTGAGCTACTTGCACCAGTATGGGTACACAGCTGTGTGGTCTGGTGCAAGGGGGGTGAAAAAGAAATAGGAGCCTCTCCAATGTTTATGGAGGATTGCCTTCCTCCGTATCCGTGAGATGTAACTCTGCTGCCCATTATGCAATCCATTCTATCTGGGACGCCAGGCAATAGTGTTCTAAGCAGGGCAGGTCTAATCCTCCTCGCGTGCTAAACTAATGCCACCCTGCAACACGTGTTACTCCAAATGGGGCCCCTCATCATGCCTTCTAAAGGTCGAAAGAACAAGGCAGGTAGATTCAACGGAAGGTTAGCACCATTTTGATCAGCGCCACACTACCTGCCACAGAGAGGTTGAGAATCTTCAAATAATCTATCTGAGAATGCAGGGCAGTGATCGCTCTAGATAGATTCCCATCCAGAAGGTCCTGATCAGCATGATAAATCCGGATTCCTAAATAGCGGAACACAACCGGCTGCCAAGCCTCCAGCACACCATCCACTACCATATGAGGGGCGTCCACATGAGGAGTGAAGAGATACAGACAGGATCTACCCCAATTCATGCAAAGGCCCGACACTGATGCAAACTGCTTAAGTATGTCAGGTATGATTGGAGGGATCGCCTGCAAATCCCTAATATAAAGCAGGACATCGTCTGCATAAAGTGATACGGCATAAGTTTCCTGACCTAAAGGTATGCCCCAATGTTCCGCTGATCTACGCAGCACCATAGCCAGTGGCTCCATGACCAGGGAAAAGATCAAAGGGGAAAGGGGACACCCCGGTCTAGTTCCCCTCCCTATCTGGATGGGCCCAGAGAACAAGGTTCCAAGTCGGACCCGCACTGAGGGAGCACTATATAATAATTTAACGAGACTGACAAAATATGGCCCAAACCCAAAAAGCTGGAGCACCGCAAATATGCAAGGACACTCCACAGTATCGAAGGCTTTTTCCAGGTCTAGAACCATACAGCCCGCTGCGGGCCATGTCACTGCTGCACCACTCATGACCCTTAATAGCCTATAGATGTTCAGAGTGGTGTTACGGGCCGGGATGAAAGCATTTTGGTCGGGATGAACTAGATGTGGAGTAAGGAGTGCCAGACGACCTGCTAGGATACCTGCCAGGAACTTGTAGTCCCCATTCAGCAGTGCCAATGGTCGGTAGGCACTTGTTTGTGTGGGCCCTCTATCTGGTTTTGGGAGTGTAATCAGTGTCGCTTCCGTCAGGGAGGTCGGGAGAGGAGCGCCCTCTCAGGCTTCGGTAAATACCTTCAGGAGGTGGGGATCCAACAAGTCAGCAAAAGCTTTATAAAAGTCATGAGGGAAACCATCAGGTCCAGGGACCTTTCCAGCTGGCAGGGTTCGCATAGTACCCTTTAGCTCCTCCAGCGTGATTGGTGTCTCCGGCTCCCTGCGTTGTGCAGCAGTGAGGGTGGGAAATAGGAGGCTATCCATAAAGAGCATATTTCTGTCTCAGAGGCATCTGTGGCCGACGTGTATGATTTTGTAAAGTGCACAGTCAATATGCTATGAATTTCGTGTTGTGTGTATTTAAGGCTACCTTCCGGAGACCAAAGTGCAGCAATGGGCCCCATGACTTTGCCCTGTTTAATCAGCCAAGCTAGTAAAGGCCCAGCCCTGTCAGCTTTTGCATGCACCGACACTGAATGCGCCGTGAAATTCACTCAGTGCTGACACTCGAGAAGCTCCGTATGTTTCTTAAGTGCCTCTAAAAGCCGAGCTGAGCCAGATATGTCCACCGCAGCCTGAGATTCTAATGCCAATACCAGTAGTTTCAGTTCTATCTGCTTCTTAAGGCCACCACCCAATCCCACCCTTCTATGACAGCATGATGTTATGCGGGTTGTGGTCAGAGTGTGTACGGCCCCAGTAGTCTGAACCTTTCATGTAAGGAGGTAGAGGGGGTGAACACAGGAACCTGTCCAGTCGTGCATGTAATTTGTGGGGTGCCGAATAAAAGGAATATATTCTCTCAATGGGATTCCGGTGCCTCCATATATCAACCAGGTCCCACCCCCTCACCCAGTTGCCTAGCACTGTAGAGTTAGCCAAAGTAGACGTACACCGAAAGGGAAGGGAAATCTCTCCAGACTCGTGTCTAAGACACTCTTAAAATCTCCACTAATCAGCCACGGGATATCACACCACGTTGCTAGTGCCAGAGAGAGCGAACCAAGAAAAAACCCCTGTTCTCCATTAGGGGTGTATACATTACCCAGCAGAACATATCGCTTTTCCAAACGACCCTTCAAAAAAACATATCTGCCATCTTTGTTAACCAAGACCTCCTCTGCCGCGAATGGCGTGCCTGGACGGATCCAGATGAGGACCCCGCGCGCAAACACTGAAACGTCAGTGGCAGATACCCTTCCTCTCCATTTTCTTTGCAGCCGGGCCACTTTGACATTGTTTAGATGTGTTTCCTGCAATAAAGCAATGAGCACATTATGTCGCTTGATGTAGGAATAAACTGCATACCTGCGTGATGGTGTACGGAGACCCTTCACATTCCAAACAAGTATGGTGTGGTCAGTCATGACAGTGCCTTAAGCGAACCATAAATACAGCCCGGGCCCATGTGTGTAACTGCGTATGTGTATTGACGAAACATGTTAACTCCGCCCAGCCCTCCCATAAGAAACCTAAATAGTGCAACGAAAAAATATATAAAAGGACCCATCCAACAATCAGAAAGCATTATTAGAGCGGTCCCCATGGGGATAGAGGTACTGCCCAAACCCTGACGAAGAAACAATACATCAGCACAAATTAACTGGTTACCTTCAGTAAGAAAGGTATGAGGGGAAGAAGGCCAGACTTAACCTACTACCCTAAATACCCAATTGATTCCGATCCTAGCGTCAGGTCATACATTTCCGTAGGGGCGGCTCACCAACACTGCTTGTAACTCAATGTGCCCACACAATCATACCATCCCCCTTACGCTGGGGAGTGTAGTGCTGGAGAGTACCAATGTCACAAGAAGACAGTTCCACAAGCAGCCTTCAGAGCTAGTGACAAGTTCTCCACTGCATATACAGTACCATCCGTAGTCTGTGGCGTCACATCCGGCATCCGCAACGATACCACATCCGATAGACCAGCCGCTGACATGTCCTCATCTTCCGAGGTATGGACCAATGTCTCTTCCTCACTGTGAGTCTCAGTGGTCTCCACCATTCTCTCCTCCACCCGAACTGCTGCTTGCTGCTCTTGTCTGATCAAATCCAGGTCGGGTGCCTCTAACAGAACCCAGCGTCGCAATCTGGTCCCCCTGTGTCGTTCCTTCATGCCATCTGTCTCCTTCTTCTTGCCACCTGGGACCCCCATAGGCCTAGGCCCTGTGAACCGACCCATTAGTCTCTAGCCAGTCCCATGCATACTGGGGCATATCAAAGAACCTCGACTTCCCCTCAGACACCACACGAAGCCTTGCAGGGTAGAACAGCGAGTATGTAATGTCTAGTTGTCTGAGCTTCTGCTTGACATGAAAAAAGGATCCTCTTTGGCGCTGTACCTTTATTGTATATTCCGGGGAAAAGAGAACCTTCACATTCTCATAGTTGATCTCCGGCATTTTTCTGTCTCCCGCAGGATCATATCACTGTCCTTAAAGTGTAGCAGCTTAAATATAAGGGGACGTGCCCCACTGCCCAGCGCCGGTCTGCGGCCTGGGACAAGATGCCCTCTTTCTATAGTGAAGGAGGAGGAAAATGCAGCAGGGGCAGTATCTCCTTAAGCCAACGTTCAAGAAAAGTCACAGCATCCTGACCCTCCGCTCCTTCCGGCATCCCAATCAGACGGACATTGTTCTTTCTGGAACGGCCCTCTGCGTCTTCCATCCGATCCTCCAGCTGTCATATCCTGACTTCATGTGCATTTTGTTGTTTCTCCAAGAATTCCGCAGCAGGTTTCAGGTCCAAGATATCTTGTTCAACAATGGCCACTCTGTCCAACAGCTTCCGATGATCGGCATGGAGCAGTGTGAGATCCAACGCAACCATATCGATTTTAGTTTCCACTGATTCCCTAGAGCTCTCTATAGCAGACAAAATGGCATCCAGCCTGTGATTTGGAGGGTCTTGTTGAGTTAATGGTTGCACCAGGTCCATGTCCGCAGAACCAGTGTGTTGCGAGGAGGCCCTCGAGCCAGCTCCCCTGGTTCGGCCCATCTGTCTAGTAGGGATCTCCAGTATACTCTAGCTGACCCAAACTGCCAATGGGACAGGACCAGGTAACGGGTAGGGTCTCAAAATGCACCCAGCGATGTTTCTGGGGGAGGTTTTCCCTTCGCCCACTATCTAATCGGGCTGCCACCGCTGTGAATCCGTGTTGTTTTTCTCTCCTACACCCACAGATCAGCAGTTGCCACACTTTTCAGCACCCCAGGTGACCGATCATTTGACTTGTGTACAGAGCTGGCCCCGGTCCTTTCACTTCTTCCCTCTGTCGATAATACCCATCAATGGTGATCCCACACCACTTACATACAGCCCCAGCACCCGGTGTTGATTGTCTTTCCCACAATAAGGTTTTGAGCTGTCCCAGGACTGACTGTTATTACCATCAATTGGCTCTTTGCCCCGCTTCTTCAGATTATGGCTCGCTACCCCGGCTCACCAGTGAGTCCTCCTTTCAGACATCAATATATTCACTGTTCATGCCCTAGAATGCATCCATGCTTTCAGTCCATCCGCAGCGCACCAGGGCCCATAAGTTCATGTATATGCCTCACGTGCAGTTCGTAACTCCACATCGGTAGATAGGCCACACTTGTCTTTTTCAACTCCTCCTTTAGTCTACCCGTGTCTGTGCCATATTCCAATTGCATCCAGTTGGGTACCTTCTCCAGAGCTACTGCAAAGGTGTAGCACCCTGTCCCACATCCTCATTGGTACGGCCTCCAGCGTGCCCTCACCACGGACAATCCACAGCAGTGACGAGGTAAGCCCCAGTTCCCAGCTTCCGGCCAGCACAGCCCCGCCAGTACTCCCAGCAAACAAGTGACGCAGATCTCAGAATCGTCCATGCCAGGCCCCATCCAGGGCAGGCCTGTACCTCACCTGCACAACCACCGGGGTTCCAGCCGAACCCACCTGTAACGGCAGTACTCGCTGCAGCTCACTTCAGGCATCGCCACGGTTTCTGGGCCCCGCTCGGTCTACCTCGAAAGATAGTGTTGCGCTCTTCTGCCTCTCCGCTCGTATGGGGCGGCCAAGGGTCAATGCAGCAGCCCCCACGGGTTCAGGGTCTCTTCCAGCCCAGACCCAGCACTCTTCCTTAGGTCACGTAAGGCAGCTGATTCCGCAATGGCAGCCAGCAAACCCGTCCAGACCGGGAGCCAAACCGGGCCCAATCCATGCCACACAGTCAGCGCAGCCCCGGTAGCATCCACAGCAATCAAGTAGAGCGGGTCTCAGTTACCCCCGCTCGGCACTGCACCCAATGCAGACAGCTCCTCTGCTACCTCCGCAACGGTCCCGATGGTAAGACCAAGCCGGGGTCACTCCCGAGACCTCGTCCGGTCTCTCTAACGATGGCGTTTCTTACTTCAGCCACCCCGATTGATGCCACCATCTCCGTCTGTCACTCTGGTCTGCCCTGAAGGGGGAGGCGAAGGGCTCCTCCACCCCTACACTCATGCGTGGCAGCCGAATCTGATCACAGCAACTCCGCAGGCCCAGGGCCGTACTCGGCTGAGGCCCAGCACCCGCTACCAGTGTCCGCACAACGGCAGCTTGAGGGGAATCGCAGCTCTCTAGTGCCCAGGAGGCTCGCCTCACACTCCGCTAGGGCTCTTTGATGTGGATGCCCAGTAGATACAGAGATATGTTGCGGATAAGGGGGATTAGTGGCGGAGCGGGTTTAAGACGCGTCCGCCATGTTGCCCCTGCTGGCCACGCCCCCAAAAGTAGCAGAAAGCTCTTGATGAAAGTCTGGCCCATAATGAGGAATTACAGTGGAACATCTGACCTGGAATAACCAATTCCCTCATAATGCCTCATTACCTCATCGTCCCCTCCCTCGCTTACCTTCAGTCCCCTTCACCTGTATTATTTTGTCTTACCCGCACATACCGCGTCATTTCATGTGCGATGACTGAATAGGCAAGTCTTGGGTGTTTTGTGTATTGTTTGTAAAAGAAGAGATGTTCCGTTTTTACTTGCAGCATATCGGGCCCTGCGGGGTCAGCCTGACATGCTGGTTTCATCCAAATGCGCTGCTGAAGAGGGCTGCTGTGTGGTCTTGGGTGCCGTGTTCCTTGAGAGCCAGAATAATGGTGTTGTACTAGCTCGCGGTGGCTGGTGCTGTCCCTCTGGGTTACAGATTATTGTGACAGGCAGGTAGCAATCAGGGGAATGCAATGTTCATCTCCTTGCCAGTTTCTGAAAGACGGTTAGGGCCTCATTTGGAGTCAATTTTACATATATATATAATATTTGAATATGTATTTACCTTCTGATGCTACCAATAAAAAGGTACAGAGTGCATTAAAGAAGGCGTTTTCTGCAGAGAATCTGAAAAGCTGGGATATATTCAGCCTACACAGCTCAGTCTCTTGTCTCGGCCACAGCAATTCAGAAGGACACTGACTATTCAGAGTTGTTGGTGAATATAGAACAAGTGGCAACATTTCTAGACGATATTTACTCAGACATTTTAAAAGCTTTTGCCCTAGTGACAGGTTCTGTGGTCTTGGCAAGAAGGAATTTGTGGATGGGAGAGGTTGATTTCTTTGCGAAATCCACTCTGGTAATTGGATAAGGATTGAGCATGCTAAGTCTTATAAAGAGAAACCTTCTTCCTCTCAATATTACTGAGATCATTTTGGAGGGAGTGTATCAGATCAATGGACCTTGAATATTGTCGAAAATGGTTGTCACATAGACTTTGTCAGTCAGCCTCCCGAATGGACCACCATCCTTACTCCTATCCCTGGGATCCAGAGATGGGCTCTTTTGAAAGGGGTCCAGGCCCTTTGGATAAGAAGGTGGTGGTTACAGGGCCCGTGGCAGAGTAGGGAAAAGGAAATGATTCCAATATGTTCCTAGTACAAAAGGCTTCCAGATATTTTAGACCACTTCTAGATCTAAAAAGGGTTAATGTTTAGATCAGGACAGTTCATTTAAAGATGGTCACTTTATGCATGTTCCTATGGCAAGAGAATATCAAATGTTTCTGTGATGTGCAATAAGAGACCATCATTTCCAATTCGCAGTCAGCCCCAAGAGTGTTTACAAAGGTTCTGGCCGCCTTGGTGGTGTTTGCACACTGCCATGGTATCTTTCTTCACCCTTACTGGGATAATTGACTGATCCACGTTTCCACCAAGGAATTATCTCACAAACACACAGGGGTGGTTCTTTCCACTTTGCAGAGACACAGTTTTCTTATAAATCAGGGAAAATCCAACTTATTGCCAGAACAGGACCGTCAGTTTTTCAGGGTAAAGTTTCTTACAGATATAGGGTTGGGCAACTTACTTGACGAAAGGGTGGCAAAAATTCTATCTCACATCTTGAATCTTCTGGCCCTGTCAAGTCAGAAGGATGCAGTTTGACTTCAGGTCCAAGGGAATTTGGCAGCGAGTTTTTCTAGTTTCCTGGGCCCAGTTCCATTTACACAAGCTGATGGCTCACATGTTGACTCGCTAGTCCCCCCCACTCAGCCTCTGACTGCTCAGATTCCCCTCACAGGTCAGGAAGAATTTAGGTTGGTAGCCGGGGACAGAGCACATCCTGAATGGAATCCCTCTCTCCCTTCCAGATCCCAGAATTATCACAACAGATTCCAGTCTGTCTGGTTGGGAGTCTTGGATAGGGGTACATCAGATCAAGGGTTTTTGGTCCCCTTCTCAGATCAGGAGATCATCGAATGGGAGAGAACTGAAATCAGTTTGAATGCAACTGAGAACCTTTTCTCGGTCTCTGAGGGCAGCAGTTGTTCTGATCAGAACAGACAATGTGACAACAAGAGCTTATGTCAACAGGCAAGGGGATCAGGTCTCGTTCCCTGGCAAAGATTGTGAACAGGCTGTTTCATTGTGCAGAACACAGACTGATGTCTATTTTGACAATTCACATCCAGGGAGCATCCAATGCTCTAGCAGACAACCTGAATAGGGACATTCCATTTTTATTGGATTTTTGTTTCCATCACAGGATTTTTGTAGTGATTGCAGACCGATAGGCAAACCCAGTGATAAAATATATTTGCAACCTTTCTCGACTCCAAGGTGACAACATTTTGTTCAAGGTCCAAGGAGGTTCATGCTTGGGAAGTGTATGCTCTCTCGTGCAAGTGGCCTCAGGGTCTTCTTCATGCCTTCCCTCCCTTTCCGCTCATCACCAGGTTTCTTCTGAGAGTGAGGAAAGAGAGAGTGTTGGTAATTCTAGTAGCCCCAGCATGTCCCCGCTCGTCTTGGTATCCTCTCCTAGTAGAGGTGAGGCATTCAGAAGAATGGAGGTCACCTCTGATTTCCTCCCCGCTTCTATTCCCGGTTTTGGAATGGGAAGTCCTGTCCAGAATGAAGTTAGCGGTAGGAGGATGAAAGGCTAGGTTTGCTGCATGTTGGACTTGACTCTTTTTGCAGGGTCATCCCTAAACCTTTTGCCTTCCTCCTATATTTTCTCTGACCTGTTTTTGTTGATTGTATGACTCTGGGCACTTTACCACTGATGACCAGTGCTAAAGTGAATATGCTCTCCCTAGTCATAAATTGATGTATGAATTAGTGATTCCCTGATTGGCTGATTTGGTTTACCTGTCAGACCCTACTACAGTGCACCAAGAGTGCCCAGGGCTGGTATTCCAAATGCTGCTGGTGGGCCTGCAGCACTGGTTGTGCCACCCACAGAAGCAACCTGTAAAGGTGTGTCTCAGGTCTGCCATTGCAGAGCCTGTGTGCAGTCAAGTACTGCCACGCTGACTGGCCAAGTGCACCCACTTGCCAGTCCCTAAACCTTCCCTTTTCTTCATGTCAGACACCCCTATGGTAGGCTCAAGGGCAGGGTGCATTGTAGTATAAGGTAGGACATGCCCTGGTGTGTGTGGCATGTCCGAATAGTGAATTACAGCCATTTTCGTTTTTCACTATTGCAAGGCTAACAGTTCCCCATAGGCCAGAATAGGCAGTTTAATTATTACATCTTATAATCCTAACTGACTCAGGGAACATGGTAGAAATTCGAGTTTAGTATGCCTGAACTGATAAAATACATCTTTTAGTGAAGTTGGTTTTAACACTCTGTGTTTGAAAATACCACTTTAAAAGTAGGTGTTTTCTTGCCTAACTATCCAAGCCTGCCTCTGCTAGGTTGTGTATTCTTTGTCTGGAGTTGAGTGACAGGGCTGGGGAATTTCCAGGAGACAGGGTGAGTCAGCCAGGGCTGAATATAGAGATCTGCATGTAGATGAGTGGGAGGAGTTGCACCTGGGACCTGAATAGGGCTGTGCCTTCCCTCCACAATGCTGGCTCCACCTACTGTGGTGCATCTGATGTCTCTGCCCTGCACACTGAAATGAAAAGAAGGAGTCATGTAAACAAAGTGCTCCAGGACTGACCAGAACTGGTTTTGGACTAGGCAAAGGCCTCTCTGCCTTCAGAGAACAAAAAAAATGTGTCTAAAAAGGGGGACCCAGACCCCAAGAATTTAGATCAATCCTGGAAGTAAGAAGAACCTTTGCCAAGGAGAAGAGCGCTTTAAACAAGAAGAAGGACTGCCCTTGCTGTGTGTTCTGGGGCTGACTTGCAGTTTCTATTCTGCCAAGGGAAGGAGAGGACTGGTTGCTGTGTGCTGTGTCCCCTTCTGAACAAGGAGATCTCCAAGCACCTGAGACGAGCTGGCCTCCTGTTGGGAACGCAGGGATACCAAGGTTCCGAAGGAAACATCCTACTAACTGCTGTGTGTGTGTCTCTGCGCACAGCGGGTGCTTGTGGTGCAAACTGCCGCCCGTGTGATCCGGGGGCTAGGTGTGCGATCCGCACACAGCGGTGCCTGTAGGTGGTCTGTCTTTGGTGTGAAGTCGGCACACAAGGGAAGCTAACCGTGACAAGAAACACGCACTGAGGGCACTGGACTGTTCACCACCGGCCCCCGTTTGCCAAGCGTTTTGTATAACTGCCCTTTGTAATCGCCGCCGCCTCTAGAGCTAAAAAGCCCGAGGAAGGGTTCACCGTGGAGAGAGGAGCCGCGGCAACGCTTGCCCGTCGCTGGCCCGAGGTCCGCTGACGTCTCCGTCGTGCTGCGCTGGGATTGGCCCCATCCTCCAGGGATTCCCTTGCCGTCATCGGAGGGCCGCGCTGGGATTGGTTCCAGCCGCCCAGGAGTTCCGCAGAGTCACCGGCATGCCGCGCACCCATTGGTCGAATTTCGAGGGCTACCCCCCGCTTTGGCCGGGACAAGAAGAACTGCGCCAGAGGCTGGGGAGAGTCAAGAAGAAGGAGCCTGCCTCGCCGGGAAGCCCCATTGAGCTGTCCAGACTGCCCAGCGCACGCCCTTCAGGTAACTAGCTCTGGTCCCTTGCGGGAGCTCGCGCCTACCGCAGTGCTCACCGAGTGCACTGTCGGCGGGCTGTGTGGGGCGCTGGTTGCCTGGGAATTTAACAGCATCAACTCGCACTCACGCATTTGTGACACGGGGGGGGGGGTATTGGTGACTTCGTCATTGTTTTCCCCTGAATCAATCAGCGGCACACATTTCGCGCTACAGAAGGCGGCCTTACTGTTCAGTTGAAGAGCACCAGTTTCATTATTTCTGAAGGGAATTGTGCTGATAACAAAGAGTATAACAAAAGAGCATTTCAAGGGTGAATTGGTGGCATTTGAATCAAAGTCGTAGAAAAGAGCATTAGAAGAGTGAACAGTGCTAATAACCAGGATCATTTCTACAATTAACTTTGAACCCTACCAGTTTATTTTGGCTAAAAAGAATTACAAGAGACATTTCTAAAGAAGGAGTAAGTTATATGTATGTGCACTTTTTGTCGTTTGTGGTCTTGTATTAAGCCTATATAAAAGACACTTATTTTTACAATACAACCTGTGTGGTGTCCATCTGTAGTGTTGTCACTTGATTACTGTATGTGTTCACAAATGCTTTACACACTGCCTCTGAGTTATGCCTGTCTGCTCGTGCCAAGCTACCAAGGGGGTGAGCAGGGGTTATTTTAGGAGTGTACTCCCTACCCTGACTAGACTCAAGGGTCCCTATTTGGACAAAGGTACCTACCGCTGCCAACTAGAGACCCCCAAATCTAACACTGCATAAATGGGTTCCGGCTAGTTTGACTAAGACTCTGCAAGCTACTAGACACTCTTCTACTAATAAATCTTACCTAGAACACTGTCGTTCCTTCCATAAATGGTGTCAGTCTAAGGGTTTAGACCCTGCTTCTTCAGGTCTGTGTGATGTAATGGTTTTTCTACAGGATGGGGCTTCATTGTGTTTGAAAGTGGCCACCCTTGAACTTCAATCGGCAGCAATTAAGGCTTTTAGGATTCTTGGAACAACCTGCCAGATGGGGAAGGTTTGGTGGGTCACCTTTTCAAGGGTTTGAGAAATATTCCTTCTGCAAGGAAACATTTCCCTTTCTTTGAATCTCTCCTTGGATTTGAAGCTTTGATGGACCCACCGCTTGAACCCCTAGAATCCATAGATCTCAGAATTTTGTATTTTAAGACTTTCTTTTTATTGACTATCTGTTCAGGTAGGCATTTGGGAGAACGGAGTGCTTTAGCTTGCAAGCATCCATATTGTAGGATCTTTGGGTATCGGGTGATTTTGATACCTTTCGGCCCAAGGTTGATTTTCAATTCCAGAGGGATCAGGAGTTGATATTGCCTTCCTTTTTCGATTCTCCTGCCTCTGATGAGGAGGTGCTGCTGCATTGTCTGGATGTCAGGAGGGCTCTTCTGATATATTTGTATAGTGTGGCTCCCATTAGAGTCCCTGATTCTTTGTTTGTAAATTTTGGCCCAGTGCGCAATGGATTGAAACCATCCACCTCTACTTTGAGTCGGTGGGATAGGTTGTTGATCTCACTGACTTACAATGCTTCAGGCCAGGTCTCTCCTCTCGGAGTTCAGGTTAGATCCACCAGATCAATGTCTACCTTGTGGGCTGATATACAGGGGGCTTCCATTGCTGAAGTCTGCAGGGCAGCCACCTTTGACTTCTGACTCTCATTTATAGAGTTGTTCAGCAGATTGAACTTTCTGATGCATTGGGTTCTAAAGTTGTGGCCACTATGAGGACCAAATTGTGTACCTTTCTTTTGGTGTTTTTATTTATTAAACACGCGTTTTCGTGCATTTTCTCTTTCGTTGTCCTGTGTGGCTTTGTACATCTCATGTAGTAATGAAGGGAAGCGAGGGCGGGGACAATAATATGCCCCGATTACTTACCGGTACTTCCATTACTCTGAGTCCTCTTCTCTCGCTTCCATTTGTGACATCCCTCCCATGTAGTCCAGGCCGACCAACTGTGTACATTCAAGAGGAGTGGAGGCTCTGTTCATACTTTAATTAATCACGAGGTATGAATGTCTGGAGAGACAGCGTTGCCTCATGTAGAAATGAATAGCAGTGAGGGAAGAGACTCTGAGTAATTCAATTACCGGTATGTAATCGGGGCATTTCTTAGTGGACGCTCAGGGTCTTACTGGTAATGGGCTGGATTTTCTCTGCCACCGGAGCTAAAGGTAACCCGGAATCGTAAATTCACGGGAGGGGGAAACCTGTAATGAGAGACTCATAACGAGGGCTGTAGTCTTAGGTTTGCACTTAAAGTTCTGAGCACTGCTGACCTTCACTGGATGCCGGAACTACTGCAGGACTTTCGGCCACTTGACTGAACTGCTTTCAAAGGGACATACCACATGTCTCCCCAGGGGGGGTCGAAAAAAGAAAAACTTGTGTGAACGACCCAACACAAACACGACATAACAGTTCCTGTACAACCTAAATAACTCCCAACCGAATATGGTTTCTGTTCAACAAAAAATACAGTTTGCTAGGGAAAAAGTGCTATTTTAAATAATAAATTGTTCTATCCACCCACCCACCATCGCCTCCCAACCTCATCTACCTCAATACTTAATTTGAGCCGGAGCTTTCCGGTGCTGAGCACCGGTACTTAATTGGTTGCCGGTGCTCGGCACCGGGACCTAATTGTCAACACCACACTTAGGGCAGTCTGCCACAAGGTGGCGCTGCTCATGTAATTTAGAGATCAGCAGATTAACAGTTGTTTAGGAAAACAATATACATAAAAAAATTACTAATACCTGCCTCCCCAGCCATTCCTTGAGCTTTGGGGACCTAGAATAATCTCAACTGTCGCATTTACATTCGAGAGAGATGGTTAGTGGTGGTTTTGGCAGCGATGACAGGGGTCATGGGTGGTGCAAGCTGCAGTGGCCTTCCGGTCAGAGCCCTGGCACTTAATATTTTACAAATTAAGCACTAATCTACCCCTCATCTGCCCCCCCCCCCCCCCCCCCGTTGCCTTCTAAAACAGTCATACACTTAAAAGTAGATGGTCATGAGAAGCATGCTGTGAGGTGTCCTGGGAGTGCGAAAAAACGACGTTTTGGGATAAATACAAGCTGGTCAAACGCCAAACTTCCATTGATCAGCTGTTACCGAATGGCTGCTGCTACTTGTATTAGGAACTAGCTCTCAGCCGGAGCAACAGCGCCAGCTATCGGCGATAGAATACGAAACTGACAGAGAATGGAAAAGGGTCATTAATTGTGAAAACTGCATTGAGGCTTTTAGCACACAGACTCGGACAATGGATGGTTGCTCGTTTGGAAACTGAACAACATCCGAAAAGTTTAGATGAAAATGACAATTTCAAGACAGGACACAATTAACATCCTTAAAGTTAAATACTGTTAGAAAAACAATTATAAAGGGAAAATATAATCCGTTGGTTCCCATCTCTGACGCCATCGGAGATGCGCGCATTATCTGCGGACTCGACACAGGATCTCAGCAGAGGCGGAGCCACTGTGAGGAAAAGCAAACAGACAAGATATGCTTCTTGCCTCACTGCTCCGGGGTCCAATGTTTGTAGAATCTATGGTGTCCTGCATGTAAAGACCAAAAATAGAATATTAATGGGCGATTGATAACAAGGAACTTCAAGTAGAAGAGAGCGTGTCCCTCAGAGCCCCTTGGTGAAGAACCCCAATTTACACTTTTACCCATCTATAATTTTATGAGCGGCCCAAAAAGCCTCGTCTTCCTCTTCTCAGATGAGCAACACAGGAGGGGAGGAGTTATGGAATGTAATATGTAACAAAGTCCTGCAACCCAATACTTCTACAAAACTCCCAGCATTAGCCCTCTTCCTGCCAACTGTATATAAAAAATAAATCCTGGCATCCTGCCATCTTCATTTGATCTCCCGCAGCCCCCCCTAAAGTAAAAAAAAAAAAGAAAATAGAAATAAATACCGGTTCTGTCACACGCTCATCCTACAAACCTAGAGGTGGACAGCCACTGAAAGCTCGAGCCAGGCTCGAGCCTGTACCCTGGCTCTTTCTCAGCTCGAGGGACTGTTTGACCCTAGAGCCCATAATTCATATGACTTCTGCCTGCCACCCTTACTATATCGAGGATGTGGTGTTACCGGGCAGAGATGAAAACTTTGGAACTGTGAAATCAGGATCGATTCTTGACATGGGCTCAATATCCTGTGATGCAGGGCACGTCACTTAATCTCCCCATGCCTATAAAAATGAATGTGACCTTGTGTAATGTAACTGATACTCGACTGAGGTACTCCAATACCACACCCCAGATTGGACCCAGCCATATGCAAATCATTCTTGACCCAGTTCCTCATGGGAACAGTCCAGCCCGAACTGCCAAGCTAGGTCCTCTGTGGACCGGAAACAAGCATCTAGGGACAGGCAGTTTGGGCTCGACTGCTCCTATGAGGAAAAGGATCAAGACTGATTTGCATATGGCTGGGTCTCAATTGGGGTTCTGTGGTGAACAAAAGCACACTGGATTAAACCCAGATCCCTGTGACTGGGGGTGAATGTTTGCATTGTTCAACATTCCATCCATCAATTGTTCCTTTTGCTTTTGTCTCCCTAAGTGGGAAGGGTATGCCCACATGTGGATCCCATGCTCGCTGCGCTACTGGAATCAAGCTAGCCTGGCTGATGAGGGGTGATGCCCCGAAACCAGTGCCAGGATGCTTGTTTCTGGTCCAGGGAGGACCTGGCCTGGCAGTTCAGGATGGACTGTTCCCAGGAGTTACAGGGTCAAGACAGATTTGCATGTGGCTGGGTCCAAACTGGGGTGGCATGGGGAGCAAAACAACGATGGATTAAACCCAGATCCTTGAGACTGGGCGTGAATGTTTGCATTGTTCAGCATTCAGTCCATCAATTGTTCCTTTTGCTTTTGTCTCCCTAAGTGGGAAGGGTATGCCCACATGTGGATCCCATGCTCGCTGCGCTACTGGAATCAAGCAAGCTTGGCTGATGAGGGGTGATGCCCCGGAACTAGTGCCAGGATGCTTGTTTCTGGTCCAGGGAGGACCTGGCCTGGCAGTTCAGGATGGACTGTTCCAAGGAGTAACAGGGTCAAGACAGATTTGCATGTGGCTGGGTCCAAACTGGGGTGGCATGGTGAGCAAAACAACGATGGATTAAACCCAGATCCTTGAGACTGGGGGTGAATGTGTGCATTGTTCAGCATTCTGTCCATCAATTGTTCCTTTTGCTTTTGTTGCCATATGTGGGAAGGCTATGCCCAGACGTAGGTCCCATGCTCACTGCACACTGGAATTAAGCTATCCTGGCTGACGAGGGGTAAATTGCCACAACCAGTCCCAGGATGCTAGTTTCCAGGCCAGGGAGACCATGGCTTGGCAGCTCAGGCTGGAGTGTTCCCATGAGGAAACGAGGAACAGGGTCAAGACTGTGGTTCTCTCCAATTTTCAAAGAGATAAAAAAACTGCACTGGCTCCCAGTGAGGAACCGAGTGCATTTTAAATCTCTTTGCATGATCTTTAAAGCACTTCACGGCATAGGACCAGATCAGTTAAGATGCCAGTTTCAATGGTATATACCGACAAGAACCCTTCGATCTCTGGGAGCTAAACTGGCCGTTGTCCCACCAACAAAAAAAGCACAGTGGGGTGGTAAAAGTTTCTCTTTGTGCGGCAAAAGCTTGGAACGACTTGCCATTCCATCTGAGAAACACCACCAATCTTCTAGCTTTCAGGAAAGGGTTAAAGACTTGGCTTTTTGATAAATAAACCCTTTTTTCAATCTCTGCATAAAGGAGAAGCAACTAGTGCCAGGACACCTCCAGGTAACAGTGAGCTTTAAAAGTTTCCGTAACATAGCATAACATAACATAACATAACATAACATAACATAACATATGGCTGGGTCCAAACTGGGGTTCTTACTGCACCACTGGATTCAAGCTTACCTGCATGTTATGGGTTGATGCACCAATACCAGTCCCAATATGCTTGTTACCAGGCCAGGGAGGACCTGGCTTGGCAGCTCAGGCTGGTCTGCTCCCATGAGGAACAGGTTCACGACTGATTTGGATATGGCTGGGTCCAAACTGGGGTGGTGTGGTGAGCAAACGAACAATGGATTAAACCCAGATCCTTGTGACTGGGAGTGAATGTTTGCATTGTTCCGCATTCCGTCCATCAATTGTTCCTTTTTCTTTTGTCGCCCTAAGTGGGAAGGCTATGCCAAGACGTGGGTCCCTTGCTCACTTTGCCACTGGATTCGGGCTGGCCTTGCTGATGATGGCTGAATAGCCAGAAACTGGTCCCAGGATGCTTGTTTCCAGTCCAGGGAAGACATTGCTTGGCAGTTTGGGCTGGACTGTTCCCATGAGGCACAGGGTCAGAGTGATTTGCATACGGCCATGTCTGAACTGGGGTGGTGGAGTGAGCTAAAGAATGATGATGGATTCAACCCAGATCAGTTGACTGGGGGTGAGTGTTTGATTTGCTAAAACGCTCTGTCCATCATCCTCTTTGGTATCGCTTTGTTCGCCCTAAGTTGGCAGGGTATGCCCAGACGTGGGTCCCTTGCTCACTTTGCCACTGGATTCGGGCTGGTCTGGCTGATGACGGCTGAATAGCCAGAAACAGGTCCCAGGATGCTTGTTTCCGGTCCAGGAAAGACATGGCTTGGCAGTTCGGTCTGGACTGTACCCATGAGGCACAGGATCAGACTGATTTGCATATGGCCATGTCAAACTCGGGTGGTGGAGTGAGCTAAAGAATGATGATGGATTCAACCCAGATCAGTTGACTGGGAGTGAGTGTTTGATTTGCTCAAACGCTCCATCCATCATCCCCTTTGGTATAGCTTTAAAATACTGTGGGGCAGATTTACAAGCCCCTTGTAAAACTTTTGCACCGCTCTTCGCATCACTTTTGTGACGCGGAGGTGGTGTAAACAATGCACCACATTATGACACATTTAGAGCATGATGCATCTAGTGAGATGCGTCCTGTTGTAAAGCTGTGTGCCGCATTATACCTGCATCAGGTATAATGTACACAGGGTGGGCGTTCCGACGCAAGAAACCCTCGTAAAAGTGACACAGTGAAATCTACCTCACTGCGCCACTTCTAGGACCCCACTGCGTCAAAACCTTACACCTGTTTGAAGCAGGCGTAAGGAGTGATGCAGCACAGTAAGTATAGGCCTCCCTGAGCACTGCTGGAGTTGCATCATGCTTGCGACACGACTCCAGCAATGCGTGGCCTTTGCGCCAACAGATGAGTGAAGCATCTGTCAATCCTTGCACCATGGTGCGCCGCATTGTGAATGCGACACTTCCTTGGTGGCGTAAGGGTTTTTTGTGGGACGCAAGTAAACTGATGTATTTCTGCTATGATGCAAAGATGCATCAGTTTCTAATAAATCTGCCCGTATTTTTACTTTGCAAACTTTACCCACGCTATGGAGGAATGTGGCTTCTGTTCAATAATCTGGTAATCAAAGAATTCACTGTGTGCGTGGGTCACAGTCCAGCTAGCTACTGTGTAGACTCAGGGAGAAGTTTGTGCGTGTCCGAGGTGGACATGTCCCATGTCTTGAAAGTATTAAAACAGCCGCATTGTTGGGAGGACCCTCATCTCCCAAACTCTCATTTTTCTCCCCCAATCTGCTATTCGAGATGCTTCCAGCATCATTATATATTTATGGGTGTTTTTTTCAAAGTGCCCCTGGCTCTATCGTGTGTTTGATGCTTTGGCGCCTGAAGATACCACAGTGAGTATAGCTCAGTTTCTCACATTGCATCTTCAGTGCCAACAGCCAATCAACTACACAGCCAGATGAATAGAATTCTAGCTTAAACAAGTACCTTCATTGGAATTAACGTTTACACGGTGCTAAGGGACAACATATCTTAAGATGCCCATATCTCGTATTCGGTGATTTCCCTGGTTCAGGTACTAGCTTGTTTGCCCCAGTGCTCAGCAAAGCCTGCCAAAACAAGGGTGGTTCTGCACATCATATTTTAAGACCACGCCTGGTTCTGTTGATCTGAAGCAGGGGTGATGTGGACCTCACAGATAATATGCAAGTTGAGGCACCTATAGCCAAAACATGCAGATACTAAGGCCCTTTACTCTACACTTAGCGTGAAAGGGACGTGCAATGGGTTTTGAGGTGGGCCTTGCACTGCAACAATCACTGAGTCTGACGCTGCCCCTATTCACAATGGATGGTGGCGTAAATATGGGCCGGCGCCAAAATTAAGACCAAAAAAAACCTGGTCTTAACATGGCAAAACAAGGAGAAATTATTAATTTGTTCTCATTTCTACTATTTCTATGTGTGCTGCATTGTGCAGCACACTTAGAAACAGCAAATCGCTATGAATGATTGTTTATGTGCAGGAAGGTGTTACTTCCTGCACATGAACAATCATTAAAAAATGAAAATTTGCAACTTCTATGTGTGCTGCACAATAGGAGTTACAAATCACCATTAGTGAATGTTCATGTACAGGAAGGGACACCTTCCTGTACATACACAATCATTCCCCCCAATGCAGACACCCCTGCACTCTGGTGCAAATGTGCCTGCGTTGGCGCTAAGCAGCTGAATTCAGCATCAGCGCAGATGGCAACGCGTGGGTGCGCTGTATTGTTGTAAATACGACCTATCCCTGCTTTTTCAAAATGGCAGAGCATGGCGTTAGCAATTTTGGCATGACATTACACTCCGCCATTCTCTTGTAAACATGCCCTTTTGTTTCTCCGCTTCTCATACAACACACATGCTGTTTCTGCATGTTAGGGAGTGCAAATCTTGGCAGACACTTGCCTCAGCAGAAGTGCGATCTATGTCACCAGTAAACACTAGTTCAAAGTTGCACTTGTGCATGCTTTGTCTTTTGGTTCAGATACTTATAAGCTTCTCACAGAAGCAACATAGGTAGACATACAGCCCCACACACAACAAGCTACGTAGCCTCTTACTCACTAGTTCAGGATATTACTTCACAAGAGTGGCATGAAACGCCATGCAAGTGCGGCTATAGAAAGCGTGTGGAAACTTCCCTTAATGCTGGTACCACAGAGAGTGGGCGCACTTTTCACAGCGTAGCAGCACATCAAGAGGTGTAAATACCTTGGAGCAACAGCATGCATTGATCGCACAAATTTGCAGGTTATGGTAAAGCCTGTCCTGTTCTTAAACGTCTTGTTTTTCATCATGTTTGAATATACCTATTATCTGTCATTTGTAGAGTTCCCCTGACAAAGGGATTCCCCAAAATGCATTGGGAACACAGCATTGGACACACAGCGATAATTATTTGATTGTAATGCAATACAATGTGAAGTTTTCTCGTATGCTATCATCTAGGGTAATTTCTGTGTACTAAAAAAATGAAATAATTTTCAACAAATCACAATTGAGAACTGGTAATAAGTAATTGACTTCAATTGTTGAACCTTAGGGGCACGAGTTGTGCACCTTGAAGTGTGTGACAAGGTTTGTACACACCATTTTGGAGTTTGCTATCCTGACAGGAGCGGGTCAGAGTTCAAGTTAGCAGACGACAGAAATATATTGTTTACATGTAGATGAACCCGATCAAACAGACTAGCAGGAGTGCCGGCTATATCCATTGTTAGAAGCACAGACAGAATACCACATGTGTCCCTCTAGTAGCGGATGCTACCACAGAGGAGTGCAGGCTATATCCATTGTTAGAAGCACAGACAGAATACCACATGTGTCCCTCTAGTAGCGGATGCTACCACAGAGGAGTCCTGGCTATATCCATTGTTAGAAGCACAGACAGAATACCACATGTGTCCCTCTAGTAGCGGATGCTACCACAGAGGAGTGCAGGCTATATCCATTGTTAGAAGCACAGACAGAATACCACATGTGTCCCTCTAGTAGTGGATGCTACCACAGAGGAGTCCAGGCTATATCCATTGTTAGAAGCACAGACAGAATACCACATGTGTCCCTCTAGTAGCGGATGCTACCACAGAGGAGTGCAGGCTATATCCATTGTTAGAAGCACAGACAGAATACCGAATGTGTCCCTCTAGTAGCGGATGCTACCACAGAGGAGTGCAGGCTATATCCATTGTTAGAAGCACAGACAGAATACCGCATGTGTCCCTCTAGTAGCGGATGCTACCACAGAGGAGTCCAGGCTATATCCATTGTTAGAAGCACAGACAGAATACCACATGTGTCCCTCTAGTAGCGGATGCTACCACAGAGGAGTCCAGGCTATATCCATTGTTAGAAGCACAGACAGAATACCACATGTGTCCCTCTAGTAGCGGATGCTACCACAGAGGAGTGCAGGCTATATCCATTGTTAGAAGCACAGACAGAATACCACATGTGTCCCTCTAGTAGTGGATGCTACCACAGAGGAGTCCAGGCTATATCCATTGTTAGAAGCACAGACAGAATACCACATGTGTCCCTCTAGTAGCGGATGCTACCACAGAGGAGTGCAGGCTATAGCCATTGTTAGAAGCACAGACAGAATACCACATGTGTCCCTCTAGTAGTGGATGCTACCACAGAGGAGTGCAGGCTATATCCATTGTTAGAAGCACAGACTACGCAGGAGTGCAGGCTATATCCATTGTTAGAAGCACAGACTACGCAGGAGTCCAGGCTATATCCATTGTTAGAAGCACAGACTACGCAGGAGTGCAGGCTATATCCATTGTTAGAAGCACAGACAGAATACCACATATGTCCCTCTAGTAGCGGATGCTACCACAGAGGAGTGCAGGCTATATCCATTGTTAGAAGCACAGACAGAAAACCGCATGTGTCCCTCTAGTAGCGGATGCTACCACAGAGGAGTCCAGGCTATATCCATTGTTAGAAGCACAGACAGAATACCACATGTGTCCCTGTAGTAGCGGATGCTACCACAGAGGAGTGCAGGCTATATCCATTGTTAGAAGCACAGACTACGCAGGAGTCCAGGATATATCCATTGTTAGAAGCACAGACTACGCAGGAGTGCAGGCTATATCCATTGTTAGAAGCACAGACAGAATACCACATGTGTCCCTCTAGTAGTGGATGCTACCACAGAGGAGTGCAGGCTATATCCATTGTTAGAAGCACAGACAGAATACCACATGTGTCCCTCTAGTAGTGGATTCTACCACAGAGGAGTCCAGGCTATATCCATTGTTAGAAGCACAGACTACGCAGGAGTGCAGGCTATATCCATTGTTAGAAGCACAGACAGAATACCACATGTGTCCCTCTAGTAGTGGATTCTTCCACAGAGGAGTCCAGGCTATATCCATTGTTAGAAGCACAGACTACACAGGAGTGCAGGCTATATCCATTGTTAGACGCACAGACAGAATACCACATGTGTCCCTCTAGTAGTGGATGCTACCACAGAGGAGTGCAGGCTATAACCATTGTTAGAAGCACAGACAGAATACCACATGTGTCACATGTGTCCCTCCAGTAGTGGATGCTACCACAGAGGAGTGCAGGCTATAACCATTGTTAGAAGCACAGACAGAATACCACATGTGTCCCTCTAGTAGTGGATGCTACCACAGAGGAGTGCAGGCTATATCCATTGTTAGAAGCACAGACAGAATACCACATGTGTCCCTCTAGTAGTGGATGCTACCACAGAGGAGTGCAGGCTATAACCATTGTTAGAAGCACAGACAGAATACCACATGTGTCACATGTGTCCCTCCAGTAGTGGATGCTACCACAGAGGAGTGCAGGCTATAACCATTGTTAGAAGCACAGACAGAATACCACATGTGTCCCTCTAGTAGTGGATGCTACCACAGAGGAGTGCAGGCTATAACCATTGTTAGAAGCACAGACAGAATACCACATGTGTCCCTCTAGTAGTGGATGCTACCATAGAGGAGTGCAGGCTATAACCATTGTTAGAAGCACAGACAGAATACCACATGTGTCCCTCTAGTAGTGGATGCTACCACAGAGGAGTGCAGGCTATATCCATTGTTAGAAGCACAGACAGAATACCACATGTGTCCCTCTAGTAGTGGATGCTACCACAGAGGAGTCCAGGCTATATCCATTGTTAGAAGCACAGACTACGCAGGAGTGCAGGCTATATCCATTGTTAGAAGCACAGACAGAATACCACATGTGTCCCTCTAGTAGCAGATGCTACCACAGAGGAGTACAGGCTATATCCATTGTTAGAAGCACAGACAGAATACCACATGTGTCCCTCTAGTAGTGGATGCTACCACAGAGGAGTGCAGGCTATATCCATTGTTAGAAGCACAGACAGAATACCACATGTGTCCCTCTAGTAGTGGATGCTACCACAGAGGAGTGCAGGCTATATCCATTGTTAGAAGCACAGACAGAATACCACATGTGTCCCTCTAGTAGTGGATGCTACCACAGCAGAACCATTCAGAGATGGCTGCATCTTACTATTCACTGCATCATGAAACTTAGGGCAGACGTCACCGACTCACCGAGGCCTGGCACTTTCCACACATGATTCTTGAAGAATCTGCAGATTTGAGACTATAACATGTATGTGGCTCTGCTGAACAGTACACTGCATTTCCAGAACGGATCATTATGTGCCTTGGTCTGACAAAATAAATATGTTTAGATTCTGTATAGTGGATGCACCCATAGCCGCGCTAAATCGAAGCATGCATTACCACCATACACCGCACACACTTGCATATAAGCAAACAGAACAACATACAAACATATATCCAACCACAGAGCAACACCTGCACACATCAGTACACACGTCGAGGCAGTGATGCACATGGGCCACCAGACCTACAGGCAACCATGTACACAGATCACCTGAGATGCAGTCACACAAGCACACCGACCAACTAACACACAACTGCTAGAAGTCCTGGGTTTATTACAACCCAAGAGCGGTAATGCTCTGATAAAGGCCATCGGCAACACCTCCCTGGACAGACAAGGTCACTCTAGATGCAGAAGTGCACCCTGACATTGGACCCCAAAAACGAAAGCACCTACTGTAGGAGATTTCAAG
Source organism: Triturus cristatus (assembly GCF_964204655.1). Classification (NCBI taxonomy): domain Eukaryota; kingdom Metazoa; phylum Chordata; class Amphibia; order Caudata; family Salamandridae; genus Triturus; species Triturus cristatus. The sequence continues at coordinate 1,756,223,324 of NC_140590.1, read as the reverse complement.
TGACTCTCTCTCAAAGCCAAAACAAAAACCTAATAATCATTGGCAAATTATTCACCTTTCAATGCAAGCATATATCCTGCAACTAAAAAGAAAAAGAAAACATGTCACTGCCTAAGCGGGGAGGACATCTGCCTGTACCAAGAGTTTTGTTTTTAAGAAAATTAACCATCACCTATAAATTAATAAAACTTCCAGGCACCTGTACTTAGAATAGCTAATTAACCCCCTCCCCCCCCTTTTTTTTTTTTGCTTTACTGCACATAACTGGAAATGCGATTATTATTAGCATAAAGAAAAGACACAGACTGAATTACTGTAACTTAAAAACAAAGTTTATACACAAGAGGATGAAAAAAATAAAAAGCATAAGGGAAGGGGAAAAAGCATTTGCATCACTGGCACTGAAGTGCACTTCTTTTAAGTGGATGTGCACTATGATCACAGTGCCAGAGCACAATTGCTCCAGTGGGCTGACGCTTTGCTCGTGTTACAGGCTGTCCTCGACAGAAGCAAAATGGGAATGACAGTGGAGGAGTCCAAGCAATGAAGAGGGCTGATCCAAAGACCCTTTGTGTATGACTATGTCTATGTATGAATGTTTTTATTCATGAATTTGTTTACATGAAATGAGGCTGGCGAGACTACTGAAGCTGTCTGTAGGCCAGACATAAAAGCCTGAGAATCAAACTCACACTACGGTAAGGCAAGGAACACTTGAGGTGAATCGATCCTGCTACTGGAAATACCTAAAAACCAAAAACTCAGAAGCAACTAGGCCTTTCCATATCAAATCTCCCAGAACTTTAAGTCACCTCTCAGCGGAATTCAGACTCGGCTCAAATGTTCTAGATTCCAGGAAAGCTCTAATAACTCACCTCATCAGACTCAATCTGAACACATGAGATTAGTCCTCTCCTTGTCTACTTCCCTTTTCTTATGTTTACACTAGTTTGATGGGTTCTGTTATTACATGTAAAGGTCTCCACTGCCCATGTGACTAGTTCTGCACTCTACAAGTATTTGCAATAAATGATAAATACATAATTACTTGATACCTAGATGAACATATCGAGGCACACAAAATAAATCACGCATGGAGAACAAACAGATAGACACACATTAAGGGCCTCATGTAGGTAAATAAATTTTACCGTTTCTAAAATACCGAGCCGTACCGAATCGGTAAATTAGAATCGGTCAGTTATATGTAGGTAAAAATTCGGTAACAGTTACCGATTCGGTAACATTCGGTAATCACGAATCGGAATTCACCGAATCGGTAAATACCGAGGTGGTATTTACCGAATCGGAAAATACCGAGGTGGTATTTACCGAATCGGAAAATACCGAGGTGGTATTTACCAATTCGGAAAATACCGAATCGGTATGTACGGATTCGGTAAATAAAATCACATGACTTGACGAAACAGCTAATCCTGTGCAACCACAGCCCACCCAACCAGGAAGTGGCCACACCCAGGCAGGTGTACATAATTAGCCGACCCTGGAGAGGCTTGGAGTGCAGAGGAGAGGCAGGGAGCCGGTGCCTGTTTGTGCAGCAAAAATACATCATGTCCAGCCAGAGGACACAGAGAGATGGAGGGGAAAGGAGGAGGAAACTCAAATTCAGCCCCAAGGAACTCCAGGTGCTGGTGGAGGAGGTGGTGAAGCAGCACCAGAAGCTGTTTGGGAGGCAGTTCCTGCAAGTGCCTGAGGCTGAAAAGCGCAATATTTGGCTGGCCATCCAGGCGCAGGTCAATGCTGTGGGAGTGACCCACAGGGACATAGAGGTCCTCAAAAAGCGCTGGTATGACCTGAGGATTGTAACCAAGAGGAAGATGGGGGAAATCCAGAAGGAGGCCAGCCAGACTGGAGGTGGAACCAACAGGGCACCTGCCCTCACCGAACTGGAGGAGCTGGTGGGGGCCACAATCGAGAATGAGAGCATCGTGGGTCTTGGGGATGCTGACAGCTCTGCCAGAGCCGCCACCCAACAAGGTAAGATGAATGCACAGCAATGTAGCCCCCCCTACCCCTATCCCACATCCCCCATTGTGAAATGAGTATCCCACTCCAGTCCATCTGTTAGTGCAGACAGGCAATGCATTCTGGGAGATGTGGTCAGGGAAACCCCAACCATGAAGTAAATAGCACAGGACAACAAGGCATGTCACACACATTAGGCACAAGGAGGCAGAGGACAAATTTCGAGTGTAACATGATTTATTGTGATGCTTGCAATGCAGCCCTTCGGGGACACTGAGCCGATGTTGCATTTCTGTCCACAGATGTGACATCATGCAGGACAGGACATGCTGCAGGAGAGAGGGCACACCGGCCACACAGATCAGCTCTGGCCAGCACAAGTTCAGCCCAGGGAGCAGGGCCACAGGCAGCCGCACCACTAACACAGGCAGCCTCGTCTCAACCAGAGCCAGCCTCACCTCAACCAGAGCCAGCATCACCTCAACCAGAGCCAGCATCACCTCAACCAGAGCCAGCATCGCCACTCATGTTTGAGTCACCGGCCACATCACTGCCTGCAGGTGTGAGAATGAGGAGGCGTCCTGCCGCCAGGCTGCGAGCCTTAGACACCTCGTCTGACGACAGCAGGGGCCCTGAGCAAATTACTATGCCCCAAGATGGGAGCCATGCCACTGTGCCCTACACCTCACAGGCAGCACAGACGGGTGCAAGAGGGCGCCGCAGGTCGCGTGTTCAGAGTCCACCAGCAAGCATTGACAGCCATGGTGTCTTCTCGGGGCTCGAGGGCCAAATGTTGAAACAACAGCGCCTGCAAACAAAGGCAGTCATGTCAGTCCAGAGGCATATGCGGTTCATGAAATCTACATTTGTCAACATGGACAATAACATCAGCGCAATGGCAGCGGGCATTCGGGACATGTCCCAGTCAATCCAGCAGTTGTGCAGCAAATTAGATGCTGACATAGATGCACGGCGCCGGGAACGGCAGAGGAGGGACACTACCACCAGGGCACTCAACCGTCTGGCAACTGCCACTTCTCTACTCTGCCGGCGCTCTGTGTCGATGCAGGAGGGCCTGACACACTGCTGCAGCGACGTGTCTCGGGGGATGGTGCAGGTGACAAGTGCACTAGAGGTGCTATTAACAAGTCAGGCGGCGACAACTGCTGCAGAGGATGCTGCGGAGAGCATCGACTCCAGCAGCAGGAGCAGCATCACACCCCCCGTCCCAGAAGCACGCAGGAGCAGCAGGCGGCTTGGGGTTGGCTGTAGTGAGGATGCGCAAGCCGTGCCATCCCACACTGCAGCGCGTATGCGCAAACATTGATGCAGCCCTGCGTAGCCAATTCCCAATGGGTGACGTAACCCTGGACTTACTCCTTGTATATATGCTATGTTGCCAGATTGGCTTGATCTTGTGTTCATGGCGTAGTGCCGCATTAAAACTACGTCATGACATACCACAACTGCCTGTGTCCCCTTACTTACTCAGAAATAGTTGCATGTGATCTCTGCCCGTCTCTCTCTCCCATCTATTGCAGTTGGCACTCCAGCTGCGTTGCCCTCTGGCTGGCCTGACTCATCCTCGTTGTCCTCAAAATCTGTTAGTTCCACATCTGTACCTCTCTTCGTGGCAAGGTTGTGCAGCATTGCACAAGTGGCAATGACCTTGCAGCAGTTGATGGGTGTGTACTGGCGTGCGCCTCCGCTCTTGTGGAGGCAGCGGAACCTGCTTTTCAGTAGTCCAAACGAGCGCTCCACCACATTGCGTGTAGATTTATGTGCCACGTTGTATCGTCTCTCACTCTGGGTTGATGGGTGTAGGTTGGGAGTGAGGATGAATGACCGGCAGGCATATGCACTGTCGCCTAGGTGAGTAAAAGGGAACCATCAGTCACATGCCTCTATACACTATGATTTGCAGGTTTCATGGGGCGTCACTGTTACTTACCTAGCAGGTATCCCTCTCCAAATTCTCCGGCAATCAGTCGTGTGTAGATCCCACTGTTCTGGAAGATGTAAGAGTCGTGGGTGCTCCCAGGAAACTTCGCTACAATCTCAGTGATGATGTTCCCTGCAACACAGATTACCTGCACATTGATGGAGTGGGTGGACGTTCTGTTCCTGTAGATGTGCTCTGTGTCAGCTGGTGGGCAGATTGGGATGTGTGTGCCATCAATACAGCCAATGACATGGGGGAACTGTGCCATGTGATAAAAGTCAGTTTTAGTTTTCTGCAGTTCAGCCTGTGTGTTTGGGAAGCTGATGTAGTGGTGCATTCTCTGCATCATGGCATCCAGGAACTTCCTGAAGAAATGGGACAGGCAACTCTGGGATACACCACCCACCGCAGCTATCACCACCTGATAACTGCCGGATGCCAGTAGATGTAGGCTGCAGAGCACCTGCACATGTGGTGGTATGGCATGCGCCCTTCTTGTTGGCTGGTCCAGGAGTGGGTGCAGGTCCCTTATCAGGTCCATGATGGTTTGGGGGTGTAGCCTGTACCTTTCATGTATCTCTGCATCAGTCAGTTGGAAGAGTGTGATGCGCTGTCTGTAGATGCGTTCCTCCCGTCTCCATATCCTCAGACCTGCTGCCTGTAGACGTAGGCACCTTGAAATGACATACAGAGCGGCCATGTTGTCCACGCTGTTGCATTTTGGGATTGCTTATATGGTCTGTTGATGGTTACCACCTGCTTTCACTCAGTGTTAATTACCGACTCTTAATTACCGATTTTCTTGGATTTCTTAATTACCGAGTGCTCCTACATGTCATTTTAATTTTTACCACTTCATATTTACCACTTCATATTTACCGATTCGTTAAGTATGTATTCGGTAAATCTGATTCGGTATTTTAGAATTCGGTAAATATGATTCGGTATTTACCGCCTCATATTTACCGAAAAGTGGTTTTTGGACTCCTACATCTCACTTGTCTGAATACCGGTCGGTAACGGCATATTTACCGAAAATCGGCCGTTACCGACCGGTATTTGGCTACCTACATGAGGCCCTAAGTCACACACAACTTACAGCAAGAGAAGGAGATGGTATGAGGATGCATAGGGCAATAGACGAACAGAGGGCTGATGCCCGAAAGGATGGAGGCATCAAGTGCCCTTAATCCAGAGCAGCCCAGGCAAATTTTGTCCTACCAGCTCCCTCCTGACAGGGGCACGCAAGTAGAGTAGGTGACTGCCGGACTGAGCCCAACCCCTGCAAGAGGAGTTCAGGGGGGATCGCCCATCAATACATGGGGTCAAATATTACCTTTGAAAGCACAACTGCTGCCATTAATTTGCTGAACACCCTGGCCTTTAAAGGAGCAGGCATACAATAGTCCAGTCCTTTCATGGTGTGCCACTGGAGCCTGACCTTCCCCAAGAGTATTTCAGAAAATGGTGGCAAACTGGTTTCATTTTCACCAAAGTTCCCTAAACTAACATTTTAAAACTCCATGGGTAACAAAGTGGGGTTAGAAAACACATTTTCAAATGATTTATAATTTAACACATCATCATCTAGCTACAATTCTACATTTTAATTTCTTTAGTTTTTCTATCCTGACCCTTCCAAGTAAATTCTCAATCATACTTTGCAGTCAGGAATCTCCTAGGAAGACGCACAGACAAGAGATACGGAGGTTTGTGCATGTGATCCGCTAGTCACCACTCTGTGAAGAGTGACCCGCAGAAGAGGAGAGCTACCTCAGGGTGCGCTGACTGTGTGACGAGTGACCCGCAGAAGAGGAGAGCTACCTCAGGGTGCGCTGACTGTGTGACGAGTGACCCGCAGAAGAGGAGAGCCTCCTCAGGGTGTGCTGACTGTGTGACGAGTGACCCGCAGAAGAGGAGAGCCTCCTCAGGGTGTGCTCACTGTGTGAAGAGTGACCACCAGGAGACGAAAGCTACCTCAGGGTGCGCTGACTGTGTGACGAGTGACCCGCAGAAGAGTAGAGCAACCTCAGGGTGCGCTGACTGTGTGACGAGTGACCCGCAGAAGAGGAGAGCTACCTCAGGGTGCGCTGACTGTGTGACGAGTGACCCGCAGAAGAGGAGAGCCTCCTCAGGGTGTGCTGACTGTGTGACGAGTGACCAGCAGAAGAGGAGAGCCTCCTCAGGGTGTGCTCACTGTGTGAAGAGTGACCAGCAGGAGATGAAAGCTACCTCAGGGTGCGCTGACTGTGTGACGAGTGACCCGCAGAAGAGTAGAGCAACCTCAGGGTTCGCTGACTGTGTGACGAGTGACCCGCAGAAGAGGAGAGCAACCTCAGGGTGCGCTGACTGTGTGACGAGTGACCCGCAGAAGAGGAGAGCTTCCTCAGGGTGTGCTCACTGTGTGAAGAGTGACCAGCAGGAGAGGAGAGCTACCTCAGGGTGTGCTGACTGTGTGACGAGTGACCCGCAGAAGAGGAGAGCTTCCTGAGGGTGTGCTGACTGTGTGAAGAGTGACCAGCAGGAGACGAAAGCTACCTCAGGGTGCGCTGACTGTGTGACGAGTGACCCGCAGAAGAGGAGAGCTTCCTCAGGGTGTGCTCACTGTGTGAAGAGTGACCAGCAGGAGAGGAGAGCTACCTCAGGGTGTGCTGACTGTGTGACGAGTGACCCGCAGAAGAGGAGAGCTTCCTGAGGGTGTGCTGACTGTGTGAAGAGTGACCAGCAGGAGACGAAAGCTACCTCAGGGTGCGCTGACTGTGTGACGAGTGACCCGCAGCAGAGGAGAGCAACCTCAGGGTGCGCTGACTGTGTGACGAGTGACCCGCAGAAGAGGAGAGCTACCTCAGGGTGCGCTGACTGTGTGACGAGTGACCCGCAGAAGAGGAGAGCTTCCTCAGGGTGTGCTCACTGTGTGAAGAGTGACCAGCAGGAGAGGAGAGATACCTCAGTGTGCTCTCACTGAATGAAGAGTGACCAGCAGAACAGGAGAGCTTCCTCAGTGTGTGCTCACTGTGCAAAGAGTGACCAGCAGGAGAAGAGAGCTACCTCAGGGTGTGCTCACTGTGTAAAGAGTGACCAGCAGGAGAGGAAAGCTACCTCAGGGTGCGCTCACTTTGAGAAGAGTGACCAGCAGGAGAAGAGAGCTACCTCAGAGTGTGCTCACTGTGTGAAGAGTGATCAGCAGGAGAGGAGAGCTACCTCAGGGTGCTCTCACTGAATGAAGAGTGACCAGCAGAACAGGAGAGCCTCCTCAGTGTGTGCTCACTGTGCAAAGAGTGACCAGCAGGAGAAGAGATCTACCTCAGGGTGTGCTCACTGTGTGAAGAGTGACCGGCAGGAGAGGAAAGCTACCTCAGGGTGCGCTCACTGCGAGAAGAGTGACCAGCAGGAGACGAGAGCTAGCTCAGAGTGTGCTCACTGTGTGAAGAGTGACCAGCAGGAGAGGAGAGCTACCTCAGGGTGTGCTGACTGTGTGACGAGTGACCCGCAGAAGAGGAGAGCTTCCTGAGGGTGTGCTGACTGTGTGAAGAGTGACCAGCAGGAGACGAAAGCTACCTCAGGGTGCGCTGACTGTGTGACGAGTGACCCGCAGCAGAGGAGAGCAACCTCAGGGTGCGCTGACTGTGTGACGAGTGACCCGCAGAAGAGGAGAGCTACCTCAGGGTGCGCTGACTGTGTGACGAGTGACCCGCAGAAGAGGAGAGCTTCCTCAGGGTGTGCTCACTGTGTGAAGAGTGACCAGCAGGAGAGGAGAGATACCTCAGTGTGCTCTCACTGAATGAAGAGTGACCAGCAGAACAGGAGAGCTTCCTCAGTGTGTGCTCACTGTGCAAAGAGTGACCAGCAGGAGAAGAGAGCTACCTCAGGGTGTGCTCACTGTGTAAAGAGTGACCAGCAGGAGAGGAAAGCTACCTCAGGGTGCGCTCACTTTGAGAAGAGTGACCAGCAGGAGAAGAGAGCTACCTCAGAGTGTGCTCACTGTGTGAAGAGTGATCAGCAGGAGAGGAGAGCTACCTCAGGGTGCTCTCACTGAATGAAGAGTGACCAGCAGAACAGGAGAGCCTCCTCAGTGTGTGCTCACTGTGCAAAGAGTGACCAGCAGGAGAAGAGATCTACCTCAGGGTGTGCTCACTGTGTGAAGAGTGACCGGCAGGAGAGGAAAGCTACCTCAGGGTGCGCTCACTGCGAGAAGAGTGACCAGCAGGAGACGAGAGCTAGCTCAGAGTGTGCTCACTGTGTGAAGAGTGACCAGCAGGAGAGGAGAGCTAACTCAGGGTGCTCTCACTGAATGAAGAGTGACCAGCAGAATAGGAGAGCCTCCTCAGTGTGTGCTCACTGTGCAAAGAGTGACCAGCAGGAGAAGAGATCTACCTCAGGGTGTGCTGACTGTGTGAAGAGTGACCAGCAGGAGAGGAAAGCTACCTCAGGGTGCGCTCACCGCGAGAAGAGTGACCAGCAGGAAACAAAAGCTACCGCAGAGTGTGCTCACTGTGTGAAGAGTGACCAGCAGGAGAGGAAATCTACCTCAGGGTGCACTGACTGTGTGACGAGTGACCAGCAGAAGAGGAGAGCCTCCTCAGGGCGGGCTCGCTGTGTGAAGTGTGACCAGCAGGAGAAGAGAGCTACCTCTGAGTTTGCTCACTGTGTGAAGAGTGACCAGCATAAGGGGAGAGCCATCTCAGCGTGTGCTCACTGTGTGAAGAGTAGTCAGCAGAAGGATAGAGGCTTCTCAGGGTGTGCACACTGTGTGAAGAGTGGCCAGCAGAAGAGGAGAGCCACTCAGGGTGCACTCACTGTGTGGAGAGTGACCAACAGTAGAGGAGAGTCACCTAAAAGTGTGCTCACTATGTGAAAAGTGACCCACAGCAGAGGAGAGCCACCTCAGAGTAGGCTCACTGTGTGAAGTGTGACCCACAGAAGAGGTGAGACACCTCAGGGTGTGTTCACTGTGTGAAGAGTGACCATCAGAAGGAGAGAGGCTTCTCAGGGTGTGCACACTGTGTGAAGAGTGGCCAGCAGAAGAGGAGAGCCACCTCAGGGTGTGCTCACTATGTGAAAAGTGACCAGCATAAGGGGAGAGCTGCCTCAGGGTGTACTCACTGTGTGAAGAGTGGCCAGCAGAGGAAGAGAGCCACCTCAGGGTGCACTCACTGTTTCAAAAGTGACCAGCAGGAGAGGCTCTCAAGATGTGCTCACTGTGTGGAGTGACTGGCAGAAAGGGAGAGCCACCGCAGGGTGCACTCACTGTGTGAATAGAGACCAGCAGAAGGAGAGAGGCTACTCAGGGTGTGCTCTTTTTGTGAACAGTGGCTGATAGAATGGGAAAATCACCTCAGGGTGCATTCACTGTGTGACAGCAGGAGAGGAGAGCCGCATCAGGATGTTCTCACTGTGTGTGAACAGTGACTGGCTGAAGAGTAGAGCTTCCTCAGGGTATGCTTACTGTGTGAAGAATGACTGGCAGAAAGGGAGAGCCATCGCAGGGTGCACTCACTGTGTGAATGAGTGACCAGCAGGAGAGGAGAGCCACCTCAGGGTGTGCTCACTGTTTGAAGAGTGACCAGCAGGAGAGGCTCCTCAGGTTGTGCTCACTGTTTGAACAGTGGCCGATAGAATGGGAGAGTCACCTCAGGGTGCATTTACTGTGTGAAGAGTAAACAGCAGGAGAGGAGAGCCGCATCAGGATGTTTTCACTGTGTGAACAGTGACTGGCTGAAGAGTAGAGCTTCCTCAGGGTATGCTTACAGTGTGAAGAATGACCAGCAGAAAGGGAGAGCCATCGCAGGGTGCACTCACTGAGTGAAGGAGTTACAAGCAGGAGAGAGCCACCTTTGGATGTGTTCACTGTGTGAACAGTGACCAGCTGAAGGGGAGATCTACCTCAGGTTGCACTCACTGTGTGAATAGTGACCATCAGAAGGGGAGATCTACCTCAGGGTGCACCCACTGTGTGAAGGAGTGACAAGCAGGAGAGACACACCTTTTGATGTGTTTACTGTGTGAACAGTGACCAGCTGAAGGAGAGAGCCACATCAGGTGCACTCACTGTGTGAATAGTGACAGGCTGAAGGGGAGATCTACCTCAGGTTGCACTCACTGTGTGAATAGTGATCATCAGAAGGGGAGAGCCGCGACAGGGTGTGTTCACTGTGTGAAGAGTGACCAGTAGGAGAGGAGAACCCCTTCAGGGTGCACTCACTGTGTGAAGAGTGACCAGTAGGAGAGGAGAACCCCCTCAGGGTGCACTCACTGTCTGAAGAGTGACCAGCAGAAGAAAAGAGGCTCACTATGAGTACAGTGACCGACAGATTGGGAGAGTCACCTCAGGGTGCACTCACTGTGTGAAGAGTGACCGGCTGATGGGGAGAGCTGCCTCAGGATGCACTCACTGTGTGAAGAGTGACCAGCTGACAGGGAGAGCCACCTCTGGGTGTGCACACTGTGTAAAGAGAGATCGCCAGAAAGGAAAGGCCACCACAGAGTGCACGCACTGTGTGAAGAGTGACCAGCAGAAGAGGAGAGCCACCTCAGGGTGTGCTCACTGTGTGAGGAGTGACTGGCAGAAAGGGAGAGCCGCCTCAGGGTGTGCTCACTGTGAGAAGAGTGACCAGCAGAAGGAGAGAGGCTTCTCAGGGTGTGCTTACTGTTTGAACAGTAACCGACAGAGGGTGTGCTCATTGTGTGAAGAGTGACCAGCAGGAAAGGAGAGCCACCTCAGGGTGTGCTCATTGTTTGAAGAGTCACGTTCAGTTGAGAGCCGCCTCAGGGTGTGCTCACTGTGAGAAGAGTGACTGGCAGAAGGAGAGCGGCTTCTCCTGTGTGCTTACTGTTTGAACAGTAACCGACAGAGGGTGTGCTCATTGTGTGAAGAGGGATGGCAGTAGTTGTGACAGAGGGTGAGCACCAGCTCAGAGGCAGTGAGAGAGGAGGCGTCGTTATTTCACTCTGTTTTGTTTTTGCATTTTGCTTCCATGCGAAAGTGGCATCTGGAGCACTAGCAAGTGAGCCTCTTGCTGCTCTAAACATTGCACTGAGAAGTGGCTTCTTACTACGAGCGGCACTCGCTGCAAGACGCAACCGAGAGCCTTACTAGCCCTTCGCCCCTTTTCCAATAGCTCGTGAGATGATGGCATAAGACCAGACTGGAGATCTATACATCCATTTCAACGTCATTTTCATATGAGGCCTTAAAAAAGACCAAAGCATCCGCTCCATGAAGAAGTTGAAACTCATCTTGGCTGTGATCCTCTGTCGCAAGGAACAAACAGGACTTAATCATTCAGTCCCTCTCCCATTTGCCTCTGTTGAATAAATTGATGTGTTAATAATGCTAGTTAATGTACTGGGCACTATTCCCAAAAGAAGCCGGTTAAACTGCAAGCATTTCCTTTCATCTACCACTCTTGGACGCATTGTTGCTTCTCACTCCTCTACTCGCAGGAGTGCGTGGGGCCGGGTTTGCCCTGGGAGAAGGGAGAATAAATAAACATCAATGGGTACACGACTGCTGCCCACTTTGTACCAATAATGAATCCAGACCTGGGAGAGGTCGTGCATTCTCACATTGTACCACTGGAGGGCACTGTGGCGCAATTACGCGAAGAAGGAGATGTGAACAGGTGAGACCTCTTAATAGTTTTCTGAAAAGTCTCGTTGTGGGTTATTCCACCCCTCGGCGTTTGCCGTGAACAGCTCTTTAGTCCGTGAAACAAAACTAGGATGCAAAACTAATCACTTCCAAGAACTGATCTGAATAAGAGAGCTGCCTGTCAGAAGGGAGATGTTTTTAAAGGCGGTAGTATGACGTTATGCATAATAAAAACGACCACTTGGGCCTGTGAGGTATTTTGGGGCTGCCTGAGAATCTTTTGCCCTCCAGTTCTTTCTGGACCCATTCCGAGTCTTCTGTCATAGTTCCATTAATAATAATATCAGTAATATTGACAGCTTTTGTAGGCTTCTAACACCTTTTCAACTCGAGGACCTTGTTGAATTGTTATACAGATCCGCTTCTCCTACCACTCGATGACGTAGAAGTAAAAGATAACACGTGTCCATGGAGCCTTAAGGCTAAGCACGTGGCAGACACATACACAGAATACTTTGTAATACAATTTAAATAAAATTACCATATAAGTAAATCCACCAGCATTTCTCCAGAAGGCGACCAATGACAGTGCCCCTAATTGCAGACGTATCAATTGGAATACAACATTAAGAGATAAATAAAGTGTTAGATAATGAAATAGACAAATTGAATGTTTAGCTATTTCTGTCATGCATAATTTGATTAATAACAGCAATGAAATATTAACGAAAAATAGAAATTTGATAGTGTTCAAAAAAGACAATTGTAGGCTATGAAAGAGTGCAAATAAACATATTAAATACAAATGTTTGTGTATTATGAAAACACGTATTTTATAAAGGCATAAATATATCTCTAATTCTCACTCAACGATGAACTTTCATGTATTCTTACACTGACTCCAAATTTCTTTAGCAGTTTAAATTACCCCATCTGGATAGCCATGCTATCTTCAGACCCATTACATTTTTGTTTTTTTTAATCAAGAATACGTTTCTACTTAAAGTAACGTAAATGTGAAATTCTAATAATATAAATCTAAAGGAGAAAAAGAATACAGTCTGCATCTTCATTTAACAGCATTATCTTCTTGCACTATTATCAAGTTCACAGAATATTGTAAACAGCAGAATGAACCACTGTAACCCGGTCTGGCTTGGGCTTTTCGTCGCGAGTCCTGGTGAAAGGCCCCATATTAAACAGTGACTGGTGAGTACTTTCTCACTGTCGCCATTGGTCAAATGTTTTTTTTAGGTCTTGCCTAGGCCGCTCATGCACTGTTTCTCGAGACATGCTGTGTCTACTTATGGGCTTTCAGCCTGCCCATCCATTTTCATTTGTTCCTTCTAGTGCCTTTCGAAATTCCTTTGTTTTCATTGGTGAAGTGTTTACATTCATTCTTCCTTTTGCAGTCTTGGTCACATCCTGGAGTCTGGCCCTGTTACACAGATCATTTCACTACTGACCATATATGTCAGTTTCGGTGCACTACTTTTTCTTTTGCCGCGGCTTGTATGGTTAGCTGAACGTGCTCAGCCGAGGGCTGCAAATCATGTCCTTATCTTGTTTTCTACTGTCTTTGGTTTCACAAGCTATTTTTCAGCCGGAGGCTATGTTGTTTTTAATCCTATAACATTTTGGTTTCATTAGCTGAAGTGTTCAAAACTTAAATAATATACTTACTTAATGAAGTGTAGTTTAAGAAGACGGGTGACTGTAGGATCAACCTATTTACATTGTGCTTTTGATAGCGAGATTATTTGGATGTGACTAAAGAGTTAAACCTGCTGTTATTGCTCTATTTTATGAAAATGGAAGTGGCTTTAAATTGCGCACTTTCAACACTTGATCCTTTATTTAAGGTTCCAATCATTGGTGAAATAAAGCCAATATCAAGCTATGCCTGCAGTGCACCACCACTTCAGCACCACTGCAGCACCACCTCAGCATCTGCGCAGCACCACTTTAGTGCCAGTCAGCATCACTCATCACCACCGCAGCACGACCTGGGCCTCACTCACACCAGCACGGCACTACCTCTGCACCAGTGCAGCACCATCTCATTACCAGCGCAGCACTACCTCAGTGCAGCACCAACACCTCAGCATCAATGCAGCACCAGCACATAATCACTCAGTGCCACCACAGTACCACCTTAGCACCAGTGCAGCATCTCCTCAGCATCACTCAAAATCACAACAGCAACACCTCAGCATCAGCACAGCACCACCTCTGTATCAGAGCAGCACCAACTCTGCACCAGTGCAGTTCCACCACAGCATCAACACATCACCACCTCAGCGCCAGCACAGCACCAACTCAGCAGCAACTCAGCACCAACTCAGCATCACTTAGCACCACTTAAGCGCCAGCATAGCACCACCTGAGCACCTCCAAAGCATCACTCAGCACCACCTCAGTATCACTCAGCAGAACTTTAGCATCACCTCCACACAAGCACACCACCACACAAGCACCACCTCAGTATCAATCAGCACCAGTGCGGCACTACCTCAGAACCAGCACATCATCAGCGCAGCACCACCTCAGCATCAGTGCAGCACCTCCTCAGCATCAGCACACAATCACCAGCACAGCCCCAGCTCAGCACCAGTACAACTCCACTTCTGCAGCAATTCAGCACCAGCGCAGCACCACTTTAGCATCAGAGCAACGCCACCTAGGCATCAGTGCAGTCTCACATCAGCACAGTACCAACTCAGCATCACAGCACTATCTGAGCACCAGCTCAGCACCACCTGAGCAGCAGTGCAGCACCACCCCCTCAACATGACTCAGAACCACCTCAACATGACTCAGCACCATGTCAGCATGACTCAGCACCATGTCAGCATCACTCAGCACCACCTCAGTATCATTCAGCAATCCCCTGAGCACCACTTCAACACCATCTCAGCATCAGCACAGCAACAGCTCAGTATCAGCATCAGCACAGCACCACCTCCTCATTAGTGCACCACTACCAGTGCACCACCAACTCAGCATCAGTGCAGCTCCATCTCAGCATCAGCACATCACCATGTCTGCATTAGTGCACCACCAGCATCACAGACCCACCCCAGCAGCAACTCAGCACCAATGCATTACCACATCAGCATCAGCACAGCACCATCTCAGCATCAGCACCAACTCAGCATCAGTCAGCACCACCTTAGCACCAGCTCAGCATCACCTGAGCACCTGAGCACCAGCACAGCACTGCCACCTCAGCATCACTCAGCATGACCACAGCATCACTCAGCAACACCTCCTTATCAGTGCACCACCACCAGTGCAGCACCAACCCATGCACCTGCGCAGCACCAACTCAGCACCAGCACAGAGCCATCTCAGTACCAACATAGCACCACCTCTACATTAGTGCACCACCACCAGCTTGCAGGCCCACCTCAGCACCAATGCAACCCACCTCAGCAGCAATTCAGCACCAGCGCAGCATCACCTCAGCACAGCTCTAACTCAGCATCACTCAGTACCACCTGGGCATCAGCTCAGTACCACCTGAGCACCAACCCATCACCACCACCTCACCATGACTCAGCACCACCACAGCACCACCACAGCATCACTCAGCACCAGTACAGCATCACTCAGCACCACCACAGCATGACTCAGCACCACCACAGCATGACTCAGCACCACCTCAGCGTGACTCAGCACCACCGTAGTACCTGCACAGGCTCTCAGCATCTCTAAACACCGCCAGAGCACCACCTCAGCACAGCAGCACCACAGCACCACCTCAGCATTAGTACAGCACCATCTCAGCATCAGCACAGCACCATCTCCTCATCAGTGCACCACCACCAATGCATCACCAACTTAGCATCAGCATAGCACTATCTCTGCACTGCACAGCACCAGCGCAGCACCACCTCAACATCAGCACCCCACTATCTCAGCATCACCACCTCCACATCAGTGCACCACCAGTGCACCACCACCAGCACAGTTCCACCTGAGCACCAGCACAGCCCCACCACAGCACCAGTGCCACCCTACCTCAGTAGCAATTTAGCACCAACGCAGCACCACTTCAGCACCACCTCAGCATCAGTGCAGCATCGCCTTAGCACAGCACCAACTCAGCATCACTCAGCATGACCTGAGCACCAGCTCAGCACCACCTGCACATCAGGACAGCAGCACCACCTCAGCATGACTCAGTACCACCTCAGCATCACTCAGCAGCCCCTCAGCATCACTCACCTTATTGTCCTTCATTAATCAAACCTGAAGGCAACCATTCAGTTTTTTAGTAAGCAACTTATCATACATCTTCCAATCAAAGTGAGATTGGACAGTAAGATAAGCAGAACAAAGTCTCAAGTGCCATATACTATTTAGGATGACAATAACAGCAGTGTCTTGTCTATTGGAAGGTGTTATGGGTGAAAATATGAATTCAACAATAACCAGGTAGCACAGGCTACATGTTCATAACAATCATTGTGCAACTGGAAACAAATGCCATATTCCCTTAAATTGGTAGTTTAATAAAAGTGAAAAAGTGAAGTTATTTGTTTGGCTTTACAGATTGAAATAGAAATATTCATGCACTTGTTCTGAAAATGACTTGTTAAGCTGAATATTCTCATTACTTACAAAATATTAATTTAAATCCAGTAATTCCTGAACTTTTAGGATGGCTAGATTATGTTTTGTAGAATAATTGAGAATTCCCTCAATATTCCAGGTGATAATATTTACATGACTTGAACAGTAGCTTACTAATTTATACAAATATGCCTTTTTTCCTTTGTTCAGCTTGTTGTCACCGAATGTTCTCCTACGAATTGTGGTTCAGGACTCCCTTTTTCCGCCCTTGTCTAGTTTCCAGTCATTGTGTAGCGAATGCACTTCCTTTGTATTTCAAGAATTCCAGTCATTGGATTCCTATTGTGTTAGTGCTAAAGCAACCTCCTGACCACTTTCAACCAAAGCGTAACACATCTATTTGATTCCATACTGCCACAAGAAACATGCTATCAATCTACTAATTCAAGTCATAGGGCCAACCCTTGGTTGACTTCAGAACTCACTCTCTTGAAATTAGAAACCCATAAGACAAAGGGACAGTGGAGACTGAATTATGATTCCTACATCTGATCACATTCTATAACAAGTCTTACAGAATGTAAACATCATATATGAGTAAGCACCCAGCACTATGGTTCAACATGCATTTCTCTGTCTCCAAACCTAGCTAAAGAACCGCTCAGAATGATTGAAGATTTAGTGGTGTCTCAGGTCAATCAGAGTCAGATCACACCTTCTCAAGCTCTCTGTGACACTCTATCCTCCTTTTTTATTTCAAAGACAAATAGGATTAGATGAAAAATAGGGGAAGACACCACTTACATCAATAGTTCCCTAATGAATGATCCTACTGCATCACAGAAAGGTTTCGATCTTTGAGGTAGTCGCAGCCATCACAACTGCCAGACCCTCTGTCCTCCTGTCAGAGTTACACCGCTCTGAGATTATGAGTTAGTAATGAGAAAATATTAATCTGCACTCTAAAACTTATTAAAACACACAAAATTACATCAAACACATGATGTGAATCAATATCCACTTTGTATATTATTTTTCTCTTAATAAATAAAGAAAATAGTCCTTTATGCAATATATAAACAGTTTTTATTAATGTTCTTCTCATACAAAGCTCATTCAAATGTAGCCATTACAGAAATCTAAAACAGAAAGCTGATGTGTTTCATCCCCTTGGGGCTTCTTCAGGGCTATAGATTCTGAATAGGCAATTTAGCAAAGATGCAAAACATATGTGTGTATTGTTTATTCCTGAAACTATGGTGTGCTTGTATCTGACAAGTCTTCCATAGGGAAGAATGATCCTGGAGAAAAGGTCTTTGAGGTCTAGCTATGAAGCATTCACAAACAGTATAGTCCTCTACAGTAGGCAAACTCATTCCCCAGTATATAATCGTCTCAGGCATGCACTTGGCTTGTGAATCAGAATGTCTTCCATTGGCCTGCAATTGGGTTAATCAATTTAACCAATTATTTACATATGGAATAATACCAAAGCTTTGGAATTCTGCAAAGATCAAACATCTGTTGAAAAATTCACCCTTCCACAGATGATCCCAACAACTTCCAGCCTATCTCTTGGCTGTCCCATATAGCAGACATTCAAAAACATTTTATTTTACTCAGCTACAAAAATGTGTTAAATTTAACAATCCACTTAAACCACTTCAGGTTGACTTCAGACTAGTGGCCAAATTATCAAAAGTACTTTGGAGGTGTACAGGCATGTGACGTGTGCCTGCTTTTTGGGCCACCTAGGGACTTTGGTATTACAGAAGTGGCTGCAGAGGCTCATGAGGTCTGTTCTGTAATACAGACCATGCCAGCACACATGTAGCCCAATCTCACAAAGTGTACCTTCATTTGCATGGGGGTATTGCCCCATACACTGGAGGAAAACCTTTGCTCTGCACCTCTGCTGCATTAGGAGGCTCATAGAGGTGGCAACCATTCAGTGTGCTCCTGAAGGCACTCCTTGAAAGAAGTAAAAAGGGAAATATCGATGCCCCTAGACATCCCACTTCAGGCATGAGTAATCACTCACTGCAAGCACCCGCAGAGGATTCTCTGTCCCTCCTTCATATGTAAGCTGGGTTGCCACCAGCAGAGTAAAAGGTGGACTAGCTGCTTTACGAATGTGTTGCACCCAGGGCAGGCACAAGCTTACAGCTACGCTGAGACCAAAGCATTCATTTTCATAGGGAACACCTTGAGCTATATGCCCTGTACATTAAGTTAATGGTGCACAACAGCGCAGATGAGAGCAGTGCACAATATCTGTGATTTGGCTCCAGGCCAATGCTCAGAACTAGTTGTGAGCTCAGTACAGGTTGCTCAATTGAATATAAACCCATGGCCACTGCAAACCAGTGTAGAGCTTTATTTTAAACTTGGGAAAACTTGCAAATAGACCTATTGATTGTACTGATTTATTGTGAACACCGGTATAACAATATTTAAAAAGTGAAATAAACAGCACAATTTTTTTGATGCTCTTGTCATTTAGGCCTACAAGGTGCTCTCCCCTCCCTAAACTATTCTGATGCTTGGAACCCATAAATATTGCCTAATGTAACTGACAGAAGTTCAAGCTTTACGTCTCGATAGAGAGATCTTTAGCTGTTTGCCAGCACTGTATGGCATAATAATGAGGACAAAAATATCATGGGCTCAGATATTATCAAGGAACAAAATATTGAGAATGTACGTAGATACATGTAAGTATAGATTTACTGTTCTTAAATGTACGTTGGCGTACCTTGAGGATATATATTTCATCATGGTACATATATGTGGAGTTATATTTAGTAAACCTGTGTTTACCTGCATTCTTACCTTGATGATATTTTGGTCCTCAATATTTTTGCCATTATATTTAGACCTCATGATGTTTGGTAGTTGATACTCTGCTTAAATGTCTGTTTGCCAGAGCTCATGGAATCACAAAAACAGAACAACTTAAAAACAGTATCTATAGTAGGGCTCTGGCTCTCCCTCAGCTGCCTTTTGTTGATCCCCCTTAAAGACATTCGATTGGGCAGCAGTAGTGTTAGCCTACATATGAAGTTGTTAAATTGCTCTCAAATGTGAGAGACATTGTTAACCAAGACACCAGGCCAGACACAATACAGAGGAACTTTACATAGTGTAACCCAGTGACTGTTCTGAACTGCTCCCAGGAGTACCAGCAATGTATACCTATGATCTGTTGTGACAGTAGGACAGGGTCCAATATGTAAATCACTCTAATTCCAGCCAATATTTCATAATAGGGCATTGCAACAAATTATTTGGGCTTTTAAGTGTGAAAAATATAGAACAGGCAACTGGCAACGACAGGTTTTTAATCTGAAATGTCAGATTTGTTCAATGCAGGTAAATCAATGTAAAGCTTTTCTGTTGAAACAACATGAAGCAGCCTTTGTGTTACTCACACTTTATACCAAAATAAAATAAGAGTTTGAAATGTCAATGAATCAATATATTTTCTTTGACCTATAATTCATAGAAATAATAAATACCAAATTACTTGCATTGATTGCACTTATAAAGGTATTGCTTATTCTAATTTGGTAACCTTACTTCACTATTTTACTGAGCTGTATCACTAAATCTCCAACCAGGAGATGAAAGAAAAAGATTTTAGTTAGAATAAAATATAGTTAATTTAATTATGAGTCAGAATTGACACTCCTTGATAAAATACAAGGGCCCGATTCACAAAAGTTATCTGAGACAGAATCCTAACTTTACGACTTTTGTTATTCACAAACGGCATTCAGGAGTAGTAAAGTTAGGATTTTGTCTTAGTTAAACTTAGGTTTTACTTAAGTTAAACTTAATACCAAAACTTAAGTTTAACTCAAACAAAATCCTAACTTTACTACTCCTAAATGCCCTTTCGAAAGTCGTAAAGTTAGGATTTTGCTCAGATTACTTTTGAATATCGGGCCCAATATGCTTAAAGTAGAGCTTAAATTCTATGATCACATATATTTCAGAAAGTGAGTTAAGAGTTTTGAATCTTGGGAGAACAATAAGCATATCTGGCTCAGAAAATTAAAATAAACCAGTACAAAAACAAAATAAGAATTTAGAGATTGTAGAGTAATAGGAAAAAATTCATGAAGAATCTCATGGGTGGAGGAGGAGCCTAGCGCGCAACCAAGATGGCCGCGTAGGTGCGAGGCTCCCGAGGACCTCCGCGACCTCCTGCATAAATCCTGACCATATCCTGCCCTAGATGAGGGGACTGTGTTTGTGAGCCCGAGCTGAGGTGACACCCGTTTTCCGTTTCCAAATTGGACCTCGGACACCGGCGGGAGCCCCGATTGAGGTTTGCGGCCTTCTCCACACCGGCCCCCCGGATTGGCGTTGTGGGGCGATCCGGAGACAAAGTGAACAACAGCGGCGGGCAAGGCTGGGCGACTCGCGTACCCCGCGCTTTCACTTTCGCTTTTGCGCCCTCCTTGCTGCCAGGCGAGGTAGGGTTGCGGGGCGGTGTGCTGTGGTGTGACCTCGTTGGGGTGCCCTGCCGGCCCGCCGGCTGTGATCCGTCCTGCGGAACGGTGGTCGCCCCCCCCCCCCCGGAGCCCGTGAACTGGTTTGTCGGCCCCTTTCGAGGAGATTGGCACGATTTGGGGACTGAAACCATGTCCACAAAGCAAGATGGCGACCGGGCAAAGGTGAAATCGACCCGCCATGGCGCAGCCCATCAGTCCAACAACATGGACCGCTACACCCTCCAGAAGGGATCTCCAGAGGCGCCGCGTAGATCCCCTGCGTGCCCGACTGATGCTCCTGCTCTGTCCGCGGATCTGACCCTCCGAGACGTCATGGGCGCCATCGCCGAGATGAAGGCCTCGGTGGACCAGCGCTTTGACACACTGGCGCAGAAGATTGACTCGGTCCTCGTGGATGTGGGCCTGGTGAGGGCCGATCTGTCCAAGACGAATGACCGGGTCGATTCTTTGGCCCACACTACTTCGGGCCTCACAACGGACGTGGCGGCCCTCCAAAAGGAGGTGCGCCGGCTTGGCCAGGCGAGCGCCCTGATGGATCGTCGACTGGAGGATTCCGAGGGTCGGGCCCGGAGGAACAATGTCCGCATTATCGGGGTGCCGGAGGGACGTGAGGCGGAGGCGGCGGATCTGTTTGTGGAGGACCTGATTCTCACCCATCTCCAGCCCCGGGGGCCGAGTAAATTCTTTGCGGTGGAACGTGCTCACAGGGTCCCCGGAGGAAGACCTAAGGCCGGAGCCCCTCCGAGGCCTCTCATTGCCCGGATTTTCAACTTTCGGGACAGAGACGCTATCCTGCAGACTTCTAGGCTACAAGGACCGGTCAGATTCGACAATATGGACGTAAACTTCTATCCTGATTTTACTCCGGCGGTCCAAAAGCAGAGACTGAGTTTTCTCGGAGTCAAACGTCGCCTACGGGACCTGAACCTCAAGTATGCGATGCTTTTTCCAGCTAAGTTGAGGGTAGAGGTGGATGGCCGCACGCACTTTTTTGATCGTCCCGAGGCGGCCGGGGACTGGTTGGACACTTTGCCCGGGGATCGGGGCCGGGGGGGTGGGGGGGGCGCGGTTGGCGGGGAGGGCCCGCCGGATCAGGACTGAGGGACTAATAGTAGGCCTTGCTCTGGACAACATTATCGTCACCATTGACTGTTCGTGTAAGTTCCCCTCCTGTGGAGGTCGTACGGGGTCTCCTGGGGGCTCTCCCTCCTCCTCTGGGGGACTAGTTAGTTTTCTCATCTATGGGGCGACAGGCACACTGCACTTTGGGGGGGCTGTTTGGGCTCATGCAGGGGTGCAGGGAGGGGGGAGTTCTGTTGGGACGGGTGGGTTGGGGTGGGGTGTTGTTTGTTTTTACCGCAAGGCAAACCCTTTACTGTATTGGTGTTTTTGAAGTGCTCTCGGGGGGACAAATGATGGCTTCTGTATGTGATGGGGGGTAGGGACCTGCCTTTGTTGTCTTGGAACGTTAACGGACTGGGGGATAGGATTAAGAGAGGTGTGGTCCTGCAGTATCTGAAACGGATTTCGCCAGATGTGGTCTTTCTGCAGGAGACACACCTTATTGGTAATTCCTTTTGTGCCATGAATCGGCGTGGCTATCGTTTGGTGGCCCACTCGGGCTTCACGTCAGGCTCGCGGGGGTGGGCATTATGGTTAAGAACTCGCTCCCGCTGGAAATAGACGAGGTGCGCCATGATGAGAGGGGACGCTACACTGTCTTGGTGGGGAGAATGGAGGGCAAAGTAGTTGTCTTTGTATCAGTGTACGTCCCACCGGGGTTACAGTCTACCACTTTTGCGGACCTGGGGCGCCTCCTCCTTGACCTTCCGGGGGGGCTTCTGGTGGTTGGGGGGGACTTCAATGCGGTGGCTTCTGGGACCATGGATCGTTACCCCCCTAGGGACCTCCCCCGGGCACAGGCGTGGCTGTCCGGCCTCTTAGATACACTGGGATTGGTGGACTGCTGGCGTTTAAAACATCCCACGCAGCTGCAGTACACCTTCCATTCGGGTGCCCATGGTAGCCTCTCGCGGCTTGATCATGTCCTTGTCCCTGCGGCCTATGCTGGGAGAGTGGGAGAGGTGCGCCATCTGGCGCGGGGTATTTCAGATCACACCCCGCTCCTGTTGCACTTTGATGTCTTCCCGAGGGGGGGGGCAGGGTAGCTCCAATCAATGCTTGGTACCTGCGCGACCCCACTATTCGTGCTGACTTGATTAAATCCTTGCAGCGGTATTTTGAGGAGAATGTGGGGTCTGTCCCTTCGGCTATCTCCCTGTGGGAAGCCTTCAAGACAGTTCTTAGAGGGGAGGCCCTCTCCTTTATCTCCCATGCCCGGAGGCGCGAGCAGGAGGAGGTGACCCGGGTGGAGGCCGAAATTACTGACTTAGAGGGTGATCTGGGGAGTGGGGTGACGGATGCTGCGCTACACGTTCTACACCTTAAGCAGGCGGCCTATAGGGCCCTCGTCACGGAGGCGGCCAGGGGCCTCAGTAGAGAGCAACAGGGGCGACTGTATGATGTGGGTGATAAGGCTGGTAAATTGATTGCGTGGTTGGATAAAAAGGAGAGAGCGAGTCGTGTGGTCCCGCTGATTGAGAGGATGGATGGTGTACGTGTCACCGAGCCAGAAGACATTGTCTCTTGCTTCGCGGATTATTTCCGCGAGGTATATTCCCCGGTTTCTCCCTGCTCGGAGGAGGATTCCCATGCCCTGCTTCGAGATATCGCGCTGCCCTCCCTTTCGGTGGAGGACAGGGAGTTGTTGGATGCCGCTCCCACCTCGGACGAAATTGCCCTCGCCATACGCTCGGTCGCATCTGGCAAGGCCATGGGCCCGAACGGCATCCCTATCGAGTTGTATAAGCTGCGACCGGATGTACTGGCACCCCACCTTCGCGCGATGTTCCTGGCGGCCCACTCGCGGGGCTCCCTCCCGCCGGACCAGCGTCTGGCTACAATCGTGGTGATCCACAAGGAGGGGAGACCCTGAGACCGGGTTACATCCTATCGGCCTATCTCGCTCTTGAATGCGGAGCCCAAAATCCTTGCCAAGGTGCTCGCCAACCGGCTGGTCGGCGTGGTGGGCGATCTGGTCCACCAAGACCAGTCCGGCTTTATTCCCCATCGCAACACGGCCCTTAATCTGCGGCGCTTGCACGGGGTGCTCGCGCGTGTCCCATTTGTGCGGGAGCCGGCCATCTTGGCGTCCTTAGACGCCACCATGGCGTTTGACACGCTCGAGTGGCCATACATTTGGGCGATGCTGGCGAAATTTGGATTTGGACCGGGATTCATCAGCTGGGTCAAATTGTTGTATTCGGGCCCATTGGCGCAGGTGGTGGTGAATGGACGAGTCTCGGCCCCATTCGCGCTGGGACGGGGCACGCGACAGGGTTGCCCCTTGTCGCCGCTCCTGTTTGCACTGGCCTTGGAACCCCTGGCGGAGTGGCTGCGGTGGCACCCTTCCATCCGTGGTCTCCGTTGGACCCCCGAGTATGAGGACCGCGTGTCCCTCTACGCTGACGATATCCTTTTGTACCTAGCCTCCCCGCGCAAATCACTGATTGTCCTGGTTGATGTTCTGCGCTCCTTCGGCCGTAACTCAGGCCTTGTCATCAACTGGGCTAAATCATGTGTCTATGTGCTTTCCGGGGAGGCTCCCGTCCTCCCGCGGGGCTGTCCGATCCAGATTGCCTTGCAGGGGTTTCGGTACCTGGGTGTCTATATTACGCTGGACCCGGAGGCCCGCTACGAGCGGAATTTGCTTCCCCCCCTCCAGCGCTTGAAGGAGGACGTCGCGCGCTGGCGGCGCCTGCCGCTTTCGCCGCTCGGCCGGGCGGCATTGTTTAAGATGATGTCGTTGCCGCGCTTCCTGTACGCTCTCCAGAACACTATGGACTTAGTCCCGGCGCGATACTTCCGTGAGGTGGAGAGTCTACAGCGCCGCCTGTTCTGGGACGGGAGGCCGCGTATAGCCCTGGCGAAGTTAACGCTCCCGTGGTACGACGGGGGGATTGCCCTCCCGGATATTAAGCGGTATTACTGGGCCTCCCAGCTAGCTGCAATTAATCACGGCCTCTATGGGCCCGCCTTAAACCCGGCATTTGAAATGGACAAGACGCTCCTGCCCGGTGGCGACTACAATCGAGCGCTCTACTCTGGCGCGCCCGATCCCCGCTTGACGGGACCCACGCGTGTCATGGTGCGAGTATGGCACGCGGCTAACGCAGCTATGGGATGGAAGGACCGTTTGACCCGGGCGTCACCGTTGTATGCGTCTGAGAGGTTGGGCTCCCTGTGGACCTCGAAGGGCTTCGAGAGGTGGGACACGATAGGCATCAGTAAAGTGGGGGATCTCTGGACGAGGGGGGGATTCAAAACATTCGAGACGCTGCAGACGGAGTTTCAGCTGCAGGGCAGTGAATACTTTCGGTACTTGCAGGTCCGTCACGCACTGGGCTCCGTCTTCCCAGACGTCGCCTCCATCCCGGAGTCTTCCCCCCTGGAGGATAGAGTGCTAGATGGCCACGTTCCGGACAGCACGATCTCCCTCATTTACAAGAAATTGATTAATGACCGCTCGGGCTTGCTGATTGGCCTCCGCGAGGCTTGGGTTGCCGATGGGCTGGAGCTGGACGACGAGGACTGGATTTCCGCGGTGGCCTCTCCGAAGGAGGTGGCCATTCCGGCTCGCCTTCGCTTCGTCCAGCTTAAGATACTCCACCGGGTTTACATGACGGGGCCAAGGCTTCTGCGTATGGGCTATGCCGAGGATGGGTTGTGTAGGCGTGGGTGTGGTGCTTTGGCGACTTTTTTGCATATTCTGTGGGAATGCCCGAAGGTGGAGCGATTCTGGCGTGGTGTGCATGAGGTCCTGCGAGTGGTTACGCATGTCGCGCTGTTGCCTGAAGCGAGGAGATGCTTGCTAAATGTGTGGGAGCCGACTGATTACTCGGTTCCGCAGACGCGATGGGTGACTCTGGGATATATGATAGCTAAGCGTGACATCGCTCAACTGTGGGGATCCCAGAGGCCCCCGGTGGTGTCGGCCTGGAAAGAACACATGGATTGGTGCATGTTCCGAGAAAAGGTGGTGTATGTGGCGAGGGGTAAGCCTGGGGCGTGGGTGAAAGTATGGGGCCCCTGGAACGCCTACCGCGGGGGTATCTGCGAGCCACCACTGCTGCCTGCTGCCTCACCAGCTCCGTCCCCCTAGTTGACCCCCTCCCCCAGCCCTGGGCAAAGGGTTCTCCCAGTCCTTGATCTGTTCTCCTTCCCCTCTCTAGATTCCTGTGGATGGTTGGGGTCCCCCATTTGAGGAGCACGTGTTGTTACTTTCGATTGCGGGTTGCCTTGCGGGTGTGGTTTTTTTTGTGTTGTTGTGTTTGTATAAAACGAAACCGTATTGTGGGCTCAGAGTCATGTGGCCCACGTTGTTGATACCTCCTGATTTAGCTTCTCTGCAACGCCAAGTGCCTTTTTGTACGTATGTCATATGCTCCTGTCATTTTAGCGGCCGGCCGGAAGGTTGTAGGCCCATACTTGTATATATTTGAGATTGCAATAAACGGTTTCAAAAAAAAAAATTACAAAAAAAAAAAAGAATCTCATGGGTTTTATGGACAGGTCGGATTCGGAGCAAGTGCATGAATCTTTCTATTTTTATCCTTATATCCAAGTGAACTACACTTGACAAAGTTTTCACTATAAGAGAAATATTTGTGGTAAACAACCAGGTCAATAGAAAATGGCAAATGTTCTAAATGTTACAACACTTTTTGTGAATGTTCAGCTTGTGCTGCTTTGTTATTGTGCAATTCAGTTTTTCAGACCTGCACTGCACCTTCTCTTCAGCAAGACACCACTCTCTTTGTCATTCGGAATCCAAAATTTTAATTGTATTTATATAGCGCTTACTAACCCTAACAAGGCGTTGAAGTGTTTTTGGCAAGCAGCACGCCACTCTGGAACCCCAACAGGATTAGTGGTGCATTAGTATAGGGAAATATGAATTAATTTGAGTGGCGGCCATGTGATTCTGTTAGTTGGATTGAAAAGCATAATAGAGCAAAAGAAGAGGCAAGAGTCTAGAAAATGTTTATTGGGAGTACATAGTAGTAGTAGTAGGTTTGGGATGAGTTAAGGAGCGATGAAGGAAAGAAGAGTCTATAAAAATGGAATGGGAGGTCCTCGTAGTACCAACTAGGGCTTTGTTTACTAAATCTTGCTGCCTGGTCTCACTTTAAATTTGATTGGAAGATGTGTGCTATGTTGCTTACTGAAAGGCTGCCACAAGGTTTGAGCAAAAAGACCTGTACATTTTATTATATATTTAACTGGAAGAAACATCACACTCTAACTTCAAACATGAAACATGATACAAGCCAGGAGTAGCTTCAATCCCTTCATTGGTTTGCTATATGTCTTGACCCACAGGCAGGTTGATTGGAGAATAACATTTTTCCAATCCAGCCCTTTTAATGAGTTACAGGATACTTACAAATCAACCTATATGTGGATGATTACATTTAATTTAAATCAGTACTTTAAATGGTAATTGTTAGACTTGGCATCTTTTGGAGTGGTAACCCCTAACTTTTTGCCTTTACCTCTTGTATTTTTGACACTGTGCCGAATTATGTTTTGCTGGTTTAGACGCTTCGGGTACTTTGCCACTGCTGATCAGTGCCAAAGTATGAGTGCTCCCAGGATAAAGTGTATATGATTGAGTATCTGCAATTGGCGTATTTGGGTTATCCGTAGGTCCCTAGTAAAGTGCACTACGTGTGCTGGGGCTGGTAACTCAAATGCTACTAGTGGGCTTGCAGCACTAGTTGTGCCACCCACCCAAGTAGTGCGGAAACAATGTCTCAGACCGGCCACCGCTGTGCCTATGCACAGTCACTCGACTGCACCGACAACCTGGCCGGTGTCCACACCTGCCAGGACCGACCTTCCCTTCTCGTGCACGTTAGCTGCCCCTCTGGTAGGCCCGAGGTACCCCCCTGGGCAGGGCTCTGTGCATGAGGGAGGAAGGACAAGTTCTAGTGTGGGTGACATGTCCTGGTAGTGAAGGACCGCCAAAATTCATCCTTCATTATGGAGGGGCTATCTTGCCCAATAGGTTAGAATGTGGAAGGCTGCGTATAATGGTTGCCCGCCTATCTTCCCATCGGAGCAAGATACCGAGTCAGAGTCTAGTACCCCTGAACTCAGAATTCGATAAAGCATCTTTTAGGCTGGATGGTTTTTTAATTCTATGTTTGAGAATAGCACTTTTTAGAAAGTGGCTATCCTCGTGTTCAACCGTTCAATGTACCTCGGCCTGTTATGTGTATTGACCGTCTGGGTTTGTGAGTGAAAGGGTCTGGTGTGATGTGCGTGATCCCTGGGAGGGCAGGGTGAGCCGGTGGAGGGCTGAATAGGCTGATCGAAACCTAGAGTCGTGGAGAAGTGTGGCTCAATGGTTAGAGCGGCAGACCCTGATGCAGAGGTCTGGCCCGGACCAGGGTTCAATTCCCGCCTCGGCGGGTCTTGGGCTCAATTTCCCCGGACCCGATAATTCTCGCCTCGGTGCCTATTCTAATCATGGGTCCCACTCTGCAACTCTGGGCAATAGCTTGCTTAATCTCCACAACGGCCCCAAAAGCGCTAGGATGCCTGGCTTTCACCTTGGGGGTGCCCAGGAGTGGGCACTTCACAGGGAAAGGCCAGGAAGGGTTCCACAGTAGTATGTGCACTGCGCCTGAGAGACCCTTTCGGGGGTGTGCGGAGCGCTATATAAATGCACTACATTTACATTTACAGTGGTGGGAGGAGTAGCGCCCAGACCTGAATAGGGCTGTGCCTGCCTCCCCCGAGCTGCCTCCTCCTCCTGCGGTGCATCTGAGGACCCTGGCACACCTGCAAAAAGATACGATGGCGTGCCCTGGCTGATGGTACCCCAAGCTGGTTCAAACTGGGTCCTGGACCCCTCACACACAAAGAAATCAAAGCCTTTTTGGGGTATAAGTACACCAACCGAAACCCCCGACAATTAGACAAGTCTGAATTGACAACCTTCATGATCGAGAGGAATCCCTGCCGAAGACGAACAGCTGAAGAGACTCAGGAGAAGACGACCCTTGCTGTGTGTTTGGGGTGAGCCTGCAGTTTGTTGTTGCCATCAGAGGAGCGGACGAAGGGACTCAGCTGTGAGTTGTGTCCCCCTACTTGAAGACAGACAGTTGCTGTGTCCGGCTGAAGGAGAAGCGTTTCCAAGGACCAGAGTAGAGATGGACTCCTGTTACGAAGTCCCAGGCCTAAAAAGACTTCCCCGCCAGCACCCCCAACTTCCTGGTGGGTAGTTCAGTCATGAGGAGGGCCCGAAGCTGAGAGTAAGGCCTTTCTGTCATCAAGGAGCTGTGCAAGCACGAGAGGAGCGGAATCTGCTTTCTGCTCCCTAAGGAATCACTGACGTCGCAAGTTGCCGGAGACGATAAAGTTCTCCCCTGATGCAGTGCATCGTCATCACCATCTCTGTCCGAGGTACTGCTGCCTGAGGGTCCGTGTGACTCCACACCTGCCACTAAGAATACCGCAGGCAGTGTTGAACTTTGGACTTTGTTTGAGCTTTTGACACAGGGGTAGCCCCGCTGGAGCTACCTGTTTCTGATAAGTAACCGTGCTTTGCAACAAACTAAGAAGAAGAACCTTTTAACCGAGTAACCGTATTTATGTGTAACCTTTTTACCGTTTTGGTCTTGTTAAAAGTTTAGTAAAGATACTTTATTTTTCTAAACCGGTGTGGAGTCCGTTTGTGGTGCCATCGCTATATTACTGTGAGTGTTGGTACAAATACTTTACGCATTGCCTTTGAAGATAAGCCTGTCTGCTTGAGCCAAGCTACCGAGGGAGTGAGTAGAGGCTATCGACAATGTGTATCTTCCTTACTCTGACGTAGAAGCAAGGGTCCCTACTTGGTCTAAGGTACCTATCTCAGCCAACGAGAGACCCCCATTTCTAACGGTTATGAAGAAAAACTACAAATTCATCCATACCTCTAGGGCATTTAAAGTGAGTTGATGGAGGAAGAAGAATACAAGGAAACAGATTGAATCTGTCTGGGACCTCACTACAGCAAATAATCTTAAAATGTGTTTTAAGAGAATTTGTAAAAGTCACTGTCAAAATTTACATGAATAATTATACCCTGGGACTCACTGTCAATAGGGAGCGAAATCAATCTTATGAAAATGATCATGGCATATTGATTTAACATTTTTTTCAAATATATAGCAATCAACAATCCTCAACCTTTTTAACAAGCTTTAATGACTGATGTTATTTTTTATAGGCAAGCAGTTAACACCATTTTAGGTAAAGAAAATGATCTTATGGTACAGGTTTAGGAGTAGGGGCATTGTCCTATTTCTGATCATATCTATATAATTGTTATTGGTCCAGTTTTGAAAATCTAAGAACCCGTCGCACAAAAAAAATCTGTAAACCCATCCTTCCTCTTTTGAACCAGATTAAATATGTAGGTTCTCTCATCATTTTTTGTAGAAACCCATTTGAAAACATGCCTTGTATTATTATTGTGTTATGGATATGTTTATCTTGCCTTTGTGGTTGCCTTTTATTACTTTCTTTCTTTTTCAGAGCCACTATTTCAGAAGAACATTCAGCTAACTAGGATTTCCCTTTAAGATGAATTATCAATATTAATTAAAAGGGTTTGATACAATTGTCAGGAGCAACACTTTAAAAAGAATGCATTCATGTGTTCGGAGTGCTTCAACAACTAAGCAACTGGAACAATGTTGTTCTTTGATTGTCCCAAACGCAAGAATTTGTAAGAGGAATTTTCAAGCAAACATACAGCTGTGGTGGAAAATGCAAGAAAATGCACCACAGAACAACTCTACACAGACATTGAGCATGAACAGTACCAGCATAAGTCCCCGTCTACCCTGCACAAGAGGATGAAATTATTTTTGCATTCTATCTGTGAGTAATAAAGAGTTAAGTCTGTTACTATCCAAGGCTATAAAAAATTAAGAAGAGATGGCTTAACTGCCATTCTTGACATAGTCGACGCAAGGTAAATAGCCACCTTTTGTTCCGGTAACATTTAATCACAGATTGTATTCTTGTTTGTGTGTTTCCGTTTAAAAAATTTGAAAATTAATCTCTTACTGATCTGTTTTTAAGGGGCGCGTGGCTTGGACGTTGAGGCAATATGGCTGTCCCGCCGTAAACTCCGCTCGGACACGGAGCTGTTTTATCAATTAGTGCCTCGTAACGCATTGTTTCCTGGACTTTCACAGCGATCCCGCATTAATAATGTGGCGGTGAGTCTGCTGTCTGTTTTTGGCAGTCCTTGCCTCAGTAATTAGCCCAGGAGCTGTGGCGGTGTTTTTCCCTTCAGAAAACGCGAGCGCCCGCCATTTTGAATCGCGGCGCTCGTGTTCTGTTTTTTCCTCCTGGCTGGACTCACTATTCAGTCTATGTTGCCATTTTTTCAATAGGGCTATTCTTCTCAAGTAGTCACTTGCTTTCTGACTGCTATTTTTCCATTTTTTGTATCGAAATGTGTTTTTTACTGCTTCTCTGCTACAAATAATTCTTTGGGGCTATGCACATAACCTGACTTACATTACAAGGTGCTCACACCTGAATGATATGTGTTGAAGGAGTTTTGATGCTGGACATTTGCTGATCTGGCGACTCCTCTTCTGTTTGGGGTGATTTTTGAAGACTCCCTTCAGTGAGTAACATTCTCTGCTTATATCCCTTTGTCTGCTTCCACTTCGCCTATATATTTTTGGAAGTCCATTTTACTTTCCCTGCTTCTCCATTGGCATATGGGACCGATCCGCCTAACTCTACTTGTTAGTCATCGTTCCTACCAACAAACCAAGATGGCCAGTGATCCTCACGCCACCTCCAAATCATCGTCTCCAGGTGCAAAGCCCAAAAGGCACAAAAATGACCCACCTTCTCCTATCCTCTCCTCACAAAATCCGGTACTTGACTCTATTTTAGACGAGGTACTTGGGCTTCAACCCTTTATGTCTGCTACTAATGAAAAGTTGCAACAAATAGAGGATCGATGGATTATTATGTAGGGAAAGGTATCAGAACTTGAGTAACGTGTGGGAAACCTTCAGGATATTACTACAAAGATTCCTCTTCTAGAACAGGAGATCCATAAACTGAAACTACACACCGAAGATCTTGAAAATCATAATCGGAGGAACAATCTTCGCCTTTATGGTCTTCCAGAAGATATTGAAGGCCAGGATATGCTAACCTCCCAGATCTCTTAGACCTTCAATCTTCCTCACCTCTCAACATACAACGTGCACATCGGTTGGTTCGTCCCCAGCCTAACTCAAGCAAGCCACGTGGTATTATTATGCTCTTCCAAGAATTTACTGAAATTATGCATGTTTTGAAGGCAGTTAAACTCAAACGTCGTCTCATTTGGTCGGGTCATAATATCTTCATTTTTCAAGATGTCTCCCACGCAACGAATGCTCGATGTAAAGAATTTCTGGCTTTTCGTCCTCAGATGAGACATTTCAATATTTAGTAGGGCATTCTCCATCCTTGCCTTTGTAAAATCACTCATGAAGGAAATTCACGTTCTTTCAACTATCCTGAGAAACTATTTCTAAACAACATTTCCTCTCGCAATATTGATACTAATGCTTAATTTTTTCTCAGTTACCTGGTTGTTATTGTTCTTCTAAAATATACATATTTTGCTCTTTCTAATATACGTTCCTTTTATTTCCTTATTATTCTCTATTTTTTCCAGTATTACATTTATTCTGTTTTATGTCGTATACTTATTTAATTAATTCCATTCTCTCACTTTTCCTCTTTTACTTTCTGTCTCCTGTTATGTGTTTATTTCTTTATTTCCTAGAGGCCTTTTAATGCCTATTTTCTTTTATCGCCGTCCTTGTCTTCGGCATTACCATGCTCCTCTCATATCGGTTGCCTATCTTTCTTCAGGTCTGGATTCTTCTCCATGATCTGTTTACTTACTCTACCTCGCTCTCTTTTTCTTCTTCCTTCTCCTCCTTTTTTATTCCTTGGCTACTTTACCTTTCGACTTTTTATTATTATTATCTTATTACCTCTATGCGTGTCTTGCTTTATTTTTATTATTTTGTTCTTAATTATCGTTTTATTTCTTTGAGTGTTTTTCTCTCATCATTTGATAAATGTTGTTTCTTTTTCTTTTTCGTTGGTCTTGCAGCTTATTGTTCCTGTTTCCATATGGTCCCCCTCACCCATCAACATGTTTAACGTTGTCTTGTGGAATGTGCGTGGTCTAGGTCATCCAGTCAAAAGATATTGTCTCATTTATCCAAACTTAATACTCATGTTGCTTTTTACAGGAAACTCATTGTAATGATGTGGAATCTCTTAAGCTGTGAATAAATCAAAAGGAGGGAGAAAGAAGGGGTATGACCCACTCAGCTTCTTTGTCTTAAACGTTTAAATATCAATGGAGAGTGGATCACAGGTCCTGAAAGAACCAGGGTTAATAGCAGCAGTACCAAGTACTGTTAAGAAACCCTCAATCACGTGTTAGTTCACAGGTGGAATTCTAGCGGTATGTTCGATTATCCGCTACTTGCTTGACAACATGACAGCATCATCATCGGGTTAATGAATGCTTCCTCCACCTGGAGGTAATTCCTCTGGTTTTTTTCAGTTACGATCAGAGAACCGTGTTAGGTGTGTAGTGAAGTGCTATATAGTGAGTGAAAAGAAATTTAAAAGACTCGAAAGGACCAGTTTGTAATTTTAATGAAACTGGATTCGAGTTAGATTAAAAAAACCACTTGTCGTGCACAGAATAGACTATTTATGGTCTAGTGCACTAAAATAATTATGTGTCCAAAAAATAGGTCGACATGTTTCAGCCTTATCTCATGCCCCGAATGGTCATATAGGCTTTCATCAGGACCCTAGTGTATGTGTAGGAGACTCTTTAATTTGAAGGGATCTCCCTCGTGAGATGGGTGAGTACCGTTGTCTCACCAGTCGGTCTGAGTTCAGTTTGAACCTGTTTCTAAAAAAAGGGTGTAAGGAAAGAAAATAAATGTTAAGAATACAGTCCGTGTGTGAGCTGTCAGGATGTTCAAAATTCGAGACATCAACTGTCGTAGCAATTTATAAAAATGGCAATGCTTTTTACATGTAACGTAGCCAATTTGGCCATTCATATTCCTTCTTAAGCTTACATGTCAAAGGGACAATCAGATTGTTTTTTCTCCTGCTCTTGATCGTCATAGTGGTTTTGCTATTTTATTTCAAAAATCAATTAATGCAAAAATAATATCAACAGAGTGTGATTCAAGTGGACGTTGGGTTTTGGTTGATGCTATTATTTGTAATACACAAGTCACTTTTCTTAATATTTATGGTCCTGTTAAACCTGACCCTCAATTCTGGCATTGTATTAAATTGAAACTATCCTCTATCTCTAATCCCAATATAATTGTTGGTGGCAACTTTAATAATTGGCTGGATCCCTTCTCTGATAGAAAATCTAAATGTAAACTTAAGACTGATAAAAATCACAAATCATTTCAGTCTACCATCACCTCTCGTCCTTTGCTTGATGTATGGAAAACATGTAATCCAGATACTTCCGAATTTACTTTCTTTTCATCTGTCCACTATACTATGTCCCGTATTGATGACATTCTGGCCTCTAAATCATTACTCCCCTGTATCCATTCCTCTTAAATTGGGTCTATTTTTATTTCTGACCATGTTCCCATATCTGCTTCTTTTGATTTGTCCCTTGCTATTTGCAAACAAGGCCGTTGGCACTTCAGCAATCACCTTCTTTCAGACCGAACCTTCATGACAGACTATTCCTCTTCTCATTAACCCAGATCAGGCTGGATTTGTTAAAGGCCGACTTGCCTCCGATAATGCCAGAATGTTCTCAAATATTCTTGCCCTTGGAAAGAAGTGCTCTTCTCCTCTAGCTGCCCTATCAGTTGATGCTGAAAAAGCTTATGACCGAATAAATTGGCAATACATGCTTCACACTCTTCAGTGGTTTGGTTTTGGTCAAAGTTTTATTTCATATATTAAATTACTATATACTGCTCCATGCACTTGTGTATTTGTTAATGGCCTCTTTTCCTCATATTTTCATCTGCAAAGAGGTACCCGTCAGGGCTGCCCCCTTTCTCCATTACTTTTCCTCCTCTGTTTAGAACGCTTTCTCGAACAAATTAGACATAACCCTAATAATACCGGTTTTAAACTTAACTCCCACCAAATTAAACTTTCTGCCTATGCAGACGATATCCTTATTTACATGGCCAATCCTTGCAACTCCCTTCCCCCTTTTTTACAAGAGATTGCTTTGTTTTTCACTGTCTCTGGTTACAAACTTAATTTTTCCAAAACTCAGGTTTGACCTTTAAATTCATCATGCTATTGCTGCATGTTTGACTCAACCAATTTCCCTTGGTGCCCCCAAAAGATTAAGGGGCACTTTTGCGTCACTTTTCCCATGTTAAAAGTGACGCAAGACCTTTTGGGGGCACCAAGGGAAATTGGTTGAGATAACAAATTAGTCAGTTTGAGTTTTAAGGCAGTAAAATTATGGGATAAAGTGTCAGGAATATTTGAGGAAAACCATGTTCCTAAGTGACGCAAAAGTGGCGCAAGGGGCTCATAAATCTGCCCCTAAATACTTAGGAACATGGTTTTCCTCAAATATTCCTGACACTTTATCCCATAATTTTACTGCCTTAAAACTCAAACTGACTAATTTGTTATCTTCCTGGTACCCATTATTTTTATCCTGGTGGGGCAGACTGGATACAATCAAAATGATGATTGTTCCCCAGGTGCTATTCATACTTTCAATGTTACCTTTTAAAATTCCTAATTATTATTTTTCACAGATTAATTCTTTATGTACTACATTTTTATGCAACAATAAACGTGCTTGTGTTGCCCTTACTAAATTAATTCGTCCAAAATCAGAGGGTGGTTTTCGATTTCCTGATTTCAAACTATACCACAATGCTTTTTTTGATCTGTCAATTTTATGCCATGTCTAAAGATTATCAAGATTTACCTATGCCAACATGGGTTGCTGTGGAACGTTCATTGTTAAATGACTTTTCTTTTAAGGATGTTCTGTTTATGACCAATTGTACTTTCATTTCCAAATATCCTATCATAAAATATTCTCATTATCTAATACATACACTTTTTTCAAGAGTTTTGACCCATATCAATCTTTTTTATCTTCTTCAATATGCTTTAATAAACACATCAAATTCCGACACAAATCCTTTTACTACAAGCATTGGAAGGAAAAGGGCATTTTTTATGCACATCAGTTGATAGTTAACAATTCAATTTTACCATTTCCTCAACTTCAAGAGAACTTTAGCCTCCCTGACTCTTTCATCCAGCAATATAACACATTATCACCTGTCCTCCAAACCTTTTTACAAACTTTTAATTCCAATCCCACACCTATTTCGTTTACGCCCGTTACACCCCTGTTTCAAATTCCTTATGACCCTCTCCCTAGTACCTCATTTATTTATAAAACCTTATCCTTAGCTACTAGCACTCAGAGTAAATATCCTATCGAATTAGCTTGGGAACAGGATTTATCTCAATTGCTTTCTGTTCCTCAATGGGATCGATTGTGGCAAAATATTTTCAAAACTTCTAAAGGTGCCAACATTACACAATCCTTATATTTTATTTATAACAGAGTTGTAATGACTCCCTTCTTATTACACAAAATTGACCATTCTATATCACCATTATGTTGGTCCTGTATTTCTTCTGAAGGAACATTGATACATTTACTTTACTAATTTCCCAAGGTTTATGACTTTTGGAAAGCTATATGGTCGAAATGTGCTTTGATTTTTTCTTGTGATGTTCCATTTGCTATTCACAAAATATTTTTAGGTACTTCATCTCCTGATTTCGACCAACTCCCGTCAAAAACTATTTTATTTGACCTTTTTATTGTTGCTGCTTTTAAAGTTATATTAACATGTTGGAAAGACAATTCTAAATTATCGTTTTTACTTTGGTGGAATTTATTTTGCGATGAACATAGAATTGCTTCCGTCTCTCACTCTTCTATTCATCTAAAGATTAAATCAGATTTATTACGGTTACCTTTTACTACATTTCTGTCCTCACACTCATCTTCCCTATAATACCCATTTTTAACCTATTAATTTTTCCTTCTTTTCTCTCTCTATCTTCTTCCCCTCTTTCTCCTCTTCTCCTCTAACTTTTCTTTCCTCTCTCTCTTTTCTATAAAAAAATACATATAACAGACTCTTTTCTTTTATCTTCTAGAACACATTATTTTTTTACAATGTTAGCTTTTTATCCACATTACTTTTCTCTTCTTATATTATTGTGTTTTATTATACTAGTTTTTTATTCCTGTTTCAAATAGATTGTATTATCCTCTATGTATCTCCTGCTATATATCCTCTGAGTTATGTAATGTTTTAACTCTGAGTACATTTCTCTTAATAAAAATTATTTAACAAAAAAAACGAATCTGTTTTCATTTCTATAGTGAGAACGTGATCAAAAAAGGAATATTTACCCGTTACTAATCCTTTGTGAGTGCAGGAAGAAGAATATGCTCAGATTTGCGCAGCTTCACAGCGCCTCCGTTTAGAGGATGCTCAGCAAAGAGATGCTCCTTAGATTGCATTTTAGAGAGCAATGATGGGACCAGGAGGCAGTCACATTCCAACTTTCTCGTCGCTTTGAAAATGTTATTGTTGCTAATTTTCCAAAGTATTCCATTCCAAATTATGCTGAAAGAACTCCAGAACAATTACTTTTATGTTGACTCTAAAACTCTAGAAAGGAATATGTGACCATGTTACTGGTACAGCAAGACTTCAGCTGCAAAGTCATTCTCATCAGAGATCTAACATTATTGTTGGCCAAATGATGCAAGCTACACAAAACACTCCTTTTACCATGTATAGTTTTTCAGACCCTCTCTTTAATATCAGTATTTCCTCTATAGTAGATCCTGCATCCAGTGTGGAACAAAGAAGACATTCCCAAGACCTTTCTGTCACCTAATCACTACTTACCATCCTATTGCTCTTAGATGAGCTCACCAAGACCATCACACATTGTAAATGACAAAGCCAGATCTAAACCTTTAAGAACTGTCTACTGTCTGATTATACCGGAAGAAAACAATCCAGTTATTTTGGGGTATTTAAGATTTTTATCATGATCTTCCTTGGTGCATCCACCCAAGAGAAGTGAAGCTTCACAACAAGCAAGTGAGATATATTTGAGCCAGGAGCGCCAGAGCAGAGATGTGTCCTGCTAGGAAGAACCAGTATATTATTTGCATTGCTTACCATGATACAAATCTATAAATACATGATCTGGCTGTTGGGATTAAATTGGCTTTTAGGAATGAATTCTATTTATTTTTTAAAGGGGAGGAAATACTCCATCCAAATTAAGAATAAACAGCTCTGGTGAATTTTTGACTTGTCCATTGATGGGCATAAAGACCTTTTGCAATTTGACAGCTGTCTCGATGTGGTCAGCCAGGCTGCTTTGTTGCTTCTTCCACAGAAGGCACAGCCTAGAGCCTAAACTCTCTTTGCCTCCTTTTCACAAATCCAGTTTCCCGCCACGAGACAGCTTTCTGAATAGACTGATGTCTTCTTTGTGGCCCCACAGCTTCCTTCCTCATTGGCGCCGGTGACCTGGAACCTGTGCAGGAAAACATGGGAGAGTGAAGCTTGGAGTGGTCATATTTGGTCATGTTTTCTGTAAATCACATACTGTAAACTAAATCAGAACTAGTAATTTCGATGGAAAAAATGGTTTCAGAGCAATTGAAAAGGGCCAAATTAGGAACATTGGATATTAGCTTCACTCTCAGCAGTGCAACATTTGTTACACTGTTTGAAACTGCACTTCAAACATGCACCAGTTGAATTCAGGGTGTAAGAAATTGGGTGACTGATTGAGTGGATTGGAAACCCTACGCAAGCAACAACCACAATCCTGTCACTAAATTAACCTGTGCTTAACCCTATGGTAGGTTTCGCAGAAGCAGTGAGGCCTAACTTAGAGACACTGTGTCAAATAATTATGCAGCACATACACAGTAATAAAGGGAAACACAACACAAGGAAAAACTCACACCAATTCCGAAAAATAGATAACAATTTAATTAATAAATTACGCCAAAAGTACTTAAATCCAATCAATAGTACCAGAGTTTTGAATTATAAAACATTTGAGTGAAAAATAGCGCCTAAAAGTTGAAAGCGCCCACTGCTGGCATCTAGTCATGCAAGACCCGGACAAAACCAAAATGTATGGATGACCACGATGGAGCTCAGTTCATATAACCAAGGTGTATTGGTCCAGATCTCAGCTTACCCTTGGACTTAAAAGAAATCTTAAAGAAAAATTCCTGAGAAGTTAAAGTTCAGCAGGGCAAGGCAGCCAGTGGTGTCTGAGAAGGAGGTGACATTGTCAGGGAGCAGCTGGAAGAGGTTGCAGTGAAGATGTCAGAATTCGGACTGAGTCACTTTTTTGGAAGTCAACCATCTCTAGTAGGACATAGCTGTAGGCTGAAGTCAACAAGTGTTCCACAAAGTCTTCCAAACGAAGCTGCTGAACATTATTTGCTGTTGTGGAGCAAAATATATCAGGATCTTCCGCAAGATCAGGCCGACTGGTGATGTTGTTGCAGGGATTCTGCTTATGCACAGAACTATGCGTAGGAAACCAGGACCTCAGAGAATTGTGGTGTACCAGAAACTCCCCTCAGAACCAAGAACCCCTTATCCGACTAGCTTAGTGTCCCATTCGTTATCCGAGATTTAGCTCGGAGGTCCCAATGTATAGACAACCCAGAACAAGCGACTTAGATATTCTCAGGAGTGGTGGGAATCCGAAATACCTGTTTGTATCTATATATCAGTCCACAACAGAATAACAAAGACACGGTAAAGTTTAAAGAGTTTATTTTATAAACCTCGCGTCCTAAGATGAAGTACTTTGCCTAACACAAGCAGACAAATGGTCAAGATCAGAACCATCAGCATTGTTACAATACCATACAGAATGAAAGGAGCAATCATAATATTAATGACAGTGGAAAGCAACCACCCTCCTTTCTCTAGCAACTAATAGGTTATTATTAGACTAATAGAAGGTCTCTTAGGCTAAAATGGGGGACCCCATACCGTATAGATCAGCTTAGTGGAATCACATCACAGGATCAGCTAGGCTCTCTCCTGCTACAGCTCTTCTTTTCGAATGAATCTAAAACATGCTGCTCTGCAATATTAAAGCACTCGTCCTTCAGATATTGGCAGCTGTGTGTATGATATGACTAAAAAGTGGTACGATCAATCTGAACACAACACCCTGCACCGTCTAGTGACCCAGACTCGTTCTTTACACGATGTACAGACCAAGGTCGCTGCTCACTGTTAAGGATGTTAAACAACAGACTGTTATCCTGTGAGGCAAAGTCGAGTAAGCATTTCTAAAATGAATAACATATAACAACAGTGTCGTGTGCAAATCAGTAGAAGCGACAAGCTGGCTTTCTAACAGTTGACTCGGTTATGCTAACTTAGTGTTGTAAATAGGGAGTGGCTAACCCACACTACACCCCCCCTTGATCGGACTACTAACCACTAGGGGCGCACTTATCAAGAACGCAGAGTTCAAGTGAGATAGAACGGAACCAAGGGCATGAACTATAAGTCCATATAAGGTAAGTGTAAAGTTCGAAAAAAAGAAGAAAAAATTAAAAAGAAAAAAATTGATGTCCCAGAGAAAAAACCATTAAAAAACAGAGAAAAAATGACATCAATGGTTGTACCATGACTTGACAATGTAAGAGAGCCAACCCATCAAGGTATAAGCACAGTATGGGTGGATTGGCAAACAGGTAGGTACCGGTCTCCTGTCAGTTCACACGCCACTTCCTGGTGGGGACTATTTTCTGAGTCCCAAATTTCAGATTTTGGTTGAAGGAGCATTTTTAGCACCGCTTCTAAGGGTGCATGACTGGGTGTGCATCACTTGGGGGGGGGATAGGACTTGCTCTAGGCAGAGGCCAGGTGCAGATTCAAGGTCTCTGGAGTTTGTTATGTCCCTGTTGCTCACCAAGAGGCCAGACAACTAGCCTTTAGAGTCACTCTGGTTGTCCTGGGATGAAGCAGCAAGGGGGGCCTTAAGCAGAAGGGCAGTGCTTTGAGGGCACATGGTAAGCTTTAAGCAGCACAGTAGTCCTACAGTACATCCAGTCTTTCTGGGGGTCACCTACATGTCCTGGAGTATCTTGAACGGTTGGCTGAGGGTCCAATATTTATACCCGATGCCAGCATTTGAAGTGGGATCAATTTCTTGTCCACCCCCACATTTGGTTCTGGAGAGTTGTTTCCTTCCCTTACCCAGGAACCAAGAGAACTGGGGTGACAAAAGACTTGTGCTAAGTTCCTCTGTGAATGTACTGGAGGCAGCCCTTTGAAATATAAGTGGGCAGGGAACAGCTCTGACCCCCCCATCCTAGCAAGGTGGTCCATCCAGCCTATATATATGTTGGCTTTGTCCAACTGTCTGGGAGGAATTCACAGAGGCCAATTAGTCACAATCATGTGACCAACGACATGGGCTGCAGGCACCAAATAGTTAGGACAAAAAAATGCCAACTTTCTAAAAGCAGCAGTTTCAGAATTGTGACTTTCCCATTAACGAGGATTTTAAATTAGAATTCTTTTGAGACCAACAATGACATTTCCACCTGTTCGCAATCAATAGTTAGCATTTATTAAACGTATTTAGGTCACCCAATTTTATCCTATTGGAGCTTAGGCTTCAAAGTAGTGAAAAACAAATTTAGAGTTTTTCACTACCAGGACACGTGAGGCTTACAACTACATTTCATACCTTTTAAATACAATGCACCGTGCCCTAGGGGCTGTTTAGAGCCTACCATAGGGGTGAAATACATGTATTAAAATGAATGGTTTAGGCCTGGCTAATGGTTTATTTTGCCAGGTCGAATTGGTATTTTAAAACTACACATAGACTTCAAAGGCAGGCCTGAGATGTTTTAGGAGGCGACCTAAGTTGATGGCACAATAAATGCTACAGGTCCACAAGTACCATTTAATTAACAGGCCCTGGGTACATGTAGTGGCACTATACTAGGGACTTCTAAGTAAATTATATGTGGCAATTTGGGAAGGCCAATGTTACAATTTTTTAAGGCGTGCACACAAGCACTTTAATACTGGTCAGCAGTGGTAAAGTGCACACCATCCTAAAGGCAACAAAAATCAATTTCAGCAAACGGAAGGGAAGAAGGCAAAGTGTTTGGGACAAAACCACACCAAAGGCTGTCAACAACTCACATTCACTTCGCTCTCTGGGTGAGCAATGAAAGGATGTTTTGGAATGTAATTGCTGGAGGAACAAGCATTTGCAATGCAATAGGTCTCGCATTTTCAAGAGTTTGAGCTTTTGGCATTGTAAATGATAATGCTTTTTTAATATGTTTTGAAAAGTTGCAAGCGGTGCGTAAACACGCACTTTGTACTTATAGTCCTTGCTTTCGAGAAGCAAGGCTAAAAGTCAAAAAGGACAACTTTGCTTCTCATAAGCAACGACTAAGTACAAAGTGTGTGTTTGCGC
This sequence comes from Triturus cristatus, assembly GCF_964204655.1. NCBI lineage: Eukaryota > Metazoa > Chordata > Amphibia > Caudata > Salamandridae > Triturus > Triturus cristatus. The sequence continues at coordinate 1,756,180,969 of NC_140590.1, read as the reverse complement.
ACCACTTGCAGGTTTTGAAAACACAAATAAAGACCTATTGCATTGAAAATGCTTGTTAAATGCTATGCAACCTGCCTTATGTGACTATAGAGCATGCATTAGGGTGACTAATTTGCATTAAAAAGGATAGGTTTAGGGCTGGCAAAAGGTTTAGTTTGTCAGGTTGAAATGGCAGTTTAAAACTGCAATAAATGCTGCAGCAGCAGGCCTCGGTGATAGCTACGTTTGTGGGTGGTACAATGAGTGCTGCAGGGCATGGGTAAAAGTAGTACCAGTTTTCTGTCTTACAAGTAATTACATTTGCTAATTCGGTGTAAGGCAATGTTACCATGTTTGAAGGAAAGAGCATAAGCCTTTAGTAGTGGTTCGCATTGGTAAAGTGTGCACAGTCCTAAAGCCAACAAAAAACAAATTCACCAAAACTGACAGTATGAAGGCAAAACATTTTGGGAAATACCAGACCACGGATGTCAGATGTAATTGCCTGCCCTCCTAATGTTCCACTATGCACCATCTGATCCATTATAGGAATGCGGACAGTTTCAGCATACTGCTTGTAAAGCTTTCCAGACAGGTGTACTGTTTAAAATGTTAACAACTATTTGTGTTTCTTGATTTCATATCCACATTTGCCCAGTTTCCTGCCACTTGTCTATTCCAAGATTGATGACAGGTAATTTTAATGGCTGCACTAAAAGGGACTTTGCAAGTTTCTTCCTTGAATGTTTGAACTAACACCTAGTAACTCATTAGGAGCTGAAGACGAATGCAAGCACTTTTTAAATAATTGCACAGCTTTATTATGGCTCATCACTAATAACACTGAAAGAGTCTTGAGTGATGCAGCCATGAATATGGGAAAACAGAAAAATGTAAGATGGAGGTCAGGGGTGAAATGGTTTATTCTGCTTTACCTATCTTTAGTGTGACCTTTCCCATCAGTGCCATTTGCATTCCTAGGGTTAAATTATGAGATCTAAGTAACTAATAAGGAGAAGCAAATAATATTTCAGGCTTACTTTTGAATTAGAACTTGGAAATATCATGACTTTTATTACAAGGAGCACAACAATCTCTTAAGCACAGACAAAGGCCCACAGACCGGAAGTTTAAATCAACTGGAAATACATTTTACACACACAAGAGGGAGCAGGAGATTAAGCTGAGGCATGCAGCTGATGTTTTGAAGAAATTGTGCACCTTTCAAAATATTTCACGCTGTAGTGGGCATGGTTTATCTCGAGCCAGCACACGTGGAGGAAAACACAATCCTTTAAACGCCAATGCCAGTCACTGGCGATGCTGAGAAGAATTCCTTGAGCACGTAGTGGAAGCTGGTATTCAAAATAGAGCAGGATACCAAAGTGACGCAGCATGTTTGGGGGCCTCTCTGCAAATAGGGAAATGCTGCGTTTATGTGGAAGGGCGCATCAAAGGGCTAAAATAAATCAAATAAAAACCCACTGCTGCAGGGGCTGTGTGCGCTCGGATGGTGGGTGGAGGGCTTATAATGAAGCAGAAGGGGAATCAAAACGACCAGTGATGGGCCAAATCATAAACATACTGCCATCACGGTGCGAGGAATTCACACTGGAGAAACAAAGGCAAGCTCTCCGACCGTGTTTGTCAATCCAGAATTCCCTGAGAATGTAGCGGAAGTTATTATTCAAAATAGAGCAGGATACCAAAGCGATGGAGAATGCAGCGACCTCTCGTCAAACAAGGAAATGCAGTGTTTGTGTGGAAGGGCGCATCGACGGGCTAAAATAAACAATTAAATTAAGTATTAAAGCACTATCATTGCTCAGTGGAGTACTGTGCAGAAAGCATATTATACAGGGCAAACCAACTTAAGCGTCTGGAATGAATTAAAATAATACACGGAAATAATTCACGGAAAGAGCGGAGGGGGCGGGGAGGAGAGATTAAAAAAAGGTTGCTTTCGCTAGGGAGGGGGAGGTGTGAGGTAGCTGCAGTTATCTCTAAATCTGTGGGAAAGAAATGCGTGCATAGTGGGAGAGCAGTGGAGGAGGGGTGGCAGCTGCTCGTGCACTGCAAGCCTGGGACGGAATATTGCCTCACACACAGAAAGCACAAGTTTCGAATACAGGGAAAGTAGCAGCGCCGGCAGTGCTGCTTACAGTGTGTGTTTGCATGCAATGTGCTGGGGGGACTGGAGCAGAAAATGCGCCGAAAACATCGCTGGGAAGCGCATGGGAGAGGGCACAGCAAAAGTTGCTACTTTTAATGATGCCCAACCCAGAAGGTGCTGGTCACGGTTTCTCCAACAAAACGTTGATTTTTAAATGACTACCGAGCCATAGCCCAGCATCGCGAGGGAGCAGTTACGTACATTTCCCCACCATGTAAATACACTGTCGCCTGAACACGTAATAATTGCTAAGCTTTAAAGACAGCTCTGAATGGGTAACATTGAGCCTACTGCTATTTGATGCATAAACCTCCAGCTGCCATTTACTGTAGCTTTAGCCCCGCCGAACGCAGTTCTGTCTGGCAGTATGCAAATTCGCCCCGAGCATCCCAGCGCCTGGAGCTAAATCACTGAAAGCTGAAAATCAGCGGCTCCAGCCGGAGTCATGGCACGCTTGGATCAGGTCGGTGCAGCGGAGGGACCCAGCGGCTTCACACCAAAACCGCGCATAACAATTAGCATGCTGGGCTCCAACAATAGTATAAAAGAGTTCTCCTCAGCAACACATCAACCATGCCAGCGGACGAAAACTGTAGTTGGGCGGTGCTGCTTCCGTAAATAACGGAAGTGACACATCGGATCTACAGCAAATAATAAAACCGCTAAGAAAAGCAATGCCAGAATTTACGAATGGCAAGTGGCAGGAGAAATTCCCCGGCAAGAGGCGGAGTTTCACCCCTGATACAGATTACTTGAAGTCTCGGAGAGACAGCGCATGCGCGCTGCCTTGCGAGACCTAAAAAGTAGAGAGAGTGAGATAGAGAGAGAGAGGTGCAGTGAGAAAGAGTCAGAGGTAGAGAGAGGTGCTTGTCTCCTGTTTTACAACTGCAACATGTAAGGTTTGCATTGTTCGAAACTGAAAGAAAACCCTGGAAACAAGGAATGTGGGGCTGGTATGGAGGCATACAAACTGCAACAGGACTCTCACAAGCACACTGGCATCACCTGCGGTGCTGAACCTGCGACATGTATTGGACCAGCTCAAAACAAGGTGCATGTCACGGATATGTAGGTGCAGCACACAAAGGTCGCCAAAGCCAGGCAGTGGTGCAGTATGGATACCATAGGCTCTAATGGAAGCAGAGATATGGGGGCTCTCCTTCCCTGGTAGAGTGGTAGAAAAGTCACTTATTTGGGATGAACTGGGCCTCTCTTAGCCCTGGGCTTCAGTTTGATTGCGCCTGCAGCCTCTCGTCTCTCTGTCTGGGTACACAAAGACCTGCTCTGACACAAATTGAAGCTGCTGTGCTTTCCGCATACATGCATGTGTCCAGCTAGCAACCTCACCAGTGACAGGTATCTGAACAGCTACTTGCACATCTGTAAACCTAAAACGCAGGCCCCACTTGGTGTAGCTGAGCCAACTACTAAAGTAGGCAGCACCTACCTATTTCTTTCACATTGTTTTGAATGCACGTGCACACCCCACATGCGATGCAATCCCAGCCTTGGAGTTACACCTTTTCAAATTGTTGAAATTCGCTTCTGCACTTGCTCCATTGTTGCAGCAGATCAAGGGTTACCCTGGCCACTGCAGCGTCAGACACTTAACTCACTGTGAGATATGACACTGTCTAAGGCTGACTCTGTGAACACATCATACAGCAGGAAACACCTCTTCCATTTTATTTTCTATTTTGACAGCACAGTTCTCTAGTTAAAACTGCAGCACTGTTTCGACTTTAAGACACTTTATGTTTGCCCACAGCTTTACTTTGTGAACATAAAAAGGTGTAAGTAGAACATCTTACCATGACAGCAAGAAAAACAAGCATTTGCAATGCAATGGGTCCTGCATTATTGTAATTGTGAGCTAACGGCGTTGCAAATGATAACGTTTGTTAGATTTGTTTTGTCAAAAAATATCCCAGCAATACCATAACTAATATTCTAAAATCCATAAAGGGGGGGGGGCGTGGCTAGCGCCCGAGAAGAGGGCGGACTGTCCCTATCTCTCCCGGGACGTGGGAGAGAATGACCGACCTGACGCGACGCTGCATTCTCACACGGACTGCAAATGATGAGCTCATTCGGCGGAGATGATGCTTCACATGTTGAAGTGTTCATGACCGGCAGCATCGTCATGTAAGGGGCGCTTTCCTGATTTATGTGTTAGAGCGGCTCCGTCACAGAAGCGGCCGCCATCTCAAATTGCACTCTGAGGAAAATGTATCGAGCATTGCACGCGCGGAGTTTCTGCATGCTGTGGCCCTGCATTGTCTCTCAGCTGGCTGTCAAAGCTTAATGCTGCTACAGTGGAACACATGGTTTTACCTTTATTTGGTGGTTTTTGCTGCATTGTATGCGCTTTGCCTGCCACAATAACGCCGACTCCTTCATGCAGCTTGCTTTCTTCGATGCTCTACAATATCTTTAACAGCCTTCAGGAACCTTTTATTTGATCTTCTTTTTCCTGCTTACAAGTGCTCTGCTGCCATCTACTGCCCAATCGCCTCAGTGCACCAGAAAATAATTTATTTAAGCTGAGAATGTGGTTCTTTTTAACATGATCGCTTCCTGCAATGTTAATTTTTCAGCTATTTTTCACTTTGCTATGAGCCACGTTAACAATTGAGGATTGCCTGATGCTTGATTTGTTCGCAATATCTCATTTTTAGCCTGAATACAGCTAACATTGGGTCATATATCAGTGGTGCTTCCACACACTTTGACTCTTCGGTCATGTGAGGCTGCCTTGCATTGCTGGATTCTGTTTTCATTTACACCAACTGTGTATTGTTTGCTAACATATGTTTGGTGAATCTCTCCCCACTGCATATGACATTTTTCAGCGAGTGAAGGCTATATCAGCGTTATTTTTTCGTCTGCCTTTTTCCTCGTAATCTAGTTGGCCCTTTATAATTTTTGTCAACTTTATCTGGTTATCTTAAGGGTATTTGGGTCCTTTGACTCTTATTTACTGTTTTTGCGCCACTAGTCGAACTATGTCATTGTAATCATTTTTTCTGGCTGTACCTCTCCTTCTGCTTAGCTCTGTCTATTTATTCAATTATATCTCATTGAAGAGCCAAATATTCAGGCTTTGCACACGGACAATTCACTGTTACTGGTCTTCCAATTATCAGATTGTTTCTATTTATGGTACGATTAACTAGAAACTCCTCTCAGCCTAAGTTTTCAACGCGTACATTTTTTATTCGTACCAGCTCTCGTTATAGTTGTCTCTCCATGGAGGACTCTACCAACGGCTCACTTAAAGGTGCGTTGACATCTGTTACCACCTCATCCTCAGGCGCTACTAAAGCACCGAGTTAGAGGCTGAAGAAAGATCCTCCTTCTCCTCCTAAACAATCTACTCCAGCCACAATGGACTTACTGCTGAAGAAATCCGGGCCTTGCGTCCGTTTATGGAAGAAAAGAATTCTAAGTTGCAGCTTCTTACTGATCGATGGTCAAACGTGGAAGAACGTGTTAATGCACTGGAACAAAATGTTGACTCTTTGAATTCCTCTGTTTCCAAAGTGGATTCCTTGTGTTCTCTGGTGTCAGCGCTGCACAAGCACATTGAACATTTGGAAAATAGAAATAGGAGAAACAACCTTCGCCTTTGTGGTTTGCCGGAGGGAACGGAAGGTACGGACCCAATTGTCTTCTTTAAATCCTTCATTCCAAAGCTCCTTCAGCTGCTGGAAGGTACTCTTCTCAACATTCAGAGAGCTCATCGGTTGGGCCCGATATCGCCCTGATGTCTTCTGCTACAGTTAGAAAACCGAGGGGCGTGATCTTATACCTTCTGGAATACACTGACTTGTTAAAAATTCTATCTGCGGCTAGGGCAATGAATCACATTACTTGGTCAGGAAACTCCTTATTTTTCTCTCAGGACTATGTCAAACCAACTGCAGACCGACGGAAGGAGTTCCTAGCACGGAGACCACAGCTTCGCTAAATAGGTGCACGATATGGCCTTTTTCATCCCTGTCTATTCAAAGTGACCATCAATAACAAGTTTATCTATAAGCTACAACAGAGGGACCCTGAACTAAGAAATATGTGAGGAGAGTGTCAGGGAGAAATTCTAATTAGCAACAACAGGGACTTCCTACACCTATATACTTCAATTTAAGGCTGTGCGTCCATATGAATAAAGTATTGCCTACAGACTAGGTGTACAAAAAATATATGACTAAGTCATTTATTACATTTTTTTCATTTTTTTTGAGAGACTATTAATTGTCCATTTTGGATTGAAAATAAATTACAACATTTAGACAAAATCATCATGTCAACAACAGAGCACACCATAAAGACATGAATAAAAAACATCAAAGCACCATACACGGCTGACAGAAATACAGAAAAAAATCATGTGATACAATACAGTTTTTTCTAAAAAAGACAATACATCATAAAAATACAACAAAATACAAACGCCAAGACAAGCGCCAACGCGCGTTTCGGAGCTATACAATATATACAGGCTCCTTCCTCAGGGCATATAGGGTAGGTCTTTCAGGCGACAGCACGAACTAAGCACATTTTCTTGACCAACGTCAAATGGTGAAGGAGTTGACAAGGATTCAAAATTTACACCCGTAGGTCTGTGGGCAAAAAATAAGGATAAGTACATATGCTACGTATTTATAAAGGTTTGAGGCTGGAGTACAAGGAGAAAAAAAGGAAGAAGATAAAAGGTGATGAACAAAGAGTGACCCAGAATAGGAAAATAATAATAGTAGTAGTAAGAATACCAATCACCTATGTGCGCCATTTTAGTAAGTAGACCACCTACTTGAGACGTTATTAATTTCCGCAAAGGCATCCAAGCTGAGATAGCTAATATAATTTACTTTATGCAGCTAGAAGGAAAAGATGAGACATAGGTGAAACAGACTAGCGAAAAAAACGGTAGTTCGCTATATTTATCACCAATTAAAGTAAAAGTAGACATACTAATGCGAATATTTATACGCGAATAAGAACAGAGGAAGTCACACCGAGTTTATAAATAACATGGAGTACTTGGAGTTCAACCTTTAGAGTATAAACTTCATTACTCAGAACATAATGTGATAGAATAACGCGTTCACCTGAATGAATATCCTAGTAGTCTCAAAAGAGGCCTAAAGGAATTTACACAGGAATGCCGTCCTTAGGTTCCATGGTATCAACTCCTTATTTGAAAATAATCAACAACCAATGGTCAGGTACGTGGTAAAATGAATTCTAAAGAAGTAGAAGGAAAAACATTTATAACTCAAGGAATTGGGGAAAGAAAGTGTCGCTAGCTACAATAATGTTGCACTAGGAGTAGCGGGAGTAAGATCACAAGGTAAGCTGAAAGGACTTATATACAGTCATTTTAGAGATCTGAATATGCTCGCTTACATGTAATTCTGAAGAATTAAGGTTCTACTATTTAGTTGCTTACACAAGTTAAGGGCGTCGTTGATAGGTTATAGATAAACAGCCGATCAGGTTCTGTAAAGAGGTGAATATAGATATAATGAGAAGAAGTGCAAGAAAATCCATCCAGCAAAGTTAGAGAACAGGCAAGGAAATGAGGTTCCAAGGGTACGCTTACCGATAGAGGAGGAAAGATGTAACCTGGGAAATCGGCAACATGACCGACCCGTAGTGAAACTGGAAGTGCCACAAATATCCTTAGTAAACAGAATTCAGCGTAGTATCTAAAGGGATTAGAATGTTGAACACACAGGGAAACCGGAAGATTAATTACGAGTGTCCCCGATATGCTACCCAGGAGGAGGAATCAGATGCTAACGGACTAATAGTTGCTTACCTAAAGTAGAAGATGATGGCAGTCTACGGGATCAGCAGCGTCAATGCTACGGCAGTGATCGGAACCGATCTGAGCGTCTTCCTTAAAAGGAGTTAGGCACAACGGCTACGCAAAAATTCGACAGAGATAGAAAGAGGACTAAAGGAAGTCCAATAGAAGTAGCTGGTTGAATTTGACGAAAAGAAAAAAGGGACAAATAGTACTGCAATCCAATTACCAGTTTCGATGCCACGAAATGGGAGGCCATATTAAAACGGGGAAGAGCTAGATTCCATAATGAGGGTCTTCAGACACATACACAAATAGGCTTTTAAATAGGAAGCGAAACAATCGCACAGAGTTGACTATTTAGACTAAGATGGTAAGAATAACGTGCAATGGCCAGAGATCAACTAGAATTAGTCCATGAAGAGTAAACAATATTGAAATGGAGTCTGCAATATGAAAGGCTCACAACACAATATTGTGTATCTCACAAGGGAATAACTAGATGAAGTAAGTTTTTAAGAAGTAATGATGACACTGGCAAGAAAGGTGAAGAGCTATTCCTATTAGGGCTAGTACGCAAATAGCAGGAGGAATTACGGCCACATAAAGATGTAACCTAGAGATATTAGAGGCTAGGGCTAGTACGCAAATATATTAGGAGGAATTAGGGCCACATAAAAGCGTTACACAGAAATATTAGAGGCTTATATAAGGTGTGGGAGGTGTTCATTCAGACCTCTTTCATAGGTCTGCAAAGTAAATATCCTGAACACTTCTCTTTTGTGTCTAAAAGCGTCGATGTTACCATCCCTGGGAGATCGAATATGTTCCAAAATCATCCAGCGAAGATCAGGAATAGTGTGTTTCTTTTCAGCCCAATGTGAAACCAGGGGAGCACCAGGGCGCTGATTGGAGATAGCCGACTTATGTTCACTAAGTCGAACTCGAAATTCCCTACTAGTTTCGCCCACGTAGCCAAGGCCACATGGGCAAAGGATAAGATAGACTACATGTTGGGTACGGCAATTCGTCATGTCTTTGAAGAAAAAGGTCTTTTTGTCCCACGTTAGTTTATCAGTAACTATGGCAAATTGGCAAGCATGACAACAGCCACATATATGTGTGCCCGTAATGGGGTTAGTACCTGTGATAGATTTCTGGATGAAGGAATTGTTGACGAGTCCTTTGGATTTAACTAGCGCATTCTTCAAGTTCTTATTGCGTCGAAACGCAAAGATGGGCTTAGGGAGAGTCTTTTTGCAGTGATCCGAATTAAGAATATGCCATTCACTGTTGATGATTTGTCTGATCTTATGGTTTATTTTAGAGTGGGTAGTCACACAAACCAATTTATCTTCAGTTTTGGTTTCTTTGTTCTGGAACAAAACTGTTCTGTCATAGTATTTAGCTCTTTTGTAGGTGTTTTTAATCAATTTATACGGATACCCTCTGTTGTAGAGCTTGTCTTTAAGTTGTTCAGCATGTAGATCATAATTCTGTATGGTGGTACAATTCCTGCGGAGACGCAGGAATTGGCTGAACGGGATGTTATCTTTTTGACTACGAGGATGGTAGCTTGAGTACTGGAGAAGAGTGTTTTTAGCTGTAGGTTTGGTATAAAGACTAACCTCAATCTTTTCATCAACATTTTCAATCCAAATATCAAGGAATTCAATTTTATTTTGACTAATGTTGGGACTAAATTTGAGATGAGTATCGCAGAGATTGATCCACAGAATAAATTCATCTAAATGTTCTTTAGGGCCTCTCCAGATAAAAAAGATGTCATTAATAAATCGATGCCACCTTGGAATGTTCTCACTGAATGGGGCTATCTCATTAAATATGAACATAGTTTCAAATTGTCCCATGTAGATGTTAGTTACATTAGGCGCACAGGCAGCGCTCATGCTTACTCCTTGTATTTGCTTAAAGATTTCACCTTCGAATTCAAAATAGTTTTCTTTTAAGACGATAGCCAGGCATTCCAATAAGAACAATCGATCACCTGGGTAGTTGTTATTGATAAGAGTTTGTTTAACCGCTTCCAGGGCTCCTATTAATGGAATATTAGTATATAGGGCTTCTACGTCCATAGACACAAGGAAGTCAGTGTGAGTATTAAAATGAATGCCCTCAATTTCACTAATAAGGTGCCCTGTATCCTTAATGTGGCCCTGTAAATTAGATGCCAGGGGTTGTAGGAAGGTATCTATATATTTGGAGAGCGGCTCAGTAAGTGATCCAATAGTGGATACAATAGGCCTAAAAGGAGGAAGAGTCAAGTATTTATGTATTTTGGGAATTCCGTAGAGAATGGGTATTCGATGAAACTCTGTATTTAAATAGTCAAACTCTTGTTCACATATAGACCCTCTTTCCAAAGCTTTCTGAGTAATGTTAAGAATCTGGGCTTTGATACTTCGTTCCGGGTATGTCCTATATTTAATATAGTGTTCAGGGATGTCGAGCATAGCTTGAATTTGTTGTTTATACATAGTGCTGTCAAGGACTACAATCCATCATCCCTTGTCCGCCGGCTTAATAGTCAGTTCAGAGTTGTTGGCCAATGATTTAAAGGCCTGATACTCTGAGTAGTCTAGGTTATACTCTGGTTTGGGTACAAAGGTGAGTAGTTTTTGTATTTTAGAACTAACCACTTTTTTTCTCCTTGTACTCCAGCCTCAAACCTTTATAAATACGTAGCATATGTACTTATCCTTATTTTTTGCCCACAGACCTACGGGTGTAAATTTTGAATCCTTGTCAACTCCTTCACCATTTGACGTTGGTCAAGAAAATGTGCTTAGTTCGTGCTGTCGCCTGAAAGACCTACCCTATACGCCCTGAGGAAGGAGCCTGTATATATTGTATAGCTCCGAAACGCGCGTTGGCGCTTGTCTTGGCGTTTGTATTTTGTTGTATTTTTATGATGTATTGTCTTTTTTAGAAAAAACTGTATTGTATCACATGATTTTTTTCTGTATTTCTGTCAGCCGTGTATGGTGCTTTGATGTTTTTTATTCATGTCTTTATGGTGTGCTCTGTTGTTGACATGATGATTTTGTCTAAATGTTGTAATTTATTTTCAATCCAAAATGGACAATTAATAGTCTCTCAAAAAAATGAAAAAAATGTAATAAATGACTTAGTGATATATTTTTTGTACACCTAGTCTGTGGGCAATACTTTATTCATATGGACGCACAGTGGTGCTAAACCTGCGACATGTATTGGACCAGCTGAATACAAGGTGCATGTCACGGATATGAAGGTGCAGCATACAAAGGCCGCCAAAGCCAGGCAGTGGTGCAGTATGGATAACATAGGCTCTAGTGGAAGGAGAGATATGGGGGCTCTCCTTCCCTGGTAGAGTGGTAGAAAAGTCACTTATGTGGGATGAACTGGGCCTCTCTTAGCCCTGGGCTTCAGTGTCATTGCACCTGCTGCCTCTCGTCTCTCTGTCTGGGTACACGAAGACCTGCTCTGACACAAATTGAAGCTGCTGTGCTTTCCGCATACATGCATGTGTCCAGATAGCAACCTCACCAGTGACAGGTATCTGATATGGCAGTCCAAACACTTGGTGTAGCTGAGCCAACTACTAAAGTAGGCAGCACCTTCCTATTTCTTTCACATTGTTTTGAATGCACGTGCACACTCCACATGCAATGCAATCCCAGCCTTGGAGTTACACCTTTTCAAATTGTTGAGATTCGCTTTTGCACTTGCTCCATTGTTGCAGCAGATCAAGGGTTACCCTGGCCACTGCAGCGTCAGACACTTAACTCACTGTGAGATATGACACTGTCTAAGGCTGACTCTGTGAACACATCGTACAGCAGGAAACACCTCTTCCATTTTATTTTCTATTTTCACAGCACAGTTCTTTAGTTAAAACTGCAGCACTGTTTCAACTCTAAGACACTTTATGTTTGCCCACAGCTTTACTTTGTGAACACAAAAAGGTGTAAGTAGAACATCTTACCATGACAGCAAGAAAAACAAGCATTTGCAATGCAATAGGTCCTGCATTATTGTAATTTTGAGCTAACAGCGTTGCAAATGATAACGTTTGTTAGATTTGTTTTGTCAAAAAATATCCCAGCAATACCATAACTAATAATCTAAAATCCATAAAGGGGGGGGGGGGGGGGCGTGGCTAGCGCCCGAGAAGAGGGCGGACTGTCCCTATCTCTCCCGGGACGTGGGAGAGAATGACCAACCTGACGCGACGCTGCATTCTCACACGGACTGCAAATGATGAGCTCATTCGGCGGAGATGTTGCTTCACATGTTGAAGTGTTCATGACCGGCAGCAACGTCATGTAAGGGGCGCTTTCCTGATTTATGTGTTAGAGCGGCTCCGTCACAGAAGCGGCCGCCATCTCAAATTGCACTCTGAGGAAAATGTATCGAGCATTGCACGCGCGGAGTTTCTGCATGCTGTGGCCCTGCATTGTCTCTCAGCTGGCTGTCAAAGCTTAATGCTGCTACAGTGGAACACATGGTTTTACCTTTATTTGGTGGTTTTTGCTGCATTGTATGCGCTTTGCCTGCCACAATAACGCTGACTCCTTCATGCAGCTTGCTTTCTTCGATGCTCTGCAATATCTTTAACAGCCTTCAGGAACATTTTATTTGATCTTCTTTTCCCTGCTTACAAGTGCTCTGCTGCCATCCACTGCCCAATCGCCTCAGTGCACCAGAAAATAATTCATTTAAGCTGAGAATGTGGTTCTTTTTAACATGATCGCTTCCTGCAATGTTAATTTTTCAGCTATTTTTCACTTTGCTATGAGCCACGTTAACAATTGGGGATTGCCTGATGCTTGATTTGTTCGCAATATCTCATTTTTACGCCTGAATACAGCTAACATTGGGTCATATATCAGTGGTGCTTCCACACACTTTGACTCTTCGGTCATGTGAGGCTGCCTTGCATTGCTGGATTCTGTTTTCATTTACACCAACTGTGTATTGTTTGCTAACATATGTTTGATGAATCTCTCCCCACTGCATATGACATTTTTCAGCGAGTGAAGGCTATATCAGCGTTATTTTTTCGTCTAAGTTTTTTCTCGTAATCTAGTTGGCCCTTTAAAATTTTTGTCAACTTTATCTGGTTATCTTAAGGGTATTTGGGTCCTTTGACTCTTATTTACGGTTTTTGCACCACTAGACGAACTATGTCATTGTAATCATTTTTTCTGGCTGTACCTCTCCTTCTGCTTAGCTCTGTCTATTTATTCAATTATATCTCATTGAAGAGCCAAATATTCAGGCTTTGCACACGGACAATTCACTGTTACTGGTCTTCCAAATATCAGATTGTTTCTATTTATGGTACGATTAACTAGAAACTCCTCTCAGCCTAATTTTTCAACGCGTACATTTTTAATTCGTACCAGCTCTCGTTATAGTTGTCTCTCCATGGAGGACTCTACCAACGGCTCACTTAAAGGTGCGTTGACATCTGTTACCACCTCATCCTCAGGCGCTACTAAAGCACCGAGTTAGAGGCTGAAGAAAGATCCTCCTTCTCCTCCTAAACAATCTACTCCAGCCACAATGGACTTACTGCTGAAGAAATCCGGGCCTTGCGTCCGTTTATGGAAGAAAAGAATTCTAAGTTGCAGCTTCTTACTGATCGATGGTCAAACGTGGAAGAACGTGTTAATTCACTGGAACAAAATGTTGACTCTTTGAATTCCTCTGTTTCCAAAGTGGATTCCTTGTGTTCTCAGGTGTCAGCGCTGCACAAGCACATTGAACATTTGGAAAATAGAAATAGGAGAAACAACCTTCGCCTTTGTGGTTTGCCGGAGGGAAGGGAAGGTACGGACCCAAGGGTCTTCTTTAAATCCTTCATTCCAAGGCTCCTTAAGCTGCCGGAAGGTACTCTTCTCAACATTCAGAGAGCTCATCGGTTGGGCCCGATATCGCCCTGACGTCTTCTGCTACAGTTAGAAAACCGAGGGGCGTGATCTTATACCTTCTGGAATACACTGACTTGTTAAAAATTCTATCTGCGGCTAGGGCAATGAATCACATTACTTGGTCAGGAAACTCCTTATTTTTCTCTCAGGACTATGTCAAACCAACTGCAGACCAACGGAAGGAGTTCCTAGCACTGAGACCGCAGCTTCGCTCAATAGGTGCACAATATGGCCTTTTTCATCCCTGTCTATTCAAAGTGACCATCAATAACAAGACCAGCACCTATGAGGATCCAATAAAGCTGAAGAGCTTCCTCTACTCTTATCACGCTGACTCTATGGACACTTCTACATCACATGTCAAATAGTTGTCTTGACTCTCGAAATGCTTTTACTTATGTTACATGTTCTTTGGATCTGTTCACGGTTTGCTTGTGTGTTGATTAATAGCAAAATGCAGGTTGTTCATTAGCATTTCTTCGATTATACAAGTAATCTCCTTTTTTCTCTTCACAGGTTATGTCTCCGTGTCCCATCTCTCCTTGTGTTCCATCATCCATCGGTTTGTTCTTTCCCTCGTTTTCCCGCATGGGCTTTGGACGCGTCATTGTTCCGTGTGGCCACACACCCCTCCACCTTTCATATGTCCTGGATTATATGTAAGTCTTTCACTGTTTTAAGCTTCTTTTTCTCTCGTTTCGTACTCTTTTTCTTTGATCTTTTCTTCCCTTTGAGGACTTTATCTCAATGCCTTTTCATTGTAACATTGCTCCCCTTTTTACCTTTCTCTTTCACATCTCAAATGTTGTTTACTCGCCTTACTTTTCTTTCCTTTCTATTCTCCTCTCCTTTTTATTTGGCTCATTTTATATGTAGTTGGTTTGGTATTTGGTATTGTTTGAATGGTTCAGAGAATTGTTGCAATCGGTGCGTATTACTCATTTACAGTTTTGTTCTATGTCTTTAAAACTTATTACGTGGAATGTCAGAGGTTTGCACTCACCTATTAAAAGACAGAGGGTTTTGACCCATTTTGCTAAGTTGGGGGCAGATATCGCATGTTTACAGGAATCGCATTTGATGGCTGAAGAATCTGTAAAGTTAAAGAGAGGTTGGATAGGGGAAGTTTTTTTTTCCCGGGCGATGGCAGACGTAATGGAGTTCTCATTCTTTGTCGCAAATCTCTTCCTATCAAAATGTTATCGCAATGTACAGATAAGGATGGTAGGTGGCTATTTGTTAAATTAATGATGGGAAATGTTCCGCTCTCTTTGTTAAATATTTATGCGCCTACCTCTTTCTGGTCTTCCCTAGCCCAACAAATCACACAATGTTTTGATGATAATTTTATCCTTACAGGAGACTGTAATGAAATTTTTTACCCTTTTTTGGATCGCAATTCATCTGTCCCCTTTGTCCCTCATAAGTCTCATAAACTTTTCACACAAACAATTGAACAACATAAGCTTATAGACACTTGGAGGCTTTGTAACCCCACATTAAGAGAATACTCTTACTACTCCCCGACATATCACACTTAATCAAGTTTAGACTATATTTTTGTGTCCCACAACATTTCTCAATCATTGGTGGCAGCAGATATTGGTTCTATCTTAATATCCGATCACGCCCCTGTCACTATCCAACTTGATGTCTTACAGAAACCCAATTTAGCTCGAAAATGGCGTTTCAATAATGCCCTACTTCTAGATTCAACATTTACATCTTCCTTTGTTTCTTTTTTTAAGGTATATTTCCTCTTTAATCAATCAGCTACTTTGCCTTTTCATGTGGTTTGGGACGCTCTCAAAGCATCCGCCAGAGATTTTATTATTGCATATATCTAAAAAAAACGGAAGAAGGCACGAGAAACAACCAACAACATCTTCGCTGAAATAAAGAGACTGGAGCATTCTTACTACTCTTCCAAATCGAAATCTTGTTTGTCTGAACTTATAAATGCTAAATTTCAGTTTAACAAAGATACAACTAGTAATGCTTCTAACTTTTTGCTGAAGTCTAGTGCTAAATTTTATGGGGGTCAGAATAAAGCTGGAAAATTGCTAGCCAATTATTTGAAAGTTAAACAAAACAAACTTAATATAGAATCTATTTATGATCATAACCATACATTTAAGTTCAAAGATGAGGATATCCTAAAAGAATTTCTCCAGTTTTACAAAAAACTGTACACGTCTGAAACTCTTTCCTCTGATCATTCTATTTCTCAATTTTTCTCTAAAATTCAACGCACTTCTGACACGTGCTTGGATCTTTCACTTTTAGAATCTGACCTCACACAAAAGGAGCTTCTTGCCACCTTGCAAACTCTCAAAAAAGACAAAGCACCCAGCCCAGATGGTTTCACTGTCAAATTTTTTACCCACTTTGCACATTTACTCATTCCCAAATTACATACACTCATAAATGCCTTTTTAGAATCAGGTGAATCTTCTGGCTCTTTTTCAGACGCCCTAATTTGTCTTATACCTAAAGATGGTAAGGATCCACAACATTGTAAAAACTATCTTCTTTGGTTAACATTGATTATAAAAAAAATTCAAAGGCCTTAGCCTCGCGTTTAGAATCTCATTTGCCTGACCTATTAGGAACAGAACAATCTGGTTTCGTCAAAGGACGTCTCATTACAGATAATACTCATTTATTATTTTATGTTTTTTCCAAAGCTTCCAATCTTTCCCACTCTTTAGCAGCAATAGCCCTGGATGCAGAGAAAGCCTTCGATAGAGTTGAATGGCCCTACCTTTTCCATACACTTAAATGGTTTGGCTTTGGTCCAAAAATAATTGCTCTGATTTCTTTTTTGTATTCTAACCCGAGAGCGGCTGTCTGTGCAAATGGGGGTATTTCTTCTTATTTCCCACTTGGCAGAGGTGTCCGACAAGGTTGTCCACTTTCTCCGTTTCTTTTTAATCTTGCCTTAGAACCTTTTTTGTTGAAAATCCGCCAAAATGATAATATTCATGGTTTTACTTTTAAAGAGACCAACATCAAAATGGCAGCTTATGCTGACGATGTTCTTTTATTTCTCTCACAACCCCAAATCTCTCTTCCCGCCTTTTTGGAGGAGGTTGATTCCTTCGCATTCATATCTGGATATAAATTAAACAGAGATAAATGCGAAATTCTACCTTTAACAAAATACACGTTTAAGGCTGACTTTTCCACTTCAGGTTTCGCATGGAGCCCCCAATTCATCAAATATTTGGGTCTCCATTTTACCCCCTCAGTTTCAGGAACAATATCACGATGTATGAAGAATTGTACACAGAGATTGTCTTTGTTAACAACGAAATGGCATCCTTTGTATTTATCTTGGTGGGGTCGCCTGGATACTATTTTGCTATCTCCTATAATTTTATATACAATTTCTAACATTCCATTATCTATTCCCTTAAAGTATTTAAAGAAATTCAATTCCATTTTATCCTCCTTTCTATGGAATAATAAGAAATCACGAATGTCTCCATCCAAATTGATTCGTCCAAAATCAGAGGGTGGGGTGAATTTCCCTGATTTTCCCATTTACCATAAATCCTTTCTACTACATCAGGCTTCGAGATGGCTCTCTGAACCTTCTATAAACTCCCCTCTTTGGACCACGCTTGAACAGTCCTTCATTTCCCCATTCTCATTTCAAGAATATTTGTCTTTTACATGTAAGCCGCAATCTGTATCCACTCCTGTAATTAAGCATACCTCTAAGAATTTACTATCTATTTCCACCTCGAACTCTAGTGTCTGGACATCATTTCTCAATTCCCCCATATGGCACAATGTTTTTATTTTAATAAACAATAAACCTCTATTTTGGAAATCTTGGAGAAAGCGAGGTCTGGTCTGGTCTGGTCTGGTAAACGGTCCCTGTAGAGAGTCGACGTCAATTCAGCCGTGAATGCCGGTTCATTTGCTTGCGCATGTATGCGAACGTATCTATTATTCGGTGCGACTGGCTCTCTACAGGGACTGTTTACCTTACAGTGCCTGATTTTTAGTACGATTAAGGCTACTGCCTTGAAACGCATTTACCGGCGGAAGTGCACCTTGGCCCATAGAAATTTCATGGACCTCTATTCAGCAGGAACCCACTACCTGCATGTCGTTGGCGGGTATGTGACTAAGCCTTATATCTAATCAGGTTGCCCCACCCTGTCCTGAGGAAGACCCGCAAGACCGAGGTTCGAATTACCCTCGTGGCCACAAGACGGGTCGAAATGTCGAAGCCCCTACATTTAGCCTGGACCCCACATTCATTCCCAAAAACGTGCCACGCAAGAATATATCATTGCGTAAATGTAAATTGTAATTGAATTGTTGTTTACTGTAAACGTGGCCAGGCCCGATAGGACGGTGAATTATAACCAGTCCAGTTGTTTAAAAATATTAATGTTCTCTCTTTTTATGTCAATACTTTGAAGTCTCCCTTCTTTCACATCTCTTTAAACTTGAGCACCTTCTCTATACGCACGTTCCACCTGGAGCAACCGTCTATACTTAATGATAAACGTATATCATCTTGAAAATGTTCTTGAATTGTACACTATTGGCATATGAATAAAATGCATTATGATCTAAGTTATGGGTTATTGCACTCATTAGTTTTATGTCCGAGTAAGGTATTTAATACTATGAGCAGGTGCGTTGCTCCTGAGAATGTTCATGAAAATTATCACTAAATTATACCCAAACAGGGAACTGACTTATGTCTTTCTAAAGAAGGTCTAGGACCACTGTATTTTGTATTACAATCACAGATTGGACACAACTTTTGTATACCCACTGCAGATGGCGTCCAAGCGTTTGGACCTACGGTCGCCTGTAACACTGTTTATTGATGCTAGTGCTCAATGCTCTCTGTCTCTCACTCCCCTCCAGCAAGAAGTGACTAAACCTCCATGACTCCCTTCATATTGCTATTCTATGGTTTAACTATGTTTTCTCTTGTAGTGCGCATATTCACGTAGATTGTAATACTCTTATGTTCACCGATTCTTTATGATATTGTTCTTTTTCTTACAGTTGGTATGTTGTCTTGACTTACATTTTTTGATCCTTTATGCTTTTCAACACTGAATTGCTGATTATGTGTAATTTTTTTTCTTTTATTATTATTATTATCCTTATACTTTTTTGTGCTAGTATTTTCTTTTATCTCAATAAACTTCCTTTTGAACTTGTAAAATCCATAAAGGGACTCATATTAGCAACATAAGGTACTGCACCCTTAATGCAATTATAAAAAACAGAATTGCAGCTGAGCTTGCGTTTCCATTTGTGTTTATTGGAAGTATGCTTAATATCAATCTTTCTTTTTAAAATTGCATTTAGGGTGCAGTATCTTATGTGGCTAATAGAGGTATTCACAGGGACACCTAGTAACAGCCTATGGCACTGCACCCTTCCCTTGCTTTTTTGGATTTGTTTTATTACTTTTGGCACTGCTGGGATATTTTTTGACAAAAAAAATTAATCTAACAAACATTATTATTTGCAACGCTAATAGAGTACACAATTACACACTAAACTGACTTTAATAATCCTTTAACTGGCTTTCAATATATCTGTGCAACATGACAACTAGGAAGAAAAAACTGAAAACTAGAGACGTACCTATTAAATATTTTTAACATATTATCCGAACTGCCATTCATACTGTAATGGCTGATGCATTGTTTTACAAAACTCCTATAACGTTACTCCAGGAGCCAAAAGGGTTTAGGCGGCTGTCAAATATCTGCAAGTCACTAGGCTGAAGAAAAACCCCTCTTGTTGTCAGTAAATACAAAAACTTAAAAATGGCGAATTCAGACCGACTGTTTCTCTAATGCGGTGGAGAGAAGGTTTTCCCTAGCAGCTGGCGGTGTATGTGCTCGTGGTGTAAAGAAGAAAATAGCATCCTGACTGACGTCTTAAGGACATGCGCACTGCGTAATCCTGTCCAGCGTATAGGTTTAGTAATAACCCTCCCCGGCATAGTGCATGCATTTCAATAACTGGAAGGCATGCTGCAGCTTTCACATGGTCCCCATCCTAACATGGCAGAAAAGGTACCCGCTGAGTACAGCTGTGCTAGAGATACCGTGCGAGTCTAGAGGCAGCCTTCCATGGAAGAGACCAGTGATACTCTGCAGGCCCTGTGTTGCTTGTTGACCCCTGGCAGCCTTCCATGGAAGAGACCAGTGATACTCTGCAGGCCCTGTGTTGCTTGTTGACCCCTGGCAGCCTTCCATGGAAGAGACCAGTGATACTCTGCAGGCCCTGTGTTGCTTGTTGACCCCTGGCAGCCTTCCATGGAGAGACCAGTGATACTCTGCAGGCCCTGTGTTGCTTGTTGACCCCTGGCAGCCTTCCATGGAGAGACCAGTGATACTCTGCAGTCCCTGTGTTGCTTGCTGACCCCTGCCTGCCACTGCACCGCGCCACCTTGTAACACCTGGTGAGTTCAGTGCAAGATTCACCGACCAACCAAACCGAGCCTGACAGCTGCTCCCTTAAAGAGACACAGTCCCCTGCTTATAGGTGTGTGCCATCAGTCCTAAAATATCTGTATTCCTTCTTAACATGGCTTTTCTGCCTTTGTTTAGTTGCAGCTTCAGTTATGGATCATTAAAACAGCTTTAGGTCACATTTTAAAAAGTACATGTTAATCAGCGGGGAAAATGCCAGCTTTTGGGTGATTTTCTTCATTTTCGTACTGCCCAAGACATTAAAATACCGAGAAGCCAGTTAAAGAAAAACTGTCAACTAGTTAACATAGCCAGATCAGAAGTTGTGGCCTGCCCACTTTATTTCACCTAGCTAACCAGACCAAAATGTATTGCTTCTAGTTTTCAACATTTTTCTGGTGCTATGAGCTTTAAAATACATAGGGGCATATCAGCAAGGGCCGGCGATAATTATCGCTAAGCGCACTTAGCACTAGGATAATTATCGCCGGCTATCGCTTGTTTTTATCGCGGAGATAGCACGCTATCAGCGACGCTTATCTCCAGAGCGATAAAAACAACCGAGTTAGCTGCCAAATGTGCAATTATCGTTGTGATTCCAGCGATAATCGCTCAACGTTTGACGCTACCTTGCTGACAGGGAAGGGCATACTTAACCATGATATCCACCTCCCATTGGATATCATGGCTAAGTCAAACTAAAAGGAGGCGTAAGGAAAGTAGCATTAACCGCGGTTAGCGCTACTTTTCTTATCGCTATGCTATTGTTTATTTATAATTATGTTTAATTTACCATTTTCTATTATATATATATATATTTTTTATTTTATTTTAATTGTGTATTTGTGACATGTACTGTTATTGACGATTTCTGTGAACCTTTGCTTGTATTCATATCATCTTCTATATTATCCTTTTACTATTTTAATGGATATTATATATCATTATTGTTCTTTATTACACCGTCATGTATTTATGTACTAACAAATAACTGCATATATAAAGTATTGTTTTTATGATCATATTAATCTTTTCAATAAACCTTTTCTTGAACTTAAAAAAGTTTTAAACAGTTCACATTCATTTATTCGGCTACTGAAGCCATCCAATTCCTAAAGCAAAGAGGAACCCCATCTTCATTGGGAGACAATGACAGAATCAGCTGCGCGTCCTCCGCATGTGACATCAATGACAGACCAAATGTTTCAACAATGTCCGTAAAAGACATAGATGTTAAAGAGTGTGGAGCTAACAGCAGACCCCTGAGGGACCCCAAACCTTAACTGAAATTTCCTGATGGAAAACAAGGACATATCACTTGAAACTAACTTCCCTCCCAGAATGACGTGAGCCAAGAAAGGGTCTTGCAACCAAATCTACAATCATTCAATCTTTTTATCACAACCTTGTGGGATACAGTGTCAAAAGCAGTGCTTAGATCAACATGAGCAACCTTTGTCAACAATATGACGAAGCGCTTTAGTAACCTCAAGCAAGAAGTCTCTGTGAGTCCTCCGAAAGCCACTTGGAGAGGAATGCAATAGGTGGTATGCCAAACAGGGGTGGCTACACAAACTTGCTGTAGCACTCACTCGTGGCCTCAGACACACTGACTCTCACACACACACACACACACACACACACACACACACGCGCACACGCACACACACACACACACCACTCACACACACACACACACACACACACACACTCACACGCACACACACACACACACACAGCACTCACTTTACCTGGTACAGTTGCTTAACTATGCTGAAATCAGTGGATTGACGCAGGCGCACTTTGCATAGCCTGGCTGCAATCAGTGAAATTGCCGGGCTGACATTTTCACATCCCTGGGGTCTGTGAGGTCATCAGCCAGGCAATTCTATTACAGGACCGGTGGCATCTGATTCTGCTTCTCTTTCTTTTATTTGCTACTCACAGCAGCCAAATAAATTTTTTTTGTATGCAAATAAACTACTTTTTCCATGATGCTTAGTCATACATCACATCCTGTCTGACCCTATAAGAGCCACTGTGTCCTTTCGCTGAGCCTCTTTCTTTGCTGCTCACGCAGGAGTTAAGTTGCTTATATTTTATTACAATTTGAATTGCTTATGCTGCCATTGTTATTGATATGGTGTTCTTGAATTGTATGTTTTTTTGGAAGCCCATTCGGGCTGTAGGTATATGAATTTCCCGCTTGGAATTTTAGTCCTCTGGTGAGACGCAAGATTGAGCATTGTCTGTCATAATACTCCCGTTGGGAGCGAGAGAGGTACCGCACTGTCCTCGGGAGCGTTCTCAGGTTTGTTGCTTGTGAATTTATTCGCACGGACCGCGGTGGTTCCCTAATTTACCGGGCTGTTTTTATTGAGAGCTTTGTTCACTCCAACATGCGAAGCCCAATTGGGCTACCTTTTGGTAGAAGATTGGACTCCGCACGTCTCACGTGCCCCATTTGTTCTAGAATCTTCGAGAGGTTTCGCTTTTGGTTCAGACGCCTGATCGGCTGCAAGAGTCATCCGGCCCTGGAGTGTGCACACACTCCATAGACCTATACAATAGAATATTGGCTATCCCTACGCCCTTTGGGCTGCAATAATTCTATACAGCACTGCTGAGGAGCTAGGTATCTGATTCTCTGTCATGTGCAGTGGGTTGGCTCCCCCATTTACTCCTCTCGACTTCGATTCTCTTACCAGCACATCATGGACGACTGGGTCAGGTATGAGGAGGATGCTCTCTACCAAGAGGAAGTACCTGCGGCTTCTTTGGAAGACAATATTGTCGAAGCTGTGGACGCCTCAGTCCAAGACTCCGTCAACCGGGCCATTGAGAAGGCAGTACCTGGTACTGTGCAGCAGGCGTTAGCCGCTGCTCTGAAACCCATAACCAGACAACTGGAGAAATTTACAAAACGGCATGGGTTGGCGAACGATCCTCAAAAGGAGGAATCTTCTGACGGACTAAAGACTAGGTCTTGGCCCCATTCCGGGGCATTGGCGACACTACCCAAATCTTCAAATTTACCCGACGCGGTTGTGAAGATTCAGCATAAAGGGCGTGATGACACAGATACCGAAATGGGTACAGACACTACTGGAACGGACACTCCCGTGGAGGAGGAACCTCCCAAGAAGAAGGCGAAGAAGTCGAAGAAGGTCGAGGATGATCAGTTGCAGGCCTTGAACACTCCCTTCACTTTTAACCCGACCGACATCGTGCACCCTAGGTCGTCGGATTGAGCGCCGGCCCCTGAAGTGGCGGCTTATCTCCGCGACAACCTGCGTAAGAGTTTTGACAAAGAGGTGCGTACCAGGTTGCTTTCAGAATGCCCCAGGCCTGACATTCCGGACAAGGTGGTGGAAACACCAGAGATCGATGTGAGCCGCCTCACATTTAAAAAAAAGTTTGCGAAGGATCCGAAGAAAGGGATCGATTGGGCCTGGCGAGGCTGCCAAGACAAGCTCTTGGATGTATCGGACCATTGGCAAAGATTTTAGAAATGGCTTTGGAGGCTAAGGAATCAGGGGCTCCAATGGATCCCTACGTTTCGGCTGGATGGACCCAGAGTGCGATCTGCTTGTTGGACACAGCCAACTGCGCTCTTTCCACTGAGAGGCGAAAATCGCTCCTCATGAGAATGGACTTCAATTTGACGGAGCTGGATGTGGCGGAACCCGGTCCTCTGGCAGATGGTAACCTGTTTGGCGATCGTTTCGTCAAGGATGTATCTAAATATGTGGGTACCTTCACGTCTTTGGACAAGGCTCAATCGGGCATCAAGCGAGTGTTTCAGGCTGGTGTTTTTAACAGGACGCTCACCAGGCCGCCAGTATCAACAAGGTCCTCACCGATCTGACTACGCCCGTGGTAGAGGAGAGTGAGATTCCACTCGTGGAGGAACCTTCTATCCCACCAGGCAATGCTTCAACAAGTGACGCTTCAAACGGGGCGGACATCGTGCTGGATTCCAGAGTTCAGATACGGCAGGTAAGGGCCTCAGATGAGTCTCTATTACCCTTGGGGGGTCGTACCCAATTCTTCCTTCACAATTGGGCTCTAATTTCACAAGATGCATGGGTATTACAGACAGTGCAAAGTTTTCACTTAGATTTCTATACGACCCCTATTCAGGACGTTTATCCCCGACAACTCTCTTTTTCCCAACTAGAGTGCGATTTTATAGATACAGAGCTCGCCGCATTGCTGCAGAAAAGTGCGATTGCATACTGCAACGATGGTCCTTGTGGTTTCTGCAGCAATATCTTCTTGGTTCAGAAGAAAGGCGGAGGTCACAGATTAGTACTGAATCTGAAGGAGTTCAACCAGTTTATGGTATACAATCCTTTCAAAATGGAGGGTACCCACCTCCTGGCAGATTTGCTGAAGAAAGGAGACTGGATCGTCCATTTGGATCTGAAGGACGCCTATCTGTCGATTCCCACTTTTCACCCTCATCAACGTTTTCTACAATTTCAGTGGCGCAACCTCTGGTTCGAATATTTGGTCCTTCCTTTCGGACTTTCCTTGCCACCATGGTGCTTCACCAAGGTGGTGAAGCCCGTGGTGGCGCAATTACGAGAACAGGGCCTTTGCATGATCGTATATCTGGACGATATACTTATCATGGCTCTGACTCCTGCCTTAGCAGCGCAGCATTTGCGCATGAACATATCTACTTTGCAAAATTTGGGATTCGTGATCAACGAACCCAAGTCGGCGCTTTGTCCCACTCAAACTATGGATTTTCTGGGTTTCGTCATAGACTCACAGACGACCCAACTGAGCCTTCCCCACTCTAAATTGAAGGATATCAAGCAGGAGCTTTCCACTCTACTGTCAAAACAGATGGTTTCGTTACGAGTGATTGCCAGGATAGTGGGTCTTCTGCATTGCTCAATACAAACAATATTTCTGGGCCCTCTACATTACCGGGCCCTTCAGAGATTGAAGATTCATCACCTCCAGAAGGGTCTGTCTTACTCAGATCAGGTTCCTCTTTCTGACGAGGTGCGAGAGGAGATTCAGTGGTGGTTGGGCCACGTGAATGCCTGGAACGGTAGGGCCATCTTTGGCTCCCAACCGGAGGTTGTCATAGAATCCGACGCCAGCCATTGGGGCTGGGGAGCACCCTGCGGAGATATCGCCACCGAAGGGCAGTGGTCCCTCAGAGAACTCAACATGTATATAATTTGCTTGCAACTGTTAGCAGGGTTGTTCGCGTTCCGGACACTCTCCCTCAAGCAACTTTCCTGTTGCATCCTGTTACGGATGGACAACGTCTCAGCATTGAGGTACATCAACAAGTTGGGAGACACAATGTCATCGTTACAAGCAGAGATAGCGAAAGACTTCTGGCATTGCTGCCTGAGTCGTCAGATCTCGGTGATAGCGGAATATCTCCCAGGAAAATCCAATGTTGTAGCGGATTGGAATTCCCGTTATCTCAGGGATTACTGCGATTGTCAACTCCAACCCCTGATATTCCAATGGCTTCAGTCTGCATGGGGCAGATAGATCTGTTTGCGTCCCGACTGAACCTTCAACTACAGATGTTTTTCAGTTGGAGACCGGATCCGGTAGTAAAGGCAACCGATGCGTTTTCACAGGACTGGTCCAAGGGCCTGAATTATGCCTTTTTTGTTCATTCTAATCCAGAGAGTGACCACTCATGTATCCCGCCAGAGGGCAGAGGTGATTTTAATAACACCACTGTGGAAATCACAACCCTGGTCCCAATATTATTGGAGATGAGCTGCGACTTCCCCAGGATGATCCTATGGTCCCCGACGATGCTCCTGGGCCCTCATGGAGAGGTGCATCCAATGGGAGTGTCGGGACAGTTGTCCCTGATGGCTCGGAGGCTTTCAGGCAGCAATGGCAAATGCCGGGGTTTTCGGACAAGTCTACGGCCTTCATTAACCAGGCTTGGGCCCCTTCCACCAGAAATCGCTATTCTTCAGCCTGGAAAGGCTGGGTTCATTGGTGCGTGGAACGGCAGTTGGATCCCGTGGGGGCCGAATTATCCCAAGTTGTGAATTTCTTATCAGAAAAAGCGTCTGAGGGTTTGGCATACCGTTCTGTCTATAACTTTTGATCTGCCATTTCTGCTGGGCATTCCCAGATAGATGGCAAACCAGTGGGTATGCACCTGGTCATTTTTAAGTTGCTAAAAGGCATCCGGTTCGCGAATCCACCCACACCTAAGTACTCTTCACTGTGGGACGTTTCGTTAGTTTTCTCCTTATTCGATAAATGGCAGAATAATTAATCATTGACCAGAAAGCAGTTGTCAGCCAAACTAGCCATGTTGCTCTGTCTTTCCGCGTGTCGACTGTCCTCCGACGTCAAGGCTCTGGATATTACAGGTAGAGTATTTACTCCAGAGGGAGTTTCTTTCAATATTACTGCTAGAACATAAACTTTCTCTCGAAGTATTGATTATCATGCTTTCCCGTCTAATGCAAAGTTATGTGTGGTTCAATGTTTAAAGGCCTATGAAGAATGTCCTAGGCCAATAGGCCAAATGTTTCAGTTCAGTTATTGATTGCATTACAAAAACCTCAAAAACCTGTGTCTGCTGCTGCCATAGCCAGATGGCTCAAATCAGTCATGCATGAAGCGGATATTGATACCCAGAGGTTTGGCGCACATTCTGTTTGGGGTGCTTTGGCATCAAATTCTTTTATGTTGGGTTCTACCATCCAAGACATTATGCGCTCTTCTGATTGGTCCTCTGAGTCCATGTTTAAGCAATTTTATTATAAACCTTTGGGGGATATATCTTCAGTTGTATTTGATAAGCGTTAAACTAGCATAATCAGAAGCCTCCGGTCCTGTAATAGAATAAAAAATTAGCTAGCACTCGCGCCAAGAATTTTCAATTCTATTAAGAACACGGAGGCGAGGATTATCCCACCCAGTTAGATCACAATGCTGTAATACTTACCCACCCGTATTTGTTTTAAATAATCTGTGGTGACAGAAATTACGGATTTTCTATGTTTCATTCCTTTCAGGTTCAGAGAAGAAGATGGAGTAATATTCTTCTGGTTGAAAAGATGTTATCGTCCAGTTTTGATTGGTTCTTCCACGTTGGAGGATGGTTTGGACTTGTTACAATGTTATGGACTTAAAAATATGTTCGAGCAAAGAAAGAGGCTCAGCGAAAGGGCACAGTGGCTCTTATAGGGTCGGACAGGATGTAATGTATGACTAAACATCATGGGAAAAGTAGTTTATTCGCATACAAAAAAGTTTTCATTGGCTGCTGCGAGTAGCAAATAAAAGAAAGAGAAGCATAATCCTCGCCTCCGTGTCCTTAATAGAATTGAAAATTCTTAGTGCGAATGCTAGCAAATTTTTTATTCCTTAGCCTCCTGGGATGAGTTACACCCCTTGATGATGTTTCCTTACCTTAGCCTGCGGGTGCTTCAGGCTGAAGCCCTGAGGCGCCAGGAGCTTCACGTCAGTCAAGGAGTGAAGCCATGCCACAGTCTACCCTTCCTTTTGTCGTCACAGGGTGGGGTGGGGTCAGAAAGCATCACTGACCCCAGCTCACTCTGTGACGACAAAGGGAAGGGTGGGTATAGAGGCTGCAGTTAAGAAGCTGAGCACTGGATTCTGCGCAGTGCATCAGCTCGACTTTCAATGCACATTGCGCAGAATTCAATCCACAGCTTCCCGCGCTGCTGCTTCATCAAGTGCAGTGCTCGCACAGAATCCAGCTCGACAGACTCTGCAGAGCTTAGGAAAGCCTTTGAGCTTTCAGCCGGCCTCTCCCGTGATCCTTCCCAGGCAGACGAACGAAGGGCACTATTGAGGTGGGTAAGCCATGATCAAACTGAAATGGAGAGCCAAAAGTCGACACTGGCTCAAATGACAGTGCACAGGCTGAGTCCTAGCAATGCTTGTCAAGATCGTGTATTTTTTTAACACGAAGAAGAGTTTAGGTACTTCATCAGATTATTTAGCATGAACTCTAAAACACTAAGGGGCATATTATCAAGCACGGCGTTAAAATTATCGGCGATAATGGGCTTGATAATATGCCCTATGGAATTCCAATTGAAGCCCATGTTAAATGTGAAGGACACCTAACCTGAGCTTCAATTGGAATTCCATAGAGCATTTAGAATGAGGCTCTTATAATCTTTCCAAAGATGTGTATGCATTTAATATAGATTTCATGTAGAATTCCTTTAAAACTGTTCTGCAGCCTTCCTCTCAACTTTTGAATTGTGAATCTGACTTATCCCATGTTTAGGCAGCTGTAACATTCATTTTCATTCATCTAACTTATCGAGACAAGGCAATGTGTGTATAACAAGTGCCTTGAGCAGTGCTCTAGGTGATTATGGTGTGTTGCTCATCCAAATGAGTACTCCTTTGGTATGAGTGACTGCTGTGCCCTGGACCAGCCCATAACATCACTAACCTTTAAAGGCAGCTTACTTTCTTAGTGGGATACAGGCCTTGGCATCTGATCACCAGAGTGGAAACTGTTCACCAGGCCTCCCTCGTAAAATGTGAGTCGTATGTTAGGGTGTAATACTTACTGTTCTGGCGTAGTCACTCCGCAGGGTTGTACCAGCTCAAGGTACCCCTGGTTGTATGTGAAGTGTGTTTGCTTGTACTGGGATACATGCCTGGTATTGTATCCATGGTGTAGTCCTGCCTGCCTGTATACGTCCTCTAAAGTTGTTGGATGGCTCGTAGTTACTGTTAACCAGAGTCAGTTCTCGTCCCTCTCCCTGCACGCCTACCGTGCTGCTCCTCGGAGCCCCCCTCCCACTGGAATGCTTGTATTTTTAATTTTACATATATACATATGCAGTACATTTGAATACAAAATCAAGATAGTTCATTACAGCGCCCCCCACCCCCTTCCCCAAGCCCTTCGACGCAACCAGTAAATATTAGAAGCAGTAAGAATTCAAGCACAAAATACCCCAAAAAGAAGACAGTTTGGAAATACGTAGGCATTAAAACCTGCAATGAGAAAAAAACATATCTGTTTAAACAAGTCTTAGCATAGCAAATCTAAAATCGAAGGAACAAGAGAAAGAGAAAAGAAGAAAGAGGAAAAAGAGGAAGAAAAAAAGAAAAGGAAAAGGGATGCAGAAGAAGAAAAGGGGAGCATCTGTGAAACCTTCTACATGTCCTATGAGTTCATTATGCTGAGCCACCTGGTTAAAGGATCCCATGTCTCTAAACCTTTTCTTTTTGAACAGCTGCCTTTCTTGGCGTAGATGGCGCTCTCTAATGTGCATGGTGCTGCCATTGGGCAAACGAGGGAGGATTCGGGTCATTCCAATGCGAGGCAATGCAGATCCTGAGAATAGTCATTGCGACGAAAATTAGAGCTCCCCCAGTCTTCCTATCAATCGTATCATATAACCCCAGCAGGATAATAGTTGGGGTGAGTTGGATGTCTAGCAATAAATCTCCACCCAGAAACTGCTGCACTTTGTCCAATAGAGTTTCTAACTTTGGGCATGTAGCGAACATGTGCACCTAGTCTGCACAAAACACGGAGCACCTAGGACACATTGTTCCACTACCCGTTCCCCATTTAGCGATCTTGCTGGGAGTTATATACAGAAAGAATCCTGTCTTATAAAATTGCGCCTGTAGTTTAGCAGACAGCAGATTGCTCTGTGCGAAGCTTAATGCAAGACAGAAGGTGTTAGGGGGGCGTTCAATTTCTGCTGCCACTTTTCATCTATCTTTTCTAGATCGTCGGGCATTTGATTGTTTAATATTGTGTAGATGTAACCGATCCATGGTAGACTTAACCCCTGCAGTTTGTCTATGAGATCCAACTTTGCAAAACCTGCTAGTCCTCCCGATTTGTGAGTCAGAAAGTCTTTAATGGTATGATACAGAAATGTCTGATTATTATTCAAATTGTAGCAGGCTTTGAGGTCGCTAAAAGACCGCACGCCTTCGGGAGCCACTAAGTCCCCCAACTTTGAAATACCAGCTATATACCACTTTTGAAAGTATATTTTTTCAAAAATAAGTGGTAGATTAGTATTATTTTGAATGGGGGTATAGTGGTTTAGTCTACCCAGTCCAAGTAGTCTGCGTATGTTGCAGAAAACCCTATATGTGTTCGTCAGGACTTAAATCTGACCCGCTTGTAGCAGCCAAATTCCAACTCCCTCCAGAGACAACCCCTAGCAGCCTCCCCTAGTAGTGATATATGGGGAGATGGAAGTCCCATGGGGCTCACATCAGAGTATTCATGTAATAATTCAGAACAGTATTGCAAGACTGCTGCCCAATAATATAATTTTAGAATGGGGAGAGCCCACCCACCTCTATCTCTAGGGAGAGAAGGCAGTTTAAAAGCCCTTCTCTGCTGTGAGAAGGCCCAAATAAATTGGGAGAAAATTTGTTCAAACTTATGAAGCATACTGTTATTGAACTCTAAAGGAATTGTTCTAAAAAAATGATGTAATTTAGGGAAAAAAATCATTTTTAAAACGTTGGTTCTCCCTACTATAGTCAAGTGTAAGTTGTTAATTCTGTTGAGTGTCTTCTTAGTATCAGCTGCTAACGGGATCAGCTTTTCCTTTACTATTAAGTCTAGGTCAGCAGCCATATTGACTCCTAGATATTTGGCTTTTTGGACTTCTCTATTATCCACCCAACTTATTTTTTAATTTAAGGTGATCTGTGGTTTTGTTTTATTAAGGGCGTATCCAGATAACTCCCCAAACTCTTGGGCCTCTTGCTCCAGTGCCTTGATGGCGGCTTTGGGTTCCAGGGTCACCACAGCTAGGTCATCGGCGCAGGCCATGATCTTAGTGTCCATGCCTAACCTGCTTACTGCCATTATTTCAGGATTAATTTCGATTTTTTAAATAAAAGGGTCAATATATAGGGCGAAGAGCAGCAGGGAACAAGGACACCCCTGTCCCGTCCCTCGTGAGATCTCTATTTGCTCCGTCAAGTGCCCATTGATTGAGATTCTGGCTGTGGGATTCTGATATAAAGCTTGAAGGGCCTGCACTCTCTTAGGACCAAAGCCCATCCGCCTCATGACGTCCCATAGGAATTGCGAGGAGACCCGATCAAAAGCTTTTTCAGCATCGAGTAGAATTAATGAGATCGGGTCTCCCGCCACCTTAGCGGCGTCAAATAGAGTGATGGTCCGGCGGATATGCTCTGTAGTGCCCCTTTTAGGAATGAACCCATGCTGACATTTGGAAACAAGAGGCTCAATATTTGTAGATAATCTGGATGCAATGGAGAATATTTTAGAGTCGGTGTTTATAAAGGTTATTGGCCTATAAGAAGACATCTCTAGTGGTGATTTGTCTTTTTTAGGAAATATTAAAATTTTTGCTGTGGACCAAGAGGGAGGTGGAGAAGCCTGTTAAAAATGGAAATTACCACTTCCGCAAAAAGATCTTTAATTTGCTGGGAGAAGATTTTATAGAACTCAACTGGAATGCCATCCAGCAGGCTTGCAAGTGCAGTTGTGATTTCTTCCCAAGTTGGAGGGGTTTCCATTTGATCATGACGCTCGGTGTTAAGTTCGACCACCGATAGTGTCTCAAAGTATTCAGCAATTTCTATTCCTCTGATCTCTGGGGGCCTAGTATTCTCTTCTGTATAGAGTTTTTCATAAAATTCCCTAAAAGCCTCCTGTATTTTATCTGGGTCGTTGGTGACCCCTTCTGAAATTGTTTGAATTGAAGATATTAAATTAGCAGTAGCCTGTTGTCTAGTAGAGATGGCAAGTTGATGGCCGATAAGCTCACTGCACTCGTATAGCTTCTCTCAAGCCGAGGCCCATTTTGCTGCTACTCTCTCCATGAATATAGTCCCGATCTCTGCTTTAGCAGAGGCTACCACCGTTTGTGTGGCTTCAAATTTCCACTCCTAACTGAACGGCCTGTGTTAGTTTCTTTTCTGCTTTTATAATTTTGTCTTGTAAACAAATGACCTGCGCTTTCTCTCTTTTGTTACACCTAATGGAGAATTGCAGCGTCTCCCTCCTTATTCCTGCCTTTAATGTATCCCACACAACCATTATCGGGGCTGACCCGATGTTTATCTTCAGGAACTCTCAAATCCAACCCTGCATGTCTTCCCGGTAATTGTTGTCATATAAGAGCGCTTTTTCAAAGCTCCAATTCGAGCTTGGTCCTCTGTACCCCCGTCCTTCTAAGTTTAAAAGAAGTGGGTTGTGATCTGACAAGAATAGGGGTGCGGTATCAATGAAGCAGTCTTGTGCCAGAGAAGAGGAAATCAAAAAGTAATCTAGCCTTGCCAGAGAAAGATGGGGAGCTGAAAAAAAGTAAAACCATCTTGTTCAGGTTTTAAGTTGGCCCATACATCCTTTAAACCACGAGCGTTCATTAGGTTGTGC
The DNA here is from genome assembly GCF_964204655.1 of Triturus cristatus. Taxonomy (NCBI): domain Eukaryota; kingdom Metazoa; phylum Chordata; class Amphibia; order Caudata; family Salamandridae; genus Triturus; species Triturus cristatus. Next base: position 1,756,148,205 of record NC_140590.1, on the reverse strand, counting down.
ACAGCTTGGAAGACCTTTGGCTTCCTGTCTCTGTACTTCCAAGATTCATCGGATTTCCAAGTGCTAGGCAGGTTTAGGTTTAAATTGCCACAAAGGATTATTGGGAGTGGCCAATGTACTAATTCCTCATTTACCAAATTGATTATTCCGGGGTTGTCTGAATTGCTTCCGTAAATAGAGCATATTGTGAAAGCAAAATTTGGGGGTAGAGAGCATGCTGCAATCACCCACCTCCCAAGAGGGTCATATTTCACTCCATTCATTTTGAAAGGGAGTTTCTTCAAAGCTATTATCCCAACTCCTTTAACCCTAGCCCCTTGTGAAGTTGCTCCAATAATTTTGTACCCCAATGAGTTCAGCAAATATTTCTGTGCTCCTTCGATATGTGTCTCCTGGAAGCAGACAATGTCGGCCCACAGTGAGCGTAGGCCCTGTGCTACTTTTTACCTTTTTGTGGAGTCATTTAGGCCACAGATGTTTACCGATACAATTCTAAGTTTGTTCAACATGCTCATTTTTTAGCCTAGATAGCTTGATCCTGTGTGATAACCCATGCTTTTTTGGCGGCAAGCTTACAGATTAAAGAGATCATATTTCTAAAATCAACAAACCAATTAATTTTTCCCTTTCTTTCCCTTCCCTTCTTCCCTCCCCTTCCCTTCTCCTCCCCTCCTCCCCCTCCCCCACTCTCTCCTTCTGCACCCTTCCGTGAGCTTGATTACTCTTATATCATTTGTGCTAGATTTCCCCTGTCCCATTCCAAAAAGAAAACCACCCATAAATTCGGAAGAAAACATCACCTTTTTCCCCACTGCAAACCTTTTGTACCCCCTTCCCTCCCTGACACCCCCCCCCCCCCAAAAAACGAGCAGTCAGGGAAACCCTGAATGATGGTAAGCATGTGTGAGTTCTAATCACCAGTCCACATGAATCCTAATTGCAAGTCGGCACATTTCTAGAAGTCTGACTGGCCTGCATACAAAAATATAAGAAAATATAAGAAAAAGAGAGTCTTGCCTTCGTGGCCGTGCGAGAAGAAGAAAAGTAACTACAACAGGGAAAAAAGAGAAGAACTACTGCAGCCCCTACCAGACGTAACCTATTGGCCTAAGATGGAAGTATCAATTTAGTTCAGTTTTTTTCTCCCCGTGATATCTTTTAAGTGCTCTCCGGCCTTAATTTCCAACAAGAAAACCCGGGTAGAGCCGTCAAATATGACTTTCAGTCTAGCTGGATTCATTAGAAACACTTGGGCACCTTGCTGTTGAAAAGGAGATATCAGTTGGCATAGTCTCCATCTGCGCTCTACAGTTGCGTGGCAGAAGTTAGGCTTGGCAAATAATTGTATTCCATCTGCTACTTTTTGGGAGTTCGGCCTAGCCTGATCATAAACCAACTGTCTCAAAGAAAGTTCCCCCCCCCAAAAAACCCTGGGTTTCTCACTGCCAGAGCTACTGCCATCTCGCCTCTGCTTTATATTAAAGGGAAAGCAATGTGCCCTTTGAACCTCTAGGTCCCAGTTCCAGTTGGCCTGCGCAGGGAAGGCAGCTCGGAGAAGTCTAACGATGAACCCTCTGGGATCGTCCCCTTCCACACTTTCGGGAATCCCCAGTAGCTGTAGGTTATTCCTCTGTTGCCTGTTTTCTTGCTCCTCCATTTTGGCCATTAGGTCTGTTAGGCATGCCGCATGAGAGGCACCCTGGTCTTTCACATTGGCTACTTCTGACTCCGGGGTCTCTGTCAGTGCTTCAACCATTGAGACCCGGTCGCCGATGTCTGTACAAATCTTGTTTAGCTTCCTGATGCCACCTTGGAGTTTTGTGGGGGCGCCCTTGGCAGCGAGGTTGTCAGATCGAACCTCCTCTTGGAACTGCTTTATTGAGTTCAGTATAGAGGCCAAAGAGGGTTCGGACAGATGTTCAGCAGTAAACTGCGGGCTCTCCTCATGATGATGATTGGAGGATCCCCCCAGGGTAAATGAGTTAAGGGAATCTGAATAGTTCCATTTAAGCTGGTTGTGCCTTTTGCTTCGTGATTTTTTTTTCTACTGAATAGTTCTCGTGGTTGACCTGGGGTCAGATTCATTATCAATTGAAATGCTGCCTTCACTTGAACTGATGATTTAGTTTTCCGTGCCGGACATAGACCCATCAGATACAGAAAAGAAGTTCCCGCTGGCGGGATCCATAGTCTGGGGAGATGTGGGGCCAGGGTTCTCTTCAAGATCCTTGTTGGCCTCCTTATCCCTGCCGCCCTGGGTTCTTTTCCTATTCCATCAATGACGACAGTGACGTCCGAGGCACAGGTGAGAGGCTCTGGGATCAAAGCTGGGGACGTTATACCATCAGTCCCAGTATCACGCAAAGCTGTCTGTGATACAATAATGGTATTACTCTGGTGCACAACTCTCTTCTCTGAGGCCGCTTGACTCGGTGTAAATAGGTTATTATGATCGCTCTCTGATGGTGATTTTGATTCCATGGTTATGGAGGGCGCATTGACTACAGAGAAGTGTTTGCAGCTAGAGGGTGATAAGCCCACACCTCCCACAGCACCTTCTTTCCGTGTGCTGACTCCCCCAGATTTTCCCACGGTTTTCTTAGTGGCCCCAGGGTCCCGTTTACCTTTGGGAAGGAGATCTGTTTTCTCAGATATTTCCATGTCTCCTTGAGTCAAGGCTGCTTTTGTTTTAAGGTTCTTCTGCCCCCCGGTGGTCATGCTCCACTCATTTTATTTCTGCCTCCGCAGCACCAATCCTACGGCTTTCACCGGTTCTGTAATCAGCTCGAATCCCGCTTTGACCCAATTAATCAGCGCTGTGCAACCCCTGGCCGTAGCTGATATGCCACTGTGCAGCAGCAGGTCAGTTGGACCGAGACTCGGATTTTTGTCGTCCCACTGTACGAAGCCCATTCTGAGGCTCCGGGTGTTATGTCCACGGACATCTGCGTTGAAGGTCAGCATTGCAGGTCAGCTTATCGACTGCTGATTGCCGATGCTCCCAACGTGCGGTGTGCGGCATGCGGCGTGGGGATAGGAAGGGCTGGAGCTCACACTAGCGCCATCTCTGCCCCCCCACTGGAATGTTTGTAAAGCCAAGTGCAGTGTTTGACATTGAAATATCATAATTTGAAGGGCAGTTAGTTGCGTGTAACTGAACATTAACTGTTTCCAGAAGGCAAGATGTGACCTGCCCAAAGAGAACACTTGAACAAAGGTTGGGGCATGGAAACATCCTTTTGGTTGTCGCATGCTGTGCAACACCGGATAATTACTGCTTTTGGGTGGCTACGAAGGCTGCTGCAGGCAGAAGACATTATGGTGCCGATTACGATCCGGTAAAAAAAATTCCCGTACGACTCGTATCCGGTCTTTTTACCGTACGAATCGTACAAGTGCCGTACAAACTGGCAAGTACGATTCGCATGGGAAAAAGTCCATACGAATCGCATTGGGAATTATTCCCCACACGTCCTCGGGTCGGAAAAAGTGTCCGACACGTCCTAAGGACGATTTACCGTACAAACGTGAAAAGCGAAGTCCGACCGTGCAAGTACGATCCATCCCGGGTGTCCGATTTTACAACCGTATGGTAAAAAGATTGTCCGCACCGAACTCCTATAGCAACCATGGAGACGTCCACACAGGTGCCCGGTAAGCGCCGAACCCCCCCCCAGCCCCCGTACATTCGAGTCGACCCCCCCCAGCCCCCGTACGTTCGAGTCGACCCCCCCCAGCCCCGTATGTTCGAGTCGACCCCCCCCAGCTCCCGTACGTTCGAGTCGTACCCCCACCCGTGTATGTTCACCCGTGTACGTGTCGAACTGTACGTGTCGTACCCCCTGTGTATGTACACCCGTGTATGTTCGAGTCGTACCCCCACCCGTGTATGTACACCCGTGTACGTGTCGAACTGTACGTGTCGTACCCCCCGTGTATGTACACCCGTGTACGTTCGAGTCGTAACCCCACCCGTGTATGTACACCGTGTACGTGTCGAACTGTACGTGTCGTACCCCCCCGTGTATGTACACCCGTGTACGTTCGAGTCGTACCCCCACCCGTGTATGTACGGTGCGTACCCCCAGCGCGTAGGGGCTGGGGGGGGGGGTCGGCATGTACATAAGGGGGCTGGGGGGGGTCGGCACGTACATACGGGGGCTGGGGGGGGTACGGCGCTTACCGGGCCACCTACTCCAGTCGTTTCGCGCCGTACTTCGCTTTTCCGGCACTTTTTGGGTGCCGTGAAAATATTGCTGTCCGGACTGCTGTCGGTTCGAATCGTACTTCCTGGGTCGTGAAACGCTGCCTGGAAGCGTCCCGACGTCACGTCGCAGCATTCCCGGATCACATTCGTATGCATATTTTCGGCGGTCGGTGTTTTTTACGAATCGTACGGAAATGGTGTTTCTGTGCGAATCGTAATTCCATGTTTGTAAAGTTTTACAACCGGGTACGAGTCGGACGGAGAATACGCTCCGACCGACGGTTCGTACCCGGTTTTTACCGGATCGTAATCGGCACCTCAGTGTGCATAACTGTGTTTCTCTTATTTACGTTTTTCTCATGATGAAATGTGCTACATAGGATATCAAACTTCCAAACAATTTTTTTGCGCCCAGATTTTCTATCATTGCGCTGCTGGGATTTAGACTTAATTCTAATGCTTACACTGACACTAGAGACACCTCCCATCTATTCATCGTCCTCAATGTTTTGTTTTAATTACAGCTACCTCATTACTGCTAATGCTAACGTGCGCTGTCCTAAAGTGAAGGGAAACACAGTGACGCAGTTGGCAGGTTAGAAAATAAGAGAAAAGTACATGTGCGATTCATCATGATTTTAACTACACCACATCTTAGCAAGCCACTGCGCGGGCAAATGCAGCTATTAATCCAGCACTAAATTCCAGTGCGCTGGCTTTACAGGTGCTCTGATATTTGGCACTCAGTGCACGTGTAACATGCAAGTGCGACCTCACTAGAAGAACTGCATGACAATTGGGAAATTGTGCAGTCCTCAGAGTGCACGAGAGTCGTATTTAGAAAGTTTAGAGTATTTTTTAGGAGGCGTTAAAATAGTGACAAAATGTTTTCACCTACCGAAATGTAAGGACAGAGTTGGTGCTTCAGTAGGTCAACATTTCAAAGTAGAAATCACTATTTGTAGTTTTTGATAAATATGATGTTATACTTCGTTTTTGTGTAGCTATAATTATTTTGTAGTGCTTTGGTGCTATGTATGCCCTGTATATATATGTATGTCTACATAGGTATATAGTCGTGCATTCATTTATTCACTCTTCCTCCCCTCGTTCAGGGCTTCCAGAATTGAATTTGGAACATATTAATCCCTGTCACTCTATACACTTTAATCAAAATCGCCTTGCCTGAGGTTTTAAGCGCTATGTACATGTTGTTTCAGGGGTATTGTTCAAGGTCCTTTGTTTTCGAATCCTCACACTTGTGTTGGTGCCCAACCTGAAGCATGCACCAAAGCCTGTGGCTAGGGGTGGGCAGAATTTGCGAAATTCACTTTCGCAAATTATCGCTAAAATGTTAAAAAATCTCCGCAAACACGCGGAAATATCGCGAAGATGCAGAAGGTTTTTTCCCGCCCGTTCGCGGTATTTTCTGCGTGGTCGCGGCTCGCCAACTTACCCATGCGGTTGCTCACGGGCGCGGCCATCTTGTTTTCACTTGTCTCGCGGTGCATGATCGCGAGAAGAAAGATGTGATCGTGCGACGAATGACGTTACTGCGGGCGCGAACTGTCGTGAGACAGCGCAAATGGCTACCAACAATCCAACATCTCGTGGAGAACGCGACCGGATCGGGAAAACTTGTTGGCGAACGCGGGGATTCAGGTAAGGCGATGGCGCGCACGCGAGAATGTATTATTTTACAGCGCCAGCAAGCAAAATATTTCCGGCAAAATGCGGATTGCGGAAATTTTGACATTTTCGCGCTCTCCGCGGAACGTGAAAATGTCAAATTATCGCAATTTCCGCGAGCGGAACGGAATTTTAGCCCAGGCCTAGTAACGGCCATGTCCAGGTGCTCATATCTGAGAGAGAGAGAGAGGACCCAGTGCTTATGGCCCTTTCCTTCTTTCATTTTTTGTAGTTTTATATCGCACAAACTCTCACTCACACAGCAGCTCTTGGTTTCACTCCCCTATACAACTCCCCTTGGCTCTCTCATTCAGAATGTTGTAGTGAAGTCACTGTTGCACTTTGTTTTTTTTTAAATGGCATTTCCTGCATGAAAACAGAAAATTTGACAGGAAATAGTGTCATCATATTGATATACAGCACTGCACAGTCAACTAATGTGTTTATTGTATAGTTAAAACCATTACAAGTGTATCAGTGTGTTCAAATGTTAATATGGGCAAATGATAACTTCAGCATATGCAAAGATTGTCCTCTATAGCTCATAAAAATTGGCAATTTATTAAATGATAAATAATTCAATCAAATTGCTTTATTAACCATCCTGCTTCCTCAAATTTGCTTGAAAATGCACCATTTATCTACTCTTTTTTCAAACTTTTCTCGGGGGAGAACCCCCCTAAGACCCTTGTAGGATGTTTGGGCTCGCTCGCCACAGCAATAATTTTACGCCTCACCACTTTCAAATGGTACCAGCCACCACTGAGTTTACATGTTGAATACTGATAATTTTCTCTGAAGCTTGTGCCAGAATCAGTAACAGAGAGTGTTGGAAATGGCCCTTTTTGCAGGGTTATCCCAAAACATTTTGCTTCTTCCTCCCTTGTTTACCTGGCCTGCGGTTGTTGGCTATAGGACTCTGGGCACTTTACCACTGCTGATCAGAGCTAAAGTGCATATGCTCTCTGTTAAATTGATATGATGATTGGTTATCCATGATTGGCATATTTGTTTTACCTGTAAGGTCCCTAGTAAAGGGCACTGAGTGTGCCAGGGCTGATAATTCAAATGCTACTTGTGGGCCTGCAGCACTGATTGTGCCACCCACATGAGTATCCCTAAAATGGTGTCTCAGGCCTGCCACCGCAGTGCCTGTGCGCAGTCTGTGAACTGCCATGTTGTTCTGGCCAGTGTACACACTTGCCAGGCCTGACCCTTCCCTTTTCTTATACATTGGACACCCCTATGGTAGGCCCCAGGTACCCCCCATGGAAGGGTGTAGTGTATGTGAAAGGTAGGACATGTACTAGTGTGGGTAACATGTCCTGATAGGGAAATACTGCCAATTTCGTTTTTCACTATTGAAAGGCTATCTTGCCCATAGGATAACATGGGGAATGCTGTGTAACATGTTTACCTGCATATCTACCCATAACGGAAAGATAGACATATGGAGTCTGGTATCCCTGAACTCAGAATTTAATAACCCATCTTTTAGGAAGGATGGTTTTTAAATTCTGTGTTTGAAAACAGCACTTTTGAAAGTGGTTATTTTCTTGTTCAACCTTTTTGGTGTGCCTCTGCCTGGCTGGGTATTGACTGTCTGGTTCGTGAGTGAGAGGGGCTGGGGGTGGCTGCAGGAGGCTGGGTGAGTCAGCACTAGGCTAAATAGACCTATCTGCATTTAGAGTGGTGGGAGGAGTTGCACCTGGGTCTGAATAGGGCTGTGCCTGCCTTCCATAATGCTGACTCCACCTCCTGCGGTGTGTCTGATGGCCCTGGCCCACACTCACAAAGGTAGAAGAGGTGCACTAGCAGAAGGCACCCTGAACTGGTTTGTACTGGGTCCAGGACCCCTCACACATGGAGAAAAAAGACTTTTGGGGTATAAAAGTAAGACCTGAAACCCCTGTAAATTAGATTACTTTTGCCAACAAGAGGAATCCCTGCCAAAGAAGATCAGCTGAAGAGACTGGAAAGGAAGACTGCCCTTGCTGTGTGTTCTGGGGCTGACCTACAGTTTTCTGTCACTACTAAGGAAGGGGACAGGGGACTTTGCTGTATGCTGTGTTCCCCCCACCTGCTTGAAGGAAAGACTTTGAAGTGTGCTGTGTCCAGAAATAAGTTTCTCCAAGGGCCTGAGAAGAGCTGGCCTCCTGTTAAAACTCAGGACAACACAAACATTTACCCAAGACTACTCTGGAACCAAGGAGGAACCTCTTCCCAAGAAGATCACCTGAAGAAACTGAGGAGTACTGCCCTTGCTGTGTGTTCTGGGGCTGGCCTGCAGTTAGCTGATTCTGGTGAGGGTGAGGCTGAAGGACTTTGCTGTGTGCTGTGTCCCCCCCCCCCCCCTTCTTGAAGAGAAAGGACTTTGCTGTGTGCAGTGTCCTAAGAGTCTACAAGGGCCTGAAAAGAGCTGGCCTCCTGTTATTTACTCAGGGACACAAAAGTTTATAGAAGAAACCCTTTCAATTAGCGCTGGGTGCGTGTGGCTGCATACCAGCAGTGGCCCTGTGTGCTTTGTCCTGCCTGCCGTGTGTCGTGGACTTTGGTGTACGTGTTGGTACACAGTAGGGATCAGTGTGAGGTCTGCTGGGCCTCCTGCGCCTCTAGCTCGGCGCTCGAGAGTGCATGCCAGTGGAAGACAACACGGATTGCCAAGCCCCCATCCCCTTGCAGGTAACCGGCCCTGATCATGGACCATAGCGCGCGCACCAGGTAGTTGTGGTCGAGAGCGCTTCTGGCGGGCCGCCTCAGGGACTGCTTAAAGCTGCAAGTGACTGTGCAGGCATCGGGTGGTTCTTTTACCGCGTGTAAGGACAGCGTCCTTTTGGGGATTTAGAGGCAGCGTCCTCTTTTGTGAAGGGCGTGCGCTCACGCATCGTGCAGGGGGTGATTTCTAAGACCGAGCACCTAAGTACAGTGGGGGAACTTATCAATAAGGGTGCCATTGAGGAAGTGAATTTCTCCACGCTAGAAACACAAGTCTGATAGTCATACAGACTCAGCTACAGGACGTTTCTTTTGCAAGGAGACACACGGATAAAGTTAACTGTTTCCACAAGGATTACAAAGAACACTACAAGAGAATCTTTTTCTTTTAAAACAACGTTTAATGGTGTATGTTGGGGTTATGTCGTTTTGCCTAAATCTATATAAACATATATTTATATTTTTGTAATAACCTGTGTGGCGTCCATTTGTGGTGTTCTACTGTGTTACTGTGGGTGTTGATGCAAATACTTTACACATTGCCTTAGGGATAAGCCTTTCTGCTCATGCCAAGCTACCAAGGGGGTAAGCAGGGGTTATCTACAGGGTGTTTCCCCCTTACCCTGACTAGAGTGGTGGTTTCTGCCTGGCTTTGGCGCAAGCCTCAGCCAACCAGAAATCCCATTTCTAATAGAGAGATAGGCCAATAATTTTCTGGTAACTTGTGGTCTAACAAAGGTTTTATTAATAGAGGAATAACCATAGATTGTTTCCAGTGGGGCGGAACCACTGAAGTCGAAATAGATAGATTTAGCAATCAAAGAAAAATCAGAAAAAGAACATCTTTCTGCTTTTTTAGTATATCTGGTTGCACTTGGTCACCAGGGGAGCCAGATTTATAGCTCAAATGAGTCTAAGCCAGGATGGTAAGATTCATGCTGTAATTGAATATCCTAACCTCAGGGCAGCTCTTCCGCAATGGCGGAGGAACATCACCCCACTCCAGAATAAAAAGTAAAATGATAATAAATTTTTTTATCGTTTTAATTTTCTCTGGCAGCCGATGCTGCTGAGTCTTGGGCGGGGCCAGGAAATCTTCTCCTGACACAGCCAGGGACTGGGAGGAGTGGAGGGCACTTGTAAGTGCGCATGTCAGTTTGGCCGGCCGTCTTAGGCCGGACAAACAGACAAGGGCACTTATAATTTCTCCACCCAGCTGTATTATACAGCTGGGTGAAGAAATGACACAGGCTCCCTTTGTGGGCGCCTAGTCAGGCTGCTCAGACCAATCCAGGCACTACTCTCATGGCATGAGCACAGAGTCTGGTTCGGGTGGGGAGCCTGGGAGCCTGTGTTGGCTAAGGGACTTACGGAAGAGAGGAGCACTGAGGCAGCTGGCAGTGGGAGCAGCAGCGGGAGAAGCAGGTAAGTGCATTTTTAAAATTATTTGCCCCATCACTTTATTTTGGCAGAAGCCACTGCTGTCTAACCTGTGTTCAGGTAATTGCCATTCCCTCTAAAATTAGTGTACCTTTCCATCACCTTCTGTACAAAATACTCTGATAACAGATTGTATTTGTCATTCGAAGCATGAAGTTCTATTACTAAGGCACAGGGACATTGAACTGTGATTTACCAGCGCTGTTAGATGTTCAATGGAGCAGTTTGTTTTCTATCCCTTAAGATCTAGCCAATTAAAATGAAGCTAGCATGCTGCTGGATGTACCTTGATTGGCTATTTGTCTGCTGACTACAAGCAAAAACCATTGTTGCACTGGCATGGGCTCTGTGGCTGCCTAAGACCAAATATGAGCAAAGAGGACCATATGCTTTCTTGGAGCCCTGGGGCTGCACTTCACTACTAGTTCTTGCAGGTGAATGTGCTTCACTAGTACTGAATTATTCATGTCAGTGGCTTCCTGTCCATGACCATGTCTTCATCTACCCTGCTGCAACAGGGCCGGATGTAAGGCAAAGAGAACGTGTGCAATTGCCAGGGCCCCTACCTTTCAGCCCCCCACCCCCTCCCGGTAAATGATTGGAAAAGTCTCATGGGTCTGTGATTAAGTTATTCTATTTTATTGTTATGAAACAAACTGATTGACGCTTATTCTCAGCCTTTTATACAATTGGCTGGCACACATTTAATTAGGCACAGACGTCATGGTCCCAAACGGGGGAAGAAAAGAGATTAACACTAACATGTGGTAACCCACACAGACCTTACTCAGGACACAGTGTGGCAAGAGAGAAATATAACATGAGACATTTTCTTCTCCACTCTGTAAGTTACCAAGAGTCAGATAAACTTACTTTCATTTAAGAAATATTCTGAGAAGCACAAACATCTAAAGAAAAGATGTAGACATACTGCAGACTCCTAAAATAACTTACACATGTATCTAAAGTGGCACCGAGATGTTAAGTCTGCCATCAGGTAACACCAGATATGCAACCTGGACAATAACTAGTATTTTTATTAGTTCCAGGTTGGCTTGGATGGTATTTTGCCAATCCAAACCTGAAGTTCTGTGCCTGGAGTAGTGAAAGGTTTTTGTCATTTTTTAGCATGGATGACACCGTGCTAATCCTATGCTTATATATGTATACTTTTACTTGAAAAAAACCAAATGTTAAAACAGCCTTATGATTAGGTGTTGTAATAATATGAAAACTAAGGGGCAGATTTATGAGCCCCTTGCGCCACTTTTGCGTCACTTTTAACATGGGAAAAGTGCCGCAAAAGTGGCGCAAGGGGCTCATAAATCTGCCCCTAATTATTTAAAACGAAACAATTCCTAAAATTACCATAGTTTTCTGAGCTAACCATAACCTGCACTGTACCATGCACTGGATGATGGTATCTTTGATGTCATCAATAATGTCATTTGAGATGTCATCATTGATGCCATTTAGTATGCCATGAGTGTTGCAATATGTGAGCCATAAGCAGTCAATTTATTTCTAGAAATTGTATGAAAGTTCTGAGACATTTTAGTAAGAACTTGGGCTATTGGTTGAGGAGAGTAGACGTCCCACTCAGGCAACAACCACATTCCTTGTCAACGTGAACCACAAAAGTAAGCCTGGACGGTAAACTCTGCTCTGCCAGCGGAATTCACCGTGTTTTTGCAACTTAGCACTCCAGTTTGGACGCACACTTAAGCAAAAACTACGCCTATCACCGGCGGAGCGGAGTTTACCCCATGAGCGGCACTCTGGAGTCGGGACTCAAGACAACAGCAGCAGCAAACAGGTGCAGTACTATCCAGTAGTAGCTCTGACACATGCTGCTAATGGCTTGAAAGCAAAAGACACACAATTGATGGACGGAATGCAGAACAAATCAAAACATTCACCCCCAGTCAAGAGATCTGGGTTAAATACATCATTCTTTTGCTCACAATGCCACCCCAGCTTAGACCTGGCTATATGCAAATCAGTCGTGACCCTGTGCCTCATGGGAACAGTCCAGCCCGAACTGCCAAGCCAGGTCCTCCCTGGACCGGAAACAAGCATCCTAGGACCGGGTTCGGGGTTTCAGGGATGACCTGGCCTGGCAGTTCGGGCTGGACTGTTCCCATTGGGCACAGGGTCAAGACTGATTTGCATATGGCTGGGTCCAAACTGGAATGGCATGGTGAGCAAAAAAAGTTGCACCTTTGAAAAATGTTGAAAAAAATCATTTTCCGTTACTAATATCAAATGTATCAGAACATGTAAAGAACATTTTGATAGACAAGGTCTCTAGTATTAGGTACACCAGTATATGTATATATTCTGATAGTTGAGTGCATATGATTAGGTGGATTTGGCGTGTATGTGGGTTGCTTATATTTTAAAATTGGAAAAAAGAATATATTATCTTTAATAAACAACTATTTTTGTATTTTTTATCACATTTGTCTCTCCTGGTATTTATCAGTTGTTTTTGGATATTGTTTTTGAAGTTGCCCTAGGAATCTACATTATCAATTATTTCCCTGTCTAGGGGAACTTCCTATCAGTAGCAGGGGGCCCTTTATCTTTACATTAAAATCTAGTTTTATCATCGAAGAAGATTTTATATTACAATTTATTCAAATGTCAACATACCATCTCTACAGCCTCCCCTTCCAAAGTCAACACAATGATATCCAATTGGAAAGATAGGCTTTAGAGTTGGGAAAAACACATTTCAGAAGTTTACACTACCAGGACATCTTAAAACTTAAATCTTAAAAGGCCCAACCTTTTAAATACAATGCCTAACTAAGAGGTGACCTATATATATTAAAAAGGAAGGTTTAAGCCTGGGAATTTTTTTATTTTGTCAGGTCGAAATAGCAGTTTAAAGGTGCAATACAGACGGCAGTGGCAGACCAGAGGCATGCTTTAAAAGGCTACTTTAGGGGGTGGTTCAATGAGTGCTGCTGCTCAATAGTAGCATTTAACTTACAAGCCCTTGGTACCTGTAGTACCATATACTAGGGGCTTACAAGTAATTTAAATGCACTAATCAGGTACAAGTCAATTGTACCATGTTATGTTTTGAGAGAGAGCATAAGCACTCTAGCATGGATTAGCAGTTGCAAAGGCTCCTAAAAGCCAACAAAATGGGGTTAGTAAAGGAAGACAGTCAAAACATTTGGGGTGATCCTGCAGAGAGGTGCAAGTCCAACAATTATACATTGTTGAAGAACTTATAATCTAAGGGTGACTGACAAACAGTTTCAGTTGTAAACACTTCTGCAATGGTGAAAGCCATTCTGCTAATTTCAAGGATATGAGTAAGATATTTTTCAGTTGCAAAAGCGCAGATGTGTTGCAAAAGCACAGATGTGCAGCAGGTGAATATTTTGTAAAATTTGGTATTCAGTAGGTAGATCTCATTAACACTCTCTCCAACTGTACTTAAGGTTTGATAAATTGGTGATTACATTAGTGTCTATGGAGACGTTATGTTTCTTATGCACCTAAATATAAGTAAACAAAAGAGCCTAATCTCTACGAAATGTAGGTGTTTTCACAGACATGCTTTGAATCCTGGATGTTGCAAAAGGATACTCAATCCAGAAGTGATAGAAAATTGGGTCTAGGTGCAGCTCTCTGAATACCTTCCAGAACAAAAAGCATCACATTCATTAGTAATCAATGATGTAGTTTAAGATGTCATCAGTGATGTCATCAACATGTCATGAGTGATGTAATATTTGAGGTCATAAGCAGTTCATAGCGGGGGTTCAGTTTATTGTTAACTCACTGAACTATAACTGGCGAATTGCAGGTTACCTTAGGACACAAGTTATAGTTCCCAGGGCTAACTGTAACTGGTGTATTTCAGTGGGGTTGTACGTTAAAACGTTACATTGCCGCTGAAACTCTCATATAATTACAATGTTGATTTAATCTTTGTTTGTTTCAGTTAATTTCTAGGGCATTCTAACATAAAGTTATTTTTGGGTACCATATTTAAAGCCAATGGCCTTTGGAGGTGAGCGGTTAACCACAGGGCCTGGTCACGGGGCAGGACCTGCTTTTAAACCCCACAGGCAGCCAACACTATGCAGCGCATGGACTTTAGGCATGGATGGTGATAGGTTGGTTGCAGGGCTTGGCCTGTGGATGGCTCTTTGGCCAACCCACTCAGATGCAGGCAACCCTACACTGCACAAAGCACTGAGAGATGTTGACTGCAGGCCAGGCCATGTTGCTACCCCTCCACAGGCAGCCAACCTCACACTGCACATGGCCTTTGGCCATGCATGGTGAGTGGTTGGCCCACGGGGCTGGGCCTGAGACCAGGGCCAGTAGTCAACTCCTGATTGGAGCCAACCGAATGCTGCGCACAGGCATCAGAGCCAACCTACCCATATGTAGGCCAATGTCCCCACAGGCTGTCAAGCCAACACTGCTCACAGCCTTTGGTATGTGCGGTGTAGGTTGGCCTTCTGATGCCGGGGACCCTATTGCCTGTGACCAAAAATATATATGTGACGGGGATGGGGCATGAAGAATCCCTCTGTGAGCCTTAATTAGCCCAGAATACCCCAACCCAGTGGCCAAATTACATTAAAAAGGGGAGGAGGATACATTCCCCCCTTCTGGAGAGGCCCTGAACAACATTAAAAAAAGAGCAGGGAGCTGTGTGGCCTCCTCTTCAAGTCTATTGTGGTTCCGGGGAACCAATTTTCTGGTGCCTCTCTAAATTATAGGCGTGTGCCCGGTGGCCATCTGGGACATCCACCAGGCAGCACATATTAAGGGGAGGGCAGTGCATGCCCCCCTCCTTGAGCCTCACCGCCAAATTGAATTAAAAACGGAATTGACCATGTGGCCCCCTCCCTGAGCTACCTTCATAGGCCCCATGGACCCCATCCACTAGGGCCATATGATATGTAAAAAGGGAGGGATCCATGTAGGCCCCCTTTCCAAGCCTTCTGTGCCCTAGCACAACATCATCCAAGGTCAGAGGTGGGTGCCCGTGTGCTCACACGGGGCACCCACAAAATCACATGTTGAGGGTCCTGGGGTAGCCGCAAGGCCCCTTCGGCACCAGCCAGCTCCCTGCATGCTGCAGGAGGCGAAATTGCTCCTGCCCGTAGAGATTAGTTGTTTTTTGCATGCTCCTTCCGGGCAGAAGCAATATTTGTTCTGTTTCCCTGTCCACAGGATTGCCGGCAGGGAAACAGATCAGAAATCTGCTCCCAGCTGCTGGAAACATGTATAAATCTTCCTCCAGGTGGCAGCAGACTTGCCTTCCTTGCCTGCACTTCTGCAGATAGGGAAGGCATGCTTGCTATTGTCTCGCAAGAGATTTAAAAATGCTACTGCCAGGCAGGAGCAAATATATGTTTTCCTGCCCGCATCAGTTTAGACAGGGAAACGACTGTGTCCTGGGCTGGGCTTCCAGGTACA
The DNA here is from genome assembly GCF_964204655.1 of Triturus cristatus. NCBI lineage: Eukaryota > Metazoa > Chordata > Amphibia > Caudata > Salamandridae > Triturus > Triturus cristatus. The sequence goes on along the minus strand of NC_140590.1, from coordinate 1,756,132,697 downwards.
CAGTAACTGAGCCGTACCCGGAAGATGTGGTCTCCAGGACCTTTAAAGAGCTGAGGGGGGCCACTCGGCTCTCTCCCTAACTAATTTCAGCATGACCCTGGGGTATGTGGTCCCCTGGGCCTTTTTAAGGCTCTGGGAGGTGGGCTGTGCAGCCACCATCCCCTTTAATACATTTTGGCACAAGGTGATGGGGTCCAAAGGGCCTTTTTAAGGCTCTGGGAGTGGGCACTTACATCCCGCACCCTTCATTTATTACCTCAGTCCCAAGGGACCCTGGGGCCTAATTAGATCCCAGGAATGGAGGGAGTGCAGTCCCATGGTTGGGGTCCCGAGGCCCCTTCCCAAAATAAAAGCCTATCATTGTTCCAGGAGAGAGGGTAAAAAGAATTGCCATCCTAACAAATTCACTGAAAATAAAATATTTTAAAAACGTTTGGTCCCATACGTCCCCACCACCACCCCTTGAGGGTTAGGGTATTCCTACCCTGCCATTTATTTTAATTTTTTACCTTTTTTCGTAGGAATCAATACTGATTCCTGAGTCCTAAAATGGATGTTGCCACATCGACGTTGATGTGGTGGCAGCCAATCAGATCTGAGCTTGAGATCTCTTGGGCCCCTGAACTCTTCAATATAATAATAATAATACACATTTGTAAAGCACAAACAATGACCCGTAAGGGTCTCTAGGCGCTGGGGGGCGTCGGGAATATTAAGCAAGCTATTGACCAGAGTCACATGGTGCTGGGATAATCTGCCGCCGGCGCCAGGGATCAAACCGTGAGCCCCCGGGTTCTGAAGTCAGTCACCCTGGCCGCTGCGCCACACCTCATCAAGGCATAAATTGTTTAATTGCTCAAAAACAACTGAACAGATTTACACTAAAACGCAAAAACACTCTTTATCAACCAAGATCTAGCTCCCTGCCAAACTTTGTGTAAATCCATTCAGTAGTTTCGGCTGTAGCTGTGTTTAAAGTTCTTATGGGAAAATCTATGAGGGAAATGTGTTTTGGGCCCCCCTGTTTTTTCTCAGCCCCCTTGTGATGGATCCCACAGAACATTCCCAGGTGCAAACTAGTCAAAGGAGCATTTATTTGGAATATTTTGTGGAGATTTGTCAAACGACGTGAAAGATATGCGCAAACCAAAAAATACTTATAGACCTAACTATAACTACAAATAAGTATATATATGCCCAGCTGAAGGCAGAATCTGAAATACATGCGAGTCCTGTGTGAATGGTGCCTAAGTGGGAAAATAAACTATCAAGCATTGAGCTTGTGTTGTGCAGTTTGTTGGGATTTATATATCTATACTCCTGTAATATAATGAGGTTGCAACGTATGTGGGGACCCAAGGAGGCTTTGAGACTTTCAGCAAACCAGACTCATCACGCCTCATCCGGCACAATACCGACCTGAATGGACTCTTTGTCATCGAGGTTTCCCCACCCAACACCTGCCCAGTAATGGTGTATTCTTGGAGCTGTAGTGTCTACAACGCTGCAGCTGCAGGGCGATCAAATGATTGGGGGCCGGGTTTGCTCCTATCTATGGGAGGATTGCAGGACTATTTAAAGGTGGGGATGTGGCACCAATTCTGGTTAACAGCGACATCTGAAGAAGGCCTGATGGCCGAATTACATTATGAGCTTCAACTTGGATTCCCCGTGTGGCCTCTTCCTTACGCTCATCGGAGGGGTTTCTGTGGAGATATATATATATATATATATATATATCTACTGGCGGTCGCCAGTAGATAGTTATAGTTAGTACCGAGTCCCCATAGGAAATCTGAAAATTCTATTTTTAATAACTTTGGCGCTGGTTGACTTATCTTCGTGAAATTTTCAAAACTAATGGGGCGCTCCGCTCAGCTCCTACCCTGAAAGTCTCGGGGTGATTCGTCAAGCAGGGGCTGACAAAAAAGGGGGGTCCCAAAACGCGTTTTCCCCATGCATTTTCCCATAGGACCTTTAGTCGAAGGTACAGCCCGAACGGCTGAACAGAATTACTTGAAATTTGGCAAAGAGGTAGTCCTCAGGTCAGGCATGTGCCTTTTGCATATATGGTGTCAATCTGTTCAGTAGTTCCTGAGAAAATTGCAGTTAAAAGTACATAAATATCGCGGGGTGCGTGCACGGTGGGCGCACAGTGCGCGCACCGTGAAAAGCCCTTAAAAAAAAAAATGTTAAACTGTTTATAAGTTTATAGAAGATATTAACTATGCTGTTCAACTTTATCCAAATTAAAAAAAACAGAGCTAAGCCATTCCATATTACAGGATACAGTCAATCTATAACTATATACATAGGTAGTTCATTGTAGAATAAATATATAAAAAATATAATAATACATACATAAATTAGCATTTAAAAAACCTTACAAATTCACTTAAAAAACCATAGGTTTCACACACGTTACAGTTAGAAATTAGCATTTAAAAAAACCTTGCAAATTCACTTAAAAAACCATAGGTTTCACACACGTTATAGTTAGGAATTAGCATTTAAAAAACCTTGCAAATTCACTGAAAAAACCATAGGTTTCACACATGTTATATTTAGCTGGACATTTCACTCGTAAAAAACCATTGAAATTCCCCCGTTATAGTTAGTTCAGCTAACCATAACTCGCGCGACCGCAATCCACTTCCTATGATGTCACATATTACATCGCTCATGACATGGTCAGTGACATCACTCATGACATCACTGATGACATCTCAAATGGCTCACTTATAGTCAGTTACGCACCTAGAAAATCATCCATTCACACACTTGTACAGCCACTGATTCTTCCATTGGCCTTTCCCTATATATATTATACATTTTTAAACTTTACAGAAACACACACTCACTGGATGACGTCATCAGTGATGTAATATGTGACGTCATCAGCAGTGTATTGCAGTCGCGTGAGTTATAGTTAGCTGAACTAACTATAACGGGGGAATTTCAATGGTTTTTTATGAGTGAAATGTCCAGCTAACTATAACATGTGTGAAACCTATGATTTTTCAGTGAATTTGCAAGGTTTTTTAAATGCTAATTCCTAACTATAACGTGTGTGAAACCTATGGTTTTTTAAGTGAATATATATATATATATATATATTATCTACTGGCGGTCGCCAGTAGATAGTTATAGTTAGGACCGTGTTTCCATAGGAAATCTGAAAATTCTATTTTGAATAACTTTGGCGCCGGTTGACGAATCCTCGCAACATTTCAAAACTAATGGGGCGCTCCGCTCAGCTCCTACCCTGAAAGTCTCGGGGCGATTCGTCAAGTGGGGGCCGAGAAAAAAGGGGGTCCCAAAACATGTTTTCCCCATGCATTTTCCCATAGGACCTTTAGTCGAAGGTACAGCCCGAATGGCTGAACAGAATTACTTGAAATTTGGCAGAGAGGTAGTCCTCAGGTCAGGGAAGTGCCTTTTGCAGGTCTAGTGTCAATATGTTCAGTAGTTCCTGAGAAAATAGCATTTAAAAGCATATAAATGTATATATTCACTGAAAAAACCATAGGTATCAGGGGTGTTATAGTTAGCTGGACTTTTCACTTGTACAAAACCATTGAAATTCCCCCATTATAGTTACTTCAGCTAACTATAACTCGCGCGCCCGCAATGCACTGCTGATGACGTCACATATTACATCACTCATGACATGGTCAGTGCCATCACTCATGACATCACTGATGACATCTCAAATGACATCACTGATGACATCACTGATGACATCATCCAGTGAATGTGTGTTTTTCTGAAAATTAAATATGTTTTATATATGTATATCTCAAGGTCGATGGAAGAATAAATGGGTATATAAGTGTCTAAATGGATGATTTGTTTTTGAAAAATTGATTGTGTAACTGACTGATTAAGTGTATCATAGTGAATACATGGCTTAGTGAGTAATGTTTAAATATGTAAATATCTGTATCAGTCTCTCACTTTGTGTATAAGTGGCTGCATGGGTTGGTGAGTAGCTACATGGGTGTCTATATAGGTTATTAGTTGGTTTTTTGAGTATCAGTCTGAGTGTCTGCATGATTCGGTGGGGGGTATTACGTAGTGCATAGGTGCATGAATGAGTGACTCACTGTGTGTATGTGTTGAAGACAGCATGTGTGCAGGACTGTATGGGTGGATGAGTGTGTGTATGGGTGTGTTAGTGAGTGAATGACTGTCTCAATAGTGTCTTTATGAGTAACTACATATGTTTTAAACTAGTATATGTGACTATTGGTGTATATAAGTGAGTATATGTGAGAGTGAGAGATTGAAAGAGTTCCTGTATGAATAAGTATGTGTTTCTATAAGTGATTGTTTAAAAGACTAAGTATGTGTAAGTTTCCCTAGAAGTAAGTGTGGTGGTGTGTGTATAACTGTATATGCAAGTAAATGTATGTTTGATTCTTTATTAGCATGAGTGACTATGTGTGTGAGTAACTCTATGGATGAGTGGCATTGTGTAACAGGATGTATAGGTGTATGAGTACATATGTATGAGTGACTGTATAGGACTGTTGGTGAATGAGTGGATGTGTATGTGGATCTTAGAATTACTGAAGAGGTTGTTGTGACTGGTATTGGTATGTCCATTGTTTTGAAAATTTTAGTCTCTATTTTTGAATGTGTGTATCAAAGGTTATATTAGGGTGAGAGAAGGTCTGCCACTCTATCACAAGGATGATGTCATCAGTGATGTCATCAGTGATGTCATTTGAGATGTCATCAGTGATGTCATGAGTGATGTCACTGACCATGTCATGAGTGATGTAATATGTGACGTCATCAGCAGTGCATTGCGGGCGCGCGAGTTATAGTTAGCTGAACTAACTATAACGGGGGAATTTCAATGGTTTTGTACAAGTGAAAAGTCCAGCTAACTATAACACCCCTGAAACCTATGGTTTTTTCAGTGAATTTCTGAGGTTTTTTAAATGCTAATTCCTAACTATAACGTGCCTGAAACCTATGGTTTTTTCTGTGAATTTCAAAGGTTTTTTAAATGCTAATTTCTAACTATGCCTTCAGAGATAGGACATGTGAAGAAAGAAGAAAAAATGCACAGAAAGAAAAAAACAGAAGTGCAGAAAGAAGCAGCAGAAGTCCTCAAAGACGAAGAAAAGTGCAGGAAGACGGATAACTTGCAGAAAGAACTAAAAGAGGAGCAGAAAGAATCCTTGTTGCAAAATCATCCTGTACCCTCAACTTTTTCAGACGGATACTGGTGGTAACTGAGTCTGACTAACCAGTCCTAGAGCCAGTGCTATGTTAAAAGACACTTAGAATACAGTGAAAACACCTACATACACTAGGGAACATTATGCGTTGGGGTCCCCTGTGATTAGCATGACCTCCTCTGTAAGCCCCTAGTATATAATAGGGCAGGGGGATTAAAACTACCTCTTAAAACAGGCCACAGGGCGTTTTTGCACACGTTAACTCAGGCCCCGTCCCCTCCCTTCACCACTGTGTAAACACGCCCTGTGTCCGTTTTTAGTTGGGAGATTAAGTTCATTTGAATCCTGAGGGTCCCCAGGGTCCAACTAGCCCACTAGGTACCTCCAGTAAGTGCCACAGAGCTGCATTGCAGAGAGGTGTAAAAAGTGGCACGGCCTGGACCACCTCTCTGCAATGCTGGAATTACTGGAAGCACTTGGTGGGCTAGTTAGCCCCCAGGGGCCCTCAGTATTGAAGGGAAATTATATCCCCAATTTAAAACGTGCCATAGTGCGTGTTTGCACACGTCACCTCAGGCCCCGTCCCCTCCCTTCACCACTGTGTAAACGCGCCCTGTGGCTGTTCTAAGTTGAGAGATTAAGTCCCCTTGAATCCTAAGGGTCCCTAGGGTCAAACTAGACCACTAGGTACCTCCAGTAAGCGCCACAGAGCTGCGTTGCAGAGAGTTGTAAAAAGGGGCTTGGCCTCAGAACACCTGTCTGCAGCGCAGCTCCCTGGCGTATACTGGAGATGCCTGTTGGGCTAGTTGGCCCTCAGGGACCCTCAGTATTGAAAAGGAATTAATTACCCAACTTACAACTCGCCAGGGGGCGCGTTTGCAGAGTGCTGCAAGGAGGGGGCGTGGCCTCCGGCACGATGCCAGTCTTTTATTTATTTTAATTTTTTAAGAAGGGGGGCTGTGTGGTTCCCCTTATTATTCTAATTTATTGGCCCTGATGACCCCATCCCCCAGGGCCTGTCTCCTAATTATATTTTTTTGACCCCAATCCCCAGGGCCGTCCACTGTTTTTTATTATTTTTAAAAAATATATATTTATAGACACACCTAGAACATGCTGGACAAACCGTACGTACCTATCACCATGACGATTTGCGTGATATTAATTAAAAGGCGACTATGCATACAATGAATCCACGTGGAATGTATTTACACCACTAGTGAAGCTCTGACATGTCTGATGCCCTACCGTGCCTAATCCCGGTAGACACCCTTGTCGTTTATTTATACAAACATGGGTAGCTATTGACGGGCACATTTAATACACATGCACACCAAGCCATTCAAAGGGGATTCGACAAAAATTCTACCAAAACTATGCAAGAAACCCCCCTCACGGTTAATAAAACACATATCCACTGCCTGATGTGTAATACTTTTTATTTTACTCTCTGGAAAGGGGACGAACATCACCACTTGAGAGTCACAGCTCGCTCCTGGCAGAGCCCAATGCTGTGTTACACCCACCATTGCCTGCCGAGTGCCACACACCTCTGTGTTGTATTCCACCAGCTAGTGCATATGCTATGACACTCTCTAGCCCATGTGCACTGTAACACCACCCCGTGAATATGTCATGCCACACTTGTCTTCGCACGGGTTATATTGCCCCATCTAACGTGCCTTCTTCTGAGGTTCTGGACTTTTTAAGAGTCCAGAGGTGTCAGGGGAAACAACACCCAAAGACCCCTGAGTTCCTTCCTGCCTTGGTGCACAAATAAACAGAGACGCGGGCTTCTCGATGGTGGCGTCAAAGACCAAGGTTTATTTACTGTAGAGACACAGAAGTCATAGGAACCACACAGAGGCAGAATCTACGAGACTGTTCGAATTGCACAAAGTGGGTTGCGCCTTAAATACACGAAATATGTCTTTAGGCAACATTACACGAATATTTCTCATGCCCAACCCGGTATCCCAAACAGACAATAAACATACATCAAACAATAATTAGTCGTAGGTTTTCGGTATTCGATCAGGTCTCCATGTCAGTTTTTCATTCTTTGCCCGATCCTCCCCATCATAAAAATCGTAACCTCCCCATCGTAAAAGCCCAGAAGGAGAGGAGCAGAGCCAGGTGCAAGGGATAGAAAAGTCGGATAAGAGGTGTTTATGGATCGTAAACGGGCATGGCTACCGTATTCGGCCTCTCAGTCAGGACAAAGGACACGAGAACCAGTATAGCAAGATTGGCCTCAGGCAGGGGTGGCAGCTTGATTCTGCCTAGTCACGCAGCGTCAGCTTTCTCGGGGCTTGAGCTTACGTGTCCTTAACAAGGTGATTCTGCCGGGGTCATCGCTCGTCCATTGACTATGTGAGGGCAAGAAACAAAATGGATGCCGTATCTAAAATGGATGCCATGATTTAGCAACAGAATGCCCTATTTCTCAGTGAATTCATGCTCGTTGCGCAGCAAAAACACTGTCATGCATATAATGGATCATTTACGGTTCATTGGTACCAAAATCGTGTCAGTACTACGATACCGAATACACGGGTTCGGATCGCTACAGAACCTCACTTCGATGCCTATGTTATAACGCACAGTGCTATGCCATACGTATTACAATCTGGGATCCATATCTTTGTCACAGTGCATATGCAACGTTACACTCCCCAGCACATATTTTATATTACAACTTTAGAGACTAGTTAGGTTACACAACACTGCCCTGTGCATATTACACTCCAAGGCGCATATCGCATAGCACGCGCTAGTGCCTGTGCTATCTCGCGCTCTCCAATGAATCTGTCATTGCGCACAATGTATTGCATATTATATTTCACGCCCGGTTCATCTTATATCACACTTTTTGGTGCATAGTTTATACCATACACTATATCTAGTTTTCATTTTCAATCGTGCTCTCAGGACTATGTTCTATATAACACTGTGTTCACCTACCCTTTTCACGGGCATTACATTTTGCGATAGGGGGTGGAGGGTCAGGGGGTGTTTCTGCCAAGTGAGCCCGGAGTCACAGTCTCAAACGTCCTCTTCTTCCTAAATAAAAGTGAGATTATGCTGCATACTTGTTCATATTTTAAGTAGTTCGCACAGACACACGTTTCAAAAACAATAAAGTTCCTAATACCCGCCTTCTCTGAACAGTTAGCTTGCTGCCCCATCCCCCTCCTCCCTATCCTCTGTTGTGTGAATCCATGGACTAGCCTCCTCCCTCCTGCCAAGCATGGTCTGATGTGCTGCCACTGCCCTCAATTTAGTATGATGTACCAGTCCACTCCTCCTGCCCTCCATTTCCCAATTCTATGCCCCATCATTGACCTCCTGCTTAAACTCTGTGCTTAGCTTGCTGCCCCTATTCTCCTTACCCCTGCCCTCCAATGTCTTTGTGCATGCCCCTACTCCATCCTTTTTGCCCACCATGTTCCATGGACCTGCCACTCCTATCTACTCTGAGTGTTCTTTTGAGCTGCCACTCCCCTCCCACCTGCCTAGCATTGTCAGATGACTGTAACCTGTCCCTGCCACCTCCACCCTGCCTGTCCACATGCCATGCCCCTATCCTCTTCCTCCTGTCCTACATGGTCCATTGTACTGCCACACCCTTCTGCCCTCCCTGGTCTGTTGTGCTGTAACTGCTCCTCCTGCCTGCCACGTGCGGTCTGTTGTGAGGCCCATTCCCCTGAACTTTCTTGTCTGTGCACAGGTCCTGACCCTCCCTTCTATCCTCCATCGTCCTTCTTGCCCATCATAGCCATTGTGCTGCCACTAACCCTCCCACTTGCCATGCATGGTCTTCTGTGCTGCCATGGCCCCTCCCACCTTCCCTGTGTGGTCAGTTAGCTGCTCCTGACCCCCTCCCACCTTCCCTCCATGGTCTGTGTGTATGCCATCACAGTCTCACTGTTGCTCTTCACGGTGTGTCTTGCTTCTAGTGCCCATCCTGCCTGACCTCCATGGCTATCTTGCTGCTCCTGCCCTGCCCCCTTGCCCCCAGCCCTCTGTTTACATGTGCAGGCCCCTACTCCCTCCCTCCTGGCTTGTCTGTTCCATTTTAATGCCCCTGATCCGTCCCTCCTGCCCTTATGGTCTGTTATGCTACAGCTTTCTCTCCTGTCTGTCCATTATGGTCAGCTAGCTACCATTGCCTCTTGCCCCTCTGTTCTCTGTTGTCCATGTGAATGGTCCTGTCCCCTCCCTCTTGCTTTCTATGGATTGTTGTGCTGCACTCCCGTCCCGCATGCCCTGTGTGGTGTATTGTGCTGCTGCAAACCCTGATGCCTGCCCTGCAGGGTCAGTTTGGTGCACCTCTCCATGTCCCTCCTGTCCTCTGTTATCCAAGTCCATGTCCCTACCCCATTTCCTTCCATGATCATACCACAATTCCTAAAATGAGTATGGTACCATCAACAAATGATTTATAATGTAACTAAAGTCTTAAAACCTTCTATTAACTGCAATGCTTTTTAATGAGGTGCTATCATGTATATTGAAAATCAAAAGTAAAATCATATACATATCTGGGCGGAGCCTAACCACACATCTCATCGTGAGATCTGATTGGCTGTCAGCACTTCATCCAAGAAGTGTTGGCAGCCATCTTGGGACCAATATACATGATAGCACCTCATTAAAAAGCATTGCAGTTAATAGAAGGTTTTAAGACTTTAGTTACATTATAAATCATTTGTTGATGGTACCATACTCATTTTAGGAATTGTGGTGTGTTCTAAGGTGATTTTACCATGTGAAAAAGCCTTCTGCTGTGATATCATGAATCATGTTTGAGAGAAAACTATTTTCTCATGCTTTTCCCACAGAGGTTTGGAAGGTGATCTATAAGCTAAACTGAGAGCATATTTTCTGTAAATTCACATTATCTTTCTCAGTCATGTGAGAATGAAGTCTGACATTCTCAGTAAAACATGTACATCCAACAAGGACAGAGACTGTCAGTTGATTCCTTTGTGTTCTACTGCAGCTTCCCAGAGTGTTCTAAAGAACAACTAGAGCGCTAACAGTCCTACTTATGACAAACGTATGGCACACCTGAAGCCATCTTGGTTGGAATAAAGTGGTAACTCTTAAAACATTTCATTGAAAAAGGAACAAAATGAGGGGTTTCATTTTGCCATAGAAAGTATGATCAGTGCTGCAGAAAGAAAAATTAGGGCACATTTTGAGTGACTTCTCAAGTCCTCTTCTATTTCATTAAAAAATTCTGACATGCAGACTGAAACATGCACTTTCAATACCAGCAGCAGACTTCCCTGGTGAGCAGTAGCTTTACTACAGTGATCTAATAAGCAGCTACAGTGCTAACATTCTGAATTTATGGCAAATGTGTGACACATCTGAATGGTTTCTTGATGGAATCAAAGTAAAAAACTGAAAGTATTTCCTACTGAGGAGACTGTAGTAAATGAGGAAATTAGGAAACATCATAACAAATAAGTCTCCCAAAATGGCCAACAGAGACAAAAGAGCCCAAATGTAGCCCAAATATCACCCAGATGTAGCCCAAGTATAGCCCAATGCCAGAATGTCCCAGAGTGTTCTAACGAACAACTAGAGCGCTAACAGTCTTACTTATGACAAAAGTATGGCACACCTGAAGCCATCTTGATTGGAATAAAGTGGTAACACTTAAAACATTTAATTTACAAAGGAACAAAATGAGGGGGTTCATTTTGCCATAGAAATTATGATTAGTGCTGCAGAAAGAAAAATTAGGGCACATTTTGACTTCTCAAATCCTCTTCTATTTCATAAAAAAATTCTGACATGCAGACTGAAACATGCACTTTGAATACCAGCAGCAGACTTCCCTGGTGAGCAGTAGCTTTACTTCAGTGATCTAATGAGCAACTAGAGTGCTAACATTCAGAATTTATGGCAAATGTGTGACACATCTGAATGCTTTCTTGATGGAACCAAAGTAAAAAACTGAAAGTATTTCCTACTGAGGAGACTGCAGTAAATGAGGAAATTAGGAAACTTCATAACAAATAAATCTCCCAAGATGGCCACCAGAGACAAATGTAGCCCAAATATCACCCAGATGTAGCCCAAGTATAGCCCAATGACAGAATGTCCCAGAGTGTTCTAACGAACAACTGGAGCGCTAACAGTCTTACTTATGACAAAAGTATGGCACACCTGAAGCCATCTTGATTGGAATAAAGTGGTAACACTTAAAACATTTAATATACAAAGAAACAAAATGAGGGGGTTCATTTTGCCATAGAAATTATGATTAGTTCTGCAGAAAGAAAAATTAGGGCACATTTTGACTTCTCAAATCCTTTTCTATTTCATAAAAAAATTCTGACATGCAGACTGAAACATGCACTTTGAATACCAGCAGCAGACGTCCCTGGTGAGCAGTAGTTTTACTACAGTGATCTAATGAGCAACTAGAGTGCTAACATTCAGAATTTATGGCAAATGTGTGACACATCTGAATGCCTTCTTGATGGAACCAAAATAAAAAACTGAAAGTATTCCCACTGAGGAGACTGCAGTATATAAGGAAATTAGGAAACTTCATAACAAATAAATCTCCCAAGATGGCCACCAGAGACAAAAGAGCCCAAAGGTAGCCCAAATATCACCCAGATGTAGCCCAAGTATAGCCCAATGACAGAAGTGTGCAAAACACTTTTTTTTTGTGTATTTGCAGTTTTATATAGTGCAGACTAGTCAGGTATTGGAGTGCTTTACATGAGCATTGGTTCCATCACACAAGATCAAATTCATTTTGGTTGTAGCCATGGGGAGATTAAGTGATTTGACCAGAATCACAGAATGTTGAGCTGAAGCAGAAACTCCAACCTGGTTCCCCAGTTGCAAAGTCTGCAGCTCTGGAAGTAACACCACATCCTCTCCCCTAGGTGCAACATTTAATCAAGTGGTCAACTGGATAAAAAAACATAAAGATTACAAATAATTTAAAAGTTCTTTGTGCTATTTGAAAACTCAGAAAATATGTCCTCATTTTAGTTTTTTAGAGCACTAACCATAATTTTGATGCAAATAAGACCCTCTCATATATGTAATTTCGAAAGGAAATACTCTAGGTATTACAGTTTTGATTACATCAAGATGACGTCAGACTTCCACACTTTTGTAATAAATATAGAATGTTAGCAATCTAGTTGTTCATTGGGATACTGTTGAGAGGCAGAGGCCAGGGGCACGGACTCTGAAAATTAAAGGCAGGTAGGAAAGTGCAGATGCAACAATTTGACCACACTGGGCAGGCAGGAAGGGCAGTGGCAGCACAACAGACATGGAGGACAGTGGAAATGGGGGCAGGGGCAACAAACCAACAATACAGGACTGGCAAGAGAGGCTGTGGCAATATAATAGTCCATTGTGGGCAGAAGGAAGAGGCAGTGGTAGTGCAACTATACATGCCAACAGACCTGTTTCAGCCAGGAAACGTCCAATGTTTTTAAGCTCAAATGGGCTTTATTTGATCTGTCGCCTGTCTACAATCTCCTCTTTTTCAATGTAACTCAAAGGGGAAAATCAATACCCCAGTTTTTTTTCAAAATCTCCCTCTTACCATGTTCAAAATGTTCGCAAGTATGGTACATTGGATCATGGTAGGCAGGAGGAATTGGGGTAGGGACATGGACTGGAATAACAGAGGACAGGAGGGACATGGAGAGGTGCACCGAACTGACCCTACAGGGCAGGCATCAGGGTTTGCAGCAGCACAATACACCACACAGCGCATGTGGGACGGGAGTGCAGCACAACAATCCATAGAAAGCAATAGGGAGGGGCCAGGACCATGCACATGGACAACAGAGAACAGACTTTCCAGGAGGGAGGGAATAGGGGTCTGCACATGGAAACAGAGGGCTGGGGGCAGGGCAGGAGCAGCAAGATGACCATGGAGGTCAGGCAGGATGGGCACTAGAAACAAGACACACCATGGAGAGCAACAGTGAGACTATGATGCCATACACACAGACAATGGAGGGAAGGTGGGAGGGGGTCAGGGGCAGCTAGCTGACCACACAGGGAAGGTGAGAGGTGCCATGGTAGCACAGAAGACCATGCATGGCAAGCGGGAGGGTTAGTGGCAGCACAATGACTATAATAGGCAAGAAGGAGGGTGCAGGGGCATGCACAAAGGACCATGGAGGATAGAAGGGAGGGTCATGACCTGGGCACAGACAAGAAAGTTCAGGGGAAGGGGCCTCACAACAGACCGCGCGCGGCAGGCAGGAGGAGCAGTTGCAGCACAGCAGACCAGGGAGGGCAGAAGGGTGTGGCAGTAAAATGGACCATGGAGGACAGGAGGAAGGGGATAGGGGCACGGCATGTGGACAGGCAGGGTGGAGGTGGCAGGGACAGGTTACAGTCATCTGACAATGCTAGGCAGGTGGGAGGGGAGTGGCAGCTCAACAGAACATTTAGAGTAGATAGGAGTGGCAGGTCCATGGAACATGGTGGGCAAAAAGGATGGCGCAGGGGCATGCACAAAGACATCGGAGGGCAGGGGGAAGGAGAATAGGGGCAGCAATCTAAGCACAGAGGCTAAGCAGGAGGTCAATGATGGGCCATAGAATTGGGCAATGGAGGGCAGGAGGAGTGGACTGGTACATCATGCTAAATGGAGGGCAGTGGCAGCACATCAAACCATGCATGGCAGGAGGGAGGAGGCTAGTCCATGGATTCAGACAACAGAGGATAGGGAGGAGGTGGATGGGGCAGCAAGCTAACTGTTCAGAGAAGGTGGGTATTAGGAACTTTATTGTTTTTAAAATGTGTGTCTGTGCGAACTACATAAAATATGAACAAGTATGCAGCATAATCTCACTTTTATTCAGGAAGAAGAGGACGTTTGTGATTGTGACTCTGGGCTCACTTGGCAGAAACACCCCCTGACCCTCCACCCCCATCGCAAAATGTAATGCCAGTGAAAAGGGTAGGTGGACGCAGTGTTATATAGAACATAGTCCTGAGAGCACGATTTAAAATGAAAATTAGATATGGTATATGGTATAAACTATGCACCAAAAAGTGTGATATAAGATGAACCGGGGCGTGAAATATAATATGCAATACATTGTGCGCAATGACAGATTCATTGGAGAGCGCGAGATAGCACAGGCACTAGCGCGTGCTATGCGATATGCGCCTTGGTGTGTAATATGCACAGGGCAGTGTTGTGTAACCTAACTAGTCTCTAAAGTTGTAATATAAAATATGTGCTGGGGAGTGTAACGTTGCATATGCACTGTGACAAAGATATGGATGCCAGATTGTAATATGTATGGCATAGCGCTGTGCATTATAACATAGGCATCGAGGAAGGCATGTTAGATGGGGCAATATAACCCGTGCGAAGGCAAGTGTGGCATGACATATTCACGGGGTGGTGTTACAGTGCACATGTGCTAGAGAGTGTCATAGCATACGTACTATCTGGTGGAATACAACACAGAGGTGTGAGGCACTCGGCGGGCACTGGTGGGTGTAACACAGCATTGGGCTCAGCCAGGAGCACGCTGTGACTCTCAAGTGAGGTTTGTCTCCTTTCCAGAGAGTAAAATAAAAAGTATTACACATCCGGCGGTGGATGTGTGTTTTATTAACCGTGAGGGGGGTTTCTTGCATAGTTTGGTCAAATTTTTGTCGAGTCCCCTTTGAATGGCTTGGTGTGCGTGTATATTAAATGTGCCCGTCAATAGCTACCCATGTTGTATAAATAAACGACAAGGGCGTCTACTTGGAGAGTACCCACCGGCGGGGGCGCCAGGATTAGGCACGGTAGGGCGTCAGACATGTCAGAGCTTCACTAGCGGTGTAAATACATTCCATGTGGATTCATTCTATGCATAGTCGCCATTTAATGAATATCACGCAAATCGTCATGGTGATAGGTACATATGGTTTGCCCAGCATGTCCTAGGTGTTTCTCTAAATATATATTTTTTTTAACTAATAAAAAACAAAGGCCGGCCCCGGGGGATGGGGTCCCCGGGGCCATAAGTGGCCTGAGGAGGGGGGCAACGCAGCCCCCTCCTAAAGAATTAAAAAACAAAAAAAGGTCATGACCCGAGGGTTGGGATCCCCGGGGCCGATTAAGGCCTTGGGAGGGCCAAATGTATTTTTTTCGACAAAAAAAATTAGGGTGCAGGCCCTGGGGGATGGGGTCCCCAGGGCCAGTAAATTAGAAAAAGAAGGGGGGCCACACAGCCCTCCTTCTTAAAAAAAAATAATAATAAAAGACCGGCATCGCGCCGGAGGCCATGCCCCCTCCTTGCAGCACTCTGCAAACGCGCCCCCTGGCCAGTTGTAAGTTGGGGAATTAATTCCCCTTCAATACTGAGGGTCCCTGAGGGCCAACTAGCCCAACAGGTATCTCCAGTATGCGCCAGGGAGCTGCGTTGCAGACATGTGTTCTGAGGCCACACCCCTTTTTACACCTCTATGCAACGCAGCTCTGTGGCGCTTACTGGAGGTACCTAGTGGGCTAGTTTGACCCTAGGGACCCTTAGGATTCAAGGGGACTTAATCTCTCAACTTAGAACGGCCACAGGGCGCATTTACACAGTGATGAAGGGAGGGGACTGGGCCTGAGGTGACGTGTGCAAACACGCCCTGTGGCGCGTTTTAAGTTGGGGAAATAATTCCCTTTCAATCCTGAGGGACCCTGGGGGCCGACTAGCCCACCAGGTGCTTCCAGTAAGCGCCACTGCTCTGCGTTGCAGAGAGGTGGTGCAGGCCGTGCCCCTTTTTACACCTCTCTGCAATGGCGCTTACTGGACGTACCTAGTGGGCTATTTTGCCCCTAGGGATCCTCAGGATTCAAGGGGACTTAATCTCCCAACTTAAAAAACGGCCACAGGGCGTGTTTACACAGTGGGGAAGGGAGGGGACGGGGCCTGAGGTGACGTGTGCAAACACGTCCTGTGGCGCTTTTTGAGAGGTAGTTTTAATCCCCTGCCCTATTATATACTAGGGGCTTACAGAGGAGGTCATGCTGATCACAGGGGGACCCCAACGCATAGTGTTCCATAGTGTTTGTAGGCATTTTCACTGTATTCTGATTGTCTTTTAACATAGCACTGGCTCTAGGACTGGTTAGTCAGACTCAGTTACCACCAGTATCCGTCTGAAAAATTTGAGGGTACAGGATTATTTTGCAACAAGGGTTCTTTCTGCTCTTCTGTTTATTCTTTCTGCACGTTATCCTTCTTCCTGCACTTTTCTTCGTCTTTGAGGACTTCTGTTGCTTCTTTCTGCATTTCTTTTTTTTTCTTTCTGTGCGTTTTTTCTCCTTTCTTCACATGTCCTATCTCTGTAGGCATAGTTAGAAATTAGCATTTAAAAAACCTTTGAAATTCACTGAAAAAACCATAGGTTTCAGGTACGTTAGAGTTACGAATTAGCATTTAAAAAACCTTAGAAATTCACTGAAAAAAACATAGGTTTCAGGGGCGTTATAGTTAGCTGGACTTTTCACTCGTACAAAACCATTGAAATTCCCCCGTTATAGTTAGTTCAGCTAACTATAACTCGCGCGCCCGCAATGCACTGCTGATGACGTCACATATTACATCACTCATGACATGGTCAGTGACATCACTCATGACATCACTGATGACATCTCAAATGACATCATTGATGACATCATCCTTGTGATAGCGTGGCAGACCTCCTCTCCCCCTAATATAACCTTTGAAACACACATTCAAAAATAGAAACTAAAAGTTTCAAAACAATGGACATACCAATATCAGTTACAACAACCTATTCAGTAAGTCTAAGATCCACATCCACACATTCACCAACAGTCCTATACAGTCACTCATACATGTACTCACTCATCATATGTACTCATACACCTATACATCCTGTTACACAACACCACTCATCCATAGAGTTACTCACACACATAGTCACTCATGCTAATAAAGAATCAAACATCCATTTACTTGCATATACAGTTATA
Organism: Triturus cristatus; assembly: GCF_964204655.1. Classification (NCBI taxonomy): domain Eukaryota; kingdom Metazoa; phylum Chordata; class Amphibia; order Caudata; family Salamandridae; genus Triturus; species Triturus cristatus. The sequence continues at coordinate 1,756,115,504 of NC_140590.1, read as the reverse complement.
CACACACCACCACACTTACTTCTACAGAAACTTACACATACTTAGCCTTTTAAACAATCACTTATAGAAACACATACTTATTCATACAGGAACTCTTTGAATCTCTCACTCTCACATATACTCACTTATATACACCAATAGTCACATATACTAGTTTAAAACATATGTAGTTCCTCATAAAGACACTATTGAGACAGTCATTCACTCACTAACACACCCATACACACACTCATCCACCCATACAGTCTTCAACACATACAAACAGTGAGTCACTCATTCATGCACCTATGCACTACGTAATACCCCCCACCGAACCATACAGACACTCAGACACTCATACTGATACTCAAAAAACCAACTAATAACCTATATAGACACTCATGTAGCTACTCACCAACCCATGAAGCCACTTATACACAAAGTGAGAGACTGATACAGATATTTAAATATTTAAACATTACTCACTAAGACATGTATTCCCTAAGATACACTTAATCAGTCAGTTATACAATCAATTTTTCAAAAACAAATCATCCATTTAGACACTTATATACCCATTTATTCTTCCATCGACCTTGAGATATACATATATAAAACATATTTAATTTTCAGAAAAACACACATTCACTGGATGATGTCATCAGTGATGTCATTTGAGATGTCATCAGTGATGTCATTTGAGATGTCATCAGTGATGTCATGAGTGATGTCCCTGACCATGTCATGAGTGATGTATTATGTGACGTCATCAGCCGTGCATTGCGGGCGCGCGAGTTATAGTTAGCTGAACTAACTATAACGGGGGAATTTCAATGGTTTTGTACGAGTGAAAAGTCCAGCTAACTATAACGCCCCTGAAACCTATGGTTTTTTCAGTGAATTTCTAAGGTTTTTTAAATGCTAATTCCTAACTATAACGTACCTGAAACCTATGATTTTTTCAGTGAATATATATATATATATATATTACCTACTGGCGGTCGCCAGTAGGTAATTATAGTTAGGACCCCTTTTCCATAGGAAAACCTCAACATTCTATTTTGAATAACTTTGGCGCCGGTCGATGAATCCTCGCGAATTTCTCAAAATAGGTGGGGCGCTACGCTCCGCTCCTACCCTGAAAGTCTCGGGGGGATTCGTCAAGCGGGGGCTGAGATAAAAGGGGGGTCCCAAAACGCGTTTTTCCCATGCATTTTTCCATAGGACCTTTAGAACGAGCTACAGCCCGAACGGCTGAACAGAATTACTAGAAATTTGGCAGAGAGGTAGTCCCTAGGTCAAGGAAGTGCCTTTTGTAGGTTTGGTGTAAATCTGTTCAGTAGATTCTGAGAAAATAGCCTTTAAATCAATATATATATCTGAGCCCGCTTACGGTACGCTTACCGTACGCTTACCGTAAGCGTACGGTGGCGTGCGCGAGCGCGATTCTGATTGGCTCTTAGATCTTAGTAAACATTCGAATCGGCCGAAACCAGGAAGCGGCGTCCGCCATTTTGTCTCTCGCACTGAGTGTTATTTATCAAACATGATGGCCAAAAACATGTTACGGGGCTGTTTTGACAACTCCCTCCCACATAGTCATGTTGAGGGAGTCCCCAAACACCCCCCAAGAGCAAAAACGGTTTTATTTTTTTTTCGGCAATTTCGCCGAGTACGCTTACCGTACGCTTACCGTAAGCGTACGGTAAAAAAATAAAAACAAAAAAAACACTATCCACACTTACCCCACCCCCTGTACTTTTGGTGGCTGCAGGCTACCAAATGTGCAGGGCTTATTAATGGCCAAAAAAAAACTTAATTTTGGCAACATGAAAATATAAAATCAAAATAAAAAAAACACTATCCACATTGACACCACCCCCTGTGCTTTTGGTGGCCGAAGGCCACCAAATGTACAGGGCTTATTAAAGTTGATAAAAACCGTGCACGGAACGAACTGCGTTAAGTGGGTGCGCACGCATTGAATGGCGTAAAGTAACTTAGCATTTAAAAAACCGTACAAATTCACTGAAAAAACCATAGGTTTCACACACGTTATAGTTAGGAATTAGCATTTAAAAAACCTTACAAATTCACTGAAAAAACCATAGGTTTCACACATGTTATAGTTAGCGGAAATTTTACTGATAAAAAACCAGTGAAATTGCCCCGTTATAGTTAGTGCTGGCAACTATAACTCACGCGACCGCAATCTTCTGCTGATGACATATGTGTCTTTATGAAAAAAAAATATTTGTAATATATGTATAGCTAAAAATGTATGGAAGAAGACATGGGCAAATAAGTGTCTAAATACAGTATTAGCATCAGCAGAGGATTGCGGTCGCGTGAGTTATAGTTGCCAGCACTAACTATAACGGGGCAATTTCACTGGTTTTTTATCAGTAAAATTTCCGCTAACTATAACATGTGTGAAACCTATGGTTTTTTCAGTGAATATATATATATATATATATATATATATATATATATATATATATATATATATATATATATATATATATATATATATATATATATATATTCACTGAAAAAACCATAGGTTTCACACAAGTTATAGTTAGCTGTACATTTCACTCGTAAAAAACCAATGAAATTCCCCCGTTATAGTTAGTGCAGGCAACTATAACTCACGCGACCGCAATCCTCTGCTGATGCTAATACTGTATTTAGACACTTATTTGCCCATGTCTTCTTCCATTAAATTTTAGCTATACATATATTACAAATATTTTTTTTTCACAAAGACACATATGTCATCAGCAGAGGATTGCGGTCGCGTGAGTTATAGTTGCCTGCAGTAACTATAACGGGGGAATTTTTTTTTTTTAAAGTTATGTATTTATTATTTATTTATTTTTTTCAGGTTTTTCACTGTGCGCGCACCGTGAGCGCACGGAGCGCTTCGCGTACCATGCGTGCACCGTGCACGCACCTCTCGATTTTTAAAACAAAAAAAAATAGTTTTTTCCGCCCTTGGGGGTCCTTCTGTGACCCCCTGACCAAGGCTAGGGGGTCAGGAACTGTCCACTCTGCCCCCTTTTCACGTTATCCACCTTTTTTTTTCACCCCCTTAGACTGCGAGAGACAAAATGGCGGCCGACACTTCCTGGTTTCGACCGATTCGAATGTTTACTGACATCTAACAACCAATCAGAATTGCGCTCGCGCACGGCAGGGTGCGCGCACCGTGCGCGCACGGTGCGCGCGTATAGATATTGATATGCTTTTAAATGCTATTTTCTCAGGAAGTACTGAACAGATTTACACCAGAGCTGCAAAAGGCACTTCCTTGACCTTATTGCTACCTCTCTGCCAAATTTCACGTAATTCTGTTCAGGTGTTCGGGCTGTAGCTGCGACTAAAGGTCCTATGGAAAAATGCATGGGGAAAACTCGTTTTGGGACCCCCCCTTTTTCTCGGCCCCCGCTTGACGAATCACCCCGAGACTTTCAGGGTAGGAGCTGAACGGAGCGCCCCATTAGTTTTGAAAATTTCGCGAGGGTTCGTCAACCGGCGCCAAAGTTATTCAAAATAGAATTTTGAGATTTCCTATGGAAACTAGGTTGTAACTATAACTATCTACTGGCGACCGCCAGTAGATAATAGATATAATATAGATATATATATCACTGTAGGGAGAATATGTTTATTTACATGCTTAAGGTAAGTTGTTTATTTTACTTGACAGTGGGGCACGGCAGCTTATTTGCCGATGAACACTGGGTAGTATTATACGAGACATGCCTTGCACTTATGGATTATTTTGGGATGCTTTAGAGTAGCAAGTAATTTTTTTTGGTGTGTTTATAATTGATGAAAAATGACGCTGAGCATAATGGGATGTTATCCTTGTATGTTTTACAGTTACCCCTGAAGAAGAGATAATTCTCGAAATGCATTGGGTTAAGCTGTTGAGATCGAGATACATTCTGTAATAAATCAAGGAATATAACATCATGGATTGTAATATTGTGTCAACACCCGGCCATCAATAAAGCATGGATGGTTTGAATATTCACGTATCAACTTGTTTAAAATGAAAAATTTGTTTAAAAAAGTGGATTAAAAAAAGGACAATATAGGTTATAAACAAGGACTGTTGTTACATTCAAACATGGAACTATTAAGGCTGATGAGCCCGACTGTGAGGCTGTGGACCCTGTATTTGTTAAACAATCCAGTTTAGCAGCTTTTCGATCGCTTTTTGAAAGTTGGCATTTTCCTGCCCTTAGCTCTTTGCGCCAGCAGCCTGTCTTGGGTCACATGACTGGGTGTACCTGACAGTTAGGCTCTGTGAATTCCTCCAAGACAGTCACATAATAGAGGTATTAGGTGTGCCTCAATGGGTCATCTGCTGGCAGGATGGAGGTCGAGCTTAGCACAGCCCCACATACATCTGAATAGCCTGTGCTCTGCTTTCACACAAAGGGCCTAACAACTCGGTATTGTCACTGCAGCAAGCCTGGATCCAGGGCTGGGTAGTCAGGAAATTCCATGCACTCCAAAGAACTTCTCCAGAAGCTTCTTCCCCCTTTTAGGAGAAGAGCAACAGGGTATAAAAATAAGACCTTCACTCCAAATCTTCTGTATACTTCTGAACCTGTGGATACTCTCTCAGAGATACTCTGTCAGGGGGAAGGACTGCTGTGTTTCTAAACACAATACAACTCTGCTGGACTGCTGCTATGGAAGAACTCCTGTGCTGCTATGCTGGCCTCCTTTCTGCTGCCCTCTTGCCAGGGGAAGAAGAACTGTAACTGCAACTGTATCTTGAACCCAGGACCCCACAGTGACTCAAAGTGCTAGCCTCCCGATCTGAGCCTCAGGCACATACCAGGCTATCGCACAGAATCTGGACCCATCTTCATCAAGTTCCTGAACCCAAGTAGTGCCTCTCAGGTCCTGGATACTTGGGGGCATATGAACAATCCCCTACACAATGTCACTTTTTCTGACGTTGTGGTGGTGATAGGGGCTTAGCCTTATTTGCAAGGCAGTGTTAAGCCACTTAACATTGCTTAACGCTGCCTTGTGAATAAGGCCCACTTTCACGCTATGGTTAGCGTGAAAGGGGTTGGCTGTGGGTGTTGTGGTGGGTGTTCCATCGCAACACCCATTGATTTTGATGCTGCCCCTTATGTACAAGGGCAACCTGATCTTAGTTTGGCGAAACGAGAATAAATGCATTATTTCTCCTCGTTTTTGGTTTTTCCATATGTGCTGCCTTGTGCAAACTGCCATGGATTGTTTATGTACAGGAAGGTCCCCCTTCCTGTACATAAACAATCTGTGAAAAAAATGCAATTTTGTGACTTTCATGTATGCTGCATGAATCACCACACATAAAAGTGCCAAAATGCCATTTTAGGTTTGTTTATGTGCAGGAAGGGACACCTTCCTACACATAAACAATCTTGCTCTGCACGCAGACACCCTTGCACTATGGGACAAGGGTTCCTACATTGGTGCTACACTGCTAAGTGTAGCACCAGCGCAGGGGAAAATGCAAGGCTGCACCATATCCTTGTAAATATGGTGCAGCCTTGTGTTTCAGAAGTGGGGGATTGAGGCGTTATGCCATGACAGCTAACGCCTCACTCCGCCACTTACTCATACATTTGCCCCTATCCGACCTGTGGTGCATTGCGGTCCACTGTAACTCTTGACTTTGACCCTGACCAGCGGGACCAGATTGCCATTGTTGGTGCTTTTTGCTTTTACTTGCTATATTTCAGTTTATTCTTAAAAAATTCAGAACTCTGCTTATTCTGATATGATTTTTGTTGTTTTGGTATATTCTACCAGGTGTAAGATCTTTTTGTGAGATATTTGCGCCATTTTACTGTTTGAAGTGTTCAAAAATACTTTACACATTGCCTCTAAATTAAGCCTGACTGTTCTGTGCCAAGCTACAAGGGAGTTGAGCACATTTTAATTTCAGGTTTGCTTGTGCTTTACCGTCACGAGGATTGTGGTTGCTGCTTGCCAAGGGCTCACATCCCAGTCAACCAGTAACCTAATTTCTAACATTGGTGATCAGCGATGAGGATGGGACTTGGGTTTGTGCAGTGCCCTGCAGTGATTTGGTGTACACTACCATCCCATATATGAGACCAATTTGTGCCTTTTTAAATTCTTCTATGTCTTCATTGGCTGTTTTTTTTCTAAATTTCAGTAACCCTACATCCATGGCGATGGAGCTGATTGATGTTGACAAACTCACTAGGTTCAAGGTTTTTAGTTGAGATTTAGATCTTACAATGAGAACTACACTTTATAAGTACATCAATGAATATAACTTCAAAAAAGAGTTACACGTGAACATACTACAGCGCATTAATAATTAACAGGACAATTTGTCATCTCCATAGCAGCTTGAGTGATTGCAATTCCATGTTTTCTAAAACCTCATTTTAAAACTCTCTGTTGGTAAACCCTTAAACCAGGATATCTTCGATTGTAAACGATTATGTGATAAAGCGCAAATTGATTCCTCCCAGGCTACATTCTGCAATGCATCATCAAAGTTTTTAACGGTAAATGTTTCAACGTACAACGTCACTAGGTCTGAGCTGCAAAGGCTCTGCAAGGAGAGGGGCTTGAATGTGGGCAGGATAGCTTCCAAGGTGGATCTACAGTTAGCTTTCCGAGCCTATGAGGTAGTCAAGAGGCTGCAAGCAGCAACAGAGGAGGAGACCGTGGTCTGTAAGAGGATGATGACCAGGACCCAGAGGAGAACTCTGAGCTGCAGGAAGGACACAGCCCCAGGGAGAGAATCATGATGGGCAGGAAGAGGGAAGGAGCAGTATGTCTTCAAGGGGCCTGTTACAAGTGGAGTTGGAGGACAGAGGGAGGAGAGGAATTGCAAGCTGGAGCTGGTCAAGCTAAGGATGGAGGAGAAAAATATCTTTCCTGGCTCATGAAATGAGTCTTTAAGAGCTGGACATAAAAGTCAAGCAAGTGGAGTCCAGTAGCAAGGGTGGCAGCATGCCTGCAGTGTCCAATGGAGAGGTGAAGATCCACAGACCTAATGACCTGGTGCCCAGTATGTTGTGGGAGATGATATTGATAAATGGTTCTCAGCATAAGAGGTAGCTCTGAGGGTACACACATTTTCAAAGGAGTATAGGGGTAGATTATGGAGGTACCTGCCCACTGTGAGAAGGGACACATTCCTGCTCCTATAGGCAGAGAACAAGACCAAGAATGTGTTGCAAGGTGAAAGTATTATTTAGTATAGTAGGGGTGCCTTACAATGTAATACTATCACAATACACACAGATGGACCCTAGGTATTCTCTCAGTACACTTTCTCTCATTCCTAGTAAAGTGGCAAAGAACAGATAGGCTACATGTCGGAAGATGTGTTAAGCATTTCACTTTACCAACATGGACGTTATGTAATTGACAAGACTCAAGAGAAATCTGACACAACTTTATAAAAATAGCTCTGACTTCTATAGATTATTAGACACCAAAATAAAATTAATACATACAGTATAACCGGAGTTATCAATTTTCATGTATTAAAAAAATCAGTGCTTTGCAATGTGAAAAACATTCATGCTGGGGTCAATGGGAAAAAATATATATTTGCAACTGATACTTTAGAGGGTGAGTTCAACTGAACCCACTCAGAGTTAAGGTCTCAGGAGTCCTTAGACCAGTTTGCAGTCAACAAACTTTTACCTGGCTCAGGGGAGCGGGGTGCAGAGTTGCACTTTAGTTGTCAAACGGAGCTGTCAGTCAGACTTGCAGTATTGAAGTGATTCCCTTAGAAAAAAGGTACTTGGGAGGTGACTTGAGCCAAACCCTTTGGAAACAAAGCAAGGAGCTGCCCCTGGATCACGAGTCACCAGGCAGATACATTCTACCTGGCTCAGGGGACTTGGGTGAAGAGGTGCTCTTGGGTATCCGTGGTGCTGAACCGGATCGGTGGGCAGAGGAGCTGGCAGGCATGCCAAGAGAGGGTAAAATCAAATGTAAGATCTTCAGATGGAACCACAGGACGGGGTGGTCATACGAGCAGATGAATCTTTTCTCTTGAGCATCGAATAAATCAGGTAGTAGTCGGGCTGACCACCAACAAGCCTTGGTACCTGTCAGCAATTATGTTGATCAAATCTTTATCCAGAGGACCGGGGGAATGGTGTAGAAAGCTGAGCCTCACTGAGGGTTAGGAATACTGTTCCCAGAAGCCACCTGCACTTGGACTTTCAGCGGCCAGGCCAGGCAGGTCGGGGTACAAGACTTCAAGGTATTGGACTTTGCGGTTTGTACTTGCTGACTGCAAGGGACTCGTTTTTCTAGCACAGGGGAGTTCTAGCGAAGTCTGGAGTTGGCAGTGGGGTTTGCCTTCCTTTTGGAACCAGTCTCTTGCCTTGGTCAAGTCGAATTCCAGTGGGTGCAAGGTGGCTTCCACAGGTGCAGAGCTTAGCGCCTATCTTCATGGAGTCCTACATTGTCATTGATGGATCTCTTCTTCGTATCATGTCAAATCTGAGGTTCTGGTGTCTGGGGTGCGCCTTAAATCTTGGATTTTGGGGTTGTTAGTGGGTGTGAGGACCAGTAGCCAATGGGCATCTAGTCCTGCGGCCAATTCACCCCAGTAGTGAAAACATCCTGTGGGAGTACATCACCTGCTCTAGAGGCTAAAAACAAGATGGCCAGAGCCACCCGTAAATGTCCACCTCTGCTGCAGCACCCTGGAGGTGTAGTTAGCACTGTGGTGGTGCACACCTTCCTGCATAGCTAATTTCCCACCTGCCTGGAAAAAACAGTTTCTGAGCCGGGGGAGTGGAGGACACGTTCCTTTGCCCATGGTGACAGTGTAGCCTTTGAGGCTCACCGCCTCACTGGTGCAACCACTAGCCACCCCCTCCTCATACAGGTCCTTTATCTCTGTGCTTTGGGAGTGGCACACACTGCCCAACATGAGGTCAGATCTCTATCTTGGTGGTAAACATTCAAAAAAGCTCTTCAAGACACAAGAACACTGGCTAATCTAGGTGGGCACTGTCTAAAGTGCCACCTGGGTGCCTACTACGTTAACCTCGACACCGTCATCATTTTGGGGATTATAAAATGCGGTGTTTGACACCAAACCTGAAAGAAATCGGTTGTGCCATCATGGAGCTGTACATATAGGTAATGTCCTTATGCCAGCTAATGTTATGTGCAGGGTTGAACTCGAGCAGGCAAGCTGCTCGTGCAGGACTGACAAGGCAGACCAGCCGACTTCGACTTTACTCGGTTCACTCGGGTGGCACAATAAGTGCCTCAGCACTGGTACCCCTTTTACATCCCTGCCTTGGGTATCACTGGTACGATATAATAGGGCCTTACAGGGGTGTAAAAGTACTTGCAAATTGGGTGTACCAATTCACATTTATAATTGAAGGGAAAGAGCGCAAGTGCTGGTTAGCAGGACACAGCAAACTTTCAGATCAATTACCACAGCATCTTAGTAGCAAAAAGGGGCAGAAAAGTGTGCGGGCATTGTACCACAGTCCTTTTTATAACATTATGCCTCCATGAAGGTCATTCTTCTTTCCAAATTTGGGCTGATCCTGAGAAGTATAGACAGAGGTTCAGGAACAGCCAAAAACACCCCAACCAGTCCTGGGTGGACTTCTTTGACTATTCCTGCAAGGCACTGAAGAGATGGGTGGGGGGCAGCAAGGTAGATGATTTCAATGGGCTGTCCAGCCTAATCTTGAGAGAACACATGTTCAATGCTTGTTTTACGGAACTTCACCAACAGCTGGCTGACCCCAGGCACCTTGCTAAGGAGGCGTACCTGTAGGTCAGCACCAGAATATAACAACAACAAAAGAGCGTGACGCAGTAAAAGGATCGAATGTACGCTAGTACACTATGTGCTTGGGAAAAGTGTGAAGGAAACAGAATCCATCTGATGAAAAAATAAAACCCTCACTCACCAACATAGTTGGTGACATGCTTCATCATGGGGTTTTAGCCAGAGTAGCCTTATGCATCTCTGGTGTGCTTCGACGCTTCAAATTAAGGCGGAGCATCAATTTCAGACTAAAGTGAGGTGAAGTGATAAGTGTGAAAAAAAGTGAAAAGGATTTATTAAAAAATAAAAAAACATGTATCGTACACCAAAACACTTTAATAGTGACGAGACAGGAATATGTTAAAAACTGTGAAGGATCATTACTACTGACATTAATTTGGTCAGATGTATCCTATGAGTGGTCAAGCGGTCGACATGTTTCAGCTTATAAGATGTTTGATTCACAAAGCTTTCATCAGGACCTAATTATACAACAGAAAAAACACCTTGGCGGTATAGGCTCGCTAAGGCCTACCCTAACCTCAGGTGCAGAGAACCGATAGACTCACGGTTCCAGTGGAGGTCTCCCACAGTTCTGGAAACAGACCTCGTATTTCTGAAAAAAATTGATTTCATTAAGGAGACACATAATAGTTGCCTTATATTCATCAGATATACAAGAAACCAAGCCGAAGAGACTGAATCAGTCCCCATGTTATTAACACAGTCTGTATAAAATTGTAGCCATATTCTGTGTTACAATCAGAACAAGAAGATAAATGTAATTACAAAGTTTTGTAAACATGCCAAAATCCATATAATCAAACAATATATAGATAGAGTATTCCCACACTTTGGTTGATACTCTGGCCAAACAAGATTCTTAGTATTAATAGAGATCACATATATCGTAGACACTGTTAAAAATGCTTTACGACTTCAAAGAAGGAAAGCGAAATTTGAAATGATAAAAACAACGGCAGCTTACGTATAAAAGAGTGGGTGTGCGCTCCTTGGGCAAGAAGGCGGATTGCGGGACTACAGAACAACTGTGGCAACAGAAGGAAAAATGCGGGGTAAGCGTTAGATGTAGCAACACACCGTCCCTTAAACAAATTGTTTGCCACAATATTCTGTATAGTATAATTTTAAGTGGTCGCATTCAGTGGGAGTATAGTACTTACATCATCCAAGTCCACAGCCAGCAGTCTGCACCTAAAAAGTCCGCCGAGCCCGGAGGTGAAGGCGTAATGACGGGCTCGTGTTTAAATGCAGATAGTGAGCCGCTGCCGACCCGGAACTGAATGTAACAATCCTTCCCAACACGCCTCTGAACTTGAGACAGTAAAGAAGGACTTTCTGAATGCAATCCACCAAAAACGCTAGAGCGCTAAAGGCTCCTTTCAACCTAAAGCTTTATTCAACTCAAAAAGCCGTGCAGCGGCAACTCGACACTTAAAATCCAACTGCCGACTACCATCTATTCCCCAACGTGATTATCACGGATGGTCAGTTATTTAGTAAATTCATTAACACAGGGACTCCGCAAAATCTAGGATTTCGTGACGGATCAAAACCCTATTTAGCCTGATATAAATAGGGGGGATGAGCAGACTCATCCACAGAATTTACAATGTGCAAAAATACCACAGATGACCAAAGATCCAAAGTGGCCATAATACAGAATAGGTCCATAGGTCAAGAGGGGAGCACAACACCACTCTAATGAACCTAGATATTTAATTTGAAGGCTCTTGTTTTAGCGTCTCAACACTGTGCCCCAGGGGATATTGTCGTTGAGTCCTGACAGATGTGTAGACAACCTATAGACCCAGCGTTGTTCTTTTTCGAACAATGAAGTTGATTTCACCTGTTCGATAATGGTCCAATGTAGATCATCTGCAGTGTGATTCTGCCGCAGGAAGTGCTCAGTCAATTTGGTTGCACTTCTTTTACATCGGACATTACTCCGGTGTTCACCAATCCGTAGTTTAATCTTTCTTGTAGTCATGCCCACATATTTTAAATTACATGGGCATGTAACAAGATAGATCACATCTGCAGTATTGCAATTCGTGTGGCTGCGTTGAATCCAAGTTTTCCCAATTTCCAAAGATAAGGTCTTTGTGGGGGACGTGTGATGACAAATGCTGCAGGACCCACAGGGGTAATGCCCAAGAACAGGTGGCAAACCCCAGGTGTCTAAAACTGAAACAGTAGTCGGTATGTTACAAGTTCTCGGTCTCGTGTGAACTAGTGAGTCCTTGATACTCCTAGCCTTCCTGTAAGAAAAAAGAGGTTTGTCCCACTTGATACTGTTACTTTCCAGAATACGCCAATGTTTCTTAATTGATTTAGAGATAGCATTGGACGCAGTATTAAAAGTAGTAACACACGTTAGTGGAATCTCAGTGAGCTGTCTTGGAGAATCTTGTAGAAGGATCTCTCTAGGTTGGTTTCTTGCTCGTTTGCAACTCTTATTCAAGATGGTATCCGGATAGCCTCTCTGTTTCAATTTCAACGTAAGATCTTTTGATTGTCTACGAAAATCCTCCACATGGCTGCAGTTGCGTCTGATTCGCAAATACTGGCCGTAAGGGAGGTTTTCCCGTAGTGGCCGAGGATGAAAACTGGAAAAGGCCAGGAGGTTATTTTTGGCTGTCGGTTTGTAATGAGTTTTAGTCACAAGTGCTCCCTCAATTTTGGTCACAGTTACGTCCAGAAAAATCATTTCATAATTATGGTAAGTATGAGTGAACAAAAGGTTGGGATCACAAGTGTTGATCCACGTCAAAAAATCAAGTAGAACACTCTCCGGACCCTCCCAGATGATAAAAATATCATCAATATACCTCTTCCAATAGGAGAGGTAAAGGAAAAAGGGGTTATTCTGGCTTAGAATGAATTTGTGTTCAAAATTTGAAACATAAAGCCCTGCCACACTGGGCGCAAACGTGCTGCCCATCGAAGTACCGGTGGACTGTAGGTACAGAGCACCTTGATATTCAAAAAAGTTTTTCTTAAGTGCCAAGGTGGCACAATCAATGATGAAACCCTTCGGGGTCTGAAAGGACCAGGTAATGGAATCCAGAGCTTCCCCAATGACCTTGATGGTATCATCCTGGGGAATGCTCGTGTAAAGGCTCTCAATATCAAGAGAGACAAGGATGGTATTGTTATGATCTACTCTCAGATCTTGTAAGGAAGCCAAAAAACTTTTGGTGTCTCTAAGATATGTGGGGGTGTCCTGGATTATAGGTTTCAAGAAGAAGTCACAAAAAATCGAGAGAGGTTCCAAAAGGGAGCCTATGCCCGATACAATTGGGCGGCCCGGAGGTGGAGATTTATTCTTATGGATCTTCGGCAGTGTGTAGAAGTATGGAATCACACCTTTTTCTTTCGACATGAAATCTGCTTCATGCTTACTAATGAATCCACTGCTTTCAGCATGTTCAACAAGATTACATATTGTGATTTTCAATTCTGGAGAGGGGTCGGTAGTGAGAGGAGTGTAGTTCTTCCGATTGTCCAGAAGACGTCTGCATTCTGAATCATAATCACCAACATTCTGAATGACAATACCTCCCCCCTTGTCAGCTGGTTTTATCACAATAGATGGATTGGTTTGCAAAGATTGGAGAGCTTGAAATTCAAGGGCACTCATGTTTTTATAGGCTCCTTGGTCTTGAAACGCTTCTACATCATTGAAAACGGCTTGTTCAAATGCAATAATCCCCGCTGGCACCAAGTGTGGGGGAGGTGTAAATGTAGATTTTAGACGTAAAGTTGTGTCACTAAGATGATCTGCAGGGACATCTGATTTATTGTTCTCAAAGAAAAATTTCAATTTCAATTTTCTGAAAAAATCAGATAATTCACAGTGTAATCGAAAGCGATCCAGCCGTGCAGTGGGCACAAAACCTAGTCCTTTCTCGAGTACTTCACTTTCTGCCTGTGTCAAAATGTGTGAAGAAAGATTCAGGACTAAACTCTCTGGTTGCTGGTTCCTGCTTTGCTGCGTGTGTTGTGCCCTGCCCCCTCCTCCTGTTCCCAGTGTACTTGGTTGTTTCCCCTTCTTCGCCCCTGTCCTCTCCTGCCTCTGCCTAAAAAAGGAGGGCGGAACGTGTTTGATTGAAAGGGAGGCATCGGAGCAAAACCCGGGTTCCAACCCATCATTGGGAACTGCGGTTGTTGGAACTGATTAGGGTAGCCTGAATTCATTGGGTTTGGAAAGGATTGCCAATTGGATTGGTATTGGTAAGGTCTATTCTTCCCTCTACTTCGCTGTCTGGATCTTGTGCTCTCATTACTGGAACCACTAGAAAAAGAATCATTGTCATCTGTGGTATCTGCCTGATCATTCCTATCAGTTGGAGGGACATAGTCAGGATCAGAGTAGGGATACACTTTGGTAAACGAGAAACGTTTCAGATCTTTTTGAAATTTTTGAGCCTTAGATTGTGTTAAAGAATCTTTATATTCGTTCATTTCTTTATTAAGCTCATCCAGTTTCTTTTTATAACCGGTCAGTGTTGTGCGAAAATGCGTTTCTGTTAGTTGTATTTCAACCATAAGTGCTTCTGAGAGTCTGAGGGCTGTTTTAATGATTAGGACAAGCCAGTCGCGGGTGCAGTGCCACGCGATCTGGGCCCAATCCCTACGAAAAACTGGATCTTCGAGAAAAATACGTGGAGCATTGGTGACCAAAAGGCCCTTTGGTGCCACATTGTTTCTTAGATACTCAGTTAATATGGTACCATGTAAAATGGTACGAATCCGACATCGTTTTTGTTCGGTTAGTTTGTCCCACTCACTAGTCTGGGAAATTGTTTGTGCTATTGAGGAGTCAGCGAAAAGAGAAGAATCAGCCAAGAGGGCATCAACCTCTGCATCTGTATACGTAAGCCCCGGGTTTTCCATTTCAGTGCCAGTTGGATTATAAAATATGTGATCACACTAAACTTAAATCAAGAAGTCTCTCGCAGCTGTGCGCTACCTAAATACAACAATAAACAACAAGAGAGAGAGGGTAAGTCCACACTCTTGGTCCCCCAAAAACAATATAACAACAACAAAAGAGCGTGATGCAGTAAAAGGATCGAATGTACGCTAGTACACTATGTGCTTGGGAAAAGTGTGAAGGAAACAGAATCCATCTGATGAAAAAATAATAAAACCCTCACTCACCAACATAGTTGGTGACATGCTTCATCATGGGGTTTTAGCCAGAGTAGCCTTATGCACCTCTGGTGTGCTTCGATGCTTCAAATTAAGGCGGAGCATCAATTTCAGACTAAAGTGAGGTGAAGTGATAAGTGTGAAAAAAAAAGTGAAAAGGATTTATTAAAAAAAAACATGTATCGTACACCAAAACACTTTAATAGTGACGAGACAGGAATATGTTAAAAACTGTGAAGGATCATTACTACTGACATTAATTTGGTCAGATGTATCCTATGAGTGGTCAAGCGGTCGACATGTTTCAGCTTATAAGATGTTTGATTCACAAAGCTTTCATCAGGACCTAATTATACAACAGAAAAAACACCTTGGCGGTATAGGCTCGCTAAGGCATACCCTAACCTCAGGTGCAGAGAACCGATAGACTCACGGTTCCAGTGGAGGTCTCCCACAGTTCTGGAAACAGACCTGGTATTTCTGAAAAAAATTGATTTCATTAAGGAGACACATAATAGTTGCCTTATATTCATCAGATATACAAGAAACCAAGCCGAAGAGACTGAATCAGCCCCCATGTTATTAACACAGTCTGTATAAAATTGTAGCCATATTCTGTGTTACAATCAGAACAAGAAGATAAATGTAATTACAAAGTTTTGTAAACATGCCAAAATCCATATAATCAAACAATATATAGATAGAGTATTCCCACACTTTGGTTGATACTCTGGCCAAACAAGATTCTTAGTATTAATAGAGATCACATATATCGTAGACACTGTTAAAAATGCTTTACGACTTCAAAGAAGGAAAGCGAAATTTGAAATGATAAAAACAACGGCAGCTTACGTATAAAAGAGTGGGTGTGCGCTCCTTGGGCAAGAAGGTGGATTGCGGGACTACAGAACAACTGTGGCAACAGAAGGAAAAATGCGGGGTAAGCGTTAGATGTAGCAACACACCGTCCCTTAAACAAATTGTTTGCCACAATATTCTGTATAGTATAATTTTAAGTGGTCGCATTCAGTGGGAGTATAGTACTTACATCATCCAAGTCCACAGCCAGCAGTCTACACCTAAAAGGTCACCAGAATATCCAAGAAGGCATCTGGAGAACTCCCAAAAGAGTGGTCAGAGTTTCCACCAGAGGAAGGAGGGGGAAATAAAAAAGGACTCCTGGCAAGGCCCCAAAAATAGATCTCAGGAGAAAGGGTCCCAATCCCAATCTGGTCACCAGAAGAAAGATTTCTCTGATAGGAATCATAGGAAGTATGACTCCAAATGCTGAGAGTGTTATGAGTATGGGCACCTTAAGGGTAATCCCAAGTGCCCCAAGAGGGCACAGCCTCTCAGTGGAAGCAAACCCCTGGGGTTGGCTAGTGTAGTGCATGGGGAGGAGATGGCCAGAGTTATTAGGGGAAAGTCAGTGTAGTTACACTATTGTCCCTGGGTGATGAGGAGATGGTGCCCAAAGCCCACATGTGTTCCAATACTGCAAAGTATAGGCTGTGGGTCACCATGAATGGGCAGATGGTGGAGGCTCTGAGGGACACAGGTACCAGTTTGACTACTGCAATGTGTAATCCAGTGTCTTCAGAGTAAGTTATTCCCACTGCATTGTACCAATCTGTAGTAGCAGACAACCAGGAAAGCCACTACCCTCCTTTTGAGTGAGGGGTGACTGGGTCTCAGGTCTTCTGAGAGTTGCTGTTAGCCCTGTCATGCCGGTGGACTGTCTGTTTGGGAATGATCTAGAGCCCTGGAAGGAAGTGGAGCTCAGGTCACACCTGGAAATGCTGTGGTTGCCTGATTGGGTTTGTGTGACCACCAGGTACATGGCTGCCCAGGAGGGCGGTCAAAGAGATCTGGAGCCTGGAAAAATAGGATAGATGGCTGCCAAGAGAGGGAAGGGCAAGGGACATTTGGAATTCAGCCCCTGAATGTCCCACAGTGGAGGTGGGCACCAGAGGAGGCCGCCCCAGACTCTAATGGGCAGGACATTGCCTCCCTTCGTGACCTGCCTGAGCTTGCTGGGAGGCATTCGTTAAGGCACAGAGGGAGTGCATCAGTAGTTACCCAATGCTCTAGGGCCTACCTACTGAGGTTGGCTCATGAGATACTGCTGGAAGGTCATCTAGGGCATAACAAAATCTTTGCCAGGCTTGCCCCCCACTTTTACTGGCCCCTGATGAGAATTTCCTCAGATGCATTCTGTAGGACTTGCTTAACCTGCTAGGCCAGTGGAAAGACAGAGAAAAAGCTGAAATCTCCCCTGAATCCCTTTCTTGTGGTTAGCACCCCTTTGAAAGGGTGGCCATCAACATTATATGTTCTGTGGACCCCAAGACTGTCTCAGACAACAGGTTTATCCTGGTCTTGGTGGACCATGCCACTAGCTATCCAGAGGCCATATCACTGAGACTACATTTGCAGTGCCCAGGACCCTGATGGTAGATTTTCACGAGAGTGGGTTTCTTCAGGAAAATGGGGTCTGACAGGGGCATACATGCAGTCAATGTGGAAGGAATGAGGAGCTGCTCACACATTTCCACAACCTGCCATCCAAAGGCAAATGGGCGTGTTGAGAGATTAAAAAAAAACCTGCAGGGCATTATTATGGACCCACCTGAGCCTATGAGGAGGAAGTGGGATGTCCTTTTACCATGCCTCTCAGTCTGGTTAAAGAGTGGTGGGAGCAGCAGGCTCCCAAGAAGCTTCCACATGAAATGGTTTGCTACATGCTAGCCCTCCAGAACCAGATGACCAAGTTCTGGAAGAAGGCTTCTGAGAACTTGGAGGCTAGACAGGAGGTGATGAACCAGTGGTATGACCAGATAACTAGTGCTTTGGAGTTGCAGCCTCGGCAAAAGGTGTGGTCAATGGAGCCTGTAGAGCCCAGTGCCCTCCAAGACTGTTGGAATGGGCCTTATGAGATATTTGAGAGGAAGGGGGAGACCACATACCTGGTGGATTTCAAGACCCCCAGACACCCCTCAATGGTCCTCCATATCAACCATCTCAAGCCACACTTTGCGAGGTCTGTGGTCACCATGCTGTTGGTGGCAGAGGTTTGGGAGAAGTAAAACTCAAATTTCTTCTACTCTATGTAAGATGCATTGACTTCTGTTCTCTTCTAGAGTTCATTCCAAAACGTGCAAAAAGTTGCTTATGGGTAAGTAAGAGACTACATAATAAATCATCCTCAAGTATATCATCTTGACAGAGTCAGAAGATCCACAGAAATGCAGTATCAAATGAGAAGAGGGGGGGACCAGGAGTGAGTTATGGTCCAGTGCCTGTGCTCCACTATCAAGTCGTAAAACCAAATAAGGGGGTCACTGTTCCAAAGGGGTGGGTGATAAAAAGTCACTCACATACAGAAAAGAGAACTGAAAGAGAGGCGGATAAGGTCTAGGATCCACTATGTAAGGAGGAGGACACTCTTTGTCTCTTGTTGCCCTCACACACCTGAGAGGTGTCATGCTTCATCATTGGGAGTTTGCTCCACGTTGGGCCGGTGCTGCAATGCCCCACGGGTCCCCCGAAGGGTCACTTTAGCGGAGATCTTTTAAGAGAAACAGCCGTTTGATGAGACAGGTGTGTTGGGGGGTGGGTCCAATATGCACCGTGAGTGTGTGTGTGATGGAAGAAGTAAAAATGTAGAAAAAACCTTTTAGTTTTTTAACATGGCAAAGGGACCAAAACATTAAACCTTGTCCTATTTGGTATACTTTAGCCATTTTTACTTCTTCCATATTTGCTTATCCATATCATTGTCACTGTGCATTGATGTTTATTGTATAAAGTTATACGTTTGGCGCATTTACACATTTTGGTGTAGCATATTTACTTACATGCAGTGTGATTTGCATAAGATGTCAACGTCTAATTGGCGCCACAATTTTAGGTCTTGCCTGAGCACTAGCGCTAGCGCATGCGCTTGCTTGGGCGAGACCTTTAGTAAGTGGGTTTTCAAAGTGCTACCAGAGAGGCTTTTGCTGGCCTAAAGCCTGCGTGCATGTGAGCGTGAATGTGCACAGGCCATCTGGCTTTTTGTAATGGCTCATTAAGCCTTACAGCCTTACAACGCGTGAATCCCCTCACTCCTCTTGCGCATCTGTCTTTTTCTTTTGCCTGTTCCTTTCTCTCGACTCTTATCTTTTTCTCTCTTTCCTTTCACTTTCTCTTTGCGCTTCTTGAGCTTCTCATGTGTCAAAAATGGGCTTCGGTTTTGTGCCACTATTTGCATCTCCAAAGTGCTTACATTTTGTTTATCTAAAATCTCATGTTGTCGGCGTTTTTCCTCTAGGTATGTGCGATGTTGATGGGAGCCTGATTAGTAAAATTCATTTTCTAACTCAACTGGCGACCGCAGTCACTGCAGGCTTCTCTGGGCCGCATTTCCCATGGGTGAGACCACAAACATTCTGAACATTCCATCTAGGCCACGTGCTTTGCAATTTATGAAGAACGTCTGCCATTTAGCTAGTCTTTCCCTCTCCAGTATCCTGATCTGCTCCAACCCCTGGCCCTTGATCTAAACGCGCTCTGGGCAAAACCACATTTTGGAACCACGTAAGCCTACAAGCCACCGTCACCCATGTGCTGACACATCTGCACAGGAAGTGATGTCAGCTTGCTTCGACCCCTGCTCCGTCAAATGATAGCTAGTGAAACAGAAACCATCTCCAAAGAAAAACGCATCCCTCAGTATAGTGAGAGAAAATGAGAAGTCACTCTAAAATTCATGAACATAGCAGGTTTCCCAGCAGCAAGTGTTTGATTTCATGCACACACACATGCAATGTGCCAGCACAACAATTCGGTGAATGCTGTGCTCGGGTATATAGGCCATTGACTATTGCATGCTGCTCCTTCAGCCAGGGACGTGTAGCGCGTTTATATGTGCAGTCTAGGAGGAGGAGCCTAGCGCGCAACCAAGATGGCCGCGTAGGTGCGAGGCTCCCGAGGACCTCCGCGACCTCCTTAATTAATCCTGGCGACATCCTGTCCTTGTTGAGGGGACTGTGTTAGGGAACCCGAGCAGAGGCGCCACCCGTTTTTTGGGCTCGAATCGGACCCCGGACACCGGTGGTAGCATCGACCGAAGTTTGCGGCCTTCTCCTCGCTGGCCCCCCGGATTGGAGTAGTGGGGCGATCCGGGGACAAAGTGAATAACAGCGGCGAGCGGGGCTGGGCGGCTCGCGTACCCCGCACTTTCACTTTCGCTTTTGCGCCCTCCCTGCTCTGTGGCGGGGTTGGGCTGCTGTGCGGGGTGCGGTGGTGTGGCCTTGTCCGGGTGCCCTGCTGACCCGCCTGCGGTGGGTCGACCCGCGGCTCGGTTGTCGCCCCCGGCCCCCCCCCTGTCACCCGTGCTTTGGTGTGGCGGCCCGTTTGGAGATTGTGGCACGACGGTGGAAGGGCCAGCATGTCCACCAAACAAGATGGCGACCGGGCAAAGATGAAGACGACCCGCCGTGGCACGGCGCACCAGGCCAATAGTATGGACCGCTACACGCTCCAGAAGGGTTCTCCGGAGACATCGCGGTCATCCCCGGCAGGCCCGACGGAGGCCTCTTCCCATCCGGTGGACCTGACCCTCCGGGACGTCATGGGCGCTATCGCTGAAATGAAGGCCTCAGTGGACCAGCGTTTCGACACCTTGGCGCAGAAAATTGATTCGGTCCTGGTGGATGTGGGCCTTGTGAGGGCGGATTTGTCAAAAACGAACGACCGAGTCGATTCCCTGACCCACACCACAACGAGCCTCACGACTGACGTGGTGGCCCTCCAGAAGGAGGTGCGCCGGCTTGGCCAGGCGAGCGCCCTGATGGACCGGCGACTGGAGGACTCAGAGGGTCGGGCCCGGAGGAATAATGTCCGTATCATTGGTGTGCCGGAGGGACGAGAGGCGGAGGCGGCGGATCTCTTCGTGGAAGATTTGATCCTAACCCATCTCCAGCCCCGGGGGCTGAGTAAGCTTTTTGCGGTGGAGCGTGCCCACCGAGTCCCCGGGGGCCGCCCTAAGACCGGTGCCCCGCCGCGGCCTCTTATTGCCCGGATCTTTAATTTTCGGGACAGAGACGCCATCCTCCAGACCTCCAGGCAACAGGGACCGGTCAGGATGGACAACATGGATGTGCACTTTTACCCAGACTTTACCCCGGCGGTCCAGAAGCAGCGACAGAGCTTTCTTGGGATTAAACGTCGTCTAAGGGACCTCAACCTCAAGTACTCCATGCTCTTTCCGGCTAAGCTGCGGGTGGAGGTGGATGGTCGTACGCACTTCTTTGACCGGCCCGAGGCAGCTGGGGACTGGTTGGATACTTTGCCTGGGGATCGGGGCCGGGGGGGCGGGGGGGGGCGCGGCTGACGAGGAGGGCCCGCCGGGTCAGAATTGAGGGGTGACTGTATAGGCCCTGCTCTGGACGTTATTCCCTTACTATATTTTGCTTTTGTATTTTACCCTCCCACGGAGGTCGTGCGGGGTCTGCTGGGGGTTTCCCTCCTCCTCTGGGGGACTAGTTAGTATTTAGCTATGGGGCGACAGGCACACTGCACTTTGGGGGGGCTGTCCGGGCTCATGCAGGGGTGCAGGGAGGGGGGAGTTTTGTTGGGAACGGGGGGGTGGGGGGGGTGTGTTGTTTGTTAGTACCGCAAGGCAAGCCCGCAACTGTTTTTTTGTTACTAGAATGCCCGGTGGGGGACGACCGATTGTTTCGACGTATGATGGGGGGTAGGGATTTGACTGTATTATCATGGAATGTTAACGGCCTGGGGGATAGGATCAAGCGTGGTGTGGTCCTGCAGTATTTAAAACGTGTGTCCCCAGATGTTGTCTTCCTGCAGGAGACGCACCTGATAGGTAACACCTTTCATGCCATGAATCGGAGGGGATATCGTTTGGCGGCCCACTCCGGCTTCACTTCGGGCTCACGGGGGGTGGGTATTATGGTCAAGAACTCGCTCCCGTTGGAGGTTGATGAAGTGCACCATGATGGGAGGGGACGCTACACTGTTCTGGTGGGACGAATGGAGGGTAGAGTGTTTATCTTTGTTTCAGTGTACGTCCCGCCTGGGTTGCAAGCCACCACATTTGCGGACCTGGGGCGCCTCCTTTTGGAGCTTCCGAGTGGCCTGATGGTGGTCGGGGGGGACTTTAATGCGGTTGCCTCTGGGTCTATGGATCGTCACCCCCCTAGGGACCTCCCCCGGGCACAGGCGTGGCTGCCTGGCCTTTTAGACACACTGGGCCTGGTGGATTGTTGGCGCTTAAAGCATCCCGTATTGCAACAGTACACCTTCCACTCGGGTGCCCATGGTAGCCTCTCGCGGCTTGATTACATCCTTGTCCCGGCGGCCCTTGCAGGGAGGGTGGGGGAGGTGCGCCATCTGGCGCGGGGTATCTCTGACCACTCCCCAGTGTTGTTGCATTTCGATGTCTTCCCGAGGGGGGATGGCAGGGTGGCCCCGATCAACGCTTGGTATTTGCGCGACCCCACTATTCGTGCTGATTTGATTAAATCCTTGCAGCGATACTTCGATGAGAATGTGGGGTCGGTCCCGTCGGCCATCTCCCTGTGGGAGGCTTTCAAAGTAGTCCTTAGGGGGGAGGCCCTCTCCTTTATTTCCCATGCCCGGCGACGCGAGCGGGAGGAGGTGACCCGGGTGGAGGCCGAGATTGCAGAACTGGAGGGTGACCTGGGGAGCGGGGTAACGGATGCCAAATTGCACGTTCTCCACCTAAAGCAGGCGGCCTATCGGGCCCTCGTCACGGAGGCGGCCAGGGGCCTCAGTAGAGAGCAGCAGGGGCGATTGTATGATGTGGGTGACAAGGCGGGCAAATTGATTGCGTGGTTGGATTAGAGGGAGAGAGCGAGCCGCGTGGTGCCTTTGATCGAGAGTGTGGATGGTGAGCGTGTCACTGAGCCGGAAGCCATCGTCTCCCGCTTCGCGGACCATTTCCGCGAAGTCTACTCCCCTGTTTCTCCCTGTTCGGAGGAGGATTCCCATGCCTTGCTTCGGGACATCGCACTACCCTCCCTTACGTTGGAGGACAGGGACTCGCTGGATGCCCCTCCCACCTCGGACGAAATTGCCTCAGCTATTCGCTCGGTCGCATCCGGCAAGGCCATGGGCCCCAATGGTATTCCCATTGAGCTATATAAGCTACGCCCGGATGTGCTGGCGCCCCACCTGCACGCGATGTTCCTCGCGGCCCACTCGCGGGGCTCCCTCCCACCGGACCAGCGTCTGGCTACAATTGTGGTGATCCACAAGGAGGGGAAGCCCCGTGAGCGGGTCACATCCTATAGGCCGATTTCGCTCTTGAACGCGGAGCCCAAAATCCTTGCCAAGGTGTTGGCCAACCGGTTGGTTGGCGTGGTGGGCGATTTGGTCCACCAAGACCAATCGGGCTTTATACCACACCGCAACACGGCGCTTAACCTGCGGCGCTTGCACGGGGTGCTCGCGCGTGTCCCATTTGTGCGGGAGCCGGCCATCTTGGCGTCTTTGGACGCTACCATGGCGTTTGATACGCTTGAATGGCCGTACATCTGGGCGATGCTGGCGAAGTTTGGATTCGGCCCGGGTTTCATCAGCTGGGTCAAATTGCTATATTCGGGCCCTTTGGCGCAGGTGGTGGTGAATGGGCGAGTATCGGCCCCGTTCGCGCTGGGGCGGGGCACGCGACAGGGTTGTCCCCTGTCGCCCCTCCTATTCGCCTTGGCCCTGGAGCCCCTGGCGGAGTGGCTGCGGTGGCACCCTTCCATCCGTGGTCTCCGCTGGACCCCCGAGCATGAGGACCGTGTGTCCCTCTATGCTGATGATATCCTTTTGTATCTCGCCTCCCCGCGCAAATCACTGATCGTCCTAGTTGATGTTTTGCGCTCCTTCGGTCGCAACTCAGGTCTAGTCATTAACTGGGCGAAATCCTGTGTCTACGTGCTTTCCGGAGAGGCGCCGCTCCTACCACGGGACTGCCCGATCCAGATTGCCTCCCAGGGTTTCCGGTACCTGGGTATATACATCACTCTTGACCCGGAGGCCCGCTATGAGCGGAATTTGCTGCCCCCCCTCCAGCGTTTGAAGGAGGACGTGGTGCGCTGGCGGCGTCTCCCGCTCTCGCCGCTCGGCCGAGCGGCCTTGTTTAAAATGATGTCCCTGCCGCGCTTCCTCTACGCCCTCCAGAATACCATGGACTTGGTCCCGGCACGCTACTTTCGTGAGGTGGAGGGCCTCCAGCGGCGCCTGTTCTGGGACGGGAGGCCGCGTATAGCTCTGGCTAAACTGACGCTCCCGTGGTACGATGGAGGGGTCGCCCTCCCAGACATTAAACGGTATTACTGGGCCTCCCAATTAGCTGCAATTAATCATGGCCTTTATGGGCCCGCCCTGAACCCGGCATTCGAGATGGACAAGATGCTCCTGCCCGGTGGCGATTACTACCGAGCGCTTTACTCTGGCGCGCCCGACTCCCGTCTGACGGGACCGACGCGTGTCATGGTGCGGGTTTGGCACGCGGCTAATGCAGCTATGGGGTGGAGGGACCGTTTGACCCGGGCGTCTCCGCTGTATGCATCTGAGAGGTTGGGCTCCCTGTGGACATCGAAGGGTTTCGAGAAGTGGGACACGATCGGAATCAGTACTGTGGGGGATCTCTGGACGAGGGGGGGATTTAAAACTTTTGAGACGCTGCAGGCGGAGTTTCAGCTGCAGGGCAGTGAGTACTTTCGGTACCTACAAGTCCGCCATGCGCTGGGCTCCGTCTTCCCGGATGTCGCATCTATTCCGGAGTCTTCCCCCCTGGAGGACAGAGTGCTCGATGGCCATGTCCCGGACAGCACGATCTCCCTCATATACAAGAAACTGATTAACGATAGATCGTGCCTGCTAGCTAGTCTCCGCGAGGCTTGGGTTGCCGACGGGCTGGAGCTGGACGACGAGGATTGGATTTCCGCGGTGGCCTCTCCGAAAGAGGTGGCCATCCCGGCTCGCCTTCGTTTCGTCCAGCTCAAGATCCTTCACCGGGTCTATGTGACGGGGCCAAGGCTTCTACGTATGGGTTTTGCTGGTGACGGAATGTGCAAGCGTGGCTGTGGTGCGTTGGCGACTTTCATGCATATACTGTGGGAGTGCCCGAGGGTGGAGCGATTCTGGCGTGGTGTGCATGAGGTCCTGCGTGTGGTTACGCATGTCGCGCTGCTGCCTGAGGCGAGGAGGTGCTTGCTGAATGTATGGGAACCGAACGACTACTCCGTCCCGCAGACGCGGTGGGTGACTCTGGGATACATGGTAGCCAAACGTGACATCGCACAGTTGTGGGGATCCCAGAGGCCCCCGGCGGTGTTGGCCTGGAAGGAGCATATGGATTGGTGTATGTTTCGTGAAAAAGTGGTGTATGTGGCGCGGGGTAAGCCTGGGGCGTGGGTGAAAATCTGGGGCCCCTGGAACGCCTACCGCGGGGGTATCTGTGAGCCTCCACTGCTTCCGGCTGCCTCGCCTGCTCCGTCTCCCTAGATGGCTTGTCTTCCTCGGCCACGGGCACGCGGTCCCCCAGTCCCTGATCTACTCCCCTCCCCCTCTTCAGAGTTTTCCTGTTGGTTTAGACCCCCCCACTCATGGAGCGCGTGTGGCCACTATGGCTCTTGGGTTGCCTTGCGGTTGTGGTTTCGATGTTGTTTTGTCTTAAGAAATGGAACCGTACTGTGTGGCATGGAACTGTGAGGCCCGCACCACTGATTACTCCTGTTTTTCTACTGTGTGCCGCTGAGAGGCCCTTTTGGCTTGTATGTAACATGCTGTTGATGCTCTAGCGGCCGGCCGTGTGGTTGTAGGCCCATACCTGTAACTTTTATACAACTGTAATAAACGGTTTCAAAAAAAAAAAAAAAATAAATAAATATGTGCAGTCTATGCAGACCCTGATCTTGTGGGTTATTCCTCATAGAACTAAAGAAAAATATTGAATTGGAATATTCTTTAGAATCTTCTTTTCTGTTTCCCATGTCCAACAACAGCGTTTCTCGTGGTTAACGGTGGGCAGGGAGTGAACAAAAGCAAATATGAGCAGCAGGTAAACACAACTAACGTTGGCAAAGCCAACATGTCTGGCTTCAGCGAGCTAATGCATGCACTGTATCTGTGCATACACGTCTCCATGCATACCACATTAACGCCAGCCCTGCTGGCTCTGCTGATGCTGCTTTTGTTTTAAGCAGCTGAATTGTGATTGTGTTTGTACCTGTATATGTGAGTCACACAATCTCAGCAAATTCTTTTTTTTTTCTTCTAAATGCATGCAGCAGTCAACAAAAGAAACAAACATTGGTAAAGCCAATAGGTCTATGCTCAGACGTGAGTCCCGTGCTGTCCATGCCACTGGAATCAAGCTATCCTGGCTGACGAGGGCTGAAAGCCCGAAACCGGTCCTAGGATGCTTGGTTCCAGTCCAGGGAGGACCTGGCTTGGCAGTTCGGGCTGGACTGTTCCAGTGGGGCACAGGGTCAAGACTGATTTGCATATGGCTGGGCTCAAACTGGAATGGCATGGTGGGCAAAAAAACGATGGATTTAGGCCCAGATCTCTGTACTGAGGTGAAAGTATGACATTGTTCTGCACTCTGTCCATCAACTGTTGTTTTTGCATTTGTCACCCCGAGTGGGACGGGTATGCTGATACGTGAGTCCCGTGCTCTCCATGCCACTAGAATCAAGCTATCCTGGCTGAAGAGGGGTGAAACCCCGAAACCAGTCCTAGGATGCTTGGTTCCAGTCCAGGGAAGACCTGGCTTGGCAGTTCGGGCTGGACTGTTCACATGGGGCACATTGTCAAGACAGATTTGCATATGGCTGGGTTCAAACTGAAATGGCATGGTGAGCAACAAAACGATGGATTTAGGCCCAGATCTCTGTACTGAGGTGAATGTATGACATTGTTCTGCACTCTGTCCATCAACTGTTGTTTTTGCATTTGTCACCCCGAGTGGGACGGGTATGCTCAGAAGTGAGTCCCGTGCTCTCCATGCCACTGGAATCAAGCTATCCTGGCTGAAGAGGGGTGAAACCCCGAAACCAGTCCTAGGATGCTTGGTTCCAGTCCAGGGAAGACCTGGCTTGGCAGTTTGGGCTGGACTGTTCCCATGGGGCACATGGTCAAGACTGATTTGCATATGGCTGGGTTCAAACTGAAATGGCATGGTGAGCAACAAAACGATGGATTTGGGCCCAGATCTCTGTACTGAGGTGAATGTGTGACATTGTTCTGCACTCTGTCCATCAACTGCTGTTTTTGCATTTGTCACCCCGAGTGGGACGGGTATGCTCAGAAGTGAGTCCCGTGCTCTCCATGCCACTGGAATCAAGCTATCCTGGCTGAAGAGGGGTGAAACCACAAAACCGGTTCTAGGATGCTTGGTTCCAGTCCAGGGAGGACCTGGCTTGGCAGTTCGGGCTGGACTGTTCCCATGGGGCACAGGGTCAAGACTGATTTGCATATGGCTGGGTTCAAACTGGAATGGCATGGTGAGCAAAAAAACGATGGATTCAGGCCCAGATCTCTGTACTGGGGTGAATGCATGAGATTGTTCTGCATTCTGTCCATCAACTGTTGTTTTTGCAAAAGCCAATAGGTCTGGCAATGCTAATATTGTTTTATCATGTTATTTTGGAAAAACTGTTGTTGGTGGGAGTTACTTGACTCTGGCCAATATAAAACGGACTAAAAGTAAACATTTATTAGTCTCAAAAATCACATCCACAGTAGTCCCTTGCATTGAAGGGAACTATTTTGTGTAGGGATATGCTCCATGTGAAAGGCAGAATCCTGTCAGTCACAGTGAAATTAGCCAATGACTAAAGTGGGCTGCTACATTTTAAACACTAGATAGGCAATCAATAGGTATGTAAAGAATAGGTATACAGACGGCAGCAATGTGAAGCCAAATAATAATGATAGGCACAGAAAGGGATTCTCCAATATCACACTAATCACTGGATAGTGGAGAGGGACAGGGCAAAAAATATGTGGTACAAGTCCCATATGCCATAGGCGTCTGGGACTTGTAGCCCAATTTTATAATGGAATAAATGAAACTACAAATACCAGAATTCAAAGAAAACAAGCATTGGCATAGCCAATAGATCTCACTTTTGGGACCTTATAAGTGTTTAGCCATGCAACTGTTGATGTTGTTGTACCAAGGATATTGTGCTGCATAACTAACTACTTAAAGGTCCCAAAAGCGAGACCTATTGGCTATGCCAATGCTTGTTTATACATTCCGTTGATTGTATCTCCCATTCCTGCCAATAGGGCAGTTTCATGCGGTTGCAACAAGCTTCACCAAGACTTATTGTGATGAAGATGCAACCGTTATGCAGGCACACCACATCCTCAACAGCATTAGTTTGTCTTGCATGTTAGTAAAAGTCAATGGCTCGAGATGGGTGTGTGTTCCCTCACACGGCAGCTTTTTTCGATAGCACAAAATGTAATTTTTATTTGAATTTAACACTATTATAATAGGGTGCGATTCACGATTCAAGGCTCAGTGATCCTGTTATACATTTACTCTTTCTACTGAGCGTAGTCTGTTGTTGCTTCCCATACATGCGCGTTAACATTATTATTTAAATGGCTGATATTACCTGTGTCGGGTTTCACTGGACATGCGTCTGCTTTGCAGCCTTAGGCCACTTGGATTTTATCTGACTCTTTACGTGAGTTTTGTCAATCGAGATAGTATTTTGGTTTCCTCAAGTCTGGGAAATATGTGCGCACTAAATTTAATACACCTTTAGACATATAGAATTATTGGCTGGCTACTGCGTCACTACCGTAAGCTTGCCACACACTGCTTCAGTTAGCATTCCAGGTTTTTCACATTATGAGTCTTGGAACAGTAGCAATGGAGACTCCTTGTGACCGGCATATCTTGTGTTTCTTTATTGATTCGCAACTATTCTATTGAAGCTGGTTTTCATGATGTTTAAGAGTTAGTGTGACTGTGTGTCTTACATAATATTCCTAAGGTACTGCCCCTTTGTGTGGTGTTTTGTGAATGAGAGGTGATACACTGACAAACTTTGAAGTTGGAGCATCTTTGTTGATATTTCAAACACTTTCAGTGAGCCACATTGACGGCAGCCCCATACACGGCCCGTTTTGGGCACGGCTTTCTGCGCGCCTGGTAACTGCACTTGATTTCTGTAGCATGGTTTATTTCTCATTCTACTGTTTTTCATATCAGCACGGATGCATGTTGGGACTTGCTAGCCTTGGTTGAGACAGCCTCCACACCCCAGTTAATACAAACACCTCTATCAATCAATCAATCAATCAATCAATCAATCAATCAATCAATCAATCAGGAATTTGTGAAGCGCACTACTCACCCGTGAGGGTCTCAAGACGCTGGGGGGAGGTGGAGTGCGTGCAGCTCCATCTGATCAGAAGAGCCGGGTCTTGAGGCTCTTCCTGAAAGCTTACAGAGTGGGGATTCGTCTGATGCTGAGGGGAAGTTTGTTCCAGGTCTTGGCCGCGATATAGGAGAAGGCTCTTCTTCCCATTCTGGCTCTGGGGATGCGTGGGATTTCGTCGAGGGCAGGGTTGGCAGAGGTTTCTCTTGGGTACATAGATGGAGATACTTTCATTCAGGTATTGGTAAATCTGCCTCCTAATGCAAGTCGTTGTTCCGACTTGCTTTGTAAAGGTATGTGATGTAACCACCATTTTGTAATGGCATGCGTTGTCTCGCATGTGTGGTAAATGCTGTTTACCCTTCCTTGTTGCTCCTTGAATTGTTCCGCCTTGCTTCTACTTTTGAAGAAGTTTATGTCCCCTGCCCTCTTAAAATGCTTACAGCTGTTCCATCCTGACCCCTTCTTGAAGGCCAATGTGGCTCGACTCTAAGCATGCTCATCTGTTATTACTTTATTCTACTTCGCTCCAAGCCCTACCAAGGGCCCTACACCTCTAAAATTCCCTGTTAATTCCACCCAGTTACCTTGCAACGCACAGGGAACTGAAGCACTGTATCAAAAAGAGACTGGTCAAAAACAGCACCACATCTGACATAGAGAGGCTACATTTAGGTATTCCTGGGCACACCATACTTCCAATTACACCTCATTACCACACTAATCTGTTTTTTAGCCTTATTTACTCGTTTGCTTTTGAAAACGCTAAGGTATATAAGGCCCCCAAAACATAAATCTCCTGGATCTTGCCCTGCCTGCAAGAACATATATTGACAGACTGCTTTCCTTTGAGTTCTTGGCAGGTGCCGAAGATCCTCTGAATGTGATGTGATGGAATTCTCAACTTTGCATCACTATCCAATCCCCTTTATTTTCCAAGCAGTGGATAAATCTGGCTTTCACAACATCACCGGAAGGTACAGGACAACTTTATATACCCAGCAGATACTGCACAATATAGTGCGTTTTTAAAAAACAAGTCATAACACTATCACGGAGTTCCTTTGACCTATATTGCACAACTGCTCATTAACTTAAAACTTACAAAAAATAAAATGAATCACATAGGCGAAACCTAATGCATTTACCAATGCTTGTTATAAATGGGGATAGTGTTGGCGCCCAACAAGTGTCAGGGGTCAAAACAATTATAGCATTGGAAAATAAATGAATGCATGGAGTCCATAATTCAACATCATGGGGAAAGATATCCCTTGTGGTCTTGTCCAGGCCCGGGCTTTGCCCGCCTTCACATTATCAAAAGCGGTCTGGATTCTGCAATAGAAAAGAATGGGTGCTCCTTAGATGGAGCTGTGATAGGGCTGGCCAGGGGTTTAGAACATCCCAGCAGGATAGTCTCAAGTGAACAAACAATAGAATAAACCTTCTCAAAATGGGAAACCCATGATGAAGGCTGAATGAAATGACCAGTAGCGGAATTCCCCCGTCTACTACCATGGACCATTATGTACCAAAAACAAGTCATATGACTAATTCTAGAAGCCTGAGCAAGCTCTGCCTAAATAGTCTCATCCCATTCCCTCTTACTTGCAAGAAAGGTATGCATATAATTGAAGATGGGACACAGGATTTAATTGCTTGGATAAGAAGAGCTTCTACTTTGCGACTGCTGGTAGACTACCACAGATTGCTCTTTTCCTTTGTACTTGGTTGTACAGACAAAGTACGGATTGGCTATTGAAAATATTACTTGGATGAACATCTGTGGGTGGATGTCAGTGATCGGGATTTCGCACAGAGGTAAGTCAGCAGAGGGTGCAATTACCAAACAAACAGGTGTCAGAGATCTTGATTTGGGCTTCTCAATTGGCTAACACCCTGGGCCACTTAATTGTCCTACGATTGTTGCTTATTATATGCTCTACTAGAGTTAAACAACTGTTCCCTGTAAAAATGGAAAAGAGAGTAGGACCTATGCTAAGCTGCGTCAGACATTGATAGCTATCAATTCGTCATTCACAGTGAATTCACCCATTTTATCCCGTAAGGCTGTATCCTGTAAACCAAAAACAATCCAGTTTTTACCTGTCCCCCTGGCAAAAGTATGTAGCCTAACTTGTTCGTATTTTGACTGACCATTGCAACTGCATAGGCTATGGGTCACCGTCAATTGGGCAAGTTATATAAGCAAGAGTCAAGAAATGAAATGCCCTTTGCTTTTTATTCCTCTTCAGTTACCAAATGCATACATTTGAGAGGTTTTAAGGTGACATTAAAGTCACCAGAAATCAAGAGAAAAGGCTTTATAGTGAGATTAGACGAACGGGAGTCCAAAATAACAAGTGTTGAAGACTCCTTGTTTTGTGGTAGAGGGTGGTTGTAAAGGGAGTATAAATTGACTTTTAGCCAATTTGCTCCTGTTATGCTCAAACCAAGGATCTTGCGGTAATCAATGGGCAATAATTTGGTGGTTCAAAGATATTTTACCCAGATGATCAAACATACAGCAGCAGGTGGGTGGGCACTAATAAAAGTAAGTTATAAAGTTGATCCTATGGGCCAGTTCGGACATGTTCCTACAACATTAGAATGAGGTATTGGTCCACAAACTCAAGCCACTCAGGCTTGGTCAGATTTAAACTTTGACCTGCTACATACCAAGATAGGAATATCAGGGGCTGTAAGTCTGGTTTCAATGCAAGTCAATGGTTACTTATTGTATCCTACTTGGTAAATTTCCCCTGAGCTCTTCCAGTACCCTATGGACAACCCAAGGTCACCAGGACCATCTTTCCTGCAGTAGATTGTGTGGGTTGTGTAGACACCATCACCAAGTGGAGCTTGCCAGTAGCATAGAACACAGTCTGGTGGGTGGTCAGTTATTTTTTTTGTGCTGGAGCAGAGGGACTAAGCCTCGGGGGAGATGTTCTTTGACCAGGAGGCTGTAAAAATATATTTACCTTACACAGCGTTTGGCCAGAAACAGAAGAAGAAAAGGCGTGCAAAGGGCAGAGCTTAATTCAGATTCTGAGTGGTGTGTGTGTCCAAAGATATAAGTCCGTCTGCTAATTTGTGATAAAAAAAAGGGCCACTTAATCATTTAATCGGTTCCCAATTCCTTACGATGCACATACCCCATTCAAACAGTAACCCAATTTCTAAATTTAACCAAGTAAACTAATCCCCGTCAGTAGGATCCTCCTCCTAAATGCCAAACTTGTTACGTGAGGACTGAAACCAGGAATGGTTGATAACGGTCAATAGTTTCAAAGACGTGAAGGCCTCCCTCTTCAGAATGGGTTCATCGTTTGGAGCTTGCAAAATTGCAAACGGTGTACCATTTTTTTAGCCAGAAGGGTTGAGGATAGTGAGCTCAAGCCCCTAGTCATTACATAGCTCACAATTACCATTGCCACCCTCTCATTAGTGGATTTAAAGGCATGGGGCCATTGTGGTGAAGATGCACACAGGTAATTCTTGCATGATTGAGTGTCGAATGCATAGGATCTAAGATGATGTGGAAGGATGAACAAGTGAAACTGCTGTTGTCACTCATATGGTGGTGAGCCGCTCCCTGAGTTAGTGCCCTGAGTGTTTACACAGAGAAAACCAATTCAGAAGTCTTTATCCTAGTGGCTCCAGCATTTCCCGCTCCCAGATCTTTCTCCAGCAGGCAACCTATATGAGTGCTAGGAAAATCATATGGAGCTGACTCTTCATTCTATTGGCTCCTAAGACTCTCAACACGAAAAACATTCTAAATCTGGCCAATAGCGGCAGTGAGAAGGTACTCACCAGTCACTGTTTCATATAGAGCCATTCACCCAGGTCCACTTCTTGCTGGGGCACGTGAGGAAAAGCCCGAGCCAGACCAGGTTACTTTGGTTCATAGTGTGGCGTACATAATTCTGGGAACATGGCAAAAATGCAAGAGATTAATGCTGGCAAATGAAGATACAGACTGTCATATCTTTTTTCATTGGACTCTATATTACTACAGCTACAAATTAATGTTACTTTAAATAGATAGGTATTCTTAACTAAACAAAGCAAAAATACAATATATCTAATGATAACAAAGCTATAAAGATGGCAGTACTTTGGATTTATAGAAAACATGCAGTGTCATGTGAACTGGCAAAGGATAATTCATCATGGAATAAAAGTTAAAGATATATTAAGGTTACTATAAAATATTTTTTTCTGTCTTCGAAAGTCCTAATAATATTATGTACCATTTTTGATGTATTGATTTGGACATATTAATAGCCTGAATATATTTTTGGGAACACAGTCATAGTTCTATTTTTATTACTCCTTTATCATTATTAATAATCATATTATGAATTATAGAGATAGCTAAACATTGACAGTTATATCTGTTTTGTTATCACATACTTGCTATAACTGTATATCTTTCATTTCTATGTAAAAGCTGGTGATATTGGAAACTGTCAATGCTTGCCTTCTGGAGGCATGGTTTTTAATGTAAGAGTGAATTGCTTTATATGGGAATATTGTTAAACTTGATTTACAATGTATTCTGGATGTGTGCCATTTACTAAGCTGAGAGTCCCTATGAGCAGAGAGTAAATTATTTTGGGATGTGTGAAGATTTTATTACCCAATCTAGGCTTATATACATTGCGATTATTTGTCAACTCTTGTGAAGTTTTCTACAGCAAAGTGCAGAAATTGATGTGCCATTCTTATGTAAGCTAACTTTAATACTAGTTTCCTCTCAATTTTGAAGCGTGATGGAAGTTGGTTATAGTTTATTCTTCAAAAAGGTAAAAAGAGATCAAGAGCTACAGAGAAATACAATTAGTAAGTAGTAATCGTAGTTGTCAAAAGAATTAAGTTCACACACCATTAGAATTTATACCATGGAATGGAGCAGAACCCAGTCATTCGCAGCACTGTTTGTTATGGAAAAGTAAAAAGGAATAGAGAGGTATAAACACCAAGAAATTCTCAAGCATGATTAATAATGGAAAAGTACCATAAATAGAGAGGCACAACCACTGAGACACTATCAGGAGTGAATAGTGATGGGAAAGAACCATTAGATAGAAAGGACAGCCACTGAGACATTCTCACGCTGAATCTTGATTAATGATGGGAAGGAGCCATGGGCCACCGAGACATTCTCAGATGTGATTAACAATAAGAAAGTACCATGGGATAGAGAGGTACAACCGATCAGGCAGTCCCAGTGTTGATTTATTAAGGAAAAGTACAGTTTTCTTTTTCTTCATCTGGGGCATCATTTGAAGGTCTTGTAGTTCAGACAAACATGCTTGTGATGAATTCATATAAAAACAATCCACATTTTCTGTATCAGAATTCTGCATTGAATCAACTATAGACTCTTGATTTATTTGATTCTCTTGAATAACAGTTTTCTCATATTGTGTACACTACCAGGCCATATGATCAGCACAATAATTTCCTCTGTTAAACATATCATTCACATTTTTATGAGCAGGACATTTGACCACAGCTACCTCTTTTGTTCTCAAGATTCTTTTCGACAAATCCAAGCCATAGGCACTATTCTTTTAGGAGTGCCTGAAGAAGTCATGAATCCCCTCTAAGACCAGAGCTCTCCAAAATTGTTCACAACTCCAAATCCATATTGGCTATCAGTATATATTGTCAAATTTAAATCTTTTGGCAAGCAGCAATGTCTTGTCAATGCCACCAATTCTGACAGTTAAACTGAAGTTACATTTGGCAGTGTGAATACTTCCAGTGTATGAGAAAGAGTACATTCAATGCACCAGACTAGTCTCTCAAACAAGAACTATCAATAAACAGAATCAGATCAGTCAATTCCAAAGGAATTTCTTTTATGTCAGGTCTTAGTTTTGAACACAATTCTGTCTCTTTCAAACAATCATGATCAAATTTATCATCATATTCATCATTTTCCCTGTCTTCGGAATTCAAGTCTGAAATAGGAAGCAATGTTGCTGGATTTAAAAAATTGTATCTTCTGATTTAACTATTTTCAGCAGCAAGAATTGTTAGCTCACAACGAGTCAACCTACTTTTAGTCAAATGCTGCATTCTGTTTTTTGTCTAAAGAATTTCAAATAAGTGTGAAACATAGACAATTATTGTGTGACCCATCTCTCTCCATTCCTTCACTTTGTTCAATAGCAACACTCACAACTGCAACCAATTTCAGACATCTTGGAAGACTAACAGGTACTGGATCAAGTACTGCTAAAAGATATACTCCTATTTCATTGTTTCTAGGCTAAAATCTACTGTGCACATCAACCTCTTCCATAACAAAGCAAATAGAAGATGATGCTGCATTCAGGCATCCCAAGTGGGGGCACATGACACAGATTCTCTTTCAAAAATTAGAATGCATTGTGGTATTCTTTGTCTGGTGTTACCGGATCTTGAACATCACTTCAGGTTAACCTTCCTAAAGGATTGGCAATCAGGGAAAAGTTAGGAATCCTCTGACAACAGTACCCAACCATTCTTAAAAACATCCAAACCTTTCTTCAGTTGTCGGGTGACTGAATTTGTGAATGGCAGAAATATGTTCTTTTGAGACTTTCCTTACACCCTTGTCAATGTTGTGCCTGAGATATATAAACTCTTTTTGGCAATACTGCATTTTAGGCTGAGACACGTTAAGGCCATTCTCGGCAAGGTGATTCAATAAGGCAACTGTATCTTTCTTACAGTTTTCCTCAATTTTAGATGCAACAAGTAAGTCATCAATATGCTGAACCAGTACTGAGTTGCAGATAAGTTTTAAATTCTCTAGATCTTGCTTTAGAATTTGCAAGAAAATGGAAGGACCTTCTAAAAACCCTTGTGGGACCCTACACTAGACGAGAACTTTATTAAAAAATTTAAATGCGAAGAAGAACTGTGTGTCCTCATGTTATGGGATTGAGTAAAACACCTGCACAGAACAAGAAGCATGT
The DNA here is from genome assembly GCF_964204655.1 of Triturus cristatus. NCBI lineage: Eukaryota > Metazoa > Chordata > Amphibia > Caudata > Salamandridae > Triturus > Triturus cristatus. The sequence goes on along the minus strand of NC_140590.1, from coordinate 1,756,079,124 downwards.
GCATTCTGCCTCAGATGGAATTTGAAACAAACTTACTGCAGGAATGAGTATTACTGGTCAACATGGGATCACAAGTTGGTTAATCTTTTGCAGGTCCTGTACAATACACCATTTGCCACTATGGCATTTGGCCTTATTTTTACTTTCACAGGCTCTACTCTTTTAATCAATCCATTTTCTTTTCCTGAAAAATCCCATACCTCCTCTTTAACAGTTTATGTTAAATCAGAAGGCAAGTCTTCTTTTGTCAAAATTGGAAACAACTCAATTTTAGGATTTTCTGAATTTCATTTAAAATCTGAATCTTCAGTTAAACTTAAGACCAAAACTTAAGTTTAACTGTGACAAAATCCTAACTTTACTGCTCCTAAATGTGCTTTGTGAATACCGAAAGTTGTAAAGTTAGGATTTTGTCTCAGATTACTTTTGTGAATCAGGCCCACTGTGTCTAAATTGCAACACCATCCACTGAGCAATATTGAACACAATTCTTCTTGCAAAGTAGATCTCTACCCACACGATTTACTGGACTCGAGTCACATACGATAAACGGATCCTTATTTTCAATTTTTCCTGTTTTAACAGTAACATCTGCGAAATCTGATTCACCAATTGTTTAGTACTGATTACAACAACTTGGACTTCTTTTCCAGAGATGTTTATGTTTGTGGCTTCTACAGAATATACTGTAGATGTGGTAGGCCCAGTATCAATAAGAAATGAAATGGGATGGTCATGGACTTTTCCATCAACTTTTGGGCCTCCTTGGTCTACCTCAAGGACTGCATCAAGTACACAGTTCTTCTGCCCCCTCAAGCATTGTCACTGTGAACTTCTTCCTGCCAACTCATCATCAAGAATTAATGCATGTTGTTGATACCCTGTGTTGTAAAGAGGTTTACTTCTCATATTTTGCGGCTTTTCTGGAGCTGTGGGCATTTGCATTCAAACTGATTTCTGATTCTGCATGTTTTGTTCTAATTTCTGCATATTTTGCAAATTTCTCTGCATTTCTAGAGCAACATTTACATTATTTACAACCCAATTTGGGTTCTGTCTACATTCCCTCTTCCAATGTCCAATTTTACAACAATAATGACAAACTGTGGTTTTCCTCAACATTCCACCACTCATATTCATTTCATCACCATTTTGTTGCTGAATCATTACATTCCCCAATTGATCATTTTGCATCTGATTCACATCATTTTTTCAACACAAAATTCATATTTGAATTTATTTGAGATCTGGAACCCCTTCTCAAACTGCTTTGTCTGTGCAATCATGAATGTTTTTTTAAATTTATTTTTGGTTTTCCTCAAAATAGTATCCACTATTCTTAGCTAATTTCAAGATCTGATCCATGGACCTTGACTGCAGTGCCACCCCAATTCACTCCGTTGAATATGATCACTAATCTCAGGTCTCAGTGCTGCAACAAAAGAAGGCAAGAAAACGGCTAAAAGCGTCTTTTTGGGGGATTTTGGACCGTGCTGTGCTTCTTCAAAATTTGCATGAGCCTCTCATAATATGAATAAACTGACTCCTTTGGTTCATGTGTGGTACACTTAATTTTATTCCAATTAAAGTCTTTCTCAGGAATTGAAGTTTTCAAATGCTTGATTGCATCATTATATTTCGCCATTACACACAGTGCTGGTGCATTATTATGACCTACTCTAGTCGGCACTTGTGTCGGCCAACCACCTGCCACTTAACACTCCAACCACAAATCACCTGGAACCATAATCTCAAATAGTAAGTTCAAATCTGGCCACAACATCTGATAAATATGGGAGTTTAAGTACCTCCTCATACCACTTTGGTGGATCCTCTCCCAATTTTGGAAAATTATTTGTGAAAACAAACAAATCTACTCTAGTTCAAGACACATGCACAAGATTCCCTCCATGCACCTCTCTCAAGGGAAATTCTGAAAATCTTCCTGATACTGTTGTGGTTTCAGAATCATTAACTACTCTTTCCCCTCATTCAGATTTCCTTGTTTTCTTCGAATCACTCCAATCCCTTGTTTTCTCATTTCAATCTCTAATGTTGGCTCACAATGAAAATAAGCCCATTTTTTGTTATTTCTGCAATTGTCAAATCTATTTTATAATTTTGTTTCACATTTTTCATTCTACTGATGTCATCATCTAATTCATCAGTTAGCTCTTCTAATTTGTTATGTGCTTCATTTGTACAACTAATGAACTATAGAGGAGTTAGGTCCAATGGGACTAGGAACAGTTAGGGCCGTAATTTCAACAATCAAAAAAATATTTACCCGAACCTATACGTTACTTCCAGCATATTTTTTAGTGCTGAAGTGATAAACAAACATTACTTTTGTTTTATCTGGTTTCTATTAACCTGTATTCTTTTCTAAAAATTCATTGTTTTTTCGCAAATTTATAAAGAGAAAGGCATGTGGTTGTATCAATAAATTTGGCATTTCATTTCACCGAGGAACTCAAATTAAATATTTACAGATTTTGAGGGATTTTCACTGTTTCTCGTTTCTGTTTCATTCTGTTCCCTTTGATGTAGAAAGACGATTATGAAAGATTAATGAATTATACATTAGGAATATCAGTGAAATCTTGTTTTAAGTTCTAACAAGTATCAACTGTTGTTGTTTTGTGGTTTATTGCCTTGTTGTGTGCAATGTTCAAATGTGTATTATTTACTATGTGAAGTGAATTATTGAATGTTTTTTCTTTGATTGGATGTAATTCTTTATTGATACGACCACATGCCTTTCTCTTTATAAATTTGCGAAAAAACAATGAATTTTTAGAAAAGAATACAGGTTAACAAAAACCAGATTAAACAAAAGTAATGTTTGTTTATCACTTCAGCACTAAAAAACAGGCTGGAAGTAATGTATAGGTTCGGGTAATTATTATTTTGATCTTTTGTACAACTGGCAGTTTCTTTAATCAAATATCGCACTTGGTTGCTCATCGTCAATCCTTAATAATTAGGGCATGCTGATATTTGTGTCATCTCTCAGAAATATTGAATATGTGCCTGTCATTAAACACAGATGATGGTTAATACAGATTGTGGATTGGCACACCAGCTGCATGGAGCATTGTAGTTACTTAATAGAGGAAGGATCTCCCATCTGATGCTTATACAAAGACTGCATGCGCAAACAAATGATGGATGGAATGCTGAATAAATCATACATTCACCCCCAGTCAAGAGATCTGGGTTAAATCCATCGTTCTTTTGCTCACCATGACACCCCAGTTTAGTTAGGTGAAAGCTCGAAACCAGTCCTAGGATGCTTGTTTCCAGTCGCGGGACGACCTGGGCTGGCAGTTCGGGCTGGACAGTTCCCAATGGGTGCAGGGTCAAGACTGATTTGCATGTGGCTGGGTCCAAACTGGAATGGCATGTTGAGCAAAAAAACAATAGATTTAGGCCCAGATCTCTGTACTGGGGTGAATGTATGACATTGTTCTGCATTCTGTCCATCAATTGTTCTTTTTGCATTTGTCACCCCGAGTGGGACGGGTATGCCCAGACATGGGGCCAGTGCTCTCCATGCCACTGGAGTCAAGCTATCCCGGCTGAGGAGGGCTGAAAGCCCGAAACTGGTCCTAGGATGCTTGTTTCCAGTCAAGGGAGGACCTGGCCTGGCAGTTCAGACTGGACTGTTCCCATTGGGTGCAGGTTCAACACTGATTTGCATATGGCTGGGTACAACCTGGAATGGCAACGAGAGTAAAAAAACGATGAATTTAGGCCCAGATCTTTGTACTGGGGTGAATGGATGACATTGTTCTGCATTCTGTCCATCAATTGTTCTTTTTGCATTTATACACAGACTGCATGGCACTTAGGCATAAATCTCTGCAACTGAAGCACTAATTGAGTCTGCGATCATAGTAAGTGTCAAAGCCTAGAGCAATGACTGCTCCTGAATATATATATGATTACCTTCTCCACAGTGTATCATTAATAAACAAGTTAAATTCCTTAAGTCATGACTGATGGTTATAGCTCCAGAAGGTGTTCACGTGGAAGGATCTGAAATGTGAATACCATTTGCAACGAGCAATGGAGGCTAATAGTATTAGTCAACATTGGAATTTTGAAAATTATTTCATATTAGCACAAGTAGTGGGTAGACTGCATTGCACCCCTTCAGTTCAGGGGATAGTTTCAGCCAAATCTTAAGTGACCAGACAGGCCATTCATGATTCCAAACAAACTTTTGGAGGCTGGAGGGATGGGGGTTAGTTTTTACAGGGCCCATTGATAAACTGGATGCTTCACACCAAGCTGAGCATATATATATACATTATATATATTTTATGAATAATTTAGTTATACTCATATCATATATATATATAAATATATACATATTACCTACTGGCGGTTGCCAGTAGATAGTTATAGTTAGAACCTAGTTTCCATAGGAAAAGCGTTTTTTGATTTGCCAATATCTTTGGTGCTGTTTGATGAATCTTCCTGAAGTTTTCCAAAAAATTGGGTTGGACTGCTCAATTTGTGCATTGAAAGTTTCAGGGTGATTCGTCAAGCGGAGGCCGAGAAAAAGGGGAGTCCCAAAGCGCGTTTTTTCCATGTTATTTTGCATAGGAACTTTATTACAGGCTACAGCCCGACCTGCTGAACAGAATTACACCAAATTTGGCAAAAAGGTAGGTCTTGGTTTAGAGTGCGCCCTTTTTGTTGAATGGTATAAATCCATTCAGTAGTTCCTGAAAAATTAAAAAAATTAAAATATCGATATCTGAGCACCAAGGAGGAGCCACGAGCCCTCCTGAGCACAAGCTCTATTCTGATTGGCTGCTAACACTCCAAACCAGGAACTGTTGGCAGCCATCTTGTGACTCGGTCCGAGTCACAAGAAAAAGGGTGAAACAAAGATAACAAACATGAAAAGGGAGCAGGGTACAAACACCCTGACCCCGAGGCCTGCTCAGGGGATCCCACAAGGATCCCCAGTGCCAAAAAAGTATTTTATTTGTACAAAATTGGCCAAATTTGCACTGGTGTCACAAATCTGGCCAAGAAAATAAGTTGTATTTAGGCCCCCTGATTGGCCAGGTACCGGGGGCATGTGTAATTATGTGGCGGGGGCCCCCACAGCCACGGGGACCGCCACCTCCCTGGGGATTTTTTATAATTGGGGTGGTCCACCCTGGGGACTGCCACCTCCCCGGGGCTCTGTTTTTTAAAATAAATAAATGTGTGGGGGGGCTCGAGCCCCCTCCACACACCCCAGGGATCACCGGGGCACTAAAAACTGAAGTTGGCAGGTCTCCGGGGCTTTGAAAATGATAGGAGGGGGGTCATGCCGCCTCCCCCCTGGAGCCGTCGATAGCCAACAAAAGCAGTTTTCTACAAAATTGGCTGAATTCGCACTGAGGTCGCAAATCTGTCTGAGAAAATTTTTAAAAAACAAGCACGGGATCCCTCGCTTCGTTGTACTTAAGCCCCGGGTGGTCCAGGTCCCGGTGGCATGCCCAGTTATGTGGTGGGGGCAGGGCCCCCACAGCCCTGGGGACTGCCACCTCCTCTGTGCTTTATTTCTGATGTGTGGGGGGTACACGTCCCCACTCATGCCCTGGGCACCACCACCTCCCCAGGGCTCTTTTTTTAAAATAAATAAATGTGTAGGGGGGCTCAAGCCCCCCACATGCCCCAGGGACCACCATCTCCCCAGGGCACTAAAGACTGAAGTTGGGGGTCCGTTATGGACCCCCAAGCCCCCGGGACCACCACCTCCCCGGGGCTTTGAAAATGAATGGAGGGGGGCCGTGCGGCCCCTCCTCCTGGAGACCTCAATGGCCCTGGGGACTGCCACCCCCAGGGCCAGCTCCTGCAATGTCCCGGGGTGCCCACCCTGGGACATTGCTGTTTGCTTCACTGAAGCAAGAGCAGGGAAACCTGCTCTCGCTTCAATGAAGCAAAACAGCAGAATTGCTATGAGCAAGGGGAGCTGCTTGTCAGCAGCTTCCCTTGCTCAAAAGCAATGCCGGCTCCCGCAGGAGGCGGGGAGCCAGCTGAGCAGTGGGGACATTAGGGCTCCTTCCAAGGTCCCTATCACTGAGGCCAGGCCCCGGGGATGGGGTACCCGGGGCCAAAAGTGGCCCGGGATTAGAGTCACGCAGACCCCCTTCCCTCTAATAAAAAAATGATAAAAAAATAAAAACGAACAGGCGGGCCCCGGGGATGGGGTCCCCAGGCCAATAATTGGCCTGAGGAGGGGGGGCGCGCGGCATCCCCTCCATATAAATAAATTTTAAAAACTATGTGCCACAGAGCTGCGTTGCAGAGAGGTGGTCCGAGGCCATGCCCCTTTTTACACCACTCTGCAAATGCGCTTCTTGGGACACTGTTGGTGGAGCGATGAGGTCCTCTTGTGTCCTGAGGATCTCAGGACACAAGTGGACTTCATCCCCTGAGCAGCAGTGCACCAAGAGGCGCGTTTGCAGAGTGATGTAAAAAGGGGGCATGGGCTAGGACCACCTCTCTGCAATCCAGCTCTGTGGCGCATATTGGAGGTACCTGGTGGGCTAGTTGGCCCCAAGGGACCCTCAGTATTCAAGGGGAATTAATTCCCCAACTAACAACGCACCAGGGGGTGTGTTTGCAGAGTGGGGAGAAAGGGGGCATGGCCTTTGTCTACCTCTTAGCAATCCCACTGCTTGGGGCTTACTGGAGGTAAGAGGTAGGCTAGTTGGCCCCTAAAGGACACCCAGCAGCGAAGCGGACTTCAATCCACATCCAAGAGCACGCCAGGGAGCGCGTTTGTAGAGTGGTGGGCAAAGGGGGCGTGGCCATGTAATATTTGACATCATCAGCAGTGCATTGCGGGGGCGCGAGTTATAGTTACCTGAAATAACTATAACGTCTGAATTTCTCAGGTTTTGTACGAGAGAAATGTCCAACTAACTATAATGTCCCTGAAACCTCTGTTTTTTTCAGTGAATATATATATATATATATATATATATATATATATATATATATATATACATATTACCTACTGGCGGTCGCCAGTAGGTAGTTATAGTTAGGACCACGTTTCCATAGGAAAACCTCAACATTCTATTTTGAATAACTTTGGCGCCGGTCGACGAATCCTCGCGAATTTCTCAAAATAGGTGGGGCGCTACGCTCCGCTCCTACCCTGAAAGTCTCGGGGGGATTCGTCAAGCGGGGGCTGAGATAAAAGGGGGGTCCCAAAACGCGTTTTTCCCATGCATTTTTCCATAGGACCTTTAGAACGAGCTACAGCCCGAACGGCTGAACAGAATTACTAGAAATTTGGCAGAGAGGTAGTCCCTAGGTCAAGGAAGTGCCTTTTGTAGGTTTGGTGTAAATCTGTTCAGTAGATTCTGAGAAAATAGCCTTTAAATCAATATATATATCTGAGCCCGCTTACGGTACGCTTACCGTACGCTTACGGTAAGCGTACGGTGGCGTGCGCGAGCGCGATTCTGATTGGCTCTTAGATCTTAGTAAACATTCGAATCGGCAGAAACCAGGAAGCGGCGTCCGCCATTTTGTCTACCGCACTGAGTGTTATGTATCAAACATGATGGCCAAAAACATGTTACGGGGATGTTTTGACAACTCCCTCTCACATAGTCATGTTGAGGGAGTCCCCAAACATCCCCCAAGAGCAAAAACGGCATTATTTTTTTTTCGGCAATTTCGCGGGGTACGCTTACCGTACGCTTACCGTAAGCGTACGGTAAAACAATAAAAATAAAAAAAACACTATCCACACTTTCTCCACCCCTTGTGCAAATGGTGGCCGAAGGCCACCATTTGTGCATGGCTTATCAGAGCACAGAAAATTTTCCCAAAAAATGTCAACAGATTACCTATCACAAGGAAGCGCATAATATGTCCTCCATGTGCGCACGGTGCGCGAAGCGCATCGTGCGTACATGGCCCATCTAGCGTAACGTGGGCACGGCACTAACTGCGTAAAGTGGGTGCGCGGTGCGCGAAGCGCACCGCGTGCTCACTGTGCGCGCACGGTGCGCGAAGCGCACCGTGCGCGCACGGAACGAACTGCGTTAAGTGGGCGCGCACGCCACGAATGGCGTAAAGTCACTTAGCATTTAAAAAACCGTACAAATTCACTGAAAAAACCATAGGTTTCACACACGTTATAGTTAGGAATTAGCATTTAAAAAACCTTGCAAATTCACTGAAAAAACCATAGGTTTCACACATGTTATAGTTAGCGGAAATTTTACTGATAAAAAACCAATGAAATTGCCCCGTTATAGTTAGTGCTGGCAACTATAACTCACGCGACCGCAATCTTCTGCTGATGACATATGTGTCTTTATGAAAAAAAAATATTTGTAATATATGTATAGCTAAAAATGTATGGAAGAAGACATGGGCAAATAAGTGTCTAAATACAGTATTAGCATCAGCAGAGGATTGCGGTCGCGTGAGTTATAGTTGCCAGCACTAACTATAACGGGGCAATTTCATTGGTTTTTTATCAGTAAAATTTCCGCTAACTATAACATGTGTGAAACCTATGGTTTTTTCAGTGAATATATATATATATATATATATATATATATATATATATATATATATATATATATATATATATATATATTCACTGAAAAAAACAGAGGTTTCAGGGACATATATATATATATATATATATATATATATATATATATATATATATATATATATATATATATATATATATATATTCAAGCCGAGATCCTCCTTCCTGGTGTCCTCAATCTTTAGGGGGTGGCTCGAGACCGGCGGAGCAAAACCAGCTAACAATATGTTAAAAAAAACGAAGTTCCACTCGAGCTCTCGGGGGCATGTGCACAGAAATAGCAGACTCAGATCCAAAAGTAAAGGGGGTTTATTACATCATAGACCCGCCGTGACGCGTTTCGCCACTTTCGTGGCTTGTTCACACAACGTTGTACATACAAATGACACCATTACATACTTTTCAAATATCATGGAAAGAGAAAGAGGCTCTCACTTTTGATGTTGCATTGCATTGTAAACATGGAAGCAGTACGGGCGCCATCTTTGCCTGTCTATTCCGTTATAACATTTAGATAATAGTACTGTCCCTCGTTCTAGATAGCGCACTTGGGAAATTATAACTGCACAAAAATGTTAAATAAAGGATACTCGAAATTTACAGTACCATTTTGACCATTATACGAAAATAATCGTTATGTGTCATTGTTTTGCATTTTTTCTTTCGGATGATAATGGACAGCAGTTTATACATTTATAAAGCAGTCATGTAATTAATAATATCATCCTTCGTCAATTCAGACAATTGTACATTTGTAAAGTAAAAAATAAAGTTTTTTCTGCGTCGGAGAAAAAAGTTTTTTGTCTGGTTGCCAGGTTACAAAATTAACATTATTTGTCAAATGCGAGTTTAAAAATCATGTTAGTGACGATACTTGCTTCCTTAGTATACTAAGAGTCTCTAGTTGTCAGAGTGTTATTTCCCCTTGTTAGTGGGTGAAATCGAGATTGTACATATTTTATAAACAGGAAATTTAAAATATTATCTCCTGTACTTGATGGACTAATGATCTTTACATTGTACCCTGATTAGTGGGTAAGTACACTTCTTATTCTCGATTGCTGGTAATGTAAGGTGTCATGTGTTCCCCTTATTCCACCTACTAGTGTTTAAACCACATTGTTTTATCTTACGCCAAGGGACGTCGGATGATCTGATGAGGAGAAAAAGGGATGGGAGATCTCAAAGCTGGGTCAGCCAAAACACCCTTTCTCTTCTCCTCCTGTTAAAATACCACATAAAAGAGAAGAAAGAGAATATGTAAGAATATACCTCTTATAGCAGTCATTATTATAACATATTCATTCATTATGCAGATGTATTGCCATTTCTTCGTCAAGATTATGGCCATTAGGGAACAGGGTGCACATACTTATAATATGTTTTGATTCACGCTGTCTTAATCTTAACACCCTGTTTCCTCCTCTCGCTTTGGGTGTAATTTGTTCAATGGCATAATAGGTGAGTTTCGAACAATCAGAGAAATGGTAACTTGAGAAATGACGGGCAATGGGATATTGTTTGTCCTTGTTTGTAATGGCCCGCATATGTTCCAGCACACGTTTTTTTGCCATATGAACGGTGCTGCCAACATACCGGAGTTTACACGGACACTCCAAGACATAGATCACAAAATTACTCGTACATGTCAAAAATTGTGAAATACTGATCATTGTGTTTGTACTGGTGTTCATGTATTCTTTGACCATTTTGCTGTTTCTACAGGCTTTACAATGGCCACATGGAAAAAAGCCCGGTAGATCAATGCCTCTCACTTCAGGGGTGAAATTTAGATCACTATGTACAAGAGTGTCCCTGAAACTGCGTCCCTTCCTATAAGTGATCATAGGTTTTACTGGTAAGATATTTCCGATAATATTGTCATTTCTCAAGATTTCCCAGTGACGTTGTACGATCTTGCGGACTTCAGTAGAATGACCACTAAATGTCATGATCAGTCTAGTTTTGTCCTCTTCTTCCTGGGTGGCACATTCTGGAGTTAACAGGGTGCTAGATCTCTCAACTGACTTTATTCTTTCTGTAGCTTTTCTGAGAACCCATGATGGATAACCTCTTGCTCTGAATCTCTCCATCATTATTCCTTCTTCTTTCTGATAGTCTGATAATAAGCTACAGTTCCTTTTTGCTCTGAGTAGTTCCCCATATGGAATGCTCCACTTTAAATTATCGGGGTGACTACTCAGAGCATGAAGCAAAGTATTACCAGCAGTACTCTTGCGGTATAAGATAGTGTGTACTTCGTTGTTTTTCACCTGCACACATGTATCTAGGTAATCGACTTTCTCTTTGCTGATGGTGCTTGTTAGTGTGATGTTTTTATTGTTCTGGTTAAGTTTGTCAATGAACCTTACAGCCTCACTCTCTTCACCTTGCCATACTACAAAAATATCATCGATGTATCTTAACCATAAAATGACTTTGGTATGAAATTCGTGTAAATCTGGTCTCGCTAGGATCTCTTCCTCCCATGCCCCCATGAACAAATTCGCGAAACTAGGCGCGAAACATGTACCCATCGCGGTACCGTGATTCTGTTTATAAATCATATCATTAAACAGAAAATAATTGTTCGTGAGACAAAATCTGATCATGTCCAGGATCATACCTGTGTGTTCCAATAGATCAATGCTTCTGCGTTTCAAAAAGCCTGCGCATGATTGAATCCCTTGCTCATGGTCAATTATGGTGTACAATGAATTAACGTCTAATGTTATCAGAACGTAATTCTCTTGCCACACTAATTTAGATATTTTATTGAGAAAGTCTTTTGTGTCTCCTACATAAGATGGAAGTGTAAAGACAAATTCTCGCAAGAAGTGATCTGCGTATCGTGAGATGTTTTCTAGGGAACTGCCTCTGGATGAGATAATCGGTCTGCCTGGCGGATTGTCCCTATTTTTATGTATCTTTGGCAACAGATACATTACCGGTAAGATTGGACAGTCTTTTTTTAGGAAACAAAATTCCTCCCACTCCAGCAGGCCTTTATCCCTCCATTCCTTAAGCAACTCCCACCCTTTGTTGATACTGTCATTGTATTCCACCCGTGTCACATTGTTATATGTCTTACCATCCTTGAGTTGTCTTAATGCCTCATTAACGTACATGTCTTTGGGCAAAATCACAATATTGCCCCCTTTGTCGGCAGGTCTTATTATGATACTCTCATCACTGGCTAGATCTTTAATAGCTTCTTTTTGAGTTGCAGTAAGATTATATTTAAACTTTTTCATTTTCTTTGCCCAATTGTTCTTTCTGAACTTAAGCATGTCGGCACTCACTAACTCCTGAAAAGTATCGATGTTGTCATGTCCCATTTTGGGAACGAAAGTGGATTGGGGTTTAAAATTACTACATGCCGCTTTGTCATGTTGTATTTCCAATTCATTCAAGATGAGTAGGGAGTCTTGGCTCATACCTGTTTCATCTGAATTATTTTGGAGCTCATGCAGGATAATCATTGTATCTATGTCACCAATTGTCAAATGTTTTTAAATTCTGCAGAAAAATGAAATAAAAAAAATGGCATAAACTGAAACCAACAGTAAGTAGAGAAATCCATCACAAAATATATAACACGCAGGAAGAGCCATTGACAATTGGTGACATAGATACAATGATTATCCTGCATGAGCTCCAAAATAATTCAGATGAAACAGGTATGAGCCAAGACTCCCTACTCATCTTGAATGAATTGGAAATACAACATGACAAAGCGGCATGTAGTAATTTTAAACCCCAATCCACTTTCGTTCCCAAAATGGGACATGACAACATCGATACTTTTCAGGAGTTAGTGAGTGCCGACATGCTTAAGTTCAGAAAGAACAATTGGGCAAAGAAAATGAAAAAGTTTAAATATAATCTTACTGCAACTCAAAAAGAAGCTATTAAAGATCTAGCCAGTGATGAGAGTATCATAATAAGACCTGCCGACAAAGGGGGCAATATTGTGATTTTGCCCAAAGACATGTACGTTAATGAGGCATTAAGACAACTCAAGGATGGTAAGACATATAACAATGTGACACGGGTGGAATACAATGACAGTATCAACAAAGGGTGGGAGTTGCTTAAGGAATGGAGGGATAAAGGCCTGCTGGAGTGGGAGGAATTTTGTTTCCTAAAAAAAGACTGTCCAATCTTACCGGTAATGTATCTGTTGCCAAAGATACATAAAAATAGGGACAATCCGCCAGGCAGACCGATTATCTCATCCAGAGGCAGTTCCCTAGAAAACATCTCACGATACGCAGATCACTTCTTGCGAGAATTTGTCTTTACACTTCCATCTTATGTAAGAGACACAAAAGACTTTCTCAATAAAATATCTAAATTAGTGTGGCAAGAGAATTACGTTCTGATAACATTAGACGTTAATTCATTGTACACCATAATTGACCATGAGCAAGGGATTCAATCATGCGCAGGCTTTTTGAAACGCAGAAGCATTGATCTATTGGAACACACAGGTATGATCCTGGACATGATCAGATTTTGTCTCACGAACAATTATTTTCTGTTTAATGATATGATTTATAAACAGAATCACGGTACCGCGATGGGTACATGTTTCGCGCCTAGTTTCGCGAATTTGTTCATGGGGGCATGGGAGGAAGAGATCCTAGCGAGACCAGATTTACAAGAATTTCATACCAAAGTCATTTTATGGTTAAGATACATCGATGATATTTTTGTAGTATGGCAAGGTGAAGAGAGTGAGGCTGTAAGGTTCATTGACAAACTTAACCAGAACAATAAAAACATCACACTAACAAGCACCATCAGCAAAGAGAAAGTCGATTACCTAGATACATGTGTGCAGGTGAAAAACAACGAAGTACACACTATCTTATACCGCAAGAGTACTGCTGGTAATACTTTGCTTCATGCTCTGAGTAGTCACCCCGATAATTTAAAGTGGAGCATTCCATATGGGGAACTACTCAGAGCAAAAAGGAACTGTAGCTTATTATCAGACTATCAGAAAGAAGAAGGAATAATGATGGAGAGATTCAGAGCAAGAGGTTATCCATCATGGGTTCTCAGAAAAGCTACAGAAAGAATAAAGTCAGTTGAGAGATCTAGCACCCTGTTAACTCCAGAATGTGCCACCCAGGAAGAAGAGGACAAAACTAGACTGATCATGACATTTAGTGGTCATTCTACTGAAGTCCGCAAGATCGTACAACGTCACTGGGAAATCTTGAGAAATGACAATATTATCGGAAATATCTTACCAGTAAAACCTATGATCACTTATAGGAAGGGACGCAGTTTCAGGGACACTCTTGTACATAGTGATCTAAATTTCACCCCTGAAGTGAGAGGCATTGATCTACCGGGCTTTTTTCCATGTGGCCATTGTAAAGCCTGTAGAAACAGCAAAATGGTCAAAGAATACATGAACACCAGTACAAACACAATGATCAGTATTTCACAATTTTTGACATGTACGAGTAATTTTGTGATCTATGTCTTGGAGTGTCCGTGTAAACTCCGGTATGTTGGCAGCACCGTTCATATGGCAAAAAAACGTGTGCTGGAACATATGCGGGCCATTACAAACAAGGACAAACAATATCCCATTGCCCGTCATTTCTCAAGTTACCATTTCTCTGATTGTTCGAAACTCACCTATTATGCCATTGAACAAATTACACCCAAAGCGAGAGGAGGAAACAGGGTGTTAAGATTAAGACAGCGTGAATCAAAACATATTATAAGTATGTGCACCCTGTTCCCTAATGGCCATAATCTTGACGAAGAAATGGCAATACATCTGCATAATGAATGAATATGTTATATTAATGACTGCTATAAGAGGTATATTCTTACATATTCTCTTTCTTCTCTTTTATGTGGTATTTTAACAGGAGGAGAAGAGAAAGGGTGTTTTGGCTGACCCAGCTTTGAGATCTCCCATCCCCTTTTTCTCCTCATCAGATCATCCGACGTCCCTTGGCGTAAGATAAAACAATGTGGTTTAAACACTAGTAGGTGGAATAAGGGGAACACATGACACCTTACATTACCAGCAATCGAGAATAAGAAGTGTACTTACCCACTAATCAGGGTACAATGTAAAGATCATTAGTCCATCAAGTACAGGAGATAAGATTTTAAATTTCCTGTTTATAAAATATGTACAATCTCGATTTCACCCACTAACAAGGGGAAATAACACTCTGACAACTAGAGACTCTTAGTTTACTAAGGAAGCAAGTATCGTCACTAACATGATTTTTAAACTCGCATTTGACAAATAATGTTAATTTTGTAACCTGGCAACCAGACAAAAAACTTTTTTCTCCGACGCAGAAAAAACTTTATTTTTTACTTTACAAATGTACAATTGTCTGAATTGACGAAGGATGATATTATTAATTACATGACTGCTTTATAAATGTATAAACTGCTGTCCATTATCATCCGAAAGAAAAAATGCAAAACAATGACACATAACGATTATTTTCGTATAATGGTCAAAATGGTACTGTAAATTTCGAGTATCCTTTATTTAACATTTTTGTGCAGTTATAATTTCCCAAGTGCGCTATCTAGAACGAGGGACAGTACTATTATCTAAATGTTATAACGGAATAGACAGGCAAAGATGGCGCCCGTACTGCTTCCATGTTTACAATGCAATGCAACATCAAAAGTGAGAGCCTCTTTCTCTTTCCATGATATTTGAAAAGTATGTAATGGTGTCATTTGTATGTACAACGTTGTGTGAACAAGCCACGAAAGTGGCGAAACGCGTCACGGCGGGTCTATGATGTAATAAACCCCCTTTACTTTTGGATCTGAGTCTGCTATTTCTGTGCACATGCCCCCGAGAGCTCGAGTGGAACTTCGTTTTTTTTAACATATATATATATATATATATATATTTATGAGCGTTTCCCTTGCCGCTGACACTGCCGCCTGCGGTGTGGTGTGGTGTTCCTGCATGTGCGGCTTCTCTCAGGGCAACCTTGTGTTTTCATATATATATATATATATATATATATATATATATATATATATATATATATATATATATATATATATATTACCTACTGGCGGTCGCCAGTAGGTAGTTATAGTTAGGACCTATTTCCCATAGGAAATCCGCAACATTCTATTCCCAATAAGTCTGGCGCCGGTTGATGAATCCTCGCAAAATTTTCCAAACTTTTGGCCAGCTCCACTCCGCCCCTACCCTGAAAGTTTTGTGGTGATTCGTCAAGCGGGAGCTGAGAAAAAAGGGGGGTCCCAAAACGCGTTTTCCCCATGCAATTTCCCATAGGATCTGTTGTCGCAGCTACAGCCCGAACCGCTGAACGGAATGACACCAAATTCGGCAAAGAGGTAGTCCTCAGTTCAGACTCGTGCCTTTTGCATAAATGGTGTGAATCCGTTTAGTAGTTCCTGAGAAAATTAGAGTTAAAAGTACATAAATATCTATGGCCGGGAAGGATCCGCGGATCCTATCCGGACTGTAAGCGCACCCTCCCCGAACCAAGCGCGCACCCTCCCGATCGTGCTCTGAATACTAATTGGCTGTCGAGTGTCTGTCTACATTCGAAACCAGGAACTGTTGGCGGCCATTTTCTGCCTCGGTAGAAGCGAGGCTGAAGAAGCAAGGGGAATAAGTGTGTAAAACATATAAAGGGGGCAGAGTGGAAATACTCTGACCCTCTAGAGGTGCTTAGGGGGTCCCAGAAGGACCCCTGGGGTCCCCTTTTTAAAAAAAAAAAATACGGCGAAATGCGCGCACGTTTCTTTTTTTTTTTTAAAAGACAAGAAATCATTGGTTGTATGACTACTTTGTACACTGAAAGGTAGGGTGTATATTTCTGTTTTTTAAAGGGATGATTCTTATTGGTTAACAAAAACAGATTGTAAGGAACATTATATATGATTAGCTGATATGTTGAAAAGTGAAGCACACTTCCTCTCTTGTGTAGGAACATTGTGTGCTGAACTTCTGACCTGTGTGCTTAGTGCAGTGTTCCATGCACTGTTTCTACGGTAACAGACAGAAGGCGGATTGGGGGAAGGGTTGAAATGTCTTTCAGTTGGAAAGGGTTGAAATGTTTAACCAATAGAAATGTGTGTTTGCTTTTGAGTTTATGTGTGAAGGATTGTGATTTGATGTTTACATGTATATGTGTGGAAAATGAAAGGGAAACTTTTCCATTCTTTGTTTTTGCTGAGAGGTGCACAGTGCAGAGATTCTGTAAAAGAAAATATGGTGAGTGACTGATATACTTCTTAATCTACAAAAGAACTTGAAAGATGAGATATTTAATTGTGAGGGGATGTATGTAGACTATTTTGATTTTAATCAGACTAATGTATTTCTCCTGCTAAAGTGTAGGGAGTACTTTTTTTCTCTACAATCTTATTGACAGCGTGTGTGCATGTAGAAACCATTCTGTGATAAGCATTTGTGTTTTTCATGTGTTTGCAGACAGATAACTGTGCTGTGTTTATATTTTGGTAGAATTAGAAACCAGTCATTGTTTATGAATGTGTGAAATGATTTATGTTATGTTTCTATACTAAAATGTAGTACTACTTCTAGATGAAGAAATGTGTTTTGGTATAGTGCAAGGGATAGTGTTGTTTGTCTAGAATCACACAGTGAGTCTGTGTGCATTTGGGAACCACTGTGAGAGTACCATTTGGTAACATCGTGCATTTGCTGCCAGATAACTGTTTTAACCTGTCGTGTTGTGAAGTTTTAGTAGCATTAGAAGACAGTTATGGCTTATGATTTGATTAAATGAGTCAGGCTTTGACAGAAAAGTGCAGTCCTGAAATATGTAGATTGTGTGCAGTTCCCTTACCACTTGCACTGTAGTGAAGTAGTGAATGAGTTTTGGTAAACTCCTAGAAATAGTGGTGCTTGTTTAGAATCACAGTGTGAGTTAGTGTGTATTTGGGAACAGTGTGAGAGAAGCATTTGGTGACATCATGTATTTGCTGACAGATAACTTTTTTTAAACCTGTCATGTTGTGAAGTTTTAGTAGCATTAGAAGCCAGCCTTTGCTTATGCGTTGATTAAATGAGTCATGTTTTGACACTGATGTGCTGTATTTAAATATGTAGATTGTGTTCAGTACCATTAACTCCTCTAGACTAGTGAATGAGTTTTGGTAAACTCCTAGGATAGTGTTGATTGTCTAAAATCACACTGTGAGTCTGTGTGCATTTGGGTAAGGATTGTGAGAGACGCATTTGGTAACATTGTGTATTTTTTAGCAGATAACTCTTTTAAAACCTGTCATGTTGTCAAGTTTTAGTGGCATTAGAAGCTAGTCTTTGCTTATGCATTGATAAAATGAGTCAGGGTTTGACACTAAGGTGCAGTACCATGTACTATTCTGTTCACTGTGGCAGAACTGAAAATGTAGAAGTTTTACCTAAGCACTGTCCTAAAAGTAGTCTGATTATTTAGTCAGTTTCTAAGTACCAAATAGATTGCTTCAAATGTCTATGCAGTATGCATGTAGTGTTCTAACATACTATACACTTGTCTTTTACACCTTCAATTCCCTAGTCAGTATCCATACACTTCAAGGAAACACCCTGTCACTCCCTTTGCAGTCCTCTAGAGACCCATTCAACAGCATGTACTAATCCATTCACTGTGCCAAAACCCAAACACTTATAATTTCGCCAAGACACTCTCTTTCCAGTACTCTAATGATTCAGTCACTGCCTAAGTATTCATGCACTGAGCCAGGTCTTAGCACATGGACTTCTTCAAACCCCTATCCACTATGCATGCAGTCCTCTAACCACCTACACACTTGTCTTTCACACCTTCAATTCCCCAGTCAGTATCCATTTACTTCCAGCAAACACCCTGTCACTCCCGTTGCACTCCTCTAGTGACCCATTCAGCATCATGTACTAATCCATTCACTGCACCAAACCCTAATAAATTCCCCCAGGCACTCTCCTTGCAGTACTCTAATCATTCAGTCAGTACCCAAGTACTCATCCAGTGACCCAGGCCTTAGTATATGGACTGCTTCAAACCCCTATCCACTATGCATGCAGTCCTCTAACCACCTACACAATTGTCTTTCACACCTTCAATTCCCTAGTCAGTATCCATACACTTCCAGGAAACACCCTGTCACTCCTTTGCAGTCTTCTAGTGACCCAGTCAGCATCATGTACTAATCCATTAACTGTGCGAAAACTCAAACACTTATAAATTCACCAAGATATTATCTTTGCAGTACTTTAATCATTCAGTCAGTGCCTAAATATTCATGCACTGAGCCAGGCCTTAGCACATGGACTGCTTGAAACCCCTATGCACAATGCATGCAGTCTTATAACCACCTAGACACTTGTCTTTCACACTTTCAATTTCCTAGTCAGTATCCATACAGTCCAGCAAACATCTTGTCACTGCCTTTGCACTCCTCTAGTGACTCATTCAGTACCAAGTACTAATCCATTCCCTGTGCGAAAAGCCTAGCACTTATAAATTCACCTAGGCACTCTCCTTGCTGTACTCTAATCATTCAGTCAGTACCCAAGTAGTCATGCAGTGAGCCAGGCCTTAGCACATGGACTGCTTTAAATGCCTATGCAGTATGGATGCAGTCCTCTAATCACCTACACAGTTGTGTTTCACACCTTCAATTCCCTAGTTAATATTCATGCTCTTCTAGCAAACACCCTGTCACTCACCCAGTGTGTCTCCTTATAGTACTGTAATCATTTAGTCAGTTAGCATGTAGAGTTTTAGTGAGGTAGGCTTTAGGGCATGAACTGCTTCAAAATAGTATGCACTATGCATGTAGTGTTTTAACCATCGTCACACTTGTGGTTCAGGAACATAGTTTCTTAGTCAGTATTTATATAAAATGTGTTTGTACAGTAATGGAATACTATAATTTTGAAAGTTATTAATACACATTTATTTGTGATTCTTTTTTACAGACACAGAACAGGAGTTTTTCTCATCTGTTTACACTCTTCTCGTGCAAGATTGTTTGGATGAAGGGTCCTTAGGTGTTTCATCATACTTGCTGTGCCGCATGAGTATTTTTTGTTAGGATCCCCTCGTAACAGAACTCTTTTGAAAATCTTGTGCATGAGAAAGGTGGTATTGGTCTTTGTTTGCCCCTCGAGAAAAGTAGAAAATTTCCACATCACTGAAGGAAAACAGTGTGGGCGTGGTGCATCCTCCAAAAATTCAACTTTAGATTTGGTGAATATTTTATAGCGACATCATTTACAGTTTTTGTAAGTTAAAGTTAAAAAATGTTGTTAGCTGTGTGCATTTTATATTTCTGTGATTTGTATTTTGAGAATGGCATGTTGTGTTTTTTTTAACAATCTTTGAGATTGTGTTTTTTTTGCCCGCTGTTAAGTGATGAGTACGATTGAAATCACTATTTTTAGTGAAATGTACTATATTCTGAGATCAGCAAAAAAGGCAAAAAAATTACTTTGTGGAAATTATGCTGTGTTGTATAAAATGTATTATTACATGTTATATTTTTTTTTCCTTTTCTTTCACAGATCCAAATTTTAAAATAAGCAATTTATATGAATTTATATTTGAATGAAAAACAGAAAAAAATGTATACCATTTTTGATTCCTATTACTGTGAAGGTAAGTTTAACTAAGTCTCAATATGCAGAATGAAGAGGCCTGAAAGAAGCTACAAAGTTGAAACACGTTTCTAAAAACACTCTGTTTATGTAGTTTTGAAATCTGACCATAATCAGATATCATGTGACCTGCAAAAAAAGAGATTTGAGGGGTTCATAATATTTCACCTTTTTAGCTGTTGAAGGACCGCAATCATTTCAATCATTCTTCTTTGAACATCTTTGCAGACAAAACTCTGTGCTTACCTTCTATCATTCACAAGGAAATTTAAAAACGTAAATATGTCACTTTTTGTAACATAGTTATTGTGCAAGATACTCTTTTATATTTACAAAGAGAGGAAAAGGCACTCATCATGCACACCACTTTGTGTTGAAAGGGTGTTCTATAAGTGTTGTTGTGCATGATTGCACTTAATACTCATAGAACAAGACACAAGTCTAGATTCATCATAAATCATAAATCTCGATATGTGTGTGAATGCTGCACCATTCTAAAATTGGTGTAGGAAAGCACAACAAGGAGAATTGTTTTAATTTCTCCACATTTTCATATCTTCAATGCATGCTGAAATGTTCAGCATACATTGAAGAAGAAAAATGCATGTTCTCATTGTTTTTGTGCAGGAAGGTGTGTCTTCCTGCAGAAAAACAAACAGCACATGACACAGATATCCTTGCACTATGGTGCAAGGGTGCCTGTGTCACCACATGGCTGCAGTTTAGGCAGCCGTGCAGAGAGAATCATAGATTTGCAACATATTTATGTACATATGTTGCATCCCTGTGCTTCGGAAGTACTACAGCACACTGCAGTTAAAGAGGTTACTGTGTGATGCTGCAGCACTTCCTCATAGTTCTGCACTTAAACATTCACCATACGCTACTAATGCATTCATTCAGTCAATTACATACTACACATACATTCATCTAAACTAACACTAACAAAGAAATTTAGCACTTTTTTAAACCAGGAAAGTTAGTTCTTACAAGAACTTTTTTTTTCTTCTTTCTTCTTTTATATTTTTTGGGGGGTTTTCTGAACAATTTTTAAATTTTTTGGGTGTATCTGCAAAAAAAAAACAAAAAAAAAACAGGAGAAACCAAACAATGAACTTCAGGGAACAATAAAAAAACTTTAAAAAAACTAGCAAATGTGACTTTCTTGCCGGCGGCAGATCAGATCGATCGACTGCTCACCATAGCACAAAGTCTTATTGCAGTTAGTGCAGAGCACTTTTAAAAATTTAAATTGAGGAAGGATGTCCAAGGTTTGGGCTGATGGATGCACTCTTGATGTGCTCGGCTGCGATGAGGTGGATGGCGCAGGAGCAGGAGTGTTTCTCATCCGCCGGCACTCTTCTCGTGCAAGATTGTTCGGATGAAGGGTCCTCATGTGCTTCATCATACTTGCCGTGCCGCAAGAGTATTTCTTGTTAGGATCCCCTCTCGATAGGATTCTTTTGCAAATCTTGCACGTGACCAAGGTGGCATTGGTCTTATTCTGCCCCTCAGGAAAAGTAAAACATTTCCACACCACTGAAGAAAAACGTTTTTTGGGTGGTGCCTCCGGCAAAAATTCATCCTCAGAAGTATGAGGTGATGCAGGTGATGCCTGCTGCCCTGAAGCCATTTTTGGTTGAAAAAAGTTAGAGCGAAGTGTAAACTTAGTCTAAAAAATCTTCTTCTCTCCAAAGAGATGGTGCTCTAAAGAAGGTCAAAGAAGAATGATTGAAATGGGTGGGGTCTTTCAGTAGTTAGAAGAGGAAGTGTAATGAACCAATCAAATCTCTTTTTTTGCAGGTCACATGGGATCCGCGCACCCTGCGCTTACGCAGCACGCACCCAGCGCACATCCACGAAATTCAATTAAAAAGAAATCTAGGATTAGATGTAAAAATATATTAGTTTTAAGACTAGTTTAGAGTTTGTCTTCAATTAATATTCACATGAAATACATATATATATGTTTTTTTAAATGTTAAATATTTTGAGGGATCCGCGCACCCACCGCGTCATAGACGCAGATGACGCATCGCGGTAGCGCGTAAACGTCGTGTTACGTACATCGAACGTGTCGCGTATAGGCTGGGAGTCGCGTACCTGTCGCATTGCGATCGTGCACTAAACATATACCCAACTCGTACCAAGGGCGCATGCTATCACGTAGGGATCGAGAACAGTGCGCATAGGGTGCGCGGATCCAAAAACATTGAAAAATATATATAAAATACAGTTTTGAACATATAGTTAAAAAAATATTTTGACAAATATAAAAAAATATGTTTGTAAAACACATTAAGTTCAAATAACATTTTTTAATTTTTAAAAGAATTAATTGAAAAAATAAGTTTAAAAAATGGTGATAAAAAAGTATTTTAAAAAAAAGATAATTAATGAAATTGACACACTGAATTTGAAAAATATAGAAATCCAATCAAAATCATTAAACATGATATCTTCAGAGATAAGTTATAGATAGGAATTAGCATTTAAAAAAGCTTTGAAATTCACTGAAAAAACCATAGGTTTCATGCACGTTAAAGTTAGGAATTGGCATTTCGTAACATTCAATTCCCAATAACTTTGGCACCGGTTGACGAATCTTCGCAAAATTTTCAAAACTAATGGC
Source organism: Triturus cristatus (assembly GCF_964204655.1). Lineage (NCBI taxonomy): Eukaryota > Metazoa > Chordata > Amphibia > Caudata > Salamandridae > Triturus > Triturus cristatus. The sequence continues at coordinate 1,756,056,243 of NC_140590.1, read as the reverse complement.
CGGTTCCGGTCAGCTCCTATCTTGAAAGTTTGGGTGGTGATTCGTCAATCAGGGGCCGAGAAAAAAGGGGGGTCCCAAAACGCATTTTTCTCATGTTATTTCTCATAGGAAAACATAGACACGGTTACAGCCCGAACTGCTGAACGGAATTACACCAAATTTTGCAAAAAGGTAGCCCTTGGTTCAGAAAGTGCCCTTTTTTTAAATGGTGTAAATCCGTTCAGTAGTTCCTGAGAAATTCAAAAAATAGAGGTGAAAAAATGATTTTCCCATAGGAAACTTTGGCAAAAGGGTACTTCTTCACTCAGAAAGTGACCTTATTAAAAATGGTGTAAATCCGTTCAGTAGTTTTTGAGAAATTAAGGAATAAATATAGTGATATATATGGCCACGGTGGATCCGCGCACCCTGTGCGCACCCTGCGCGCACCCTCCCGATCACGAGCGTCATGTTAATTGGCTGTCAACACTCCAAACCAGGAAGTGTTGGCAGCCATCTTGTGCTTCGGTAGAACCGAGGCAGAAGAAAAGAGAAAAACAAACGCAAAAAACAAGAAAAGGGGGCAGGGTAGAATCACCCTTACCCCCTAGGCCTGCTCAGGGGGTCCCAGAAGGACCCCCAGAGCCAAATAAAGCTCTTTTTTTTTTTAAAAGCGGCGAGATTCGAGCACCCAGCGTGACATTCGGCTGAAAATAAAAAACAAAACGAAGCGTGGGCTCCCGTGCTTCGTTTAGTTTAAAGCTCCCGGGTGGGTCACGTCCCGGGGGCATTTGAAAAAATATGTGGGGGGGCCCCAATCCCCCCCACACTGCCACGGGGACCACCACCCCCGGGCTTTCTATGCGGGGAGGTACACAGCCCTCCCCCGCAGCCCCGGGGACCACCACCCCCGGGGCTTGTTTTAAAAAATATCCCCTACCTGTGTGGGGGGGCTCGAACCATCCTACACGCCCCAGGACCACCACCTCCCTGGGGCTTTACCAATTTTGGGAGGGGGGCCGTGTGCCCCCCCCCTCCTGGAGCCCTTTGATGGCCCTGGGGACCGCCACCCCCCAGGGCCGGCTCCTACGGTGTCCCAGGGTGCCCACTCCCGGGACACTGCTGTTTGCTATGGCAGGGCGGGAGCCTTGCAGCTCCCACCCTGCCATAGCAAACTGTGCTTTGGTTTTTGGAACAGAGAGCAGGGAAACCTGCTCTCTCTTCCAAAAACTAAAGCAGATTGCTTTTCCACACCGGGAGCTGCAACTTAGCAGCTCCCTATGTGGAAAAGCAATGCCGGCTCCCACAGGAGGCGGGGAGCCGGCGGACCGTGGGGGGATTGGGGACCCCTCCATGGTCCCCAACAGAGAGGGCCAGCCCCGGGGGATGGGGTCCCCGGGGCCATAAATGGCCTAAGGAGGGGAGCAATGCAGCCCCCCTCCTATTAATTTGAAGGAAAAAAAATGGCCATGCCCCGGGGGATGGGGTCCCCGGGGCCTATTATGGCCCCCTTCCAATAAAAAAAAAAAGTAGTAGTCAGGCCCTGGGGGATGGGGTCCCCAGGGCCAATAAAATAGGAAAAGACGGGGGCTACACAGCCCCCCTTCTTAAAAAAAAAATACCCGCCCCCTCCCTGCAGCACTCTGCAAACGCGATGAGGAACTAATTCCCCTTGATTCCTGGGGGTTCCTGGGGGTCAACTAGTCCACCAGGAACCGCCAGTATGCACGTGGGAGCTGCGTTGCAGAGAGGTATTCAGAGGCCACGCCCCTTTTTACACCTCTCTGCAACGCAGCTCTGTGGTGCTTACTGGAGGTACGTAGTGGGCTAGTTGGACCCTAGGGACCCTCAGGATTCAAGGGGACTTAATCTCCCAACTTAAAACGGCCACAGGGCGCGTTTACACAGTGGGGAAGGGAGGGGACGGGGCCTGAGGTGACGTGTACAAACACGCCCTGTGGCTCGTTTTAGGTTGGGGAAATAATTCCCCTTCAATCCTGAGGGCTCCTGTGGACCAACTAGCCCACCAGGTGCATCCAGTAAGCGCCACTGCGCTGCGTTGCAGAGAGGTGGTCTACACCGTGCCCCTTTTTACACCTCTTTGCAACGCAGCTCTGTGGCACTTACTGGAGGTACCTAGTGGGCTAGTTGGACCCCAGGGACCCTCAGGATTCAAGAGGACTTTCTCCCCCAACTTAAAACGCCCACAGGGTGTGTTTGCAGACATGTCACCTCAGGCTCCCCCTCCCTTCACCAGTGTGCAAACACACCCCGTGGTGCGTTTTAAGAGGTCGTTTTAATCTCCCTGCCCTATTATGTACTAGGGGCTTACAGAGGAGGTCATGTTAATCACAGGGGCACCCCAACGCATAGTGTTCCCTAGTGTATGTAGGTGTTTTCACTGTATTCTAAGTGTCTTTTAGCATACCACTGGCTCTAGGCCTGGTAAGTGAGAGTCAGTTAACACCAGTACCCGTCTGAAAAAGTTGTGGGCACAGGATAATTTTGTAACAAGGCCTCTTTCTGCTCCTCTGTTGGTTCTTTCTGCACATGTCTTGCTTCTTCCTGCACTTTTCTTCATCTTTGAGGACTTCTTTCTGCATTTCTTTTGCTTCTTTCTGTGCGTTTTTTCTTCTTTCCTCACATGTCCTACCTCTGTAGACATAGTTAGAAACTAGCATTTAAAAGACCTTAGAAATTCACTTAAAAAACCATAGGTTTCAGGCACGTTATAGTTACAAATTAGCATTTAAAAAACCTTTGAAATTCACTGAAAAAACCATAGGTTTCAGGGGGGTTATAGTTAGTTGGACATTTCACTCGTACAAAACCCTTGAAATTACCACATTATAGTTAGTTCAGCTAACTATAACTCGCACGCCCGCAATGCACTGCTGATGATGTCACATATTACATCACTCATGACATGGTCAGTGACATCACTCATGACATCACTGATGACATCTCAAATGACACCACTGATGACATCATCCTTGTGATAGAGTGGCAGACCTCCTCTCACCCGAATATAAGCTTTGATACACACACTTAAAAATAGAAATTAACATTTTCAAAACAATGGACACACCAATACCAGTTACAACACACCTATTCAGTAATTCCAAGATCTACACACACATCCACTCATTCAGCAATAGTCCTCTACAGTCACTTATACATGTAGTCACTCATCATATGTACTCATACACCTATACATCCTGTTACACACTGACACTCATCCATAGAGTTACTCACACACATAGTCATATATGCAAACAAAGTATCAAACATCCATTTACTTGCATATACAGTTATACACACACCACCACACTTACGTCTACAGAAACGTACACATACTCTCTTAAGCAATCACTTATAGAAACACATACTAATTGATACAGGAACTCTTCCAATCTCTCACTCTCACATATACTCACTTATATACAACAATAATTACATATACTAGTTTAAAACATATGTAGTTACTCATAAAGACACGATTGAGACAGTCATTCACTCACTAACACACCCATACACACACTCATCCACCTATACAGTCCTGCACACATCCTGTCTTCAACACATACAAACAGTGAGTCACACATTCATGCATCTATGTGCTACGTAATACCCCCCACCGAACCATACAGACACTCAGACACTCATACTGATACTCAGAAACCAAATAATAACCTATATGGACACTCATGTAGCTACTCACCAATCCATGCAGCCACTTATACACAAAGTGAGAGACTGATACAGATATTTACATAGTTAAACATTACTATCTAACCCATGTATTCACTAAGATACACTTAATCAGTCAGTTATACAATCAATTTTACAAAAAAATCATCCATTTAGACACTTATATACCCATTTATTCTTCCATCGACCTTGAGATATACATATATAAAACATAATTAATTTTCAGAAAAACACACATTCACTGGATTATGTAATCAGTGATGTCATCAGTGATGTCATTTGAGATGTCATCAGTGATGTCATGAGTGATGTCACTGACCATGTCGTGAGTGATGTAATATGTGACGTCATCAACAGTGAATTGCGGGCGCGCGAGTTATAGTTAGCTGAACTATAACGGGCGAATTTCATGGGATTTGTACGAGTCACATGTCCAACTAACTATAACGCCCCTGAAACCTATGGTTTTTTCAGTGAATATATATATAGATATGTGATATGAGTATAACTAAATTATTGTAACTACATACATTGCAATTTGGTGTTGATATGCTAGATATTTTATCAGTACATGAAAGAATCTCCTTTAAGATCCTATGCATGAATCAATCATTCCTTATACAACAGGCATTGGAAGCCTTGAATAGCCCATCTCAATACTTCCCTGGATATTTTTTTTAATCAGCAGAGTAAGTCCTCACAGTATGTACAGTGAGGGGGATGGGGAACTAAAGGTTCTCAGTCATTGCCAAAATCCAGAAAAGGCTCATAGGTTCCATCTGGTGTATGACTTCACAAACCACCAGATTTCGGTGGCATTTTTGGTGAAGGAGCGGTTGTTGAGAAGGTAGGCTAGGGAGTGGTGGCAGCAGGAAGAGGTGGATAGGGGTCAATTTAGCATGGGCACAGTGTGTACTGCATGCAGTGCATGGGTGCTGGTGACTGGGTGTGGGATGGTGCAGGAGAAGCTGGTGAGGCTTTGCAGCAGTGCTGGGCGGGAGGGAAGCAGAGGAGTAGTAGTGGTGGGTGTGAAGAGGACCAGGTGTTCTATTTCTGGGTGTTCTATTCCTGGGTGTGGGCGGTGCACAGACAGTCACAGATGGACTTGTCTTTGGTGCCCCTTCAGCACGCTCCCAATACACCTCCGCTGGATGCATCCACTGTGCATCTACATGGCAGCCATCATAAAGTAGCAGGGGGAATAAGTTACTTGAAGAGGGAAGGGAGTGCGGCATGGTAGAGGAGGTTTGGAAGGCACCCTCAGTGGGAGAATTGGAAGGAGTGCAAAAGAGCAGCAAAGAATGAATGAGAAAGAATGAGAAATGCAAAGAAGCTACAAAGAAATACTGTGAAATCCACAAAAAGGGAGCAAAGAATAGATGAGAGAGAATGAGAGATGCACAGAGAATTGAAAGCAAATGGTTAGGAATGTGTGAGGAAGAGGCAGAGAATAAAAGAGGAAAGCAAGAGAAAAAGACCAGAAAGCAGAAGGGAATCAAAAGGGTATAGAAAGTGATGAAATGGGAAAGAGAGCCGTAGAATAAAAGAGAGAGAAAAGAGGAAGTACCAGAAGGGAGGGAAAGGAGGGCGAGGTGAAGAGTTTCATGCCTCATGACAGCTCTGGAGCTGGGCCTGTTAGGATGACAGGACACAGGTAAGGGCGAAGGTTTATATTTTGGACACACAAAGTAGGCATGGGAGGAGGAAGAGGGCGGGGCTAAGTGAAAGCCTGGAAAAAAGTGCAGCATCAGAGTGGAGGCGGCAAAGGTTGCAGTGGGGGTGAAGGGTGTGAAGGAGAGCAATAAAACAGGAAGAAGGAAAGAAAAACCTAGATAAGAGAGCACATGAGTGTCTGAAACTTGAAAAATAGGACAAAATGGCTGAGACTAAAAGATTACGCGAGAAAAGACAGAAAGAAACTTTAAAGAATGAAAGGCAAAAGCGCCGAAGAGTGCCAAGGAATGAATGAGAAAAATTGATGCATAGAAAATGTCAAGAGAAAGGAAAGAGAAAAGGCTTATAAAGCTGCAAAGGAGATCAAAGAGGCTGAGAAAGTGGTGAATTGGGAAAGATTTAATGAGAAGAAGGAGAAATGGACAGAGAAGCAGTAACGAAAGACTGAGAAATGCACATAAAACTGGCAACTACAAAAACTGGGGGGGATAGGCCCAAATGACCAGAACCAGGTAGGGCCGTACTAAATTGAATACAAAAAGGAGAACCTGGCTCCGTTTGACGTTATGCTCTTATTATTTTTGAGCAACAAACAGACCACTATCATCTCTGTATGAATGGAATTTTTATTAAACCATTCCTTTCTTTGCAATTGTTTATATTTACCAAAAAGATTTTAGTTGCATGAGAAGTCGAGACACATACATTTTTGAAATTAACATACAAAACATGGAAAATACTTATGACGATTCACAATAGGCAGTGCATGAAATACTTATACACAGACACATTTATATACAACAAAGTTGTTCTGATGTTATGATGCAAAAGTTCAACGTTGTTGTATATAAATGTGTTTGTATATAGGTATTTCGTGCACTGTCTATTGTGAATCGTCATAGGTATTTTTGATGTTTTGTATGTTAATTTGAAAAATGTGTGTCTCTTCACTTCTCATGCAACTAAAGTCTTTTTGGTAAATATAAACAATTGTAAAGAAAGGAATGGTTTAATAAAAATTCCATTCAAACAGAAAAGATAGTGGTCTGTTTGTTGCTCAAAAATAATAAGAGCCTAACGTCAAACGGAGCCAGGTTCTCCTTTTTGTATTCATAAAACTGGCAAGGCATGAATGAGAAAGAATAACAGATGCACAGAAAATGGCAAATAAAGAGTGATAGTTGCTCAAGATAGCCACAGAGAAAAAAGGAGAAAGGCAATAGACAAAGTCTAGAAAGTGGCAAAGTAGGTCACACAGAAAAAAGGCAAAAAAGTGATGAAACGGGGAGAGAGCAGGAGAATAGGTGAGAGAAAAGTGGATGGTTGAGTAGGGAGAGAGAGGAGGTCAAGGTGGCAGGAAGCCTTGTGACCGTGCTATGGCTGTGCCTGGTCAGAACCAGGCACAGGTAAGGGCACAGGTGCAAGGCAGGGGCCAGGAGAAGAAGGCAGTTCTAAACACATTGGTGCAGTTATGAGTAGAGAGAACGGTGCATAAAAAGATATTTTCCCACTGTCAGGCAGCACTTTTAGACCTCAATGGAACAGTCAGTAGGACAGCAAGACAAGGTAAGCATAGTTTGGGAGGGAGCTAAGCTCAGGGAGTGAATGTTGCCATGATCCAACTTCAACTAGTCAAAGGCGCTAGAACTAGCCAGGCATCCATGCATCCATTGTTCCAGAGTCTGGGCCCAGTGCTTAATTCGGCAAGGTGTTTTGAGTTGATGGGCATAAACTCTCATTTTTGGTGACCCCGACTTAATTATCATCATCATCAGACTTTGACCTAGACCAAAAGAGAGGAATGGATTCCAAAGGTGGTTGAGAATGATAGGGAAACAGAGACAAGGGGAAATGATGGAGAGCTGGAAGAGTAGGAAAAAGAGACTGGAAATTTTGGGTGGTGGAAGAAAGAAGCACAGCGTGGAATTAAAAACTAGGCAGCCCTTGTATTCGGCAAGCCTGGCAGTCAGTAATGCTCTGTCAGCCTTGTAAAAAACACCTTCAGCCACTGCACTAATTGTTTTATTTTTACAAACTAAAAAGCACTGTTTGCACTCCAAACCACCGACCGGAAGTGGCAGTGATATATTTTGTGCCCCATATCAGCACACTGTACATATCTTTTTTGGTGGCTGCCTCCAGAGTGCAGTTTGAATAATAAAGATAGCTGAAACACAAAGTGATTGAAACCCCATATTTTTACTGTGACAGCAGAGATCACATGGGCTTCTTGTAGTGCTAAAAACTGAAAAAGTGCATTCTGGGAGCTCACGTTGTATGAGCCAGAGTTCTGGTTATTTTGGGCAGGGTGAGGTGTCGTGCTTGGGAGCTGATAGGTTGCCTTATTGTCTCATTCATGAGAGTTTAGGAAGAATTGCTTATGAACAGCATATGTCAATGTTACACTCTCTTGGTACTAAGGGCTGTTAAAGAACCATTGGGCATATTTTCAAGCACGGCGTTAACATTATTGCCGCTTTAGTGGCAGAAAACTGCCGCTAATGCGGCGATAATGGGCTTGATAATATGCACTAGAGAATTCCAATAGAAGCCCATGTTGACACCAGAACATGGGCTTCTATTTGAATTCTTTGCGGCATATTATCAAGCCCATTATCGCCGCTTTAGCAACAGTTTTTTGCCGCTAAAGCAGCGTTCATTTTAACGCCCTTTCTTGATAATATGCCCCAATGTTGTTCAGTTTGGACCATAGACTTGTTTGTTCTTATGCCCATGGTCCAGTAGCAGTGTGTGCCAGTATTCCCATGTCCCTATGTCAGTATCACACTGGGTCTTCCAATATCAGGTCTCCCAATATTAGTCACAATGCCAATGTATTAGTGTCTCCACATTATTGTCTAAGTGTCAATGTTGATGTAACAATGCCGCTGTCTGTGCACCCATGTGTCTCTGTTCCAGTCTGTGCCAGTATCCCAGGGCCAAAATGCTCATCTCAATCTCCGTGCATTCTCCCATTGTCACCATTCCAAAGTCAGTGTCCCATGAAACTTTAACTGTCCAGTGTCTGGGGCAGTGTTCTAGTGGCAGCTATGGAATTATCAATGCACATGCTGGTGTCACAGTGCCAATGTATTCATATCGGTGCTGTTACGTCAGTGCCTCAGTGTGAGTATCCCTGTGTCAGTGTTGCTCCATCAGTAGTCATGTACATGTGTTGGTACCCAAATATGTGTCTCCCCTAGTAGTGTCCAGGATCACTTGTGGTGCTCTAGTGCCAGCGTTGTACTGTCAGGGTCTCTAGACTGGTGCCTGGTGTTGTGTCACTTCCTAGTGTTAGTATCCATACGTTGTAGCATGTTGCATCATTGTCCCAATTCTGGTGTCCTTATGTCATCAGTGTCTCCGTGTTAGTATTTGAATGTTTGTCAGTGTCCCTGTATGTTAGTTCACTAATGGAAGTGTCCCTATGTTTGATTCTCTCATCTGTGTTCCAGCATCAATGTCACTGCCCCTATGTCTTTATGTCTTTGTAGCCCACTCTATCTAGTACCCTCATTATCAGTGTTCCAGTGTCAGTACTCCATGGTCAGTTCTTCTGTGTCACTGTCTATGTCAGTGTCTTCATGCCCCAGTGTCAGTGTTTGCTGGCAGAGTCACTGCTCCAGTAACTCTTGGCAGTGTTCTTGGGCTCATCGTCTATGTTAGTGTCTAGTGTCAGTATCAATGACAGTGTCCCTTTGTCAGTATCTCCATGTGAGTGTCCTTATGTCAGCCTCCCATCATCAGTGACCCATGTCAGCAACCATACGTCAATGCCCAGTGTTGTGTGCCTCTACTCAGTTCACATGTATTAGTTTCCCTGTGCCATTTCACTGTGCTAGTGATGCGGCCAAGCATGCGTACTTTAGCATGAGTATGCTAGTGTCCTTGTTTTATTCTCTCAGTGTCACTGCCCCCTTTCATTTCTCAGTATTGGTGTTCGTGCCCCTGCCAGTGTTCCACTATCACTGTTTTCAAGTCAATATCATTATGTTAGTTTTGGTACGTCCATGTCTGTGTCCCAGTGACTGTGTATTTATATTAGTGTAAGCATGTGATTGCTGGTGCCTCTGCATCAGTACGTTGGCATCCCTGTGCCAGTGTCCTAGTGTTCATGTTTGTGGCCCCTGTAAATGTTCTTGTTTCTTTGTCTCCTTGTTAACATCCCCATTTCAGTGTATGTGACCGTGTATCATTGTTTTAGTGTCTGTGTCCCAGTGGCAGCATCTCAAAGTCAGTGCCTCCATGTGAGTGTTTTTGTGTCAGCACGCCTTGTCAGTATCAATGCGTCAGCACAAAAATGCCTAGTCTCTCTAGATAGTGTTTCTACGTAATGTCACTCTTCTGGTGTCCCAGTGAAAGTTCACCATGCCAGTGGCCCAACATTGGTGCTTGTGCCCCAGGTTAGTTGTTCATTTTTACTGCCCCCATGGCAGTATTGGTGCCTCTGTTTCAGTGCCCCCTATGCCAGAGACCAACTGTCTATGTTTAGTTGTTTCAGTGTCATTAACCCATTGAGATGCTTATCTGCCATTGTGACTGTGCTGTGTACCCTTGTGTGTGTCCTAGTGTCAGTTTACTCTTTTTCTGCTACCAATGTCTATACCGCATGTCAATGTTGGTGCTCGTGTGGCAGAGAGCCTGTAAAAGTGTTGGTACCCCCTTGTTAGAAGCCCTATGCCACTGTTTCTGGCACCAGTGTGAGCCGCTCATGCCAGTGTACCAGCGTTAGAGCCCCACAGGATGACAGGCTTATAAACTACTTATTTATCCTAAGTACACTTCGAAGCAGTAAGGGAATGGAGGAGCACTGAGGGCTGAAGGTAAAGATGGGGAGTTATAGTGCTCTCAAATGTGGAAGAAGGGTGGTGATCATTTGTGGAAGGACAGCTTAAGAAAAGAGTGAAATTATAGGCCAGATTGGCTAACGTTGAGCGCCACATAGTGCAGCATCACAAGTTGCTTTATTGCTTCATCGAGGTGAGTAAGGAGAACTTTGACAATAGGCTGCAAAAGTACATGACTGAGTGTAAGGAATCAAGTGATCTGATCATCAGACAGTTGTTGTATCTAATAAACCTTTTAAGTCTTGTTCTCATAAATTCTGGTATATTAACAAAGTGATGAAATGCTTGAATGAATCTCAGCCACTTGTAATTGCTCGAGCCACATTCCAGTCCATTGTTGTTCACCCGCTGTGCCACTCTAGGCAGGGACCAGCTATTTGCAATTCAGCATTGGTCCTCCTCCCATAGTAACGGTCTAGCACTAAATACGCATTCTAGACAAAGGGGTAGACTGACACCAACCAGAAAATTACCGCCTAAGCACGTTACAAGACACTGAGGCAAAAATCTTTGCAGGTCTTCACCTAGTGGAACTCCCACGTTGGGTGGAAGAAAAACAAATTATCCCCCCAACTGAACGGAGGATGTCTGAGGAACTTGGATGGAGACAAATATTCTAGCGCTCTCTGTACTTATTAATAAATGCAAGTTAAACAAGCAACCAGTGTACGTGTGCTTTGTGAACTTTAGGTCAGCGTGCAGCTGTGTACAACGCAATATTCTCTGGCAAAAACTGGTTCACCGGGTATCCTACCCTGTCTTCTAAAAGAAATTCAGCTGCTGTATTCAGAAACCTGGGTAAGGTTGAAAATTGGGGATGGCTCGTTCCTCTGTAGAGAAATTGAACCTTCCCAGGGTCTGAAGCAAGGATGCATCCTAGTACCATACTTGTTTAACTTATTTCTGGCCGATTTGACTCAAGCACTGAACAAAGTATACGCGCTTCCCCGTAAGCTGAGAGATAAGCATATTTTGAAACTCTTCTATGCAGATGACATGACCCTTTTAAGTCAAACTAAAATAGGCTTACAATGCCTTATTGACAAAATATCACATTACTCAATAGCAGGGGCGGGCCGGCATGGCTCACGGGTGGGGAGGCGGGCACGGGGTTGGGGGGTGCATGCTGCTTTAAAAAAAAGAAATTTAAAAAACGTACCTTGCCGCCGCCAGGTCCCCCATCTTCTCTCCTGCCCGCCTGTGTCCGACTTTAGGTCAGGACAGGAAGCAGGCAGCCCGGCTCCCACCGCTAAGCCAATCACATTTCTGCAATGCAGTGTTGTGATTGGTCGAAGCACCATTACACGGCGCTCAGCCAGGGGCTGGAGGGGTGTGCATGTTCTCCATGCAGGCTGTACTGCAGCCTGCATGGAGAATAGGGAAGCGCGCATGACTGTTTTGGGAGGTCCAAGAGGGCTGACCAAACAACCATTGAGCACAAGAGTGTTCTACCACTCCTCCCCTGCAGCTCCCCCCGCCCCCACACGCACTGCCGCAGCAGGAGGAAAAAATAAAATGATAATAACATTTGGTTATTATCATTTTATTTTTGCCTTACTTTGCTATTCCTGGCCGTGGGGCGACGCTCCTCCGTCTTAGCAGAGGAGCTTCCACTGCTCACTAGTCAATGGCATGACGATTAATGAAAAGAAAACCAAGATCATGGAAGTGAGCAATAGGTTACAGAAATAGCTCAAATGGTATCTACAAGGCCAACAATTGTACCAGGTTAAAACATACAGATACCTGGTTGTACTAACTGATGACATGGGCTTCTTCTAGCAGTATAAAAATGACCTGCAGAGGAAGGAAAACAAGCTACTTCTCGCATTTCACACACTACAGAGGTCATTATGGGGTTGAAGCTGTTATATTTCATATTGGTACCCTAATATAGGTCCAGGGAACATCGTACACTTTCCCTACATCAGCTCCCATTATTTTATATGCATGAGCCTTATAAGGACATAACTCCAAATAAGGACAGACTGCCTTATATGGAAATAATGCTTTATATGGACTGTAGCCTTTTATGGACTAAACCTTTCGCCTAGTCCCATGCCGAGGGTGGGTTTTTCAAAATCGATTTTGCTAAGACGTCATCCTTAGCACATATGAATAATTTATGAGTATACTCTACAGGAGGTCCACTTCACCTCTCCCATTGACGCACAAGGTTTAATCGCCAATGTCATCCTCATACTCAACAATGGGGAACATATGCACATAGACTGTATAAATACAGCACCTCTTGCTATCAGTAAGCAGGAGGGAACCGAGACTTCAAGGCCGACACTCTGACCAGAGACGCTGCAGCTCCGGCATGCCATCGCTCCAACTGACAGTGGTCTGACGATCCCTTGCTTGGTGTCCAGCTCAAGTCCAGGACAAAGTACCACACTTTCACTATGCAGGTATGGGGTTCAACTCAATCCTAGCAGGATTCTTGGCTCATAGGCTCTTCGGCTTAGGCTCTGTAGCACCTACTCACATGCTAGGTACACTTAGGTACATCTAGTTAGGCATCTTAGGAGTACGCACTTTATTTTTATAAATGCATTTCATATTCGTGTATATGTTCGTGATTATTGCAAATTGGTAGAACAATACTATTCCTTTTTATTTACTGTACTGCTGGTTCTATATCTCTGCGACTGTGTTACAGTTGTAGCAGCACACTTATTCTACATGAGAAGAACTACGGTACAATAAATTCTTATGCAAAAACGCACAACTATTTCTTCTCTGTATCTCTCTGAGAGCAAAACAAGCAAGCACGAGTGATTGGGTGAAAAGTAGTATATTGTTACCATGAGTCTGAGGTTATTGTGTTCTGAGGTTGCCAAAACGAATCTCTCTGATAGCAGGAGATTCTAGTGGCATTGCGAGCTATCTAATGCAAACCATAGGCTAACATATGCGGTGGGGGTGCACGGTGTCAATCTGCCACCAGACCCACAGTTTATGTTATCCGTAAACAGCGTAGGTCCTGCATGACAGGGAACTATTTGGACTGCACTACAAAGCTATCTACCATGGCTAAAAGTGATATCTGCAAAGCTGTTTCTGAATATCACTATGGAAGCGAGGCACTGCGTGGCAGAGATGTTTCAAGTTTAAATATTACTCTCTACAAGACATTCAGATCACTCTTTCGTCTCCCCTGCAATGTCTCAATGGCCCAGATAAGGCTAGAATTCGGCCTGGTAAATCAAACTATTGCTAGGAAAGGAGCATATATTAAAGTATGGAAAAGAATAAAGTCATATGGTTTAAATCAACTATGTCAAGCTCTCTGGCAAGATTTACAAATAAAAGCAACACAGCAGTACTTAGACAAACTAGTGGTTCACCCACTGAAAAAAACCTCGCTACTAAGACAAAGAGATCCTCATACGCAGATCTTGGATGATGCTAAGTGAATACAAAATTCTCCAACCGCTGCCCTATTTAGAGTCAGGATGGGCCAGACAACTAAAAGACGCTTTCATCAGGTTACGGTTTGGTTTCCTCCCTGGTCTTCACCATGGGATGCCTTGGATCCAGTATATAACAAGCAATTGCTGCAGACTGTGTAAAGCAGGGGAAGCAAACATTATTCACCTGACCTGTATCAGCCCGGAACTACTGCAAGAAAGGGAGGGGCGGTTAAAAACACTCTTTAATCAGCGGGGAGTTCGTACGTGCAAGCTGTAACTGCATGCTTTCAGTCATCGGACACCCCTGTGAACTGCAGTTATACAAAGTTCTCAAAACTGGCTGCAAAAAAACTGGAAACTCATGAGATTATCTCGATTTAAATCCGCCGCAATGAATTAACTCTGGGGCAGATTTACAACAAAGTAACGCAGCACGGTGCAGCAAGTCATTTTGCTGCGCCGTGCTGCGTTAGTTTGGAAAGCACAGAGATATTTACAAGAATATGTCACATCTCTGTGCTTCCCCTGCGCTGGCGCACAAACTGCAGCCATGCGCCGGTACAGGCACCCTTGAACCATGGTACAAGGATACCTGCGTCGTGGGGAGATTGTTTTTGTGCAGGAAGGGACAACTTCCTGCACAAAAACAATCACAAGAGGCTTTTTCCTCTTTCAATGCGTGCTTTAGAATGCAGCACGCATTGAAACAAGAAAAAACGAGGAGAAATTAAAACATTTCTTCTCGTTGCACCTCTAGGGTGGCGTAGCATTCACACGCATCTCCAGATTTATGATTTCTCGTAAATCTGGGGATGTGTCTTGTTCCATGGGTGTTGCTTGGGAACACCCACAGCAACACCCATGGAACGCCCCTTCAACGCACAGTGCTACGTGTGAAGGGGCCATATTTACGAGGAGAGGAAAAGTCACGCAGGGTGGCTTTTCCTCTCCTTGTAAATATGGAGGAGCCCCCTGCGCCACCAGTACGTCACGAAAAGTGACGTAGTGGTGGCGCAGGAGGCTTGTAAATCTGCCCCTCTGCATTTAAAAATTGTCATAGTTAATATCAATGACATTATTACTGTGAAGAAATGTGCATGGTTAGAAGTGTTTTAAAATTACGTATTGCTGCTTTCTTGCTTGTCAAAGTACTATTTGTTAATTTTAATTATAGGCAACTCACTTTATAGAAAATTGCGAATAGAAATTTTCTTGGTGATTATATGTCTGGTGTTGTAAATTAATATTATGTACTTATTTTAACTTCTAAGTCTAAGGAGGACGATGTGACCAGAATGGCCTATGTGGGCATGGCTGTGTCATGGCAGCCCATCTTCCTCTGAAAGCAGTCCACCGGTGTAGTTAGCTTGAGTGATGTGGCACTGTGAGCAAAGAGCCATGTCTGTGCACTTAGGACTGTGTCCTGCATCACTAATGTCTTACCTGCTCTTATTTCACCTATAGCCCTAATACCTTATCAGCTCTGGATTTAAATCTATCACTAACCTCTACAGACCTGTGACCTCTCTTGTACGCTAATAATTCACCAGCTGTGCCTGGTTCTTTCTCACTAATGACTAACCAGCTGTGCCTGGTCCTTTATCACTAATGACTTACCAGCTGTGCCTGGTCCATTATCACTAATGACTCACCAGCTGTGCCTTGTCCTTTATCGCTATTGACTTACCAGCTGTGTCTTGTCTTTTATCACTAATGACTTACCAGCTGTGCCTTGTCCTTTATCGCTAATGACTTACGAGGTGTGCCTAGTCCTTTATCACTAATGACTTTCCAGCTTTGCCTGGTCCTTTATGACTAATGACTTACCAGCTGTGCCTGGTCCTTCAACACTAATGACTTACCAGCTGTGCCTGGTCCATTATCACTAATGACTTACCAGCTGTGCCTGGTCCTGTATCACTAATGACTTACCATCTGTGCCTTGTCCTTTTTCACTAATGACTTGCCAGCTGTGCCTGGTCCTTTACCACTAATAACTTATCAGCTGTGCCTCGTCCTTTATCACTAATGACTTACCAGCAGTGCCTGGTCCTGTATCACTAATGACTTACCAGCTCTGCCTGGTCCTGTATCACTAATGACTTATCAGCTGTGCCTGGTCCTTTATCACTAATGACTTACCATCTGTGCCTGGTCCTTTATCACTAATGACTTACCAGCTGTGCCTGGTCCTTTACCACTAATGACTTACCAGCTGTGCCTGGTCCTTTATCACTAATGATTTACCAGCTGTGCCTGGTCCTATATCACTAATGACTTACCAGCTCTGCCTGGTCCTGTATCACTAATGACTTACCAGCTGTGCCTGGTCCTTTATCACTAATGACTTACCATCTGTGCCTTGTCCTTTATCACTAATGACTTACCAGTTTGCCTGGTCCTTTATCACTAATGACTTACCAGCTGTGCCTGGTCCTTTATCACTAATGACTTACCAGCTGTGCCTGGTCCTTTATCACTAATGACTTACCAGCTCTGCCTGATCTTGTATCACTAATGACTTACCAGCTCTGCCTGGTCCTTTATCACTAATGACTTACCAGCTGTGCCTGGTCCTTTATCACTAATGACTTACCATCTGTACCTTGTCCTTTATCACTAATGACTTACCAGCTTTGCCTGGTCCTTTATCACTAATGACTTACCAGCTGTGCCTGGTCCTTTATCACTAATGACTCACCAGCTGTGCCTGGTCCTTTATCACTAATGACTTACCAGCTCTGCCTGGTCCTGTATCACTAATGACTTAACATCTGTGCCTTGTCCTTTATCACTAATGACTTACCAGCGTTGCCTGGTCCTTTATCACCAATGACTTACCATCTATGCCTTGTCCTTTATCACTAATGACTTACCAGCTTTGCCTGGTCCTTTATCACTAATGACTTACCAGCTCTGCCTGGTCCTGTATCACTAATGACTTACCAGCTCTGCCTGGTCCTTTATCACCAGCATGCATGCGCTCCTTGAAGAGCAGTATTCGTGGCTTTTGCTCCAGGTCTTACGCTCCCTGGTTTTTGAGAAGTAATAACACTTTTCTCCATGGAATAGCCAGTCCTTGGGGCACTGCTCACAGTTAGGCCCTGCCAAAAGATTTGAATCATAAAGACATAAAGAAAATATATATTTCCTGGAATAATACTTATAGGAGCAATATCAAAACTATGAATCAGCACTATGGTACCTTTTATCAGAGTAATTTCATAGCAGTAAAAGTATGAATACAGTGTTTGTTAACCTGCCATACTTACCCCAACAGCAGAAAAGCTAAACCCCACAATCACAGACAAAGAAAATCAGAACCAATCGAACCTGCCCTCTTGTTGACAGGAAGGAACGTCTATCCAGCTCTGTCCCGCCCTGTCCCATCTGCGTCATCCACCTCTGTAACTAATTTGAAATTTGGAAATTGAACTATAACCTCCTCTGGCACCTCCTAATGCTTGCGTCATCTTTGATGGACAATATCTACGGCCTACGGCTGTGCCTCCAGAAAATACACACATTTAGAACATGCTAAATTGAAATAGACTACACAGAAGAGAAAGAGCAGCTGCGGTAAATCTGCACTACACTGTGAAATATCCACGAATGCTTCCTTCATCATGCCTGGCCCATCTGCACGAGACACCATCAGACATGCGGAAAAGAGACTTCATAGCAGCCGCTATCACGAGTTACTAGACAACGATTCAATTCGAGACGTGGCGCAGCATTAAGTGAACCTAATCAAAAGATAGACCCTACTTCATGAAACCTGTACATCCACAAAAATAAGTGATATACATATTAAACAGGCGATCATAAACCCGCATTGAAGACAGATGATTTGTGACTGGAGTAACTGGTGAATTGATGGAGACAGGACTCTGCTGTCCTGGGATGACGTCACATGCAGCGATGCACCCACCTGCTCCAGTGCAGTCTGCTGGTTCCTTATTGTATAGCTCCTCGTTCTCACACTGTGTGTCTGACGCTGGACACACTGCTGCTGTCTCTTGAGAGTGCTTCAAGACTGGAAGAGAAATACGTTGAAACGATAGCGGGACATTAATGACTGAAGAATAATAGTGTCATTCAAAGACATTATAAAATGAGTCAACAAGTTTGCATTGGAGACAATGAGGTACAGAGTTAAAAGCGGAACCGGGTGATAAGCGAGACCCTCGTTATGACTGGCCCTTGAAATATGCCAGTAAAACCCCTCTACAGACATTCACCACAGCACCTGAAATCCCCAGATCGGTGGTGTTTCTAAACATCACATAAACCTGATAGGGCAATAACTACTGTTACTGGCCCTACTGGAGGGGGAAAGAGCAGGGTAAAGACGAGGGTGAGCAAGCAGGCTGATGGGAAAAAGTACAAAGATGATAAAGATGATGAGAGAATTAGTAAATGATGTGATCAGGATGGTGGATGGAGAAACTGGAGGCAGCACAGGTTGTAGGATTCTGAAAATACAGGATCAAACTAGAGTGACCTGTGGGAAGGAAAATGAAGGAGACAAGAGAAAACCATCATGTTTGTACGACCATCTGCAATGTGTGGCATGTTCAAAACCCTAAGTCCAAGCACCCTATAAACAAAGACCAACCCCTTCTGTGTCACATCAGCCTCCTTGTGTGACACCTTCACACAGATCACCCTGGTAACGCCCAGCAGCCCCTGCAGACACCAACATAGACTCATACACGAATACTACTGTCCCCAAACCCATGGCCACCTGGACATCTTACTCCCATGAGGCAAAGCACCCTAGAAACAAAAAACAACCCCTTCTGTGTCACATCAGCCTCCTTGTGTGACACCTTCACACAGAAGACTCTTGTAGCGCCCTGCAGCCCCTGCAGACACCATCATGGACTCATACACGAATACTACTGTCCCCAAACCCATGGCCACCTGGACATCTTACTCGCTTAAAGGCCAAGCACCCTAGAAACAAAAAACAACCCCTTCTGTGTCACATCAGCCTCCTTGTGTGACACCTTCACACAGAAGACTCTTGTAGCGCCCTGCAGCCCCTGCAGACACCATCATGGACTCATACACGAATACTACTGTCCCCAAACCCATGGCCACCTGGACATCTTACTCGCTTAAAGGCCAAGCACCCTAGAAACACAAAACAACCCCTTCTGTGTCACATCAGCCTCCTTGTGTGACACCTTCACACAGAAGACTCTTGTAACCCCCCGCAGCCCCTGCAGACTCCACCATAGACTCATACACGAATACTACTGTCCCCAAACCCATGGCCACCTGGACATCTTACTCCCATGAGGCAAAGCGTGCAGAGTAATCTCAATTCTTGCAAGACGGGGACTGCTAGTGACGCTGCAGCCTGTCCCGTGTTACCATAGCGGCCAAGGTTTCAGATTCCTACGTGTGACATTTTAACAATTTCAGTGTAATTATGAGTGACATTTCAACGACTATGAGTGACACTTTCTGGAGAGCAAAATCAAGCATTGAAGACGAGGGAAACATAAATACCTGAAATTACACCCTTTTGCGTGTCAAGCTCGTCTGAATCATACTGTGTGTGCTACCCAAGACTCTTCGTTAGAGGGCGTGGGCCAGCTAGTGAACGATGCCACAATAGGTGTCAACATCCAAGCAGAGGTCATCAAAGAAAGAACATTTTGGAATGCTTACTGGTGGTGTCTGTTAGTGGTGCAGCAGAGGCCTGTTGCTTTCTCTTCAGAGGATGCCCCTTTAAGAGAGAACAATCTCTCAGCCAGGCAACAGCTCTACAAAGGCGATTAGGAGACATTAGTTAATGTTCTTGTGTTTATCTGCCTGCAGAGATGGTCTTGGTTTGACAGTTGTATGCAATTTATTTGCATTATTATCAAGTTATATGAAAGCATCAGCGAAGCTAAGAGAAGCCTGGAGAATGGAGCTTGAATTCTTGTAATATATTGAACTTGTTTTAAATCAAGTCCTGCCTCACTCATCTATCAGAGGGGTTCTTCCACGGGGAAGGTTTCCCTATTTTGGTGAAAGTAAAAGCTATGGTATAGTTCCATTACAGTCCCTAAAAATATGACTTTCTCTATAAATAACATTTCTCATTTAGATCCGAAATTGCAAATGCGACACTGTCGTACGTGAGGTTAACGTACTTGGTGTTGGGCAGAAGGACGCGTCCTTCCTTTGTGTTGGTTGTGCCTCCTGACGTCGTGGCCAATCATATGTCGTGGTCGGCCGTGACGTCAGGGGGCGGGAGGAAGATGGAGAGAGGAGCGCGACCATCGTAACGGGCGGTTGTATCCCCGCCTGCTCCTCGTGGGCCTTATCATTTGTACTTGGAATAAAAGTTATTTCTTCCAGCAATCACGCCTCGACTCCCTCCTTCCTGCCACTACAAATGGCGACGAGGGTTAAAACTTGCGGTACGGCCCATGAGTGAGTCCCAGTTTTATACGTGTCTAGCGCTCCCCTGTTGCTGCTGTGCAGCGTGCTGATGGGTCCCCCCCTGTGATCCCGCTGAGACTCCAGTTGAGGTCGACTTCTTCCTGCGGATGCCTGTCGGGTGATGCCTGTCTACCGGCGAGTTCCAAAGTCGCCGTCTGCTGCCTACAGCGCTCGCTGGAGTGCTGTGACCCTGCCTGCCCACGTGCGCCTCTCGCGGTGAGCTGCTGCGGGGGTGCTGCGGTTCCCTGTGCTTCGGGGGCCATCCGAAAGGTGTGGCTCACTGGTTAGAGGCGGCAGACCCGTAAGCAGAGATTCGGCCAGGGACCAGGGTTCAATTCCCGACGCGGCAGGGTCGTGGACCGTGGTCAAAAACGGACTCGTTAATTCTCGCCTCGGTACCTACTCTAACCAGGAACACACTCGGCAACTCTGGGCATTAAGCTTGCCTCATCTCTACAACGGCCCCCCACAGACGCCGGGGATGCCTGGTTTCACCTTGGAGACACCCAGAAAGGGACCATCTCACAGGGAAAGTCAGGACGGGTTCCCCAGCGGTCTTCAGCGCCGGGACACCTCTTTGTGAGGTAGCTGTTCGCGCTCTACAAAATGCTGTATTATTATTATTATTATTATTATTATCCGGCTGCCACGTGGTGCCCAGGCGGTGTGCTGCGAAGCCCGAACCATCTGTCACAGCGAGTGTGCCCCGGTGGGTGAAGCACCTGTACCTGTCTTTGCTTCGGGTGGTGTGGCCCTGTTCTTCGTGCAGCTGGTGGTGCCTGTTCTCCGATGATGGCGCAGCCTGTCAACATCTGCGTGCCTCCCCTGTTCCTCGAGTCCCCTGGTAAGCCGTGCATGAAGTGGAAGGGGTGGCTGCGCGCATTTGAGAACTATATAGTCTCCATAGACGGTAAGGAGTATAGCCCCGAGCGCAAGAAGGCACTCTTATTCGGACTGCTGGGAAGGCTGGCCAAGAGGTTTTCGACAGCTTACCTGTGTACGTGAACCCTCCGGGGGCCCTAGCTCCTCTGAACGAGTATCAGGAGGCGGTTAAGCGGCTTGAACTGCAGTATTCCGAGGAAGGTAACATCATGGTGGGGCGCCACAAGTTTGCATTGCGGAAACAGGATGAAGGAGAGACTATCGAAGAGTACATTGCATGCTTACGCGTTTTGGCTCAAGACTGTGAATTTGCGGAGATGACTGATACATACATCAGAGACCAGGTGGTGTTCTACTGCCATTCCAAGAAGGTGCAGGAACGGTTGCTGTCTTGTAGGAACCCTTCTCTAAAGGATGTGGTGGCCATTGCGAAAGCCATAGAGAGATCCATGGTGTCCACTAAGGAGCTTGCAAGCACGAGCCAGGCCTCGAATGTGTTCTACGTGCAGGACAAGCAAAAAAGTGCGCCCAAAACTCCAGACAAGGCGGCGAGGGATAGAGGGGGAGGCAGGAGACCGCTTGCCTGCTTTAGGTGTGGGGCACGGGATCACTTGGCGGACCAAAAGCTGCTCCAAGTGCAGGAAGGTGGGCCACTTCGCGGCAGTGTGTAAAACCAGGAAACCGAGGGGGGGGGGTATGAAAGTGAGCTCAGAGAGCGATTACGATGTGGACGCAAGTGCGGACATAGTGCTGTCCATTGATGCTGTGGACGGCAGAGTGAAGGGGCCCATTGGGTCCGTCCTGATTGGTGCCGTTGAGTTGCCATTTACGGCTGATTCTGGTTCCCCTATTACCTTGATATCTGACACGACATTTGATGTGAAATGGCAGGGTGTGCGACTTCGTGAGACGGATGTGAACCCGAAGGCCTTTGGGGAACAAGACATAGTGATGAAGGGGTATTTCTGCGATAATCTCACCTTTAGAGGGCGAACTGTGAAGACGAAGATCTATGTGGCTGAGAAAGGAAGGAGCCTGGTGGGGTGGATGGACCTGGCGAGGTTGGGTGTGATGCTAGTCCCTGGGGCTGACGATCCTATAGTTCTGCGGGATGACTGGGTCAACTATGTCCAGCCAGATGAAGTGCATGGCGGGTTGGCTGAGGTCATTGGCAAATTTGGGTCCGTCTTCAAAAATGAGGTAGGGTGTGTGAGAGGATTTGTGCACGCCATTCAGTTGAAAGAGGGGGCGGTGCCGATAAAGCATAAGGTCAGAACAGTCTCCCTCTCCGTCAGGGGGGAGCTGAAGGCTGTCCTAGACAGGTTGAAACACGAAGGAGTGATAGAGGAAGCAGGCGCATCAGAGTGGGTGTCCGCGATTGTGGCGTCCAAGAAGAAGAGGACAGGAGACATCCGGCTGTGTGTGGGCCTGCGGTCCTTGAACAAAAGTATCCTGGTGAACTGCCATCCGCTACCCAACATTCAAGAGATTTTGTCATCCACGTCAGGGTCGAGGTACTTCACCCTGATAGATTTGAAATCAGCGTACCACCAGGTGTGCCTCACGGAGGAATCCAAGAAATTGACCACCTTCATCACCCCGTTCGGAGCGTATAGGTACGTCCGGCTTCCTTTCAGCCTTGCATCGGCATCGGGTGTCTTCCAGAAGCTGATGGATCTGCTATTCTGCGATATGGAGGGTGTCAAGGCATTCCAGGATGACATACTAGTCCACACACAAGATGAGAAGGGGCACCTGGAACTGCTGGGCAAGGTACTGGAGGTGTTGCGGGAGAAAGGGACGACGGTCTCCAAAGACAAATGCAAGTTCATGGAGAGCAGGATCGAATACCTGGGGCACGTTCTGACCCCGGATGGTATTGCGCCCAAGGAGGACCTGGTGAAGGCCATACGAGATGCTCCCTGTCCCGGAGATAAAGACGCCTTACGATCATTCCTGGGGCTCAGCGAATATTACTCGAAGTTCATGCAGTTCATGCACTCAAATCCCTTCACTGGCTCCCCGTCCACTCTCGTTCAATTTTTAAGCTGGCCTGTTTAGCCTTTCTGGCTCATTCTCGGTCCGCTCCTCTCTTCATTACTTCCCTCATCTCTTCTTATGCCCCCTGTCGCACTCTTCGTTCTTCTTCCATGTCTCTCCTGTACATCCCCCGTTTCCGCAAATCCAGAACCGGGGGCACTCGCTTCTCGGTTTTGGCCCCTCAGCTCTGGAACAGTCTTCCCCTATCCATCCGCTCTATCCCTATCTATTCCCATTTTCGCAAAGCTTTAAAAACCTTCCTTTTTTCTCAGGCTTTTTCTCCCTAAACTCTTCGGTTTGATTTATGTGAGTCTTGATCAGGTTTTAGCGCTAGGAAGCCGCTTGGTCGCAGTGCGCTTTATTAAATACCTTTTTCATTTCATTTCATTTCAGGGTTACGCGACCACGGTGGAGCCCTTAAGGAAACTGCTGCGGAAGAATGAGAAGTACGTGTGGGCGCAGGAACAACGCGCTGCCTTCGAATCCGTCAAGCAGGCCATTGTTGCGGCTCCAGTGTTGCAACCGTACAGCAAGGACCACCGGAATGTGATCACGGTCGATGCTAGCGCCAAGGGTATCGGCGCAGTGTTTTGCCAATTCCAAGGGAAGAAGGAGAACACCGTCGCGTTCATATCCCGGTCGCTGAGCGATGCGGAGAAACATTACAGCACCATCGAGCACGAGACGCTCGCGTGCGTCTAGGCAGTGGAGAAATTGAAGAACTATCTGTGGGGCAAGGAGTTCGAACTGGTCACGGATCACAAACCCTTGATTCATATGATGGACGGTGAAGGCCGCGGTAATGGAAAGGCCAGCTCGAGGCTTCTGCGCTTACTGTCCAAACTGCAAGAATACCACTTTGTCATCAGACACATCAAGGGTGGCATTAACAGCAGGGCGGATTGCCTATCGCGCATGCCAGTGACCGGAGAGGAAGACTGTTCCCTGGATGACACGGAGTGCGTGGTGGCAATGGTGGACGCGACGGCCATTTGCGAAGGGTCCATCTCTGAGGAAGAATGGCTGGCATCTCAATAGAAAGATATGACTATTCGAAGGGTGATGGACCACATGACGACTCATTGGCCTCCGGTCCGAAATTTACACGGAGCCCTCAGGTGTTTCCAGCAGATAAGCGCTGAACTTACTATTGAAAACGGCTTCTTGAAGAGGCATGAGCTGTTTGTGCCCCCGGAAGGTCTGAGAGACAAGCTAATCAGGATAGCCCACAGGGGTCCTCCGGGCAGTACTGCCACCAAAAATCTCCTCAAACAATACTACTGGTGGCCAGGAATGTGCAGCGGCGTCTGCAGCTTCAGAGATCGATGCGGACCGTGCTTGAGAGCCGACAAACATTGGAAGACGGCAAAAAGGGAGCTGCAAACGGTGGACATTCCGGTCGGCCCATGGAGCAAGATTGCCATTGATTTCGCAGGCCCGTTTGCCCTACTACCGGATGACTGCAGACATCTCATTGTTCTTATGGATTACTTCTCCAAGTGGATCCACTACAAGTTCGTCAGGGAGGTTACCACTGAACGGGTCATCAAGGTGTTGAAGAAAATCTTCGCGATGGAGGGGCAGCCGAAGATCATGGTTTCCGATAATGGCACCCAGCTGGTGTCCAGGCAGATGATGGAATTCCTGGCCAAGCTGGGAATCCAGCAAGAGAAGACTCCACTGTACAGCCCGAAGAGCAATGGGCAGGTCGAGCGGATGAATAGATTCCTCAAGGAAGGTGTCCAACAGGCAGTCGCGTCCCACATAGATGTGAAAGCGTTTTTGGCAGATAAGGTGCACACCTTTCATAATACACCCAATGAAGTCACAGGGCACACACCGTTCTATTTGATGAGAGGGAGAAGGTGCATGAGCGAGCTTACCCCTAAATTTAATAAGTGGTGTGACATGAGGGATGGAAATGAGGATGTACCTGAGGAGAGGTTGAGAGTCAAGGAGCGAATTGTGGCTAAGCAAGAAAGCAACAAACGGTATGCTGATATGGTAAACAGAGCCAAAGCAAAAGAAATAGCGCAGGGAGATTGGGTACTGGTGAAGAAACCAAACAAAGTGATGAAGGGGGAATCTGTATTTCAAACCCCGGTACGTGTGCAAGGAGCGACAAGAGGGGCAGTATGTTTGGAAGGGGGAGGATGGCGTAGCAAGGACGACATAGTCAAGCTCAAAGCTGGTCAAGAGGAAATCATCATGAGAGGCGGTCATGTACCTGAGACCGAGAGCGATGGCAGTGTGCTTGAATGGCAGGATAATGAGGTCGCTGGCGGAAGTATGTGCGATGATGAGAATGGGGATGATTCCCCTGTACAAGGATGGACCGGACGTGGAAGTGCAGACAAGAGTGAGGGTACGGGCACTGGCGGGGTGGGACAACCCCGCCAGTTTCTTTATTTTGTTAAGAAGGGAGATGTCGTACGTGAGGTTAACGTACTTGGTGTTGGGCAGAAGGACGCGTCCTTCCTTTGTGTTGGTTGTGCCTCCTGACGTCGTGGCCAATCGTATGTCGTGGTCGGCCGTGACGTCAGGGGGCGGGAGGAAGATAGAGAGAGGAGCGCGACCATCGTAACGGGCGGTTGTATCCCCGCCTGCTCCTCGTGGGCCTTATTATTTGTACTTGGAATAAAAGTTATTTCTTCCAGCAATCACGCCTCGACTCCCTCCTTCCTTCCACTACAGACACTTCCTTTACGTTTGTGCTGGAGCGATGCTAGACACGCATTTGCAGTGATTTTTGTGATTGGGCACCAAAAGTGTTTGTTAAAACCCAGTGGCAGCCACGTAACCTCCGAAGTATTATATCAGCCCAGTGCAATCCAGTGGCAAGGACACGCGGGCCCGTATTTCAATGCCAGAGGATGCTTGTCACAAACGCCTGACCCATAAGTGCCCCAGCTTTAACCCATAAGTGCTCTGACACGACACGTGCACCACCCCAGCTTTCATATTTCCTGCAGTCTGTGAAAAGATGCTTCCCATTTGCAGAAATGCAAACAGTCTACGCATCACAGGTATTCTGAGAGGCTGAGGAGGTGAGAACACAAAGGAAGGGCTAATGACCACTGTCAGCCATGTTGCATTAAGAACTAATATACACCACCCTCTATCTCTCCAACTTCACTTTGAGCGCACCTCCAGCTGCACTGCAACGCCGGTGACTCCATTCGGTCTCGGGCCCTCTTTCGGTAATTGAATTTCCTACGGCTGAGGGTCAAATTTATTGCAGCTGCCTCTCAAACTGAGACAGCTGAGCCACACTGAAGAGGCAGCAGCCGGAAGTGTGAGCAGGCAGCGCTGACGGCGCCCACCATGATTTCACAGCACCGAACGAGCCAAGTACATTGGGGAAAGTGTGAGAGTGTGCAAAGCGTGCACACATCTCTATTAATACGCATATCTGGATATGCAAGAGCACATTGGTATTCTGCAAGCTCCCACGTTAACTCCTGCGGCATGACGGGATGTCCGGTCCCCGCTGCACCTCATTTTAGTATTAAATACGTTGTAGCATCAAGCAACAGAGCGAGCAGATCAAAAAGCCTGCTACGTCACAGCTTTATTAAGATAGTTTTATAAACGGCTTGACTTGACAGCTGAGGTGCTATGCATAATGCGTGACAATGCATTTCAGTGCAGTGATGTGGAACACCACAATGAAATGTGTTAGTCTAATGCCTGATGCGTGATACTTAGCAGGACTGTGTTACCAGAAGGTGGGGCTCTGCTGCTGGAAAGCGAATATCAGCGACTAACTCCAAGGAGAGGAGTGGAACACACCATAATGTAAATATGTGTGCAGCATTGGTACATATTTAGACTTTATCATCACATTTGCTTTTTCGAAGACTTGCTTCCCTGCTAGATTAACCAGAAGAGAAACATGGAAATAAGCTTACATAAAAGTTGAAGTCTGTGGTAAGGAGTGGAAATATATGATCCATGAAGGGTCTCCATCGAAGGTGCAAACCTGCAAACTCACAATGACCTGTAGTATACCACCGTTCCTGATACACTATGAAGAGGAGGCGTCTTCGTCTTATTGACTTTCCACATCTCTGCCAAGAAATTCTCTCGCAGGCCACTCTATCACTAATACACAATGCTGCTTTCTCTGACTACTGGAGCCTTGGAAATGCGCCCGCAGAGAGAGAACATGCAAGGCAAGCAGAAAAATACATTTCGAAATTCAGGCATTGTCAAATTAATTCTGCTAAACACTATGATGTGCGCTTCAATTATATGATTAAATGTGCATGTATAACTTCAAAATAACCACAGTCATACAAATACAATTTTAGTAAACGAGTCATGTGCAATGCACTTTCAAATAAATGCAACATAACTTGAAACATGAGTATAAATCTGTATGAGAACTACAATTCTTCATGGTTAGCTGAACATTAATGTGCACATATTGATAAATTCCAAGTGTTCTACAGTGAAAGCATCTCAACAATACATTGTAATACTTCACATTAATGAAGTTAAGGCACACAGAGTATATAGTGCTAGGTGCAGGCAAGTATTGCGCTTCTGTGATGTGGAAGGGTGAAGCTGAATTTACGCTGCTCCTGATGTAAGTCCATTAAATGACTTGTGGCTGCTGTGAGACATTCATTGAAAAATAAGAGGAAAATGTGAATCCATTGACGTCTATGGTATAATTTGAGCCACTTGAAGCCTGTGGTAAAACATACATTTTGCACAGCCTCTAACAGCATAAGTCTTCATGTGTAGAGAGGCAAACTCTTTTAACTTTGTATAACCTCCTCTGCCTCCCACGGTTGTGATTACCTGGCTGTTTGTGCAGTGCTATGGGCTCCCACACTGTGGAAAGCCTGCCTGCCTCCTAGGAGGGTTTCTGTGATTCATAATGGCCAGAGCGGATACAAGTGGTGTCGCTCTTATCGCAGATCTTTGCTCTTGCTTCCTCCAGGCCACACAGATACAGCCTTCTTCCCCCGCTGCTGCAGTCAGGGTGCTTTGTGGTGTTTGAGGTGGTCTGTCTCAGATGGACACTGATAGCTTCTCTGCCATCAGTGTTCTTCTGAGACAGATCATACCAAACATGGCCAGTGCTGATGGGAGTGCACCCTGGGTGGCTTTCAGGGCATGAGAGGGCCAAGGAGTCAGTGAAGAGCCATGGCCAAACTTGGTTATCATCATTTGGGGAACACCATGCACAGCCTCAGAGCTCCATGAAAGGCCAGGCTGCAGGAGGCCACTGTACTGTCTAAAGATGGCAGAAGAGGAGAAGATGTGACCAGGGAGGCAGGAGGAATGACCCATAGATGAAGAGGCCTGAGCCCCCCACATGACACTGGCTGCTGGGGTCCACACAACAGTTGGTTAAGTAACTGTTCACCAGCCAACAAATCTGCTGCTCAGGGAGATGGAATGCAGATCAGTATGCATAACAAACACTGGTGTATGTGCAGAAACATGTAACATCCATTCACATTAGGGCCCAGACTCCAAGTGAAGCATAGCAGAATTCCCAGGTGTAATTCTGCTCTACTTCATTATATTTGGCCTTTTGTGTCTGCACTTGGAACAAGAAACCATATGTTACAGGCGGAGCATGTCATCTTTGGCTTGCAAACACGCTTCTTATGTATTCTTCCCACACTGTACCTTTCCCAGTAGAGGCTACTTTCCCATAAATTTAGTGGCGGCTATCCCTTATGGGCTCCAGGTCCATGCCCTCCCTTCTTTTGTGGTCCGCTTTTATTATACCAAGAGTGAATAATAATGACAATCTGATTTTTTACTTGAAACGGAATAAGGAGGTATCATTAGCAATACATTTCGATGACAGTGAACCAATGTGGCTGCAAAGAAAACGACAGAGAGAATGGTGTCCAAGCCATAAGGGCTTTAGTAGCAAATTGGTCAAATCACAAATCCAATCAATTAGCAAAGATTCAGTAAATATATCATTAAAGCATACACATTACATTGATCAAGTGTTGCAAAGTCATCCTGTGACCTGGGCACTCCCATTTATTTCTGACAGGTACTGGTGGGACTCTGAATCTCACTGTCCAAGGCTCTGCCTGCCCAGGGCCCAGGGCCCAGGGCCAGTGCTATGCTGAATACACACTTAGAATACAGTGAGAACACCTACATACACTAAGAAACACTATGGGTTAGGGTACCCCTATGATCGGCGTGACCTCCTGTATAAGGCCCTAATACATAATATAATAATAATAATAATAATCTTTATTCGGTTTTTGACATTATAAAACCATAAAAGATATCATGACAAACAAGTGTTCGCAATAAAAATTGTTAAGAAAAATATGTTTGGAAAAACAGTTAAAAAAAGAACATGTAAAAAGTTTAGGTAAAAAATGATTTCACTATTTTACAAGTTTTTTCTGTGCCTCATAATACACTTTAAAAAATTCAATACATGATACACTGTACATTCAGAGTCCAAAGTTTGAAGAGCCAGCATAGCTGGACGACATTGTCTATAGCCCCATTTCTTTAATAAAGGAAATAACCAAATTTTTCGATGGGGATGAAAGAATTTGCAAAACAGTAGTGTATGCAGGTTAGACTGTTGTGAAAGACCGTCACATGGACATGGTTCCATCTGGGTTTTCCAGTTGTTTTTCTCCGGGAATGTAACTAGTCTGAAAAAAAGATTCATTCTGAACCTTGTTAGGAGCATCTTTTCATAAGTTGTAAGCTCCATGGTCAAATATAGCTGGATCTTCAGAGACTGCTGTGTCATTATTGCATGAGTGGCTGATTTTTTCGCAATCACTGTTGTCAGTCTAAGGGATTCCAGGTGACTCAAAGCAGCTAGTTTCAATTCCCTTTTGGATATTTCCTTCACTTTTTCCGGCATTTGATAGTATTTTTCTAGGCCCAAATCGCAGAAAAAGTCTCTTACGTAGGAGAGCCAGGCTATTTTGTGAGCATGGTCCAGATCCATAGTGTCGCGTAAGATGGTTTTAGTCAGAGTATTTTTTTCTGATACCCATACTCGCCTCCAGAGCAAAATAGGTTGGATTTTTATTAGGTCTTCGATATATGGGATTCCAAGTTCTATGTGTGAGGCATAGATGGAAGTGCCTCTTGGAGTTGATAAAAGGAACCTCATGAAGATGTTCTCCTCTTTTTGGACGGGGCCGGTGGGTACATGTCCCCAGAGCCCTGCGCCGTATAGAGCAGTGGCTTGACATTTTGCAACATAGATCTGTAACAATTCTACCGATGGTCTTTTGCCCAGTTTGTTGGAGAATTTCATCAATGCCATAATTGCTCGTTTAAAAAGATGTCTCCTGGCCTCAACTGCCGCTTTCCAATTCAGGGCGTCGTCGATCATAATGCCTAGGTAAGGGTACTGTGAGGTCTTTTCGATTCTTTGTTCCTTTAAGAAGATGGGCTTTGTTGTTTTTCTTGACCCGCCAACTACCATAACAAAAGTTTTTTTAACATTTATATGGAGGTCCAGGGCACCCATGAAGTCTGCATATTTTGATAGAGATTTCTGCAGTTCAATGGGGGTACGTGCTAGGATAACTGCATCGTCCGCGTAGAGCAGAGCGGGGATCGGGCGACCTTTTGCTCTTGGAAGGTCTCTCCCTCCTCTCAGCATAGATTTTTCTAGGCCGTTGGTGTACAGAGAGAAGAGGAAGGGGGCAAGAACGCAGCCTTGTCTCACACCCCGCTCTACCCTAAAGGGCGATGTCAGTTCTCCTTGTGTCCCATACCTCACTCTCGCCGTGGCTTCACTGTATAGCTCTCTCAGAAAGTCCAAAAGCGGGGGATCTACCCCCATTTCTCTCAACAGTGACCAGAGCCTTGCGTGCGAGACGCAGTCGAATGCGGAGGACAGGTCCACATAAACCATATAGATGGAACCAGGTTTTGCATGGGTATATTTTGAAATTAACAGGCTTAGATTTAGGGCTTGTTCGACGGTTCCAAAGCCCTCCCTGAACCCGAACTGTAAGTCTGATAGAATGTTTTTGTCTTCTACCCATTGCTGTAGCTTTTCGAGAAGGACTCTGCCAACCAGTTTGCCCACAGAGTCAAGGAGCGAAATTGGTCTGTAACACTTAGGGTCTTGTCGGTCCCCCTTCTTAAAGATTGGGACCATGATAGAGGATGACCATGACTCTAACAGCCCAAGTTTCATAGTTGCAAGGCAAACTCTGGTGAGAATTGGTACCCAGAGATCTGGAAGGTGTTTAAATAGATCTTCTGGGACCCCATCAGGACCTGGAGCTTTCCCACTCTTACTTAATGATAGGGCCGTATCAATGTCCTGGAGCTCTACCTCCATTAAGATTGGATATACAACTGGGTTGATAATGGAATGGTGTTCTTTGCTCGTAGATGTCAGTTTGAAGATTTTTGAAAAATGATTTACCCACACATCCTCTTCAATGGCCACATCTATTTTTGGGCCATTGTTTTCCATTAACAGAGGGGATTTGACTATTTTCCAGAATGCCTGGCTGTTTTTCTGGAATGCACTTTTGTGCAAAGCCTTCCACAAAGATTGTTTCAATTCTTTTTTTCTGATTTTTCTGGCGATGTTATACTCCCGTCGAAGAGATTGGATATTAGTAATATCTCTGAGTGGATTTCCGAGAGCTTTTTTCAGCTTGGTATGTGCCTTGGTACAATCTTGGTTGAACCAGCCTATAGAGCTTATGGTGTTTCGTTTAGGTGTTTTGGTTAGTAGCTTTCTCACTTGCTCTATTATTATCTTGTAGTTTTCGACGATTTCATGCATCCCTGCATGTGGATCGAGGCAAATCAAGATGTTATTGTAAGTGGATTCTACTAACTGTTTTGTAATGGTATTGGGGTCCAGTTTTTCCCATTTTATGGTAAATCCGTTTTTTTTCCCCAATTCAATCCTGTTCTGTGTTAAGGATTTTGCTATATTTACCATATGTGTTCTTAGGTGGTTTGCTTGAAAATTTATTTTCAAAGCGGAATGATCGCTCAAGGTGTTTTCCAGGATTTTAAAGTTGTTAATTTGTTCTTTGAGGCATTCAGTTGCTATTATGTAGTCAACGGTGGTGTTGTAGCCCCTTCCTCTGTAGGTAGGTTCCATTTTGTTGTTTGATTGATGCATGGGATTTATAATTTGCAAATCCAGTTCGGAAAATAATTTATTCATGGCTGATCCCACGCTTGAGTGAATAAAGTGGGGTAAGGGGTTCTCGAATTCATCCACTATTCCACAAATATCGTTTTTGGTGCAGGGATGTAGGTTAAAATCACCACCCCAAATTATGTTAGCATATTCATTGATTTGGGTGGGATGCCTATGTTCATTTATTTTTCCTTGTATTTGGGAAAGAACAATCAAAAAGTTGTCATCCGTTAGATTATTGTAGATGTTAATTAGTATTACGGAGAGCTTTTTCCCTATTTTGAGCGTAAGGAGCTGAAAGTTTGAAAGAAGGTCTATCTTGGAAATCTTCAGGTCGGAGATTGTGTTTGCTAGATAAATGGCCAATCCCCCTTTAGGTCTACCTGAAGTACTAGGGAGGGCAGGCGATGTAAATGTTTTGTATCCCTCGAAATGTATAGGTGTAGTTGACCAGGTTTCTTGTAAGCAGATGATTTGTGTCTCCTTCAAAAAATCTGCTGCAGAGCCGTCCTCTATTTTGTTTCGGAGACCCGCCACATTCCAAAAGATCACAGAAAGCTGTGAAGAGGTACAATCTGGAACGATAGCTTCTGTTTGTACAGCCGCTATAATAGGGATGGATGGTGCCGGGGTTATTTGTGAGGTCTCCGAGGAATTAGTCGTTAGTCAATCGACCATTTCCAGACCGCTGAAGCGATTCGTGGTCGGAATGCCTAACCAGTTTTGCCCCTTGATGGTATCTCTGTAGTTAAGTCCATGTAATTGGTGGGGCGGTCTCTCCCACTGCTCCCAATTTCTGGGTCTATTTTGTGGGCCCATAGTCTGCCATGGGGCTTCTCTTTGCTGGAGATTCTGATTTACAGGCCACCAGGAGTTGAGAGGGTCACAATGTCGTAGCGGTAGATTTGGACCGATGAACTCTAATTCCCAGGGCTGTGGAATGGGTTTCCGCCAGATATTATCGATGTCGTTTAAGATGTTATTGTTACTAGGTCTTTTTGGGTAAAAGTAAGACAACGATCTTATAGTGATCACCCCTGTGGTGTTACTATGTTCCCAGGAGCAGATGTACTCAGCTATTGTGGGGTCCTCAAATGTAATTACGACACAGTCTCCCCGAATAGTTTTTTTTCTGTGGCCCACCCACGAGGTCCTAGTGACTGAAACTATTCTTGCTTTCCAAGGTGGGGGAACCGGACGATTTGTATTCAACCAATACTGGACCTTGTTTTTCAATGACCAGTTTGGTTCGGTCCCCTCACCTGTAATCTCCGGGACCCCTGTCATGACTACCACATATGGACACGCCTCAGGTGGCATGTTTAGGTTGGGTCTTTGTTCAGTGGTCCCTTTCAGGGGTCCTTTGATTTTTAATGGCTGCGTATTTGTTGTAGCTAGATTTTTGGGGGCAGATATACTAATGCTTGGCGTTTTTGGCGATGACAAAACCTGGGGATTATTTTGTGTGGGAATATTCAAGGGTTTGGGAATTGGGTTTTGTGGGTTACGGATGTTTGGTACTATTGGGGGTATTAGTGAAGGTTGTTTTTTGGGGTGTGGAAGGGATAGAGTTGCAGGTTGATTAAGTGTCGAAGGCGCAGTCGTGGGATTTAAAGCTGGTTTTGGAAGGGCTTGAGAGGATATAGATTTGATAGAGCCAGAGATCTTTATTAATTGACTCTCGATGTTGGTCAGTCTGCTTTCTAATGGACGAATATAGGAATTTAAAAGGGAAGCTATTTCTTTAGTTAGTTTCGATAAGTCTCTTTCTTTGCCTTGATGGTGTGGGGTTAGGGAATCTGGCGTAGTAATATCTTGGAGGGCATGTGGTGGCTGGTGAATTTCTATCACGTTTTTATTTAAGGAGACAGAATCATGGGGCAATTCGAGTGAATCTGTATCTCCGACCAAAGTTGGATGATCGGTTGGCTTGGTTTTTTCAGTTTGGTTTAAGTTTTTCCTAACGGTTCTTTTCTTTATAGCCCCCTCCCTCCTCCCTCTCTTTTGCCTTACTTCTTCGGGGGTAGGATCGAGAAAAATGTTTGGGGTTTTTTCTAGATCACTTTCTGCAAGGGATATACTGAGTTGAGAAGCTGATAGGTCTACAGTGTTAGGGAGGCTAGGTCTGTTTGCAGCTGTATCCCTTTGAGGTATCCGAGGCTGTATGACCGGAGATCTCACGTTTGCCAATAGACCCATTGAGGATCGGCGCGCCATTGCAAGTTCTGTTGAGACCCTCCCCTCAATTAAACTTAAACTTTGGTCTATGAATGTATTGGCTTTTGCGAGAAAGTCATCCATTGGGCCTAGCAATTTCTCTCCTATACCGTTTATTTTTTATTTTTTATGCTTGCTGGATCTCGTATTCATTTTTGCCGGGATAGGAACAAGGGGTGTTTTCTGAGACAGCTATAGAATTAGCAGAGGCAAGACACGGAAGTAGTAAGTACCTGCAATGTGATTCTCTCGATAACAAGGATTTGGAGGATGGGCCGGGCCGGGCTCTCACGTTCTCGAACGGCCTCAAACGGCCCGCTCTTTGCCCGGTCTTCGCCCCGGGCTGCGTCCCGCGTTACGCGGTCCGGAGCGCGCTCTTTGAAGGATGGTAAATTGTGGGGGCGTGGCGGTGTGAGGGGGCGCGGCTCACGCGGGAAGAGGACCAGCTGGAGCAGTTGGATGCTGGTCCTCGCAGTCCCGGGGCCTGCGCCTCTCCCTCCTCTGCTGTTGCACAGCTGATTCCGGCGTCCCAGCGGCTCCCAGGGCACAGAGTAGGTGGTTGAAGCTACTCCTGTAGCGTGACGGTGTCAGTTCAAGCAGGACACACTATTGCGAGTGGCACATAATATGGCAGGGGGATCAAAACTACCTTTAAGTCCCTAGTATGTAATAGGGCATGGCAGATTAGAGGCCAGCAGCCTTTTTGCACTTGCATGTGTGCACTGCAGAGAGCCTGAGGTCAGTTTAAAAGCAGCCCTGTGTTGCAGGACTGCTTTTAAATTTAAAATTGTTTCCAAAGTCAACTTTGGTTTTTGGGGCAATTAAAAGTTAATAAGCTACAAAATATTGACATATTAGGTACCACCTAGTCTCCCCTCAGTGTCCCAGGGGTGGGGGGTCAGGTACTTATAAGGAGGACCCTTATAAAAAAAGTTTTATATGTCTTAGGATAGAGAAATTGCACATTCCTTCGTTGTGGTTAAGTGCTTCCCAAAATCGAAGCCTATGTGTTCGCAGGGTAGGGCGGTCCTTTAGAAATAGGCAGGGTCTTTATAAAATATGTTTTATAAGACCTGGTGTAGGAGAAATTGCCCCGTTCATTTTCCCCATTGTAGAGGTCTAGCCACATAGGTTAACATGGCAATAAGTTACTAATTAATAACTCCCGCTAGGAATTAAAGAAAATAACATTCAAGGACTTAGCAGAATTGCATTGATAAATCCAACAATATGCTATTGTTGAATTTATCCTCAAATGTACAGGCAAGATGTTATAAGACTTTCTTATCTGTAAGCCAAAATTCATCCATCTAATGCTCTGCCCTGATTGGCCAGAGTTAAGTGGATTAGCCGTGATGCTTTGATGAAGTGAAAAGTGGCACCCGGGGTGAGGAGCCATCCTGGGAGGAGAGCGTTCTGCTCCACAGGAAAGCCAGAGCAAGGGGGAGGGGTTGTAAACCATGATCTTCAAAGTGCGGAGGGGATAGGCTGAAGAAGCCAGGCCAATCTACACTCTACCCTCTGAACCTAGCCAAATGGCAGGCTTAAGGAAGGAATGTGCAAATGCCATGGGGAGGGATACTATGGAGATGAGACATTCTGCAGGTTGGTTTAGCTAGTTCATGCCTCTCTGCTGAGACTTCAGCCATATTAAATTGTGGATGAATAGTGCTTTCTGGTAGACCATAGTGTCACACTTTGGAGGAAATGGTCATACTCTGGGGTATTGCCCTGTGCCTCATTGGACAGTAATGCTATCCTGCTTTATCCCGAGAACACTTAAAAAGTATTTGAGAGGGGCAGAGCATCTTAGATCTGCTGCTTGAAACCAAGGAAAGAAGAAGGGTTCATGCTGGAAGTTTGATTTGCACCAATCAGGCCCTGCACTCTGAAAGACTGTGCCTGCTGCACAATCTGGAACTACAGCCCTGTGGACCTAACTTGCTTCAAAAGGACTAAAAAGTGGTCTCCCTGCAAGCTACAGGTTAAACGAGCTCACCTCGACCATCAACACCAAGAATCCCCAGCCTGGAGTGACACCAGTAGATTTGCAAGAGTTTTGTCCAAGTGGATTGTAGGACCTGAAGTCGCAAACTTTCAAGGACCATCTTGGAGCTTCCAGACCCGTAAAGTAAGTTTTGGACACTTTGGGATTCTTCTTACTTCCACAGATGTTAATTGATGATTTTGAGTATTTCTAAACATATGTAGATGGAAAATATTTTTTTTGGTTTGATTTGGCACAATTTATTTTTTATTTTTCAAAGTATTTTCAAACTGCACATGCCGGGGACTTCATTTAAAACACACACTGAAATAAGCGTGGCAGCTATAAGGCTCTGCATTTGTCTGTCCTTTACCCAGAACCATGGACTGCTTTGTCTCGGACTTACTCCCTTTATTGAACATTTGCCGCTCACATAGATGGCAGCTGCGGGTTTGGCTCCAAGAATAGAACACAGGCAGGGTGTGCAGTGTGCAGTGTGCAGCACTGATTGCATTTCACGGGTGCCTTTAAGCTTGCCTTTGAAGCAGCAAGGGTCAGCCTGGGTGCACTGCTGCCACTGAGCCATGTACCCCTCTCAAAGACTGTGGATGTCCTGGCTGTCCTCTCAGAGGAGCCTGTATTGGGCATGGTTGCACATTGGTCAGTTACTTGAGACTGATCAGCAGCATCCCTAGCTGGATTCTGAGGGGCACTGAGGCTTTTAGGGGGGACAGGGTTGGCAAGATGAATCTGACATAATTTGCCTTTAGTGCCACTGCAGGGATATTTCACTGTCAATGAATCACATTGTAATCCTCCCTAGGCTGGTAGACTAACAAGTCTAATGGCCAAAACATGATAGTGAGGAAAATTACTTCTCAGTGCTGATCCAGAATATGAATGGCACTTCCTACAAGGAGTGGCTAAAGGGTGAATACACCAAACAAACCAGTAGATGGAGAGGGCAGGCCCAAAGGCCATCTTTGTGTATTTTTTGTGTTGATAGCATGGGCTCATACACAGCCAAAGCAATTCTAGCCAGACCTGGATAGACACCAATGAGGTAATAGTTGTCAGGCTTCAATTACACTAAGACGAGTATTTAGAAGGATAGACTTTTAGGGGCAGATTTATGTTAACTGGCGCATCCCTGCATATCAGCAGGGATGCGCCAATTATTATGCGCCACAGCTGCGCCACCATGGATGCCCCACATTTATAATGCGGCGCACCATGGGGCAAAAACGGCACAGATGCGTGACGCATCTGTGCCATAAAAGTGGCGCATTGCTGGAGTTGCGTCGCAAGCGCGACGCAGCTCCAGCAATGTTCTGGGGGGCCCTATCTGTACAATGCTGCGTCAATCCTTACGCCTGCTTCAAGCAGGCGCAGGGTTTTGACGCAGCATGGGCCTAAAAGTGACTGAGTGAAATCTTGTAGATTTCACTCAGCCACTTTTAGGAGGCGTTCCTGCGCCGGAACGCCCCCACCTGCCCTGGAACGCCTACATGTGGCGCAGGGTTTTACAACGTGACGCATCTCCCAGATGCGTCACGTTGTAAATACCCCGCACCATGGCGCAGGATTTGCGCCGCTGCTGCGTCACAAAAGTGACGCAACGGCGGCGCAAAAGTGGCGCAAGTGCAACATAAATCTGCCCCTTAGTCTGTACAAATAATAGATGCCTATTCTTTTGTTATCAATGCCAAGCCAGTCTATCCTTTGGATAAATTGTTAAACTCTACTTGTTCTCTCTGTAAAAGAAGCCAAGCAGTGGTCATATTAGAGATCACAAAATGCAAAAAGACTTGACAACAAGATTTTTTGTCTATACACCAAGATTTTGAATATTTGAACAAGTCAAGACACCACAGATAAAGACATCTTGAAATCAGCCCTAAGACGCTACCACCAGCAGATATTGAACACCAAGCACATCGCTCTTGCAGACAGCACCGACGCCGGCATTAACAGCAGCAAGAACTTCTTTGCCATTATCTAAGATTTCACCACACCTCCTGCTGCCCCCCACAACATTACCCCCTCACAAGACCTGTGCAACAAGTTCTCAGAATTCTTCTGTAACAAAATCACCTCAATATTTATCATCTTCAATCCTTAAGCAGACCCCATCACCATTGTAACTTATCTTCCCATCATGACAGAGTATGAATCCTGACCTTGTGGCATGCCATCCCCACTGTAGAAAGTGTTACTACCAAGAAGACCATACACGCAGGAGACCCATCTGACCCTTGCCCCACCCCACCCCACATTCACCAAAATATTCCTACCGAACAGCAAAGCATCAAACACCCATCCTCAATGACTCTATTGACATTTCCACACATAAAGGGAAATGCGAGAAATGCGCATGCGCGGGCGTCCGAGCATGCGCATTTGTCAGAAGAAGTTGGAAACCAGGAAGAGGGAGCCCCGGAGACGCCGCGCTTCAGGGTAAGTGTCTTTACTTTTATTTAATTTACAATTAGGGTATGTTTTAAAAGGAGGGTGGGCGGGAGGTGGGTGGTGGGTGGCAGGCAGCTACGCTTCGCCCTGGCGTGTGCGTAGCGCTGCCTGCCTCGCCTACTTCAAAAACTGCGAAGCAGGCAGCGCAACGTACACTACGTGGGCGAAGCGTAGTGTCACGCCCAGGGTTAGTTGCAATGTCTGGGGCGGATGTGAGGTTGAGCCAGGTCTCAGTGAGCTACACTATGTCGGGTGCAAGGGTGGTGATGAGGTCCCATAATTCAGTGAAATCTTTGCATAGTGAGTGCGTGTTGAGAAAGGGCACATGAGAGTTTGTGTTTTTGTTAAGGTGGTGCCTGTGGTGTGTTTGGGGTGGGGCTGGTAGGTGGGCTGGTGTGTGTGCAGTGGCAGGTGAAGTGGCAATGAGTGTAGGTGAAAGGTCCTACCGTGAAGCTTGGGTCAGCGTGGGGGCAGTGTTTGTTGCAGCATCTGTGGTCGAGGGTGTAGTGCTCAGTGATGGTGTATCCTCAGGGGCAGGAGGGCCAAGTGTAATGGCACTGGTGAGGTGGAGGTGTGCACAGGCGCAGACGAGCTTGCAAATGGCGGTCCAGTACTGCAGTTATTTTGGGTCCTGTATTAAGTAGGTTGTGGCATTGGTGTTGCTTATGTTAGCAGGAAGAACGGTGATTTGGAAAACCCGGTCAGGAAAACCCCAGTGGGAAAACCTGGGCAGCTGCGGTGTCACTGGATCAGTCTGGAACAAGCAGGAACTGGAGGCCACAGGCAAGTGGCAATCTAGCTGTCCAGGTGCCTACTCATGCAGTAGTTCTATTGGTCACCAATCTCTCATATTTTATAGACTTAGGGGGAATTAATAAATTAGTTAATTGCAGTGGCACCCTACGGTTTCAGGTTCATTCTAAATTGCTTATTGTATTCTTTCTATTTTTCTTTTTCAGCAGTAATTCCCCTTTTGTTCTTTCTGTTGTTTACCATTTGGCCTTAAATACAGAGGGCAGATTTACAAGCCCCTTGCAACACTTTTACACCGCTGTTGCATCACTTGTGTGATGCATCGGCGGCGTAAACCATGCACCACGTTGCAACTTATTTGCAACGTAAGGCATCTAGGCAGATGTGTCACGTTGTAAAGCACTGTACCACATGAAACCTGCGTCAGGTTTCATGTGGGCGTCCCGTCGCAGTTTCGGCGTTCCGTCGGAGGAAAGCCTTGGAAAAGTGACGTAGTGAAATCTACAAGATTTCACTCAGTCACTTTTCCGATGCCGCTGCGTCAAAACCTTGCGCATGCTTGAAGCAGGCATAAGGCGTGATGCAGCATGTTGGAGATAGGTCGGGTTGGAACAGTGCTGGAGTTGCGTCACGCCCGCGACACAACATGAATCTCGCATTGCGCCAACCTTATGCCAACAGATACGTCACGCATCTACCTATCCGTGCGCCACAGCGCGCCACATTGTAAATGCAGCGCAGCCATGGTGGCGCACGGGTAGTTTTGCATGACTCATTTTTCTTGGCGCATCCCTGCTGATATGCAGGGAGGCCCCAGAAGTTGTAAATCTGCCCCAGGATCTTCACCTTTTGGAAGCAGCTGAAACCTCTGCTGAAATTCGTTTGTAAAATGAGAAAGATCTGGGGCAATCGGAAGTGGAATTACTAATGTCACAGCTAATTCCTCATTTCTAAGGAGAAACTCATTGCTCTCTGGAATAAACCCCTCAGTAATTGCGCCCTCCTGAAATTACTGGTACTATAAGCCTTGGTAACTCCGGGGAGAAAGGAGGCCATTTAATGTAATAAATTGGCTGCTCACATATATCTCATGATACCCTATGTTTAGCTGAACACCACTTACATTTTTAGCATGGCATCCCTCCAGTGTTTGTAAACCTAAGCACTTACCCAAAAATCCGAATCTAATACCAGCC
Source organism: Triturus cristatus (assembly GCF_964204655.1). Taxonomy (NCBI): domain Eukaryota; kingdom Metazoa; phylum Chordata; class Amphibia; order Caudata; family Salamandridae; genus Triturus; species Triturus cristatus. The sequence goes on along the minus strand of NC_140590.1, from coordinate 1,756,015,480 downwards.
AGCAGTAGAAGGACATTCAATGCTCCACTTATAAACAACAGACGCTTGACCCAACTGGATCTCTTTGGGTTACCTACAAGTTAAACATGGGAAAAAAACAGCACAGTATTCATGAATGAGTACAAATTCATTGCATGCTGTTTCATTGATTGCTTTGAATGAGTACAAATATAATGCATGCTGTTTAAATTGTTGCTTTGAATGAGTAAAATTCACTGCATGCTGTTACATTGATTGAACTAAGGTAACTCTAACTCAAGCCCTTGTCCGGCTCTGCTACCTACCCCACATATTACATCACTCATAAGATCTTCTATGACATCATTGATAAAATCACTTCAACTTTTGCTGTAAAATTGTTGATGAGAAAACTGTGCATGGTGGGGGTGCAAGTTATAGTTAGTAACACAAATCAATGTGGGGGGGAGGTCCAAGGGAAAATCGCTTTTTATAGACCTGCAGGTTGTGTTTCCCCTAATACTCAATATGCTAAACACCCGGGTCTCTAGCTGAGTCAAAAATAACTTACAGGCGAAAGTATTTCTAACCTTACTCCGACATCTCTTTGAGAGAGAACCCTTCTAGGACAGGACCCATCAATCACTTAAGGTGGTGAATTTGTCATCATTTGGGTCTGTGCATCTCAATATGACGAACCAGTTCATGGAATTGCGATCTGGTAACGTAGGGGAACAACATTTACAACGCAACTTTTACAACGCACTACAATTACAACGCATTTTTTACAACGCAACATCCATTACAACGCATTCCATTACATAGCATGACACTACAACGCATTTTTAAAAACTACCTTTACAACGCATTCCATTACATCGCATACTACCTTTACAACGCATACCATTACAACACATAATATTACACTACACTATCCAAAACTTACCCTACTGTTGCACCCCCTGGAGTTAGAATAGTAATTTTTACCCCTATACTTTCCAACACTTACCCTACTGTTGCACCCCCTGGAGTTAGAATAGTAATTTTTACCCCTATACTATCCAACACTTACCCTACTGTTGCACCCCCTGGAGTTAGAATAGTAATTTTTACCCCTATACTATCCAACACTTACCCTACTGTTGCACCCCCTGGAGTTAGAATAGTAATTTTTACCCCTATACTATCCAACACTTACCCTACTGTTGCACCCCCTGGAGTTAGAATAGTAATTTTTACCCCTATACTATCCAACACTTACCCTACTGTTGCACCCCCTGGAGTTAGAATAGTAATTTTTACCCCTATACTATCCAACACTTTCCCTACTGTTGCACCCCCTGGAGTTAGAATAGTAATTTTTACCCCTATACTATCCAACACTTACCCTACTGTTGCACCCCCTGGAGTTAGAATAGTAATTTTTACCCCTATACTATCCAACACTTACCCTACTGTTGCACCCCCTGGAGTTAGAATAGTAATTTTTACCCCTATACTATCCAACACTTACCCTACTGTTGCACCCCCTGGAGTTAGAATAGTAATTTTTACCCCTATACTATCCAACACTTTCCCTACTGTTGCACCCCCTGGAGTTAGAATAGTAATTTTTACCCCTATACTATCCAACACTTACCCTACTGTTGCACCCCCTGGAGTTAGAATAGTAATTTTTACCCCTATACTATCCAACACTTACCCTACTGTTGCACCCCCTGGAGTTAGAATAGTAATTTTTACCCCTATACTATCCAACACTTTCCCTACTGTTGCACCCCATGGAGTTAGAATAGTAATTTTTACCCCTATACTATCCAACACTTACCCTACTGTTGCACCCCCTGGAGTTAGAATAGTAATTTTTACCCCTATACTATCCAACACTTTCCCTACTGTTGCACCCCCTGGAGTTAGAATAGCAATTTTTACCCCTATACTATCCAACACTTTCCCTACTGTTGCACCCCCTGGAGTTAGAATAGTAATTTTTACCCCTATACTATCCAACACTTTCCCTACTGTTGCACCCCCTGGAGTTAGAATAGTAATTTTTACCCCTATACTATCTAATACTTACCTTAAATGCAATTTAATATTATGCGTTGTAATGGTATGCGTTGTAAAGGTAGTATGCGATGTAATGGAATACGTTGTAAAGGTAGTTTTTAAAAATGCGTTGTAGTGTCATGCTATGTAATGGAATGTGTTGTAATGGATGTTGCGTTGTAAAAAATGCGTTGTAAGTGCATGCGTTGTAAAAGTGTGCGTTGTAACGACATACATCCGGTAACGTACAGAGAAAATGCTACCAAAGAGGGTTATTGTCAGATCTCAAAGAGATTACGTCAAAGATGACATTATACCCATAAATTGGTGAAGGGGATCCTAACATCAGCAGTACTAAATAATAAGAGTGTAGGTAAAAATGGCTAGCGGCACTCAAATGTTCTTTATTCGGTAGAGTTCCCCTGTCATGTTTAAAAAGCAATATGGCAATCTAGCACAAATAAGTTGTCATTATGCTAATGTCCATAGCAATGTGGTCGACATGTTTCTGCCCTTTTCTGATCAAAAAAGTATCGGGGCTTTCATCAGGACCTATGATACTGCTGTGATTTAGTGACAAAATGTGACAAAGAAATTGAAAAAAGTTATTATGTGAAACAAATAATCCTACCGCACCAGTCAGTTCAAGAGATATCAGGACCGGATACCTAGGGACAAAAAAAGTAGTTTGAGAAATACTCACAACCTGACGTATTGAAAAGACTCTGCAATATGTCATCACACTTGAATGACACACAAAAAACGCATGTAGTAATGCTGTTTAAGCATTTAATTTAATAAATCAAAATGCACTTACCCATGGGAATTGGGTGTTGCCCTCACCTCAACCTGGTCCTAACTCAGGGAAAGGGGCCCCGCTCTGGTTAAAAATGAAGAGAAAAACACAACAGGTCGCTGGTTGTTATACATGAATGATGCCTCCTCATAAAGCATAGCTAAAACCAAGGGAAACGTCCATGTACTGTGAAACAAGTGAACCGCAAAAATGGTCATGGTCTGAGCATTAAGTGTACCATGACTCAGTGATAGTCTGGAGGTACGGTATGCTCGATTTAAAAAGAAGAAATAGCTGGCAGTCCCATACACGCCAGAAAGAAGCAGTGTGCGAAAGGTAGAGTCGCTGATAAGTGGAGACTACTACATATCCAAAGCTTAAGGCTCCAAGTATTAGGAGATGTAAAGAGACTAGTAATAGTCAACTTGCAAAAAACTCCCTGTTGCATTTCCAGAGCTTTCATCCTAAAGCTTTAAGAGAGAACCTGCCGTTCGGACAATTTCTTCGCGTACGCCGTAACTGTTCTGATTTGTCCAAATACCGGGAACATGCTTTCCATCTTTCTACGCAACTACAAGAGAGGCAATATCCCATGAAAACCATTAAGACATCTATGAAAAGAGCTGCGAACAATCACAGGGAAGCACTCCTGGAGAAAAAGATCAGTAATCCTACTGACGAAGAAAAGAGAATTACCTGTGTCAATACTTTCTGTAGCTACTCCAATGCACTAAAGAAGAGTATTTTGAAGAATTGAAAAGTGCTTAAAATTGAAGGCAGTGTTTTGCCTCCTCCTCTATTTGCTTTTAAGAGGAGCTCTAACATAAAAGACCAACTAGTGCACACACGTCCTAGAGGCAAAAAAAACCCTACAAATACTACTTTATGGGGTTTGCCTCCGGTCATTGGTCATTTTCCTTGCGGGACATGCTCAGTATGCCCTCAAACTTCACATACAACAGAGATAGATATTGGCACTACTAGACCTTGGGTCCTAAACACACACACCAATTGTAACAGCGAAAGGGTGATTTATCTGATAAAATGCCCCTGTAAAAAGAACTATGTGGGCATGGCATCCTGTAAGATCAAATTGAGGATCTCAGAGCACAAAAGCACAATACGGTGTAAGAAAAGTGCGACCAAACTCACCAATCATTTCATATCAGCAGGCCACAAAGAAAATGACCTACAGTCTAGAACAACCCTACATCCCACCACATATAACAGATGTCCAACGCTTTCTGCTTCGCAGAGAACAAAGATGGGTACACCGTTTACACTCTGACACAATGGGGCTTAATGATGATATTCCTTGGCTGTTGTAGTAAGATAAAGAAACTATAGCTTATCGCTTGGATGTTCATCAAACAGTTATAACTCTACAATTTTGTAGTGTAGAATTGTTATTTCCATCACAAGAGACAGCGTCCGTTGTCTAAACATGAAGGTTCCTATAGGGACATATAACACACATGTGCACAGTATTGAGGCACTCATGCATTAGACTTTGTCTGCCACCTTAAGCTCATTACACTCGCAAAAACTGTACAGGCACTGCCGTAGCCTTTTCCAGAACATAGCTATTCTGGCATTTCAACAAGGCTTCCTCTATCTTTTATTTGTGTGTTTTTCACTTGTGTCGTCTATGCCACAGAGAGAGTATATTTCTGTTGGTTTGTTCTCTCTTTTCGAGAGATACTACGAGATTTCTCTTTTTGTACGAATATGAGGATTTACTCGCGGGTGCCGGTTAACGGCTTGATTCCGCGCATGCGCATATGATTGAGGTGTTCCTGTATCAGTATTGGTCCCTCCACACATGCGCACTTGAAAGTGGAAACGGGACAGGCACTGGCCTAGCCCCCTCCGATTATCTTCTCACGTGAAGCCACCCTGATTGCTCTGACTATAAAGAGAGCTAAGACCTCACCGTCTGCACCTCCGGTCTTTACTCAAAGACCGCCCCGGGGTACCGACGGACAGGTAGGTGCTACAGCTGCTCTCGCGTTCTTGTTTCGAATATTTACCCTGATCTAAATACACTGCTACCAGCATACGAAGCAAGCTTGACAATATGATTAGTATTTTTTTGCAAGTTGACTATTACTAGTCTCTTTACATCTCCTAATACTTGGAGCCTTAAGCTTTGGATATGTAGTAGTCTCCACTTATCAGCGACTCTACCTTTCGCACACTGCTTCTTTCTGGCGTGTATGGGACTGCCAGCTATTTCTTCTTTTTAAATCGAGCATACCGTACCTCCAGACTATCACTGAGTCATGGTACACTTAATGCTCAGACCATGACCATTTTTGCGGTTCACTTGTTTCACAGTACATGGACGTTTCCCTTGGTTTTAGCTATGCTTTATGAGGAGGCATCATTCATGTATAACAACCAGCGACCTGTTGTGTTTTTCTCTTCATTTTTAACCAGAGCGGGGCCCCTTTCCCTGAGTTAGGACCAGGTTGAGGTGAGGGCAACACCCAATTCCCATGGGTAAGTGCATTTTGATTTATTAAATTAAATGCTTAAACAGCATTACTACATGCGTTTTTTGTGTGTCATTCAAGTGTGATGACATATTGCAGAGTCTTTTCAATACGTCAGGTTGTGAGTATTTCTCAAACTACTTTTTTTGTCCCTAGGTATCCGGTCCTGATATCTCTTGAACTGACTGGTGCGGTAGGATTATTTGTTTCACATAATAACTTTTTTCAATTTCTTTGTCACATTTTGTCACTAAATCACAGCAGTATCATAGGTCCTGATGAAAGCCCCGATACTTTTTTGATCAGAAAAGGGCAGAAACATGTCGACCACATTGCTATGGACATTAGCATAATGACAACTTATTTGTGCTAGATTGCCATATTGCTTTTTAAACATGACAGGGGTACTCTACCGAATAAAGAACATTTGAGTGCCGCTAGCCATTTTTACCTACACTCTTATTATTTAGTACTGCTGATCTTAGGATCCCCTTCACCAATTTATGGGTATAATGTCACCTTTGACGTAATCTCTTTGAGATCTTACAATAACCCTCTTTGGTAGCATTTTTTCTGTACGTTACCAGATCGCTATTCCATGAACTGGTTCGTCATATTGAGATGCACAGACCCAAATGATGACAAATTCACCACCTTAAGTGATTGATCGGCCCTGTCCTAGAAGGGTTCTCTCTCAAAGAGATGTCGGAGTAAGGTTAGAAATACTTTCGCCTGTAAGTTATTTTTGACTCAGCTAGAGACCCGGGTTGTTATAGTGTTTAGCAAGTTATAGTTACCTTAGGGCATGAGTTATATTAGCTTGAGATAACTGTAACTATAATGGCAGACTTTTTATGGTCTTGTGTGTGTAAAATCTGAGCTTAACCAAAACATCTGTGTAACCTTTGGCTTTTTAGTGAGTAAATACACATATATGTATATATATTCACTAAAAAGTGAATATATATACATATATGTATGTATATATATTCACTAAAAAGCCAAAGGTTACACAGACGTTTTGGTTAGTCTCAGATTTTACAAACACAAAAGCAAAAAAATTCAGCAGTTATAGTTATCTGAGCTAACTATAACTGATGTCCATGCAATGCACTGCTTATGACCTCACATATTACATCACTCATGATATGGTTAGTGACATCACCAATGACATCATTGATGACATCATCCACAGAACCACTCACACACCCATACAACCTCTCACACACCCACACAACTACTCACATACCCACTCACACATCCATATAACCACTCACACACGCTTCTTTGTTTTGTGGAGTTGTCCTCATATTCTTCATCAAGAAGGTGTCACCAAAAGCAGCGGGAATTACACTGGGGATCTTTTCGGTAAGCAGTCCATCGTCCTGGCAAAAGGAAGGAAGACCTTTGTATATTACTAAGGTGGACTGGGCGGGGCCAAATGGACGATGCTTCTGGGTGGTTATGTACATTTGCATAACAGTAATAATTTAACCCCTTGAGTGCCCCGCCCTTTCCCCGCCCTGTGCCGGCCCTTTCATTAGCGGGCGGGGTTCATGACGAGATAGTCTCGTCATGGGCACAGCGCAACCGCGCTCCATGACGAGACCATCTCGTCATGGGCACTGAAGGAGTTAAAGGGAGAACCATTGACTCTGCTCTCACCAGGAGATGCCAAGAAAGAACCCACTCATTACAGTCAATACAGATTACGCTCCAGTAGCCAACAGGAGTTCACAGCTTTGCGCAAAATGTCTGCCCAACTGGAGTACTTTCTACTGGTTAATCAATAAGTGCTACCTCATTGGGTAAATGCCTAGTGCTTATACTACACTACAGGCGCATTAAAGAAGGGCAGGGGGGCCGCACAGCCCTCTCCCCAGGCCGATTTAGGCCTTGGGTTCCTATCCCCGGGGCCCGGCCACTTGATGCTGGGTGCCTCAATGCTCCAGCATGACCCGGCATTGTTCCCACATGCAGAGAGCAGTAAAAATTGCAGCTCTCTGTGTGTGGGAGCAATTTCTTCATTTGTTTTCCTGCCTGCTTGACAATGGGCAGGAAAACAAATAAAATGTTTTCTTGCTCCTAACAGCTGGAATTGGACTGCAGGCCTGATTACTACAGTTTGGCTGTCTGACCAGAACACGGTGGCCGCCAGAAGCCCACAGCACCATTCGATCTTCCGAACGCCCTATAATGAGTTTACTGCGGTGCCCACAGTGAGGATGCAGCGATCTTGCGGTGGTGGGGATTACTTTTCCATATATATCGATACCTTTGTGAGCATTTTGACTGCATTTGTGTCAGATGCACACACATGCATGATACATGTGAAAAAATACTACCTACCCATTGCTGGAGATGGGCTCCTATGTGGGCAGTCCAGACAATGGGTATGTGGTACAAAAAGGGCTCACCTGCACATCTCCACAAACAGGGACAACATCCTTGGTGTGAAGATGCTGCTGTGAAGGAGGGATCTTGAAGAAAGGGATCGATGTCAAACTGTGGCCAAGAGAACAAGAAAGGGTTGAGTACGCACCCCAAATCCCTAATATCCGTTGCCTTAAAGCTGATGGTCCCACTGCTGCATTCAGCTCACCAAAAAGTCAACTTGTAATACAAACTGCTGTGAAACTCCTCTCTACTGTCCTATAGCAGCTGCATTTACCTGACCGCAACCGCGGAGCTCTGTCGATGGCTGGCGGTGTTGGTGGTTCAGCTGCAGTCTTTGCAGTATCAATCCGCACAACTTGTAATACGGTGGTCGGACCTCCGAGCTCACAGCTGTCGGACCGCAGGCATGGCAGTTCACCGACAGCCAAACTCATAATAAGGCACTTACTGTTTGCTCTCACTTGGAGGGAGCTGTCAAAGCTCCCATCAAATGAGAGCAAACAGTTATGTCCCAGTGGTGGGCTCCCCAGGACATAAGGAGCCGTCCCTGGGGGGGTGGCGGTCCCAAGGGCCAATAATGACTTCAGGAGAGGGTCTGCCCGGCCCTCCTCCTTTGTTATTTTAGGTCCTGCTGAGGGAAAGTAGTGGCCCCTGGGGCCGAAAACAGCCCAGGATTGGGGCCATGAGGCCCCTCTCCCTTTTGAAAATATGGCTAAGCCCTTGGAGGTGGTCTCCAGGGCCCAAAATACCCATCCTAACCCTAAAAATACCCTTGCCACCCAAAATTCCATACCCACCCTAAACGATAAAATCCCCTTGCCACCCAAAAACCCATATCCACCTCTAACCCTAAAAATTCCCTTTCTACTCAAAAACCTATGCCCTTAAAAAACCTTAGAAAGTCACTGAAAAAAACAAACATTACAGGGATGTTATAGTTAGGCTCAAGTTTCACTTGCACAAAAAACAGTGAAATTCATCCATTATAGTTAATGAGCTAACTTTAACTCGTGCCCCCACAATGCACTGCTTTTGACCTCACATACTGCATTACTCATGACATGGTTAGTGTCATTACTGATGGCATCTCGAATGACATCACTCATGACATCACTGAAGACATCATTCAGTGACTGTGAGTGTTATTTAAAAGTTTTTGTGTGTTAAATATATATTCCAAGGTCTATTGGTGAATCAGTGAGTGTATGAGTGTCTGTTTGGATGATACAGTAGATGATTGGTGTCTGAGTGATTAGGTGTCTAGGTGGCTGTATGGGTGTGTGAGTGGGTAAATGAATGGCTGTATGGGTGAGTGATTGGTTGTCTAAGTACCTGTTTGGGTGTCTAAGTGTCTATGTGACTGCCTTTATGGACAAGTGAGTGTTAAAAATTTAGGTCTCTCTCTCTCTCTCTACGCGTCAGTCCGAACTTGTAGACGGAATTGACTGTGTGTATTTGCCATTGAAGAAGAAAAACAAAAATTAACTGTTTAAAAACTGACCTTAAAAGCAGTGGAGTTGCATTTTGTTGACCAGGTGCTGCCGGACTCAGTGTTCGGCAGTAGAACGCCAAAGGGAGATATGCCTGTTGCCGTTCATCCATAGGTAGTTATAGGTAGGACCTAGTTTCCATAGGAAAAGTGTTGTTTGTTTTGCTAATAACTGGTGAAGTTTGACGAATTTTCACACACATTTTCAAAACTAGTATGCACCTGAGTTCAGCTGCTGTCTGGTAAGTTTTGGAATGATTCGTTAGGTGAGGGTCGAGAAAAAGGGGGGGTCACAGAACGCGTTTTCCCTATGCAATTTACCACAGTGATTTTAGCCATGACTGCAACCCTAATCAATGAATGGCATTACACCACATATGGCAGAAAGCTAAATCTTGGTCCATAAAGAGTGCTTTATGTAATTTAGTGTAAATCTGTTCAGAAGTTTTGGTGTTAATAAAAAGAAAAGATTTATGTATATCTAGAGACACGAATCCCAACAGAACTGACAGATCTTAAATTAGATCTGATTGGTGCCACCACCTGAACGAGGTAGTGGTGGCAGCCATCTTAGGACTTGGGACTCAGTCTTAGTCCTAAATAAACCTAAAAAAAGACATGGGGGCAGGGATCAGGACACCCTAAGCCCGCAGGTCTGGTGTTGGTGTCCCACAGGGACCTCACCTGGGGTCAAACACATTTTTGTAAAGAAAATTGCCACGATCTCCCGCACTTGTTTTTAGGTCTCACTGAGCCCAGCGCATGCGCTGTCTCAGAGAGACATTATGTATGTGGAATTCTCAAAGTGCTGCCTTTGGCCTAAAGCTTGCGTGCACGCGAGCGTGCACGCGTGCATCCGCCAATCACTGCTGCGCGCGCACCACTCACGTGCTTGCCACACAGCGCGTCCCGTCCTCGCGATCACTTTTGCTTTGATCGCGATTACTTTCGCTTTCACGGCCGCGCGGCAGTTACTTTCACGGCCGCGCGGCCAATGCTTGTTTAAAATAAAAGGAGGTCTGCTTTTCATAGCAAGCCGTGTGTATGTAGGAGCGCGGCTTTAGATTAGCCACATAAAGACAGCCATTCCACCCGTATAACTCTCATGTGCGCTGGCTTTTCAGTCTGGGAAACACCGTGAGAAAATGAGGTATACTTTGGCAACAAACGTTGGCCGTGGTGCCTTTTGCCCGTAGCTCAAAGCGCCGCCCCGCTTTCAATTCAAACGTTGTCTGTAGTGCCTGTTGTCTGCTGTCCATGTTGAAAATTCCCCGCCACCCTCCTACTGTCACCGTGAAGCGTGTCCGTGCCTCGGGCAAGCTGAACAACGGAGGAGGCAACATCGCAGCACGTACTCCTTGTCGTTCCCCTTCCGTTGGCCATGTTGTTACAGTGATGCGTGCCCTTTCCTCAGGTAAGCTGAACAGAGGCGACATCGCAGCCCGCACTTTGCCTCCGCGGCGAAAGCCAAGGTTTTGTTGCAGCAGCTGCCGGAGTGCGAGGCTCACAGACTTAATGTTCAGGCTTAAATTCTGCAGTCTCGTTCCAGCTCCGTAATTACTAACACAGTGGAAACAGAGTACAGCTATATTGGACAGAAAGGTCTCTCTGATAAGCACGCTTAGATTAAGGATCTTCAGCAGGGGAGTTATTGTCATGACCAGACCAGGGGCACTAGGAGCCTGGGGCAAAGGGCAGAGGCCAGAGGACACCGGACACCAGGTCCGGTGAGGGGAGGGGACAGGGGACAGTCGAGGACACGAGGGGACAGAGAAGGACGTGGGGATAAGTGCGCTGTACAGATAAGAAATAAAGATATCACACACCATACCTGAAGTCCGTGTGTTGAGTAGAACACGGCAACTGGCGATTGAAGGTGGGATACATGAAGGACAGGAAGACGCCGAAGAGTAAAAGCAGCTGCGACGAACCAGGAGCCCACCCTGGTCCGCGAGGTGACTGGAGAAGAACAGCGACGATCCGCGATCATCGCGCTGACTTCCCCAACCTGAAGAGCCAGGAGCCCACCCTGGTCTGAGGGAGTAGAAGCTGAAGCGACGAGGGAGCCCACCCCGGCCGCGGGAAAACTGAAGAGCGGTAAGAGCGCAAGCAAAAGGAAAAATTAAGTAAAGGTCCTCTAAAGCGAAGAGCGCGAGGTGTTAAAGCTTGCCGGAATAAAACTGAAACCAAATGGAGAAGCGCAAGAGAGTTTAAACAAACTCTCGCGAGACTACGGCGGCCATTTTAAAATCAGGCAAAACGAGCCAATAGGCAGACAGAACAGCGCGACGGCCATTTTGAGGTCAGGCAAGAGGAAAAAGTGCCGAATAGAGCACCACAAAGAGAAACAAGCACTGGCAAAAGCAAGCAAAGGGCCAGAAAGAAAAAACAAGCATTGGTAAAGACAAAAAAAAAATAAGAACAATAATACATAAATAAAGAAATAAAGGAATAAATAAAGAGAGCCAGAAGTGACGAAACAAGTTTTGGCAAAGGCAAATAAAGGAGCAGCAACAAAAGAAAAGGATGGCAGAAAGACAAAGTGCACAATATCGCAGACCATTACCATTCAATTTATCAGAGCCGCAAGCAGGAATACGGTGGGAGAAATGGATAAGGCTTTTTGAAAGATACACGGAAGCGACGGATGTGATAGCAGAGAAGCAACTAGGCCTATTCCTAAACTTAGTAGGGGATGAGGTTGAAGACCTACCAGTGACACTGCCAAAAGAAGAAACCACCACCTACGACAAACTAAAGGCGTGCCTGACAAATAAATTTGACCCACAAAGAAATGTCGATTTTGAGCGATACACCTTCACGATTGCGTTCCAACAACAAGATGAAACGCTGGATGACTTTGCAACGAGACTGCGGAAACTTCCACATCAAGGTCCGTGCCCGGCGTTTGGTCAGACATGTCGGAAATGCAACGGGAGAAATCACTATGCCAGTGTATGTCAAGGAATGCAATTCAGGAACGACAGAGGAAGAACAGGAAGACCACGAGGATCAACAAGCAGACATGTCTGACACGTTGAAACGGGAACAAGGAGTTCCTCAATAGAATCTGAAGAAGAAGAAGAAAGAGAAGAGGCACCAACGGCGCGACTATATCTCATGTCGGACGTCACTACCGAACATGTCGAGGAGGACGAAAGCGGAGAAAGCATATGTCTGGTAGATAAAAGCAAGATGAAAAAGACAGAGTCAGTGATCATAGGTGTAGGGTCACACAAAGCAAAGTTTGTCCTAGACAGTGGCGCAACATGTAACATCATGTGTGTGTCAGAATATGAAAAAATGGAAACAAAGCCAAGCTTGAGGCCGTCCCGAGTTGAAGTATTCACCTGGGGATCCCGGACGCCAGTAATGAACATGGGGAAGTTTGCAGAAGAACTGACATACAAAGACAAAAAGACGATGGAAGAGATTCATGTGCTAAAGGGCGACATCCCAGCGCCCTGCCTATTGAGCAACATCACAGCTCAGATGATGGGTCTTTTTGAAATGACTTACAACGTATCAGATAAAGGAAGCATCCTGAATGAATACCCCAAACTACTGCAAGGACTAGGGAAGCTAAAAGGGCGGCAAATAACACTACACATTGATGAAACAGTGAGACCAGTAGCGCAACATCATCGGAGGGTACCAATACACCTGCAACCGCAGGTAGAAGAGGAACTGGATGCACTACTAAAGCAAGACATCATAGAACCAGCAGAAGGACCAACGCCATGGGTGTCACCGATCGTGGCCGTACCTCAGAAAGACACATCAAAAATAAGAATCTGTGTTGACATGAGGATACCAAACAAAGCAATTGAACGCGAGAGACATCCCGGACCGCACCTTGATGATATGATCAGCTGCCTAACAGGCATGAGGCGATTCTCTAAACTAGACCTGCGCAAGGGATACCACCAGCTAGAACTAGATCCTCAGTCTCGATACATCACAACGTTTTCCACGCACTTAGGCCTGTTCAGATACAAACGTCTGAGCTTTGGTGTATCGTCGGCTGCAGAAATATTTCAAGAGACCGTACGACAAGTAATACGGCCGGTAAAAAACAGTCTAAACTACAGCGATGACATCCTGGTGTTTGGAAAGTCAAACGAGGAGCACGACAAAGTGCTAAGAGCGGTATGCTCTCAGTTGGAGCAGGCGGGCCTGACACTAAACAAAGAGAAATGTGAGCTGGAGCGAGATGAACTGGTATTCTTTGGCCACATCTTCTCCAAGAAAGGGATGCGGCCGGATCGCAACAAGGTGAAAACGCTGGAAAGAGCACAACAACGAAGCGATGTGGCAGAAGTGAGGTCATTTCTTGGCCTGGCAAGCTACTGTGCAAGATACATCCAAGACTTCGCTACTGTAAGTGCACCACTGAGGGAACTGACAAAACAAGGACACATTTTCGCATGGACTGAAAAATGCAGCAAAGCATTTGAGGAGACAAGAAACGCCGTAACGGCAGTAGATCACCTAGCATACTTTGATCCGAGGCTATGCACTGAACTGACAGTAGATGCTAGCCCAGTGGTGTTAGGGGCAATACTGGCGCAACACCAACCAGGAAAAGACTCCCCAAGACATGTAGTAGCTTATGGAAGCAAAAGCCTATCGGAGGTCGAAAAAGGATATTCCCAGCCAGAAAAAGAGAGTTTGGCGGTAGTATGGGCATGTGAACACTACCACATGTTCATCTATGGAAAGCCTTTCACGATAATAACAGATCACCAAGCACTGATAACAATATACGGAAATCCAAATGCTAAAATACCACCCAGGATAGAGAGGTGGGGGATACGGCTAATGGACTACAACTTCAAAATAATACACAAACCAGGAAAAGAACACAACCCGGCTGACTATGTGTCAAGGCACCCCCTGCCACAAGTTTCTCAAGCAACGACAATAGCGGAGGAATACCTAAACTTCGCACTCAAACACAACACACCGGCAACGATATCAATGGAAGAACTGGAACAGGAGACAAAGAAAGACCACACAATGCAAGCAATAATGAAAGTTACGAAACAACAAAGGTGGAGGCACGTCAACAAAAACAACAGCTGGGAAGAAGGAGTGAGAAAAGAAGAACTGCTTGCATTCAAAAAAGTCAGCGAAGAACTCTCAGAAAGCGAAAATGGAATACTGATGAGAGGCACCCGAATTGTGATACCCCGGACTCTGAGGAGAAAAATAATAGAAATAGCACATGAGTCGCATCGAGGAATTGTAGCAACAAAGAAAATGCTGCGAGAAAAAGTGTGGTTCCCGGGACTAGACAACATGGTGGAAGACACCGTGATGCACTGCCACATCTGCCAAGTAACAGGGCCCCCATCAAAGCCGGAGCCACTGCAAATGTCCAAACTACCAAAGGCAGTGTGGACAGAACTGGCGGCTGACTTCTATGGACCTCCAGAGACAGGAAACTACTTGCTGGTAATAATAGACGAATTTTCCAGATTCCCAATAGTGAGGCAGGTAGCATCAACTTCAGCAAATGCAACACTGCCAGTCCTGGACGACGTATTCGCAGCATGGGGCTCACCACAGACACTGAAGACAGACAATGGGCCCCCATTTTCAGGCGAGGAATTCAAAAGGTTCATGGAATACCTCGGGATCAATCACAGACGAATAACTCACCTATGGCCACAAGCAAATGGGATGGCAGAACGGTTCATGGGAACAATCAAAAAAGCAGTACAAAGAGCAAAGCTGACGCAGATCTCAATAGGACAAGCTCTGTGCCAGGTCCTAAAGGACTATCGAAACACCCCTCACAGCTCCACAGGAAGATGCCCTGCAGAACTGGTGTTGGGGCGATCGAGCAGGACGAGGCTGCCACAAGTGAAAGAAGAGGAAAGCATAGAGCGACAAGACATAGCAACGAGAGACACCGAAGTGAAAGAAAAGATGAAGGCATATGCGGATCGGAGAAGACACGCAGCAAGCTCAAAGATAGAAGAAGGGGACACCGTGGTAGTACGGCAGAAACAAGTGCGAAAATCAGACAGTGTTTTCTCAAGGGACCCACTGACAGTGACAGGAGTGAAAGGGCCAATGATAACGGCTTCAGCAGGGCCATACCACATTACTCGCAACAGTTCGCACTTCAGAGAATTGAAATCAAAATAAGAGGAGCTGCCAATACATGGGCTGAAGGAAGAGACGCAAGAGGAGACAGCTCCAGCAGATATCAGAACACAACGACCAAGAAGGGAATGCAAGAAAACAAAAAGACTAATTGAAGAAATGTGAGGAGACAGAAGTCTGTAGAAAGTATATCTTTCTCTCTCTCTCTCTCTCTCTCTCTCTCTCTCTCTAAAAAAAAAAAAGAAAAAAAAAAATGTTTGTTTGCAACAAAGGGGGAGATGTCATGACCAGACCAGGGGCACTAGGACCCTGGGGCAAAGGGCAGAGGCCAGAGGACACCGGACACCAGGTCCGGTGAGGGGAGGGGACAGGGGACAGTCGAGGACACGAAGGGACGGAGAAGGACGTGGGGATAAGTGCGCTGTACAGATAAGAAATAAAGATATCACACACCATACCTGAAGTCCGTGTGTTGAGTAGAACACGACAGTTATGGTAATATTTCAGTATGTACGTAAATGTTTTAAGAAGTCTTACTTAATCGCCTGGAGTCTACATTGGTCTACCATCCTTGCACCTCAATGCATACACTTGCCTACTTTTGAGACCATTGTGTGTTTACTCCACATCAGTGCGAAAAGTAATGTTTTCCGAAGCATGGATATAACACAAAGTTGAGGGGAAGACTTCTGTTTACAGGTATCTCTGGCCTCTCAGAAACATGCACCCATCAATGTGCGTTGCGGCATGTCCTTTACCGTTTTCTCACTGCACTCCGCGCTTACCGCATACAAATCTTTTCTTCAGTCCACATCACAAGGCAGCCAATTGAAAGGGGGCACCACATATTCACAAAAACCCCGTTGGACTTCGACTCGGAACCGGGCCTGGCAGCTACAGTTAAAAAAACTATTTAAAAACACGCCGCAGACATGCCATAAAGCTTGAAACCAAGAGATTAGTTTAGAAAGTCTGGCTGAAGCCCCTGGTGTCTACAGGCAGTGGGTGGGGGCCTAGATCATTGACAAGCGGTCCAGTATCCCAGCAGCAGGGAAGGAGCAGAAATCCTGGAGGGAATCCCCAAGGAGAAGGGTACCAACCTTAGAGCTTTCTCTTTCAGGACGTTTTGACAGTGAATTAAGGTAGCATTTAATATTGTATGTGAGTATTCTTTATAGTGCTTTAACTTACAGTTGTGCCCACTATTTCGCACCTTAACTGAAAGGGTGCCATTCCACACTCAATATCTTCTTTGCGTTTACTGTGTTTTAGTCCGCATTAATTGTAATCCCAATTCTTGGAAAACTCGTTATCTTGTCCCCTTTGTAAACGTGCATGAACACACGTTTTGAGGATGTCATTGTTGCGAGGGAGAAAATAAATGTAATTTAATAAAAGGTGCTATTCTTTGTTTGACAGCTTAATATCTGCTAGGTGTGGGAGGCCTGGTTCTTCTCTGACAATATTTTTAACAGTGCGCTAAAACGGCCACTGCCACCCCAACAACTGGCGCACACATTCAGTTAAAAGGAGCTCCATCTACCATGAATAGGTGCCTTCTGTTAACCTACTTCAGCTTCTTTTCTTATATTAATTGAGCTGATGAGATTGAGCATATTCATTTGCCTTTGATGTATTTGCATGTTTAGTTGACGCTGTGGTCTCTCTCTCATTAGCAGCAAACAAAGCTCTTAAATAAATAGGACTATTGCCATGGCGAAGACTAATATCTGGGAACACACAAACAATCTTTTTATTTCAAAACTCAAACTGTGGTGGAAATCATGCCTGGTCTGGTTCTCAGTTCTACCTCTATACTACCTCTCTTCTAGCCCTCTTCTAGCCCTCTTCTACCTCGCTTCTACCGCTCTACCTCGCTTCTACCCCTCTACCTCGCTTCTACACCTCTACCTCTCTTCTACCCCTCTAACTCTCTTCTAACCCTCTACCTGAATGAATGAATGAATGAATTAATTAATTAATTAATTAATCTATATTTATAGAGCGCATGGCTACCAAAGGCCTCCCAGCGCTGAAGACAAAGCAAACAGTAAAGGAACATCTTAAGGGAACAGCAAGGTCTTTAGAGCTTTCCGAAAGGAAGAGTGGCTAGTTTCGAGCCGAATCATATCAGGGAGTAGATTCCACTTTTGAGAAGCGATGGTGGAAAACATCCGACCCCCGCTCCAAGCTCTCTGTACTCTAGGGGTTATCGCAAGGCTTTTTTTATTCCGAGCGTAGAGTTCTCTTAGGGAAGTAGGGGGAGATGATGGATCTGAGGATAGGAGGTGCCTTCGAGGACATTACTTTATGCGTGATACAGAGAGCCTTAAACTGGATTCTTTCAGCCACTGGTAGCCAATGCAACGAGGCAATCAGAGGACTGGAAGCAGTCATATAGGGAGCCTGCATCAAGGAACGGGCCTCACAGTTCTGAACCCTTTGGAGCTTTTTATCACAGAACTGGGGGCACCAAGATAGAGGACGTTAGCATAATCGATTCTGGAGAGAATCAAGGCCTGGACCATCAATTTTCCCGCCTCAAAAGGCAAAACTGGGAGAATCTTCCTGATCATTTTTAGGATTCCAAAGCACGTGGCTGCCACTTTTTGTGCTTGAACATTGAAGTCAAGTTTGTGGTCAAACTGTAGTATGCTGTATGTATCTGTATCTTTAAGTGCAGAACCTTTTATGTTAGAACTATAGTATGTCATGATTACATCGTTGTGTTCTATGATTCTATGATCTCATAGGATGTATTAGAGTTGGCTGAGTAACGGCGTTGTTCCTGTGCCGTGGGCTCTTTGTGTATTTACTACTGGTAAATTAAATCTCCTATTTGAAACTCATCTTGGATTTGGATTCGTGTGATTCCGCCACGCTACATTTCTTGGTACCAGGAGTGGGGTTACAACTTTGAAGATTTGGAAATTCGTCAGTTGGCACCCTGACCAACCTAAAGAGCTCACGGCTGTCCCATTCTCACTCGCTGCCCACCGGATCAATACAGGACAATTGAGGTGCGTTAAGCGCTAGCGCTATCTGACTTTATTTTTGGGAAAAAAAACGTTTCCAAGACAGGCGTTCCATTTTTCGATCCGTTCTGCTGCTGTGTCAAGTGTTCTCTCAAGTAAAGACCGCAAAGCCTCATGGGAGCGTGATGACGTCATACGCCGGCGGCCATTTTGGTTAAGTTTCGAAGTTTCTTCGATCAGTTTCAGTACAACGTTCGTGTTGGCATTTTTAATGCGTTTTTCCTCATTTTTTATTCAAAGCTCGGCGCAATTTATTTATTGAGCTTCATATTCAAAACAATAGTTTTTTATTCGAAACCTGGTTTTGATTTTTGTCTCAAGTACATTACTTTACCTCATTACATTAAAATGGCAACTGCTCAAGGAGTTACTCAGCCATTGTAGACTGTCACCCGTTACCACACATTCACGAAATGCTTGCAAACATTGGTAAGTCTAAATTCTTTTCTACGATAGATCTACATTCAGCTTACCATCAGATTCATTTATCGTCCACTTCTCAACCACTTACTACGTTTGTAACACCTTTTGGTGCTTTTAAATATTTGAGGTTACCATTTGGTTTAGCATCGGCTGCAAGTGTGTTCCAAAAGCTCATGGACGGCCTTTTTGGTGATTTGCAACAAGTCCAGGCATTTCAAGACGATATTTTGGTCCACACAGAGTCTGAGGAGGAACACACAGCTATCCTTAATAAAGTTTTCACTATACTGCAAAACACAGGCATGACTGTTAAGGCTAGTAAATGCAAGTTGTTAGTACACGAGGTTGAATATTTGGGTCACCTCATTTCCAACGAAGGCATCAAACCCAAATTTTGTAATGCTGAAGCTATAAGGAATGCCCCTCCTCCAACTGACAAAGACGCGTTGCGTTCTTTTCTTGGCCTTTGTGAATATTATGCTAGGTTCGTTCCTGGTTACGCACAAATTGTCCAGCCATTGAGGGCCTTACTCAAGAAAGGTTCAAAATTCACATGGGATGACACACTCCAAGAGTGTTTTAATCAGGTCAAACTGTTAGTCATTAATGCACCTGCACTACACCCTTTTGTACCAAATGCCAAACCTTTCATGTGTGTAGATGCTAGTCAAAAAGGTCTTGGGGCGGTTTTCGGCCAATGGGTGGATGGCAAGGAGAGTACTATTGCTTTTGCATCCCGGTCTTTAACACCTACTGAGACAAACTACAGCACTATTGAACGGGAAGCACTAGCTATAGTGTGGGCCACTGAAAAGTTTAAAACATATATTTGGGGTATATCGTGTGAAATTTTTACAGACCATAAACCATTGGTTTCTTTGTTATCTGGTAATGGTTTAGGTAAGTCGTCTGCCAGATTGGTTAGATTACTTTCCAAACTTCAAGAGTATAATCTCATTGTTAAATACATCCAAGGTGGGAAAAATGTACGGGCAGATTGTTTATCTCGCATTCCCCTTCCTGATGCAAGCGAAGGTGAGAATAATTGCTCTAAAGATTGTGTAGTTGGTTTAGTTGATGCTGTTGCTACTTGCTCCAACAAAATCTCACAGGATGAATGGATTTCTGCTATGTCTAAGGATAAATCTTTGGAGAAAGTTGAAACTTTCATTAAAACTAGTTGGCCAAACCTTAAGAAGTTAGACATTGAGCTTAGGTCTTATGCACAAGTCAGTGATGAACTTTCATTTGATAATGGAGTTTGTCTTAGGAATGGGCTTTTCATTCCTCCAATGGGTTTACGTGATAAACTCATAAATATCGCTCATGAGGGCCACTTGGGCATTTCAGCGACATGTAAGAAACTCAGGAGTATCTATTGGTGGCCTAGTTTAGACACACAAGTAAGGTCATTTATTGAGAACTGTCCGGTTTGTGTTGTTTCGGACAAACACTGGAAAATGCATAGGAAGCCTTTATTTCATGTCCCATTTCCAAATCTCCCCTGGGATAAAATTGCCATTGATTTTTCAGGTCCTTTTTCTTTACTTCCCGCAGAGAAAAGGTACTGTATTGTTGCAATTGATTATCACTCTAAATGGATTTATTATTCCTTTGTGGATGCCCAAAATTCAAATTCGGTCATTTTGTTTTTAAAGAATATTTTTAAGATTGAAGGCAATCCAAATTACGTAGTTACTGATAATGGCCAACATTTTCTTTCAAATCAGGTTACTGAATTCTTACATAGCAATGATATACAACATCTCAAAGTTGCTTTGTATTGCCCGGCTTCGAATGGCCTTGTTGAGAGGGCTAACCGGTTCATAAAAGAAGGTGTACAAACTGCTTTGGCTTCTAATGTTGATGTAGGCGTTTTCATACAAAACAAAGTTTGGGCATAGCTTAACACACCTCATTCCACTACCAATGTCACCCCGTTCAAAGCCCTCAGAGGTAGAGAAGCAAAGTCTAATTTAATGCCTAATTGGTTTAACAATTTGGCTGCTGGTTCTGATTTGGAGAAAAGAAGAAACATGCCAGTTGATTATCACGTAACTAGAGAAACTGTATTTAGGAAACAACTGGTACAAAAAGAGTGTCACGATAAAACTTCAAGGTTGCAATTTGATTTTAAACCTGGTGATTGGGTTTTAATTAAAAAACCGTTTAGAGTTTGCAAGGGACAGTCCAAATTTTCTTTGCCTGTTAGAGTTATTAAAGTTAGCAAACCGTCACTGTTCTTAGAGAATGGAGGGTGGTGGAGTAAGAATAGTGTGGTCAAAATTTCTGAACCTCAAGTCAATATTTTCAACAAGGTGTATGCTAACAGAAATGTTGATGATAACTCTGATTTCTCTTTTGGTCCTGATTGTGGGAATGTTCCTTTTACTGCAAGTTCGTATGTAGATTCTAGTTCATATGTAGATTCTTCACCAGTTTCAGATGCTGTTTCTCCAACACCTGATCTGAGTGCACGTAATCATCGTGTTTGTGGGCCTCCTGTAAAATTGAAAGATTATGTTTTATATTAACTGTGTTGCTGTTTCTCTGTTAGTTTTCTTTTAGTTTTGTTTTGTTATTATGGGGGGGGGGTATGTAGTATGCTGTATGTATCTGTATCTTTAAGTGCAGAACCTTTTATGTTAGAACTATAGTATGTCATGATTACATCGTTGTGTTCTATGATTCTATGATCTCATAGGATGTATTAGAGTTGGCTGAGTAACGGCGTTGTTCCTGTGCCGTGGGCTCTTTGTGTATTTACTACTGGTAAATTAAATCTCCTATTTGAAACTCATCTTGGATTTGGATTCGTGTGATTCCGCCACGCTACACAAACCACACTCCAAGACTCTTTATATGTTCTCTAGGCGTGGGCATCTCCCCTAGACACTTCGGCCAGAAAGCCTTGGGGTTAATGTTGGTGGGTTTCCTGAGGAACATCAGCTCAGTTTTTTCGCCGTTTAATTTAAGGAAGGAATTATCCATCCAGTTTGCAATGTGCTCCATGCAGTTAGCCAGACCGAACTGCTCTTTATTCAAATGGTTTAGGGAAACGATCAGTTGTGTGTCGTCTGCATATGAGACGATCTTCACCCCGAATGGCCTAACCAACTCACCCAGAGGACGCATATATACATTAAAAAGCGTGGGGCTCAGGGAAGATCCCTGAGGAACCCCACAGTGCAGTGGCATTCTTTCCGATACTGAGTCATTCTCAAAGACTTGAAATGATCTATCACTAAGAAAAGATTCTAACCGTTTAAGCAGAATGCCAGAGACTCCGATCTCTCTCAGTCTTTCCAGCAAGATAGGGTGGTTGACAGTATCAAAGGCCGCGCTGAGGTCAAGTAGCATGATGGCTACAGACCCTCCCGCGTTTAAGATTTTCCTCGATTCTTCAACCACCGTTAGCAATGCAGTTTCAGTGCCCTGCTGCGGTCGGAAACCGGTTTGAGAGGAGTGAAGACGGCCATTTTCTTCCAAAAATGTAGAAAGAATGTTGTTGACATACTTTTCACATATTTTTGCAACCCCCGGCAGCAACTAAATAAGTCGAAAGTTAGCGAGGATTTCTGGGTCCAAAAAGGGTTTCTTGAGGAGGGCTCTTACCATGGCCGGTTTCCATGAAGACGGCACAACCCCTATAGAAAATGAGAGGTTGATGAGGTCAAGAGTAACAGGACCAATGGTGTCAAATGCCTGGTTAAAAAGAGCAGGGCTAATCACATCATGAGGAGAACCGGATTTAAGCTTATGGGCATAAACTTTTAAGGTGTTCAGATCCATCGAGGGAATAACATCGATACCTCTACTCTACCCCTCTTCTACCCCTCTTCTACCCCTCTTCTAGCCCTCTTCTAGAGCTCTTCTAGCCCTCTTCTAGCCCTCTTCTACCCCTCTACTTCCCCTCTACTACCCCTCTACCACTCCTCTTCTACACCTCAACCCCTCTACTACCCCTCTAATACCCCTCACCCCCTCTACTACCCCTCTACCCCTCTACTACCCCTCTTCTAGCCCTCTACCCCTCTACTACCCCTCAACCCCTCTACTGTGAAAAATTTGCAGAAAAAAGAGGTATTGTGAGAGACCTTGCTTTGCCAAATGTAGACATTAAATGGATTGGTCAGAGAGGGTTAAAGTGGCACCAATTAATGCCCTTGGTGAAAACCTTTCTACATCTCCCACAGCCTAACCTTATTATTTTGCACTGTGGTGGAAATGACCTAGGCACTTTAACTGGGGTAGGTCTGGAAATGCTTATTAAGGACACCTTTGTGCAATTGATGTCGCTTTTTCCTCAATCTGCCTTTGTATATTCTAACATATGCCAAAGGCAAAAGTGGAACTGGTCCAACCAATTTTGTCCACAGATTGACAAAGCAAGAAAGCACGTCAATAAGTCTGTTTCTGCTTTCCTCAGAGACTATGGTATGGGTTCTATATACCACAACAACTTGCGTTACAACATGCAAGACATTTATAGAGGAGATGGTGTACATTTCAATGATGAAGGGAACAGAGTCTTCCTCTTGAACTTTAGACTCTGTATCGGTACTTACTAGTAGGTACCGAAAAACACTCAATGAACACAAGGGCTCTTTTTAGAGCCACCTAATATCGAAACACTTAAAAGTGATTTTTATTACTTTTTTTTTATAATGTTTTTTTCCAGTGAATGTCTGTTTTTCTGAAAATTAAATATGTTTTATATATGTATATCTCAAGGTCGATGGAAGAATAAATGGGTATATAAGTGTCTAAATGGATGATTTGTTTTTGAAAAATTGATTGTGTAACTGACTGATTAAGTGTATCATAGTGAATACATGGCTTAGTGAGTAATGTTTAATTATGTAAATATCTGTATCAGTCTCTCACTTTGTGTATAAGTGGCTACATGGGTTGGTGAGTAGCTACATGGGTGTCTATATAGTTTATTAGTTGTTTTTTTGAATATCAGTCTGAGTGTCTGCATGGTTCGGTGGGGGGTATTACGTAGTGCATAGCTGCATGAATGAGTGACTCACTGTTTGTATGTGTTGAAGACAGCATGTGTGCAGGACTGTATGGGTGGATGAGTGTGTGTATGGGTGTGTTAGTGAGTGAATGACTGTCTCAATAGTGTCTTTATGAGTAACTACATATGTTTTAAACTAGTATATGTGACTATTGGTGTATATAAGTGAGTATATGTGAGAGTGAGAGATTGAAAGAGTTCCTGTATGAATAAGTATGTGTTTCTATAAGTGATTGTTTAAAAGACTAAGTATGTGTAAGTTTCCGTAGAAGTAAGTGTGGTGGTGTGTGTATAACTGTATATGCAAGTAAATGTATGTTTGATTCTTTATTAGCATGAGTGACTATGTGTGTGAGTAACGCTATGGATGAGTGGCATTGTGTAACAGGATGTATAGGTGTATGAGTACATATGATGAGTGAGTACATGTATGAGTGACTGTATAGGACTGTTGGTGAATGAGTGGATGTGTATGTGGATCTTAGAATTACTGAAGAGGTTGTTGTAACTGGTATTGGTATGTCCATTGTTTTGAAAATGTTAGTCTCTATTTTTGAATGTGTGTATCAAAGGTTATATTAGGGTGAGAGGAGGTCTGCCACTCTATCACAAGGATGATGTCATCAGTGATGTCATCAGTGATGTCATTTGAGATGTCATCAGTGATGTCATGAGTGATGTCACTGACCATGTCATGAGTGATGTAATATGTGACGTCATCAGCAGTGCATTGCGGGCGCGCGAGTTATAGTTAGCTGAACTAACTATAACGGGGGAATTTCAATGGTTTTGTACAAGTGAAAAGTCCAGCTAACTATAACACCCCTGAAACCTATGTTTTTTTCAGTGAATTTCTGAGGTTTTTTAAATGCTAATTCCTAACTATAACGTGCCTGAAACCTATGGTTTTTTCTGTGAATTTCAAAGGTTTTTTAAATGCTAATTTTTAACTATGCCTACAGAGATAGGACACGTGAAGAAAGAAGAAAAAATGCACAGAAAGAAAAAAAAGAAGTGCAGAAAGAAGCAACAGAATTCCTCAAAGACGAAGAAAAGTGCAGGAAGAAGGATAACGTGCAGAAAGAACAAAAAGAAGAGCAGAAAGAATCCTTGTTGCAAAATCATCCTGTACCCTCAACTTTTTCAGACGGATTCTGGTGGTAACTGAGTCTGACTAACCAGTCCTAGAGCCAGTGCTATGTTACAAGGCACTTAGAATACAGTGAAAACACCTACATACACTAGGGAACATTATGCGTTGGGGTCCCCCTGTGATTAGCATGACCTCCTCTGTAAGCCCCTAGTATATAATAGGGCAGGGGGATTAAAACTACCTCTTAAAACAGGCCACAGGGCGTTTTTGCACACGTTTACTCAGGCCCTGTCCCCTCCCTTCACCACTGTGTAAACACGCCCTGTGTCCGTTTTTAGTTGGGTTATTAAGTTCATTTGAATCCTGAGGGACCCTAGGGTCCAACTAGCCCACTAGGTACCTCCAGTAAGTGCCACAGAGCTGCGTTGCAGAGAGGTGTAAAAAGTGGCACAGCCTGGACCACCTCTCTGCAATGCAGCTCAGTGGCGCTTACTGGAAGCACTTGGTGGGCTAGTTAGCCCCCAGGGGCCCTCAGTATTGAAGGGAAATTATATCCCCAATTTAAAACGTGCCATAGTGTGTGTTTGCACACGTCACCTCAGGCCCCGTCCCCTCTCTTCACCACTGTGTAAACGCGCCCTGTGGCTGTTCTAAGTTGAGAGATTAAGTCCCCTTGAATCCTTAGGGTCCCTAGGGTCAAACTAGACCACTAGGTACCTCCAGTAAGCGCCACAGAGCTGCGTTGCAGAGAGGTGTAAAAAGGGGCTTGGCCTCAGAACACCTGTCTGCAGCGCAGCTCCCTGGCGCATACTGGAGATGCCTGTTGGGCTAGTTGGCCCTCAGGGACCCTCAGTATTGAAGAGGAATTAATTCCCCAACTTACAACTCGCCAGGGGGCGCGTTTGCAGAGTGCTGCAAGGAGGGGGCGTGGCCTCCGGCACGATGCCAGTCTTTTATTTATTTTATTTTTTAAGAAGGGGGGCTGTGTGGTTCCCCTTCTTATTCTAATTTATTGGCCCTGGGGACCCCATCCCCCAGGGCCTGTCTCCTAATTATATTTTTTTTACCCCAATCCACAGGGCCGGCCACTGTTTTTTATTATTTTTAAAAAATATATATTTATAGACACACCTAGGACATGCTGGTCAAACCGTACGTACCTATCACCATGACGATTTGAGTGATATTCATTAAAAGGCGACTATGCATACAATGAATCCACGTGGAATGTATTTACACCACTAGTGAAGCTCTGACATGTCTGATGCCCTACCGTGCCTAATCCCGGTAGACACCCTTGTCGTTTATTTATACAAACATGGGTAGCTATTGACGGGCACATTTAATACACATGCACACCAAGCCATTCAAAGGGGATTCGACAAAAATTCGACCAAAACTATGTAAGAAACCCCCCTCACGGTTAATATAACACACATCCACTGCCGGATGTGTAATACTTTTTATTTTACTCTCTGGAAAGGGGACGAACATCACTTGAGAGTCACAGGGTGCTCCTGGCAGAGCCCAATGCTGTGTTACACCCACCATTGCCTGCTGAGTGCCACACACCTCTGTGTTGTATTCCACCAGCTAGTGCATATGCTATGACACTCTCTAGCCCATGTGCACTGTAACACCACCCCGTGAATATGTCATGCCACACTTGTCTTCGCACGGGTTATATTGCCCCATCTAACGTGCCTTCCTCGATGCCTATGTTATAACGCACAGTGCTATGCCATACATATTAGAATCTGGGATCCATATCTTTGTCACAGTGCATATGCAACGTTACACTCCCCAGCACATATTTTATATTACAACTTTAGAGACTAGTTAGGTTACACAACACTGCCCTGTGCATATTACACTCCAAGGCGCACATTGCATAGCACGCGCTACTGCCTGTGCTATCTCGCGCTCTCCAATGAATCTGTCATTGCGCACAATGTATTGCATATTATATTTCACGCCCGGTTCATCTTATATCACACTTTTTGGTGCATAGTTTATACCATACACTATATCTAGTTTTCATTTTCAATCGTGCTCTCAGGACTATGTTCTATATAACACTGTGTTCACCTACCCTTTTCACGGGCATTACATTTTGCGATAGGGGGTGGAGGGTCAGGGGGTGTTTCTGCCAAGGGAGCCCGGAGTCACAGTCACAAACGTCCTCTTCTTCCTGAATAAAAGTGAGATTATGCTGCATACTTGTTCATATTTTAAGTAGTTCGCACAGACACACGTTTTAAAAACAATAAAGTTCCTAATACCCGCCTTCTCTGAACAGTTAGCTTGCTGCCCCATCCCCCTCCTCCCTATCCTCTGTTGTGTGAATCCATGGACTAGCCTCCTCCCTCCTGCCATGCATGGTCTGATGTGCTGCCACTGCCCTCAATTTAGTATGATGTACCATTCCCCTCCTCCTGCCCTCCATTGCCCAATTCTATGCCCCATCATTGACCTCCTGCTTAAACTCTGTGCTTAGCTTGCTGCCCCTATTCTCCTTCCCCCTGCCCTCCGATGTCTTTGTGCATGCCCCTGCTCCATCCTTTTTGCCCACCATGTTCCATGGACCTGCCACTCCTATCTACTCTCAGTGTTCTGTTGAGCTGCCACTCCCCTCCCACCTGCCAAGCATTGTCAGATGACTGTAACCTGTCCCAGCCACCTCCACCCTGCCTGTCCACATGCCATGCCCCTATCCTCTTCCTCCTGTCCTACATGGTCCATTTTACTGCCACACCCTTCTGCCCTCCCTGGTCTGTTGTGCTGCAACTGCTCCTCCTGTCTGCCCCTTGCGGTCTGTTGTGAGGCCCCTTCCCATGAACTTTCTTGTCTGTGCACAGGTCCTGACCCTCCCTTCTATCCTCCATCGTCCTTTGTGCATGCCTCTGCACCCTCCTTCTTGCCCATCATAGCCAGTGTGCTGCCACTAACCCTCCCACTTGCCATGCATGGTCTTCTGTGCTGCCATGGCCCCTCCCACCTTCCCTCTGTGGTCAGTTAGCTACCCCTGACCCCCTCCCACCTTCCCTCCATGGTCTGTGTGTATGCCATCACAGTCTCACTGTTGCTCTTCATGGTGTGTCTTGCTTCTAGTGCCCATCCTGCCTGACCTCCATGGCTATCTTGCTGCTCCTGCCCCGCCCCCTTGCCCCCAGCCCTCTGTTTACATGTGCAGACCCCTACTCCCTCCCTCCTGGCTTGTCTGTTCCATTATAATGCCCCTGATCCATCCCTCCTGCCCTTTATGGTCTGTTATGCTGCAGCTTACTCTCCTGTCTGTCCATTATGGTCAGCTAGCTACCATTGCCTCTTGCCCCTCTGTTCTCTGTTGTTCATGTGCATGGTCCTGTCCCCTCCCTCTTGCTTTCTATGGATTGTTGTGCTGCACTCCCGTCCCGCATGCCCTGTGTGGTGTATTGTGCTGCTGCAAACCCTGATGCCTGCCCTGCAGGGTCAGTTTGGTGCACCTCTCCATGTCCCTCCTGTCCTCTGTTATCCAAGTCCATGTCCCTACCCCATTTCCTCCCATGATCCAATGTACCATACTTGCGAACATTTTGAACTTGGTAAGAGAGAGATTTTGAAAAAAAACTGGGGTATTGATTTTCCCCTTTGAGTTACATTGAAAAAGAGGAGATTGTAGACAGGAGACAGATCAAATAAAGCCTATTTGAGCTTAAAAACATTGGACGTTTCCTGGCTGAATCGGGTCTGTTGGCATGTATGGTTGTACTACCATTGCCTCTTCCTTCTGCCCACAATGGTCTATTACATTGCCACAGACTCTCTTGCAAGTCCTGTATTGTTGGTTTGTTGCCCCTGCCCCCCTTTCCACTGCCCTCCATAGTCTGTTGTGCTGCCACGGCCCTTCCTGCCTGCTCAGTGTGGTTAAATTGTTGCCTTTGCACCCTCCTACCTGCCTTCAATTTTCAGAGTCCGTGCCCCTGGCCTCTGCCTCTCAACAGTATCCTAATGAACAACTAGATTGCTAACATTCTATATTTATTACAAAGATGTGGAACGCCTGACGTCATCTTGATGTAATCAAAACTGTAATACCTAGAGCATTTCCTTTAGAAATTACATATATGAGAGGGTCTTATTGGCATCAAAATTATGGTTAGTGCTCTAAAAGACTAAAATAAGGACATATTTTCTGAGTTTTCAAATAGCGACAAAGCACTTTTAAATTATTTGTTATCTTTATGTTTTTTTATCCAGTTGACCACTTGATTAAATGTTGCTCTTAGGGGAGAGGATGTGGTGTTACTTCCAGAACTGCAGACTTTGCACCTGGGGAACCAGGTTGGAGTTTCTGCTTCAGCTCGACATTCTGTGATTCTGGTCAAATCACTTAGGGCCTCATGTAGGAAGCCAAATACCGGTCGGTAACGGCCGATTTTCGGTAATTATACCGTTACCGACCGGTAGTTTGGCTTTTGGTATGTAGGGGGATCATTTTTGTATTCGGTAATTTACCGAATCGGTAAAATTACCGAATCGGTAATTTTACCGATTCGGTAAATTCCGAATACAAAAATGAGATGTAGGGGGAGTGTGTGGGTGTTTTTAGGAGTCGGTATTTACCACCAACTAATAGTTGGTGGTAAATAATGAATGGATGTGTTTAAGCATTTTAAAGCGCTTAGACGTGTGCAATGTGGCAGACATACATGCCCTTAGGGCATGTATGTGTGCCACGTGCACACATGGCCGAATCAGGGGTGCAACAGGGTGTCAATGTGACACCCTGCCACCCTTGCATGTGTTCCCCCCATTACCGAATCGGTATTTACCGATTCGGTAATGAGGCATACCTTCCCATCAATGGGAAGGTATGCCTCATTAAATACCGATTCGGTAATTACCGAATTTTACCGATTCGGTAATATTTCCCAAATGATTACCTACATACAAGTTACCACTTCTTAAATGCCGATTCGGTAACGTTCGGTATTTAAGAAGTGGTAACTTGTATGCTACCTACATGAGGCCCTTAATCTCCCCATGTCTACAACCAAAATGAATTTGTTCTTGTGTGATGTAACCAATGCTCATGTAAAGCACTCCAATACCTGACAAGTCTGCACTATATAACACTGCAAAAACACAAAATAATAAGTGTTTTGCACACTTCTGTCATTGGGCTATATTTGGGCTACATCTGGGTGATTTTGGGCTACATTTGGGCTCTTTTGTCTCCGGTGGCCATCTTGGGAGATTTATTTGTTAAGAAGTTTCCTAATTTCCTCATGTACTGCAGTCTCCTCAGTAGGAAATGCTTTCAGTTTTTTACTTTGATTCCATCACGAAGGTATTCAGATATGTCACACATTTGCCATAAATTCTGAAAGTTAGCACTCTAGTTGCTCATTAGATCACTGTAGTAAAACTACTGTTCACCATGGAAGTCTGCTCCTGGTATTAAAAGTGCATGTTTCAGTCTGCATGTCAGAATCTTTTAATGAAATAGAAGAGGATTTGAGAAGTCACTCAAAATGTGCCCTCATTTTCTTTCTTCAGCATTAATCATAATTTCTATGGCAAAATGAACCCCCTCATTGTGTTCCTTTTTAAATTAAATGTTTTAAGTGTTACCAGTTTATTCTAATCAAGATGGCTTCAAGTGTGCCATACTTGTGTCATAATGAAGACAGTAAGCGCTCTAGTTGTTTTTAAGAACACTCTGGTACATTCTGTCATTGGGCTATACTTGGGCTACATCTGGGTGATATTTGGGCTACATTTGGGCTCCTTTGTCTCTGGTGGCCATCTTGGGAGACTTATTTGTTATGAAGTTTCCTAATTTCCTCATTTACTGCAGTCTCCTCAGTAGGAAATACTTTCAGTTTTTTACTTTGATTCCATCAAGAAGGCATTCAGATGTGTCACACATTTGCCATAAATTCAGAATGTTAGCACTCTTTTTGCTCATTAGATCACTGTAGTAAAGCTACTGCTCACCAGGGAAAACTGCTGCTGGTATTGAAAGTGAATTTTTCAGTCTGCATGTCAGAATTTTTTTATGAAATAAAAGAGGATTTCAGAAGTCAAAATGTGCCCTAGTTTTTCTTTCTGCAGCACTAATCATACTTGTTATGGAAAAATGAACCCCCTCATTTTGTTCCTTTTTAAATTAAATGTTTTAAGAGTTACCACTTTAATCCAAGCAAGAGGGCTTCAGGTGTGCCTTACGTTTATCATAAGTACTGTTAGCGCTCTAGTTGTTCTTTGGAACACTCTGGGAAGCTGCAGTAGACCACAAAGAAATCAACTGACAGTCTCTGCCCTTGTTGGATGTACATGTTTTACTGAGAATGTCAGACTTCATTCTCACATGACTGAGAAAGATAATGTGAATTTACAGAAAATAAGCTCTCAGTTTAGGTTATAGATCACCTTCCAAACCTCTGTGGGAAAAGCATGAGAAAATATTTTTCTCTCAATCATGATATCCCAACAGAAGGCTTTTTCACATGGTGAAATCACCTTAGAACATACCACAATTCCTAAAATGAGTATGGTACCATCAACAAATGATTTATAATGTAACTAAAGTCTTAAAACCTTCTATTAACTGCAATGCTTTTTAATGAGGTGCTATCATGTATATTGGTCCCAAGATGGCTGCCAACACTTCTTGGATGAAGTGCTGACAGCCAATCAGATCTCAGGATGAGATGTGCGGTTAGGCTCCGCCCAGATATATATATGATTTTACTTTTGATTTTCTCAGGAACTACTGAACGGATTTACACCATTTAAGCAAAAGGCACATGCCTGACCTGAGGACTACCTCTTTGCCAAATTTCAATTAATTCTGTTCAGCCGTTCGGGCTGTACCTTCGACTAAAGGACCTATGGGAAAATGCATGGGAAAAACACGTTTTGGGGCCCCCGCTTGACGAATCACCCCGAGACTTTCAGGGTAGGAGCTGAGCGGAGCGCCCCATTAGTTTTGAAAATTTCATGAAGATAAGTCAACCGGCACCAAAGTTATTCAAAATAGAATTTTCAGATTTCCTATGGGAACTCGGTCCTAACTATAACTATCTACTGGCGACCGCCAGTAGATAATAAACCAACCACTTCCAACTATATATAGGGCACATTTTGAGTGACTTCTCAAATCCTCTTCTATTGCACTTTCAATACCAGCAGCAGACTTCCCTGGTGAGTAGTAGCTTTACTACAGTGATCTAATAAGCAACTAGAGTGCTAACATTCTGAATTTATGGCAAATTTGTGACACATCTCAATGCCTTCTTGATGGAATCAAAGTAGAAAACTGAAAGTATTTCCTACTGAGGAGACTGCAGTAAATGAGGAAATTAGGAAACTTCATAACAAATAAATCTCCCAAGATGGCCACATTTAATTTAAAAAGGAACACAATGAGGGGATTCATTTTGCCATAGAAATTATGATTAGTGCTGCAGAAAGAAAAATTAGGGCACATTTTGACTTCTCAAATCCTCTTCTATGTCATAAAAAAATTCTGACATGCAGACTGAAACATGCACTTTCAATACCAGCAGCAGACTTCCCTGGTGCGCAGTAGCTTTACTACAGTGATCTAATGAGCAACTAGAGTGCTAACATTCAGAATTTATGGCAAATGTGTGACATATCTGAATATCTTCATGATGGAACCAAGTAAAACACTGAAAGTATTTCCTACTGAGGAGACTGCAGTAAATGAGGAAATTAGGAAACTTCATAACAAATAAATCTCCCAAGATGGCCACGAGAGACAAAAGAGCCCAAATGTAGCCCAAATATCACCCAGATGTAGCCCAAGTATAGCCCAATGACAGAATGTCCCAGAGTGTTCTAACGAACAACTAGAGCGCTAACAGTCTTACTTATGACAAAAGTATGGCACACCTGAAGCCATCTTGATTGGAATAAAGTGGTAACACTTAAAACATTTAATTTACAAAGGAACAAAATGAGGGGGTTCATTTTGCCATAGAAATTATGATTAGTTCTGCAGAAAAAATAATTAGGGCACATTTTGACTTCTCAAATCCTCTTCTATTTCATAAACGAATTCTGACATGCAGACTGAAACATGCACTTTGAATACCAGCAGCAGACTTCCCTGGTGAGCAGTGGTTTTTCTACAGTGATCTAATGAGCAACTAGAGTGCTAACATTCAGAATTTATGGCAAATGTGTGACACATCTGAATGTCTTCTTGATGGAACCAAAATAACAAACTGAAAGTATTCCCACTGAGGAGACTGCAGTAAATGAGGAAATTAGGAAACTTCATAACAAATAAATCTCCCAAGATGGCCACCAGAGACAAAAGAGCCCAAATGTAGCCCAAATATCACCCAGATGTAGCCCAAGTATAGCCTAATGACAGAATGTCCCAGAGTGTTCTTAAGAACAACTAGAGCGCTTGCTGTCTTACTTATGACAAAAGTATGGCACACCTGAAGCCATCTTGATTGGAATAAACTGGTAACACTTAAAACATTTAGTTTAAAAAGGAACACAATGAGGGGGTTCCTTTTGCCTTAGACATTATGATTAGTGCTGAAGAAAGAAAAATTAGGGCACATTTTGAGTGACTTCTCAAATCCTCTTCTATTTCATTAAAAAATTCTGATATGCAGACTGAAACATGCACTTTTAATACCAGCAGCAGACTTCCGTGGTGACCAGTAGCTTTACTACAGTCATCTAATGAGCAACTAGAGTGCTAACATTCAGAATTTATGGCAAATGTGTGACAGATCTGAATACCTTCTTGATGGAATCAAAGTAAAAAACTGAAAGCATTTCCTACTGAGGAGACTGCAGTAAATGAGGAAATTAGGAAACTTCATAACAAATAAATCTCCCAAGATGGCCACCAGACACAAAAGAGCCTAAATGCAGCACAAATATCACCCAGATGTAGCCCACATGTAGCCCAATGACAGAAGTGTGCAAAACACTTATTTTTTGCATATTTGCAGTTTTATATAGTGCAGACTTGTCAGGTATTGGAATGCTTTACATGAGCATTGGTTACATCACACAAGATCAAATTCATGTTGGTTGTAGACATGGGGAGATTAAGTGATTTGACCACAATCACAGAATGTTGAGCTGAAGCAGAAACTCCAACATGGTTCCCCTGTTGCAAAGTCTGCAGCTCTGGAAGTAACACCACCTCCTCTCGCCAAGGTGCAACATTTAATCAAGTGGTCAACTGGATAAAAAAACATAAAGATTACAAATAATTTAAAAGTTCTTTGTCGCTATTTGAAAACTCAGAAAATATGTCCTCATTTTAGTTTTTTAGAGCACTAACCATAATTTTGATGCAAATAAGACCCTCTCATATATGTAATTTCTAAAGGAAATACTCTAGGTATTACAGTTTTGATTACATCAAGATGACGTCAGGCATTCCACACTGTTGTAATAAATATAGAATGTTAGCAATCTAGTTGTTCATTGGGATACTGTTGAGAGGCAGAGGCCAGGGACACGGACTCTGAAAATCGAAGGCAGGTAGGAGAGTGCAGAGGCAACAATTTGACTACACTGGGCAGGCAGGAAGGGCAGTGGCAGCACAACAGACTATGGAGGGCAGTGGAAAGGGGGGCAGGGGTAACAAACCAACAATACAGGACTGGCAAGAGAGGCTTTGGCAATATAATAGACCATTGTGGGCAGAAGGAAGAGGCAGTGGTAGCACAACCATACATGCCAAAAGACCCGTTTCAGCCAGGAAATGTCCAATGTTTTTAAGCTCAAATGGGCTTTATTTGATCTGTCTCCTGTCTACAATCTCCTCTTTTTCAATGTAACTCAAAGGGGAAAATCAATACCCCAGTTTTTTTTCAAATTCTCCCTCTTACCAAGTTCAAAATGTTCGCAAGTATGGTACATTGAATCATGGTAGGCAGGAGGAATTGGGGTAGGGACATGGACTCGGATAACAGAGGACAGGAGGGACATGGAGAGGTGCACCAAACTGACCCTACAGGGCAGGCATCAGGGTTTGCAGCAGCACAATACACCACACAGCGCATGCAGGACGGGAGTGCAGCACAACAATCCATAGAAAGCAATAGGGAGGGGACAGGACCATGCACATGGACAATAGAGAACAGATGGGAAAGAGACAATGGTAGCTAGCTGACCATAATGGACAGACAGGAGAGAAAGCTGCAGCATAACAGACCATAAAGGGCAGGAGGGACGGATCAGTGGCATTACAATGGAACAGACAAGCCAGGAGGGAGGGAATAGGGGGTCTGCACATGGAAACAGAGGGCTGGGGACAAGGTGGCAGGGCAGGAGCAGCAAGATGACCATGGAGGTCAGGCAGGATGGGCACTAGAAACAAGACACACCATGGAGAGCAACAATGAGACTATGGTGGCATACACACAGACCATGGAGGGAAGGTGGGAGGGGGTCAGGGGCAGCGAGCTGGCCACACAGGGAAGGTGGGAGGGGCCATGGCAGCAGAGAAGACCATGCATGGCAAGCGGGAGGGTTAGTGGCAGCACAATGGCTATGATGGGCAAGAAGGAGGGTGCAGGGGCATGCACAAAGGACCATGGAGGATAGAAGGGAGGGTCAGGACCCGGGCACAGACAAGAGAGTTCAGGGCAAGGGGCCTCACAACAGACCGCGCGGGGCAGGCAGGAGGAGCAGTTGCAGCACAACAGATCAGGGAGGGCAGAAGGGTGTGGCAGTAAAATGGACCATGGAGGACAGGAGGAAGGGGATAGGGGCATGGCATGTGGACAGGCAGGGTGGAGGTGGCAGGGACAGGTTACAGTCATCTGACAATGCTAGGCAGGTGGGAGGGGAGTGGCAGCTCAACAGAACACTCAGAGTAGATAGGAGTGGCAGGTCCATGGAACATAGTGGGCAAAAAGGATGGAGCAGGGGCATGCACAAAGACATCGGAGGGCAGGGGAAAGGAGAATAGGGGCAGAAAGCTAAGCACAGAGGCTAAGCAGGAGGTCAATGATGGGCCATAGAATTGGGCAATGGAGGGCAGGAGGAGTGGACTGGTACATCATGCTAAATGGAGGGCAGTGGCAGCACATCAGACCATGCATGGCAGGAGGGAGGAGGCTAGTCCATGGATTCAGACAACAGAGGATAGGGAGGAGGTGGATGGGGCAGCAAGCTAACTGTTCAGAGAAGGTGGGTATTAGGAACTTTATTGTTTTTAAAATGTGGGTCTGTGCGAACTACTTAAAATATGAATAAGTATGCAGCATAATCTCACTTTTATTCAGGAAGAAGAGGACGTTTGTGACTGTGACTCCGGGCTCACTTGGCAGAAACACCCCCTGACCCTCGCAAAATGTAATGTCCGTGAAAAGGGTAGGTGGACGCAGTGTTATATAGAACATAGGCAGTAGCGCGTGCTATGCGATATGCGCCTTGGAGTGTAATATGCACAGGGCGGTGTTGTGTAACATAACTAGTCTCTAAAGTTGTAATATAAAATAGGTGCTGGGGAGTGTAACGTTGCATATGCACTGTGACAAAGATATGGACCCCAGATTGTAATATGTATGGCATAGCGCTGTGCGTTATAACATACACATCGAGGAAGGCACATTAGATGGGGCAATATAACCTGGGCGAAGGCAAGAGTGGCATGACATATTCACGGGGTGGTGTTACAGTGCACATGGGCTAGAGAGTGTCATTTTTTGGTTTTTTTTTGTTTAAACATTTCTTTATTGTTTTCTTACCAACATACCAATCCAATTCCCACAAATGCACCAGCAACTCACCAGAGAATAGTACATACGACATTTCAACCATTTATGCATTGGAGAAGTTACCCTTCCCGCTGGGGCCCCATGGGCTAGAGAGTGTCATAGCATACGCACTAGCTGGTGGAATACAACACAGAGGTGTGAGGCAATCGGCAGGCACTGGTGGGTGTAACACAGCATTGGGCTCA
The DNA here is from genome assembly GCF_964204655.1 of Triturus cristatus. Classification (NCBI taxonomy): domain Eukaryota; kingdom Metazoa; phylum Chordata; class Amphibia; order Caudata; family Salamandridae; genus Triturus; species Triturus cristatus. The sequence goes on along the minus strand of NC_140590.1, from coordinate 1,755,978,643 downwards.
GCCAGGAGCACGCTGTGACTCTCAAGTGAGGTTCGTCTCCTTTCCAGAGAATAAAATAAAAAGTATTACACATTCGGCGGTGGATGTGTTTTTTATTAACCGTGAGGGGGGTTTCTTTCATAGTTTGGTCGAATTTTTGTGCGTGTATATTAAATGTGCCCGTCAATAGCTACCCATGTTTGTATAAATAAACGACAAGGGTGTCTACTTGGAGAGTACCCACCGGCGGGGGCGCCGGGATTAGGCACGGTAGGGCGTCAGACACGTCAGAGCTTCACTAGCGGTGTAAATACATTCCATGTGGATTCATTCTATGCATAGTCGCCTTTTAATGAATATCACGCAAATCGTCATGGTGATAGGTACATACAATTTGTCCAGCATGTCCTAGGTGTTTCTATAAATATATATATTTTTAAAATAATAAAAAAGGAAGGCCGGCCCCGGGGGATGGCGTCCCCGGAGCCATAAGTGTCCTGAGGAAGGGGGCAACGCAGCCCCCTCCTAAAGAATTTAAATAAAAAAAAGGCCATGACCCGGGGGTTGGGGTCCCCGGGGCCGATTAAGGCCTTGGGAGGGCCAAATTTATTTTTTTCAACAAAAAAAAAAATGAGGGTGCAGGCCCTGGGGGATGGGGTCCCCAGGGCCAGTAAATTAGAAAAAGAAGGGGGGCCACACAGCTCTCCTTCTTAAAAAAAACTAAAATAAATAAAAGACCAGCATCGCGCTGGAGGCCATGCCCCCTCCTTGCATCACTCTGCAAACGCGCCCCCTGGCCAATTGTAAGTTGGGGAATTAATTCGCCTTCAATACTGAGGTTCCCTGAGGGCCAACTAGCCCAACAGGTATCTCCAGTGTGTGCCAGGGAGCTGCGTTGCAGACAGGTGTTCTGAGGCCACGCCCCTTTTTACACCTCTATGCAACGCAGCTCTGTGGCGCTTACTGGAGGTACCTAGTGGGCTAGTTTGACCCTAGGGACCTCTAGGATTCAAGGGGACTTAATCTCTCAATTTAGAACGGCCACAGGGCGCGTTTACACAGTGGTGAAGGGAGGGGACGGGGCCTGAGGTGACGTGTGCAAACACGCCCTGTGGCACGTTTCAAGTTGGGGAAATATTTCCCTTTCAATCCTGAGGGACCCTGGGGGCCAACTAGCCCACCAGGTGCTTCCAGTAAATGCCACTGCTCTGCGTTGCAGAGAGGTGGTGCAGGCTGTGCCCCTTTTTACACCTCTCTGCAATGGCGCTTACTGGACGTACCTAGTGGGCTATTTTGCCCCTAGGGATCCTCAGGATTTAAGGGGACTTAATCTCCCAACTTAAAAAACGGCCACAGGGCATGTTTACACAGTGGGGAAGGAAGGGGACGGGGCCTGAGGTGACGTGTGCAAACACGCCCTATGGCGCGTTTTAAGTTGGGGAAATAATTCCCCTTCAATCCTGAGGGCCCCTGGGGGCTAACTAGCCCACCAGGTGCTTCCAGTAAGCGCCACTGAGCTGCGTTGCAGAGAGGTGGTCCAGGCCATGCCACTTTTTACACCTCTCTGCAACACAGCTCTGTGGCCCATACTGGAAGTACCTAGTGGGCTAGTTGGACACTAGGGACCCTCAGGATTCAAATTAACTTAATCTCCCAACTAAAAACAGCCACAGGGCGTGTTTACACAGTGGTGAAGGGAGGGGACGGGGCCTGAGTTAACGTGTGCAAACAAGCCCTGTGGCACGTTTTAAGTTGGGGAAATAATTCCCCTTCAATCCTGAGGGTCCCTGGGGGATAACTAGCCCACCAGGTGCTTCCAGTAAGCTCCACTGAGCTGCGTTGCAGAGAGGTGGTCCAGGCCGTGCCACTTTTTACACCTCTCTGCAACGCAGCTCTGTGGCGCATACTGGAGGTACCTAGTGGGCTAGTTGGACCCTAGGGACCCTCAGGATTCAAATGAACTTAATCTCCCAACTAAAAACGGCCACAGGGCGTGTTTTCACAGTGGTGAAGGGAGGGGACGGGGCCTGAGTTAATGTGTGCCAACAAGCCCTGTGGCGCGTTTTAAGTTGGGGAAATAATTCTCCTTCAATCCTGAGGGACCCTGGGGGCCAACTAGCCCACCAGGTTCTTCCAGTAAGCACCACTCCGCTGCGTTGCAGAGAGGTGGTCTAGGCCGTGCCCCTTTTTCCATCTCTCTGCAACGCAGCTCTGTGGTGCCTACTGGAGGTACCTAGTGGTCTAGTTGGACCATAGGGACCCTCAGGATTCAAGGGGACTTAATCTCCCAACTTAAAACGGTCACAGGGCATGTTTACACAGTGGGGAAGTGAGGGGACAGGGCCTGAGGTGACGTGTGCAAACACGCCCTGTGGCGCGTTTTAAGAGGTAGTTTTAATCCCCTGCCCTATTATATACTAGGGGCTTACAGAGGAGGTCATGCTGATCACAGGGGGACCCCAACGCATAGTGTTCCCTAGTGTATGTAGGTGTTTTCACTGTATTCTGAGTGTCTTTTAACATAGCACTGGCTCTAGGACTGGTTAGTCAGACTCAGTTACCACCAGTATCCGTCTGAAAAAGTTGAGGGTACAGGATGATTTTGCAACAAGGCTTCTTTCTGCTCTTCTGTTTGTTCTCTCTGCACGTTATCCTTGTTCCTGCACTTTTCTTCGTCTTTGAGGACTTCTGTTTCTTCTTTCTGCATTTCTTTTTTTACTTTCTGTGTGTTTTTTCTTCTTTCTTCACATGTCCCATCTCTGTAGGCATAGTTAGAAATTAGCATTTAAAAAACCTTTGAAATTCACTGAAAAAACCATAGGTTTCAGGCACGTTATAGTTAGGAATTAGCATTTAAAAAACCTTAGAAATTCACTGAAAAAAACATAGGTTTCAGGGTTATAGTTAGCTGGACTTTTCACTCGTACAAAACCATTGAAATTCCCCCGTTATAGTTAATTCAGCTAACTATCACTCGTGCGCCCGCAATGCACTGCTGATGACGTCACATATTACATCACTCATGACATCGTCAGTGACATCACTCATGACATCACTGATGACATCTTAAATGACATCACTAATGAATCAATGATGACATCATCCTTATGATAGAGTGGGAGACCTCCTCTTCCCCTAATATAACCTTTGATACACACATTCAAAAATAGAAACTACAATGTTCAAAACAATGGACATACCAATACCAGTTACAACAACCTATTCAGTAATTCTAAGATCCACATACACATCCACTCATTCACCAACAGTCCTATACAGTCACTCATACATGTACTCACTCATCATATGTACTCACACACCTATACATCCTGTTACACAACCCCACTCATCCATAGAGTTACTCACACACATAGTCACTCATGCTAATAAAGAATCAAACATCCATTTACTTGCATATACAGTTATACACACACCACCACACTTACTTCTACAGAAACTTACACATACTTAGTCTTTTAAACAATCACTTATAGAAACACATACTTATTCATACAGGAACTCTTTCAATCTCTCACTCTCACATATACTCACTTATATACACCAGTAGTCACATATACTAGTTTAAAACATATGTAGTTACTCATAAAGACACTATTGAGACAGTCTATCACTCACTAACACACCCATGCACACACTCATCCACCCATACAGTCCTGCACACATGCTGTCTTCAACACATACAAACAGTGAGTATTTGTATTTGTATTTGTATGTCGATTTGTAGAGCGCGATTGCTGCCCGGGGGCGTCCAAGCGCTAAGAAACCAACAGAACAAGAGGCGGTAGCCCGGTGTTATTGGGCAGCAGTGAAGAGGAATGTTTTTAGCTGTTTCCTGAATGAGGTGAGATTGGAATTTTTCCTTAGGTGGAGGGGTAGGGTGTTCCATAGCTTGGAGGCGTTGTAGGTGAAAGTCCTACCGCCAGTTCTGGACTTTTTTATTTTGGGAATTGTGGCCGTGAAGGTCTGGTTGGATCGCAAATTCCTAGTGGGGAGGTAGTGTGACACTAGGTTGCGAGTGATGAGAGGACCCGTTTTCCAGAACGCCTGGTGCGCAATGCATAAGGCTTTGAATTGTATTCTTTGGGGAATGGGTAGCCAATGCAGTTTTTTCAGTCCATTTTTGACTGATTGACGTCGAGGGATCTGAAGCAAAGTGCGCGCGGCACTCATTCATGCACCTATGCACTACGTAATACCCCCCACCGAACCATACAGACACTCAGACACTCATACTGATACTCAAAAAACCAACTAATAACCTATATAGACACTCATGTAGCTACTCACCAACCCATGCAGCCACTTATACACAAAGTGAGAGACTGATACAGATATTTACACATTTAAACATTACTCACTAAGCCATGTATTCACTAAGATACACTTAATCAGTCAGTTATACAATCAATTTTTCAAAAACAAATCATCCATTTAGACACCTATATACCCATTTATTCTTCCATTGACCTTGAGATATACATATATAAAACATATGTAATTTTCAGAAAAACACACATTCACTGGATGATGTCATCAGGGATGTCATTTGAGATGTCATCAGTGATGTCATGAGTGATGTCACTGACCATGTCATGAGTGATGTAATATGTGATGTCATCAGCAGTGCATTGCGGGCGCGCGCGTTATAGTTAGCTGAACTAACTATAACGGGGGAATTTCAATGGTTTTGTACGAGTGAAAAGTCCAGCTAACTATAAGCCTGAAACCTATGGTTTTTTCAGTGAATTTCTAAGGTTTTTTAAATGCTAATTCCTAACTATAACGTGCCTGAAACCTATGTTTTTTTCAGTGAATATATATATATATATATATATATATATATATCACTGAAAACCGATAGGTTTCAAGGGTGTTATCGTTAGCTGGACATTTCCTTCGTACAAAACCCTAGAAATCAGTGATGTCACTCACCATGTCATGAATGATGTAATATTTGACATCATCAGCAGTGGATTGCGGGCGCGCGAGATGTAGTTAGTACAACTAACTATATCGGAGGAATTTCAATGGTTTTGTTCGAGTGAAATGTCCAGCTAACTATAACACCCCTAAAACCTATGGTTTTTTCAGTGAATTGCTAAGGTTTTTTAAATGTTAATTCCTAACTATATCAGGCCTGAAACCTATTGTTTTTTCAGTGAATTTCAAAGGTTTTTTAAATGACATTTTTAATGTATTAATTGTTAAACTGATTTTTTTGATACTGATTTACTACATTTTTCAAACTATTTATTTTTAGATATTTTATTTTTTTAATTACATTATAATTACATTATACATTACAATACAAAATATACTTTCTCAGAATGAATTGCTTTAGTTTAAATACTTTGCAAATAGGCAATAGACTTTTAAGTACAGTAGTTACAGTTGTTGCAATGGGCAACACAATTTCAAACACAATGCAACATTGAGCTCAATGTGAATTTCTAGTCAAATGCAATTAGTTACTTTATGGACTACTTTTCTAACCACAGGACTGGATCCTAGATTCATTCCTTGGACATCTCCTGTAAACAGTTGAGTAAAAGCATTTTGGTTACAGTAGTGATTTGTAAGGAATATTATTGTATTTTAAAAGTTGACACTTAGAAATGTTTTCACATAGAATCACCAATGTTATCCTATGGCAGAAATTTCACTTCGCAGGTAAGTAGTATCATTAGTTTTTCTTACTCAGTGGTGAATCCTGGATCCAGCACTGGTGAATCTCCTGTAAACAGATGAAAGAATGTGTTTAAGTCATACAGACGATTTTTTAGGAATATTTTTAGTTTGTGAAAATAGACACTTCGAAACTTTTCTGCTGAAAACCACACAATGGAAGGAAATACAAATTACTGGTAAGTACGCTTAGAATTACTTTTCAGGGTCAGTGCTGGGCTAAAAGATGCAGGACTGGGTTCTCTCCTGATAACAGGTGAGTAAATCGGAATTCATAGTTCGACTGATTTTAGAGGAATATTTGTAAATTCCAAAACTCCACACTTAGAAACTTTTTCTGCAAAAAGCCGGCAATGATATCCTATGGAAGGAAATTCAAGTTACTGGTAAGTACAGTTAGAATAACTTTTCAGGATCAGTACTGGGCTCAAAGATGCAGCACTGAGGTCTCTCGTGATAACAGGTGAGTAAATTGAAATTCGTAGTTCGGCGCTTACTGGAGGTACCTGGTGGACTACTTGGCCCCCAGGGGACCTCAGGATTGAAGAGGAATTAATTCCCCAACTTAAAACCACGCGCCACAGGGCGTGTTTGCACACATATCACCTCAGGCCCCGCCCCCTACCTTCACCACTGTACAAACGCGCCCCGTGGTGCGTTTTAAGTTGGGGAATTAAGTCCCTTTGAATCCTGAGGGTCCCTGGGGTCCAACTCGCCCACCAGGTACCTCCAGTAAGCGCCACAAGGCTGCGTTGCAGAGTGTTGTAAAAAGGGGCGTGGCCTCTGAACACCTCTCTGCAAGGCAGCTCCCTGGCGCATACTGGAGGTACCTGGTGGACTAGTTGGCCCCCAGGGGACCTCAGGATTGAAGAGGAATTAATTCTCCAACTTAAAACGCGCCACAGGGCGTGTTTGCACACATATCACCTCAGGCCCCGCCCCCTACCTTCACCACTGTGCAAACAAGCCACGTGGCGCGTATTAAGATGGGGGATTAAGTCCCTTTGAATCCTGAGGGTCCCTGAGGTCCGACTAGCCCACCAGGTACCTCCAGTAAGCGCCACAAGGCTGCGTTGCAGAGAGGTGTAAAAAGGGGCGTGGCCTGCAGCACCTCTCTGCGACGCAGCCCTGTGGCACTTACTGGAGGTACCTGGTGGGCTAGTTGGCCCCCAGGGACCCCCAGGATTGAAGGGGAATGAATTCCTCAATTTAAAATGCATCACAGGGCGCGTTTGCAGAGTGTGCTTGTGAGGGGGTGGGGTCTAGGGACGATCCCTTTTTTTAAAGTGGGACTGTGTGACCCCCCTTCCTTTTACTTTTTTGCGGCCCTGGGGACCCCATCCCCCAGGGCCTCACCCCCAAATGAATTAAAAAAAAAATATATTACCGGAAGGGGGCTGTGTGGCCCCCCTCCCGTGGCCAATTCCGGGCCCCGGGGACTCCATCTCCCGTGGCATGGCCAACTTTTAAAACATTTTTGTGGAGGGAGGCTGCGTAGCCCCCCCTCCTCTGGCCACTTAAGGCCCCGGGGACCCCATCCCCCAGGGCTGGACATTGATTTTATTTTTTTTTAATGGGGGAGGGGGGCCGCGTGGCCCCCCTCCCAGGCCACTTATGGCCCCGGGGACCCCATTCCCCGGGGCTTGGCCTCTTGTTGGGGACCGTGGGGGGGTCCCCAATCCCCCACGGTCCCAGCCGGCTCCCAACCTCCTGCGGGAGCCGGCATTGCTTTTCCACATGGGGAGCAGTTAACATGCTGCTCCCCATATGGAAAAGCAATCTGCTTTGCGTCATTGAAACGAGAGCAGGTTTCCCTGCCCTCACTTCAATGAAGCAAAGCAGTTTGCAATGGCAGGGTGGGAACCGCAAGGCTCCTGCCCTGACACTCCGGGACACTGCAGGAGCAGGCCCTGGGGGGTGGCGGTCCCCAGGGCCACAACAAGGCTCCAGGAGGGGGGCTGCACGGCCCCCCTCCCACATATGTTAGCAGCCCTGGGGGTGGCAGTTCTCAGGGCTGGGGGGGCCTCAGAGCTCCCCCACACCCAATTTTTTGTAGCCCCTGGGGTGGCAGTCCCCGGAGCTGGGGGGGGGGGCTGAGAGTCCCCCCACCCAATATTAATAACCCCGAGGGGTGGCGGTCCCCGGGGCAGTGTGTGGGGTATTGGGACCCCACTCACACTATTTTTTTAAAATGCCCCCGGGATTTGGGCCCCCCGGGGGCCAATTACCAAAGAAGCGCGGGAGCCCGCGCTTCATTTTTTAAAATTTTCGGCCGAACTTCGCGCTGGGTGCGCGAATCTCGTTGATTTTTTTTTGTTTTTTTAAATGCTTTTTTGGGCGCTGGGGGTCCTTGTGGGACCACCTGAGCAGGCCTAGGGGGTCAGGGTGTTTCTACCCTGCCTCCTTTTCGCGTTATGCGCGTCTGTTTCTTAGGTTTCTTGTGCCTCGGCACAAGATGGCTGCCAACACTTCCTGATTTGGAGTGTTGACAGCCAATTAGAATACAGCTCGTGCACGGCAGGGTGCGCGCTGGGTGCGCATAGGGTGAGTGGATCCTCCGAGGCCATAGATATATATGTACTTGTAACTGTCATTTTCTCAGGAACTACTGAAAGGATTTACACCATTTAAGCAAAAGGCACGAGTCTGAACTAAGGACTACCTCTTTGCCAAATTTGGTGTAATTCCGTTCAGCAGTTCGGGCTGTAGCTGCGGCTAAAGGTCCTATGGGAAAATGCATTGGGAAAACGAGTTTTGGGACCCCCTTTTTTCTCGGCCCCCGCTTGATGAATCATCGTGAAACTTTCAGGATAGGAGCGGACCGGAGCTGGGCAAAAGTTTTAAAAATTTTGTGAAGATTCGTCAATCAGCGCCAAAGTTATTCCAAATAGAATGTTGCGGATTTCCTATAGAAAATAGGTACTAACTATATCTACCTACTGGCGACCGCCAGTAGGTAATATATATATATATATCTATGTATGCACTCGAGGGCACACTCGCTTGGTAATCTCTGCTTACTGAATTGAGTCCATCACTCACAGGAGAGAATAATCCTTTTATTCACAACTCTTGTACACCCATTCGCAAGACGTACAACGGAGGGGTTATAAGTGAAGAAGGACGGCGAGGAGGAGGCAGGAGAGCGGCGATGTTGAGGAGGGAGCCACGGGGCAGGTAAGTGCCTTTTAATTATTTTGGGAGGGCGCAGAGCTGAGTGAATTTCCATGGAGTTGCCCTCCAATTCCGTTGAACTTCGCATAGAGGCACCAAACCTTCTCTGCTCAGGCTTAATTACAAATTGAAGATGGCAAGAAAACTCCAAAAGGCTAAATTATATCTGGTGCAAAATAATATTTATTATAAGAATGTAAATAGTAATGAACAGGTAATCTGCTTGGAAGATGAAATAGAAATTTCAAGTGGCCAAATAGAAAAAGTGGACAAGCTTAAGAGTGAAGAGATTTATGAATATTACAATATACATCCTTTAAAGTTGAAGGAAATGATTGGAAACAGTATCTAATTATTTCAAATGAAGGAAGGAAAGGGAACTCTCATGAGTGTATGGGAAAAAAGTTTAGAAGCTTGTTGTTTTCCACTGCTATTCCCCACTGGAGAAGGTAGACAATTTGATGAGCGAGCTGTACGGATTCCAGCTTCAGAATGTCGCTCACCAAGATTGTACTCCAAGATTTCGATAGTACATTCCATATATATTTCATCTTCTGTTTGAAATTGATTTGTCTGCACTTTCATGTGCAGTGAACCACATATTAAAAACAGGAGTTCATCTTCCACATGTTTCTGCAAAAGAATTCATGGACAAAGTACAACAAAGAGATGAAAATATAGAATCTCAGTTAATTAATTTGATGGCATGTAAACGTAGTACCAATGAATATTGGTTTCGCTGTCATGGAGAACTTAAATGTATGTTAAGAAACGTAGGTATACCTACATGGTTTGTAACACTTGCTGAATATGAGTGGGACTATTTGCTTGAAATTCTACGAGAAGCAAATTCGAATGTTAAAAATATTGAGCTGAAGACACCTGGAGAACTCTGTTCCTTGGATCCTGTAAATATCTGCAGATATTTTAACCATGGGTTTTTAAGTATGATGTCATTTATCTGCAATAAAAATATTCCTCCTCTTGGAGAAGTTACTGATTTCTTTTGGCGATAAGAGTACCAAGCCAGAGTTGCTCCTCATATACAAATGCTATTATGGATAAAGAAGGGAAGAGATACTGATAAAAATGATTTGTCTTTCATCGAACAGTATGTAACATGTGCCATTCCAAGAGAAGGAGGAGCAAAGGGCTTGAGACAACAAGTTTTATGGTTTTTTAAAGTCATTGATGTGAGAAATGCTGTTGACGAAAACACAAGTGTAAAGGGCAATTTTATACAAAATGTCCTTTTGGATTCACACATCCAATAATTTCGAAAGAAAGAGTACATATTTTTTTGTCAGCAGTAAGGCATACAATAACAAGGGAAATCTCCAAAGAATACACACAACTCAAAAAGAACCGAAGATTCAAAGTACATTAATGACTACAATACAGTTATTTTGAAAATGTGGAATGCAAACATGGATATTCAATATGTTGCAGGTAATTCAATTGTGGTTGCTCACTATGTTACATCATATATAACCAAATCTTAAAAAACAGAGATGAAAGAAATTTCACAAGAGAAGAGTCTTAGTAAGAAATTGTACAGCTTCAGCTTGAAAATGCTTTCCCATTGAGAGATAGGATCCTATGAATGTTCAGATCTCTTGGCTCTGCCAATTTATACTCAAGGTCAAAACGAATCATTTGAGTAAGTCTAGGTATTGCTGCCACATGAAATAGAGTATCGAAATATTCACAAGAAATCAAATGCTTAGCAGAGAATGAACCAGAAAGTACAAATATTTTTAAAACTAATATGTTGGATTCATCATATCCCAAAAGGAGTCCACATCTCAAAAACCTATCTCTGTATGAAATACGTCAACACTACAGCTTTAAAAGAAAGGTTACAGAAAATATAAAAGAAGAAAAATATACAGTAATTAGATGTGACAGATGTTTGGTAAAATATGCCAAATGAAATCTTATTAACCACAGAAAACTCAGTTGCAAAAGTCCAGATGAGAGGTAATTTTTCTATCTAGCACTTCTTCAACTGTTCGAGCCTTGGCATAGTGAAAAAGAATTACTTACAGATTTCGACTGCTATGAAGATTCTTTTAATGCAAGTAAAGATAGCATTCAGTGCACAACTTTCCCTACATATCTACAAATGTTAAATGATGAGATTGAACAAGAAAGTACTATTGCGGCTAAAATAGCTAGAGAAAGTTTTCAAGATAGTAAAAGTTCTGGTCCACTGAGTCAAGATCCACTGGGACAACCAATTAGCGAAAATGAATCAGCAATAGCCATGACTGAGGTATAAACTGCAATACAACAGGCACAACAGGATATTATTCAGTTGGAAAAGTTAGGAGAACAACTAAATGCTGAACAGAAAGAAATATATCTACAAGTCAAACAACAGATACAACATGGTTTCCAGCACGAAAAAAAGAATGCCAATGTTCATCATTTAAGCTTATTCTAATGCACATCAGTGGATAAGCTGGAACAGGAAAACGTTTCTTAATTAAAGTTTTGACCATTTATCTACACAAAACTACAGAATCACATTTATCTTGTATAGTAACAGATCCAATTGGATTAGCAGCACACCACATTAAAGGGATTTCTTTACATCGATTACTTATGCTACCTGTTGACCATGATAATAAATTGGAATATAAGAAACTATCTGGAGAAGCTTGTTATGAAGTGTCAAGAGGGCTGAAGAAAATTAAAGTTGTAATCATTGATGAGGTGAGCATGGTCTCAAACTTAATGCTTCCCTTTGTTCACTCGAGAATGGAACAGATTTTGAAAATAGATTACAATGTTTTGTTTGGAGAAAAGCATTTAATTGTATTTGGAGATCTACTACAACTTACTCCTGTAAAAGGACAACTTGTGTTTAAAACACTTGTGCATGAAGACACTAGGAAATCTTTGGGAAGTATGGGAAATGTGAACATTTGAACATTTTTAACATAAATAACTGGTTAAGAATATGCCACAAGCAAGTGAAGAAGATTATGGAAATCTTCTTCAAGACATAAGAATTGGTGTCTTGACAAAACATGGTACACACGCTTTAGAAAGTCGGCTACTAAGGAACTTGTTTACAATTGAAAACACAGCAGCTGAAGCAATGTACAATATGCTTGGACAAAAAAAATCAGTAGTTTGCCTAATGCCTACACTGCAAGAGTGGTTTGTATTTGATCAACAACTTTTGAAACTGGAGAAACAACAAATAGTGGAAATTGAAGCTCTTGATTAAATTGAACAGCATGGAGGGACTATTCTACTTACAGAGAAACTACAGGCTATATTGCATTCTGTGGAAAAGTCAGTATCTAAAACTGCAGTCTTAGAAAAGACTTTACATGTATGTACAAACTGTTGGGTAATTTCACAGCGTAATTTGAATGTAGAAGAAGGTTTAGTAAATGGAGCAATGGGAAACGTTGTTGATTTTGTAAATTTTCAGAATAGAATTGGAATAGATTTTTTGATTATAACATTTGATCAGATTAAGGAGGTAAGACAGATTGGGCATTGTGTTGTACATTTTTTGCTTGTAAAAGATTTGTATGTTTGCAGCAAACAGTTTCCTCGTCCTTAGCATATGCAGTAACTATTCATAAATCACAAGGTTTAAGTATAGACACTGCTTCTGTAAATATTGGCCATAAAGTGTTCAAAGACGGAATGGCATACGTTGCATTTTCTCGAGTAAGAACATTGTCTGGTTTATATTTGATAGATTTTGATGAGATAAAGGTTAGTGTTGATGCAAATTGTGCTCCTGATTTAGGTGAATATCCCATATATGAGAAACGTGTAGTGTTTCCAAAACAGAAATATGTCAAAGATGCAACTGAGGTTCAGAAAAAGAAAACAAATGACGAGAAATTTGAAGGCGTAAAGAAAAAGAAAATGGAAATTGTTGATGATATTGAAGGATACCAGTTGGAAAAAAGTTCAGGTATAAAGTGTTAATTTAATGTGATTCTGAATGTTGTGTTTTATCCGCAAGATCTTCCTCATGAAATCATGGGAAATAGTGAAAGAAGATTCTGTTCTGCACTACATCATGTATTTCAACAGTTGGTGACTGACAGAAGTAAAATCCATACTGCTTCTGAAATTCTGCATCTTTTGGATATATGTGCTGGTTCTTTGACAATTACTCTCAATATAAAACAAAGTGCACAATCATTTCTAATGCTTATGCTTGGAGTATTAGAACATGAAGGAATACAGATTGAAAACTTTGAGTACTAAGTTATAGATGGGATCATAAATGTGAAGAGTGTTCATTTACTTCTACCACTGAAGTACAAACAGAACGATTCATATACTTGACAATACCAGACTGAAAATCAGTACCTTTTAACAAATTGATAAAAACAGCCAATCAGGACATGAGATGTTCGCATTGTAGATCAGAGATGTTGTCTACATTACATATAGAAAGATTTGGAAAATATCTAATTTTAATGCTACAACGTTGTAGATCAAATGAAAGAAAATTGCAAACAAAAAGTTCAAATTTTAAAGGAAGTCACATATCTATTTCAGGAAGAACTTTTACAGCAGTTGCTGTTATTTTCCAAGATAGACCTACTACAACATCTGGAAACTATAATGTGTATTTATAGTGTAAAAAAGGATGGACACATTGCAATGATGCCCACTTGGAATTCAAACGTACATTGCCCTATGAATTACCAAATTCATATTTGTTATTTTTTAATCCAAAGTTTTGAGTATATTATTCGACCTATTGGGAAGATGTGAACAGAAAGTAGACAGGAGTGCAAACTATTAGTATTTATAATTAGTGTTTGGAATATTATTGGCGCTAATTGATATTGCATTTGGTAAATTGTGTTTAAAAGTAAATAGTTTATATCTTTGTTGTCTATATTGTACCAGATGTAAATGAGAGTCTACATTTTGGCAAATGTATTTGAAATAAATAATAGAGTTAATGTAGATGAAGGAAGTAATTAACAAACTGTAGATAGAAAAACACATAGGTACAGATATTGAAAATGATGCTCTACGCTGATTTGTTTTATCTACAATCAATTTGATTGTTTTTTTCCCCCCGCTGTTCAATGATGCTACTACATTGAAATCACTGTGAATGATGAAGTTAGGTGGAATCTGAGAACAGAAAAAAAGGGAAACTGAAAATTCTATGTAATTCTAGATTTATGTTGTGTTCTTAAAAATATACACTCAACCATTCACTCAGGCACTACCCATGCACTCATCCATTTCCTCAGGTACTACCCATGCACTCATCCAATGACCCAGGGATTACTCTTGCACTCATACAATCACTCAGACACTACTCTTGCACTCAACCATTCACTCCGGCACTACCCATGTACTCATCCATTCTGTCAGGCACTACTCATGCACGCATCCAATGACCCAGTGATTACTCTTGCAGTACTTAGGCACTACCGATGCACCCATCCAACCACATAGGCAGTACCTCTGCACTTATGCAATCACCTAGGCACTGCCCATGTACTCATAAAATTACTCAGGAACTCCTCTTGCACTCAACCATGCACTCAGGCAATACCCATGCACCCATGCAATTGAGGAGGCACTATGTATATACACATCCAATCACTCATGCATCACCCATGCAGTCATACAATCACCCAGGCACTACTCTTGCACTCAACCATTCACTCAGGCACTACCCTTGCACTCATCCATTCACCCAGGCACTACCCATGCACTCATACAATGACCCAGGGATTACCCTTGTACTCATCCTTTCACTCAGATACTTCTCATATACTCATACAATCAAACAGACACTACCCCTGCACTCATGCAATCACCCAGGCACTACCCATGTACTTATGCAATCACTTAGGCACTACTATTGCACTTAACCATTTACTCTGGCACTACCCATGCACTCATGAATTCCCTCAGGCACTACCCATGCACTCACCCAATGACCCAGGGATTACTCTTGCATGCATACTTTTACTGTCCATGCACTCATACAATTACCCAGGCACTCCTCATGTACTCATGCAATCACTCAGGCACTACTCTTGCATTCATAAATCCACTCTGGCACTACCCATTAACTCATCCATTCTCTCAGGCACTACCCATGCACTCATCCAATGACCCAAGAATTACTCTTAAATTCATCCTTTAACTCAGGCACCACCTATGCACTGATCTTAGCACCCAGATATTACCCTTGCACTCATGAAGTCACTCAGGTACTACTCATGCAGTCATCCAATCACCCAGGCACTACCTATGCACCCATGCAATCACTCAGGCAATACTCTAGCACTCAATCATTCACTCAGGCAGCACCCATGCACTTATCCATTCCTTCAGGCACTACCCATGCACTAATTCAATCAAGGAGGCACTACCTATACACACATCCAATCAATCAGGCATTACCTACACAGTCATGCAATCACCCAGGCACTACTCTGGCACTCAACCATTCACTCAGGCACTGTCTATGCGCTCATCCACTCACTGAGACACTACTTATGCACAACTCTGAAATTTATCATACACACATTCATTCAAGCAATCGCTTTCACTACATACAATCGTTCTATTTTCAACCAGTATAGGTGGTTCCATGAGAACCGTTTTCTATGTATCTTCTGATTTTTTTGTGGGTATTTTTCATTTTTTTTAAAGAAAAACTAAAAGTCCAACTGTGGTATTTCCTTTACACCAAGAAACACAAAAAACAAAACTCCCCCCCAAAAATTAGCACTTATGTGCTTTCACCAGAGCCTTAATGGTATCAATGAAGGGTTCTCAACACAAAGAGTTGTCAAGCATTTATGACAATAAATGCCTGCATCAGCCAACTCCGGAACAATCAGAGGTTGTGGTGTGGACAATACAACCCCTGCAGATGTAGATGGTTGACTTCCATCATCAGTGGCTGCTTGGTCTCTCTTTTCTTGCTCCATCATCTATCGCGCAAGGGTGGATGGTTTCCAGGTGCTTCTTCTTTGAAGAAGTGCCACATTAGTACTTCTTCTCGGATCCTCTGGAGAGCACTTCTTTGCAGATTGTGCAGGTCACCTTGTGCATTGACCTTTTTTTTTTGCCTTCAGGGACAGTAAAAAAGCCCACACAATGCTTTATTTTCTTTACTGGCTCCTCCACCTTTTCCATCTGCTACTGCTGCTCCTCTTCAGGAAAAGCTGATGCCATGTTCCAAACTCAACAAGCATTTAAAATGCAATAGGTCTCGCCTTTTTATTAAGTTAAAGCCATTTGCTGTGCTATATAATACCATTAGCAAAGCAAAAGGCTTTAACTTAATCAAAGGCAAGACCTATTGCATTTTCAATGCTTGTTAAGATATGTATTCTAGACTTTCATCAGTTGGTCGTGTGTCAATACCTCCTGGCCCCTTTCAAAGCAAAAAATCCTCACAACAAGACCCACGTAATCGGAATTAAAGCACTGGTCCTTATAAAATGCACAGAACAAGCGGCACTGCACCTTGGCTCCCAGGTGATATCTAATCCTATGGTGCTCATTTCATCAACAGTCAAATAACGAAAGGCTGAGCCGGCCCTAGTTCATTATAGCCACCCTTTTGTCTCACAGATTTTGGCAACAGGTGCCAACCTATAAATTCTGATTTTCAGGATATCCATATAAAGACACATTTACATAAATCTGATATAAATGGAAATCATCTACAGAATCAGTGGGTATCTTAAAAAATCGGCATGTATTTGGCTCTCCAGGGCCTACACTGGACACCAATGCGCGAAAACTACTGCAGTAAGTTTAAAGATTAGCAGGTAAAGAATGAACATCATAGCAACAGAGGAAAGGAGTGTGTAGGTTACTGTGTAGCATCGCGGGGTTGTACTGATTAGTAATACTTGAGAAAAGTGAGCCTCCCTGCGAAAGCAGTGCAGCCCTTTACACATCTCAGATACAATTATGTTACAATTATTCTAATAAATAAACTGCAGATTCAAGTGTGTTTGTCTTTTTTTGTCACACTTGCGGTTCCCACCTTGCCCTGCCCCGCTCCTGTTTAAGGTTGGTTTGCATTTTTTCATTTTCTCTCCTACTTTCCTCTGTTATTCTCTCTCTGTCCCTTCATCCCTCCGTTTCCCACAACAACAGTTTCTGCCTCCGTGACCTTCTCTCCTTTTTGTCCTTTGTTTCACCTTTGACTTTTGCGATCTATTCCTACAGTTTGTGTTTAATTCTGGATACTCTTTTTTTCTGTTAAATTATCTCTATCTCTCCTGGCTTATTGTTCCTCGTTATTATGTTTTTAAATCTTTCCTACTCTTCCTACTCTGTTTATTCTTTTTCTTGCTTGTTTTTTTCCTGTACCTTTTTATGTTTTGCCCTTTTTCTTTAATATCTTTTCTATCTTTCTGTTTATTTAATTTCTTTCTGTATGCAGCTTCCTTGCTCCTGTTAATTTTATTACTATTGCTTCAATTTTAATTTCCTACATGTTTATCTATTTTGTCTCTTTATTGCCATTTTCATCTTTCTTTCTCTATTTTAGTGGTTGCTGATCTCACTCCAACCACGTGTAATGCTTTCTTGTTTTTTGTCTGGCATCGTGTATTTTTTTATTTGCGCCTTTCTCCCACGTCTTTTCCCTTAAGTCCTCTCTTTTCCTCAAAATTCTGCCCAGTTGTCTGCTTTTTTATCACCCCCATACCACCACCTGTAGCATCTAACTACTTTCCTCTTTCTGCGGCACACATGCCTAGTTTTGTATACTTCTATGTGCCGCTGATCTCTTATTGTCCTCCCCTCTTCTCTCTGTTTTCCTTCCGTCCACTCACCTCACCAAGAGCAGTGCAGACAGCTGGAATATTCTTTGTTTTGCCAGAACCCCGCAAAGTGCCTCCTTTAATTTACCCCGTTCCTTGTATAGCTCAGTGGGGCATGCGTCTGCTGCAGTCACGTGTGGCTGTGTGTGAGTGATGAGTGCGAGATAGCTCCAGGTCGCCAGATTGAATTAAGGCGATAATGGCTCAGCATCTCATCTTTTTGAAGTGGATAAAAGGAGAACCCTTTTGGTGGGAATACCACCAATGGCCAGTAAAGCGTCATAGGCATCATTGTTAAAATTATTATATTTACGCCTGGCCCACCACACTCTGACCCAAATACACAAGACATTGACCATGTAAGCACCGAGTTTAGGCATTAGCAAATCAAACCGAAACCTATTGTTAGACAACGGACAAACATATGTGCTGCACATAGCTGGAAAACCAACGCACTGCTTGTGTGCCATCTCACCCTAATAAAATGCAAGCACAACTGTGTTTTAAAAAGAGCATCATTTTATGCAGTTTTATTTTTGGTGGATTTGTTGGTCGGTGTGTATTTCCAGGTTTTCACACGCTTCCCATAAAGGTCCTCCAGTAATTGAACTAAATAGAATTTAATGTACACATTACACTGGAACTGTACTTCCAGGGGTGCACACACATTCCAGGAACCAAGAAGGCGAAAAGACCCTCCACAACTCTGGGTTATTTAACGATGCCTTGCTGGGACATTTTAAGTTCATCACCCATTTGTTGATTTTGTGAAAACGATAAGGCGGACAGGCACGGGGATGGTAAATAACACACACCGCATCCTACATAGGCGTTTGTGGTTATTGCGAAGACCTCTATTAAACGCTAATAACATCTTGAAGGGAGGAGAAAACAGCAACGGAAAGCAGTCCTCGCTGGGGCGAGGCACGTGTTTGTGAAACTGTATAAAATATCTTTTAAGAAATCAACAAAGCCAATACATTTTTATTTTAGAAGGCACGGGTATTGGTGAGGCAAGGGTACTTGTCTTAGCTTGAAGAATCTGCAAGGTTTCTTAAAATGTATTTACATTTCAGGCAAAGACAAAATACACAATTATTAAAGAAAGCCGCACGTCGGCTAGGTAAAGAGACATCAGCTTGTCATACAGGAACGTTGCCACTGCTGTGCGTCAAAAACAACAAGCGCTCCCCAGACAGACGCTGTTTATTTTTTGCATTACACTTTCACTTTAAAGTGACAGTGAGATGCAAAAACAAACACCCGGCGCCATGTGCCGGAATACCTTGTCCTCCCCGTGACCCCGTGTGCCTCTGAGCTCCGTGCCTGCTTCAAAGCTGTCGTGAAGACTTTCCCTATCTGCTTGTTAAATAAGCAAGCAGATAAGAAAGGTCTTCACGACAGCTGTGAATCAGACGAGCCAGTCCGGCAAAAAGCCAAAGGGAGGCAACTAAAAACCCTCCTTTCCAAAGGGAAGCCAGGGTTTACCATAACGCTGACGCTAGCCAATGGAAATGAGGGGCGGGGCTCAAATCACCTTTTGGAAACTGACTTCTTTACTATAGCTCTCGGAGGGAGGAACGCATGTGTGCTCCAATGCCAGCCGAGACCTAAAAATTAGAAGCACAAAAGAAAATAAAGAACGAGCAGAGCCTAAAAAAAAGGTGGTCTTAAAAGCAGACACACCCAAAATAAAAGGACTGGAACAGGTGCTGGTTCCTCCCTCCAAGAGAATAAAAAGCTCTTTAATCAATGACAAGATTTCTTTCCATGTCACATGGATTTGCGTAGGGGTCGCGCACCTCTCGCGTATACGTCAAACACCTTTAAAATATACTAAATGTAATATAAAACTGTAAATTAGTATTAGGATATTGGATTCCAAAGTTTTTCAATGGAAACTCTTTATGCAAAACAGATATTTACACTTGAAACATACATATTTCATACATTTTAAAATTGCACCAGAGTCGCAACCCCTACGTAATCCGGGAAATACTTGCCTGCAGGATTCATGAACCCTACGCGTCTGGTGGGCGATGGTGTCGTGCACATAAAAATGTGTTTTAAACATCTTAAAAATATTGCACAACAACACTAATACTCATTTTTGGGATTGATTAATAAACCTCTTTGTTTAAAAAATATATTATTTCAGTGTAAGTATGTATTAGGGTTACATTCATGTAACGCATTTGCGCACCCAATGCGTAGATCTGCTGCCGGTACAAAATACCATTGCATCCACAAACATCTGTTAAAAACATTTTACAACAAATGTATAACTTCTTTATTACTATTTTTATGTGCTCAGTGATAAATCTTTACATAAAAAAATATATTAATTTGTTCTAAATATGTATTTTGGAGTGATATTCGTATACCAGATCTGCACACTCACTGCATAGGTTCATGTTCAATACGCGACCCTTGTTTGTAAGTTAAAATATATATATATATATGAAGAAGATAGTCATTATCAGAAAAGAACAAAACATCTTTGCTACTATTAAAAGCAATCATACAAAATGTAATTTAGCAAAAAATAGTAAATAAAAATATGCTACCAAATTATATATACATTTTCTTTTTGAATTAGAAATTCTGTTATATATCACACTGTACAAAATTACAAACAAGAAAACAATGTCCATTCAAATAACACTATAAATCTTTGAGCAGCTATGTTATATATATTTTAAAAAGTGATTATATTTATTTTAAAGTTCATAAAATACCTAAAAAATTATAGAAAAAAGTAAAAAAATAGTTACAAACATCTTTTCATAAATAGAATTGTTTAAAAAATGTTAGTTTCAGGGACGTGATAGTTAGTAATTAACATTTAAAAAACCTTAGAAATTCACTGAAAAAACACAGGTTTCAGGGGCCTTATAGTTAGTAATCAGCATTTAAAAAACATTAGATATTCACAGAAAAAAACATAGGTTTTCAGGGACATTATAGTTAGGCTGACATTTCACTCATACAAAACCAGAAAAATTCAACTGTTATAATTATCTGAGCTAACTATAACTCGCGCCCTTGCAATGCACTGCTGATGACATCATATATTACATCACTCATGACACGGTCAGTGACATCACTGATGACATCACTAATGAAATCTCAAATAGCATCACTGGTGACATGACTGACAACATCATCTTGTGAGTGTGAGTGTTTCTAAAATGTTTAAGTCTGCCTCCCATCCCATCCAATTTTCCATCTTGTTGGTGTGGTGCAGCCTGAGCTGTGTAACTCCATTAATTAATGAGAAAACAAAGGTTAAACTGGTGTTATGGTTAGGTTATAGTTAGGTTACAAAGTCACACAACGTAACATTTAAAAATTGAAAAACCACTGAGTTTGAGTTGAGTTTGAAAAACCACTGAAATTCCTCAGTTATCATTTTATGGGCTATCTATAATTTACATATATGTGAGGTCATTAGCAGGGCATGGCTTGGGCACAAGTTATAGTAAATTCCTAGTTAATGCTGCACATTGGTAGTTTAGCCATACATTCACACATCCAATAGTCCTTACACATGGAGCAGTTTGTTAAAAATTGGCTGATCTTTTACAGGAGTCAGCTAAAGTAGGTCACCAAACACAATGACATGATTTCCTCAAAATAACAAATCATAGTTTGTTCTGAGAACCGCATGTATTTGGCAAACCTTTTAACCATATTAGCATGTGAATTTATGGGGCACATGTAGCTTGATATACCTTCTTCCAAAATAAGTCAACAACCTCACCTTGTGGAGATGTTTTGTTGTTGCAGATGATCAAGCAAAGTATGGCTTGAAACCTATATTTCATGTCCCTAAAGAAATTTGCTGGATCCATGGAGAACGATTCTCCATGTGTTTTAAAATTGATATCAGCAATGTTTGAGTTAAATTGCCTGAGGAATGCATGAATATCAACCCAAACATACTCTTCGCTGCTGAGAGTTGCATGTCCCTAAATTAAACAACATGCACTTTAACTGAGCATGCTGATGCAATCAGTACTCATTTGTACCACATTGACATGCTGTGGGATTCTCGAGATTGCACTCAAACATTTCATCTGTACCAAACATTTTCTGAAGAAATTCTCTGGCACTCTATTAAGGAATTGTGCTTTTTTTTTAGAATATGTGCTACAGCCTAGAGTAAACAGCTTATTCATATTCAAATACAAGGTAAAAAAAAACATTCAAACAGAAGATAAAAAAGATATTCAGCATTTGTTTCTATATCATGGATCTTCAGAATATAGGCTAGTTGACCTATACTCAGAAACAGAAATCTGTACTTATTGATCATCATAATGACCTCCTTCTCATGTAGGAAAGAGAAGTGGAAAACAACAATTTTCTAGGGTCTGTTCCTAAACACTATTTAGCTCCCCGTTCACCTGCCTCATTAGAAACATCTTTGAAGCATCACTTGTGACATCCCTGGAGTTTAGAGGGTGAATGCTGTTGTACTCACAGATGTTTTCTGCCTTAGCTGAATCTACTATCTCAAATTAACAACTCTCTAGAATTTTGTTTGCCAAGCGAAGTCAAATCTGATCTACATCTACATCTTTGTAATACCTGTTTTCAAGAATTGTAGGACTTTCTCCTCATTATCTAAACTAACAATTTCTTGACAAATTCTTCTGTCTTCTCTTAGCACACCGTTCACTAAAGCCATTAGTGGTTCTTTAATTTCTAAGTTCACACCAAGAGTTTCCATATTCTCCTTCTAGTCTCATGGGTGCTATACTACCTTCTCTTTCAGGCCTTTCAGTAACTCTGGTGGTAACTTTGCAGTTTGTGGTGCACAATCATGTGGCAATATGAACTGCTGAAGATTGGCATAAATGGAGGAAATGTCTACTTTATTATGAATGGCTTTTGCAGGCCTTTTATTATCACCCAGTGTGCTACCACAGTACTTGAAACTTGGTTGATACATAGATCAAACTATTCCTTAGCGATTAAGCATGGCACAAGATTAAACCACTAAACCTGATCTCTGGAGTCTTTTTTGTATTCCGGGAAGTTGGAGCAAGTTAAAGATGGATGCGAGGGGAAGGAATATTCTGTCACTGAAGGCCCAGACACTGACAGCCCGACTTGAACTTCGGGATGGGAAGTAATCACTGGCTGCGCACTTAGAGAGATATTGAAATTAGATTATTGACAGCAGATATATGAGATACCCCTACACATGCCACATAGAGTTTCATTGGTTGGTGTTAACTCGCTTAGGGTACCATAGTAGCTCGTCTTCCCTGGTCTCACCAAAGACTTTAATACCATTAATGTTGCTCTTTCTTATGTCCATAGGAGTTACAAAGTTTGCAATTACTGCAGCCTCATTATCCCCCTCTGCCCAAAGAATGGGTTTTTTCGTACTCCCAGTCGGGTTCATTTGCCATCTGAACCTGTGTCAGATGTAGCCAAACCACCAGTCTCGTAAGGGTCTGACAGTGGAAAAAAAGCTTCCAGAGCCTCTTGGTTCTTGTCAGACTCATTGATACTATAGATCCCCGACCATGTTGCTCCCTCTAAGTTAGTATTCCAATGCAAGCCATCCTTCATCATGAAATCAGCATCCATCGCTTTCACAGATAACATTTGAACAGTGCTACACTCAGTGCTTACATCTACTTCAGCCATGGCAATGGCGAGGCCAAAAATATTAGTGTCCATTCAATATTGACCCCAATAAGTCAGACAGAGACACCCTTAAACCTCATCTTGTATGTATACAGGAGACTAATTGCTCCACTAGTGAACTTTACAACTTGAGTAGTTTAGGCTATCATAGCCTCACCACATCTTGGATTGATTTTGCAAAGTGGAGGTGACATTACTTTCCAGGGGTCGGAAATGGGTTGCTCAAAAGGTTAAGTTTGAAAGGATGGGGAGATGGCTGATTGCACGTATAGGGAGTGGGAATCAACTGTAAACACTATGCGTGGTCTATGCTACAAATAGTGATGACCCCACAGTGTTTAATCTTTTTCTTGCTGAGCTTAATATGTGGCCAGACCCAATTTTAATGGGCAGGTGTTTTAAACTGGTGATGCACCCAGGATGTCCCACTAACTAGGATGGAGATTGAAGCGGCTATCACACAATTAGCAATGGCTGAGGGCCCAGACTCCATGCAATTCTATAAACAGTTCAAAACATTTTCAACCCTCTCTTTTGCGAACTCGTAATTTCCTCTGCCTTCAGGGCATCAATGCCTCCACCCTGGGAGAAAACGTATATATCTTTATTTGTATAGAAGAACAAGGAACTGCTTAATTGTGGCTCATATTACCATATTTAATTAATTAATAGTGATACTAAAATCTATCCTAATCGACTTGCAGTAGTTTTAACCTCACTAATCGATCCAATGCAAAATGGGTTTGTCTCCTCCCAGGGACACCACTTCCTATATTAATTTAGCCACAACTGTCATGGATATTGCTTGTGGTCTGGGATGCCCTGCTGGGATGATCCTCTTGGATGTCTCCTTGTAGTATTTGTGGACTATTATTTTGAAGATGGGATTGGCCCATGGATTTTTGACCAGGGGCAAGTCACTCTATTCTTCCTTAATGACCAGGATTACCTGCACTGGGACACTTTCCCTACCTATCCAAATCAATTGGGGTACCGGACAGGGCTGTCCTCCCTCCCAGCTCCTATTTGCTTTCTATCTAGACCCATATATTCAGCCTTTGAAATCATCCTCTTTAATTCCACCCCTGAGACTGCATAACTGGGAGGATAAACTCTTAGCATATGCACATGATGTTGCCATCTTAACATCATCTCCAAAAAGGGCATTGCCGACAATCGAGGGTGCCACCAACGCCTTTGGGTGAGTCTCAGCATATAAACAGAACTTGGATAAGAATGTCCCGCATCTGATGGGCATTGATGACCTTCATGGATACAAGAAATGAAAGACAAAACAATAGTTTTGTGACTTTGTTTTTCTGTATTGATGTAATAAACTTTTTCTACATTTATCACTAGCATGACTCATAAGTTAGCATACAACATGTGCATTTTCAGGTGCGGACCAAAACCAATATCTTAATATACACTTTTGTAGTGACCTCATCCCATGTCATGGTCTAAACTTACCGATCCAGGACTTTAACATTATCTAGCCCAACAGGCTTCTACATATTCTATGAATTGACCTACTTCTGATCAGTGCAAAAGATTGTGAACTACTAAAGGCTAAACATACATACTTCTAGCACAGTGAATAGTGGCCACTGTGAGTAAGGGGCCCGCAGTTTGGACATGACACACTTTGAAAGGGGAGTAAAATGAAATTAAGTGTAAACTCAAGAAATTAGGTAACTCTCACTTTCAACTGTCGTGACAGATGTACCTCAGTGCTTCAGTTGTTTCTCCCTGTGACTCAGCCCCAGTCTGGCCCATTAATCTGACTGAGCACTGCTCATTGTCAGTCCTTGTTATCCACAGCAAGATGATCATGATGTCACATGAACATAGCCTTCCCTTAACTTTCACATGCAAAAATGACATTGTGCCCATCTAATAAATGACCTCATGGCTGTGGTAGCTCACCTACAACTGTTTGTAGAGTCCTGACCTAGGCTGAGTGATTTTTGGGGCAATACACATCATTTTAATTTGGTTTGTACAGAAAACATTTTACGTACAGTTGTAAAGAATATATAATGTAATTTCTCATTTCCATTTAGTGCGTTTTCAAAGTAGCACATGTAGTTCAAAACATTTCTACATACAAACCAATTACAATCTGATGCTTTAAATACACAACACATACTAATGTTGGTCTTTAAAACCTCTAACATCATTGTCCTTTATAAGTAAACAAATATATGACCCTTTACATCACTAACTACACTTCAGTCAGGAACTCAAAGTGACATTGTAGCCTGTGTTAATGGATAGAAAAACAGTTTGACAGTTTCCCATATGCATTTCAGATATGTACCTGTTCCTCAGGTGAGCTGTAGAGCAGACCATACAGGTGGACCACCTTCTATGCCAGCAATTCCAGCTCCTCTGGCGAGAAGGCACGGGTCCATTCACCTGCTCGATCTGCCATCATTGCTCCCAGAGGTGACAAGCAGCAGTAAAATGAGCTTTTTAGGTCTTGCATAGGCAGCACATGCGCTGCCTCTCTGAGGCATCAAGTAATCAGTATTACTAGTGAAACTCCACCCATTGCTTTTCTCTTTGTTTTGTTGCTTGCCATTGGTGAAATCTGGCATTGCTCTTCTTATTTCACTGATTGTTGGCTAGTGGTCCCAAACGTCACTTCTGTTTTCTTCCGTGTCTGGAGGATGCAGCATCAACCAACTACAGTTAACTTACGCTGCAGGGTGGTATCTTTTAATGTATGGACTACTTTATTGTTTTTTTGCAAAGGGGCCTGGTCCGCGCATACGTTTAATATACACGGCCGCTTTCCTCTGTGTTTTCACCCCCCACCACCACCCACCCCTCACTCCTTGTTTTTCCTGCTGCTGACTGAGAGCGGCTATTAATATCGAAATCAGCTGTTGCTGGCAAACAGCGCCGTATCCCTCCCACTTTTTTTTATTTGTCTCTCCCCACTCCCTGTCCAAGATCGCTGTTTATTTCTGCTTACGTCCTTTGATAACAATGGCAGCACTCGGGCGATTAGCTTGAAACATTTTAAGCTAAACCACGGGCGCCGCAATTACTGCAAAAGTAAGGAAATAGAAAAACATTTTTTTTATTTATTTACTTTTGAAGCAATTGCGCACCCGCGCTTTAGCTTAGGATGTTTAAAGCTCGGGTGCTGCCCACGCAGTGCTGGCGACTGGCTTCAGGGGCCTCTAGGAGCGGCCAGTTGTCTTACAATCTATTGCAGCCAATGCTGGCATCTGGCAGTGAGACCTTTAGTGATGACCCGCTGTAGTGCAGTCAGTGATAGTGTGCGGTGGTGTAGACCTCTGGTGATGGCGTGTGGCACTGCAACTCAGTGCAGTCACTGCTGGCGTCTGGCTCCAGAGACTAGAGGTGGGCGAGCCAGCAAATTAATAGCTAGAGCAGAGACAGTGCTACTATTGTCTGTCACTAGCAAGCATGTTGCATCAATTACAAGCTCTTGTTCCCTCTGCCTGTTTTTGCTTTTTCCCGCGTTCTTTCTATATTTTGAAGTCGCCAGCATGTGTTCTGTACTGCCATGAAAAGACATCAATAGGGCATTTTGTTTTCAGTTCTTTTGTGAATTGGTATTCCAGTGTGTTTTACTGCATCCAGAAGGGACACCTAGCGGCAAAGTGTCTCCTTTGCAGCTTTCACAAGGGACATCTATCGGTGGATTGGTGCCATTGCAGCCTCTTTAAAGGGACACAATAGACAATGCTGGCGTCTAGCTCAAATGACGTCTTATAACTCGCACCCACTGATGCACAAGTGTTGCACGTCTTGCTTGACACACGAACGGGAACATTGTGCAAGATCAATAGAATCCTGCTCTTAAGCCCTCAAAAGAAAGAATAGCACTGCAGTCAAAGCACTAACCGGGCTGTACAGGTCACAGGTCAGAATTCATCTGTTTGCCTTCAGACTCTCAGCAGTCTGGAGGTACATCACTTTCTGGGGAAAGAATGAACCCACTTTGGTATGTTTTGTATACACTAGATTGGCCCTTGGTTCAGTGACCCACAGCCGGATGTCACCACCTTCACAATAAAATACACATGCCTGTTTGCCGCAGCATTCCTTTTACTTGCGTGTCCTTTCATTTAAACAGTTAAATACATCAAGGTCTTTTGCAAGACAATTTTTTGGGGGGTTTTTGCATAAGAAAACACAGTATTACTTTACATGCAAGTTTTGTGATTTAATATGATTTAATACCTACGGACTATGTCATGAAAAGACATCAATAGGGTATTTTGTTTTATTATGTTTTCAGTTCTTTTGTGAACTGGTATTCCAGTGTGTTTTACTTCATCAAGAAGGGACACCTAGTGGCAAAGTGTCTCCTTTCCAGATTTCACAAGGGACATCTATCAGTGGATTGGTGCCATCGCAGCCTTTCAAAAGGACTTCTTTATATACTGAGCACGCTTAGTCTAATCCATTATATTAAGGAATACTCCTTCTGCAGTGCACCTCCCGATCAGTGGATATGTGCAGAAGTAATGTATAATATGCTGCATATCTAAACACTTATAAGGTTCCAAAGGTAAACACATAGATAAAATACATGATCATTTACAATGCCAATAGCTGTAACTCTCCCAAATGTGAGCCCTATTGCATTGCAAATGCTTGTTTTTCCTTCCGCCGTGTGCAGGTACACGACGTACGCAAGCATCAGAGTAGATAAACACAGCTATTGGCCTTCGTATGTTACTTTCACCAATGTTAGCCTATGGCTGTGTCCGTTGTGAAGTTCACCACCTACTATGTGGTTAACTTATGCCACACCCGTATGATTTCGAATGTCCTATTGGCAAGATCAGGCGCCCAGCATTTTAGAAGTTCAAAGTAGTGTGTTTATGACTGTTAAATGAGTCACTCTCCACCACTCAAAATTGGGTCTAGCTGGTTTACATTTTCAAACTTCAATGGACACGCCTCATTCTTTTAAAAAATAAACATTTATATGTACAGCGTTACTGTGCTGAAAAACAATATTAGAGCTGTGTTGTTTACACCTTTGTTAACGTTATTTTTAGATGAGAAAATTAAAAAACAAAATGCAGAAATAATACATTTCAAATGTATTTCTTACCCTTTTTTTATTTTACAGTTATTTTAGGCTATGAATGTAATTTGTGAAGAATAAAGGTCAAAAACCAAATACTTTATTAAAATATATTAGTAAATCCATACATATTTTGTACAACTACATGACTTTAGTGTTAAATATAAAATATGTTGCTGTGGAAATTGTGCCAAATGCTCAAATGTTTTACCAGTGCAGACATATGAACCCTGGGACATCGAGGAGATGACAGCCTCAGGTGTACCACTCATTTCCATACCTTGCCACCATGGAAGAAAGAGATATAATAAAGAAGTTTAGATTGAATAGGCAAACTACACTGGATTTATGCCATCAGCTGGACCCATATCCTCAGCCTCGCAACAGAAATCTCCCATCTATTACACCAATTGTCAAACTCATGGCAGTACGTCAATTTGTGGCCACAGGATCCTTCCAATACACTGTGGCAGTATCTGGTGAATGTCACAACCAACTTTCAGTGGTGTGCTACAAGAAGTTATATCTTCAATGATAAGACACATCAACAGCTTCATACAGTTCTATGGTAGCAGGATTTAACTAATGTGAAGGGAGAGTTTTATGTCTTGGGTGGCCTACCACATGTGGTTGGAGCAATTGATTGCACACATATTGCGTTATTGCCACCACAACCCAGAGAACAGGTCTACCGGAATTGGAAACACTTCCAATCAATCAACATTCAAGTTGTCTTCTTACCGGATTTGAACATCACAAGCATCTGTGAGCATTTCCCCAACTCTGTCCCTGATTCTTTTGTACTATGGAACAGCTCCATACCCCTGCAAATGTTACAACTTGGACCTGAGAGGGCCTGGCTTTTTGGTCAGTGCAATCTTTCATAATATTTTTTGGGGAATTTCTAGTTGAATAATCTGAAATTGTGTTACAATTTTTGGCACTTATTTTGTATTCCATGTAGGAGACTCAGCCTATCCCAACAGACCATTATTGTTGGCCCTTCTATGAAATCCAACAACGCAAGGGGAAGTCTACTTCAATGAGGTTCATGACAGAACACAGCGCCAGTGGAGTGGACTTTTGGGCTCCTAAAGGCAAGATTTTGTTGTCTGGGCAATACAGGTTGAGCCCTCCCCATCTCGCCTGATAAGGTGTACCAAATCACCTTGGCCTGCTGCATGCTCCACAACATCGCCCTGCGATAGAACATCCCTTACAATTCCAGAGGATGGAGCCCGTGAAGAGCCACTGGGTAAGAATCTTGAAATGCCAAATGAAGATGATAGTGGTGAAGAGGAAGGAGTTGACTTATGTCAAGATGTTACTGACAACTTCTTCTCATGAGTGTAAGTATATATTTACATGTTATCACTTTCATGCTTACACCAACTATTGATGTGAGATGAGAGATTTATGTGGTGGTAATTTGTTAGGAAGGGCAATTTCAGGGAATTTTATTCCAGAGGTGTTTGTTGATCAAAGTTTTGACACATTGACTACTGTGTTCACTTACTTTGTTTATCTCTGATTGTTTTGTGAAACTGTGTCTTCTAAACGCTGACTTTATTATGTATCCTTTTTGTTATGTTTGATTGGTAATCTTTTTGTTTTGATCTCTTTTATGTTCCTTCACCATGTCATCTTCATTTGGACATTTTAGAGTTGTGACATTTTCAGCTATATGGTGCTGTTTTGAAGGACAAAGGGAACATGGGTTGATCCTGGGAAAGACAGACACAGACTTTGGGTGTACAAATTGTGTATCAAGGCAACTTGTACTGTGATTGAATGGAAGATTTGTAGATTACATTGGACTTGTTCTCTGTCATGTGTTGGCACTACGGCAATATGTGCGCCATCATTAGCTCAAACCACATGTAGTAGTGGACCCAAATCATGATAATCTCCCTTCACATTGGCAAAATCCTCCTTGTGTGTAAAGTGTATGTAGCTGTTGATTTGTCTCATAATTGTCGGACATACTTCTTTTGGCATACCTTTGAAACTTGGTTGTGACATTCCACCATATACTAGAACAGTGGATTGGAATGATCCTGTGCCATGTTTCTGATTATTGGTGTTATTGATGTGGGATTCTTTATGTTAGCTAGAAGATCTGGCTCCAGCTGATGACATGAGTCATGGATAATTTGGTTTGATTTAATGGTATGTTTTTTGGGAGTCATGGTTGAGAATTTGACAATAACATTACCTACTTGCAAATTATCTGTGTTTACACAATCATTTAATTTTTGTCGTTGTAAAGTTATGATGGATGGAAACAAATGCATTTATAGAGTTGAGATATACAACACTAGTCTATGAGTTTTTGAGTTGTGAATTTATTGAACTAAATGTGAAGAAATTAAACAGGGTGAATGTGAAAAAGCAAACTAAACAGTGAAGAAGTCATTCATGGTGAATCAAACCATAGTTGAAGAGTTAAAATAGTTTGAAGTCCAATGTCCAAAATATGCCTGGCATCACAAAGGTAAATCTGTCTGAAAATAGTCTACAGAATGAGGGGTAGTCACACAATGGAGGAAATAGTGGTGATAGAGGTCTTGCCATCCTCACCTCCAGATAATCTGAGTGGGCGAACCTTCTGCAGGTGAGGGAGATTCACTGTTGCAGGGCCTGGGGCTGCTGCAGTTGGTTCTTCCAGTGGCAGGGTCCCCCTTCCTGTGGCAGGTGTAGATGGGCCAGATGTTGTAGGGCCACAGGAAGGTGTAGAGGGTGCTGGGAAAGCCTTGCACATATGGGTGTAAATGTCCTGCAGCAGTCAGGGAGCCAATATTGGAGTTGTGAGCCTCCATCTGATAATTGAGTTTCTTTTGCAACTGCTTCATGTCCCAGAGCTCGGTGAGTACCTGACCCATCATGTCTTGCAACTGATGATAGGCTACCAAGACTTGGTCAATGGTGGTCTGGGTGAGAGTGGCCTCAATGGCCTCAATATGCTGGCCCACAAGGGAGGGCACCCAATCGGTGTTACATTGGTAGGAACACTGGAAAGGGAGGATTAGGTTAGCTGGGGTGGACCCAGTGAGAATCTCTCAAATTGTCTGCCCATGCTGACCAAATTGACCAGTGTCCTCATTGTCATTCAGATTACGAGGAGCATTGTCCTCACTTGATCCTGTGCTGGAGTGGAGGTCTCTTCAGTGACAGATTCCTGGCCATATGCTCTAGCAGTTTGACCTATTGAGAAATTGAGATCATTTTTTTAAGTAAAAGTATGCATTATACATCCAAATCTTTTTAGA
This sequence comes from Triturus cristatus, assembly GCF_964204655.1. NCBI lineage: Eukaryota > Metazoa > Chordata > Amphibia > Caudata > Salamandridae > Triturus > Triturus cristatus. Next base: position 1,755,946,964 of record NC_140590.1, on the reverse strand, counting down.
CAAACTTTAAAGATACCTAGAAGAAAAACAGGTAGAGATTATTATGATTTTACCTTTCAGTGGTATCGAACATATTATGAACTTTTTGCAATTTCAAACAGCACAGCTTCAAATAAGCAGGTAATAAGATGTCCCAAAAAAATTTGAAGTGATTAGGAAGTATAGTTAACATCTCCCAACCATTCAACCTAACACAAAGGAGAGGTAACATGTGTAATTGACAATTCAAAGGCATAGCTGACTTCAAAACAGAGATTTACACAACTTGGATGGATGTTTGACTTTAGTCATCATGTGAACAGTGCAGAGTCAGTGTATGCAATGATCACTTATATTCATGACATCAATTCAATTGGTTGAGAAGAACAGGACAACATTCAGAAACCAACACTAACCATTTTCAGAGGAGAGCATTGAATAGGGATTGATCACAACATGATACTTTACCATATATGGAAAACTGTTAGTCAAGAGAGAATGAGCAGTATGACATAGCAATAATCGTTTGCCATCCAGAAGCAGGGCATCATGGTAGTATTAATCATTTCAAAGACCACTTTCCAACACTTGCAAAATTGTTAGTGGAACATACATAGCAACCAGCACATTGAAATTTAGTGAGACTTTGTAAAGTGTAACTTACCAGACTCCACTTCCCTAGGTACTCATGTGAAGCCTTCAGGATGTAGGATCTGCAAGACCTTCTCCTCCAAGGGCATGAGTTATAAGGGGGCCTGGGAGATCCACCACCAGTCTTCTGGGCTTTCCAGGCGACACTTGGAGGCCAGGGAACACACCCTCCCCATATGTCATTTAACCTCTTACTAATTTCATCCTGTGTGCGCAGATTGTTTGCTATAGCATTCACTCTGTCAATTATTTTGGCCCACATTTGCCTTTTCTGAGATTGGGGTGTATTTTGGACTTGGGCTCCAAACAATTTTGGCTCTACTCTTATGATTTCATTCACCATGACTGACAATTCTCCTTCAGTAAAACAGGGATTTTTTGGGCCTTGCATTTTGCACAGAAATATGAAGAAATAAAACAATTTGCCACAAGGAATTAAATAAACAAAAATAAAGGGTTAAAAAACAGGGAAAAGCAACAAAATAACCTCACTCAACTGACAAGAGTTCTGCTAGAAAATGTTGTGGTGCAGTTGAATGGCAAAGGATCATGGTTTGAAAAGGAGTGTGTTTTATTAGTGTTGTAGGCAGGTGTTTCCATTTGGCCAAGGGACATCAGGTGTGTTCTACCAGCATCCATCCATTGGCCCCAGGGATGGTGTACTGTTGAGCATGTAGCGCAACAGACTCTATCCATCAGGTAACCACAGCTAGGAGACCACCAGCACAACAGTGAATTCTAAATCTGCTGGGCAGGAACCTGAGCATTGGCGTCCGCCGTATTGGCAAAGGTGAGCCGCAAAATGTTGCGGAAAACCTCTGTTGACGTGGATGGCGGGTCAGCCTGCAAGTATCTAAATATGGCAGGCGAAAGACCGTTGACATGGCAGGTTACTAGGGACCCCCACCACCACAGGACAGCAGCAGTCAGACTATCAAGATCCCAATCAGGCCCTTGGTCACCAATATATTTAAAGTTGTAAAGGAAGAGCTGCGGTTTTCTTACCTGACTGCTGCTCTTCCTTGCATCAGATCTTGACCACAGCACTCCACAAACTATAGAAACAGATGCTAAACCATTTAAATCAAGCCAGAAAGTAAAAAGAAGACATTGACAACTTTTCCCATTGAAGTCAATGGGAAACAATGGGAAAATGTTTTGAGGATTATAAAAAAATATGGTATGGACTATTTAAAATATATATTGTGTTTTTATAAGATAAGTTATGTTTTTTAAAATTCATGAAAAGTTTATGAGCTCTTTACACATTATTTTATTGCATATTTTAAGTAATAAACCTAGTGTTTTTAAAAATCTTTTATAATAATATTATTAAAAATGTATTTTTACATGTTGATTCTACTTTTGGTTTCATCATGCCTGATGCCAAATGTGTAATATAATCATGGTTTTATAATCAATACTCCGGTATTAAGATTAATACCTGGGCATTAATACACTTGCCTCACACTATACACCTATAACTCCTGCATTCCGTCTCTGAAGATGTGTTCAAGTTTTAAAATTATTTAAAAAAAATTATATTCAAAACCTTATCAATTCAATGTTGTAACAAATAATACCCAGGTATTACGGTTAATACCTCAGTATTAATACAGTTCCCCGTCCGATATCCCTATATGCCTTGCATCCCACCCCTAAAGGATTTTCACTTATTTTTATTAAACACTTATAGTAATACTTATAGCAATACATTCCCTATAGATTCAAATTTTAACAATGAATACTCAGGCATTAAATTTCATGCCTGAGTATTAATATATATACTAACCCAATACCCCTATATCCCTTGCATCCCTTCCCTTATGGTTTGTCTCAATTGAATTGTAACTTCTAGTAAGCAGGAGTCAGGTAGCCAGTCATGTATGATAATAAGGTAGATTTATTGCAGAAGTTGTAGCTTAGGTCATACATTACAGATAAATACTATACCAGGAGCAGCACCCTTACTGCTCAGCCCACTCTCTCTTACTGACACTCTTACAGGCACAGGCACTCATCATTTTTCCATGAAATCCCACACACTGGCTGAGCAGCAAAGAACAGGGAAACTATGGAGAGGATGCATTACAACTAACCCCAGGTAACAACACTATGGCTTCTACTTGTTCAGATGTCGACGTTCTACAGCTAACTTACGGTGGGTGTACAAGCAAAGTTCAAATTTACTGTTCACTTAATTTAGTAACCTAAATCTCACCACTACAGTAGCCACAGCCCCAACCCAAGTGTTTCCAAGATGTTCCTTGTGAGATCACCTCAAATTTCTCCCTCAGAATGTAAAAAAGGAAATATTTCTTTAGATGCAAAATCATGTAGCCGGCTGACGTCCACCTCCAAACTATGCTAACCGTCTACTATGCACACTTTCCTAGCTTCAACTCTGTGGTCATCTTGTCAGTTAAACTATGTGGTTACAGACATCCGTTTCTTTCAAGCAGGAATGAGCGACTTCACTTTTAGACTACAATCTCTTGTCTTACCTACGGTAACCAAGATGCTAACCACAAGAGGTTAAAATATGACAACTATGTACGCATCACAAAATGTTGTTGACTTTTCAGGCTTACTTTCAAACTTCAGTTTGAATGATGTGATGAGATAGTAACACACTATCTCATGTAGTTTTCTTTTTTTTACTCAAGATCTGTTTGTTGAGTTTTCCAAAACATTACAATATGATTGTAATTGGAAAAGGACTTTCAATAGGCAGTTGCACAGTGGCAGCAGTACATGTAGGAATATACGCAAGTGCGAGGAAGAGAGCTTAAAGTTTGCTAATTTGCTCCTAGTGAAGAACCTTGGAGAGCCTTAGCAGAGGTCAGGGCACTTTCAGTGGTGTGATAGTGGAGTGGGGGGAGGCAGTCTGACCCAGGTGGCATGAGTTTTGGGGTTGTCAGCCTCCCCCTGCGATCACCTACCGTCTCAGGGCAGCAACAGCGCCCCAGCTCCTCAATGTGTTTGCCGTGAGGGGGTAGCAAATGCACAACGTACTCGCCCCCCCGCTCTTCACTGAAGCCACCGAGGGCGGCAAACGCAGATTCACCACAGGCGCCCATAGGGCTAACTACGCCACTGGGCACTTTGGTCCCTTGATAGTGCGTGCCTAATTGAAGGGTGAAACTGATGATCCAAAAAGTAGTGGAAGGAGGCGAAACAGGGAACGGGGGGACTGGAGGGTCTCCAACAGGTCTCTTATAGCAGTGGAAGTGTAAAGGGGGGAGTGATGATTGCAGTGTGATGGAGCACTATGAGAGCCCTGATGGGGCAGGAGGGAAGACTTCTCCTTCTCCCAATGTATCAAACAGGTGAAGAGCATGCAGTCTGGGAGGTTGCAAGCATAAGTAATCTAAGCAGGACATGTATCCAATAGGCCGTGTCCTCAGGTGCAGGAACTGCATATCTGTGAAGGACAGTTTGTGTGTCATCTGCTCCATTGAAATGGCGTGCCAGAGCTGTGTGAACCAGGATGCTGCTGAGGGGGCCAACGCAGACCTCCAGGCTTGAGTTATAAGCTGCTTGGCCACACCTGCCATATGGCATATAAGATATCAGTCCACCTGGGTCATTGAAACCATGGATGTGGGGCGGATGCCCAAAATTTGTATATGAAAAGGAGCTGATATAGGGTAGCCCAGGGTGCCCTAATATGACTCAGAATCTTCTTCCTGAAATGTTTTAGGGTAGGGCATGTCCACCATATTTGATAGAAGTCACCCATCTGTGCTCCACATCGCCAGCACACAGCAGAGGCCGCAGGAAACATGGAGCGGAGATGGGCTGGAGTATAGTGCCACTAAAGCATTACCTTATAGGCTGCTTCTTACTGGGAGATGCTTCTATGCGTTCCTTGGATGTCTTGCCAGAGCAATTCCCATTATTTCTGGGGGATGTCTGGAGTATTGTCTGGAGTCCATTTCCATTGGTAGGGATGATGGGGATGGAGGTGTGATTGTTATAGGACAGTGTTTCCCAAACTGTGGTCTGTGGACCCCCAGGGGTCCGTGAAACATTCCCATGGGGTCCCCAGGCAGCAGTTTTAAAAGCACTGCAAAGTTCCTTGTATAATTAGCAGATTTCGAGCAACAATAACAGTGTCAAGATAACGCCACTGATTAATGTACCTGCTGGAGAGAGATGAGAGTATTTTCCAGTGGCAGCTTTGACTTATCAAATGTCGCACAGAGGGTTATTGTGCCTACTGCAAAGAACGTGCACCTTGCATTTTAAAAAACAGTATTTTATGTGCATAGGTTAGTGGGTTACTGCTTTTGTCACAGGGATTCTTTTCCTACTGTGCAGTTCATAAGTGACAGTGGTAATCTAGCACAATTACCTATAAACTGTCATCAAAGAGCTGCTTGAAAACTACATGATACAAGTTAGTAACATGTTTTTTTCCCCAGTCTTTTATTATCCTAATGCTGCTAAAAAGGTTGATTTGGGTGGAAATACATTTTTATTGTTAAAGTCAATGCTAACCACTGTGTTATGTTCTGAATCCTGAGTTTGTGCTTTTCCAGACCAAGCACTTCTTAAAAATGCCTACCAGTATGAATGACATGTGAACCCTACACCCTTTGCCTTATTTAACATTTTCTATACACTGATTTACACGTATGATTCATTGTCTCTATATTTGTGTGATGTAAAGTGCTCTGACATCCTAAAATGAAATAAATGAAATACATGTGACAGACGGGCTATGGAGAGATGAGAGGCACTGTTGGAGGGTGATAATAAGGAAATCATAGAAGAACCCCAACAAATATTGTCGTATCCTGGTGAACAGTAAGGTCTTCGTTTACTATTCTTTAAAAGCTAATACAATTCAACATATAAAGATAAATGTGTTGTAGACTGCACCATTGTTTCCTAATTTTGTTTTGGGGGAAGAGCCTCCCACAGCCCCCTTTGTAGGGGTCAGGCTCACTCACTGCACAGGGTGTGCACCATATGGGGACTGTTCTGAAAACATTTGCCAGGGCTGCTTTGGGTTTCCAGTCTGGCCATGGCAGGAGCAGGAGCCTCGTACTGTGAAATAAAACCAACCATTTAAAAGTTAGTCACAGAGATGCAGCTCCCACCTTCCCATTAACATTTGTGTTTTGCAAATTCTTCCAATATAAAATACTAAGGAGGATATTTACAACAGAAGTGGTGGAGCGTGTCGTTAGCCTCCTTGGCTTAACGACACGCTCCTCCACTTTAGAAACGAACGGCAGCACCATATTTACAAGAATATGGTTCAGCCCTGCGTTTCCGCCTGCGCTGGCGCTATACTTAGCAGTGTAGCGCCAACGCAGGCACCCTTGCACCATTGTGCAAGGGTGTCTGCGTACAGGGGAAGATTGTTTATGTATAGGAAGGTCCCTCTTCCTGCACATAAACAATCTTGAAATGCTGTTTTATCACTTCTATGTGTGCTGTTCAATTCAGCACCCATGGAAGTTACACAATTTCATTTTTTTAGAGATTGTTTATGTGCAGTAAGGGTCACCTTCCTGAACATAAACAATCCAAGGCGTTTTGCTTTTTCCATGTGTGATGCACAAGGCAGCACACATGGAAAAAGCAAAAACTAGTAGAAATAAAGCATTTCTCTTCGTTTCGCCAAGTTAAGACCAAGTTTTTCCTGGTCTTAATTTTTGGCCCTGCCTCCTATTTACGCTGCCCTTGTAAATGGGGGCAGAGCCAAAATCAATGGGTGTTGCGATGGAACGCACACTGCAACACCCACTGTCCACCCCTTTCATGCTAAGCATTGCGTGAAAGAGGGCCTTATTTACAAGGCAGGGACGCTGCATTGTAAATAGGGCGAAGCCCTTTCGCCACGAGAACATCGCAAAAAGTGACTTTCCCATGGCAATATGGGCTTGTAAATATGCCCCGAAAATCCTTAGTAATTCGAGTATTTGTTTTCTGTGCACACGTGTTTATTTTTTTCGAATTACTGTTTTAATGTTTGAAATTTAAATCAGACACATTTTTTGGGGGTCCCTGGCTTCCAGTGGTGACTTAATAGGGGTCCTCAGGAGTCAAAAGTTTTGGAACCACTGTTGTAGGACATCATACATCTTAGACACCAGACTGCGAGTGTCTTCAAAGCTGCGGACAAGTTGTTCAAAAAGAGTAAGGGGGTCTCTTTACCTTGAATGTGTTGTTTTCTTATGCTAGACCTATCATAAATTGTCATACAATTGTACATGCGGATTGATTCACCTCCTCTTAAATGGTATCTGTATTGTTGAATATATATGTTTAATAAAAAGAAATGTAAAAAAAAAAAAAAAGAGTATGGGGACGGGTAGTGGAATCTGCATTGGGGAGTAGAGGGCCCAATGCCAAAGCTGAAAGTATTGATGACGGGCAGATTCAGGGAGGTGGAACTCCTTTCTTTACTGGTTGAAAGGTTCAACTGTGTGGTCCTGAAAGAGGTCATGCAAACGACTGCACTCACTCGTAACCCAATCCAGGAAGGATTCCCAGGGAAGGGCAGGAGTGAGGTTGATGTTCCATGCAGTTGGAGTATTTGGGAAAGGAATGAGGTCAAGCCCCTTCTGATGGCCAATCTATCCCACATCTCCAGTACTGTGAGTGTTGGTGTGGCAATGTATTCACTGCGAGGATGGGATTGCTTTGGAAGACAAGCAAGGTCCCAGAGTGGTTGGCAAACAACCACTCTGTAAATGTGTACCCAGTTTTTCTCGCTCTCCCGCACCACCCACTCAGAAATGTAGCATAGATGGGCAGCCCAGTAATAATCCTGGAGGTTGGGACAAGCGAGCCCTCCCTGTTTTTTTGGGAGAATAAGAAGAGCAGCGTAGATGTGAGGGCACTTGCCTTTCCATATGAAGGAGCAAAGGTCTCCTTGTAATCGTTTGATGTCATCAGAGGGATTGGGGTAGGCAGTGACTGTTGTAAATATAAAAGCACAAGAAGAAAATTAATTTTTACCACATTGATACGGGCTTACCATGAAATATCGAGCGGTCTCCATCACCTCAAATATTGCCTTACTGTAGCATGGTCAATTATCCCACATCCATGTGGCTAAGGAGTTTGTGATTGTAATGTCAAAGTACAGTATGGAGTGTGAGGTCCATTGAAAGGAAGAGAGTGTCTGTAAGTGGTGGGGATGATGCAGAGGGAGTGTGAGGTTAAGCGCTTACGACTTGACTAGCTTAATCTTATACCCAGGTACCTGCTTGTAGGCCTGTAGGACTTGGACCACTGTAGGAAGGGAGGAGTCTGGCTCTGTTAGGGCAAGAAGAAGGACGTTTGCGTATAATAGAACTTTATGTTCCTCTCACTCAAAAGTATTACCCCTAATGTCAGATGATTGTCACAGGTGGATGGCAAGCAGTTCCAACATACGGGCAAATAACAGGGTGGGATAAGGGGCAGCCCTGTTGGGTACCCCAAGACAAAGGAAAAGAGCAAGTAGTCTGGCCATTGATTCGGATGGAGGCGGTGGATGCTAATTATGAGGCCATGATCCTGTTGACTAGGACCGGGCCTAGTCCTATTTTCAGAAGTACCGCTCTTCTCCGAGTTGAAAGCCGTCTCGGAATCAAGGGAAAGGAGGAGAGCAGAGTTGGTATATCGCTGGACCTTTTTGAGTAGGTGTGCGAGTCGTCGGACATTGTAAGATACGTACCGATGTCGTGTAAAGCCTATCAGACCGGGGTCTATTAACTTGGGGAGAAGGTTTTCTAGATGGTTGGCCAACATCTGAGTGTAGAGTTTCGAGTCAGTATTCAAGAGGGCGATCGGGCAAAAAGGTCTTTGGCCGGTTTTGGGTCAAGTGTAAATCTGGCATTGGACATAGTCGGTGTAAGATTTGTGCAATGGGTGAGTGAATTGTAGAGCGTAAGCAAGTGGTCTTGCAGCTGTGGCAGCAAAAACCATATCAAAGACCAGGTGAGGTCATCTGGGCCAGGGGAGTTGCCCTTGGGAATCTCTTGGAGAGTCCTGCAAAGCTCGGCAGTCAAGAGGGTTCTTCCAGGTCTTGGGTCTGAGAAGGGTCTAGTGACTGCTAAGGACAGATCTGATGGGACTTAGCTAACTCAGTTTGATCTTTACACTGGAGGTGTAAAGGTTGTGATAGTAGGCTTGAAAAGCCTCTTGTTTATCTGCTTCCTTGGTGGCCCAGACAGAGTCGCCTAAGGAGAGAACCTACTTTGTCCCCACCCTCATAATATTTTTATTTAAGAGCAAAAAGGAAGTGCTCGGCTTTGTTGACCCAATGTGTCCGGAGCAGGACCGTGGAATAGCCAACTGTCATTTGACCCTTAGCGTAGGATGTTGTTTATCAGTGCACGCTAAAAAGAGAATGTCTTCTATGAGTTTCGCTTCAAATAGGCATGCCTCTCGGGTTTTAGCAATTGAAATGGAGGTGATCATTTCATGTATAGTGGCTCGGGTAAAGAGTTAATTGCAAAGTATTCTGTGATGGCATCTCATAAAGCTGCCTTGTCAACAGGGTCTATGGGAGTTGAGTGGGGAGGTGCCAGCATGGAGGCGAGTGGTGAGCAGGCGCATGGTATCCATGTGAGCTCGACGTGTGCGTGATCTGAGATGGAGATATTGGAAATCTGTTCAGGGGTGAGGGAGTTCAGTAAGGAAGTGATAAACAGGTAGCAAATGTGGGTCTAAGGTGAATGCACATGTGAATAAAAGGAGTAATCCTTCATGTCTGGGTGTATGCATCACCAGGCATTGACTAGGCCGTATCTTGGAGCTCTTTCTTAAGTATCCCGGACATAGTTCCAGTACATCGCACGTGTGCTGTGTTCCTGTTATGATCAGGGTAAAATAACTCCTGACTATAATGTCACCCCTAATTGGCCTTAGTTCTTCTGAGCGTGTTTGACATATGAATGTATCCTGTGCTAGGTTCTGGGCATGGAGGTTAAGAAGCGTTAGTGTGTCCCTACCTCTCTCCACAGTCCGAGTGAGGTATCTTCCACCTGGGTGTCTAGTTGTTTTAATGGCTTCTATGTAGAAGCCCCTCTTACAAAGTATGGCAACTCCCAGAGTCAGTGTACGCCCAGTGTTGGTGTGGATACTTTTGGTGGGCCATGCAGTGACAATTGGTGAGAAGCAGATGGGTCTCTTGCAAGAAGATAATATCAGGATTGCGTTATGTCAAGTAATGCCAGTCCCGCTGACGTTTTCTAAGGGAGTTGAGCCCACGGACATTAAGGGACAGCAACTACAGGTCATGTGTAGAGTTCATATAAGGGGTAAAACTCTCTGCACACTTCTCGATAGGCAGACAACGATCCCATGTTTGTAATTCCAAAAAGTGTGCTGTGACTCTAATAGGGTGGAGAAATAAGGGTTCGGAGCACAAATGCTGACAATTAGCAGAGCACATCTTGCATTAAAATTTAGAAGGTGCAGGTAAATGTGCTCATATGTTTACTCCATGTCCTCACAAATCCAAAAGCATTGGCATCTTTTATGGCACTCTGGGATACCCTTAGCAAAATCTGGCTATGGGCTACATACACTAGGGTGGGCATGCCAGCATGCCGACACAGCATCTGAAGATCGCAGTCAGACTGATGTGTTTTGCAGGCAAGATGGACTTGAAATGTTGCAGGAAATTAGGAGTACCCTTGGGGACCTCCAACCCCCCCCCCCCCCCCTGTGGTTAGATCTACCATGGGCTTGGTTTAGGTGGGAAGGCTCACCTGGCATCCTCAAAAGGACATGAAACAGCTTAAATTTGATACATGTCTGTTGATTTCTTTGGAGAGAGGGCCATGCATCAGGTGCTAGCTCAGGTGAGGGTGGGTGCCATTGGTCACAAGGCCCCACCTTGTCTCTGCCCTATAACCCTCTCCAGGGGGGTCCATATTTCACTTGCTGGTGTGGCACATGGTTATCAGTTTGAACCCCCAAATTTGAGACTAACCAAGTAGGGAGGGGAAAACAAGGGCTTAGTCAATCCCAAATGTAAATGAACATATTGCACATAGTGCACAATTGATTATATCAGACAGAGCTATGGTTAGGAAGAGAGCAGTAGTTTTGAATTCCTTATGGGGTAATAATTCTTGCTGGCACTGTACTCACATCAAAGTGGGAGTCAGCAGGTAGAGATAAGGGTATGGTGTTGGCCACAAACAATAACTGGTTAACAAATATACTGATGGCCTTGGAGGCGAACTCCACTGTGTTTACCAGTGAATCCTGAATTCAAGGACTGGGCGGTGAGGGGTAACATTCACAAGCCCATCAAGCAGGAGGGCTTGGTTCAACTCTAGTTCAAAATAAATAGAATAAGAAGGGCGTGGTAAATTAGGCATGGCCTCTTTAGTACAAACACCACATGGTACCCCCGATAGGTAGATAGGTAGATAGGAGTTGTCCAGCTAGAAGGACTGGTAACCGCAGGAGGTTATGGAGTCTGTCATGGAGGGGGGCCTTGGATATGACGACGGCCACATCCAGGGCATTGGCGGAGTTACAGGGCGATCCGGAGGCTGATTGGTACATAGGGGTACCCTTTTAGGAGCACTATAGGGGTGACTTATGCCAAATCCCAGGAGTCTTTATGGTAGGACCCTGGATGAAAGTGTTGGTGCCCCAATAGTCCTTCAGGCAGTTGTAAGCCTGAGCAACCAGGGGCTTGCCATGCAACGCTCCGCTCCTAAAAATGTGTGAGTAAAGTTATGGGCTGGTAGTCCATGGTATTTAAGGGGGATAGGGCCATATGTATCAATGTTAGGTTTTGCAATTCTCAAATAGCACATTTTTGAGAATCGCTATTTGAGAATCGCAAAACGCTATGTATGTAGGATTTGCAATAAATTTTGCGAATCCTACATATTCCTTAATTCCGATTTGCAAATTCGCCACTATAAACAGTACCCACTTCCCCAGCTTCAACGCTGTGGTCATCTGCTCTGTCATCTGCTCTGTCTGGTTATTAGGTTTCATACATCTACGTTTTGGAAACTGTGACAAGAAACTTTATTTTTCCACTTCATTCTTTTCTCTCAACTACACTTACCATAATGCAAACCACAATAGGTTAAAGCACAACCTCTGTGTGCACATTACAACATATTCTATAGTTTTTGGACCTAATTTCAGAGTTCAGTTCACATGATTTGATAAGACAGTAACAGACTTTCCCACAAAAAAATCTTTCTCAGAATAAAGCATACTTTTTAAGATATGGTAGTTGTTTACATTAATCACAGTGAGTGGAGAGATAAGGTGTAAATTAACTGTTATTCTCACTTTATAAACACAAATGCCATCGCTTCAATTGCCTTACTAGCTGCCCACTTTTAGCACACATTCTGAAGCATGCCTCCAAATAGTCTTATGTGGCTTCAACTCAAATCTCATTCTAAAAATGTAAGAGAAGAGAGGAAAGGATAGATTTTTTCGAAGCAATATGTTGCAGCTGCCTAACATCCCACGCCAAACCTTGCTCAGTTTATACAACACACACTTGCCCGACTTCTACTCTGTGCTCATATGATCTGTTTGATTATGAGGTTGTTAATATCTGTGTTTTGAAGCAGGGGTGAATGACTTCACTTATAGACAACATTCTCCTCTTGTTCTCAACAGTTGGTTGGCTGCCCACAGGAGGATGTGCAAAACTCAGTTTCAGGCTGTCCCTCCTTGCTCTCCCTGCCTGCCCTTCCCCTCTCCCACCTTGCTGACTGTGGGGTGCATCCCTGCCCTCTTCCTCCCTGGTCCTCTGTGATGCCACTGACCACCCTGGCTGCCACTGCCCATCTCCCCTTGTGCTGTCTTCTATTCTAACTGCCATCCCTGAAATCTGTGCCTCTGCTGCCAATGTCTCCACTGTCGCTGTTCTAGTGCTTTTGACCCATCCCCCCCTGCTGTCTGTGTGCTGTACATCTTCCCCCTTGTGACATAGTCTGCATTTTTGTCACAATGCCTTTACTGCCACTGCCCTCTTGGCTGCCCGAACTCCTACTTTCCTCAACCCCGGCTCTCCATATACCATGTCACTGTTCCCCCCCTCCCAAATTGTTTATGCTGTCACTGCCTCTGTTTTGCCGCTGATTGTGCCAACTTCAGCTCTACCTCTGTGTAGTGTAATATTGATCCCAACCTCCTGCTGTGTTGTACGCACCTGCTCCTGTACTGCTCTTCCAGGTTGCCCCTGCAACTCTCTCCCTATGCCTTCAATGTGGAACACCCCCGCTTTCTCCATCCCTGGTTGCTTGTGCTCCACTGCCCCCATCCTGCTACTATTCCTACCACTCCCTCATTGCTATCAATATCTCAACAAAAGAGTCTCCTTGCACGTACCCAAGAGAAATCTCCACTCCGCCGACCATGCCATTGCTGAAACCCCACACATCCACAGAGCCAGAGCGGGTGAAAGAGCCTTCTCCTACATTGCAGCAAAGACCTGGAACGAGCCCCTAATCGACATCAGACGCTACCCCACTCTGCACACCTTCAGGAAAAGCCTCAAGAGCTGGCTCGTTGGCTGACTCGGAACTGCACACCCCCACGCCTTAAGACTCTCACAGGGGAATAGCATGCTTCACAATTCCTTGATTGGTTGATCATTGTGGTGTGTCCCTGCCCTCTTCCTCCCTTGCACAGTTGTGCTGCCAATGCCCTTGTGTTGGCAACCCCCTCCCCGGATGCCCATACCTCTGCCTCTTCCCTCTTGCTCCTCACTTGTCTGTGTAGTGTGCCCTTGGTCCCCTCTCCCTAGTCCCTTATAATGCCACTGCCCTCGCTGTCTACCCCTGCTCATTTACTACTGCCTCTGCCCATTTCCTACTCCTCCTTTGCTGCTAGTGTGGCATGCACCTGCATCCTACCTCCCTGGTCCTTTCTATTGCCACCGCCCCTATGCTGTCTTTGGCGTCCTTGCCTGCTCCTGCAATGCACACCCCCTCTCCCCATTCTGTCTGTGTGGTATGACCCTGCCACCTCTGTCCCAGGTTAATTTTGCTCCTACTGCCCCTGTGCTGCTACTACCCTCCCTGGCTGCCACTACCTCATCCCACCTTCCCTTCCACTGTCCTTGAGATGTAACGCTGCGCCCTCCAGCCCTTGATCTGCCACTGCCCCTGTGCGGCTTCTGTCCTTCCTGGATGCCCCTGCCCTCCTCTTTTGCTGTCTGTGAGGCAAGGCCTAGACTTCTCCTGCCTTAGTACTTTTAAATAATTGAATGCATTTAAAAAGTGCATCATTCACTCCGAGGAGCATCTTGGCACTATCGGAAATGCAGGGAAGTCTGTGGTGAGGAAATTAGGGAACCCAGTGGGGGGTGAGGATCAGATGAGCGATAACACTATATGGTCTGGGACAGCAAAAATCCAGGTTTTTAGGAGTTTCTTGAACATAGGTTCAGACTGCGTCAGTCTCAGCTGGGAGGGCAAGCTATTCCAGCTGGGTGGGCAAGCTATTCCAGGCTTTTGTCCTAGGACTGCCATTGACTTTCTCCCTCTGGATGTCAGGTGAAAGAGGGGTGGTACTAGAGGTTTTTCCAAGGATGATCGCAGGAGCCGTTGGGTGATATATGGTTTAATTCTGGACCTTAGGTATTTGGGTCCTGTTGCCCTGATGGTCTTAAAAATGATTACTAAGATTTTGAAGTGGATCCTTTTGTGTATGGGCAACCAATGGAGTGTTTTGAGTGCTGCTGTGGCCGAGGACCCACTAGGTAGTTTTAGTACCAGCCAGGCAGCTGGGTTTTGAGCTATCTGCAGTCTTTTCAGAACCGCCTTTTTTGCTCCTGCGTAACGGCTATTACAGTATTCCAAGCATGAGAGAATTAATGCTACTGCAGCTGTTTTACTAGCAGTGACAGGAAGTAGATCAAAACCTTTTCTAAGGGTTTTTATCATGTGGAAGCACGTGCCCACCAACGAGCGGCCTTGCAGGTTGAAGGATAGTGCAGAATCGAATCAAATCCCTTAGTTCCTCACAGTGTCTACTGTGTTAGTAGGTGGAGTTGTATCAATTGGCCACCAATGTTTGGGCATGAAGAGGTTAGATTTCCCAAGCAGCATGATTTCCGTTTTTTGGCTATTAAATTTGAGGTGGTTTGATTTCATTCAATCCATGACTGTGTTGGAATTTTCCTTCAGCTGCTGTGGAATTTTTGTCAAGGGTGAGGAATAGCTGGGTGTCATCCGCATACAAGATAGACTCCATGTCAAATGATGCAATCAAATTAAGCAATGGTATCATATAGAGATTAAAGAGTGTTGGACTCAGGGCCGAGCCCTGAAGGACTCCAGATGGCAACTGTTTTTCTGTTGATTTGTAGTTGCCTAAGTATACTATTTGTCGCCTGTTTTCCAGAAAGATATTAACCAGACCAACGCCTTGTGAGTGATGCCACTATCCGCTAACCTGTCACTCAAAATGTCATGAGAGACCGTATCGAATGCGGCCGATAGGTCCAACAAAATCAGTACTGCATTCTTTCCCTGGTCTAGGGCAAATTTTAAGGTTTCCGTTGTATGAAGCAGCACTGATTCTGTTGAGTGACCAGGCCTATTTTTCTGCCACATCCACCTGCCTCCTCCCTGGCTGCACCTGCCAATGATGCTGCTCTCCTCCCTATCACTGTCTGTCTGGCATGCCCCTGTCCCTTCCCTTCTTGGACAAAGACGCAGGAGTTGGCACTGCCCTTCCTATGTACCCCTGCTACAGCCCCCACACCCCTCCCCTGCAGCTCTCCGTGGCAGACCCAATCTTCTCTGCCCTTGGTTACTCATGCTGCCACTGCCCCTGTGCTGTCACTTCTTTCCTTGGCTAACCCTGCCCCTTCTCATGCCCCCCCTCACTGCCCATGTGATGTGCCCATAGTTCTCAAATTGGTCCCTTGTGGTGCCACTTCCCCGGCTCTGCTACTGGCTTCCCTGCTTCACCCACCTTCACTCACTGTCCATGTGGCATGTCCCACCCTTCTCCCTGCTTTGTCCCTTGTGCTGCCATGTCCCCTCCTGCCTGTCCCTGCAACCATCTCCCTTCACTGTCCATGTGACATGCCTCAGCCCCCTCCTTCCCTGTTCATTTCTTCTACCACTAACCCTCTGCTGCCGCTGCCCACTCTAACTGCCCTTACCTCTGACCTTACCTATGCTCCTACACCCCTGCCCTCTAACTCTTCATATAGCATACGCCAACCTCCTCCCTCCCTGATCCTTCATACTGCCACTGTGTCTGTGCTCCAACTGCCCTCTCTGGCTGCCTCTGCCCCCTTCCCCTAACATGCTCATGCCCCAGTACAATACCAATGAAACACTTGTTGCTTTTTCTCTTGCCCTGTTAAGATAGGAAAGTATAATACCACTTGATGCCATGCTACTTCACCAGGTGAGTAATACTGCTTCAATAGATGCGCACAATTCTCTTTTTGTTTCACGTGTTCGTTTACCTTCCCTTTTGCTGTATTTTCACAAACTCTACACATTTTCCTACTCATTCCACAATCTTTATTTTCAAACTTCAATATTCAATATCCAATTGAACACATAGTTGCACTGCACTTGAACTTAAATAGAAAACCACATCTTAAAGTGCACAGAAACGTTCGCATTGAACTGACAGTAAACCTGCCCCCCCCCTACAGTGCACTCGTTTCCTAGGCTGTGATGTAAGACCACTTTAATAGCTTGGTTTCAGATCATAAGTTCAGAAAACAAACTGTGCTCCACAGAATGCTCCATATATTACCAATTTTAAAAAACAAAGGTCCTTAGCATAAGAGTAAATAGTGAAAGCATTTCTACATAGACTACAATGAGCACTATGGGTAGTCTTCCAATGTCCAGCCGGACAGAGGAACATTTATTCATACAAATACAAGGGGAATGAACGGAATAGGGGAAACAGCAAGGGTGGAAAAAGGCACAATCCTGTACCGAGCTTGGAAGTAAAGGGATGGAAAGAATGGAAACAAGAAAGAAATAACAGGCAAAGAAATTTGTTGATTGAAGAGCAAAAGGTGGCTTACATTACACAATAATCTTAAGTAAGCTCATACCAGCTAACAACACAATAGAATTTACACAGTGGTTAAATTGTGGTGTTTGCTAAACAAGTCGACGTTTCGATCCCTAGCTCTTAATACTGTGGGATCATCATCAGGACTAGAATGTGAACTGTTGCCTGATAAGTTGTTAGAAACAGCCTGTAAGGTTTTAAAACAGGAAAAAAGTGGTCAGAAATGCATTACATAAATTGTTAATATGTATTGAACAGTTCTTTATTATTCAAGCATGTGCACTAAAACACCATACTACACGGCTGTCTGTAGCCAGCACCTTAAGAAATTCACTTCACTTCAATTTCACCATTACAAGATGTCTGCCACTGCAGCACTCCTTTCCATCATGGCCACCGTTTTTGGCCGACTTGATCGGTTCCATAGTCCTCCTTCTGTGTCTCTTCCCCCTGTTCCTGGCCATGCCGCCTACTTAACACGCCAGCCACCCCGTAGTTTCCTTGCTATCACGCCTCAAGGAATAGCAGACTCTTGCTCACTCCGGCCTCCGGCGACTCCTTCTGAGGTAAGATTATTGTGTAATGTAAGCCACCTTTTGCTCTTCAATCAACACATTTCTATGCCTGTTATTTCTTTCTTGTTTCCATTCTTTCCATCCCTTTACTTCCAAGCTCGGTACAGGATTGTGCCTTTTTCCACCCTTGCTGTTTCCCTTATTCCGTTCATTCCCCTTGTATTTGTATGAATAAATGTTCCTCTGTACGGCTGGACATTGGAAGACTACCCATAGTGCTCATTGTAATCTATGTAGAAATGCTTTCACTATTTACTCTTATGCTAAGGACCTTTGTTCTTTAAAATAAGTAATTACCCGAGGTCCTTAGGCTACCAGATCGGGTCCCCTTGTTATTTCTTCTCACACTTAGCGCAATCGCTGGATTGCAAGGGTTCATTACCCCTCCCAACCAATCTTTTGGTTCGGCCAACCTAGTTTTTTGAGTGTTTTCAATCCAACTTTTGGAACTTCCTTTCTCAGTCCCCATTTTTACACCACAGCATGTCAGCTTTTGCACCGTTGTATACGGATGATTACATTAAACAACTTTGTTCAGGTCCATCATTACTCTCAGATACCCCCGAAATACCCACCTCCTCCAACACCTCAGTCCCAGACCAACTGGAGAAACTCAGGAAAAGCAGGTTCGTCTACAGTTAATGATTCTTATGCGCACAGATTACCTCAAAGCAGAAGTCATTCCCTTAGGTCTCCAAGTACGCAATATTCCCGGTATCTTTACTGACAATCCAAAATATATTTCTAGCTAGAGATTGAGATTTCAGATATACTTAAACAAATTCAAGATTCCAATCCAACCACTGAAGCCAAGAAATTGTTGGAACAGATTGAAAAAAATGTTGCAGAGTTCCATAGAATTGAACAGAACAAGAAGGCTAACAAAATAAAGAAAGATATAAAAACCTACAACATAGAGACCACCTACCCTTATTTACAAAAAGATTTTTACACTAACAGGTCATACTCCACACATCAAAACCACCGTCCTTGGGGTCGTTACAACAGACGTCACAATCTGGTAGGCTTTTCAGACACCTCAGCTGACTCATCCGACAGCTCGGACCCAGGAGAGGGTAGTAGCACCACAAGACGTGGAGGCTTAAATCAGAACACTTTTTTAGCCAGGGGCCAACAAGACCCACCCCAACGAGGCAGAGTGAAGAAAACCCAGCGGTGGTACAATCCACCCGGAGAGAGGAGGACACGCAACAATTTTTACCAATGGTAATGACAGTCACTCCCACAAACCAGCACACTGACGTGATTCCCATCTTCAATCTCTCTTCCCACTCATTGACCTCAGAGGAACTCTCCCTCCTCAAAAAAAGGATTATCCTTTGTTCCCACAATTCCACCTAACTTCATGGATCTAAAAACTGAGCTTCTCAGATTTTTCCGTCTCATCCGCCTACAAGCGTTTTTTCAGTTGCATCCAACGCCAGAACAAACGGCCAACACTCCCTTTCGGCCTCCATCCACTTTTCTACCATCAGCTGGTATGGTACCCCCAGAGATAATCACTTTTGAAAAAATGATACTGAAGGACCTCTCTAGCATACAGAGTAATAAAAGGTTCATTCCATTTAACACTACACTCAAAGAAAAACAAGCTATCAATCAGTTGAAAAATACCGACTCACTGGTAATCAAAAGTGCAGATAAAGGTGGCGGAATAGTGCTCCAAGAAAAAACAGCGTACATATTAGAAATCGAACGCCAACTAAACAACAAAGACCACTACATGAGATTAGCATCGAACCCCACTAAAGAGATTCAAGGATTGATCCTCAGCACAACCACAGAGGGACTCCATGCCGGCTTTCTTTCAAAAAAGGAATTCAATTTTCTGAATGTAAAATCAGCACGTACTCCTGTAACATACACGCTCCCCAAAGTCCACAAAAGTATTTCAAACCCTCCAGGCCGCCCCATCGTTTCTGCTTGCGGTTCAATCTTAGAACCACTTGGGACGTATGTAAATTTCTTCATTAAAGACTTCATTCCCACCACTCAATGTTATGTTAGAGACTCAATGGCAATGATTAACATGATTGGGCATCATCCTTGTGATCCCATGTCAGAGACTCTATGTACCATGGACGTGGAGTCGTTATACACCAATATCCCTCAGACAGCTGCCCTTCTAGTAATACAAAGGATACTGGAGTCATGCCCACGCCCACACGCTGTCCCCAGTAATTTCATACTACAGCTCTTAGAACTATGCCTTACCCGCAATTTCTTCAGCTTCAACAACACCTTCTACCAGCAAATCAAAGGCACCTCGATGGGTGCGATTTTTGCCCCAAATCTGGCAGTGCTCTTTATGGACCAATTGGAAATTAATGTCATTCTGACAGCTTCAAACCCCTTCTTTCCAGGCATCGTCTTTTGGCGTAGATACATCGACGACATCTTCATTATTTGGAGACAAAACGTCGATGTCCTACGCCAATTCCTACACTGGATGAATAACAATTGCTCTGGGCTATCCTTTACCATCACTACTGACATTGACTCTATAGCATTTTTAGATCTCACTATTTTTCACAACGATGGCGAACTACTAACACGCCTTTATCGCAAACCTACTGAACGCAACACCCTCCTTAACTACGCCAGCAATCACCCTAGGGCTCTAAGGGATTCATTGCCGTATTCTCAATTTTTGAGAATTAGGAGAAATTGCTCATGTAAAGCTGATTACTTCAGAGAATCATCTGTTCTGGCCTCTAAACTAAAAGACAGGGGCTACCCAAAAAGAATTGTAAAAAATGCTTCTAAAAGAGCCTGGTATTGCCCCCGAGAAGTCCTTCTGACCCCTAAACCTAAAAAAGAACTGCAGAGAATTGCGTGCGTAACTACTTTTTCCCTGGTATCCAACAAATTGAGAAAGATGATACTGCACCATTGGCCTATTTTGTATGCAGGCAACCTCACCATTGATAAACCGCTATTCGCCTTCAAAAAAAGCAAAAATTTGAAGGATCACCTTGTCAGGGCTGCATTACCTGTCGCTTCCAACACCACTCTTCCTGCTAGCTGGAGTCTGTCCCCCATCATTGGTCATTCGAAATGTGGTTCGTGCAATGTTTGTGTGTTCACCATTGAGGGCAAAAGCTTCACATTTAAGAACATTACAGTGCACTGTCAAGCTTTCACCAATTGTAACTCTTGCAACGTTATCTATCTCATCCAATGTCCCTGTTTGAAAATATACATTGGACAAACTACGCAAAGAGTCAAGACCAGAATTTGTCAACACAGAAGTCGCATCCGATGCAAGACACTGAACGCTCCTCTTGTTGAACATTTTTCTGACGCCAATCACAACGAAGACGAATTGCGTTGGACAGTCCTCAAATCGCTGAAGTTACCCCAAAGGGGTGGCAATATGGCCCAATTGTTAAACAGAGAGGAATTAAAGTCAATCATCCTCTTTGATTCCATCAATAATGGGCTCAATAGGACAGAGGACTGGACATCCTTACTGTAAACAAGTGTAATTCTGCATTAATGAATTTTTCACCCCAGTCGCTCACAGCCAACATGACTGCCAGTTTTAGGCCAAACTGCACGAGTATGAAACGAACAATGTAAATGTATGAACATCATGGCTACACATTATGGCAATTTTTTCCTCCATTAACTATATTGCATTACTTTGAAGTCTTGTCTGTCACTTTTCCCAACTCTCATACAACTGTTACCACCAAGTATATGCTTTTATTCACCATGGTCAGTAATGCATTACATAAATTGTTAATATGTATTGAACAGCTCTTTATTATTCAAGCATGTGCACTAAAACACCATACTACACGGCTGTCTGTAGCCAGCACCTTAAGAAATTCACTTCACTTCAATTTCACCATTACAAGATGTCTGCCACTGCAGCACTCCTTTCCATCATGGCCACCGTTTTCGGCCGACTTGATCGGTTCCATAGTCCTCCTTCTGTGTCTCTTCCCCCTGTTCCTGGCCATGCCGCCTACTTAACACGCCAGCCACCCCGTAGTTTCCTTGCTATCACGCCTCAAGGAAAAGCAGACTCTTGCTCACTCCGGCCTCCGGCGACTCCTTCTGAGGTAAGCTAATGTTAGAGTTTCCACCCGCCAGAGCCAATCCTTGCTCCAGTCTCCTCCCCAATAACTACCCTCTCACGCCCTTACAGCTCCGGTCCCGTACCGTTTCGCAGCCATTGTCGCTGCTCGAACTCCTTCCAAAGCCCACCATTCATTCAGGCCTGAAGGACAACTCGCTCCGGCCTCCCGCGCTTCCAATCACTCCACCAAGGTAAGCCCACGCTAAATAATGCTCCTGCACTCAGCAGTCCCATGCTTACCTCCTTCCACCTTTAACTACCCTTCCCTCCCTCAGCTCCAGCACTCCACAGCGCCTGCTGGCTCCTCCCTGTGCCATTATCTCATTGCCTTCGCCCACCTTGGCTGCCAGTCTGGCATTCTTCGGACCAGGTCTCTCTACGCCCGAGGTAAATACACGGCCCGCTCCCGGCATTCCTTTTTTCACTCTTCATTGCCAGGGTCACTTCATACCCCTCTTCCATCCTTAGGTCTTTCCTGAGACACTCACGGGCCTCCCTCCTTGCATCAGGCACCCGCAGAGCCGCTCGCAAGGTCAGCGCACTAAGTATTCTTGCGAGCTTGTACCGTCAACACCGCGCCGCTTCTTGTCACACCACTACACCCCGCAATTTTGTCATCATCCACAACGTTATATATCTGAGCGCACCAAGTTTTCTAGCGAGCATGTACCACCAACACCGCGCCGCTTCTTGTCACACCACCACACTCCGCAATTTTTGTCATCGTCCACAACGTTATATTTCGGAACGGCACTAAGCACCCTCCTGTTCCATCTCCAGGCAGGCATGACACCACCCTTCGCCACCCACATACGCCCTCTTGACACCCCTCTCACTGCCAACAGTGGGCATTTACAAATCCAATGTGGCTCATTTGCCGTCGTTGACCATATGGGTCTTTCACTCGGACTGTGTGTTGCAGCACACAGCAATGTTGTCATTCTCGTTCGCATGTTGAGTGCCATGCTCACCTCACTTTCTTCTTAATCATATGTATATATGTTCTACATTATCCGAACGGTTGTCTTCTTAATCATATGTATATATGTTCTACATTATCCGAACGGTTGTCTACTCGACATGCTCAACTAATGGTGGACCGTAATAATTGTATAAATCTTTTATATTTTCTTCTCTTTTTTCCCCCCACTTTTTTTCTGTTTTAAAACCTTACAGGCTGTTTCTAACAACTTATCAGGCAACAGTTCACATTCTAGTCCTGATGATGATCCCACAGTATTAAGAGCTAGGGATTGAAACGTCGACTTGTTTAGCAAACACCCCAATTTAACCACTGTGTAAATTCTATTGTGTTGTTAGCTGGTATGAGCTTACTTAAGATTATTGTATAATGTAAGCCACCTTTTGCTCTTCAATCAACAAATTTCTATGCCTGTTATTTCTTTCTTGTTTCCATTCTTTCCATCCCTTTACTTCCAAGCTCGGTACAGGATTGTGCCTTTTTCCACCCTTGCTGTTTCCCCTATTCCGTTCATTCCCCTTGTATTTGTATGAATAAATGTTCCTCTGTCCGGCTGGACATTGGAAGACTACCCATAGTGCTCATTGTAGTCTATGTAGAAATGCTTTCACTATTTACTCTTATGCTAAGGACCTTTGTTCTTTAAAATATGTAATTACCCGAGGTCCTTAGGCTACCAGATCGGGTCCCCTTGTTATTTCTTCCCATATATTACCAATGGCAGATATTATGTTCTTCTAACGACTTTAAACCAATAGCAGCAAATCCTATACTTAGGACTCCTTGTTTTTCAAATCAGAATTAAAAAAACAAATATCAGTTACTCGCTTTCTAATCAACTATTTATCTCACTCTCAGCAACTAATCCTGAACCATGAGCCCAGGAGTCTATAAACTTTGCCCTCTTTAAACTGAACACTCTTCCAGGACACTTCTCATTCTTCTGCAGAGTCTTCCTCTGTGTCGGACAAGGATACCAACATTGTGCTTTGTGTCTGGATTGTGGGTGATTCCTTCATTTTTTGGGCTCGAATTTAGAATTGCAAGTACCCTGATCTCATGATTGTGCACTATAGTGTAAACAATTTGGGCACACTCACAGAGGTAGCTCCTTCAACTCAAATGAAGGAGACCTTGGCAGAGTTGAAGAATCTCTTCCCCGGCACTACCTTTGATGTTTAAGGCCTCCATGAACTATAAAGCAATTCTGATTTATAGATCCCTCTGAATCTCTACATCCTTTATTGAGCACGCCATAGGATCTTCTCGACAATAAAAAACACTTTTGGTGGGGGTTGGCCGGGTTGGGACGATGACCCTTTCATAGATGTAGCACAAAGCGTAATATATTTGTGTAATGAAGTGGGTCTGATGAAGTTATTGAAAGGAACCCACACACATAGAGGAATTCACACCCTTGACTTAATTTTCTCCAACACAAATCAATATAAAGTTAACTGCACTCTGGACCTGCCATTGATAGACCATAAGCCAATATTTGTGGCTTTAACTGCTCCACAAGCAGGTATACTTGTCACCAGAGTACCCGCACACCTGAACAGAGCTTGGGTCATGTTCAAGAAAGAGCAGGCACATTTGGGCATATTGCCGAGAAAATGTCGGAGCACGGAGCTATGCCAAATTTGTCAATGCTGCACTCCATTTCCAAAACGCAATGGTACGATAAATTTAGCTGCTTAGGTAAAAACGCAGGCACCTTTATACCATAGAGCAAGGGTACCTGCGTTGCAGGGAATAATTTTTTATGTGCAGGAAGGTGTCCCTTCCTGTACATGAACAATCACTAATGGTGATTTGTTACATCTATGTGTGCTGCAGACTGTAACAAACATAGAAGTAACAAATCGTCATTAATTAACGATTGTTTATGTGCAGGAAGGGACGCCTTTCTGCACATAAACAGTCATTAATGTCATTGTGCTCTTTCTATGTGTGCTGCAAAAAGAAAAAGAAAAAATGAGTAGAAATCAAAGTATTTCTCCTCGTTTCGCTATTCTAACGACTGCTCTTGCATGCCATTTTTTTTGGCACTGAGTCAGAATGACACCTACCTGTAAATCTGGGGCAGCGTCAGAATCAATGTGTGCTGTGGTGGAACGCCCACAGCAACACCCATTGCATGACCCTTTCACGCTAAGTGAGGCATGTAAAGTGGCTTAACGCCGCTTTGTAAATATGGAGAAGGGCATTGCACCACAAGAACGTCACTAAACGTGACGTTCTGGTGGCGATATTCCCTTGTAAATATAACTCACAGCGTTTCTGCTTTCTCTTTGCTGCGATTTTTTATTGTATTTTGAATGGTGAGGTAGCAGTCGATAATGGGTTTATCTCTGCATTTGATACCGCTAACACTCTAAAACAGATCATTAGCCATAGGGTGATCCCAGCTAAACCCTGGTAATATTCCTAAACTTACAATGGAGGAAATGAACTGTAAACAATTAGAATGCTCTTGGAGAGAAACATACTCTGATGCAGCCAAGGAGGCTCTGGACTGTACAGAACTTATCTGATAGGATCGAGGCATGTGTCAGTCAAACAAGATCACTGAGACATCAAATCCCACTCCTGCTGACTACTGCATTATCAAAAATGTAACTGCTCCGGATGCTGACACTTCTTCTACTAGGGGAACCCAATTCCTCGCTGACTTTATGCAAACAAATAATGTGACCTCTTTAAATAATAAGGAATAAAAACCAAAGTCCGTCCTTCTATCGAACTATCAACAAAACAGAATAATAGCCTGTTGGAATCCCACTGTGCTCAATACTCTCTCCACTCTGTCTATGATCCTATATCCCTGCCACCCTTTCAGGCTGAAAGTGTGGGAAGCATTTTCAAGTCTCACCTGAAACAAATCACCGAATGAAATGAGATCTCAGACCCCCATCAATCAGGCTGTCCTGCCTCAGTACTGGTCACACTCTGTGCTCTTACAACAGCGCAAGGACTTCGGGGTTAAGGACCAGGACATTAGCCAGTTTCCTTTTCATCAAAACTCTGTTAAGCAGTGTCACTGTTAACTTTCATTGCAAGAGATTTCCGACAGGGTTACATTGGGTTCAACATCAAGCCCAGAGAAGCTCAACATTTATGTAGCGCCTTTAGCTGTTCTACATCATTTATTTGATGTGAATTTTTGTTTGTACACAGATGACCCACCAACTATAACTTGCTCCTTTACAATGCACTACTTAAACCCATTCATATGACATCACTTATACTATGTGAAATCATAGCTTTCATAACAACACTTATCACATGTCAAATGAGATCATTTGTGAGAACGCTGCATGGTACAGTGGTGAATTATAGCTAATGTAGTGTGGCTAGTGAGTTGAAAAAACAGTGTTCTGAGATGTGCAATGTATATTGATTTGAAGTTGGTGCATACATTAAGGGGCCGATTCCGATCCTGTAAAACCTGAGTACGAATGGTCGTACGGAGCGTATTCTCCGTACGACTTGTACCCGGGAAAACCACCTTACAAACCCGCAAGTATGATTCGTACAGAAATACCATTTCCATACGAGTCGTACAAAACACCGACCGGCTAAAAAATACCCACAATTCCGATCCGGGACATCGCGTACGTGACGTCTGGATGGAGTCAGGCAGCGTTTTACGGACCAGCAAGTACGATCCGTGCCCACGTCACTCCGCACCGCTCATTTTTTACGGCAGCCAAAAACTCCCGGGAAATTGAGGACGACGCAAAGAAGGAGCACCGGTACACGACGGACAGCCATGGACCCCATCCTACGTGTCATCCCGGCCCTCCTAGACTATGACCTGGTCCACTGAAACCGACGCAGATGCCTCAGAAAGTCAGAACAACACCCAGGGGCAAAGGGGGGGGGGGCGAGGGGCAGGAAACATACCCCCCACCCAATTAAAAACACATATATCCTGCACATAAATTACCTCCATGGCCTGGTCACTTCAGGGGGCATGTCCATCAATCCCACGTACTGCCACAACGGAAGTGGACGTGGACGCGTACCCGTCACCACTACAATGGTGGTACGGCCCGTACCCACGCCCCCCAGAGTGTGGGTATGGTCCGTACCACCATTGTAGTGGTGACGTAGGGGTACGCGTGGTACGGACGTACCCACGCTCTGAGGGCATGGGTACGGTCCGTACCACGCGTACCCCTATGTCACCACTACAATGGTGGAACGGACCGTACCCACGCCAGAGCGTGGCTACGGTCCGTACCACCATTGTAGTGGTGATGTAGGGGTACGCGTGTTACGGACGTACCCATGCTCTGAGGGCAAGGGTACAGTCCGTACCACGCGTACCCCTACATCACCACTACAATGGTGGTACAGCCCGTACCCACGCCCCCAAAGCGTGGGTACGGTCCGTACCACCATTGTAGTGGTGACGTAGGGGTACGCGTGGTACGGACGTACCCACGCTCTGAGGGCATGGGCACGGTCCGTACCAAGCGTACCCCTACGTCACCACTACAATGGTGGTACGAACCGTACCCACGCCCCCCAGAGCGTGGGTACGGTCCGTACCACCATTGTAGTTGTGATATAGGGGCACCGTGGTACGGACCGTACACACCCTATGAATGCAGGGGTATGGTCTGTCTCACCCGTACCCCTACGGCACCAGTACATAATGGATACAGGGCGTACACACGCCACAAATGTCGGACGACGGCCTGGTGCAGCATATTTGCTGTAAATTTGGGGGGGTTGTATGCCCAGGACAGCAGTGTACTGCACCAAGGGGGTGGGTGGGTGGGTGGCTGCAGGGGACTCCCAGCAGTGTCCAGACAGATGAGGGGTGGGTGCAGAGGACTCCCAGCAGTGGACAGACATATGAGGGGTGGGTGCAGAGGACTCCCAGCAGTGGACAGACATATGACGGGTGGGTGCAGAGGACTCCCAGCAGTGGCCAGACAGATGAGGTGTGGGTGCAGAGGACTCCCAGCAGTGGACAGACAGATGAGGGGTGGGTGCAGAGGACTCCCAGCAGTGGACAGACATATGGGGGGGGGGTGCAGAGGACTCCCAGCAGTGTCCAGACAGATGAGGGGTGGGTGCAGAGGACTCCCAGCAGTGGACAGACATATGAGAGGTGGGTGCAGAGGACTCCTAGAAGTGGACATACATATGAGGGGTGAGTGCAGAGGACTCCCAGCAGTGTCCAGGCATATGAGGGGTGGGTGCAGAGGACTCCCAGCAGTGGACAGACATATGAGGGGTGGGTGCAGAGGACTCCCAGCCGTGTCCAGACAGATGAGGGGTGGGTGCAGAGGACTCCCAGCAGTGGACAGACATATGAGGGGTGGGTGCAGAGGACTCCCAGCAGTGGGAAGACATATGAGGGGTGGGTGCAGAGGACTCCCAGCAGTGTCTGGACATATGAGGGGTGGGTGCAGAGGACTCCCAGCAGTGTCCAGACATATGAGGGGTGGGTGCAGTGGACTCCCAGCAGTGGACAGAGATATGGGGGTGGGTGCAAAGTACTCCCAGCAGTGGACAGAGATATGGGGTGGGTGCAGAGGACTCCCAGCAGTGTCCAGGCATATGAGGGGTGGGTGCAGAGGACTCCCAGCAGTGGACAGACATATGAGGGGTGGGTGCAGAGGACTCCCAGCCGTGTCCAGACAGATGAGGGGTGGGTGCAGAGGACTCCCCGCAGTGGACAGACATATGAGGGGTGGGTGCAGAGGACTCCCAGCAGTGGACAGACATATGAGGGGTGGGTGCAGAGGACTCCCAGCAGTGGACAGACATATGAGGGGTGGGTGCAGAGGACTCCCAGCAGTGACCAGACAGATGAGGGGTGGGTGCAGAGGACTCCCAGCAGTGGACAGACATATGAGGGGTGGGTGCAGAGGACTCCCACCAGTGGACAGACATATGAGGGGTGCGTGCAGAGAACTCCCAGCAGTGTCCAGGCATATGAGGGGTGGGTGCAGAGGACTCCCAGCAGTGGACAGACATATGAGGGGTGGGTGCAGAGGACTCCCAACAGTGTCCAGTTAGATGAGGTGTGGGTGCAGAGGACTCCCAGCAGTGGACAGACATATGAGGGGTGGGTGCAGAGGACTCCCAGCAGTGGGCAGACATATGAGGGGTGGGTGCAGAGGACTCCCAGCAGTGTCTGGGCAGATGAGGGGGGGTGCAGAGGACTCCCAGCAGTGTCCAGACATATGAGGGGTGGGTGCAGTGGACTCCCAGCAGTGGACAGAGATATGGGGGTGGGTGCAAAGTACTCCCAGCAGTGGACAGAGATATGGGGTGGGTGCAGAGGACTCCCAGCAGTGTCCAGGCATATGAGGGGTGGGTGCAGAGGACTCCCAGCAGTGGACAGACATATGAGGGGGGGGTGCAGAGGACTCCCAGCAGTGTCCAGACATATGAGTGGTGGGTGCAGAGGACTCCCAGCAGTGGACAGACATATGAGGGGTGGGTGCAGAGGACTCCCAGCAGTGGACAGATATATGAGGAGTGGGTGCATATCACTACCAGCAGTGGACAGAAATTTGAGGGGTGGTTGCATATCACTACCAGCAGTGGATAGAGACATGGGGGTGTGTACATCATTATCAGATGACCATAACTCCATGGGTGTATGAACGCATCCCCAATGTGCGACTGTTGGACTTGGCCCTTCTGGCAGGTTCACCCCTGAACTTTTTTTGCTTTTTACTGGTGACTTGGTGTGGTGATTTTCTGGTTTCTGCGCACTTTCGCTGTGTCCCAGGGTAAAGTGCGTGCGCGCTCTGAGTGCATGTGGTGAGATAGGCCTGCCCTCCCATAGGAATGCATGGGGAATGTATGTGTCCCTAGTAGTTCCTGATGCGTGGGGTGTGCAGGCCCGAGTTTGGTATGTGCGGACTCGTGGGAGTGAATGCTGCGCGATGATGTGTGCGGCGTGCATGTACCTAGTGTGGAAGTGCCACTTCTAGAAGTGGGCACTTCTGTGTGCAGTGTGTCTGTCGCGTGATTGGCTGGTCATGTCATGTGACGGGCTAGGTATTCCCCAGAGTCAGGATGAGTCACCCAGTGGTGAATGGGGAGATCAGCAGCTAGATGGGTGGGAGGAGTACACCTGGGTCCTGAATAGGGCAGGGTTTTCCACACACAATGCTGGCTCCGCCACCTGTGGTGCGACTGACGACCCTAGCCCTGCCAGTGAATAGAGTGAGGGGCTGAGCACATCAAGGGTGCTCCACAACCAGCTGCGACTGGTTTTCCCCCTCACCCTGATCCAAGAACAAAGACTTTTGCTGTATAAAAATGGGGCTGTGTCCCCACAGTTGCTGTTCTCTTCCAGGATCCTACCTGAGGGGGCTGCTGCTGTCGCTGGGCCAGAGGACCGCCACTTGGACTACCTCCCTGCCTGGAGGCCCAGTGAGCTGGCTCTGGGCCCAGCCTGGCCCCTTGCCTACCTTCCTAAAACTTTGCTGGACTCTATTTCTCCCCTAGAGCGCCTGGAAGCGCTCTTGTTTCACTTATAGCGCTAGGAGCGCTTGGGTTGTGGCCCCAGCATTGAGAGGCGCTTTCCCTGAAGAGCGCCGTCGTTTTGGCCCGTAGCGCGGCGCTACGATAAGCTGCGAGGGAACCCCGACATAGGGATTCCCCTGCTTTTGCCGGTTTTAAGGCGGGAGCCCACCCCGCATTATGTGCTCGTTGGCGGGTGCCTACCCCGCTTATTTGTTTGTTTAGCCGGCGGGTGCCCACCCCGCTTAGGGGTGGTGATTACGAGGGAGCCTACCCCTCTCACGGCCAGGGAATCACCGCCGCGGCCCGAGCAACGCGTAGGATTCCCTCCGGGCCGCTGCCCAGCGCGACCCGGAAGGCAGGGACTCCGTGGGCGGGACTTCCGGATCGAGGGAAGCCCCGCGCCGAGTAGAGAAACGCCGCCGCCACCGGGGACGTCCAAGCAGCGTCGGTGCTGCCGGTCCCTGAACAGAGAGCGGAGAGCGGGGACGACGCGGGAGCCCCCAGAGCCACAGCCGGTGAGTTGAGCAGGGCTGGGGGGGGCTCCGTGCGCGTGCTGGAAGAGCCGGTCCGCTCCCACGACGGGGCACACTTGTACCGAGTCCCGAGGGATTCCCCCCACGAGGGCACCACTCTGGTGCTACGAGCGGCCCCGGCAGGCAGCGGGCCGCTCCAACGCGAGGGGGAGCATATTGGTTCTAGGACCTGAAGGCTCCAAAAAGGCACCGGAGCATTGTAAGGATCGGGCGGCCCCGGAAGGCAGCGGGCCGCCCCAACGTGTTTGGGGCACATTGCTTTAGAGCCTGCGAGGATCGCGAGTTCCCCGAAGCGGAACTCCAACGGTTGGGGCATATTTGATTTCGAGCCCACGAGGCTCTAACGGGGCACATTTGTTTATTGAGCCCACCAGGCTCCAACGTTTGGGGGCATTCTTGTTGGCAGAGCCCAGAGAGGCTCCAAGGTATGCCACATTTGTTTTAAAGGGCACAGTGGTGCCCTCGCTCACTTCTCCAGCTGCCCAGCACTTAGTGGGCAGCTGCAACGTTTAGGTTGTACTTTGTGCGCCTGGCTGGCGCAGCCTGCGCCGTCGCGCCCTGACATTAGTGGATTGGTCATTTCTGCACCCCTGAGAGGCCAGTTGGCCTGGGGACAGTTTTTCTGTATTGTGCCCTCCCCTAGGGTACCTGGTGATTTTCATACATGTACTTTTTGCGCCTGCGCAATGCCTTAATGATATTTTCTTTCCTGAATTGTGTTTACACCTCTGAATGTATTTTATGCATCATGTGTTTATGTGCTTAGACCCCTACAGGTAGAGTGATACTTAGGTGGTTGTTTTTCTCCTAGTACAGGTGGTACTGGTGAGGTCCTGATTCCCTGCGCAGTATTTTCCTAAGGTGGTTAGGGTTGCGTAGGTGGTGCTTTCTGGTTATCAGGAGTTACTGGTTGTGTGCTATATATGTTCTATTTTTAGTGCTACAGTGATTGTGTGCTATGTTTTAAAATATTATTCCTACGTTCTAAGTGCTATTTCTACAAAGTGCTAATTCCTGACAGTGGTCCATGTGGCCCTGTCCCCTGTATATATAATCCCTTGTAAATTCTGCCCGTGCCTGTTGGCACATTGTAAAGTGTGTGTTTTTATCTAATGTGTTGTGTATAATACAAAGGTTATTTTTATATAATACCTTGTGTGGAGTTTCCTTTGTGGTGGGCCTTGGGTGTTGTTGCTGGGTGCGCGCGCAAACGCTTTACACATCGCCTCAGGGATAAGCCTGTCTGCTCGTGCCAAGCTACCAAGGGGGTGAGCAGGGGTTATCTTTGGCGTGTAACTCCCCAGCCCTGACTAGAGTGGTGGTTTGTGCCTGACTTTGGCGCAAGCCTTAGCCAACCAGAAATCCCATTTCTAACAGCGACTATGTTGAGAGTGCCATAACAACACATCACTGACAGCAGTGTCCCACTCCCATGAGGATGGATGTCTTTCCCCCACTGCATGACACACCACATGTGGGTGTGAGAACAAATGACACATGCATACCCACCCCTTGCGGATGCAGTACAATACACACACAGAGATCATGTCACAAGACTGTATAGTTATGTTAAGGCCTACTAAACTAAGAGAGCCAAAGGGAACACACACTGTCACACACATTCCAGGACTGATAGGAATGTACAGGTGCTTGGACAGCCACCAAGTTGTTGTCTTCCATGGAAGGAATCGGGTGGACTTCCCACAGATACAATGCCCACAATTGTGAGTCAGGTGACCAAATACCCTGCAGAAAAAGTACCATATGTGTGCTAGGCTGGGAGTACACACATGCATAGTGCGGAAAAGGGACAATTTCTACATGAAGGCATGGCAACATACTCTATACACAAGTACAGTGACTACCAAGGATGGCACAGACGATGCAGCCGGAGACATTGATGAGCAGGCATGGCCATAGTTAAAGGGATCCGTCACCCACCAAGGAAATGTAGGCACAGCTCAGCACAAAAATTGTGCAACTCCCTGCAGGGAAGATGTCAGGTGCCACAGAGGAAGGAACACTCCTTGGGACAATGTCTCCAAACACAAAGAGCATACACAACCAAATATTCATTTCAGAGACCTTGTGATGGCACGCAGATACCAGGATCCACCCCAGGAGCAGCAGACTACAACATTTCCAAGACACATAACACATGATCACCACCCCAACTCAAGGAGCATCAGCACCAACATCAATACCTGAAAACCAATCGTGGTCAAAGGAAAAACAAAATGCTTTAGTCAGCATAAAAGTAAAATGTAGAAAAGGACAATATTTACAATGGCCATAGGCCAGTCCATATGCCAAGTCCTGGGGGGGGACACATGTCCATGCGTCTCCCCGAGCTTGCCTGCACATATCAAACCTCTGGTTCAGCGACCGGGGGGGGGGGGCATCATGTGGGGAAGGACCAGGCACCGCAGGGACAGGAGGGGGAAGGGTAAGTGTTGTGGGTGCAGGGACGGACGACTCCACCACAGGGGGTGGGGCAGCGCCATAGGTGGAGGTTAGCATGGCACTGCACACGTCTGCAAGCTCGTCCAGTGTCTCCCCTGCCACCGCAGGAACCACAGGCCCCAAGGAGGGGGGGTGGGTCGGAGGGATGGGTTGCAGCGCTACTGGGGGAGGTGGTGGACAGTGGTGGGGACTCAACTCCCCTACCCGTGGAGTGCCTTGCCCGTTTGCATGCTGGTGAAGCACTGGTCGTACATGTACGTGTACTACCGTAGTACACGTACGTGTACACACTGATCGTACACGTACGTGTGTACGGTCCATACACACACGCGTACTCCTATCCAAACCCAAAATAGTGATACGACCGTACACACGCCCTCAGAGCATGTGTACGGTGCGTTTCACAGCTTACACTGGTGATAGGAGGCGCACACGAAAGGAATGGAGGTGTCAGACTCGCACAAGGCTGTACATCAAGTCATTGTCAGTGCAGTCCTTCATGTGCAGGGCCTAGGTGTGTGAAGGTAGTGATGTGGCACATGTCTCCTCATGTTTTAGCACAATAGATGTGTGGTGACCTGTGTACACATGTCATGTGTGATGGGGCACTATGTTGCACACTTCCCCTTCACACTTAGCACATGTGTGCATGTAGTACAAACATGTCAAGCACTGCATCACTGGTATGGCACAGTCACCAACACCCGCAACTGTCCCCTTATGCCAGGTACACGGATAATTACACCTGACATCTAACTAGCAGCATGCCACGATGTGACTATGTCATGTGTGTGTCATGTGTTCCCATAAGCTTGCTGTTGGTGTTCCGTCAACTGCATCTGCTGTTGCTGCATCCAAGATGTGTCTGTGTGTAGATGGGCATGGCACACAATTATGCACACCATGCCACATGTGGAATCCCACGTAACGTGTGTCTGTATGCATCGAACATGGTATTTCGACCTGAGGACATATCTGCGTTGTCTCAATGTCTGTGTTATCAGTTTTGACATGTACCCCTTCATGGCAATGTGTGTGATCTGTACTTTTTAAATGACATGTGACCTGGGCGTCTAGCTTGCCGCCATCTGTCTGTATGAGATAACATCCTTCGAATGCAGATATGTGGATGTATGTCACTCCTGTAATGTGTCTGGCTGTTCACTTACACTGGCCCACAGCTAGTTTCATGGCATGTCATGTAGACCTGGACAATCAACGTTTGTAGCTGGCTCTTCGTAGGAGTATCACCTGGCTGGCATACGTGTCCTGGATGTATTGCACAGACCAGACTCTGTATTTAGCAGATGTGTATAAGCTGTTGTACATGTGCTCAGTTCATTGACATTTGTGTTGTAATGTACTCACTCTTCGTTATTCCTTCCAAATTCCTGCAGGGCACCGCCTCTCCCCCGACCAATGCCAGACTTGGGTGCCATCAGGGAACATGACTGCATACGACGCTACTGCTTCTCGCAAGAGTTGATTGAGCACTTGACCGGCCGGCTGGAACCACACCTCCAACCGCTACACAGGTATCCTACTGCGCTGACCCCCAAGATGAAGGTGATGGTAGCCCTACCTTTTTTTGCCACTGTACTATTCAATTGACCATGGCTGATGTTGGCGGCATGTCCCAGACGATGTTCAGCCGTGTCCTGCATGATGTTTTGGAAGCCATGTTGGAGCACCTGGATGAATTCATCCATTTTCCAACTCGTGAGCAGTTGACAGGTATCAAGGGTGAGTTCTATGCCCTGGGAGGGATGCCCCATGTACTTGGGTCCATTGATAGGACACATGTGGCTTTCGTACCATCACAGGCACAGGAGGTAGCCTATCGAAACCGAAAACATTATCACTCCATTAATGCCCTTGTGGTGTGTCTACCTAACATGCTGATTTCCCATGTCTGTGCACGTTTTCCAGGGTCAGCACACGATGCCTACATCATGAGGCGTAGCAGGGTGCCAGAAATGATGCTGCGGCTGCACAACGAATGAGCATGTCTTGTTGGTGGGTATACTCTGTTTGTCCTGTATTTAGCGGTATCTTTGTATGTTACGGCATCTCCTGACCCACTTCTTCACATGATGATTCCATGTAGGGGACTCTGGCTATCCCAACATGCCATGGCTGATGACGCCTTTCCGCAACCCCAGAACAGCTGAAGATCACCGTTACAACAACGCCCATGGGCAGACCAGGCGAGTGATTGACAGGACGTTTGGCCTCCTGAAGAGCCGATTCCGGTGCCTCCACAAAACAGGCTGGTCCCTCCCATATGCACCGGTGAAGGTCTGCAAAATCATCCTCGTGTGCTGCATGCTGCACAACATGGCAGTGGAGAAAGCTGTGCCACTCATCCTGGATCCGGATGAGCAGGAACATCCACCCGTGGAGGATGAAGGGCTTGGTTACGAGGCAAGTGAGGAGGAGGAGGAGGAGGAGGAGGACATCCCGAGTCAGCTCATACGCAACTTCTTCTCATAATGGTGAGTCCCTGGGTCTGAGTGTGCATGCTTGTGGCCTTGTGGGTAGGCCTGGGCAAAAATTTCGTTCCGTTCGCGGAAATTGCGATAATTTGACATTTTTGCGTTCCGCGGAGAGCGCGAAAAGGTAAAAATTTCCGCTTTCCGCAGCTTGGCGATAATTTGTTTCTTGCTCGCTCTGTAAAATAATACATTCTCGCGCGTGCGCGATCGCCTTACCTGAATCCCTGCGTTCGCTGACAAGTTTTCTTGATCCGGTCGCGTTCTCCATGAGATGTTGGATTGTTTTTAGCCATTTGCGCTGTCTCACGACAGTTCGCACCCGCAGTGACGTCATGCGTCGCGCAATCACGTCTTTCTTCTCGCGATCATGCACCGCGAGACAACTCAAAAAAAGATGCCGCGCCCGCGAGCAACCACATGGGTAAGTTGGCGACCCGCAACCATGGAGAAAATCTCGCGAACATGTGGGGGAAAAAATTCCGCATCTTCGCGATATTTCCGCTTGTTTGCGATAATTTTAAAAGTTTTCGCGATAATTTGCGAAAGTGGATTTCGCAAATTCCGCCCACCCCTACTTGTGGGGCATGTGTTCCAATGTGTGTGTCCAGCTGACTGTATGCTAAGTGACTTTGAGGTGTGTTCTGATGTGTCACTCGAGTGATGATGTCATTCCACACATTTTAGCTGAGACACTCAATTTTCAGCTAGCATGGTGTCAACCTTATTCATGTAGCGTACATGACCATGCATGCGGATGACTATCTTTTTGCTGACTTCTTGTGTGTCTGTCATCCCCAGGTAGTTGCGCATGCTGTCGGCTCGTGGCATTGTTGGGCTCCTGCTATTCCTCATGAGTATTGCAACGTGTGCTGAATCAGCGTTACATGCACGGACATGGTGAAAAGTCTCCTTTGGGTAAGGATTGCAGCAAGGCATTTTGGGTGTGGTAGTTGTTTGGAATGTGTGGGCACTGCTCCTGTGCAGGTTTTGTTGCTATGCATACATGTCGACTCACCATGGGGCACATGACATGTAGTATGACTCACATGAATTGATAGTCACACTTCGTGACAGTCATCTGTAATGTGATTGCGGATTGTGATGAAGGCATCAATGTGTGTAAAACTTCCCTCTGAAACATACGGGATGCTACGGGTGGACATAGTGTGGGACATCCCCATAACAGGCTCAATGGGGAATTGCAGCCTCATCGTGTGCAGCAGGGGGTGTTTGGCTCTGTCGTACTTTAATCTCTGTTTCCGCGTAGGGGACAAGGCCCTACCCCTGTCTATCTTGGTATTAGCGAACCGCAAATGGTGAATGCGGCATGTACGAGTGCTTTACTTGTTGTTCTAGCTATGAATGCACTGCGTACAACGTTATTCTGCTTCACTACGCGGGTTCCATTTTGGAAGCAGTGGCCATCTTGTCATTGCCCTCACATAGGCTATAGTGGAGCAAATATGGGCCTCACAGTACATGGGCTTCCCCTCTGACTTCTCTGTGACCTGGGCAGCTGGCCCTGCTGCCCCGGGTCAAACTGGTCTCACGAGCTCCCCTTCCTCCGTCCACCTGTGATTAGCATCAGGGCTTGACCCATCATAAAACCCTTTCATCCTACACAAGCCCCCTGGCTAATCTCTTCCACACCTGCTTGTTCCTGCTTTATGACTTGTTTCCCAAAACAGGAGATGCTCATGTTTATTGGGGGGTCTGCTTACATCTAACGTGGGATCTGAACCTTATTGTGTAAATCATTGTGAGTTGGCCGAACTGGAATGTGGGATGGTCATCATGACTTTGCCTTTTCTTTGTAACATATCCTTGTATATTGCCGTATCATAAAACCTAGGAATGTATGCTTGAGGCCGGAAAAGGCCTATTTAATGCGAAGTCCGTTTCCCTGATTTTCAGCAGTCTCCTGAGAACATACACGCTGTTGTACTTCTAGGATACCTGTCATTGGTCTGCAGCCAATAAACGATTCCTTGACTTCACCCAGAAGACTCTGTGTTTCTGTAGGTCCGGAACAGGGTGAAACCCAGAAGTCATAGGGTGTGTGCCCCTGCACCGCTGGGTCTAAAATACCCAGTACTTCAGTTTGGCGCCCAACTCGGGACGATTTCAGCGGTACCAGTCCAAGCCAGAGGTTCGTGAGGAGCTTCGTGTGGAAATTCCGGAGGAAGGCCGCCACTTCATCGACCCCTGCATGTCGACGTGGTCCGAAAGTCTTTTCTGCGAGGTTCTCCGCGTCCCGACGGCTACGAAGGACTGCTGCCCTGATTAATCGACCTGTTTTGGACCCTTGACGAGTTTGAGAGAGCGAAACAATCGAGAGAGTCTTCTGGTGACGTCATCGATCAACAATATTCAGTTAAGTATAAGTGGAGCGTCTCCCATTTTGTTTTGGTATCCCTCGGGATCGTTTGGTTTGATTTGGTAATTGGTGATTTGGTGTTTGCAAACCCCAAAGCCAGAGGACTCGTGTATTCACGAGACTATCGTAATCGATAATCCTTTGATGTTTGGATCTAGACTAGTGAGCGAAGATGCCTGGTTCTAGAATATTTGGTAGAATATTCTGTTTGGGTTGTGGAAAAGATTTCCAGCTAGAGGAATCATGTCCGGTTCCTCCGGTTGGAACTCCAACTTATGAGCTCTATGTAAAACATGGCGTAGGCCCCATTGCATATAACGAAGTATGGATCCACTACA
Source organism: Triturus cristatus (assembly GCF_964204655.1). Taxonomy (NCBI): domain Eukaryota; kingdom Metazoa; phylum Chordata; class Amphibia; order Caudata; family Salamandridae; genus Triturus; species Triturus cristatus. The sequence goes on along the minus strand of NC_140590.1, from coordinate 1,755,908,955 downwards.
CTAGAAAAGACGGTGTTTTAAAATGGCCCCAAAATGGTAGTTTTGATACCGATATTTTAGATAATTTGGAAATTAAATTGTTTAAGAAGAAAGCCCGGCCGGCGATGTTTGACTCTTTCCGCTTATGGCGAAAGGAAGCCAAACAGAAAGAAATTAAGCTAGCGAAGAAGAATAAAAGAGAGAAAGGTATGTCAGTAATGCAAGCAGCTGTACAATTTAGAGACAATGAGGAGGAGCAGATGAGCGAGCAATTGCACAGGCAGCGTAAGTTAGGGATTGACAAATGTTACCCGGCTTTACCACACTCTAAGCAGAATGAGTCCGAAGACAAGGAGAAAGATCCCCTGATGTCACACTTGTTGAGTTCGCCACCCCCATATGCGCAAAATGCTACGGCGCCTCCTCAGCTTGTGAATATGCCGCCTCCAGTTAATATATTGCAAGCCTTGCCGCAACCGCCAGCTGCTGCACAGCCGGCTCTTATTCATGTAACGCAACCCTCTCAAGGGCCGCCAGTTGTGCTTCCAACTGCCCCCGCACTTCCTGCGACTTTGCCTAGTTCGGCAGCTGCCTCTCCCAACACTTTTCCTTGCACCACTTCGGTACCTGTTTCTACGTCTTCTTTTCTTCCCTCTGTTTTTCCCCCTGTTTCTGCCTCGGCTTCTCCTTCAGCGCGACAGCGTTTAGCTAATGTGGTTACTTCATTAATGTCGCCTCTCTTTGAGTTGTCTGGTGCGACTCCTGGTTTGAAGCGTAAGCAATTGCGTAGTCAGTTGCCTACCCCTGATGAGAAGAACGTAATAGACAGCATGGCGCGCAGATGGATTGTTTTCCCTTCATTGTATGATGTGGAATCCGTTGTTAGTGTTTTCCATCAGTGGGATGCCCCGAAGCAGAGATATGTGTTTGAGAAAATGTGCGAAATTCTCTGTGAAGAATTGGAGGATAGTGGTAGAAATCCGAGGCTGCAAGAACTGTGTAGAGTGAGGTTTGATTTTGGAGCTGGTATGATTGTGGACCGCGATATAGATAAAGCAGTCGCAGTTGTATTGTCCTTCAGGAATGGTGATTGTCAACAGTCGTTGTTTGAACAGGATGTCCTTGTGGGGAAAAAGGTAAAAGCGCGACAATACCCCATGAGAGAAGTTCCCCCGGTATGGAAGGAAGCGGTTGCAGCTGCCGGTGGTAACCCCGCTGTGGCAGCACATTTCCAGCGTGTTTGGGTGCATGTTCCATGGAAACGTTCTGAGGTGTTAGCACTTAAGCAGTCCTTACCTGATCCCCGTAAAAACCCAGCAGGTTACTATAAAGAGTTGTCACAGACGGCAGGATCATGTGTTATGAATCTGGCCGACATAGACATGTTGTTTGGTAATGTTGTTCCACAGCCCCTATGGGGGTCAATTTGTAATGCAGATCACGATGCAGAACTAGGAGATACATGGGCTAACATTATTGCTGCTGATGCAAGACAAACTGGTGGTGCGAAACCTGAACCTTTAGTAGCAGAACTCCCTGGTAGAATCATCACGTATATGAAGACACTAATGCCTGCAATGCGCGTAAATTGGGACAAGTTATCTGCATGCAAGCAGAAGAAAGATGAGACAGTGTCAGACTTCTTTACTAGGTTTGAGGAAACGTTTATTGACCACAGTGGGCAGGATATGAGTACTGAGGGTGGCCAACGGTTATTTGTGGATAAGTTTGTGCAGAATTTACTTCCTGACCTGTGTAAAAAGTTAAAAGATTCAGAGAGTTCTTGGGCTGTTTCTTCTTCAGCACAAATACTGGCTACTGCACAGTATTATGAAAACAGAGATAAAGACGAGAAAGATAGAACAGAGAAGAAAACGAAGGAATTGAAGACAAAGGTCCTTCTACAGCAGGCCTATCCACCACGTGGAGGTCAGAACAATTACAGGCAGCCCCCAGGTGTCTATCACCAACCCCAACAGTTTCAGAACAATCAGCAAATGAATGGGTATTATCAGCCACGTGTCCCTGTAGGTCCCAACCAATGTTCATACTGTAAAGAGGAAGGTCATTTTAAATATAGTTGCCCTAAGTTAATGCAGCGGAATGGTAATATGTATGGTGCAAGAGGTAGAGGTGGTCAGCAAGCTCCTAGAGGTAGAGGGCGTGGCAGTGTTCCCCAGAACGCGCGTCCTCTGCCGCCTCAACATACCATTAATAGCTTTGATCAGCAAGCTAACGCGACCGGTAATACGGCACAGTATTATAATAATGATTATTATGCAGAGGATGGCGATGCAGAAAATAATGATTACTAGGACAGCCGTAGACAGAGAGAGGGAGTTGTTTCAGTGCCAGTGGATCAGAGCGGACCGTATGTTGAGGTGACTACAGCAAATGTAACGGAGCCTTTTCTGCTAGACACTGGTGCTGCAAAGAGTTCAATTATGCATTCCAAACTCCCTGGCGCACCTTTGTCTGGCGATATAAATGTTTCAGTAGGTTTTTCTGGCGCCCCGGTTAGGAACCCGATTTCTAGTCCTATGTCACTTTCTGTTGGACCTTGCGAGCTGAAAGCACCTCTAATCCTGACGACAGGTTGTGGTGAGAATTTACTGGGATTAGATTTGTTGAAAAGATTGCATGCTACATTGTATTGTTCTCCTTCGGGAGTGCAACTTACATTAGGCAAGAAAGTGATTTCCCCAATGTATTTGTCCAAAAATACAATGCCACCTGAATTGTCATCCCTTCCGGATGCCCTTTGGGCTACTGGTCCCAATGATGTGGGCCTCTTGGAGATACCGCCATACGTGGTGACTTTAAAGGCTAATGTCAGACTGCCACGTATTCCCCAGTACAAAATCTCTAATGAAGGCCAGAAAGCGTTGTTAGACATTGTCAACGACTTGATTAATAAGGGTGTGATTGAAGAAACAAGAGGCAACGTTTGCAATAGTCCGATTTTACCTGTCTTAAAACGAACGGACCCTTCACAGCCACCTGTTTATAGATTCGTGATTGATCTTAGAGAGGTTAATAAGATTGTTGTGCCACAGTTTCCAGTTGTCCCTGATATAACTGCCTTGTTAACGATGATTCCAGCCTCTGCTGCATGGTTTTCAGTGATCGATTTAAAGAATGCTTTCTTTAGTATCCCAATTGCAGAAGAGAGCAGAGACATTTTTGGGTTTAGTCTGGGAGGCCGAAGCTTCCGCTTCAAACGCGCTCCCCAGGGCTACTGTGAGAGTCCATCCATATACAGTCAAGCTTTGAAAGCGCAGCTTGATGCACTTGTTTTACCTAGTGGCGCTATCCTGATTCAGTACGTGGATGATTTACTAATTGCCGCGGATACTGAGAAGATCTGTAAAGAAGCCACATTGTCACTGTTGCGCCATTTATCCGCTTTCCATCACAAGGTGTCTCTCTCTAAGCTGCAATATTGTCGACAAGAAGTGACCTATTTAGGTCATCTCTTATCGAAGGAGGGAAGGAGACTGACCCCCAGAAAGAATTCAAGCCATTGCGCAGTTGAGTGTGCCAAAAACACAGAGAGAAGTGCGTGCTTTCTTGGGCATTACTTCATACTGTAGGCATTGGATCCCTAGCTTTTCTTTGTTGGCGAAACCTTTGTTAGCATTAACATGCAAAGACACACCGAATCCTATCCCATGGTCTGAAGAGTGCCAGAAAAGTTTTGTGGAATTGCGTAATGCATTGTGTTCAGCTCCTGTGCTGGGTACTCCTGACTACAGCAAACCTTTTACATTGTATGTCCACGAGAAAGATGGATGTGCGTTGTCAGTGTTAACACAGCCTTTTGGCGACAGGCCGCGCCCATGCGCATATTTTTCATCCACCTTGGACCCTGTAGCGAGGGCATTGCCAAGCTGTCTGAGAGCGACAGCTGCTGCAGCGATGTCTATCCGACAATCTGCTGGTCTGGTAATGGACAACACATTGATTGTTATGGTTCCACATGCTGTAGACACATTATTGAATAGAACTAAGACACAACACTTGACTAGTGCACGCTTATCGGGCTACGAGCTTACACTGTTAGCGAATCACATACACATAAAAAGATGCAATACGCTGAATCCAGCTACGTTGTTGCCGATTCCAGCAGACTCAGATGAGATTGAGCAACATGACTGCCTGTTCAGAACGGAAGAAGAGACGAAAGGAAGAGTAGATCTCAAAGATACTCCCCTGACTGAGTGTGATGGTACTTTATGGGTGGATGGCCCATGTTTCAAGCTCCCTAATGGTGACACGACTACTGCATATGCTATCACGACTTTACATACGGTTGTGGAAACTGCACGAGTGCCACATAATTCGGCCCAAGCAGCAGAGTTAATTGCCCTCACGAGAGCATGCGTGTTGTCTGAAGGAATGAGAGTGAATATTTACACAGATAGCCAGTACGCCTTTGGCGTGGCTCACAATTTTGGGCGACTGTGGAAAGAGCGTGGGTTCCTGACGTCACATGGAGCTAAAATTCAGAATGGCAAGTTGGTGAATGATCTCCTTGAGTCACTGACCCTACCGTTGCAAGTTGCGATCATGAAATGCAGTGCGCACAGGAAAGTCACTGATGATGTTGGTCGTGGGAATGCGTTTGCTGATGAGACCGCGAGAGAAACGGCACAGAATGTGAAGACTAGAATGTATGTTGCAGGCCCCGCAAGATGGGTTAATGATGTGGGAATGTGGAAAACACCATAGAGAGTGTGAGGTCGCTTCAGGCTGAAGCCACAGAGGAAGAGTTAAGCAAGTGGAGAGAGAGTATGGGTAAGTTGGATGAGAATGGTTGTTGGATTGATCTGACAGAACATAGGCGATGGTTGTTGCCTGATGCATATGTGCTTCCAGTAGTTACTATGGCACATGGAATGGCACACATCAGTACGAAAGGAATTTTTAAGTTGTTGGCTCCAGTATGGCAGAATGCTGGGATTCCCAAGTGTGCAGAGAATGTGGTCAAGAATTGTATGGTATGTTTGAAGTACAACCCTGGTAGGGGAACCCCAACTCCAGCCGGTCACTTTGCACCCCCATCATGTCCATTCGAAGTTTTGCAGCTGGACTTTATTCATATGGAAAGATGCAACAACCTAAAATATGTACTAGTGGTTGTTTGTGCCTTCTCAAAATGGATAGAGGCTTATCCTCTAAAAGATAACACTGCCCTGTCCACAGCCAAAGCCCTCGTGAAAGAGTTCTTCCCCAGGTTTGGAATGCCGAGAATGGTATGGTGTTTGTGGGTAAAGTGATGAAGAATGTATGTGAAGGATTAGGTATCCAGCAGAAGTTTCACGCTGCAAATCACCCCCAATCAGCTGGATTGGTAGAGCGCTACAATGGAGCCTTAAAGCTCAAGTTGGCCAAAATTCAGGCGAGCACTGGTCTTAAATGGCCTGATGCCCTGCCTCTAGCACTCCTGTCCACCAGAATGACCGTACACTCACGAGTGGGACTTAGTCCTTATGAGATCGTCTTTGGCCGCCCGGCTAACGTATGGGGTGTGCCAAGGCCCACGAAGTTTAGTGAAATAGAACATCCAGTACTGCTCGATTACCTGTATGATTTGACTGTTAAACTGTGTGTTTTGCACCAACAGGTACATGATACTCTCCCTCAAGCCTCTGAAACTCCTGGACACCCTATCGACCCTGGTACGTGGGTCCTAGTCCGGAATTTCCAGCGTAAGGGCAACGACGAGCCTCGCTGGATCGGCCCTCATCTTGTTCTATTGTCGACAAGATCAGCAGTGCGAGTGAAAGGGAAGAAGCACTGGATTCATGGTACCCACTGCAAGGTAGTCCCCTTGCCTCTGCCATATGACCAGTGGGTCAAGGAGGGTATCGCCGACTCTGAGACAGACACTGTACCTCGTTTCATACCATTCAGTGATGCACGCTTAAGAGACACAGTTTCAGACCAAGAGAGTGACAATATTCTGCAGGAAGCTGTGCCACCGTCAAGTCGACTGGACACCACTGAGCCTGAACTTTTGTTTCGAGACCAGACAGCACCTGGCCGTCTCCGCTATAATTTGAGACCTAGGCCCATGGACAAATAAAGCTTTCCTTACTATTTCCTTTTTGACATTTTTTGCTCTCCCATCTGAAAGACTTTCTTGATTTTTTGTTTTTCGAACCACCATCCGGGTTCTGCCGCAGGGTCGCGGTGTCAAGACTTTGGGGTACAGGCCGAAGACGCTAGGTCGACGGTTCTGGTTGGTCTAGGGCGTTTCCCTGGACTGACAGGCGTACTCCTTAGCAGAAGAAACTCATCCGCCGCGAGCGGCCCGAGTAGAGGATGGAGTTTTTTAAGATGGAGAGACCGATTGAGGAAATGAACTTTAAAGCCAGGATGTGTAGAATTGTGAAAAGTAAATGTTTTCTCTTTTTGTGCCTTTTTACACTGTGTAGTATCATGATGTTTATTGTAGGATTTGTGTTTTTCTCCGCTCAAAAGCCCATTGCACCCACTCAACAGCCAACACCACTTTCTACTGCCTCCTCTCACTCTTTTCACCCTTTGCCTGAGCACGAACAGACCAGACGATCAGAGTTTGTAAATAACTTGTTTATCCAGCTCCTGCACCAGCACCAACTGGTAATGAATACGACCAATTGCTGGGTCTGTGGGTTAATGCCACATACCATTAACAAGGGTATTCCCTACCTGGTGCTGCCGTATAGTTCAAATGGATCGTCATGGGCATTCCAGACCATGTTTCTTTATGCTCTAGATACGTACTCCCCTCGCCAACCGCGTTCCATCAGACCCATCACCAATAATAAGGCTTTGATGAAGGGAGTTGCCGATATGAGTAGAGATATTGACGCATACTCGTCCATTCCCAAAGAAGAGCTGAGACCTTATGTAGGATGGAACGCGACGGGGTATAGTATTAGTCTGGGTGAAAGACAGCGACAAATCTCATCTCATCTCCAATCTGGGTCGTACCCCACATGGGTCGGTTCTGCTTACAGGGTAATGGTCAGAACCCTAGGGCTCAACTGGGAAGAAGTGACTGTACTGAAACGTACACTTTCCCGTCACAGTTTTCCCCTGCGTTTCTAGCTGCCAAGGGCACATATTTCATCTGTAATGATCGAGCATATACATGGTTGCCCCCTGATTTCTCGGGCACATGTTATATTGCGAATCTGCTACCGCCGACCTTTACTGCTGCCTCTGATTATCACAAGACCAGAGTTGTGAGAGGTGTGATAAGTAAGGATGACACTGCCGGTCAGGAAGCAGGAGACCTCTTCTTGGGTTTCCTGCCTTTTTGGGGACCTATGGTCAATAGTAGAAACCTGAGACAGCTGACACGTGTGGTTGAATCCACTATAAATGTAACGGCTGGTGCCCTTAGTAATCTGACAGCTGAGCTCCAAGCGGATCGCCTTATGACTTTGCAGAACCGCATGGTTCTAGACGTCATCCTTGCAGACCGCGGTGGGGTATGCAAGGTTATCCAATCCAGTTGCTGCATTTTCATACCAGATAACGCTCCAACGGTGTATCAGGCCATCTCCAAACTCCATAAAATATCTGAATCCATACACGTGGATAAGGGAGATTGGTCACTGGTGGGGTGGTTCTGGGAACTGATATCTGCCTGGGGTTGGAAAGTTCTGATGGTCATCTTAGCCATTCTTTTCCTGTTCTGTCTGTGCATACAGTGTGCTCCTGCGATGTGTGGCCTCTGTTCTACCTTGTGTGTAAGGAAGCCTGTATCGAGAGACGAGCTAAGTAATAGGATGATGCTACAACAACATCTCCATGACTTTGCAGACATTGACCTAGATTCGGATTGAGATGAGTATAGTGATTGCCTATGTAAGGGCAAAAGGAGGGTCTGTCGTACTTTAATCTCTGTTTCCGCGTAGGGGACAAGGCCCTACCCCTGTCTATCTTGGTATTAGCGAACCGCAAATGGTGAATGCGGCATGTACGAGTGCTTTACTTGTCGTTCTAGCTATGAATGCACTGCGTACAACGTTATTCTGCTTCACTACGCGGGTTCCATTTTGGAAGCAGTGGCCATCTTGTCATTGCCCTCACATAGGCTATAGTGGAGCAAATACGGGCCTCACAGTACATGGGCTTCCCCTCTGACTTCTCTGTGACCTGGGCAGCTGGCCCTGCTGCCCCGGGTCAAACTGGTCTCACGAGCTCCCCTTCCTCCGTCCACCTGTGATTAGCATCAGGGCTCGACCCATCATAAAACCCTTTCATCCTACACAAGCCCCCTGGCTAATCTCTTCCACACCTGCTTGTTCCTGCTTTATGACTTGTTTCCCAAAACAGGAGATGCTCATGTTTATTGGGGGGTCTGCTTACATCTAACGTGGGATCTGAACCTTATTGTGTAAATCATTGTGAGTTGGCCGAACTGGAATGTGGGATGGTCATCATGACTTTGCCTTTTCTTTGTAACATATCCTTGTATATTGCCGTATCATAAAACCTAGGAATGTATGCTTGAGGCCGGAAAAGGCCTATTTAATGCGAAGTCCGTTTCCCTGATTTTCAGCAGTCTCCTGAGAACATACACGCTGTTGTACTTCTAGGATACCTGTCATTGGTCTGCAGCCAATAAACGATTCCTTGACTTCACCCAGAAGACTCTGTGTTTCTGTAGGTCCGGAACAGGGTGAAACCCAGAAGTCATAGGGTGTGTGCCCCTGCACCACTGGGTCTAAAATACCCAGTACTTCAGCTCACATCCTTCTTTTGTGTGCCAGTTCAATGGATTTACAGCATCTGTGGTGCGAAGGGGGTGTCCAGTGTAGGTCCCACATGTTCATCCCAATGACCTGTGAGTCTGTTCATATTGATGCATTTCCATAGGTGTGGGCCTGAGTAATAAAGGTGTTCCTCACCCTCCAAGGTGCATCATCTCTGTCAATGCAGGTCTCTTGCCACTGTGCATGCGGCATCTCTGGCATAGTTGTCAAAGATTGTGCATATGAGTCTATGTGTAGATTAGCAACATGCATGCTGTCCTTCATGTATTTGATTCTCGATTGTGCATGAAGTCCATGGCTGTGTATGTGTTTTGGCATGTTGGTCCCCACAACGGGCCATCAACACCTGCTGAGGGTGTGTTTCCTGTGCGCAGCTCGGCCTTCAGTTTCCTGATCCGGTGTCAGTCATCTTTGGTGATTGTGCATCCATTGTCTATGGGTGTGCCATGGAAAACCAGACACTCCTTCCTTTACATACACCTGTTGCAGTTGTCCTTTCTGACATCCTTGTCTTTGTGTGCAACTTGTGGCATAGTTTCCAGGACATGCTGCCTGCTGCTGCAGCCCCTGCAGCAAGGGCACACTAAGTTTCTGGATTTGGCAACGCACACACATCAAAGATGCTCCTCCCTTCCTCCCTCAACCCATTCATTTGGCTGTCATCAGCTTGTCTGCGCCACAGTTGCGGCCACGCGGTGCCAAAGGCTGAACCATCTGCACATGTAACGTGCACATTGCACGACCCTCAGGTCCTTGCATGACCCACATCACACTACTGTCTGATGTTGCTGCCACCCTCCAAGCAATGTCCATCCACAAATCTACCGCCTGCTCTCAGGCCTACACTAAGCGCACACACAACACCTTTGCATGATGAGTGTGCAACTCCAACTGCCTACACAGCACTGCCACGCCTTCCAGGCCCTGTCACACCAACCAGGTCATGTCCCTCCTACTCCCCACCAGCTCTGTACCCCAGCAAGGCCATGGGAGTGGGACTCAAGGCTTCTGCATGTAGTCTGGTCTCTGGTGTCATCGTCAGGCACATGGCACAGGTATCATCTCTCAGCGTGTCAATCTACAATGTGTCCAGGACCCCCCTCTCCACCATCACATGCGCACAGCACCTCATCATCAGCTCGTATGCCATTGACAATCAGGTGCTCCTCACCCTCACCAAAGACGCAGACATTGCCAGTTCCAATATTCAAGAATGCATGAGATACATTGATGGATGGCTGAACATCAGCCACCTGAGGCTGGACTTGTACAGGACTGAGGTAATCATCTCAGGATTGTCCCCTTACAGCTGGGTCAACTGCTTGTGTCCCACCCGCAAGAGCCCTGCACAAGCACCCAGTGTCCACGCACACAAGATGGTGTGCATCATGGATTGCTTGCTCACATTTGCCATGCTAATCACCAGCATCTGTACCTCAGCCTGCAACACCCTCTGCATTATGCACATAATCCCCAGATAGATCCACTCCAAGGAAAGACAGACCATCCCCCAGGTCCACGACAACATCCGTGTCAAATACTGCCCTGCCCTCTACGGAGCAAGTACATCCAAACTCCCGGGAAACTTGTCCACATCCAGGGTGCATCTGCACACCTCAGCTTCAACATCCGGCACACCAGCCACATCACCGTCCAGCAGAGATAGCTGCAATGGATCACTGTCTGCTGCAGGATGACCTTCACACTACACACCCACACTCAGGAGGCAGGCCACAACCCCGACCCCAACCCAACCTTGTACCACTGTCATCGGAGACCCCGTTGGGCCATCTCCGTGCATCCAACTTTGCCCTGGACACCATTCTTCACATCCAACTTACTCCAGCATGCAGGACATAGTCCTCCCACCTGGCCAAACATACCTGGGACACCCTCCCCGGGAACCTCCACATGAGCCATGACCTCTGCGCCTTAATGATACTCTTCCAAATAGGTCTGTCCGCACAGTATTGCAAGCCCCCCCTCAGCAGCTTGAGGACGTCACAGGTGAGTATTGTGCTCCATGTCTGCATTGAATGATACATTGTGACCCATGTGTGTCCTGTACCAGACTCAGATCCCACGGTATGGATGGGTGGAGTTAGTTCAACACTCAGGCATAGTTTGACATTTACACACAGATATGTTGTGGAGTAATGCTAAATGACAGCAACATCTCATGAAAAAATAAAGATTTTTATTTGCGGTGGGGTACGTGTTTTGGTAGATAAACTTAGGTGCTCTACCGGGTGCATAGAATTGAAAGTTCACAGGGGGAGATGGTATCCTTTGCATTGAAAGTCATCAGAGTCCAGACCACAGTGTTGGTCATCATTGGTCAGACTGTGACCAGCAAGTCCATGTGGCAGAGAATGTCATTGGATGAGGTGCTGCTGTTGCACCAGAGGGCCAGGTGCCAGGCCAGGTGACCTGGGAGATGTGGATGGTCCGCTGACTCTCACGGTCTTTTCCGTGGATGACCCACCTTCCTCGCGGGACCCTCAGATGCAGGCCTTGACGATGTTTGTGATGCTCCATCGGACGAGTCCTCCTCCTCCTCCCACCCTGTGGCTGGTGGTGGTGGTCTTCGCCTGGTGGCACAGGGAGGGTTGCCCATGTTGTCGGCGATCTGACCGAGTGAATGGCTCATGTCTGTTTACACAGCCAGGAGCTCAGCCAGTCTTGCCTCCATCCGTCTTTGGTGTTGTTGTTGACTGGCATGTTGCTCGGCCTGCAGGTTCTTCATCTCGTCGAGGGTCCCCTTCATCTCTGTGAGGCTCGCCACTACCTGGCTGATGCCCCTGGTGTCACGCCGGTATGTGTCCAGGATGTAGCGTATGTGTGACATACCGGTTCCCTCAGCTGGCTGGTCAGGTTCGTGCCTTCGCCTGCCTCCACTCCCACCACCTCTGCCCACACGAGCCTGGCCTGCCGTTGTGGGCACATCGGGTCTACGGGGCCCCTGAGGGATGGCATTTGCGGGGTTGTCTGCCTCCTCCTGGGTGCCCGGAGAACCTTGTCCCTCCTGGTCAGACTGGCTCTGTTGTTCAGTGCGAGCAGGGCTCCTGGGTGTCTCCTGGGATGTGGCAGGAATGGGGGTGGGGGTTGGCACAGATGTACCTGACGCAGGTGCTGCAGGGGCTTGGGCACCAGAGGGGCCAGGTTGGTCGGGGTCATCCACGGAGTGGTGAGAGTCATCGCTGCCGGTGGGATCATCTTCACGCTGAGCCTGGGACTATGATTGTTCCCCCCCATTGTTGGGGGGAGGTCCATGACGTTGCCCTGTGTGTGAGAGAGAGAGAGAATGTTAATGCTGTTTCATGCCACATCCATGTTTCATACATATTCAAGTTGTCACAGTTCCTCCAGGTAGTTGGATGTGCCTAGCATTCCTCTCAATGTCCACTTGTGGATGGGTATTATGCGGGGGACAGATTGATATGTTATCCTGATTGTTTGACCAGTGAAATTTTGGCTAGGATGCTTATTTGGATATGGATTGGTCTTGTTGTGTCACATGTCCATTGTGAGAGTGGGTAAATCCGTTGCCTGCCCCGGGGGTGTGTGCTTGTGTAAGGGGGGGGTGTGACCGGGCCTGCTGTTGGGTGTAGTGTGAGTTGGCATTGGGTCTCCCAGGTGATGTGTCTGTCCCCTCATGGTGCATGCTGGCATGACAGTGAGTGTGAGTTTCTGTGCTAGATATCTGAGCTTGTGGAGTTGGTGTTTGAGTGTACAGTGGTCACAGGAGGGGCTTGTGCTGCATACAGCAGGGCCAAGTGTCAGCTACCTTGTCAGTACTTTGCCAGTCCCTGTGCATTGGGCATGGTGCATGGGTTTGTACCTAGGTCATATGGGCTGAGGGCATTGGTGTCTGCTTCTGAGTTGCACAATGTGTTGTGTGAGCCCCACCCTCCCAGCAGCCCGGACATCCAGTCTTGGGTTTGTGGTTGGTGTAGCCTGGGACATGGCATTGCCTTTATTTGTGAATGGGGCATGGAGACGTTCGTGGCATGAGCGTGGTTTTTGAGTGTGGTCGTGTGCGGTGAGGGCTTGGGGGAAGTTGCCTGGTCCTTCGGATGGGCGCAACAGCATTCACCTTATCGACGATCCTCTGCCACAGGCTAGTTTTTTGGGCTATGCTGGTCTGTCTGACCAATGTTCCAAACAGCTGTGGCTCGACTCTGATGACTTTGTTGATGAGGAGGTCCAGCTCTGCCCTTGTGAACTTTGGATTCTTGTCTGTGGGCATGGTGTGGGGTGTGGGTGTGGATGGTTGTGGGTGTGTGGGTGTGAATGTGAGGGTGTGTTTGTGAATGTGAAGAGGGGGTGTTTGTGAAGGAGGTTGTGTGAAGGTGTGTAAGTTAAGGTGTAGTTAAGGTGTAAGTAAGGTGCAGTTGTTTGTCTGTGGGGTCTGGCAGCAGTGGGTCTGTTGCAAAGGCTCATGGGTTGTGTGTGTGGGCCATTTTTATTCGTCCATTTTTGGGTGTGGCTGGGTTTGAAATGTTGGTGGGTGTGTTATAAGAGGTAGTTGTGATTTTGGGCCTCTGTTTGCCTATTTGGATGTGCCAGGTCAGTCATTGAGATGTATTTTGTCATGTAGACGTGTTTTGTGGTGTTGTGTGAGTCGAATTGACCCTCCTTGTGCTGTTTTACAGTGTCCTGGTTCTGTACAAGTCTTTTTCGCGTAGGTGAGGTCCGTACATGCGCGATGCTGGGTGATGGTGCTGGGGTACGGTGTTGTCTTGAGGTGCGTACAGGTGCGGGGCTGGGGTACGGGCCTGTGGTGCGGTGCGTACAGGTACTGGCCTGTGGTGCGGTGCGTACGGGTGCGGGGCTGGGGTACGGGCCTGTGGTACGGTACGTACAGGTACGGGGCTGGGGGTACGGGCCTGTGGTGCGGCGCGGACAGGCACTATGGGCCTGGGGTACGGTGCATACAGGTACGGGGCTGGGGTACAGGCCTGTGGTGCGGTGCGTACACATACGGGGCTGGGGTACGGGCCTGTGGTACGGTGCGTACTGGTTCGGGCTGGGGTACGGTGCGTACAGGTACGGGGCTGGGGTACGGGCCTGTGGTGCGGCACGTATAGGCACTACGGGCCTGGGGTACGGTGCGTACAGGTACGGGGCTGGGGTACGGGCCTGTGGTACAGTTCGTACTGGTACGGGGCTGGGGTATGGGCCTGTGGTGCGGTGCGTACAGGTTCAGAGCTGGGGTACGGGCCTGTGGTGCGGTGCGTACTGGTACGGGCCTGTGGTACGGTGCGTACAGGTACGGGGCTGGGGTACGGGCCTGTGGTGCGGCACGTACATGCACTACGGGCCTGGGGTACGGTGCGTACAGTTACGGGGCTGGGGTACGGGCCTGTGGTGCGGCATGTACAGGCACTATGGGCCTGGGGTACGGTGTGTACAGGTACGGGGCTGGGGTACGGGCCTGTGGTACGGTGCGTACAGGTACGGGGCTGGGGTACGGGCCTGTGGTACGGTGCGTACTGGTACGGGGCTGGGGTACGGGCCTGTGGTGCAGTGCGTACAGGTACGGGGCTGGGGTACGGGCCTGTGGTACGGTGCATACTGGTACGGGACTGGGGTATGGGCCTGTGGTGTGGTGCGTACAGGTATGGCGCTGGGGTACGGGCCAGTGGTGCGGTGCGTACGGGTACGGGGCTGGGGTACGGGCCTGTGGTGCGGTGCGTACAGGTACGGGGCTGGGGTATGGGCCTGTGGTGCGGCGCGTACAGGCACTACGGGCCTGGGGTACGGCCCGTACAGGTACGGGCTGGGGTACCGTGCGGACAGGGGGGGTACAGTGCTGACATACGGGGTACCGTGCTGACATATGCGGGGGGAGGGGGGCTGGACGACTCGTATCCGGGCACAAGTTTACCCGTGTACATGTGTGCTACTGCGTTCGCTCCGTACGGGGCCTTTTACATACGGTTGTGTATTCGGACGGGCGGGACGGATCGTACTTGCGCGCTAGGACTTCTGTTTTACGATTTGCACGTGAAAATGTCCGACTCCCGCTCGTACACTTTTCCCGACACTATTCGGATGTGAAAATGTCCGGCTCCCTCTCGTACCCTTTTCCCGACGCTATTCGTATGTATTTTTCAAGTACGAATCGTACTTCGCCGTTTGTACGGTACTTGTACGATTCGTCCGTGAAAATATAAGGATACGAGTCGTACGCAATTATTTTTTTTTTAACGGATCAGAATCGGCACCTTAATGTATAACTATAGCTTTAGAATTTATAATTTTTTGGTAGTTTATGTTTGATTTTTATAGAAAAATAAATAAAGTTTTCCTAACTATAACTAAGTAGAATTTCAATTATTTTTCAAATCGTACAGTGTAATGTTGTCGAGTGAAGTGATGTTAAGTGGAGTGTTATAAAGTATGGTGGAGGACAGTGTCATACAGTATATTGTTGTACTGTGGAGTCTCATAGAGTGCAATGGCATACAGTGGAGTCGAGTAGAGTGGAATAGCCTAGAGGGGAGTGGTACACAGTGGTGTAGAGTCAAGCGATGTACAGTGGAATAGCAAACAGTGGAGTGGTGAATAATAGAGTGGCGTACAGTGGAGAAGAGTAGAGTAGAGGGCCACAAAGCAGAGTGGCATTGAGTGGAATAGTATAGAGTAGCATAAAGTTGAGTGGCATAGAGTGGAGTGGTGTAGAGTGGAATGTCGCAGACTAGAGTGGCGTAACATGGTATAGAGTCAAGTGCCATAGAGTAGAATGGCATAGATGCGGAGTTGCCTAGAGTGGCATAGAGTCAAATGGCATAAAGTGGAATAGCATAGAATTGAGTGGTGCAGAGTGGAGTGGCGTTAAGTGGAATAGTGTATAGGGCAGTGGTGTAGAGTGGAGTAGTATAGATTGGAATAGCGTATTGGCATGGCGTAGAGTGGAAAACCATACAGGGGAGTAGAGTTAAGTGGCACAGAGTGGAATAGCATAGGGTGGAGTGGTGCAGAGTGGAGTTGGGTAGAATGGAGTGGCATAGACTTGAATGGATGCAGTATAGTGGCTTGGGATACAATAGTGTAGAGTAGAGTGACATATAGAGGAGTGGAATACTGTAGAGTGGAGTGGGATAGATTGGAGTGCTGTAGAGTGGAGGGGCACAGAGTTTAGTGGCATAAACTGAAGTGGTGTAGAGTGGGATAGTGTAGACTGGGGTGGCATAGAGTGGTGTAGAGTGGAGTGGTGTAGATTGGAATAGCTTAGAGTGGATTGGCATAGAGTAGCGTGGCATAGAGTGGAATGTCATAGAGTTGAGAGGTGCAGAGTGGAGTGGCATTGAGTGGAATAGGGTAAAGTGGAGGGGCATAGACTGGAGTGGCATAAAGTGGAGTAGCATAGAGTGGCGTACAGTTGACTGGCTTACAGTGGAGTGGCATAGAGTAGAGTGGCATAGAGTGTAGCGGCGTAAAGTGGAGTGGCGTCCAATAGAGTGGGGTGACCTAGAGTGAAATAGTGTAGAGTGTATTGGCATAGAGTGTCATGATGTAGAGGGGAGTGCCGTGGAGTATAGTGGCATACAGTGAAGTGGTTCACTGGCAGAATATCGATGTAAAAAATATAGATGAGAAAATATAGAATGCACAAATATCAACTCCATATACTTAAACAGGTAAGTACACAAATATTGATGTCAAAAATATAGTTGTACAAAATATACATTTTTAAATATATATATATATATATATATATATATATATATATATATATATATATATATATATATATATATATATATAATCTACTGACGGCCCCGCAATGCACTGCTGATGACTTCACATATTACATCACTCATGACATGGTCAGTGACATCACTGATGACATCACTGATGACATCTCAAATGACATCACTGATGACATCACTGATGACATCATCCATGTGATAAATTACTGCATCTTCTCACACCCTAATTTAACTGTTGATACACCAACTCAAAATTTCAGACGTCCATTCTCAAAACCTTAGGTACTCCAATACCAATAACTACATACCCACTTATTAACTCTTAGGTCTACATACACCTCCACTCATTCACCTGTACAGTCACTCATACTTACAGTCTCTCCGTACAAGACTATCATATGCATTTATACACCTACATAGACACTCACACACCTCCAATCATCCATAGAGGTACGCTCACACCTAGTCAGTCATGCAAATAATTAATCACAGTCCAATTTACTCACCTATACAGTTAAACACACTCAAGTTCACTTACTCATAAAAATAGTACCACATTCTTACACTCTTATACAATCATTGATACAAGCACACACTCATCCATACAGCCACTCTCACAATCACACACTCTAACATATACCCACTTATATACTCTTACACACATATATACTGCCTTTCACATATGTAGTTAGTCACAAATGTACCACTGAGATATACATTCAATCCCTAATACACCCATACATACACTCACTCAACCATACAGTTCATCACAGATGCACTCTTAAAACCATGCACCCATAGAATCACCCACTCACACATCTATGCACAGAGACACACACAGCCTAAGCACACAAACACTCAGGCACCCATACAGATTCTCAGACAACCAATCAATAACCCATATAGACACTCATATAGCTATTCACAAAACCATGCAGCCACTTAAACACCAACAGACAGAAACATACAGACATTCACACAGTTTAGTCACTAGTCTGCAGTAAGATACATTTAATGACTCACTTATAGAGTCAGTTACGCACCTAGAAAATCATCCATTCACACACTTGTACAGCCACTCATTCTTCCACAGGCCTTTCACTATAAATATATAAAACATATTTAAACTTTACAGAAACACACAGTAACTGGATGACGTGATCAGTGATGTCATCAGTGATATCATTTGAGATGTCATCAGTGGTGTCACTGACCATGTCATGAGTGATGTAATATGTGACGTCATCAGCAGTGCATTGCGGGAGTGCGAGTTATAGTTAGCTGAACTAACTATAACAGGGGAATTTCTAGGGTTTTGTACGAGGGAAATGTCCAGCTAACTATAACACCCCTGAAACCTATGTTTTTTTCAATGAATTTCTAAGGTTTTTTAAATGCCAATTCCTAACTATAACGCCCCTGAAACCTTTGGTATTTTCAGTGAATTTCAAAGGTTTTTTTAAATGCCAATCCCTAACTATAACGTGCATGAAACCTATGTTTTTTTCAGTGAATTTCAAAGGTTTTTTAAATGCTAATTCCTATCTATAACTTCTCTCTGAAGATATCATGTTTAATGATTTTGATTGCATTTCTATATTTTTCAAATTCAGTCAGTGTGTCAATTTCATTAATTATGTTTTTTTAAATACTTTTTTATCACCATTTTTTAAACTTATTTTTTCAATTAATTATTTTAAAAATTAAAAAATATTATTTGAACTTAATGGGTTTTTCAAACATATTTTTCAAAATATTTTTTTAACTATATGTGCAAAACTTTATTTTATATATTTTTTTCAATGTTTTTGGATCCGAGCACCCTAAGCGCACCGTTCCCGATCCCTACACGATAGCATCCGCACATGGTATGCGTTGGGTACGTGTTTAGTGTGCGATCGCAATGCGACCTGTATGCGACTCCCAGCCTATACACGACACGTTCGATGTACGTAACGCGACGTTTACGTGCTTTCGCGACGCGTCATCTGCGTCTATGACGCGGTAGGTGAGCAGATCCCGCGAAATATTTAAGATTTACAAAAACATATATATATGTATTTCATGTGAATATTAATTGAAGACAAACTCTAAACTAGTCTTAAAACTAATATATTTTTACATCTAATCCTATAATTTTTTTTAATTCAATTTAGCGGATGCGCGCTGGGTGCGTGCTGCGTAAGCGCAGGGTGCGCGGATCCCATGTGACCTGCAAAAAAAGAGATTTGATTCAGTACACTTCCTCCTCTAACTATTGAAAGACCCCACCCATTTCAATCATTCTTCTTTGACCTTCTTTGGAGGAGCATCTCTTTGCAGAGAAGAAGATTTTTTTAGACTAAGTTTACACTTAGCTCTAACTTTTTTTAACCAAAAATGGCTTCAGGACAGCAGGCATCACCTGCATCTCCTCATATTTCTGAGGATGAATTTTTGGAGGAGGCACCACCCAAAGAATGTTTTTCTTCAGTGGTGTGGACATTTTTTACTTTTCCCGAGGGGCAGAATAAGACCAATGCCACCTTGGTCACGTGCAAGATTTGCATAAGAGTCCTGTCGCGAGGAGATCCTAACAAGAAATACTCATGTGGCACGGCAAGTATGATGAAGCACTCTTCATCCGAACAATCTTGCACGAGAAGAGTGCCGGCGGATGAGAAACACTCCTGCTCCTGCGCCTTCCACCTCATCGCAGCCGAGCACATCAAGAGTGCATCCATCAGCCCAAACCTTGGACATCCGTCCTCAATTTCAATTTTTAAAAGTGCTCTGCACTACGTGCATTAAGACTTTGTGCTATGGTGAGCAGTCAATCGATCTGATCTGCCACCGGCAAGAAAGTCACATTTGCTAGGTTTTTTTTTTCTTTTCATTGTTCCCTGAAGTTCATTGTTTGGTTTCTCGTGTTTTTTTTGTTTGTGTTTATTTTGCAGAAAAACCCAAAAAAATTAAAAATTGTTCAGAAAACCCCAAAAAAATTATAAAAGAAGAAAGAAGAAAAAAAAAAGTTCTTGAAAGAACTAACTTTCCTGGTTTAAAAAAAGAGCTAAATTTCTTTGTTAGTATTAGTTTAGATGAATGTATGTGTACTACGTAATTGACTGAATGAATGCATTAGTAGCGTATGGTGAATGTATAAGTGCAGAAGTATGAGGAAGTGCTGCAGCATCACACAGTAACCTCTTTAACTGCAGTGTGCTGTAGTACTTCCGAAGCACAGGGATGCAACATATGTACATAAATATGTTGCAAATCTATGCTTCTGTCTGCACGGCTGCTTAAACTGCAGCCATGTGGTGACACAGGCACCCTTGCACCATAGTGCAAGGATATCTGTGTTATGTGCTGTTTGTTTTTCTGCAGGAAGACACACCTTCCTGCACAAAAACAATGAGAAAATGCATTTTTCTCCTTCAATGTATGCTGAACATTTCAGCATTCATTGAAGATATAAAAATGTGGAGAAATTAAAACAATTCTCCTTGTTGTGCTTTCCTACACCAATTTTAGAATGGTGCACCATTCACACACATATCGAGATTTATGATTTCTGATAAATCTAGACATGTGTCTTGTTCTATGAGTATTCATGCACAACAACACTTATAGAACACCCTTTCAAAACAAAGTGGTCTGCATGATGAGGTTGTATTTACATGGAGAATAAAAAGTGAACAGAGTGCCTTTTTCTCTCTTTGTAAATATGAAAGAGTATCTTACACAATAACTATGTTACAAAAAGTGACATATTTCCGTTTTTAAAATTCCTTGCGAATGATAAAAGGTAAGCACAGAGTTTTGTCTGAAAAGATGTTCAAAGAAGAATGATTGAAATAATTGCAGTCCTTCAATAGGTAAAATAGGAAATATTATGAACCCCTCAAATCTCTCTTTTTTGCAGGTCACATGATATCTGATTATGGTCAGATTTCAAAACTACATAGGTATTAACAGAGTGTTTTTAGAAACATGTTTCCACTTTGTAGCTTCTTGCAGACCTCCTCATTCTGCATATTGAGACTTAGTTAAACTTACCTTCACAGTAATAGGAATAAAAAATGGTACACATCTTTTTCACATTTTCATTCCAATCTAAATTCTTAAAAATTGCTTATTTTAAAATTTGGATCTGTGAAAGAAAAGGAAAAAAAAATTATAACATGTAATAATACATTTTTTACAACACAGCATAATTTCCACAAAGTAATTTTTTTGCCTTTTTTGCTGTTCTCAGAATATATAAAATTTCACTAAAAATAGTGATTTCAATCGTACTCATCACTTAACAGCGGGCAAAAAAAACACAATCTCAAAGATTGTAAAAAAAAACAACAACATGCTATTCTCAAAAAAATAACAAGATACAAATCACAGATATATAAAATGCACACAGCTAACAAAATGTTTTAACTTTAACAAAAACTGTAAATGATGTCGCTTTAAAATTTTCACCGAACCTAAAGATGAATTTTTAAGGATGCACCACGCCCACAACGTTTTCCTTCAGTGATGTGGAAATGTTCTACTTTTCTCGAGGGGCAAACAAAGACCAATGCCACCTTTGTCACGTGCAAGATTTTCAAAAGAGTTCTGTTACGAGGGGATCCTAACAAAAAATACTCATGCGGCACAGCAAGTATGATGAAACACCTAAGGACCCTTCATCCAAACAATGTTGCATGAGAAGAGTGCAAACAGATGAGTAACACTCCTGTTCTGTATCTGTAAAAAAGAATCACAAATAAATGTATATTAATAACTTTCAAATGTATACTATTCCATTACTGTACGAACACATCTTATATAAATACTGACTAAGAAACTATAGCCCTGAACCACAAGTGTGACGATGGTTAAAACACTACATGCATAGTGCATACTACCTTGAAGCAGTTCATGCCCTAAAGCCTACCTCACTAAAACACTACATGCTAACTGACTAAATGATTACAGTACTATAAGGAGACACATTGGGTGAGTGACAGGGTGTTTGCTAGAAGTGTATGAATACTAACTAGGGAATTGAAGGTGTGAAACACAACTGTGTAGGTGATTAGAGGACTGCATCCGTACTGCATAGGCATTTAAAGCAGTCCATGTGCTAAGGCCTGGCTCACTGCATGACTACTTTGGTACTGACTGAATGATTAGAGTACAGCAAGGAGAGTGCCTAGGTGAATTTATAAGTGGTAGGCTTTTCGCACAGGGGATGGATTAGTACTTGGTACTGAATGGGTCACTAGAGGAGTGCAAAGGCAGTGACAGGATGTTTGCTGGACTGTATGGATACTGACTAGAGAATTGAAAGTGTGAAAGACAAGTGTCTAGGTGGTTAGAAGACTGCATACATAGTGGATAGGGGTTTGAAGCAGTCCATGTGCTAAGGCCTGGCTCAGTGCATGAATACTTAGGCACTGACTGAATGATTAGAGTACTGCGAAGATAGTATCTTGGTGAATTTATAAGTGTTTGAGTTTTCGCACAGTGAATGGATTAATACATGATGCTGAATGGGTCAGTAGAGGACTGCAAACGGAGTTACAGGGTGTTTCCTGGAAGTGTATGGATACTGACTAGCGAATTGAAAATGTGAAAGACAAATGTATAGTATGTTAGAAGACTGCATGCATACTGCATAGACATTTGAAACAATCTATGTGGTAATGTATGGTTCACAACATGAGGACTTGGAAACTGACTAAATCATCAGACTACTACTAGGTTAGTGCCTGGGTAAAACTTTTACATTTTCAGTTCTGGCACAGTGAATAGAATAGTACATGGTACTGCACGTTAGTGTCAAACCCTGACTCATTTTATCAATGCATAAGCAAAGAATAGCTTCTAAAGCTACTACAACTTGACAACATGACCGATTTTAAAACAGTTATCTGCCATCAAATACACTATGTTACCAAATGCTTCTCTCACAATTCTTACCCAAATGTACACAGACTCACAGTGTGATTTTAGACAAGCAACATTATCCCTAGCAGTTTACCAAAACTCATTCACTAGTCTAGAAGAGTTAATGGTACTGCACACAATCTACATATTTAAGTACAGCACATTAGTGTCAAAGCATGACTCATTTAATCAACGCATAAGCAAAGACTGTCTTCTAATGCTACTAAAACTTGACAACATGACAGGTTTCAAAAGAGTTATCTGCTAAAAAATACACGATGTTACCAAATGCTTCTCTCACAGTGGTTCCCAAATGCACACAGACTCACAGTGTGATTCTAGACAACAACCACTATACCTAGGACTTTACCAAAAATCATTCACTACTGTGGAACTGATATGGGAACTGCACACAATCTACATATTTCAGGACTGCACTTTTGTGTCAAAGCCTGACTCATTTAATAAAAGGATAAGCAAAAACTGGCTTCTAATTCAACTAAAACTTGACAACATGACAGGTTATAAAACAGTTATCTGTCAGCAAATACATAATGTTACCAAATGCTTCTCTCACAGTGGTTCCCAAATAAACACTAACTCACAGTGTGATTCTAGACAAGCACCACTATCCCTAGGAGTTTACCAAAACTCATTCACTACAGTGCAATTGGTAAGGGACCTGCACACAATCTACATATTTCAGGACTGCACTTTTGTGTCAAAGCCTGACTCATTTATTCAAAGCATAAGCAAAAACTGCCTTCTAATGCTACTAAAACTTGACAATAAGACAGGTTTTAAAACAATTATATGTCAGCAAATACACGATGTTACCAAATGCTTCTCTCACAGTGGTTCCCAAATGCACACATACTCACTGTGTGATTCTAGACAAACAACACTATCCCTTGCACTATAACAAAACACATTTCTTCATCTAGAATAAGTACTACATTTTAGTATAGAAACACAACATAACTCATTTCACAAATTCATAAACAATGACTGGTTTCTAATTCTACCAAAATAAAAAAACAGCACCGTTATTTGTCTACAAACACATGAAAAACACAAATGCTTATCACAGAATGGTGTCTACATGCACACAGACTATCAATAAGATTGTCGAGAAAAAAAAGTACTCCCTACACTTTAGCAGGAGAAATACCTTAGTCTGATTAAAATAGTCTACATACATCCCCTCACAATTAAATAACTCATCTTTCAAGTTGTTTTGTAGATTAAGAAGTATATCAGTCACTCACCATATTTTCTTTTACAGAATCTCTGCACTGTGCACCTCTCAGCAAAAACAAAGAATGGAAAAGTTTCCCTTTCATTTTCCACACATATAGATGTAAACATCAAATCACAATCCTTCACACATAAACTCAAAAGCAAACACACATTTCTATTGGTTAAACATTTCAACGCTTTCCAACTGAAATACATTTCAACCCTTCCCACAATCTGCCTTCTGCCTGTTACCATAGAAACAGGTCATGGAACACTGCACTGAGCACACAGGTCAGAAGTTCAGCACACAATATTGCTAAACAAGAGAGGAAGTGTGCTTGACTTTTCAACATATCAGCTTATCATATATAATGTTCCTTACAATCTGTTTTTGTTGACCAATAAGAATCATACCTTTAAAAAACAGAAATATACACCCTACCTTTCAGTGAACAAAGTAGTCATACAACCAATGATTTCTTGTCTTCTTTCAAAAAACATTGCCGTGGACCCGCGCACCCAACGCGTGAGAATCCGTGCACCGAACGCGATAGGATGCGCACACCGTGCGCGCATTTTGCCGTTTTTTTTTTTAAAGGGGGCCCCAGTGGGTCCTTCTGGGACCCCCTAAGCACCTCTAGAGGGTCAGAGTATTTCCACTCTGCCCCCTTTATATGTTTTACACACTTATTCCCCTTGCTTCTTCAGCCTCGCTTCTACCAAGGCAGAAAATGGCCGCCAACAGTTCCTGGTTTCGAATGTAGAGAGACACTCGACAGCCAATTAGCATTCAGCGCGCGATCGGGAGGGGAGGGTGCGCTTACGGTGCGCGGATCCTCCCTGGCCATAAATATCTATGTACTTTTAAATCTAATTTTCTCAGGAACTACTGAACAGATTCACACCATTTATGCAAAAGGCACGAGTCTGAACGGAGGACTACCTCTTTGCCAAATTTGGTGTCATTCCGTTCAGCGGTTCGGGCTGTAGCTGCGACAACAGACCCTATGGGAAATTGCATGGGAAAACGCGTTTTGGGACCCCCCTTTTTTCTCGGCCCCCGCTTGACGAATCACCACAAAACTTTCAGGGTAGGAGCGGAGCGGAGCTGGCCAAAAGTTTGGAAATTTCACGAAGATTCGTCAATCGGCACCAGACTTATTGGGAATAGAATGTTGCGGATTTCCTATGGAAAATAGGTCCTAACTATAACTATCTACTGGCGACCGCCAGTAGATAATGTGTATATATATATATTGATTACCCCAATCCCTGTGCTACATCTGGATGGGAGCTGCATATATATATTTTTTCCAATTACCTTGGTTATGCAGTATCCCTTAACATTAGAACTCAGGCACTTTAGAAAGCATGCTTATAGGCATGTTTTTATCTTAATCTATTAGTTTATCTATTTATATATTTCTTTTCCTGCACTATTCACTTTTTTTATTTACTTAGAGGGGTCCTTGGGACAACTTGAATTAATCATATTCATCAATGTTTTTATGCCAAAAATGTTTTTAATATATATTTATATATTTATTTACATGTGTTATGCAGTTTTATGGCATTACGGTCTGACTAGTATTTTGTGATTCATCCGATTGGTATTTTGGTAATCATGAGCAACTGGTTATTCATTTTTCCAGGTCCCACAATGGACAATTGCTCCTATCCTTTCCAGATTTTCTAAGCATTTAAGCCAACATTTTAAATCATTACTTGCTTGTATGTCTATTTATTATTTTACTTGTTGAGATATGATCACTTGTAAATTAGCGATTGGATATTTCTTCTCTTTTTACCAATGGTGTTTTATTCTTGTCTATGTCTATGACTGCAAACGTCAGTGATTCCCCCCATGTGACCTACCTTTTCACTTTAAATTTGTAACTTCACGAACTATTTGCTGTCATGTGATCAAGGCTCCACGGAGCCGAAACGTTATGGCCGTCGCTCTGGGCAAATAAAGAAACCAGCACCAATTCCAGGCTCGTGTACTCTTTCCCTTGGCAGTTGAAGGATCTTCAAGGCTGTTGGAAGTAGTCTTCTTGATATATTAGATCGCTAATCAGTTTCACGCGATCTTGACACGGAGCCCTCGCCATTGAAAGGTTGGCGCCAAGCAGTGAAACTGTTTTCTGGTTCGCACCGGATGTACTTGCCTCTGGAAGGAGGAGTTGGCGCCTGACCCCCCTTGGATACCTCGACTAACGTATCTGTGGACACAGGCAGCGTCGAACTGCGAACAAGGTGATTCTACCGAAGCCGTGATCGGACGACACGGCAGGAGAAGAACCGGTGATTCCATCGAGTGATTCATTGAGGTATCGGGGGGTTGGCGAGTTCAGTGTGCAGCAGTGGGAGGTTGTTGATGAAAGTTTGACCCATCTATACAGCCCCCACGAGCTAACTAATTGAGCCCTGACTTGAGCATGACGGCAGACAGCGTTCGTGAACGGGAGGCTGCGGCACTATCGATGTTTTCGGACAGCCTACCTGTGCCTGCTGCCATTCGCAACGATCCTATCACGGATGGGACTACACAGGGAAATGCTTTAAAGGACAAATTCAAAATATTGGAGAAAAAACTCAAAAACGAACAGAGCAAGTGGTGGGAGTCGAAATCGCTACAAAGTTACATTGATGTCAATCGCATCCCCCGAGGGTTGCGTATCCTTACGGCACCCAGCTACGAAAGCCCGAATCCCGAGCTTATGCGTGAATGGGCAGAGGCGAACTTGGAATCCTCCCGTAAGATGGTCCTAATATTAATAAAGTATGCTGATATCGACAGAGCTGCACTACTTAAGGAAATTGATGCTCTTAATGAGGAATTGGATAAATTCGAGGACTCCGACGAGAAAACTAAACTAAGGAAAGAGATGACAGAGAGGCTCAAGAAAGAAGAGAAAATAATCATGGACAGAAAAGCATTTAAGTTCCAACGCGACCGCAATGACTATCAATTGGGCCAAATTTTTACTTTCTCAAAAAGATACGATGCTTTGCGAATCTCTAAGTTCAAAGCGGCTCCCACTAGTCGGGGTCCCAACAAAGGGGCTGCCTCCAATGACACAACACAATCGGATCTCAGCTCAATGGGTGGTAGCGACTCCGAATCGGAGTTACGTGATAACCTGGCAGCGGGAACGATACTGAGACCATCTCCAGCACAAGAAATGAAATTTTTTATGCGAGGAGAGAAGGCAAACCCTACGACCAAGACCGGCAATGACAAACCCAGCCGGAAGCATTCAAACTTCAAATCCTGGCAGAGGCAGAGGGCAAGGAAGAAACGCTGCAAATCCGAACAGGAGAAGAGGAAGGGGGTATTGGTCGAAGAACCAATAACGAGTGAGAATGCCAACACCATTATCAATCTGACATCCCTAGAGCTCACCGATGAAGATAAGAGAATACTTGCACTTGGCTTATCCTTTGCTCCCCAAAACAATTTTGATTATGCCTCTGTACGATGCGATGTGTATAAAGCTGTTCGGAAGCTCAAGCTCAAGAAATCATTTGCGATGCGCAGCAATAAACGCAATCCGCCCGACCATGTCAACGACAACGCCCTGCAGGAGGCAATCCAGGATCTTTGGGACATGGAAGGAGCAGGAGTCAGTGCAAACTGCCCGGATGGCTCAAGCTCCAAGGGGCCCACCACGCCCTTTAGACCTAAGTCTACGTACATTCCTATCATGCTCCATGATGCCATCGATATTTTCTATGACAATGTGACAACGGAGATAAAAGCTTTGCATACTAAAATTCAATCTAGGAAGCCACGCTACAACCGACAATCTCGGCAATATAGTCAACTTATCAGCAAACTTAAAAACAACAAAAAGATTATTATTCGCCAGAGCGACAAAGGTGGCAATATCGTTCTATTAACCAAGGAACTTTACGACCACGAAGCCTCCATCCAACTCAATGACAGGAACTGTTACACTCGTACCACGGCAGATGCCATCCAAATTGCCAACAAAGAATTTCTGGACAAATTGGTCAACTGGAGGGGACGCAAGCTCATTACGGAAGCGGAATTTAACTTCCTGAAGAAAGACAACCCTGTAATTCCCACGCTGTACTTTATCCCCAAGATTCATAAGGACCCTGTCAAACCCCCAGGTAGACCTATAATCTCAGCACGTGAGGGTATGTATGAGAAAACGTCCCAATACATTGATTATTTTTTACAAGACTTTGTTAGATCATTGGATTCATATATACAGGACACTGGGGATTTTTTACAGAAGATCAATGGAGTCCAATGGAGGGATGGCTATTGGATGTTGGCTTTGGACGTAACATCTCTATACACCAGCATTAGCCATGATGACGGCATCCAGGCCACTAAATATTTTCTTTCTCGCAAACCCACTCAATTTGAGAGCCACAATGCCATGTTAACCGAGATGCTTGAACTCTGCCTCCTTAATAACAATTTTATGTTTAACGGCTTGCTATATCGACAATTGAGGGGCGTAGCAATGGGGGCTAGCTTTTCCCCTAGCTACGCCTGCCTCCACATGGGGCACTGGGAGGAAACTACCCTTCGCCATGACTATGCACAGTGCCTCGCAGATAATGTTGTCTTATGGCTAAGATTTATTGATGACTTATTTGTTATTTGGAAAGGGTCACTGGAGGAGGCACATGGGTTTATTGAGAGTATAAATGTGAACAATCTCAACCTCCATTTCACTGCCACATGTAGCCAAACACATGTCACTTTCCTAGACACCGAGGTATACACCCATGCGGGCAAACTAGAAACTAGGCTACACCGTAAACCCACAGCAGGTAATACAACCCTTCACGCCACAAGTGCACAGCCACCCCACCTCATAAATAGTATACCTTATGGGGAGATGGTACGACTGAGGAGAATTTGTAGCAATGAAAAGGATCTCCAGATAGCTCAAGAGCTCAGTAAACTTAGGTTTAGGGCGAGGGGTTACTCGGCGAACATCATTGAAAGTGCCATAGTCCGATCCAATGCTCTGAATCGTGAAGACCTGCTAAGACCCATCAGCGGAATATCTAGCAACACATTGGTGCCCTCCAATCCTGAGGAGGCCAATAAAAATTCATGTCACAATTTTAGGATCATCATGGGCTACAGCAAACAACAAACTGATTTGCGTAAAATCATTAACAAAAACTGGCCCATAGTACGCAGTGACCCTATATTAGGTTCCTTACTACCGCATCAGGTTACTATTACACACAGCCGAGCCCCCACTATGAGACAAGCATTGGTCAACACGAATCCTGAAACAATTGATAAAACGTCTTGGCTACAACTTAGCAGTGGTTTTTATAAATGCAAAACCTGCAAAGCCTGTTCGCACGGTGTCAATACTAAAACCTACATTGATCCTTTTAGCATGAGACAGCTCAGGATCAATAAATTGTTGACCTGTAAGACTGAATTCGCTATATATGTCCTCACTTGTCCATGCAACCTGAAATACATAGGCAGCACGAAGCTAGCGGTACACAAACGCATTTTACAACACTTGCGTGCGATTACCAATCAAGACAATACCTACCCCGTGGCACGCCATTTCAGGGAAGTACACAATAGTGACAATAGGGGCTTAAGCTACTATGTTATTGATTGTATTGAACCTAGTAGAAGGGGTGGGGATCGCGAATCTAACCTCCGCAAATTAGAAACAAGATACATTCTACAACTGAACACCAAGGTCCCCACAGGTCTTAACATGACAGAGGACATGCATACATGCTTAGGTTGATTTTACACCTTTTTTACTGTTTTTTAATGGGAAACCTTTTTATCTGATGTGTTCTTAGCTATTTTTTACGGATTTTTAGTCATTTGTCAAAACCCTATTTAATATGTTTTTTTAGGTTATTTATTTAGTATTTTACTATTTATTGTTGACACAATGTACTTTTTCCTATGTAAAATTTGCGAGATTTGCACATCCTGTTCCCATTATAGAATGTAATGTTCCCCAGCCTGAGATCCAACTCCGCACCCACCGCCGCCCATATGCTGTCTATTTGACCATGATAGATTAATCATACTGGTACAACATTGAGACCCTCTCCGGTCCCATCGAGCTGTATGAACTCAATAGGAACTAGTTTAGTTCTCTCAAGAGGGAGTCCACGGTATCCATGAATTTGCCTCTTATGCCACCGATTCCATCTAAGTGGTATTCACCCATTTGATTACCCCAATCCCTGTGCTACATCTGGATGGGAGCTGCATATATATATTTTTTCCAATTACCTTGGTTATGCAGTATCCCTTAACATTAGAACTCAGGCACTTTAGAAAGCATGCTTATAGGCATGTTTTTATCTTAATCTATTAGTTTATCTATTTATATATTTCTTTTCCTGCACTATTCACTTTTTTTATTTACCTAGAGGGGTCCTTGGGACAACTTGAATTAATCATATTCATCAACGTTTTTATGCCAAAAATGTTTTTAATATATATTTATATATTTATTTACATGTGTTATGCAGTTTTATGGCATTACGGTCTGACTAGTATTTTGTGATTCATCCGATTGGTATTTTGGTAATCATGAGCAACTGGTTATTCATTTTTCCAGGTCCCACAATGGACAATTGCTCCTATCCTTTCCAGATTTTCTAAGCATTTAAGCCGACATTTTAAATCATTACTTGCTTGTATGTCTATTTATTATTTTACTTGTTGAGATATGATCACTTGTAAATTAGCGATTGGATATTTCTTCTCTTTTTACCAATGGTGTTTTATTCTTGTCTATGTCTATGACTGCAAACGTCAGTGATTCCCCCCATGTGACCTACCTTTTCACTTTAAATTTGTAACTTCACGAACTATTTGCTGTCATGTGATCAAGGCTCCACGGAGCCGAAACGTTATGGCCGTCGCTCTGGGCAAATAAAGAAACCAGCACCAATTCCAGGCTCGTGTACTCTTTCCCTTGGCAGTTGAAGGATCTTCAAGGCTGTTGGAAGTAGTCTTCTTGATATATATATATATATATTCACTGAAAAAACCATAGGTTTCATGCACGTTTTATTTAGGAATTGGCATTTCAAAAACCTTTGAAATTCACTGAAAAAACCATAGGTTTCAGGGGTGTTATAGTTAGCTGGACATTTCCCTCGTACAAAACCCTAGAAATTCCCCTTTTATAGTTAGTTCAGCTAACTATAACTTGCGCCCCCGCAATGCACTGCTGATGACATCACATATTACATCACTCATGACATGGTCAGTGACATCACTGATGACATCACTGATGACATCTCAAATGACATCACTGATGACATCATCCATGTGATAAATTAGTGCATCTTCTCACACCCTAATTTAACCTTTGATACACCGATACCAATAACTAAATAACCAATCATTAACTCTTAGGTCTACATACACCTCCACTCACTCACCTGTACAGTCACTCATACTTACAGTCACTCCGCACAAGACTATCATATGCATTTATACACCTATATAAACACTCACACACCGCCAATCATCCATTGAGGTACTGACACACCTAGTCAGTTGTGCAAGTAATTAAACACAGTTGAATTTACTCACCTATACGATTAAAAACAATCAAGTTCACTTACTCATAAAAATAGTACCACATTCTTACGCTCTTATACAATCATTAATACAAGCACACACTCATCCATACAGCCACTCTCACAATCACACACTCTCACATATACCCACTTATATACTCTTACACACATATATACTGCCTTTCACACATGTAGTTAGTCACACATGTACCACTGAGATATACATTCAATCCCTAACACACCCATACATACACTCACCCAACCATACAGTTCATCACAGATGCACTCTTAAAACCATGCACCCATAGAATCACCCACTCACACATCTATGCACAGAGTCACACACTCCCTACCCACACAAACACTCAGGCACCCATACAGATACTCAGACAACCAATCAATAACCC
The DNA here is from genome assembly GCF_964204655.1 of Triturus cristatus. NCBI lineage: Eukaryota > Metazoa > Chordata > Amphibia > Caudata > Salamandridae > Triturus > Triturus cristatus. Next base: position 1,755,877,347 of record NC_140590.1, on the reverse strand, counting down.
ATATAGACACTTATATAGGTATTCACAAAACCATGCAGCCACTTATACACCTACACACAGACACATACAGAAATTCACACAGTTTAGTCACTAGTCTGCAGTAAGATACATTTAATGACTCACTTATAGAGTCAGTTACGCACCTAGAAAATCATCCATTCACACACTTGTACACCCACTCATTCTTCCACAGGTTCTTTCACTATAAATATATAAAACATATTTAAACTTTAGAGAAACACACAGTCACTGGATGACGTCATCAGTGATGTTATCAGTGATGTAATTTGAGATGTCATCAGTGATGTCATCACTGATGTCACTGACCATGTCATGAGTGATGTAATATGTGACGTCATCAGCAGTGCATTGCGGGGGCGCAAGTTATAGTTAGCTGAACTAACTATAACAGGGGAATTTCTAGGGTTTTGTATGAGGGAAATGTCCAGCTAACTATAACACCCCTGAAACCTATGGTTTTTTCAGTGAATTTCAAAGGTTTTTTAAATGCCAATTTCTAACTATAACGTGCATGAAACCTATGGTTTTTTCAGTTAATATATATATATATATATATATATATATATATATATATATATAATATATATAATATATATATATATATATATGTTATATAAAAAAAATATTAATTTATCACATACACCCTTAGTGATCATACCATCACATTGTAACTGTATATTAATGTTATCACCTGTATACATTTCACTGTTTAGATCAGGCTGTACCTGTGCACTCTCAGTATTCACATAGAGTCGGATTTCCTGTCATCAGGCTATGTGCAACCACGCAGAGAATACCCAGTATTCATACTGTCATTTTGGTTGTCTATAGTCGGTCTTTAAGCATAGGCACTACAGGCTTGTAACCAAAGCTGCAGCAGGAATGGCAACACATGTATTTAGACCGTGTTTGTGTATGATTATGAATTAGAATGTCACTTTTTCACAATACGCTATGCTATACACCCATTGCTTCATTGCAAGGAATACTTTGAACAAGCACTGGCACACTCTAGAATATTTCCTGCGCTTTCACACATTTTTTATTAGTACATTCTTTGCATTTTTATGTTACTCAAATGCTCTTGAGGAGGTACAAACACCACACTTATATATTTTGGCTTATATGCGCACTCACGCCTTCCTCAACATGTATATACAAGCCCATGTGCACATTTCACCCTCACTCACACTTTCAACTTTTGTTGTATTAATGGCACCTTTGTTGTGCATTTATGCAGTTATTTAGTTTGTTTGCATCTTTACTGCACCGGGGCGAGACGCGAACATCTTATCATTAGCCTTTGTTCACATGCAGCGCTTTCACTTTGTGCTTCATGAGACGTGCCGAGAGCAGGGAGTTACGGACACACACACACTGTTGGGTTATGACTCACGTTTCTAGTTGTGAGAAAGCGGTAACACTAACATGATTGCTTATAAGGGGCATGCTTTCCGTTTTAATGTATACCGGGGCTAGACGCGCACATCTTATCACTAGCCTTTGTTCACATGTAGCGTTTTCACTTTATGCTTCATGAGACACTATGAGAGCAGGGAGTTACGGACACACACACTGTTGTGCTAGGTCTCGCGTTTCTAGTTGTGAGCAAACAGTAACATTATTGCTTACGAGGGTCATCCTTTCCGTTTTAATGTGTACTTACATGATCGGTTGGCTGCATCTGGGGACGCCATATACTCCTGTACCAGCTTCCACGATGCATGTGCGGGAGGACTGAGGCAATCACCGGCTTCATTAGATAGTTGGCAGTTTTATAGTCTGCTTACACTGGCGTTACTAACTGAAGTAAAACATGATGTCACACATGTGCTTTACTGCGTCTTGCCCACAGTCACACGCTGCAAAACTACTCAGTCATTGCAATGACCATAGTAAAAATACTGCCACTCACACATTTATATAAATACCACACATTCACTAGTACAGCGCTATGTGATCAAGGCCGCATGTCTGGCAGCTGAAACGCTTCATTTGGACACTTGATGCCTGAATAAATCATCATTTAACTCTCAACTTTGCCTTTGGACTCTGTTTCCTGGTGTTTCGCCTTTCTTTGAATGGTGGTACCCCTGGGATCCTGTTGTGGAAGATATATATATATATATATATATATATATATATATATATATATATATATATATTCACTGAAAAAACCATAGGTTTCAGGGGTGTTATAGTTAGCTGGACTTTTCACTTGTACAAAACCATTGAAATTCCCCCGTTATAGTTAGTTCAGGTAACTATAACTCGCGCGCCCGCAATGCACTGCTGATGACGTCACATATTACATCACTCATGACATGGTCAGTGACATCACTCATGACATCACTGATGACATCTCAAATGACATCACTGATGACATCACTGATGACATCATCCAGTGAATGTGTGTTTTTCTGAAAATTAAATATGTTTTATATATGTATATCTCAAGGTCGATGGAAGAATAAATGGGTATATAAGTGTCTAAATGGATGATTTGTTTTTGAAAAATTGATTGTGTAACTGACTGATTAAGTGTATCATAGTGAATACATGGCTTAGTGAGTAATGTTTAAATATGTAAATATCTGTATCAGTCTCTCACTTTGTGTATAAGTGGCTGCATGGGTTGGTGAGTAGCTACATGGGTGTCTATATAGGTTATTAGTTGGTTTTTTGAGTATCAGTCTGAGTGTCTGCATGGTTCGGTGGGGGGTATTACGTAGTGCATAGGTGCATGAATGAGTGACTCACTGTTTGTATGTGTTGAACACAGCATGTGTGCAGGACTGTATGGGTGGATGAGTGTGTGTATGGGTGTGTTAGTGAGTGAATGACTGTCTCAATAGTGTCTTTATGAGTAACTACATATGTTTTAAACTAGTATATGTGACTATTGGTGTATATATGTGAGTATATGTGAGAGTGAGAGATTGAAAGAGTTCCTGTATGAATAAGTATGTGTTTCTATAAGTGATTGTTTAAAAGACTAAGTATGTGTAAGTTTGCGTAGAAGTAAGTATGGTGGTGTGTGTATAACTGTATATGCAAGTAAATGTATGTTTGATTCTTTATTAGCATGAGTGACTATGTGTGTGAGTAACTCTATGGATGAGTGGCATTGTGTAACAGGATGTATAGGTGTATGAGTACATATGATGAGTGAGTTCATGTATGAGTGACTGTATAGGACTGTTGGTGAATGAGTGGATGTGTATGTGGATCTTAGAATTACTGAAGAGGTTGTTGTAACTGGTATTGGTATGTCCATTGTTTTGAAAATTTTAGTCTCTATTTTTGAATGTGTGTATCGAAGGATATATTAGGGTGAGAGGAGGTCTGCCACTCTATCACAAGGATGATGTCATCAGTGATGTCATCAGTGATGTCATTTGAGATGTCATCAGTGATGTCATGAGTGATGTCACTGACCATGTCATGAGTGATGTAATGTGTGACGTCATCAGCAGTGCATTGCGGGCGCGCGAGTTATAGTTACCTGAACTAACTATAACGGGGGAATTTCAATGGTTTTGTACAAGTGAAAAGTCCAGCTAACTATAACACCCCTGAAACCTATGGTTTTTTCAGTGAATTTCTGAGGTTTTTTAAATGCTAATTCCTAACTATAACGTGCCTGAAACCTATGGTTTTTTCTGTGAATTTCAAAGGTTTTTTAAATGCTAATTTCTAACTATGCCTACAGAGCTAGGACATGTGAAGAAAGAAGAAAAGATGCACAGAAAGAAACAAAAGAAGTGCAGAAAGAAGCAACAGAAGTCCTCAAATACGAAGATAAGTGCAGGAAGAAGGATAACGTGCAGAAAGAACAAAAAGAAGAGCAGAAAGAAGCCTTGTTGCAAAATCATCCTGTACCCTCAACTTTTTCAGACGGATACTGGTGGTAACTGAATCTGACTAACCAGTCCTAGAGCCAGTGCTATGTTAAAAGACACTTAGAATACAGTGAAAACACCTACATACACTACGGAACATTATGCGTTGGGGTCCCCCTGTGATTAGCACGACCTCCTCTGTAAGCCCCTAGTGTATAATAGGGCATGGGGATTAAAACTACCTCTTAAAACAGGCCACAGGGCGTTTTTGCACACGTTAACTCAGGCCCCGTCCCCTCCCTTCACCACTGTGTAAACACGCCCTGTGTCCATTTTTAGTTGGGAGATTAAGTTCATTTGAATCCTGAGGGTCCCTAGGGTCCAACTAGCCCACTAGGTACCTCCAGTAAGTGCCACAGAGCTGCGTTGCAGAGAGGTGTAAAAAGTGGCACGGCCTGGACCACCTCTCTGCAATGCAGCTCAGTGGTGCTTACTGGAAGCACTTGGTGGGCTAGTTAGCCCCCAGGGGCCCTCAGTATTGAAGGGAAATTATATCCCCAATTAAAAACATGCCATAGTGCGTGTTTGCACACGTCACCTCAGGCCCCGTCCCCTCCCTTCACCACTGTGTAAACGCGCCCTGTGGCTGTTCTAAGTTGAGAGATTAAGTCCCCCTGAATCCTAAGGGTCCCTAGGGTCAAACTAGACCACTAGGTACCTCCAGTAAGCGCCACAGAGCTGCGTTGCAGAGAGGTGTAAAAAGGGGCTTGGCCTCAGAACACCTGGCTGCAGCGCAGCTCCCTGGCGCATACTGGAGATGCCTGTTGGGGGCGCGTTTGCAGAGTGCTGCACGGAGGGGGCATGGCCTCCGGCACGATGCCAGTCTTTTATTTATTTTAGTTTTTTTAAGAAGGGGGGCTGTTTGGTTCCCCTTCTTATTCTAATTTATTGGCCCTGATGACCCCATCCCCCAGGGCCAGTCTCCTAATTATATTTTTTTGACCCCAATCCCCAGGGCCGGCCACTGTTTTTTATTATTTTTTAAAAATATATATTTATAGACACACCTAGGACATGCTGGACAAACCGTACGTACCTATCACCATGACGATTTGCGTGATATTCATTAAAAGGCGACTATGCATGCAATGAATCCACGTGGAATGTATTTACACCACTAGTGAAGCTCTGACATGTCTGATGCCCTACCGTGCCTAATCCTGGTAGACACCCTTGTCGTTTATTTATACAAACATGGGTAGCTATTGACGGGCACATTTAATACACATGCACACCAAGCCATTCAAAGGGGATTCGACAAAAATTCGACCAAAACTATGCAAGAAACCCACCTCACGGTTAATAAAACACACATCCACTGCCGGATGTGTAATACTTTTTATTTTACTCTCTGGAAAGGGGACCAACATCACTTGAGAGTCACAGCGTGCTCCTGACAGAGCCCAATGCTGTGTTACACCCACCATTGCCTGCCGAGTGCCACACACCTCTGTGTTGTATTCCACTAGCTAGTGCATATGCTATGACACTCTCTAGCCCATGTGCACTGTAACACCACCCTGTGAATATGTCATGCCACACTTGTCTTCGCACGGGTTATATTGCCCCATCTAACGTGCCTTTCTCGATGCCTATGTTATAACGCACAGTGCTATGCCATACATATTACAATCTGGGATCCATATATTTGTCACAGTGCATATGCAACGTTACACTCCCCAGCACATATTTTATATTACAACTTTAGAGACTAGTTAGGTTACACAACACTGCCCTGTGCATATTACACTCCAAGGCGCATATCGCATAGCACGCGCTAGTGCCTGTGCTATCTCGCGCTCTCCAATGAATCTGTCATTGCGCACAATGTATTGCATATTATATTTCACGCCCGGTTCATCTTATATCACACTTTTTGGTGCATAGTTTATACCATACACTATATCTAGTTTTCATTTTCAATCGTGCTCTCAGGACTATGTTCTATATAACACTGTGTTCACCAACCCTTTTCACGGGCATTACATTTTGCGATAGGGGGTGGAGGGTCAGGGGGTGTTTCTGCCAAGTGAGCCCGGAGTCACAGTCACAAACGTCCTCTTCTTCCTGAATAAAAGTGAGATTATGCTGCATACTTGTTCATATTTTAAGTAGTTTGCACAGACACAATGTTTTAAAAACAATAAAGTTCCTAATACCCGCCTTCTCTGAACAGTTAGCTTGCTGCCCCATCCCCTTCCTCCCTATCCTCTGTTGTGTGAATCCATGGACTAGCCTCCTCCCTCCTGCCATGCATGGTCTGATGTGCTGCCACTGCCCTCAATTTAGTATGATGTACCAGTCCACTCCTCCTGCCCTCCATTGCCCAATTCTATGCCCCATCATTGACCTCCTGCTTAAACTCTGTGCTTAGCTTGCTGCCCCTATTCTCCTTGCCCCTGCCCTCCGATGTCTTTGTGCATGCCCCTGCTCCATCCTTTTTGCCCACCATGTCCCATGGACCTGCCACTCCTATCTACTCTGAGTGTTCTGTTGAGCTGCCACTCCCCTCCCACCTGCCTAGCATTGTCAGATGACTGTAACCTGTCCCTGCCACCTCCACCCTGCCTGTCCACATGCCATGCCCCTATCCTCTTCCTCCTGTCCTACATGGTCCATTGTACTGCCACACCCTTCTGCCCTCCCTGGTCTGTTGTGCTGCAACTGCTCCTCCTGCCTGCCCCGTGTGGTCTGTTGTGAGGTCCCTTCCCCTGAACTTTCTTGTCTGTGCACAGGTCCTGACCCTCCCTTCTATCCTCCATTGTCCTTTGTGCAACTGCCCCTCCACCCTCCTTCTTGCCCATCATAGCCATTGTGCTGCCACTAACCCTCCCACTTGCCATGCATGGTCTTCTGTGCTGCCATGGCCCCTCCCACCTTCCCTGTGTGGTCAGTTAGCTGCCCCTGAACCCCTCCCACCTTCCCTCCATGGTCTGTGTGTATGCCATCACAGTCTCACTGTTGCTCTTCATGGTGTGTCTTGCTTCTAGTGCCCATCCTGCCTGACCTCCATGGCTATCTTGCTGCTCCTGCCCTGCCCCCTTGCCCCCAGCCCTACTCCCTCCCTCCTGGCTTGTCTGTTCCATTGTAATGCCCCTGATCCGTCCCTCCTGCCCTTTATGGTCTGTTATGCTGCAGCTTTCTCTCCTGTCTGTCCATTATGGTCAGCTAGCTACCATTGCCTCTTGCCCCTCTGTTCTCTGTTGTCCATGTGCATGGTCCTGTCCCCTCCCTCTTGCTTTCTATGGATTGTTGTGCTGCACTCCCGTCCTGCATGCCCTGTGTGGTGTATTGTGCTGCTGCAAACCCTGATGCCTGCCCTGCAGGGTCAGTTTGGTGCACCTCTCCATGTCCCTCCTGTCCTCTGTTATCCAAGTCCATGTCCCTATCCCATTTCCTTCCATGATCCAATGTACCATACTTGCGAACATTTTGAACTTGGTAAGAGGGAGATTTTGAAAAAAAACTGGGGTATTGATTTTCCCCTTTGAGTTACATTGAAAAAGAGGATATTGTAGACAGGAGACAGATCAAATAAAGCCCATTTGAGCTTAAAAACATTGGACGTTTCCTGGCTGAATCGGGTCTGTTGGCATGTATGGTTGTACTACCATTGCCTCTTCCTTCTGCCCACAATGGTCTATTACATTGCCACAGCCTTGAAGGAGGGTAGATTTTGTATCACAGGGGGCCCCTGGCCCGTTCTGTCCACACCTGAAGTATGAGACCCTTGTCCTTGCCCTGCCAGCTGCATTTGTAGGCCGTATTAAATTGACCAGCGGGTCCTGTGTTGCTTTATAATTATCCTGAGACATCCTTACCACTCAGCCAGCATGAAACCCCTGTGTAGGCCCTTCTGTTCAATATGTAGGCCTCTTTGTTAAATTGACCATAGCTCTGCAATTTTAGTGTATAGCAGTCTGAAGGCAGGTCTGCGAGGCCTTCTGCTCCAAACTAGTAGCCCCCACCCTACCCGAGTGCTCCGTGCTCGGTATCAAAGTTCAACATCCCCCTGAAGCTGTCAACATACAGTAGGCTGCATCCTGGACTGGTACTTGCTTCCTGGGCAGGTTTGCCGCTTTTAAGTAAGTGGCAACCGCAGAGCGTCAAGTTAGGAGAACTGAGGAGATTTTATACATGAATATATTGAATTCCCGTACAATACCCATTATTTTCTGCTTGCTCTATGGAACTTACGATAAGCGATTGGCCTGAGAGACTGACCTTTTCACCCAGTCCATTGTCAGCATTAAGTGGGTAAATGACGAAATGTCTGGTAAAATCTGCAGACGAAGCTTTTGGGTAGCATACGTAGGTAGATGTAGTGTGCAAAGGAGCCCACAAAATGATATAAAAAGGGAGCACCCACAGATATCGACGGACTACCTCGCCGTCTGTATGTAGGTTAACAGGCAGTGCAGGTTTTCCCCAAGAGCTGGGAGCTCTTGTCTTCCTTTGCTTAAAATGTCTTGCTCTGCTTTGCTTGAAGTATCTTATTCTATTTTACCTATATGAAATGTCATGTTATGTTTAACCATTGTTCTCTTTACTTTTGCATTTAAAAGATTTTGTATTGTAATTGCAGGAATGCTTGCTCTAAGAGTAAACGTGAGTGTTCCTAGGTAACATTTTCCTTGGTGTAACTTGTTTCTCATGATGCATTTATAGATGTGTTTTCTCTCTCTCTCTGTCAGTACATTAATTGAGATACAGAGAATATTATGACAGCTGTATGATTATCTGGATTCTGTATTTTGTACTTTATGTCTCTATTCTGCGGTTTCTTTGAAGTTGCATCTCCTCATTAAACTGCCATTGTATTCTGCCTCCAATTCCATGTCTCATATGTCTGTTTTCTTCATTTTTGGAGCAAGCGTTCCTAGGCACCCCGGCTCAAATTAAGGTGCTCCTTTTGTCCCTGACTCACTCTCCTGCTCAGTTCTGTGGTGGCTCCCGGGGATCTGGGGACCGCCCCTAGCTTCCTTGACCCGTAATAGATCTTCCCTCCAACAGCCTCTCTTGCAAGTCCTGTATTGTTGGTTTGTTGCCCCTGCCCCCCTTTCCACTGCCCTCCATAGTCTGTTGTGCTTCCACGGCCCTTCCTGCCTGCTCAGTGTGGTTAAATTGTTGCCTTTGCACCCTCCTACCTGCCTTCAATTTTCAGAGTCCGTGCCCCTGGCCTCTGCCTCTCAACAGTATCCTAATGAACAACTAGATTGCTAACATTCTATATTTATTACAAAAGTGTGGAACGCCTGACATCATCTTGATGTAATCAAAACTGTAATACCTAGAGCATTTCCTTTAGAAATTACATATATGAGAGGGTCTTATTGGCATCAAAATTATGGTTAGTGCTCTAAAAGACTAAAATAAGGACATATTTTCTGAGTTTTCAAATAGCGACAAAGCACTTTTAAATTATTTGTTATCTTTATGTTTTTTTATCCAGTTGACCACTTGATAAAATGTTGCACTTAGGGGAGAGGATGTGGTGTTACTTCCAGAACTGCAGACTTTGCAACTGGGGAACCAGGTTGAAGTTTCTGCTTCAGCTCGACATTCTGTGATTCTGGTCAAATCACTTAGTCTCCCCATGTCTACAACCAAAATGAATTTGTTCTTGTGTGATGTAACCAATGCTCATGTAAAGCACTCCAATACCTGACAAGTCTGCACTATATAACACTGCAAAAACACAAAATAATAAGTGTTTTGCACACTTCTGTCATTGGGCTATATTTGGGCTACATCTGGTTGATTTTGGGCTACATTTGGGCTCTTTTGTCTCCGGTGGCCATCTTGGGAGATTTATTTGTTATGAAGTTTCCTAATTTCCTCATGTACTGCAGTCTCCTCAGTAGGAAATGCTTTCAGTTTTTTACTTTGATTCCATCATGAAGGTATTCAGATATGTCACACATTTGCCATAAATTCTGAATGTTAGCACTCTAGTTGCTCATTAGATCACTGTAGTAAAACTACTCCACCATGGAAGTCTGCTCCTGGTATTAAAAGTGCATGTTTCAGTCTGCATGTCAGAATTTTTTAATGAAATAGAAGAGGATTTGAGAAGTCACTCAAAATGTGCCCTCATTTTCTTTCTTCAGCATTAATCATAATTTCTATGGCAAAATGAACCTCCTCATTGTGTTCCTTTTTAAATTAAATGTTTTAAGTGTTACCAGTTTATTCCAATCAAGATGGCTTCAGGTGTGCCATACTTTTGTCATAATGAAGACAGTAAGCGCTCTAGTTGTTTTTAAGAACATTCTGGGACATTCTGTCATTGGGCTATACTTGGGCTACATCTGGGTGATATTTGGGCTACATTTGGGCTCTTTTGTCTCTGGTGGCCATCTTGGGAGACTTATTTGTTATGAAGTTTCCTAATTTCCTCATTTACTGCAGTCTCCTCAGTAGGAAATACTTTCAGTTTTTTACTTTGATTCCATCAAGAAGGCATTCAGATGTGTCACACATTTGCCATACATTCAGAATGTTAGCACTCTTTTTGCTCATTAGATCACTGTAGTAAAGCTACTGCTCACCAGGGAAAACTGCTGCTGGTATTGAAAGTGCATGTTTCAGTCTGCATGTCAGAATTTTTTATTGAAATAGAAGAGGATTTGAGAAGTCACTCAAAATGTGCCCTAATTTTTCTTTCTGCAGCACTAATCATACTTTTTATGGAAAAATGAACCCCCTCATTTTGTTCCTTTTTAAATTAAATGTTTTAAGAGTTACCACTTTAATCCAAGCAAGATGGCTTCAGGTGTGCCATACGTTTATCATAAGTAGGACTGTTAGCGCTCTAGTAGTTCTTTGGAACACTCTGGGAAGCTGCAGTAGAACACAAAGGAATCAACTGACAGTCTCTGCCCTTGTTGGATGTACATGTTTTACTGAGAATGTCAGACTTCATTCTCACATGACTGAGAAAGATAATGTGAATTTACAGAAAATAAGCTCTCAGTTTAGCCTATAGATCACCTTCCAAACCTCTGTGGTAAAAGCATGAGAAAATATTTTTCTCTCAATCATGATATCCCAGCAGAAGGCTTTTTCACATGGTGAAATCACCTTAGAACATACCACAATTCCTAAAATGAGTATGGTACCATCAACAAATGATTTATAATGTAACTAAAGTCTTAAAACCTTCTATTAACTGCAATGCTTTTTAATGAGGTGCTATCATGTATATTGGTCCCAAGATGGCTGCCAACACTTCTTGGATGAAGTGCTGACAGCCAATCAGATCTCAGGATGAGATGTGTGGTTAGGCTCCGCCCACATATATATATGCTTTTAAATGCTATTTACTCAGGAAATACTGAACAGATTTACACCAGACCTGCAAAAGGCACTTCCTTGACCTTATGGCTACCTCTCTGCCAAATTTCAAGTAATTCTGTTCAGCCGTTCGGGCTGTAGCTGTGTCTAAAGGTCCTAAGGAAAAATGCATGGGGAAAACGTGTTTTGGGACCCCCCTTTTTTCTCGGCCCCCGCTTGACGAATCCCCCCGAGACTTTCAGGGTAGAAGCGGAGCGTAGCGCCCCACCTATTTTGAAAATTTCGCGAGGATTCGTCGACCGGCGCCAAAGTTATTCCAAATAGAATGTTGCGGATTTCCTATGGAAACAGGGTCCTAACTATAACTACCTACTGGCGACCGCCAGTAGGTAATAAATATATATATATATATATTCACTGAAAAAACCATAGGTTTCACACACGTTATAGTTAGGAATTAGCATTTAAAAAACCTTGCAAATTCACTTAAAAAACCATAGGTTTCACACATGTTATAGTTAGCTGGACATTTCACTCGTGAAAAACCATTGAAATTCCCCCGTTATAGTTAGTGCAGGCAACTATAACTCACGCGACCGCAATCCTCTGCTGATGACGTCAGATATTACATCACTGTATTTAGACACTTATTTACCCATGTCTTCTTCCATTAATTTTTAGCTATACATATATTACAAAAAAATGTTTTTCAGAAAAACACATATGTCATCAGTGATGTAATATCTGACGTCATCAGCAGAGGATTGCGGTCGCGTGAGTTATAGTTGCCTGCACTAACTATAACGGGGGAATTTCAATGGTTTTTCTCGAGTGAAATGTCCAGCTAACTATAACATGTGTGAAACCTATGGTTTTTTAAGTGAATTTGCAAGGTTTTTTAAATGCTAATTCCTAACTATAACGTGTGTGAAACCTATGGTTTTTTCTGTGAATTTGTACGTTTTTTTAAATGCTACGTTATGTATTTTTATTTTTTTTTAAGGTTTTTCACCGTGCGCATGCTGTGGACGCACGGTGCGCTTCGCGCACCACGCGCCCACGTTACGCAGTTCGCGGAATTTTTCCATTTCTACCGTACGCTCACGCTACGCGTACTCCGCGATTTTTCGCAAAAAAATTAAAGGAAATTTTGGCCCTTGGAGGTCCTTCTGGGACCCCCTGACAAAGGCTAGGGGGTCAGGAACTGTCCACCCTGCCCCTTTTTCACGTTCTCCACCTTTGTTTTTCACCCCCTCAGACTGCGAGAGACAAAATGGCGGCCGACACTTCCTGGTTTCGACCGATTCGAATGTTTACTAAGATCTAACAACCAATCAGAATCGCGCTCACGCACGGCAGCGTGCGCGTACGGTAAGTTTTACCGTACGCGCACGGTGCGCGCTTATAGATATATATATGCTTTTAAATGCTATTTTCTCAGGAAATACTGAACAGATTAACACCAGACCTGCAAAAGGCACATCTCTGACCTGAGGACTACCTCTCTACCAAATTTCAAGTAATTCTGTTCAGCCGTTCGGGCTGTAGCTTGGACTAAAGGTCCTATGGAAAACAGCATGAGGAAAACACGTTTTGGGACCCTTCTTTTTCTCAGCCCCCGCTTGACGAATCCCCCCAAGACTTTCAGGGAAGGAGCGGAGCGGAGCGCCCCACCTATTTTGAAAATTTCGCGAGGATTCGTCAATCGGCGCCAAAGTTATTCCAAATAGAATTTTGCGGATTTCCTATGGAAACACGATCCTAACTATAACTATCTACTGGCGACCGCCAGTAGATAATATATTACCATATGAGTGCTCAACACTTGAGGGTGCACTCGGGAGACTGCAATCTTTTTCTTGGCACCGCCAGCGCTTCAACCTCTGAATGAGCCTGATGCGTTTCGGCCGATTCCTTAATCATAGGCTGACTCCAGTAATTGATGTGGCAGCTGACATTTATTTAAATAAACTCTCTCCAATGGGATCTTTGATTCATTTTCCCAACGCCTGCTGGGATTCGTAGTGTCTTGCTGCCAAACTCTTGCCCCGATGGGATGCGGTAAGTATTAGTTCCTTCAACCCTCATTGGGCCGTGAAGCGCAGGTAATGTCCATATTCAAAACAATCTCCCCACATGTAGCGTTGACATAATTTCGCGCTGTGGCCCCTTAAACAATCCAAGGGTGGTGCTGGCTTCTTACGCCTGAGCCGGCATGGAAATATTACCATATGAGTGCTCAACACTTGAGTGTGCACTCGGGAGACTGCAATCTTTTTCTCGGCACCGCCAGCGCTTCAACCTCTGAGTGAGCTTGACGCGTTTCAGATGATTCCTTAATCATAGGCTGACTCCAGTAATTGATGTGGCAGCTGACATTTATTGAAATAATCTCTCTCCAATGGGATCTTTGATTCATTTTCCCAACGCCTGCCTGGATTCGTAGTGTCTTGCTGCCAAACTCTTGCCCCGATGGGATGCGGTAAGAATTAGTTCCTTCAGCCCTCATTGGGCCGTGAAGCGCAGGTAATGTCCATATTCAAAACACTCTCCCCACATGTAGCGTCGATATAATTTCATGCTGTGGCCCCTTTAACAATCCAAGGGTGGTGCTGCCCATCTACGCCTGAGCCGGCGCGGAAATATTACCATATGAGTGCTCAACACTTGAGGGTGCACTCGGGAGACTGCAGTCTTTTTCTCGGCACCGCCAGTGCTTCAACCTCTGAATGAGCCTGACGCGTTTCAGACGATTCCTTAATCATAGGCTGACTCCAGTAATTGATGTGGCAGCTGACATCGTCCGAAACGCGTCAGGCTCATTCAGAGGTTGAAGCGCTGGTGGTGCCGAGTAAAAGATTGCAGTCTCCCGAGTGCACCCTCAAGTGTTGAGCACTCATATGGTAATATTTCCGCGCCGGCTCAGGCGTAGGAGGGCAGCACCACCCTTAGATTGTTTAAGGGGCCACAGCGCAAAAATATGTCAACGCTACATGTGGGGAGAGGGTTTTGAATATGGACATTACCTGCGCTTCACGGCCCAATGAGGGTTGAAGGAACTAATACTTACCGCATCCCATTGGGGCAAGAGTTTGGCAGCAAGACACTACGAATCCCAGCAGGCATTGGGAAAATGAATCAAAGATCCCATTGGAGAGAGATTATTTAAATAAATGTCAGCTGCCACATCAATTACTGGAGTCAGCCTATGATTAAGGAATCGTCCGAAACGCGTCAGGCTCATTCAGAGGTTGAAGCGCTGGCGGTGCCGAGAAAAAGATTGCAGTCTCCCGAGTGCGCCCTCAAGTGTTGAGCACTCATATGGTAATATTTCCGCGCCGGCTCAGGCGTAGGAGGGCAGCACCACCCTTGGATTGTTTAAGGGGCCACAGCACGAAATTATGTCAACGCTACATGTGGGGAGAGTGTTTTGAATATGGACATTACCTGCGCTTCACGGTCCAATGAGGGCTGAAGGAACTAATACTTACCGCATCCCATCGGGGCAAGAGTTTGGCAGCAAGACACTAAGAATCCCAGCAGGCATTGGGAAAATGAATCAAAGATCCCATTGGAGAGAAATTATTTAAATAAATGTCAGCTGCCACATCAATGACTGGAGTCAGCTTATGATTAAGGAATTGTCCGAAATGCGTCAGGCTCATTCAGATGTTGAAGCGCTGGCGGTGCAGAGAAAAAGATTGCAGTCTCCCGAGTGCGCCCTCAAGTGTTGAGCACTCATATGGTAATATTTCCGCGCCGGCTCAGGCGTAGGAGGGCAGCACCAACTTTGGATTGTTTAAGAGGCCACAGCGCGAAATTATGTCAACGCTACATGTGGGGAGAGTGTTTTGAATATGGACATTACCTGCGCTTCACGGTCCAATGAGGGTTGAAGGAACTAATACTTACCGCATCCCATCGGGGCAAGAGTTTGGCAGCAAGACACTACGAATCCCAGCAGGCGTTGCGAAAATAAATCAAAGATCCCATTGGAGAGAGATTATTTAAATAATTGTCAGCTGCCACATCAATTACTGGAGTCAGCCTATGATTAAGGAATCGTCTGAAACGCGTCAGGCTCATTCAGAGGTTGAAGCGCTGGCGGTGCCGAGAAAAAGATTGCAGTCTCCCGAGTGCACCCTTAAGTGTTGAGCACTCATATGGTAATATATATATATACTGCCTCTTTAAAATTCTGATACCAATCCTATTAAATCTGACCTTGTTGTTTTTTATTTCAATTTTTTGTTTGGTTTTCACAAATTCTCCACTTACCACATTCCTATGTTAATATTATATTTTATCATTATCTTTGTAGCAAAAATATGCAGTAACAATTGTTTAGATTTGCCACCAATACTTTTGTATCAATTGGGTTATACAAAGGAGAGGAGATGCAAGCCAAGTATATCGCCCACTGGGGCTTTATTCTTTCTAACAACATATATATCATTTGATCTGTTACATGTTCACTCATATCGATCATTAAGACATTAATTATTTGATCGTTTCTGTTCATGTAGGCACTAAGTCATTAATTATGATGGTGGCATTTTGTTTTACTAAAGCACTGCTTTGCTTATCACTTTTGTAAATAATGCTAGTCGGAAGAAAGACTTCTTTTCCGTTAGTATTTCATTCATGTCAATCACTGCTTTCACTGTTTCTAAGCAACCATTAGGTTTGTGTCATGTGTAATTAATTGTATAAATAACTTACGAGAACAAGGTCGGACACAGTGAGCAAGGCGGACCTGTCCGCCAAAACGCGTCTGGGCCGCAGTTCTGAAATAAAGTATTTTCCTTGAAACTTTATCCCACGGTGTCAGCGCCTGTTTCTAATTACGGGAAACCAGGATTGGATGTAATATATATATATATATATATATTCACTGAAAAAACCATAGGTTTCAGGCACGTTATAGTTAGGAATTAGCATTTAAATAACCTTAGAAATTCACTGAAAAAACCAAAGGTTTCAGGGGCGTTATAGTTAGCTGGACTTTTCACTCGTACAAAACCATTGAAATTCCACCGTTATAGTTAGTTCAACTAACTATAACTCGCGCGCCCGCAATGCACTGCTGATGACGTCACATATTACATCACTCATGACATGGTCAGTGACATCACTCATGACATCACTGATGACATCTCAAATGACATCACTGATGACATCATCCAGTGAATGTGTGTTTTTCTGAAAATTACATATGTTTTATATTTGTATATCTCAAGGTCGATGGAAGAATAAATCGGTATATAAGTGTCTAAATGGATGATTTGTTTTTGAAAAATTCATTGTATAACTGACTGATTAAGTGTATCTTAGTGAATACATGGCTTAGTGAGTAATGTTTAAATATGTAAATATCTGTATCAGTCTCTCACTTTGTGTATAAGTGGCTGCATGGGTTGGTGAGTAGCTACATGAGTGTCTATATAGGTTATTAGTTGGTTTTTGAGTATCAGTATGAGTGTCTGAGTGTCTGTATGGTTCGGTGGGGGGTATTACGTAGTGCATATGTGCATGAATGAGTGACTCACTGTTTGTATGTGTTGAAGACAGCATGTGTGCAGGACTGTATGGGTGGATGAGTGTGTGCATGGGTGTGTTAGTGAGTGAATGACTGTCTCAATAGTGTCTTTATGAGTAACTACATATGTTTTAAACTAGTATATGTGACTATTGGTGTATATAAGTGAGTATATGTGAGAGTGAGAGATTGAAAGAGTTCTTGTATGAATAAGTATTTGTTTTTATAAGTGATTGTTTAAAAGACTAAGTATGTGTAAGTTTCTGTAGAAGTAAGTGTGGTGGTGTGTGTATAACTGTATATGCAAGTAAATGGATGTTTGAGTCTTTATTAGCATGAGTGACTATGTGTGTGAGTAACTCTATGGATGAGTGGCGTTGTGTAACAGGATGTATAGGTGTGTGAGTACATATGATGAGTGAGTACATGTATGAGTGACTGTATAGGACTGTTAGTGAATGAGTGGATGTGTATGTGGATCATAGAATTACTAAATAGGTTGTTGTAACTGATATTGGTATGTCCGTTGTTTTGAAAATTTTAGTTTCTATTTTTGAATGTGTGTATCAGAGGTTATATTAGGGGGAGAGGAGGTCTGCCACTCTATCACAGGGATGATGTAATCAGTGATGTCATTTGAGATGTCATCAGTGATGTCATGATTGATGTCACTGACCATGTCATGAGTGATGTAATATGTGATGTCATCAGCAGTGCATTGCGGGCGCACGAGTTATAGTTAGCTGAATTAACTATAACGGGGGAATTTCAATGGTTTTGTACGAGTGAAAAGTCCAGCTAACTATAACGCCCCTGAAACCTATGGTTTTTTCAGTGAATTTCTAAGGTTTTTTAAATGCTAATTCCTAACTATAACGTGCCTGAAACCTATGGTTTTTTCTGTGAATTTCAAAGGTTTTTTAAATGCTAATTTCTAACTATGCCTACAGAGATAGGACATGTGAAGAAAGAAGAAAAAACGCACAGACAGAAAAAAAAGAAATGCAGAAAAAAGCAACAGAAGTCCTCAAAGACGAAGAAAAGTGCAGGAAGAAGGATAACGTGCAGAAAGAACAAACAGAAGAGCAGAAAGGAGCCTTGTTGAAAAATCATCCTGTACCCTCAACTTTTTCAGACGGATACTGGTGATAACTGAGAATGACTAACCAGTCCTAGAGCCAGTGCTATGTTAAAAAACACTCAGAATACAGTGAAAACACCTATACACACTAGGGAACACCATGCGTTGGGCAGTGGATTAAAACTACCTCTTAAAATGCGCCACCGGGCGTGTTTGCACACGTCACCTCAGGCCCCGTCCCCTCACTTCCCCACTGTGTAAACACGCCCTGTGGCCGTTTTAAGTTGGCGAGATTGAGTCCACTTGAATCCTGAGGGTCCCTAGGGTCCAGCTAGACCACTAGGTACCCTCCAGGTGCTTCCAGTAAGTGCCACAAAGCTGCGTTGCAGAGAGATGTAAAATGGGGCACGGCCTAGACCACCTCTCTGCAATGCAGCGCAGTGGCGCTTACTGGAAGCACCTGGAGGGCTAGTTGGCCCCTAGGGTCCCTCAGGATTGAAGGGGAATTATTTCCCCAACTTAAAACGCGCCACAGGGCGTGTTTGCACACGTCACCTCAGGCCCCATCCCCTCCCTTCCCCACTGTGTAAACACACCCTGTGGACGTTTTTTAAGTTGTGAGATTAAGTCCCCTTGAATCCTGAGGATGCCTAGGGGCAAAATAGCCCACTAGGTACGTCCAGTAAGCGCCATTGCAGAGAGGTGTAAAAAGGGGCACGGCCTGCACCACCTCTCTGCAACGCAGAGCAGTGGCGCTTACTGGAAGTACCTGGTGGGCTAGTTGGCCCCCAGGGTCCCTCAGGATTGAAAGGGAAATACTTCCCCAACATAAAACGCGCCACAGGGTGTGTTTGCACACGTCACCTCAGGCCCGCCCCCTCCCTTCACCACTGTGTAAACGCGCCCTGTGGCCATTCTAAGTTGAGAGATTAAGTCCCCTTGAGTCCTAAGGGTCCCTAGGGTCAAACTAGCCCACTAGGTACCTCCAGTAAGCGCCACAGAGCTGCATTGCATAGAGGTGTAAAAAGGGGTGTGGCCTCAGAACACATGTCTGCAACGCAGCTCCCTGGCGCATACTGGAGATACCCGTTGGGCTAGTTGGCCCTCAGGGACCCTCAGTATTGAAGGGGAATTAATTCCCCAGCTTACAACTGGCCAGGGGGCACGTTTGCAGAGTGCTGCAAGGAGGGGGCATGGCCTCCGGCGTGATGCCGGTCTTTTATTTTTTTATTTTTTGTTATGAAGGAGGGCAGTGTGGCCCCCCTTCTATTTCTAATTTACTGGCCCTGGGGACCCCATCCCCCAGGGCCTGCACCCTAATTTTCTGTTGAAAAAAATTAATTTGGCCCTCCCAAGGCCTTAATCGGCTTTAGGAGGGGGCTGTGTTGCCCCCCTCCACAGGCCACTTATGGCCCCGGGGACCCCATCCCCCGGGGCCGGCCTTTGCTTTTTTTAAAATATATTTATAGAAACACCTAGGACATGCTGGACAAACTGTATGTGCCTACAACCATGACGATTTGCGTGATATTCAATAAAAGGCGACCATGCATAGAATGAATCCACATGGAATATATTTACACAGCTAGTGAAGCTCTGACGTGTCTGACACCCTACCATGCCTAATCACGGCGCCCCCGCCGGTGGGTACTCTCCAAGTAGACACCCTTGTCGATTATTTATACAAACATGGGTAACTATTGACGGGCACATTTAATATACACGCACACCAAGCCATTTAAAGGGATTCGACAGAAATTCGACCAAACTATGCAAGAAACCCCCCTCACGGTTAATAAAACACACATCCACAGCCGGATGTGTAATACTTTTTATTTTACTCTCTGAAAAGGAGACGAACCTCACTTGAGAGTCACAGTGTGCTCCTGGCTGAGCCCAATGCTGTGTTACACCCACCAGTGCCCGCCAAGTGCCTCACACCTCTGTGTTGCATTACACCAGCTAGTGCGTATGCTATGACACTCTCTAGCCCATGTGCACTGTAACACCACCCCGTGAATATGTCATGCCACACTTGCCTTCGCACGGGTTATATTGCCCCATCTAACGTCCCTTCCTCGATGCCTATGTTATAACGCACAGCGCTATGCCATACATATTACAATCTGGGATCCATATCTGTGTCACAGTGCATATGCAACGTTACACTCCCCAGCACATATTTTATATTAGAACTTTAGAGACTAGTTAGGTTACACAACACTGCCCTGTGCATATTACACTCCAAGGCGCATATCGCATAGCACGCACTAGTGCCTGTGCTAACTTGCGCTCTCCAACGAATCTGTCATTGCGCACAATGTATTGCATATTATATTTCACGCCCCGGTTCATCTTATATCACACTTTTTGGTGCATAGTTTATACCATATACTATATCTAGTTTTCATTTTCAATCGTGCTCTCAGGACTATGTTCTATATAACACTGCGTCCACCTACTCTTTTCACGGGCATTACATTTTGCGATGGGGGGTGGAAGGTCAGGGGGTGTTTCTGCCAAGTGAGCCCGGAGTCACAGTCACAAATGTCCTCTTCTTCCTGAATACAAGTGAGAATATGCTGCATACTTGTTCATATTTTAAGTAGTTCGCACAGACACACATTTTAAAAACAATAAAGTTCCTAATACCCACCTTCTCTGAACAGTTAGCTTGCTGCCCCATCCACCTCCTCCCTATCCTCTGTTGTCTGAATCCATGGACTAGCCTCCTCCCTCCTGCCATCCATGGTCTGATGTGCTTCCACTGCCCTCCATTTAGTATGATGTACCAGTCCACTCCTCCTGCCCTCCATTGCCCAATTCTATGGACCATCATTGACCTCCTGCTTAGCCTCTGTGCTTAGCTTGCTGCCCCTATTCTCCTTCCCCCTGCCCTCCGATGTCTTGGTGCATGCCCCTGCTCCATCCTTTTTGCCCACCAAGTTCCATGGATATGCCACTCCTATCTACTCTGAGTGTTTTGTTGAGCTGCCACTCCCCTCCCACCTGACTGTAACCTGTCCCTGCCACCTCCACCCTGCCTGTCCACATGCCATGCCCCTATCCCCTTCCTCCTGTCCTCCATGGTCCATTTTACTGTGACACCCTTCTGCCCTCCCTGGTCTGTTGTGCTGCAACTGCTCCTCCTGCCTGCCCTGTGCGGTCTGTTGTGAGGCCCCTTCCCCTGAACTCTTGTCTGTGCCCAGGTCCTGACCCTCCCTTCTATCCTCCATGGTCCTTTGTGCATGCCCCTGCACCCTCCTTCTTGCCCATCATACCCATTGTGCTGCCACTAACCCTCCCGCTTGCCATGCATGGTCTTCTGTGCTGCCATGGCCCCTCCCACCTTTCCTTTGTGGTCAGCTTGCTGCCCCTGACCCCCTCCCACCTTCCCAGCATGGTCTGTGTGTATGCCATCATAGTCTCATTGTTGCTCTCCATGGTGTGTCTTGTTTCTAGTGCCCATCCTGCCTGACCTCCATGGTCATCTTGCTGCTCCTGCCCTGCCCCCTTGCCCCCAGCCCTCTGTTTCCATGTGCAGACCCTGATGCCTGCCCTGTAGGGTCAGTTTGGTGCACCTCTCCATGTCCCTCCTCTCCTCTGTTATCCGAGTTCATGTCCCTACCCCAATTCCTCCTGTCTACCATGATCCAATGTACCATACTTGCGAACATTTTGAACATGGTAAGAGGGAGATTTTGAAAAAAAAATGAGGTATTGATTTTCCCCTTTGAGTTACATTGAAAAAGAGGAGATTGTAGACAGGAGACAGATCAAATAAAGCCCATTTGAGCTTAAAAACATTGGGCGTTTCCTGGCTGAAACGGGTCTGTTGGCATGTATGGTTGTACTACCACTGCCTCTTCCTTCTGCCCACAATGGTCTATTATATTGCCACAGCCTTTCTTGCCAGTCCTGTATTGTTGGTTTGTTGCCCCTGCCCCCCTTTCCACTGCCCTCCATAGTCTGTTGTGCTGCCACTGCCCTTCCTGCCTGCCCAGTGTGGTCAAATTGTTGCATCTGCACTCTCCTACCTGCCTTCAATTTTCAGAGTCCGTGCCCCTGGCCTCTGCCTCTCAATAGTATCCCAATGAACAACTAGATTGCTAACATTCTATATTTATTACAAAAGTGTGGAACGCCTGACGTCATCTTCATGTAATCAAAACTGTAATACCTAGAGTATTTCCTTTAGAAATTACATATATGAGAGGGTCTTATTTGCATCAAAATTATCGTTAGTGCTCTAAAAAACTAAAATGAGGACATATTTTCTGAGTTTTCAAATAGCGACAAAGAACTTTTAAATTATTTGTTATCTTTATGTGTTTTTTATCCAGTTGACCACTTGATTAAATGTTGCACCTAGGGGAGAGGTGTGAGAAAGTGGCTCTGTATATACTGTTCCCTAATAGGTACAGGGTGTACAGAGTCCACAGTCCCCCAGGGGCTGACAGAGGTTAAAGTTAGGTATGACCTTACTCTCTAAAGTGGTGGCTTGGTCGAGCAGTAAGGCAGTACCAGAGGACCGTGTAAAGCATTTGTTGTACACAGTCAGCAAATGGTCTCACACACTCAATAACTGAACTCTAGGCCAATGGTTTATATATATAAAATATATGCTTGTTTTATTTTTAGAACCACAAAGGGAATAAAAAATATACTTTCTCAGAATGAGAGGTTGAATATAAATACTTTTGCAATAAGCAATGGATTTTTGTAAATAGTCACAGTTGGTTGCAATAAACAATCCTATTTCCTAAACATAACAATGCATTGAGCTCAATGGTAAATTCAGGTTATTTGTAATAAATTACTTTTCAGATTACTTTTGGAATTCCAGGTCTGGTTCCTAGATCCAGGCCTGGGACAATATTGAGAATCAAGTGGTGAAAGTCGACTTAATTACTGTACTGATTTTTAAATACTATTTAGCTATTTCAAAAGTTGACAGAAAATATTTCAAAGAAAACATTCAATGGATCTCTATGGCAAGAAATTCAAGTTGCAGGTAGAGTACTTTATCGTTACTTTTGTAATCCAGGTCTGGGTACCTAGACTCAGCACTGGGGTCTTTATCAGAAACAGGTAAGTAATTACGTTTGCAGAAATGGTACGATTTTAAAAGAATATTTCAAGATTGCAGAAATCAACACTTAGAAGAAATTTCACAGAAAAGCAGTCAATGGTTTCCTATGGGAGAAACTTGGGTTACTGGTAAGTATAGATGCGAGTATTCTTCCGAGCTAGTACTGGGCACCAAGATCCAGCACTGTGAGCCCACCTGAGAACAGGTGAGTTTTTGCGTTTTTGTCGCTCGGCTGATTTTTAGTGAATATTTGAAGATTTGAAAAGTCCACACTTAGACGAAATTTCAAGAAAAAGCCAGTCAATGTTACCCTATGTAGAAAATAGAGTTAGCGGTTTTCAGGTAAGTTCTCAACTGGCAAAGGTGGGGTTCTGGGCATAGACTCAGGGGTCCCCCAAGGTCAGATAGGCACAGTTAGTTCACCCTCAGCGGCTCTAGGGCAGCCGGGTGCAGAGAGAGTTAGGCCCAATGTTAGCCTATGAGGAATAGGGGGGCCTGGTTTGGTGGCTGCTGACTAGTGGGCCACGCGGCTGTGGGAGCTGGGCTCCTGGTCACTCACTCAGGGCAAGTGGGGAAGTAGGCTAGTGTAGAGATTGCACTGCCAGGGCCACTCGGGCGGCTGGGTGCAGGGTGCTTTTGAGCCGTCGGGCGCTCAATGGAAATCAATGGGAATGTTCCAGTTAGGAAAAAGGCTGCAAGCTCGGGGACGAGGATGCTTCAGGTGCCACCACCACTTCGAGAGGTAAGTTGGGTAGTTGTAGGTTAGGTGGGTACCCCAGGAGTGGGCACAGGGGGCCGCAGGGCACCGCGTGCAGGGGTGCCTTTTGGTGTCGGGAATCTTACCCTCTGATGATCGCGGTTGGGGGGGGCACCTTGTTCCGAGGCTGCAGGCTTCTTCCGGAATGTCGAGGGGGGTCCTTGGGTGCCGGACTCAGGGTCACAGTCGCCGTGGGGTCGTCCTCAGGGTCTTTGTCCACTCCTGCACTGGCCAGGCTTGGCTGGTGCAGAGTGTGCTAGGTTCGCGGTTCCGGGCTGCTGCCATGGGTTAGAAATAGGTTTCTGAGTAGAGCCTCTACTCATGGTAGTCCCAGGCGCTTAGAGCCAAAAGGTAGCCAGGTCCTCCGGGGTTTGGTGAGGTTGCTGGCCACGAGAGATGCCGCGCTGGTGCAGGTCCGGGAGTCGACAGGCCGGTAGGGCTGGGGCCAAAGCAGTTGGTGTCTTCTTCCCTTTTTAGCAGCTGCAGGGCAGGTCTTTGTTCTTCTTACTCTTCTTGTAGTTTTTCGAATCTGGAATCTGGGGAAGGAAGGTTCAGGGTGCCCCTAAAAACTAGATTTAGGGGCGTTATAGGTAGGTGAAGGCCAGGGACCAATGAGTCCTTGTCCTGGGGTGGGTACACCCCCTATCCTGCCTCTCTCCTGTGGGAGGGGGGCAGTAGCCTAATCCTGATAGGGTAGGGCCTCCCATCTTCAAGATGGCGAGAGCCCGGAGATGTGTTTCACCTCGCCTCCCCCACCTGAGGGGTGGGGTGGGCAGGCTGGCACATCCCCTGTCCTTGTATGGGGTTTCCGGCCAAGCTTCCCGCCAGAGTGGGGGGTTGCAGTGGCCTGGAGAAACTCCAAATGGCGGCATGCCTTTGAAGCTTCCCTTTGCTCATCCTGGGGGAGGAGATTTCTCACCTCACCCAGGATGAGCAGGGGCTCTCCCACCCAGGGGTCCAGTAACGTGTCTGCTGTGTGGCAGCCTGGGCAGCCTCAGAGCAGACGTGGATTGTAGGTCAGCTGTAAGGGGGCATCTCTAAGATGCCCTCTGGGGTGCTTAGTACATTAAATCCCACACTGGCATCAGTGTGGGTTTAATGTGCTGAGAAGTTTGATACCAAACTTCCCAGTCTTCAGTGTTGCCATTATGGTGCTGTGGAGCTCGTGTTTGACGAGCTCTCAGCACCATGTACTCTTAAATGGAAGCACTGCACTTACAGTGCCCAGGAATGGACCCGGGTACGGTAGGGGCACAGGGCTCCTGCTCCTGTGCCCACACCATAGGCGTAAGGCACCCAGCTAGAGGGGTGACTGACATACGCCTTGGCAGTGTAGGTGATGGGCATGGCACACAGAGATGTGTGCCATGTCGACTCTTTGTTTTGTCCTGCACCCAGACACTCAGCCTGCAAAGGGTACAGGGCCTCTAAGGGTGGCACAACGAGTGCTGCAGCCCCTAGAGGCCTTCCCTGGCCACAAGGCCCTGGGTACCTAGGGTACCATTTACCAGGGGCTGACATGTGGCTAGGGTTTGCCAATTTGGAGTTTGTGTGTTTTAAGGAAGGAACATAGGCCCTGGGCACCTGATTGGCAGGAGTCCAGGGTACACTTAATCAAAGTACATTCAGCAATTTAGCAAAAAGTGGGGGCATACCATGCAAGAAAGATGGCACTTTCTCACACAATCCCCCCCCCCAAACGAAAGGTGATGAGACTAACCTTGTCCTATGGAGTCTTCATTGTCTAAGTGGAAGAACCTGGAAAGTCCATCTGCATTGGCATGGGTAGTCCCTGGTCTGTGTTCCACTTCAAAGTCCATTCCCTGTAGGGAGATGTACCACCTTAGTAGTTTTGGATTTTCCCCTTTCATCTGCATTAGCCATCTGAGAGGTCTGTGGTCAGTTTGAACTAGGAAGTGGGTGCCAAACAAGTATGGCCTCAGCTTCTTCAGGGACCAAACCACAGCAAAGGCCTCCCTCTCAATGGCACTCCAACGCTGCTCTCTGGGGAGTAGCCTCCTGCTTATAAAAGCAACAGGTTGGTCTTGGCCTTCATCATTGGTCTGGGATAGGACCGCTCCTATACCTAGCTCAGAGGCATCAGTCTGCACTATGAACTGCTTGGCATAATCTGGAGCTTTTAGAATTGGTGCTGAGCACATTGCTTCTTTTTGGGTGTCAAAAGCCTTTTGACAACTAACTGTCCAGTTAACTTTCTTGGGCATTTTCTTGGAGGTGAGTTCTGTGAGGGGGGTCACAATGGACCCATACCCCTTCACAAACCTCCTGTAGTACCCAGTCAAGCCAAGGAATGCCCTGACTTGGGTCTGGGTTGTTGGAGCTATCCGGTCCATGATGGCCTGGATCTTGGGCTGTAAGGGCTGTACCTGGCCTCCACCTACAAGGTGGCCCAAGTACACCACAGTGCCCTGCCCTATCTGGCATTTGGATGCCTTGATAGTGAGACCTGCATTTTGCAGAGCCTCTAAAACCTTCCCAAGGTGGATCAGGTGATCCTGCCAGGTGGAGCTAAAGACAGCAATATCATCAAGATAAGCTGCACTAAAGGACTCCAACCCAGCTAGGACATGGTTCACCAACCTCTGGAAGGTGGCAGGGGCATTCTTTAACCCAAAGGGCATCACAGTAAACTGATAATGCCCATCAGGGGTGGAGAATGCTGTCTTTTCTTTTACTCCTGGGGCCATGCCAATCTGCCAGTACCCTGCAGTTAAGTCAAAGGTACTGAGGAATTTGGCAGCCCCCAATTTATCTATCAGTTAATCTGCTCTTGGGATAGGGTGAACATCTGTCTTGGTGACAGAGTTGAGCCCTCTTTAATCCACACAGAACCTCATCTCTCTCTTTTCACCCTGTTGATGAGGTTTGGGGACCAGAACCACTGGGCTAGCCCAGGGGCTCTCAGAAGGCTCAATGACCCCTAACTCCAGCATCTTGCTGACCTCAGCTTTGATGCTTTCCTTGACTTGGTCTGACTGTCGATAGATTTTGTTTTTGACAGGTGTACTGTCACCAGTGTCCACATCATGGGTACACCAGTTTGTCAGACCAGGGGTCAGGGAAAAGAGGCTAGCATATTGTTGCAAGACTTGCTTGCAGTCAGTCTGCTGTTGGGCAGAGAGGGTGTCTGAGAAAATCACACCCTCTACTGACCCATCTTTTGGGCTGTAGGATAGGAGATCAGGGAGTGGTTCACTCTCTGCTTCCTGTTCTTCATCAGTCACCATCAGCATGGTGATGTCAGCCCTATCATTGTAGAGTTTAAGGCGGTTCACATGGATGACCCTTTTGGGTGTCCTGCTAGTGCCCAGGTCAACTAGATAGGTGACCTTACTCTTTCTTTCTAGGATAGGGTAAGGGCCACTCCATTTATCTTGGAGAGCCCTTGGTGCCACTGGCTCCAAAACCCACACCTGTTGCCCAGGTTGAAATTCAACCAGTGCAGCTTTTTGGTCATACCAGTGCTTCTGGAGCTCCTGGCTGGCCTCAAGGTTCTTGAATGCCTTTTCCATGTACTCAGCCATTCTGGACCTTAGGCCAAGCACATAGTCCACTATGTCTTGTTTGGGTTCTTGAAGAGGCCTCTCCCAGCCCTCTTTTATAAGACAAAGTGGTCCCCTTACAGGATGACCAAACAGAAGTTCAAAGTGTGAGAAACCTACTCCCTTCTGTGGCACTTCTCTGTAAGCGAAAAGCAGGCATGGTAACAGGACATCCCATCTCCTTTTGAGTTTTTCAGGGAGCCCCATGATCATACCTTTCAATGTCTTGTTGAATCTCTCAACAAGGCCATTGGTTTGTGGGTGGTAGGGGGTAGTAAACTTATACTGCACCCCACACTCCTTCCACATGTGTGTTAGGTAAGCAGACATGAAGTGTGAACCTCTGTCTGAAACCACCTCCTTAGGAAAACCCACCCTGGTGAAGACACCCAGGAGGGCTTTGGCTGCTGCAGGAGCTGTAGTAGTCCTAAGGGGAATTGCTTCAGGGTACCTAGTGGCATGATCCACTACCACTAGAATAAACTTGTTCCCTGAGGCTGTGGGTGGCTCAAGTGGACCCACAATGTCCACTCCTACCCTATCAAAGGGGACCCCCACCACTGGTAGTGGAATGAGGGGGGCCTTTGGGTGGCCACCTGTCTTGCCACTGGCCTGACAGGTGACACAGGAGCTGACAAACTCCTTAACCTGTTGGTGCATCTGGGGCCAGTAGAAGTGACTCACTAGCCTTTCCCAAGTTTTGGATTGCCCCAGATGTCCAGCTAGGGGGATGGCATGAGCCAAAGTTAGGAGGAACTCCCTGTACTTCTGTGGCA
Source organism: Triturus cristatus (assembly GCF_964204655.1). Classification (NCBI taxonomy): domain Eukaryota; kingdom Metazoa; phylum Chordata; class Amphibia; order Caudata; family Salamandridae; genus Triturus; species Triturus cristatus. Next base: position 1,755,849,320 of record NC_140590.1, on the reverse strand, counting down.
CTACCACCCTCCTGGTGGCTCCAGGAGTGGGGTTTCTTGCCTCAGCATACAGTAATCCCTCTTCCCAATAAGCTATGTTGGTACCACTGACATCTCCCCTGGCTTCTGAAACAGCTTGCTGCCTCAGGCTTTCAAGAGTGGGACAGTCTCGCTGACCCTGGCACAGCTCTTCCCTAGAGGGTCCCCCTGGGCCCAAGAGTTCAACCTGGTAAGGGTCAAGCTCCATGGACTCAGTTCCCTCAGGGGTATCCAAATCCTCTCCCTGGGGAGAGGGGTGCTGAATGGTTTGCTGTGTAGAAGCTGGTTCCCCAGTCTCCTTTCCTTTTCTCTTGGTTGGCTGGGCCATTATTCCAGACTTCAGACCTCCTTTTTCACCCTTCCTCTTGCTCTGTGCTCTGGTTTGCACACACACCAATTCAGGGATGCCCAGCATGGCTGCATGGGCCTTCAGTTCAACCTCAGCCCAGGCTGAGGTTTCCAGCTCATTTCCAAGCAGACAGGCAGCTGGCAACTTTGGAGAGACCACTACCTGTTTCAGGCCAGTAACCCCCCCCCCCCCCCAGCCTAATGTTACCATGGCCATGGGATGACTAGTGGTGACACTGTCAGCGTTGGTGACTGGGTAGGACTTCCCAATCAAGTATTGCTCAGGGAAAACCAGTGTGTCTTTCACCATAGTGACACTGGCACCTGTATCCCTCAGAGCTTCTACCCTAGTTCCATTCACCCAGGGGTACTGTAAGTATTTCTTTAAGTTGGGGGGCCACACAGCTACAGTGGCAAACTCCACTTCTCCCAAGGAGACTAAACTTGCTTCAGTGTGTTCCCAGATTTGCTCAGGGTACATCTCTGATCCCATTTGTATGCTTGCTGCCCCAGGAGTAGCTGTACTGGGTGCCTTAGGGGCTTTGTTTTGGGGGCAAGCTACAGTTAGGTGTCCCTGCTTTTTACAGGTATTACACCAGGCCTTTAAGGGATCAAAGTTCTTCCCCCTATATGGTTGGGGCACATAGGGAGTAGTTTGGGTCCCACCCACCTGAACAGGTTTTTGGGGCCCTTTGGAAGACTCAGACTTTTTATCTTGGGGATTCTCACCACCTTTCCACTGGGGAGGTTTTGTGACCACTTTCTTTTGGTCACCCCCAGTGGTTGTCTTGGTCACCCTAGTCTTGACCCAGTGGTCTGCCTTCTTTCCCAATTCTTGGGGAGAAATTAGACCTAGGTCTACCAAATGCTGATGCAACTTTTCATTTGTGCAGTTACTCAAAATATGTTCCTTCATGAATAAATTGTACAATCCAGTAAAATCCTGCACACCATGTCCAGCTAACCAACCATACAGTGTCTTCACTGAGAAATCTACAAAATCATACCAGGACTGGGTCTGGGTTTTGTGAGCCCCCTGAATCTAATTCTATACTCCTCAGTGGTGAATCCAAATCCCTCAATCAGAGCTTTCTTCATGAGGTCATAGGATCCTGCCTCTGGCCCAGAAAGGGTCAGAAGCCTGTCTCTGCAGTTACCAGAGAACAGTTCCCACAGGAGTGCCCCCCAGAGAGGTTTCTTCACTTTTCTGATATCACAAGCCCTCTCAAAGGCTGTGAACCATTTGGTGATATCATCACCTTCCTCAAATTTAGGGACAATCCCTTTGGGGATTTTAAGGTCAGAAGTTTCCTCCCTATCCTTATTTTTGTTATTGCTGCCACCATTGATGGGTGCTAAACCCATGTCTCTCCTTTCTTTTTCTACAGCCAGGAGCCTGGACTCTAGCTCTAATCTCTTGGCCAGCCTCACAAGGCTGTCCTCTTCACTGGGGGGTCCCCCAGTGTTCTCTCTGGGACCAGAGCCACCTGTGTAGTCTCTAGGTTCCCAGATGCTAATTTTTGAGAGGGAGGGTATGGGTGCCCTCTCCTCCCTAGGGAATAGCCCAGGGGGGTTGTTGTCAACCTCTTCTGCTTCCCTTTCCTCATCTGACTGGCCATCACCATGTTCAGATGGGTCGTCCTTAGCATACTCAGCCAAGAGCTCCTGGAGCCCTAGTTTGGTTGGATGCAGACCCATTTGTAATTTTTTAAGTTTACATAAGGACCTCAATTCCTTGAAAGACAAGTGTAAGTAAGGTGTGAGGTCGAGCTCCTCCACCAGGTCCATGTTATTATTATCACTAATAGCTGGGTTTGTTTGAGACATTCTAACCTGACAGTTCTAACCCTCTACCCTGACTATAGTGATTTTTATTGTTCTAACTTCTAATGGGACTTAAGCAAGGCCCTAGCAAGACTTTTAGTAATTTTGGAAAGACCAATCAGAATTCTAAAGGCAATTTTTAAGAGTTCTGTCGTGTGATCAGATGGTAACCAAGTAGTCCAACAAATGCAAGTTTGTATCCCACCGCTGATCCACCAATGTGAGAAAGTGGCTCTGTATATACTGTTCCCTAATAGGTACAGGGTGTACAGAGTCCACAGTCCCCCAGGGGCTGATAGAGGTTAAAGTTAGGTATGACCTTACTCTCTAAAGTGGTAGCTTGGTCGAGCAGTAAGGTAGTACCAGAGGACAGTGTAAAGCATTTGTTGTACACACTCAGTCAGCAAATGGTCTCACACAGTCAATAACTGAACTCTAGGCCAATGGTTTATATATATAAAATATATGCTTGTTTTATTTTTAGAACCACAAAGGTAATAAAAAATATACTTTCTCAGAATGAGAGGTTGAATATAAATACTTTTGCAATAAGCAATGGATTTTTGTAAATAGTCACAGTTGGTTGCAATAAACAATCCTATTTCCTAAACATAACAATGCATTGAGCTCAATGGTAAATTCAGGTAATTTGTAATAAATTACTTTTCAGATTACTTTTGGAATTCCAGGTCTGGTTCCTAGATCCAGCCCTGGGACAATATTGAGAATCAAGTGGTGAAAGTCGACTTAATTACTGTACTGATTTTTAAATAATATTTAGCTATTTCAAAAGTTGACACTTAGAAAATATTTCAAAGAAAAAATTCAATGGATCTCTATGGCAAGAAATTCAAGTTGCAGGTAGAGTACTTTATCGTTACTTTTGTAATCCAGGTCTGGGTACCTAGACTCAGCACTGGGGTCTTTATCAGAAACAGGTAAGTAATTACGTTTGCAGAAATGGTACGATTTTAAAAGAATATTTCAAGATTGCAGAAATCAACACTTAGAAGAAATTTCACAGAAAAGCAGTCAATGGTTTCCTACGGGAGAAAATTGGGTTACTGGTAAGTATAGATGCGAGTATTCTTCCGAGCTAGAGCTGGGCACCAAGATCCAGCACTGTGAGCCCACCTGAGAACAGGTGAGTTTTTGCGTTTTTGTCGCTCGGCTGATTTTTAGTGAATATTTGAAGATTTGAAAAGTCCACACTTAGACGAAATTTCAAGAAAAAGCCAGTCAATGTTACCCTATGTAGAAAATAGAGTTAGCGGTTTTCAGGTAAGTTCTCGACTGGCAAAGGTGGGGTTCTGGGCATAGACTCAGGGGTCCCCCAAGGTCAGATAGGCACAGTTAGTTCACCCTCAGCGGCTCTAGGGCAGCCGAGCGCAGAGAGAGTTAGGCCCAATGTTAGCCTATGAGGAATAGGGGGGCCTGGTTTGGTGGCTGCTGACTAGCGGGCCACGCGGCTGTGGGAGCTGGGCTCCTGGTCACTCACTCAGGGCAAGTGGGGAAGTAGGCTAGTGTAGAGATTGCACTGCCAGGGCCACTCGGGCGGCTGGGTGCAGGGTGCTTTTGAGCCGTCGGGCGCTCAATGGAAATCAATGGGAATGTTCCGGTTAGGAAAAAGGCTGCAAGCTCGGGGACGAGGATGCTTCAGAAGCCATCACCACTTCGAGAGGTAAGTTGGGTAGTTGTAGGTTAGGTGGGTACCCCAGGATTGGGCACAGGGGGCCGCAGGGCGCCGCGTGCAGGGGTGCCTTTTGGTTTCGGGAATCTTACCCTCTGATGATCACGGTTGGGGGGGGCACCTTGTTCCGAGGCTGCAGGCTTCTTCCGGAATGTCGAGGGGGGTCCTTGGGTGCCGGACTCGGGGTCACAGTCGCCGTGGGGTCGTCCCCAGGGTCTTTGTCCACTCCTGCACTGGCCAGGCTTGGCTGGTGCAGAGTGTGCTGGGTTCGCGGTTCCGGGCTGCTGCCAGGGGTTAGAAATAGGTTTCTGAGTAGAGCCTCTACTCATTGGAGTCCCAGGGGCTTAGAGCCAAAAGGTAGCCAGGTCCTCCGGGGTTTGGTGAGGTTGCTGGCCACGAGAGATGCCGCGCTGGTGCAGGTCCGGGAGTCGACAGGCCGGTAGGGCTGGGGCCAAAGCAGTTGGTGTCTTCTGGGGAAACTCCAAATGGCGGCATGCCTTTGAAGCTTCCCTTTGCTCATCCTGGGGGAGGAGATTTCTCACCTCACCCAGGATGTGCATTGTTGCAGGCCCGGGAGAGCAGGGGCTCTCCCACCCAGGGGTCCAGCAACGTGTCTGCTGTGTGGCAGCCTGGGCAGCCTCAGAGCAGACGTGGATTGTAGGTCAGCTGTAAGGGGGCATCTCTAAGATGCCCTCTGGGGTGCTTAGTACATTAAATCCCACACTGGCATCAGTGTGGGTTTATTGTGCTGAGAAGTTTGATACCAAACTTCCCAGTCTTCAGTGTTGCCATTATGGTGCTGTGGAGCTCGTGTTTGACGAGCTCTCAGCACCATGTACTCTTAAATGGCAGCACTGCCCTTACAGTGCCCAGGAATGGACCCGGGTACTGTAGGGGCACAGGGCTCCTGCTCCTGTGCCCACACCATAGGTGTAAGGCACCCAGCTAGAGGGGTGACTGACATACGCCTTGGCAGTGTAGGTGATGGGCTTGGCACACAGAGATGTGTGCCATGTCGACTCTTTGTTTTGTCCTGCACCCAGACACTCAGCCTGCAAAGGCAGTGTGTGTGTGTAAGGGTACAGGGCCTCTAAGGGTGGCACAACGAGTGCTGCAGCCCCTAGAGGCCTTCCCTGGCCACAAGGCCCTGGGTACCTAGGGTACCATTTACCAGGGGCTGACATGTGGCTAGGGTTTGCCAATTTGGAGTTTGTGTGTTTTAAGGAAGGAACATAGGCCCTGGGCACCTGATTAGCAGGAGTCCAGGGTACACTTAATCAAAGTACATTCAGCAATTTAGCAAAAAGTGGGGGCATACCATGCAAGAAAGATGGCACTTTCTCACAAGAGGATGTGGTGTTACTTCCAGAGCTGCAGACATTGCATCTGGGGAACCAGTTTGGAGTTTCTGCTTCAGCTCAACATTCTGTGATTCTGGTCAAATCACTTAATCTCCCCATGTCTACAACCAAAATGAATTTGATCTTGTGTGATGTAATCAATGCTCATGTAAAACACTCCAATACCTGACAAGTCTGCACTATATAAAACTACAAATACACAATAAATAAGTGTTTTGCACACTTCTGTCATTGGGCTACATGTGGGCTACATCTGGGTGATATTTGTGCTGCATTTGGGCTCTTTTGTCTCTGGTGGCCATCTTGGGAGATTTATTTGTTATGAAGTTTCCTAATTTCCTCATTTTCAGTCTCCTCAGTAGAAAATGCTTTCAGATATGTCACACATTTGCCATACATTCTGAATGTTAGCACCAATGTTCCCTCTAATTTTTTTCCTCTGTGTGCGGCAGTGTGAGGTCTCTGTGCGCTCCAGCCATGGCAATGTGCGCCAAGAACCTGACAGTGTGCGTGGGTGCAGCAACAGGGGTTCTGACACTGGAGTTCCTGCTTGATTGTGCAGATAAATGACCTAGGTACTGGAACGGAGGAGGCCTGTTTGATGGGGCAGGCAGGGCCGGACTGGGAACCCAAAGTAGCGTTGGCAATTTTGCCACATTGGCTCCCAGCAGAGGTGGGGTGGAGAGGGGGGAAGGGGGCGCAAGTGTCAAGCACTACTGCTTAAACCCGGTCCCCAGCACTGGTGCTTTTGTTACTGAGGGCACAAATTGCAGCATCGCTGCAAAACTGCCCCAGTAACACAACTGGCCCCCACTTCTCCAAAACTGACCGCCAGCCTTCCAGGCAAACGCCTGATAACTGCTAAGGCCAGTCCATCCAGGGGGGTGGCCTTCGTATTGGTGACTGGCGAACAATGGTTGTGTCATGTTTGAAATGAGAAAGTGCAGAGCATATGCAACCACGACAAAGCTACACTAATATATATATTAGGAAAACGGGGCAACCAGCCTCATTCCACAGTGCCAGTGTACCTCCTCTTTACTAACTAACTACACAGTGGCAGCTCAGGGTCATCTTAAAGACTTTGAGCACCCTCGGCCAAACGTATTTTGAGGGCCTCTGTGCGGATCAGCTTTGAATTTATGATCCAGTTTCATCTTTCTCATGTCCTTTTGGCCAGATCACAAACAGTGCACAGACACACGGGTTCAAATTCCAAATGTGTTTATGTTAATATTCAGGGATAGTGATGTATTTTTACAATATTGTAACACAGTAGAAGCTCACTGATACTACTGCAAATAATCACTGTGACATCATCCCATTTCTCATATCCGAGATCCTGTTTAAATCTAAAATAAACATTTTTTATGGATGCTGCATGAAACAAAACCACATTTGTCAAAACATTTCTATAATACAATCTCACACATTACCCAGATTAAATAAATGAAAGGAGAATGCTATTTGCAATAATCTGTTTAAGAATTATTCAAGGTCATCAGGGCAAGACTCTGCAGAATAGAGCTGGCTCTACCAAGACGAGGGTTACTCCACTCTTTAAAACTGATAATCATAGTTCACTTATCCGCTCTGAAGATGGTTTCTTGGATACGTAGGGGGGGAATGTACATAGATGTCCACCATGTGTGCATTCTGAGTCACTAATATATGTTAGTGATTCTGAAAGTACGCGTGGTGCTTTTAGGCCTGCTCAGGGCTTTAAGTAGGATGAAAAACTGAAGGGTCTCTCAAAGGGGCATGCCTGATGTAATTAAGGGCGTGGCGTAAAAACACGTAAGCTAAAAATCTTTGCTTAGCATAGTGTGCTGCCCGACCGTTATTGTGCTGCCTCTGTCATTGCATCCAGATATATAATACAATAAGTAACATTATACCTACAACAACCCAGGACTATTGACTTTGCAAATGGTTGTTAGTTGCATAGGATAAATAAGCAACAACTACAGCTTTGTTAAATATATTGAAAATGCCTCAGTTCTAAAATGATCTATAAAAAGTCCTCTGAAGTTACACCAAAGGCTTTCAGCAGTTGAGATTTTTTTTTACCCTAAGGGTGAGGGCAAAAATGAAGAGCCTGATTGGGACCTGTCTCAGCACCGACTTAAAAATTCAGCATCAGCAGGACCCAGCCCACTTAAAGCCCTGGGCTTGCTGCATGCTTTTTTGTTAATAGAGCGTGGCTGCGGGCAGATTGTGTGTATTTTTGAAAGTATTCATGTTAATTGCAGCAATTAACATGAATACTTTAAAAAATGTACACAATCTTCCCGCAGCCACGCTCTATTAACAAAAAGCATGCAGCAAGTCCAGAAGCAGGATGTGTGCTTTCAGAATCACAAACATATGTTAGTGATTGTAAAAGCACACGTCATGTTTGTAGGCTTGCTGCAGGCCTTTTGTTAATAGAGGGCGGCAGATTACGTGCCTTTTGGAAAGTGTTCATGTTAATTGCAGAGCCCAACATACTAATACACGGGCTGCATTTAACATGAGAACTTTCAAAAAGTCACACAATCTGCCGTGCTCCATTAAGAAAAGGTGTGCAGCAAGCCTAAATGCAAAATGTGTGCTTTACACGTTGTTCTTTTGTGCCTGATCCAACCCAGTACATCCTAACTCTACTGACAGCATCAGGTCTTTCAGCATCAGAAACAGCTAGTCCAACCCAGGGTTCAAACCCTACACAATTCCAGCAGGTCTGTCCCTGCTCAATGCACTGTAACCCTTTACATCGTTCAGAGCCAGCCCATCTAATTTAAAGCAATTCTAGACACATTCACCAAAACCAGTGTGGCCCTGCCAGGTTTATTCTAGCTATTTAACCCCAAACAGAACCAGCCTGGTCCTGTCCAGCCCCATTCCCAGCCTGAACATTCCAGCCCTGCGCAGTTCTGTTCAAACGCCATAAATATTCACACAACCCAGATAGATCATGCCATTCTAGCTACATGTACATCCACCAGAACCAGCCAATAGGGTTGCTAACAGGGTGTTCTGTTCTTTTATTGGCGTGACCAGTATATTAATGTCCAAGCATAAAGGTTTTAAATCCCATAAAGCCTGCATTTTTACCTCATATCAGCGCATATTTAAAACTTAAAACATGAGTAAAGCACTTTAAAATGTGTTCCATAGCTGTTTTAGTGGTCCGTGGCTAATAAAGTAAACAAATAAAGCAAAGCAGTGTTAAAAATGAATAGGGACTATCTTGTATGACTTCCAGTTTCTCATGTGTGGGTCTTCGAAGAATTTTAAAACATAATTTACTGAGAAAGCTGGCGAGGCTACTGGCCTATCCCACTCCACCATGACACATTCACAGCACAACTCACCAGTGACAAGTGCTGCCGAGTGATTTACTGCCAGGATGGGAGCCAGGGGGTCTTCATTGGGCCGAGTGTGGCTTAGGGGACAGGCGGTGCTCTGCAGTGATGATTGCAGCGTGCATAACCTGTCTTGCTTCGGCCTGTAGGGCGATCCATCGCTGCTGCACGTTCTGGCATTAATTTTAAACGCCTCTTTTCATACGTCCAGCATGGACTTTCAGGACATTGGTGCAGAAATGGAAAGAGGACAGATGATGGTGCTTTCGAATTGCTCAGCAAGTACACAACATGCAATGCTCTAATCATGCCCAATAGACTACAGCCCCGCCAGTCAACACCTATGGGGCTGGGAATGCTTACACTCTTGTGGCAGCCGCTGGCATGTAACGGAGCGGGGGAAAGAGCCTTCCATGCATATATAAACGAAGCTTGCTGAAGGCAACAGCAAAGTGTTATGCCCTGCCTTTTCAGAGGCAGTTGCAGAGTTGAGGGTCAGTGCGTGCACACCCGAAGAACAGGGTAGGGGGTCTCACGTTCTGAGCACCAGTGTCCAAGCGCATAGTGGCTCAGAAAAGGGCATCTTCCGCACCCCTGCAGTGTACAACTCAGCAGGAGCGCAACACCCATTGGACTCAAGGGTCATCAGCCCCCCCCACTCCCCCCTGTCGTGTGTGGCTTCCCAGGCACACACAGCCGCACCCGAGCACTTCATAGGTCTTTAAAAGACCATTTGCATGTTAATGAGGCCTTGCTGTTGTTTCACCCCTTCTAAGAGCCCCTGCAGCTCCACTCTGCCGATTGCTTAAGATTCAGCTGCCCCCCCGAAATCAGCTCCACTCTGCCTATTGCCCCCCCGAACTTTTTTCTTAGCAAAGCCCCCCCCCCCGTAATTTGGCTCTAGTTGCGCCTCTGTTCACAAGGGCACCGGTTCCTCCTAATCTCTGCAGTAGGTTCAGAGAAGCAACACGGCGAGCAGCAGAGACAGCAGATTGTCTTTTCAAAGTCAGAGAAAACTGGGATACTTGGCCTCAGCTTCTGATCTCAAAAACCGCGTCAGGATCAGACTCTTTAACATCAGCAGCCCAATCGATACAGTGAAGGGACTCTCAGCAAGCGCCACCCGTTGCGCCACCCGTTGCCTCCGGTCTGAGATTTCTCATGCCCGTAACAGCTGTTCTCCTGTCTGGCTCTTCAAACGTGCCGCCACTGCTCATAGCACTTCACCAAGAAAGTGACGTTCCGCATCATGTCATTAAGCAAATTGGTTTGAGGAAAGGGCACTTTCGTGTGTGCGCGCTGGTGAAAGGCCACATGCGCGGGCGCTCACCCGCGCATGTTACAGGGAACTATGGTTAGCACTCTAGTTGCTCATTAGATCACTGTATTAAAACTACTGCTCATTAGATCACTGTAGTAAAGCTACTGCTCACCACGGAAATCTGCTGCTGGTATTAAAAGTGCATGTTTCAGTCTGCATATCAGAATTTTTTAATGAAGTAGAAGAGGATTTGAGAAGTCACTCAAAATGTGCCCTAATTTTTCTTTCTTCAGCACTAATCATAATTTCTATGGCAAAATGAACCCCCTAATTGTGTTCCTTTTTAAATTAAATGTTTTAAGTGTTACCAGTTTATTTCAATCAAGATGGCTTCAAGTGTGCCATACTTTTGTCATAAGTAAGACAGTAAGTGCTCTAGTTGTTCTTAAGAACACTCTGGGACATTCTGTCATTTGGCTATACTTGGGCTACATCTGGGTGATATTTGGGCTACATTTGGGCTCTTTTGTCTCTGGTGGCCATCTTGGGAGATCTATTTGTTATGAAGTTTCCTAATTTCCTCATTTACTGCAGTCTCCTCAGTGGGAATACTTTCAGTTTTTTATTTTGGTTCCATCAAGAAGGCATTCAGATGTGTCACACATTTGCCATAAATTCTGAATGTTAGCACTCTAGTTGCTCATTAGATCACTGTATTAAAACTACTGCTCACCAGGGAAGTCTGCTGCTGGTATTCAAAGTGCATGTTTCAGTCTGCATGTCAGAATTTTTTTATGAAATAGAAGAGGATTTGAGAAGTCAAAATGTGCCCTAATTTTTCTTTCTGTAGAACGAATCATAATTTCTATGGCAAAATGAACCCCCTCATTTTGTTCCTTTGTAAATTAAATGTTTTAAGTGTTACCACTTTATTCCAATCAAGATGGCTTCTGGTGTGCCATACTTTTGTCATAAGTAAGACTGTTAGCGCTCTGGTTGTTCGTTAGAACACTCTGGGACATTCTGTCATTTGGCTATACTTGGGCTACATCTGGGTGATATTTGGGCTACATTTGGGCTCTTTTGTCTCTGGTGGCCATCTTGAGAGATTTATTTGTTATGAAGTTTCCTAATTTCCTCATTTACTGCAGTCTCCTCAGTGGGAATACTTTCAGTTTTTTATTGTGGTTCCATCTCGAAGGCATTCAGATGTGTCACACATTTGCCATAAATTCTGAATGTTAGCACTCTAGTTGCTCATTAGATCACTGTAGTAAAACTACTGCTCACCAGGGAAGTCTGCTGCTAGTATTCAAAATGCATGTTTCAGTCTGCATGTCAGAATTTTTTTATGAAATAGAAGAGGATTTGAGAAGTCAAAATGTGCCCTAATTTTTCTTTCTGCAGAAATAATCATAATTTCTATGGCAAAATGAACCCCCTCATTTTGTTCCTTTGTATATTAATTGTTTTAAGTGTTACCACTTTATTCCAATCAAGATGGCTTCAGGTGTGCCATACTTTTGTCATAAGTAAGACTGTTAGCGCTCTAGTTGTTCGTTAGAACATTCTGGGACATTCTGTCATTGGGCTATACTTGGGCTGCATCTGGGTGATATTTGGGCTACATTTGGGCAATTTTGTCTCTGGTGGCCATCTTGGGAGATTTATTTGCTATGAAGTTTCCTAATTTCCTCATTTACTACAGTCTCCTCAGGAGGAAACACTTTCAGTTTTTTACTTTGGTTCCATCAAGAAGGCATTCAGATGTGTCACACATTTGCCGTAAATAAAGAATGTTAGCACTCTAGTTGCTCATTAGATCACTGTAGTAAAGCTACTGCTCACCAGGGAAGTCTGCTGCTGGTATTCAAAGTGCATGTTTCAGTCTGCATGTCAGAATTTTTTTATGAAATAGAAGAGGATTTGAGAAGTCAAAATGTGCCCTAATTTTTCTTTCTGCAGCACTAATCATAATTTCTATGGCAAAATGAACCCCCTCATTTTGTTCCTTTGTAAATTAAATGTTTTAAGTGTTACCACTTTATTCCAATCAAGATGACTTCAGGTGTGCCATACTTTTGTCATAAGTAAGACTGTTAGCGTTCTAGTTGTTCGTTAGAACACTCTGGGACATTCTGTCATTGGACTATACTTGGGCGACAACTGGGTGATATTTGGGCTACATTTGGGCTCTTTTGTCTCTGGTGGCCATTTTGGGAGACTTATTTGTTATGATGTTTCCTAATTTCCTCATTTACTACAGTCTCCTCAGTAGGAAATACTTTCAGTTTTTTACTTTGATTCCATCAAGAAGGCATTCAGATGTGTCACACATTTGCCATAAATTCAGAATGTTAGCACTCTAGTTGCTTATTAGCTCACTGTAGTAAAGCTACTGCTCACCAGGGAAGTCTGCTGCTGGTATTCAAAGTGCATGTTTCAGTCTGCATGTCAGAATTTTTTAATGAAATAGAAGAGGATTTGAGAAGTCACTCAAAATGTGCCCTAATGTTTCTTTCTGCAGCACTAATCATACTTTCTATGGCAAAATGAACCCCCTCATTTTGTTCCTTTTTAAATTAAATGTTTTAAGAGTTACCACTTTATTCCAACCAAGATGGCTTCAGGTGTGCCATACGTTTGTCATAAGTAGGACTGTTAGCGCTCTAGTTGTTCTTTAGAACACTCTGGGAAGCTGCAGTAGAACACAAAGGAATCAACTGACAGTCTCTGCCCTTGTTGGATGTCCATGTTTTACTGAGAATGTCAGACTTCATTCTCACATGGCTGAGAAAGATAATGTGAATTTACAGAAAAGATGCTCTCAGTTTAGCTTAGGTCCTAACTATAACTACCTACTGGCGACTGCCAGTAGGTAATATATGTGTGTTATATAAAAAAAATATTACTTTATCACATACATTTAAATTATTCGTTTTGTAATATTTTAAAATATAATATATATAATTAAATGTATATAGCAAGATTTTTTTTAAATAAGTAAATTAGTTATATATATTCCTGAATTAATAAAATACTTGTTATTTGTTTTATTATAATACTGTTACCTTTGAAGATATTTAGGCCCTAATTTGGATGTCGGGCAGAATTGCCTCCGACTGACATCCCTGCGGTTCTGAAACCGACCGACCTCGGGTTGGCGGTCTGAAACGACAATTACGATTCGACCTCACATGGTGTGGTCACAAACAAACATTTCCATATGGGAGCTTGCGCGGCGGTCAGACACTGGCTGCAGTACAATCTCTCTTAGAGAATTGGGAGTTACTGCAAATCCCTGCACCGTGTGATAATATACCTCACAGTGCTTGCCACACGGTCCAGGGATTTACAATAAGGCACCATAGGTGCCCTCGGCCCACAACCGCAGGCCGCAGAGAGAAAGAAACCATGTTAGGTTAGGACCCCCCAAAGTCGCTTTCTGACAGGCTTTCCATGTGGGAAAGCCCAAAATCGAACATCTGTTGGAAACCGACATCATAATCCTGACGGCAGAAACGCCATCAATAAGCGATTATTTGGCGGTTCCGACGGGCTCCTTGAGCCTGTCAGAAGCCAGCCGGATTGACCAGCCAGTTTGGATTCTGACAGCTGTAATCGTAATATGGCAGCGGACTTCAAACCAACGATGCCAGTCGGTAAGCCTCTGACGAGCGGTCTGCAACTTACTGACCGACATCCTAATTAACTTCTTAATGTTGATTATTTATGCATATATATATATATATATATTTTTTTTTTTACAATGATATTAGTGACATCGATATTTTTGTTTCAAAATGTTTGTCATTTACATTATAAGTGTAGGATGTCGATATTTTTGTGGTCGATATTTTGGTGACAATTATTTTGTTGGACGATATTGGTACCATCGATATTCTGTTAGTGAACCTTTAGCTGCATCACATTGGTGTTGACACAGTCTTGATTGTATGGATTTCAAAGGAATAATTGTTTTGTGATCATTTTCATGAGTAAAAGTCCATGAGATTGTGGTCTTTGTATTGCAGCTAATATTTCATGTTAGCTGTGATGCTGTGCAGTTGTATCATGAAGTGAGGTGCTGTATCTTATGTCAGACACTTTACCTAGAGTTCCCAACGGCCCTTGTTCAAGTGTCGGTCTCCTTGGTTTTTCAAGATTGCAGCTAATTATTTGTTTTAATTTTTTACACTCGCACAGAGGAGGTACCATGGCATTCCTTCTAATAGAAATACAAGTAAGAAATACCCTAATATTATGGCAGAAGACAAACAAAACAAAAATAATTTAACTTCAATTTTTAGAAGAAGAACATATTTAATCCTGTATCTTGGATTTTTTATGTCTCTGTGCCCTTGTACAAAAAGGTAAATGTTGGTGCTTAGACCTATGTTTATGCTTTTGTAGATTTACTCTTGCTTTGGAAATTCAAGGAATTCCAGAATGCAAGATTAAGAAATTAACAAAGTACTTAGGGGCAAGCCCCTTATCGCCACAGGAAAGTCATTTTTATTGACGTTCCTGTCGCCATAGGGGCTTCATCTTGTTTACAAGGAAGCATTTAGCCACCTAAAGTGGCTCAATGCATCCTTGTAAATATGGCACCCTTTCACTCTGTACTTAGTATGAAAGGGGTGGGCAATAGGTGTTGTTGTGGGCTTTCCACTGCAACACCCACTGATTTTGGCGCTGCCCCTATGTACAAGGGTGGCGTAAATAGGAGGCAGCGCCAAAATTAACACCAAAAAACCTGGTCTTAACATGGCAAAACAAGGGTAGATGCTTTCTTTCTCCTCGTTTTTGCTATTTCTATGCGTGCTGCATTATGCAGCACACATAGAGACAGCAAAACGCCATGAATGATTGTTTATGTGCAGGAAGGTGTTCCTTACTGCACATAAACAATCATTTAAAAAATGTTGATTTGCAACTTCTATGTGTTGCAAATGCAAAACGCCATGAATGATTGTTTATGTGCAGGAAGGGGCACCTTCCTGCATATAAACAATCTTTCCCTGCAACCCAGGCACCCTCGCAAAATAGTACAAGAGTACATGTGTTGGCGCTAGGCAGCTACATTTAGTGCCAGTGCTAAGGGACAGGCAGGGTTGCACCGTATTCTTGTGAATGCGGCGCATCCCTGTGTTTGGAAACTGACAGAGCACGGCATTAGCCTTACTGGCTTAACGTCATGCTCCGACAGTTTCCTAGTCAATATGCCCCCAAGATTTCAAAGCATCAGTTCCTGATCTCTAAAACTGAACCTACACTACTTTAAGAAAAGGAAATACATTGTCTTCTGACTATCCTATAAAACTCACTTTTTTCTCCACAGGGAAAGAATTGTCTATGTGGAAAAGATATTTTGCTCAACACAGCACCCCTTCTATGTGAAACCATCTTTGGATAAACACCTATTCCATTATGCATTTTGAAGGCGTAGTTGTGTGTTTCCTTCTAGGGAGGAAATGTCATGGAACATGTTTCTGAGAGTACACAGTTTGATGTTTATTAGCTTTGAAGAAGTGTTTGAGTGGCGGCCATGTCATATCATTTTGTGCCCATTTGACTTTTTCTAATGCTGAACTTACTCTTGTTGAAAAGTACAATACATAGGCGTACTTTCTTTGTGACTGTTTGTTTGCATTCTTTAAAAAAAGCCACATACCTTTTTTTTACTCTCAAATCTTTAAGAAACAGATCTTGATGGCTTGTGAAATCTCAAATAAAAACTTCAAGTATTGAGAGGGATTTGTTTCCGTGTGCAACAACTATTTACATCAGCAGTTAGTTTAAAAGTCAAAGTTCACCTCTTCATTTTTTAAGTGTGACTCTTTTAAAAAAACAAACAGAGCAAAAGCCAAATGTTCTCATACTTTCCTTAGATTTTCCAGCTACATAAGCCTTTGGCACACAATTTCATTGCACTTTATGGTTAAGGATGCTTTTTAAGGTCTTAGGACCTGATTACTAGTGCGGCGGTGGTGTCCGTCCGCCGTATTACAAATACATGTAGTCGTACAGGCAGCGGACCACTGGCTGCGCCAGAGAACAGCTGGTCCCTGGCAGTGGCGCAGCAGAGGCTCAATGCAATATGCTGAGCGGGACTATACAAAACAACCCAATAAACCTTTATCAATATGAAAGGGTCATCACATTCATATAGAAGGCAAGCCTGCTGACTTTGTCAAGGGGTCGCCTCTTCATTAAAACAGTAATCACAGGTTACGGTGTTCACTTTAGCCCATTGAAATCAATAACAAAATGCATCATCAGAAATGTAACAATTGCAAATAAAGACAATAAAACATTGCAAATCAAATTAACACCTGTCAAAGTCTTTCCTTACACTCATCAGACCACAGACTGCAACCACAGGACCAACCACTAGAGGTCCCAATACTCCCAAGCTGTAGAACCTCTTTCCCAGCTGCAGAAATACTTGAAATGTGGTTCAAAGTCTCCCCAGGACATATATCCTATGACCAACGAGACATAATGTGAATTGGTAAAAGATGAAGGGAGAGGGGTTGTTGCACATCCTGCCAACGCCTCAGGACTTCACATGTATGCTGTTGGAGCCCTTGAGGAGCATTACAGGGCACTCCCAGGCATGGGCAGTGAATAAGTAACTATTGACTCACCGGTTGTGCTACTTTGTGCGGGACTTTTTTTGTTTTTCTCCTTTTTGAACATGTGGGCCACAGTCCAACCCAGGCTACCCACAGCAGCATAAGTCACAGAGGTCCCTCCACAGGGCCCTGCCTACTTCACGTGCAAGAGCAGGCATCCCTTGTGCACCTGCCTGCTCTGTCTCTGGAAGGTGGGAGCAACGTAGAGTGTTCCTCCCATCCCGGGCAGATGACTCGGAGCAGCGCGTGCCCACCTTCCCCTATAGTTAGCAGGAAAACACACAGCAGGCTATCATTCTTCTCCGGTGTTTGAAGCCTCTGGGATGGGGTCCCTGGCTGTATCGCACCACGGGACAAAGGGTCAAGGACCCTCTGGAGAGGTGGTCCCATGCACGTGCCCTTCTCATTAAGAATTGTTGAGGAGGTTAGTGTAGTCTTCCGGAGGCTTGGCCCTTCTAGGGGGTAATTGAATAATTGAGAAAGTAGTAGCACAGCGCCGTACACCATTTGGCCTAATTTTAGACATGTTTAAATGGGCACAACTTCCAAGGTGCACATCTCCGTTGGACTGATCTTCTTGATCTTGGGCTCATTTGGGCTCATTTCTCTCCAGGTGGTGAGGTATAGCCACAAGGAGCATTTTCTCCTGGCCTCTGAAGGGGCAAACGTTTTGGATAGCTGGTTTCATAGGGTCCCTGCACCTGCCATCTCTACTGCTTTGCCCTACACAGGTCCCATGGTGTCCTGGCTGTCTTGCAGGGCAACTGGGGAGCAGTGGGGCCTTAATGTATGCCCAGCTGGTCATCAGGAGCATAAGGAAGCCAGTACCACTGGCCCTGGAAAGGACCTTCTAGTCCTGGGGTGAGCTATAGTCCTTAGTCCATCAGGGACATCCAGTGCCTTCTCCTTCCATCTGTCTATGGTTTTGCTGCTGTCGCCTTCCAGGCCTTGGGTCTTGCTCTTTGTGTCTCAGTTTTGTTGGGGTTTAAGGTGTGGGTGGAAAGATCTAGATGCAGGCACCACTGGCCAAAGGATGCAATATCATGCTTCCACTCCTGTCCCATTCCTCCTGCCCATCAAATTGGGACATTCCAATATGGCAGAACCCTTTTTCTCCTGTGCAGACCTCATGTGCCTACCCAGAGGCACACCCTTACTTGTGGTCACTAATACCCTGTTCTGGAATAGCTTTCCCTGCCATTGATTTTGGAGCTAGCCTGACTGGAAGGACAATAGAGGGGACAGGCACAGGTGTTAACTATATCTGCCTCAGACAGGAAGGCCCCTTGGAAAATAATCCAGTTACTGGGCAAAGCACCCAGCCATCCTGCCAAGGAGGAAAATCCCTGCCTATACGCAGGGGCTTTTGTCTACTGTCAGGGAGAAAAACACATCTCTCAGTAGAAGGGAGCCATCCAGCCTACAGGTGACTGTTGAATGCTTACAACCTTTAAACAGAACAATCATACCTTTTTAAAAGTTTATTTTGCTCAATAGGTAGACAGAATTTGATTTCACCTTTAAATTGAATTTTGAATAACTATAAAAATGAGTCCTTGAATTACTTCCCTAACTTCTATCAATCCAAAAATAGTATTTATTAAGTGTAACAATATAATCAAATGTTTCCATTTAAAAGCAGCCAGCCCTGCTACAGTGAAAATGGCTAATGAGGATTTATCACTGTAAGGACGTGTTCTACAAAAAATTCTACATGTCTATGTTTAAATATCATGCACCCTGCCTTTGTAGGCAATAAGGCCTACTTAGGGAAGATATTAAAATTTAAAAGGAAGGTTTAGGCTTGTAAAAAGAGATTATTCTGACAGGGCAAATTTGAAGTTTAAAACTGCCACAGGCATGTTACCTGTGTGTCGTTACCAGGCTGTGTACAAAAATAGTCTCTCTTAGCTATGGGTAAAATAATCTGTCATATAAATACTGTCCCATGATTACACCCAAAGTTGCTTCAATACTTTTGTTCCCTGGTGGAAAAACCAAGCATACAAGCAAATCTTTCTGCTCTGGTGTGGTCACCATACAAGATGAGGGCGGCAAAGAGAAAGAATCATTAAAGTATAAGCCTGAGGCGAATGAGGACAAAATAAAATAAGAAAACAACAGCCTTTCTTGTGCAGCCCATACACACATGTGAGCAAGAGTTCATGTGTAACCAGCCGTGTCCCTTACCCTAGCTTCACTGCAGGAGTCTTAAAAGTCGGTGACAGATGGTGAACATGCAAAGTCCAATTTAAATGAACTAACTGTGAGTGAGACGAGGTAGTGAGACTCACCCAAAATAAAGGTTCAAAAACCAGGTGATCAAAAGGAAAAATCCTGAAGTATTAAATGGGCAGAACCCATTTGCAACAGAGAGCAACATATTATTTCTGAATTGGAGCAATGACACAGGTTGCTAATCGGTGGAACCTGCAGTTCTTTGATCTAATAAATCTACTGTAAGACCACAGTTTTTCCAGTGGTGGCTCCTCTGCTAAGGCGGAGGAGCATCGCCCCACTGCTCACTGAGCAATTAAAAACCGAAAAATAAAATGATAATAACTTAACATAATTATCATTTTATTTAAGTGTTCTGGCTCAGGTGGTTGGGGTGGGACAGGGCTGGGCTGTTTAGAGGCTGGGGGAGGAGTGGTAGGCACTTCCCAAGTGCACATGACATTTTGACCAGCCGTGGACAAAATGTCATGCGCATTTTGCATGTTCTCCACTCATGCTGCTTTATAGCCTGGATGGACAACATGCCCAGCCGTCCAGCCCCTGTCTGAGTGCTGAACTACAATGCTCAGACCAATCACAACCCTGCTGTTAGGTAGTGTTGTGATTGGTCAGGTGAGTTTGGGAGGCTGCGTGTTTCCTGCTGCCCCGGGAGAAGAGGAAGGAGGAGAAGAGCCGTCCCGGCTGGTTTTTTGGGTTTTTTTAAATTCCCTTCCCCCTTTGCTGCCCCACCTGCGTAAATATATAAACAATACATGTGGTTTCCAAAGGTAATAAGTCCTCACAAAATGTAAAAGAATTTGAATAGACACAGCTGCTGTTAATCACACGGAACAGTGTAAGATTGAAAATCGTGCATGGGGAATCGGAGGGAGAAGAAAAATAACAAATGCTAAATCTTATATATTGGTCAATTTACAAAACATCCTTCTGGCTGAAAAAGGGAGGCACATCAAATAAGAGCCCATCTCCTTGTGTAAATGTGTCAAAGTAAGTGGCAGTAGTAATGCTGTACTACAGGTTTCTGAAAAACAGGGGTCAAAACACACATTCCTATGTACAGATACAATCCAGAAGCTAAGATGCAGTTCAATTACAGCTCCTTTACGCTGACCCAGCAGCACAGATTGACGCATCCGACAGTCAGGGCAACGTTCAGATGGGTTGCTTGCTTAAAATAAAATTGATGACAGAATCAGCGCAACAAAGATATTCAAATACCTCATGTGTGATTTGGGAAATTATGAGAGCCCGGCACCCTTACTTGTGACAGGCTGTAGTTAATGAAACAATAAATGTAGGATACATTTTGGCTCCAAAGTTGTCGAAATACAAGAAACAACATTTCTTCTTAATTAAAAAAAATACTATTAGCCATTTTTATACAGAACAATATATCCTAAATACTCAACTAAACCCAGGTCAGAACCACTACAACAGAACACGTTTTATAATTACGTTTTTCTAGAGATTCTCTCTTTGCAATCGATAAATTAACTAGAATCAGCTTTGCTGACAGTGACACCCGTACCTCTGTTGTTTCCCTCTCTGACAATATTCGGGCATTTTTATCACTCCCCGTCTCATACCGGTCGAGATCACCCACGTGTAAGTCGCTGTACAAGGTCCACCAGTGCTAAATGCCTTCACACCATTACATTCAAGCATCAATTTCCGCCGCTGTCCGCTATAAATTGGAAAGGGTGGCAGTGAAATATTTACCGCCATTTTATGGAACGCTGATTGTGATTCTTGCTCATCAATGCTGGAAGGAAAGGCTGCTCAAACTGAAGAATATTGTCATATCAGCCCATCTCAGAGAGCTTGGGGTCATATTATCAAGCGGCAGCGATAATGATCGCTGGCCGCTCTTAGCGTGAGGATTTTTATTGCCGGCTATCGCTGGAAATTATCGCCATGCTGGCGCTGTATTAACAACGCATAGCGCAATGGCGATAATTATTCCAGCAATAGCGGTGTTTTCCATGGAACATCCCTGGTTTTCCAGCGATGTTCCATGGAAAAGGGCGATATCCTTGATGATAGGGCCTGTGGTCTTAGCCACACAATCCACTCCCCATGTTAGGTATGCCTTAGTCAGGAATTTAACAGACGTTAAATTCCTGCGTTAAGGCATACTTAACGCGATTTCAAATATCGCTACCCCTCGTTGATAATATCGCGAAGCTGCCTTCGCAATATTATCCCATGTTGTTTTCACAGCCACGCCTCCTTTGCATCTCATAATCGATGCGATGCGAGGCGTGTGAAAAACGGGCGCTAAGTCAAGGAATCACGCGCTATGATAATGCGATAAAATTATCGCTGCATTTCGCCCGAAAACTGACGCTACAGTGTTGATAATTTTATCGCGGCACCTTGAAAATATATGCCCTTGGTAGTTTCAGGTTAAAGCATTACAACAAGCGACAGCCTGACGAGCGACACTTCTCTGTTGGAGCAGCTCTGAATCCTTGTCAAAACCCAATAAAATGTGTTAAGAAAAAAAACTTTGGGGCATATTATCAAGGACGGAGTTGAAGTTATCACCAGTTAAGCGGCAGAAAACTGCCGCTAAAGCGGCGATAATGGGCTTGATAATATGCCCTGGAGAATTCTAATAGAAGTCCAGGTTCACACCAGAACATGGGCTTCTTTTTTGAATTCTATAGGGGTTTATACATAGCCACAATTGCCTCGTAACAGCTTTGCTCTTTGCACATTTCATTCTTGTATGCCATTTTTAACCTATTTTAACTGTTGATGTGATTTTTTTTGTTGCTAAATGAAAATGACCTATTGCTCCTTTAAAGAATTGTGTGTGGGGAACTGATTACTGATATTCTCGGGGGGCAGTACTCATTCCTGCATCGCCGGTCAGCCATTGAGAGACGCCATTTACTTGCAGTGCGCTCTCTAGTTGTTTTGGCTGCCGGCTTATAAATATGCATGCTGCGCGGGCGAGCCCGTCTGTGCCCGTCTGCGACCGTCTGCGTCCCGGAAGTGGCCAGGGCCAGTTACTCTGCCCATCGGCCTAGTGACGCCAGGATTAAGGTTGCTTACTCCAGGGATGCGCTTGAAGCTCTCCGCAAGCCTACTGGTCATATGCATCTCCAGTTTGACCTGCAGGCAGCCCAGGACAATATCTGTAATGCCTGTGGATTTTGTATACGCCCATTGCCTCTCACACCCCCGTAAGTTCTGAGTTCTCGGCCTAAGCCTTTTAAGCCGCAATCTATCTCTGCAGCTCTAATAAATGTGCGCTCCCTAAAAAAACATTACTGTGAAGTGTTTGAACTTCTCTCTGATCATCCGATCGACCTCCTGTTCATCACGGAAACATGGCTGGATCAAACTTCCAACCCTTTTGTTTCTTTGGCCATCCCCATGGGTTATAAAATCGCCAAGGCTGTTCGCATGGAGGGGAGAGGTGGAGGAGTGGCGATTATATTCAGAGAGAAGTGGGACCTTATTAGGGGCGAGACTCATGTTTGGGGTGATGGAGAGGCTCTGGACTTTAGTATTAGGTTCTCTCCCCATTTTCTGTCAGGTGGCTCATTGATCTACTGCCCCCCGGGCTCTGCGCGCTCTTTCCTTCAGTCTTGGGGTGATGCGCTGACCACCAGGGCTCTTTGCTTTTCGTAGTATCTGCTGTTCGGGGATTTGAATATCCACCTTGACCAGGCGGAGTCGAAAGATGCCCTTGCACTTGGGGATATCCTTCAGCTTGCCCAACTATCGCAATGGGTTATTCACCCGACTCATCAGGGCGGTCACATTCTGGACCCCATATGCTCTAATTTTAGTATCTTGGCTGAGGATCCTCTGCCAGTTTCTTGGTCTGATCATCTTCTTACTTTCTTTTCCTGGAAGTTAGGCTCGGCCTGTGTGACGGGCTCTAACTCTCGGAAACTAGCTTTCAAAAAAGTTGATCCTTCTAATTTGGCGGTGGCTCTGGTGGCATCTAGACCGGCCCTCCCCACCGATCTTGAGGGGAGTCTTGCGGGCTTTTTGAATTGGTTAGCCAACTCGATGTCCTGGCTTGCCACCCCCACCTCATCTAGATTCTCGAGGGCTTCGCCTTCTAACCCTTGGTTTTCTTCGGATTTGCGCCTGCTCAAGCAGGATTGTAAAAAATGTGAACGGTTGTGGTGCCATAACGATTATTGCCCCCTGGCTACGGCCGCTCTTAGGGGAAAATCTACTATGCGGCCATTTCTCAGGCAAAAAAACAATATTTTACTGCCCGTATTGAGCAGGTCCGTAATAACTCCATGGAGATTTTTCATATAGTTCAGAGCTTTATGTCTCCTGCGGCACAAACGTGTGCTCTCCCGGCTACGGTAGACTGGTGCAATACGTTATCTAATTTTTTCTCAGATAATATAAGCTCGATTCAGGAGACCTTTATCTCTTGCCCTGTTCCCCTTCCCGCTCTGGGGCCTATTGCAGCACTGCAGGTTGTCCCAAAACTTGTGCTCTCAGATTTTGCCCCTGTGGATCTATCTAGTTCCTTGAAGATCCTCAGGGGCTTGAAGTCTGGCTCCCCCACTGACCCCTGTGCAGCGAGATTGTTGGCAGCAGTAGCGGAGATCATTAACCCTGAGGTCAATGCTATTATCAACGCCTACCTGAGCGAGGCCCGGGTTCCGCATGAGTGGAAACAGGTCAAAATTCTTCCCCTCCTGAAGAAGCCTACTCTTGATCCTTCGATTCCAGGGAACGATTGTCCTATTTCCCTCCTTCCTAGCCTAGCCAAAGTCTGCGAGAAGGTGGTCACCAGACAATTGACAAAGTTTGTTGACAAATCCAATGCTTTGCATCCGGTGCAGTTTGGATTCCGTGCGTCATACTGAACGGAGTCAGCACTGGTTGAGATCTCGGAATCCATTCGTGATTGCCTAGATACCGGGGGCAGAGCAGCTTTGGTTATGCTCGATCTGTCGGCGGCGTTTGACACGGTCCCGCACTCCAAGCTGCTCACCCGTCTTACGGAGATTGGCATCTCAGGTGGGGCCTTGGGATGGTACATGAACTGAAGAAGCAACATTTATTAGTAATATTTAAATTGACCACCTGGGACTTTGCTTCTGTTTAATCGGGCATGATATGGATGACTTATGTTTGGTCCCTATTCTATAAACAACTATGACTAAAAGACAATAGCAATTCTGTTACAAGGTTAGCCATACGTAGTTTGTAGAAACAGTGTTTACAGGCACTTTTGAAGTATATGTTTTAGCTAACCCCATCTGACTTGACTTGCTGAAAATTTGGAAAATGGTGATAGAGAGAAGCAGGAGAGAAAGGGGTGAAAGGAGGACACAAGAAAGGTTCTGTAGTAATGAGACTAATAAGACTTATAGCCGCGTGACAAAGCCGCACACCACTGGCTTGCTTGTGGCGAGCATGGTAGCCAAGTCTGCCCACCCATCGCCCCGAAGGGCCATGGTAGTAGCTTCGTCACGTTCGCCCTACCGCCCCGGACAGGGGGTGTGTCACCGGGAGGAAACGTGTCGAGTGACTTCCACGTCCCCATGGTTGCTGGCCTCAAAGGTGAGTTTGGAGTGCAATGTTATCCGCACCTCTGAGATGCATAACCAGCCTTTGTATGAGGTCTTGCTTGTGTCTTTCCAATTGGCTAGGACCATTTTTACCGCCGCGGTCAGCAGCAGGTCTAGTAGGTCTTTGTTGTGCTCTGATCTTATTTCTGCGGTCATAAATACTTTGACAAGTGTGGAAAATTCCGTTGTTAGCGTGCAGCCCGGTGCTCTATTTATGAAACCAAAGATTTACTCCCAGAATGTTTTGAGTGTTGGGCATTGGTAGATAAGATGTGCTAGGTCCCCCTTTTCCTTGCTACAGTTCTAGCATAGTGCATCTTCTCTGAGGCCTAGTGAGAATAAGCGTGCAGGGGTCCAGAAAGCCTTATGGAGTAGCCAGAATTTTGTTTGTGGAAGTACCGGGGAAATTTTATTGCGTGAGGCAGAGGACCATAACATTGTCAGTTCTCACTCATTAAGTGTGTTTTTGGTTTGCTTTAGACAATAGTTAATTGTCTTTTCGTTAAATTTGGTGGAATTCGGGCGTAGGAGTTTGTAGAGGTGTGAGACCTGGTGACCTAGTCTGTTGATGTTTGCCATGTACTGTGAGATTGACGTTTTAGCGGGAGATAGTTTGGTTTTGGATAGGGCTGTTTTGATTTTCAAAAAGTTATGTGTCCAACTAGAAGATGGGGGATATCCTACCATGTTTGCAGAATCGAAAGCTAGGCATAATCTAACAGACATTGATTTCTACAACTTTTTGAAAACTATGACTTAAATGTATCATGTACTCTTGACGATGCTGGAATCAAGCCAATTATATGCATAAATGTTTCTGATTCATGATGATTTTTTATTTAAATGTTTTATTGTTTGTAATGTAACTCTACTTGAACAAGGCTCTATGACTTCATGAAAAGAGATGTCTTTGTTGTAATATACAGGTTCTACAAAATAACGCTATAAAGCTCCTGAGTGCCACAGCCTCTTTTTCAAATTCCAAAGTGGATTGAGTGCAGAACAATGTGGTTTCAGCAAAGTTCGTTTCTGCCAAGGTCCAGCCTCAAGCAGGTTCCTTGCCAAATTTCCCATATATGTATTACAGTGGCCGGGATAACACTAGCGATGTAATGGTTGAGTAAGTGTTTCCATAGAAAAGACAATGTTTTTGTTTTTTTAATAACTTTGATGAATCTGCATGAAACTTTCTAAAAAAAAAAAAGTACATCTACTCTGGGTGCCAAGAAAAGGTGTGAGGCTCAAAAGTGTCTTTTCTCATTTTAATCCCCATTGAATTCTTTGTTCTTCTATACAGAAGAAACGGTTTGATGGAAATATTCCCCTCTTAGTGTGAAGGTAGAACTTTAATCAAGGAAATGCCGTTGCACCTTCAGTGAATCCGTTCAGTAGCTTTCAGGAAATGAGTGTTTGAAAGGTCTGGACCCCTCGCTGTACATAGCGGAAGGCCATGCGCTGCATGGGTTGGCTGCCGGAGGCAGGTGCAGAGGACAAGCCCAGCACAAATTACAGCTGAAGGCTGTGTGTAGCACAGCATTGCCCCCCTGAGTGGAATGCACACGGGGCCTCTCTCCAGGACTTGCAGCTTACCCTGCTATGGAAAGCTTGGCCCTGCGGATTAGCCCCACTGCAAGAGTTCAAACCTTGCAGCAACCATCTCACTGCTCACAGCCGATGTCTGTGCGGTGTGGGGTTGGCCACCAATGGAGGAAGGAATGCAGGGCCTACCTGAAGGTCAGGGCCTGTGGTCAAGCCCACTATGCATTGTCAAATGTCTTGCACAATTGGGGTTGGCTGTCCACTGCCAAATAGGAGCAGGGCCTTGCTGCAGTACAGGCACTGCCGCTAATCTGTGCTGCACATGGTAGAAGGCGCTGCCCTGCAGGGGTGGGCTGCCTATTAAGGCTTAGGCACAGGGCAGTCGTAAGCAGCAGAGGTTGGCAATCTGTGACAAGTTGGGTGAAAGGAATGGCTGGGTAGGGTCTTACGCGAGACAGGATGCAGCAGGCCATGAGCAGCAGGGGTGGCCCACAAAGAGATTTCTGTGCAGGGCCCCACTCTGTGGCCAATCTCTAATTCGCAGCGGGGGTTGGTAGCTCTTGGCAGCCCACAGAGGCTTGTGGGCAGGGAACACTTGAATGTACTATATGCTTAAAAACTCCTAAACACACTCTAAAAATGAAAGGTTAAAGGGAAGTTGTGATTGATTTTGGTTTAACACCTTAAAGGTCACCTAAGCGCACGGTAAAGTGCAATTATGGTTACAAATTAAACCAGAAAAGCACTGATATTCGTAGGTCATGGTTAGGACCTCAATCTGTAGCTCAAACCACATCCATGGAAACCATTAATTGCATATCTATGCTAATATTTGAACAAACTAATTGAAGTATTTGGCATGGTGGATACATCTGTGGTGGACATCTTTCAATATTACAAGCCCATTTCTTGGTGCTTGCCATGGATGCATGCACATGCCCAATCACATGCGACTGTCTTGAAATAGGAATGTATTAAGATGACATTTGAAGCCCATGGCGCCACTGGTGTGTCATTTTTAATGTGGAAAAAAGTGATAAACCAGCCGCACAAGGGGCTTGTAAAGAATCCCCTTTGTTTTTACTAAACCACTCAAAGCCGCACAAAGTGAGTAAGTGTGGCTTAGTAAATGCCAACAGTGATTTTGTAATGGTACTGCGCCACAAAAGTGACTCAACCCCAATGCAAAATCACCGTAAATTAGGCCATATGATGTCTATGGTTTAAAGTGAATGGGTTGTTTATTTTATTTTTACCTTTTCTGTGCCGTGACACTGGAGGCTGAGGGGCGTACTCAGCCCTGCCGCGTAGTCGGAGTTTATGCCTCAACTTCACGTTCCCAGCGGAGCACGAGTTGGTAAAACTCCGGAAACTCCACTGGCGGAGCGGAGTACGCCGCCTGGGGTTAGTAAATAGGAGGCAGCGCCAAAATGAAGACCAAAAAAAACCTTGTTTTACCATGTTCGAAATGAGAAGAAATGCTATCTTTCTCCACGTTTTTGCTGTTTCTATGTGTGCTGCATTGTGCAACACACATAGAAACAGCAAAACACAATTAGTGATTGTTTATGTGCAGGAAGGTGTACCTTCCTGCAAATAAAACATGCATTAAAAAAATGACAATTTGCAACTTCTATGTGTTTTGCATTCTACGTGTGCTGCACAATGCAGCACACAGAGAAGTCACAAATCGCCATTTGTGATTGTTTATGTGCAGGAAGGAAGACCTTCCTGCACATAAACAATCATTTTCTCAACGCAGGCACACTTGCACCATGGTACGAGGGTGCCTTCATTGGAGCACAGTAGCTTAATTTAGGGAAAATGCAGGCATGTGCTGTATCTTTGTAAATTTGGTGCATCCGTGTGTTTTTGGAAAGGGGGTGCGCGGTGTTAGCATGTTTTGCTTAACGCCGCGCTCCGCCATTCCCTTGCAAATATGTCCCTTGGTGTCAGGTTGGTCCTCCGAGGACAGTACAGAGGGATTGCACTTTCACAGAAACTTAGACTTGCAGCAAAAACTGCCCTCAGGACAGTCAATGAGCAAAGGTTAGCACCAGAAATCAGCTTGAGGCCTGCCAGAACACCTCCCAGTGTGTAGGAGCCCACGCGCAGTCTGTCATTTTCAAACAGCTACTTCATATTGTGCTTAAACCACCAGGATAGTCAGGGGCTAAAGGATATTTGGGTAAACAAAGTTTGACATATTGCTTCGGAAAAAACTCCTGTCAGCAGCCCCTCCTTTGAACTTTTAACAGAACAGTGAGCACTTTCAGCGCCGATAATGAAGACCCAAAGATGTAATGTGAAAAGGCATTTTATAGGGTCACGACAACAAGCAAAATGTTGCATGCGCTCTTGCCTTAATGGTCTCTCCGCATACTCGCCGCCAAAAAGAAGGAAAAAGGCAGCTGGAAGCCACAATATTGTGAAATAGGAGAAGACAACTCCTGGTAATTAATACAACACAATTCACGTGAAAGCAGGGAGGCCCAACAAATATTTCCCCATTTAACAAATATCTCTGTGACCATTCTAGTACTTAGTTAATTGCATTAGTTTTGTTACATCACCAGTGCTTGATGAGACATAAGTCTGCGGCCTCGAGGGAACCCTCCCTTCAGTGGGGTAGGGGCTGTAACAGCTGCTTGTAGGAGGGAATGTCTTCGTGAAGGTGGAATGTGCACAAATCTGCTGCATCGCTTACCCGGCCTACAAAAACAGTGTTTGTGCATGCTACAATGCACAGATAAACAATTTGCACATGAGCGAAGTCATTTTCTGCCTTCAGAATGGAATAAAAGCTTATGTTATTGAGAACATGACTACATAATAAGCAAAGCTATAAATAATGTCGAATATCCTGACCCGTGGGCACATCTGCAGATCTTCTCTCTGGGTCCCTCCCCTCCTTGAAGCTTCTAGCCGTGCATCCCTCCTCATCCTCCATGGTTGAGTGCGAACAGGATTTCTGAACTCAGGATCTCAGCTCTGCGTTTTGAACAGTAATATGGTTTGCAGACGGACTAGGTCACTATTAGGTGCACAGGAAAGAAAAACCCACAAGCCTCCGGCAATGAATGTAGATGCTTACTGCTCAAGAGCTGACCACAAGCGCAGGAAAGAAGAAAGGTCAGAAGCTGGGCCTACAGGCAGAGAATATTTAGAGATGTTTAGCAGAGCTGTGCAGGTTTACTGGATGCTCAACAGTAAATAGGAGACTCTGTCATGCCTTCCTCCTGAGAACGTGTCATTTCAGTGAGGCCCCTCCTGGCACAAAAGTCATTGAAATGTGCCAGGTTATGCATCCTGAAGTTCAAAGTATTAACAGCTAACATAGGAACTGCACTGATACACATTTCAAATGTGCACTTTCTTCTATTTCAAAGTTTGACTTAGGTGGCACTTGATTTAAAATGAATGTTAACAAGAATAAAGTGGTTTAAAATTGTTATGTAGCTCCTAGACTAACAGATTCTGCTGAAACGATATTGAATTTCTCATGATTAATGAATTAAAAATGCATGCAAAGAAACTTGAGAAATGCACTTCCCTATTACATTCAAAGAAACGCATTAAGAACGCTTTTTCCATTTGAAATGAACTGTATTACTCATATTTTGGTTTATGGTTCTATCACACTCTATTACACGGTCAAAGGATCCATGCGGCCTCAGAGAGCGCTTAATGCCTGCGAAGGGTTAAACCCCTACAGCAAATCTGGTAGCAAAGGATGGTTTGTCCCATAAAGGGGGTGAATCATTTTGTTTAGGGTTAGAGTTGACCTTATGTGATTGCCTAGTCGACATTTGCTCCCCTGAATTCTGTCCCATGGTTCATACCAAAGATTGATGAAGTTCCAGCATCAAGCCTACAAGTGACGGATGTGTGAGTATTAATAGGGTTTGCACCTGCAACATTTTTGGCTTGAAAATTGCGTGAAGTGTGATGTTGTGAAGTGTTTTGTGGAGTCGTCGTACTCAGAGTGAATGTGGCGCTGTGTGTTGTTGTTGTTAACGGGTCCATCGTGGCCTAAGATACCAGGATAATGCACAAGTGTAGAAGACACTTGGTTCATTTATTGTTTGTAGGGAGGTACTTGTCATGAGATATCGTTGACAGTGGCAATAGGTTTCCTTCAGTGAGAGTGAGTTATTGGTTGGTATTTAGTGAATAGTGAGTGCACGTGGAGGACCTATTATCAACCCGAGTGGGAATTGATGGTCAAGTTTCACTCATGTGTAATTGTGAAAGCTACAGTACCGCTTTGGAGTGTTTGAGTTCTTACGCGTTGCGCGGAGACAGGTTGTTGGTCTTTGCTCACAATAGTTTGCATTTAGGCGTGTGTGAGCAGTTGTTTGAAAGACAATCCCAAAGCAGCTGCAGTTGCCGAGAGAGTGAGTGTGATATCACTTTGTGCTGTGCTGGCGTAGGTCAGCTAGTGTGAAGCATCATTGATATTGGTGGACAGTATCATGTTGCTACTGGTTGAGAATAGTTTGCGAAAAGGATTGTGCAATAGAATTTACTTCCTGATTCCATTGAAATTTATTTATTTTGTTTAATTGAATATTAGTTAAAAAAGTTTACGTTTATCAAGGCATTGAGAAGTGCGCCGAGGGAAGATGTGTTTATTCCAATTAGAAAGGGTCCAGAAACCCCACCCGAAGGAACCCCAGCTTATCATGTGGCATCATTAAAGGGAGTGCCCGCGTGTTTGCGGTTAGAACAGTGGTGCAAATTTACTGAGAAAGAAGGTGCATTAGCCTTCCCCATTATATAACATTTAACCTGGGAATTTTAGACACTTTTAGGCAAGTGCTGTGTGATTCTAAACTTCCTCCAAGACCTGCACAGTTTGAAGCCCTTAGTGTTTGGGAACTTGTTTCCAGGCAGAGGGACACAACCAAATTTGAGACTACAAGGCAAAACGCAGTTAAGACAACAGGAGATGCTAGAGAGGATGAAGAACAAAAAATGCGGAGAGAAGGTATATTAGATGGAGTTAGAATGTTTCCAGCTATTTCAAATGAAGAAGGTGAAAGCAACAAGCCTCAAAAGAGAAAGGAACAGACTGCAAAGGCAGAACAGACAGCAGAAGATGACAGCAAAAAGACATTATTTATGAAAGAGATTCATCTTATCATGCAGATGAGACAGGAACGGGTAGCGAAGCAGTACAAAGTGGGGTCCTAAATGTGCCAATTGCTACAGTTCAACAGACCCCTAATCAAGTGTTCCAGGCACACCTGTGAATTCAGTGACACAAGTGCACGTGGTTTATCCTCTAGTTCCAACGGTTAATACAGTTCAGTCCATTCAAAGTCCAGTTGTAAATCAAATCGCACCAGATCCCAATGTGAGTCAAACGGTGCAGACACCTCATGTGAATCAGCCCATTCAAAATTGTACCTCGCATGTCAGTATCAATGTTTATTTCAGTGCAGACAATGCCAAATGTTACCCCGAGCCAAGCAGAACGGAGTTTCAGTGATGTCGTAACAGGACAGAGTGCTGGAACGACAATTCCCTAAAAGCAGGCAAACCGTAAGGGTCTTGATGTATTGTCATCTCCCGTGACTATAGGTCTAGTTGTCCACTTGTACACTTGAGGTATTCCTGGAGCTAATGTCCCTTTGATTGATGGCCGGACAGATCCTGAAACACCAGCTACATTTGCTAGGAGATCAACAATTACTATGCAGAGATCAGTTTGTTCAGATCAACAGAGTTGGAGAGATCAGCTTCTCCTGCCAGATATAGTATGTATACAGGAGATGCATCTCCCTTGGCTCAAGCGACAGAGCTTAACAGATTTGGGGTTTAGCCTTTTGGTCACTTCTAATCAATCCAATACAGTCAGAGGTGTTGCAATATTAGCCAGACCCTCTGTAGTGGTCACAGGGCGGCAAATGGTAGATAAGCATGGGAGATGGGCTATTTTGGAGTGTTTGGTGGGGGATGCAAGATTTACTTTATGTACAGTCTATGGGTCTAATTTTGATGAGGATACAGTTGTGGAATATTTAAATGGTGAGTTAGCACTCTGGCCCGCTCCATTAGTTGTATGTGGCGACATGAATATTAACCTTCCTGGTAATATACTTCAATTGGGTAGAAAGGATTATAAGGGCCGTAAGCCTAAAGTGTTTAGGGCATTGAAGTCTCCTGCCATACCATTAGTGCCTACACAAATTGCAGATCCAAATCAATGTGAAATCAAGCAGGAATTACTCCTGATGTGAGGTGTTCAAAGGGAACCCCACTTTCTTACATGCCCACACCTGATCAGATTACAAGTTTACATTGCTGTGCCCCACAAGCAGCAGTACCCCAGAGAAATATTATAAGTTTACAAGGTGTCCCAGCACATCAGTTAACGGAATGGTTACACAAAAAGCTCCAGCTCTTCATTAATACAGTGTGCTGTGGGCAGGGACTAACGTTGTTGAAGGAGGCACTTGGTGTGACCGGGACTAGCCCTGAGGGGCTGCTGGCTGCACGCACGCTGATCTGGGGTGGCAGTCGGGCCAGAAGAGTGGTGGGAGACCCGGTTTCTCCCCTCACAGCTGAACTGACTTTGAATAATGGGCTCCAGTACTGAGGAAATCATCAGCGCAGTTTCGTACCTGGTCAGCCGTGCAATCGTGAGCTGAGGTCTCCTGCCCTGAGAGCCCGGGAACACTGTCTGCAGCCTGGCTGTTATCCCTGCAACGATCTACGCCGAGTATAGTAACAGTCTGATCTATTGGCTCCTCTTTGTCCCAGGGCAGAAAGTACTGTTCAGTTCCTGCTTGCTCCTGGATCGTTTACTATATTTCTAAAATTATGGCAACCTCTCTAAGATCTGGTCGGATACGCGGCCAAGACTGTCCAGGGGGATCAATATCAGGCTCTTTGGATGACTTTATTTCCAGAGCTACTCGTGTTCTCGAACATGAGATTATTATTACAGAGAAGAGACTGTCCGTAGAGATAGCAGCTAAGAGATCCTCCCTGGGGAACATAAGGTTGGCACAGTCCCCTGTTCATGTGGCTACTGACACGGTCCAAAATGTGGCACCCAGTATCGAGGCTCCTGGTTCAGATGAAACGAACATAAGCCCAAACAGTAGCCGCAGCACAGCCAGCATTTCTATTTTGGAAAACAGTTCATGTTTGGGAGTTTATAACACTATTCCTTTATTTCCCAACCCAGAGATACCATCAGAAACTGATAAAGTCAAGGGCAAAGGGCGCATGAGTTTGCCCAAATCCTGTAAAAGGAAACGTCCAGGCGGGGTGAGCAAGGGTAAACGAGCTAAAGTGGCAAAAAACCAGTTATCTACAAACAATACTAATATTCAATCAGACTGTAATTCACTTTTAGATATTTCTGGTTCTACAGCCACTAAAATTACATCTGGCAAGCCACGTGCGAACCCATCATCTTCTACTGGTAACATGGACACTTTTGAACATTTATTAAGATCACTGTTGGCTCCCATCTTAGAGAGAGTAAAACAATTGAGCGCCAAAGTGGAGAACCTTGAAAATTTATTGTCGGCTAATACGGCTGTGATGAAAAAAGTTTTAGAATTGCATCCAGACAATGGGTGTTTACTCCCGGTCAAGAGCGTGTTACCACATAAGGACACCTCAGATATTATCAGCGTGTCAATTTCGCATTCTAAAAATCCTCATTGTGGTTCAGATTCTGCACCCATGGCAACGGAAACTGGTTCCGCAGATGTGTCTGACAAAGAATGTTCTAATACTGTAAATAGAATAAGTAAAACCAAGCCAGTGAACGTAGACTTAAATAAAGACCAGCTTGCTAGTGCTACCCCCGCCCCGTTGAATACTGGCCCGATCTCTATACTACCATGTATAAATCTACCTCAAGAGTCACTTCCTTATACGGTTATTCTGGCGGGCGTCCCTAAGATTTCACACGACAAGACAGAATCCTTTAGAGATTTAAAAAACAAGGTCATACATTGGCTTAATGGAAATAGGTCTCTTCCATCCAACCTGCAAGCCGAAATTCTGTTCGTACGAAGGGTGAGTTGGGTGGGCACTAAAATTAAGGATGTAGAGGGCGATTGCATCATTATAAACTTCAGAGATCCTATAGTAGTTAGGCACATTTGTTACCATCCTAATACTCAAAATCCTGTAGGCATCCTCACCCTTGATTTACGGTATTTTTATCCGTCTACCTATTTTAGTCGGTCAGCACAATGGGTAAGGGTAAACAGGGGTAATACTAGACCACCTATTCGAGATTTTAACCTCCCACTGCATAACCGTTTTGGTCCCTTCAATGATATGGAAGGTGTGGATTGACTGAACCTTAATAATCCAGCTCTTGATCTTACTGATATAATAGATCAGGATAGAGCCGCTGCAAAGAGAATAAATCCCGATGTCCAACTGCCGGGTGGTCCAATACAGTTTGGAGGTGATTGTCCTACATTGGTTGTCCCATCATTGATGGAGGACTGTAATACTGGTGTAAGTGTAGCCGTTCCTCTTGTATACTCACAGGATCATCTCGACCCTTCTCTTTCACCTAACCCAGTGCCTGCCCCTCCTGCCATCTCGGTGGCATCAGCTCAGGAGACTTTCACATCCTTGGAACATGACATTAGGGAGATAAAACACCCGGAAATCCCATCAGTCCCTCCTTGCAAGATTATGAGTTGGAACGTGGCGGGTATTAGGGCTAAAATGAATGACTCTAATTGGCAGGAATTCCTATGTTCATTTCACATAATATCCCTACAAGAGACTTGGGACACACAAAATAGTTTTTCTATGGATGGCTATTGCCATTTCCACATTCCAGCCAAACAAAGTGTAGCAGGGAGAGCAAAGGGTGGCTTGATCACGCTGTTCTCCCTTGAGATAAAGGGCTCACTTAGGCAGCTTGATGCAGGTTGTCCAAACTGTTTAATTGTGGAACTTTCGGCTCCCGATGTAAATAAAATTTTATTTATTAATCTATATAACTCAATGGATGCCGACAATAATCTGGACCTTTTAGAGCAGTTTCTTTTATCTTATAGTTCAAGGTCGAATTCCTTTGAGATCTTTTTGATGGGGGATCTAAATATCCACCCTTGCGATAAATTGTGTCGAGGTGACGATCATGAGGATCCGCAATTCTCGGCCGCCCCACATTTTGAACATTCTAAACAGGGGGAAAAATTAGAATATCTCTAGTCCAAGTTGTACGTTATTTTACAGAGGTCTCTATTTTTAGTGATCACAACCCGGTGATTCTGGAGATAATCCCGGGTGGCCGAACATTAACGTTTAGGCATCCGTCACAAAACTTGGCGAAAGAAGTTGTCCTAACTGATCAGGGTAGGAAACTCCGGTGGACTAAAGTGGTTCCAACGACTTTTTTGTCCGAAGTTCGGTCTCAAACCGAAACAGAGTTTAATATTTGCCTAGATCCTCAGTCTCAAGGCCCAGAGGTTATAAATGCCTTTAACATTATTTGTAAACAAATAAATCAGAATCTATTGGTTAAAGGGAAGCAAAAACCTCAGTTGGAAAAAAGATGGTTTAATAAAAACTGTTCCCAATCCCACGCTGACCTTCTTAAAGCCTTGAAAAAAATCCCCAGAGATAGGGATCTTGTAATCTCAAAAAGGCTAGTATATAAACAGGCCTTAGCCCAAAGAAAACAGGAACTAAGGGAGGAAGCTTGGGCAAATCTTCTATCTACTGACACCCTGAAAGATAGTGGGAAATTTTGGGCAACTATAAATCAGCCCTTGTTCTCTAATGAGGATAAAAATCACAAATTTGATTGTAATATTCCTGACGAGGCATGGCTAACCCATTTCGAAAAAATATACAGCCTGCCTGTAGATGGTAATCATGCTTCATCAAGCTTGCCACAAAGCAATTCTTATTCCCTGGACTTTCAGGTTCCTGAAGTAGAAAGGGCCATAGAAGAAATGTCGCGAAACAAGGCCCCGGGACCTGATGGGGTCCCTGCGGATCTGTTTAGAGCTGATCCACATATTTGGGCAAACATTTTAACCAATGTATTCAATAGGACTGGGCTAAATAATAATAGTTTTCCTGCTACCTGGGCAACCTCAATCATTATTCCAATTTTTAAAAAAGGAGACCGACAGGACCCCTCCTGTTACAGACCAATCTCCTTGATAAATTCATCTGTCAAAATACTGGGTAGAGTGGTCTTGAACAGATTAAGCGAATGGTTGAAGGGGAGTGGGATCCTGTCGGATGCACAATACGGTTTTAGACCTAAACGGAGCACCATTGACCAGTGCTTAAACTTGGACCTTTTAATAAATAAATATACAGTGGCCAAGGAGGGGTTTTTGTACATGGGTTTCTTGGATCTTTCCTCTGCGTTCGATCTTGTCAATAGATCTAAACTTTGGAATATCCTATTGACCATGGGCCTCCAACCTTCCCTTGTATATTTTTTGGCCGATCTTCACTCGGATTTATCAGCCAAAATTAGAGTCAACTCAAATGGGCGATGCACGAGGCACTTTAGGTCAGACAGAGGTGTCAGACAGGGATGTATCTTGGCCCCCTTGCTGTTCACCCTTTATATAAACGCTCTCGATTCCCAACTGGGAGAGGTATCTTTAGACATCCCGCGTATAGCAGACCAGGTTGTCCCGGTTCTCCTATATGCGGATGACGCAGTGCTTCTGGCCTGCACTGGAGTAGGGTTGCAAAAGTTGCTGGATGCCTTCGGAGATTTTATGCAAAATCTGGACCTTAAAATAAATGCGAAAAAATCTCAGGTCCTGGTTGCGGGGAAGGGAAGGCAGAAATCCAGGGTTAAAACTTTCTTTTGTTGTGGGGATGTGGTAAACAGGGTCTCAACATTCCCTTATTTAGGGGTTGTTTTTGATGAAAAGGGCACTTGGAACCCACAAATCAATAGCCGGAGTGTGGCATTTGCTAGGACAGTTTCGGGAGTTAGAGGCTTTGTTAAAAGATTAGGGGCTAGACCAGTTGTAGCCCTACTAAAAGTTTACGAGGCAAAATGTTTAGCTGTTGCAACGTATGGTTGCCAGATATGGGGCTACACCAACCATAATAAAATACAGCTTATTGAAAATAAGTTCCTACGAGAAACCCTTTCTGTTCCACAGTCCACTCCGACTTTCTCTACACACACGGAAGTGGGGATTGGTTTTGTGACAGACCTGATTAGAATCGCCCCTCTCCTTTATTGGCTCAAGATTTGGCTGAACAAAGAAATTACTTTAAACCATGTAATATTGAATAACTGCTTAAAACTGGATAATGTAAATAAAATATCATGGTTAGCATACATAAAATCTGGGTTCCAAAAGATAGGTCGCGAGGCCCTCTTCCGATCACCAGAAACTATCACGAAGAAGGATCTTGCAATGACCAAAACTGCCCTTGAGACCTTATTTTCCTTAGAACGTGAGGAGCTAGAAATGACAAAGCCAACAGTTAGAGCCAATTATGCCTTGATCAGTTCCCCTGGTCCTGAACCATATCTGATTGTTGTGAATGCCTCATACCACCGGTTCCTCCTAATCAGATTTAGGTTTAATTTGGTGCACTTTTCTCTGGGCTTTTTTAAAACCTGGTGCACCGTGGATCGTTCAGAACCCTGCAAATGTGACAATAGTTCAAGACAGGACACTCTACATTTTTTAATGTTCTGTAGTTTTTACAAGGATTGCAGGAGGAAGTTTTTGCTGCCGATATTGAGGGAGCTGGGTTTTAGACAGGTTAGGCCAGCACTTATATATTTACTGCAACTAAGTACCCCACGAATTATGTTTCACGTCGCAAGCTTCCTGGTCGCAGCTATGCGTATTAGGAAAAAAAATTGTTTTTCCATTGCAGGTTTTAAATTAGATCATTTTTTAACATTTTACGTACAAATTTTATAACTGTAGTTTTTACATTATTTATATCTGAATATGAAATAGGTCATATGATCGGGATTCATGGCATGAATTGTGTGTTTTATTCAATGTTTTTAATCGTGTTTGTTAGGATTGTATGTGTCTTTTATGATATTAATTTATCGAATAAAGGAATTTTGACTGACTGACGGTTACACAATCAGAGCCCGCACGGTGCAGCAAGTGCAGCAAATAGTAGTGGTAGAACAGAAGAGACACCAGAGAGATACAGGGCAGTGAATGTGTCCAGATCGAAATTAGAATTAAATGAATTGATTTTGAAACCACTAGACATGCCTCAAGTAGGAACATGCACAGAGGGTGAATTGTGAGGAATTAGCTGAACTGTCAGAGGAATACTATGTGGACTTACAGTAGTCAAAACCCCTACAGAGAAGTTCTAGATTAGAGTTCAACACTGAAGACCTTATACATATAAGATCATCTGGAATGAGAAAGCACATTATGGAACTGATATATGCATGCATATATGGGGAGCAGTAGATAAATGGGAAGGCAGAGGGGTAAAGAAAACAGACCAGAAGAAAACGAAGCAGAATGTGTCTCTGGCAGGATCAAATCACATTGAAAACAGTGGAAAAATGCTGCCTGTGAGAGAGATATCAGATGGATGTGGTATGCACAACCCTTGGAGAAGGAGTGACTGATTGTCATTCAAAAATGACTACATGACTTTGAGAGAGAAGGCAGTGAAATGGTACCAGTAGACAGAGCTTTTTGTAAAGCTTGAGTTTCAAAATGAGACTGAGGCAAAAAGATTTGCCCTGTCACCTTTAGTGAAATAAGTTAATCACAATAGGGGTGGTGCACAGCTCTAGAAGATCAGCCTCCTAAACTTTAATACAGTAACCCAGCAAATTAATGATCAGGACGCACCATATTACATAAAGTACAAATTAATTCAGTTACATAATGCACATACTCCTAAGTTTTTCTAAAAGAGTTACTTTATTCACATCTTCTTATTCTTTAAACACTTTTCTTCTGCTGTTTCCAACACGTATTGTCTCTTGAAACAGACTTCTTCAGGACTGCAAAACATAGACAATACATACATAATTAAAATCAATTAACAAAAAACTTTTCCACACAAACTGCCATCGTGTATAGTGCATATCGAACAATCATGTAACAAATTAGTAGCAGAATCCCAATTAATGTCTTTCAAAAAAGTCTATTCACTGTTCACATCCTGCTATCTACTCCATTTAACCTAACACAAAACTGTGTAATCATATGTGAGGCTAATTGCAATTTCAATTCAAACCATCACGTTCAAGTCAAACATAATGTATCTGGAAGTTTTATTAGTACAAATATTGAACTCAGAAAAACCTCATAACGTATTTGTGATAATCAAAATTCATAATTTCGTCTGGAATACCAGAGCTCTTATTTAGGACTTGTCCGCAAAATGATTGATTTGTCTTATGAAAAGAGACACCTTGTGGTCGCACATACAATTATTATTCAATTTATCCTATATGCCATTGCTCATCTTATTCTATGTTTCATCATATATTTGCACATAATTATATTGTTTATGTTGCACACCTTTAATGACTCAATTCAAAGCGGTCCTCAACATGTTGGCCCAAAATTACTATAAAATTCAGTTAAGCATGGTTTACTTAATCTTGTATTGCCACCTGTATTGACTGAATTCAGAAAAGCCTCATAACTACTTAGAGTAATGGTCAGAGTTCACTATATAGCTCAGTCGGAAGTGTCCAATTTATTATTTTAGAACATTTCTCCAATTGCCACTAATGTTTTAATATCTATAACACAAAAGAAAAGTAACACCATTGAGCTCCCTATCCTCCATTGTATAAAAAGATCCTAGCAACACTTACAATTAATAAGTGCTCAATGTACCTCCTAATGGCATGAATAAGTTCCATAATCCAATTTGTACATTTTATTGTCTGCTTCTTTAAACACGGACCATGTCGGCATCAGAATATGTCAACATTGTGAGAGGGAAAACAATTACACCACAGATACAACCTCCTTAAGTGCTTTCTTATTTACACATGGGGCATTAACATATAAGTCAAAGCCTATAGATGTTAAAACACACAAACACAAACACACACACACACACACACACACACATATATATATATATATATATATATATATGCAAAAAAGAAGAAGCAGAGAACTCTGGGTAGTTCTCAAGTTTAGGTGGAAAGCAGCTCCTGTATGAAGCACTCTCAACACCAGCGACACTCTAGATCTGCTCACCTCAAATGTCTGTTTTTCTATCAAAATCTTTAAGCATAGGATTAGCACCGTGCCATCCACGCCGAGATAGAAAAGGACAAAGTCTTTTGCCATTTGTACAGCAAAGTCTTTAAGCATAGGACTAGCACAGTGCTGTCCTTGCCGAGCTGTAAAATGACAAAAGCCAATTACCACTCCAGGCACAGTATTACAGCTTTGAGTCGGTAAAATACCAATCAAGCCAACCTGAAATGAGTAAAAGCAACCCCTGACACAGTGTTTCGCTCTAATTAGAGCTCTTCAGAGAGGTATAGCTTTGTCCAGACACAAGGGAGCACCCAGTATAAGTCAAAGAAATACCCTTTCAGGCATAGAGTAACGAATAAATTATGCAAAAAAGAAGCAGAGAACTCTGGGTAGTTCTCAAGTTTAGGTGGAAAGCAGCTCCTGTATGGCGCACTCTCAACACCAGCGACACTCTAGATCTGCTCACCTCAAATGTCTGTTTTTCTATCAAAATCTTTAAGCATAGGATTAGCACAGTGCCATCCACGCCGAGATAGAAAAGGACAAAGTCTTTTGCCATTTGTACAGCAAAGTCTTTAAGCATAGGACTAGCACAGTGCTGTCCTTGCCGAGCTGTAAAATGACAAAAGCCAATTACCACTCCAGGCACAGTATTACAGCTTTGAGTTGGTAAAATACCAATCAAGCCAACCTGAAATGAGTAAAAGCAACCCCTGACACAGTGTTTCGCTCTAATTAGAGCTCTTCAGAGAGGTATAGCTTTGTCCAGACACAAGGGAGCACCCAGTATAAGTCAAAGAAATACCCTTTCAGGCATAGTGTGACGAATAAATTATGCAAAAAAGAAGCAGAGAACTCTGGGTAGTTCTCAAGTTTAGGTGGAAAGCAGCTCCTGTATGGAGCACTCTCAACACCAGCGACACTCTAGATCTGCTCACCTCAAATGTCTGTTTTTCTATCAAAATCTTTAAGCATAGGATTAGCACAGTGCCATCCACGCCGAGATAGAAAAGGACAAAGACTTTTGCCATTTGTACAGCAAAGTCTTTAGCATAGGACTAGCACAGTGCTGTCCTTGCCGAGCTGTAAAATGACAAAAGCCAATTACCACTCCAGGCACAGTATTACAGCTTTGAGTTGGTAAAATACCAATCAAGCCAACCTGAAATGAGTAAAAGCATCCCCTGACACAGTGTTTCGCTCTAATTAGAGCTCTTCAGAGAGGTATAGCTTTGTCCAGACACAAGGGAGCACCCAGTATAAGTCAAAGAAATACCCTTTCAGGCATAGAGTGACGAATAAATTATGCAAATATATATATTACCTACTGGCAGTCGCCAGTAGGTAGTTATAGTTAGGACCTATTTTCCATAGGAAATCCGCAACATTCTATTTAGAATAACGTTGGCGCCGATTGACGAATCTTCACGCAATTTTCCAAACATTTGGCCAGCTCTGGTCCGCTCCTATCCTGAAAATTTCACGGTGATTCGTCAAGCGGGGGCCGAGAAAAAAGGGGGTCCCAAAACACATTTTCCCCATGCATTTTCCCATAGGACCTGTTGACGCAGCTACAGCCCGAACCGCTGAACGGAATCACACCAAATTTGGCAAAGAGGTAGTCCTCAGTTCAGACTCGTGCCTTTTGCTTAAATGGTGTAAATCCGCTCAGTAGTTCCTGAGAAAATCAAAATCAAAACCACACATCTCATCGTGAGATCTGATTGGCTGTCAGTACTTTATCCAAGAAGTGTTGGCAGCCATCTTGGGACCAATATACATGATAGCACCTCATTAAAAAGCATTGCAGTTAATAGAAGGTTTTAAGACTTTAGTTACATTATAAATCATTTGTTGATGGTACCATACTCATTTTAGGAATTGTGGTGTGTTCTAAGGTGATTTCACCATGTGAAAAAGCCTTCTGCTGTGATATCATGATTCATGTTTGAGAGAAAACTATTTTCTCATGCTTTACCCACAGAGGTTTGGAAGGCGATCTATAAGCTAAACTGAGAGCATATTTTCTGTAAATTCACATTATCTTTCTCAGTCATGTGAGAATGAAGTCTGACATTCTCAGTAAAACGTACATCCAACAAGGGCAGAGACTGTCAGTTGATTCCTTTGTGTTCTACTGCAGCTTCCCAGAGTGTTCTAAAGAACAACTAGAGCGCTAACAGTCCTACTTATGACAAACGTATTGCACACCTGAAGCCATCTTGATTGGAATAAAGTGGTAACTCTTAAAACATTTAATTTAAAAAGGAACAAAATGAGGGGGTTCATTTTGCCATAGAAAGTATGATTAGTGCTGCAGAAAGAAAAATTAGGGCACATTTTGAGTGACTTCTCAAATCCTCTTCTATTTCATTAACAAATTCTGACATGCAGACTGAATCATGCACTTTCAATACCAGCAGAAGACTTCCCTGGTGAGCAGAAGCTTTACTACAGTGATCTAATGAGCAACTAGAGTGCTAACATGCAGAATTTATGGCAAATGTGTGACACATCTGAATGCCTTCTTGATGGAACCAAAGTAAAAAACTGAAAGTATTTCCTACTGAGGAGACTGCAGTAAATGAAGAAATTAGGAAACTTCATAACAAATAAATCTCCCAAGATGGCCACCAGAGACAAAAGAGCCCAAATGTAGCCCAAATATCACCCAGATGTAGCCCAAGTATAGCCCAATGACAGAATGCCCCAGAGTGTTCTAACGAACAACTAGAGCGCTAACAGTCTTACTTATGACAAAAGTATGGCATTCCTGAAGCCATCTTGATTGGAATAAAGTGGTAACACTTAAAACATTTAATTTACAAAGGAACAAAATGAGGGGGTTCATGTTGCCATAGAAATTATGATTAGTGCTGCAGAAAGAAAAATTAGTGCACATTTTGACTTCTCAAATCCTCTTCTATTTCATAAAACAATTCTGACATGCAGACTGAAACATGCACTTTGAATACCAGCAGCAGACTTCCCTGGTGAGCAGTAGCTTTACTACAGTGATCTAATGAACAACTAGAGTGCTAACATTCAGAATTTATGGCAAATGTGTGACACATCTGAATGCCTTCTTGACGGAACCAAAATAATAAACTGAAAGTATTTCCTGCTGAGGAGACTGCAGTAAATGAGGAAATTAGGAAACTTCATAACAAATAAATCTCCCAAGATGACCACCAGAGACAAAAGAGCCCAAATGTAGCCCAAATATCACCCAGATGTAGCCCAAGTATAGACCAATGACAGAATGTCCCAGAGTGTTCTTAAGAACAACTAGAGCGCTTACTGTCTTACTTATGACAAAAGTATGGCACACCTGAAGCCATCTTGATTGGAATAAACTGGTAACACTTAAAACATTTAATTTAAAAAGGAACACAATGAGGGGGTTCATTTTGCCATAGAAATTATGATTAGTGCTGAAGAAAGAAAAATTAGGGCACATTTTGAGTGACTTCTCAAATCCTTTTCTATTTCATTAAAAAATTCTGATATGCAGACTGAAACATGCACTTTTAATACCAGCAGCAGACTTCCGTGGTGAGCAGTAGCTTTACTACAGTGATCTAATGAGCAACTAGAGTGCTAACATTCAGAATTTATGGCAAATGTGCGACATATCTGAATACCTTCTTGATGGAATCAAAGTAAAAAACTGAAAGCATTTCCTACTGAGGAGACTGCAGTAAATGAGGAAATTAGGAAACTTCATAACAAATAAATCTCCCAAGATGGCCACCAGAGACAAAAGAGCCCAAATGCAGCACAAATATCACCCAGATGTAGCCCACATGTAGCCCAATGACAGAAGTGTGCAAAACATTTATTTTTTTGTGTATTTGCAGTTTTATATAGTGCAGACTTGTCACGTATTGGAGTGCTTTACATGAGCATTGGTTACATCACACAAGATCAAATTCATTTTGGTTGTAGACATGGGGAGATTACGTGATTTGACCAGAATCCCAAAATGGTGAGCTGAAGCAGAAACTCCAACCTGGTTCCCCAGTTGCAAAGTCTGCAGATCTGGAAGTAACACCACATCCTCTCCCCTAGGTGCAACATTTAATCAAGTGGTCAACTGGATAA
Source organism: Triturus cristatus (assembly GCF_964204655.1). Lineage (NCBI taxonomy): Eukaryota > Metazoa > Chordata > Amphibia > Caudata > Salamandridae > Triturus > Triturus cristatus. The sequence goes on along the minus strand of NC_140590.1, from coordinate 1,755,805,181 downwards.
AAAAACATAAAGATTACAAATAATTTAAAAGTTCTTTGTCGCTATTTGAAAACTGAAAATACGTCCTTTTTTTAGGTTTTTTAGAGCTCTAACCATGATTTTGATGCAAATAAGACCCTCTCATATATGTAATTTCTAAAGGAAATGCTCTAGGTATTACAGTTTTGATTACATCAAGATGACGTCAGGCGTTCCACACTTTGGTAATAAATATAGAATGTTAGCAATCTAGTTGTTCATTAGGATACTGTTGAGAGGCAGAGGCCAGGGGCACAGACTCTGAAAATTGAAGGCAGGTAGGAGGGTGCAGAGGCAACAATTTGACCACACTGAGCAGGCAGGAAGGGCAGTGGAAGCACAACAGACTATGGAGGGCAGTGGACAGGGGGGCAGGGGCAGCAAACCAACAATACAGGACTGGCAAGAGAGGCTATGGCAATATAATAGACCATTGTGGGCAGAAGGAAGAGGCAGTGGTAGTACAACCATACATACCAACAGACCCGACTTAGCCAGGAAACGTCCAATGTTTTTAAGCTCAAATGGGCTTTATTTGACCTGTCTCCTGTCTACAATCTCCTCTTTTTCAATGTAACTCAAAGGGAAAAATCAATACCCCAGTTTTTTTTCAAAATCTCCCTCTTACCAAGTTCAAAATATTTGCAAGTATGGTACATTGGATCATGGAATGCAGGAGGAATTGGGGTATGGACATGGAGGGACATGGAGAGGTGCACCAAACTGACCCTACAGGGCTGGCATCAGGGTTTGCAGCAGCACAATACACCACACAGGGCATGCGGGATGGGAGTGCAGCACAACAATCCATAGAAAGCAATAGGGAGGGGACAGGACCATGCACATTGACAACAGAGAACAGAGGGGAGAGAGGCAATGGTAGCTAGCTGACCATAATGGACAGACAGGAGAGAAAACTGCAGCATAACAGACCATAAAGGGCAGGTGGGACGGACCAGGGGCATTACAATGGAGCAGACAAGCCAGAAGGGAGGGAATAGGGATCTGCACATGGAAACAGAGGGCTGGGGGCAAGGGGGCAGGGCAGGACCAGCAAGATGACCATGGAGGTCAGTCAGGATTTTCACTAGAAGCAAGACACACCATGGAGAGCAACAGTGAGACTATGATGGCATACACACAGACCATGGAGGGAAGGTGGGAGGGGGTCAGGGGCAGCTAGTTGACCACACAGGGAAGGTGGGAGGGGCTGTGGCAGCACAGAAGACCATGCATGGCAAGCGGGAGAGTTAGTGGCAGCACAATGGCTATGATGGGCAAGAAGGAGGGTGCAGGGGCATGCACAAAGGACCATGGAGGATAGAAGGGAGGGTCAGGACCTGGGCACAGACAAGAGAGTTCAGGGGAAGGGGCCTCACAACAGACCACGCGGGGCAGGCAGGAGGAGCAGTTGCAGCACAACAGACCAGGGAGGGCAGAAGGGTGTGGAAGTAAAATGGACCATGGAGGACAGGAGGAAGGGGATAGGGGCATGGAATGTGGACAGGTAGGGTGGAGGTGGCAGGGACAGGTTACAGTCATCTGACAATGCTAGGCAGGTGGGAGGGGAGTGGAAGCTCAGCAGAACACTCAGAGTAGATAGGAGTGGCAGGTCCATGGAACATGGTGGGCAAAAAGGATGGAGCAGGGGCATGCACAAAGACATCGGAGGGCAGGGGGAAGGAGAATGGGGCAGCAAGCTAAGCACAGAGGCTAAGCAGGAGGTCAATGATGGGGCATAGAATTGGGCAATGGAGGGCAGGAGAAGTGGACTGGTACATCATGCTAAATGGAGGGCAGTGGCAGCACATCAGACCATGCATTGCAGGAGGGAGGAGGCTAGTCCATAGATTCAGAACACAGAGGATAGGGAAGAGGTGGATGGGGCAGCAAGCTAACTGTTCAGAGAAGGAGGGTATTAGGAACTTTATTGTTTTTAAAATGTGTGTCTGTGCGAACTACTTTAAAATATGAACAAGTATGCAGCATAATCTGACTTTTATTTAGGAAGAAGAGGATGTTTGTGACTGTGACTCCGGGCTCACTTGGCAGAAACACCCCCTGACCTTCCATCCCCCATCGCAAAATGTAATGCCCGTGAAAAGGTTAGGTGAACGCAGTGTTATATAGAATATAGTCCTGAGAGCACGATTGAAAATGAAAACTAGATATAGTGTATTATATAAACTAGGCACCAAAAAGTGTGATATGAGATGAACCGGGGAGTGAAATATAATATGCAATACATTGTGCGCAATGACAGATTCTTTGGAGAGCGCGAGATAGCATAGGCACTAGCACGTGCTATGGAATATGCACCTTGGAGTGTAATATGCACAGGGCAGTGTTGTGTAACCTAACTAGTCTCTAAAGTTATAATATAAAATATGTGCTGGGGAGTGTAACGTTGCATATGCACTGTGACAAAGATATGGATCCCAGATTGTAATATGTATGGCATAGCGCTGTGCGTTATAACATAGGCATCGAGGAAGGCACGTTAGATGGGGCAATATAACCCGTGCGAAGGCATGTGTGGCATGACACATTCACGGGGTGGTGTTACAGTGCACATGGGCTAGAGAGTGTCATAGCATACGCACTAGATGGTGGAATACAACACAGAGGTGTGTGGCACTCGGCGGGCACTGGTGGGTGTAACACACCATTGGGCTCAGCCAGGAGCGCGCTGTGACTTTCAAGTGAGGTTCGTCTCCTTTCCAGAGAGTAAAATAAGCCGATTAAGGCCTCGGGAGGGGGACCACGTGGCCCTCTTCCAATTTGTTTTTCTAAAAAACAAATTAGGGTGCAGGCCCTGCGGGATGGGGTCAATACGTTAGAAAAAGAAGGGAGGGGCCTCACAGCCCACCTCCTTAAAAAAATACATAAATAAAAGACCAGCATCGCGCTGGAGGCCACACCCCCTCCTTGCAGCACTCTGCAAACGCCCCCCCCCCCCCCCCGGAGAGTTGTAAGTTGGGAAATTAATTCCCCTTCAATACTGAGGGTCCCTGAGGGCCAACTAGCCCAACAGGTATCTCCAGTATGCTCCAGGGAGCTGCGTTGCAGGTGTTCTGAGGCCACGCCCCTTTTACCACCTCTCTGCAACGCAGCTCTGTGGCACTTACTGGAGGTACCTAGTGGGCTAGTTTGACCCTAGGGACCCTTAGGATTCAAGGGGACTTAATCTCTCAACTTAGAACGGCCACAGGGCGCATTTACACAGTGGTGAAGGGAGGGGACGGGGTCAGAGGTGATGTGTGCAAACACGCCCTGTGGCACGTTTTAAGTTGGGGAAATAATTCCCTTTCAATCCTGAGGGACCCAGGGGGCCAACTAGCCCACCAGGTGCTTCCAGTAAGCGCCACTACGCTGCGTTGCAGAGAGATGGTGCAGGCCGTGCCCCTTTGTGGTGCTTACTGGAGGTATCTAGTGGGCTAGTTGGACCCTAGGGACCCTCAGGATTCAAATGAACTTAATCTCCCAACTAAAAATGGCCACAGGGCGTGTTTACACAGTGGTGAAGGGAGGGGACCGTGCCTGAGGTGACGTGTGCAAACACGCCCTGTGGCACGTTTTAAGTTGGGGAAATAATTCACCTTCAATCCTGAGGGACCCTGTGGCCCAACAAGCCCACCATGTGCTTCCAGTAAGCGCCACTGCACTGCGTTGCAGAGAGGTGGTCTAGGCTGTGCCCCTTTTTACATCTCTCTGCAACGCAGCTCTGTGGCACTTACTTGAGGTACCTAGTGGCTAGTTGGACACAAGGGACCCTCAGGATTCAAGAGGACTTAATCTCCCAACTTAAAACGGCCACAGGGCGTGTTTACACAGTGTGGAAGGGAGGGGATGGGGCCTGAGGTGACGTGTGCAAACACGTCCTGTGGCGCGTTTTAAGAGGTAGTTTTAATCCCACTGCACTTTTATCTACTAGGGGCTTACAGAGGAGGTCATGCTAATCACAGGGGGACCCCAGCGCATAGTGTTCCCTAGTGTGTGTAGGTGTTTTCACTGTATTCTAAGTGTCTTTTAACATAGCACTGGCTCTAGGACTGGTTAGTCAGACTCAGTTACCACCAGTATCCATCTGAAAAAGTTGAGGGTACAGGATGATTTTGCAACAAGGCTTCTTTCTGCTCTTCTGTTTGTTCTTTCTGCACATTATCCTTCTTCCTGAACTTTTCTTCGTCTTTGAGGACTTCTGTTGCTTCTTTCTGCATTTCTTTTTTTTCTTTCTGTGCGTTTTTTCTTCTTTCTTCACATGTCCTATCTCTGTAGGCATAGTTAGAAATTACCATTTAAAAAACCTTTGAAATTCACTGAAAAAAACATAGGTTTCAGGCACATTATAGTTAGGAATTAGCAGTTAAAAAACCTTAGAAATTCACTGAAAAAACCATAGGTTTCAGGGGCGTTATAGTTAGCTGGACTTTTCACTCATACAAAACCATTGAAATTCCCCCGTTATAGTTAGTTCAGCTAACTATAACTCACGCGCCGGCAATACACTGCTGATGACGTCACATATTACATCACTCATGACATGGTCAGTGACATCACTCATGAAATTAGAAAATTGTCTATTAGGGAAATCATTTCTACATTATTCTAAACAAAAAATATTTTGTGCTTGGCTGAGGGCAATACGAAGCTAACTTTAACATCACAGTCAGGGCAGAGACATGTTCTCGTACGTTCTTCCCCATCGCTGTATTTTACTTCCTCTCAATATGTTATGTTATGTTAGGGGGTATTTATAAAGCGCATGTGCACCAACAGGCATCTGGGCACTGGATTTGGAAGCCACCAATGGTAAAGGTCTGTGTCTAACGATATGCTTTGGTGAAGAGCCATGTTATCAGCGTTTTCCTGAAAACACATGTAGTCTGTTGCTTGTCTGATGCCGATGGGCAAAGAATTCCAAAATTGGGGTCCTGGTATTGAAAAACGTGACCCTCCTGCCCTTTTGCATCTAAATCTCGGGACTTCCAATAGATTCATTTGTGCAGATCTAAGAGTGCGCTTCAGGGAGTATCTGTGAATCCTTGAGGATAGGTATTTGGGGCCTTTACTGTGGATTGCTTTAAAAATGATACAATCTATTTTGAACACAGACCGCTGTTCCACTGGAAGCCAGTAAAAGCTCCTTCATCAGCAGCCTTGTATAGCAGCGCCTAGGTTGTTGATAGATGATTCTGGTAGCTTAGTTTGGTATCATCTGTAGTTGGTAATTTTGATTACTCAGGAGACCTAGATAAATGACATTAGCATAGTCAATTTAAGACAGAATCAGGGCGATAATGATTTGAATACTGCCCTCTCTACTGAAGAATCTTCTAATTTTACTAAACTCCCTAAGTTGGAGAAAGCAGGAAGATGTAACTGAGCTTATCTGGGATTTCACGGATAGGTCTGCATCAATTTGTATGCCAAGACTTTTTATCGTACTCTTAGGAATGTGTGCAGAGCCAAGCTCCATTGGCCAGTGAGCAGGAGCCTAGTGGTTGAGTTTATTATTGGGGATGGCAATCTCTGTTTTATCAGAGTTAAGTTTTAGCTGATTGCGAGTCATACTGTTTCTAATGAACAGCATGATATTCTGTAGAAACTCCTTGGAGTCAGCTGTGTCATCGCTTGTAAATATCAACTGCATGTCATCTGCATAACTGTAGATTTTAACTGTTTTTTTTGTTGTAAAGTATGTATTAGGGGGCGAATGTAGAGGTTTTTTTTTTTTTTTTTTTTTTTTAAACCGTTTATTACAAGACTCAAAAAATATACAAAGATGGGCCTACAACCTTCCGGCCGGCCGCTAGCAAACAAAAGGAGCATACGATACACATTTATAAAGCACGTGGTGCTGCGGAGGAGCATGCACAGGAGTTAACAGCGTTGAGAGCCACACCATCCGGACCCCACTATACGGTTTCATTTTAAACTTAAAGAACAACAAGAAAAAACAAACCCACAAGGCAATCCACAATCGGAAATAGCAGCATGTGCTCCCCTGGAGGGGGGACCCTAACCATCCATAGGAGTCTCAAGAAGGGGAAGAGATCAGGACTAGGGCTGGGTAAACCCAATGCCCGGTACCGGGGGGATGAGTCGGCTAAGGGGACGGGGCAGGCGACGGATCGGGCAATAACGGCGGAGCACAGATTCCCCCACGGTAGGCGTTCCAGGGGCCCCATACTTTCACCCATGTCCCAGGCTTACCTCTTGCCACATACACCACCTTTTCCCGAAACATGCACCAATCCATATGTTCCTTCCAGGCCGAGACAGTCGGGGGCCTCTGGGATCCCCACAGTTGAGCAATATCGCGCTTGGCCACCATATATCCCAGAGTCACCCACCACGTCTGCGGCGCCGAGTAATCGGTAGGTTCCCACACATTCAACAGGCATCTCCTCGCTTCGGGCAACAGCGCCACATGCGTAACCACTCGCAGCACCTCATGCACACCACGCCAGAACCCCTCCACCTCCGGGCACTCCCACAAGATATGCAGAAAAGTCCCCAAAGCACCACACCCGCGCTTACACAACCCGTCCACAGCATAGCCCATACGCAGGAGCCTTGGCCCCGTCATGTAGACCCTGTGGAGTATCTTGAGCTGGACGAAGCGAAGGCGGGCCGGTATGGCCACCTCTTTCGGGGAGGCCACCGCGGAGATCCAGTCCTCGTCGTCCAGCTCCAGCCCATCGGCAACCCAAGCCTCACGAAGGGCAGTCAGCAAGCCCGAGCGGTCGTTGATCAGTTTTTTGTAGATCAGTGAGATCGTGCTGTCCGGGACGTGTCCATCCAGCACTCTATCCTCCAGGGGGGAATACTCCGGGATGGAGGCAACGTCCGGGAAGACGGAGCCCAGTGCATGACGGACCTGCAAATACCGAAAGTACTCACTGCCCTGCAACTGAAATTCCGTCTGCAGCATCTCGAACGTTTTGAATCCTCCCCTCGTCCAGAGATCCCCCACTTTGCTGATGCCTATTATGTCCCACTTCTCGAAGCCCTTCGAGGTCCACAGGGAGCCCAACCGCTCAGACGCGTATAGTGGTGACGCCCGGGTCAAACGGTCCTTCCACCCCATAGCTACATTAGCCGCGTGCCACACTCGCACCATGACACGAGTGGGGCCCGTTAGGCGAGCGTCGGGCGCGCTGGAGTAGAGCGCTCGATTATAGTCACCACCTGGGAGTAGCATCTTATCCATTTCGAATGCCGGGTTTAAGGCGGGCCCGTATAGGCCGTGATTAATCGCAGCTAGCTGGGAGGCCCAATAGTACCGTTTAATATCCGGGAGGGCAATCCCCCCATCATACCATGGGAGCGTCAGCTTCGCCAGGGCAATACGCGGCCTCCCGTCCCAGAACAGGCGGCGTTGCAAACTCTCCACCTCACGGAAGTAGCGCGCCGGGACTAGGTCCATAGTGTTCTGCAAAGCGTACAGGAAACGCGGCAACGACATCATCTTAAACAATACCGCCCTGCCGAGCGGCGAAAGCGGCAGGCGCCGCCAGCGCACGACGTCCTCCTTCAGGCGCTGGAGGGGGGGAAGCAAGTTACGATCGTAGCGGGCCTCCGGGTCCAGAGTAATGAAGACACCCAGGTACCTGAACCCCCGCGGGGCGATCTGGATCGGACAGCCCCGCGGGAGGATGGGAGCCTCCCCAGAGAGCACATACACACATGATTTAGCCCAGTTGATGACAAGGCCGGAGTTGCGACCAAATGAATGTAAAACATCAACCAGTACTATCAGTGATTTACGTGGGGAGGCTAGGTACAAGAGGATGTCATCAGCGTATAGGGATACGCGGTCCTCATACTCGGGGGTCCAGCGGAGACCACGGATAGAAGGATGCCACCGCAGCCACTCCGCCAGGGGCTCCAAGGCGAGCGCAAAAAGGAGCGGCGATAAGGGGCAGCCCTGCCGCGTGCCCCGGCCCAGCTCGAACGGAGCCGATACTCTACCGTTCACCACCACCTGCGCCAATGGGCCCGAATACAGCAATTTGACCCAACTGATGAACCCTGGGCCAAATCCAAACTTCGCAAGCATCGCCCAGATGTATGGCCATTCAAGCGTGTCAAACGCCATGGTGGCGTCTAAGGACGCCAAGATGGCCGGCTCCCGTATGAACCCCATGCAAACGCCGCAAGTTAAGGGCTGTGTTGCGATGGGGAATAAAGCCGGACTGGTCCTGATGAACCAAATCGCCCACCACGCCGACCAGCCGATTGGCCAGTACCTTGGCGAGAATTTTGGGCTCCGCATTCAGTAGCGAAATGGGCCGATAGGATGTAACCCGGTCCCGAGGTCTCCCCTCCTTGTGGATAACCACGATTGTAGCCAGACGCTGGTCCAACGGGAGGGAGCCCACCGAGTGGGCCGCCAGGAACATAGCCCGGAGGTGTGGTGCCAGCGTATCCGGTCGCAACTTGTACAACTCGCTAGGGAGACCATTCGGACCCATGGCCTTGCCGGAAGCGACCGAGCGTATGGCGAGGGCGATTTCGTCGGAGGTGGGAGCGGCGTCCAGCGACACCCTGTCCTCCCCCGAAAGGGACGGCAGCGCGATATCCCTGAGCAGGGCACGGGAATCCTCTTCAGAGCAGGAAGACACCGGGGAATACACCCCACGGAAATAATCCGCGAAACAGGAGACAATTTCTTCTGGCTCAGTTACACACACACCATCCGTTTTCTCAATCAGCGGGACCACACGATTCGCTCTCTCTTTTTTGTCCAACCACGCTATCAGTTTACCAGCCTTATCACCCACATCATACAGTCGCCCCTGTTGCTCTCTACTGAGGCCCATGGCCGCCTCCGTGACGAGGGCCCTATAGGCCGCTTGCTTGAGTTGGAGGACATGTAATGCGGCATCCGTCACCCCACCTTCTAGATTACCCTCCAACTCGGCTATTTCAGCTTCCACCCGGGTCACCTCCTCCCGCTCGCGCCTCCGGGCGTGGGAAAGAAGGGATAGGGCCTCTCCTCGGAGTACTGTCTTGAAGGCCTCCCATAGTGATATAGCCGAAGGCACGGACCCCACATTCTCGTCAAAATATCGCTGAAGGGATTTAATCAAGTCAGCGCGAATGGTGGGGTCGCGCAGGTACCAGGGATTGATCGGGACCACTCTACCCTCACCCCTCGGAAAGACATCAAAGTGTAACAAGAGCGGGGAGTGGTCCGAGATACCCCGTGCCAAATGGCGCACCTTTCCCACCCTCCCAACATAGGCCGCCGGGACAAGGGCATAATCTAGTCGTGAGAGACTACCATGGGCCCCCGAGTGGAAAGTGTACTGCAGCTGCGTGGGGTGTTTTAAACGCCAGCAGTCCACCAATCCCAATGTATCCAAGAGGCCAGATAGCCACGCCTGTGCCCGGGGGAGGTCCCTAGGGGGGTGACGATCCACAGTCCCAGAAACCACCGCATTGAAATCCCCCCCACCACTAGAAGCCCCCCCGGAAGGCCAAGGAGAAGGCGCCCCAGGTCCACAAAGGTGGTCGACTGCAGCCCCGGTGGGATGTATACTGACACAAAGACAACCACTTTGCCCTCCATTCTTCCCACCAAGACCGTGTAACGTCCCCTGTCATCGTGGAGCACCTCATCAATCTCCAACGGGAGCGAGTTCTTCACCATGATGCCCACACCCCTTGAGCCAGACGTGAAGCCCGAGTGGGCCACTAGGCGGTAGCCACGCCGATTCATGGCGCAGAAGGAGTTGCCAATGAGGTGTGTCTCCTGCAGAAAAACTACATCGGGCGAGATTCGCTTCAAGAACTGCAGGACCACACCTCGTTTGATCCTGTCCCCCAGTCCATTCACATTCCAAGACAACAAAGTTAATTCCCTACCCCCCATCATATACAGAAGCCATCATTCGTCCCCCCGAGAGCACTTTAGAACTAACACAAAAATACTTTTGCCTTGTGGTGAAAACGAACAACACCCCATCCCTACCCACCCACCCCAACAAAACTCCCCCCTCCCTGCACCCCTGCATGAGCCCGAACAGCCCCCCCAACGTGCAGTGTGCCTGTCGCCCCATATATAGTTAAACTAACTAGACCCCCTAGAGGAGGAGGGAGAACCCCCAATAGACCCTACACAACCTCCATAGGAGGGGAACTTACACAGACAGACGCATAATCGAAAGTGGCATCATTTTCGTCCAGAGCGAGGCCTAATATTAAACCCTCAGTCCCGATCCAGTGGGCCGTCTCCCCCCGCCGCCCCCCCCCCGCCCCCCGATCACGATCCCCAGACAGAGTATCCAGCCAGTCCCCGGCCGCTTCGGGACGATCAAAAAAGTGCGTGCGACCTTCCACCTCCACTCGCAGCTTGGCTGGGAAGAGCATGGCGTATTTGAGGTTTAGGTCCCGAAGACGGCGTTTGACGCCTAGGAAGCTCAGTCTCTGCTTCTGGACCGCTGGGGTGAAATCAGGGTAAAAATTCACCTCCATATTGTCAAGCTTAACTGGTCCATGCAGTCTGGAGGTTTGCAGGATAGCGTCTCTGTCCCGAAAATTGAAAATCCGGGCAATGAGAGGTCTCGGAGGGGCTCCGACCTTCGGCCTTCCCCCGGGAACCCTGTGGGCCCTCTCCACAGCGAAGAATTTACTCAGCCCCCGTGTCTGGAGATGGGTAGCAATCAGGTCCTCCACAAAGAGGTCCGCCGCCGCCTCCTCGCGTCCCTCGGGCACCCCGATGATGCGGATGTTGTTCCTCCGGGCCCGACTCTCGGAGTCCTCCAGGCGTCGATCCATAAGCGCACTCGCCTGACTAAGCCGGCGCACCTCTGTTTGTAGGGCCGCCACATCTGTCGTAAGGCCCGATGCGGTGTGGGCCAAAGAATCAACTCGGTCGTTGGATTTGGAAAGATCGGCCCTCACCAGGTCAACATCCACGAGGACCGAGTCGATCTTCTGCACCAGTGTATCGAACCGCTGGCCCACCGAGGCCTTCATCTCGGCAATGGCGCCCATGACATCTCGCAGAGTCAGATCCGTGGGCAGGTCCGGGGCATCAGGAGGGCCCTCAGGGGACTTGTGCGGTCCATCGGGAGATCCCTTCTGGAGGGTATAGCGGTCCATACTGTTGGCCTGATGGACGGCGCCACGCCGGGTCGATTTGATCTTTGCCCGGTTTCCATCTTGTTTCGTGGCCATGGCCACCAGTCTCCCAGTCGCACCAGCCACGTCGTGAAGGGCAGGCAAGCAGGGCCACGAGCTCCGGGGGGGGCCACCTCAGATCAGCGGGGTGGATCACAGCCGGCGGGCAGGCAGGGTCTCCCAGCGAGGCCACACCAACACAAAGAGCCCCGCGACCCAACCCCGCAGAGACGGCAAGGGGGTGCGAAAGCGAAAGCGAAAGTGCGGGGTACGCGAGTCGCCAGGCCCTGCCTGCCGCTGTTGTTCGCTTTGTCACTGGATCACCCCTCAGCGCAAATCCGGCGAGGAGAAGGCCGCAAACCTCAATCGGTGCTCACTCCGGTGTCCGAGGTCCGATTTGGAAACGGGAAACGGGTGCCACCTCAGCTCAGGCTCACCAACACAGTCCCCTCATCCGGGACAGGATAATTTCAGGATAATCGTAGGAGGTTGCGGAGGTCCTCGGGAGCCTCGCACCTACGCGGCCATCTTGGTTGCGCGCTAGGCTCCTCCTCGCGAATGTAGAGGTTGAAGAGATAGGGAGACAGGGAAGAGCCCTGAGGTACCCTACAGTTTGTACTAACAATGGCAGAGCTATGGGACGAAAGACGCACTGATTGCTTTGGTCTTTTAAGAAAGATTTCATCCAGTTTAAGGCGGCACCTCTGAGACACGCTGCAGCAATTCGATCCATTAAGATCTCATGATCAACGGTATCGAACTCTGCAGATAGATCTAATAGTATCAGTGCCTGAGTACATCCCTTGCCAGCCTTTTCTTTTAGGTCATCCACAACGGATAGGATGATTGATTCAGTGGAGTGAGAGGGCCAAACACCTGCCTGGTGGAGGTCCAGGAAATTGGTCTCTTCCATGAAGGAACTTAGGTGTTTGGTTACATGTGCCTCTTGGATTTTAGCAGAAAAAGGAGGAGCGATATGGGTCTATAGCCATCTAACTTCTAGAGGTTCAAATCAGGTTTTTTGGAGTGGAATGATTACTGCTTCTTTGAAGGCTGATGGTACAACTCCTTGTGTGAGGGATAAGTTCAATAGGGAGAGAGTGCTCTGCAGAAAGGAAGTAAAAATTAGTTTTTGTATGTGTGGGGGGAAAACATCTTTAGGAGAACCAGATTTTACTTCGCTTTGATAGCATCAAAAAAGTTGATAATGGAAGCCCTTCACCTAATTTGTAATACTTCCCATTTCCACTCACTAATGTATTGATAAGCATTAGAAAATGTTATGGCTTATTGGTGTGAATACGCAAAATGTTCTGCTGATAACTACAGATTTTCAATCTTTGTTTAATATAGCAAAACGTATGTTTGAGTGAAATTTTGTAAGAGAGTAACAGAGTAATAGTACACCTGCAAAAATACTGAGGACAGGATCTACAATATAGTGATAAAGGTAAAACGTTTAATTTCTGAAAGGCTGTGAAGTGGAGGAACCTGAACTGGTTGATTCTGGTCTGGATTTTGCATCTCCTTCTGAAATTAAAGGAGTTAGTATGGCCACTATTAGCGAAGTCAGGCTCTGCCTTACTCACACTACGGACACTCTCGTCTTCAGCCATTGTCAACCCTTGTGATATAAAAGGGAGTCTTGTGTAAGGAAGGCTACTCGCAGGATATCAGGCCAATAGCAATTTTACACCTGACACTATTTAAAGCATGAAGATTTAAGGTGTTACATTTTCATAGCTTGATTTCCTTTACGGTTTTTTCAGTGGTTTGTGGGCAGCTTGTCACCATATGACACCTTCTATCTGAGGGCTGGTGGTTTCCAGTTCTTGTGCAGGATATAGAGAGCAGTGATGCAGACAACAAGCTCTGCGAGAAACCATTCAAAGCTCAGACCCTCTGTTCAGAAGTCCAGGTTTATAAGTTTAGCAATGGAAGATGAGGATGGATACACCACTCTGCAGCTCAAGGGGAGGAGGAAACAAGAGCACAGATGTGGAGATGTACTGAGAGGTGAGAACTCCCCTTATTCCAGCCACCTTCCATCTTTCTTTTGACATATGTAGATATGGTACACCGGAATGGACACTCAACATCTGTTTTGTCACTCAGAGGGTCGCATGAGGACTACACAGGAATATTCCAACCAGGGAAACAAACTTAGAACATTAACTTCCAAAGAGAGGATTGCATTGGAATCCTGGATTTCCTAAGGCATTCCCCTTTGTTATGGTGTATTTTATGGCTTTGACATGCCTCTAAAGGGCTACCAAACCTTTAAACTTATGCCAACTAGCTCTCATGTTCTGGGTACCAGACTACTCTTGAGTTTGCCAGTTCTGTGAACACCACCATACTGTGTCTTCCTTAAATCTGGAGAACAATTTCTGCTTGTGCCTGACTATTCGTTTTCATGGCAGTGGTGTGAATCCTGCTCATGCAGGACTGCTCCTTGTTATGTATACTCATGTAACCGTAGTAGAGTAATTAAATATAACCCTACACAAAAACTGCAGCTGAAGTCAGCAGAGGAAGATTATTTACAATATTTTTAACATATACATTGCACTCTTACTGGGAGCCGTCATCAAAGTTACTGAAAACCAAGGCTGAAACGTGGGTAGATGGGCTTTTCGCTCAATCACTCCATCTTCTCCCCTTGACAAGGGGACATTTTGGAGTTTTCACTGCCCCTTTACTCTCAAGAATGATAAACCACCATCCCTCAGATAGAAGGTGTTGTATGTACGAGCTATTCACAAACCACTTCACACTATCAAAGGATATTGAACAATGAAAATTTCAGATCCTAAATCTTCATGTTTTAAATGGCGTCAGGTGTAAAATTGCAACAGGTCGGACAGCAGGCGAGTAGCCTTGATCACACAAGACTCAGTTTTGTATCGGAAGAGCTCAGAATAGCTGGAGACAGGAGTGCCCGCGGTGTAGGTAAAGCAAAGCTTAATTTTGAGTGACGGACTGTGAAAACTGGCCAGTGTTCGCCCATTCAAAATCAGGTGGGTGGCCACGTGGCCAAACTTCTGATGGCCCTCACTCCATGGGGCTGTTGGAGGTTTATGTCAAAGGCAGCGGCGGAGCAGTCTGCGCCTTTAATATAATGAAGGTCCGCCTAACTCTGCGGTGGGCGAACCTTCAGTGTTTTAGAAGAGGTACTCAGTCGCCGTTGCGATGGAGTATGTTCTCCGCCAAACTCCAAATCTGGCCACAGTCAATAAAGTGGTAGCCCCATTTAACTACTCAAGCCAAAAGGGAGAGAGAATATATTGAGGAAATTACAACAGCAAATAGGACAAAATTAATAAGGGAGGAGGATAAACTGGAAGAATTTCAAAGGTTCTACACCTCTTTGGACACTAAATGGGACTATTCTTGGGAGATTTTATATGCAGTGATCAGAGAAGAAGAGGTTAGGAAAGCGACAGCGGCGCTTAAACTTATAAGACCCCCAGACCAATGTAATTTCTTTGCCGATTACTTTTTTACTTGACCGTGATATTATGACATTAATGCCCCTGGAATGCTCATATGAGAACAGAGATTTTTTTAAACAAAAGATACACTTGAAATCTGGTTCCAAATGTAACTTCTCTCAACGTTTATCAACAAATGTTGTTAATATTGCAACATTGTGTCAAATGGAGTAGAGTGCACCTATGATGGCAAACAATCTGCGAGTACCGCCAATATGGCAGGATTTCTGTCATTATATGTTTAGGGTTGGGAGTGGGAAGGCTTGAGTGCAAGGGTGGCTAACCATGGAAGATGAATGGAACATATTAAAAAAACACATACATTGGTTGGTACTCAAAGTTTGCTTGTTCCTTTCAGACAGAGAAATACATACACAGTTGCTCCCAAAAAAGGAAGAGCAACTATGCTTCCAGGGAAAACATAGGAATAACACTCCCCACAATTTCATGGAGGTATCTGGGTACCTTCAAAACACCAGCACTCCAGTCGTAGATTTCCAGACTTAACCTGAGGGAAAATTGCTAATTCTCCTCCATGGGAGGGAGACCAAGGGAGAAGAGTATTTTAAAAGGGTATTCATTTGCTTCCACAAATCTCGGGCAGATCTCACTGTTCTCTGCACCACAGCACCTGCCTATAGAGGAAAAATCTTTAACGTTACAAGACATCATCTTCCTCCACCCCAGGCCATTATGCTCTTGCGCCACAGCATAGATGGTGTCTGCTTTGAAAGTGACTGTTTGGGTTCATGTGGTTGGCACTAGGTCTTCGCCTAAATTAAGGGGAGTTTGGTGAGTAGGGTGTGGTAGCAGGGTTTATGTAAGGCTGAAGGGTTTAGTCTCATTGGCACATCTGGAGGCCGACGTCCCTGAAACATCATGAGCTGGAGGTTGATAAGTCTAAGTTTTGTTTCTGGGGTAATAATGTCATACAGCTACTGAATGGTTTAGATAAGTTCTAAGAGATGTGGTTTTGAAAAGTCAGTTTTACTTGTAACATACAATTACAGTAAAGAAAGGTTGCTATAAAACTGGAGCTGGTTGTTTCAGATGCTACCCACTGATGCTCATATTTGGAGCTGGGATTTATTTTTACTCATCAGACTTTGACCCAAAACAAGAGAAAGAACAGGGGGGGAAAGGGGCAAAAGAAGCAGAGAAAAACGGGAAAACAGGGACAGAGGCAGAAAACAAACCTTCAAGAGTGAGTTAAAAGGTAGGGAATTACTGTGGTGGATGAAAGAGGTATAGGAGGTGGAAGCCACATATTCCTACCTGTATTTACTGTGCATTTTCCCCTAGTAATTCATCAGCCTTAACCTGCCGAAATGTACCTGTGGAACATTGTGAGGCATATGCACTACAACAGAACTTGTAATTATGATTCCGGTGCACAGTAGTTTGAACTGGGATCGCAAAACAATCAGTCACTCCTAATGAGGGTATTGGTATTTGGCAACCCTGTCATTTGGTAGCATCAGCGGTGGTTTTCGAGAAAAAACAACTTTGGGCCAGCCAGCCCTGCACTTAGCAGTTAAGTAGAAAGGTTGAGGTAAATACCATCACCCCGGAGTGGAGTATTTACCACATGTGATAAATACCATCACCCCGGAGTGGAGTATTTACCACATGTGATAAATACCATCACCCCGGAGTGGAGTATTTACCACATGTGATAAATACCATCACCCCGGAGTGGAGTATTTACTACATGTGGTAAATACCATCACCACGGAGTGGAGTATTTACCACATGTGATAAATACCATCACCCCGGAGTGGAGCATTTACCACATGTGATAAATACCATCCCCCCGGAGTGGAGCATTTACCACATGTGA
The DNA here is from genome assembly GCF_964204655.1 of Triturus cristatus. Taxonomy (NCBI): domain Eukaryota; kingdom Metazoa; phylum Chordata; class Amphibia; order Caudata; family Salamandridae; genus Triturus; species Triturus cristatus. The sequence goes on along the minus strand of NC_140590.1, from coordinate 1,755,788,696 downwards.
TAAATACCATCACCCCGGAGTGGAGTATTTACCACATGTGATAAATACCATCACCCCGGAGTGGGGCATTTACCACATGTGATAAATACCATCACCCCGGAGTGGGGCATTTACCACATGTGATAAACACCATCACCCCGGAGTGGAGCATTTACCACATGTGATAAATACCATCACCCCGGAGTGGAGATAAATACCATCACCCCGGAGTGGAGCATTTACCACATGTGATAAACACCATCACCATCACCCCGGAGTGGAGCATTTACCACATGTGATAAACACCATCACCCCGGAGTGGAGCATTTACCACATGTGATAAACACCATCACCATCACCCCGGAGTGGAGCATTTACCACATGTTATAAATACCATCACCTCGGAGTGGAGTATTTACCACATGTGGTAACTTCCTCTTATTCTGACATTTTAAGTTGCAAATGAAGCATAACTTGCGGAATGGATATTTAACACACCAAGTTCAGATAAATGTTGGCAGGTTTGACCAAACGGAATTGATCAGGACAAACTGGGACGCTTCGATAATTATCACACAACTCGTAATTCTGCTACCTGTGCAAACACGTGCTTGAACATGCACAGGAATGAAGTCCAGCACATGCAATCAGGGCCTTATTATTTCACAATTTAAGAACTGACAAATGTTAAATGTTGTATGAAAGCTGATGCAACACTCTCAGCCAGTGCTTAATTTGAGTGATGCTGGTGGCGTCCACCTGCGCTTATTTTTTGCATCAGACATCTACTGAGACCAAGAGAGTGAAAAACACAGAGAAAGGCAGAGGAAGAGAAATACGCAAAAACATCACAAAGGGAGAAAGGGGAACCTGCCAGAGAGACATAAAGGGACAGGGAGTGTGTGCTAGTGGATTAAAAAGGCATAGAGTAGGATTTATGACTCCCAGCCTTGGAATTCGAGGCACCAAGTTTTAACTGCACCGGTCTCGGGCCTCTGAGCAGAGCTTCGGGCATCAGCACTCACTTGCATATTAAACACTGCTCTCTGCACATTTTGAGACCACTAACACCTCTTATTGCAGTCGCCTTTGTGGTCGGAATGGATCTGAATGTTTTTTGAGTAACTGAGTGAAAATGGCAGTAATGGACCTTGAACCAAAATCAGCAACACCGCAGCAGAGCCTGAGAAGCGTCCCCGTTGACCGCTTCTACATCCTGTCTGGCGCGGAGAGCTGCCCACGCGACGGCCTCGGTAGGTTCCATTTTAAATCTTTGCATCTAACACACCTGGCATCCTGGCACGTAACCCAGATACAGTGTCCAGTACGTGGTGGTCACAAGCGGTGGAACAGCACCACCTCCTGGCTTCTAGCGAGACCGCACGTGCGTCAGAGGGCACCGGTGAAGAGGGCTCCGGGCCTCCACTGCTTCCTATACGGGAGGATTGGTGTCAGTAAATACCAGTCACAGTTCAAGGGATGAGAGTCAGAACGAGGCCTAGGGGCCCCCCTCATGTTCTTTCCTGTGCAATACAGTAAAATACGCCGTCACTAGCAGAAAAGGGAGGTGTAAACTCTACTCCAAATAATTTGCACACCAATCAATAATATAAATGCACATATTTTCGTCATATCTTATTAAGTACCAATCTCTTAACAGCCCACTCTTATGAACCATAATCTTTTCATGATGACATATTCTTGAATCGAATCTCCACAGATCCTTCTGCTGAAGTGTTTCGTCCCCGGGACAGAGAATCCTCAGGACTTCCTCAAGGCTTGTGTTTAAAACGGGTAGAAATGCAAAAGATTGAGGGGCATCTGTATCATACTTTCAGGCAGAAGCAATGCAGCTTGCAGCCTTGCCACGCTGTGTGAAAGGGCAGGAATGCACCGTATTTAACATCATCCGATGCATTCCTGTCCTTTCCCTGCGCCGGCGCACTTGTGGATGCCCAGTATCAACACAGGGCCAGACTGGGAGTGCAAACCAGCCAAGGCAATTACATTGGACCCGCGGGGGAAGGGGGCAGGGGCACTGCTGCTGTGCTGCACTTTTGTTACAAGGGGCCGATAATGCAGCACTGATGCCCAGAACCCCAGTAACAAAACCGACCCCACCCTTCTAGCCCTCTGGGCAAACACCCGGTGCCCGCTATAGCCAACCCAGGAACCCTCGGTTGTAAACAGGATTGTTTTTGTGCAGGGAGGCACACCTTCAGGCACACCTTCAGGCACAAAAACAATCCAGAGTGGCATTTTCCTTGTGTTCTATGTGTCCAGCACACATAGAAAGAGAAATAAAGCTATTTCTCCTCGTTATGCCTCCCCATATCGTTTTGATGCATTCCCAGGACTATCACTAATGGTAAATCTGGAAATGTGCCAAAGTCCATGGGCGGATGCGTGGGAACACCCAGGCTTCAACCATGAGAGGCATCCAGAGGGCAGAGTAACGCAAGGCAGCGATTTGCACTGCGTTGCGTTACTCCAGATTTATCAAGCCATGTAGGGCCACGCACAGTGTACTTGTGGCTTAATAAATCTGAGTTCTGTGTTGCTTCTCACTTGCGCCCCTTGTGTGATGCAAGGGTGATACAAAACCTTGATAAATATGGCTGTAAAGTCTCTACAGCAGTAAATATGCTGGTCCAATAACATAGTTTGGTGCCCTGTAATTAAATTGAGTGGAATTGTATAAATTGAAAGTTTCTATAGCAGCGCATTGAAAGGTGCACATATAGCATTTTATGCCATTGTGATTGGTTTGCTTTTAGTAAATATGGCAAAGCAGTAAGATGGTTTTTTGTAAAACCATAAAAGACAATATCATTTCATAACAATAAAAATACATGCAGCAATAAAATTGCAAATATAAGCTAATCATTTTTCATAGGACATTTCTCCCATACACCAGTCATTTCTACTTAAATCTAGCATTCATTAAAACTTAAAAATGAAGATAAAATATACAATTAATCATAACAGATCCTTCGAATTCCTCACTTTGACTGCGCTGGTTAAAAAAATAGCCATATAAAAACAAGTACGCTTATCTAAAAGCAATTGTAAATGAATCGGAGCAGATTTAACCTGAGTAAAAAAGATGCTTATTCTGAAAGAAACACATTTGTGTGTGGATGTTTTCCTTGTGAAAGAGCAGACCCAAGACCTGCTCACCTTCAGAAAACTCCTCAAGACCTGGCTTTTCGAGCAGTAGCAGTACCGCCCTCCCCTCAGCGCCTTGAGACCCTCACGGGTAAGTAGTGCGCTTTACAAGTTACTGATTGATACTGATTGAATGCTGTCACTCACAGTGAAATTATCCAATGGCTGAAGAGGGTTGACCCATTACCCCATTGTGCATGCTGCAGTTGGCGGAAGAAAATGTGAATGACACAGTAACAAACCAGGTGAAGAGTTGCCTGAAAGCACCAAGGAGTATATGATATATCATTTTGGTAAATCAAAGGGTCTTGGGGAGCACCAGACCTAACCAGAAACAAATATAATGCCCTGGAGAAGAGACTAGAAAGCACTATGACACTTTGTGATGGTTATTAAGTATGGTTGAAGGGGCCCTGCTCTCTCAGGGTACAGCCTGTCATAGGATGTTGGATGGGGGTTCCACGGCATGATAGCAAACACCGTCCACCATTCATGAAGAAGAGGACAGAGACTGCTGCACTTTGTTCCATTGGCGTTGCGCTGCATTACACTGATTTACCTTAGTTCAGTGCATCTACTTGTACAACTCACTCCTGTCCACCCACCCAGATGGAAGTTTGGGGATGGAGAACCTTGTACCCAGACAGCACACACCCTCGTGCTACGCAAGTATGCTTCAGAGTAGGCAGTGCACAGCTACACGCTTTACACAAGGACTTCCTCATTCAGAGATGCCCATGCAATTATGAATCTGTATCTGGGATACTCACTGTATTACAAAACAGACCGCTTTTAAATGGAGAGCAAAATGTGGAGACAGTGTTTAATGCTGTGTTTACACATTTTAAGCTGCAGAACAAGCACTGCCACATTTATCATGCTGAGATGAGCATCGCCACGTCTATCAGGCAGTATTATTTTAGTTTCAAATGAAAAAGTGTGATAAATATAGGGTAATTGTTATCCATATATGTAACATGAACATTGTGCATTGCTGAGAAGCTCTGAATGAGTCTGAGAGGAGGGCACTCTAATCTCCCTGCTAGACTCTTCTTTCCTATCTTCATTTCCTTCCCCCACTTCCCCCCATTCTCTACAGTGTGGACTATCAGGGTGCAGAGGAAAAGACCTGCAAGGCACCCACCTGCTGCTCATAGTGCAACTAAAAGAAAGGGAGGCGTGGGAGTGCCACACACAGTGTTCCAGGAAAATAGAATGGTTTAGCTAGAGTTTTACACTGTGCTGCTGACCTTTGTCCCATGGAGCAATTTTTGGTTTTCTTGTGCTACAGACAGATTATCACAGGCTTGATCTCTCTAGCAGGGATTTCAACTGCTATTTCACTCATTTACAAATATTCTTCAAGAGTTTAACTAACGCAGGGGTATGATGAGCAGCCTCACAGAGGTCCTGCTAACACTGTAGGACTCAGATGAGCTATAGTTTTTAACTGCTCAAGGAGCCATACTGGTTTTCTTACCTATGTGCTATGAAGACTAGAGCCATGCTGGCCCACTCTTTCCTTATGCAATAGATAACCTAATTGTCAATTTCGAGGAAATTATCTCAATCATGTACACTCCTATAGTGTTCAGTCAGTCACAAGGAGTGCTTACCAGAAAATCCCCACATGGGACCCTCTTGCTGGATGAGGTTCTCCTGATAACCTCCCCATCCAATGATCTAAGACCCTAAGGATTTGCTCCTCCCCCTGCAAATCAGTCTTGACCCTGTGCCCAGTAGGAACAGTCCAGCCCGAACTGCCAGGCCAGGTTCTCCCTGCACCAGAAACAAGCATCCTGGGACCGGTTTGAGGGTTTTACCCCTCATCAGCCAGGCTAGCTTGACTCCTGTGGCATGGAGAGCATGGGGACCATGTCTAGACATAACCATCCCACTCCCGGTCACTAATGCAAAAAGAACAATTGATGGACAGGATGTTGAACAATGTCAAACATTCACCCCGTTACAGAGATCTGGGCCTAAATCAATAATTTTTCTGCTTCCCATGCTATTCCAGTTTAAACTGGCCATGTGTCAATCAGTCTTCACCCTTCTCCCCATGGGAACTGTCCAGCCCGAACTGCCAGGCCATGTCCTCCCTGGAACAGAAACAAGCATCCTAGGACCGGTGTCGGGGTTTTACTCCTAATTAGCCAGGCTAGCTTGACTCCAGGGGAAAGCCAGAACTGTGTGCGAGGGAATACGGTGGAGCTGTTGGTGCCCTCCCCTCCTCACCTGTAGCCTTACCGCTGTTCGCCTGGGCTCCTCTCGCCGCCACATCATCTCGCGGCCCCACAGCGGGGGAACTACCGCTCCCAGGTGCCCAAGCGGCTCGTGACGCCAACCACGCGCCAGGAGGCGCTTAAAAGTCTGCTGCTCCCTCCGCGTCGCGGGACGCGCGCGGGCGGGCGCCGGGCTAAGCCCGGGCAAAGGGCGGGCCCTCTGTGGCCCTCAGAGGACCGAGTGAGGCCGGGCCGGGCCCTGTTATTTGCTCCGTACACTCTACAACCAGGATACACAGTAAGACTTTGTTTCCCCAGTTAGTTATGTCCTGGCCAAGGCTGTAACTCATATTGTGACTGTCAGTTTGACCAAACCTGCTTTATATTGTACATGTTGACAATGTCTAAATCGAGGCCTGGTAAACAAGTCCCAAATACTGAAGCAAGGACAATGGACAACTATCTCGTCAAGGTTGTCAGTAAGATCAACAAAGATAGGAGACTATCACTAACAAGGGTTAGCCCAGATTCTTCACCTACAAGGGCATGTACCCAGTCTATCTCATCGTCTAATCGTTGTTCGGTAATGGATATTAACGCTGAAACAAATAATGAGATAGTAGAGGCCCAACAGGAGATTGTCCCTGACCTTATATTAAGTCCAGGTGTGACATCCCCTCGAAGGCTTACACCACCTCAGTCTCCATTACGGAGAAGGGTACGCGCATGTAGGAAGGCACCCGTTAGAAGAGTAGTGACCCAGAAGACTAAAAGGGCAGGCACATCCCCTACTAGTAGAGAAGATGCCCCTGAACCAATAAATAATGTCGAGGGTAACATTCTGCACCCTTCCCAGATTATTGTCTTGACAACCATATTCGAGTCTAAACTACAGGCATTGATTACTCCACTGGTAGAAAAGTTAGATTTTGTGGCCCAAAAAGTCACTAGTTTGGAAGGTGCTTTACACTCCTACATTACACAGTCTCAAAATGGGGCAATATCACAACCTCGTTTATCGGGGGTGATGGGATCTAGTATAGGGGGCCCAGGGGGTCCGGAGCCACATCAATTGGATGGCCTAAAGGTACATGGCAATGACACCGGGGCGAATGTAAAGGCGCCTTTAGTCACTAACTCACTGACTACCCAACCAACGTTTATGTCATCAATGGGTATTGCAAATGCACAGGCAATAGTACAAACACAATATGCCCAAAATAACAAGCAGAATAATGCAGGTGGGACTGAACTAGGTGGGAGAAATAGACCGAGGAGGATTGATTGTGTAAATCTCCCACCGGATTGTGTGCCATATACTCTTGTACTAACTAATGTTCCGGAGATTGATAGTGGTCTGTCTGACTCAAGGCAAGAAACATATGTTGCCCTAAAAAACAAAACGTTAGCCTGGTTGAACAGGAATTGTGGTTTTCCGCGTGCCCTTGCAGAAGATATATTATTCACCCGTCGAGTTAGCTGGATTGGCAACGGTAGGAAGAATATAAGGGGGGACTGTATTATCATAAACTTCAAATATCCCCAACACGTGGCAACAGTCCTCCTTAGGGCTGCCGTTTTGCCAACTCTGGAAAACTCGGTACGTGTTAGACCTCTGGGTTTCTTTTATAATCATTTGGACAATATTCAACACTATTTGCCTGTACAGCATAGGTATCCTGGTCATGGGAGGGGGCCAGTTGGTTCTATTGCAAATGTGAATAGATCTTCCTATCAAATCAGTGGGGATCTACAGGCTCAGCACTTATCAAACAGTCAGCTGGGTAACACCTTATCTCTCAATAATCGTTTTTCTGTTTTATCATCTTTGGAGGAAAATGACTGACTGTCTGAAACACCAGTGAAGTTGGCACAGCCAACAGAATCATCCCTTAAAATTGCCACATGGAATATCGCCGGCATGAAAAACAAAAGTGGGATTGATGAATGGTTAACATCATTAAAATCTTTTGACATCATTGCCCTCCAAGAGACTTGGGACATTACGAACAGTTTCGCCTTGGATGGCTATTCCCATTTTTTTATTCCAGCAACCTGCAGTGTGGCAGGGAGGTCTAAGGGGGGTCTGTTGAGCTTATTCAAACTGGATTTGAAAGGGACCTTATCACAGTGTATGTCGGGCTCTGAAAATTGCCTGGTTGTTGAATTATTAACCCTAGATAAGGCTAGGATTTTATTTGTAAATTTTTATAATACACACGCTAAGGAGTGTACTAGCCAAAATCTGGAAGTATTGGATAACTTTTTGTCGGTCTATAGTGCTAATGTAAATTCTTTCGAATTAATATTATTAGGGGACTTTAATATACATCCGTGTACCCTCCCCTGTATTAGTCAAGAGGATGAAGGCCCCCCTCTTTCCTCACCTGTTCATCTGGAACATACCAGGTCTGGGGAGCTTTTGGAAATCTTTTTGGCTAGATGGAACCTATATGAATCAGGGTGTGGGAAGGGAATACATAGAGCCCCTACTTTTAAGGCAAAGGATACGGCTACTATAATTGATTATATTTTTGTGTCTTCTTTTTTGTTGCAGAATGTGTTAAATTATTATACAGAGGTTTCAGTTTTTAGTGATCACAATCCCGTTGTACTCGCAGTAATGCAAACAGATCTAATCTCACTAAATAGAGCAAAAAACAGAGGGGGTGTAAATCTCAAGGCAAAAGACCAGAATCGTCGGCTGAAATGGACTAAAATTGTGCCGGACATTTTCTTACGAGATGTGTTGTCCAAAGTAGAAGAAGAAGTAACAATATGTTTAGAGAGTAGCACACAACCGACAGATATTTTAATGGCTTTTGAAAACATCTGTAAGGAATTGAACCAGGGTCTTCAGAACAAATCGAGTCAGAAGCCCGTGATGGGAAAAAGATGGTTTGACAAGGAATGCACGAAAGCACATGGAGTCTTATTAAAAGCACTTAAAGCGACCCCTACGATTCGTGCTGATATAATCAGTGCAAGGTCTGTGTATAAAAAAACCATCTTAGAAAGAAAGAGGGTCTTGAAAGAAAATGCGCTGGTCCAACTCCTTGAACCAGAAACTTTAAAAAATAGTAGTTTATTCTGGAAAATAATAAACCAGCCATTTTTCTCTGAGGACTCCAATAGCCCCTTGGAGGCAAATATCCCAGATGAAGACTGGATCAAATATTTTAGTCAGATATATTCAGCAACAATGAGTGTTGCTGCAAATGATGGGATTCCGGAAACTGAAGTAGGGGCCCCCTCTACTGTTGACACTGCTGTCTCCTTTGATGTAGTAGACGTTGAAAGGGCGATAGATTTAACTCTAAAAAATAAAGCCCCAGGACCTGACGGGGTGCCTGGGGGTGTCTATAAAAGTGAGCCGAAATTTTGGGCAAACATTTTATGAAATGTTTTTAATGCTCTTCCTAATGCAAGAATCCCAGATTCCTGGAAAAAATCTATCATTATTCCTGTCTTTAAAAAGGGTAACAGGCAAGATCCTTCTTGTTACAGACCTATTTCTCTGATTGATACCTCAGTGAAAATATTGGGACGAGTTATTTTAACAAAATTGAATGAGTGGCTTACAGAGAAAGGGGTACTGTCTAATGCCCAGTATGGTTTTAGACCAAAAAGAAGTACAATAGACCAAGGGCTCAATTTGCACTTACTAGTTGAAAAATATACAAGGGCTAAAGAGGGTTCTATGTACCTGGCGTTCATGGACCTGTCGTCAGCGTTTGACCTGGTAAACCGCTCTAAACTATGGCAAATTTTGCTAGACATTGGACTAGATAGGGCCCTTGTCAATCTATTAGTAGACTTACATACTGATTTAACAACCTCGATTAGAGTAACTTCAGAAGGGCGTTGCACGAGTCACTTTAAGTCGGATAGGGGCGTGCGGCAGGGGTGCATTCTGGCGCCGCTACTATTTACCATTTATATAAACGCCCTGGACCCTATTCTTAAAGATGCAACCCTAGACATCCCACGCGTAGGAGAACTTGGTATTCCAGTTCTCTTATATGCCGATGATGCCGTCCTGCTCTCACGCACTGGGGTGGGTCTACAAAGATTATTAGACGCATTTGAGAATTTTATGGGATCATTGGACTTAAAGATTAATGCTAAAAAGTCCCAAATCATGATAATGGGCAAGAATAAAAAGAGTAAGATCTCAAAGACATTTGTTTGTGGGAAGCTAGAGCTGTGTAAGGTAGCTACTTTTCCTTACATGGGGATCACATTTGATGAAAGAGGCACCTGGGGCCCCCAGATAAAAACTAGAAATATTGCCCTAGCTAGATCATCTTCAGCCCTTCAGGGATTTGGTAAAAAACTAGGAGCTAGGCCAATAGCTTCGCTACTTAAAATTTATAAGGCAAAATGTCTTGCTGTCGCCACATATGGAAGTGCTATATGGGGCAATTGTAATTCTGACAGTATACAGATTACTGAAAATAAATTTTTGAGATCGATACTCTCCGTACCGCAGTCTTCCCCCACATATATTGTCCATACAGAACTTGGAATGGGTTACATCACAGACCTGATTAGAGTAGCTCCAGTCGTGGCCTGGTTAAAAATATGGCTGAATCAAGAAATTCCCCTCAACCACATCATTTTAAAAGACTGTCTGCAGTTGGATAGAGCCATAAATATACCGTGGCTAGCTTACATTAAAAATTGTTTTGTTAAGTTAGGGAGAGTGGAACTCTTTTCCGCACCGGAACAGATCACTGCGAAAGATATTGGTCTTATTAAGAGGATGATGGGCGAGTTATTAAGCTCAGAAAGGGAAAGAGTTGAATTGGAGAAACCTTCGGTTCGGAGTAGCATTATTTTGAGTACTCACATAGGTACCGAACCTTATCTAACCATAGTAAACCTACCTTTTCACCGGTTCCTTTTAACTCGTTTCAGGTTTAATATGATTCACCTAATACTTGGACATTTTCCAACCTGGTGTATCCCAGAAAACGCCAGTCCGTGTAAATGTGATAACTTTTCGATCCAGGATACTACACATTTCTTGATGTTCTGTGATTATTACACTGCTCCAAGAAAGAAATATTTGCTTCCTATTTTAAGGGAGGCAGGGTTTATTCAAGTCAAGCCTGCTATCCTTTTTTACAGCTTTTACAAACCCCCAGGATTATGTATCATGTAGCTAGTTTTCTGGTGGGGGCTGTTAGGATCAAGAAAAGCAAGTTACCCAATAATCAGACAAATATCAATTTATAATGGTGATTTTATTAACACTGTCTGCAGGACCTCGTTTCTTGGGGGATTCTTGTATATAAACGTAATTTTTAGATGGATGTAAACAGATGGTTTTATCTGACTGACCTCTTTTTTAACATTTTTAATGATTGAGTTGTTTTAATGAAATAATGTCTCTTTATGAATTTGTATTGTATTGTTCCTATGTCTTTTTATGATATTTATTTATCGAAATAAAAGTACTTTGACTGTCTGACTGACTGACTCCAGGGGCATGGAAAGCACGAGACCTACTTCTGGGCATACCCGTCTCACTCGGGGTGACAAATGTAAAAAGAACAGATGATGGACAGAATGTTGAACAATGTCAAACAATCACCCTGGTACAAAGATTTGGGCCTAATTCCATTGTTGTTTGCTCCCCATGCCATTCCAGTCCACGTCTGGGTATACCCTTGGCCACTTAGGGTGAACACAGCCTTCACATTAAGATGAGGGACAGAGTTCTGAAACTTTTCAACCACTCACCCCCAGTCAAGAGATCTGGGTTTTATCCATCGTTCTTTTCTTCAAAATGCCGCCCCAGTTTGGACCCAGCCATATGCAAATCAGCCTTGACCCTGTTCCTCATGGGAACAGTCCAGCACAAACTGCCCGGCCAGGTCATCCCTGGACTGGAAACAAGTATCCTAGGACCAGTTTTGGGGTATCACCCCTCATCAGACTGGATAGCTTGACTTAGGTATGGTCTCAGGTGTCAATATTGGCCACCAAAATGATAGTTTGGGTGGACCATTTTGTACATATCAACTGACAATATTTATTCATTTTTCTATGGGCTCTATAAAAAAGTGTACTAGTTTAGATTAGACCCAGAAACAATGGAATGAACGATACACAAATCCTGCAGCAGAAGGACTTTCAAATGCAGCTCCTGAAACAAAATGGCACTGAACAAGGAAGCTGGTTGTTTGGAAGGAAATTGTTCAGGATATGTTTTTTATTCATCTAAAAAACACAAGCCCATCGAATAATTTTAAGAGACATTTGACAATAAGGCAGAATATAGCCCTTGTGACCACCCGTGAGTATATGGGCAAAGTGATGAGTGACCCAACATCTCTGACTGTAGCTGAAGTTCTCCAGATCCTCATTGTCTGAAAATGTGCAGAATTCTGGATTATTAATGGAATATTTCCTCATTGAATTTTACAGCTGACCCACAAACTCCCTGGTTCCAGAGACCTGCCCTGTGGATAATTGTCTCGCTCAGTGTCCTACTAGTCCTGGCTGTGGTCGGATCCGGCATTTGGAGTAAGTGAATAATTTCACAGAAATATATCATCAATTAGATTTTTGTTGCTGGAAAAACAAATAGTAGCAGAAATATCCCCAAGAATATTGAATAATTTCATTTCACTTATCAAGAACTGGAAGTAAATTTATAGTCAAATCAGCTTTAAAACTAAGTATCCTTCTCTCAGTCACCACCAATGTATTATGAATCCATCCCATAGACCCAAAACACACACACACACATGCATGCACAGACACACATACACACACACACACCTCGCACCATTCAATGTTTTTGTCTCCTCTGCCTCCATAGCCAGTTTCTTCTCCACCATCTTAAGCTTGGCCACTTGCAGCTTTAAACACCCTCTCTGCCATCCTGTCTGCCAGCTCCTTTGGGAACAGGCCATGTGAAGAGACACGCCATGCTGTGGCAGGGCATTCAAATTCAGGAGACAAGTCATCCCTCTCTCCTGTGTGCTGATTTTAGGGCTTGCATCCATGCCATGTTCCCCCACGTCCTCCACCTCATTGCCCTCCTCTGTTGCTGTCATCAAATGGTGAACCTCTGCCCAGGCCCTCAGAGATTTCTGTAGCTCCAACGTCTTGGTGCTTTTCTTGGTTGGCAGACCCCTTTCCTTACAGAACTTCTTGAGCTAATCGGAGTGTAGCACTCCAGGTTCATAAGCTCAAATTGCATCTTTGTAGGTATGGTCACAAACAGTCAGGTAGAATGAAAGTGGATTTCAAAAAAGCAAAACGAGCCAATCAAGGAGAATTCAAAAAACTCGAATTGGTCTCAAATTCTTTAACTGTGATTTTTGTGTAACACAAAATCACCTTATAACACTGCACAAACTCAAACCCCAATCTCACCACTGAACACCAATGCTGGAAATTAGGTTACTGATTGAGAGGAAATGAACCAGACTCAAGCAGTAACCACAATCTCTGTCAGGGTGAAACACAAGCAAACCCCAAATTAACCTGTAACTATGACTCATGCCCTAAGGGATCTCTAACTCACACTCTTGCCATGCACTGCTAATTTTCCCACATATGACATCACTCATGACATCTTCTATGACATCAATGAAATTATTGATGAGAAGACTGGGAACGGTGGGGGCATGAGTTAACATTGTTTTTCAGTGAATATATATATATATTACTTTCTGGAGGTTGCCAGTAGGTAGTTATAGATAGGACCAACGTTTCCATAGGAAAAGCTATTTCTGTTGTGCCAATACCTTTGGCATTACTTAATGAATCTTCACGAAATCATCAAATAACTTCCCCTGTTTGGTTCTGCTACTTTTTTAGAATTTTCGGGGTGATCCGTCAAGTGGGGACCGAGAAAAAAGAGGGAACCCGAACGCTTTTTCTCCATGTTATGTTAGTGGGGATTTTTTATTTTTTTAACATGACTACAGCCTGAACTGGTGAACAGAATTACACCAAAGTTGGCAGATAGCTGGATGTTGGTGCAGAAAGCGTGCTTTTTGTGATTTGGTGAAAATCTGTTCAGTAATTTCAGAGAAATTTAAGCAAAGAAAATATAGGTATCTGGTAGCCCAATATCCTCAGGAACCACCATCACCCCAGGGCTTTATGATAAAAATGCAGGCAGCTTCATAGACCCCGCCACAGCCCGAGGGGCTGCCACCTCCTCAAGGCTTTAATGTGAAATATGAGGGGGCCACATGGACAGCCCTGCAGCCTTTACATTGAGGGTGGGCGACCACATGGCTCCCCCACAGCCCGAGAACCACTATCATCCTGGGGCTTTACATTTTAATAATGCAGGGGGGGCACATGGACCACCCCCGCAGCCCTGGTGACAGCCACCCCTCTGGCTTTAACCAAAAACAATGCAAGGGGCCACACGGCCCCCCAGCAGCCCCAGGGATCACCACCTCCCCGGGGCTAAATGAAACAATGGAGGGGGCAGCGTGGCCCCCCTCCTGGATCCAATAATGGCCCTAGGGCTGCCAACCCCCAGGGCCAGCCCCTGCAATGTCCAGGGGTGCCCACTCCCGGGATATTAATGTTTGCTATGGATTGCCGGGAGTACCACTCCCGCCAAGCCATATCAAACTCTGCTCCGCATTGCGCAAGTGGAAGAAGGTAAAATGCTCTTGCTTTCACAAAGTGGAGAAGAATTGCTTTTTGACAGAGGGAGCTGCATGTTAGCAGTTCAAACCCTCCAAAAGCAATGCCAGCTCCAGCAGGACATGGGCAGCCGGCAGGGCCAGGGGGGGCTTCAGGCTCCCCCTGCGGTCCCAGGAAAATGATTGGGTGCCCTGGGTGGGACCAGGACACCCAGTATTGTGACCAGGCCCCGGGGAATGTGGTCCCCAGGGCCAAAATCAGCCAAGCTGCCCTCTCCCTTGTTTTATAAAAAAAAAATATACATGTATTGTCATTGCCCAACTGATGCACTATACTCTACATTGTAACACCATTCTGACATGCTCTCATGCTGCTGTGACTTTTTGGTTTTAGAACAGGAGAGTGATATGTACTTCGGTGCTATGTACTATAACTGCGCAGTTCGTTTGTGTTATTCTTGCCTGATGTGGACATGCTCTTCTGTTTGTTGTGTCTATGTTAAAATATGCAATAAAAAAATTTCCCCTCCCCCAAATTTTTTTTTAAGCGAAACGCGGGCCCCAGTGGTTGGGGTACTGGGGCTGTAATCGGCCATGGGAGGGGGGCTGCGCAGCCCACCTACCCATTTTAAAAATGCCTGGCCCCGGGGGATGGCATCCCCAGGGCCAAACAAGGCCCAGGGAAGGGTGGAGCACCCCATTTCTTCATAATTAAAAATAATAGAAAATGTTACTGCACAATGCCAGAGAGGGAATGAAGTCCCCTTGCTGCTGAGGGTTCTTAGGGGCCAACAGGACCTCCTGTTACTTTCTGTAAGTCCCACATAGCAGGATAGCTGAGGGGTGGTCCTAAACCACGCCCCCTTTCTCAACCACTCTGCAAAGGTGACTATCATTTTAAAAACACTCACAGTCACAGATGATGTCATCAGTGATGTATTCAGTGATGTCATTTGAGATGTCATCAATGATGTCACAGACCATGTCATGAGTGATGTAATATGTGAGGTCATACACAGTGCATTGCAGGGGCACGGGTTATAGTTAGCTCAGCTAACTATAGATGCTGAATTGCCCTGGTTTTGTACGAGTGAAACCTGAGCCTAACTATAACGCCCCTGTAACCTTTGATATATATATTTGGTTATTTGGTATTAGATATGGTACCATTATAACCAGATGAATTATTTAGATACATATCCATCTTATTAGGTATATTTTTCCCTTTTCTGGTTTTGAACAAGGAAGCCTTAGCCTTCTATGTATCACTTTGCTTTACCATCTTATGATCACACAAATTGTTTTTATGTAAAATTCCTTTTTTTAAAAAAAAATCCCATAAAAATGTAACTTAGTTAAAAAGTGTATTTTTTTTGAAGAGTTTTTTAGATTTATATCAATTTTATCTTGTATATCGTTGATATTTATTCAGCACACTATTAGCACTTTAGATTTGAGAGTAGGTCTCTCCACGCGTTATTTGCACAATATATATAGCTATTATTTATCAAATCTAATATGAATATAAGGCCAAAGGAATTCAGAAATATTCAATTGAAAATTAGAGCGTTACAGTTTTGTAATATTATGTAGAATGGACAGGACTTATAGGGCAGTATTAGCACTGTTACCAATCTTGTTGTGCCTCCTGTATAAGCGTTGTCTCATTTATGTTGTTGCATTGGGGATAAAAAGATAAATAATAAACCATGAACAGTAATATTGACTATATTATGCTATTGCATTTAAGCCAAGTATTTGAGGTATAAGCATATTAGTATGCCAATATATCCATGGTTTGTTTTCCAAAAAGACTACATACATATTCGTAATGATTCTACTCAATGTTTACTGCGAGTATAACTTTCAGACAATATACATGCTTATACAGTCAACCACGCTTTGCACACAGGGTTTTGTTCTGTGTTGACCACTTGGTATAAATTATCTTATATCGCTTGAGATACTACACAAATGAAGCACTTACAATGTGTTGGCGATATCTCTCAAGAACCAATAGTGGTTTATATTTTATTGTCATATTTTAATGGTCATAATATTCCATGTATTCAATTTTAGAATTAGTAGCTTTTAAGTACTGTATTAACAATATTTCAATAGAATGAATTCGGCATTATTTTGCACAGTAGGTGGAGTATCTACATAGTATGTCTTCTATGTCGATAGGGATCATGTGACACTTGTAGTTGGTACTTAAAAAACAATGGCAAACGCATTTCCTTATGTGATCAAGGCTGCTGTGCCAGTCGAAACGCGTAATGACATATATATATATATATATATTATCTACTGGTGGTCGCCAGTAGATAGTTATAGTTACAACCTAGTTTCCATAGGAAATCTCAAAATTCTATTTTGAATAACTTTGGCGCCGGTTGACGAATCCTCACGAAATTTTCAAAACTAATGGGGTGCTCCGTTCAGCTCCTACCCTGAAAGTCTCGGGTTGATTCGTCAAGCGGGCGCCGAGAAAAAGGGCGGGTCCCAAAACGCGTTTTCCCAATGCATTTTTCCGTAGGACCTTTAGTCGCAGCTACAGCCCGAACGGCTGAACAGAATTACGTGGAATTTGGCAGAGAGGTAGCCATAAGGTCAAGGAAGTGCCTTTTGTAGGTATGTTAAGGATTTCCTGAGAAAATAGCATTTAAAAGCATATCAATATCTATACGCGCGCACCGTGCGCGCACAGTGCGCGCACCCTGCCGTGCGCGAGCGCAATTTTGATTGGTTGTTAGATGTCAGTAAACATTCGAATCGGTCGAAACCAGGAAGTGTCGGCCGCCATTTTGTCTCTTGCAGTCTGAGGGGGTGAAAAACAAAGGTGGAGAACGTGAAAAGGGGGCAGAGTGGACAGTTCCTGACCCCCTAGCCTTGGTCAGGGGGGTCACAGAAGGACCCCCAAGGGAGAAAAAAACTATTTTTTGTTTTTTTTTAAATCGCGAGGTGCGCGCACCCTGCGCGCACTGCGAACCATGGGCGCTCGGTGCGCGAAGCGCATCAAGCGCCCACAGAGCGCGTACGGTGCGCGCACGGTGTAAAACCTGAAAAAAAACATGACTTAGCATTTAAAAAACCGTACAAATTCGCTGAAAAAACCATAGGTTTCACACACGTTATAGTTACGAATTAGCATTTAAAAAACCTTGCAAATTCACTTAAAAACCATAGGTTTCACACATGTTATAGTTAGCTGGACATTTCACTCGTAAAAAACCAATGAAATTCCCCTGTTATAGTTAGTGCAGGCAACTATAACTCACGCGACCACAATCCTCTGCTGATGACGTCAGATATTACATCACTGATGACATATGTGTCTTTCTGAAAAATAAATATTTGTAATATATGTATAGCTAAAGATTAATGGAAGAAGACATGGGTAAATAAGTGTCTAAATACAGTGATGTAATATCTGACGTCATCAGCAGAGGATTGCGGTCGCGTGAGTTATAGTTGCCTGCACTAACTATAACGGGGGAATTTCATTGGTTTTTTACGAGTGAAATGTCCAGCTAACTATAACATGTGTGAAACCTATGGTTTTTTAAGTGAATATATATATATATATATATATATATATATTACCTACTGGCGGTCGCCAGTAGGTAGTTATAGTTAGGACCACGTTTCCATAGGAAATCCGCAACATTCTATTTTGAATAACTTTGGTGCCGGTCGACGAATCCTCGCGAATTTTTCAAAATAGGTGGGGCGCTACGCTCCGCTCCTACCCTGAAAGTCTCGGGGGGATTCGTCAAGCGGGGGCTGAGATAAAAGGGGGGTCCCAAAACGCATTTTTCCCATGCATTTTTCCATAGGACCTTTAGACAGGGCTACAGCCCGAACGGCTGAACAGAATTACTAGAAATTTGGCAGAGAGGTAGTCCTCAGGTCAAGGAAGTGCCTTTTGTAGGTTTGGTGTAAATCTGTTCAGTAGATTCTGAGAAAATAGCCTTTAAATCAATATATATATCTGAGCCAGCTTACGGTGCGCTTACGGTACGCTTACCGTACGCGTACGGTGGCGTGCGCGAGCGCGATTCTGATTGGCTCTTAGATCTTAGTAAACATTCGAATCGGCCGAAACCAGGAAGCGGCGGCCGCCATTTTCTCTCTCGCACTGAGAGTCATGTTTAAAATATAAAGCACAAAAACATGTAAAGGGGCTGTTTAGACAGCTCCCACACACATAGCCATGTTGAGGGAGTCCCCAAAGGTCCCCCAAGGCCAAAAACGGAATTGTAATTTTTTCGCTAATTTCGCCGATCACGCTTACCGTACGCGTACGGTAAAAAAATTTTTTAAAAAAAAGAAAATTATCCACACTCTCCCCACCCCGTGTGCAATTGGTGCCTGAAGTGCACCAATTGTGCATGGCTTATTAGTGCTCGACATAAACTAAAATATAAAAAAAAATAATAATTAAAAAAAAAATTATCTACACTCTCTCCACCCCGTGTGCAAATGGTGCCCGAAGGGCACCATTTGTGCATGGCTTGTAACATATACTAAAAATTAAAATATTACCTTTCGAAACGAAGTGCATCATATGTCCTCCATGTGCGCACGGTGCGCGAAGCGCATCGTGCGTACATGGCCCATCTAGCGTAACGTGGGCACGCGGTGCGCGTAGCGCATCGCGTGCCCACCGTGCGTGCATGGCACTAACTGCGTAAAGTGGGCGCGCGGTGCGCAAAGCGCACCGCGTGCTCACTGTGCGCGCACGGTGCGCGAAGCGCACCGTGCGCGCACGGAACGAACTGCGTTAATTGGGCGCGCACGCCACGAATGGCGTAAAGTAACTTAGCATTTAAAAAAACGTACAAATTCACTGAAAAAACCATAGGTTTCACACATGTTATAGTTAGGAATTAGCATTTAAAAAACCTTGCAAATTCACTGAAAAAACCATAGGTTTCACACATGTTATAGTTAGCGGAAATTTTACTGATAAAAAACCAATGAAATTCCCCCGTTATAGTTTATGCAGGCAACTATAACTCACGCGACCGCAATCTTCTGCTGATGACATATGTGTCTTTATGAAAAAAAAATATTTGTAATATATGTATAGCTAAAAATGTATGGAAGAAGACATGGGCAAATAAGTGTCTAAATACAGTATTAGCATTAGCAGAGGATTGCGGTCGCGTGAGTTATAGTTGCCTGCATAAACTATAACGGGGGAATTTCATTGGTTTTTTATCAGTAAAATTTCCGCTAACTATAACATGTGTGAAACCTATGGTTTTTTCAGTGAATATATATATATATATATATACACATATATATATATAAATAATCAACATTAAGGCCTTAGTGAGGATGTCGGTTGGTAAGTTGCAGACCGCTCGTCAGAGGCTTACCGACTGGCATCCTTGGTTTGAAGTCCGACTGCCATATTACGATTACAGCGCTCAGAATCCAAACTGGCTGGTCAATCTGGCTGGCTTCTGACAGGCTCAAGGAGCCCGTCAGCCTGTCGGAACCGCCAAATAATCGCTTATTGATGGCGTTTCTGCCGTCAGGATTATGATGTCGGTTTCCAACAGATGTTCGATTTTGGGCTTTCCCACCTGGAAAGCCTGTCAGAAAGCGACTTTGGGGGGTCCTAACTCTCTGCGGCCTGCGGTTGTGGGCCGGGGGCACCTATGGTGCCTTATTGTAAATCCCTGGACCGTGTGGCAGGCACCGTGAGGTATATTGTCACACGGTGCAGGGATTTGCAGTAACTCCCAATTCTCTATGAGAGATTGTACAGCAGCCAGTTTCCGACCTCCGCACAAGCTCACATATGAAAATTTTTGTTTGTGACCACACCATGTGAGGTCGAATCGTAATTGTCGTTTCAGACCGCCAACCCGAGGTCGGTCGGTTTCAGCCTATGATTAAGGAATCGTCCGAAACGTGTCAGCCTCATTCAGAGGTTGAAGCGCTGGCGGTGCCGAGAAAAAGATTGCAGTCTCCCGAGTGCACCCTCAAGTGTTGAGCACTCATATGGTAATATTTCCACGCCGGCTCAGGCATAGGAGGGCAGCACCACCCTTGGATTGTTTAATGGGCCACAGCGCAAAATGATGTCGACGCTACATGTGGGGAGAGTGTTTTGAATATGGACATTACCTGCGCTTCACGGCCGAATGAGGGCTGAAGGAACTAATACTTACCGCATCCCATCGGTGCAAGAGTTTGGCAGCAAGACACTTTGAATCCCAGCAGGCATTGGGAAAATGAATCAAAGATCCCATTGGAGAGAGATTATTTAAATAAATGTCAGCTGCCACATCAATTACTGGAGTCAGCCT
Source organism: Triturus cristatus (assembly GCF_964204655.1). NCBI lineage: Eukaryota > Metazoa > Chordata > Amphibia > Caudata > Salamandridae > Triturus > Triturus cristatus. The sequence continues at coordinate 1,755,768,371 of NC_140590.1, read as the reverse complement.
ATGATTAAGGAATCGTCCGAAACGCGTCAGGCTCATTCAGAGGTTGAAGCGCTGGCGGTGCCGAGAAAAAGATTGCAGTCTCCCGAGTGCACCCTCAATTGTTGAGCACTCATATGGTAATATTTCCGCGCCAGCTCAGGTGTAGGAGGGCAGCACCACCCCTGGATTGTTTAAGGGGCCACAGCGCAAAATTATGTCGACGCTACATGTGGGGAGAGTGTTTTTGAATATGGACATTACCTGCGCTTCACGGCCCAATGAGGGCTGAAGGAACTAATACTTACCGCATCCCATCAGGGCAAGAGTTTGGCAGCAAGACACTACGAATTCCAGCAGGCATTGGGAAAATGAATCAAAGATCCCATTGGAGAGAGATTATTTAAATAAATGTCAGCTGCCACATCAATTACTGGAGTCAGCCTATGATTAAGAAATCGTCCGAAACGCGTCAGGCTCATTCAGAGGTTGAAGCGCTGGCGGTGCCAAGAAAAAGATTGCAGTCTCCCGAGTGCACCCTCAAGTGTTGAGCACTCATATGGTAATACATATATATATATATCTTCCACAGCAGGATCCCAGGGGTACCACCATCCAGAGAAAGGCGAAACACCAGGAAACAGACTCCAAAGGCAAAGTTGAGAGTTAAATGATGATTTATTCAAGCATCAAGTGTCCAAATGACGCGTTTCCGCCGCCAGACATGTGGCCTTGATCACATAGCGCTGTACTAGTGAATGCGTGGTATTTATATAAATGTGTGAGTGTTTTTACTATGGTCATTGCAATGACTGAGTAGTTTTGCAGCGTGTGACTGTGGGCAAGACGCAGTAAAGCACATGTGTGACATCATGTTTTACTTCAGTTAGTAACGCCAGTGTAAACAGACTATAAAACTGCCAACTATCTAATGAAGCCAGTGATTGCCTCAGTCCTCCCGCACATGCATCGTGGAAGCTGGTACAAGAGCATATGGCGTCCCCAGATGCTGCCAACCGATCATGTAAGTACACATTAAAACGGAAAGGATGCCCCTCGTAAGCAATCGTGTTAGTGTTGCTGATTTCTCACAACTAGAAACGCGAGACCTAGCACAACAGTGTGTGTGTCCGTAACTCCCTGCTCTCGGCACGTCTCATGAAGCATAAAGTGAAAACGCTGCATGTGAACAAAGGCTAGTGATAAGATGAGCGCGTCTAGCCCCGGTATATATTAAAATGGAAAGCATGCCCCTTATAAGCAATCATGTTAGTGTTACCGCTTGCTCACAACTAGAAATGTGAGTCATAACCCAACAGTGTGTGTGTGTTCGTAACTCCCTGCTCTCGGCGTGTCTCATGAAGCACAAAGTGAATGCGCTGCATGTGAACAAAGGCTAGTGATAAGATGTTTGCGTCTAGCCCCGGTGCAGTAAAGATGCAAACAAACTAAATAACTGCATAAATGCAAAACAAAGCTGCCATTAATGCAACAAAAGTTGAAAGTGTGAGTGAGGGTGAAATGTGCACATGGGTGTGTATATACATGTTGAGGAAGGCATGAGTGCGCATATAAGCCAAAATATATAAGTGTGGTGTTTGTACCTCCTCAAGAGCATTTGAGTAACATAAAAATGCCTAGAATGTACTAATAAAAAATGTGTGAAAGCGCAGGAAATAGTCTAGAGTCTGCCAGTGCTTGTTCAAAGTATCCCTTGCAATGAAGCAATGGGTGTATAGCATAGCGTATTGTGAAAAAGTGAGATTCTAATTCATAATCATACACAAACATGGTCTAAATACATGTGTTGCCATTCCTGCTGCAGCTTTGGTTACAAGCTTGTAGTGCCTATGCTTAAAGACCGACTATAGACAACCAAAATGACAGTATGAATACTGGGTATTCTCTTCGTGGTTGCACATAGCCTGATGACAGGAAATCCGACTCTATGTGAATACTGAGAGTGCACAGGTACAGCCTGATATAAACAGTGAAATATATACAGGTGATAACATTAATATACAGTTACAAATGTGATGGTATGATCACTAAGGGTGTATGTGATAAAGTAATATTTTTTTTATATAACATATATATGTATATATATATGTATATACATATATATATATATATATATTCACAGAAAAAACCATAGGTTTCAGGCACCGTATAGTTAGGAATTAGCATTTAAAAAACCTCAGAAATTCACTGAAAAAAACATAGGTTTCAGGGGTGTTATAGTTAGCTGGACTTTTCACTTGTACAAAACCATTGAAATTCCCCCGTTATAGTTAGTTCAGCTAACTATAACTCGCACGCCCGCAATGCGCTGCTGATGACGTCACATATTACATCACTCATGACATGGTCAGTGACATCACTCATGACATCACTGATGACATCTCAAATGACATCACTGATGACATCACTGATGACATCATCCAGTGAATGTGTGTTTTTCTGAAAATTAAATATGTTTTATATATGTATATCTCAAGGTCGATGGAAGAATAAATGGGTATATAAGTGTCTAAATGGATGATTTGTTTTTGAAAAATTGATTGTGTAACTGACTGATTAAGTGTATCATAGTGAATACATGGCTTAGTGAGTAATATTTAAATATGTAAATATCTGTATCAGTCTCTCACTTTGTGTATAAGTGGATGCATGGGTTGGTGAGTGGCTACATGGGTGTCTATATAGGTTATTAGTTGGTTTTTTGAGTATCAGTCTGAGTGTCTGCATGGTTCGGAGGGGGGTATTACGTAGTGCATAGGTGCATGAATGAGTGACTCACTGTTTGTATGTGTTGAAGACAGCATGTGTGCAGGACTGTATGGGTGGATGAGTGTGTGTATGGGTGTGTTAGTGAGTGAATGACTGTCTCAATAGTGTCTTTATGAGTAACTACATATGTTTTAAACTAGTATATGTGACTATTGGTGTATATAAGTGAGTATATGTGAGAGTGAGAGATTGAAAGAGTTCCTGTATGAATAAGTATGTGTTTCTATAAGTGATTGTCTAAAAGACTAAGTATGTGTAAGTTTCCGTAGAAGTAAGTGTGGTGGTGTGTGTAATAACTGTATATGCAAGTAAATGTATGTTTGATTCTTTATTAGCATGAGTGACTATGTGTGTGAGTAACTCTATGGATGAGTGGCATTGTGTAACAGGATGTATAGGTGTATGAGTACATATGATGAGTGAGTACATGTATGAGTGACTGTATAGGACTGTTGTTGAATGAGTGGATGTGTATGTGGATCTTAGAATTACTGAAGAGGTTGTTGTAACTGGTATTGGTATGTCCATTGTTTTGAAAATTTTAGTCTCTATTTTTGAATGTGTGTATCAAAGGTTATATTAGGGTGAGAGGAGGTCTGCCACTCTATCACAAGGATGATGTCATCAGTGAGGTCATCAGTGATGTCATTTGAGATGTCATCAGTGATGTCATGAGTGATGTCACTGACCATGTCATGAGTGATGTAATATGTGACGTCATCAGCAGTGCATTGCGGGCGCGTGAATTATAGTTAGCTGAACTAACTATAACGGGGGAATTTCAATGGTTTTGTACAAGTGAAAAGTCCAGCTAACTATAACACCCCTGAAACCTATGGTTTTTTCAGTGAATTTCTAAGGTTTTTTAAATGCTAATTCCTAACTATAACGTGCTTGAAACCTATGTTTTTTTTCTGTGAATATATATATATATATATATATAGATATATATATATATATATTTTTTTTTTTTCCCCACTGAAAAAAACATAGGTTTCAGGGACGTTATAGTTAGAGATTAGCATTTAAAAAACTTTGAAATTCACTGAAAAAAACCATAGGTTTCAGGGACGTTATAGTTAGTTGGACATTTCACTCCTACAAAGCCATAGAAATGTTGCCGTTATAGTTAGTTCACCTAACTATTACTCACGCCCCCGCAATGCACTGCTGATGACATCACATATTACATCATTCATGACATTGTCAGTGACATCACTGATGACATCTCAAATGACATCACTTCTCAATTCATCATGCTGTCAACTTGCAGCACTCTAAGTATCCAGTCACTTTCCATGTACCCGTACAATGACTCAGGAATTAAGACATGCAGTGCTAGAATGAAATGTGCACTATCCATGCAGTCCCCTAACCACCTTCACAGTACTGATTCACTCTTCCAATTACCCAGGTAGTACCCATACAGTCCAGCAATCATACTGTCACTCTCTGTGCACTTCTCTAATGATCCAGCCAGTACCATGTCCTTATCTAATCGCTGCACCAAAACGTGCTTGGCTTTTGGCACAGTGGACTGCATGGGTACTACCTGGGTAATAGAACAAGTGATTCAGTTCTGTGTAGGTGGTTAGGGGACTGCATAGAGCATGCACATTTGATTGTAGCATTGCATGTCTTAATGCCTGAGTCATCGTACAAGTACCTGGATAGTGACTGGATACTTACAATGCGGCAAGTTGACAGCAGGTTGATTTTATGAGTCTTTGTGCTTTGGTGCACTGGTTAGATAAGGATATAGTACTGGCTGGATGAATGCAGGAGTGCACGGAGTGTGACAGTGTGATTGCTGGACTGCATGGGTACTACCTGAGTAATTGGAGAGTGAATCAATAGAGTAGAGGTGGTTAGGGAACTTCATGGATAGTACACATTTGATTGTAACACTGCATGTGCTAATACCTGAGTCATTGTACAAGTACATGGATAGTGACTGGATACTTAAAGTGCTGGAAGTTGACAGCAAGGTGAATTTATAAGTGCTTGAAATTTAACGCAGTGATTAGACATGCTACTGGCTGAAAGATTAGAGTACTGCAAGGAGACCGCCTGAGGGAATTTATAAGTGCTTGGGTATTGGCAGAGGGATTGGATTAGTACATGGTACTGGCTGGGTGACTCAACGAGTGCATTGGGAGTGACAGGGTGATTGGTGGACAGTACCTGGGAAATTTAAGATGTTAATGAGCAGTGTCTAGGTGGTTAGAGGACTGTATGGAGAGTGCAGAGATAAATGTAGTAGTGCATGGATAGTGTTTGGATTACTTAATCTTACCTTTACAATAGTAGATATCAAAGTATTTGAAATAATTTTTGCAGTTGTTTTTTATAATTTAAATTTTCAAACTTTAGAGTTAGGGTCTGTAAAAGAGAAAAAAAAATACAGCGATAACATATAATTTTATAATTTTAAGAAAACAGCATAATTTTAGCATTATATAACATATTCAGTTTGCCTTTTTTGCTGTTCTCAGAATGTATTGAATTTCACTATATATAGTGATTTCAATGATACTCATCATATAACAGCGGGCAAAAAAATACAATCAATAAGAGTGTTAAAAAAAACAAATCTGTGTCCAAAATATTTTCAACAAAGTCAACTATCTCTTCACATTTCCTTAAGTAAACATCCTCAATAACATTGCATATAATACAAATATCAAATATATAAAATGCTTCTTTCTAACAGAATTTTCTAACTACAATATCAAAGAACAGAAACGATAATTCTTCATAACTTCCCTATAGTCTAAATTATGTTCTTTAAAACATTTGCAGTGAGAATATTCAAAATCAACTTCTTAATTCATATCAATATCTTCCCTCAAGGCCGAATGATATTCCTGAAATCCTTTATATTGAAATTATCCAAAATAATCTCATTAATACACATTAACATATTCCTAATAGGCCGAATTATGTTCTCAGAACTTTGGCATTAAAAAGATTAGGTATAAATTTGGTAATTCGTTAGGCAAACGATATTTGAAAACCAAATGGGCATCATTACAATATGTCCATCCTTTATTGCACTTTAAATAGACAATGTAGTGTCCAGATGTCGTAGAAGGTCCATTGTGGAAAATAATTGCTACTGCTACAAAAGTTCTTCCTGATATTGATAGTTGACTTGCTACAACATTTTTAATTAAAGTTTCCAATTTTCTTCCATCTGCTCTACAACGTTGTATCATTAAAATTATATATTGTCCAAATGTTTGTATAAATAATGCTGATAACATTTCTGATTTGCATTGGCTACACTCCATGTTGAATCTTTCAGTGTCTATCTTAGTGGTAGAATTAAATGTCCAATTTTCCCATTGATGTTTCCATGTATACCAAAGTCCAAACAGATTTTCAATCTGTATTCCTTCATCTTCCAATACTGCAAGCATATACATAAGAAATTCCTGAGCATCGTGTTGCACATTCTGTGTAAATTGTGAAGAACCAGAACATATATCCGGAAGATTCCGAATATCAGAAACACTTTGGATTTTAGTTTTATCAGTTCTCAAGTTTTCAAAAGTAGAATGCAACAAGGAACAAATCCTTTTTTCTCGATTCTCCATAATTTGCTGTTGGAGATTTTCTAGAAAAAATACGACGTTCACCACTACATTAGCATAGCAGGTGATACCTGAACTATTTTCTAACTGATATCCAACAATCTCTTCAACACTGTCCCTTTTCTTTTTGTTTGGAATCTCAACATTGTCTTGATGTTTTTTCTTCTTTCCAACGTCACTACAGAGATTCTCATATCTTCTTTTATGACCTACTACTAATGCTTTTCATCTATAGGCTATTTATCTAAATGGGGAGCATACAGTCTTCTTAACCGATTATACTCTCTTATACTATTTGCATCTGCACTAATCTTTCCCTCATCAAAATCAATTAAATACAATCAAGATAAAGTTCTGACTCTGGACAATACAACATATGCCATTCCCTCTTTAAACGCGGTATTTCCTATGTTTATCAAAGTGCTGTCTACACTTAAACCTTGAGATTTATGAATGGTCACCGCATATGCTAAAGAAAGAGGAAATTGTTTCCTATGAACATACAAATCTTTAACAAGCAAAAAACAAACAGAACAATGTCCAATCTGTTTTACTTCTTCAATCTGATCAAATTTATTCTTTAAAAATTCAATTCCATCTCTATTTTGATAATTAACAAAATCAACAACTTTTCCCATTGCTCCATTTACTAAACCTGTTTCGACATTCAAATTACGCCGTAAAATTACTCGACAGTTTTCACATACATATACATTCTTTTTTAAACCAGCAGTTTTAGATATAGATTTTTCCAATTAATCCAATTTTGTTTTTAATTTTTCTGTCAAAATAATAGTAATACCTTCGTGCTCTATTTTATCAATGGCTTCCATTTTTAATATGTGTTGTTTTTCCAGCTTTAAAAGTTCTTCATTGAATGTAGAACACTCTCGCAGTGTTGGCATTTGGCAGATCATAGATTTATTTTCTCCGATATTTTTGTATATTATTTCCAGAGCAACATCTTCATTGGGAAGCAAGTTTGTAAGTAGACAACTTTGCAAAGCTTCTTTACAATGCTCTGTCAATGCACCAATTCTTATATCTTGAAGAATACTTCCATAGTCTTCATCACTTGCCTGTCGCATATTTTTAATAAGTTCTTTGTATTCAAAATATGACCAAATGTTGACATTTCCAATACTTCCCAAAGACTTTCTGGTGTCTTCATGCACAAGTATTTTAGATACTGGTTGCCCTTTTACAGAAGTAAGTTGCAGTAGATTGCCAAAAACTATCACATGTTTTCCTCCAAATAAGACATCGTATTCTGTGTTTAATATTTGTTGCATTCTTAAATGCAGAAAGGCAAGCATTAAGTTTGAGACCATGCTCACCTCATCAATAATCAGAAGTTTCATTTTCTTTAGCACTCTTGAAACTTCAGAACAAGCTTCTCCAGATAGCTTGTGATATTCCAATTTGTTTTCATGCTCTACAGGTAGCATTAGTAAGCGATGTAATGTAATTCCTTTAATTTTGTGTGCTGCCAACCCAGTTGGAGCAGTTACAACACAAGATAAATGTGATTCAGTGGTTTTTTGTAGATAACTGGTCAAAACTATAATTAAGCAACTTTTTCCTGTACCAGCTTGACCACTGACATACATTCGGATAGGTTCAAATGATGTGCATGTGCATTCTTTCAATTCATGAAGAAAACCATGGTCGATCTGTTCACACCCTTGCTGATATATTTCTTTCTGTTTAATATTTAGTTGTTCTTCCAAGTTTCCTAAGTCCATAATATCTTCTTGAGCTTGATGCATTGCTGTTTCCACTTCAGTCATACCGATTGCTGCTTCATTTTCAAGAATTGGTTGTCCTTGTGAATCTTGAACCAGAACTTTGACTATCTTGAGAACTGTCTGTAGCAATCTCAGCTGCAATAGAAGCTTCTTGATCAATTTCTTCATTCAACATTTTGAGATAATTTGGAAAAACTGTGCATTCAATGCTATCTTTATATGCATTAAAAGAATCTTCATAGCACTGAAAATCTCCAAGTAATTCCAGTTCCGTACGTCAAGGCTTGAAGAGTTGCAGAAGTGCTAAATAGTAAAATTCTCTTCTATCAGGAGTATCACAACCCAGTTTCCTATGATTAATCAGATTTCCTTTACTATGTTTCACCAAACATTCTTCTGAACCAATCACTGCATATTTTTCTTCATTTATGTTCTCTGTGATATTTCTCTTAAGACTGCAATATTGCAGCACTTCATAGAGACATATGTTTCCAAGATGAGGACTTCTATTTGGATAGTACATATCCAACATGTTTGTTTTAACAATATCTGTGCTTTCCGGTTCATTTAATGCTAAATATTTGATTTCTCTCAATGATTCCTCTTGACTTTGAATATAAACTTGCAGAGGACAACTGATCCAAGCATTTGTATGCTCCAATCTCTTGATGGAACAGCATCTTCAAAATAAAGCTGTACAATTTCTTACTAAGACTCTTCTCGTGGGAAATTTCTTCCCACATTTCATTCAACTCCGTCTTTTCTGATTTTGGTATGTATAACTTTACATACCGAGCAACAGCAATGGAATTATCCACAACATACTGGATATCCATGTTAGCATTCCACATCGACAAAATAACTGGATTATAATCATTAATATACTTTGATTGTTCACTTCTTTTTAAATTGTAAGTATTTTTGGGAGATTTTCTAGTCATGGTATGTCTCACTGCTGACATGAAACGTTTACTCTTCCTTTGGATATATCTGGACGTGGAAAACCAAAACGACATTTGGTATAAAACTTTTCCTTCGACTTGGATTTCCGTCGACAGTATTTGCCACATCGATGAGTTTGAAACCTTAACCCTTGTTGGCTTAAGGTGTTTTCTTCTCTTGTTTTTGGTATAGCACATGTAACATAGTCTTCAATAAAAATAAAACAGTCTCATCCGAATCAGTGCCAAATTTGGGTGCATCCTTGATCCATAAAAGCATATGTATATGAGGAGCACCTCTAGCTTGATACTCCTTTCTCCAAAAGAAATCAATAACTTCTCCAAGAGGAGGATTGGTTTTATTGCAGATAAAAGACATCATAGCTTGAAACCTATGATTGAAATATCTGCATATCTTACAGGATCCAAGGAACACAATTCTCCAGGTGTCTTGAATTCAATGTTTTTAATATTTGAATTTGCTTTTTGAAGAAATTCAAGTAAAACATCCCATGCGTATTCAGCACAGCTTAGTGTAACAAACCACGTAGGAGTTTCTAAGTTCCTTAACATGCATTTAAGTTCTCTATGATGATGATACCAATACTCATTAGTATCACGCTGACACGCCATCAAATTAATCAATTGAGATTCTAAATGATTATCTCTCTCATGTACTTTGTCGATGAGTTCCTTTGCAGAAACATTTTGAAGATGAACTCCTGTTTTTAATATGTGACTGACTGCATATGAAAATCCAGACAAGTCACTTTCAAACAAAAGATGAAATATATATGGGATACATTGTTGAAATCTTGGATCTTCTGAGTACAATCTGGTTGTCCGATATTCTGATGCAGGAATCTGTGTTGGTCGTTCATCATATCGTCCATCTTTTCCAGTGGGGAAGAGCTGTGGAAAACAACGAGCTTCCAAACTTTTATCCCAAACACTCATGGGATTCCCCTTTGCATTCTTCATTTGGAATAATTCAATAGTATTTCCTATCACTTCTTTGGAATGTAACGGATGTACTCTATAATGTTCATAAATTTCTTCACTTTTGGACCTGTCCACTTTTTCAATTTGGCCATTTGACATTTCGCTATCATCTCCTAAAACTATTTCTTCTTCTTACACATACACATTTTTGTAGTAATCATTGTTCTTTATGAGATAACGTTGCCTTTTGCAATTTGCTGACATCTACTAATTCTTGCCATATTTTCCGACTCTTCGTACGAACACCATTAACTAGGATAACTACCAGTTCAATTTCCTCTTTCTCTACACCAATAGTTTCAATATTTTTATGTAAATCTAAAGGTAAATATACAACTCTTTCTTTTAATCCTCTCTGATTGACAAACTTTATTCGGTAAGGAAATTGCATACCATAAAAGTATTTACATATAAAAGTACATTAACATTTTTACACGTTTCATTTATGCAAGGTTAATTTGTTTCGCCTAAGCAATTGGAACAAGTGCAAAATGACAAAAGCAAATTTAAAAGAGATGGTATAGCATTAATTTAAGAATAATAAAATAGATTAAGAGAGTTTGGGCGATGTATAACAGTGCAAAAACAAACCCCCCGGGAGCGATTTTAAGATGCATAGGGGGCTAATCCCAGTTCATCGTAGGGTATGTTTGAAGTGGTTCGCAGAGAGCATCTGTCAGTGTGTTATTTAAACAGAGGTCTTCATTTAGAGGTTAGCTCTATGTCGTGCACAAAATTTTAAAAACATTGCCATATTTTTTGCTAGTAATTCTGTTTCTAGCAGTTGGAGGGCCATGAAAGCTGGCCGACACTGATTTAGGCCCAAATGTTTCAAAAAGGGGATCAAGTATAGCTTTCTTGGCTCAGCATAAAATTTGCAAAACATAATCACATGAATGGTAGTTTGGGGGGAAAGATCGTCACAGGGGCATGGCATCAATTGGGTGCTCCAGTCGTTTTGCCCAGGGAAAGTGATTAAACGATGGAATATGTTCAGTCGCATTCTGGTGAGTAAAAATTTCTCGTAGTTGCTCAGGTTGGAGTTCAAGTATGGCTCAATCTGATCTGTTGTCTGTATTGAGAAGAACAGTTGTACAGAGTTTTTATTTAGTTCAAGAGCCAGGCGCAGATCAGTTAAATGAGTTAGACAGATATCTCGCAATCTTTTTCTGGGGATTAGAGTGTTATTTTGGGGCTTTAAAAAGAGGTGCTCAAGTTCTAGATCCGTTAGAAACTTTTTGACATAAGCAAGCCAAGTGATAGATAGTCCGTGGTCCAAGTTCGTACAATCATTTATGAGTTCCTGGGTGAATTTTAGTTCTGGTGTCGTCCAGATGCGATGCCATAGGAGGATAGGCTGCATGCGTATCACATCCGTGATGTACGGAAGGCCCAGTTCATAGTGAATGTTAAAAGTTGAGGTGGACGATGGGACTCCCAGCAGGGATTTCATAAAAGAATTTTCAGTCTTTTGGAGTAAAGTGACTTGTGCGTTTCCCCAAATCCCGGCCCCGTAGATAGCTGTGCTGAGGCATTTTGAGTTATAAATGTCTAACATTTCCTTTGATGCTCTTTTACCCAACCTCCGGCCGAACGCTTTCAGGGCCGTTGTTGCTTTTAGAAACTGCAAGTTTCTGCTCTCTATTGCGCTTTTCCAGGTAGATTTATTATCTATCACGACTCCTAGATAGGGATAAGTGATAGTGTCCTCTATTTTCGTGTCATGTAGATAAATATTTTTCTTGTTGCGTGGGTGTTTCCCTGATGCCATCACGAAGGTTTTTTTGATGTTAATGTTTAGATCCAGTTGCTTCATGAAATCTGTATATCTGATCAGGGCCCGTTGTAACTCAAGGGGGGTGCGGGCGAGTATGACTGCATCGTCCGCATATAGGAGTGCGGGGATTGGGCGTTGTTTGATGTGCGGCTGGTCCTGGCTGCCTTTTAACAGAGCTGTTTCTAGTCCGTTAGTGTAAATGTTGAAGAGAAAGGGAGCCAGGACACAGCCTTGCCTTACTCCTCGTTCGATTGCAAATGGCGATGTTAGCTGCCCCCCGATGCCATATCTTACTCTAGTAGTGGTATTCGAGTAGATTTCCCTTATAAAATTAACCAGATTGGGGTCAATGCCTAGTTGTGTCATTACGGCCCAGAGCTTGATGTGATCTACGCAGTCGAAAGCTGCGGATAGGTCAACGTATGCCATGTAAAGACTGCCACCCTTTACATGGACATACTTCCCTCTCAGGAGTGTAAGGTTAAGGACCTGCTCTATGGTACCTCTACCTTCCCTAAACCCGAACTGAAGGTCAGATAGGGTATTATTTGATTCGGCCCAATTTTGTAAGCGTGCTAAGAGGATTCTACCTACTACCTTGCCGAAAGAATCCAATAATGAGATGGGTCTATAGCACGTGGGGTTGTTCCTGTTACCCTTTTTGAATATGGGCACTAAGATCGAATCAGACCAAGAGGTTGGAAGTCCTACGTGACCCAGTGCGTCTAGGACATTTAGTAACAAGGGGGCCCAGAGGTCGGTGTTTGATTTATATAGGTCCATCGGGACCGCGTCAGGACCCGGGGCCTTTCCTGATCTACTGGCGTTCAGGGCATTCTCAACCTCTGCAAGCTCGAAGTTCATGTTTGGGGGGATCGTTCGGGGTGTAGATGCGTGGTGGTTATGTGATTGGGGCCCGACCGGCTTTGAGAAAATTTTTGAAAAGTGGGTAACCCACTCTTGTTCTGAGATGGTAGTCTCAAGTGTACCAGTTACTTTTGGTCCTGACAGAAAAGAGGAATTTACAATCTCCCAGAACGTTACCGAGTCTTTATTTTGGCAGCTGCTATGTAAAGCAGTCCAGTGTTCTTCTTTAAGTTCTCTTTTCCTGGATGCTACTGCCTTGTTGTAGTTTTGTCTAGCTGTTAGAATTTCGGACACATTTCTTGGGGATTTTTTAAGGGCAATCTTTAGGGTTTTATGGGCTCTTGAGCAGGCTGAATTAAACCACCTGAACTTGGGTTTATCCTGAGGTGTCTTCTGTGCCCGAGATTGAACTGTCAGGGCATTCTTGACCTGTAATGTTATTAGATCATAGTTAGCCACGATCTCCTCGGGGTTAGTTGACTCGGTTAGACAGGCTTCAAACGCAGGGCGGGCTGCGTTGATTATAGTTTCAAGGATATCAGTGGGATTGATTTTTGACCATTTCAGTGCATAACCATTTGGACGAGGCATAGAAATAAGTTCTGCACGGAGTAATGTTTCTGGGTTTTTTTTTGAGGCAGTAGTTTGGATTGTGACTGTCAGTGGGAAGTGATCACTGTATGCGCTGTCGTGGGTCTGAACGTCAGTGATCAAGTTAGGGATAATATTCCCTACTAAAATGAAGTCGATGCAGGAGGATAGACCTCGGCCATTAAAAGTTGGAACGAAGGGAGTTATAGGGGTAGTGAATTCATTTGCAAAGGCCAATTGTAGATGGATCATGTTCTCATTCAGGACGGACCCATTGTGAGAATGTGAGAAGTGAGGAATGTTGTTTTGTGTATGGTCCAGATAGCCGCAGTTACCGTTTGAGGCGTTCTTACATAGTGCTGAATTAAAGTCTCCCCCCCAGATTATTATTGGTTCCCTGCCTTTGATGGGGGTTAGTTGTTTGTGTAAGGAGACGCGGATTTCTTTTATGACCCCTGCAAATCTATCTTCTGGGAGATTATTATAGAAATTAATGATTAGGATAGGTGGCATTCTTCTTATAGTAATACATATAAGCTGATATTGTGGTTCGGCTTTAAGGGTATGGGACTCCAAAGATGGTATTAAGTTTGTTACGTATATTGTTAGTCCACCCTTTGCTCTCCCAGATGTAGATGGGAGTGCTGGGCTAAAAAAAGTCTTGTAGCCGTTTATGTGTAAAGGAGTTATTGTCCATGTCTCCTGAAGAGCGATAATTTCAGATTCTTTAATGAATTGTAGCCATTCTTCGTTTTGGATCTTTGAGCGAAGACCTGATATATTCCAAAAAGTTATTTTTAGAAGTGAGTTTGTTTGTTTTTGTTTGGAGTTTAACCTGCCGATGTTTTGGTTATATGCAATAGGGTCCATATTGATACTGGTGTCAGCCTCCCTATCAGGTGTCACTGTCATTTGGCGAATAGTTTCGGGGGTGTTAATGTGTTCAGCATTAGGTTTGATCCCTTGGTGTTTTATAGATGTTAAGTGGGTTGAAAAAGGGAAGATCTTTTGTTCCCTTTGGTATGACTCGGTTTGGGCAGTTGGTAGAAGCAGAGAGGGGGCTGGAATCAAGATTTCAGGGTTGCTCATTGGTGGTAACTGTCAATCTACTTCTTCTAGTGTGTTGAGCTGTTCGAATCGGTTTTGGGTAAGAATGCACCCGTTCCCGTTGTGAGTTTTTATTTGCTCACTTTGATAGAAATAGTCAAGTGACACCATGTTAATATTGTTGGTTTCGTATGTTGTTGTCCAATTAATTTTCAGTAAGGAGCGGACTAAGCCTGGTGATCTGAAATTTACGACTATGCAGTCACCCGGGTTTTTTTTGCTAAGGTCACCTATCCAGCCCACTCTCCTCACCATCAAGATCTGGTTTGTATGTCTTGGGTGGAAGCAGGTATTTTTAGTGAGCCAGTGGGTGACCTTGTTCCTTAGCGAGGCCCATGATTCGGTGGAATCTTTTTGTAAGAAGGGGACATTTGTCAGGACCAGGACATATGGCCGGGCGGCTGATGGCAAGTGCAAATGATCGTTGTTGGGGATAGTATCGTTGTCTGCCCTATTTTTTTGGCTAGAGGCTGCGTTAGAACTCAGAGGTGGATCAGGTTCGGTGTGTGGTCTTGAAGTTCCCTTTGTTACGTGGGTCTTCATCTGTCTAGTTGTCGAATGGGAAGTAGGAGTGTTTGCACTGGGATTGTTGGAGTGGTTAGTTGGAAGTGATGGAATCTGATTTGGTTGTGAGTTAAGATGACTGATTACCAGCGATGTATTAGTGGAGTTTTGTTTGGTTATGCCGTCAAGTAGCATTTTGGTCAGTTGGGCAAATTTATCTTCGAAAACCGAAGAAAGTAAGGAGATCATTTCCCCAAGTTTTGTTTCAATGTCCTGGCTAACAGCTAGCTGTAATGACTTTACGTTACTTTCCACTGATATCTTAATTTTCTCGCCGAGGGTAAATATTTGGTCTTGAGGGGTTGGGTCAATTTCCTCTGTTTGTATGCCTATATCGTGGGTGGATGGGGTTGGAGTGGACTTTCCCCCTTTACAGGACTGGCCTTTTTTGTGTGACCCTGTCCCATTGCTCGTTTGAGTTTTGCCTTTCCCTCGTGTTAAAGGACCTTTTGCTAGTGATGCATCGGCATTCAGCCGGAGTCTAGTCTGGTCAGGTACAGTTGGTGAATGAGTTAAAGAGGTATTGCTGGGGGCGTGTTTTTTTTTAACCTTCTTTGTGGTTTTGATCGGGGTCTTTTCCGTTATTGAATTGTCCGTTGTATATAAGGTGTCAGAAATGTGCTCTATGGTGTCGTTCAACATTGGTAATATGTCTATGATACCAGAGGTCTGGGAGATGAAAGTTGCATCAGAAGTGGGGACTATTGTGGAGGTAGGTAAGGAGGTCGTAGGGGGTGAAGGAACATTTACGATGTGACCTAGCGACGAGCGTTTTTGAAAGAGGGGCTCCATGGATAGACGGCGCTCAGTGATGGCTATCTCCTGCTCCAGGACGGAGGCGGCCCTGGTAATAAAGTGGTCTA
Source organism: Triturus cristatus (assembly GCF_964204655.1). Lineage (NCBI taxonomy): Eukaryota > Metazoa > Chordata > Amphibia > Caudata > Salamandridae > Triturus > Triturus cristatus. The sequence goes on along the minus strand of NC_140590.1, from coordinate 1,755,752,549 downwards.
AAGTCCCCCTAACTGACCCCCCCACCGCTGGTTTCTTAGTGTGGGTTACACGGTTGGTCATGATGACTTAGTGATATGCGGAACCAGATAGAGCAGCTAGTTGATGGTATTAGAAAAAAATTGTACAGGAGGTCAATAGATAGCAAGCAATAGTGACTTAGCTGACCAATACACAATCAGTTAGGAGCTGGATCGCTTCCTTAGTCAAACAGCCCGAAGTGAGCCCCGCCCGTGCAAATAGTGGGGATAATAGGCGCGGGGTAAAGATCACAGATCACGTATTATGGGATAACAACAGGACTATCACTTTCTATCTCCTGGATAAGCACTCAACCAATATCCTCAGTAATAATATAAGGTCTTTCCACCGAACCTCTTACTGTCAAATGGGCGAGTAGACTTTAATAGTAGTGGCGTTTTACGATACCTCCAGGCCAATGACAAGGGACGTGGCTCTGCTCTGCTTCTTCCTGCCCCTGACGGCCACAGACGGCCCGCCCTCTGCCCGGGCTCAGCCCGGCGCCGCCCGCGCGCGTCCCGCTCCACTGGGGGAACCTCTGGTGATGTAGCGCCTCCGGGCGCGCTTTCCGCCGGAAGTGGGCGGGTCCCAATGTGGCTGCTGGGGGCTGTAGTCTCCCCCTACAGCGGCCTCGATGGACAGGAGGCGGCGAGGGAGACTGGCCACGTCGGTGTAAGGAGTTCGAGTTCGAGGGACTCTGCCCTGGATGCCGGGTAAGTGCTGCTGCTGCTGCTGTGGTGCAAGGCTCGACTGTAAATCTGTGGGAGGCAACTTACCTATTTTAGGCTCCATACGAACAATAGCCTGAAACGGGTGCACAGATTGAATCAGAATAGACTCATACGTGTTTACATCTATAATTTCTGGAGGAATAGCTACTAACTCTAGGTTATTATGTACAGCTCTAGCTGACATCTTGTTGTCTTCTCATTTGTTGTAACAATATTTACAAATATGTTAATCACTACCCAAATCAAAGCAATCTTCTGCCAAAAAATAAGTTGCAAATTCCTTCCATTTATCGCTGTTTTCTTTTTCACTTTTTAAATACAGATCAACATTCCTTGTCTGATTTTTATAGTGAGTTCATCGACAACAAATACAAATATAATTTGGTCTTTCACAACAAATTACCTTAAAATTTGTAATTTCTTCTTCAAACCTCTCAGTACTACTATGTTCCATGTCTTCTTCAACACCTACTTCTATCAATGTCTCACTTTAACTACACTCTTTTTCAGGACCAAAGAAAAGAAACTCTATTTCATCACAATCTTTTTTTACATCTGATACTGACCCACACAAAAGAGCACTGTTTAAGTCACTTAAAAGTATTGCTGGACTTTTTGCGTAATACAATCTTCTGACTAACTTCCGCATTTGGGAATGATGTACTGCTAACATTCTGAAATGATGAAAAACACTTTGACACACTTTTCTAGAAGGACAAGCCAAAGAATGACCTTGCAAACCAGTATTTTTTCTCACTTTGCAAGGATCTAGTCCTTGCAGAATCTTATTCTTTTGGTTAACACTTTTTTTACTATACGCTCGTAAGAAATTCTATAAAATATCAATAAACTCCTGTCTTATACTACAAATACTACTACAATCCCAAGTATACACTGGGGATTTAGTACATCTCCCTAGAACTTCATCAGCTATCACTTCTTCTGCATTTCTAGGAGCCATATTTTCTTTTTCAATTGGACAAACGTTTTTTACATCATAAGCACGACCACTGGTATCAACTGCATGCAATAATGTATTGGTTTGACATAACTTTCTTCATTTAAAAAAGGCTCTGAATTTGAACTGCACTTCCATTCACCCAAAACAAATAATAAAAGTTAGTTCTGTTAATTAGTCTCTTCTTTTTACCTTTGTCCTTCATAAAATGTATTGGCTTATCTAATGATCGAATTCTGTTTAAAACTGAAATGAATAATTTCCTTCTGAATTCGTAAGCCTTTTCAAAAATAGTTTCAATCTGTTTGTGCTTTTTATAAAATGCTGATCTTTTTTTAATATTTTTTTTATATTTCGTCACATCTTTCAACAATTTAAAGACAACTCAATTGTAAAACATTCTCTTTCTAATTTCTTTATACTGATTCTTTCTCCTTTTACCATACATTGTTTTTTGAAAACTTGATTTCCCTTTAAATTCTCCTTTTTTCTTCTCATTTTTCTTTGTTGTTGAGATATTCTTTCTACTTTCTACATTGTGCAAATACTTTCTATTCTTTGGAAGTCTTTTAATAAATTATTTTGTTCTCTTACCACAAGACTTTTCTTTTTTCCCACATGTTGTAATTCATCTAATTCTTGCTGCTGTGTTTTCTTCAAATAATAGTCCTTTTTTTGTTGTTTCCTCTTTTGTGTTATTCTAGTCATGGTAAGTTTTTTTGAATGACGATGAAGCATATCTCTTAAAAAAAAAATATTATTAACATAAATCTATAAAATATACTATTGTATTACTAAACAAACACATTCTACATAAAAACCATGTAAACGCTTTGTTTTGAAATCACAAACCATTTACTGCAGTCCACAGGTACTAACTGGGTAATTGTCGGAGAGAATGAGTAGTGTTTACGTGTTTAGAGGACTGCATCAATATTGGATAGATGATTGTAATACTGGATGTATTAGTACCTAGGTCATTGCATGAGTACATGGGTACTGACTGGATGAATAGAGTACTGCAACGAAAGAGGATGGTGAATTTATAAGTGCTTGGATTTTCGCACAGTGATTAGATAAGGACATGGTACAAGCTGGATTATTGGAGGAGTGCACGGAGAGTGACAGTGTGATTGCTGGACTGCATGGGTCCTACCTGGGTAATTGGAGGAGTGAATCAGTACTGTGTAGGTGGTTAGAGGACTGCATAGATAGTGCACATTTCATTGTAGCACTGCATGTCTTAATGCCTGAGTGATTGCACAAGTACATGGATAGTGACTGGATACTTAGAGTGCTGCAAGTTGACAGCATGGTGAATTTATAAGTGCTTTGTTTTGGCGCAGTGATTAGATAAGGATATCGTACTGACTGGATGATTAGAGGAGTGCACAGAGAGTGGCAGTGTGATTGCTGGACTGTGTGGGTACTACCCGTGTAATTGGAAGAGTGAATCAGTACTGTAAAGGTGATTAGGGAACTGCATGGATAGTGCACATTTGATTGTAGCATTGCATGTCTTAATGCCTGAGTCATTGTACATGTGCATGCATAGTGTCTGGATACTTAGAGTGCTGCAAGTTGACGGCATGGTGAATTTATAAGTGCTTCGGTTTTGTCGCAGTGATTAGATAAGGACATGCTACTGGCTGGATGATTAGAGGAGTGCACAAAGAGTGACAATGTGATTGCTGGACTGCATGGGTCTATTTTTTTGAAAATGGTAGGCTGTATTTTAGAGTGGGTGTATCAAATGTTATATTTAGGTGTGAGGAGGTGCATCAGATTTTCACGTGGATGATCCACATACAACCACTCATACACCTACTCACATATCCATTTACACACTCACATAACCCATACAGTCACTCACGTACCCACTCACACAGCAATCAACACACTCATACACCCACTCACAGATCTACTCAGCTACTCACACATCATTGATGTCATTTGAGATGTAATCAGTGATGTCATCAGCGATGTCACTGACCATGTCATGAATGATGTAATATGTGACGTCATCAGCAGTGCATTGCGGGGGCACGAGATATAGTTATCTGAACTAACAATAACGCTGGAATTTCTATGGCTTGTACAAATGAAATGTCCAACTAACTATATCATTTCTGAAACCTATAGTTTGCTCAGTTAATTTCTATGGTTGTTTAAATGCTAATTTCTAACTATTACGTGCCTGAAACCTATGTTTTTTTCACTGAATTTCTATGGTGTTTTTAAATGATAATTTCTAACTATAACGTGCCTGAAACCTATGGTTTTTCCAGTGAATTTCAAAGGTTTTTTAAATGAAAGTTTGTAAGTCTAATGTACCTCAATCCTATGTTTTTATTTTATTATATATATATATATATATATATATATATATATATATATATATATATATATATATATATATATATATATATATATATATATATATATATATATATATATATATATATATATATATATTACCTACTGGCGGTCGCCAGTAGGTAGTTATAGTTAGGACCACGTTTCCATAGGAAATCCGCAACATTCTATTTTGAATAACTTTGGCGCCGGTCGACGAATCCTCGCGAATTTTTCAAAATAGGTGGGGCGCTACGCTCCGCTCCTACCCTGAAAGTCTCGGGGGGATTCGTCAAGCGGGGGGCTGAGATAAAAGGGGGGGTCCCAAAACGCGTTTTTCCCATGCATTTTTCCATAGGACCTTTAGACAGGGCTACAGCCCGAACGGCTGAACAGAATTACTAGAAATTTGGCAGAGAGGTAGTCCTCAGGTCAAGGAAGTGCCTTTTGTAGGTTTGGTGTAAATCTGTTCAGTAGATTCTGAGAAAATAGCCTTTAAATCAATATATATATCTGAGCCAGCTTACGGTGCGCTTACGGTACGCTTACCGTATGCGTACGGTGGCGTGCGCGAGCGCGATTCTGATTGGCTCTTAGATCTTAGTAAACATTCGAATCGGTCGAAACCAGGAAGCGGCGACCGCCATTTCGTGTGTTTCACTCAGAAAAAAAGAGTGATAACAAGAAAAGGGGGCAAGGAGGAGAGTTACAGACCCCCTAACATTTGTAAGGGGGTCAAAGAAGGACAGAAAAGTACAAAGAAAACATTTATTGATTTTTAAAAAAATCGCGGGGTACGCGTACGGTAAGCGTACGGTAGAAAAAAAAAATAAAAAAAGAAATAAAATTCAGATTTAAGTGTTTAGATATTAGGGGGCTCTAAAAAGAGCTGTTGTGTTTATGAAGTGATTTTTTAGTGGTACCTACAAGTAAGTACCGCTGCAGAGTCTAAGGTTCAAGAGGAAGACTCTGTTCCCTTCATCATTGAAGTGCACACCATCTCCTCTATAAATGTCTTGCATGTCGTAACGCAAGTTGTTGTGGTAAATGGAACCCATACCATAGTCACGGAGGAAAGCAGAAACAGATTTGTTGACGTGCTTTCTTGCTTTGTCAATCTGTGGACAGAAATGATTGGACCAGTTCCATTTTTGCCTTTGGCATATGTTAGAAAACACAAAGGCAGTTTTAGGGAAAAGTGAAAACAGTTGTGCAAAGGTGTCCTTCATAAGCATTTCCAGACCTACCCCAGTCAAAGTGCCTAGGTCATTGCCACCACAGTGCACTATTATGAGGTCAGGGTGTTGGATTTGCAAGAAGGATTTCACCAATGGCATCAATTGGTGCCACTTTAACCCTCTCTGACCAATCCATTTAATGTCTACATTTGGCAAAGCAAGGTCTCTCACCATACCTGTTTTCTATGCAAACTTTTCACTCCAGAAGACATAGCTGTGTCCTACAATCCACACTGTGAACATCTTCCAAGGAGATCTGGATGCACTCAGGAGGTGTATTTCAGTAGAATGGTAAAAAGAAATGAAAGACAGTTTGGAAATGGAGGCATACATATTTTTTTTTAAAAAAAAGAACTGATTGGCTGTTTCATACCATTCTACACTAAAAACTAGGCTGTATGTGTAAATTTATACAAGCATGTTTTGTATTGGTACAGAAAAATGTGTTACCAAAGAACAGTACTATGGATTTGCTGTTAGGTTAGAAAAGTCAAGCACTCTTGCTCTGTGGAATTGAAACATTGTTTGGCGAACTTCTGACCTAACTCCACACAGCAGTGTTCCATGAGCTGTTGCTATGGTAGCAGGCAGAAGTCAAGTTGGGGGAAGGGTACTAGGCAGAAGTCAAGTTGGGGGAAGGGTACTTTTGGAAAAGGGTTGGTTTTCAACCAATAGAAATGTGTGATTACATTTGAAAAAAAGGGGGAAGCACTGAGATTTGAAATTAAAATGTATATGTGTGGAAAAATAGAGGGAAACTTTGCCATTATCTGGTTCTGCTGAGAGGAGAGAGGTGTAGAGAACAGAGATCCTGGCTCTGATAATCTGCTGTTTGAGTGCCACATTTCTTTCACAACTAACTAATTTTAAAGGTGAGTTTAGAGTTTGAGAGGAGATGTATATGGTAAATTAAGAAATGAATAATAGAAATGTAATTCTTTTTGTTGAAGTTGTGTTTATTATTTTCTGTTTTGGGAGAAATTTAAATGTGAGGAACATGTAAAATAATATGGACTATGTTTTCACGATAAATTAAGGTGTATTGGTATAAAAAAAAGAATAGTTTAAGGGTTTGAGGTTGGACTCAGTAATGCAAATACATTCAGCATCAGTAAGGCTGGTTGCCCTTGCTGGAATGTAGGCAGTCACCCAGTTTACACATGGTGGGAAATATAGGCAGAGATTTATTGTGTACTACTCTGGTAATTTTATATTTGCATTAGTACGAAAAAGGGGGAGCCATTTTTTGGTGCAGAAGCAGACTCTTAGCACACACCCAGCTGCTTTCCATGTGGAATCATGCACAGTATTTACAAGCGAGTGGGGTTTGAGGTTTCAGTCAGTAATGCAAATACATTCAGCATCACTAAGGCTGGTTGCCCTTGCTGGTATGTCGGCAGTCACCCAGGTTACACATGGTGGTGGTCTGAAAAAGCAGTCTGGACATGTGCTTTTTAAAAAATCTGAAAAGTGCATTCATAATGTGTCAGTCTGTAAAAGTGATTATGACTTGTCAAAAAAAAGAGCAGTAAGTGTGCTTTCAAATTGGCAAAGAAATTTCGTTTTGTGACTAATGTGAAAACATGACTCTGTGTGCATATAGGAATTACAGGTAGAGATTTATTGCGTTTTGCTCTGGTGATTTCACAGTTGCATTAGTAGGAAAAAGGGGGAGCCATTTTTTGGTGCAGAAGCAGACTCTTAGCACACACCCAGCTGCTTTCCATGTGGAATCATGCACAGTATTTAGAAGCGAGTGGGGTTTGAGGTTTCAGTCTGTAATGCAAATACATTCAGCATCACTAAGGCTGGTTGCCCTTGTTGGAATGTAGGCAGTCACCCAGGATACACATGGTGGGGTCTGAAAAAGCAGTTTGGACATGTGCTTTTTTAAGAATCTGAAAAGTGGATTCATAATGTGTCAGTCTGTAAAAGTGATTATCACTTGTCAAAAAAAAGAGCAGTAAGTGTGCTTTCAAATTGGCAAAGAAATTTCGTTTTGTGACTAATGTGAAAACATGACTCTGTGTGCATATAGGAATTACAGGTAGAGATTTATTGCGTTTTGCTCTGGTGATTTCACAGTTGCATTAGTAGGAAAAAGGGGGAGCCATTTTTTGGTGCAGAAGCAGACTCTTAGCACACACCCAGCTGCTTTCCATGTGGAATCATGCACAGTATTTACAAGCGAGTGGGGTTTGAGGTTTCAGTCTGTAATGCAAATACATTCAGCATCACTAAGGCTGGTTGCCCTTGCTGGTATGTAGGCAGTCACCCAGGATACACATGGTGGTGGTCTGAAAAAGCAGTCTGGACATGTGCTTTTTTAAGAATCTGAAAAGTGGATTCATAATGTGTCAGTCTGTAAAAGTGATTATCACTTGCCAAAAAAAAGAGCAGTAAGTGTGCTTTCAAATTGGCAAAGAAATTTCGTTTTGTGACTAATGTGAAAACATGACTCTGTGTGCAAATAGGAATTACAGGCAGAGATTTATTGCGTTTTGCTCTGGTGATTTCACAGTTGCATTAGTAGGAAAAAGGGGGAGCCATTTTTTGGTGCAGAAGCAGACTCTTAGCACACACCCAGCTGCTTTCCATGTGGAATCATGCACAGTATTTACAAGCGAGTGGGGTTTGAGGTTTCAGTCAGTAATGCAAATACATTCAGCATCACTAAGGCTGGTTGCCCATGCTGGAAAGTAGGCAGTCACCCAGGATACACATGGTGGTGGTCTGAAAAAGCAGTTTGGACATGTGCTTTTTTAAGAATCTGAAAAGTGGATTCATAATGTGTCAGTCTGTAAAAGTGATTGTCACTTGTCAAAAAAAAGAGCAGTAAGTGTGCTTTCAAATTGGGAAAGAAATTTTGTTGTGTGACTAATGTGAACACATGACTCTGTGTGCAAATAGGAATTACAGGCAGAGATTTATTGTGTACTACTCTGGTGATTTCACAGTTGCATTAGTAGGAAAAAGGGGGAGCCATTTTTTGGTGCAGAAGCAGACTCTTAGCACACACCCAGCTGCTTTCCATGTGGAATCATGCACAGTATTTACAAGCGAGTGGGGTTTGAGGTTTCAGTCAGTAATGCAAATACATTCAGCATCACTAAGGCTGGTTGCCCTTGCTGGTATGTAGGCAGTCACCCAGGTTACACATGGTGGTGGTCTGAAAAAGCAGTCTGGACATGGGCTTTTTAAAAAATCTGAAAAGTGGATTCATAATGTGTCAGTCTGTAAAAGTGATTATCACTTGTCAAAAAAAAGAGCAGTAAGTGTGCTTTCAAATTGGCAAAGAAATTTCGTTTTGTGACTAATGTGAAAACATGACTCTGTGTGCATATAGGAATTACAGGCAGAGATTTATTGTGTACTACTCTGGTGATTTTATATTTGCATTAGTAGGAAAATGGGGGAGCCATTTTTTGGTGCAGAAGCAGACTCTTAGCACACACCCAGCTGCTTACCATGTGGAATCATGCACAGTATTTACAAGTGAGTGGGGTTTGAGGTTTCAGTCAGTAATGCAAATACATATAGCATCACTAAGGCTGGTTGCCCTTACAAGAGTGTAGGCAGTCACCCAGGTTACACATGGTGGTGGTCTGAAAAAGCAGTTTGGACATGTGCTTTTTAAAAAATCTGAAAAGTGGATTTATAATGTGTCAGTCTGTAAAAGTGATTATCACTTGCCAAAAAAAAGAGTAGTAAGTGTGTTTTCAAATTGGCAAAGAAATTTCGTTTTGTGACTATTGTGAAAAGAAATGTAGTAATATATTTAAATAAAATAAAGGATTTTTTTTTTAGTTTTTTTCAGGTATTGCTGAAGAGCAGTGAACAAAATTTAAGATGCCTACAAAATCCAGAGTTAAAAAAGACCACAAAAAAAACCTATATTTGAAGACAACTGGAGGACCTAAGATAGTAGAAGATGCTCATTTTGGGAAAAAGAAAAAATCTTCTGGTAAGCAGACAAAACAATTTCTAAAAAACATATTCAAAAAAAGGAAAAATGTACAAAATGTCTGTACTGGAAAGAATGTTTTGAAAAGAAAAGGACAGGAAAAAATTGAGAATTTAGTTAATGCAAATATACCTTCTGCAACTGAAAAGATTTACATAAACAGAAAAACAGCGTTTAAAGAGATACGTAGAAAAATGTTTCAGAGAAGAGTTATGTCCAATTTGATAAAGGATGTGAAGAAATATAAGCAAAAGGCAAAATATTACAAGAGAAAAAAAGAAATTGAAGCCATTGCAGCAAAGGCATTAGAATTAAAAAGGAAACTATTCATTTTAATTTTGAATAGGATGCGTACATTAGACAAAATGGTTAATGTACTGAAATCACATAGCAAAAGGAAAAGAGTAGTGAACAGAACAAACTTTTGTAAAGTGTTTTTAGGAAAGTGGATGCATAGTTCAAGTAGTGAACCTTTTTTTAATGAAGAGAGCTATTTTCAAAGTAATAGTTTGCTGCATGCAGTTGACACCAGAGGTCGTGCTTACGAAGTGAAAAATGGTTGCATAATGGAGAAGGAGATAATGGTTCCAAGAGATGAGGTACAAGTGATGGCGGATGAGGCTATGGGGAGACGTCCTAAAGCCCCAGTGTACACTTGGAATTGTAGTAGTATTTGCACTGTGCGTCAGGAATCTATTGATAAATTTTGTGAGTTTCTAAGAGAATATAGTAAAAAAAGTGTAAAACAGAAGATTAAGGTGCTTCAAAGTCTGGATCCATGCAGAGTGAGAGAGAATACTGGTTTGCAGGGTCATTCTCTGGCTTGTCTATCTAGAAAAGTGTGTAATAGTGTTTTCCATAATTTTAGGATGCTGGCTGTTCATCATACTGAAATGAGAAAGTTTGTGAGACGGTTGTATTTTGCTAAAAGTCCAGCAATAAAGTTAAATGAATTGAATAGGGCTCTGTTCCGAGGAACGGTATCAGATGTAGAGAAGGTTGTTGATGAAATTCAGTTTTGTTACTTTGGTCCTGAACAAAACAGTGCAGAGAAGGACACAGTAAATGAGGTAGAAGTGGAAGAGAATGTAGAACCCTCTGTAAGTAAGACATTTAATGATCACATAACAAAATTTGCAATAATCTCTAATGAAAGACCAAATATTACTTGTATTTGTTGCCGCAGAACTCATTATAGAAAACAAACTAGGAATGTTGAGCTCTACAGAAAGAGTGAAAATGAAGATAATTATAAGTGGAAGGATTTTGCCACATATATATTTCTTGAAAATTGTTTTGAATTGGGTGAAGATCAGCGTATTTGTAAATACTGTTACAACAAGTTAGAGGAAAATAGAATGCCGACCAGAGCTGTACATAATAATTTAGAATTGGATGCTATTCCTGCTGAACTTTCTGAATTAAATACATATGAGTCTATACTCATTCAATGTGTTCATCCGTTCCAGACCATAGTACGTATGGAGCCCAAAACTGGTAAATTACCTCCTTTAGATTTACTGAGAGGTTTAAAAGGTAGAGTGGTGTATTTGCCCTTGGATTTGAAAAAAAATATGGAAACTATTTATGCGGATACTTTGGAAACTGAACCATTAATTATTCTGGTTAATGGTGTACCTACAAAGAATAAGAAGATTTGGCAGGAGCTGGTAGATGTGCGGAAAGTACAAAGAGCAAATTTGTATTTGAAAAGGAATAACAAATGGTATGAATCAATTTATATAGAAGAAGAAGAAGAAGAAGATTTACAAGAAGACACAGAAACACCAACTGGACAAATTGAAAAAGTGGACAAGTCAAAGGAAGAAGAAATTTATGAACATTTTAGCATACATCCTCTTCATTCAAAAGAAGTTATGGGAGACAATATTGATCTCTTTCAGATGAAGAAAGCAAAAGGAACTCCCGTGAGTGTATGGGAGGAGAGCTTGGAAGCTCGATGTTTTCCCCAGCTGTTTCCTAAAGGAAAAGGAGGACGATACGATGAACGTCCGGAACAGATTCCAGCTTCTGAGTATCGGACTACAAGACTATATGCTGAAGATCCCAGATTTCGACAAAGTATTCCTTATTTGTTCCATCTTTTATTTGAAAGCGACTTGTCTGCACTGTCTTATGCAGTAAATCACATTTTAAAAAGTGGAGTACATTTACAAAATGTGTCTGCTAAGGATTTTATGGAGAAAGTGCAGCACCGAGATGATCATTTGGAAACACAACTGATCAATCTGATGGCTTGTCAGCGTGGGACAAATGAATATTGGTACCGACGCCATGGTGAATTAAAATGCATGTTACGGAATTTAGGAACACCAACATGGTTCGTTACCCTAAGCTGTGCCGAGTACGCTTGGGATGATTTACTGGATTTTCTACGAGAGGCAAATTCAAACATTAAAAACATCGAATACAAGACAGCAGGAGAACTGTGCTTATTGGATCCGGTTAATGTTTGCAGATATTTCAATCATAGATTTGAGGCTATGATGTCCTTCATCTGCAATAAAAAAAATCCACCTCTAGGAGAAGTAGTGGATTTCTTTTGGAGAAAAGAGTACCAGGCAAGAGGTGCTCCTCATATTCATATGCTGTTGTGGATCAAGGATGCCCCAAAGTTTGGAACAGATACTGATGAAGCAGTGTTATCTTACATTGAAGAATATGCAACATGTGCTATACCAAAATGCACAGAAGAGAAAAAGTTAAAGGAGCAAGTTTTACGTTTCCAAAGTCATCGGTGTGGAAAATACTGTCAACGGAAATACAAGAGCAAAGATAAATACTACACTAAATGTCGATTTGGATTTCCTAGACCTGTTCTTTCAAATGGAAGAGTAAACAGTTTTATGTCAGCTGTGAGACATACTATCACAAGAATACCTACAACCTTAAAAGAAAAGAAGAATCAAAAAATATAAATGACTACAACCCAGTCATTTTATCCATGTGGAACGCTAACATGGATATACAGTATGTAGCTGACAATTCCATTGCTGTTGCTCGATATGTAACGTCTTACATTACGAAATCAGAATTGAAGGAAATGTGGGAAGAGATTTCTCACGAGAAGACTGTCAGTAAGAAGCTGTACAGGTTCAGTTTGAAGATGTTATCGCATCGAGAAATTGGATCCTACGAATGTTCAGATAGGTTATCTTCTGCAAGTCTCTACTCGAAATCAAGAAGAATAATTTGGGCAAGTTTAGGCCTTGCAGCAATGAGAAATCGGGTACTGAAATCTGTTGGAGAAATTGAATATTTGGCCGAGAATGACCCAGAAAGTACAGATATTTTGAAATCAAACATGTTGGACACATATTATCCCAAGAGAAGTCATCATCTGGAGAACATGTCTCTCTATGAAGTGCTGCAGAACTACATTTATTCACGGAAAGCCACAGAAGACATCAACAATGGAAAATATAAAGTCATTGGTGAGGAAGGATGTTTGGTGAAGCAAACAAAAGGAAGTTTGATAAATCACAGGAAGCTGAGTTGCGACACTACTGACAAGAAGGAATTTTACTACTTGGCTCTTTTACAGCTGTTTAAACCATGGCGTACAGAGGATGAACTACTGGGAGAATTTCAAAGCTATGAAGATTCTTTTAATGCTTGCAAAGACAGCATACAATGCAGTACATTCTCAAGTTATCTGCAAATGTTAAATGAAGAAATTGAACAGGAAACTACAATTGCAGCAGAAATAGCTAGAGACAGTTCTCAGGACAGCCAAAGTTCAGGAACACTCAGTCAAGATCCCCTAGGACAACCAATCGTTGAAAATGAAGCATCAATAGCCATGAATGAAGTGGAAACGGCTATGAATCAAGCTCAAGAAGAATTTATAGACTTACAAAATTTGGAAAGACAACTGAATGAAGAGCAGCAACAAATTTATGAAGAGATCAGAAACAAAATTGATCACGGATTTCTACATGAAAAAAAAGAGTGCTCATGCACATCATTTCATCCAATCAGGATGTATGTAAGCGGACAAGCTGGAACTGGAAAACGTTTCCTTATAAAAGTCATCAGAAGCTATCTACAACAAAAAACGGATTCTACTTTGTCTTGTGTGGTTACTGCTCCAACTGGGTTAGCAGCATATAACATAAAAGGAATCACTTTACATCGTTTGCTAATGTTACCAGTGGAGCATGAGAACAAAATACAATACAACAAGCTAACTGGAGAAGCATCCTTGGAAGTTTCAAGAGTATTGAAGAAGATGCAAGTTCTCATTATTGATGAGGTGAGCATGGTATCAAACTTAATGCTTGCCTTTGTGCATTTAAGAATGCAGCAAATTCTGAAGACAGACTATGACATGTTATTTGGAGGAAAACACGTCATAGTTTTTGGAGATCTTTTGCAACTTACTCCAGTTAAAGGACAACTAGTGTTTAATACTGTGACACATGAAGACACGAAGAAGTCATTGGGAAGCATCGGTAATACAAATATTTGGTCCTTCTTTGAGTACAAGGAACTTACTACTAATATGAGGCAAGCAAGCGATGAAGAATATGGAAGTATTCTGAAAGATATCAGAATTGGACTACTCACTGAAGTTGGCAAAAAAGCATTACAGAGTCGGCTGCTACATAATTTATTTCCAAAGGAAGAAATAGTTGCAGAGAAGATATACAAGAACATTGCAGAAAACAAAAGTGTCATCTGCTTAATGCCAACTCTACGTGAATGCTCAATATTCAATGAGGAGCTTTTGAAATTGGAAAAGGAAGAGATCAGGAAATTGGAAGCAGTGGACAAAATTGAGGATGGAAGAATTACTATCACATTAACAGGCACACTGAAAAATAAATTGGATTCACTAGAGAAGAACATTTCCAAAACAGCTGGATTAGAAAAAAATCTATATGTTTGCATGAACTGTAGAGTATTTTTAAGGAGAAATTTGGATGTTGAAAAAGGTTTAGTTAATGGAGCTATGGGAAGAGTTGTGGGTTTTATTAATTATCAGAAAAAAGATGGAATTGAATGTTTAAAAATAAAATTTGATCAGATAGAAGAAGTTAAAGACATTTGTCGTTGTTCAGTTCGTTTCATGCTTGTGAAAGACTTATATGTACGTAGGAAGCAGTTTCCGTTTTCGCTAGCATATGCTGTAACTATTCACAAGTCTCAAGGATTGACTGTAGATTGTGCATTTGTGAACATTGGTTCAACTGTGTTCAAAGAAGGTATGGCATATGTTGCTTTGTCACGAGTGAAAACATTATCAGGTTTATTCATGATTGACTTTGATGATTCAAAAGTTAGTGCTGATGCAAATTGTGTAAAGGAGTATAATAGATTAAGAAGAAGCTATGCTCCTCATTTAGGTCAGTATCCTGTGTTGGAGAAACGTGTAGTTTCTCGTAAAAGGAGAAATGAGAATATCTGTAATGAAGATGTAGAGAGGAGGAAAAAAAAGAGGAGTGATGTAATTGCAAGCAAAAAGAATAAGGAAAAAGAAGAACAGGTTGTAGGATGTCATTTTGAAAATAGCTCTGGTGTCAACTGCTACGCTAATGTTGTGCTGAATGTTGCATTTTATCTGGAAAGTTTGCAAGAGCAGATAATAGTAAATCAGGGAAAAAGATTCTGTTCTGTGCTGAGTCTCCTTTTTGAAAAGCTGAGTATTGATAAAACTAAAATAGAAAGTGCTACTGAAATTAGAAAACTTTTAGATGTATGTTCAGGACGAACACAGTTTTCTCAAAATGAACAGCAAGACGCACAAGAATTTTTGATGTATTTTCTTCAGGTACTGGAAGAAGAAGAAGTTGCCATTGATAATTTATTTGGTCTCTCTTATAAATGGGAACATAGTTGTGAAAACTGTTATAATATATGTGGCTCTAATGTTGATAATGAAAGGTTTATTTATTTGATATTGCCAGAGAGTAAAACAGTCACTTTTGCTAAATTAGTTAAAGATGCTAATCATAGCATGCAATGCGGTGAGTGTAAATCTGACATGTTTTCAACGTTAATTTTAAAGGAATACGGACAGTGTGTAATTTTAATGTAGAGCTGATGGTTCAAAATTGGATACTTTAATAAAGAAGTTTACAGGACAGCAATTATCAATTTCAGGAAAAACTTTTGTAACTGTTGCAATAATTTTCCATGAAGGACCTACTGTTACTTCTTGACATTACACAGTTTATCTTAAATCTGAAAAAGGCTGGACACTGTGTAATGATTCCCAATTGGTTTTTAAGCAACGTTTGCCTTTTGATTTAGCAAATTCCTATCTAATCTTCCTGAAACCTAAATTTTAGAGAGACTTGCCAAGATCTGGACAAAACAATTTTACCATTTTATTGGATTACCATTGGAATTTTCAAAAAAAAAGATTTTTCAAATTATCATTTGGCCTAATAGAAAGATAACCAATTGTAATGTGGACTTTTTTAATTTTTAATGAAACTTTCGAAAACCAAAAATTTAGAGAAAATCGGTAACATCTGCACAATTTAAATTTTGGAATGTTATTGGATTGCCATTGGAAATTTTTTCAAAAAAGATTTTTTAAATTACTATTTGGCCATGCGGAAAGGTAACCAATTCTATTGTGGACTTAATAAATTATTAATAAATCTTTCGGGAACCAAAATGTTACAGAGAATCGGTGAGATCTGTACAAATTAAACTTTAGAATTTTATTGGATTACCATTGGAAATTTAATCAAAAAAGAATTTTAAAATTACTATTTGGCCTAAAGGAAATGGAACCAGATGTATTGTGGAGTTATTTGTGATATATTTTTGTGATTATACTTCTGAAACAAAAATGTCAGACGGTATTTTAAAGAAATAAGTATTGATATTAGTTGATATTTTTTTTAGAATATTATGCATTTCTATAATGTTATGTTTAAGTTAAAAGAGATACTGGGCTTTTTTTAAAACAATCTTTGAGATTGTTAATTTTTTTTTGCCTGCTGTTAAATGATGAATGCAATTGCTTTCACAATTTATAGTGAAATGCAATATATTCTGAAAACAGCAAAAGAAAGGCAAAAATATTTTTTCATAAATATGTAAATATGTGTACTGTTTTATAAAATGTTTTATTAAATATTAATACTTTTTTCTTTTTTTTCAGATTGAGATAGAACATTTTCGAAAACTAGAACCATTTTTAAAGTAATTAAAAGATTTTTTAAATGAATAAATATTTTTTTGAGTGGGTATGGTAAGTCAATAATATCATGGTTCCTTTTTTTCTACTTCTCTACAATCACATTTTCACTTTTTAATTATAGTCTCTCAAGGACCTTGTAATGTGATAATTGATTTTTAGTGTTTTTAAAAAAAAAACAAAAAAATTACGCGTACCGTACGCGTACGGTAAAAAAAAAAATTAAAAAAAGTTTTAAAAAACATATTTAAAAAATAGATGAAAGGTAAGGTTGGCTCTTAAAAGAGCCGTTGTGTTCATGCTGGGACAGAGGAAAGAAAGATTGGGAATATTAGACGGTACGACAAGTGTGCTGATCTATTTTATTGTTCACTAGGGAAATACTGGTCTCCCTATAAGTAATTAGATCATGACAACAGGCGCACCGTACTTCAACCCTCGCAAACCGAGGGTTAATTTCCAGAGGACCAGAAAAAGGAGATGCTCCCCCCACAGATGAAGGGCTCACCTGACCTGCAGAAGAAGGACTCGGCCCTGCAGATGATGGTCCAGGCTGAGCTGCTGTGGATGTGCTTGGTTGATTTACTGAAGGGTTACCTCCAGTAAGTCGAGCATGTGTCCTTCTGTGTACATCCTTAAGGTGTCTCATCATGGTATGATTCCCAAAGGAATACTTCCTGTCAGG
Source organism: Triturus cristatus (assembly GCF_964204655.1). NCBI lineage: Eukaryota > Metazoa > Chordata > Amphibia > Caudata > Salamandridae > Triturus > Triturus cristatus. The sequence continues at coordinate 1,755,735,422 of NC_140590.1, read as the reverse complement.
ATTCCCTCTTGAAAGTACACGCTTACACAGCTTACAAGTCACTAAGGGTGCATTTACCTTTTGCTGGCCTTCTGGAAAAGTAAAATAATCCCATACGTAAGAGGTCTTTTGTTTCCTCGCTCTCTGTCTCAAGGTAGTGCTGCTAGCCTCACTCTCAGAAGGGCTCTGCTGTTCTGCCATCTTATCACAAAGACAACCCAGCTCCTTCTCCTAAGGGATCACAAGCAGAAATGAGGGGAATGGGTGTGGTGTAGGAGAGTTCTAGAACTGAAAGTAGTTTCAACCAATCAAAAGTTGTGTTTCATGATCACATGACCTACCGTACGCTTACGGTACGCTTACGGCGCGATTACGGCAAAAAGTACGCATGAGCGTAAAAAAGACACGCTCACGCGCACATGCGCAAAACTGGCACGCCCCTTCACTTCCGCGTAACGTGCGCGTGCAGCGTACGCGTTACGCGCTATGCGCGCGTGACGTGTGTCTGCGCAAATTGCGTAAATGAACGCAAACAGCGTAGAAAACTAGCGTAATTACGACGCGACGTGCGCTTACGGTACGCGCACGGTAAAAAAAAAAATTGTTTTGCTAATAAATTTAACCTGTTTATTATAAAAAAATTGTAAAATAAAAACATATTGTAGAATTTTTAAAATTTAACCAAAGTCTTTAAAAAAGGATAGACAATTAAAATAAAAATATGTAAAAAAAAAAGAAAAAAAAAAAAATACCATTTAAAAAACCTTGCAAATTCACTGAAAAAAACATGGGTTTCACTCACGTTATAGTTAGGAATTAGCATTTAAAAAACCTTGCAAATTCACTGAAACAACCATGGGTTTCACACACGTTATAGTTAGGAATTAGCATTTAAAAAACCTTAGAAATTCAATGAAAAAACCAAAGGTTTCACACATGTTATAGTTAGCTGGACATTTCACTCGTAAAAAAACAATGAAATTCCCCCGTTATAGTTAGTTAAGCTAACTATAACTCGCGCGCCCGCAATCCACTGCTGATGACGTCACATATTACATCACTCATGACATGGTCACTGACATCACTCATGACATCACTGATGACATCTCAAATGACATCACTGATGACATCACTGATGACATCATCCAGTGAATGTGTGTTTTTCTGAAAATTAAATATGTTTTATATATGTATATCTCAAGGTCAATGGAAGAATAAATGGGTATATAAGTGTCTAAATGGATGCTTTGTTTTTGAAAAATTGATTGTGTAACTGACTGATTAAGTGTATCATAGTAAATACATGGCTTAATGAGTAATGTTTAAATAAGAACAAATCTGTATTAGTCTCTCACTTTGTGTATAAGTGGCTGCATGGGTTGGTGAGTAGCTTCATGGGTGTCTATATAGGCTATTAGTTGTTTTTTTAAGTATCAGTCTGAGTGTCTGTATGGTTCGGTGGGGGGTATTATGTAGTGCATAGGTGCATGAATGAGTGATTCACTCTTTGTATGTATTGAAGACAGCATGTGTGCAGGACTGTATAGGTGGATGAGTGTGTGTATGGGTGTATTAGTGAGTGAATGACTGTCTCAATAGTGTCTTTATGAGTAACTACATATCTATTTAACTAGTAAATGTGACAATTGGTGTATATAAGTGAGTATATGTAAGAGTGAGAGATTGGAAGAGTTCCTGTATGAATAAGTATGTGTTTCTATAAGTTATTGTTTAAAAGAGTAAGTATATGTAAGTTTCTGTAGAAGTAAGCGTGGTGGTGTGTGTATAACTGTATAAGCTAATAAATGGATGTTTGATTCTTTATTAGCATGAGTGACTATGTGTGTGAGTAACTCTATGGATGAGTGGTGTTGTGTAACAGGATGTGTAGGTGTATGAATACATATGATGAGTGAGTACATGTATGAGTGACTGTAGAGGACTGTTGGTGAATGACTGTATGTGTATGTGGTTCTTAGAATTACTGAATAGGTTGTTGTAACTGATATTGATATGTTCATTATTTTGAACATTTTAGTTTCTATTTTTGAATGTGTGTTTCAATGGTTATATTAGGGGAAGAGGAGGTCTGCCACTCTATCACAAGGATGATGTCATCAGTGATGTCATCAGTGATGTCATTTGAGATGTCATCAGTGATGTCATGAGTGATGTCAGTGACCATGTCATGAGTGATGTAACATGTGACGTCATCAGCAGTGGATTGCGGGCGCGCGAGTTATAGTTAGCTTAATAAACTATAACGGGGGAATTTCATTGGTTTTTTACGAGTGAAATGTCCAGCTAACTATAACATGTGTGAAACCTTTGGTTTTTTCATTGAATATATATATATATATATATATATATATATATATATATATATATATATATATATATATATATTTATATATATATATATATAGTAAAGCAACAGCTGGGAACTCCACACTCCACGCAAACAGCAAACATCCGAAACATCTCATCAGGAGTATTCCATTTGGGGAACTCCTGTGAATTAAAAGAATATGCAGCAATGAACAAGAATTAGAGAGATGCACTCATCAAGAGATTCAGACAACGAGGCTATAGTGATTCAGTCCTCAGAGAAGCACAAGACAAAGTAAAACTGAAAACTAGAGACATGCTTTTAGAAACAAGAGGTAGGACAAACAACCACTGTACTGAGGCTTATTCTGACGTATAATCAGCAAGAACGGCAAATTAAATCTTTTATCAAGCGCAACTGGCCCATCATACTTACGGATGCGGTGCTGGCAGTTTCAGATTACCCCACAATCACGTATAGGAAAGGCATCTCCATGAGGTCGCAGTTAGTAAAGAGCAGTCCAGAGGTTCATTCAGGCACAATGTGGTTACAGCCAAAAGAGGGTTTTTTTAAGTGCTCAAACTGTAGAGCCTGCAAGTTTGGTGAAAACAGCACTAGCTACATGACCGCATTCAATCCTAAGCCCAGACTGATTAAAGGCAACTACAGTTGCAGAACTGAATTTGCTGTTTATGTCCTGACATGCACCTGTGGATTGAGATATGTTGGAAGTACGAATCTACAGGTGCATGTCAGGATATTACAGCATCTTTGAGCAATTGTTAACAATGATATAACTTATCCAGTTGCCAGGCATTTCAATCAAACACACAATAATGACCTCAACTGCCTGAGATAATTCGTAATAACATCGGTACCTAAACTACATAGAGGGGGCAATAGGGATCATTCCCTTTGTCAAGTAGAATCTAGAACTATGTTTGAATTAGATAGTAAATTCCCCAAAGGTTTGAACAATAAGGAAGATTTACATAACTTCTGTAAACTAGATGATAACAACAACAGAGGCAGCCATATCTGTGATCTAATTGACTCCACGTCTAACTGAAATCCAACCTCGGCCTACCTATGCACAATACACTATAACTGCAATATTAGATGAAAGATTTAATTCATGTGCAGGTGTAGACTAATTTTGTTCTTTGATTTTTGAGTTGCTGCTATTGGGATACAATACCATAACATCTGAATGAATCAATTCTGATGTATTTTCAGCATATATAGTTTTTTAGCTACTGCGATCTCCTTTATATTTCATTGTTTTTAACCCATAGTCCTGACATTTTATCACTTACTTTTTAGCACTAGCACTTTATTAAACACGTAAAGGTTTTGTAGTTTTACCTCACATCACACAGCACTTTATGGGAGCACTGAACTTTTGTGGCTCCTAACTCGGAGGTGTTGTGTGGATATAAATTATGGAGCATGACCCACGCGCTGCCATTCAACCTACTAAGGTAAATGCTAACCCAGCAAATGTAACGGCGGCGACGGAAGGGATTTGGTGTGAGGAACTCCCCACTCCAATCGTTCTGGGGATGTGAGCTTTTGTTCAGGACAAAGGTTTATCCAGCATTAGCTGACGACGAAATATTGGTGTCCAAATGTCCACACAAATTGCAATTAAGATGCAAAGTACGGGAAATGACTTTGAGCAATGGATTACTGTTGCCTAAAGAATAAGAACTGCTTCTAATTAATCAACATTTCACTTGCCTTTCCCGATGCATGTTGGATGATGTAGGACTATGAGTCACGTGACACCGATTCACCTATAACAATGCACGCAGATATTCACTGTTGTTTGAGCTTTCTCTCCGTGATCAAGGCTAACCCCGAATGTTGGACTGAGAAAGCATGTTGCTGCATTTCCTGAAATAAAGGCACTTATCTCCAGAAACGGGCCTCTCTCTCTGTGCTTCATGTGGTGAAATTGACGGGCGTCTCCGTGCCCGCCTTCAGAGGCCGCCCTGCAGGGTCGGTGGCTCCTAACTCGGAGGTGTTGTGTGGATATATATATATATGTGATCAAGGCCCTCCGGGGCTGAAACGCGTAATGGCTGCTACATCGCTGTACTGAGGGGAAAATAAACGCATTCTACCGCCAATTTGATGTGGTCTACGCTCCTTTGTGTTTAAGGGATCGAGAAAACTTACGAGGAGTTCGTTGATATATATATATATATATATACATATATATATATATATATATATATATATATATGTATATTACCTACTGGCGGTCGCCAGTAGGTAGTTATAGTTAGGACCCCTTTTCCATAGGAAATCCGCAACATTCTATTTTGAATAACTTTGGCGCCGGTCGTCGAATCCTCGCGAATTTTTCAAAATAGGTGGGGCGCTACGCTCCGCTCCTACCCTGAAAGTCTCGGGGGGATTCGTCAAGCGGGGGCTGAGATAAAAGGGGGGTCCCAAAACCCGTTTTTCCCATGCATTTTTCCATAGGACCTTTAGACAGGGCTACAGCCCGAACGGCTGAACAGATTTACTTGAAATTTGGCAGAGAGGTAGTCCTCAGGTCAAGGAAGTGCCTTTTGTAGGTTTGGTGTAAATCTGTTTGGTAGATTCTGAGAAAATAGCCTTTAAATCAATATATATATCTGAGCCAGCTTACGGTGCGCTTACGGTACGCTTACCGTACGCGTACGGTGGCGTGCGCGAGCGCGATTCTGATTGGATCTTCGATCTTAGTAAACATTCGAATCGGCCGAAACCCGGAAGCCGCAGCCGCCATTTTCTCTCTCGCACTGAGAGTTAGATTGTAAAATAAAGTCAAAAATCATATAAAGGGGCTGTTTAGACAACTCCCACACACATAGCCATGTTGAGGGAGTCCCCAAAGACCCCCCAAGGGCAAAAATGCAAGTTTTATTTTTTCGCTAATTTCGCCGATTACGCTTACCGTACGCGTACGGTAAAAAAATGGAAATAAAAAAAACACTATCCATACTCCCCCCACCCCCTGTGCTTTTGGTGACCGAAGGCCACCAAATATACAGGGCTTATTAGAGGATGACAAAAACTAAATATTTTAAACAAAAATAATAAAAGAAAAAATTATCCACACTCTCTCCACCCCGTGTGCCAATGGTGCCCGAAGGGCACCATTTGTGCATGGCTTATAAAAATTACGAAAAATTAAAATATTACCGTGCACGGAACGAACTGCGTTAAGTGGGCGCGCACGCCACGAATGGCGTAGAGTAACTTAGCATTTAAAAAAACGTACAAATTCACTGAAAAAACCATAGGTTTCACACACGTTATAGTTAGGAATTCGCATTTAAAAAACCTTGCAAATTCACTGAAAAAACCATAGGTTTCACACATGTTATAGTTAGCGGAAATTTTACTGATAAAAAACCAGTGAAATTCCCCCGTTATAGTTAGTGCTGGCAACTATAACTCACGCGACCGCAATCTTCTGCTGATGACATATGTGTCTTTATGAAAAAAAAATATTTGTAATATATGTATAGCTAAAAATGTATGGAAGAAGACATGGGCAAATAAGTGTCTAAATACAGTATTAGCATCAGCAGAGGATTGCGGTCGCGTGAGTTATAGTTGCCAGCACTAACTATAACGGGGGAATTTCACTGGTTTTTTATCAGTAAAATTTCCGCTAACTATAACATGTGTGAAACCTATGGTTTTTTCAGTGAATTTGCAAGGTTTTTTAAATGCGAATTCCTAACTATAACGTGTGTGAAACCTATGGTTTTTTCAGTGAATATATATATATATATATCACAACCACAATCCTTAATTATCGAAAGTTGTGCAAAACACAACCAGGAACGGACCACCGCGCAGATAAGATTTCTTCAAGGTGCGTTTTATTTTCCCCTTCACAGCAACATGACGCGTTTTGCCCGGGTTTTGCCGGGCTTGATCACATGACATGTCAAGACCTTCTTGTGATTAAATAAAGTATCAAGCATACAAGACTTTTGCTATTCACAGAATCCATTTACGACCACTAAACTTACGAATTTCCGCCTCCGGAGCGGACTTTCTGGCTCCGGAGCGGACTTTCCGGGTCTGGAGCGTGAAGTCCGCTTCATGGCCGGAAAATCCGGTCACGGGCCGGAAAGTCCGCATGCGGGCCGGAAAGTCTGCATGCGGGCCGGAAAGTCCGCTCACGGACTGGAACTTCCGATTTTGGCAAGACTACATGAACTGTGGCCATTGATCATTTGAGCCAAGGGTAAACACCTGTCCAAGTCCCTACCATCCCCCATTGTGCATCAGCTGACACACTCCAGCCAATGCCAGGTCGGCAGCACGTATAACTGCAGAGCAGACACACACACAAACCCTTACAACATGTCACTGAATGGGTTTGTTGCACTGCCCCTTGCCATGCGGCAAAACCACTTGAGGAGGAGGAGGAGGAGGAGGAGGAGGAGAGCAGAGAGGATCTTCAGGCAGATGATCAACCTATTTGGACTTTCCAGCCAAGATGTAAGGGCCAGGTACCGTTTCCCTCCAGAAGTCATCTTGGATATGGTATGTGAGTGGGAGCAGGAACTTGACTCTGTGACCTGCTGCTCTCATGCAATCCCAGCATATCTCAAGATCCTCTCTGCGCTCCATTTCTTTGCCACTGGCTCTTTCCAAAGGGTCTCCAGTGACCATGTGGGCATATCCCAGGCGAGCCAGTCACGGTGCCTGCATCAGGTACTGAGATGCATCACTGCAAGATCCCACAACCACATACACATGCCACGTACACTGGCCCTGAGACAAAGGGCAGCACGAGATTTCTATCTCATTGCACAATTCCCACGTGTGCTGGGTGCAATTGATTGTACCCATGTGGCCCTGCAGCCACCCCGCCACATTGCACACATCTTCTGCAACAGACACCGATGGCATTCCATCAACGTGCAAGCTGTCTGTGATGCCAGGGGGAGCTTCATCAATGTGCATGCGGTGTTCCCAGGCAGTACCCATGACAGCTTCATATTCCGCATGTCACCTCTTGCCCGGCGGATGGCTGCGGGAGAATTTGACAACATGTGGCTACTGGGTAAGTACCAAGCGTTAGAAATGAGGGAAATGTGTTTTGCTAATGTATGAATGCCCCCCAACATAAACCATTGTACAATAAGAATCATAAAGCTACATACATGGCCCAACAGATACTGCATGTAATACAGTACAGATCATGTCTTGTGCAAGTCAAAGAGGGAAATGTAACCAACTGCCCTTTCCCCTCTCCTCAGGTGACGCTGGGTATGCACTCACCCCACATCTCCTCACCCCTTACAGGCGTGCAAACACTGTACCACAGCGTAGGTACAATCGGGCACACATACGGACTCGAGTCATCATAGAGCGCACCTTTGGTCTGTTGAAGTCACGATTCAGATGTCTCGACCGTACAGGGGGGGTGCTGCAGTATTCCCCAGAAGTCGTGTGCAAGATCATATTAGCCTGTTGTGTCTTGCACAACATTGCCTTAGCGCATGGCTTACACATACCGCTGGAACCTCGGCTAGCTCTGAATCTGGGAAACCGGGCCATGGCACATAACCGAGGTCAGGGCATGCAAGTCCGTGAGCAGCTCGTTGCCACATTTTTCACATGAGCAACCTGTAGTGGAATGGACTAAATGTGGATGGCTGTCTGTTGCCAATGATGAAACTTGGATATACACGACTGTGTCAATAATTTCCTTCCTGAGACAACTTTGCAAGCCACACTAACTGCATGTTCATCACAGCTGGTGACAGTAGTCTAAAGGTTGAGCGTGCTGCAGCTCATGTGCCCATGTCAGCGATCAGTGTAGTGGATGTCCCGAAAGAATCTATTGACGCTGATGGAAAATGATACATGTACTGAGAGACACAGCCGGACCTCATGAGGATGGGTCACTGAATCAGAAAATGCCATAACCATAGCATTGGCGGGCTTGTGCCATCAACAGATGTGACTCACCCCCAAAAGATGCGCCTACGACGTGAGTGATGTCATGGGTGAATCAGACACCATGGGGCAGATGAATACGTCCCGTGCACCACTTTTGCACCCCCGTTGCGTCACTTAAGTGACGCAGCGGCGGCGCCGACGCAGCGCCACGCTGCTTGCTATTTACAACGTGACGCATCTAGGGAGATGCGTCACCTGGTCAAGCTTGCGCCACATGTGGGCGTACCTGCACAGGGGGGGGGGCCCTCTGGCACAGGAATGCCTCCGAAAAGTGGATGATTGAAACCCACATGATTTCACGCTGACACATTTCAGGCCATGCTGCGTCAAAGCCCTGCGCCTGCTTGAAGCAGGCTTAAGGATTGACGCAGCATGTCAGGGATAGGGGCACCCCGAGCCGTGCTGGAGCTGTGTGGCGGTTGAGATGCAACTCCAGCAATGCGCCAACCTTACGCCGGCCAGATGCGTCACGCATCTGCTTGTCCTTGCGCCACGATGCACAGCATTGTGAATGCGGCGCTTCTGCGGTGGTGCAAGGGAACACTTGCGTGACGCATCTCCCATGGCGCATCCCTGCTGATCTGCAGGGATGTGCCAGGGAACATAAATCTGCCCCCATGTGTCTGTGATATATCCACACTTCTCCACCCCAATATTACGTAACACATCTCACAACTCTGCTACTGAGCACACAATATGGACTACATATACCATGATGCAAAGCATGAGAAAGTGAAACAGGGGTTTCATGTTGTGTCGGCCCTCCCGCCCATTAGTGCAGAAATGTCTTTAAATGGTCTCTTCCCCCTCTTGTTACATTTTAATAATTCACACATGCACTGTCTTTCCTTTTTTATCCACAACAGAACAGCAGGATGGCAATAGATTACATTCATGATTGGGGATGGATATGGATGAATACAAAATGGCTGCCAACTATTTCCTGTGATGTATTTCCTGCCTCCCACTCCCTGTCAAACATATCCTGTATTGAAAAATCAGTTCCGGGTCATTTTCGGAGTTTACGGCACAAAAGCGGAAGTCCCGATCACGGAGCGTATGGCGCATGCGCGGACCCTCCGCTCCAGAATCGGAAACTGGCTCGCGGGCCGTAAACTCCGAAAATCACCCGGAACACATTATTTCTGTCAGGAAATGGCTTACAGGAAGTTGGAGGCAGGAAATACATCACAGGAAATAGTTGGCAGCCATTTTGTGTTCATTCTGAGTCATCCTCACTCACAGATCAGATCCTCTGACAGCCTGCTGCTCCCATCATACTTATTATCCCCATAATGGCTGAGGGTTACGAAGAGAAGGCACCCCCTTTCACTGAAAGGGAGTTAGACATCTTGGCTGAGGGGGTGCTGGCCAAATATCCTCAGCTATATGGGGACCCTGAACCCCAGCTGAGCAATGCAGCCCGGGCCAGGCTGTGGGCCAACATCGGGGAGCGCTGCAGTGCAGTGGGAGTCCACACCAGGAGTGCGAGGGCATGCCGCAAGCGCTGGGAGGACCTGAAACGGTGGTCCCGGCACAAGGCTGAGGAGATGGTGGGCCAGTCCTCCCAGCACCATGTGCATCGTCCTCACCTATCCCCACTGTACAGGAGGGTCCTGCGAGCAGCTTGGCCGACCCCCCATGCTCAGCTGGAGGAGCATGAGCAGCAGGGACATGGTAAGTGCATCATATGCTAAATGTGTCTGGGAGTATGATGTGAGTGAAACAGTGCTGTACCATTGTGTGTCCGATGCTTCCATTCACTGATTCTGTGTCCATGCAGCAGTCACCAATCATAACAAGGCACACTGTGGCATATGGACTGTACAGGGCAGAGTGCATTTTGGGAGTTGTAGTTTCGTCATGACAACTAGCTAAATGGATCTGAAAGCTAGGGGAATACCCAACTATTACACCATCCATTATCTGGCTAAAGTGAACACAATATATGAAGAAACGTGGTATGGAGGAAAAGATATAACTATATTTGTGAACAAGGACACATTTCATGATCCTCTCACATGTGATTGAATTCACTTCTCATTTTCTTTGTATTTGTGCTGAGCATATACAAAAACATATATTTACAAAACATAACCTCTGCACATATGACACAAGGACGCTACTGTCCTGAACATTAATTTTCTATTGTGGCTCCCCCCTTCAATAGTGTGGACAACCCCAGAGGGCATATACATTGCATGAGAAGTATCAATGTCCCCATAAATTCTAAGGCAATGCAATGCTAAGGCTACGCGAGTTTGTTCAGGAGAGCACCATCTGCAGCATACGCTGCAGATAGTGTTCTCCTGAACAAACTCGCATAGCGAGAGTTAGCACCGATAGATGCGGAAGAGCTATCAAGGAGAGGCTAGAGAAGCAAGCGTGTAATCACGACGGAATAAATCTTGCTTTTAGAACACGAACAGGGGGCCCAGCTGACTTTTCAATAAACAGATGGAATAGGGCGTGGTTCCCCTGCGTCCCACTCCGGGCTATTGTACAGTACTTACGCTTGGTATGCTGAGTAGAGGGACCAGCCTAAGATTGCTGAAGAGGCCAAAAGGAATTGATTGGCTGAAACGCGCCCGCGTCGACATTTTGGTTTTACAGAGGGACCCATAAGAATTTGATTGTGTTGGGATTCAACAACCTTGCATTGCCTTAGAATTTATGGGGACATTGATACTTCTCATGCAATGTATATGCCCTCTGGGGTTGTCCACACTATTGAAGGGGGGAGCCACAATTGAAAATTAATGTTTAGGACAGTAGCGTAGTTTTGTTATATGTAAAGAGGTTTGGTTTTGTAAATATATGTTTTTGTATATGCTCAGCACAAATACAAAGAAAATGAGAAGTGAATTCAATCACATGTGAATGGATAATTAAAAGTGTCCTTGTTCGAATATTTTTGTACATCCTTTCCTCCATACCACGTATCTTTAGAAACTGGCTAAATGAGCCATAATAGTGCATTAAAACTGAAATCTGCTCCTCCCGCACCACTACAATTGGCACTAGGAAATCATGTGTGCATTGGATGAGCAATGGTACAGACACTGTCCAGTGTGAGCATGGCAGGCCAAAGGGCATTGGATGCTATGACTTGCATTGCATTTGTAGAGTTTGGGTTCAAATTGTGACAAATCTTCATGTGCCATGGAGTCAAGACAGACTTTGACATCCTTGCATCACTCCTAAGTGCTTCTAAATTTGCAAGGGGTGTCCACTGACAGACGTCTCACCCTCAGTGGGCTTTTTGACATTTCACATGTACATGTAGCTGTCACAACAATCCCCCACTGTTCAGCGGTGTACTGCATTACCATATCAGTCACCAAAGACAATATGTGCCACTGGATAGTCAGATCATGTGTGGGGACAGCCCAAGGCTAGACTCACAATGTAGCTACACAAATAGCCCAGAGCCTCAGTGGATGTGTGACCCCCATTCCCCACTTGTCTTGTCCCATACAATGACACAAAGCAGATGACACTTGTCCAGACCTTAAATAGCTGCGACTCCCTATGAATGGCCAAAATCCGAGAAATCAGGACTCTTCATGTTCTCCATTGGTGGACTGCGTTTGGAACCTGCACATGTAGCAGTGGCAGGACACACAGATCACCTGAATGCCAGGTTGAGGGTTGGGCAATACAGTTGTGTAAGCCACACACATCCACGTGAGATGGCCATGTCAGACTAAATCCAGTAAATGACAGTGAACATACATGTAATGTCAGCTCATAGACGGTGACAACTATAGAGTGTGATCAGAGGAAAATAAGTCTGAGCTTGGCTCCTCTATGTATGTGTCTCGTCCTGCATGACACAACCATGACATTAGGACTTTGCTTACATTCCTGCAGGCACAGCTGGCGAAACGGAAGGGCAGCAGGACCAGGTCCGGAGCAAGAGGCCACCAGTGCGGCGGCGACTACACCCTCTTTCCACCAGCGAGGAAGAGGAGGATGAGGAGTGACCCTCAACATCAAGAGGCAAGGGGATTACACCCACCCGTACTGACAAGGGACACCCTGATGCTGGTGCTACATCCCGGGTGGAGGCTGAAGACATTGAAGGGGGGGGTGGACCCGACACCTCGGACCATGATGTGTTGGGAGGCTACTCTCCCCATGACACTTCACCTGTGGTCCCTGAAGAGGTGTACTTGGGGCAGGCCAACAAACAACCTGGACCTGCCATCAGCCCCTCCCTACCTCTAGAGTCCCCCATGCCATTGGGGGCTCCAGCTGAATCCCCTGCAACAAGTCCCCCTCATCGTCTCGTCGCCGCCAGCCCCACAACATCATTGGCTCCGGACCTCAGGCACCACATCCCTCCTGTTCCCCCCAGGCCCCTCCCGGTGTTGTTCCTCCTGTGGCTGTGCCAGCGGACTTGATGTGGATGTGTGAGGGTCAGCCAGACATGTCCGCTCGCATCCAGCTACAAGTGTGTATGGAGGTACACATGATGCGAGAGGACATGCTCCGATGTATGGCCACCCTCGCCACCAGCATCAATTCACTGACCACAGCCATGTCGTCTGTTGTCTCCCCAATCCCTTCCCATACCACCGTCAATGTCTCCCCCTGTCCGTTGCCCCACACTGTTACCCCCCGTACTCCTCGTGTGTCACGAACACATGTGGTGCCTGTTACTGCACCTGCCAGACTTGTGCCAGCGTCGGACTCCGAGGATCTGGACATTGTGGTCCTAGAGGATGACCAGAAGGACACTTGACTTTTGACGGAGACATTGACGTGAACAATTATTTCTGTTTCCCCTTGTAAATAGACTGTTTTCCCTGACGCTCCCTGACGTGCTATATTTTTGTTGCCTCACCCCAATCCAGGTTCCATTCTCCCTCTGCATCAAGACCATCATTTGTTTTCCTTCCTCCCTTCCAAACGGACGGTTGTTCTGTTGAATCCTAAATATATTTGAGGAATCCTACTTACTTCTACTTGTTTGACTTCATTTAAAATGTCGGGTTTTGAATCAGGACACATATTTGGTGAGTCATCTGCTATGCACATAATGGCTTGTTGCAATGAAGGGTTACACTTGTAACTGTGTCACACACACACATACCTTCTCACATCTCGAGGCCACCTACATCGTTCCACAGGACATGAGACACAACAGAGTTCTTTATTTTGAGGTCTTTATTTGGTGAACACACAATCACGTGGTTACATATTCCTGGGTTCCTGTCACCGGGGATCGAGCTTGCGACGTCGCAATTGGGGGGGGGGGAGGACCGCTCGGAGTGCTCAGCTCTGGCTCGCCGCCTACGTGGAGTTGGGTACTGTCCAAGGGACTGTCCAGGGTCATCTACATGTGCTGGTGCAGGTGGTGTGTGCACACTTGATGGTTGTGCCTGGACAAGGGCCGGTTGTGCAAGTGGTGGGAGTGCCTGTACAGGGGGTGGTGGTGGTTGTGCAGGTGGTGGGAGTGCCTGTATAGGGGGGGGGGGTGGTTGTGCAGGTGGTGGGAGTGCCTGTACAGGGGGTGGTGGTGGTTGTGCAGGTGGTGGGAGTGCCTGTACAGGGGGGGTGGTTGTGCAGGTGGTGGGAGTGCCTGTACAGGGGGTGGTTTTGGTTGTGCAGGTGGTGGGAGTGCCTGTACAGGGGTTGTTGGTGGTTCTGCAGGTGGGGGCAGTGCCTGTACAGGGGTTGATGGTGGTTGTGCATGTGGCGGGAGTGCCTCTACAGGGGTTGGTGGTGGTTGTGCAGGTGGTGGGAGTGCCTGTACAGGGGGTGGTGTTGGGAGTGCCAGTTCAGGCCGCTGGTGTGGATGTCTCCCTTTGCTGTGTTGGTGTGCAGTTGGTACAGGTGTGGGGATGTGCTGTCCTGTGGGCAGATATGATGGCTCCCCTCCCTGCATTGACCGTGAAGGGAAAGGTTGGCTCACTCTCAATATGCCCTCCATCATCTTCATGGCCAAGGCATGGTGTCTTGCACTCTCTTCCCTCTGGATGGATAGCATGTCTCGCATATTTCTGGACATGTCCTGCCAAGTCCTATCCATCCTATCCAACACTTGGCTCAGCCTCTCCACCGCCTGAGGGAAGTGGACCATGTCCTGCAGGGAGTCCGACATGTCAGACAGGGTAGCCCCTATGGCACTAATGTCCTGCCTCACATCGCTCTGCTGTTGGTAGAAGTCCTGCTCCCACTGGTCATCACAGCCAGGTGCAGGCCCTCTCTGCAGCTGTCTGCCATGGATGGGATGAGCAGGTCCTACAGCAGGGGGGGGGGGGGGAGGTGGGAGCCTGTGGGCAGGTGAATGGTGCCCAGGGGATTCCGGCAGCACAAGAGGGCTGGTACCACCCCCAGATGGTGGAGAGGATGGCAGGGATACACTGTCTAGGGAAGAGTGGGTAGGGGAACCACCATGTTGGTCCTGGACTTGAGGACTGTGAGGGAGTGATGTCTGTGTTGTGATGCGTGGGTGCTGTGGCTGGTTTGCTCGAGTCTGGGGACAGGCCATGGTATGTCTGGGAGGAGGCTGACGGACGTTGCTTGGCAGAGGAGTTGATGCCCTGACCGATTTAGCCAATCTGGCACGATAGCGTGCATTGGCATCTTCATCGTCATCAGACATGTAGTCCTCATCATCCACCAAGTAGACGTCCTCAGGAAATTCATCCTCCTCCTCCTGAGCAGTGCTTGCAGCCGACATCACAGCTTGGAGGATCAGGGGATTCTCCCCTCTGATTCCCCATCGGCCCGCACTGGTCATAGGCCTGTCATCCTCGTCATCAGCATCCCCTGGAACAGAGGTTGCAACCGTATTAGGGATTGACCTGGTATAACATGGGGTGCAACACAAGGGTTTGTATTAACTGTACTTTGCATCAACAGATGAGGATCATGTGACCTGTGTAGGGTACCACCACAAATGACAGCTCACACTATAGCACTGAGGTGTTACACAGATACAGGCAAACTCACCAGCTCCAGCCACAACTCTCTGTCCCTTGGTGTTCCCCCCTAGTGTCACCTGCTGGACCTGTCTCCTCACGGCTTTCGTAGGCCTAGCTGTCCCTGAACCAGCAGCTGTAGAGGGAAGTGACAACATTCTCAATTATCTGCATCACCAATTGTCAGACAGGCACATGACACTCCTGATTTGTATTTCACTTAGTACACAACGACTGCTGATTACATGCAGAGGGGAATCAGGATCTCTGTCATGGCTTTGGAGTCGAAGCCAGTGACACACCTCATGCCAGAATTACCTGAAGGACAGGTGCGCGAGGGTTGAACAGCTGCAGCCAGGATGTCATTCAGTCCCCGGGATGGTGCACGCTGCTGGGGTGTAATCCGGTCAGCAGCTGTGATAAGACATACAGGTCTATATTTTGCAACCACAGATGGTAGCTCTGAGCCAACATGTCATTCTCAATGACTATTTGTGGGTAATCCAGAACTATGTGCAGCATGTTTAGCTCCTGAACTTTACATTTGGGCACCTGCTCACATGCAGCAGTTGCCAGCCGTTCCCTCCACACAGCAGTGACATCAATAAGATGACACATCAACAGACACCTCATGCTAGCATTACCTGAAGGACGGCTGCGCGAGGGTTGAACAGCTGCAGCCAGGATGTCATTCAGTCCCCAGGATGGTGCACGCTGCTGGGGTGTAATCCGGTCAGCAGCTGTGATAAGACATACAAGTCTATATTTTGCAACAACAGATGGTAGCTCTGAGCCAACATGTCATTCTCAATGACTATTTGTGGGTAATCCAGAACTATGTGCAGCATGTTTAGCTCCTGAACTTTCCATTTGGGCACCTGCTCACATGCAGCAGTTGCCAGCCGTTTCCTCCACACAGCAGTGACATCAATGAGATGACACATCAACAGACACACATGTATGAGAAGATTACTGATAGGAAGGGATAAATGACCCGGATTCCTCCCCATTACACTGCTATCACCTTTGCCATTCAGACTTACATATTTCCAGAGTCTCATGTTGTTTGTTGTCAAGTCAGAAAGGGTTTCATGTGTGAGATTTGCAATAGTCAGGGACATGATGTTGCTCATTTGTGCTTCCCCACGCATGAAGTCACACATATTTGTATGAGAGAACACAGATGTCTTATGTCCATCCTTTGAGTGTCCTCTCTTTGCGTACTCTATTTCCCAGATCATGGTACTACTTAGCTGACGACGATTGGTGTCTTGTACAGCAGACATCCAAACCTCATATGTCAAACACTCACCTATACATGTGAATACAGTAGGAGAGGAGGCAAGCAGAATGTAACATTTGGTTTATACTCACACATTGCGGATAGGCTGAGAGGCTTTGATGCCTTCTGCCTGCACTGGATTAGCGTGTTGCTCTTCTGCCTAGTCATTTAGCAGGTGTAACTGCATGAAGATTCACCTTAGCAGCCCCTACATTCATCTCAAAGGTACACTACTGGCATCAGTGTTGGCCTCAGCCATGCTATTTTCATCATGGTGTTTCCTATCATTGAATTGCAAGCCGGTTGTGTTTTGGTCACTTCATATGACTCATGGTACTATTGAATGTCCATTCTGCACTCACTTGGCATACATTTTGTGTCATCCTTTCATTAGCCACCAGGGTCTGATCTTGCATGGGTTCAAATGCCATATGTGAGCATATTGTGATGCAGAACAACAGTGTTGTAATACACATACAACATACAGCGGACGTGAAAGGCACATTTCATGAGCAGTCAGCCTGATATATTCTTGGGTTCCCCTCCCTTGGCCCAGCACGGGAACAGTGTGTGGGCCCTGAACAGATGTTACAGCCAACCTTGTAGCAGAAGTCAGTGTGTGTCTTTGATTCTGGGAGGACCTCGTTGTACCTACAATGATAAGTGTGTTTTGCTACTTAACATTCCGGCAGCCACATGTGATGCACTAGATTTCTGGCACAAAGGATGAGCACAAGCAGTTGTGGGCACCAGCGTCGCTGAAGTGTGTTATACGTAATTTCATGATTGCTCCCACATGACTTCGAATGGGTCCACTACCTGGATGCAACCAATATCACAATGACTGTCTACGGATCCTGATGTGAGGTCCACTATCGTGTTTTGTTGATGGGCAACACAAACGCCAGACAATGTAAGTGGTACATGACCAGCTGTGTGGACTGGGAATTTGATCTATATTGGAAACATTCAAAGTTGGACAGTGTATGCATTGTCAATACTAATGACCCTGGGATCTCACTTGTTCATCATTGCCATATTTCAGTCAATTACTTTGATTGATTACGTCTACAGACACCATTACAACATAGTGGGGGCACCCTTTTGAGTAGTTGTGGCACTCGATAACAGGATTGGATTCCCAGGTCTGGGCCTGTTGCTGTAAAACATGTCATGTTCCGCAATTACGAAGGTTTGATGAGCCAAGACATGTAATATATTGTCTTCAGCTGTTCACAATTGTAATTAGCTAAAGGTGGATGTCCATTGACTACTCCAATAGTAATGCAGCTATTTGTTCATCTCTGGTTGACTTTCATATGTGGGCACTATATGTCCCTCGGTCACTCCTGACAATGTATGCATTTTGACCATCTCCTGGCCACTTTGACTTACCAGTCGGTGAGGGTGTACGGTGGCGATTCCTCCCAGTCGATGCAGGGACCTCTGCTGCGGCAGTTGTCTGTGCTCTGGCTGAATGTGTCAATGGGTGAGAAGAGAGAAAACTAAACATCTGGAATATGTGCTTGTGGAACATTTCTGTGATTTCCCCATTTCTTCTGCATGCTAACAGTGTTATGCAGTACTGCTGCTGACTGGGCAGGTAGGAGCAGTAGTGCATTGGGGTCATAGTAGCGTGGCAGGGTGGGAAATGTACAACAGAATAGGTGTCTGACTTTTGGACCAGATGGTTCTCTCACCTTCTGCTTTGTGCTTTATGCTTGCACGGGGTGATTTACTTCTTAGAGATTTAGTGGCATGTTTCCACGCCCCTTGTAATACATTTACACCGCAGTTGGGTCACTTCTGTGACACAGCGGTGGGGTAATACAGGTGACACATTTAGACTTATTCACAATGTTATGCATCTATGGGGATGCCTCACGGTGTGCAGTCCTGCGCAACATTAAACATGCATCAGCTGTGATGTAGGCAGGGTGTGTGTTTATTTGGTTATGCCTCGTACAAGTGATGCATTGTAATCGACGCCATTTCACGTAGTCACTTTTCATAGGGTGGTGCCATGCAAACTTAAACCAGCTTGAGGCACATGTAATGAGTTGCCGTGAACGTTAGGTGTAGGCGGTCCATGGACATTGTTGGAGTTGTGTCACACTTGCGACACTACTCCAGCAGAGCATCCCCCTAATGCCATAAGTTGCGACACCCATCTGTCTATCCCAGCGCCACAGTGCACCGCATTGTAAATGTGACGCATCCGCGGTTGCACAAGAGTTGGATTGGGTGTGGCATTGTTACTGGCGCATCTCTGCTGTTATTTGTCAATTGCTACTTAGCGGGCTGGTGTATTACTGCAACTGGACAGTGGCCATGTTTTCTGAAGTGGGGGAGGGATTTGCCATTTCCATCGCTAAGGATTGTGGGACTTGTAGTGCTACATACAGAGGGGGACACAGGAGTCTCTGACTGACGGATTAATTTATACACTTTGGACTACTTCCTTATTCACACTGACAGTGCAACACAGACATTCTATTCATGCACTTTATCTTTTCATCCCACTTACCTGGTACCACGTAGCGGACGTCACTGACAGGCAGCCCATGGACCAAGTGGAGGTGTATGGTTGTCAGGATATCCTCCTCCAGTGGGGTGAGGCGGATGCGTGGTCCAGAGTATGCGGCTGGGATGATCCGTTGTAATTCAATCCTGGAGTATTTCTCCTTTACCCTCAGCCGCTCATCCTGCCATTTGTTTTTTAGGTCCTGGACAGTGCGCCTCTCCTCCCCCAATGCTGTGACAGCAGTGGATAATTGCTGCCACAGGGCTGCCTTCTGTGTCCCACTGGTGCAGTAGGGTGGGAGTCCATAGAGGCGTTTGTGGTGCCTGACAATGAACTCCACAAGCATGGTGGTCTCCTCTGCTGTGTAGTTCCTCTTTCTCTTCAGGAGGTCCATTTTTCTTAGCCGGTCTCTGCTTGCAAATACAAACTCTGTGTGGCCAAACCTGTTCCTTCACTGTGTGCTGCTTTTAAATGTTTTTTGCTGCTGGTCAATCAGTGTTAATTGGCTTCAGCTGGATCATGGTGGGGGATGGTAGGCACTAGCAACATGATGGCTAACTGGAGCTGTTGGCTGGGATTGGCTGGAGTGCGTCAGCTGATGCATGGTGGGGGATGGTAGGGACTTGAACAGGTGTTTCCCCTTGGCTCAAATGATCAATGGCCACAGTTAATGTAGTCTGGTCCCAATTCTGATTTTCCGGCCCGGGAGCGGGATTTCCGGCCCGAGGGCAGAATTTCCGGCCCGGGAGCGGAATTTCCGCCTCCGGAGCGGACTTTCCGGCCCGTGAGCGGACTTTCCGCTCCGGGCCCGGAAATTCCGCTACGGGTGCGGCAATTCCGGCCGGAGTGCGGACGTAAGTTTAGTGGTCGTAAATGGATTCTGTGAATAGCAAAAGTCCTAAGTTCATTTTGTGAATATCAAAAGTAGTAAGTTCACTCTGTGAATACCAGTAGTAGTAGGTGCATTCTGTGAATATGAAAATGGTAGTAAGTTTAGGATTTAGTCTTAAGTTTGTTCTGTGAATCGGACCCTATGTATGTATAAAAATATGTCCGTGATGAGCTCACAATACAACTTCAAATAGAAAAGTTTTCCTGCTGGTAATCTTATTGCTATTTTCTATTGTAGCTAAGTGCCATTCATAAATATTTAAATAAATAAATAAATATTTGAAAAATCAATTCTATAAATATTCCAATATTTAGGTCATCTAAAATATCCAAAATGTCTTCAAAATATTCAGAATGCAGGGCAAGTGCCCAAACTATTAGCATTCACATCATCACATTATCATAAATCTATCAAACATACATATCTATGAAAAAGGAGTAAAGTGCTTAGTGCAAAACTTGTGCAAATTAAATATCACATATATAAATAAATAAATACAAATGCTAGTTCACTATTAAAACCATAGATCACCTGCATAGTATATGTGCAAATTATTTGAAGCAAAGTGAAAAGACACCTAAGTTTGACCGTTAATCAGTCATCTTAACATTAAATGCTAGTGCAATATTATTTTATATTGTCAGAGTAATTTTTCTACTTCATGAAATAACAATTTACTAAAGGATTTGAGTGTGCAAAATTGAGCAGAGTATGTGCATTACTGATGTATAATAAATATGTGCAAAACAGATATTCAAGATGGAAATCATCTACAGTTCATCAAAAATCATCAGTACATCGTGTTAAAAACTGAGATAATAGATAAATATATAAATACACCCAAGATCAATAAAATTGGAACCCCATATCTCACAGACACCAAATAAAAAACCAGTAAAACCAAGTAATAGTAGAACCAGTAAGAAATCTGATAAAATGCAAGGTTAAAATTCCGATAAACACTAATCCCAAATGTAAATAATATCTATCATAATTCAAGGGACAAGAATGATCATTTAAAGATAAAAAACTGCCTTATAAGAAATTGTATAAATCCTCTCCAGTGTTTAAACCATTTGGCATCTTAGTATCAAATTGTAAGATGTATTGTCTCTCCAATTGTCGTAGTTTTATCTCTCTGTTTCCTCCTCTTATCGATTTAGGCACTGCGTCAATTACAAAATAACTAAGATCATTTAAGTTATTGTGATGTACTAATTTAAAATGATGCGCAACTGGATAAGTGAAGTCCGATTTAACAATGGCACGTAAGTGTTGTAAAATACGATTAAAAACCTGGAGTTTAGTGCTACCTATGTATTTCAAATGGCATGTGCATTCCAATACATAGATGGCGTAATCGGATTTACAAGTGAATAACCCCTGGATTTTAAAAGGGGTAAGGGAAAAAGCATCTAAAAATTATTTTTGTTAACTCCAAATTTGCAAGCCCTGCACAAACTACATTTGTAAAAACCTTTTCTATTAGATAGCCAGTGGCTGGTATTACATACTTCTGGACTTGTTTTTACTAGGGCATCCCTCATGGAGGATACCCTTCTGAACGTAATAGTTGGCAGGGCATCCAATTCAGGTGCAAGGGTAATGTCAGATTTAAGAATCGGCCAGCTTTTGTTGATAATTCTTCTTACTTGTTTCTCTTGACAATTAAATGTAGTGATAAGCCTGACCACTGACTTTTTAGTTTTAGAGTTATTGGTTTCAATAGATGCTTCATTAAATTCATCGTTTAATATTGTTATATCTCTGTCTATGTTATTAATTTTAGTCAGAGCTAACTGCAAATCCTTCATCTTGTAGCCCCGTGCCAAAAGTCTCTGCACTGAATCATTTAGGCAATCTCTCAGGGCCTTCTCATTACTGCAAATCCTTTTTATCCTTAAAAACTCCCCGTAGGGGATGCTTTTAACAAGTTGTCTGGGATGTGTGCTACTAGCATGTAAAGTTGAATTACCGGCCGTGCTCTTTCTATGGAGTTTAGAATGAATGATGTTATAACTCACATATAATTCAACATCCAAAAATTCAACCCTCTCATTGCTAATAGTAGCTGTGAATTCCAAGTTCAAACTATTGCTATTGATTTCATCGACAAACTCTTGTGCGGATTCTTTAGATCCCTGCCAAATCACACACACGTCGTCTATAAAACGCCACCATCTGACAATATTGTTTGCAAATGTGTCACTATAGGTGTGGCTGAGGACATGCTTATCCCACCAGCCAACGTGCAAACACGCGTAGCTGGGAGAAAAACATGCCCCCATAGCCACACCTCGAAGTTGTTGGTATATCTCTTTGTTAAATAAAAAGAAATTGTTAGTTAAACATATTTCAATCATTCTCAATAACATTTTGTTATGTTGGTTAAATTGTACTTCTCTACTAGAAAGAAAACACTGTATGGCATTTAACCCATCAATGTGATTGATACTGGTATATAAGGAACAAATATCCATGATTATAAAGCAGTATTCCAAGAAACTTCTCTTAATTTGCTTAAAAAGTGGCCCGTGTCTTTAATATAAGAGGGAAGTGCTTCCACATGTTCATGTATAAAAAAATACACATATTTTGACATGGGTTCCAACAGACCTCGCTGTGCAGAAATTATTGGTCGACACGGCACAGGACTAGTTTGTTTATGTATTTTAGGAATAAAATACAAAGTCGGGGTGATAGGATGATCTGTTCTCAAAAACTTATATTCATCTTTATTGATTAGACCCTCCCTCTTCCATTGTGATAGTTCCTTAAACACTTGGGGGCAGATTTATGAGCCCCTTGCGCCACTTTTGCGTCACTTTTCCCATGTAAAAAGTGACGCAAAAGTGGTGCAAGGGGCTCATAAATCTGCCCCTTGATCCTTTATCATTTTAAGGTCATTGAATGCTGCTTTTCTATAGCATAAAGGATCACTTAAATGTTTGGTGGCCTCCTTCAAATACGCTTCACGAGGCCATAGCACAATGTTACCACCTTTGTCGGCTTTATTGACTAGAACATTGTTATTGTCCTTGATTTTGCACATAAGTTTGGAATATTGTTGTTCTGAATAACTACGGTGTTTGTTCCTCTGTATGACTATTCTGTTTAACTCTTTTAAGTCTTCAATGACACAATTGCTAAAAATGTCTATGGCATCTCTCGGCATCATAGGACAAAACGAAGAGGGTGGACGAAACGGGCTCACTGCTGGATTTGTACTAGTAACTCCCATTTGATAAAGTTCTTGCTGGGTATTAATTGGGCCCTCATCAGTATGTCCTGCCAAAGAGTACATGGTTTTAAGCATAGAAACATCCGATACTTGTAGTTGTACACTCAGTTGATTTTCTATATTTCTCGAAGTAGCCATGACGGTTGCTTTGTTTAGTTTATGATATTTAATTAATTTCAGTTTACGTATGAACTTGAATATGTCTATTTGTGATTGAACATATTTAAAACCATTTTTAGGGCAAAAAGAAAGTCCCAAGAACAAAAGTTAGAGTTCAGCGGCATTTAAGTCTATGGTGGTTAAATTGATAACCGTGTTGTTAATGTTATCAACATCTGAATTTATAGATCTGGATGGAACTTGCCTCTCCCCCTCTTTTCTCTTCTGTAGCCTCCTCCTCTTGCGCCTTTGTTTACGACGGTAATTTCGCCTGCTATTTTTTGGGATACTCTCGGCCTCAAAGTGTGTCTCCGATCTTCTATCATAAACCCCAATTCCTCTGACGGAGTGAAACTGTGCATGGGTTGTGACTGACCTAATGTTGAACAACCTTCATCTGAATCACCGCTGCTGATTGCTGAACTCAGGTCTGTATCAGAAGTAATATTCACTTCATGATTTTGAACGTGGACAGGCGGTGTTTTAGATACCAAGGCTTGTCGTTTAACTGATTCAAACTTCTTTGAAAAAGTAAAAATTCTACCAACCTCGTAGTCTTTTTTGTCTCTCGCAAATTTGAACACTTTTCGTTGTTTTATAATGCCTTCATGTTTCTCTAAGCGCTTTTTAATATCATCTTTTCCTTTATTGACTGTCTCTTGTTGTTCTAAGGCATCTAGTTCACTGTTAACTATATCAATCTGCTTGACAATCTCTGCCCAATCAATTTCAGCGTATTTTATTAAAATGCAGACCATGTTCATGGAGGCATCAAGGTTATTGGTAGCCCATTCTTTTAACATAAGGAGATTGGGATTCTCAAAAGATGGTGCAATCAGAATCCGTAATCCCCTTGGGACTCTGCCTGCTTCCTTGTATTTTTCAAGGGACTTCTTTTCCCACCATTTGGTTAATTCAGTACGTTGTAGCTTTTCCAGTTTCTTTAGCATACTTTTCACATCGTTCTTCTCCCCAGTAGTACTGTTATTTATCACTTTATTGTCTTTAACTTCTGGCAAATTTGAAAATAATGCGTCTGCCACTGCTTCACAGTCTCGAAACACGTCCGCTGCTACCGCCATTGTAGCGGGATTCTGGGAATTCGTTATGCACTTGCACAAACTACGCCCCAATATCAATACTTTTCAGGCTAGTGGTTAAGTGGGATATATTCTGCTGTTCTCTTCACCCGCAATAGTCGTTACGCACTTAAGCTAAAACCAACGTTTCACCTCGGAATGGCTCGATCGCTCTCGGCGTCCTCCGACTCCTTGACCCGTTCAAAACCACTTCTCTGGATACGCCGAAAAGTAATATAGCTATAGGCTTGTTGTCTTCATACGACCACGGGGGGCTGGCTCAAAATACTCCTTCTGAGTTAAACACCAATCGCCAAGACGATATCAGCAGTCAGACAAACCAGCCGCGTTTGAAGAGCAGGTCCGTTGAAATAGCGGTAACAGCAAAACCGCCAGATAACGATCACAACCACAATCCTTAATTATCGAAAGTTGTGCAAAACACAACCAGGGACGGACCACCACGCAGATAAGATTTCTTCATGGTGCGTTTTATTTTCCCCTTCACATCAACATGACGCATTTCGCCCGGGTTTACCCGGGCTTGATCACATGACATGTCAAGACCTTCTTGTGATTAAATAAAGTATCAAGCATACAAAACTCCTCCCATTACTTTCATAGAAATGGAAAACAGACTATGTATGTATAAAAATATGTATAAAAATATGTCTGTGATGAGCTCATAATACAACTTCAAATAGAAAAGTTTTCCTGCTGGTAATCTTATTGCTATTTTCAATTGTAGCTAAGTGCCATTCATAAATATTTAAATAAATACATAAATATTTGAAAAATCAATTCTATAAATATTCCAATATTTAGGGCATCTAAAATATCCAAAATTTCTTGAAAATATTCAGAATGCTATTGGGATACAATACCATAACATCTGAATGAATCAATTCTGATGTATTTTCGGCATACATAGTTTTTTAGCTACTGCCATCTCCTTTATATTTCATTGTTATTAACCCATACCCCTGACATTGTATCACTTACATTTTAGCACTAGCACTTTATTAAACATGTAAAGGTTTTGTAGTTTTACCTTACATCACACAGCACTTTATGGGAGCACTGAACTTTTGTACTGTACAACCAATATGGTCCGAGTTTTTTAGTCTATTTGTGATCCATTAGCAATTGATAGATGTAATTAGGTCAGGGTATATACTTTTTCTCTATATAAATTACAATATAGAGATTTAGTCATATCAGCATTTAAGCAGTAATAGGGACAATATTCCGAATACTAAAGTATTCCCTGGCACTAGACATTCACCGATCTAGGTATTGGTTAAAAACTGATAGGTCAATATGAGACTTTTTTTGTGCATTTGCACAGCCTTACATGTGACACCTTCAAACCAATGCATTTATGCAGGAAAATATTTTTTAACATTTAATATTCAATATATAATATTATGTGTTTTATTATTCTACAAATGTGTATTTAAATGTCTTTTTAAAAAACATTTGTTATATTAGAAATTTTAACTATATTTCTATGTTTTTTAATTGATTCATATTTGTACTTTATATATTTTGAACAATATCATTTCAAGATATAATAGTGATATATTAGCTACTATGCGCAATTAATTTTGGCTCGCCAGATAGACCGACAATCCAGCATTTAGCACACTTGCAATGGATGCAACAGAGAAATTGGTGGATCTGAAGAAAGACTTTTACGAAAGATTCCAGCATAGTATGCTGACTCTGATAATTTGTTGATCACGTGACACGGGTGTATGACATAATGCATTATAAAAACTGAAGGCGGACTGCGTTTCTGCATGTGATCAAGGGCATTTCACTGCCCGAAATGAGTCATACGGCTTTTCTGAAATATAGAAGGTTTCTGCCACGAACTTTGTGTCTGTGACTCTCTTTCCAACCAACTGGATGCAGGAGGGAGCCATACTCTGATCGGAGATATATATATACATATATATATATATATATATATATAGTTATATATATATATATATATATATATATATATATATATTTATTTATATATACCTTGCCACCACCTCGTTTTTGTCAGCCGGGACTCAGTGCAGCGGTGCGCGCCGAGGTTCGAGGAAACCTCGTATAAACTTCAAACCACTGCACTTTCCAGGGTAAATTATTCAACGGAATCATAGATCCAGGTGCTTGGAAAAGATCTTTATTTTCTATAACAAGTTGGAAAACCCAACGTGTTTCGGCGTAAACGCCTTGATCACGGGTAACTTTTTGTTTTTTTCTTTATGCATATATACAAACATTGACAGATCACGTACAGCGTGCCTTTAGTGAAAACAAACAGTGGACTGCACAGTGAGCACAACGACCTTCTACTTGTCGGCCATGATGTAATGGGTAATCCTTCACATCTTCTACCATCAAACAACAGTTTTATAGAACCTTTTCTTACATTTGTTCTATTTCTTTGGACATCCATATAAAAAAACAATCTCCATTAATTAAACAATTGTATGACACTAGACCTTTCTAATGTAAAAAGGAAACAGGTTTTTTTTTCAAAGAGAGAGGATGTTACATACTTTTTCTCTTTTGTTATTTCAGTTTTTTCCATTTTACCATTGTTCCCTATATTGTGTCTTTATCACAATTCCTAATCAAACACGTATTCACAGATTAGATTATAGTGCAATATCCATCAGTTGTACCATCTTTGTTAACATAACTCAATGGCAGTTATCATTTGCGCAATAATATGTGCTAGAAGGGTGACAGTTGCTGCTGTGACCGACATTTAACACCATGTCCATTCTTATCCAGAAAAACATAATGATAAATTAATGTGCACGAAAAGGTTATTGCTAATCAATATACTCCAAGTGGAAAATTATTTTCTTTGCACATTTATGCACTAAAAACTTTGAAGCATGAATAATTGATTATATAAACAATGTTGCCCCAGTGGGCTAATTACTAAACGTGCCCATTCATATCTTGACAAGTCTTAATGCAATTGGAAATTAATTCATCACAGCGACCTCACGCCAAATTATTCCACCATATGGAAATAAGGAAACAGAGAAAAAAAGAGAAAGAAAGACTGAGTCCAAACCCATGATTTCTAATTTTGTAGCACAATATGGCAGTCAGAACACAATAAATGTGTATTTTAAAACGTGAAAAGTGCACATTACAATTCATATGAAGTTAAAAAATTGGATACAGAATGCCGTATGTTAAAAAATACGATCAAACAAAACATAATATTTCTCAGATTCCGAATTAAGCACATTTTTCATAAGGATTTCATCAAAAGGTTTTCCAAACCTGAGGGCATTCAAGAACAATATTTTTACCTAGATTTTCATACTTTTATTGACATCAAGATCTTCCTCTACAACCAATGATCATACATGTTAACCCTCACCAAGATTTATCCGAATAATACGCTAGTTATTCACCCAGATACCAGGACAATTCTTCTTCAGAATTGAGGCCCCCAGGAATTTTAGTATCCAACTCTAAAATATAGTTGGATTCCAATTGACGTAATCTGCGTATCCTATCCCCACCTCTACAAGCAGGAAGTTCCCGGTCTATCACAAAAAAACGTAATAGGTTGCGATTACTCTTATGGAGTTCCTCAAAATGGCGTGACACAGGAGATAACTTGTCTTTGTTTTGGATCGCCCTCATATGCTCCAAGATTCATTTTTTTGCAGGGAACATAGTACTGCCTACATATTTCTTCGCACATGGGCAGATTAGGATGTATACACAAAAATCAAAAAGACAAGTTAAGTGTTTTTCTATGTTTCTTTCCAAATTTGTCACTGGATATAATACTTTCTTTACATTAGAGCTGAATTTACATGCTTTGCATGACATACAGGTAAAGAAGCCTTGAATCTCTGACTTATGAGGTTTCGTGAGGGATACTTCGTTCTTGCATAGTCTATCTTTCAGTGAATTAGCCTTTCTAAATGTTATGGTAGTTGAGTCATTTAGCACTCCCTCTAGGACTCCCCAATGTTTTTTTCGGCACTTTCTCAGTACTTGTGAACTTGAATTATATGTAGTCACATATCTGATAATACTGTCTTCCTCGACATTCAGTTTGGGAGCTAGCAGCATTTCTCCTTCCAAATTCATAGCTTTGGCACGTTCCATACTAACAGATTTGGCATTGTAAACCCTGTCCAGAAATCTGGCCGTCATGCATTCACACTCCTTTGTAAAATCAGTATCAGAGCTACAGTTCCTTTGAGACCGAAGGAACTCACCATATGGGATGCTTTGAATCAATGCTCTAGGATGGGCACTTTCTGCGTGTAATAGAGTGTTCCCAGCAGTTCTCTTACGATAAAGTTTAGATGTTATTTTGCCTTTCACTACTTCTATTTGTAGATCTAAGAATTCAATGCTGGTGTCACTCATATTGCCCTCAAATCTAAGATTCACCCCATTCTCATTAAGAATTGAAACAAAATCTAAGGCTTGTTCACGACTGCCATGCCAAATGATGAATAAGTCATCAATATAGCACAACCAGATTTTAAAATGGAGACTTTCTCAAAGGTGCACCGTAAGCCATAAATTCGAAAGGCACACGTGGGAAAATGCAGCTGCAGTGATAATGGACCTTTGACACCGCCCCTGACGAAGAAGCGAAGAGGCTTTGAAACGCGTAGGGCCAAAGACGACAAACGGGATGAGAAGCTGTATGCCTTGAATCAATAAAGTGTGTCACTTACTTGATGCGGAGTGCGGCTTCATCTCTGGGCAAAGTTAGGTAGAGATAGATAGATAGATAGATAGATAGATAGATAGATAGATAGATAGATAGATAGATAGATAGATAGATAGATAGATAGATAGATAGATAGATAGATAGATAGATAGATAGATAGATAGATAGATAGATAGATAGATAGATAGATAGATAGATAGATAGATAGATAGATAGATAGATAGATAGATAGATAGATAGATAGATAGATAGATAGTATACTATGTACATTTGAAAATATGTCGGTCTACGTGTTTACCTCGGTGGCACGGAAGTAATGGGTGGAACTGACATCAGCACGCCGGCGAGGTCCACTTATGGCTCCTATGACGTCATACAGTGTCGCGAGCGGAGCCGTGCTATTATGACATCGTCGTCGACGTGGGAGAGCTAGGAAAGAATTTCCGCGGAATGCTGGTGCAGGGGATATTCACCTAAGTGTTCAGGCTAGGCCTTTGGGAGCAACTGTTTATATTACCACTCCAGAAACCGAAACCAGTGATCCGAGGGCAGAGGCCCTGCAGATGGTACACGAGGTGGGGAGTCTAGTCGTGTGCACCGGCGGGGCAGCGAAGTGACAAGCACCACTAACCTCAGAAAAGGTAATAAGGGCACTGAATAACACAGGATCTGGCAGGATCAACAAGGTTAAAATGCCCTAGTTCCAAAACGTAGAATTGGTGCTACAACGGTCTTCAAGAGGACCTGCGATGGATGCCGCTTCTGCCTTTCGTACACTGGAGGCGGCACATGGGTCACGCGGTACGGTCATACTGCGGTGGGACACACACTCGTTGACCTCTCATGGCAACGTAATAGGTTGCGATTACTCTTATGGAGTTCCTCAAAATGGTGTGACACAGGAGATAACTTGTCTTTGTTTTGGATCGCCCTCATATGCTCCAAGATTCATTTTTTTGCAGGGAACATAGTACTGCCTACATATTTCTTCGCACATGGGCAGATTAGGATGTATACACAAAAATCAGAAAGACAAGTTAAGTGTTTTTCTATGTTTCTTTCCAAATTTGTCACTGGATATAATACTTTCTTTACATTAGAGCTGAATTTACATGCTTTGCATGACATACAGGTAAAGAAGCCTTGAATCTCTGACTTATGAGGTTTCGTGAGGGATACTTCGTTCTTGCATAGTCTATCTTTCAGTGAATTAGCCTTTCTAAATGTTATGGTAGTTGAGTCATTTAGCACTCCCTCTAGGACTCCCCAATGTTTTTTTCGGCACTTTCTCAGTACTTGTGAACTTGAATTATATGTAGTCACATATCTGATAATACTGTCTTCCTCGACATTCAGTTTGGGAGCTAGCAGCATTTCTCCTTCCAAATTCATAGCTTTGGCACGTTCCATACTAACAGATTTGGCATTGTAAACCCTGTCCAGAAATCTGGCCGTCATGCATTCACACTCCTTTGTAAAATCAGTATCAGAGCTACAGTTCCTTTGAGACCGAAGGAACTCACCATATGGGATGCTTTGAATCAATGCTCTAGGATGGGCACTTTCTGCGTGTAATAGAGTGTTCCCAGCAGTTCTCTTACGATAAAGTTTAGATGTTATTTTGCCTTTCACTACTTCTATTTGTAGATCTAAGAATTCAATGCTGGTGTCACTCATATTGCCCTCAAATCTAAGATTCACCCCATTCTCATTAAGAATTGAAACAAAATCTAAGGCTTGTTCACGACTGCCATGCCAAATGATGAATAAGTCATCAATATAGCACAACCAGATTTTAAAATGGAGACCTTCTCAAAGGTGCACCGTAAGCCATAAATTCGAAAGGCACACTTGGGAAAATGCAGCTGCAGTGATAATGGACCTTTGACACCGCCCCTGACGAAGAAGCAAAGAGGCTTTGAAACGCGTAGGGCCAAAGACGACAAACGGGATGAGAAGCTGTATGCTTTGAATCAATAAAGTGTGTCACTTACTTGATGCGGAGTGCTGCTTCGTCTCTGGGCAAAGTTAGGTAGAGATAGATAGATAGATAGATAGATAGATAGATAGATAGATAGATAGATAGATAGATAGATAGATAGATAGATAGATAGATAGATAGATAGATAGATAGATAGATAGATAGATAGATAGATAGATAGATAGATAGATAGATAGATAGATAGATAGATAGATAGATAGATAGATAGATAGATAGATAGATAGATAGATAGTATACTATGTACATTTGAAAATATGTCGGTCTACGTGTTTACCTCGGTGGCACGGAAGTAATGGGTGGAACTGACATCAGCACGCCGGCGAGGTCCACTTATGGCTCCTATGACGTCATACAGTGTCGCGAGCGGAGCCGTGCTATTATGACATCGTCGTCGACGTGGGAGAGCTAGGAAAGAATTTCCGCGGAATGCTGGTGCAGGGGATATTCACCTAAGTGTTCAGGCTAGGCCTTTGGGAGCAACTGTTTATATTACCACTCCAGAAACCGAAACCAGTGATCCGAGGGCAGAGGCCCTGCAGATGGTACACAAGGTGGGGAGCCTAGTCGTGTGCACCGGCGGGGCAGCGAAGTGACAAGCACCACTAACCTCAGAAAAGGTAATAAGGGCACTGAATAACACAGGATCTTCTCTTTGTATCTGGCAGGATCAACAAGGTTAAAATGCCCTAGTTCCAAAACGTAGAATTAGTGCTACAACGGTCTTCAAGAGGACCTGCGATGGATGCCGCTTCTGCCTTTCGTACACTGGAGGCGGCACATGGGTCACGCGGTACGGTCATACTGCGGTGGGACACACACTCGTTGACCTCTCATGGCACTGCTCCACACTTCAGGGACAACGCTTTCCATTAGCTTTGTTTTCTGATTACGTGTTGCGCCGGCCCGTCCAACAGCAGAACCCCTTTAGATCCAAACAGACTCTTCCACTCTCTCACCGGAAGTGAAACGAGGCCACGTGGACACTTTCACAATACAACAGCCGGGAATGTACTTTTCAGTAAAAAAAACATATTCCTTCCTCCTAATTTATCAAAAAAACGACTCTCGGAAGAACAGGGGCCAGATTCGATCGGTAAACAGCCGTTACAACAAATTCTTTACTTCGCGATACAATTGCAATGCATGCATTACCACGCATGCGTTGTACATAGCGAAGTCATTAATACTCATTTTTTTAGAATGCATAGACATTTACCACGCATGCCATTACAACAAATTTTGTTGTAAAGGAATGTATGGTAAATAACCATGAGTTTAAAAAAAAGTAGACGATCCACGTCGTTGTAAGGAAACAGAGGCTGTTCCGTTTCCTCACAATGACGTGCACCGCCCCTCAGAGACAACATGAAGGAGGAACCATGTGGAGAGAGGAACCACGAGGAGTGAGAGGTAAGGGGGATTGGGAATACAGTGGTGGTTACTTTTCTATGGTTTCGGGTAGTGCAGTGGTGTTCGGGCAGTGGTGGTTACTTTTCTAGGGTGTAGGGTACTGCAGTGGTGTTTGTGTAGTGTAGGGGGTCGTGCTGAGGGTAGTGTTTTAAGGTTTACGGTCATGCAGTGGTGTTTGTGTAGTGTAGGGGGTCGTGCTGGGGTAGTGTTTTAGGGTTTAAGGTAGTGCAGTAGTATTCGTGTAGTGTAGGGGGTCGTGCTGGTGGTAGTGTTTTAGGGTTTAGTGTAGTGCAGTGATGCTTGGTTAGTGTAGGGGGTCGTGCTTGGGGTAGATTTAGGGTTTAGGGTTGTGCAGTGGTGTTTGTGTAGTGTAGGGGGTCATGCTGGGGGTAGTGTTTTAGGGTTTAGGGCAGTGCAGTGGTGTTTCGGTAGGGTAGGGGGTTGTACTGGGGGTAGTGTTTTAGGGTTTAGGGTAGTGCAGTGGTGCTGGGGTAGTGTAGGGGGTCGTGCTGGGGGTAGTGGTTTAGGGTTTGGGGTAGTGCAGTGGTGTTCGGGCAGTGTAGTGGTCTTGCTGGGGGTGGTGTTTCAGGGTTTAGGGCAGTGATGCAGTTGTGTTCGAGCAGTGTAGAGGGTCTTGCTGGGGGTGGTGTTTCAGGGTTTAGGGCAGTGGTGTTCGGGCAATGTAGGGGGTCTTGCTGGGGGTGGTGTGTTAGGGTTTAGGGCAGTGCAGTGGTGTTCGGGCAGTGTAGGGGGTTGTGCTGGGGGTGGTGTTTCAGAGTTTAGGGCAGTGCAGTGGTGTTCGGGCAGTGTAGGGGGTCGTGCGGGGGCTGGTGTTTCAGGTTTTAGGGCAGTGTAGTGGTGTTCGGGCAGTGTAGGGGGTCATGCTGGGGCTGGCGTTTCAGGGTTTAGGGCAGTGCAGTGGTGTTGGGCAGTGTAGGGGGTCTTGCTGGGGCTGGTGTTTCAGGGATTAGGGTAGTGCAGTGGTGTTCGGGCAGTGTAGGGGGTCTTGCTGGGGGTGGTGTTTCAGGGTTTATGGCTGTGCAGTGGTGTTCGGGCAGTGTAGGGGGTCTTGCTGTGGGTGTGTTTCAGGGTTTATGGCAGTGCAGTGGTGTTCGGGCAGTGTTGGGGGTCATGCTGGGGTAGTGTTTCAGGGCTTAGGGCAGTGCAGTGGTGTTCGGGCAGTGTAGGGGGTCGTGCTGGGGTAGTGTTTTAGGGATTAGGGCAGTGCAGTGGTGTTTGTGTAGTGGGCAGAGCATGCGCTGCGTCGCTAGGCGAGACCTAAGAAGCATTGCACCAAGATGGCTGCCAACACTTCCTGGATTAAAGAGTTGGCAGCCAATTAGAGCCAAGCACGTGCTTGTGTAGTTAGGGCCCACCCAGATATATAAATTGAAAACTACTGAACGGATTTACACCATTTTAAAAAAAGGTCGCTTTATGAACCAAGCACTACCTTTTTGCCAAATTTGGTGTCATTCCGTTCAGCAGTCTCAGCTGTAACCGTGTCTAAAGTTTCCTATGGGAAATTGGTTTTTTACCACTATTTTTTGAATTTCTCAGGAACTACTGAATGGATTTACACCATTTAAAAAATAATTCTCTTTCTGATCCAGGGCTACCTTTTTGCCAAATTTGGTGTAATTCCGTTCAGCAGTTCGGGCTGTAGTCATGTCTAAAGCTTCCTATGGAAAATAACATGGAGAAAACGCGTTTTGGTACCCCCCTTTTTTCTCGGCCCCTGCTTGGCGAATCACCCAGAAACTTTTAGGATAGCAGCTGACCGGCGCGGGACCAATGTTTTGAAAATTGCGCGAAGATTCGTCAACCGGCGCCAAAGTTATTGGGAAAAGAAAATACGCTTTTTGAATAGAAACAAGGTCCTAACTATAACTACCTACTGGCGACCGCCAGTAGGTAATATATATATATTACGCCACATGTATGTGGCGCAGCAGGCAGAGCTGCTGACTAGGGACCTGGACAAAATCACTCCATCTCCCCATGCCCAGCACCTGGATACTCTCATGGGTGATACGTTGTGCTATACAAATCTGCAAATGTAATATATATATATATATATCACCCAAAGATTGCCCTGCATATGAGCCCGCACTCCACAACAGGTAAAATTGGAACACCAATATTTATTCAAAAGCAAAGCAGGCTTTTCAGTTTGAGAGTCCTGCTTTCACTTTACTTTTAAATTACCTGCTCGTCGTTTTCTCCTGGCATAATTCCAAGACAAGATCCCTCTCTCTTTTCAGGGAGGTGCGTCGGCCCCACGGCTGGACCTGCCGTGTATAAATCACCCAAAGATTGCCCTGCATATGAGCCCGCACTCCACAACAGGTAAAATTGGAACACCAATATTTATTCAAAAGCAAAGCAGGCTTTTCAGTTTGAGGCTTTTTCCAGTTCACTGCTAGTCTCTTGCCTGACGCGTTTCAGAGAACATTTCTCCGTTTTCAAAGGCATGTGAAGTTTTCAGCATTCAAAGCACCACAGTTACCTTCCTGCTTTTATTCAATTAATGAGCCTCTGGTGTGCTGCTGCCTCCGGTGTGCTTTTTTTCTAAGGCATTTTGGTCTCTGTAGTGCTTGCAAAATCGTCTTGTGAATTTTAAACAGGGAAACACAGACTGAAAGTCCTGCTTTCACTTTACTTTTAAATTACCTGCTCGTCGTTTTCTCCTGGCATAATTCCAAGACAAGATCCCTCTCTCTTTTCAGGGAGGTGCGTCGGCCCCACGGCTGGATCTGCCGTGTATAAATCACCCAAAGATTGCCCTGCATATGAGCCCGCACTCCACAACAGGTAAAATTGGAACACCAATATTTATTCAAAAGCAAAGCAGGCTTTTCAGTTTGAGGCTTTTTCCAGTTCACTGCTAGTCTCTTGCCTGACGCGTTTCAGAGAACATTTCTCCGTTTTCAAAGGCATGTGAAGTTTTCAGCATTCAAAGCACCACAGTTACCTTCCTGCTTTTATTCAATTAATGAGCCTCTGGTGTGCTGCTGCCTCCGGTGTGCTTTTTTTCTAAGGCATTTTGGTCTCTGTAGTGCTTGCAAAATCGTCTTGTGAATTTTAAACAGGGAAACACAGACTGAAAGTCCTGCTTTCACTTTACTTTTAAATTACCTGCTCGTCGTTTTCTCCTGGCATAATTCCAAAACAAGATCCCTCTCTCTTTTCAGGGAGGTGCGTCGGCCCCACGGCTGGACCTGCCGTGTATAAATCACCCAAAGATTGCCCTGCATATGAGCCCGCACTCCACAACAGGTAAAATTGGAACACCAATATTTATTCAAAAGCAAAGCAGGCTTTTCAGTTTGAGGCTTTTTCCAGTTCACTGCTAGTCTCTTGCCTGACGCGTTTCAGAGAACATTTCTCCGTTTTCAAAGGCATGTGAAGTTTTTAGAATTCAAAGCACCACAGTTACCTTCCTGCTTTTATTCAATTAATGAGCCTCTGGTGTGCTGCTGCCTCCGGTGTGCTTTTTTTCTAAGGCATTTTTGTCTCTGTAGTGCTTGCAAAATCGTCTTGTGAATTTTAAACAGGGAAACACAGACTGAAAGTCCTGCTTTCACTTTACTTTTAAATTACCTGCTCGTCGTTTTCTCCTGGCATAATTCCAAGACAAGATCCCTCTCTCTTTTCAGGGAGGTGCGTCGGCCCCACGGCTGGACCTGCCGTGTATAAATCACCCAAAGATTGCCCTGCATATGAGCCCGCACTCCACAACAGGTAAAATTGGAACACCAATATTTATTCAAAAGCAAAGCAGGCTTTTCAGTTTGAGGCTTTTTCCAGTTCACTGCTAGTCTCTTGCCTGACGTGTTTCAGAGAACATTTCTCCGTTTTCAAAGGCATGTGAAGTTTTCAGCATTCAAAGCACCACAGTTACCTTCCTGCTTTTATTCAATTAATGAGCCTCTGGTGTGCTGCTGCCTCCGGTGTGCTTTTTTTCTAAGGCATTTTGGTCTCTGTAGTGCTTGCAAAATCGTCTTGTGAATTTTAAACAGGGAAACACAGACTGAAAGTCCTGCTTTCACTTTACTTTTAAATTACCTGCTCCTCGTTTTCTCCTGGCATAATTCCAAGACAAGATCCCTCTCTCTTTTCAGGGAGGTGCGTCGGCCCCACGGCTGGACCTGCCGTGTATAAATCACCCAAAGATTGCCCTGCATATGAGCCCGCACTCCACAACAGGTAAAATTGGAACACCAATATTTATTCAAAAGCAAAGCAGGCTTTTCAGTTTGAGGCTTTTTCCAGTTCACTGCTAGTCTCTTGCCTGACGTGTTTCAGAGAACATTTCTCCGTTTTCAAAGGCATGTGAAGTTTTCAGCATTCAAAGCACCACAGTTACCTTCCTGCTTTTATTCAATTAATGAGCCTCTGGTGTGCTGCTGCCTCCGGTGTGCTTTTTTTCTAAGGCATTTTGGTCTCTGTAGTGCTTGCAAAATCGTCTTGTGAATTTTAAACAGGGAAACACAGACTGAAAGTCCTGCTTTCACTTTACTTTTAAATGACCTGCTCGTCGTTTTCTCCTGGCATAATTCCAAGACAAAAAAGCCTGCTTTGCTTTTGAAAAGAGAGAGGGATCTTGTCTTGGAATTATGCCAGGAGAAAACGACGAGCAGGTAATTTAAAAGTAAAGTGAAAGCAGGACTTTCAGTCTGTGTTTCCCTGTTTAAAATTCACAAGACGATTTTGCAAGCACTACAGAGACCAAAATGCCTTAGAAAAAAAGCACACCGGAGGCAGCAGCACACCAGAGGCTCATTAATTGAATAAAAGCAGAAAGGTAACTGTGGTGCTTTGAATGCTGAAAACTTCACATGCCTTTGAAAATGGAGAAATGTTCTCTGAAACGCGTCAGGCAAGAGACTAGCAGTGAACTGGAAAAAGCCTCAAACTGAAAAGCCTGCTTTGCTTTTGAATAAATATTGGTGTTCCAATTTTACCTGTTGTGGAGTGCGGGCTCATATGCAGGGCAATCTTTGGGTGATATATATATATATATATATATATATATATATATATATATATATATATATATATATATATATATATATATCTACTAGCTGTCGCCAGTAGATAGTTATAGTTAGGACCGTGTTTCCATAGGAAATCTAAAAATTCTATTTTGAATAACTTTGGCGCCGGTTGACGAATCCTTGTGAAATTTTCTAAATAGGTGGGGCGCTCCGCTCCGCTCGTACCCTAAAAGTCTTGTGGGGATTCATCAAGCGGGGGCCGAGAAAAAAGGGGGGTCCCAAAACGCGTTTTCCCCATGCATTTTTCCATAGGGACCAAGGTACAGCCCGAACGGCTGAACAGAATTATTTGAAATTTGGCAAAGAGAAAGTCCTCAGGTCAGGGATGTGCCTTTTGAATATCTGGAGTCAATCTGTTCAGTAGTTCCTAAGAAAATTGCAGTTAAAAGTACATACATATCTGTAGGCGCGCACCGTACGCGTACCGTACCCGCACGCTGCTGTGCGCAAGCGTAATTCTGATTGGTGGTTACATGACAGTAAACATTCCAGTTGGTCGAAATCAGGAAGTGTCGGCCGCCATTTTGTGTGTCTAGCAAAGAAAAACAAAGGTGAAGTGTAACGCCCTGAACGTCTCAGGATCGTTTAACAGACACGATAATGAGGACGCAACCACTTGTGAAGGGTTAGTCATTTTAATGAAGGCAAAACTAATACAAAGAATAAACAAAAGTTATAGTCACTGGAATCCTCCAGGCTAAGCACGTTACCAGCCCACAGCACGGATGGTCCTAACCGTCCTCTGCATATACGCCGATCCCGGCGTATGCCAACAGAGGGCAGAAATGAAATGGCCGACAATGCCAATCGGTAGGCTGTGAGGGGCACGAAGAGTGTTGGGGAGAATCGAGGAGTCAGGGAAACACCCAGCCGGGGTCTCTACCTGAAGGGAGCAGCCGCTCAACCTCTTCCTCAGACTGCACCGGGACGCGGAGTCACCTCCTGGTGATGCGTCACCGATACCCCACTCAAAAGCAAGAAGACTGAACCGAGAGCAGCCGCTCGATCGATCCTGTGGACTTCCGAGTCTGTAACGCGGCAAACACCTCCTGGTGTGCGTTACAGCTGGCAGTCCCTGTATCTCTGGTCGGGCTGGGAGTTACGACTCCAACCAGCAAAAGCGCCACTGCGCCTTGACTCAGCCGAGTCAAAAAGCGAAGCTCAAAGGTTGACCGGTAGAGCTTCCGGGTCCTTCACAGGTGACGATGGGGCAAGACACGGCCCAGGGAGTAACGACTCGACCTACCTCCGTTCTTGCCTTACTGGAGCACCACTCCGGAACACTGCTCTTCACGAAGCAGGTACGTCGGTGTAAACACAATATCCGGCAGCGTTGTACCTCCCGGTTCCTCCCTTTATAGGGCGTGTTTTCCTTGAGTTATGTAACAGCTCTCCTGTTTACATAAGGGAGTGTTCTCCTTGAGTTATGTAACAGCTCTCCTGTTTACATAAGGGCGTGTTTTCCTTGAGTTATGTAACAGTTCTCCTGTTTACATAACCTCTCAACCGCTAAGCATCCTGGGAGATGTAGTCCGTTTTCGCTGGTTACCGTTTTCCTCCCCTCGCATGACAGGAATTCTTGACAGTACATCCTCCCTCTCAGCGGCTCCCCACGGGTCCAGCGCTGGCAGGAAAGCGCCGATGGAACAAGGAGACCAAGCGCGGAGCATGAACCCCTTCAGCCGGTTCCCATGATTGCTCCTCCGGGCCATAGCCCTTCCACGCAACCAGGTACCACAGCCTCCCCCTGCGCCATTTGGACGCCCGTATGCCCGACACTTCATACTCCACCTCCGACTCCACGCATACCGGCCTAGGT
This sequence comes from Triturus cristatus, assembly GCF_964204655.1. Lineage (NCBI taxonomy): Eukaryota > Metazoa > Chordata > Amphibia > Caudata > Salamandridae > Triturus > Triturus cristatus. The sequence continues at coordinate 1,755,696,006 of NC_140590.1, read as the reverse complement.
GTCCCAGACGGCTTGGAGGGTGCTGGTTTGAGCAATGATACATGAAAGACAGGGTGTATCCGCAATGACTGGGGCAAGCACACCTTCACGTTCACGGGACCCATACACTTGGTAATTCGATAGGGGCCCATGTACTTGGGATGGAACACACCGTTCTTTCGAAACCTCATGTTTCTTGTGGATATCCAGACGTAGTCTCCAGTGCGGTACAGTGGCCCGGGCCTTCTCTTCCTGTCTGCCGCAGCCTTGTATCTTCTCTTGGCCTCTATTAGGACAGCCCTTGAGCGCATCAACGTGTCTTTTATGTGTGCCACCCTGTCCGCTGTGGCGGGAATCCTGTCCTCTCTGAACGGATGTAGAAATGGCAAGAACCTGGGATGGTGGCCATAGTTGCTATAGAACGGAGATGACTGTGTGGAGCTGTGAGTGGCGTTGTTATAGGCTATCTCTGCAACCCATAGCAAGTCGACCCATTCTTCCCTGCCCTGGTCCACAAAACAACGCAGATACTGCTTGAGCGTTTGGTTCAGGCGCTCGGTTTGGCCGTCCGTTTGAGGGTGGTAGCTGGTGGACAGGGCGGTCTTAACATGCAGCGCAGTGCACCAAGTCTTCCAGAATTGCGCAGTAAACTGCGACCCCCGGTCCGACACGATCACCCCAGGTAATCCATGCAGTCGTGCCACATTCTTTAGGAGTAGTGACGCCAATTCCCCGGCCGTAGGGACTCTCTTGCAGGGGATGAAGTGCCCCATTTTCGTCAAGTAATCCACCACCACCAGTATTGCCGTCATCCCTTGGTCTACCGGTAGGCCTACCACGAAGGCCAGTGATATGCTATCCCATGGTCTATCCGGGGTCGGAAGTGGATGTAAGAGCCCTTGGGTTCGGCCATGGTCGGCCTTCATGGTAGCACACGTAGGACACTCCTGTCCCCACCTCCTGACATCCACTCTCATGGTCGGCCACCAGAAATGCCGTCCCATGCTAGCCACCGTTTTTTCAAAGCCCAAATGACCTGCGCATGGAGAGTCATGGCACCAGATGAATGCTTGTTTCCTGAGCCTAGGCGTGGGTATCAATAGGCACCTGCCCTTCAGGGGTATCCCGTCCTTCAGCTGCCATTCTCTGTGACTGAGGAGCCACCTCCGCCATGCGAATGACCTGATCCCTCTCTTTATTCCCCTCAGGAAAGTATCCGGTTGGATAACCCCCAATACCATCCTCGGGGAAATGATGGAACACTCGGTCGCAGGCAATGGTTCACTAACTGCAGATTGACGGGACAGGGCGTCCGCCTTCCGGTTTTCCGTCCCCGGCCGATATGTGATGCGGAAGTTGAACCCCGCAAAGAAGATCATCCACCGCAGCTGCCTGGGAGAAAGGTGTCTTGTGGCCGTCATGAACTGTAGGTTCCGATGGTCCGTGTACACCGAAACCACATGTCTTGCCCCCATCAACCAATGCCTCCATTCGGTGAAGGCGTCCTTGATTGCGAGAAGCTCCTTCTCCGCAATATGGTAGTTGCGTTCGGCGTCGCTGAGTTTGCGGGACATGTACGCAACGGGATGAAGCACCCCTGTGTCGTGGTTGCGTTGGGACAAGATAGCCCCCAGCGCCACATCCGATGCGTCCGCTTTCACCACGTAGGGGAGATCCGGATCGGGGTGAGCCAACACCGGCGCCTTACCAAAGGCGCTTTTCAGGGCCTCAAAGGCTTTGTTCGCTTCAGGGGACCAGACAAACTCCTTGGACTTCCTCAGTAGCTGTGTGATTGGGGCCACCAATCCTGAAAATCCATCTATAAACCGCCTGTAAAAGTTGGCGAAGCCAATGAAACTTTGGACGTCCTTCACGCTGTGGGGCACCGGCCATTCTTTCACCGCCTTGATCTTTCGTTCTGCCATCTCCTGTCCCTCCGGACTCAGCATCACTCCGAGGAATTCCACGGATGTGACGTGGAAGTCACACTTGCTGAGTTTACAAAACAGCAGGTTTTCCCTCAGCTTTTGGAGCACAGCTTTGACGTGGTGTACGTGCTCCTCCACACTGGACGAATAGATGAGGATGTCGTCGATATATACGACCACGTAGATATCCAACTCCTCTCTGAATACCTCATTCAAAAAGTACTGAAAGGCTGCCGGGGCGTTGCACAGACCGAACGGCATGACGAGGTACTCAAAAAGGCCGAACCTGGTCTTAAAGGCGGTCTTCCACTCGTCTCCGTCCCTCATGCGCACCAGATGATATGCCCCTTTCAAATCCAACTTGGTGTAGATACGAGCTTTCTTGACCTGTTCCAGAAGTACACTGATGAGAGGCAAGGGGTACCGATTTTTTATGGATATCGCATTCAATGCCCTAAAGTCCACACAGGCTCTCAGCTCCCCATTAGCCTTCGGGATGAAGAAGAGCGGCGAGGCGGCCGGAGACTTGGACGGGCGGATGAATCCTAGCTTGAGGAGTTTATCCAGGTACCCCCGGAGATGCACGTTTTCAGGCTCCGTCAGAGCATACAGCCGGCCGCTGGGAACGCTGGCCCCTGGCACCAGGTCGATCTGGCAGTCAAACTGCCTATGTGGTGGTAGCACTTCCGCCTTCACCTCATCAAATACGTCCGCAAAACTGTGATAAGCATGGGGGAGAGCCACATCTTTTTCTGCCGCTGTAGCCACCGTCTGACTCCCGCTCTCATCTGCGTCAAGGGATTCCGTTCTTATTCCACAATGCAAGATGCAATACTGTGACGTCATTTCGATGCGATGTGTTGGCCAATCCACAGCAGGGTTGTGTTTCTGTAGCCACGGCAATCCCAATATGACGCCATATTGGGGCGCTCGGATGATGTTAAAATCGATTTGTTCCAAATGGTTCCTCCCATATCTCATCGGAAGGACCCCCGTGTGTTGCCCGATGGGTCCCGTCACCAATCGCCTTCCGTCTACAGCATAGACGTCTTCGGGTACAGCTTTGGGAAGAAGCACTAGCCCTAGCCTGCATGCCTCGTTGTGGTCCATAAACATGCCAGTGGCCCCTGAATCCACCATGGCCACAACGGGTATCCACTGGTCATGCACTCCCACGTGCACCGTGAGAAACAGGTGTCGTTGTCCTTTAGAGAACGAGTTGGCAAGTGAAGGGATGGATGAGTGACTCCGAGGTGCCCCTTCTTTGGTCTGGAAGTCCTCTAGTTTTCCGCCGGTATGTCCACCACGGCTGTTACCGACCGGTTGGCCCGATAACGTGACGTCTTCGGTTTGGCAGGGCATTCACGTACGTAGTGGCCTTTTTTGCCACAATATAGGCACAATCCTTGTTTACGGCGTGACTCTTTCTCCGTGGCTGTGAGGCTCGCTCGTATTGCGCCGATGTCCATGGGTTCTCCCTTGGATGCGGTGGAAGTTTCAGGACTTCCCACCGTTACATAGGATGGAAAGGATTTTCCTTTTCTCCATTGATCCCCCTTTCTTTCACTTAGCCTATGTTCCAGCCGTAATACCAGGTTGATAAGGCCCTCACATGTCTTGGGTTGAGGGTCAATATGAGCCACGGAGTCCTTGAGCTCATCGCACAGCCCTTGATGGAAGAGCGCCGTCTGTTTAGCAACAGGCCACTTGGTTTCCGCAACCAGCCTTCGGAACGCGTTGAGATACTGCACCAGGTCGTTGGATCCCTGTCTCAACTCAAGCATTTCACGGTCCGCCGTGTACGAGTCAGCCCTTCTGTCGAATACCTTCAGGAATTCCTCGCGAAAGGCACCCCAATCGCATAAGATGGGATCGTCCCTGCTCACCAGAGGTACGGCCCATTGTGCCGCGTTTCCAGACAAATAGGAAATAAGGAAAGCCACACGAGCCTGGCTCGTGGGGAACGCCTTTGGTTTGCACGATAAATGTAGCGCCACTTGTGTGAGGAATACCTGCACTGTGTTAGGATCCCCACTGTACCTCTCTGGTGTTGCCAAGGGGATGGCTACTGGCATTTCCACTACTACCGCAGGGGTCTGGTTCGTGAGGGAGGTGCTGGGCGTGAGCGGGTCCAATTGGATAGCATCCAGTCTGGCTTTTACATCGGCGGTTTCTTGCCTAGAGGCAGCCACTTCAGCTTGCACGGTCGCTAAAGCAGCCAGCACATCATCAAGTGTTGCCATGTCTGTTATCGACCGGGAGACAGTTAGTGTTATTATGGTCGGATATTTTGTAACGCCCTGAACGTCTCAGGATCGTTTAACAGACACGATAATGAGGACGCAACCACTTGTGAAGGGTTAGTTATTTTAATGAAGGCAAAACTAATACAAAGAATAAACAAAAGTTATAGTCACTGGAATCCTCCAGGCTAAGCACGTTACCAGCCCACAGCACGGATGGTCCTAACCGTCCTCTGCATATACGCCGATCCCGGCGTATGCCAACAGAGGGCAGAAATGAAATGGCCGACAATGCCAATCGGTAGGCTGTGAGGGGCACGAAGAGTGTTGGGGAGAATCGAGGAGTCAGGGAAACACCCAGCCGGGGTCTCTACCTGAAGGGAGCAGCCGCTCAACCTCTTCCTCAGACTGCACCGGGACGCGGAGTCACCTCCTGGTGATGCGTCACCGATACCCCACTCAAAAGCAAGAAGACTGAACCGAGAGCAGCCGCTCGATCGATCCTGTGGACTTCCGAGTCTGTAACGCGGCAAACACCTCCTGGTGTGCGTTACAGCTGGCAGTCCCTGTATCTCTGGTCGGGCTGGGAGTTACGACTCCAACCAGCAAAAGCGCCACTGCGCCTTGACTCAGCCGAGTCAAAAAGCGAAGCTCAAAGGTTGACCGGTAGAGCTTCCGGGTCCTTCACAGGTGACGATGGGGCAAGACACGGCCCAGGGAGTAACGACTCGACCTACCTCCGTTCTTGCCTTACTGGAGCACCACTCCGGAACAATGTTCTTCACGAAGCAGGTACGTCGGTGTAAACACAATATCCGACAGCGTTGTACCTCCCGGTTCCTCCCTTTATAGGGCGTGTTTTCCTTGAGTTATGTAACAGCTCTCCTGTTTACATAAGGGAGTGTTCTCCTTGAGTTATGTGACAGCTCTCCTGTTTACATAAGGGCGTGTTTTCCTTGAGTTATGTAACAGTTCTCCTGTTTACATAACCTCTCAACCGCTAAGCATCCTGGGAGATGTAGTCCGTTTTCGCTGGTTACCGTTTTCCTCCCCTCGCATGACAGGAATTCTTGACATGAAGAACGTGAAAAGGGGGCAAGGTAGAGAGTTGCAGACCCCCTAGCCTTTGTCAGGGGGTCCAAGAAGGACCCAGAAGTGTGAAAAATACATTTTTTTTTTTAAATCGCGGGGTACGTGTACGGCAGTAAAAATAAATAAAAAAAATTGAATTAAAAATCAAAATTGAATGTTTAGATGTTAGGTGGCTCTAAAAAGAGCCATTGTGTTTATGAAGTGTTTTTTTGGTACCTACAAGTAAGTACCGATGCAGAGTCGAAAGTTCAAGAGGAAGACTCTGTTCCCTTCATCATTCCTCTATAAATGTCTTGCATGTTGTAACGCAAGTTGTTGTGGTATATAGAACCCATACCGTAGTCTCTGAGGAAAGCAGAAACAGACTTATTGACGTGCTTTCTTGCTTTGTCAATCTGCGGACAAAATTGGTTGGACCAGTTCCACTTTTGCCTTTGGCATATATTAGAATATACAAAGGCAAATTGTGGAAAAAGTGACATCAATTGCACAAAGGTGTCCTTAACAAGCATTTCCAGACCTACCCCAGTTAAAGTGCCTAGGTCATTTCCACCACAGTGCACAATAATAAGGTTAGGCTGTGGGAGATGTAGAAAGGTTTTCACCAAAGGCATTAATTGGTGCCACTTTAACCCTCTCTGACCAATCCATTTAATGTCTACATTTGGCAAAGCAAGGTCTTTCACAATACCTCTTTTTTCTGCAAACTTTTCACTCCAGAAGACATAGCTATGACCTACAATCCACTCTGTGAACATCTTTCAAGGAGATCTGGATGCACTCAGAAGGTGTCTTTCAGTAGAATGGCAATATGAAAAGAAAGATAGTTGTAAAATTGAGGCTAACATACTTTTTTTTTTTTTTAAGAACTGATTGGCTGATTCAAACCATTTTACAGTTAAAACTAGGCTGTATGTTTAGATTTTTACAAGCATGTTTTGTATTGGCTCAGAAAAATGTGTACCCATAGAACATTACTTTGGATTTGCTGTTAGGTTTGAAAAGTCAAGCACTCTTGCTCCAAGGATTAGAAACATTGTGTGTTGAACGTATGACCTCTCTGCTCACACCAGTATTCCATGACCTGTTGCTATGGTAGCAGGCAGAAGTCATGTTGGGGGAAGGGATCATTTGGAAGGGGTTGAAATTTGCAACCAATAGAAATGTGTGTTTCCATTTGAAAAAAATGTGGGAAGCACTGTGATTTGGAGTTAACATGTATATGTGTGAAAAAAGAGAGGGAAATATTGCTATTAACTGGTTCTGGTGAGAGGAGAGAGGTGTACAGCTCAGAGATTGTTTCTGTGATAATCTGCTGTTTGAGTGCCACATTTCTTTCTGAACTAACTACTTTTAAAGGTGAGTTATGAATTTGAGAGGGAATGTATGTGGTGCATTTTGATATAAATAATAGAAATGTGATTCTTCTTTTAAAGTTGTTTTTCACATTTTGTGTTTTGGGAGATATTTAACTGTCTTGAACTTGTAAGATATTATTGAGTATGTCTTCACCATAAGTTAAGGTGCACTGGTATCACCCAGGAATACTGTTTTCTGCCTAGAATCACACCATGAGACAGTGTGCACACAGGAATTGTTATCAGAGATTTAATTTGTGTTGCTCTTGCTCTGTTAGCCTTGCACTCGCAGGAAAGGGGCAGTTTGTTTTCTTGAACTGTGATGGTTAGCATTCAGCAGAAATAACTTTCTCACTAATGAGAGGCAAATGCTAACACATTTGAAATTAACATGGAACATTTTCCTTCCACTTTTAAAGTTGTGTTTTACATTTTAAGATAAGGAAGATATTTAAGTGCCTTGAACTTGTAAGATATTATGGAGTATGTCTTCTCTAGAAGTTAAGGTGTACTGGTATCACCCAGGAATACTGTTTTCTGCCTAGAATCACACCATGAGTCTGTGTGCACAAAGAAATTGTTGTCAGAGATTTAATTTGTGTTGGTCTGGTTCTGTAAGAATGGCATTCGTAGGAAAGGGGCAGCTTGTTTTTTAGAACTGTGATGGTTAGTATTCAGCATAAAAAAGATGTTTGGGTATATACTCTTTTCTATTTCTGAAAAATATAATGAAAATGTGTCAGACTGTTAGAGTAATTATCACTTGCTCTAAGTGTGCTTTCAAATTGCAAATCAAATTTCGTTTTCTGCCTAGAATCACACCATGAGACTGTGCACACACAGGAATTGTGGTCAGAGATTCAATTCGTGTTACTCTGGTTCTTTTAGAATTGCATTCGTAGGAAAGGGGAAGCTTGTTTTCTTGAACTGTGATGGCCAGCATTCAGCCCAAATTAATATCTCACAAATGAGAGGGCAATGCAAATACATTTGAAATCAACATGGTAGATTTTCCTTCCACTCCTGCAATGGGTCATGTAGTTTGTACATGTTCAAAAGTCCTATTAACCCTTACCACACATGTAGTGTTACATACATGTCTCCAATGTTTATGCAGTTGTGCAAGCGTCCATGCAGATCTCTTTTGCACCTGACAGTAGACAGTCTCCAGAAGCACAATCTTAGCAGAGAGCAAGCTGTTTCTCATGTACAGTCATGCTTAATATTCAGCGCTGTGCGGTGTTTCAGATAGCAGTGAGTAACGCTAATACATTGAACATCTCCAAGGCTCATTTCCTTTGCTAGAGTGTAGTACGTGCATGTGCTCTTTTCTGTTTCTGAAAAATATAATGAAAATGTGTCAGACTGTTAGAGTAATTATCACTTGCTCTACCACAGTAGTAAGTGTGCTTTCAAATTGCAAATCAAATTTTGTTTTCTGCCTAGAATCACACCATGAGTCTGTGCGCACACAGGAATTGTTCTCAGAGATTCAATTCGTGTTACTCTGGTTCTTTTAGAATTGCATTCGTAGGAAAGGGGCAGCTTGTTTTCTTGAACTGTGATGGCTAGCATTTAGCTCAAATTAATATGTCACAAATGAGAGGGCAATGCTAACACATTTGACATCAACATGGTAGATTTTCCTTCCACTCCTGCAATGGGTCATGTAGTTTGTACATGTTCAAAAGTTCTATTAACTCTTACCACACATGTAGTGTTACATACATGTCTCCAGTGTTTATGCAGTTGTGCAAGCGTCAATGCAGATCTCGCTTGCACCTGACAGTAGAGAGTCTCCAGAAGCACACTCTTAGCAGAGAGCAAGCTGTTTCTCATGTACAGTCATGCTTACTATTCAGTGCTGTGTGGTGTTTCAGATAGCAGTGGGTAACGCTAATACATTGAACATCACCAAGGCTCATTTCCTTTGCTAGAGTGTAGTACGTCATTCAGGTTGCACAGTGGAGAGGTGTGGCTCACTGGTTAGAGGTGGCAGACCCGTAAGCAGATAATCGGCCAGGGACCAGGGCTCAATTCCCGACGCGGCAGGGTCGTGGACCAGGGTCAAAACGGACTTGATAATTCTCGCCTCGGTACCTACTCTAACCAGGAACACACTCGGCAACTCTGGGCATTAAGCTTGCCTCATCTCGACAACGGCCCCCCACAGACGCCGGGGATGCCTGGTTTCACCTTGGAGATACCCAGAAAGGGACCATCTCACAGGGATAGCCAGGACGGGTTCCCCAGCGGTCTACAGCGCCGGGACGCCCCGTTGCTGGGGCAGCTGTGCGCTTTACAAGTCTACAACATTTACATTTACATTTACATTTACATGTTCATGGTCTCAAAAAGCTGTTTGGGCAAGTGCTCTTTTCTGTTTCTGAAAACTATAATGAAAATGTGTCAGACTGTTAGAGTAATTATCACTTGCTCTACCACAGTAGTAAGTGTGCTTTCAAATTGCAAATCAAATTTCCTTTTCTGCCTAGAATCACACCGTGAGTCTGTGTGCACACAGGAATTGTTGTCAGAGATTCAATTTGTGTTACTCTGGTTCTTTTAGAATTGCATTCGTAGGAAAGGGGAAGCTTGTTTTCTTGAACTGTGATGGCTAGCATTCAGCCCAAATTAAGATGTCACAAATGAGAGGGCAATGCTAACACATTTGAAATCAACATGGTAGATTTTCCTTCCACTCCTGCAATGGGTCATGTAGTTTGTACATGTTCAAAAGTCCTATTAACCCTTACCACACATGTAGTGTTACATACATGTATCCAGTGTTTATGCAGTTGTGCAAGCGTCCATGCAGATCTCTTTTGCACCTGACAGTAGACAGTCTCCAGAAGCACACTCTTAGCAGAGAGCAAGCTGTTTCTCATGTACAGTCATGCTTACTATTCAGCGCTGTGTGGTGTTTCAGATAGCAGTGAGTAACGCTAATACATTGAACATCACTATGGCTCATTTCCTTTGCTAGAGTGTAGTATGTCATTCAGGTTGCACATGTTCATGGTCTCAAAAAGCTGTTTGGGCATGTGCTCTTTTCTATTTCGAAAAAATATAATGAAAATGTGTCAGACTGTTAGAGTAATTATCACTTGCTCTACCACAGTAGTAAGTGTGCTTTCAAATTGCAAATCAAATTTCGTTTTCTGCCTAGAATCACACCATAAGTCTGTGAGCACACAGGAATTGTTGTCAGAGATTCAATTCGTGTTACTCTGGTTCTTTTAGAATTGCATTGGTAGGAAAGGGGCAGCTTGTTTTCTTGAACTGTGATGGCTAGCATTCAGCTCAAATTAATATGTCACAAATGAAAGGGCAATGCTAACACATTTGAATTCAACATGGTAGATTTTCCTTCCACTCCTGCAATGGGTCATGTAGTTTGTACATGTTCAAAAGTCCTATTAACTCTTACCACACATGTAGGGTTACATACATGTCTCCAGTGTTTATGCAGTTGTGCAAGCGTCAATGCAGATCTCGCTTGCACCTGACAGTAGACAGTCTCCAGAAGCACACTCTTAGCAGAGAGCAAGCTGTTTCTCATGTACAGTCATGCTTACTATTCAGCGCTGTGAGGTGTTTCAGATAGCAGTGAGTAACGCTAATACATTGAACATCACCAAGGCTCATTTCCTTTGCTAGAGTGTAGTACGTCATTCAGGTTGCACATGTTCATGGTCTCAAAAAGCTGTTTGGGCAAGTGCTCTTTTCTGTTTCTGAAAACTATAATGAAAATGTGTCAGACTGTTAGAGTAATTATCACTTGCTCTACCACAGTAGTAAGTGTGCTTTCAAATTGCAAATCAAATTTCCTTTTCTGCCTAGAATCACACCGTGAGTCTGTGCGCACACAGGAATTGTTGTCAGAGATTCAATTCGTGTTACTCTGGTTCTTTTAGAATTGCATTCGTAGGAAAGGGGAAGCTTGTTTTCTTGAACTGTGATGGCTAGCATTCAGCCCAAATTAATATGTCACAAATGAGAGGGCAATGCTAACACATTTGAAATCAACATGGTATATTTTCCTTCCACTCCTGCAATGGGTCATGTAGTTTGTACATGTTCAAAAGTCCTATTAACCCGTACCACACATGTAGTGTTACATACATGTCTCCAGTGTTTATGCAGTTGTGCAAGCGTCCATGCAGATCTCTTTTGCACCTGACAGTAGACAGTCTCCAGAAGCACACTCTTAGCAGAGAGCAAGCTGTTTCTCATGTACAGTCATGCTTACTATTCAGTGCTGTGAGGTGTTTCAGATAGCAGTGAGTAACGCTAATACATTGAACATCACTAAGGCTCATTTCCTTTGCTAGAGTGTAGTATGTCATTCAGGTTGCACATGTTCATGGTCTCAAAAAGCTGTTTGGGCATGTGCTCTTTTCTATTTCTGAAAACTATAATGAAAATGTGTCAGACTGTTAGAGTAATTATCACTTGCTCTACCACAGTAGTAAGTGTGCTTTCAAATTGCAAATCAAATTTCGTTTTGCGCCTAGAATCACACCATGAGTCTGTGCGCACACAGGAATTGTTGTCAGAGATTCAATTCGTGTTACTCTGGTTCTTTTAGAATTGCATTCGTAGGAAAGGGGCAGCTTGTTTTCTTGAACTGTGATGGCTAGCATTCAGCTCAAATTAATATGTCACAAATGAGAGGGCAATGCTAACACATTTGAAATCAACATGGTAGATTGTCCTTCCACTCCTGCAATGGGTCATGTAGTTTGTACATGTTCAAAAGTCCTATTAACCCTTACCACACATGTAGTGTTACATACATGTCTCCAGTGTTTATGCAGTTGTGCAAGTGTCCATGCAGATCTCTCTTGCACCTGACAGTAGACAGTCTCCAGAAGCACACTCTTAGCAGAGATCAAGCTGTTTCTCATGTACAGTCATGCTTACTATTCAGCGCTGTGTGGTGTTTCAGATAGCAGTGAGTAACGCTAATACATTGTACATCACCAAGGCTCATTTCCTTTGCTAGAGTGTAGTACGTCATTCAGGTTGCACATGTTCATGGTCTCAAAAAGCTGTTTGGGCATGTGCTCTTTTCTATTTCTGAAAAATATAATGAAAATGTGTCAGACTGTTAGAGTAATTATCACTTGCTCTACCACAGTAGTAAGTGTGCTTTCAAATTGCAAATCAAATTTCGTTTTCTGCCTAGAATCACACCATGAGTCTGTGCGCACACAGGAATTGTTGTCAGAGATTTAATTTGTGGTACTCTGGGTCTTTTAGAATTGCATTCGTAGGAAAGGGTAAGCTTTAATTCGTGTTGGTTTTATTGTGTTTTTCATTTGTAGGAAAGGGGTAGATAATATTAAAAGATTTGAAAAGCTCAAACAAAATACAGTAATACATTTAAATTATATAAAGGTATTTTTTTTATAGTTTCTTTCAGGTATTGCTGACCAACAGTGAAATAAATTAAAGATGCCTATATAATCAAGAAAGAGAAAAGAACAGAAAAAACATTTATATTTGAAGACAACTGGAGGACCCAAATTAGTTGAAGATCCTCATGTTGGAAAAAAGAAAAAGTCTTCTGGTAAGCAAACTAAGGATTTTTTAAAAAATATCTTAAAAAAAAGAACAAATTTGAAAAATGTCCCCACTGAAAATAGTGTTTCAAGTAGAAAACAACAGGACAAAAGTGAGAAATTACAAAATGCTAATGTACAATCAGAAGCAATAAAGATTGACTTAAAAAGAAAAATAGCATTTAAAGACATTCGTAGAAAAATGTTTCAGAGAAGAGTGATGTTCAATTTGCTAAAGGATGTGAAAAAATATAAGAAGAAAGCGAAATTTTATAAGCGAAAGAAAGATATTGAATCAATTGTAGCTAAGGCTTTAGATTTGAAAAGAAAACTATTCATTTTAATTTTGAACAGGATCCGTACATTAGATAAAATGGTCAATGTAATGAAGTCACAAAGCAAAACGAAAAGAGTAGTGAAAAGAAATAACTTTTGTAAAGTGTTTTTAGGAGAATGGATGGATAGTTCAAGTACTGAAACATTTTTTAATGAAGAGAGTTATCTTCAAAGTAATAGTTTGCTGCATGCAGTTGACACCAGAGGTCGTGCTTATGAAGTGAAAGATGGTTGTATAATGGAAAAGGAGAAAATGGTTCCAAGAAATGAGGAAGAAGTGAAAGCTGATGAGGTTATGCGGAGACGTCCTAAAGCCCCAGTGTACACTTGGAATTGTAGTAGTATTTGTACTGTACGACAAGAATCTATTGATAAATTACGTGAGTTTCTAAGAGAATATAGTAAAAAAAGTGTTAAACAGCAGATTAAGGCGCTTCAAAGACTAGATCCATGTAGAGTGAGAGAGAATACTGGTTTGCAAGGACATTCTGTGGCTTGTCTTTCTAGGAAAGTTTGCCAAAGTGTTTTTCACCATTTTAGGATGCTGGCAGTTCATCATACTGAAATGAGAAAGTTTGTGAGAAGATTGTATTTTGCTAAAAGTCCAGCACAAAAGTTAAATGAGTTGAATAGGGCTCTGTTCCGTGGATCTGTATCAGATGTAGAGAAGGTTACTGATGAAATTCAGTTTTGTTACTTTCGTCCGGAACAAGAAAGTGCAGGTAATGACACAGTTATTGAAGAAAATGTGGAAGAGAATGTAGAACCCACTGTTAGTAAAAATTTTGAAGATCAAATGGCAAAATTTACTATCATCTCTAATGAAAGACCAAATATTACTTGTATTTGTTGCCGGAGAAGCCATTACAAAATTCAAACAAGAAATGTTGATCTGTATAAAAAAAGTGAAAATGAAGATAATTATAAGTGGAAGGATTTTGCAACATATATATTTCTGGAAAATAGTTTTGATTTGGGTGAAGATCAGCGTATTCGTAAATACTGTCATAACAAGTTAGAAGAAAATAGAATGCCAGCCAGAGCTGTATATAATAATTTAGAATTGGTTGATATTCCTGCAGAACTTTCTGATTTAAATACGTATGAGTCTATACTCATCCAATGTGTCCATCCGTTTCAGACCATAGTGGGTATGAAGCCAAAAACAGGTAAGTTACCTCCTTCGGATTTACAAAGAGGTTTAAAAGGAAGAGTTGTCTATTTGCCATTGGATTTGAAAAAAAATATGGAAACAATTGATGCAGATAGATTGGAAACTGAACCATTAGTTATTTTGGTTAATGGAGTACCAACAAAGAATAAGAAAATTTGGCAGGAGCTGGTAGATGTACGAAAAGTACAAAGAGCAAATTTATATTTGAAAAGAAATAATAAATGGTATGAAACAATTTATATGGATGAAGATGAAGAAGTTTTACAACCAGACTCAGGAATACCAGCTGGGCAAATTGAAAAAGTGGATAAGTCAAAAGAAGAAGAAATTTATGAACATTTCAGCATACATCCTCTTCATTCAAAAGAAGTTATGGCAAACACTATTGATCTTTTTCAGATGAAAAAAGCACAAGGAACTCCCGTGAGTGTATGGGAGGAGAGTTTGGAAGCTCGTTGTTTTCCCCAGCTGTTTCCTACAGGAAAAGGTGGACGATATGATGAACGCCCAGTACAGATTCCTGCTTCTGAGTATCGGACTACAAGATTATATGCAGAAGATCCAAGATTTCGTCAAAGTATTCCTTATTTGTTCCATCTTTTATTTGAAAGTGACTTGTCAGCACTATCTTATGCAGTAAATCACATTTTGAAAACTGGAGTACATCTACATAATGTGTCTGCAAAGGATTTTATGAACAAAGTGCAACAGCGAGATGATCATTTGGAATCTGAATTGATTAATCTAATGGCTTGTCAGCGTGGGACTAAAGAATATTGGTACCGACGCCATGGAGAATTTAAATGTATGTTACGGAATTTAGGAACTCCTACATGGTTTCTCACCCTAAGCTGTGCTGAGTACGCTTGTGATGATCTTCTGGATTTTCTTCGAGAGGCAAATTCAAATATTGAAAACATCCAATACAAGACAGCAGGAGAATTGTGATCATTGGATCCGGTTAATATTTGCAGATATTTCAATCATAGATTTGAGGCTATGATGTCCTTCATCTGCAATCAAAAAAATCCACCTCTTGGAGAAGTTGTGGATTTCTTTTGGAGAAAAGAGTACCAAGCAAGAGGTGCTCCTCATATTCATATGCTGTTGTGGATCAAGGATGCCCCAAAATTTGGAACAGACTCTGATGATGCAGTTTTAAGTTTCATCGAAGAATATGCAACATGTGCTATACCTAAAAGCACAGAAGAGAAAAACTTAAAAGAGCAAGTTTTACGTTTCCAAAGTCATCGGTGTGGAAAATACTGTCGACGAAAGTATAAGAGTAAAGAAAAATTCTACACAAAATGTCGATTTGGATTTCCATGACCTGTTCTTTCAAAAGGAAGAGTAAACAGTTTTATGTCAGCTGTGCGACATACTATTACAAGAAAATCTCCCAAAAATACGTACAACCTAAGAAGAAAAGAAGAGTCAAAATATATAAATGACTACAACCCAGTCATTTTATCCATGTGGAATGCTAACATGGATATACAGTATGTTGCTGACAATTCTATTGCTGTTGCTCGGTATGTCACATCTTACATCACTAAATCTGAGAAAACGGAATTGAAGGAAATGTTGGAAGAGATTTCTCACGAGAAGACTGTCAGTAAGAAGCTATACAGTTTCAGTTTAAAGATGTTATTGCATCGAGAAATTTGATCCTACGAATGCTCAGATAGGTTATCATCTGCAAGTCTGTACTCCAAATCCAGAAGAATAATTTGGGTAAATTTAGGCCTTGCAGGAATGCGAAATCGGGTACTGAAATCTGTTGGAGAAATTGAATATTTGGCAGAGAATGACCCGGAAAGTACAGATATTTTGAAATCAAACATGTTGGACACATATTACCCAAAAAGAAGTCGTCATCTTGAGAACATGTGTCTCTATGAAGTGCTGCAGAGCTACATTTTTACACGGAAAGCCTCAGAAGACATCAACAATGGAAAATATAAAGTCATTGGTGGGGAAGGATGTTTGGTGAAGCAAACAAAAGGAAGTTTGATTAATCACAGGAAGCTGAGTTGCGACACTCCTGACAAAAAGGAATTTTACTACTTAGCACTTTTACAGCTGTTTAAACCATGGCGTTCAGAGGATGAATTATTTGGAGATTTTCACAGCTATGAAGATTCCTTTAATGATACGATTGAATGCAGTACTTTCACAAATTATGTGCAAATGTTAAATGAAGAAATTGAACAGGAAGCTACAATTGCAGCTGAAGTAGCTAGAGACAGTTCTCAAGACAGCCAAAGTTCTGGAACGCTCAGTCAAGAGCCCCTAGGACAACCAATCGTAGAAAATGAAGCTGCAATAGCAATGACTGAAGTGGAAACAGCTATGAATCAAGCTCAGGAATATTTAATAGACTTACCAAATTTGGAACAGCAACTGAATGAAGAACAAAAACTAATTTATGAAGAAGTCACAAAAAAAATTGATCATGGATTGCTACATGAAAAGAAAGAGTGCTCATGCGCATCATTTGAACCAATCAGGATGTATGTGAGTGGACAAGCTGGAACTGGAAAAAGTTTCTTAATTAAAGTCATCAGAAGCTACCTACAGCAAAAAACAGATTCAACTTTGTGTTGTGTTGTTACTGCTCCAACTGGGTTAGCAGCATATAACATAAAAGGAATTACCTTACATCGCTTGCTAATGTTACCAGTGGAGCATGAGAACAAAATAGAATATCACAAGCTAACTGGCGAAGCATGCTTCGAAGTTTCAAGAGTGTTGAAGAACATGCAAGTTCGCATTATTGATGAGGTAAGCATGGTATCAAACTTAATGCTTGCCTTTGTGCATTTAAGAATGCAGCAAATTCTAAAGAGAGACTATGACATGTTATTTGGTGGAAAACATGTTATAGTTTTTGGGGATCTTCTGCAGCTCACTCCAGTTAAAGGACAACCAGTGTTTAATACTGTGACACATGAAGACACGAAGAAGTCATTAGGAAGTATTGGTAATGCGAATATTTGGTCATTCTTTGAGTACAAAGAACTCACTACCAATATGAGGCAAGCAAACGATGAAGATTATGCAAGTATTCTGAAAGATATCAGAATTGGACTACTCACAGAATTGTTGGCAGAGAAGCATTACAGAGTCGGTTGCTATATAATTTATTTCCAAGTGAAGAAATAGTTGCAGAGAAAATATACCAGAACATTGCAGAAAAAAATACTGTAATCTGCTTAATGCCAACACTACGTGAATTCTCGATATTCAATGAGGAACTTTTGAAATTGGAAAAGGAAGAGATTAAGAAAAAGGAAGCAGTGGACAAATTTAAGCATGAAGGAATTACTATTACATTAACAGGCAAATTGAAAAATAAATGGGATTCTCTAGAGAAGAACATTTTGAAAACAGCTGGATTAGAAAAAAATCTTTATGTTTGTATGAACTGTCGAGTATTTTTAAGAAGAAATTTCGATGTAGAAAAAGGTTTAGTGAATGGAGCTATGGGTAAAGTTGTGGGTTTTGTGAAATACCAGAAAAAAGATGGGATTGAATTTTTAAAAATAAAATTTGATCAGATTGAAGAGGTTAAAGACATTAGTCGTTGTTCAGTCCGTTTTTTGCTTGTAAAAGACTTATATTCGAAGCAGTTTCCGTTTTCTCTAGCATATGCTGTAACTATTCACAAATCTCAAGGTTTAACTGTAGATAGTGATTTTGTAAACATTGGTTCTACTGTGTTCAAAGAAGGTATGGCATATGTTGCTTTGTCACGAGTGAAAACATTATCTGGTTTATTCATGATAGACTTTGATGACTCAAAAGTTAGTGATGATGCAAATTGTGTAAAGGAGTATAATAGATTAAGAAGAACCTATGCTCCTCATTTAGGTCAGTATCCTGTGTTTGAAAAACGTGTTGTTTCTCGGAAAAGGAGAATTGAGAATATCTGTAATGAGGATGTACAAAAGAGAAAACAAAAGGAGAGTGATGTGATTGCAAGCAAAAAGAAAAAGGACAGTGTTCAAGAGGTTGTTGGTTGTCATTTTGAAAATAACTCTGGTGTCAACTGCTACGCTAATGTAGTGCTGAATGTTGAATTTTATCTTGAAAGTTTGCAAGAGCAGATAATACTTAATCATGTAAAAAGATTGTGTTCTCTGCTGAGTTTTCTTTTTGAGAAGCTGAGTATTGATAAAACTAAAATAGAAAGTGCTTCTGATGTTAGAAAACGTTTAGATGTATGTTCAGGATGTACACAGTTTACTCAAAATGTCCAGCAAGATGCACAGGAATTCTTGATGTATATGGTACTGGAAGAAGAAGGGGTAGAAATAGAAAATATGTTTGGTCTCTCTTATAAATGGGAACATAGTTGTGAAAACTGTTTCAACACACGCAGCTCTAATGTTGATTCTGAAAGATTCATATATTTAAAATTACCAGAGAGTAAATCAGTGACTTTTAGTAAATTAGTTAAAGATGCCAATCACAACATGGAATGTTCTAAATGTAAATCAGACATGTTTTCAATGTTATTTTTAAAGAAATATGGACAGTGTGTAATTTTAATGATGCAACATTGTAGAGCTGATGGTTCAAAATTGGACACTTTAATAAAGAAGTTTACAGGACATCAATTATCAATATCTGGAAAAACTTTTGTTGCAGTTGCAATAATTTTCCATGATGGACCTTCTATAACTTCTGGTCATTACACAGTTTATCTTAAATGTGAAAAAGGCTGGACACTGTGTAATGATTCTCAATTGATTTTCAAGCAACGTTTGCCTGCAGAATTACCAAATTCCTATTTAATTTTTCTGAAACCAAAATTTTAGATACAAATTGCAACATCTGAACAAATCATTTTTGTGACTTTATTCGATTACCATTGGATATTTCATCAAAAAAGA
Organism: Triturus cristatus; assembly: GCF_964204655.1. NCBI lineage: Eukaryota > Metazoa > Chordata > Amphibia > Caudata > Salamandridae > Triturus > Triturus cristatus. Next base: position 1,755,677,431 of record NC_140590.1, on the reverse strand, counting down.
ATTTAAAAATTACCATTTGGCCTCATGGAAAGGTAAAAATTTCTCTTGTGGACTTCTTTGACAGAAATTATTTTGGTGTATGTGCTTAAGCAACAAGATTTACAGACGATATTTATTGCAAATATTTATTGTTTTTAGATGATGTTTTTAATAAATATGCTACATTTCTATAAAGGTATGTTTTACTGAGAAGAGATTCAGGGCTTTTTTTAAACAATCTTTCAGATTGTTAATTTTTTTGCCCGCTGTTTAATGATGAATGCAATTGGTTTCACGATTTACAGTGAAATTCAATATATTCTGAAAACAGCAAAAAAAAGGGCAAAAATGTGTTTTTTTAATAAGAAAATATGTGTACTGTATTCTAAAATGTATTGTTAAATATTAATACTTTTTTTCTTTTTTTACAGATTGAGAAAGAAAATTTAGGAAAATAAAAAATACTTTTTCTAGCAATTAAAAAAAAACATTTATTGATAATTAAGTTATTTTGTTGGTCAGGTAAGTTTGAAATATCTGTATTTATCACACATTTACTTTCATATTCCCTTTTTTAAATATATATATATATATTTTTGCGCGCACGGTAAAAAACTTTTTTTTTTAAAAAGTGATTACATAAATGCAAAAAAAATGTGAGGTAGGGTGGCTCTTAAAAGAGCCGTTGTGTTAATACAGGGACAGAGGAAGGAAAGAATGGCAATATTAAAAGGTACCGCACTTGTGCTGCTCAATCTTATTGTCTATTAGAGGAATACTAGACTCTCCAATAGCAATAAGAGAGTAACAAGTATTGCACCTTATATGTACTCTCTGAAACCGAGGGTAAATGTCCAGAGGAGCAGAAGAGGGTGACGCTCCCACTGCAGAGGAAGTGCTCGGCTGAGCTGCCGAAGATGTACTCGGCTGAGCTTCTGCGGATGTGCTCGACTGACTTACTGGAGGGGTTGCTTCAGTATGTCGAGCAAAAGTCTTGGGCTGTACATCCCTAATGTGTCTAAACATAGAGAAAATTCCAAAAGAATACTTCTTCTTTGGATTTCCTCTAGACAAGACACGCCCACAAAGTCTGCAGGTGACTAATGGAGCATTGACTTTGTTCTGCCCCTCTGGAAATGTAAAATATTGCCAGACAAAAGAATCCTTCTGTTTCCTCTTTCTCTGTCTAATAATGCTGTCCTGCTCACTCCCAGAAGAGGACTGCTGCTCTGCCATTGTATCCCAAAGACAATTCAGCTCCTTCTCCTAGGGAATCACAAGCAGTAATGAGGGGAATGGGTGTGGTGTTGGAAGTTTCTGGAAATTAAAGAAGTTTAAACCAATGAAAAGTGTTGTTTCTGGATCACATGACCTACTGTGCGCGCTCAGTACGCTTACCGTACGCGCACGGTAAAAGTACACATGCACGTACGTAAGACGCGCGCACGCGCGCATGCGCATTAGACGCACACACGCACGCGCGCATGCGCATTAGAAGCACGCACGCATGCGCATTAGAGGCATGCGCGTATGGCGGTTCCGCGTAAGGTGCACGCGCACATGCGCGTAGGAAACAAGCGTATAAGCGTCACTTACGAAGTACGGATTCGTACGTAAATTGCGTACGCATGCGCACGCGGAGCATAGATATTAGGTACCGTGCGCATACCGTAAGCTTACCGTACGCGCACGGTAAAAAATCCTAAAAAAAAAGTATAAAGTTTTGTAGAAGATATTGACTATGTTGTTCAACTATATCTAAACATTTATTTAAAAAAGGTGAACCTTTCTATATTGCAGGATACAGCAAATCAATGATTATATACATAGGTAGCATATTGTTTAAAAAAAAAATCTCAAAAGAAAAATAAAAAAATAAAAAAATGGATTTAAAAAACATTGCAAATTTTTTTAAAAAAACATAGGTTTTACACACGTTATAGTTAGGAATTAGCATTTAAAAAACCTTGCAAATTCACTGAAAAAACCATAGGTTTCCCACACGTTATAGTTAGAAATTAGCATTTAAAAAACCTTGCAAATTCACTGAAAAAACCAAAGGTTTCACACACGTTATAGTTAGGAATTAGCACTTAAAAACCTTGCAAATTCACTGAAAAAACCATAGGTTTCACACACGTTATTGTTAGGAATTAGCATTTAAAAAACCTTGCAAATTCACTGAAAAAACCAGAGGTTTCACACATGTTATAGTTAGCTGGACATTTCACTCGTACAAAACCATTGAAATTCTCCTGTTATAGTTAGTTCAGCTAACTATAACTCGCGCGCCCGCAATCCACTGCTGATGACGTCACTTATTACATCACTCATGACATGGTCAGTGACATCACTGATGACATCACTGATGACATCTCAAATGACATCACTGATTACATCACTGATGACGTCATCCATGTGATAAATTACCACATCTTCTCACACCCTAATATAACCTTTGATACACCGACTCAAAATTTAAGAGTTCCATTCTCAAAACCATACATACTGCAATACCAATAACTACATACCCACTTATTAACTCTTAGGTCTACATACACCTCCACTCACTCACCTGTACAGTCACTCATACTTACAGTCACTCCATACAAAACTATCATATGCATTTATACACTTATATAGACACTCACACACTAACAAGTATCCATAGAGCTACTCTTACACCTACTCAGTCATGCAAATAATCACACTCCCATTTACTCACCTATGCGGTTATACACACTCAAGTTCACTTACTCATAAAAATAGTATCACATTCTTACACTCTTATAGAATCATTGATACAAGCACACACTCATCCATATAGTCACTCTCACAATCACACACTATCACATTTACCCACTTATATAGTCTTACACGCATATATTCTGGCTTTCACATATGTAGTTAGTCACAAATGTACCACTGAGATATGCATTCAATCCCTAACACACCCATACATACACTGACTCAACCATACAGTCCATCACAGATGCACTCTTAAAACCATGCACCCATAGAATCACCCACTCACACATCTATGCATAGAGTCACACACACCCTACCCACACAAACACTCAGGAACCCATACAGATACTGAGACAAGCAATCAATAACTCATATAGACACTTATATAGGTGTTCACAAAACCATGCCGCCACTTATACACCAACATACAGACACATACAAACATTTACACAGTTTAGTCACTAGTCTGCAGTAAGATACATTTAATGACTCACTTATAGAGTCAGTTACGCACCACAGAAAATCATCCATTTACACACTTGTACACCCACTCATTCTTCAACAGGCCTTTCCCTATATATATTAAACATATTAAAATTGTTCAGAAACACATACTCAATGGATGATGTCATCAGTGATGTCATCAGTGATGTCATTTGAGATGTCATCAGTGATGTCATGAGTGATGTCACTGACCATGTCATGAGTGATGTAATATGTGACGTCATCAGCAGTGGATTGCGGGCGCGCGAGTTATAGTTAGCTGAACTAACTATAACGGGGGAATTTCAATGGTTTTGTACGAGTGAAATGTCCAGCTAACTATAACATGTGTGAAACCTCTGGTTTTTTCAGTGAATTTGCAAGGTTTTTTAAATGCTAATTCCTAACTATAACGTGTGTGAAACCTATGGTTTTTTCAGTGAATATATATATAGATATATATTCACTGAAAAAAAACAAAGGTTACGGGGACGTTATAGTTAGGCTCACATTTCTCTCATACAAAAACAGAGAAATACAGCAGTTATAGTTAGCTGGCTTGGGCACCACAAATTGAAAAAAGCACCTTGGCCCTCCAACATGCCGATTGTGCTATAGTGCGAAGGGCTGGAGCTTCCCCGTTCCGGCCATTCTCCCCCATTCTAGAACTCCATAGAGCAAAAGGTTTAGGTGCAGCCCTTTATGGGGAGGAATTATGGGGGCTGGAAAATTTAAAAGATATGATCCTTGCCAAAAATAAATGTATTAGGGCAACACTGAACCTGCCTGTAAACACTCCCCTCCTGCCACTTAGACTCGATCTTGGCCTTAGACCTATCAGCCTTTTTGCTATTCTTAGGGCACTCCTGTTCTGGCTTAGGATTTGGACTAGTGACACTCAGGTCCCGCTCAGGAAGGCCCGTGGCAGAATTAATTACTCTGCAAAGACAAACAGGTCGCATTAAATGGCTTAATAGGATTAAGGATTGGTTTCTAAGACTAGGATTAGGGCCCTTATGGGAGGACCCAGGGTAAATTAGAAAATCAACGGATCCTCTACTTAAAAAAAGGTTCTGGAAGTACACAGATTGTCAAAGTTTAGAAAGTCACACGCATGGCATTTTAAACTCTATTTTTTTTATTTTAAAGGATATGTTGGTTTTGTGCCTTTTATGGATGTGATTGAGCCACCCCAGGCAAGAGCCTTATATATCCAATTTAGGTATGGTTCATTGCCTCTAAATTCAAGAAGAAGTATCTGGGAAAACACATCCATATTGCCAGTATGTCCCACCTGTCAAGATTCCCCTGAGACCCTTATACATTTTTTATTCTTTTGCCCGTCTTATGTGGATCATCGGAAAAAATGGATTTTGCCTGTATGTCGCTCCTTAAGCTTCACACGCCCAAATGATGCACTAAGAATTTTTGTGTCTGACACCACTAGTTGGTTGGTCTTTGCAATTTCAAGATACTTATTGTATGCTTGGTGGAAAAGATCCAAACTAATTAAAAATGCATCCGTGATCAACTTACAACCTTAACAAACGATTTTTATTGAATTGTCCTATGAATTGTTTTTAATATGGCAAAATATTCACTGTTTTAAAAAAAAGCTATAATGCTGCTATCTATGTTACGGGATGCTTTTAATCAATTTTATTTTTAAAATGATGTCTTGTACTATAATTTTAATTGTTTTACTCATATGATGTGTTTTGATTTTACTATGTAAATGATCATACATTTGATCGAAATATTATATATATATATATAACTACCTACTGGCAACCGCCAGTAGGTAATATGTATATATTATGCCACATATATGTGGCGCAGCAGGCAGAGCTGCTGACTCAGAGCTAGGGTCCTGGACAAAATCACTCCATCTCCCCATGCCCAGCACCTGGATACTCTCATGGATGATGAGTTGTGCTATACAAATCTGCAAATGTAAGATATATATATATATAGATATATATTCACTGGAAAAAAACTAAGGTTATGGGGACGTTATAGTTAGGCTCACATTTCTCTCATACAAAAACAGAGAAATTCAGCAGTTATAGTTAGCTGAACTAACGATAACTTACACCCGTGGAATGCACTGCTTATGAGCTCACATATTATATCACTCATGACATGGTTAGTGACACTAGTCATTATATCACTGATGACATCTGAAATGACAAAACGGATGACATCATCCACAGAACCAATCATATAGCCAGTTGCACCCCTATGCAACATCTCATATATCCACTCCCACACAACAGCTGACATTCCCATTCACCGACCCATAGAAACAGTGGCACACCTACTCACTGATCCATTGACACACTAATGCATCAACGCAACCGTACAGCCACTAACACAACAACTAAGTAACATATACAGCTACTCATGCACCTACTCACTGACCAATACAGCTACTCACAAATCCACTCATACAGACATACTGACACTTACACACCCACTAATATTTGTATTTGTATTTGTAGGGGAATTTATATAGCGCATGTATACCGACAGGTCTCTTAGCGCTGACAGAAGGAGATTTGCAAAAATTAGCCCGGCAAAGACAGTCCTGGTCGCAGGGATCTTACGAAGTGTCTCTAAAAAGCAGCGTTTTCAGTAGCTTTCGAAAAGGGAATAAGCCTGGTTCTTTCCGTACGACATCCGGCAGTTGATTCCAAAGGCGTGGCAAGATCACAGAGAAAGCTCGCCCGCCCTTGGAGGCCAAATTGCTTCGGGGACAGACCAGCTGGAAAGCATCTATAGATCGAAGTAGGCATCCTGGAATATACTTAGCCAGGCGATCCCTATTGTAGCTGGGAGCGAGACCATAGAGGGACTTATGGGCAATACATAGGGCCTTAAATTTAGCGCGTTGTCTAACGGGCAACCAGTGTAGCTTTAGAAGCAGAGGTGATGCATGAGACCTTCTGGGAAGGCTGAAGACTAGCCTAGCGGCATCATTCTGTACCACCTGGAGCCGGTTAGTGAGTTTCAGAGGAAGACCCAACGCATTCCCATAGTCAAGGCATGATAGAATAGTAGCCGGGACTATGGATTTCATGGAAGAAGTAGAAAGAATGGGGACCAGTTTCCTCAGTTGCCTCAAAATACCAGAACAGGTGCCCACCACAGAGGAGACTTGATGACTTAGCGAAAGTTCTGCATCAATCTTGAATCCCAAGATTTCACAACTGGGGATGGGCGTGGAGGAGTCCCAAGTTCTTTGGGCCAAAACAGGCCACCCCAGGAGTTGTTAATGGTTGGGATGACGAGAACCTCCGTTTTATCGGGTTGATTTTTAAAGAGTTAGCTGTCATCCAGCTAGTTGTGAATCTTAAAATATTTTGAGCCGTCTCTTGGGCCTGGGCTGAATTGTCAATCCTCAGAATGAGCTGGGTGTCGTCAGCATAATTAAAAACACGACAGTCAAGATTGGATAAGGCGGCCACTAAGGGTTGCAAATAGATAATAAAAAGCAAAGGGGACAGCGCAGAGCCCTGGGGTACGCCGCATGGGATGACACCTTTCTTAGAGGAACAATCGCCAAGCTGCACCCTTTGCGAGCGACCAGAGAGAAAGGATTTTAGCCAGTCAAGGGCCGAGCCCCTGAGTCCCAGATCCAACAGACAGGGTCAGCAAGATGGAATGGCTGACCGTATCGAATGCTGCGGAGAGGTCCAGGAGCACAAGTGCGCTCGGCTCTCTCTTATCAGCATTCAATCTAAGGTCGTCAAGGACGGACAGCATGACTAACTCCGTACTATGGTAGGCTCTAAAACCTGCCTGACGTGAATGTAGAAGCTTAAATGTGTCCAGGAAATCAGAAAGGTGTTTTAGGACATGTTGCTCCATAACTTTAGCCAAAAAGGGGAGTTGTGAAATAGGCCTGTAGTTTTTCAATTCAGCCTTATCAGCTCCTGGCTTTTTCAGTAGAGGGATAACTCGGGCCTCCTTCAGGTTACTTGGCAACTGACCAGTGGCCAGGGAGTTGTTAAGGAGCGAGAGAATCTGACATTCCAAGATTGGGCGAGCCAGCTGGAAAATCCTAGGAGGACAGGGATCAGCCGGTGAGCCGGATTTGATTTTATTTATCAGGTAGGCCAGAGCTTCTGAGTCCAGCGGCGGGAATTGGGCAAGAAATTGGGCTGGTGAAGTTTGAGGCGACACCAGTCCTTGACTAGCAGCAATCGCAGGGGATCTATTGATCTCAAGCAAAATATCCATCACTTTCTGCAGAAAGAAGGACTGCAAGGTGTCAACATCGAAAGGTATTAAAGTTGATGGCACATCGACCTTTCTGCTAAGTTCTTTTAGGATCTTGAAGGTTTCCTTTTGTTTATTAGGTGCCTCAATAATCCGAGCCTCATAATATTCTGCTTTCCTGGAAGTGATAGCTTTCCTATAAAGGACCAGAGCAGCTTTATAAAGGATCAGGTCGGAGGCCTTATAAGCTCTTCTCCACTGTCTTTCTACTTTACGTAGGCTCTGTCTGTGAATCCGTAAGGCCTCGTTGAACCAGGGGGCCCCTTTATTTTTGGGCTTAATTCTTTCCCTGCGAACTGGTGCTAGATGGTCAATAGCCAGGAGGAGAGTATCACTAAGAGATTGGCTAGTTAAGTCAATATTAGTATGGCCCTCCTCAGGCCTATACGGAGGAAGTCTTTGAAAGAAATCAGTGAGATTATCCGACTAATATACTCTTTCAGCCATTCTCATACTGAATCAGTAACCCATACAGATACTCACATACCTACTCACTTACCCATACAGTCACACACACATCCACTCACTCACCAATAGTAACTCACACATCCCCTCACTAACTTACTGTGTTCCCTGTTACTGATCCATTCAGACAGTTATGTACCTGCTCAGTCAGACTTTCAGCTACACATGCACCATCTCTTTCACCATTTACAGCCACTGACACACCCAATCGTTCACCCATACAAAAACTCACTCATGTATACAGTCTCTTCCATACCCACTCATTCTTCTATACACCACTTACACTCCCACCCACGCACCAATAAAGGCACTCCCACAGCCATGTACCATAGTATATGTTTAACACTCAGTAACATTTAGAAAACACACAGAATCACTGGATGATGTCATCAGAGATGTAATTTCAGATGTCATCAGTAAAGCCATGAGGAATGTCACTGACCATGTCATGAGTGATATGTGAGGTCATAAGCAGTGCATTGCGGGTATTTTGGCAAATGCCTTTCTCAGTGCTAGCCAGTGAAAGATAAACACTGTTGTACCAATTAGGTTTAAATTCTTGTCAATGAATTCCTATTGGAGGATAATATATAAACAGCGAAAGAGGTCTATCAACTTTTAAGTCACAAATTCTCAGTTCACGGCTGCCATATTTACATGTACCACTTGGAATTCAGTCCAAATGTTTGTTAACCTCATTCTCTTGGAAAGTATTGATGAAATTTAGCCATAAAACATTTGCCCTTGAATAAGAATATTTCAAGAGAACCTCTGGATACATAGTAATACACAAACATGTAAATGGCTATGCTTGCCCAGATCACCAATTTCGTCCTGAATGGACTGCTATTTTTCTTCACAAGAAGTAGCTCTCTGCTGTTTAACGGACAAGCCACTCAGTTGCACAAGCCAGTGGTGCATTATAAAAAGAATGTTCTCATCCACCACATTTGTAATGGACATGTATGATTCTGTCCAAATGGTAGTACCCCTGTTTCATTAATAAATATTAGCAAGAATGTCACATATAGAACATCTATCTATAGACACTCCCATGCAATACTCACTCAGGGCCTCATGTACGACCGTCATGTTTTGTGACTCTTAAATTGTAATTTTTAGCACCTCGCAATTTGCGAGTCACAAAACCTGATATAAAACAGTGTCCCAGACACTGTTTGTATTTTCCAAATAGATTGCAAGGGACCTGCCTCATCAATATTAATGAGGCAGGTCGCAATTTGCGACCCATTGGGATTTGCCGGACTCACAGGGATGGTGGCCTGCTGGGGTCAGTAGACCACCATGTCTGTGACTGCTTTTTAAAAAGAGCAGGTTTTTTTAGAATAAAGCCCATTGTCCTCAAAGTAAAACAAGATCCCATTAAAAAATAAAAATGAAAAAGAGTCGGCAGTGGTCTGTGAGATGTCCTTGGGGGTCAATAACTCCTCCTATTACCTCCAGTAATCCCACACAGCACGATTTCTAAGAGGTCTTTGGAGGCCACGCCCCTTTCTTCACCACTCCCCAAACACACCGCCTGGTGCACTGATGGTTGGAGGATGACATCTTCTTGGCTCCAGAGGATCCTTGGGAGCCAACAAGTCCTCCTGTTACCTCCAGTAAGGACTACACAGCGGGTTTGCTGAGAGGTCTTTGGAGGCCACGCCCCCTTTTGTCCACCATTCTGCAAATGTGCCTCCTGGCTCACTGCTGGCTGGAGGATGAAGATGTGTTTAGGGTTAGGTGAACCTTGCTCCTGCCATCACTGACAGAACATCGAAACAAAATGACAATAACCTGTCCACTGTACTGGATTTTTAGCTTGTGTAAATTTTATCAGTCAAATTATACACCTACTAGTTTAGGAATTTAATAGTAATTTAATATTTTTTACCATACCCTTTTTTCTTTATCAGATCATTTGTATAATACTAGTAATGCTAAGGTTTTGAATCTCCAAACAATAAATATTAATTTATTGAGATCTAGACATGTCACATCACATAAGGGAACACACCACACTGAAAAGTCAGACATACTCTAACAGAATACCTGACTGTGTTACATCAAAATTCACGCATCTCATATTAGCTGCACAGAAAAACAAGAGGTATAAACTGAGGCAATGGAAAGTAAAATCAGAACACAGGCTGTACAGACAAACATGAGGGTAAAGACAACCCAGAGCCGGTGCAGATGCAATACAGAGAAAAATGAGGAAACGCAGGGTTATCAGACAAACATGAGGATAAAACCATGCCAAGACCGGTGCAGATGCAATACAAGGGTAAAATCAGGACACACAGTCGGCACAGACAAACATGAGAGTAAGACCCCGCCAAGACCAGTGCAGTTGCAATACCAGGGTAAAATCAGGACACAGGCTATACAGAGACAAGATGATAGTTAAAACCAAAACACAGACTGCACAGGCAGAATATGAGGGTAACACCACACCAGGACCAGAGCAGATACAACAAGAGAGTAAAACTAGGGTACCGACTGCACAGAGACAAAGGGATAGTGAAACCAAGAAACAGACTGTAAAAAATAAGAGGTAAAACCACAAGACAGGAATAATATAAGGGCAAACACTCCAAGGCAAGTGCAGAGAAGCAACAAGAGGGTAAAAGAAGGGCATAGGCTGCACATATACAAGATGATAGTAAAACCAGGACACAGGATGCACAGACAAAATATGTGAATAAAACCAGAAAATAACCAACACAGATGTACTAGAAGGGTAAACTGGGGGTGTTTGCTGTATTAAAATAAGGTCATAGCAAACCCATGGTTAAAGACTACACAGATACAAACTGGGGTTCATGCTAGGACAGAGGCTGAGCAGGAAAAACACATTTTAGGGCAAAAACAGGACTGAAGCAACATAGATGGATTAAGAGGTTAAAACTAGGGCACAGGCAGCACAAGACAAAAACAAGTGCAACCCCAGTGAAAAACAGTTCAGATAAGATATGAGGGTAAACCACAACAAAGGTGTAGTAGGCGGTAAAACCAGTGCACAGGCAGGCCAGAGAAATATAAATGAATAACTAAATCTTTCCCTAGATGTAGGCAACAAGGGATAACACCAAGGCACTGGTTACATATATTATAGAGCAACAGGGTGAACACAAAGCTGTACAGCGTTCCCACCCCACCATGACATGCACTTTGTGCATTGGCAATTGTGTAAACACTCTATGCAGGCAAAACCTAAAAATCAGGCAGATAACAATAATCAATATACTGTTTATAACAGTAAGATCTTATTAAGTGTTGCAAATAAAATGATAACTTATAATATGCGACCTATGTGATTAAATTACGAATCGATATCCCCAACAAAAAAATGTGGTCATAGCTAAAATGAAAGGGTTTCCTCACTGAGACGTTTAACTCATAGTAAATTACGCCCAGGACTATATTATAGCGCCTTATAGTGCTTATACTATTCCTGTGATGCCATGAGTGTCAAACATCACCAAAAAACCCTTTTCCTGTAATGTAATTGTGACCAAAGGACCTGGTATGTCATAATGGAGGGCAAAATGTGTGGTGTGACAAGAGCTAGTCTTTGTTAAGATAGCTCCCTGTTTGGAGAGAAATGTGGTGACCTTGGTGATGGTAGGAAATTAAATGAGTCAGTAGGGGTCCCTCTTGAGTTCACTGTCCCTGGCTGAGCAGTCGTTGGCCCCTGAACACAAACATCTCCGGACCTCACCTAAGTCACCCAAATCTCAAAAGCTTAGCTGCCTCAGACTAATGATGGTATTGTTGGGGTGTCAGCAGAGGTGAGAGGATGAAGGAAGGAAAGGGAATGGTGCTAGTGAGGTGTTAAAAATATCGACCATGGTATAATGAAGAATTAGAAGTGCTTTGTGCTTGAAAATCAGGCAGAAATGAGCACATAGGGACCCGGACAAGGCTGGAGCAAGATGACAGGGGTGCTGTTGTTAAAGTAACCTTAATACCCCCAGCTCCATGCGCCCCTTAGAATACAGATCGTTGTAATGAGAGAGAAAGCCTAATTTACGCAACATTGGTACAGTAAGTATTTACTATGTTAAACCCCCCTGAGCAAGAGCAGGTACTGCTCGAAATGAAATGCACTGGGTTCACAGTGAACTGACCAACACTAATGTGATGTTTAACCCTTTCTGTGCCAAGCACATAACAGTCACCTCCTCTGCCACGGTAGCCCTGTGCCAAGGATGTAACCGTTTCGTCCTCGGCCCATACCCAGGAAACCCCTCTGCTGTTTTCAGCAGTGGGGTTTCATTTTTGTTTGTTTTTTTGTTTTGGTTTTACAGCCTTTGGAGCAGGGGAAGAACTTCCCCAGCAATGTGTATCGGGAGACCTGGGGGAATGCTGGGCGGAAGTATGTTTGTGGCTCCCTGCAGATTCCAGAACTTCCCAGAACAGAAATGGGAGGAAAATGTGTTTTTTATAGTCAATATTGGAGGTTTGCAAGGGATTCTGGGTAATAACATGTGGTGAGAGCCACGCAAGTCAGCCCACCCTGGTTAGCCCTTGGTTGGCTAGCTTTGTCTGGGTGCTGGCTGAGCTAAGGTCCAAAAATTAGGAGAACAAAAATGGTATACCAAGTGTTATGACCATTTCTTCTGGGCCCAGAGAGCCTTCACATGGGTGACAGGGTCTAGGAGCAATGACTGGGCCCAAGGGCCAGCCAGGCCTCGGGTGGGCCCTCCCACCCTTGGCTCCTCCTGCCTGCCGCAGTGCCAGTGGGTTCCATCCGGCCTGGAGATGCTTCCTCTGCTTGGCTGGGTTCAGAAGCTCTGACCTGATCAGGGCCCCCCCATCCTGGGCTCCTTCTTCCAGCCCACCATGTGGCAAAGCTCCTGGGACAGGGTCCTGTGAGCCCGGGAGGCCTTCCCTTCGTGTCTGGCCCCAGAAGCTTTGAATGGGCCCCATGGGGCCCCTGGGGCCTCGGGGTGGCCACTCCTGCCCTAGGCTTCATTCCACGGCTTGGTGCATGGCCATGGAATCTCCGTCGGGCCCGGGGAGGCTTCCCCTGCCTGACTGTGTTCAGGAGCCCTGACCATGGCCCCGCCTGGCACTTGGGTGGGTGCCTTCTCGTCCTGAGCTCCGTCCTCCGGTCCACTCCATGGCAAAGTGCACAGGAAGGGGTCTAACAAGCACGGGGAGGCCTTCTCTTTGTGTCTGGGCCCAGGAGCTCCGAAAGGGCCCAGGGCCCTGCAGGGCCTCGGGGAGGGCACTCCCGTCCTGGCCTCCGTCCTCCGGCCTGCCGCTCTGACTAGGGCCCAGGAGTTAGATCAGTCGGGACCGGGGAGGCTTCCCCTGCCTAGCTGGGTTCAGGAGCCCTGACCGTGGCCCCGACGGGCCCCAGGGTGGGTGCCTCCCCATCCTAGGCTCCGTCCTTCAGCCTACCACATGGCAAAGCTCCCCAGACGGGGTCCCACGAGCCCAGGGAGGCCTTCCCTTCGTGTCTGGACCCAGAAGCTTCAACCTAGACCCCAGGGGCTCCACCTGGTGTCGGGGTGGGTGCGCCAGCCCTGGGCTTCATCCCCTGGACTGCGGCATGGCCATGGGCTGGGACAGGGGTCTGTCCGGCCAGGGGAGGCTTCCCCTGCCTAGCTGTGTTCAGGAGTCATGACCGTGGCCTGACTGGCCCTGGGGTGGGTGCCTCCCCATCCTGGGCTCTGTTCTCTGGCCCACCACATGGCAAAGTGCCTGGGACAGGGTCCTGAGAGGCAGGGGAGGCCTTCCCTTTTGCGTCTGGGCCCAGGAGCTCCGACCGGGCCCCAGGTCCCTGCCTGGCCTCAGGGAGGGCACTCCCATCCTAGGCTCTGTCCTCTAGCCTGCCACCCTTTCAAGCGCCCGGTAGTTAGATCCGTTAAGCCTGGGAAGGCTTCCCCTGCCTGGCTGGGTTCAGGAGCCCTGACCGTGGCCCCGACTGGTCCTGGGGTGAGTGCCTCCCCGTCCTGGGCTCCGTCCTCTGGACCACCAGGTGGCAAAGCGCCCGGCACGGGGTCCCACAAGCCTGGAAAGGCCTTCCCTTTGCCTCTGGGCCCAGGAGCTCCGACGGGGCCCCAGGGCCATCCTGGGCTCTGTACCCCGGCCTGCCGCCCTAACAAGGGCTTGGGAGTTAGATCCGTCGGGCCCGGGGAGGCTTCCCCTGCCTGACTGAGTTTAGTAGCCCTGACCATGGTCCCAACGGCCCTGGGGTTTGTGTCTCCCCGTCCTAGGCTCTGTCCTCTGGCCCACCACATGGCAAAGTGCCTTGGATGGCTTCCCGTGAGCCCGGGGAGGCATTCCCTTCATGTCTGGGCCCAGGAGCACCGATCGGGCCCTGGGGTTGGTTCTCCCATGCTGGGCTCCGTCCATGGGCCTGCAACTCAGCCAAGGGCCCAGGACAGTGTTCCATTGGGCCCAGGGAGTCTTCCCCTGCTTGGCTGGGTTCAGGAGCCCTGAATGGGGCCCCCAAGGGCCCTAGGGCGGGCACCCTCCCCATTCTGGGATCCGTCCTTGGGCCTGTCACATGGCAAGGTGCCAGGGACGGGGTCCTGCTGGCCTGGGTAGGCCCTGGGGCAGGTGCTCTCTCCCTGGGCTCCATATTCCGGCTTGCCACTCTGCCACGGGCCTGGGATGGGGTTCCATCAGAACCTGCGAGTCTTCCCCTACTCGGCTGGTTCAGGAGCTCTGACCGCACCCCCTGAGGGCCCCCTCCTCATCCTGGGCTCGTACTTGGGCCTACCGCATGACAAAGTGCTCAAGATGGGGTCCTACGGGCCTGGGGAGGCCTCCCCTGCGCATCCGGGTCCAGGATCCCTGGCCAGGCCCATGAGCTCCAGCGGGCCCCAGGCCGGGTGCTCCCAGCGATCAGCTCCATCCCCCGGCCTGCCACTCTGCCAAGGGCGCGGGGCTGGGTACCGTCGGGCCCGACGAGCCCTTCCCTACTTGGCTGGGTTCAGGAGCCCTGAACGGGGCCCCTGAGGGCACAGAGGCAGGCCCACTACCCATCCTGGGCTCCTTCCTCAGGCCTGGAGCATGGCAAAGTGCCCGGGACGGGGTCCCATGGACCCGGGGAGGCCTTTCCTGCGCATCCTGGCCCGGTAACTACGGCTGGGCCCAGGGGCCCATGGCGGTCCCTGATGAGGGTGCTCCTACCCCGGGCTCCGTTCCCCACCCTGCTGCTCCCCCAAGGGCCCAGGACGGGGGTCTGTTGGTACCGGGCAGGCATCCCCTGCTTCGTCTGCTTGTGAAGGTGCCTTCAGGCCTCGGGATGGAGGCGCGTCAGGGTCCCCTCTCTCAGGCCCTTGGCTGGGGCACACTGGGGTTAAGAGCCCCCAGGCATCGGAAGCCCTTTCGTTAGGGCATAGAGGGACCAGATGGCCGTCCTTCGAGCCCGGCCATCTGGTCGCATCTATCTCCTCGGCTTTCTGGTTGCACGCAATGCTTTCCAATGGTGCTACCAGATGGCCGGGCTGCCCCAGAAGTCCAGATAAGGGCTGATTTGCCTCCCCGATCCCAGCCAGGGCTCCAGGAGATTGACCATGTTCCTGGCTTTGTTCACCTCTGTCTACCAATGCGGGTAATGCAAAATTTTGTATACCCTCCCCAATTTGCATGTCCATACTAATTAGAATAATCAATTAATTTTAACCGTATTAATTGTTTGAAGTGAGAAATTAATCAATTTTACTAATGTATGAATTACACGTCGGATTTGCATTTGCATGGCCTAGTTAATACGTAAACTAAAATATGTACGCATACTAATATTAGAGAAATTAGAATATTGCATGTTATTTGTTGCTTTTGTGACGTAATTGTAAGTTGTATTAAATAGTGAGTATAAATGCTATGAATGTTGCTATCATGCTAGATAATTACATACACAGAGGGGAATTAGTGAAGGTTTAACAATTTATTAGCCATTTCTATGTATTAATTACGTTTTGTATTTGTTTTGCTTAAGTTGACCATTTGGGCCTGCCACAAAACGGCCACCTCTTACACTCGACATGACAGAAACCACTCCACGAGGTTTTGGGTGAAGTGCGCCTGCGCCAACGCCAGCAACAGTGGCCTCGTCTTGACCCTAGCCAAACTGTACCCACCAAGGACATCCTGGGAAAGTTGCCAGGACCCTGAAACAATGGACTGTCTTTAAAACCGGAACCAGCAAGTGTGATGACTTAATGGACTGAACTATGTGAGAACTTTACCGGACGACCCTAAATCCTCCAATCAGGATGGCCGAAAACCAATATTTGTTACATTTTGACAGTGATTTTCTTATAAAAAATGATAGAATAGTGAGGTTGGGTGGAAATCGCAATCGCTCTTCTTTGTTTCCTGACGTTATGCTGACGGAGAGGACGTTGACGCTGCAGGACAGCTGTTTCCCTGAATCTTTGACAGACTGAATGGCGGCTTGACTTTGACGAATTAGAGATCTTTTACGACTTGACTGACTTAGAGGACGACAATTAGCCAGATTAGGTATATATGGTGATCTGTGACTTGAATAATGATTTATTAAAGGTTTGCATTAATTAGATAAAATTTATTAATGATTACATACAAATGAGTTGAGTTGTTTATTCATAGAGAATGTTTAATATTTTAAATATGAGTTAGAGAATTGTATCACCTCACCCATCTGAACTAAATCAGATCCATCATTAAGTGGAAGGAATATTTAGGAATTCGGGTATAAGATGTGTTGAAATGAAAATGCTTGAGACATATTTATGTAAGATATAACTTCCGTTAGTTCAGAAGATATTCCTTTCATGTCAGCGTTTGGAACATTCTTCTCTCAGAAAGGGCAGACCAATGATGTGTGAATGTTGGTGTTATGGGCCCCACCAGTGAATGTATTGATTGAATGTGTTAGTTAGGTATTTGGTCTGTGACGAAGAGAGAAATTTGGATTCCATGCTGCAACAGTTTTTCTGGTAGCAGAGTTATGTTTTTTATTGTTTTGGTTTGGTGATTATTGCTTTTATATTGTCTATTGGTTATTGATTGGTATTTATTTATGTACTAACACTCTATGTTGAGTCACGTCGAGTTCTATGTTGTTTGCACGGCTTCTGGGATGTAGGAAGTCGGAAGTTTGTAATGGTTCCTGTTGGACCCGGCCTCGTAGAATGGCCCTCCGTGCCCCCGCACCACCGAAACCTGGTACCTGCAGCCCAAGCACACGGCCCAGCCGACCCTTCCCACCAGGACACCCGCACCAACCCCGGACATCCCCGTCCATGGCCTCTCTCCTTTCGGCCACCCCGGGTCCGCGTGCCCACTCCATGCAACAAGATGGCCGCCCGGCCCCAGCGCGACCCGGGCCTCGAGGCGCCACTCCGGCTGGAGGACATCACGCTTCCAGGGGATGAGAGAGGGAGGAGCAGTTTCTATCGCACCTCTGAACTCCCCTGGGACGATGGGTTTCGATCGGCCCTCCGGCCTCCCTGCGGGCTGGCTCCGTGCCTGTTGGGTGTCTGGGACTCCTCCCGACCCGGCCCTGAAAGGATCAAAAGACAATAGCAGGAAACCCCGACAAGCGGCCCCCAGGTGACAAGACCCCTGCCTGCACAGACTCCGGACATCAAAGAGGGGTCGACCTATAACAAGGGGTGCTCTGAGACTGTCCGGTAGATTCGACGCTGGAACAACGAGAGCCTGCCGACGTGTGCGTGGCTCCTGGAACTGAACCAACCTAAGCCTGCTGAGTGACTCGCGGCTTCCTGAAGATCGTAAGACCTCCGAACTTGTGCCTGGGCCTGCTGAGTGACTCGCGGCTCCTTGACGGCCCCCGTGGTGGGCCGGGCCCTGATGGAGATCTTTTCCAGGGTGGGTTTCCCCCGTGAGGTCGTGAGCGATCGCGGCACTAATTTTATATCAAAGTATATGACGTCCCTGTGGCAACAATGTGGGGTGTCCTATAAGTTCACCACCCCGTACCATCCCCAAGGGAACGGCCTAGTAGAGAGGTTTAATAGGACTTTGAAAGGGATGATCGCTGGCCTAGAAGAGCCCCTCCGGCGTAAGTGGGACGTCCTGCTCCCCTGCCTCTTGTTCGCTTACCGGGAGGTCCCCCAGAAGTCCTTAGGGTTCAGCCCGTTTGAATTACTCTATGGACACCCCGTCCGAGGTCCCCTCAGTTTGGTTAAGGAAGGGTGGGAGGCAGCACCCCAGACCACCCCCCGAGATGTGTTCCAATATGTCCTGGCCCTCCGGAACCAGACCAGGAGGTTCCGAGAACTGGCCGAGGCCAACCTGGAGGCGAGTCAAGAAGAAATGAAGCGCTGGTACGACCAGAATGCTACTCTGGTCGAGTTCCAGCCGGGCCAGCAGGTGTGGGTCATGGCCCCCGTGAAGCCTGGCGCCCTCCAGGACCGATGGACTGGGCCCTACAAAGTGGTTGAGAGGAAGAGTCAAGTCACATACTTGGTGGACGTCCAGTCGCCTCGGGATCCCCTCCGGGTCCTGCACGTGAACCGCCTCAAGCCTCACTTCGTGCGGACAGAACTGAGCCTCCTGCTGGCCACCGATGACGGGGCCGAAGATGAGTCGGATCCCCTCCCGGACCTCCTGTGTGTCAAGGAGCAGGATGGCTCCGTGGAGGGAGTGAACCTCTCCCCAGCCCTCACTGCCCAGCAACAAGCGGACTGCCGCCAGCTCCTAAGACAATTTTCCGACCTCTTCTCCCTGACCCCCCGGGTCACCAACTGGTGTGTTCACGATGTAGACACCGGGGACAGCCCGCCGGTGAGACACCGAGCCTACCGGGTTCCTGACCGGGTCCGGTCCTGCATTCAAGCTGAAGTCTCGAAGATGTTGACCCTGGGGGTGATCGAGCCCTCTGACAGTCCCTGGGCCAGCCCCGTGGTCCTGGTTCCGAAGGCAGCGGCCCCCGGTGTCGCCCCCGAGCTCCGGTTCTGCGTGGATTACCGGGGGCTCAATGACATTACCCGAGCCGATGCCCACCCCATTCCACGAGCCGACGAACTCATTGACCGACTAGGGGCCGCCCGGTTCCTCAGCACTTTCGACCTTACCTGCGGATACTGGCAGATTGCGCTCACCGAAGGGGCCAAGGAGCGGTCTGCTTTCTCCACCCCCGATGGGCACTACCGCTTCCGCGTGATGCCCTTCGGGATGAAAAATGCCCCAGCCACTTTCCAGAGACTGGTGAATAGGGTCCTGGCCGGGCTAGAACAGTTCAGCGCGGCCTATCTGGACGACATCGCTGTCTTCAGCTCAGAGTGGAGTGAGCACCTCCAGCACCTCCGGAGAGTGCTAACCGCCCTGCGCCAGGCAGGTCTCACAGTAAAAGCCAGCAAGTGCCAGATCGGGCAAGGATCCGTAGTCTACCTGGGGCACCAAGTCGGGAGTGGCCAGGTCGCCCCTCTACAGCCAAAGATCGACGCCATCCTGGCATGGGAACCACCCATCACCCAAACGGAGGTCCGAGCCTTTCTGGGACTCACGGGCTACTACCGCCGATTCATTCGGGGGTATGGCAGCCTTGTCGGCCCTCTCACGGAACTCACGTCTAAAAAACAGCCAAAGAAGGTACAGTGGACGGCTGCCTGCCAGGAAGCTTTCGATGCTCTAAAAAAGGCCATGTGCACTGCCCCCGTCCTCCAGGCTCCCGACTACGCCAAGGAGTTCATAGTCCAGACCGATGCCTCCGAGCATGGCATTGGGGCCGTCCTGTCCCAAGTGAATGATCAAGGCCTAGACCAGCCCGTCGCCTTCCTCAGTCGGCGGCTGCTGCCCTGAGAACAGAGGTGGAGCACCATAGAGCGCGAAGCCTTTGCCGTGGTCTGGGCACTCAAAAAACTACGACCCTACCTGTTCGGCACTCATTTCAGAGTCCAAACTGACCATCGGCCCTTGCGATGGCTCATGCAGATGCGAGGAGAAAACCCCAAGCTACTGCGGTGGTCAATCTCCCTCCAGGGAATGGACTTCACCGTAGAACACCGCCCTGGTACGGACCACGCCAACGCTGACGGCCTCTCCCGGTTCTTCCGCTTCAGCGAAGAGAACCCCCCAAGGTGATGGGCAGTTCTCTCCGGCTTTCAGCTGGGGGGGACGCGTGTTGGACCCGGCCTCGTAGAATGGCCCTCCATGCCCCCGCACCACCGAAACCTGGTACCTGCAGCCCAAGCACACGGCCCAGCCGACCCTTCCCACCAGGACACCCGCACCAACCCCGGACATCCCCGTCCATGGCCTCTCTCCTTTCGGCCACCCCGGGCCCGCGTGCCCACTCCATGCAACAAGATGGCCGCCCGGCCCCAGCGCGACCCGGGCCTCGAGGCGCCACTCCGGCTGGAGGACATCACGCTTCCAGGGGATGAGAGAGGGAGGAGCAGTTTCTATCGCACCTCTGAACTCCCCTGGGACGATGGGTTTCGATCGGCCCTCCGGCCTCCCTGCGGGCTGGCTCCGTGCCTGCTGGGTGTCTAGGACTCCTCCCGACCCGGCCCTGAAAGGATCAAAAGACAATAGCAGGAAACCCCGACAAGCGGCCCCCAGGTGAAAAGACCCCTGCCTGCACAGACTCCGGACATCAAAGAGGGGTCGACCTATAACAAGGGGTTCTCTGAGACTGTCCGGTAGATTCGACGCTGGAACAACGAGAGCCTGCCGACGTGTGCGTGGCTCCTGGAACTGAACCAACCTAAGCCTGCTGAGTGACTCGCGGCTTCCTGAAGATCGTAAGACCTCCGAACTTGTGCCTGGGCCTGCTGAGTGACTCGCGGCTCCTTGAAGATCGTAAGACCTCCGAACTTGTGCCGAAGCCTGCTGAGTGACTCGCGGCTCCTTGAAGATCGTAAAACCTCCGAACCTGTGCCTGAGCCTGCTGAGTGACTCGCGGCTCCTTGAAGATCGTAAGACCTCCGAACCTGTACCTGAGCCCGCTGAGTGACTCGCGGCTCCCCCAGACTCTCACGGTCCCGCCGGACCCCGACTCCGACCACGTATCCCCCAGCTCGAGGATTGTGAGCTGTGCGCCGGATACGTCCCTGATTTGAACCGTTACCAGAGACTGTCCCGCTACCCCCTACCTTTCCGAGACTCTTGAGCCCGTGCTCACCTTGTACATATTTGCAGTGATACCTATTTGATAAAGCTTGTTTTCTGAGAATACCCAGTGTGGTCACTCTGTGTCGTGTGGTGCCAGAAGTACGATCCTAGTTGCGAGATTCCTCCCCCTGGGGAATCTCCCGCCAGTGCCCGGCTACGATACTACACGGGTGGGACTCAGGGTAGTCAGGACCCCCTTCCGGGCTCCTCTGAGGTCGCCGTCTAACAGTTCCGTAGTAGAGCAGAGGTAAGCGCTGCTCTCGGGAAAGACAGAATTATTGTGGCCCTGTAGGTACACAGGGAAACGTGTAACGATTGAAGTTGCACAACGCATTGTCTGGGTACTCTGATAACGCTTATCACTGCAAAGGTAGCAGGTGTTCTCTGAGCTTGCTAGAAGGACAGAGTAGAGGGAAGCGCTACTTTGTTAACGAGTGTTATAATTCTGTAGCAGGACAGACTGTTCGCTGTTCTCGGAAAAGACAGAATTCTGTGTGATTGTGCTACATTTTTCCCGTGTGAAAGTGCGTGAATGAAAAGGCATTCCGGTTAATTGCGAAACTCTGGTTTTATTTCTCAGGAGCATTGGGTCTCCAACTAAGTGTCTTAATTCTAGAGAAGCGGTTAGCTAATGCTTGTTAGAAGGGTAAGGTAGAGGGATGTGATACTTTATCAACGGAAGTAACGATTCCGTAGTAGGGTAGAGGTAAGCGCTGCTCTCGGGAAAGACGGAATTCTTGTAAAGAAGGTCTTTTTACTATTCTTTGGTTAGCGAAACGGACAAAGGTGGTGTTTTTTATGTAGTTACTAACAGATTTGTAAATTTGAAAGGTTTGAGAAACTTACGAATAATTTTGGAAAGGAGGGGTCAGTAGAAGCAGGAGTAGGAGCAGCGGCTGTTGACGTCAGAAAGACCGCGCTGGGATTGGCCAGTTAGCTAGAGGCGTAGATACTCCTGATTGGTGCGTTAGTGTACGCCGCGCTAGGATTGGAGAATTACAGGGTGACGTAGACGCTCCGGATTGGTGCGTTAGTGAGAGTCGCGCTGGGATTGGAGAATCACAGAGGAGACGTAGACGGTCTGGATTGGTGCGTTAGTGTGAGTCGCGCTAGATTGGACAGAATAGCAGTACAGTTGTAAGGAGAGACTAGCGATACACGGAAGACAGGAAAATGTATTACGATCCTCCAGAAAAGTAGAAAAAGTCATGGTTTGGAAAAAGCAAGAAGTGGTTTAAAAAGGACAAACCGATTGTGACAAGGGAAGGACAGTTACTTCCTCCACCGAAAACCCCCGCATCATTTATGGTTGCAAAATATGGGTATCACACTTGTATTTGGTTAGACAATTGGGTCAAGTATACTGAAAAGGATGGAGTTTTGGCTTTTCCAGAACATGGTTCATTTAATTTTGCAGTTTTGAGAAACTTGAGAGAGAAAATGATGAACTTAGAACCAAGACCTAGACCGACACAGTTTGAGGCATTGACTGAATGGGAAGAAGAGAAGCATGATTGAGAAAGACAGAGGAATGGTGGAAGATATAGGTACACGTATGGTCGACAGTATGGACATGAAAGTCATGATGATCGGATGAGAAGGTGGCAGAATGCTAGTATGACTGAAGGTTTGTTTCCTGTAAGAACTGCAGAGGATAATGGAGGACAAGAATGTACAGAGATAAGACATAATGTAGAATCAAGAGGGTATGGAGTGAATGAATCAAAAGATGATGTTCTTGATGACATGTTTTATAAAAATCCACCACCGTATCAACCAGAACCAGAAATATTAACACCAAGTGCCCCAATGAAAGAAACATTACGAATTATTAAGACAGAACCTATGTCGCAGGATTTAGGGAAGAGTAACTCCATTAGAGAGGTTGAAAAGAAGACAGAGAATAGAATAAATGGTGAAAATTCTGCGGAATTGGCAAGAACCACTCTAGAATTAACAGAGAAGATAAGAGAATTGACTAAAAATCTGGAAGCAGTAACAGTTCCAGTAACAATAGGTCCAGTAATGCCCATTTTCGATAAACAAAAAGATAGCGAACATTGTTTAACAGTTCCTTATAAGAGCCATAAACCGGTTGAAAAACCAGAACTGAGCCAAAACGAGAATCCATGGAGACAGACGATAAGTATGATCGAACCAAATGATTCAAATAATCCATTCATAAGTCTGAATTTTCCTGAAAAGAGTAGAATGACAGTAGAAACATTATTAGAACCACAAAAGAATTTGGAATAAGGTAGCATAGGGAAACCAGTAGGACCATCTACAGAAGAACTAAGTGAATGGTTAAGAAGTTTACAGAGAAAAGATAAAGAATCCCAATCAATCGATGTGGCCAAGTTACAAATGGTACTGGAAGTAGGAACTATCCCCACAGAGAAATTAAAAACTTACCAAGATGAGGAATTACTATTTTTGTGCAAAAGTGTGAGATGGAGAGCGAAAAACCTACATGAGAGGTTATAGAAGTAGCAAATGAAATGGGAATAGACATTGAAAAGGTAAAGGCTTTGCAAAAACCATATCGAATTGATTTCACTGAAAAAGATATTGAAAATCTGAAAACCACAGGACGGATAGGTCAGATTAAGGAAATATTTGTCTTGTTGAGAAAATGGGAAGATGTGGAAAAATGGAAAAGCAGGTGGTATAGAAAACGTGATGATGTCTCAGATAAGACATTTGCAGCATTTCCTATAAGAGAAAAAGAAAAGGTAGTGACAGAATACCCCATGAGAGAGATTCCAGGAGGAGGATACGTACATGTCCCATGGACAAGACAGGATATTTTGTCTTTTACAAATGATTTCCCTCGACTGCGCGAAAAGCCTGTCGAGTGGTACAGGCAGGTGAATAGGTTTGTAAAATTGTCTAAAGTATTATGTATTGATCTGAATAGTCTATTTGTCATTATAGTACCAGCAGATTTATGGGCAGAGTGCAAACTTTGGATTAATTGGCCAACTCAGGAATACCCTAGGGACCCTAAAACAGAAGCACCAGACCGAGGTAATGAAGAAATATGAACAGGTTATGGCATTTCTGAAAAACAAGGTACCTCCTAAAGAGACAGACTGGGTAAAAATTGACCGAACACATCAAGAAAGTAAAGAGTCAGTGCATGCCTATTATGAAAGGCTAATACTAGCTTTTAAACAGTTTAGTGGAGATGAGAATCTGAGTGAAAAGGATTTGAGTCATTTTGTATACAGATTTGTATATGGTCTACGTCCAGAAATTAGTGAAATGATAAAACAACATACTGTTGATTTGCAAAATAAAAAAATAGATGAAGTATTAAGACATGCTAAATACTTTAGTGACGAGATTGAGGCAAAGCAGCGAAAATTGAAAGAGAAGGCTATGTGGGCACAGGTAAAGGTAGCAGAAAGGCAGGAAGCTCAATTAGTAGAACAAGCAAATAACACAGGAACAAGACAGAAATTTGGTCCTGGGAAAGGAAAGGGCAATATAGAAGAAGCTAAAAAGAAGTTCCCATGCCATAATTGCGATAGGATAGGGCATTGGAAATCCGAGTGTAAATTTCCCCCAAGTACTAACAATGGAAATCCATCATTGAATCCACAGGTGCAGAATGAGGTGAGTGGTCAACTGCAGCAACAGCAGCAGGTTGTTACACCACAGAATCAGGTGCCAAAACCGCCTTTTCCACAGAGCAGAAACTCTCAGAAGTATAGTAGCGAAACAGGATTCTACGGTGAAGAACAGGTAAATAAGCTGCCACGCGCTAGCGCTGTCTCGCAGTATTGGCTGCAACGCGATGAAAGTGACTCAGAAGACATCTATTGACGGTGCCAAAGGGAGGAAGAAGAGTGCGTACTTGGCGCAGCTCTAGAAGTAGACCAGACAGGACCATTTGTAGATGGGAAGGTTAGCGATGAAAATATTAGTTTCCTAGTGGATACTGGTGTTACTCGATCAACTGTTAGATCAGCAGATGTTAAGAATCTTCCTCTCTTGGATGAAACGATCCAAGTAGTTGGTGTATCCAACAGACAGATTAAAACTTACCTTACAGAACCAGTGAAAGTTAGCATAGGGAAATTTTCAGAAATGCACCGCTTTGTCGTGTGTGATACCAGTCCTGTGAATTTATTAGGTAGGGATCTATTGTGCAAAATTAATTGCACTATATTCTGTACTCCGGATGGAATAGCATTTGAAACACCAGATGATGATGTACTGTATAAAATGACCATAGCAAACAGAGAAAATGAGGTAACTGAAACCTATGCTGTATTCAACCCTGATGAATTACCTAAAGAATTAAAGCAATCTGTAAAAGCAGAAGTTTGGAATTTCACTGGAGAAGATGTGGGATTAATGAGAAATGTAGATCCAGTAAAAATAACAGTAAAAGAAGGAGTAAGCTATCCAAATGTCCCTCAATATAAATGGACACCTGAAATAATTGAAGGAGTAACTCCTGTAATAGAGAATATTATCAGACAATGAATCTTGAGACAGATAATGAGTAGTTCATGTAATTCACCTATAATGGGACTGAAAAAGCCTAATGGGAAATTCAGAATAGTACAAGATCTGAGAAAGGTGAATAAAATTGTCGTGTCATGTTGTCCCATTGTACCAAATCCATCAGTGATTTTATATCAGATTCCCCATGATGCAGAATGGTATACATGCTTTCTTTTCCATCCCATTGCACCATGACAGTCAGCAAATATTTGCATTTCGTTTCGGCGAGCGTATTTTGGCTTTGTGTCGAATCCCACAGGGGTATACAGAAAGCCCCTAGATATTTAATCAGCTATTGAAAAGGTCTTTGGAAAGTCTAGAAATGCCTGAAAATTCGGTGTTAGTTCAATATATCGACGATCTCCTTGTGGCGTCAAAAACACTTGAAGCCTGTGAGGTAGACACTATAGCATTGCTAAATCACTTGGCGGATGGAGGACTGAAGGTGTCACCATCAAAATTAGAGTTTTGCAAAAAAGAAGTACAGTACTTAGGACATAACATTGAGAAAGGACTAAGAAAAATAACGATAGGCAGAATCAGAATCATAAAAGGAATGAGAGCACCCATGACCCAAAGAGAGGTGAGAATGTTTCTGGGAATGGTTGGATATTGTCGTCAGTGGATCAGTAATTTTTCTTTGATTGCAAAACCTTTGGTACGGCTGACGAGAAGTGATGTGAAAGATCCCATTGATTTGAACAAAGAAGAACTGGCAGCATTTAAACAATTGAATGATGGATTGTGTGAAGCACCTGCATTAGGTATGCCTGATTATGAGAAGGAATTTGAGTTGTATTGCAGTGAAAGAAATGCATGTGCACTTTCTGTGTTGATACAGAAGCATGGAAAGGTGAGGGGACCAATTGCATATTTTTCATCAATGCTGGACCCAGTAGCTGTAGCCTTACCTGGTAGCTGCTACATGCCGAAGTTTAGAGCAGAGTGAAAGAATTGTGATGGGATATCCATTGAAAGTGTTTGTACCTCATGATGTGGCGATCCTTTCAACAAGGAGTCATACTCAGTATATGACACATAGTCGGCTGACTAAGTATGAAAAGGTCATATTAGGTGCAGCAAATGTAAGCATTGTGAGATGTTTGAATGTGAATCCAGCAACACTGTTGCCTTACGCTGAGAATGTGGAAGTCAGAGATGAAGCAGATCATAATTGTTTGGATGTATTTGATTTTTGCACAAAACCACGACCAGACATAAAAGATGTACCTTTAGCAGAAAGTGATTTTGTGATGTTAGTTGATGGGTCTTGTTTGAGAACAAGTAAAGGATTGCTGAGTGCAGCATATGCAGTATGCACAGTTGCAGCAGTACTGGAAGCATCCTACCTGAAAGGAGTAAAATCAGCCCAAGTAGCAGAATTAGTGGCCTTAACTAGAGCATGTAAGATTGGGAAAAGTGTGAGAGTGACTGTGATAACTAACAGCCAGTATGGCTTTGGAGTTGTCCATGACTTTGGCCAACTATGGCTACAGAGAGGTTTCCTAACCTCGAGTGGAACTCCTATAAAGAATGCTGAAGTGGTTGGAAAGTTGCTTGAGGTAATACAGCTGCCTAGACAATTGGCTGTTGTGAAATGTGCTGCTCATAGTCACGGTGGTGATTATATCACCACAGGAAACAGGTATGCAAACGATATGGCACAATATTGTGCATGTAATCAGAATTCGGTCAATTGGGCTAAGGAAAGGGAAATGGTTTCTTGCTCCTTGATGTTTACTAACATTGTGGGAACATGGGAAGAAGTAAGACAATTGCAGGAAGAGGCAGGAGATGAGGAAATGAAATAGTGGATAAAAGCAGGATGTGCACCAAGAGAGAAAGACCATGTGTGGGTTTTTCGGGATGGAAGACCAGTTATGCCTAATAGCATGATTTCTACCATTGCACGGATGTATCATGGCCAGGGACACATAGGGAGAGACGCTATGATAAGGTCATTTAAACAAACATGGTACAATGCAAAGTTCAGACTTGTAGCAGAGAGTTTGTGTCAAAGATGCCTAATATGTCAGCAATACAATCCTGAGAGGAAGACAGCAGTGAGTCTAGGAACAATAGGCCTAGAAGGAGGGCCTTTTATCAGAATGCAAGTGGATTTCATTGAGATGCCTCCCTGTAACAGACTGAGGTATGTTTTGGTTATGGTCTGCCTATTCTCTAGGTGGGTGGAAGCATTTCCAACAAGAAGAAATGATAGGATGACAGTGGCAAAGCTACTCTTGAGAGAATTCAACCCTAGATTTGGGTTCCCAGTGACAATTGAATCAGACGGAGGAGGACATTTCCATAATGAGATCATAAAATTGATTTGTGAAGCATTGAATGTACAACAGAAACTACATTGTGCCTACCGACCAGAGGCTTCTGGTGTGGTTGAACAAATGAATGGTACTATCAAAAATAGAATAGGGAAAATGTGTTTAGCCACAGGTATGAAATGGCCTGATGTCTTGCCTCTGGTACTCATGACTATTAGATCAATTCCAGACAGAACTACAGGGTTAAGCCCCCATGAAATCATTAAGGGAAGCGCCATGCGACACGTGCTTATACCAGTCAACAAGCTGATGACTATAACTGATGACATGGTGTTGGAATACTGTAAAAGCCTGGCTGACGCAATTCATTCTGTGTTTCATCAGGTTGGAGCGGATGCCACCACTCTTGAAAAGAAGCCAGCCCATGATCTGATCCCAGGGGACTGGGTAAGGATAAAGGTTCACAGAAGAAGAAATTGTTTGGTTCCAAGGTGGGGAAAACCAAGCCAAGTCATTCTGACCACGACAACAGCTGTGAAGTGTGCTGGACTGAAAAACTGGATCCATGCAAGTCATACATTGAGAATTCCAAATCCAGTGGACAGCACAGAAAAATAATATTTTGATGAATCAGAATCAAGTACTGAGTCAGATGACGAAGAGTCAAAAACAAGAGAAAACTCTGAAAGGGGGGAAACAGAACCAAGTCTAACATTAGTCCCCAGAAGTAGCTCTCTGAGAAGAAGATTGCAGATTTACCAGTTCAGATTACGAAAACGAACAAGGAACACAATGTTCCAGAAAAGAGCATCGAAAGAACAGAGATAAAGACAGTGAAGAGACAATAAAAGGAATTAGTGAAAAGGAAGTACCAGATGAAAGATTGAGAGAAATTCCACCTGAAATAACAAATTTAAGTGAACAAGGGACAGGTACAGAGAGAGAGGGACAGATTTCTGCAGAAGACCCCCGAGAAGGTGTAGGGAACAGCAACATCCAGTTAGGTGAAGGGACAAGTAGTCAGCAGGAAGATTGCGTGTCGGAGACTCGAGGAGGGACAGAAGTAGGGAAAACAAAACAAGTGGTGGAAAAGAAAAAAGTTGAAAGGAAAAAGCAAGTTGAGACAGAGTCTGAAGAAAGCGAAAATGAAATACCTGAAGGTCGAGTTCTAAGAAAGAGAGCTTGGAGAAATGAAAAGAACGACAAAGGAAGTAAGTTGAAAAGAGCTGCAAAAGATGACATTTGGCCGAATAAAATAAAGAAATTGAGATATCGGCTAACACAAGTAAACTCACCAAGGGCTGAACAGGTGAATGAAGTGACAAGTCAGGAAAAATCAAAAGAAGGAGGAATAGTCGTGATTGAAGAAAACCAAAGAACAAGGAAACCTAACTAGAAATATAAGTCGCCGGAATGGACGTACGTGGCTCTGCCTGAAAAAGGAGAAGAGGCAGATAGTCAAGGAAATCCAGAGGAGACTGTACTGAAAGTGATTGAAGAAGAGGAAGAATCAGAAATCCTGAGAGGTCTCTTGTCCGACATTGGGGAAGAAGAAACTGAAGTTCAGAAAATTCTGTATTTGGATCACGAAAAGAAAGTGAAAAACGATGAGATGCCAAACTGAATAGACCAAGAAACCTGCTGATGAAGAAATAATAAAATAAGACAAAAAGATAAAACCTGGTAGAACCAAGTAGGTGCTTAGAGCCTTGGGTTAGAAAACTAGTTGTGAAGTAGAAGAGGCTAAGTCAAAAGACACGGTCCATTTAAGCAAAGATGGCAAACATAGATAGTAGCAAAGGTAGATGTACATTCATGAAGAGATTGTGTAAAATGTGTTGCTGTTGTACAGGATTATTAAAGCTTCTGTGGAGCATACTTGCTCTTCTGATTTCTTTTAAGGTTACCTTAGAGACTCTAGAAGTGCCTAGACAAAACAAAACTAATGTAGGGAAAATTCCAAAGGTAGTACCAACTGTAATAGATACAAATTATTTACATAAAGATAGGTCTATAACTGATTTTTCTAATAATGTGTTTTCAAAATTATTGTATGAATATGTAAAGACAATGGTTGTAAGGGACTGCTACGTATGCATGCAGTTACCTGATTCTGTTTCAGAAAGAGTGACTTATCATCACGCTCCAGCAACATATGGAATAACCTGTAGTGTAATAGCTAGTTTATTTTATCAGACGGGAAAATTAGAATATTATTTTTCAGATGTAGATAACATTTTTGCACCAGTGTCTGCCATTAATAAACTAAACAAGGTAAAGCCTGCTAAGGTATTAGGCGAATTTTTCTTAGAAACTAAAGAACTAACATTAGACTATATATTTAGAAACAATTTGACTTGCAGTTTGAAGAAAGAGGAAAAGACATTCTTAGACATGGTTGAAGAAAGGAGACTGAAAATGCAAAGAAAGGCATCTGAAGGAAAGGTGGAGAAAACAGTCTGGGATGTAGAGATGGAAAAACACTTGAAGGGTGAAGCTAGTCCAACTATGGCTTTAGATTGGCCTCAGAAAGGGTAATTGTGTATTAGAAGGAATCAAACTGTATATGATAATTATTTTGTAGGTAACAGTGAGTGCCATGATACATACCGAATCATGGGTGGGTAGGGATTTAAAGGTGGAAGAGATCCAGTTTTCCCTGGACTATATTTTATTTGTGGGAATAGGGCATATTATCGTTTGCCAGACCATTGGTATGGCACATGTTACGTAGGCCTGGTTTTCCCGAAGATCTTTCATATGGATAGAGGAGAAGATGGTGTACATAGTTAAGGTAATCATTCAGTACGTAGTAAGAGAGAATCTTGGACAGAAATTGTGGGTGATATTTTTGGAGCATTGATACCAGCAATGGGAATATCTCTGAATGCTAACAAAATTAGAAAATTGTCAACAGTAGTGGATCGCTTGTCCACAAGCACCGTTGGAGGTTTCTTATTGGTAAACACTGAAATGGTTGCCATGCGTGCTATGGTGATGCAAAATCGACTTGCCCTTGATATACTATTGGCATATTGGCAAAAGAGGGTGGAGTCTGTGGAATGCTGAAAGTTCAACATTGTTGTACTTACATTCCTGATGAAAGTAAAGATCTGAAAATTTACATTAAAAATATTACAGAATTGCACGACGAAATTGCACCACTGGAGGTTGAAGGTGTTTGGGAAAAAGTTGGAAAGAAGATATCAGCTATTAAAAATTTCTGGACTGTCTTTAAAACCGGAACCAGCAAGTATGATGACTTAATGGACTGAACTATGTGAGAACTTTACCGGACGACCCTAAATCCTCCAATCAGGATGGCGGAAAACCAATATTTGTTACTTTTTGACAGTGATTTTCTTATAAAAGATGATAGAATAGTGAGGTTGGGTGGCAATCGTAATCGCTCTTCTTTGTTTCCTGATGTTATGCTGACGGAGAGGACGGTGACGCTGCAGGACAGCTGTTTCCCTGAATCTTTGACAGACTGAATGGCGGCTTGACTTTGACGAATTAGAGATCTTTTACGACTTGACTGACTTAGAGGACGACAATTAGCCAGATTAGGTAAATATGGTGGTCTGTGACTTGAATAATGATTTATTAAAGGTTTGCATTAATTAGATAAAATGTATTAATGATTACATACAAATGAGTTGAGTTGTTTATTCATAGAGAATGTTTAATATTTTAAATATGAGTTAGAGAATTTTATCACCTCACCCATCTCAACTAAATCAGATCCATTGTTAAGTGGAAGGAATAATTAGGAGTTCAGGTATAAGATGTGTTGAAATGAAGATGCTTGAAACATATTTATGTAAGATATAACTTCCGTTAGTTCAGAAGATATTCCTTTCATGTCAGCGTTTGGAACATTCTTCTCTCAGAAAGGGCAGACCAATGATGTGTGAATGTTGGTATTATCTGCCCCACCAGTGAATGTATTGATTGAATGTGTTAGTGAGGTATTTGGTCTGTGACGAAGAGAGAAATTTGGATTTCACGCTGCAACAGCTACACCTCTCCAAGCCCGACGCAGCTGGAAGAGGGAAAACCAGGGAAGACGATAGTGGCAGCGGCAAAGAACTGTCCACAGGGAAGACGGGCAGCTCTAATGGAGGTCAGGAGGTTAACAAAAAGGCATTGGATTTTTTAACAAGAAGGGGAGGCATGGTCAGAATCCCAACAGGAACCCGCAAAGGATGGGAACAGAAAAAATGCTGGGCTAGGTGAGGCACGAGGCCGTGGAAGCTGTGGTAGCCGTGGGGTACATGGGGTTGCAGTCACAGATGGAGCAGTAAATGCAAATTCATTTACACCCACCTCTTCGAAAATGACCATGATAGAGGTATAAGAGGAGGTGCAGAAGGAGACAAGTAGGAGAGAAGAAGTGAAAAATGACCCCGCTATCTCAGCAGCTAGCTTGGTTATGGATTCAACAATGCGACTTGTTGGGGGGAGAGACAAAAATGAATGAGGAGAGCAAAGATGTGCAAGATAGTGCTCGCCCAGGAAAAACTAAAGCAGAGACAGGAACAGTAGCTCGGAATAAAAGCAGCATGCATAATGCAGAGCCCTCAAGCACTGACATGTATCTCTGTGCTAGCCGATCGTGCGAAACCGATGTTGTGGAGCTCTTCTATTCATTATCTAATCAACCTGATTGGACTGGGGAAGACTCATATGGGGGACTGAGAGATGGTTCAAGTGATTGCCTGGAAGGCTGCCTGACTGAATCAAGTGAAGAGGGGGAAGAAGGTCACATGGGAGATTATTGGCAGGCTATTAAAAACATCACTCCTCCAAAATACCTCATGGTAGAATTAGGGCGAAAATGGGACTATACAGGAATGTTAGTGGAGTTGGCCTAACGGCTAGGGCGCTCGACCTCGGACCTGGGGAACTGGGTTCAAATCTCGGTAATGACGCTGAACATCCTGTGATTCTGGGAAAATCACTTAATCTCCCCGTGCCTAACCACAAAAATGAGTGTGTGTCCTCATGTAACGTAACTGGTGCTATGTAAAGCGCTCTGATACCTGATTGGATTCGGTTCAAGTTCGCGCTATATAAAATTCTGCAAAAAAAAAAAAAAAATGTCAAGGCCCGAGGGAAATAAGGCTTATGCCCAAATAGGTGGAGCTGGACAACCTAACCTGATAACCTTTGAGACCATATATCAAGGAATTATGTCCAACTGCGAGGAGACCGAGTTGGACAGTCAAAGGGCTAATTGAAAAAATCAAAAGCTGCAGGAGGTAGTGAGAGAGGTGGCAAAAACGTGTTCAGAATTTGCGACCAGAATGACAGAGATGGAAAACCGGATCACCTCTCTAGAATCTGAAGCAAAGGCTATGAGTAAAATTGGGACAGATCATGAAACGCGTCTGGTGGATACCCAATGGTAGCTTGAAGAATTCGAGAACCAGTTAAGGCGCAATAACCTCAAGGTCATGGGGATCGAGGAGGGGATCAAGAAGGAGGATGTTCCAAGCTTCATTGTTAATTTATTTAGGAATACCTTTCTGGATTTACAAACTGGGGCATGGAAATACAGAGGGCGCATTTCTTCCTCTTTAAACAACAAAGGTGCCAGTGCCAGGATCTGGGACAGCCAAGGGCCATACTTGTATTATTCGGTAACCTTCTGCTGCTACAGGCTATTTTTGAAAAGGCGTGCCCTGATGCAAGGTGGGCAGCAGATGGATGTTCGTTTTTTGTTAGACCAGATTTCTTCCACACCACAGTGGAAAGACGGCAGCTGAGACAGCTGGCACAACCACTATTGGCTAAAGGAAGTCAGGCTTTTTTATTAATCCCACCCAAGCTGAAAGTCATTGCTCAAGATATAACATATTACTTTTCTTCTGAAGTGAAGGCCAAGGAGTTTATGGATAGTTTGCTATAGCAATCCCCTGTGTACTAAAGTTCGGGAAGGGGCGGAGAAGGAAAAAGAAAAGAAAGGGAATAAAAGGAAAGGGAAAGGAAGAAAAAAAAAGGAAAAAGAATGGGGTGATCAATCTGGTCATGTTGTGGGGGATATGATTAGTTATGTGTTATGTTTGAGGCCAATGGGGATAAGAAATGTGTGAATGTTGCCTTAGGCAGCAGGTATTGCAGGAGTCCTTTATTTGGGTCTTCTTTATCCTTTTTCTTTTTTTGGGGGGAGCAGCCTTTCCATCAATGGGCCTAGTCATCCCCAAATGCCTTAGTAGGGTGTGGAGAGGAGGGATGGGAGTGAGGGGTGGGATGGAGGGTCAGTGGCTCAGGAGGGTGGAGCGGATGCAAGGGGAGGAAGCAGGGGTGGTAGGGAGGAAGTAGGGGAGAGAAGAAAGTGTAAGGTTTGCAAAATATCTGGTAAATAGCAGAGAATAAATGAGGATGATGAATATCAGAAGGGTCTAAATGACCAATTCTGAGAAATAAGATGGGTTATATAGTGAAAGTTTTTGATGCAGGGTAAAATGCGTATCTGCTCAATGAATGTCTGTGGCATGAATGATAAAGGTAAAAGGGGCAGAATGGCACGGGCCTCAGGACTATGAGGCCAGATGTCATATGTTTGCAAGAAACCTATTTGTTGTGGGAGAAAAGGAAGAGATTAGAGGACCTGGGATACTTACTGTTAAATTGCACGATGCAGGGGATTACTATGAGAGGGGTCGCAATTAAGGCCAATCGAGCTGTAGGGGTGCCAATCAAAACCAAAGCTGATACAATGGGAAGGTGGATCATCACAGATATTCGCATTGGTACTGGGAGGGTTACAATCTGCTCTCTATATGGCCCTAATCTGGAGGATCCAGCCATGTTCAACGCGCTCAATCTCAAATTGTCAACTTGGCCTACGCCTTTTATTCTCTGCGGGGATTTCAATTTGCATATCGAAGTAGAACCGAGGAATGGCATAGGCAGGTAAGAAGCCACTAGTCTAAAAGGCTGTGCAGCAAATGATTATAGATCATGGCTTAACTGATGTATGGGGAGCGCTTAAATATTCAGATCCAGGATTTACATTCATTCTTCTCTTATCCCCACAATAAGCTGGTTCGCCTTGATTATTTTTTTGTAATAACCTCCTTAATAGGACAGGCAGGAATGACTCTTTCCCGAGAGTTTTATCAGATCACAATCCACTAGTACTCGATTGTGCATTGGCAGGCCTGGAAAGGCAACCTAGAGCCTAGACATTTGATAGGAATCTATTGAATGAAGCAGTTTATCGGACACATATGTGTAAGTGACTGAGGGATTCTCTGATGATAAATCAGGAAACTGCAGCTCCTGCGATGGTCTTGGAGTTTCTAAAAGCATGAGTAGGGGGGACACAATAAGTTTCAGCAAAATCGTGTCCAGTTGCAGGAAATGTATGATGGGCTTTCTAAATATGAGGCCAAGATAGCTAATACAATCAGGCAAGGTCTGGATAGTGGAGAAATCATATAGAAAATAGTGGTAAACAAGGCTGGAATCAATGAACAATACAATAAGGAGATGGCCTTTAAATATCAAAGCTATAGGGTGGAGTGTTACGAGTATGGAGAGCACTAGGTATTTACTTATTTATTTATTCATAAAGTTTTATATAGCATGAACAAGATCCCGAAGGGATATCAGAGCACTTTACAATAGGATGGGAGGAAGGACATAGATGCAAAATTGACATCAAGTAGGAGTAAAAAAAAACAGGAATGGTTGCATATTCAGGGACAGTTGCACAAAAAAGAACCATAACAAATGATAGTCCAATGGAAGTAAGAGCGATGTCTTCAAGCAGGTGCGCCTAGCCCAATTAGGGTAAGAATTTATTCATAAAGAATTTTTTGGCTTCCAATTTCAATGCCGTCGTTGAAGAGATTTGGCGTACTTCCGGTGGAAGTGAGTTCCATAGCTTTGGGGCTGCGCCGTAAAAGGTGTGTGACAAGTTCTCTTTTTCCTAAAGATGAGTGGTTTCAAGAGGAAAGTCTTGGCGCTTCTTGAGGC
The DNA here is from genome assembly GCF_964204655.1 of Triturus cristatus. NCBI lineage: Eukaryota > Metazoa > Chordata > Amphibia > Caudata > Salamandridae > Triturus > Triturus cristatus. The sequence goes on along the minus strand of NC_140590.1, from coordinate 1,755,641,591 downwards.
TCTTACACCACAAGAGAGCTCCAGTTTTTGTGCCAGGTACCTGGGAGTATTGAAGTGAAGGGCTTTGTGCGCAAGGACGACAATCTTTAACTGAACACGTGCTTCATAAGGCAACCATTTGAGAGATTTTAGGACTGGGGAAATGTGCTCGTTTCGCTTAGTGCCTGTAACCAGTCTAGCCGCTGTTTTCAGTGATGCTCTTAGTAGAGCCAGGGAGTATTTGGGAAGGCCACAAAGGGTTACGCGCCTGTAGTCCAGCCTAGGCAGGACAAGCGCTTGCACCACATGCTTGAAATCGTTTTGTGGAAGGAAAGGTTTGATATTTCTGAGTATCCACCCTTGCATACCTTACTGATGTGATTTTTCATATTCAGGTGCTTATCCAAGGTGACTCCGAGTGATTTGGCTGAGTCTATGATGAGAGGAGTGCAGTTGAAGGCAGTGAGGTGATTCAACCAGAGGTCAAGCTTGGGGGTGTGGCTCGGAGGGGAGATGACCAGGAATTCCGTTTTGGAGGTGTTGAGTAGAAGATGGTTCTCAGTTAACCAGTTTTGAGTAGACGTTTGGGTCGAGTTGAGAGAGATGATGTTTTCGGGGGAAGAGATTTTCAAATAGAGTTGCGTATTGTCCGCATACATATGAAAGAGAGTGTTTGAAGAGTTTAAAGAGTTAGCTAAAGGTTCCAAGAACAGGTTGAAGAGGATTGGAGATAAGGCGGATCCTTGGGGGACCCCCATGAGAACTGGAGACGGCTGGTAGAGAGAGTGGTTTGGCTTGACCCTTTGAGATCTGTGGTGGAGGAAAGACGAGGAAAGACGAGAACCATTGTAGCACCTGACCAGAAAAAACCCATCCTATTTTGAGTGGCGAGAAGGTTGTCATGATTAACCATGTCGAATGTGGAGGAAAGGTCAAGGAGGGTCAAGAGACAGGATTCGTTTTGGTCAAGCATTTTTAACAAGTCATCTATGATGTGAGTGAGTGCCGACACAGTGCTATGCCCCTTCCGAAAGCCTGATTGATGTTGGTCAAGGAGTGTGAAATTCTGTATATGCGCACAGTTGGGATTGTACGCATTTTTCTATGAGTTTCGCTAGGGTGGGGATGTTGGAGATAGGCCCGAATTTATTGAGATCAGCTTTGTCAGCGTTAGTTTTTTTAAGCATAGGTGATACCTGAGCTGCTTTTAGGCTGTCAGGGATCGTACCTTGTGAAAGTGAGGCATTTACAATCCTTGTCCAGGTGGAGATGAGTACATTCTTGATTTCTTTGAAGATGGCCGGGGGTAACGGGTCACTGAAGTGGTTGGATGGGTTGATATTCAGAAGGATCTTGTAGATGTCTTTTTCACTAAGTGGAGTAAAGGTGCACCATGACGCATTATTCTTGGTGATCAGGCTGGTAGATCTGAGATTTCCTGAGAGGTCATGGGATGGTATGTGTAGGAGAGTAGGATCTGCTTCACATGGGTACCTCCACTTTTTGCTGGAGTTTCACTGTTTTTCGACTTTAGTGTGGCTGTGGCCCTGCTAATCAGGACCACAGCCTAGCTGCTTCCTCTCTAAAATGGTTTCCATGTACATTAGGTACATATCTAATTGGATTCTGGAGTGCCTTATAAGCCCCTAGTATATGGTATACTATGTACCTAGGGCATAGGTACCTCAGAGGCCTATCAGGGGCTGCAGCATGTATTATGCCGCCCCTGGGAAGCACTCCAAAATGACACCACAGGTCTGCTACTGCAACCTGGGTAAGGGTGTGCTTGCACCCCTTACTGTGGTATAGGCTACCTCTATCACTACCTTATACAGACACATATAGACCTATAAGCCACTGCTATGGCAGGCCTTGACAATCCTGAAGGCAGAGTGCTTGGTTTTATGTGAGAGGGTGCCCAAGCATGAGCTGAGCCCCTCTGCAGCATTCAGAAATACTTCCTTATGCCTGGTCTGTGATACAGCCATACCATATACTCTTAAGTGCATTATAACCCTTCTAGAGGGAGAGACATGTTCACACTGGCTTAACCCGGTTAAATCCTTTCAAAGCCCTGGCATCACAGAATGGATGCCACTGCCACAGACACGGGTCTAGCCTCCTGCTGCTGACCGAAGCTCTGGCGGGGGAGGCCTGGACAATAGGTTTCCTGTCACAGGGAGGTGTAACCACCTCCCCAGACAGGCAGATGTGTATTGGGGCAGGGTGGGTGCATTCAGTGAATGCTTTTGAGACACTGCCTGGGGCACACAAGGTGTCCCTGTGCATAGCTCAGTTCAAACCTGTTGCAGGGGTACTCAGCCCCTGCTCTGGCACGAAACTGGATAAAGGGGAAGGGGTGTAACCACCCCCTCCCCAGGACCACCCATAGGTGGGGCATAATTCCCTTGGAGGTTCTTTGCATCAGGGAAAGACTAGTTGGAAGAAGAGGTGTTTCTCCATTTTGGCATCAGGCAATTCTAACGACTTTCAGGATCGTATTACCAACCATTAGACCTGTTTGACACTTGGACCCTTTTTCGTCACTGGAATAGAGCGGATTTTTAGAAACTTGGACTGATGAAATTTAGACCAACATCCCCCTCTAGTGGATGAAAGTATTTTCACTGCCTGGCTCATTCGACAAGCTTGTATCAGCTTATTAACAGGGCCCATTAACATCCTTCTTTCTGCTTACGGTCCCATGGACATCGGACGCGAATAAGTTCACGCCCTGAAGAAGGTGTTACCCCAGGGAAAGGGGGTGTTACACCGAAACGCGCGTCGGCGTCTCGAATTTACATGTTTATTTAGTATCTCAATACATTGATGTCAGTTCTATAGACTTCGACTATAAACCATTATCTACAGCATATTATTATTTTTTGTTTTCTTAGGGACTCAAACGAGATATGCCAGTTACTTTTGGGCATCTGAATTATGAGTTTCCAGATTTTAGGATGTATGTTCGTTGAATGTGTGTTCTTGGTTGAATGGTTTTGAATGAAAGAGAATGTGTTTGAATATTTTGTGTCCTAGATTGTCCATGGGAATTATGCTTCAGCAGGTTTCCGATGTTTTTCTTATCATTTGATTCTCTTTTCTCAACACATGATGGACACATTTATGATTTGTTTCAATTAATTTGAGAATAAAGAAAAGACAAAATATCAATGTGACAATTAGATTTGCGTTATTATTTAACGGCATGGTCTAGCAAGAGTGGTCTTTTTCAATAATCGACTTTATTGCGAGGTATCAAAACATTTAGGTACAGAAGAGTCTTTTGTGTTAATTTGTGATTTATCCCCTGCTGCTCTACCTTTATCCATACAGGGGTTCCCCTTTTTGTAGTGGTTCCACCCATAGGTGGGGCCTTAGAGTTAGTCCATCCCCTAAACTTAGTATAAGTATAGGAATCCAGTCCCTGGGACTTTAGATTACCCTGGATGAACCCCTGAAACACATATCCTGGACCTTCAACTTTCTATCACGACTAGAAGACGGAAGAAATCTCCCTTGGGGTCAAGGAGTGACTCCCCTGCTTGGCAGGCACCAAAGAAGCAACTGACCGGTCCGCATTATTGAAGCTCCCCGCCGGATGCTGAAGTCTCTGCATCCCCAGAGGTGGATTTCCAGACTTCCCCGAGGCTACCCTGAGTCCACAGCAAAGCTGAGGCCCGTGGCTATCGTGGGTAATGTGGAACCATGACCCCTGGACACCGTGAACTTTTGCAGCAACAACACCTTCCTGGTCATCCTCAAAGTTTTGGGCTCCGAGTAGCCCCAGCCTTGAGCACCTCCTGCACCGAAGATAGTTGGCCTCCACTCCACGAGTGACCCGTGGGCCAGCTCCAAGTGCGACTGCTCAAGGCTCCTTCGCGATCACTAGCCAGTTGGCTAGCAGGTCCCCACGAAGGCAACTCCACTTCTACTTGTGCTTTTCTGGTTGCTCCAGACTTGCTCTTACTTACCCTTGCTGGGTGAGTCCATCAGACCTTGCTGGTCTGCACCGCAGTCCTTTCTCTGATTTCCTGAGACTTTCCGTTATCAAGGCTTGTTTGGTCCTTCCTGGTCGCCGACACCGCAGCACTCGACAGACTTTGTGGGACAGCTCGAATCCGGCTCATGGACTTCATCGACGCCTCCTGGACCTCGTGGCTGAAGAGTCAAGACACCCGCAAACTCACCTGAAGCACTCGACATTGGTCCATCCTGCCCTAGGCCACTGGCCAGTGACCAGACTCTGTCCCCTCTGCTTTCAGGTTCCTTACATCCTAGATCCAGACTTGGATCTCTCCAGAAACTTCTCCTCTTCACGGCACCAGCAGTTCTTTGCAGGCTTCCATTGCACCCGGTTTTCCTGGGTGAGGTAACTCAAGTACTCCAGTACTCTCGAGGGTGCTAGCCCTAGAACTGTCCAAGTCCAAAAGGGTTTGGTCCTAGCTCGATTAGAAGTGTCCCTAATCTTTAAAATTCCAACCGCGACATTCCCCATAGACAGTAATATGAACCCGCGGTTGTGTTTTCACACTGCATACGGCTCCCGTGGGTCCCCTGTGTCACTAGCTTGGGTGGTTCCTTGGGGTCCCAGCGATTCTAGAGGCAAGAGGCACACTGCCTATTACAGTCGTGGTTCTTATACCACTTGTTTAGTATATGGTTTGGTCCGCCCATAGGGCCCAAACGTGTATTTGTGCTTTTACTGATGCTTAAACACTTGTAACTAAAGTACTAAGAACTCCAGTCTCATAAAGAGACCAGAGGGGTGTGTTTTATCTTAAATACATATATTTTGAATATATACCTGGTGTGGTTGTCTTTTCATTTGATCATTTAAGAGATTATAGACTGGTAAAACAAGCTGCTTTACATTCCTTCAAGACTTAGCCTGAAGGCTGCTCTCCATAGCTACCACTAGGATAGCTTTCACATAAGGTTGTCTTTAACCTATCACCATAAGGGGTTGTTTGGACTGATACAAGGTGCCCACTAGAACTAGTGGACAGCATATATCAGGCCACCTTCTCACAGTATGTCCCTGGAGGAAGACAATAGAGCCTTCTTAGAGACGAGGTCAATGAGATGAGTCTTGCTTTCTCCGTGAAGAAAGCAGCAAGTTTGTCGCAAGAGGGAGGGGTGCCACCAGGGTCAGAGTGTTTGGGACCTACTACTGATTGCTGTTTGACCAACTCATGAAATAGTTTCTTCGGGCGGTTTGCCGCTTGGTCCAGTTGGTGTCTGAAGTAGTCAGACTTAGCGCTCCTGATTTGTTTGTTGTAGAGACTCCTAGCCTTTCTAAGGATTTTTAGTTGTTCCGAAGAGGGATTGGAACGTTCGAGTGCTCTAAGGTTGTGGCGTTCGGTGTTTAAGTTGTCAGTATACCAGGGTTTGGATATATTTTATTGAGGCATTTTTTTGTTGGATTGGAGCAATGTCCTCCATGATGTTGGAGATGGTCGAATTGTAGGTGTCGGTGAGTGAGTGCACCTCAACCAGGTCGGCTAGGGAGGCGACAGCCAAATTACAGTGAGCGGCTATTTCACTGGAGTCTATTGATCTGAGGTCCCTTTTCCATATCTATAATTTCGTTGGTCGAGCCAACCTCATCGACATCTCCCTGTTGATATAAAAGAGGATGCAGTGATGGTCGGACCAGTCACACGGGGTAATGGAATCCAAGGTGATGGTCTGCTCTTTGAAGATAATGAGGTCTAAAGTTTGTCCTTTAATATGAGTTGGTTGGTCACACTGCTGAGTCAGATCTTGATCATTTAAGAAAGACTTAAGGCAGGATACAGCGAGGTCATTGGAGTTAGACCAGTGAAGGTTGAAATCACCGAGGAAGACTTGGGCCATGGCAGAGATGATTTCCATTAGTTGCTCGATGAAGTGGAGCTTGTCTCCCGGGGGATGGTAAAAGGAGTGAAGTTTACAGACCGGTAGGTTCTTGCTTTTTAATGCTGATACAAAGGTATTCAAAGGAGGAAGGAGTAGAGGACTCTACTTGAGAGATCGAGAGTGTGTTTCTGTGAATATAACCTAGGCCACCTCCCAACTTCCAGGTTCTGCCGAGCCTAATTATGTCATGAGTGGGAGGAACTAGGAGGTCTAAGATAGGAGTAGAAGAAGGGTTTAGCCAAGTTTCAGTGAGGATGATAATGTCTAAGTCCTTGTGTTGGATGAGGTCGAAGATATCAGAGCCATGTTTACTTGCTGATCTGCAGTTGAGTTAAGCACATTTAAGACATAACAGATTTGGGGAGGAAGGCGTCTGGGTGACTTTCACCTGAGTGAGGTTGTCAATATTACTGCCTCTGAGAATGCGTGGAGGTTCTCTGTATGGGTTTGAATGGATGGATTGTATTTGTCTCGGCGAGGTCATGTTGGGGTTGGACCAGGTAGATTAAGAGTTGTGAGGGTCCTGGAGATCAATGGACGTCGGGTGGGTCACACCTCTTCTGGGCCGGGAGGGATCCTGAGGTAGGGGAATGGATTTCATGATGGAGGGAGCAAGGGGCTGACCAATCGACAGCGGGTGGGTCACACAACTTCTGGGCCTGGAGGGATCTCCGGGTAGAGGAATGGGTTACAGGATGGCGGGGGCTAGAGGCTGGTTCCTGCAATCAACAACGCTTGAGGAAGCGCTGGGCAAATTTGTAAATGTGAGGAGAGAGCTGATCACAGGGAAAAATCATTATAGAGGGCTTTCAGGTCATGTCGCTCAGAGGTGAGAAGGTGCAACTGGAGAGAAATGTAATCTAGGTGCGCTGCCAAGTCAGGGTGTTGGACTGGTGGGGGTGTAGGGAAAGCGAGTAGGGAAGGGGGGTCTTGGTGTAAGGGAGTGGGTCCCGCAGAGATGATGAATAGTTCCTGTGGAGGAAGTTAATCATTTAGGACTGGCGGAGTTCCATGTCCTTTTACTAGTGAGGTCGGAACATTAGCAAGGGGGGTGTGAATGATGAACTGAGGGTTAGGTACAGACCGAGCCGGAGAGGGTGGTGATGATCGAGCATGATCAGTGGTGGGGGTTTGTCCGGGTTCCAGCCTACTATGAGTCGTAGAGAGAAGGCTGAGGGACGGGGGATCAGGCAATGGAGGTATTGTTAGTCCGTCACACTGGGGTCTCTCCGGTCGAGGAACAGATAGGATTGGACTGGCTGGATGTGCACCTAGTAAGTTCAAGGAGGCTCTCGTCCTCTGAGTCGAGGGTATAGCTGGTTGGGGCAGGTCAACAGGGGACAAAACTGCTCTGTGAAGATCTAGTGGTGAGGAGCTGTTTATATGGAGAGAGGGCCTTCCTGGTTGGGGCACATCAATAGGGGACAGGGCCACTCTTTGATGGTTTAGTGGTGAGGAGTGATTTAGCTGGAATGAGGGCCACCCTGAAGAGGAGGGGGGCGGACTCAACATGTCCTGAGAGATGGTAGCGAGAGTGTGGGTGTCAATAGATTTTGCTGAAGCTGCATTTTTGAATAACGGGAAGATAGTGGTTAGGGAGGCTGTTGGCACATAGCACAAGGCAGAAGGGGGTAGAAAGAGGGGTGGAGACTATCTGCGATAGACAGAGGAGGAGGATGGATGTCCCTGCTGAGATACTGTAAGTATTTTGCAATTATTATTTATAATTATACATAGAGTATATTTTTCCACAATCAAATTGCTATACCAACTTCCTTGACACAGTTAAGGGGAGCATATTGAATGTGGAAGAAACAGCTTCCTTAGAACAACCTATGGGCTCCTACACGGTGGCAATGGCAGTGTAAGCTTTGGCAGGGGAAAAGGCAGCAAAACCAGACAAAATTCCACTGGAATGTTATGCGGTATTTCTCCTTGAGCTCTTAAAAGACATGACCTTCATTTTTTGGACTGCACAGTTTTTTTTGGGGGTGGGATGGGATACCGCCATCATGGAAAGATACCAATATCTTAGTATTTAACAAGAAGGGGAATCCCCAGGCCATATAGGCCCATCTCATTGATAAACGTGAATGCTAATTTCATGCGATCTTTTTGCAAGTAGACTGGGGAAAGTTATAACCAAGCTTGTTTCAACTCGCCAGCATGGCTTTATTCCAGACCGGGACACCATCGATCACATCCGCAGGGTATTTACACTCTTGGATATTGCAGAGGTAACTAAATCATCTGTGGGCTTAGTGTTTTTAGATGCAGAGAAAGCCTTCGACCGAGTCTCCTGGGGTTACCTCTGGGAGGTATTGAGGGGGAAGGGACTCGGTCCGGACTTTACCAAATCAATCAAAGCTCTGTATCGCTTCCCCAGGGCCAGACTGCAGATAAAGGATAAGGGGTCGAGACAAATTAATATCACAAGGGGAACAAGGCAAGGATGCCCTTGCTTGCTCCTGCTATTTGCGCCATATATCGACCCGTTTATCTCTCGATTGGAAGGTAATGAGATCCAACCACTAATCGTGACTGAAGGACAATATAAAGTGTTGGCAGATTCCGACGATATTGTCGTTATCACTCTAGACCCTCGCAACATGTTAAAAATCATTGAAGAAACTCAATTATTCAGAGCGATTGCAGGATATCATCTTAATGATGGCAAGACCCAAGTGTTAATACAAAAGGCTCTAATCTTGGGGACTAACAATGGGTAGTGTAGGCACCCTATCTATGACTAATAAGCACAGCAGATATAGGGAAAATAGTAGAACTAAATCTAGACACATAATTTAGTAAAATCAAGCAAGGTCAGCAAATAATTAATAATCTAAATTTGACACTGGATGGGAGGTGTAACGGATTGGAAATTATTGTTCTCCTGAAAATACTCTATTTATTTAGAACTATCCCACTCGAGATACAGGGGACATTGGAACACTTATGCAATAGTTTTATGTATCAGTTTCAGAAACCAAGGGGGGCCTCAAAATTTATGAATCTCCCTAAAAATTGTGGTGGATGGGCGGTTCCTAGTTTTGTACTATGCTAGTGGTCCTGCATGCTGCAGTACTTTGCAGTTTTGATTACTGGCAACACTAACAATATAAGTCCGAGAGCGGCTCCGTCCATTTATCAACTTACATTGGGCTCCGATGTAAAGGGCTGCTTTCTAAGTAACAAAGAGAAGAGATACTATAAAAAGACCAAGTTTAAGACAGTCCTTGGGTTCTTCAATGTCTGGTGTCAGCTTGAAAGGAGGATATTAATCACTAAAGTGAATTGTTATACTCCCCTCTTGGGCTCCCCTATTCTACAAGGTATTTTTCAAGATAATATTTGTAAACGATATGAGGCGTGAGGGATTGTGAAGCTGGAGGATCTATACAATAATGATCAGCTCTATTATTTTGTGCAGGAGAATTATTTTATTTAGAAATCTGTTTATTAAGTTGTAAGTTGCAGTGAAAATCATACGATACATCTTAGAATGGCAGAGAGCATAATTACAGCTGGTGCACAGCAACATCGCAGAACACATCACATAGAATCATAACACTGTGCACCGGTCAAGTGGCATTTAGCATTGATTAAAGTTGTAACCTGTGAGTCTGCGAGGAAAACTATCATTACGCGCAATGTTGTAGTCCCATCACTAGCGGAAAGCGTCAAGTCGCAGTCACTTTTGCCAAAGACGTATGTTTCCCAGTGCACCCCCAGATCGATATTCAAACATCGCTGAACTGCCCATCCTACAACTGGGGGACTGTCCCTTCTACAACCTTTTAACTAAAACAACAACATCCAACAGCAGCTCACAAGTTTAATTCCAGATGCCCTTCTCCCTCGAACCCCCCCCCCCGGTGAGCCCCCCCCCCGGCCTCCCACCCCCAGGAACGTCACACCCACTATCATCCGAGTCGCGGCATGCATGGTCGCCGATATCAATTCAGGCACCCCCCGCGCCGCCCCGGTCCACCAGATCGGACAGCCCCCCTACGCCTAACGCGGCTCCTGCTACTCGCTACCGTCCCCAGCCAGGGCCGTCCCATCGGGCCGTAACAGGACCTGCAGCATCTCTCCCCATTGGGATGCGATTGGTGTCACCCGGAGGCCCAGTGTTTCCTCCCTCCGAAGTGCCACCTCCTCCGCCTTGGCCCAGACCAGAAAAGAGCCGCGCCACGCCCGTGCAAGCGGCGCCGCGTCTGCCTTCCAGCGCTTAGTGATAAGTCGCTTTGCTACTATGATCCCCAGGTCTATAAAACGAGAGGCAACCTTAACCGCGGGCGACCGATGAAAGAGGTGTAACAGGTAAGTAGGCCATTCAGGGGGAATCTCCCGTCCCGTGCACTCGCGGAGCATCTCGTGTACCGCCTGCCAGTATGCACTCAGTCCCGGGCAACCCCACAACATGTGAAGCAGATCAGCATCAACCTCTGCGCAACGGGGACAGCTTGCGTCCACACGGTGGAAATATCTATTAATGGCAGCTGGCGTTAGGTAGGCCCTGTGCAAGACGAAAAACTGTATTTGGCGGAATCTCATATTTCTCGGCACCCTCCTTGGCCCCTGCAGCACCCTATCCCATTCTTTATCCGCCATGGGGCGGGCAAGGTCCGCCTCCCACTTCTCGCGTAATGCCCCTAGGCTTGGCGCTGCGTGTGTGCGTAAGGCCGCGGCAAACCATCGAATCAGGTGCCCTCCTCAGCCCAAGACATGTAGATATTGCATCACCAAGTGCTGCTCCGGCTCCTCCCGCAAGTTTCCCCAGTGCCCCGCCAGTGTCTCCGTCAGTGCCAGATGGCGGAGAAATTGGCCCCACGCCAGCCCCGTCTCCTCCGCAAGGGTCTCAAATGGCAAAAGCACTCCCTCACGGTACAGGTCCTCTAGGGTGTGGATATCAGCCGCATGCCAGTCCCTCAGTTCCACGGCTCCAAGCGTGTCCTGACCACAAGGAGAACCCTCCAGGGGTATAGCCGGGGCATAAGGGATCCTAGTACTGGTGAGCCGGAGGCTTCTGCGGTAGCATTTACACGCCACTGCTAACAGCACAGGCACGGGCCGCAAAGCAGCCGTCGTCGGGTGAAAGATCCATAGGAGCTCTGCCAACTCCAGCGGAGGGCTCCCCGCCGTCGCAGTGTCCTCCCGACATTTGTCCACCAGCCACCGGGCCACCCATTGTAACTGCGCCGCCAAATAGTAATGTTCCAGACAGGGCATCGCGAGCCCGCCCTGGCCTACGGGGAGGCATAGCTTGGGCAGCGCGACCCTATGGCGTGCCGCTCCCCACACAAAGTCCCGGAGGGATCGCATGTGGCTGGTGAAAAAAGACGCCGGTATGTACAGCGGCAAATTGGCAAAGTAGTATAACAGACGAGGCAGCACCACCATCTTGACAAGCGCTATTCGTCCAGTGACCGACAGGGCAAGCGTACTCCAGAATGCCATCTGAGACCGAATCGCCGTCACGGCTCGTCCCAGGTTGCCTTCCACCAGGTCTTCTGGCCTGCGATAGACTTGGACTCCCAAGTAACGAAAGGTGTCCGATTGCCACTGCACTCGCACCCCACCAAGTTGGTAGTCGGGGTCCTGACTGTCGCCCCTGAACGCATATAGGCAGGATTTGGCTGCATTCACCCGGAGTCCCGAGAGCTGTTCAAAGGTAGCCAGGACACGTTCCAGCCCCACAGGGATAGAAGACACGTCTCTGACAAAGACTAGGAGATCATCCGCATAAAGTGACACCTGGTGTACCGCATCTCCTAGCGGAATGCCGTCCGCCAAGTCCCTCCGGAGTGTTGCCGCTAACGGCTCCATTGCGAGCGCAAACAGGAGGGGTGACAGCGGACAGCCCTGCCTGGTGCCACGGCCGATTTTGATGGGGTCCGAGATGTACGGGCCAGTGCGCACTCTCACCGTTGGGCCTTAATACAGAAGTGCCGCCAGTTGGAGAAAGCCAAGCCCCAATCCAAATCTCGACAGCGTGGTCACCAGGTACCCCCACTCCAGACAATCAAAGGCCTTCTCCAGGTCTAAGATTAGGCAGCCCGCCCGAGGCCAGAGTCGGGTGCTCTCCTCCATCACTCGGAAGAACCGCCGCAAGTTGAGGGAAGTGCTGCGCTTGGGCACAAAGCCGTTTTGATCACTGTGCACCAGCGTGGGCACCACCGGCGCCAACCTCTCCGCAAGTATCTTCGCCAGGATTTTATAGTCCGTGTTGAGCAGGGTGAGCGGGTGGTAAGATCCCAACTGGACGGCGTCGCGTCCCGGCTTAAGTAGGGAAATCAGTAGGCCTCTTTCATCGACTCTGGTAGTGTGCCGTTCTCTAGTGCAGTTAAGTAAAGGCTGTGGAGTTTAGGTATCAGAGACTCTCGGTACAATTTGTAGTACTCCGCCGGTAGCCCGTCCGGCCCCGGCGCCTTCCCCGTCGCCAACAAGGAGATAGCATCTCCTATCTCTTCTACTGAGGGGGGGCATTCCAGGGAGGCATGATGCTCCTCCGGGACCACGGGCAGGTCTAGAGCCTCCAGGAGCCCATCTAAGTCACATTATCGTCTCCTCCCAGTCGACCTGTACAGAGTGGAATAGTGTGCCGTGAATGCCTGGTGAATTTCCCATTGGGTGTGGACCAGCGTGCCGTCAGGGCCAGTAATGGCACCTATTGGGGCACGAGCGGTCTCCTGCCTGATCAGCCAGGCCAGGAGTCGCCCAGCCCTATCCGATGTGGCATGTACCCGAGCGGAGTGAGCCGCATAGTTAAGGCAGCGTAGCCGGTCTAGAAGTGCGGTATGGCGTGCCCAGAGCTCCAATAGGCAGCCTGAGTCCACGCCACCACCCTCCCCAAGTGATTCACAGGAGAGGAGGCGGGACTCCAGGGCGGCAAGACCCCGCGACAGTTGCCTACGAATGTTCCATGTCGCACCCAAGCAGTGCCCTCTAATATACACTTTATGGGCATCCCATTCCAGCAGCTCACTATCCGTGGAGCCCTCATTAAGGTCAAAGTATTGGTCAATCGCTGTACCCAGGGAGGTACGAAACTCCGAATCTTCCAAGGCCACCGTCTGAAGGCGCCAGGTCGGAACAGGAGGTCTATCCGGCCGCCACCGGAGTCCCAGGATGAGGGGATTGTGGTCCGAGTGTGTCCGGCCCATATATTCCGCTCGAGTCACCCACGGAAGCACCGAACGGGTGCCCACCACCCTGTCCAACCGAACATGGAGGCCGTGAACCGCCGAGTAGAATGAATACACGCGGTCGTCCTGGTGGACGCTCCGCCACAGGTCAATCAAGGTCCAATGCGACAACCAGGTGGCCAGGGCCCTGGCGTTCGACCCCACCTGAGTGCCCCGCAGGGGCGGGAAGGACCGGTCCAAATATACATCAAGTACGGAATTAAAATCTCCCCCCAGGAGCCAGGGAAGGCCAGCGTATGGTGCCAGCACCGCCGATAGACTGGCCAGATAGGAGGACTGATCTACATTTGGCGCGTAAAGAGACCCCAGTAGCACCTGTTGCCCATCAACCCTCCCATGCACCAGGGTGTACCTCCCCTCCGGTTCCACCAACACCTCCAAGCAGACAAACGGCGTACCCGCCCGTATCCATATCAGCGTGCCTCTAGCGTGTGCCGAGCATGTAGTGCCATACACCTGTCCCCTCCATCGCATGCGCAGCCTTCCCAGTTCCCTCAACGTCATGTGCGTTTCCTGCAGGAGAGCTATATCCACCGCGTGTCGCTGCATGTATGCATAGACTGAGTACCTACGCGCCGGCGTATGCATACCGCGGACATTCCACGTGACTACATTTGTAACAGCCATGAGTAAAGCCGAATTGCGAGCCCGTGGCGGGGGCCAGGGGCGCCTCCCCAGGGCAGGAGGCAGAGGGCCTTCACTGGACTATGTAGTGAGCTGCATAGATAACCCAACAAAACAACAACGCAGAAACATACTATCGTGTATGTGAACAGACCAACCAGGCCAAAGTAACTATCAGGGCAAATCCCTCTAAAGGTATTCGTCCAAACCATGAGGCAATGCTCACAATACTTAACTTAGCCTAATTGTGACTAATGGGGCGGGCGAGTGGTGGCCGCTGCGTATGTGTGCTCCCCTACGAGGTGCCTGTGTACATGTGGTGCAAGGGGCTCCCATTCCCGTGGCGCAGCATAAGTCCAAGGAGTGCGCGACCCCCATAACATAAACCCCCAGGTGTGCACGTCTGTCACCTCATGTGTTTCCCCTGCTACGGAGGAACACCAGCCCAGCCGCCTCCCCGTCTCAGCCCCCCCGCCAACCCCCCAGAGGTCCAAAAACAAGTCCCCTCCTGTCCATATCTCACCACTCCGTCGGCCACGCAGGCTCGGGCAAAGCGGCGTCAGTCTGCAAGAGTCAGGGCCTGGTTCTGGGGAGTACCCGTGGCGATGACTTCGACCCCCTCCCCGGCACTGTTCTACATCACATGGTCTGATGTCTGTGGGGTGACCAGGGGCATCAGCTGGTCATCCGATATCTCGGTGGACGGGGAAGAGGAGCCGCTAGCCATCAGTCCGCCATGTTCCTGGGCAGCCTCTCCACTCCTGCTGTCCGGGGACCCGAGAGTAGCCACCGCCGCTAACGCTTCTCGCCGTTCCATTCTGCTCTTCTCCGGGCTGGGAGCCACCCCCAGGCTCCGCCCCTCTTCTCGCTGGTGTCCTCCGCCGGCCATCACTGCGCCCAGTGTCCTCCAGCCAGTCCCAGACCTCGGATGGGGTATCAAAGAAGCGGGTGCCGTCAGTGGTGACCACCCGTAGACGTGAAGGGAACAGAAGGGCGTATGAGATCTCCAACTCCCGCAGGCGGCGCTTCACCGCCAGATAATTACTGCGGCGTTTCTGTACCAAGGCGGTGTAGTCTGGGAAAAATTGTGCCTGTCCACTGCCAACGGCAATGTCGCCAATCCTCCGGGTCTCACGGAGCACTACGTCTCTGTCCCTGTAATTAAGGAGCTTAAACAGGAAGGGCCTTGGCCGAGATCCGGGGCTGGGCCTCTGTGTTGGAACCCTGTGGGCCCGTTTCACTACGAAGTGCGACGAGAGCTTCTCGGGTCCGATCAAAGTGCGCAGCCATTCCTCCACGTAATGTTCCGGCTGCCGCCCCTCCACTCCCTCCGGCAGGCCCACCACGCGCACATTGCTGCGTCGTGAACGTCCTTCGGCATCATCCACGCGATCTTCCAAGACGTGGACGCGGTCAATCAGGTCTTGGAGGGCGGCCGTATGGGTGGCCACAACCGGTTGTACGTCCTGCAGAGTCTGCCCCTGTAGCGCCACCTTGTCCGCCAACTTGCGGTGATCCGCGTGGAGCAACGTGAAGTCGACCGTGACCTTATCTATACGGGCCTCCAAGGATGATCTCGTTTGCTCGAGTGAGGAACCGATCCGCTCCACTGCGGCCAATACAGAATCCAGCTTAGCCGCCAGCAGTTCAGTGTGTGGGGCCGCAGCAGGGTCCCCAGGCGTCGTGACCCGGCCTGGGCCGGCCGTCGGTGTCTGGCCATCTCTCGGGGCATTGCGCAGCCGACCCATGACCAGCTGCTGTGCAGTGGCATCCGTCCGCAGTCTGGCCGACCCGCGACCAAGTTCAGCGCAGTCTGAGCAGGCCTTTTCCCCCCTCAACGTCTCCGTCTCCGCCGGCTCACTGCCACATCCGCGAGCCCACAGCCCCAGCAAGATGGGGGCGGGGGGAAGATGTCTAGATCCGTCTCGTTCCACCAGGCGGCCACTGGCTGGGTGACGCAGACCCCGACACCTCCGAGGCGCAGGCCTGCCGCGGCTCCTGAAGGCCACTCACCTCACTCCCACGCGGTCATCCGCAATCTCACTCCGCACGTGGTAACCGCCATGTCCAGGGGTCCGGATTCAGCCGGCGCTGTACCCCGCAGCGAGGCACAACCGGCAGAGGGGCGCAAGGACACCACCAGCAATGAGCCTGCTCCAATCAGCGCGCTCCCAGTACCTGTAGCGTGGAGAACAGTGAGGCATCCGCGAAATGCGGGCACCGGGCAGCGTCTTGCACTCCGGCCCCCGTCACCTCCACAGCCTTCCTCCACAAGGGCCGAGCGTCCAGGGGCACAGTTACTGCCGGGCCAGGGCCGCCCCCCGCGCCTGCCTCCGTCTCCGTGTGGCAGGCAGCCGGGCGCCGCAACAAGAAGCACAGTACCACTTCACGATGGGGCTATCACGCTCCGTCGGGCTCGGGACCGCAGGACGTCTCCCGCCTAAGCGTCAGGCGTGTCTCACTTCCACCATGTCCGGCCAGAATATCCTCGGCCCGAAGGTCGGCTGCGTCCTTCTCCCCCAGCGTAGGTCACCTCCCGCTCCGGTGAGCTCTCCGGTGTCGGCTTGCACCGCGTGTGCGCTAGGCTTGAACCCCCCCGCAGACTTGCAGCACCGTCTCAGGGGCCCGATCTTCAGTGCGCCGCTCTGTCACCACTTCCGGCACGGCCCAGGGAGCTCCCGCGAAGCCACGGCGTGTAGTCGGGGGCGCGGCCGAGCGCCGAGCTCCAGCCCCACCACTCTGTCACCGGCCGCAGCCCGCAGACAGTCCCAGCCGTCCACACAGAGTCCCCGCGTGCCGGTCGCCACGCCGATGCGTCGGGGTGTGGAAGGGCCGCCTCCGCCTTAGTTCACTGCACCCGGGAGGAGCCCCCGGCAGGAGAATGCTCAGGATGTCGGCACCAACACTGCGGAGCTCTACAGTTTGGCGGCCATCATGGTCGCGCGTCAAGCCACGCCCCTTGTGCAGGAGAATTATGGGTTAAATAAGGAAACGTTCTTTAAGTATCTACAGATCCGGGATTACCTTAATGAACTGGATAAAAAACAACTAATGGTTGAATATCCAGTTTTAGATGTAGTGGACCAAGGAAACCAGTTTGGGTGCATATATGACACTTTAATTGAGGGCTTCCCAGATGATACCGAACTCCAGAATACAAAAAGGGGAGGATTGGCCAGTACTCGAGAGGTCTCTGGAGATGTGCAATAACACACTATTGACGGTCCACTTCAAAAGTCAACATTTTAAGACACCTTTTGATTTATATTACACACCCAAGAAATTATTCAAATGGGGTAAGAGACCAGACTCAAACTGTCACAGATGTGGGGCTTAGTAATTTGATCCAATACATCTGCTTAGTATTTCTCCTCGGTTGATTAAC
Organism: Triturus cristatus; assembly: GCF_964204655.1. Classification (NCBI taxonomy): domain Eukaryota; kingdom Metazoa; phylum Chordata; class Amphibia; order Caudata; family Salamandridae; genus Triturus; species Triturus cristatus. Next base: position 1,755,624,494 of record NC_140590.1, on the reverse strand, counting down.
AACTTTAATGAAATTGCAGGTTTTATCAGGATGATCCTTAACCCCTTGCAAGCGTGGGACGGCCAGAAGCCGTCCCACGATACAGTGCTCATGTCCATAGGGCGGCTCCCGGCTGTTCCCGCACATGGCACTGGAAATCCCTCTGATGTGGGCACCAGAGGGATTTCCTTTCAGTCAAAACACCTTCAGGTTCCCTAGATCCTGAGGGTGTTCTGATACTTTCTCCAAAATGACAATCGGCGCGCACTTCGCGCTGATGTCATTTCAGAGAAATCAAAACTCAGTTTCAGTTTCACTGCCGCGGTGCTCAGGGGGCTATCTCAGCCCCCTGAGCGCCGAGGGAGACAGCAGAGGTATCATTGGAAAGGGGAGAATCTCCCCTTACCAATGGCACCCATCCCCAGTGGATCCCTGCTTGGGGATTGCCTCAGGTGGGCAAACCCCAAGCAGGAATCCACCACTAGACACCAGGGAGGGTCTGGCCTTTGCTCCCCCAAAATAGTTTGGGCAAATTCAGTCTTTCTGCCCCCCTGGGGGGGAAGATGCAGGCAGTAGCCCCCAATCTGCCCCCCAGGGGGCAGAAAGCACACTAGACACCAGGGATTATTTTGTTATTGTATTTAGTGTTGGGGGCTGCTCTAAATGGGTATTTCTCCACCCCCCAAAAACAATCTTCAGAGACTTTCTGCCCCCCGGGGCAAAATGAGGGGTATTACCCCCGATATGCCCCTTTGGGGGGCAGCAAGCCCACTAGACACCGTCGATTTTTTATTTGTTTTTTTATAAAAGAGGGGTGGGTGCTAACCCCATCCCCCCCAAACAGCCTCCAACGACGTTCTGCCCCTTCCAGGGGGAAAATGAGGGGTATTATCACCAATCTGCCCCCAGGGGTGCAGAAAACCCGCTAGACACCAGGGATTTTCTTTCTGTCTAAAAGTGGGGCAGGGCTGCCCACTAAGGGCAATACCATGCCCCCACCCAAATATATTTGGGAACAGTCTTTATGCTCCTCCTGGGGGGCAGTAGCCCCCATCTGCCCCCCAGTGGGCAGAAAGCACAGTAGATACCAAGGATTTTTTTAATGGTATTTAGGTGTGGGGGCTGCCCTAAATGGCCATGCCAATGCCTCTACCCCGCAAAAAAATCAGTCTTTTTGCCCTCCAAGGAAGCAGATGGGGGCAATAGCCCCCATCCTCCACCCGGGGAGGGGGCAGAAAGCCCGCTAGGGACCAGGGATTGTTTTTTTATACACAGTGGTGGGGGCTGCCCAAAATTGGCATGCAAATGCCCTCACCCCCAAAATAAATTGCCACAGTCTTTCTGCCCTCCCTGGAGACAGATGAGGGCAAAAGCGCCTAATCTACCCCACCCCTGGGTAGCAGAATGCCCCCTAGGCATCAGGGATTATGGTTTTTATTATACGTGGGGGCTTACCAGAATGGGCATGCCAATGCCCCCACCACCCCGAACAAATTAGCCACAGTCTTTCTGCCTCCCCTGGGGCAATAGTCTCAGATCTGCCCCTCAGAGGGGGACAGAAATCCCACTAGGCACCAGGGATTACATTGGTTTTATTTATATGTAGGGGTGGGGGCTGCCGAGAATGGACATGCTAATGCCCCCACCCCCAAAACATCTTTCTGCCCCCGGAATGCAGATCAGGGCAATAGCCCCCTATCTACCCCCCGGGAGGAAGACAGCCCACTAGGTAGCAAGGATATGTTTATGGGCATGTCAGGGAGAAGCCCCATAGGCAAGTGTCACTCCCCTTTTTTTAGGCACATATTTTGTCTGTTTTAGTGATATTTTTAGTGTCATCTGCCCCCAAGTAGAGGAAGAAAACCACTAGAAACCAGAGAGAGTTTGTGTGTGTGTGAACTAGAGTTTGGCTGACGGTCTGCATGTAGTGACCTTTAGCTGGCATTTTGCTTTTGGTGTGCGTGGGCCTGCACTTTGCTAATGTTATTTGTTGACTCGTGCTTGACGAGAGTGTGTGAAGATTGGCGCTTGCCTGGTGGTGTGCCTGGAGTGGCGCTTGGCTGGCATTGTAAGTGGACTTGCGCTTGGCTGACGGTGTGCATGGATGGTGCTTGGCTGCAGGGCAGACTGGCCGTAGCAGGTACCAGGCGTTTCCCCAGTGGGCCAGAGGGGTGGGCCCATTTTCTGGCCAAGGTGGCCGGTTTTGTCTCTAGGGGTCGGTTTTGCAGCAGTGCTGCAATATTGGCCCCTAGTAAGAAAAGCAGTAGCAGTGCTTTTTACTAATACCCAATATGTTTTGGGCCCTTCCCTGCCACGGGCACTTGGCCCACCCACACAAGTGAGATACCATTTTTATCTGGACTTTGGGAAATGTGGGGTAGGTAGAATTTTGTGGATCCATGCATATTCTAGAACTTTCCAGCTCAGAAATTTGAGAAAAATGTGTTTTGTTTTTTACAAAGTTTGAGGTTTGCAAGAGATTCTGGGTAACAGAACCTAATGAGAGCCACACAAGTCAACCCTTCCAAGATTCCCATGGGTGTTCTAGCTTTCACAAATGTATAGGTTTACTAGGTTTCCCTAGGTGCCGGCTGTGCTAGGGTTCGAAATCCACAGTTAGGCACATTGCGAAAAAAGGGTCTGTTTTTACTAGAAAAATGTGATGTGTCCACGTTGTGTTTTGGGACGTTTCCTGACGCAGGCACTAGGCCTACCCACACAATGGAGGTATCATTTTTATCGGGAGACTTAGGGGAATGCGGGGTGGATGGAAGTTTGAGGATCCATGCAGAATCCAGAACTTTCCATCAGAGAAATGTGAGGGAAATGTTTTTGTTTTTTTACAAAGTTTGAGGTTTCCACAGGATTTTGGGTAACATGAACCTGGTGAGAGCCACACATGTCACCCCATCCTGGATTTCCCTGGGTGTCTAGTTTTAAAAAATGTATAGGTTTGCTAGGTTTCCCTAGGTGCCGGCTGAACTAGGGTTTAAAATCCACAGCTAGGCACATTGCAAAAAAAGGGTCAATTTTCACTGGAAAAATGTGATGTGTCCACGTTGCGTTTGTGCCATTTCCTGTTGTGTGCACTAGGCCTACCCACACAAGTGAGGTACCAATTCAATTCATCTTTATTTGATCTCACAAGAGTAGATCATAAAAGATACAAACAATGATAAAATAATACGACATTAAACCACCTACGTTAAAAACATCCACAGTTAAAAAAGGAGTTATATATAAATTTACCAAATGTAAAGTGATAGTGCGTACAACTTAAAAAATGTGCCTAGTACAGAATTTCCACTTTACGATATAATACCCACAATGCTTAAAAAGAGAAGAATATAAAAGCTATTCCATCAAAACAACATGCTCCTTCTTTTGGCTAAGAAACTCTTCAGGAAGCTAGCAACTGCATGGCATACGCAATAGTCGTTGAGTTGCAACAAATAAAATAATGCAGCTTCACACTTAGAGAACGTTTGTTTACTTAAAAGAGGTAATAACATTTTTCTAGTAAACATCAAATAAAATTGATAGAAAAAAACATTATATAAAAGGGTTTGACAGGATTGCCCATCACATGGACAGGTGTAAATAGAGGCAGAGGAGTACTGACCTAGGGAAAAACATATTAGCCAACGGAAGGAGCCCAGCCTAAACCTTGCCAATAGATTCCACTCATACACATTTGACACGTATAACAGGTAAGGGGCAATAGTAGGCACCATTTGAATGATGCAGTAATCTCGGACTAAAGCTTTGGACACTTCTGTTTGTTCCCTGGTAGCTTGTTTATGCTTAAGAAAACAGTCCTGTACCCAGTTTTTATCTTTTTTTAAGATTGTTTCGGGGTGCTCAAACAAGCGGGCGCAACCCAGTGTTGTAAAATAATCTGTAATATATTTTAGCCATGGAATAGCTAGACGGTGGGCACAGGATTAGCAATCTCTGATAACTGCTCTGTTGAGCTCAGCTTCTTTATTATATCAGATTGACCACCAAAGGGCCCGGGGAGCAACATTGATATTGTCTTGAACATAGTCAAAACCTAGCTCCAGGTGAATGGAAAATGTGGGGTAGACGGAGGGACGCCTAGTAACAGACGGCAGAATCTGTTCTCTTCTGTCTGAATTGCATGAACATCCCTACATCCCCAGATAACCATTCCATTCTTTTAAAATTTCATTCAAAAGCCTAGTAGGTACAAAAATCTAGAAAAATAGAGCATTATTTTTTATTAGATAAGAGAAGTTGCATACCAGTACACAGTTCATATTACGGATCCCACTTTATACATAATTCGATTTAAAAACTACTTAGACATATCCATATTTACATACTTTGTTTCATTGTTAGGATTTTCCAACAATCGTTTCCATTACTATGGTCTCAGGCTACTCTTTTAAGATTCTCCCGGAGCTCCTCTATTATTATGTATCTCTAAACCTATTGTTAATCCAAGCGATGCTAATAATTCCAGTCCTCGTTCAACCCCTATCCCATTCATCTAACCATCACCCTCATCCTAGTTGTAACCTAATTCTTTCTAACACTGATATTGACTGTCACTTCAACTCAAACACTAATACCAGCTTTATGGCAACCCCTATCTCATGCCCTAACTCGAGAATAGCAGATCTTGTTTCAGTGCAAGATTTGTGCATGCTGTGGTGCCTTATGTTAAAAACAAGATCTGCAAACTTTAGTCCATTCTCTAGATGTCACCAGGTAGGTATGTGAAACTGCCCTACTCACTGGCCGATCGAGCCTGGCTTCCCCAACATTATTATTAATCTCAGCAGCAAGGCTTACTGCAAACAGGGAAAAGGACAGACCACAGCTCATCAGTTAGAGAATGTCTGAGCTCGCTCCCAGTAGAGAAACACTGCATACTTAGGACAGTGTGCATAACCTTCAAAGCCCTTCACCAACCTACCTAGCATCAGCAATTACACGTCACTGGGCAAAACAGAAACCCCAAAAACAAAGAAGCACTGATGCTTGTAGCTCTGAAATTCAACATAAAAAAATCGTTTGGCCTTATTTAGAGATTGGTGAATGGAATACTCTGCCACACAATGGCACATATCCTGTGCTCTGTATACAAAGGCTATAGGCTAAAATGCACCTTTAATACATTTGTGTCTGAGCATCCCATCGGCCAAACTCCAAAGTATGCCCTTACTCCATCTCAATAACAGCACCCAGAATATGGATTTTTTATTTATCCAATAAAACTCCATATTCATGCCTCATAACACCTAACACTAACACTTACGTTTGTGACATTTAATTGCAGCTCTCTCCAGCACCTGCACCGCCACATATGCAGTGTCATTCTTAAATCAAATATTGTAGAGTGAAGAACAAACTGACTACTTAACGTTCACTATAAGACAACACGTCTTTGCTAACATGGATTTATATGACTTGGATGCATTTCTCAAAATATGTATCTACAAATTGCCGTCATCCTGAACATTTCTTTGTAAATATGTATGTTTATTATTTGTAATCATTTCTCACATTTTTTTGTAAAAATAAAAAACTGTAGAGTACTTTAACATCGTCTGCGTGTGGTATCAAATTTAAAATAAAGAAATAAAAACATAGAAATTACCAGCATTCGCAGGGTTCTATACTTTATGGAATGCTCTCCGACACCCCACTGTACAACCGGCGGCCATGTCTACGTTTCTACAGGCCAATGCCTGCAATGTTCACCTCATGGTTTGTGCACGTAGAGGGGCGCAGCTGGCACCGGAAGTACAGCTAATAGCAGCAGGACGGATATAAAGGAAGCATAGCTGCCAAGGTTTCAGATTGCTAAGTGTGACATTTTTATAATCTCAGCGTAATTATGAGTGACATTTCAACAACTATGAGTGACACTTTTTTCGCAAGGAAAATCAAGCACTAAAAACAAAGGCAACATAAATATTTGAAATGACACCCATTTGAGCAACGAGAAACTGTAAGAAGATTTTAAAACGGCTGCAAAGCACTGGAAATGGAAGGGTACACGCGTAGCATAGAGGTCACAACCCCTATGCAGACTGTAATTTATCTCAAAAGGACACATTGAGCAATTTGATAAAAATCAATTCGTTGATAACAGCATGGTGTGCGTCACCGCCCGCTATTTATTAACAATCTGAAGCTACGTTGCATTGCTAGTCTAAGCAATTAACATTGAGACACAATTAAGCATGGGGGTGCATGCAAGCCTCAGGAGAAAAGTTTGATTAAAGTACACATAGCCTAGGGGTCACAATTCGGCTGTAGGCAGTTTTACTTCAAATATATACTTTTTGAGAGAGTGAGCATTAAAAAGCCCGCACTATCTAAGAGTACTTGCACCAGTGCGTGTTATGCAGCAGGCTGTAAAAGTAGTCTAAAAAATACATATAGCACTGCACAGAAGTGTGTGCTTTAAAACATACCTGCACTCGTACTGACTCCTGAAGATGAATGACCTCTTGTGGCAGCTGTGCATCGGATCCCACGCGCAGATGCCAACATGAAAAGCTTAGACAGCTCCTATACTTCTGCACAGGTTCACCGGCGACTCAGAAGGCCTGCCTCACTCGAGTAAGCCATAGGTAGGCCTGAGGTCATGGGTCGAGTCGCCAGGCGGGATCTCATCATGCTGCTTTGAGCCGCTCTCAGCGGCCTTGCCCAGCACTTAGCAGGCTGTTGACCAACTTAATTTAGCCGCGGCCGGCGTTGTCTGGGCCCGCCTGTCCTGGATGGCGTGCGTCGGTGGTGGGAATCAATCCATTTAGGGGAGGGGATGTGGTCCGTCGGCTGCGCTGCCGACTTTGGTGCAGGAAACCAGGGTTCGAGCCTCGAGGTCGCATCCACATCCTGTGAACTGTGTAACCTTGAGCAAACCATGCAGGGGTCCATGTAAGCGCACTTTGTTCTGTCTTTTATGGCTCCGGGGACATATGGAAATTGATAGCATACAAATGTGCCTTATATTCAATGGAAAAAGAGTTTGCGATCTTTTGATCAATTTGACACATTCCGGATAAGCACGAAGCCTCTGCTACCGTTTGGAAAGTCTGATGAATGAAGAGGGACTGTGCAAATGTATAGTTTGTGCACTCAGTCTGGCCTTAAAGACAGAAACAATGAGGGGCATATTTACAAGCTCCTATGGCCACTGCAACGTCACTTTTACCGGCATTGTGGTGGCGATGGGGGCTGCATCGTTAAGCCACTTACCGTGGCTTAACGCTGCCTTGTACATAAGGCCCCTATCATGCTAAGCTTAGCGTGAAAGGGGTGGCCAGTGGGTGTTGCAGTGGGCGTTCCCCCACAACACCCATTCATTTTGATGTTGACCACTATGCACAAGGGTGGCATACGTAGGAGGCAGCGCCAAAATTAAGACCAGGTAAATCCTGGTCTTAAGTTGGCGAAACGAGGAGAAATGCATTATTTCTCCTCGTGTTTGCTTTTTCGATGTATGCAGGCATGGAATGAGCAAAATGCCATGGTATGTTTATGTACAGGAAGGTGTCCCTGCCTGTACATTAACAGACGTGTACAAAAAATGGCATTTTGTCACTTTCCTGTGTGCTGCATGAAACAGCACACAGGAAAGTGACAGCATGGCATTTTAGGATTGTTTATGTGCAGGAAGGTACATCTTCCTACACATAAACAATCCTCCCCTGCACACAGACACCCTTGCACTCTGGTGCAAGGGTGCCTGCGTTGGCGCTAAGTTGCTAAACTTAGCGTCATCGCAGGGGGAACACAAGTCTGAACCACATTCTTGTAAATAGGGTGCAGCCTTGCGTTTCAGAAGTGGCGGAGCGCAGTGTGAAGCCAAAGAGGTTAACGCCGCGCTCCGCCACTTCCTTGTACATATCCCCCTGTGAGTTGAAAAGTCTGTGGATGCATGTGACATGCCTATTAAACAGCAGATCAAAGTTACAAACATTGCTTTTGCATGGCACAATGCATTCTTTAACACACTGAAGTTACGTACCTTGTTTTTCCAAAAAATCCAACAACACATGCGCAATATGTACTTTGATTGTAAAAGAAAAAGTACCTTGTGCATACCATTTATATGTTGAAAAAGCTTATCTTTCTACAAAAAAACAAACAAGGAGCATGCACCTCTGACTGTTATGATGCACCCAAATATTACATGAGCTAACTAAGATTAATATACCTGAAGCCAGCGCAAGCAAGCAATGCCAATCTCACCAAACTTTCTCATTTACCTCATGGGCAACCCATGGCAGAGCCTGGAGGCAAAACGTTTAAAGAAACCCTTGCCCGCCAATCAAATTCCATTCACAGACTCGCAGACAATACTTGACAGTTCCACATTAGATTAAAGTCTAAAGGGAATTTTCAATATATATGCCTGTACATTACATTTTGCAGGTCAAAGATGACCATTCCATAAATATCTCATCTTTTTTCAAGGAAATAGCATAACAGATCCTAATATATATATATATATGCTTCCCAGGTAATAACTAAGAGATTGTGAGGGCTGGAAAAACAGATGAGGCATGGGGCAGGGGAAGTGAGGGGAGAGGCTGGGAAAACGGACAATATGTTAAAAAGACCCGGGTCACGCCCCCTCACTCCTGCATCCCCCACCATTGCCAAAAATAGTCAAATACAAGGTTATTCTTTGCCATATGGGTAGCAAGTAAAGTCCAAGAAATCACTGTTACACTAAAATAATGTGAGGTGCAGACTTATGGCGCCGTGTAAACGTTCAGCACAAACCTTCGATAAATGCCGCCCGCTCGATGTGCACCGCAGGCGGCAGCTGAGCTCAGCATGACTGCGGGACCTGGCTGTGACTCACTCGTCCCCGCCTTAGCGGGAGGTTGGAATTGCCCAGGAGAGACTGGTGAGTGGTGACCCGGTCGCGACTCGCGCACGCACCACACGGAGCGTGCGTGCGCGCGCTTGTGCAGGCAGGTAGTAGTTGCAAGCAGGTCACGTGAGGTGAGCTTCCTTGCACTTCAAACAGGGCCGCGAGGCACTGGCGGCCCGTTGCGGCGGCGGCTTTATATAATTTATTTGGGGACTGGGGACACTGACTGACAAAGTGTTAGACAGTGAGTGTCCCCAAATAAATTATAAAGGCCGCCGCAACGGGCCGCAACGGGCCGCCAGTGCCACGCGGCTGCCGCCTCCAGAACAGTGCCGCCTGGGGCGGTCCGCCCCCCTCGCCCCCCCCTAGCTACGCCACTGCATGTATGATTATGCTTAGATTGCGGGTTTGTTTTAAGATTTGGATGAACACAAGTGTTTCGATTGGGTCTTACCGCAGGTTTGTGGTTAGGGTTTGTGTTCTAGGTTTAGAGTTACAGTTAAAGTAATTGAGCCAACAATTGTGCAAGGAGGAATCCAGACTGCTTAACACCCAGCCTTAGCACAGAGGCCAGCAATTTACAAATAAACATAGAATTGTCAGAGACTGTATCAAGCTCTGAAAACTATAAAGGGCCTACCACAGCAGGCTTCTTTTTTTGGTCACTCTGGTGAGACACTAAAAACACACACAACATGCGCCCTTCTTTAAAAATGCAAATGAGTAAATTATCTGGTTACCACATTATCAGGCCAATACCTGCCTTAATAATGTCCAGAGGGCTTGTGACACATTCATATGGGAGGGGGACTAGAATTTCGTTGAGTCAGAGAAGGTAAAAACCAAGAGAAACAGGATTGGGAACACCCAGTGGTGCTCGAACAATTTTCAGAGTGGCGTCGCTGCCATCAGTGCTTCATCACTGAACTCACAATGTTGAACATATATCATTAAAGCATGGTGTGTTCGCGCAGTGTCATTTATAGACAGCACAATCTCCATTGAAGTGGTCACTTAACTTGCAAAGACATACAATTTTACACATAAAACTAATGTAGCGCACAAACGATGTGTGGAAATCGGGTGTCAATCAATCAAACAAACAGGATTTGCATAGCGCTACTTATCACCTGTGAGGGTATCTAGGCGCTGGAGGGTGGGGGCGGTGCTGCTGATTAGGGACGTTAATCGAATAACCATGTTTTTAGGCCCTTTCTGAAATCCTGCAGGGTGGCAGTCTGTGTGTTCTCCTTTGTACTGCCGGTCACCGGTGTATTTAACTGTGTAGCCTTGGACGGTGTCGTGTATGTGCATGTAACTTGCATGATCGAGTTAACTATTAGCGGCGATACTATGTGTCTCTCGGTCCTTTTTCCCCAGCACCCCTCATCCCCCGCTCCAGGGGCGGCAATCTGAGGGATAGCCCCGGGCGCCACAAGCTCTAGCTACGCCTCTGATTATTAGACCATATTGTCAGAGGTTCCCATAGCTTCACGCCCTTCTTCCTGGCCCTTCGACCCTTACATTCATATAGGGCAGTTTCCTGCACGCAGATGCTCAATAGCCGGTGCAACCACAGCTGGTATGTGGATGGGTCTGCGTCTTTCTACACAGTGGCAATCAGCAGCCGCACCACAGCGATTGTCATAAAAATGAAATCTCTTTGGAATGAATCTAAGTTGGCCTGGCAATCATATCCTAATAATAGCATTAATACTGGGCAATTAGCAATTTTCTTGTTAATTGTCTGGAACCAAAAGGTCTCTATACCTTCTTTAAATAATGTGAGTTTCCTGCAGGAATAAAACATATGGATACTCTCTGCCGGACCCATTTGACATCTGGGACATTTGTCGTTCTCCCTCTTCCCCAACCCAAATAACTTGGCCGGCATATAGTACATATTAAACATGATTTTGTAGTGCTAGGCTTTTACGTTGGCTGATAGGAAGATCTTTATCACCAGTTATCTGAACATAACCAAGTCAACATCCCTATCGCCCAGCTTTTCTGCCCATCTTGACTCAGTTTTTTCAACATCATCTGAAAGGGTCTCAATTAGATCTTGATAGTAATCTTTAATCCTGCTATCTTGGCAATTCGCAGTTTCCAAGACTGGAATTTTATCCAAGCTAAGGGAGCCGCTATGGATGCTTTTAAGGAACTCCTGAATCTTTATATATTTGAATTGTGTTCTGTTCTTAACACCATATCTTTCCAATAGTCCTGCAAATGGGATGATCTCAGTATTATTAAACAGACTTGCGATCCTATCTATGCCAGCCTGCTCCCAGTTTCTAGCCATGCCTCACACAGTGCCTCTGGGACTACAGAGGAGTGCCATAAGGGCGTGTACCTATTATACCTGGGGATCTTTAACAGTCTGCTGAGCTTTTTCCAGACCCTCCAGGCCGCCTTACACACTTGAACCGCGTCTTCTTGTAGTAACTTGGTTCAAGCTGTCGAAGGAAGAGCCCTTCTGCATCTTTCCTGATGGATATGTGGTATATTGAGGGTAAACCAGAATCATCGTTCCTTGTCTGGCCAGGTGATAGAAAAGTGCCCATCTGTTGCAATACGGTTGCCCAGTAGTAGAACAGAATATTTGGTACTCCCCATCCACCTCGTTCGCGAAGAAGCATCATAGTTTTCAGCACGCGTCGTGTCTTCTGGTAGCTCCAGATGAAATTTGAGAACATAGCGTTAATTTTATTTATAGTTGCTTCTCCAAGATCCAGAGGAATTGAGGAAAACAGATATAGTATTTTGGGAAAAATTCTCATTTTTAGTAGATTGGATCTTCCTAATATTGTTAATTGTAGTTTATCGAATCGTCTGAGGTTCAAGCTTATTTTATCCAGTACTGGGTCAATGGTGATTGCCCACAGTGTATCCATATTGGATGGCGACTTTGTGGCTATCTTGTGTATGACACTGGGGAGAGCAAATTATTTGCGTTTTCCCCTTATTCAGGAGGTATCCAGCCTTCTTTCCAAATTCCTCTGCCATATTTTCAACCTCCCCAATTGCCGTGTCTGGTTCTATAGTGATTATTGCAATGTCATTTGCGTATGCTAGGATCTTGGTGTTATACCCTTTGCTAGTTACTGGTTTAATTGCAGAGTTGTGCATAATTTGATTAATAAATGGGTCCAGATAGATGCCAAATAAAATTGGGGAGCAGGGGCATCCCTGTTGTGTCCCTCTGGCTATCTCAATCCTCCTTGATGTATTCCCCATCACCTGCAGTTGTGCGTACAACTGGTAATACATGGCCTGAATAGCAGTCACTAGACATGGGCCCGGCCAGCTTTCTGTCAAAGTTCCCCAGAGATATTGCCATGATACCCGGTCGAAGGCTTTTTTAGCATCCAGGAAGATCACAGCCACATCACTACTCTCAGCTTCTGCTATATCTAATATTGAGATGAACCGCCTGATGTGGTCTGTGATCCCCCTGCCCGGCACAAAGCTGTGTTCCCAAGGTGATACCACTGTAGCAATGATTCCCTGTAGCCGATTTGCTATAATTTTCATATAGACTTTGGCATCAGAGTTCATGAGCGAGATGAGATGATAGGAGGCTGATAGTTCTGGTGCTTTGCCTTTTTTGGGAAATATTACTATGTCCATTCCCTGCATTGATGCGGGCGGGATCCCACTATACTGCACATCTAGGAAGATGTTGTGCATGATTGGGGCAATCTCCTGTGCTAATGTTTTATAAAGTTCCAGAGGGATTTTATCTGGACCGGCTGCTTTCCCTGCGGGGAGAGAGCTGATTGCCTGCTGGACCTCTTCCACTGTAAATTCTTCTTCCAGCTTCCTATGTGTTGTTTAATCTATTTTTGTTAGAACCAGCCAGCTATCATCTTCAGTTGTTGGCTTTGTTGCTAGAGTGTCGGCTTGATATAGCTTCCTATAGAACTGCTCAAAAACCTTGATGATTTTCACTGGACTCGTCTCATATTGCCTGTTGCTGCTCTTAATTTTAGCCATATTATTACTGGCACTTTTTTGTCTTGTACGCAGCACTAGTAATCTCCCTGCGCTCTCTCCATACTCGTACATCGTACCCCTATATGCCTGGTAGGTTTGGGCCACTCTGAAAATAGCTTTTGATCTCTGCTTTTATTATAGCTAGTTTCACAGTATGTTCCTATATTAGCTCTTCCTGCCCACCCTTGCTAATCAGCTTCACATGCTCTACCTCAAGTTTAGCCAAGCTTCCTATTAGCAAATTGATCTCATCCTTCTGGTGTTTCTGATGATGGCCCACATAACTAATAACTTCCCCTCTCTTACCAGCTTTTGGAGTATCCCAGACTATTTTTCGTGAGGCACTATATCTGTTAATATATGAATTCTGTGGTCCATGCTTAATGTGTGCTAAGAATTCTTTGCTTGCTAACAATTTTCTGTGAAATGACCAACTACTCTGTTTCCTTCTGCCCCCTTGCCCTTTAATCTCTAGCAATAGTTGGTTGTGGTCTGAGAAGAGTTTGAGGAGTTTTATAATCGCCACCTCATTCAGTATTTTACTTGAGGCTAGAAAATAGTCTAGACGCACATACTTTCTATGGGGGTGTGAAAAATAGGTAAACCCGGGGTCATTCGTATTTTTTTCTGCCCAAACATCAATCATCCAATGACTGTCTTTAAAGGAGGCCAATGCCCTGAATACTTGGGGCTTCCACCCATTATATTTTGGAGCTTGCTCCTTAGTACTTTCTAAGTGTATATTTAGATCACCGCAGATTATCAGAGGCTTGGGCCATGAGGCAAGCTCTAATTCGAGCTCCTCCCAAATCTTGGGATCATCTTGGTTTGACCCATATATGGTCCCCAACGTCAACCCCGTGTATAGTGAGACTACCTCCCATCACCCCCATTATCGATCAGTGCCCGCTTCACTGTTCCAACATGGTGCTTGATGTATATAGCTACCCCTCTGATCATGGAGGTCTGGGTAGAGCATACCGTCAGGTTATACCCCCTTATTCCAAGAACATCCGTATTGCCCCATGGAATATGAGTTTCCTGTAAACAGATTAGATCAGGATTGATTGCTTTTAGTATTTCATACACTTTGTCTCTCTTGTTTTTGTCGCTTAGCCCCCCTACATTAACTGAACACATCATAAGCCTATCCATATTTATCTGCAGAGTTTATCCATCTGAGCCATATTGTACTGGGATTTCCTACTATGCTTTTTCCCTTTCTGCTTTCTGTTCCTGACTTTTTTTTCATTTGTATTCTGCACCTAAACCCACACCCACCCCCACCTCACTCCAACCCTTCCCTCAACCCTTGCCCCTAACCTCCCCCACCTCCCCCCTGACCCCTTAACCCCTGGCCCTATACCCTCTCCCCTCAATAGAAGCTTCCAGACCGTGGGTCTGTATGTGATGGTACAGCTTGGCACAATGGTCAGCGAAGCCCTCCCATTAACGCCCAAGGTGAGGGATAGAAAAGACTAAAGGTATTAGAAAAATATTGTGTGAAAAACAAATATGCGTGCTATGAAATAGCACTATAACTCCTGCTAACCCTGCCGTTCCCTTGCAAAACCACAGCTACATATATTCTTCTTCCCCCCAGCTTGCCACGCTCTATTGTAGCTCTACGATTCCATTTAGACGGTGATCCTAATTTACAGTCATATTTGCCATACATCAAGTCCTTCTCCTCTTCTATCCTCTAAGCTCCTCCAGAGCTTCCTTCGCTTTAATCTCTAAGGAGTAGAAGCGAATACGATCCCCGATTACTACTTTCAATTTGGCAGGGCTCATCAAATATGCCTGGGCTCCCTCTGCCTGGACTGGAGCAATCATTTGTCTCAGTCTCCAACGCCTTTCGACTGTACTATGACAAAATTCAGGTCTGGCAAAAAAGGCAATATCCTCTACCTTCCACTTTCTTTCTGGTCTAGCCTTTTCAGAAGTGTTCTGCCGGAGTAAATAGTTCCCAAAATAAACCTGGATTGCCCTAGGCTTGGTGTCAGGCCCGGCTATTTTCTTCAGATTGAAGGGAACTCAGTGGGCACTCTGGATTTTTTGTGCCCAGTTCCTGCCTTCCAGATCAGGAAATGCCCGCCCAAGCAGATCTATCATATACAGGCGTGTATCTGTGCCCTCTCAGCCCTCCGGGACACCTGAAAAGTGCAGGTTATTACAACGCTGTCGATTTTCCTCTTCCTCTAACTTCTACTAGATATCCACCTGTCTGGTCTCATGCAATTCTGTTTGAGCCTGGGCACCTGCTATGTCCTCCTCTAGGGTTCTGGTTCTTGTCTCTAGATCCATTAGGCACTCGCTGATATTGTTGCATACTTAAGTGACTTTGCGGACAGTGCCTTGCATCTTTCGAAGAGCGGATTGTGAGCGTGGACTGTCCTGTCTTGTCTCTTCGCGATGCGACATGATGGATTGTAGGATGACATCCAGCATTGAGAAGGCATTATCTGCAGGCTTTTTTGCTGCTTCTTCTGCAGCAATACCCACCAGTTGGTTAGCTGGGGAATAGTCCCATTCGAGATCTTCTTACTCTCCTTCTTTTCTTCTTGTTGCGTTTCCTAGTTGCCTTGATCTCCTGTGTGTTTTACACAAAGTTGCAGCAGGATCCATCCCGCTGGTATCCCTTAAACTTCCACTTTCGCTTGAGTCTGTAAGTGAGATTGATTCATCTGCGGAGCAGGTATCGTCCGAAAGAGATATAAAACAATCTGTGGCCTCCAGGTCATTCTCTTTTCTTCCCCCTCTATTTTCCTTACTAACTGTGTTAGCTGCTGCCCTGGCCTTTCTAGAGAGTCATGATCGCTTTGTGTGGGTTCTGTGGTTTTCTGCAGCTTTTCTGTGGGCTTTTTGATTATCTCTTGCTCCCCCTCCTTTCCCTTAGTGTCATTGTGGAGAGTGATTTGACCGGGATCACTGCTTATTGAACTGCCATTTACCCCTTCTCTCCCATCCACCCCAAAAGTGGTCTTATATAAGCTTGCCACACCCCTCATTTTAATGTTACCGGTCAGGATCGGTGCTCCGGTGGCCTCATGGTGCTTTTGGGTGCCAGTTGACATTATCGGGCGTGCACCTGAGGAGCTTTACACAGCTCTTTCCCCCCACTACACCCCTCCGCGTTCACATCGGGGGCAGTAGCGTCAGGAGTTGCTCCATTGCTGAGTCCAGTATGCGTCCTAGCTCCCCTCAGCAGGTCCACCACTGTATGGTCGGGAAGGCGCTGCTGCGGCGCAGCTCCACCTCTCCCCTTCCCCTCTAGGGCATTGTCGTTCCGGGTCAATCCCTGGCCACGTCATCCTGACTGCCGCACTGCTCCAGAGTTCATCTCCCCATTGGATCGTCTCGTGCCAATTGCTGGATCCGTTGCAAGGCTGTCTACGGCACCAGTAATCGCTGAACCTCTTCCGTGCACCCTAGGAGGAGCCACTTTAGATTTCATCACCGCAAGTAGGTGTCCAGGGCAATCTGCTGCATCGAGGGTGATTCGTAGCTTACGGCAGGCGGAGAGCAGCTCCTACTGTCCTACAATTACCTCACACTTTTTCACCCAGATGCAAAGCAAGTAAGGGCACCAGCATTTTTCTTCTCTTACGCTTATGTTGGGCTTCGCTGAGTCATGAAACTGAGAGCTGAAGTAGTTGCATAGCCGAGCACTATCTTGCTTGCCTTACAGCCCAGATAACCATTCCATATGTTAAAGTCGGCAGACATTTCCGTTTATATATCTCTAAGATAGGGGCAATGTTTTTTTTGCCAATAGACATGGAAAACAGGGTAGTTGGACCAACGGCGTGGGTAAAGCGAAATATCCTCTTTTATATATAAGTAGACCAAGTACAGCCATCATCAAAGTCCAGGCCCAGGTATGAAAAAGAGATAGCCCTATCTAATGATTTACCATCAATATTTAAAGTACAGGTTTTCGTATTTCTCAGCCCGCATACCAAGCCCGAGCAGAGCTGACGTAGTTGCACTACGTGGAGCCCCACGGAGTTTGGCAAAAACTCACTGGAGCTCCACTCCGCTCCTTGCTCCCGCCCCTCTAATAAAGAAATATTTTTAAAAAAAGAAAATTAGATAAAAAACACACTTACCTCTATTGCACGTCTCTGGGCTGTCCTCCTCCTCCTTGCTGTAGTCTCTTCTGCAAACTGAAACCCCTGCATCAGACATACGTCTTGTAAGACTGCACGCGCATGCGCAGTCCTACCACGGCGTACATCTGACATACGGGTTTCTGCAGGAGACCACGGCAACTAGGAGGAGGGCAGCCCGGAGATGCCGCGATAAAGATTAGTGTATTTTTTTATCTTCTTTATTTCATTTTTTAAAATATTTATTGGGGGGGTGGAGGCGGGGAGCTTACTATCTGTGGGGCTGAGGGCTGAACCCCGCTCTGCTGCGGAGTCGGAGTTTTGCATAAACTCCGGTTTCTGAGCGGAACAGAGTATGCAAAAATCCACAAGCTCCGCCAGTGGAGCGGAGTTCTCTGCCCACATTTACCGCATACCATGGCAAGCGTTTTCTTAAGGTTACTCTCTAAGCCCAGATCTCTCATGAAACTGACATAGCTAAAAATAAGCCTCTTAACATCGTTGGCTATCCTTGCTAGGAGCACTGCATCGTTGGCATATAAAAGTACCGGTACAGGTTTCTTCTCCACACATGGCACATCTGCCCCTACAGATACAAAAAAAAAATCCAAATCATTTGTATAGAGCAAAAAAAGAATTGGGGCGAGGACACATCCTTGGCACACCCCCGCTTAATGCTAAAGGATTCTGTGCATTTCCCCGCAGTTCAACATCTATTTGTTGCTGTTAAATCATGATGTAAAAGTCTTAAAAAAGAGGCCAGCCCCTCGTCAACACCCATATGCTCTAAAATGGTCCACAGCCTTACTCTAGAAACACAGTCAAAATCACTTGACAAGTCCATAAACACCAAGTGTATTATGATCACTATAAATCTGGGCTAAGACCTCATAATTTTTATATTAGAAGACATACTCCAGGAAGTAAAGATGTAGTCTATGGTGTTTGTGCCCCACTCCCTGTAAAAGTTTGAATATCACAGCCAGTGGAGTTAGTGACCTTATTGACAAAGCCCCGTTCAGCCAGTAAGGGAAAGAGAGCCCGCCCCCTAGTATCCATTGCATTACAATCAGCTTCACGTAAAACGGAATCAAAGGTAGTTGGTGATAAAGATGGTAGGTGCCCTAATTTGGCATTAAAATCGCCTGGCACCAACAAATTAAGGGGGCATTCTGCCTGTGCTTCTTTTTCCATTACCAAGCAAAACACACAAGATGATGGACGGAATGTTGCACAAAGGCAAAACAATCACCCCCAGTCACAGATCTGGGTTTAATCCATCGTTATTTTGCTCCCCACGCCACGCCAGTTCAGACATGGCCATTTGCAAATCAGTCTTGACCCTATGCCTCATGGGAATAGTCCAGCCCAACTGCCAAGCCATGTCTTCCCTGGACCAGAATCAAGCATCCTAGGACCGGTTTCGGGGTTTCACCCCTCTTCAGCCAGGATAGCTTGACTCCAGTGGCGTAGTGAGCACGGGACTCACGTCTGGGCATACCCTTCCCACATAGGGCGAACAGCAAAACACACAAGATGATCGACGGAATGTTGCAAATTGGCAAAACAATCACCCCAAGTCACAGATCTGGGTTTAATCCATCGTTATTTTGCTCACCACGCCACCCCAGTTCAGACATGGCCATATGCAAATCAGTCTTGACCCTGTTCCTCATGGGAACAGTCCAGCCCGAACTGCCAAGCCATGTCTTCCCTGGACCGGAGTCAAGCATCCTAGGACCGGTTTCGGGGTTTCACCCCTCTTCAGCCAGGATAGCTTGACTCCAGTGGCGTAGTGAGCACGGGACCCACGTCTGGGCATACCCTTCCCACATAGGGCGAACAGCAAAACACACAAGATGATGGACGGAATGTTGCACATTGGCAAAACAATCACCCCCAGTCACAGATCTGGGTTTAATCCATCGTTATTTTGCTCACCACGCCACCCCAGTTCAGAGATGGCCATATGCAAATCAGTCTTGAGCCTGTGCCTCATGGGAACAGTCCAGCCTGAACTGCCGAACCATGTCTTCCCTGGACCGGAATCAAGCATTCTAGGACCAGTTTCGGGGTTTCACCCCTCTTCAGCCAGGATAGCTTGACTCCAGTGGCATAGTGAGCACGGGACCCACATCTGGGCATACCCTTCCCACATAGGGCGAACAGAAAAACAGACAAGATGATGGACGGAATGTTGCACATTGGCAAAACAATCACCCCCAGTCACAGATCTGGGTTTAATCCATCGTTATTCTGCTCACCACGTCACCCCAGTTCAGACATGGCCATAAGCAAATCAGTCTTGACCCTGTGCCTCATGGGAACAGTCCAGCCCGAACTGCCAAGCCATGTCTTCCCTGGACCGGAATCAAGAATCCTAGGACCAGTTTTGGGGTTTCAGCCCTCTTCAGCCAGGATAGCTTGACTCCAGTGGCGTAGTGAGCACGGGACCCACGTCTGGGCATACCCTTCCCACATAGAGCGAACAGCAAAACACACAAGATGATGGACGGAATGTTGCACATTGGCAAAACAATCACCCCCAGTCACAGATCTGGGTTTAATCCATCGTCATTTTGCTCACCACGCCACCCCAGTTCAGACATGGCCATATGCAAATCAGTCTTGACCCTGTGCCTCATGGGAACAGTCCAGCCCGAACTGCCAAGCCATGTCTTCGCTGGACCGGACTCAAGCATCCTAGGAGCGGTTTCGGGGTTTCACCCCTCTTCAGCAAGGATAGCTTGACTCCAGTGGCATAGTGAGCATGGGACCCACGTCTGGGCATACCCTTCCCACATAGGGCGAACAGCAAAACACACAAGATGATGGACGGAATGTTGCACATTGGCAAAACAATCACCCCCAGCCACAGATCTGGGTTTAATCCATCGTTATTTTGCTCACCACGCCACCCCAGTTCAGAAATGGCCATATGCAAATCAGCCTTGACCCTGTGCCTCATGGGAACAGTCCAGCTCGAACTGCCAAGCCATGTCTTCCCTGGACCGGAATCAAGCATCCTAGGACCGGTTTCGGGGTTTCACCCCTCTTCAGCCAGGATAGCTTGACTCCAGTGGCGTAGTGAGCACGGGACCCACGTCTGGGCATACCCTTCCCACATAGGGCGAACAGCAAAACACCCAAGATGATGGACGGAATGTTGCACATTGGCAAAACAATCACCCCCAGTCACAGATCTGGGTTTAATCCATTGTTATTTTGCTCACCACGCCACCCCAGTTCAGACATGGCCATATGCAAATCAGTCTTGACCCTGTGGCTCATGGGAACAGCCCAGCCCGAACTGCTAAACCATGTCTTCCCTGGACCGGAATCAAGCATCCTAGGACCGGTTTCGGGGTTTCAGCCCTCTTCAGCCATGATAGCTTGACTCCAGTTGCGTAGTGAGCACGGGACCCACGTCTGGGCATACCCTTCCCACATAGGGCGAACAGCAAAACACACAAGATGATGGACGGAATGTTGCACATTGGCAAAGCATTCACCCCCAGTCACAGATGTGGGTTTAATCCATCGTTATTTTGTTCACCACGCCACCCCAGTTCAGACATGGCCAGATCCAAATCAGTCTTGACCCTGTGCCTCATGGGAACAGTCCAGCCCGAACTGCCGAGCCATGTCTTACCTGGACCGAATCAAGCATCCTAGGACCGGTTTCGGGGTTTCACCCCTCTTCAGCCAGGATAGCTTGACTCCAGTGGCGTGGTGAGCACGGGACCCACGTCTGGGCATACCCTTCCCACATAGGGCGAACAGCAAAACACACAAGATGATGGACGGAATGTTGCACATTGGCAAAACAATCACCCCCAGTCACAGATCTGGGTTTAATCCATCGTTATTTTGCTCACCACGCCACCCCAGTTCAGACATGGCCATATGCAAATCAGTCTTGACCCTGTGCCTCATGGGAACAGTCCAGCCCGAACTGCCAAGCCATTACTGCAAAGAGGCCCTGAAAATTACTACCGCTCTTGCTGGAAAAATTATTGTTGTAGAATACCCTTTTGGATCTTAAATTTGTCATTTCCAGCTATGGCAAAAACCTGCACCTCCCCCTGATCCAGGAAAAGGGGAGAGACTGAGCAACCAATATTTACCTTAAACCATGCTGTCAGCCCCTCTTTGGCTGTTCCCGCTGAAGACAATATCGCTGGCAGACTAAAACAAGTAAAACCATCAAAAGCTATCTCTTTCACATCGCAGGATTCCTGCATAAAAACAATATCATAGTTCGAGATAAAAAGTTGCCAGTTTTCAATCTGGATTTTTGAAGCTAAACCTGTAATATTCCAGTTTAAGAATTTAATACAGGCCCAATCTACGCCACTCTCAATGATTGATACCCTTGCTACTGAGCCTTTTGATAAATTGGTCTGAACTGGGTTGGAGGTCAATTGTCCAACAGGGATAGACCTGGGAGAGACTCCGTCCTCATCCCGGAGGACATTGCACTCCAGCTCCTTGCTTAAGCGTCAATCATTGTCCTTCAGACCAGACAACACTAAGAATCTATTTTTCAAGTGTTCTATCGGTTGGGCAGGCAGCCTGGGAAGAACACTCTTTCGGACAGCTAACCCCTCAGGATTACGTTGTGAAGTAGCGAGATGCCTATAGAAAAAACCAAGTGGCAATATCTTAATTGAGCTAGTTTTTACCATACCCGCGCTAGCTTGACACAAGATTTCCTTCACACAGCCAACAGATTATGGAAGTTAATCACGATATCATCGCCTTTATACTCTTTCCCCATCCCGCCAACCCCCCTCACACGTCTCGCCATCAGTATCTCTTTTGATACATCCCAGTGACCAGCCACATTTGTATTCAACCAATGTATACTTTAATTCATGAGTCCCCTTGTAGTTTCCGTCTTTCCAGCTTTAAGACTGGGTACATTTGCCAATACAATAACGTAGGGAGCAGACGCGGAGGCAAGTCAATCACTGCAAGCAACTCTGGGCTGGGGTCACATATTTCTTTTAACTGGGCAACTTGTTTATCCCTTATATAATGTAATTCATTGATCCTGACAGCACTACTAGAAACTGGACCGATATCAGAATCCAAGACTTGGGTATCGACGGCACCTCCACCCCCTGTATTTCGGAAATCATTTAATGGGGGAATTGAAGTGATTTGAGTATCCCGAGAGCGGGTGCTAGCCCTAGATAGTGGTAGCTCTACTAGTTTAGCTTCCAAATGTGCCAGGCGATCAATGATGAGGCGCAGTTTAACATCCAGTAGGTCGCCTAACCTACAACTCAGTTGGTCTCAAATATTCTCAGCCGATGCAGATGCAGGCAGGAGCACATCCTCATTACAGGGCCTTTTCCGCGGGCCCATTTTGACTTTACAATTCTAGATTTTTATTTTTAACATTTTTCCTCCAGCGTTTTGATTTTGGGCCACTCTCTGAGTCGGTCTCACGGTGGTGGTTACTATCCATCATGCCAGGAGGGCTAGGCTTTATAGCATTGGACTCAGCTCCCTTCCCTCCTGGAGAAAGAGCATCCCCCGGGTAGCCATCAGACATGCAATCATACCATTAATAGATTTTCCCCTCTCCACAAAGTGGGAATGGCCAGATAAACCGCCAGATGAGCTTGTAACCAAGGCACTAGGTGAACTCGGCCGGGGGGGGGGGGTGTCAGTTGAACTTAGACTGTCAGACTGGTGCAATGGACCCGCTAAGGCGAGCTCCTCAGGCGTAAGAGAGAGGTGGCTCTCTATCAGCCTTTTTTCATTTGATACCATGTCTACGGCCCAAGTCAAATGGTTGTCAATAGTAGAGCAAGTGCGAGGTGGTGGTAGCGTACTGGAAGCACCACAAAAAGCCTTCTTTTTACCCATACTCAAAGCTAGCAGTAAAAACAAATCAGAGTAGACGGAGCAATAAAATATAACACCCGGCTCCAGGAAATTAGACACAAAATAGAGAAGAAAAAATAAAAATGCACAATACCTTTGATGACGGAGGTAAGCTCAAGGGCCTTTAAACAAGCACCATGATGGCCAAAGGAAGATCTCAGAGGGGTGGCCTAGCCCAGCCTTTTCCAAGCTATGACAGGCCAAGACGGGCCTGTCTTGGCCCCATCTTCTCCTGGGCCAATCCGGGTTAGCCGGCGTATGTCCCAAGCAGCGGGAAGCCTCATCAGGCTTTACGGCTCTCCGGCACCACACGCAGACATTGCAGTCCCTCCTCTCCTTTAAGGGCTGGATCTCGGGCTCCGTGTAAAAAAAGTGATCAATTTTCACTGGAAAAATTTGACGTGTCCATGTTGCGTTTCTGCCGTTTCCTGTCGTGGTGCACTAGGCCTACCCACACAAGTGAGGTGCCATTTTTATCAAGAACACAGAATTTTAGAACAACTGTTATTATGTAGTGACTTTCTGTGCATATCTGCCTTTGGAAAATGTGCTACAATTCACATGCTAGTATGGGTACCCACAATTTCGGAGATGTGCAAATAACTACTGCCTCTAAACGCTATATTTTGTTCCCATTTTGGAAATACATAGGTGTCCTTGATACCTATTTTTCACTCTTTATATTTGACCAAATGAATTGTTATTTACCAGGTACACAATGAAACCCATCGCAAGGTGCAGCTCAGTTATTGTCTCTGGATACCTCAGATTCTTGGTGAACCTACAAGCCCTATACATCACCACAACCAGAAGGATCCAGCAGATGTAACAGCATATTGCTTTAAAAAATCTGCCTTAGTTAAAAGAAGTTACAGGTGGAAATGTTGGCACAAACAGCAGTTTTTTTCAACTCAATTTCTATATTTTTTTTATTTCAACTGTTCTATAGGAAAACCTTGAAGGATCTACGCAAATGACCCCTTGGTATATTCAGAATTCTTTCTACTTTTCTGAAATGTGTGGCTTTCTAGGATCCATTATTGCTTTCACACCTATTCCTACCACTAACTGGAAGGAGGTTGAAAGCATAAAAAATAGTATAAAATAGGCTATGTCCCAGTAAAACGCCAAAACTGTGTAGAAAATGTTGGTTTTCTGACAAAAGTCTGCCTGTCCCTGAAAGCTGGGAAGATGGTGATTTCAGCACCACAAACCCTTTGTTGATACCATTTGCAGGGTAAAAAACAGAAACTTTCTTCTGCAGCATTTTTTCCCAATTTGCAAAAAACAAAACTGAAATGTTGCAGTATTTTGGCTAATTTCTGGGTCGCCTCCAGGGGAATCCACAAACCCTGGGTATCTTTAAAATCCTCAGGATGTTGGAAGAAAAGGACACAAATTTGGTGTGGATACCTTATGTAGACAAACAGGTAGAGGGGCCTAAGCGCAAACTACCCCAAATAGCCTAAAAAGGCTTAGCAGAGATCGCTTTAACTTCAATTAGCAAAGTTTGCACTTTAAAGGAAGCAACGGATTACCATTTTATATAACCCCACCATATTATAACATAACACTTACTACTTTGCTTTCAGAATGTTTCTGTGGAAGGGGGCTTCATGAAGGGATTTATGTATGTGATTGCTGACCGTGCTTGCTATTAATAAAGAAAACATATGCCCGGCAAGATGGCGGCTGGTCAGCCAGCCGAGTGAGCTGGTGTTGAGCGCTCCTCTGGATACCTCCTCCTGCAGCCTCCCATAGTTCTCTTACATTTTCGGAGAATGAATTGCTAGGGGTCTGAGGAACCGGCTGTATGATGTTGGCGGGATGATTTGGAGGCTCGCGCTGCTGGTACAGAAGGACTCATTGTGGATACATCAATGGTCTCGACCGCGACGTTCCTATGTGGTTGTGCTGCTTAATCACTCTGGGCATACGGACGGTGGAATGGCGCCGAAGCAAGCGCCGAAGAACGTCATGACCCATGGAACTACCGGTGTTTCCGGCAGCCCGGTAAAAGAGGGAAAAGATCTGTCATCGGGAAGCAGCGGTCAAAACGACCCTAATTTAAAAACGGTATCAAACCGGGGGAAGCAGACCGTACCCTCCATTTTTAAAACTCAGGCTGTTAAAAAGAAATCCTTGACTGGAGGGGAGGAAATGAAGAGAAAGGAGAATATTGGTGCATCTATTACCGGTATGTCTACAGCTGGTTCGAGCCCAGGTTTGATTTATCTGGGCAGACAGCTGCTATGACGGGTCCTGAGGCCAGCTCAGATATTGTTAAAACGGCACCAACACAAAGCAAGGTATTTGAAGGGGTTGAATCCAGTAAGAAGGATGTGTTACCCAGCTGTGGCATTATGGGTCCTATAGTTTCCTTAAAATCTTCGCAAGGAGATGGTGTTTCGGAGGTTAATGGTGTGTGCTTTAGAAAAACTGGCATGGATCGATCCAATCTGCAAGAAGGGCATCAATCTGATCTTGGTAGAGAAATTGATGTATTGTATAAGTTCTACTCATTATCAGACCCCTCCTCATCTTCTTCTGAGGATGAAAACTTATGTAAGGGCAGACTATGAGACCGATAGTGCTGTCTGGCCGTCCGGTAGGGGAAGTCAGGAAGATTCACCCTCAATCCAGACAGGAACCGTTCGTACAACTAAAGAACAGAAAAAGTATGAAGATAGTACTCCTAGTAATGCACTGGGGTCTGTAGGTCCCATGATTTGGGACTACTCTTTTTCTAATCCGGTTGGTAATACCCTACTGGCAGAAGTCGCTGAAGCTGCGCCTACTACAACTCCAGCTCAAGATCTTCAGAAACATATAACTTTGGACACGATATACCAGACTATTATGGATCACCGTGCTGAGACAAGGCTGGAAAGTGCTCGAACCCAGGGGGCTTGCCCTAAGCTACAGAATTCCATCAGAAGGGTAGCCAAGGCATGCTCAGATATCGCAGCCAGGGTTGGTGAGGCAGAGGGGCGGATTTCCATGCTTGAAGATGATCTGGCTGTGCAAAAGGGGCTCACTGAGGCACTTAAATCACAGAAGGACGACCTGGAAACTTTCTGATTTAGAAAACCGGATGAGACGGAATAACCTTGGGATTCTGGGTATTCCAGAGGGGGCCGAAGGTGCTGACATCCGTCAATTTGTTATAGAACTGTTTTCAGAAGCTTTCCCTGAGCTAAATCAGTGGGACTTGGAAATTGAACTATAACGTGCCCACCGGTTTCCTTTTAAAATGCGACAGCAAATCGGACAAACTATAGAACAACCCCGGGCTATCTTGATCCACCTAAATAATTTTTTGGCTAGAGAGGCTTTATTTGATCTGGCCAGGCCAAATAAGAAAAGAGTAGGGAAGGGATGCGACTTTTTTGTAAGGCCAGATTTTTGCCATGTGACAGTTGAGCGTAGCCGGCAGCTTCGCCAACTGATCTGTTTGTTTCAAAAGGGGCACAAGCATTTTTGCTTAATCCAGCAAAATTAAAAGTGCTGTACCAGGGGCAGACAAATTGTTTTGTTTTTGAAGCTCAGGCCAAAGAATTTTTGCACTCAATTTAACATGCCTTATAGGCAGCTGTTTAGTAATTTCGAGCTGCATAGCTCCTCTCTGTTACTTATTTGCAAGCCTTACCTTTTTGGGTTCAATCTAGGCTGATTGGGGTTATGAGTTGGTTTATGGCCTTGTGACGAATTTGAGTTGATTTTCCAATGATATGTTTCTTCATTGTCTTTCTTAGGGAAGGGGGTTTCCAGCGGGTCCTCCAGCTCCTCATCACCAGGGACCCATGGTCCCTTTGCCATGTGAAGTGGGTGGGGGTGGTGGTTGGGGGCGAGTGGGTGGTGGGGGTAGTGGTGGGGGGGAGGGGAAGGGTGGTGTGTGGTTGTTGGGGGGTCAAAAGAAAACATTTCCACAGTATCATGCTTTATGAGTAAAATTCTTTTTTTTTTTATTCTGGATCTGGTACATTTCAAACTGTTGATGTTACTGCTTTATCTATGGCCAATCTAGGTTTGTGAATGTGCTCCTTTAATGTATGTGGGCTTAACAACTACAACAAAAGGAAGAGAGTCCAAGCTGAATTTAGGGCTATTAAACCCGATATAGTTTGTTTACAGGAGACTCATCTCCCCTGGCAGAATTTGACTGACTTAGGGTTTATCACATTAGCAGCATCTAAGCAATCTAATATGGTTAGAGGGGTCGCGATTTTGGCTAGACCAACTGTGGTGACAGCAGGCCGCCTGTCTGTAGATATTCAGGGCCGTTGGGCTGTTTTGGAGTGTCTAGTCGGGGATGCAAGATTTACCTTATGTACTGTCTACGGCTCTAATTTGGACGAACCTATGGTTTTGGAATATTTGAATGGAGAATTAGCGTTATGGCCTACACCACTAATTTCATGTGGGGATTTCAATATTAATCTGCCCGGCAATATGTTACAATTAGGGATCCAGGATTATAAGGGCAGAAAGCCCAAAGTTTTTAAAGCACTTAGTTAGTTACTTTTTGATCATGGGATAGTGGATGTTTTAGCTGTTCTGCACACTCAAGACCCTGGATTCACCTTTTTTTCTTCCCCTCATAACAAGCTGGTACGATTAGATTATTTTTTTACATCTCCTGTGTGGGCTTCCGATTCTACAATACAAGTTTATCCTAGGGTGACCTCTGATCACGCTCCAGTGGCAATTAGTATTCCTAAAGTAGCGACCTTTAAGCCTGATAAAGTTTTTTCCTTTGACAGGAAGCTTTTATTGGATCCTTCATTTGTTTCTTACATGAAGGGCTGGAAAAAAGATTATTTTCAAATAAATAGACTGTCTGCTTCGTGTGATATGGTTTGGGATTCGTTTAAAGCCTGTTTCAGAGGTGAAGTACTGAGCTATGGCCTTTTTTTACAAAAACAAGCTAAGCTTACCTTGATGAATTTATATAATCAACTAAAAATAGCAGAAGAGAGTTTGTCACGTGGCATAGCAGCCAGTAATGACCTATCTGATGTATTGGATAATTTGGCATTATGTAAATCTAATATAAATTGTATATGGTCTCAAGAAATTGCTCATAAATATCAGATTTACAAGAAGCAATGCTACGAATAAGTGGAAGCTACGGGTAGGTGTCTTGCCCAGAAGATTAGAGCAAGAGAAGCCCAGCAGAGAATACAAGCTATTAAAAATAGCGGGGGACTAACGGTCCATGACCCACAAGAGATTTTGAAGGTTTTTCATGCCTTCTATTCGGATCTATATACAGAGCAAGGGCCTGTGGATCTTCCCTTAGATTTGGGACTTCCCCCGTTGCCTTGGGAAAAGTTGGGCTGTGAGGGTATTGAGCTTTTGGATAGTCCTTTTACTAGCGAGGAGTTGGAACAAGCCCTGAGTACTATGACAGGGGGTAAAGCAGCAGGTCCTGACAAACTCCCTATGGAAGTGTACAAAGTGTTTTTACAAGATCTTAAGGAAGATATGTTGGTCACGTTTCAGGCAGATCATTTTGGTTGTGCGCCACGAACATGGCAGGAGGCTCATATAATAATTTTTAAGAAGAAAGATAAACCTGCTGACCTTCCTGGGTCATATCGTCCAATCTCGCTGGTTAACTGCGATGGCAAGCTTTATGCGAAGTTGCTTGCTAACAGGTTGGCGAAGGTCGTTTCTCCCCTGGTTTCGATACGTCAACACGACTTTATTCCAGGGCTGGGGACTGTTAATCATATTAATAGAGTTGTGACTCTTCTCGACATAGCGCAGGTCGAGTCCAGGACTCTGGGGCTTGTCCTGCTCGATGCCGAGAAGGCATTTGACCGTGTGGCCTGGAATTTCCTATGGGGGGTTCTACAACATATGGGATTTGGTCAAGGGTTTGTTCAGGCCTTGAAGGTTCTGTACCAATCTCCTACAGCTAAGATCTGTACAATGGGGTACTGTTCTAAGGACATTGTAATTTCTAGAGGGACACGACAGGGGTGTCCGTGCTCTCCGCTCCTGTTTGCGTCATATATTAACCCTTTTATAAATATGTTAGAGTTAAGTCATCACATTCTACCCTTTGTGGTACAGCACGAGCATTACTCTTTCTTGGCGTATGCAGATGACATTGCGGTATTAACAGCTGACCCGGACACAGCTTTGCCTGAAATTGAATATCTAGCGGGGAAATTTGGAGCTTAATACAACTAAAACCCAAATTGTCTGTACAGATTGCACACGGGTTAACGATTGTAGAATAGTCGAGGAAGCTACCTATTTGGGTATCAAAATCAGACCCTGCTTAAATGAATTAGTTCAGGTTAACTGGGACCTTATTTTGGGAAAGACTAAAGCTGCATTAGAGAGCTGGGAGAGCCTGCACCTTTCATTAGTCGGGAGGTCTAACCTTTTGAAAATGGTTATTTTGCCTAGGGTGATGTATTTTTTAGAGCAGTGCCCTTAGAGATACCCAAACCTCGGATTCAATATCTTCAATCACTCTGTGCTCGGTATCTCTGGGCCCCGGGGAAACCTCGGAGAGCGGTTAGATTTATGACTCTGCCTTTTGACAGGGGTGGCTGGGCAGTACCCGATTTCTTTTTTTCATCATTTGGCCTGCTTGTTGGCTAACATGCGTATTTTATTGTCTGGGGAAGAAATTAGTAATCCGGCGGAGGCACCTTCTATTTATCAAATGGTTCTTGGCCATGTGACCTATAACTCTTTCTTTAGTAGGCTGGATGACAGCTACTATAAGAGGACACGCTTTAAAGTTTTGAGGGCTGCTTATGGGATATGGAATACCGTTAGAAGACTTTTTCATATCCCCAGGGTGTCGTTTTATACACCAATGTCGGCGGACTTATTACTGCCTTCTATTTTTTGGGATCATATTGTCTTGGAACGGAGATTAAAACGTATTGCACGTCTGGGGGATTTTTTTTCATTAAATGTGGTGTGTGTTTCATTTAGTAGTTTAAGGGATAAATATAAAATACCTATTACACAATTCTATAAGTTTTTACAGATTCGGGATTTTCTTAGTAAACATGCCCCTGCCTTAACCCCTTATAAAATAGTTGATGCTATTAGCCGTAAGGAAAGGATTGGGTCTTTGTATCAAATACTGTTAACCAGCAGGGCTGATGAACTGAATAAAGTTAACTTTAGGTGGCGAGATGTTTTGGGCGACAATACGGTCTCCATAGAAAGGTCGATTGAAATTGCTCGGAAAAATGGTTTTTCAGCTTCACTGAGGGCGCAGCACTACAAAACAGTTTTTAACCTTTATCGTACTCCAGCCGTAATTATGAAATGGGGTGGTGCTGGGAATAATGTAAATGATGGGAAATGCTTTCGCTGCCGGACTGACAATGCTGATATTTTGCATATATTTTTTTTATGCCCCAAACTATGTCAGTTTGTGGGTGATATAGAAAGATTTTTGTCATTAGTTACTAGAAACCCAGTCAGAATCTCAGCCAGTATGATGCTATTGGGGATTGGGGAGGAATTAAGTGATGGGCAATCCTTGTTTAATTTTCGTTATTTAATTTTTATTGCAACAACAGTAGCTCGACTTTGTATAGCTGCTTCTTGGCTGCAGGCTGAGGCACCTCCTTTTGAATTGTGGCGTGCAAAGTTATATTATAATTTTAATTTAGAAGTTAGTTTATACTCTGTTAAAAGGCCTAGTAGGCGGAAATTTGGCCTCACTAATTGGAAAGCCATGATTAATCATACTGGGGAGGTAGCTTTATTAATTTTTCTGTTTTTATTTCTGTTTTTTTTTTCTCTTTGGTGTAGTGTTTTTTTTCTAATTGAATGTACCTTATCATGTCATATCATTATGTTTTCCTCTCTTTTTTGTATTGTCTTTTGATACTGTGGTTTCAATAAAAATATAATTTAAAAAAAAAGCAAACATATGCCCAGCAATCTTCAAAGAATAAAAATAAGGAACTAACACAAAGCGCACAGGGGGGGGTTTATTGTAACTAAAAACAACACTTTCCTGTACGCACAAGAAGCGATGGGGTAAATGAGTAGGAAGATGCATTAGACAGCTGGGCAGGAGGGGGTGGGGACGGGCGAGCAATGAGGAGGGACGTAGATAGTAATCATAACCAGACAGCAGTATGAGCATACTCTTTTCAAAAGTGAAAACACAATACATTTATCTAAATGAACAATTGAAACTTTAACCAGCAAAGCCACAATCTGAGTTACACTGAGAAAACAAATGTGAACAGCCAGGTTTATGGATGAGCAGTCAAAACTGCATACAAACGAAATCCATCGTGTTCATACTCTTTGAGAAGTATGAAATTAAAGATTTTAAATGAAATATTAAAATGAATACTTTGGGTGACCTGTGCCAGAAAATCACATGCTGCACGGTACCATGCGCGCCTGCTGCTCACCGGTAGAAGCAACACAGGAAGATGAGGAAATGGATGTCTGCTTGTTCCCCGGGGCCACTAGTCTGCTGTTTACGGACAGCGGCAAAACAGGAAGATGAGGAAATGGATGTCTGCTTGTGCCCCGGGGGCACTAGGTTGTGGTGCTTAGACCGGAGAGGGGAAAAGGTTTAAAAGGCATGCTGAAGGAACTCCAGGGAGATATGAACAATGCGCTAAAAGCAAGGTTGTAGCTCTTTTAGTGGCAGCAGGAGTGCTGACATGCTTGAAAGTAGTTAGAACAAAGTGGATTAAAACAGTACATGGGCCACGGGAAGCTGATAAGAGAAGCACAGGAGGAAGATCATGAAACAGTATGCTGCAGTCAATGGAAACAGAGGAAAACTGAGTGGCAAGCACAAAAAAACAATCAAAAGCAAAGGAGCAGGATGTAAACCCCTTGTAAGATTTGTATTAAATACAATAGATTTCACAAGCACAGCACAAGCGATGTGCAGGCGAAATCTAAAAAGCACATTTTCTGGACCAACATCTAGCTTTCTGCCAAATTTGGTTTAATTCCATTCACCGGTTCAGACTGTAGTCATGTTAAAAAATGAAAAATCCCCATAGAAATGGCATTGGGAAAATGCATTTTGAGACCCCCATTTTTCTCAGCCCCAGGTTGACGGATCACCCCGAAACTTTCAACACAGCAGCTGAATCAAAAATGGGACGTTTTTGGAACATTTCATTAAGATTATATTATATATTTATATATATTTCACATGTAGCAGGATTGCAGCGAGAGACAAATGCACGAGCCCACTTGATCAGGTTAGAAATTTTATTTTTAAAATGACAAAAAGACACGTTTCGACGAAGCATATACCTTTATACAGTTTTTTACAGATAAGTATACACACTTCATATATACAAGCAAAGGGTTTATACTTACCTGTAAAGTACTTACATTTTTGATGGTAAAGGTATGCGCGGTAAAGGCATATACATCGTAAAAACATTTGTGGCAATGGCATGTATGGTAAAGACACATGAGTTGTAATGACGCCGTTGTAAAGGCATGCGTGGTTCCATCCCAGATCCGATACATGGACCAGGTAAGGCCCGATTAACAAAGTACCTAAAATCCTGATTGCGGAGCATTGCGAGATCCCCCATCGAGGATGTGATGCACAGAGGTAGTTCTTTTGAGCTGTCAGGCTGCAATTTGGAGTCCTACAAAGCTGTTTAGGATGCCCTCGATGAGGAACATTCGATGGGAGGGTCCTGCGTCTAAGATGATTTGTACACCGGTGGTTCTGAAGAAGCTGTGAGGCTTGCAATGCAAAGTATTATGTCCTCGTCATGGATGCATCTTCAAGGGGCTTACAACGTAAAGGGCCTGCCTTGAGGATGTGTCGCGCAGCAGCGGTTACAAGGAGACAGCGGGCTGCAATGCAAAGTCTGGTGTTGGAGATACATCATGCAGCGGTGGTTCCAAAGCAAAGCTTCAAGGAGATGCACCGCACTGCATCAGTTCTGCTCACAGGACCATTGCTGGGCTGACAGAGCACCTTCAGGCCCACTTCCAGGATTCTAGGACTGGTGTGGCAGCACTTGGGGGGGTAAAGACTCATCGGAGACAGAGTTTAGGCACTGTATTCAAGTTGGTTGGAGCCATTTCTGTCCCTGAGGCTTTGATCTGGAGGCCAGCTAACTATCCTTTGGAGTTGCTCTGGTGGTCCTGGGATCAGGAAGCAGGTCCAGTCCTTCTTACTCAGGCAGAAGGGCAGAAGGCCAGCAGGGCAACAGAGCAACAGAGTAGCAGTCCATCTGACAGAGCAGCACAGCAGTCCTTCTGAGTCTTCCAAAGGTCCATCAGTGTACTTAAGAGTGGTGTCTGAGGGTCGAATATCTAAACCTAGTACAAGCTCTGAAGTTGGAGAAGGTTCTGGAGGTTTCCACCCCCCAGAGGTGTTTGGAATTTCCTGCCTCCCTGCCCCAGCCCCAATGTGCCCTAGGGCTTGCGATGTGTTAAAGTGCTACTTAAGTGAGTGGCACAATAAGTGCTGCAGGCCCACTAGTAGCATTAAATATATAGGTCCCGGGTACCTGCTGCACCACTTTCATAGGGACTTACAAGTAAATTAAATGTCCCAAATGGGTGCAAGCCAATTATACCCATGTTTAGAGGAGAGAGCACATGCACTTTAGCACTGGTTATCAGTGGTAAAGCCCACAGAGTCCTAAGGCCAACAGAAACGGAATCAGCTAAAATGGAGGAGTAAGGCAAAACATTCGGGAGAAGACCATCCTAAGGCTGTCAGGTTTAACACATAAATAAAGAGACTTTTGCCTAGCCCTGTTTAACCATTATGTTCTGATGATGGATGTTTTTTAAATGAAGCAAATCGGCAGAATAATTCATAGTTCATATAATAGACAGAGGAGGAACTGAAGGCATGCCAATCACAAGGTTTATGATGGTCAGTTTTTTGGGGGTATAGAAGAGCCATTTGAAAGATTAACCACTTCCTCGCTAACCCATTCCTTCCCCTTTGCATTCTACTCTAGTGGGTTCCTTAACTTCTAGCTCCTCTCTTGCTTCAGTTTTTAGGTTAGAGCAGGAGAACGGGAACCTGAATCTGAGACTGAAACAGAGAGAAGAATGTAATTGCACCAATACATCAGGTAAATTCATAATTATTCTTTCAACAATGGTTTGTGTTGCTTCATGTACTGAAAAGTAGAATAAATATCACAAAAACGTATTTTCCACTTTATAGTTTAGGATTATATGGCCTACAAGTGGCCTAGTGGGGTCCTTGGGATGTACTAAGCTAATGAAAGGGCTCTCTCCATCCTCTCTGAGCTCCATTTGGCCATGTATATCTCACAACTATCACATTCAGCTTGTGCATTGTCCCTGGACAGGCCAATGGAGGGCCAGGGTCGATGCCTCCACCAGATCTCCATTTTGCTCTGACAAACAGGAGGAGCCCGGTGGTCAGCTTGCACACAGATAGCTTGTGCTCTCTCATTGTAATCCTTATAAACAGGCACAGCTGGCACAGTTAACAGCGATGGGGCAGTGGGGCAGGGTGGGGTTGAGTGGGGGATTAGTCGACAGATGACGGGATAGGGAAAGTAAAGTAAAAAATAAAAAAAACACCTTCGGTGATGCGGCGAGCACAATGTAAGTGGCTTTAATTATTTGTTTATTTTTCTTCCCCTATCCCGTCGTCTGTTTATTTCGCGCCACCCACCCTGCGCCCGCCCCAACGCTGTTTCCTGTGCCACTCACGCCTGCTTTTAAGATCAGACCCAGTTGCCCAGCATGCTAAATCTTGGAATAGGTAGGAGAACAAATCAAATAAGCTTTGTTACAGGGATTCTGCTTATGCACAGACCTATGCGCAGGAACCCAGGCCCTCAGTGAATTGTGGTGTACCAAAAACTCACCTCAGAACCCAGAACCCCTTATCCGGCCAGCATCAGTGTCCCATTCGTTATCCGAGGTTTAGCTCGGCGGTCCCAATGTATAGACAACCCAGAACAAGCGACTTAGTATATTTCTCAGGAATGGTGGGAATCAGGAATACCTTTTCGTAATTATTCTCATATTTTACTAGGTAAGTAAAAACATCCACCTTCAACAGCCGGCTGCCCCCCCCCCCCACACTCTAATCTGCCCTTGAAAGTTTTACGTTTCTGAAGGGTCATAAATTCGGTTTTAGTCAAATTGATCTCAAATCCCCGAGATTTACAAAAATCATCAAAGAGAAGCAAAACTTGCTGTAAAGCACAAGGGTTTTCAGAAGCGTATCATCTGCAAGGTGCATCAGTAGGAAAACTTGTGAGGTGCTGAACAATATCATTTAAAAATAAAGAAAATAAACTGGAGGCAAGCACACAGCCTTGCCAAACCCCTTTAAGAATTGGGAAACGGGAAACGCTCCATGAGTTTACCCTGTTGCCCCAGCAGACCTCCACGTAATTGTCCTCATACATACGAACAAGGATGAGCAGTAGAGCCACTGGCATGCTCATGAAAGAATAGACATGTCACAATTTTTTACGGGGGACGAGGTCAAAGGCCGATTTAAAGATCAACTTATAAGCTGCCTCAGTTGATCGTAACCGTTTTCCAATATAAGAGCAGGAAGCGAAAGACCTGTTCCCAAGCGCTTACCATTTTGTGGAATTCAGCCGGGAAGGGGGATAGAATACTCTATCCAACCCCGTGTTCTACACAGTAAAAGGCGTGGGAAGGTTTCTGAGCACAATCAATTAAATGAATTGGCCTATAATTACATGGGAGGTCTTTTTAACCTTTCTTCTATATAACAATAACTTTGGCTCCCTTCCAGGATTCCGGGATGTGGACTCCCCAGGAATGATATTGGCCTATAGTAAAAAATAGAAGGACCAATGTAAGAATTCAAACGAAAAATACAATTAAATTTAGAGTTGGTTTATTGGCAGCACGGCTTACATCCTCAAAGGTAATCTCCAGTGGCAACTGAGACAACCAGTGGAATGCAGGCTGCAGCAATCCAAATGGAACATAGAATGCCATATGAAAGATGCACACTGCTTATGTAATTAACACAAAGTGTAAATATATCATAACAGTTGAATATGTAAAAACAGAATATAACGTATCTCCCTTATCAACAAAAAGATAACATAACCATGAAGAGTATAAATAGCATTATGAACATAAATGGACCATAACATTTAAACTAAACGTAATCATAAAATCTTTTAGGCACATTACTTTTACGATTATTGAATTTAACTCTTGAAGCTACTGTATCTCTAAAATGTGTTGGGGTGGAACACTAGGACTGTAATTGTCATTTCTAGAACAAAATAATTGACTAGAATAACTGACAGGACATTTGGCTACTCTCCTAACATTCCACACCTTCCCATCTTGAGTAACAACACTGTTGCAGAAGACTTTTTTAATTTGTATGGCCTTACCAAACTTCCCGGAGCCTTTGTTAACTAAACCAGGTCTGAAGACTTTAACCCAATCTCCAATTTTAAAATTATGCATTTTTACTTTCCATTTGTTGTCGTACCAATTTTTGGTCTTGAGCTGTTTACATTCTACCCTCTTTGCAGTAACATACACACATTCTTTGTCATTTGCCAACTCCTTGCATTTATCTTTGAACCACCATGGACATAGACTAGATGCAGGATTTCTCCTGTTTAGTAACTTGAATGGACTAATTTCAGTAGTGGTATGTGGAGTTATTCTATAAACCCACAAATGCTCTCTCAAAGCACTCAACCAATCATTACCATGTTTTAAAGAATATGAGACAAAAGATTTAAGAACTCTGTTGAACCTTTCTACCTGCCCATTTTCGTGTGGTTCATACAAGGAAGTAAACGTGTGCTTAATACCACAATTATTGAGAAACACATTCATTTCATGTGATGTAAGTTGCACACCATTATCAGATACCAATGTTGCAGGACATCCCTCACGTGCAAAAACTTCTTGGAAAAAACTAATCACAGCACTGGTGGTAGCTTTTGACACAAACTTAACAGTTCTACCTATCTTGTAAAAATAAGTCAGCAGGGATGCCATGAAGCCAGGGTCCCTAACTCTGGTTACCGCATCCAGAGCGGAGTCAATATCTGCAAATTCAAAGGTAAACTCCCGCATGGCAGTGAAATTATCCAGTGGCATGTCAAGCGCTTGGTTATCTAACAAGTGAGTATGCTTAGGTGAGGAGTACAGATCTGAGGAGTATCTTCCATCCATGTCGAGTGAGATACAAAATTAGAGGTGGAAGACAGATGGCCCACTCTACCCCATTTAACTAGGGCCCAAATTTAGAAGTATGGTGGTCGCATGATCCCTGGTGGTGGCGCGGCAGTCTGAAGGGCCACAATATGCTGGCGGTGCCATTGCAGCACTGCCAAGAATATTAAGAGTGCTGGCGGTAAGGAAACTTAGGGGGCCCTACCTCCCCTGTCTGCATGCACCCGTAGTTCAAGCACAGCATGGACTTTACGGTCCATGCTGTGCTGGAACGCGCTGTGGTGGGCCCATGGTGCTGCGTTTCTAAGGTTCTACTATGAGCCTTTGAAAGGCAGCACCATGGGCCCACCACCGCAGGGCCAATCACCAAGATTACAACTTGTAATCTGGCAGATGGTTGGGTTTGGCGGTGTGGGAGCGGGTCGGTGGTGTGGCAGCCCGCTCCCACATTGCCAGGCTCATAATCAATCCCTTAGTGTCTAATAGTGAAAATTATCTCAATGATGTCATAATTGGTGCCAATTTGGGGCTGCCTGAATGCACCCAGGATGGACTCTCTTATTAAGGAATAAGACCCTCTTATCTTTCGAACCCAATGAATGGATTTGTTTATAAGTGTATCCTAATTTTCTTCATTGCACAGCTGAATAAATTAAGCGACATTAATATTAATCATAAATATTGGAAATCTGCATTGTGGGGCAGAAGAGGCCCTCATGAAGCTATCATTCGGATGCCCTATAATAGGAGGCCGTTGAAATCTGCAGCCTGTCTAGTTGCTGATGGTGCCCTTGCTGATGGAAGGAAATTAAATGAGGCAGCAGGGGTCCCTCTTGAGTTCACTGTCCCTGGCTTCCCATACATCGTCACGGCCTGCTTCTGAGGGTTCCCGCAGGAGGGTGGGTCATCCACGGAAAAGACCGTGAGGGTCTGCGCAACAGCACCATCTCCCAGGACACCTGGCCCACTGGACCAACAGCAGCACATCAGCAAATGACATTCTCTGCCACAAGGACTTGCTGGTCACTGTCTGACCAATGTTGACAAAGACTGTGGCATGGACTCTGATGATTTCCAATGGCAAGGACACCAACTCCCCCAGTGAACTTTGGATTCCACACACCCGGAAAGCCCCTCTTGTCATACCCCCCCCCAACATGTACCCCAACACAAATAAAAACTTACACGATCAAGAGATGATGCCTACATTTTGCATTATTACCTTCCATGTGTCTTGTAAAGTCTAACCATGCCTGAGTTCTCATATGACTTCAACCATCCATTCCCTGGGGCCTGAGTCTGGCACAGGACACACATGGGTCACAATGTATTAGGCAAGACAGACATGGAGCACCATACACACCCGTGATGGGCCCAACCAGCTGAGGGGGTGGCCGCACAACCGTGCCGACAGACATATTGAGTACTGCAACAGTCATGCGCAGAGGTCAGGGATCATGTGGAGTGTCCTGGGGGGCACCCAGGTATGTGTAGACAGGTGGCAGAACCATGTCCTGCAAGCTTGAGTCAGGTGGATGCAGAGAATGGTGGCCTGGCCAACGTTGGATGCATGGGGATGGCACATGTCACAATACCCACACAGTCATGGACATCATGCACAATACAGAGTCTAATCCCAGACAAACAGCTTGCATCTTGCTACTCTACACATAGACACATAGCCACTATCACTGAAAACCATGCCAGACATGCCGTATGCACCGTGGCAACACACCAGCATTGACTGAGAAGAGGCACCTTGGAGGCATAGGGACACCTTTATTAGTCATGTATTCCGGAATGCAGAGGCAACTCGGAGTACACATACACAGGTCATGTGGAGTAACATGTGGGTCCAACACTGGCACCCCCCTTCTGCACCACAAATGCTTGATAGCCATGGAACTGGCACACAAGTGTCGGGTAACAGCTAAACACCCCCTGCTGCTCACGGAGAGGCTGCCATACACCATTGATCCTCTGATGTGGAAGTCCCACACCATGTCAAGCCAATGCAAACCGTATGTGTCCAAGGGCAGTGTTACACACATTGATGCCATCATCACAATCCACTATCCCATTACAGATGACTGTCAACAAGTCTGACCATCTATTCAGGTGTATCCAGCTACATGTAATGCGTCCCATGGTGATGCGACATGTCTGCAGAGGAACCAAACATTGACAGGGGCAGTGTGCACACATCGTAAACAACTGCCACACCCAATACACCCCTGATGCATCCCTTACCCTAAGGAGACTTCCAAACTTGTACGTGCGTGTAACGCTGAGTCAGCACACGATGACGTGTCCATGAGGAATAGCAGTGCCACAACAATGCAACCAGCAGACGGCATGCGCAAGTACCTGGGGATGAGAGACACACAAGAAGTCAGCCACAAAAAGCACATCCACTTGCATGTGCATGTACTCGACACATGTAAGGATGATAACATGCTAGGTCACAATTATGACTGTGGAAATACACTCATCACTGGCACCATCACTCGAGTGACACATCCACACACACCTCTGACTCACGTGGCATACATGCAGATGGACACACACATCGCAACACATGCCACACGGGGACCAATGCGTGCACACTCAGACACTGGTACTCACCACTAAGCAAATAAGTCGCGTATGAGCCGACTCCGGATGTCCTCTTGCGGAACCACATCCTCCACATCACTAGCCCCATTGCCAAGCCCTTCGTCCTCCACGGGTGGATGGTCCTGATCATCTTGATCCAGGATGAGTGGCACAGCTTTCTCAACTGCCATGTTGTGCAGCATGCAGCAGACCATGAAGATTTTGCAGACCTTCGCCGGGGCATATGGGAGGGCGCCGCCGGTCTTGTGTAGGCACCTGAATCGGCTCTTCAGGAGGCCAAATGTCCTCTCTATCACTCGCCTTGTCCGGCCATGGGCGGTGTTGTAGCGGAGCTGGGCCGGCGTGCTGGGGTTGCGGAGAGGTGTGATCAGCCATGGCATGTTGGGATAGCCAGCGTCCCCTACATGGAAACCACATGGACATAAGTAGGACAGGAGAAGCGGTCGGGCTGGAAGTCTACGCAAAATACAGAACAGACAGAGTGTACCCACCAACAACACATGCTCGTTCATTGCGCAGCTGCGTCATTATTTCAGGCACCCTGCTACGCCTCATGATGTAGGCATTGTGTGCTGATCCTGGAAAACGAGCACAGACATGTGAAATCACCATGTTGGACAGACACACCACAAGGGCATTGATGGAGTGGTAGTGCTTGTGATTCCTGTACGCTACCTCCTGTGCCTGTGGTGGTACCAAAGCCACATGTGTCCCATCTATGGACCCAATGACATGGGGCATCCCTCCCAGGGCATAGAATCCACGCTTGACACCAGTCAACTGTTCAGGAGTTGGGAAATGGATGAACTCATCCAGGTGAAGCAACATGGCCTCTAAAAAATCATGCAGCACATGGCTGAACATGCTCTGGGACATGCCACCAACATGAGCTATGGTATATTGAAAGGTACCCGTGGCAAGAAAATGTAGGGCTGCCATTACCTTCAGCTTGGGTGTCAGTGCCGTAGGATACCTGTGCAGCGGTTGCAGGTGTGGTGCCAGCCTTGCCGTCAACTCCTCAATCAACGGTTGGGGGAAGCGGTAGCAGCATATACAGTCATTCTTCCGCATGTCAGCCAAGTCTGGAATTGGTCAGGGAAGAGGCGGCGCTCTGCAGTAATTTGGAAGTGACAAGGAAGAGTGAGTGCACTACAACAACAATTTATATGTACTGAGCACATGTTAATCTGTCAATACACATATGCTACATAGGGAGTCAGGTATGTGCTACATGCCCTGGACACGTATGGCTGCCAGGTGACACTCCTACCAAGATCCAGCTACACACGAAGATTGTGAACCTCCACATCCCATGGCATGGGACTAGCTGTGTCCCAGTGTAAGTGAACAGCCAGACGCAATACAGGAGTCACATACATCAACATATCAGCAGAAGTAGGATGTTGATTGCAGAGACAGGTAGCGGAACACTAGAGCCACAGGTCACATGACATTACACTAGGACAGCCCACACACCTTGCCATGAAGGTGTACATGTCATGACTGACCACACATACATTGAGAGGATGCAGACAGGTCCTTGTTACGCTACTCTGTGTCCCATGCATACATACACACCTTACATACGATACGGCATGTGGCCTGGTGTGCGTAACAGTGTGCCATGGCCATCTACACACAGACACATGTTGGTTGCAGCAACAGCAGATGCTTTTGAGGGAACACCAACATCAACCTAATGTGAATACACCACACATACATGACATAGTCACATCGTGCACCGTGGGTAGTCACATGTCTGGTGTGGTAACCCCTGTAGCGGGCATCAGGGGACACTTGCGTGTGTTGTTGACTGTGCCATGCCAGTGACGCTCATCTCAAGTGTGCTGTACGACATGCACACATGTCAAAGGAGTGAAGGGCATGTCTGGCACATAGTGCACCATCACACATAACATCTGTACACATCTCATCATACATCTATTGCCTTCACAACTCAGGAGTAATGTGCTACATCACAGCCTTTCACACCTGTGCCCCACACATGTAGTACTGCACAGACAATGCCTTGATGTCCATCCATGGACAAGTATGTCAGCTCTATTCCTTTCTGTGTGCTGCCTGTCACCACTGTTATGTGTGTAAGGCACCGTACATTCGCTCTGAGGGCGTGTGTACGTTCCCTATCACTATGGGAGTGCTGCCGTAGGCCTACCCATAGTGATAGTGAGCGTACAGGCGTGTGTACGGTCCGTATCACTATGGGTACGCATACGCGAGCACTCCCATAGTGATAGTGAGCGTACACGTGTGTGTACGGTCCGTATCACTATGGGTACGCATACGCGAGCACACCCATAGTTATAGTGAGCACACAGGCGTGTGTACGCTCCGTATCACTATGGGTACACATACGCGAGCACTCCCATAGTGATAGTGAGCGTACAGGCATCTGTACAGTCCGTATCACTATGGGTACGCATACACGAGCACACCCATAGTGATAGTTAGCGTACAGGCATGTGTACGGTCCGTATCACTATGGGTTTGCTCGCGTATGCGTACCCATAGTGATACGGAGCGTATACACGCCTGTACGGGCTGTTGCTATGCATTTGGGGTGGCCTAGGGCCCCGGAACGCAAAGTACCTGTGTGTGAATCTCCAAATTACATAGGGGACACATGAGGGACAAGTATAAAGCCCTACATGCATGCTGGTTGTCATGGAGACCAAGTTTAAAGTTTGATTTTTTTTCAGCAGGTGCCCAGCAAAAGTCGGTTTGAATGAATCTACTTTGTTGCAAAGTGGTTGTGGAGTTTACTTCATGCTCAAGAAAAAAAAAGAGCAAAGCCACTGACTGTGCTAGGTTTAAAGGGATTGGAGGAAACATAGGATGCAAATGTGAGTGACCAATCACTCTGTACTCCTGTGCATGAAACAGGCCAGCAAGGCAGATATAAGGCAGCCAGGTCCCGTGAGAGAGCACTTGCCTGCACATCTTTTGATTCTACAACACTGCTGCTGCTCGTGATTCCCTGGCACCATGTCAAGGTCTGTGGAGAGGGCCCAGCCTTTCACCCTGGAGGAGAATCTGGCATTGCTGGATGTGATCCTCCCACAGTACCCCATGCTGTATGGGCGACCAGGGTTTCAGGTGAGTGCAGAGTCCACTAGCACAGACTGTGTCCCTTTTTTGTGACTGGGACTTCTGGCATTGTGTCCAGGTGTGACACACATGCATTGTACTGTAGAGTGGGTCCCAGGGGGGGGAATGCCTGATGTCTCCCAGCCAGAGCATGCTGTGGTGCATGTCTGCCGTCCTCACTTGCATTGTGTTTACTGTGACAATCACTGCATGGTGCATGCCACATTCTGCCTGTCTAATCCTCCTGGGAATGTTGCTTCTACAGTCCTCATGTGATTATGTGGTCATCCCAGTATGACAGGTGACTGTACCCACAGATGTGTGTTAGTTCAGTGTACCTGTGCTGAGAGTGTCCACATAATGTGTTCGTACCCTGGACATCGGTGTGTGTGTAAGTCCCCTGTCATGTGGGTGGGTGCATATGTGGAGTGTAGCACCCAAGCTGCATGAGGGATGGATATACCCTGCCCATCTG
This sequence comes from Triturus cristatus, assembly GCF_964204655.1. NCBI lineage: Eukaryota > Metazoa > Chordata > Amphibia > Caudata > Salamandridae > Triturus > Triturus cristatus. The sequence goes on along the minus strand of NC_140590.1, from coordinate 1,755,581,263 downwards.
ATGCGAGCAGGGAGCAGTGCTGTGTGTCTGACGTGCAGAGCCAGCCCCACACCTGTGAGCCCCCCAGTCTAGTGGCACATGTGCAGAGTGAGGTTTGTAGCTGCATTTGGCAATGGCAGGTGAATGTCCTGTGCCTGTGTGTGTCTGTGTACTCTGCTGAGGTAGCGTCAGTGGCCTGTGGCATGTGACTGCTTTGAGGTGCTGCACATAATCCTGGTGTACCTTATGATGCACAGTGTGAGTCTGGATCATTTATTGTGTCGTACCACTCATGCCACCTGTGTACTTTCAATGGCACGTGGTGCATTTGCCATTACACAGAGAAAAATGTCCCTATGACAAAGGTGCAATGCTTTGGCTGCATACTATGCCTTGTTGAAAACAGCAAAATTGTTCTAATGTGTGTCTCTGTGACATGTGGCAGGTGTATTGATGTAGTCTCACTTTTTCAACCCCACAGGTAGGCGCCGCTGCCAAGGAGCAGATCTGGAGGGACGCCGTCAGTGCCGTGAGGAGGACGGAGGGTCGCAAGCGGCACCTGGCCCAGGTGAGAAAACGCTGGCAGGATATCCGGTGCTGGACGCGGAGGATCGCACGGGTCCTGCTGGGGGACTCACCTGTGAGCCAAATGAACCATGGGTGCCGCCGTCTGACCCACATCCACAAGCGTGTGCTGGTGGTGGTCTTCCCAGACATGGACAGGCGCTTAGGGGAGAAGCAGCAGCAGGAAGGGGGTAGGTACATGTGTGTTTGTTGTGTGTCACCAGCATTTGCAAGTGTGCAGTTGCATGGATACACTGCCAGTGTTTAAATGTGCGGTGCAGGTCCTGTCACCCAGAGTATAGCGGTGCTGTCCTTCCTCCCTTCCCCTCCTTGCCATGTGTTCCCTGGTCTGTGTGTAGTCACTCTTTCACAAGGTCATCTGGGCTGGCAGTTTATCCACGTGACCAATGCTTGCAGCATCATGTGTGGGGGTGGTGTGTAACAGGTTTTGGGACCTTGCCTGTGCCCTGTCCAGTACAGTACTTGTGGGGTCCATGTCAATTGGCACTGATGCTGAGTCCAGACATAGGAGTATGTCTCTGAAGTGTAATGCCTTACAGCAAGCATGTCCTATGTTGTGGCCTGTGACATGATGTGCATGAGTGTACGATACGCAGAGTGCAGGGATGGTGGCCTGTGTTGCAGTCATTACCATTCAGGACCATGGAATATTGTGGCCACTACTGTCCCCTGGGGCATATTTTGCAAGGTATCATGTGTGTCATCACAATATGTGGACACTCTCAGTGTCTACAGCATAGGATGTGCTCTGTGCCATTGTCCCCTGGCACCATGTATGATTTGATTTGATTTGATTTGATTTTGGGTTTTGTAGAGCGCACAGCTACCCTTAGGCATCCCGGCGCTAGTGAACACAGTCCTGTAGGGTGGGAAGTCATGTGGGGGAGTGCTCAGGGGAAGAGTAGGGTCTTCAGTCTTTTCCTAAATCTGAGGTGGTTTTGTTCCTGCCTCAGGGAGAGTGGGAGGGCATTCCATAGTCTGGGGGCATTGTACGAAAACAGGCGGCCACCTGTTCTGGCCTTCCTAATTCTGGGGACTTTTGCCAGGGAGAGGGAGTTGGATCTAAGTTGTCTGCTTGATTGTTGATGGGACACAAGAGGCCTGAGCATGGGAGGGCCTTCATTGTGCAGTATTCTATGGGCAATGCACAGGGTCTTGAAGTTGACCCGTTCCTTGACTGGCAGCCAGTGCAGACTTCTGAGGGCTGGCTTGGCCGAGTTCCTTGCTGCGGTTCCTGTGAGTATTCTTGCCGCCGCATTTTGTGCGCATTGAAGTCTGTGGGCTACAGAGACTGGGGCCCCCAGATATAGGACATTCCCATAGTCCAATCTGGAGTTCACCAGCCCCTGCATCAAGAGCTTCCTGGATTGAGGGGGGAGTAGATGGAGGATCTTTCGTGCCATCTTCATAAGGCCGAAGCACGTTCCCGCAGTTTTCCTCGCTTGTGTTTTAAAACTGAGATCCTGGTCCAGCCATATCCCTAGGCTTTTTACTTCGGATTTTGGGGATGGTGGAGATCCCATGCATGGTGGCCAGGGAAGAGGTGTGGGGATTTTATTTGGGTTTCCTAGGAGGAGTATTTCTGATTTTTCCCCGTTCAGTTTCAACCGGGTCTCGCACATCCATTGGTGCACTTTTTCCAGACAGCTAAATAAATTGGTGAGGGCGTTGTCTGATTGGTTGAGGGAAACGACGAGCTGAGTGTCATCGGCGTACATTATTGATTTAATCCCAAAAGGTTTGACAACATCCTCGAGGGGAGCCATGTACACGTTAAAAAGTGTGGGGCTCAGGGAGGACCCCTGGGGCACCCCACACTTGAGTGCCTGAGCCTTGGAGATGGAGTGCCCATCTGTCACTTGAAAAGACCTGTCTTCAAGGAAGGATGAGATCCAGGCTAAAGCGGAATCCGCCACTCCTATCAGTTCAAGACGGTGAACAAGGGTTGCGTGGTCCACCGTGTCGAAGGCGGCACTCAGGTCGAGGAGGATCACTGCCACTGATCCTCCTATGTCTAGTATGCCCCTAGCTTCTTCGACGACGGCTAACAATGCGGTATCCGTCCCTTGTCCTGGTCTGAAACCTGTCTGGGTTTGGCGGAGGAGATGGTTGGTCTCTAGGAACTCAGAAAGGTGTTGATTCGCTACTCTCTCGGCGATTTTGCTCATCGCCGGTAGCAGTGAGATCGGTCTAAAGTTTGATGGGTCTGTGGGGTCAAGATGCGGTTTTTTTATGAGAGCCTTCACAGTGGCTTTTTTCCAGTTTGCTGGGACTGTGCCATGTTCGAAAGAGGCGTTGATCAGGTTGGTGAGAGGAGGGGCTATAGTGGAAGCAACTTGCTTCAATTTACTGATCGGAGCTGGATCTGACGGGGCGCCGCTTTTGACTTTGTGCAGGACGTTGAGAAACGTTTCGGTGGTGATTTGGGGAAAGGAGAGCAACCTCGGGGTGTCTTGGGAGGCCAGGTGGTAAGGGCCTCTTAGTGCAATTGGCGCCGCCGGGAGGGAGTTGAGGATTTTTTCGAAAAGAATTCGGCCATCTGGTTGCATTTTGTGCCATCCAGGTCTGGCGGTGGAGGGGCTTCCTGTATTTTGGAGAGGAGTTTGACTATCCGATAGGTGTCTTTTGCGGAGTTGGTCACGGCTGCTATTTGATCCTCAAAGTAGGCGGCCTGTGCCGCTTTTAATGCATTTTTGTAGAGCCTAATGTGGGCTTTGTATCCACTTCTGTCTTCTGTGTTCCAGTGCTTTCTCCATTGGCGTTCAAGCCTTTTGCCTTTCCGTCTTAATTCACGTAGTTCCTCAGTGAACCACGGTAGTTTGGAGGATTTCCTGTTGGGAGGGAGGGCTTTGAGTGGCAGGATTGAATTGAGAGAGTCGCTAATCCAATTATGTAATTGAATTTCGGCTTTGGAGGGGTCGGGGTCGATTGTGGGTAAAGTGGAGGACAGAGAGCGTTCCCATAGGCTAGTGTCTAGTTTTTTCCATGGGCGTGACGGGGCCCGGGGGCGAGGAGTATCCGAGATCTTCCCTTGGAATTTGAGAGGAACCAAGAAGTGGTCAGACCAGGGGAGAGGAAGAGGAGTTTGAACAGAGAGTTTGGAGAGGTTAGAGAAGATGGGATCCAATAGGTGTCCTTTCATGTGGGTGGGATCATTACTGAGTAGTTGTAGATTCAGGGAATTTAGATCAGTTTTTAAGTCTGTGGCAAGTTTATTACCTTGATCATCGAAGTGGAGATTTAAGTCCCCGAGGATTGTAAAGTTTGGCGTCCCGCACGCCAGGGAGGAGATGGCATCAATGAGTGAGTTTATGAAACTCCCTACCTGTCCTGGCGGACGGTAGATTAACACCCCAGTTAGTGTAGTAGAAGGTGGCAGGTGTAAAGAAAAGAGGACATTTTCACTGTCGAGAATGGGGCTGTCTTTGAATTGACATGCGAGGTTGTCACGATAGATAATCGCGATTCCCCCTCCCGTTCCTGTCGGTCTATTGAGGGTTTTAATGAGGTACCCAGGAGGTAGTGCTTGGATGATGTCCGGGTCGGAGCTCTCGGACAGCCAAGTTTCTGTTAAAAACAGAACGTCCAAGTTTGACTCTGTTAATAGTAGATTAATTTCAATGTGGTGTTTAGGGAGTGACCTGCAATTCAGCAGGGCCATCTCCAGGCAGGCAGGTTCGGAGTGGGATAAGGGCGTAGCCCTGTAGGCGCAGATAGGGCATCTAAGAAGCTCCTGTTCCGGGGTAATAAGTCCGTTACATCTAGTGTTTAACGGATCTCTGAGTTGGTACAGAGTTTCTCGTGAGTATTTGATTCGGGGCGCATCAGAACCGGCCAGGGGTGTGGGCTCTAGGCTCGGTCTGGCGCGGACGGGCGCAGACGGGCTTGCCTTAGGCGCTCCCGCTGCGCTCGTCCGCTGCGCTTCCGCCATAGGCACATTTTATGGAGGTTGATTGAGGGAGGGGAGAGGGGGGTGTGGCCAAACAAGTGGGCGTGGCCTGAGTCCTCGCGCTGCGAGCGTCCGAGGAGTGGAGCAATTTAGGAGTCAGCTGGCAGCGTTAGAGTCCGCTACGTGAGCTGGGTAAAGTGCTCGATTGTTTAGCAGTTGCTGGGTGCTGTGGTGAGTTTTCTAAAAGCTAGCACACGTTATTCAGTGACAGTTTTTAAATTTTAAAAGCAAAAGCAATGCGCTGCGCGCTCTCCCGGCTTCCGCCTCAGGAGTGTGATCAATGGCTACCTGGCGCTTTTATTCAGCGTTTAAGTAGTCGTCTCGGGGGGCATGGCCAAACAAGTGGGCGTGGCCTGAGTCCTCGCGCTGCGAGCGTCCGAGGAGTGGAGCAATTTAGGAGTCAGCTGGCAGCGTTAGAGTCCGCTACGTGAGCTGGGTAAAGTGCTCGATTGTTTAGCAGTTGCTGGGTGCTGTGGTGAGTTTTCTAAAAGCTACCACACGTTATTCAGTGACAGTTTTTAAATTTTAAAAGCAAAAGCAATGCGCTGCGCGCTCTCCCGGCTTCCGCCTCAGGAGTGTGATCAATGGCTACCTGGCGCTTTTATTCAGCGTTTAAGTAGTCGTCTCGGGGGGCGTGGCCAAACAAGTGGCCGTGGCCTGAGTCCTCGCGCTGCGAGCGTCCGAGGAGTGGAGCAATTTAGGAGTCAGCTGGCAGCGTTAGAGTCCGCTACGTGAGCTGGGTAAAGTGCTCGATTGTTTAGCAGTTGCTGGGTGCTGTGGTGAGTTTTCTAAAAGCTAGCACACGTTATTCAGTGACAGTTTTTAAATTTTAAAAGCAAAAGCAATGCGCTGCGCGCTCTCCCGGCTTCCGCCTCAGGAGTGTGATCAATGGCTCTTTGCGTATCTTTACGTAACGTGTTCTATAAGTGTCCACTGTACAGCCTGACCTAATTTTTCTCGTTCATACTCACGGTGGCCAGTGCTTGTGTGTCTTGTTACAATTACTGATGATGGCCATTTGTAAATGAGATCGTTGTACAGGCGCACATGGGGTATTTTGGGTCCAATATGGGTTTCTGGCAGCCCATGTGTATTTCTCCCAGACTAAGAGATGCAAGTGCTTCCTGTGTCTCATCAAATTGTCTCATGTAGGGGGTGGTTGGTGCGGGCAAGGCCTACATGTCGACACCTGAAATCTCATTGCTCGGTCTGGCCAGTGTGTGATGTTTGTCTGGACATACACTCAAGGTGCAGTGTCCCATTCATGTTGGGCATGTCTTTAAGTATTACCTTTGCAGCATGTGCCTCAAGTTCATGGAGATGGTCCCTGCTCATCCCTAGTTACGGCAACGCTGTGTGGTGCAGATGCAGTGCTGGATTGGCCCAAGAGCCTGGCTCCTCTGTCCAATTCCATATCATGTCATTTGCAAATGTGTCATGCTCTCCATAGTTTCTCAGTGGCATGGTGGGTGAACCAACTGTGTGTTGCAGGGCCTATATATGTACCTTGTATTGTAGAAGTTACTCATCTTTCATTTCAGGCTATGCACTGTAACCTATGTAGATTTGACTCATGTGACATATGTATACAGGTGTCTGATTAATTCCTGTTTATTCACCTTGCCCACAGCATCGTCGGGGGACACGGATGGAGACACCGGCACGGACCGTGCGGAGGGACCGGGCACCAGTGCCAGCAGTGACACCTTAGCTGGCACATCGAGTGGAACTGAGGCCGAGGGGAGTGAGCCGGAGGACCTGTCCACTGCCACCACAGATTATGAAGCTGACGGGTCCGAGGCTGAGCACTCCGAGGGGGCGGAGGCTGCACCACCATCTGACAGCAGCCCTACATCTGGCACCGCCCCCTCCATTGGCATCAGCCGCCTCCCACGTGCTCGTGTCCCTTCCCAACGTGCCCGGTCACCACATGTCTCCTTCCTGCCAGGCACCGCACCCCCTGCCCCTGTATCCACTGCTGCCGCCAATGCCGAGTCTGTGGACATCCTGCGGCAGTTGCAGGTTGGTCAGGCTGCGATGCTTAATGTCCTCCATGGCCACAGCCAAGTGCTCACCAACATGGAGGCATACGTGGAGGGCATTTCAGCATCGCAGGCTGACCAACGCAACTTGCTGCGGTCTATTGACTCGACACTGTCTGCAGCAGTGGGTCTCCTGCAGCACTTCGTCCCACCCCCTACCCATGCCCCATCCACACTTCCCACTCCCATGCCTGTCCCACATACACCCAGACGTCAGCATGCACACACCCCACCAGACACAGGCACCACACCAGCAGGGAAGGCAAAGCGCACACCTCCTGGCACACACACACAGGGTGAAGTAGGCACACCCACTGGGTCAGGGGGGAAACGGAAGACATGCAGCCAGAGTGGGAGTCCACATTCCTCACGACCACCACCCTCCAAATCCACTCCCCTCAGCTCTCCTGGCCAAGAGTCGGACACAGGGTCAGTCCTGCCCAGTCTTTCCATCAGCCCCAGTGTGGCACCACCCTGCAAGCGGTGGAGGCAGGACAACGGCAGGGGAGTTGAGTCCCCCCCCCTGTCCACACCCCCCCCAGTAGCGCTGCGACCCATCCCTGTGACCCCACCCCCTCCTTGGGGCCTGTGGTTCCTTCGGGTGCAGGGGAGACGCTGAGCAACCTGGCAGTAGTGTGCAGCGCCGTGCTCGAATCCACCTTTGGCGCTGCCCCACCCCCTGTGTTGGAGTCATCCATCCCTGCACCCACAACACCTCCCCTTGCCCCTCCTGTCCCTGCGGTGCCTGGTCCTTCCCCCCAACATGATGCCCCCCCCCGTGGAAGACAAAGGAGTCTGACTGTGCAGGCAAGCTAGGGGACACACGTACCACTGTGTCCCCCATCTGGATTGGAGTCATGGACTGCCCTATGGGCCTTGTATATATTGACATTTATGATGGTTATTACTTACATCCTGCTGAATAAAGCAATTTGTTTTTTCCTTTGAACACTACTGTTTATCTGGTATTGCTGTTGGTGGACCTGCTCCATGATTTTGGGCGGTGATACTGTGTTGGGTGTGTGGGAAATGTAGTCTTGTGCTGGTCATAGGGTGGACCCTGGTATCTGTGTGCCATCACAAGCTGTTGGCTACATTACTTTGTTCATGTAAGCAGTTACTGCATGGTGACATCGTCCCAAGGTGTGTTCCTTCCTCTGTGTAACCTGACATCTTCCCTGCAGGGTGTTTCCACTATGTGGTACTGAGCTGTGTCTACATCAGCTGGGGGTGTGACAGACTCCTTCAACTTTGCACATGCATGCTGAGCGATGTCTCCACCTGCATCATTCGTGGCATTCTTGGTGGTCACTGTACTTGTGTATGTAGACTGTTTACAAGACTTCATGTGGACATGTTCTCTTTTAGGCGCTATGCATGTGTGTACTCCCAGCCTCGCACACATGTGGTACATGTACTGCAGGGTCTTTGTGCACCTGACTGACATTTGTGGGCATTGTATCTGTGGGTACTCCACCCTTTGCGTTCCATGGGCACTGCTGGGAGGACTCTGCACCCACCCCTCCTGTGTCTGGGCACTGCTGGGAGTGATAGGCCCCCACCCCTCCTGTGTCTGGGCACTGCTGGGAGGACTCTACACCCACCCCTCCTGTGTCTGGGCACTGCTGGGAGGACTCTGCACCCACCCCTCCTGCGTCTGGGCACTGCTGGGAGGACTCTACACCCACCCCTCCTGTGTCTGGGCACTGCTGGGAGGACTCTGCACCCACCCCTCCTGCGTCTGGGCACTGCTGGGAGGACTCTACACCCACCCCTCCTGTGTCTGGGCACTGCTGGGAGGACTATGCACCCACCCCTCCTGCGTCTGGGCACTGCTGGGAGGACTCTACACCCACCCCTCCTGTGTCTGGGCACTGCTGGGAGTGATAGGCCCCCACCCCTCCTGTGTCTGGGCACTGCTGGGAGGACTCTACACCCACCCCTCCTGTGTCTGGGCACTGCTGGGAGTGATAGGCACCCACCCCTCCTGTGTCTGGGCACTGCTGGGAGGACTCTACACCCACCCCTCCTGCGTCTGGGCACTGCTGGGAGGACTCTGCACCCACCCCTCCTGCGTCTGGGCACTGCTGGGAGGACTCTACACCCACCCCTCCTGCGTCTGGCCATGTACGCTCTATACATACACTGTTGGGGTGGGGGTACGCTCCATACATACGCGGGTGTGGGTACGGTCCATTCCTACGTACATACACTGTTGGGGTTGGGGTACGCTCCATACATACGCGGGTGTGTGTACGGTCCATTCATACACGGGTGGGGGTACGGTCCGTACATACACTGTTGGGGTGGGGGTGCGCTCCATACATACGCGGGTGTGGGTACGGTCCATTCCTACGTACATACACTGTTGGGGTGGGAGTACGCTCCATACATACGCGGGTGTGTGTACGGTCCATTCATACACGGGTGGGGGTACGGTCCGTACATACACTGTTGGGGTGGGGGTGCGCTCCATACATACGCGGGTATGGGTACGGTCCATTCCTACACGGGTGGGGGTACGGTCCGTACATACACTGTTGGGGTGGGGGTGTGCTCCATACATACGCGGGTGTGGGTACGGTCCATTCCTACACGGGTGGGGGTACGGTCCGTACATACACTGTTGGGGTGGGGGTATGCTCCATACATACGCAGGTGTGGGTATGGTCCATTCATACACGGGTGGGGGTACGGTCCGTACATACACTGTTGGGGTGGGGGTACGCTCCATACATATGCGGGTGTGGGTACGGTCCGTACATACACTGTTGGGGTGGGGGTACGCTCCATATATACACTGTTGGGGTGGGGGTACGCTCCATACATACGCGGGTGGGGGTACGGTCCATTCATACACGGGTGGGGGTACGGTCCGTACATACACTGTTGGGGTGGGGGTATGCTCCATACATACGCGGGTGTGGATACGGTCCATACATACACAGGTGGGGCCACGGTCCGTACATACACTGTTGGGGTGGGGGTATGCTCCATACATACGCGGGTGGGGGTACGGTCCATTCATACACGGGTGGGGGTACGGTCCGTACATACACTGTTGGGGTGGGGGTACGCTCCATACATACATGGGTGTGGGTACGGTCCATACATACACGGGTGGGGGTATGGTCTGTACATACACTGTTGGGGTGGGGGTACGCTCCATACATACGCGGGTGGGGGTACGGTCCGTACATACACAGCTGGGGGTACGCTCCATATATACACTGTTGGGGTGGGGGTACGCTCCATACATACGCGGGTGGGGGTACGGTCCATACATACACTGTTGGGGTGGGGGTACGCTCCATACATACGCGGGTGTGGGTACGGTCCGTACATACACTGTTGGGGTGGGGGTACGCTCCATATATACACTGTTGGGGTGGGGGTACGCTCCATACATACGCAGGTGTGGGTACGGTCCGTACATACACTGTTGGGGTGGGGGTACGCTCCATATATACACTGTTGGGGTGGGGGTGCGCTCCATACATACACGGGTGTGGGTACGGTCCATTCCTACACGGGTGGGGGTACGGTCCGTACATACACTGTTGGGGTGGGGGTACGCTCCATACATACGCGGGTGTGGGTATGGTCCATTCATACACGGGTGGGGGTACGGTCCGTACATACACTGTTGGGGTGGGGGTACGCTCCATACATACGCGGGTGTGGGTACGGTCTGTAGATACACTGTTGGGGTGGGGGTACGCTCCATATATATACTGTTGGGGTGGGGGTATGCTCCATACATACGCGGGTGGGGGTACGGTCCGTACGTACCCGTGCCCACGCTGTGGAGTGCTTGTGCGGCCATACCCAGGCCTTTGGCACATGGGTATGGGCCGTACCGCCATTGTTGGGGTGACGTGGGTGTGGGCATTGTACGACTCGTACCCACGCTCTTAAGGCATGGGTACGGTACGTACCTGTATTGTTGTGTTGCCGGTTCGCGTCGTCGCCCACTTCCATTGTGGCGGACCCTGGTGTTGCTGGACACGCCCCCACCCCCTCGAAGTGACCAGGGCCTGGAGGTCAGGTATGTCCAGGGCATGTGTGCTGTGTGACTTGGGTGGGGGTTTTGTGTCCTGCCCCTGCCTCCCGCCCCCCTTTGCCCCTGGGTGTTGTTCTGACCTTCTGTGGTGTCTGTGTTGGTACCTGTAGAGGAGGTCGACTGCTATGAGGGCCGGGATGACACGTAGGTTTGGGTCCATGTCTGTCCGTCGCGTACAGGTGCTCCTTGTGCGCGTCGTCCTGATTTCCCGGCAGTTTTTGGCTGCCGGAAAATATTCTCCGCGCGGGATGACGTTGGTGCGAATCGTACTTCCTGGTTTGTCGAACGCAGGCTGCATGCGTCCGGACGTCACGTCGGCGCTTTTCCGGATGTCATTTGTATGTGTATTTTCCTCGGTTGGTGTTTTGTACGATTCGTACGGAAATAGTGTTTCCGTGCGAATCGTACTTGCATGTTTGTAAAGTTTTGCAACCGGGTACGAGTCGGACGGAGAATACGCTCCGACCGACGGTTCGTACCCGGTTTCTCCAGGATCCTAATCGGCTCCATAATGTTCAGCACGAGGCAGCCTCAATCTAGTAAAACACTGGATTCTATATCAGGACCGGAGGCTCCGATTATGCTTCTCATTTCTTTACTAGAAAACTCAGCAGCCAATCAGATAACAGTAAAGTAAAATAACACTGCAATACCCATGAGCATACTGGGTATCACCGGACAACCATAGAGTAAGCGCTATGAAAGGTCCACCAGAGAATACCATATTCTCTTTCTTTGCTGCTCCGCAGCCAGTTAAGGGGCATATCAACAACAACCGGCGATAATTATCTCTAAGCGCACTTAGCGCTAGGATAATTATCGCCAGCTAGCGTGAATTCTTATCGCTGAGATAGCGTGCTATTAGCAACGCTTATCTCAATAGCGATAAAAATCCTCACGCTAAGTGGCTAACGTGAGATTATCGCTGGAAACCCAGCGATAATCTCACGTTACCTTGTTGATAAGGACAGGCAAACTTAGCCATGATATCCTCCTTCCATAGGATATCATGGCTAAGTCAGAAAAATACCAGACGTAATAAAGCAGCGTTAACCGCGGTTAGCGCTGCTTTTTTTGTCTCTAACATGGTTAGCGACATTCTTGATAATAGGAGAAATGTCGCTTAGCGACATTTCTCCTATTATTTTACTCTGGAACGCCCCCTTTGCATCTCATTAGAGATGCAAGGGGAAGCATAGAGTAAAAGGGTGCTAACATGCAAATTTGCATGTTAGCACCCTGTTGTTGATAGGGTGCTAGTTTTATCTCTGCTTTTTTGGTTTTTAAAGCCAAAAAAGCAGAGATAAAGCCCTTGTTGATATGCCCCTAAGTGTTTTCCCTCTATTACTTACTTTAATGTGTTTCTCATTGTTGCATTCTTGATTACTTTGTGTGCCTTATTGACGTGTGGTATCTGTAGCGCATTGTATTTTCTTTGATTAGACACTCCGGCGTCTCCGCTTTATTTTCATTTGTGTGTCTTGTTGCTTCTGGCTCTGCTTGGCGTGTGCAGCGCTTTGCATCTTATTTACTTCAGCATCTCCGTTTTCACTGTAGTTTCGAGAGCGTGTGATCACCTCCCTGGCTCGGGCGCTTTGCGCCCGCGTTGTTTCTAACTGTGGAGCGGAAGTGCGGGGCTAGAGGACGCGCATACTGTTAACGTGCTGTCCTCTTTCTATTGTGAACAGGCGGCCGTTCCACGCATGCGCGGTGGCCATTTTCTTTGCTTTTAACGGCATATTTGCTGTTATTTCGTTTTCCTAAGCACAGGAGCAGCGCTGTAATTCCTCTATTGCCCACAAGCCTGTCGCAGCCCTACCCTACGTCCAAAGGACCTCAATTACGACTTTGGGCCGTATAATTTTGCATAGGCTTTGCCTAGAGTGGTTGGCAAGCCCTCCCTCCACGTTTAATCTGCATATATTTTCACAGTTCCATTGTAGCTGTGTTGTTGGCTTGCCAGGGGTTTTTTCTCCACTCCCCCTTTATTCTGCCTGTGGCAGTGCATTTGTTTATACTGTTTCTCTTCCTCCAGTGGGCAATATTTACACTTTTAGTGTTACCATGGATGACTATTATGATAAGGAGGAATGTTTCTATGATGAAGGAGCCTCTGGGTCCATGGTACAGGAATTGGTTGGGGCACTTGATGTGGGTGTCCAACATTCAGTTAATAAAATGCTGGTCCGCGCTATTGAGCCTTTAAAGCGCCATTTATGTTCATATGCTAAACAGGGCTGGCTGCCATCTTCTTCTGGTCATTCTTCCTCGTCCTCTGCAAAGGCTGTGAATCCCCATAAATCGGATTTTGTTTGTTAGGCCAAGGCGCTATCTAATGATCCTCCTTATGCCCATTCCTCCAAAGATGGTCCGTTTTCCCATTCTCGCCAGCGAGACGATGGGGACTCTTCTTCTGCCACGTCTTCAGACCATGACGATTTTTCTCCTCCTGCTAAAAAGGCTCGTAAAGAGCATTTTGTTGATGCTCCTACTCATCCACAAATCCTTACTTTTGACCCTAATGATATTGTGCATCCTAATTCATCTTCCTGGCTCCCTTCTGCAGAGGTGACGGATTATGTCCAATCCCATATTCCCCAACCTTTGGACAAAGATGTGCAGACGCGTCTGCGTTCGGCATGTCCTCGGCCTGAATTAACTGATAAATTGGCAGACACTCCTGAGGTGGACCCCTCTATGATGACCTATCTCAAGAAGTACGCTAAAGACCCTAAAAAGGGAATTGATAGGGTGTGGCGTTCTTGTCAAGACAAGTTGTTAGACTTTCTTGGTCCCCTCACAAAAAGTTTTGATCTGGGTTTTCGGGCTAAGGAGTCTGCTTCCACCATTGATACTGATGATTTAATTGGTTGGGCTTAGAGAGCCATCTGTCATCTGGGTAATGCCAATTGTGCAATGTCCTGCGAATGCAGACGTTCTATTCTTTTGAAACTGGATCCGAAATTGGCAGAATTGTCTTCTTCTGAGTCTGGGCCGTTGGCTCAGGGTTTACTGTTTGGGCAACCTTTTCTCAAAGAATTGACCAAATTTGTGGCCACTTTCAGTGGTCTAGATAAGGCTCAGTCCTCCCTTCGACGGGCTTTTTGCCTGGTTTTTGGACGGGCCGGACGATATAGGGGACGATCGTTCGGCTGCGGTTTTAATTAGAGCGCCCAGCGTGGCACTAAGACCCAGCGTGGAGGTTCTCAGGACTCAGGCTATAACAATAGGTCCTCCTTCTATCCCACTCGCAAAGGACGCAACCAGTTCCGGAAAGGAAGTTATGGTGGCAATCAAGGAGGACATCACTATTCCTCAGCTTCAGGTGCGTTTGATCTCAGTTTCAAAAGTGATGTTGGGGGGCAAGATTCAATTTTTTCTCCCCAATTGGCAACTGATCTCGAGCGATTCGTGGTTATTGGACACTGTCAAGGGTTACAGGATAGAGTTCTTCAGTTTTTCCATTCAACCTCATCCTCCATCGCCCCTAGTTTTTTCCCTTCAAGATCAGGCCGTTACTTCTGCGGAAATAGACTCTCTTCTGAAAAAAGGGGCCATAGTTCAGACCACCCGTCATCTTCAGGGCTTCTCCAGCAACGTCTTTCTGGTTCAGAAAAAGGGGGGTGGTTCCAGACTAGTTCTCAACCTCAAGGACTTCAATGGCTGGGTTGTTTACCGACACTTCAAGATGGAGGGCATCCATCTTCTGCGAGATCTTCTTCAGGAGGGGGACTGGATGGTCCATCTAGATTTGAAGCATGCGTATCTATCAATTCCCATGTACGGTCCTCATCGTCGGTTTCTGCAGTTCCAATGGCAAGAGGTTTGGTTCGAGTACCCGGTTCTCCCTTTCGGCCTCTCGTACGCACCTTGGTGCTTCACGAAGCTCCTGAGGCCGGTCGTGGAATTTCTGAGAGCCCGGGGTGTTCGTCTGATCATTTATTTGGATGACATTCTCATCATGGCTCGCTGCCCTCACCTGTTACGGACTCATTTGGAGTGGTCAATAGATCTTTTACAGTTACTCTGATTTCTAGTGAATCCACAGAAGTCAGTTTTCATCCCGTCTCAATCGATGGAATTCCTGGGTTTTCTAGTCAATTCCCTCACTTGTCAACTCCTCTTGCCCAATCAGAAGATCAGATCCATCCAGAGGGAGTTGAGGTTGATTTTACGCAAATAGGTTGTTTCATCGAGGTCTGTAGCTCGGATAAACGGTCTGCTAGCCTCCTCGATCCAAGCTATATTTCCGGGTCCTCTCCATTACCGGGCACTTCAGCGACTCAAAATCTGCCATCTCCAGAAAGGCCTCAAATATTCATATCAGATTCCTCTTTCGGAGGAGGCGAGGTGTGAGATGTTGTGGTGGTTAGAACACATGGAGTCTTGGAATGGTCGCGCCCTGTTCAGAGTGTCTCCAGAAGTGGTGATAGAGTCCGACGTCAGTCTGTGGGGATGGGGAGCCCGTAGCGGTCCGATAACTACGGGGGGCCGGTGGTCCCACGACGAATTGTCTCTCCATATCAATTGTCTGGAGCTTCAGGCAGGGTCCTTTGCGATTCGTTGTCTGTCTCTACGCATGACGAACTGTTGCATACTTCTCCTCATGTACAATGTGTCAGCAGTTCAGTATGTCAACAAATTAGGGGGAACAAAGTCCAAGATTCTAGCAGAAATCGCCAAGGATTTCTGGCACTTTTGTCTTCAGAGAAACATCACAGTGATTGCGGAATATCTTCCGGGGTGCAACAATCTGATTGCAGATTGGAATTCTCGTCACCTCCGAGATTTCAGTGATTGGAGGCTTCATCCTCGTGTATTCAGGTGCCTAACCCACTTTTGGGGTCAGTGCCAGATCGATCTGTTTGCCTCTCGACTCAACAAGCAACTTCCAATGTTTTTCAGTTGGGGCCCGGATTCGGAAGCTCTGGCTATGGATGCGTTTCTGCAGGACTGACCGCCTCACCTGTGTTATGCCTTTCCCCCATTTGTGATGATTCCCAGGGTATTAGCACACACGAAGCATTACCGATCGGAATTGATTCTGATCACTCCTCTTTGGAGGGCTCAGGCTTGGGTCCCGGTTCTTCTGGAGATGATTTGTGCAGTGCCGCTCCTTCTTCCCCAGCATTCGAATCTGTTGCTGGACCCTCTCAACAACCCGCATCCACTGATAGAGTCAGGTCAACTCCTTCTAGTTGCTTGGCGGGTTTCGGGGATCGCTGGAAAATCCCAGGCCTTTCCCGAGATGCTACCAGATTTATCAGCGAGGCTTGGTCTCCCAACACACACAAATGTCATTCCACAGCCTGGAAATGATGGTGTAGTTGGTGCGATCAACGGGAGGTGGATCTCGCTTCAGCAGATATCTCTTTGATTGTGAATTTACTTGCATCCATTGCTTCTTCTGGTCTTGCTTATAGAACGGTTAATAATGTTCGCTCTGCCATTTCTGCAGGCCATATAACTATCAATGACAAACCTGCTGGTGAACACCCTTTAGTTTGCAAATTACTCAGGGGTATTAGGTTGGTTACACCGCCTCTCCCTAAATACGTTGCTTTATGGGATGTTTCTACTGTTTTGCGATTCTTGGAGGCTTGGCCCTCCAATAATTCTCTATCCCGCAAACAGCTTTCAGCAAAATTAAGTATGTTATTTTGCTTGGTCTCTTGTAAACGCGTTTCTGATATCCGTGCTCTTCATCTTGCAGGTCGTAGTTTTTCTCCTGAAGGTGTCACTTTTGCTATTTCCAGACACACTAAGTGTAATACTACCTCTGTTACTTACCCGAGCTTTCCCAATAATCCAAAACTTTGTGTTGTGCAATGTATTAAAGATTATGAGGTAAGTACTGCTCAATTTCGACAAAATATGCATGGTCAATTGTTGATTGCTCTGCAAAAACCTTTTCGCCCTGTGACCCCAGCTGCATTAGCAAGATGGGTCAGATGGCTCATGGGTGAGGCGGGTATTGAAGTTCAAAAATTTGGTGCACATTCAGCTCGTGGAGCTATGGCTTCCAAAGCTCTTTCTATGGGAGTGAGTTTAATGGACATTATGAGGGCATCTGATTGGTCAACTGATTCTTTGTTTAAGACTTTTTATTATAAACCAATTGTGGATATTGCATCTGGTGTGGTGGTGTAGCTTTAAACAAGCATAATCGGAGCCTCTGGTCCTGACATAGAATTCAAAATTTGCGAACATATGTGACAAGAATTTTCAATTCTATTAAGGACACGGCGGCGAGGATTATCCCACCCATGTTTTTTCTGTGTTTGTAATATTGTTTACATTGTTTGCATTTATTGCATATGCATATTGTATGTTACACATATTTTCCTTGTACCCCCCCCTTTTTTATTGTGGTGATTTTTCTACCATGGGGGAATGGTATACTGCGTCTCTATATCTCTTTTCAGGTTCTGATCCTAAATGAGGCGCGTTGTGCTGTATTCTTGGACTGTCTTGTGGCTACCTGCAGGGTCCCGCTTTTTTCTGAAGATGCAAGCATCATTTCTTCTGTTCCAGCCCGGTGGTCTACTGTTTTTTCACTGATTGATCTTCTTTTCCACGTTCTTCATGTTGGACTGATTTTTTTTTCAGTTTAACTGTTATTTGACCAAAGAAAGAGGACATTGTATTCTCTGGTGGACCTTTTATAGTGCTTACTCTATGGTTGTCAAGTGATACCCAGTATGCTCATGGGTATTGTAGTGTTATTTTACTTTACTGTTATCTGATTGGCTGCTGAGATTTCTAGTAAAGAAATGAGAAGCATAATCCTCGCCTCCGTGTCCTTAATAGAATTGAAAATTCTTGTCTCGTATGTTCGCAAATTTTGAATTCAGCACCCAACATCACTTACCAAGAGTCTGCTGTGCATGAAGCCAGCCGTGATGCAGACAGCGCATGCTTGAACCTGTGCGCGACAGCTGTGATGAAGGAAGCGCATGCTTGAGCCTGTACGCCTACAGCAGGATGCTGCGTCATTGCACAAGCACAACGATGAGTTTACAAGCTCAACTTTGTACAGAAACAAGTGTTTTGGTAATATCGGCCATATTTTGGGATCCTTTAATTTGCCACTGGCCTGTTTTTAGCGACAGGCACGCCTGGATTATTTACATTTGCGAAACAGCAATGGTTATTCGCACACCTCGTGCGAACGCTAATTATTAACTTCTTTGACAGTAAAAAGGGAAAATCAAAACGGTGATTTGCACACCAAATTGCGGACACTGTATAATTTGGACACATACAACGGTGATTCGTACACCATAGATACATTGTAAATACATGCTCAATTGTTTACTTATAGATAAGCTTATGCTGTCTTCGTATGTATTTTAAGTGAATTACAGGTTACACGCATTTTAACCACTATTTATTAATAGATTCTTAGGGGCTCATTATGATGGCGGGCGGACATCAGTCCACCCGCCATCATAGCGGTGCTGGGACCGCCTGCCTGACGTGCGGCGGTCCCACCAGCCCAATTAGGATGCGCCTGCCAGTATGGCATGTGCATTGTGGCCTTTTAACATTGCGGACGGTGCTGCTGGTGGCAACACCGTTCGCAATGTTATAATGCCACGAGGAAAAGATATAGTAGGCTAGCAGCACCTGGAAAATATTGGAATTATACTCTGACCAGGTTCAGATGAACCCATAGTTTTAGGTGTGATGCCCATACTGAGTTTAGAACAACAAGAAGAAGGTTTCTCCATTGAAAATGTACTGGATGCACATAGTAAGGAATTTTAAAAAAATGTGGTTGTATAAAGGGTTTTGAACACCACATTAAACTGAAGGATAATGCCATTTCAGTTACACATAAAGTTGGGCATCTACCACTTTCGGTCAGGAATGAGCTAAAATAACTTTTGGGAATACTATGCAAAGATGGTGTAATTGAACCAAATGATTCATCTGAATGGGTTTCTATGGTTGTTATTACTAAATGAAAATGGGGACATTAGGCTATGTGCAGGTTTGAGATCTCTAAATAAAAAATCATAGTGGATTGTCATCCACAACCAAAAATACAAGAAATTTTAAATTCTGTTAGTGGATCACAATATTTTTCTATAATAGATTTAAAATCGGCATACCATCAGGTTAAGTTATCGGACAGTTCAAAAGACCTAACCACTTTTGTCACACCTTTTGAGGTATACCGACATGTCCACCTGCCTTTTGGTTTTGCGTCAGCCGCCAATGTGTTCCAAAAGTTGATGGATCATTTATTTGATGGTTTGGCAGTTGTACAAGCTTTTCAAGATGAGATCATGGTTCATGCTGAAACAATAAGTGAATGAACAGTGTTGAGTATTGATGGCACACAGTATCGGCTGCAGGGATTACACCCAAGATTGATTTAGTGAAGGCTATCAGAGAAGAATCCATACCTCAGAAAAAAGATTCTTTGTGATTGTTCCTGGGTGTGAGTGAGTATTACGCACGCTTTATCCAGGGTTATACCATTCTAGTGGAACCTCTAAGAAGGCTATTAAAAAAAAAGATTACATTTGAGTGGAACAATAATCAAGAACAATCTTTTGAACAAATTAAATGAGCAATTTTGAATACATCAGCACTTAAGTCCTATGATCCCAAAGGAAGAAATGTTCTCACAGTAGATGCTAGTGGAGTAGGGCTGTTTTCACACAGGTGGTTGATGACAAAGAATATACTGTAGGCTTCATTTTAAGAGGTTTAAGTGAGGCAGAAAAGAAATGCAGTACTATTGAAAGAAAAGTTTTAGCGAGTGTTTGGGCTGTGGAGAAGTTGAGAAGCTATTTATAGGGGTAAGAATTTGAAATTGTCACTGATCATAAGCCACATTTATGCATGTTTGATGGATCAAAAGGTACGACAAGTGCTTCATCAAGGTTGATAAGACTTATGTCCAGATTGCAGGAATATAATTTTGTAGTCTGACATATTTCTGGTGGTTTGAACGAACAGGTAGATTGGTTGTCCAGATCGCCTATTAAAGAAGTTGAGGAATACAGTAATGTGTGTGATCAGGAGTGTTTATTATCTATAATAGATGCTACAAGTCGTTCAGATGGAACCATTTCTGAAAGAGAATGGATAGAGGCTATGGATAAAGATATTGTTTTAAAAAAAGTCAAATTATATGTCATTAAGGGATAGCCAGCAAACAGAAATAAGGAGAACAAATTGAAAAGTTATAGGCAAGTTGCAGATGAACTACAATAGAGCATCAGTTACTTTTAAGACAATGATTTTGTTCCACCATACACTCTGAGAGATAGGTTGATTGAATTAGCACACGATGGACACCCAGGTGCTACAGCCACAAAGAGATTGTTAAGAAGACATTACTGGTGGCCAGGTATAGATAAGAATGTTGATTGTAACGTTGATGAATGTTTAAAATTTTTAAGATCAGACAAGTATTGGAAGACTTCTAAGGAGCGAATGCACTTGGTAGCCATTCCAGAAGGACCTTGGTTGAAGTTAGGAACTGACTTTGCAGGACCTTTTAATTCTTTGACTAAAGATATGCGCTTTTTAATAGTGTAAACAGACTATTATTCCAAGTGGGTGTGATCCAGCGGCGTACCAACAACAGATACTCCACTACCATATACTCACCTGGGCCCATAAACACACACAAATTGAGTAAACCACTGGAGTCAAGTTTGTAAATTTCACAATTTTTGGATTAGTTATTTCTTACTCCTAACTAACCATTCACTGATCAAAACGTTACTTCCTCTGGTCAATGGACCATTAGTTGAACTAGTTGATAGTGATAATTAACATAATTCTAACTTTCTCTACCTTAAAGTAAATAACCACAGACTCAGGAACGTTTAAATCTTTATCTCAATTAAAGGCATGTGAACCACATCAAAAATACAGTACAGTCACCATCATTCATATGAGAGAAAATTCAATTGATTAATCGTCAAACACATGCTACAGACTCATACAATGATCAATGCTCAGAAAGGGAGAGGACAGAGAGAAAAGAACATCTGCAAATAACATGAAATTATAATTACCAAGAATGGTGTGAAGACCAACCCCCTGGCAAAAGGGCTGGTAAGGGTCCCCCAGGAAAGGTCAGGAGACAAAGACTTCAGGACAGGATTCAGGACAGTATAGTTGACCTCTCTAGAATACCGACGGTTTTACTTATAAATACTTTCCCCACATTAGCATTAGTAATATAGCTCGTTTTTGTATCAGCTAAACAGATGCCATGCACGCGAGTCTTCAAGACTCCATTTTAGTATCTTCTGCTCACGCGCAGGAATTTCCCTCCAAGTGATAGCTCGTCATACTGCGTAGATGCATTTGACGCATGCGCAGTAAAGATTTCCCTTTTAAAGCGGTTTTATTCCTTCGTTCATGTTATTCATATTAGTAAACACATAAGCAAGCTTCACTAACCCACGTATTTATGTGGTGCGCATTAGTTTTAAACAAAACAACTTTAGTAACTTGTTAGTGAGTTAAAGGAGCGTTGTGCTTCCGAGCAAGTCTCTTTTCTACGAGACCTTGCTCCATAAATCCCCTCTCTGATGGCATTTTGAGCCATCACAAAATTACCCATCCCTTCTCAGATGCCAACTTTCAGCATTTCTCATTCTTATTCTCCTCTTTTTCTTTCTTAATTTTATCTTTGTTTTCTAAATATTTCAACTTTTTGTATATCCTTCCTTTCATTTCCTCCATTTGTATCTCCTCGTATTCCCTCTTTCTTTTCTTTCCCTTCCCATTTACTTCATATCTTCTTTCCTTTCCTTTATTTCTGCAACATTTGCACCAAATCATTATTGCTAAGACTATTATTGTTATACCAACTATGGAAAGAATTATTTGACCTAAAATACTTTTTCCTAAGTCAGAAAACCAAGACCCTATAGAAGAAATACTTTTTGTTAGTCTTTTCCAGACACTGTCAGCCTCCAGTGGTTTCAAATCTTCATGAAGTTCTGTAATATTCTTAATATACCCTCAAATGTCTTTACGTTTATCAGGAATGTAAGTGCAACAATATTGAACTTTCAGCATTCCACAGACTTTTGCTAATAAAATATCAAGCGCAAGTCGATTTGGTAAAACCATAGACCTATTTGCAACTAGCTCTGTATTTCACATCAAGAAACCCCCAGCAGTATCAGTCGAGAGATGATCAACTACTGTCGACAATTTACAAATTTTATGTGAATTCAGAATGACTCCCACTGAAGGTATCATTGCACCAAATATATCACCTACTATTTCTGAAAAACTAGCTCTCTTTCTCTGTGTTAGTCCATTAGTGTTTTCATTTCTTCCAGTTATTCTTTTTACATGATACATTTTCGGAAATACTTTTCCAAAGTAACAGTTTCCATACCACCGTGCAGGCAACTTATAATAAGCATTATTCCCACACACATAGTAAACCCCAGGAAATACTGGATCAGTTCCCCCTTTTAGTCCCCAACCTCCCAAAATTAGGAAGTTATGTTCACATTCAATGGAACCAATAAATACGTTATTATATTCTGTCTTTAATCTATGGAGGCAGGTTTTTCCTTTCTTTAAAAAGTCCAGGGACATCGCAGCATGAGCCTTGCCAGTTGCATAAATTCCCTCTTTCCTAGCCCATGGCTTTTCACATGTGACACAATGAGAATTTCATGTGGACTCAATCCTGTTTTTCTGTCAGGAATACTTTGGAGTCCCATCAACACAAGAGGCAATGCTTCTGGCCATTTCAGAGATGTGGATGCACACATTTTTCCTAACCTTGACTTGATTGTACCATTTAGTTCCTCAACCACTCCAGAAGCCTCTGGGTGGTATGCACAGTGCAGTTTTTGTTCAGTATTGAATGCTTCACAGATTAATCGAATTATTTCATTATTAAAATGAGGTCCTCTATCTGATTCCGAAGTGACTGGGAAACTGAAATGAGAAATAAACTCTTCTAACAGCAATTTAGCAACTGTTACACTGTCATTTCTCCTAGTGGGAAATGCCTCCACCCTTCGTGAAAACAAACACACTATAAAAAGGATGTACTTCATTCCGTTGCTTGGAGGCAACTCTATGAAGTCAATTTGCAGTCTCGTGAACGGTCCTTCTGCCTTTCCAATTCTTCCCCAACTGAACACTGTCTTCCTGCCTGGATTTAACTGCAGACAGATCAAGCATCTCTGGCAAAGACTCTCTGCGACTACCCTGAACTTTGGATTGTACCAATTCTGTCTGAATAGTCTAATCATTGCGTCCCTACCAACATATGTGTCCCCATGATACATTCTTGCCATTTGAGAGAGTAAGCAGTCTGGTATGACTGGTCTGCCATCGGTGTACACCCATACATCAACTTCTGTCCTTCTTTCACAACTTGATTTTATCCAGATTTCCTTTTCATTTCCCTCAACTTCACCATGCAACTGTCTAACCTCATCCCATGTTTCTGAGGCTGAGAAAAACATAAGTTGGCAGCTGATTTCACTTGTTTCAATCTCTTACGTGCCATGTTATTTCTTGCACAATTTTGAGCAATTTGGTCAGCGTATCTGTTACCTGCCCCCACATAGTCGTTTCCTTGACTGGTGAGCAGCACACTTGACCATTGCTATTTCTTTTGGTAATTGCATTGCATCCAAAAACTCTGTTACATTTTTGCCATTTCTTATAGGAGATCCTGAAGAAGTCAGAAATCCCCTCTGCATTCAGAGCTGATCAAAGTCGTGCACAACCCTGAAACCATATTGACTATCCGTAAATATGGTTATTCTCCAATTTTTCCCAATTTTGCATGTCTTTGTTAAGGCCACCAATTCGGCTACTTGTGCAGACTTGACTCCCGGTAAACAGGATGCTTCAATGACCTCTGATATTTTACATACAGCGTAGGCTACACATAGCTCATGATCTGACTCTTTATGGGGCACTTCTTTTATGTCGGGACGGGGCTTGGTACACACTTCAGTTACATCCAGACAATCATGTCCCACTTCATCTTTCACTTCTTCATTTATTTATTTATTTTTAGCATTTATAAAGCGCACTATCACCTATCAGGCATCCTGGTGCTAACATATAAGTGCACAGAGAGACTACTGTTCCGGAGAGATGTCAGAATAACCATATTATGCACTAGGGAAGAGTCAGGTTTTTTAGTCTCTTCCTAAATGGAAGGAGATCCACCACTTCCAGTGGGAGCTTATCCCATAATCGGGCGGCAGAGATACTAAAAGCTCTACCTCCTGATTTTGCTTTTTTATATCTTGGCACCTTCACCAGTCTGGCTGACGAGGAGCGAAGACTTCTCTCAGGTACATACCAAGCAAATTACCTCTGCATAAGTTCTCATCCAGATCCATGCAGGGCCTTAAAGACTATGCAGAGGGCTTTAAACTGGACTCTCTGCAATATCAGGAGCCAATGCAGCTCTGCCAAGGCCGAGGAGGTAGAGAACCGTCTTGACTTCCCCAAAGCCAGTTTAGCTGCTATTGCTTGAATCCTCTGGAGCCCTTCTATTAGATATCTCGGAGAGTCCAACAACAAAGCATTTCAATAATCTAATCGACTTAAGATGGTGCTTTGAACTACCAATGCTCGAGCATGAATTGGCAAGAGCGGGAAAATTTAGCGAAGGACTCTAATAATAGCAAAACAGCTCCCCACGCTTTTATTAACCTGTGATTCGAGCGTCAGCTTATTATTAAACATGATACCCAAATTCCGAACCTTATCGACAGGCATCGGTGGGCGTGCCGTGGCTAATGGCCAAAAGTTCGAGGGAAGCATGGGTGGTGCCTTCCCTGCTAAGCAATAGAGAACCTCGGTTTTATCGGCATTAATTTGCAATGAATTTTCCTTTAGCCAGTGAGCTGTATCTCGCATGCAGTCTTCAAAACATGGGTCTGGCAATAGTGTGGCAGGATTCATTATTGTACATCTTATTACTGTCACATTGTTAAAAGAATCTCAACTGAATGTGGGACGTAAACTTTGACTAGATGTTCCATCACAATCGATTCAATTTGCTCCAAACTCATACAAGTAGCAGCTACTGCTTTTAAGCAGCCAGGTAAAGCTGAAGCCACAGGATCCAGAGTAGCAGAGAAATATTCTACTAGACGTTGGCTTAATCCATGCCTTTGAGTCAAAACTGAGAGTGCACAATTTTCTCTCTCACATCAGAACAGTGCAAATTCTTTTGTATAATCAGGCATGCCTAAAGCAGGGGCCTCACACAGACAATTTTGCAATTTCACAAACGCTTCCACGAACTCATCATTCCAGACAATCGGATCTTTTGCTCTTTTCCGAGCCAACTGAATCAATGATTTTGCCAGCAGGGAGATCCCGATTATCCACTGCCTACAATACCCCACTACTCCAAGAAACATTCTCACCTCCCTTTGTGTCTGAGGTAGTTTCATTTGTTTGATTCTCTTTATTCTCTCTGGAGTAACTTTTCTAACTCCTCTTTCTATTTTATGGCCTAAATATTTAACTTCTTGCTGACAAAACTGCAACTTTTCTGGAGACACCTTGTGTCCTCCTTCGGCCAAATGGTTCAGTAATGCAATGGTGTCAGTGACACAATCTTCTCATGATTTTGATGCCACCAGTAGCTCATCAATGTGCTGAACCAGGACTGAATTTCTGGACATGACCAATGTTTCTAGACACTTTTTCAGGATTTGATTAAAAATTGAAGGGCTTTCTGTATACCCTTGAGGAACTCGGCACCATGCCAAGACACGGTCTTCGAACCTAAAAGCGAACAAATACTGGCTGCCTCGGTGCACAGGAATAGAGAAAAAGGCTTGGCCTAAATCAATCACTGTAAACCAACCTGTATTCCAGGGTATCTGAAAGGATCACTGCTGGATTTTGGCACTACTGGACAACAAGGTACTACAATGTTGTTAATCTTTTTCAAATCCTGTGCTATCATGTATTTTCCACCAGGCTTTTTAAGTCCCATTATTGGCGAATTACAAGGACTAACCATTATTTCTTTTAAAATGCCTTGTTTAATCATTCGGTCAATTTCTGGAGCAACTCCTGCTTTCACCTCTGGACTCATTTTGTACTATCGGGTGTTTGGATAAACTGCACCTTCTTTCACCATTACTTTCACTGGATCTACATTTGACATCAGCCCTATGTCTTCTCTTGTAAAATCCCAAACTTCTGGATTTACTGTGGTTCTTAATTCTTCTGGCAATTCACTTCCGGTTATCAATGAAAACATCTCATCTACCTCAGTACCTTGCTTAGCTAACATCATTTTATATACAATGTCTTCATCAGGGGTTTGGAAAGCACCACCATCTGGTGTAGAGTAGATTGTGCAGTTCATTTTGCACAATAGATCTCTTCCCAGCAGATTTACTGGACTGTAATCACAAACTACAAACCGATGCATGTCTTTAAAATTTCCAATATGTACTTCCATTGGTTTGTGATTGGGGTTCTAATCTGCTGATTTGACACTCCTACAACTTGCATAGATTCTCCCGATAGGGGTAGGTTTGGGATGTCTGCTGTTCTCACAGTAGACCAGGTAGCACCAGTATCCAATAGAAAATTGATGTCACTACCTTCCACTTTCCCATCAATAACTGGACCTGACTGATCCACCGGCAGAGATGTGCCAAGCACGCATTCCTCTTCCTCCCCCCTCAGGCACCGTCATTGCACATAGTCCAAGTCGTCATTATCATTCTGTAAAAAATATTTTTTAACCACAGAATTTTTCTTACCACTTCCTCTGTGAAATCCGGCATCCCCACTGTAGTTTTGAGTGTTCACAAAGTTTGGCATAGGATCTGGTGGCACCTGATACTGTGGAGTAACTAACTGCTGCGGCTGATTCATAATCACCTCATTCTGCGTCTATGGATTTAAATTTTGGTTTCGCCCATTATTATTCAGAACATTCTTACACTCGTTATTCCAATGTCCAAGCTTTCCGCACGCATGACAAGGAAACTTCTGCTTCGCTTCCTCTCTATTCATTCGTCCTCTTACTTTACCACCATTCATCATCTGATCATTCTGATTGTGCTCTTTCACCTGATTATCTGTCTGGGTATTTAACTTATTTTCCTGCTGTTCTGCCAATTTTACTTGTGCCCACATCATTTTCTCTTTTAGCTTTCTACACCTTGCCTCAATGTAATCTCCGCATTATTTGGCATATTTCTAAATTTCATCCATCGACTTGCTCTGCCAGCACAACATGTGCTGCTGTATCATCTGACTAATCTCTGGTTCAAGACCATACACAAACCGATGCACAAAATGTCCCATATCCTTATCACCAATGTTCTCAAAGCCACTATACTGCTTAAACACTTGCAGTAACCGCTCATAATATGCATGTACAGACTCATTTGGCTCTTGAGTTGTTTTATCTATCTTTACCCAATCTGTTTCTTTAGGCGGGATTTTCCCTTTCATAAAATTAATTACTTAGTGATATTTCTTCATCAACTCCTATGAGGGTGCTCCTGTTTTCGGGTCTCTAACATACTCCTCACTTGGCTAATCAACTGTGATCTTACACTCTGTCCATAAGTCAGCAGGTACCACAATATCAAACAAACCATCCAGATCCTTCAACAGAACCTTCACATTTTCACAAATATTTCAACCTGTTTACACCATTCAATGGGTTTCTCTCTCAACCTAGGGAAATCGTTTGTAAATGACAAAATATCCTTTCTACTCCACGGAACATGAACATATCCACTACCAGGAACCTCTCTCATGGGACACAATCTCTCTGCCTTTTCTGATTCTTTTAGTAAGAATGCAGATGATGCTTCCTTTGCTAATGCTTTCTTCTTCTTTCTTGACCACCTAGTTCTCCACTTGTCAATGCCTCCCCACTTCTGTAAAATATTCATTAACTCTGTTATCTGTTATCTTTTACCAGTCACATTCATATTTTACAAATCCATGTCAGTAAACTCCACTCAATATGGTTTCTGTAGTAATGTTGATCTCCCTATATCCACTCCAATCTCATAAGCAACCTCTGTCAATCTCTCATGAAACAATTTAGCATTTCTGGTTATACTCCTACATATAAACAACAACTCCTCCTCATTGTAAAGGTTCAACCTTTCTGTATCCACATTTCCAACTATCATCACTTCCAACTCCACTTTCAATCTGTAAATATCTAAGATCTTTGGTGTTGAGCTTCGTTTTTCTATTCCCTGTGCCCATCTTTCCAAATCTTCTGGAGTGACCGCTGTTGAGCTTCTAGTTTTTAAAGGTACCATAGACCCTTTCAAACTTCTGGGCATGACTCTTTTGAGAGTTTCAATTAAAGGTTTTCTTATTGGAAGGTCCAGTAATGAAATGACTGAATTGCACTCACCTCCAACATTATTTATATCATCACTTGTCCTTGCGATCTGATGTATGTTGGGGAAACTGGACGCGAGTGTAGACCCAGGATCGGGGAACATAAGTCTAATATTCGAACTAAAAAGCTCTCAGCCCCCTTGGTCTCCCATTGGCTTGACAAAAAACATTCTGAAACTGACCTTAAGTGGTCAATCCTGGAAAAAATCTGTGTATATCCAGGAAAAGATTCCACATTGATTTGCAAAAAGAGAGAGGTATTTTGGATTTACCTTCTGAACTCTGTTAAAAAAGGCCTGAATGAATATTGTTCCTTGGAGAATGCCATAATTTAATTATGAGCTTTGTAATTGCTTCCTTGGGGCTTTGATTACATGTAGAGTGGATCCATTTCAAGATGGCCGCTGCCTTATTTGAGAATACAAATTCCTTTTAGTCCATTGTTTATGTTGCCATCATGCATATTCCAGCATTGGATTGGTGCCTTCGAGCGCCGGGAGTCCCTGAAATTCAGTATTCTTTATCAGGGATCCCGCCATACAAATTCCTGGTAGAATGTGTCCTGGAAGGAGCAGCTTTCTTGTTATCTCGGTAAGCGGAACTTTTATCTCCCCCGACCTCCTGGATTTCCATGTGGTTGTATATACGCCACTCCCCTTTTCTTTGTTTTGGAAACAGCGTTGTTATGTGACTCGCGAGATGGGCGGACGATGCTTAACACTCTACGAGCCCGTTTATATTTTGTAACTTTGCCCGTTTTTTTATCTTTATCAACCCTTGCTGTGTCTCTACTTCTGATCCCTCCTCTAATTAATATTCAATACTCACCCAAAATACGTGTATTCCATCGATGACCTGAAATTTTATGTTATTTGTTACTTCCTATATTTCAGGGCACTCGTGATTACCTCGTAATCCTTGTTTCTTTTGTGTTTTACATAGAAATCTCGGAACCCTCTGAAGACTGCAGTCTAACCTTATCCTTCCACCATTACCCCTTGATAATATCGGTGCGTGGCTCGTCTGGGAGCCCTTTATTGATTGTTGTTGGAATGAAAACCAGATTATGACCCTACTGGACGATCTCTGGTGGGTATTGGGTTCTGAGAGTGCAGTTTTGTTTCGCTTATTTACTCTATGCCCCTGTGGGGTATCCATATTTCTTATTTGAAATGCTGTTCCTTGATTCTCATCTTAGATCCACCTGGAGGGGATCTATTTTTGGCCCATATCCTGTTTGAATACTCGCCTGTTTCGTGCAGGTAGTTTGTTGCAGTGTATGCGAGAGCTCTTTCTTTTTATTATTTTCTAACCGGGTTCGTGATCTGCATTTCTTGACTCACTGCACGGGTTCTTGCTATAATTCATCAGTCTACTGGACGATGTGGTAATTGGCACTATTTTAAGAAATTGCTGATATGCCTTCTTGGCTGATTGTATGTCACACTGTCTCTCTTTTTTTCAAAATCTTTAGGTGCACCCTATTCCGCTCATCCTTATGCGTTTTTCTGGCTAAATCTAAACAAAAATCTTTTTTTTTTTTTTTTTTTATTGGAATTTCCTTGTTTCCGGACTGACACTTGCTGTTAGAAAATGCTATCTTTATTAACTGTAGAAATTGCCATCTTTATTAACTGTTGATATTGTAAAAAGTTTGTTATAAAATACACTGATAATGTATCTCTTCATGATTTTAGGTGTGTTTTGTCTGTCCCACACCACTTATCCATCCTCGCCCTGATGAAGGCGTGGCCCCTGCTGGGGCTATACACTGAAACGCGTGTTGGCGTTTAATTTGTCCCGGGTAGCTGGATTGTAACTACAATTAGAGAATAGCAAATTGAGAATAATTTCAAGGGTGCAAGGGTGTCATAAGGACACCCTGATGCACCCCTGAAATGAGCATGTGTGCGCATGTGGCACTTTGAAAAATGCCAAAAAGTGCATCTTTCAAAGAAATTGCAAATTACCACCAACTTGAAGTTGGTGGTAATTAGCGATTTCTTAAGGAGAAATCGCACAACTTGGGTGCTTGTTGCATCGCATTTAAGGAATCGCAATTTGCAATTCCTTAAATACAGTCGCAAAATAGAGAATCGCAAATTTGCCATGCCCTTTTGGGATGATACATTCATAAAGGCCTTTTCCTGTTCGCAAACTGGCCATTTCTGAGAAAAGGGCTTGATACATATGCCCCCAAGTCTCCCATTCTTCCAAAGCCTCATACTGAGTTAACCTAGGTCTTGGTTCCAAATCATACATTCTCATTCTCAAATTCTGAAGAATTCTCCCATTAAATGTACCATGTTCTGGAAAAGCTAGAACGCCATCACCTTTTGTATATTCCATCCAATTCTCAAACCATACACAAGTATGCTATCCTCTTTCCATCATCATAAAGGAAGCAGGTGTTTTTGGTGGCGGAATAGGAATTCCCTCTCTAGTCAACACAGGCTTATCTTTCTTAAAGAAAGTCTTAATTTTCTTTATTAATGACATTTTTTTTCTTTTCTCCATACATTCTGGATGAAAGATATATGAAAGAATATTTCACAAACCCTTGAACTCTTCTATCGCTGTGACTCACACAAACAGTCAAATCCAACATTCAATTCCCTTTCGACCAATCCAAGCGCAGCTCCTATCAATCAACCAATCAGACTCAGGCTCACGCTCGTGGTCTGACCAATGCCAGCGCGGCATTTTGTGACGTCAGTATTGCTCCTTACTACTGACCCCTCCTTTACAATCTGCTTCTGTCTCACGCCCACTGTTTCAACCAATCCCAGTGCGGCTTTCTGTGACGTCAGCACAACTTCGGCGACTGACCCTCCCTTCACAAGGTAATCGGAAAACTTATTTCTTCAACTTTTCTTAAAATAAACTTTGTTAGGAACAACATAAAAACATTCGCTACTCTGCCTGTTCTACTAAACAAAGGATAGTTTTTTCAACTTATTCTGGAGTTTCAGAATTACTCCTCTTCTGCTGAGAGTAAAACCCCTGTTTACCCTTCATTCAAGCTCGGGAGAACCTGTTACTCCTTCAGTGTTACCCCTACTGGGAAATAAGACCAAAGTTTCACCAGCGAACCCTCTGCTATCACTCACACTCTGCTTTTATACAAAATAGTCCCTAGTTTAATACTGCCAGCCCTACGTAGCTTCTCAGTATTATTCCAACAGACGAGTAATCTCACTGCAGTGTGACTTCTGTCAACATCCGCTGTTCATTTCCCGGGATTTCCAGACAACATAAAACAAGACGCTAACTCTTTTGTTAAACTTGAATCAATATTTATCACCAAACTAGTCAATAATACCCATCCTCTGCTAGCAGAAAACTGATCCAGCGGCGTACCAACAACAGATACTCCACTACCATATACTCCCCTGGGCCCATAAACACACACAAATTGAGTAAACCGCTGGAGTCAAGTTTGAAAATTTCACAATTTTTGGATTAGTTATTTCTTACTCCTAACTAACCTTTCACTGAACAAAAATTTCTTTCCTCTGGTCAATGGACCATTAGTTGAACTAGTTGATGGTGATAATTAACATTATTCTAACTTTCTATACCTTAAAGGAAATAACCACAGACTCAGGAACGTTTAAATCTTTATCTAAATTAAACCACTTCAAAAATACTGTACAGTCACCATCATTCATAGGAGAGAAAATTCAACTGATTAATCATCAAAAACATACTACGGACTCATAAAATGATCAATGCTCAGAAAGGGAGAGGACAGAGCGAAAAGAACATCTGCAAATAACATGAAATTATAATTTCCAAGAATGGTGTGAAGACCAACTCCATCGCCAAAGGGCTGGTAAGGGCCCCCCAGCAAAGGTCAGGAGACAAAGACTTCAGGACAGGATGCAGGACAGTATAGTTGACCTCTCTAGAATACCGACGGTTGCGCCGCACCCCTCTCTGACACTCTCTTCCTCCTCGAGAATCTTCCGTGATCTTCTGATCTAACACAATTAAATTAGGATAGAAGGTTCTGCATTCGGCATCTTCATCAGCATCTCACAGCATCTCTCCCAGCATCAGCATCTCCCTCTCCACAGATAGCATCCCGAGCTCTGCTAACTAACTAACTAAAGCTATCTTCTTCATGTACCACCCACTAAAGTTTCAATATCGAAAAAATACGAGATCTAATTGGTCAGGCAAGTGGGTAAGTTCATCACACCATGCTTACATGTCATTAAAATCAGTACAACTATTGTTCGTAAACCCGTCCCCTTATTTTTGTTCATAAGTTTTAGTTCACACATGTATTCACATTTTATTTGAAACAATTTTACAACAATCTGTATTCAAGTCCCATTGTTGAACTTTTCACCATCCGTTCCCAGGGTAAAACATGTTGCAACCTTGGCTTCCATTCAACCTCTATGTCATCATTCCGAGTTACCTTTCAGTGGCCATGCGCAGTCTTCCCTTTACTCAGCTTACTTCAGTTATACATGAGAGGCCCAAATGCGCACTAGTGATAAAGTCAGAAAGACAAATTAATTTCACGAATAAATGGTTTCACTGTATACCACCCATCTCTACTCTATTCCCCTTTAGTTACTAATACTTTCCACGCATTAGCATTAGTAGAATTGCTCGTTTTTGTTTCAGCTAAACAGATGCCATCCACGCGAGAATTCAAGACTCCATTTTAGTATCTTCTGCTCATGCGCAGGAATTTCCCTCCAAGCGATAGCTCCTCATACTGCGTAGATGCAGTTGACGCATGCGCAGTAAAGATTTACCATATAAAGCGGTTTTAGTCCTTCGTTCATGTTATTTATATTAGTAAACACATAAGCAAGCTTCACTAACGCGTTTTTATGTGATGCGCATTCGTTTTACACAAAACAACTTTAGTAACTTGTTAGTGAGTTAAAAGAGCGGATTGCTTCCGAGCAAGTCTCTTTTCTAAGAGGCCTTGCTCCATCAGGTGCATTATGATATTAGCTGTACATCAACTGCAGATATTGTCATTGAGTTCTTTGAGAAACGTTTTGCAACAGAAGGTATTCCCAATATCTGAGTGTCAAATAATGGCACTCAGTTATTATTAAAAAAAATGTTGGACTTTTTACATAAATATTGCATCAAACAAGAAAAAACACCACTATATAATCCTTCTTCCAATGGTTTAGTGTAGAGAGCAAATAGATTTCTAAAAAAAGGTATACAAATGGTGCTGTCTTCTAATTTGCCTGTAAAAGAATTTGTAAGGAAGAAAATTGCAAGCTTTAACAGTACCACGAACAGGTTATTCTCCTTTCTTCCTAATGAGAAGGAGAGTGACATTTGACACCAGTTTTACAAAAGAATAGTGATCAAAATTGTGTTACTGAAATTGTGGATGAGAATTTAGAAGTGAAACATAGGATAGAGGAAAAACAGAAAAAGGACAAGGAATATCATGACAATTTTCATAGAATAAAATAAAAACAATGGTCAGTAGGGGACTGGGTCTTGGTAAGAAAGCCAAGTAAATTTCAAAAGGCGGAATCAAACTTTTATTCACCTAAACAAGTTTTGAAAGTATCTGAGAGCGCTGTATTATTAAGAATAAAAGATGGTGGAACAAGAGTGCAGTGGTACTAATGAAACAAGGACAAGAATTTTGTTTCAATTATTCAGAAAAAAATAGTTCATCACATGATTGTTTTGATTTACAGGGTGCAAAGGTTAATGTTCAAGAAACACAACAGCATAGTAATAGTAATAGTTTTGAGAATGAAAATGCTGATTGTGGGCTTGAATTTCAAGATAATGCAGTAGAAGCTAATGTTCGTACAAGGAGAAAAGCAGTTGTACCTGTTACACTCAAAGATGATATTCTTTATTAATGAAAGAATATATATACAGGATGTCATTGTTTATGTATTTATTTTTAAAGGAGGAAGGTGTTGTATTAGCCTGTGATTTGTAATAGAAGGTTATGACATCATAGTAGGATAGGTAGAATGTAGTTGGGGTATTTATTTGTGTGTTAGAATGTTGTTGTGTCATTGAAACCTAATTCAGAGGAGCATTCATATGTTCTTATATGTTTCCCTTGTGGGCTTAAATTATATTCATAATAAATAAATCGATTTCCTGACTTCCTCTGTATCCGTGTGCTGACTAGAATTACTATTCAAAACACATAGTAAATTGGTGCAGTTCAAAGTATGTGCGAGTAACAGCTTAGGACAGTAAAAGAATGAGAAGGGATACTTGGGAGGCAAGATGGCGGCTGTGTAATCGTGGTCGGTCGAGCTCCTCTCTCTCTGGACCTGTCTCGTAGGAGGTCGGACGCTGTAATGAAGATGTAACTTCTCCCTCAAACATGCCCGCTGGGATTGCGGTGTCGGGTTATGCTGAAGTGCTGGTATGAAAATACGTGAAGTCACTGCTGGTTGTGTCCAGGCTAGGATCCGGCTTTCTGGGATAACTCAGCAGTGTAGCAGCAAGGTGGCTGTTCAAAGGTGTTTCCTCCCTGTTGCTCAGAATGGGTCCTAAACTGGCAGGAGCTGCAAAACCACGTATTTCCAAGCCTGGAGCCGCTGGAAGATGGAAAACCAGGCAGGACAATAGTGGCGGCAGCGAGGAGCTGCCCACAGGGAAGACGGGAAGCTCTATTGGAGGCCAGGAGGTTATCAAAAAGGCATCAGATTTTTAAAAAAGAAGCGAGAGCATGGTCAGAGTCCGGCAGGAACCCGCAAAGGATGGGAACAGACAAATTGCTGGGCTAGGCGAGGCACAAGGATGTGGAAGCTGTGGTAGCCACTGGGTGCATGGGGTTGCGGTCACAGAAGGGGCGGTAAGTGTGTAGTCATTTACACCTACCTCTTTGAAAATGACCATGATAGAGGTGTCAGAGGAGGTGCCGAACGAGACAGGTAGGGGAGAAGAAGTGAAAAATACCTTGCTATCTCAGCAGCTAGCTTGGTTATGGATTCAACAAGGCGACTTGTTGGGGGGAGAGACAAAAATGAATGAGGAGAGCAAAGGTGTGCAAGATAGTGCCCGCCCAGGAAAAACTAAAGCAGAGACAGGAACGGTGGCTCGGAATAAAAGCAGCACGCATAATGCAGAGCCCTCAAGCACTGACACGTATCTCTGTGCTAGCCGATCGTGCGTAACCTATGTTGTGGAGCACTTCTATTCGTTATCTAATCAACCAGATTGGACTGGGGAAGACTCATATAGGGGGCAGAGAGATGGTTCAAGAGATAGCCTGGAAGGCTGCCTGAGTGAATCAAGTGAAGAGGGGGAAGAAGGTCACATGAGAGATTCTTGGCAGGCTATTAAAAACATCACTCCTCCAAAAGACCACACACAGAATCAGGGCAAGAAATGGAACTATACAGGAATGTCAAGGCCTGAGGGAAATAAGGGTTATGCCCAAAGAGGTGGAGCTGGCCAACCTGGCCTGATAACCTTTGAGACCATATATCAAGGAGTTATGTCCAACCGCAAGGAGACCGAGTTGGACAGGGCTAGGGTAGCTAATCGAAAGCTGCGGGGGCAGTGCGAAAGGTGGCAAAAACGTGTTCAGAATTTGCAACCAGAATGATAGAGATGGAAAACCAGATCACCTCTCTAGAATCTGAAGCAAAGGCAGATCATGAAGCACGCCTGGTGGATACTCAATGGTAGCTTGAAGAATTCAAGAACCGGTTAAGATGCAATAACCTCAGGGTCATGGGGATCGAGGAGGGTATCACGAAGGAGGAGCTTCATTATTAATTTATTTAGGAATGCCTTAAGCCCAGCCAAGCTGAAAGTCATTACTCAGGATACAACATATTACTCTCTTCTGAAGTGAAGGCCAACAAGTTTATGGATAGTTCACTTTAGCAATTCCCGGCCTCGTAATGTTAGGGAAGGAGAGGAAGAAGTAAAAAGAATAGAAAGGGGGATAAAAAGGAAAGGGAAAAAAAGAAAAAAAAGAAAGGGGTGATCAATCAGGTCACGTTTAGGGGGATACAATTTATGAATAGTTATGTGTCATGTTTGAGGTCAATGGGGATAAGAAATGTGTGAATTTTGTCTTAGGTAGTAGGTATTGCAGGAGTCCTTTATTTGGGTATTCTTTATCCTTTCTCTTTTTTGGGGGAGCAGATCTGGGGGTAGGGGGAGCAACATTTCCATCAATGGGCCTAGTAAGGCCCAAATGCCTTTGTAGGGAGGGGAGGGAGGGTCAGCAGCTCTGGGGGGTGGAGGGGGATACTACAGGGCATGGAGGGGGGGTAGCAGGAGTGGTAGGGAGGGAGTAGGGGGAGCAGAAAAGAAATGGGTTACAAAATATCTGGCAAACAGCAGAGAGTAAATGTGGTGATGAATATGAGCAGGGTCTAAATGACTCAATTCTGAGAATTAAGATGGGTTATAAAGTGAAAGTCATAATTTTTTGACACAGGGTAGAATGTGTATTCGTACAATGAATGTTTGTGGCCTGAATGATGAGGGTAAAAGGGGCAGAATAGCATTGGGTCTCAGGGCTATGAGGCCAGATGTTAAATATTTACAAGAAACCCATGTCTCATGGGAGAAAAGGAAGATATTAAAGGGCCTGGGATACATCCTGTTAAGTTGCGAGATGCAGGGGAGTACTACTAGAGGGGTAGCTATCATGGTCAATCGTGCTGTAGGAGTGCCAATCAAAACCAAAGCTGATGAAATGGGTTGGTGGATCATGGCAGATATTTGTATTGGTACTGGGAGGGTTACAATCGGCTCTCTATATGGCCCTAATCGGGATCATCCAGCAAAGTCCAAGGCACACAATTTTGAATTGTCAACTTGGCCTACACCTCTTATTCTATGCGTGGATTTCAACTTCCTTATCGAAGTTGAAAGGGGGAACGGGGAATGATCTGGATATGCAAGTAGGAAACCACTAGTCAATAAGTTTGTGCAGCAAATGATTTGAGATCATGGCTTAACTGATGTATGGGGAGCGCTTAAATATCCAGATCCCGGATTTACATTTTTCTCTTATCCCCAAAATAAGCTTGTTTGCCTTGATTATTTTTTGTAACGACCTCCGTAGTAGGGCAGGCAGGAATTGAATCTTTCCCAAGGATTTTATCAGATCACAATCCACTAGTACCTAGGCAACCTAGAGCATGGACATTTGATAGGAAGCTATTGAATGAAATAGATTATCGTACACATATGCGTAAGTGACTGAGCGATTTTCTGTTGATAAATCAGGGAAGTGCAGCTCCTGGGAAGGTCTGGGACTCTCTAAAAGCAGGAGTAATGGGGAGACTATAAGTTTTAGTCTGTTTAAACAACAGGAGGAAAATTGTGTCCTGCTGCAGGAAATGGATGCTGGGCTTTCTAAATATGAGGCAGAGTTAGCTAATACAATCAGGCAATGGCAGAATAGAAAACGAACAATACAATAAGGGGGTGGCCGCTAAATATCAAGGAATAGGGTGGAGTGTTACGGATATGGAGAGAGAACAGGGCAGGGTGTGGGAACATTGCACAAGGCAGAAGGTGGTTGAAAGAGGGGTGGAGGCCATCTGCGATAAACAGGGGAGGAGTACAGATGTCCCCGCTGAGATACTGGAAGTATTGTGCAATTAATATTTAGAATTATATGCAGAGGATATTTTTCCACAATCAAATTTCTATACAGACTCCCTTGACATAGTTAAGGGGAGCATATTAAATGGGGAAGGGACAGGTTACCTAGAACAACCAATGGGCTCCGACAAGGTGGCAACGGCAGTGAAAGCTTTGTCAAGGGAAAAGGCGGCGGGACCAGATGAAATTCCACTGGAATATTAAGCGGTATTTCAGCCTAAGCTCTTAGAAGCCATGTCCCTCACTTTTTTGAGTGCACAGTTTGAGGGGGGATACTGCCATCATGGGAAGATACCAATCAATCCATTAATCATTCAATTAATCAGGGTTGGTAAAGCGTAATTACTCACCCGTACGGGTCTCAAGGTGCTGGGGGGCACCTCCGTTGAGTGCTGGGGTCATCCGAAGGTCCAGGTCTTGAGGTCCTTCCTGAATTGGGGCAATGTGGGAGATTGCCGGAGGTGGAGTGGGAGGGTGTTCCAGTCTTTGGCTGCGAGGTATGAGACGGACTTTCCTCCCATCCTGGCCTTGTTGATAAGTGAGCTGGTGGCGAGAGAGAGCTGGGCTGATCGTAGGTGTCTTTTTGGTGCGTGGAAGGAGAGGCGGCTGTTCAGGTATGCGGGTCCGTTGTTGTGAAGGGCCTTGTATGCATGGGTGAGGAGTTTGAAGGTTATTTTTCTTTCGACTGGAAGCCAGTGGAGATCATGGGAGTGTTGGGTGATGTGACTGCGATGGGGGATGTCGAGGATCAGTCTGGCTGCGGCATTCTGGACAGTCTGGAGTTTGCAAAGGTGTTTCTTGTTGATTCCGGTGTAGAGAGCGTTTCCATAGTCCAGTCTTCTGCTGATGAATCCGTGGATGACAGTTTTTCTGGATTCAGTTGAGATCCATCTGAAAGTCTTTCAAAGCATGCGGAGGGTGTTGAAGCATCAAGGATACAGAGTTAATCTGGCGGTGCATTGTGAGCGATGAGTCAAGTATGATGGTGATGTTTCATGCGTGGTCCATCGGGGTGGGGAGATTTCCAAGGGCGGAGGGCCACCAGGAGTCGTCCCATGTGGAGAGGGTGGAGTCAAGGATGAGGACTTCTGTCTTTTCTGAGTTGAGTTTCAGGTAGCTGTTCTACATCCAGGTGACAACGGCTTTCATCTCTTCTTGGAAGTTGTGTTTGGTGATGTTGGGTTCATTGGTGAGAGAGAGGATCAGCTGGCTGTCCTAGGCATAAGAGACAATGTTGAGCCCGTGGTTCCTGATGATGGTTGCAAGGGGGGGGCCATGTAGACGTTGAAGAGGGTGGGGCTGTGGAGCTTTGGGGC
Source organism: Triturus cristatus (assembly GCF_964204655.1). Lineage (NCBI taxonomy): Eukaryota > Metazoa > Chordata > Amphibia > Caudata > Salamandridae > Triturus > Triturus cristatus. The sequence continues at coordinate 1,755,542,344 of NC_140590.1, read as the reverse complement.
ACTCCACAGTTGGTCTCCGTCAGATCCGTGAGAAAGGGAGGGAGTCTGACTCTGAGTTCTGCTGGAGAGGAAGGAGCGTATCCAGTCAAGGGCCTTGCCGCAGATTCCAGCGTCATGGCGTCTGTTGGCTAGGGTGTGGTGGGAGACCATGTTGAATGCAGCCGAGAAGTCCAGGAGTATGAGGGCTGCCGTTTTGCCCTGGTTGAGGAGAGAGCAGATGTCATCGGTGGCGGCGAGTAGGGCGATCTCGGTGCTGTGGTTGCTTCGGAATCCGGATTGGGAGATGTCCAGGATGTTGTTAGCTTTGATAAAGTTTGGTTGTTGATTGCCTTTTCGGAGACCTTGGCTGCGAATGGTAGTAGGGAGATGGGCCTGAAGTTCTTGAGGTCCGTTGGGTCTGCGGAGGGTTTCTTCAGGAGGGGGTTGACTTAGGCGTGTTTCCAGTCATCGGGGAAGGTGGCGGTCTCGAAGGAGCAGTTGATTGTCCAATGTAGTTCGGGTGAAATGGCAGAGGCGGCTCTGTGGAACATGTGGTGTGGGGTAAACAGTCATAATATCGAAAAAAAAATATTGACTGGACAGAATATCGAGTTTTTAATAGAGAATGGACAGAATATCGAATTGCCAAAATATAGTAGTGAAGAATATCGAAAATCAGGTAAGAAATATCGATTTACATAATATAGAAGTAAGTAATATCGACAGTCAGAATATAGTTGTTAAAAATATTGAATTTTTTTATAGTGTTTTAAGTGTTAGTATATGTGTTAAAAGTATGTATTAATTTTGGAATTTATGTTTGAATATTTTTAAAGTAATGAATTTTATGTTATTTAATTTTTGTGTAATTTAATTTAATTTTTACCCCTACTCTATCCAACGCTTTCCCTACTGTTGCACTCACTGGAGTGGGAATAGTAAATTTTACCCTCCCGCTATCCAACGCTTTCCCTACTGTTGCACTCACTGGAGTGGGAATAGTAAATTTTACCCTCCCGCTATCCAACGCTTTCCCTACTGTTGCACTCTCTGGAGTGAGAATAGTAATTTTTACCCCTACGCTATCTGACGGATTCCCTACTGTTGCACTCTTTGGAGTGGGAATAAAATGTTTTACCCTCCCGCTATCCAACGCTTTCCCTACTGTTGCACTCTCTGAAGTGGGAATAGTAATTGTTATCCCTACGCTATCCAACGCTTTCCCTACTGTTGCACTCTCTGGAGTGGGAATAGTAATTTTTACCCCTACGCTATCCAACGCTTTCCCTACTGTTGCACTCTTTGAAGTGGGAATAGTAATTTTTACCCCTACTCTATCCAACGCTTTCCCTACTGTTGCACTCTTTGGAGTGGGAATAGTAATTTTTACACCTACGCTATCCAACGCTTTCCCTACTGTTGCACTCACTGGAGTGGGAATAGTAAATTTTACCCTCCCGCTATCCAACGCTTTCCCTACTGTTGCACTCTCTGGAGTGGGAATAGTAATTTTCACCCCTACGCTATCCAACGCTTTACCTACTGTTGCACTCACTGGAGTGGTAATAGTAAATTTTACCCTCCCACTATCCTGCGCTAAAATTTTGATTATTTTTTTATTAATATTACGTTAATATAAAAATTTATTAAAAAATACAAATGTATGTTTATTTTTTTTTTACTTACATTAATTATTTATTATATTTAAGGTTATTTAAGTATTTCTAAGTATGTTTTAGTTAATTATATTAATTATTTTATAATTTTTACATTACTTTTAAGACATTTAAAAAATTCGATATTTTGACTAACTATATTTTTTACAACGATATTTTTGATTCGATATTTTTGTACTTACCTGTTTGTAGATAGGAATTCGATATTTTTGCATTCTAGATTTTGTCAACGATATTTTGGCAGGTCGATATTGTGGCATTCTATATTATGTCAGTGATCCGTGGTGTGGGGAGGGGTCTGAAGGTGCTCCTGAGTGGATGCTTTTCATGGTCTTCAAGGTGTTTTCTCTTGTGAGCGGGATCCATTTGAGGAGGGTCTGTTGGGTGGCATTGCATGATGGGGCGGTGAGGTTGTCTTAGTTGTCGAAGTTGTCGTAAATCATTATAGTATTATGGTGGAAGAAGCTGCTGAGTCTGTTGCAGAGGTCTTGGGATGGTGGGATGTCTGGTGTTTCACTGAAGGGTTTGGTGAATTCCTTGATGATGGAGAAGAGCTCTTTGGTGTTGTGTGCATTGGTGAGGATTCTGTCTTGGAGGGATTTCTTCCTTGTGGATTTGATGAGTTGGTGGTGTACAGTGATGGCTGCTTTGTAGGCAGCATGTGTTTCCAGAGTTTTGTTGTTCCTCCATATCTTTTCAAATCATCTGCAGGAGTGTCTGGATTCTTGGAGTGCAGGGGTGAAGCAGCTTGCTTACTTGATGTGTGTTATGGTGGCTTTCTTGAGGGGGTGAGTGTGCCAACGCAGTTCGCGATCCAGCGGTGGAGGTTGCGTGCTGCGGTAGCCGGTGGTGGGGTGCTGATGAGGACGAAAGTGAGCTTTTCTTCTGTGACTTTGTTCCAGCTTCTGCGGGAGAGGCAATGAGCATGCTTGTGTACATTGGGATTTTTTAAGGACAAGTAGATGCAGTGGTGATCTGTCAAGAAGTGGCTGTAGGAGACGCTGTTTTCTCCAGTAAAGATGGGGTCAAGTGTGTGTCCTGCTGTGTGCTTGGGGGCGGTGACTAGTTGTTTCAGTGTTGTCCAGGTGGAAATTTCATCGTGGTTGTCCAGGTGGAAATTTAGGACTCCGAGTAGGATGTAGACAGTGGATGCGAGGGCGTGGGGTGCTATGAGGTTGGTGATGGCATCAGTGAAGGGAGCGCAGGGACTGGTTGGTCTGTAGATAAGGGTTACGCAGAATGTGGTTTTCGGGCTGGTCTGGATCTGGAGGTGGAGGTGCTCCATGAGGGTCGTTGTGTCTTCCAGGATGGTGGTCATGCGGAGGAGGCGATGCCTCCTCCTGGATGGATGGGGTGGTCCTTGCACAAGATCTTGTATCCGTCTGGAATGATGCTGGCGAAGTCGGGTGCAGAGTTGCCATTGGTCCAGGTTTCCGTGAGAAAGGTGACGTTAGGTGAATAGGTGTTAAGGAGGTCCCAGATTTCTATGGTGTGCTTGTGTAGGGAATGTACATTGAGGAGGAGGTAGTTGCTTGGTTTGTGAGCAGTGATGTCTGGTAGGCTGGTAAATGATGCTGGGGTACGGAGGTGAATGAAGGTGCGGCAGCAGTGTAGACAGGAGTGAGGGCTGTCTTTGGTCAGCATCGAGAGCTGGCAGTTGTTGTTGCATCCGGGGTTGAGATCATGGCGGGTGCTGGAGTTGTAGCGGAGGCTGTCCAGGGTCCCTGGCACTGGTCGTGGTCGGGTTGCGTAGAGGCGCAGACGGGCTTGCCTTTGGCGCACCCACTGCATGCTGCTATTAAGTAGAATTTGGGGAGGGCAGGTCAGCTGGGAGGCGGGAATGGGAAGAACACACTGGATGGGGAGGGCCTATGGGGCAGCAGCGGCGGGGGAAAAACGAGGGAAAAATTAAGGAAAGAGTGAGAAGAGTGAAAAAGGAAAAAGAGAAAAGTGACAGAAGGACAATGAAGGAAAGAGAAAGGAAAAAAAGGAAAGGAGAGAGATAAATAGCGCACAAATGAAAGAGGCAAGATGGGCAGAGGCAGAACAGGAGAAGAGTGCTGTCCTACTGGACCACCAGGGATGAGGTGCAGGCAGGAGCCTGTGGGTGGAGGAGGGCTTCGATGGAGCTGAGCAGGGTGAGAGCAGACACACTGACCAGGTCAGTGGTACCAATGTCGCAGTATTTAAGAAGAAGGGAAAACCTCCTTTAACCCCGGGTCATATAAGCCCATCTCGTTGAGAAACACGGATGCTAAAATGTATGTGAACATTTAAACAAGTAGACTGGGGAAGTTTATAGCCAAGCTTGATTCAACCCGCCAACATTGCTTTATCCCGGGACACCATTGATCCCATTTGTAGGGTAATTACACTCTTGGATATTGCAGAGTTTACAAAATCACCTATGGGTTTACTGTTTTTAGCCTCATAGAAAGCGTTTGACTAAGTCTCCTGGGGTTACCTCTGGGAAGTACTGAGGTTGAAGGGACTCGGTCTGGGCTTTATCAAATCCATCAGGGCTCTGCATCGCTCCCCCAAGGCCAGACTGCAGATAATGGGTACGGGGACAAGCCAAATACATATCACAGGCAGAACAAGGCAAGGATGCCCCTGCTCGCCGCTGCTATTTGCGTAATAAATTGACCTGTTTATCTCTTGAGTGGAAGGTAATAATAAGATCCAACCGCTAATCGTGACTCAAGGGCACTATAAAGTGTTGGCATATGCAAACAATATTGTCGTTAACATGGCAGACCCCGCAATGCCTTACAAATTATTGAAAAAGAAGCATGAGTATTCGGAGCGATTGCAAGATATCATCTTAATGAGGGCAAGACCCAAGTGAATAGTACAGAATTCTCTAATCCTGAGGACCAACAATGGGTAATGAAGGCAACCTATCTGGCAGTAATAATCACTGCTGATATAGGGAAAATAGTAGAATTGAATCTAACCACATTATTTAGTAAAATCAAGCAGGATCTGCTTAGAATGAATAATCTGCATTTGACAATGGATGGGGGGTGTAAAGTATTGAAAACAATTGTTCTTCCAAAAATACTATCTTTATTTAGAACCATCCTACTTGACATACAGGGGCAGTGGTTAACAAAGTTGGAAAGTTTATGCAATAGTTTTATGTGGCAGTTTCGGAAACCAAGGCGGGCCTCAGAATTTATCATGCTCCCTAAAAATCAGGGTGGATGGTCAGTTCCTAGTTTTGTACTATACTACTGGTCCTGCATGCTCCAGCACTTTGCAGTTTTGATAACTGGCAACACTAACAATATAAGTCCGGCAGCGGCTCCGTCCATTTATCAACTTACATTGGGCTAAGATGTAAGGGGCTGCTTTCCTAGGAACATAGAGAGGAGCTGCTATAAAAAGACCAACTTTAAGACAGTCATTGGGTTCTTCAATGTCTGGTGTCAGATTAGAAGGCAATCGTTATACTCCCCTCCGGGTCTCCCCTGTTCTACCAGGTATTTTTCAAGGTGGTATGTGTAAATGATATGAGGCGTGTGAGATTGTGTAGCTGGGGGATCTATATAATAATGATCAGCTCTGTTCTTTTGTGCAACTCCAGGATATTTTGGGGTTAATTAAGGAAAGGTTCTTCAAGTTTCTACAGATTGGGATTACCTTGGTGACCTGGATAAAAAACAAATAACGGCAGAATCTCCAGTTATGGATGTAGTGGAAAAAGAAAGCCGGATTGGGCGCATATATGACACTTTGCTTGAGGGCTTCCCAGATGATATTGAACTTCAGAATGCAAAATGGGAGTCATGACTGGGGATGATGGGCCTGTACTCAAGAGGTCTCTGGAGATATGCAGTGAGACACTATTGACTGCTGGACTCAAAAGTCAACATTTTAAGACAGATTTTGTTCTGTATTACACTCCCAAGAAAATATTCAAATAGGGTAAGAGACCAGACTCAAAGGGTCACAGATATGGGGTTCAAGAAGCTGATCTAATACATATGCTTAGTGTTTGTCCCCAGTTGATTAACTACATTTAATTACATTTCATGTTTTATTGGGCTCATGTGAACATCGCGCCTCAAGTAATCCTCCTGGGGGTCAGTCAGGATTTGGAACTCCCTAGCGGAGGACAATACCTGATCTTTGCTGTGATGGCTATTGCTCAAATGTGCCTTGCATCTGGATGGGTTAACCCCAGATCACTCAACATACATAGAGTGGAGATCACATTTCTTGGCTATGTATAGTATGGAAAAAGGCCTCTATGAGCGGAAGAGGAAGAGGGCACGGAATCCGGATAAATTGATTTGGGCCCCTGTGGAGGAATAGATGGAGATGATCAATAGAGATAATGCGAAGCAAGGCTAGCACAGGAATGTCGAGAAGGGATAGGCAAGGGATACTCATTGGGATTTAATCAGCTGTTGGATTATATTAAGTATATGCACTTTAAAATCACTAAAGCAATTATCCCAGATAAGTTAATATGCTGCTATGTTATAATTGTACTGTTGATTTACATTGTTTAGATATGAACCCTGCTATATTTAATAGGTTTTATGATTTGATTAAATGTGGTGTTGCCCGTAGACAACTTATGTATCGTATTTATTTCTCGATTAATTGAATTTTGAATTAAATGTTACTGATACCTTACAAAAAAATAAATAAATAGATTTTTTTTTTAATGAATGAGAAGGGTTGTGAGAGACGCACTGTGTCATCCAAGAGTCGCTTTAGCTTCAAGGAGCAAAGTTTGAACTTTTAAGGAAGCAATGGATTACCATTTTATTTAACCTTACCATATTATAACATAACACTTACCACTTTGCTTTCAAAATGCTGCTGTGGAAGGGGGCTTTATGAAGGGAAACAAATGTGAACAGCCAGGTTTATGACTGAGCAGTCAAAACTGCATACAAGCAAAATCCAGTGTGTTCATACTCCTTGAGAAGTATGAAGCTATAGATTTTAAATTAAATATTAAAATGAATACTTTGGGTGACCTGTGCCACAAAAACACATGCTGCACAGGACCCTGCGCACCTGCTGCTTACCGCAGAATCAACACAAGAAGATGAGGAAATGGATGCCTGCTTGTGCCCCGGGGGCACTACCCTACTGTTTACGAGCAGAGGCAATACAGGAAGATGAGAAAATGGATGGTTGCTTGTGCCCCGGGGCACTCGGTAGTGGTGCTTCGGCCAGAGAGGGCAAAAGGTTTAAAGGGCATGTTAGAGGATCTCCAGGGAGATAGGAACAATGTGCTGAGCCCATGGCACTGGGGTAACTTAAAAGCAAGGGTGTAGCACTTTTAGTGACAGCAGGAGCGCTGACATGCTTGAAAGAAGTTCCAACAAGGCAGATAAACACAGTACTTGGGCCATGGGAAACTGATGAGAAGCACAGAGGGAAGTACATGAAACAGTATGCTGCAGCCAAAAGACACAAAGGAAAAGTGAGTGGCAAGCACATACAACCAATCAAAAGCAAGGGGTAGGATGTAACCCACTTTTAAGATTTATATTGAATACAATAGATTTACAAGCACAGCGCACACGATGTGCAGGTGAAACCTAAAAAGCACGCTTTCTGGACCAACATCTCGCTTTCTGCCAAATGTGGTGTAATTCCATTCAGCAGTTGGGCCTGTAGCCATGTTAAAAAACGAAAAACATTCCCATATAAATAACTTTGGGAAAACTCATTTTTGGACCCCCCTTTTTTCTCAGCCCCAGCTTGACGGATCACCCCGAAACTTTCAATAAAGCAACTGACCTAAAAAGGGAAAGTTTTGGGAACATTTTGGGAAGATTCGTCAAGCAGCACCAAAGTTATTGGCAAAACAAAAAATTATTTTCCTATGGAAACTTTGGTCGTAACTATAACTACCTACTGGTGACTGCCATATACATATATACAAACAGGGGGTTTATACTTACCTGTAAAGTAATTACATTTTTTGCAGTAAAGGCATTTGTAGAATCGGCAGAGGAGGAACTGAAGGCATGCCAATCACGAGGGTTGCGATTGTCAGTTTGTGGTGTAGAAGGAGCATTTGAAAGATTGACCACTTCCTCTCTATCCCATCCCTTCCCCTTTGCATCCCACTCTAGTGGTTTCCCTAACTTCTAGCTCTTCTCTTGCTTCAGTTTTCAGGATGCAGCAGGAGAACGAGGAGCTGAAGATGAGACTGAAACCGAGAGAAGAATGTGATTGCACCAATACATCAGGTAAATTCAGAAGTATACTTTCAACAATGGTTAATGTTGCTTCATGTACTCAAAAGTAAAATAAATATCACAAAAACTTATTTTCCATTTTTATAGTTTAGGATTATATGGCCTACAAGTGGCCTAGTGGGGTCCTTGGGATGATCTTAGCCACTGAAAGGGCTCTCTCCATCCTTGCTGAGCTCCATTTGGCCATGTATATCGCACAACTATCACATTCAGCTTGTGGATTGTCCCTGGACACCTCCACCAGATCAAGGTGATGGGTAGCGAATTAATCAGATGATGAACATTATCATCATGTGGACGGGAATCAGGAGACAAAGAGAGACTTAAATAATAGTTTGCTAGTCGGTTAGCTTCCCGCATGGGGGATTCTCTTGAGAGTGGAATGTAAGAATTTTGCCCATCTGCATTTGGTTTCTGTTCCTGTGATCTGTACTTAAGGTGAATGTTTGAGTCACTGAAAGTGGATGTCCTAATCTCAAATGCTTCCAAGGCATCCACTAAGGGCCTAATTCTAAGGCTCTCCTATGAGTCTTTGAAAGGAAGCACCGTGGGCCCGCCACCACAGGACCGCTCACCCAGATGACAACTTGTAATATGGTGGGCGGTCGGGTTTGGTGGTGTGAGAGCGTGGCGGTGGCATGGCGGCCCACTCTCACACCGCCAGACTCATAATCAGGCCCTATGTGTCTAATAGGGAGAATTAGCTCAATGGTGTCATTATTGGTGCCAATTTGAGGGTGCCTGAATGCACCCAGGATGTACACTCTTTTTAAGGAACAGCAGACTCTTATCCTTCAAATCCAATGAATGGATTTGTTTATAAGTGTATCCTTAGTTTCTTTATTGCACATCTGAATACATTTAGAGACATTAATCATAAATAGTGGACATCAGCATTGTGGGGCTGAAGAGGCCCTCATGAAGTTGTCATTCGGATGCCCTACAGTATGAGGCCATTTGAAATATCCAGCCTGTCTAGGTGCAGATGAAAAGACAATGGGTTGAGCAGGACATTCATGCAAAGACAGTATAGGGGTTCTCCACCCCCATTTCTTTTAGCCTCTCTTGTGTTTTGGGGGCATGTCGAATCTTCTTAGTAGGGGACAAGTGATGTAGACCAGAGGACTTACTTGCCTTAATTAGAGACTTCCCCTCTAAACTAGATTTTGTCAGGATGGTAATATCAGTAATGGGATATTTGGCAACAGTTATTCCATTTAGGAGGGTGAATAGATGTATGACCATTGTTTTAAGTTCTCCCACCTCCTTTTTAAGTTCGGAGATTTGGCATGTTCGAATACCCACCTCGCCCCCTGAATCTGAGGCATTAAGTTGTGCCGAGCTCCTGGGTCCGGACGCAAAGGGAAGGCCACCCCAGGCCAGCTGGACCCCGGAGGAACAGAAGACGGAGTCCAGGATGGGGGGGCCCTCACCCGTTCAGAGCTACTGCACCCAGCCAAGCAGGAGAAGCCTCTCCGGACCGGATGGACCCCCGTCCTGGGCCTGGAAAAAATGGTAATAACACTTGTTCTACCATTTTTGTTCTCTTAGATTTTGGACCCTAGCTTAGCCAGCACCCATGGAAACCTAGCCATCCGAGGGCTATCCAGGTTAGGCTGACTTGCGTGGCTCTCAGCATGTTTTATTACACAGATCCCTGTGCAAGACCTCAAACATTGACTATAAAAAACAAATTCTCCTCACATTTCTATTATGGAAAGTTCTGGAATCTGCAGGGAGCCACAAACTTACTTCCACCCAGCATTCCCCCAGGTCTCCTGACAAAAATGGCAGAGGAAGCTCTTCCCCTGCTCCCTAGGCTGGAAAAACAAAAAAACTAAAAAATGAAATGCCACTGCAGCAGAGGGGTTTCCTGGACATATGCAGTGGCGGAGGACCTGACATTTACATCCTTGGCACAGAAAATGTTTCTGTTTAATTCCCAAATAGAGCACCTTGCAATAATCAAGTCTGGATAAAATCGGAGAGATAACACCTGATGTTTGCAAGTCAGTTTGAATGAAAGGAAGTACTTTCCTCAACATTCTTATAATAAAGAAACAAGATGATGTCAATTTGTTAATCTGATGGGCAAATGACTCAGCATTAAATAAAACCCCAGAATGTTCTAATTTGGGAACTGGTACAGAAGGGGCACCTAACAGGTCTGGCCACCAAGATTGGTTCCAGAAATAACCTCTGTTTTTTGAGAGTTCAGCTTTAGGCAGGTCCTGCTCATCCAATTAACATTAGCTGTCATGCAGCCATTGAACCGAGCAGCGACTTCTTCCACATTACCAGTGATCGAGACTATGATCTGTAACTTATCAGCATACGCTGCAGTGGCATTACGAAAATAATGAATTGACTTGGTCAAAGGGACAACATATATATTAAATAGCACTTATCTTTCTGAGCATTAAAAAGCCTTGGGATGTGTCCATAAATGTTTCCTGAGGCAAGCATGTATTCCTGAGTCAGACTGCATGACCCAGTGTGTAGTAATTCTATAGCTCTTCAATCCCTGGCAGCACAGCACCCAGAATTATGTGCTGCATGGCTAAACATTTATAAGGTACCAATGGCAAGACCTATTGGCTATACCAATGCTTGTTATGATAATGTGTGCTGCAACCAGGCGCGCAACACCCACTAGGCTGAAAGGACTTTAGTACCCATCTCTTCAGTAGCCCGGGCTGTGGAGTGTAGAAGCAATTAGTCAGCTGTCGTGGGCTAACGATTCAGACTGGGCCTCATCCACAGTACTTTGCAGGTCTTCAAAAGACCATTTATCATTTCATGGGTCTTTGTTTTAATTGCTACCGACCCCCTGCTGTGCCCACTCTTGTAATGTGCTGTTGCTCCCAAACTGGGATAAAGGATGAAAAGATTTAATCTACAAAGCAAACATGATCAAGCAGCACATTATTATAAAGTGCCCAGCCATCGGCCTGGTTTGCCTCTAAGCTCCAAAACAGGAACTAAGCCCTGTAAGTGGTAAATAATTATTCTTTTAAAAATGTGCCAAAGTCACATATTTCAAAAAGTTTATCTCTTTAACTTGGAAGCATTTCACTTGAATGAGCTAAAAGGAGTTTCTGCATTGACTGACATTTATCGGAATTTAGTTTCCAAAAGTAAACTTGGAAACATTCATGCCTGCGATGAGGATGCTATAGCAGGGCCACTAGAATTATGCGATTCTAGCTTTTTTCAAATAATATTGGATTTGCTGCATGTGCCACATAATCTTTTGTCTGCTGCATAATCTGTAAATTTGGGCAAACAATGGAGTTTCTATCTCAAACGGCTCAAAAGTTACTAAAAACACGGCGATACGTGTTCCTGTGTTCTGGAAGGCCCTTCGCAAAGGTTGGTCATATGTCAGTTGCTTAATTCTGTATTTAGATTTTAAATTGATATTCATAAGGTAAAATCTTTCAGAGACATTGTTATCATGTGTAAAAATCAATCAATCAATCAAGGAATTTATATCGCGCACTACTCACCCGGAAGGGTCTCAAGGCGCTTGGGGGAGGGGGTCTGCTACTGCTCGAACAGCCAGGTCTTGAGCTGTTTCCTGAAGGCGAGGTGGTCCTGGGTCAGCCGCAGGTGGACGGGCAGGGAGTTCCATGTCTTAGCCGCCAGGTAGGAGAAGGATCTTCCTCTGGCGGTGGCTCTCTGGATGCGAGGGACGACGGCGAGGGCGAGGTGCGCGGATCGTAGCTGTCGGGTGGGCGTGTAGAAGGTCAGGCGGTCGTTGAGGTACCTTGGGCCCAGGTCGTGGAGGGATTTGTGTGCGTGGGTGAGGAGCCTGAACGTGATCCTCTTGTTGACAGGGAGCCAGTGCAGGTCTCTTAGGTGGCTCGAGATGTGGCTGCGTCGGGGGGCGTCCAGGATGAGACGGGCGGAGGCGTTCTGGATACGCTGAAGTCTTTTCTGAAGCTTGGCTGTTGTACCGGCGTAGAGGGTGTTTCCGTAGTCTAGTCTGCTGGTGACGAGGGCCTGGGTGACAGTCTTCCTGGTCTCAGTCGGGATCCATCTGAAGATCTTGCGGAGCATGCGGAGGTTGTGGAAGCAAGATGAGGAGACGGCGTTGACTTGTCTGGTCATCGAAAGGGAGGAGTCCAGGATGACGCCCAAGTTGCGTGCGTGGTCCGTTGGCTTGGGTGCGGTGCCCAGGGCCGGGGGCCACCAGGAGTCGTCCCATGCAGAGGGCGATGGTCCCAGGATGAGGACTTCTGTCTTGTCCGTGTTCAACTTCAGGCGGCTGATGTTCATCCATTCGGCGACATCTTTCATCCCTTCGTGTAGGTCGGCTTTGGCGGTGTCGGGGTCTCTGGTCAGGGAGAGAATCAGCTGGGTGTCATCGGCGTAGGAGATGATGTTGAGGTTGTGTTGGCGTGCGATGGCAGCGAGGGGTTTCATGTAGATGTTGAAGAGAGTGGGGCTGAGCGATGATCCTTGCGGGACGCCGCAGATGACTTCGGTGGCCTCAGAGCGGAACGGAGGGAGGCGTACTCTCTGTGTTCTGCCGGAGAGGTATGAGATGATCCATTCCAGAGCAATCCCCTGGATGCCGGTGTCGTTGAGGCGTTGGACTAGGGTGCGGTGGCAGACAGTGTCAAATGCTGCGGAGAGGTCAAGGAGGATGAGTGCCGCTGTTTCACCTTTGTCGAGCAGGGCTCGGATGTCGTCGGTGGCTGCGATGAGGGCGGTCTCTGTGCTGTGGTTGGCTCTGAATCCGGATTGCGATGGGTCGAGGGATCCGTTCGTCTCGAGGAAGGCGGCCAGCTGCTTGTTGACGACCTTCTCGATGACTTTGGCAGGGAAAGGAAGGAGCGAGATAGGGCGGAAGTTCTTGAGGTCGGTCGGGTCCGCAGTTGGTTTCTTCAGTAGTGCGCTGAGCTCGGCGTGCTTCCAGCTCTCTGGGAAGGTGGCTGTGTCGAAGGAGGCGTTGATGATGTCTCGGAGGTGGGGTGCGATGGTAGAGGCGGCTTTGTTGAAGACATGGTGGGGGCATGGGTCGGTCGGAGATCCGGAGTGGATGGTGTTCATCATGCGTGTCGTGTCTTCGAGGGTCACTTTGGTCCATGTCTGGAGGATAGCGGCGGGGTGCGTAGGTTCGGTCGATGGGTGCGGGGGTGGAGCGCCGAAACTGCTGTGGATGTCGGCGATCTTGCGGTGGAAGTACGAGGCGAGGGAGTCGCAGAGGTCCTGCGAGGGAGTGATGTCGTTGTTGCTGGTGCTGGGGTTGGAGAACTCCTTGACGATGTTGAAGAGCTCCTTGCTGTCATGGGCGTTCTTGTCCAGTCGTTCCTTCAAAGATTTCTTCTTGGTGGTGCGGATGAGCTGGTGATGTCTGCGGGTGGCGAGTTTGAGGGCGGTCATGTTGTCGGTGGTCTTGTCGAGGAGCCAGGCCTTCTCGAGGGTGCGGCAGGCCTTCTTGGAGTCCTTGAGTTCGTCGGTGAACCAGGGGGCCTTCTTGCTTCTGGGCCTGGTGAGTGGGTTCTTCAGTGGGGCGAGGTCGTTGGCACAGGAGGTCAGCCATTGCGTGAGGTCGAGAGCTGCTGTGTTAGGGTCCGTTGTCCTGACCGGTGGGTTCTGGCTGAGGGAGGTGGTTAGCTGGTCGACGGTGATCTTGCTCCAGTTTCTGTGGGGAACCTGCTTCGGGTGGTGGTGGACCGTGTTCTTCTTGAAGCTGAAGTGGACGCAGCTGTGGTCAGTCCAGTGGAGTCCGGTGCAGTGGCTGAAGGTGATGTGCTTGCTGGATGAGAAGAGGGGGTCGAGCGTGTGACCGGCGTAGTGGGTGGGGGTGTTGACCAGTTGCTGGAGTCCGAGGTTGGCGAGGTTGTCCAGCAGGGTGGTCGTGTTGCGGTCGTTGTTGTTCTCCAGGTGGAAGTTGAGGTCTCCGAGGAGGATGTAGTCGGTGGAGGGGAGGGCGTGAGGGCTGATGAAGTCCGTGATGTCTTCGCAGAACTGTGCGCGTGGTCCCGGGGGTCTGTAGATGAGGGTGCCTCTGAGGGTAGTCTTGGGGTCGGTGTGGATCTGGAAGTGCAGGTATTCGGCGGTGTTGAATGCGTCGGTGGAGTCAGTCGAGATGCGAATGGTGCTTTTGTGAACGATGGCGATGCCCCCTCCGGTCTGGTTGTTGCGATCCCTCCTGATGATCTTGTAGCCGTCCGGGATGGCTATGGCGATGTCGGGGGCTGAGGAGTCGTTCATCCAGGTTTCCGTGAGGAAGGCGACGTCTGGAGATGCGGTGTCGAGGAGGTTCCAGAGTTCCACGGCGTGTCTGTGGATGGAGCGGGTGTTGATCAGGATGCACTTGAGGTGGTTGCTGTAGTCCGTCTTGGTGGGCGTGGTGCTTGTTCGGAGGCAGGAGAAGTTGCAGGATCGGCAGTCGAAGGGTCCATGGGTGCATCGCGGGGACGCTTGGTGGCATCCGGGGGCTCGGGCGGGTTTGAGTGCGATGAGCGTAGCGAAGTCGTAGGTCCTGCGGGGGGGCTGGCGGGCGCGGGGGCCAGGGGGTCTGGCGCTGGGTGCGGTCCAGGCGCGGACGGGCGCAGACGGGCTTACCTTTGGCGCACCTTCGGCGCTCAGTCGGCGCTCCCGCTGCGCGCGTCCGCTGCGCGGTCGCTGGGGGGGCGTCATAAGTAAGGAGCCGGGAGGGAGGGTCCGCTGGGATGACAACATAATGACAGTACTATCATAAAATGTGCCGCAATTTGAGACATAACTTGCTTTTTCTTGACACATAATTAGTTAACATTGCTGCATGATGTGGTCATTCTCTACCGCATAATTCCAGTGGCCCTGGATAATAGTAAACCAAGAGGCAAGTCAGTTGTCATAAGAATCCCACTTACATATGGATCAACCTTAAAGTCTATTAAAACGTATAAAAGTGAGGTTTTTGTAGAGGACGCATCCTAAATTCTGTTTTTTAAGGTACTCTCCAAAGGGACGATAGCAGACATGGAGGCACAGTGAAATAAGATAATTTCCTAGGGTAAAAAAGATTTTGTCAAGCAGGTAAACCGTGTGAGAAACCAGGCTTCCTGTTTTTACGGTGCACAATTTCAATCATTAAGGATTTCTATAGTGCTGCTAATCACCCAATAGGTTAACGAGGTTCTTGCAGGTCCCAGAGGCTCATTTGAACAACCTGGTTCTGGGGGCCCTTTGGAATTCTGGAAGAGAGGTAATGGTCCAGAGCAGCATGAGGAGGCTGTTCTAGGTCTTTGCTGTGATGTAGGAAAAGGTGTTTCTGCTTCGGTAGATGAGGGGTGTGTGGGCAAGTGATACGGAGGTGGAGCATAATCTTCTTAATGGTAGGTAGAAGTTCAGGTGGTGCTTAATGTAGGCAGGACCTTGGTTGTGTAGAGCCATGTGTGCCTGGATCTGCAGCTTGAATTGACATCTCTTGTGTATGGGGAGTTGATGGAGTTACCTGAGGTGAGGTGTGATGTGGGCTGGTCGAGGTAGGTTGAGGACGAGTCTGGTTGTAGCATTCTGTTAGGTTTAAAGTCTCTGTAGGAGGTGTGCGATTCCTAAGTAGAGAGAGGCGCCAAAGTCCAGTCAGCTGGTGATGAGGGTCTGTATCATGGTGCATTACGTGTGCAGGAATAGGCATTTGAAGATTTATCGTAGCATGAGCAGAGTGAGGAAGCAGGCGGAGGTGACAACGTTGATCTGTGACTCATGGTGAGATTGTTATCAATGATGATTCCAAGGTTTCTGGGGTGGTCGGCGGGTGTTGGTGCGGGTCCCAGGTCTAGGGGCCACCAGGAGTCATTCCAAGGGTTGCTGTTGTTGCTGAAGATCAGTAACTCTGTCTTGTCCGTGTTCAGCTTCAGGCATTTGTTCTTCATCCAGTCGGCGAGGCTTGTCATGCATCTGTGGAAATTGGTCCTGGTGGTGGTAGGGTCAATGGTGAGGGAGATGATGAGTTGAGCATCGTCTGCACAGGATATTATGTGGAGACCATGAGATCTGACAATGTTAGCCAGTGAGGTCATGTATGTATTGAAGTAGGGTTGAGGGATGAACCCTGAGGGACACCACAGACAATATTTCAGGTTCAGAGGTGAAAGGGGGTCTGTGTCAGTCCAGTGAGGAAGAGGGTGATTCATCTGAGCTCATCCCCTGGGTACTGATTTGGTACAGTCTTTCAAACAGAGTGTGGTGGGAAATGGTGTTGAAGGCAGCCGAGATGTCAAGGAGGATCAGGGCTGCTGTTTCTCCTCCATCGAGAAGGGTTCAGATGTCGTCGGTGGCTGCAATCAGAATGGTCTCAGTGCTGTGATTACTGCGGAAACTGGATTGGGTGTGTCCGAAAGGCTGACATTTTGTTGCAGGGTCAGCTTCGATACTCATAGTTCAAATTACACCTGAACACCCACATGCCAACTGCCAAGGATAAGGTGAATTTCTTAGAGTGTCTAGAAATTCATCATCCTGCATTCACACAGCTCACACTACACTCACACAGGTTCACGTGTTCTCCTCCACTCATATGGGCTCACTTTCTACTTTCCCCAACCACTCACAAGAGCACACTGGTCACACAGTTCTCACACAGGCACACCATTCACCCTGCACTCACATCTCTCACCCTGCACTTACAGAGGCATTCCTTTAACCCTGCACTCACAGGGCTCACCCTGCACTTTCACCACTCGCTGTCACTCAGCACTTCCAGACCACACCTCTAACACAGCACACATTAAAGTACCGAACACTTGTGAACATGCACACATGTCTACAAATGCAGTAAAAGAATATCATTCCTTCCCGCAATCCATCCACAACTACAGGTGCAATGCAAGAGGAGAGAGTGTACTAAGACAATGGCATGATATGGGAAAGGAGATTGAGCTGGGGTTGTGGGGCCTGGTGTGGGAGCCGGGATCAGTCTAAGGCTGTGGGGATCAGCCATGAGGGAGTGGTGAAAGCAGGTGAAGGCAGATGAAGGCAGCAGAATGAGGAGCAGCACAGCAGGCTAAGAATGAAGCACTGCCAACTGTGGCTGATCAGGTGTGGGGGTTGACTGGTACTGCAGGCTAAGGGTGTGGTGCAGGTAGGAAAGAATTTACTGCTCAAGAGATACTTGTTGGACTTGCACTGAGCCCCATTGTCCTTCATAACAGCCACTGTGAAGAATGGTGGGACAGCCACCTGTGGCCAGACATGTTGTTTATGCTGCTCCTGAAACCATGATGTAGACCAACATCTAGGCCCTGTTGGCCTGCATAGGAATACCACTCTGAGGGGGTTGGTATTGGGGGAGAGAGTGCTGAGGCAGTCTGTGGAGGAGCCAGTGAAGTTGAGGAGAGTGAAGTGAGGTTGTAGGTTGTTGTAGGAAGAGAGACTGGGATGCGGCTGTTGAGACACATGACCGCAGGCTAAGGCCGCATTGAGCGGCACTACTGGAGTTAAAGGAACGTCGGGCAAAACAAGTGGGGAAGAAATAGGGCGAAGAAATAGCAAACAGGCTCAGCTGCCGCTGAGTCTTCATGCTGGACATAGCAATCATTTTTATTGGGGGTAATCCCTTGTTGGGAAGCTTTATTCACCAATATTCCAGTTGTACTGCTGCTTGCTCACAGAGCAATATTTTTAGCCAATACTATCACATCATTGATGAAGCGACTTTTTGCACACTGCCATGTTATTGCCTTTTAATGGGGTAGCAATATTAGGTGAGGAAACACACTCAGGAGTCAATAGAAATGCAACAAGCACTCCACTCTTTCTCTGAGGCAGCACAGACGTTCTGCCCAATCAAATGTTGTAATCAAGGTAAGCATGTGGGAGGAGCCAAAATCTCTCTCATGCTTGTTTCTCTTCAAGCTTTTATACTGTTGATCATACAAGGTATGGTGATACACATTTAATATGGTGTTTGAAAACTCACATCATAGCACTATACATTAACTTAAGTACATTAACGCTTCAAGAATAAAACAAGGAGTTATGTCATGTGTTGTGGAGTACTGGTGTTTATCCAAAAGTTGTGAGTGGTTTTTACAACAGTATTAGTTTTATTTAAAAAATCTTTGATTTTTTATTCTTTTCCTTCAATGCTTTTGGGGCCTCTTGCACCATGCCAACCTGAACCCATTGGCCCCTAACTCCCACTGCAAACTTACTATTAAGTGAATGATACTGACTTTATAGACTTAGGTAGCATACAATGTATAGTTGGTCACGCAGAATACATATCCTTTCTAGCAGAGGGCCTGTGTCAGATCCAGGTCAGGGGGCATGGTGCAAGCAGGAGCTACTTGGCCTCAGCCTTGGGGGCAAGCGTGGTTTACCTTGGATGTCCCAGATCCTGCTCTAATTTGGCATCGCAAACTTGGCCACGCACAACCCCTTCAGCATTTGACTCTCAGTGGTAGCACTTTGGAGCATTCCACACTTCTCAGGGAGGTGGTGTAGGGGCATGGAAACTCAGACCTCAGATCACCCAGCAGAGCAATGTCTGTTTGTTCAACCCAGTACTTTATTTGGAAAAGAAATGTACTTTAAAAGGCATGTTTAAAACGTTACACTGCCACAGGTACAATAATAAAGCACTACTACTTAGGCTGCTGAACTTTGGGAATACTGTCTTTACTGTCTTTCTCTTCTCTCTTTCTCATCAGTCCCTCCTCTTGTGAGTCTAAGCATCTCCGCGTCAGGTTAGTTTTGTGGGACATTAATCAAGGCGCATGTGCAGGTACCCCACATCAATTATGGTTGTGCTCAGTTCAGTACAGTCTCCTAGATACAGCCTCACTACAATGCAAGTCTCAATGCGTTTCAGCATGGTTGCAGGAATGGCCCTCAGTCTGGGTAGGCTGCAGCAGGATAGGGCAGCCAGGGCTGCAGGCGTGTGTTCTTCAGTGAATGCAGGTAATGAAAGTCAGTGAGGGCTCATGGCAGGCATCAGGCCTGCTTCTGGGTCAGAGGGCAGCAGGTGGGCCACCACTTAAATGGGTGTCACAACACCTCCCTAGCAGGCATGGGATGCACTTTGTAAATAATCCAATGGTGACCGTCGGGTGCACAAGTCTTGGTTACGACGGTGATGTCCACCATGGACATAGTTTTTGACTTCTGTGGCGACATCAGCTACAGGAACAGCTCTGGGTTTCGGCTGCTACATTCACCAAGGGCTCAGCTCTTGATTTAAGGAGCAAGATCAACCATGATTGTTCCTATTGCAAGGTCGGCTTCCTGCTTGTGATTCCTCTTGGAACTTCACTGATGGAGAGGCTGCACTGACCCTCTTTGGACTCGCATATCGCTCTCTGCAGTCAACAAAGATGAGTCCCACCCCAAACACCTACCAAATGACAGTACCACAGGAAAACTAATCAGCAGCTCCACTCAGCAGGAGCTGCTTAAGTGAATGTTAAAGGAGCCTTGTTGTCTCCCTCCATTTTCAGGAATGACAGCAATAAGTTTCCACTGACTGTGAAAACAATCTCACCTACATCTTTTGCACAGGAGCAGGCTAGGGGCTACCAAAAGGGAACCTGCAGGTCTCGATTACTCTGGCTAACTCATGCACATACTGCATTTACTACACAACCCGCAAACACACACAATCCACTTGGATGTTAGTACTAGGATCTAGGTTACACATTGATGCAGAACATTACACAAGTGGGGGCGGCCGCACAGATCAGTCTGACTACGACTGTGATTCAGAAAACACAGTATGCTGCCACCACCTCTGTACATGCAAAACCCATGACAGAGGTGGCAGTCCACTTTGAGCAAAATGAGAGCACAATTGGTGCGCCCCTCCGGTTCACAAGACAGTTACAGGGCTTCATTTGTGGCAGGGACAGGGGTAGGTCTCTGCACTGGGGATTAAATGAATCACAGTCAAGCACTCAGACATGGTAGCATGACTGCACACCCCACAGGGAATATTTTCAGTCCATCAGCATGTTCAGGCAATATTATGCTTTTCCTAAATTAAACTGGCTTTTCTTACGGT
Source organism: Triturus cristatus (assembly GCF_964204655.1). Taxonomy (NCBI): domain Eukaryota; kingdom Metazoa; phylum Chordata; class Amphibia; order Caudata; family Salamandridae; genus Triturus; species Triturus cristatus. The sequence goes on along the minus strand of NC_140590.1, from coordinate 1,755,522,458 downwards.
CTTTTCAATACATATATATTTACTTGATTCCTATAAATATGCTATTTTGTGGATAATAAACAAGTTCATATTTGTGCCTTAATGTATAAACATTGATGTAAATATACATTATTTCCATTCACTGTCCATCTCTACACAGTGCACATATGCGGAAATAGCTGCTCCTCACCCTCTAAATGATGAGTAGCTTGAATGTTTTGTTTTCTTGTCTTCACAAGAATGATGAGTTGGTAGCAAAGAAAGTTGACTGGAGCCAGTAAAGTTAACATTCCTTGTGACCTGGTAGCTGTCTTGCTGAAGGGAGACCTGCCCTATATCGTGGAGAGCTTACCTACAGCCTGCAGAGCCGAGAGCATCCACAAGCCCTTAACATGGAGCAGAAGATTTAAATAGAGAGAACTGTTGAGGGGCCTTCAGACCTGATGAGAGGCCTCAAGTTCACAAACAGCCGCGCTAGAAGATTTCTGAGGGAAAAGGGTCCACCATTCATAATACCTGAAGTGCTAATACCTTAGAACATCATGATTCCTTGCCAGTACAGCTGAAGTACTCCTCGCCCTGACCCTTGGTGTTTGGAGGACAAACCTGCATTATGTCTCACCCACCAATGTCACTCTTCTTGCATCCCTTCCCCCCGCTCAAGCACAATTCCAAAAGCTCAGTATAGTGCACCAGATAACAAAACAGAAAAACATCTACAGTCATTCACCTTTAACCTTATCAAGGTTTCATCAATCCTTCATCAATGTTGCAAATGCCTGTGGGCCAGCGGACTTTCCTGCAGACCCATGTCAATGACTAGCTCTGCAGCCAATCCAGTCAGAACAGTCAACAACTCATTGAATGTAGTCATTTTTTCAAAGGAACTCTAAATTCCTTAAATAAAACCCTCTCTAAACCAAACAGGCTTTGAGCCAAGAGATCATTCTAACCACTAGCCAATAACAGACTGTTATTAGTCAAAAAGAACAATTGAAAGATCTGCCTCAAAACATATATCTTCATTCAAAGAAAAGAACCTACTTTCAGATTTGCAAAACAGATTCTAGCATGGCTGAGGCACAGAAGCAGCAGTGGTTACCACATGGGTGGATTTAAAAAGAGTGGAATAAAACTGGAGTACCTGCACACCTTTTACTTGCACCCTCCCTTGCCTTTGATTCGGTTCACCATCCTATGCTTCAACCAGTAGTGGCTCACATAGGGCGTGCTGCGGGGCAGCGAGGCGAGGCGGGGGAGGGGAGGGGCAGGGTGGGAGGGTAGTAATGTCCGTGTTTGCTACCTCCCCACTCTGCCGCTCACCGCACAGCAGCACGCCTGATGTGAGCCGCTACTGGTTTCAACAGAGGTTTGAGAACATAAGAGTGCAGGGCCCATAACTGAAGCAGATTGCAGCTGTCCTATCAGAAGGATCGTCATTTCACTGCCCCCTTCATGTCAGCTTCATTAATTCTCAACTAACCTACCAAACATCTTTACCCCCCTTTAACATGCACCCAATCTACTCCTTCAATGTCAAGTGTTACTACTAAGCAGTTAATAAACAAATCATACTTAAGTATAAAAACTCATCTGACTTTGACTCATACTCAGTCGGTAGAGATTATCTAAAAGTCAAATGGATGATATCTAACCATCGCAAAATAAACACGTCACAAATCAAAATATCCATATGCAGTGAATGGATCAAACACTACCCATCAACAATATGGCCTCAGCAAGTAGGCCTGCCACCAAACAACTGAGCCCAAGTGAGGAATCTAGAGATAAATACAGACTCCGGTCTGTCACTCATAATGAGATTGTGTTTGTCCAATACATCTAAACTGCAGTTTGGAATGTCTTACTCTCATATTGTCTATAAAGATATCTCTGCCTACATCCCTTGAAAAGCCTGTCCCGCCTCACCGACTGAAGGGTTAGCACCAATCCCCCCTTCTCCCCCCCCCCCCCTAAAGTCGGGTCTAGCTGGCTCTAGGTGGCTCTAGTCAGGTCTAGGTGCTGGGACCGAGGCAGGATGCTTATTTAACACTTATGGAAAACTGTTTTCAAGCATGCAAATATATTAATACAAATGAAATAGAACATAAATGGTTCATTCTTTTCACAAGTACTTCGACGGGTGAACTTAAACTTCTGTCTTTCTGGGGAGTGAAAACTGTTGCTCCTCTTGGGCCCATTCACAATCACCTGTGCTTGCTCAGAGCAGAGCTCAAAGCCTGTTTTTAAGTGCAATCATTAAACCTGGTATTGTTTCTGATTTAAGCAAGATTTACAGTTAGCAGTGTTTGCCTCTTTCTATTCCCAGTTGTGTTGTCTGAAATCAGGTACTAATTCGGAGTGATATCAGATTAATTGAAAGCACCCAAGACATTGTAAGCACCTAAAAGCACCTGCTTGGCGCCACGCTGAGCCAGCGCAGCCTTCATGATACGGGCCGGCCCCTTTTCGTTTCCTACGGGGGCACAAGGAAATATAGTGGTAGCCTGTTTTTATACCAGAGTCAAGAAGCCTTTGGGCGTTTGTCTGTGCTTTATAAATACAAACTTCAAAGCAGCCTTTGCTATCAAAGCTTTCTGGTTTCAAAGCACTATAAATAGCACTTTCACAGTTCTACATGTACTGGCTTCAGAAGGATGAAAGGCCCGAATCAGACCTGCCAGTAGCCGGCCCTGTGACCCACAAGCCAGACACAGATTTCGGCAAAGAGCAAATAAGTCGGCCTTTTGAAAACCTAGGACAAGCTATTAATCTATTTCAATCAATAATTGAAATCTCCAATAACGATTCATTCCATTTCCTTTTTCAGCCGGAGCGGATCCTGCACCATCTTGTCCTCTGCACTGGGAGCAGCGTGGAGGGAAGTGCTATTACTTCCCAGTAAGAACAGAGGAGAAGAACTGGAGCGCGAGCCATGAAGACTGCTCCTCCAGGGGCGCCCGCCTGGCGGTGTTAGAGGACAAGGCAGAGCTGGTAAGGCATCAGTGATACAGGAGCAGGCAGAGCTGGTAAGGCATCAGTGATACAGGAGCAGGCAGAGCTGGTAAGGCCCCAGTGATACAAGAGCAGGCAGAGCTGGTAAGGCCCCAGTGATACAGGAGCAGGCAGAGCTGGTAAGGCATCAGTGATACAAGAGCAGGCAGAGCTGGTAAGGCCCCAGTGATACAAGACAAGCCAGAGCTGGTAAGGCATCAGTGATACAGGAGCAGGCACAGCTGGTAAGGCATCAGTGATACAGGAGCAGGAAGAGCTAGTAAGGCATCAGTGATACAGGAGCAGGCAGAGCTGGTAAGGCATCAGTGATACAAGAGCAGGCAGAGCTGGTAAGGCCCCAGTGATACAAGAGCAGGCAGAGCTGGTAAGGCATCAGTGATACAGGAGCAGGCAGAGCTGGTAAGGCATCAGTGATACAAGAGCAGGCAGAGCTGGTAAGGCATCAGTGATACAGGAGCAGGCAGAGCTGGTAAGGCATCAGTGATACAGGAGCAGGCAGAGCTGGTAAGGCATCAGTGATACAAGAACAAGCAGAGCTGGTAAGGCACCATTGATACAGGAGCAGGCAGAGCTTGTAAGGCATAAGTAACACAGGAGCAGGCACAGCTGGTTAGGCATCAGTAATACAGAAGCAGGCAGAGCGAGTAAGGCATCAGTCGTACAGGAGCAAGCAGAGCTGGTAAGGCATTAGTGAGACAGCAACAAGCAGAGCTGGTAAGGCATCAGTGTTACAGGAGCAGTCACAGCTGGTAAGGCATTAGTGAGACAGGAACAAGCACAGCTGGTAAGGCATCAGTGATGCTGCAGCAGAGTGAGCTGGTAAGACACCAGCCATACAGAACCAGGCACAGCTATTAATACTTCAGTGATATATAGTAGCAGGCAGAGCAGTCTGGGCTCAGTGGAACAGGAGCAGGTAGAGCTGAGAAGGCATCCATGATACGGGAGAAGACCAATGTGTTATTTGTTTTGTTCTCAAAATAGCTTATTCTCCGCCCTTCATTCGAAGTGTCTTAACATGCTACAAAACGGTTTTCCCGCTCACAGCACCAACAACTGGGGTGTAGGTGTCTGAAAGCATTACTGTCCAGTAAAATAATTTCAATGAACATTAGATATTACAATTCACGCGCTACACTTTCATTTGCATACGCCGTGAGGGGAACGGCTTGAACGCACCTTTGCTGCCTCAGTCTTCCTTCCCCCTGCAGGGCTGCCTATTTCCTCGCACAACTCGTGCCACCGCCATGAGGGGAACGGCCTGGAGCTGAACTCCACTTCCCAGGGGGCTGTGCGCGGAACGCGCTGAGTGTCATCAGTGGGCGCCAGAGGCCCATTAAAGCGACGAGCGCTTCCTGCTGCGCGGGACGCGCTACACTTTCATTTGCATACGCCGTGAGGGGAACGGCTTGAACTCATCTTTGCTGCCTCAGTCTTCCTTCCCCCTGCAGTGCTGCCTATTTCCTCGCACAACTCGTGCCACCGCCGTGAGGGGAACGGCCTGGAGCTGAACTCCACTTCCCAGGGGGATGTGCTCGGAACGCGCTGAGTGTCTTCAGTGGGCGCCAGAGGCCCATAAAAGCGGCGAGCGCCTCCCGCTGCGCGGGACGCGCGCAGGCTCGCCCGGGCAAAGTCCGGGCCAAGGGCGGGCCCGTCCTTGCCCGTCATCACCCGGAGGAGCCTGGGCTGGGCCATCCCTCCAACTTTAGGACTTCTGGATATATTCCTGCTCATCACTTACAAGGTACTGATTTCTAATTAGAACAATTACTGCTGTTTTTTGGCCGTGATGGCCTCTAAAGCCCCTCCCTCCCGCATACAGGGGAAACGCACATGTGCAGTCAAGTGCCCTGGCCCAAAGTCACATCCACCCTCACCGGCTCTGCCCACTGCCATTGACCTAATGCTTCAGAAGGCGATTGGAGTCGTTACTTCTGAAATTGAACAGACTGAGAGACGCCTCTCCATTACTCCGGATTGCTTCCATCTCAGCCAGTCTCCCCTGAACGATCGTACAAATTCTATTGACTTGAACTGTGGCCAAAATGAGGTTCTTATTGCCCCTGATTCGCTTACATCTTTAAATCCTGTGTCTGTAATTGAGGGTACTACTACCAAATCTAGGAAGAATAAATCAGCTACTCGCGGGGGGCCTAAAGGGAAGAAACCTAGAGGGAGACCTGTTCAAGGTTCTACGTCCACCTCCTCTAAATCTCCCCCATCTCAGTCCTATCCCCCCTGGGCTCACGCTCTACTTGCGGATTTACCTACCCAGTGCCGACTGATGGTGAGGGAAGAGATTGCCCCCGTTCTACTTAAATTGCAAAATAGCACGTTTATTAATAACACACCACAGGTCCACCCAGCCAGGAATCTAGGCCTACCCATCTAGATTCCACTTTAAATCATGGGCCTTTGACTACACAGAACTTACTTCCACCTTTGACTTCGTAGCCCCACGTAGCTCCTAAATTGACTCGAGATCGACCTCTCTCAAATCCTGTAGTTCTTAGTAATAACCTCAATACCACTTCAATTGACGGCCAGGGATCGGTTGGTCCATCTTCTCATATTTTACACAATAATATCTATCCTTCTGTACCTCAAACAGTAAGTCAAGATTCACTAACATCCAGACACGAAGCTGATAACCCCAATAGTCTTTTGTCATCTTCTTTAGGGAGCGTGGGGGGTTAGTCATCTGTCCCCACAAACCCGTCTTCCCACAATCAACCTACCCCCAGAAGCTGCTCCCTATGCACTAATATTGGCAGGATTGCCTGAATTGAAGCACGGTACTAGAGAATCTCACTTGGAACTACGTAACAAGAGTTTGTTCTGGCTGGCTAAAAACAAGCAATTTCCATACAGTAAGGCAGGTGACATCTTGACGGTCAGGCGGGTTGCTTGGGTGGGCCCCACACACAAGTCTCTTTCTGGGGATTGTGTGATTATAAACTTTAGATCTCCAGTAACCATTCGAAGTATATTAATGCAACATCCAACAGAAAGTGATCCTGCTGTAAAAATTCGTGCTCTCACTCTTGATTTCTTTTATCCTTGTCCCCGGAGGACGGGTGCCCCCCTCCCTCTAATCAATTTTGAAGGTCGAGCCCCGACTACACAGCCCTTACCTACTAATCTGCAACACTATTCTACCTTTTTTAACTTACCTGTACTAATCGATACGCTACATTGGAGGAAGTAGATTGACTTATCAGGCCAGCTGATTCGCTCTTAGGTAGGCATTATCCAGGCCCATTGGCTAACGATTGGGACTCTATTGTTATTTCCTCAAACTCAGATATAAGTAGGTCTGATGCTTCTGGGGGTCATCCTTATTTTCCATCTTTCTTTGTTGAAGGCCCCCAGCTGGTGAAGGGTATTATCAAATCAGAGAGCGATAAGGCCAGTACTTCTCCTTCCCCCGTACCTGTGGAGTTAAGATCTTCAAACATCAATGGTCCTGAACCATCGGTAACTGCCAATAAACTTTCCTTCTTGTCATGGAATGTAGCGGGGCTTCGTAACAAGATGGATCTACCAGACTGGGGTTCCTTTATCGATCAGTTTGATGTTTGCCTGCTTCAGGAGACTTGGCTTAGGGAGCACTTTTTTAGGTTGGGCTTTCTATCTGTTAACAATCTGGCCTTAACCGCTGAGAGGGGTAGACCTTCTGGGGGCATGTCTATCCTAATCGGATCTCACCTAGGTTGTACTGTGTCCCATATAGATACTTTTTCTCCTGATTTACAGTGTGTTAGACTTTCCTCCCCTTCCAAAACTACTCTGACCCTTATTAATGTCTATTCTCGGCCTACTCACTCTGGTAAAGAATCGTTATTATTGGATACTTTAGATAAATTTATTCCAACAGTACAGGGTGAGACTATTTTGATTATTGCTGGAGACTTTAATTGCTAGTACGAACCTTTGCTGGGCTTTGCAGAGTCTATCACCTCTGAGGAGGACTCACTCTGGTCCATTCCTGACCTTCAAGTCCCACCGCTTAAGTCATGGACAGCTCTTGCCCTCCAGTTGAACTCTATTACTTTGGCACACTCGTTGAGAGCTTGCAATGGCCGCTCTCAATCAGATCTGGAGGGTATATCAACTTTTAATCGCCCTGGCCAGTCCTCTCGCATTGATTATGTTCTGGTAGAGACTAGGACTTGGCCTAGGGTAAAAGATTTTATGGTTCTTCCACGCCACAATAGTGACCACGATGCCCTTGTTCTTGATTTAAGTTTTCCCGAGATGGGCTTAACCACAGAGGAAAGAGCCATTACCCGTGGTACCCCTCTCCTTTCAAATGAGAGAAGAAGGCTTAAATGGCCCATGGTTAAAAGATCTCCTGATAAAATGACTACTTTATATCAAGCTGTTTACCAGGCACTCTCAGAACTAACTGTTCAGATCAGTGCCATGATTCGTATATCCAACAGATATACCATATCCATTCGGGCTTAGTGTCTGCCCTTGCTGATATACTTAATCCACCATCGGTCAAACCAAGAAAGTACAAGCAAAGCAACCTCATACCTGGTTCGATCATAATTGCAAGACTGCTAAGGGGGCACTTTTGGTTGCTATTAAATCTCTGAACAGACCACTGATTAGGCAAAAGAGATTGCACTATAAGTCAGTGATAAATGAGGCTAAACAGAATTGGGACAACAGCAAATGGGATGCTATAAAATCCGCACTTGGGGACCGGGATATGAGGGAATTTTGGTTAATAATTAGAAATGGTAGTGGGGTAGGTCATAAAGCAGACGACCCCAATATTGCCCCAGAGAAATGGATTGAGCATTATCAACTTCTGTATTCTCCCCCATTTGTTCCCAATTCTTCTCTCAATCCCCCCTCTTACTCTTTGCCCCAGAATGTTGAGACGACATTAGTACGCTCTTCACATAGCCCCACTCATCCATCCCTCGAAGCCTTCTACTTCAGAGTCACTTTAGTGGAGGTTGAATCTACTATAAAAAGGATCCCCGCAGGCAAGGCACCTGGGCTTGACAACATCCCTGGTGACCTCTATAAGGACCAAGTGGCAATTTGGGTTCCATACCTATGTTATCTATTTAACACTATAATCATGGGTGCCAAACTACCAGACACCTGGGTGGGAGCCGAGATCATTCCAGTCTTTAAAAAGGGTTCCCCCTTACTTCCGGCAAATTATCGCCCGATCAGCCTGATCGATGTCAGCCAAAAACTCTTCTCACGTATCTAACTCGACCGGCGTCAGTCCTGGATGGATGACCAGGCGATTCTCAGTTGCTACCAGGCAGGTTTTAGAGATAAGACATCTACGGTTGACCAGCTACTTAGGCTCCAACTCCTTTACTGGAAAACCGTTAGAGTAGAGGGTGGCAGCCTCTACCTAATCTTTGTAGATCTCAAATCTGCCTTTGACTTGGTACCGCGTCATATTTTATGGGCAGTGATGGAGGACATGGGGGTCCCTGTTAACCTTCTTAACATCATTAGGCGACTACACTTGGACAACTTTGCACAAGTTAGGAGCGGCAAACGGGGCGTTTTAACATCTAGATTCCCAGTTTCGAGGGGAGTAAGACAGGGTTGTGTTTTGGCCCCCACTCTGTTCTGTCTTTTTGTGAATGCACTAATCACCCACCTTAAAGGGGTCAAAGACATCGATGCCTCAAAACTACTCAATGATCAGGTGGTTGCATTACTGTTCGCAGATTACACCCTCCTTCTGTCGAAATCGCCTATGGGTATTCAACGTGCCCTGGACAGCTTTGCCAACTTCTGTCATATAAGGGGACTGGAGATCAACACACAAAAAACTAAATTTATGGTCTGCAATCCACCGAAGACCAGATGTTCCAACCCCTCTCTGAATGGTACAGTATTGGATAGGGTCACTGTGTTTGAAAATCTGGGCATCACTCTGACTGACAGAATGGAGTGGGGCCCACAACTGGCTAAGGCCAAATAAAGACTGGTACAAACCACAGGTGGCATATTAAGGCTCCATAGAGAGTCCTCCACTAAGCCAGACGCTCCCATTGTGGAAATATACAGATCCCAAGCACGTGGTGCTATTTTGTATGGAGCCGAATTGTGGGCCCACTCTTCGATATCTGACATCTATAGGTCGGAAAATGCATTCTTCAGATCATTGTTGGCTCTACCTTCTAGTACCCCTCTTATCCCCATCAGAATGGACTTGGGTATTAGATCTATTGAAGAAGTATTTACTGTACGACCTTTATTATACCGGCGAAGACTCTGGGTTACCCCTGAGCTATCGCACTTTAGACTTGAAACCCAAGAGCTGCTGGCATTCGTGGGAACCCACAAATTGCCCTGGTTTGCTTTTATAAAGAACGCAAGCGTGAAATTGGGCATCCCAGGTTTTTGGTCTAATCCTGCCTCATTTTGTGCCGAGATGTCTCGTGCCGACTTGGTTAATTTACATCGCATGTATAGCATCTCATCTATTCTTAATAAGCCTGGGCTGGGATCACTCACACTTGAATATTTTAATCTAAAAACTGTTTACAGAGTAGAGCCATTTCTCGACGAGATATTGCCGCTCTCTGCGAGAAAACTGTATCTACAATTTAGATACGGTACACTACCACTAAGGGTTTTTTCATGTAAATGGTCGAATGATAAGTCCATGGAATGTCCGGCTTGTGGGGGTAAGGAAGAGTCCCTAGCCCATGTTTTCTTCTTCTGCACTAGGTATAAACTAATACGACATCGGTGGCTTATTCCTCCTTGTAGAAATTTCGGGGTCAGAAATTATAAACAGGCACTCAGTATATTACAAAACAATACCTCTATGCCTATAGTCTTCTCGGTCTCACGTTTTATTAATGCCATGTGGCGAAGGAGAAAATCCTGTTTATAAATTTATGAGATCCATCTTTTTTGCTGACAATTTTGGAAAAATTATTTTTCTGTACCTTTTTTTAACTTTTTAATTTTTTTTCCATTTTTTTTCTTATTGTTATTAACTGTAAATAATCTGTACAATTCAATATTTAAATTCAGTTTTTTACTCTTTTTGAATTTGTTATTGACTTGTCTGAAATTTTGTATCTTTTAGGGTCTCCGACCAAAATAAAGATTATTTGATTGATTGACAATTCACAGCACTAATGTGTGGGGACATGGGAGAACATAAAGGTTAGAAATCTTTGAAAGAACATAAAGTGGTAACATGTAAAAAACATCAAGAGAAGACAGGTGAACAGAGGGGAGGGAAAAAATGCTGATATTGTGACATGAGATGTGAATTCTAGTAGTTTAGTTTATTATTAGTTTATTAGTTAATAAAAATCATAACCATACTTAAACCAGACAATTATGAGATCATACCTACAAATAGCTAAACAAACCTGTTAAAAATAACAAATCCCTATATTATCTTAGCACACGGAGGAAAATTATGCAGTGGATGCAATGTGCAAGCTGCAAAAGACATTCTGTGCAAACAAAACGTAACAGTGTAAGGACATGTACCATCCTATATCAACTTGACTAAAATAATCATACTAAGGTGCATTATACAATCATAACAAGATGCTGTGCAAAAGATTATTGAGAGTTTAAGGTCACAAACCTTCCTGTATCAACTTTATAAAACACAGGATAATCATGCAAAGGTGTAGTGTGCAACATCAGCAAACATACTGTAAAAAGAGAAAGCAATCAGGCATTACCCAAAAACCTGAATATCAGATAACTTGAAATTAAAACTGAGGTCCTCCCAGAATGACAATGACTTGAGGCAAATAGGAAAATCTTATACAATCAAACAAGGGAAAAACGTACAAGAATTGTAAGCAAAGTATCCATGAGACTTTAAAACACCCTCCACAGTGCTTGATTCAAACTGACCATTGCTGAATATCCCAAAATAGACGGGTTAGGGTGCAAGTTACCTAGTACCGGTCCCCTAGCAACCCCTCAAATTAACTTAATTCACAATAACACTGGGATAGCGGTTGATTGCTCCCTTTTTTATTCAGCCCTTAGCAGCCCATCATAAAGTTGGGTCCTTCTAAAGTCACATAAGGTTATACACTATGTAAACCATAAAATGTATCTCTATTTACAGTGCTTTTATACTCTTAATACAAATTGCTAAAACAATGCCCTAATCGAATGCTCAGCATAAAATTATGTGGGTTTAAAGCCTCAATGGTAACGAACCTGTAAGTTCTTACTTCCAGGGCTGAAAATTCTTTGCACAACAAGGCACCCCGAAGCTGGGGAAAACACAAAGAATGTACAAAAACGTTTCATTTGCCTAATGGCACAGGCGACACAATGTGACCTCCAGTTGTACCTTCTTCTGCCACTTAGGTATAAAGTAAGCCCTGGGGTATAACTCCGCTCTGTTCGCTGAGTTTGCGGCATTCGGCAATCCGTGTTCAGCGGAGAACGCAGCGTTACTGTTAAACTCCGCAACAGAGCGGAGGTTATTTTTGGCAGCGTGCCAAAATGTCATTTCACGTGCGGGCCTACGAGATTTTCAGGGCCTTTCGTGGGCGCCACGAGATTTGCTAGCCAGCCGCATGCTCTCACGAGGTTTTGCCGTCGCCAACACGTCATTTGGGCGCATCAGCGACTTCCGGCGGATGTTTTCTGCTGTATGCAATCGCGCAGGATCTACCGCAGCTGCAACGTGGGTAATATGCTCTCCTCAAGAAACATAAAAATCTTACCGAACTGACGATTTGGAGTTAAAAACCTCCTTGAATTGACATTTGGAAGTGTTTTTTTTGTGCAAGGAGTCTTTTTTTACCATACTTTTTTCAACTGGAAGGAAGTGCTCCAGAGTCTCCAACTTCCTGTTTCTGTCCAGCAGGCTCCCCTCAGTGCCTTGTCCATCTCCTAGTCACTTTTTATTTGGATTTGGAGCTGTAAGGATCACTCTTTGTATCTGCTGCAAATCCCATTGCATTTAAGGACTTTTTGTATTTGAGATTTCACAAGTAAGTTGAAAAACTGGTGTTGTTTGTTTGATTGGGGCCATGCCCTTGGATAAATTTGTACTTTTAATGGATTTATTGTGGTTGGTGGCCTGTTGTTTCAGTATGGGCCTAGTGATCACTGATTTCTTTGCATTTTATTTTTCTTCTTTTGTAAAATAACATTTTTTCACAGTTTACTTGTTTTCTCCATGCTTTTTAATACATATGCAATATTGATTTAATTCACTATGGGCCTTATGTAGGTAAATTACATTTACCGATTCTTAAATACCGAATTTTACCGATTCGGTATTTATGAATCGGTAAATGTAATGTAGGTAAAAAAATACCGATTCGGTAAGTGTCGGTATTTTAGAATCGGTATTTACCGATTCGGTAATGGTAACCTGTATCTCATTGATTCCTATGGGCCAGGAGGTCCATAGGAATCAATGGGAAGCCAGTTACCATTACCGAATCGGTAAATACCGAATCGGTAATGGGGGGAGCTCAATCAAGGGTGGCAGGGTGTCACATTCACACCCTGTTGCACCCCTGATTCCTACATGTGGCACACATACATGCCCTGAGGGCATGTGTGTCTGCCACATTGCACACATCTAAGGGCCAAATAATGCATTCACAGTGACATTCGTCATTTACCACCAACTTACAGTTGGTGGTAAATAACGAATCCCCACACCCACCACACACTCCCCCTACATCTCATTTCTGTATTCGGTATTTACCGAATCGGTAAAATTACCGATTCGGTAATTTTACCGATTCGGTAAATTACCGAATACAGAAATGATCCCCCTACATCTCAAAAGCCTAAATACCGGTCGGTAACGGTATATTTACCGAAAATCGGCCGTTACCGACCGGTATTGGGCTACCTACATATGGCCCTATGTGTCCTGGTCTGGCAATTGGCCTTCTAGCCAGTTGGCTCAGTGCTAGTCATGGGTGCATGAAATAACAGTTTCTGTGGTGTTTACAGCATTTAGGCCATATATGGATTTTGATTGATATAAAAATGTTTTAATGTGGTATTTCATGTTTTTTTTCATGCAAACAGTGTATAGGACTAGGTGGGGTAATGCCTTTGAAGGATGTGTGTTGTGGTAAACATATTTTTTTAGCCCTGTTAATTTTCGTTTTTGGCACTGCTGGCCTGCATGCGTTCTTTGCTCTAGGCCTCCAGCTTCTTGTTGTGACCATGTGGCTGGCAGCCGTTTTGTGTAGGCAGCCAGTGTACTTTTGCAACAGGCCTGAATGTGTTCTTTGTTCTAAGCCTCTTGTTTCTTGTTGTGACCATATGGCTGGCGGCCATTTTGTCTATCCAGCCAGTGTGCTTTTTGCCAAAGGCCTGCATGCGTTCTTTGTTCTAGGCATCAAGCTTCCTGTTATGACCATGCCGCTGGTGGCCACTTTGTGTAGGCAGCCAGTGTGCTTTTGCCATGGGCCTGCATGCATTCTTTGTTCTAGGCCTCCAGCTTCTTGTGACAATGTGGCGGATGGCCATTTTGTGTATCCAGCCAGTGTGCTTTTGCCATAGGCCTGCATGCGTTCTTTGCTCTAGGCCTCCTGTTTCTTGTTGTGACCAGATGACTGGCCGCCATTTTGTGTTACCACTAGACAGTTAGTGTGCTTTCCCCATAGGCCTGCATGTCCTCTCTTGTTGTGATCATGTGGTCGGTGCTTGCCTGGTCATTTTTTGAGTAGGCTAGGCAGCCAGTGTTCTTTCCCTATAGGCCTGCATGTCTTCTCTTTGTTCCCAATGCCTTACGGCTCAGTGTAGTTGTTGATGACAATGTGGCACTGGCTGGCAGCCATTTTGTGCGTCAAACCAAATTCGGCCCTTTGCCACAGACTGAATGGATGGTTGAGCAATTAGATAGCAGTTTAATAACTTATATCTTTGAGGATAACTTCACTTATGTTTAATTCTTTTAATTTAAATTTTTTCATTTTTTTATCAATTAGTAAATTATATTTTTTATTTTTTCAAATACTTTTTTTGTTTTTTGCACAAAAAAAATAGTTTTTTTGATTCATTGTTACTACTTTTCCACTACATCTGGTATCAATCAAGTCAACCCCATGTCTGCTATAAGTGCACAACAGCATTTATTGTCTAGGGATTATTCCTCACATTGTCATTTGTCAGCCGCACCTGCCTGAGTGCCATGTGACATCACACGTAAGTGACGTCTGCCACGTGACGCACGTAAAGCAGACAGTTTCCTCTGTATGTTGTTGTTTTTGTTCTCTCTTATCCTACCTGAGTGTACACTCAATCACCCTGAAAGTTCATGTTAATGTGGATTTCCGTATACAGACATACACTGTATTATTCATTATTTATAATAGAGAGTAACCAGTGAGTACACTAACTGATATTGTCTTTGTTTGTACTACTAATTGAACGCAACAATGCCACAATTCAATGATGTCCTTCTTGCTTCTTTTCTTTTAGGTGCACAAGAGACATCACCCACAGTACTGCCAGAAAGAAGGCCTATGCACGGCGTGACGAGTGAGTGACCCAAACATCACAGACATCTCTTCAACGTATGAAGCTACGTGACACTGCTACCTGACAGCTTCAAGATGGCCCCAAACAAAGGAGCTAACACTGCTAACAAGAAAGTGGCCAGTGAGAAGAAGAAGGAGCATACCACCACCACCACTGGTACGTCACCCCAGATCTTTTTGGGAAAACATAAACCTGTGCCTGTCGCACCAGCCTCTGGGGAGCAAGCTGGGAGCAGCACCCCCAAATCAGTGAACCCACCCCAATCTAGGCCCAAGCCCATGTCTGTCACATAGGCAACCAGTCTAATTATGTCAATGCTGATGAGTAGCGATGTTGAAATTGACTTATCTCTGTTGCAAAGTAGTACCCAGTCATTGCAGAAAACTCAGAGAAGTGGACAACAACAAAAACAACAGCCACAACCGTCAATTGTAGTTCCTCCCGAAGTAAGAGCAATTCAAGAGATTGAGCTTCATGCTGAGGAAGTAGACAATCTTCTCCAGAACATCCATTGTCTTCCAGATATCCAGCTAGGGGGTTAGTGGAGCATCATCTTCTCCAAGCCAACCTTTTGATGATTTAGACGCCACTTGGATTCCACCTCAGTCTGAGAGTGAGACACACCTTGAGATGAGGCTAGGAAAAAGAAAGGTTCCAGAAAGCCTAAGAGTTAGGGAGGCAGTTGTAGAAGAGGAGGATGACGATGAGCCAGTCATCACAGATGTTAGCCCAGCCCCAGTGGAGACCAAAGTTACCCATACCAACTTCCCGGTGGTATGTGGCAGTGGCACCAGAGATCCAACCAAAGCCAGCTGCCAAACTTGCAAAGTCCCACCATTGACCTACATCTACAACCACCTCTGTAGAAGTAGGTACTGCAGAGAGTCAAACATCAAAACGCTCACCTACCACCAGTTCATCCGACATTGGCAGTGGCACCAACATCATAAAGTTAAGCTCCCCAGTTTAAGACTTCTTTTCAGTTAGCCAGAAGGAAGCGAACATGAACATATGCTCCCTTTGCGGAGCAAGTGTTAGTCAGGGTAAGCTTTGCACAAACTATGGTACTGGGGGTCAAACAACCCATTTGAGAAAGCACCACATGATCCATTGGGAGGCGCACCTTAGCAGCCAAAAAACTGCAAGTGTTGTTGGTGAAGGGGGTGAAAGCTGGCTGAGCAGGGAATCCGAATCCGATGAGATCACAGTGGAAGGTGAAGAAGACGAAGACATCCTCATTACACAAAACAACCCTCTCCCCAGCAGTGCAGTAGTATCGCCCACATCAGCAACATTGCAATGGTGCAAGACTCAAGTCGAGACACCAAGGCAACTGAGGACAGTGACTGCCCGCTGAAAAGCACATTGAGCCTACAACCACCTGCTCTCAAGAAGTCACCTACATCAGTGGCATCAGGAAAGAAAAAACTTCAGGCTACTATTCATGCCATGTTTAGGTCGGAGGGGCAGTATGAATGCAACCACCCAACAGCACGTTTGTACAACACAAAGCTGGCTAAAATGTTGGCGCTGGACTTCCTTCCTTTTTCTTTTGTAGAAGGGGTGAATTTGTGGCCGCCATTTGCCCAAAATGGAAGGTTACCAGCCTGTCCTATTTTGCCAGAGTGACTGTTCCAGCGCTACATCACGATGTGCTTGAATTGCTTGGACAAGCTTTGTAGAAGAGTGCTGTTCACAGTATGCACCTGACAACAGACATGTGGACCAGTTGTCAAGCGACTGGTTACATGTGCATCAACGCAAACTGGATCTCTTTTGTGGGGGCTAGAAAAAAACATATCTGCAGGTGTTGACACTGCTTAGATTTTTAATGCTGCTCGGAAGCATGCAACAGTAGCAATGTTCACCATGGAAAAACACCATACAGCTGCAAACACTTTAGAAAACTTTAACAACAAGGTCTTTGAATGGCTGAGACCAGGAGTGCTTAAGATTGGATTTGTTGCCATGGCCGATGGTGGTTATTTCAGGGTTCTGTGTTTGGCACACTGCATAAAAATCATTGTACAGGACTTTCTCAAAAACGAAGACCAAGCAAGCAATCTACACTCATTTCAGCCATTCATTTAAAGCCCAGAAACAGCTGAGGTTCATTCAGCATGATAATGGAATGCCAGTTAAAGCACTCATACAGGAGGTGCCAACATGCTGGAACTCCACTTATTACATGCTGAAACGCCTGTTTGAGCAGTACAGACCTATCAATGAATATGTCATGCACAGAAGAGCAGCAACTGCGAAAGGCATGATCATTGCGATGGACCAATGGTGCCTAGTCAAATGCTTAACAGAGATGCTGCTTCCTTTTGAGGTGTTCACATGAGAAGTCAGCAAAGAGTACAGTACCATGGGCCAAGCTATCCCATTGTTGCACATGCTACAGGAACAGCTAAAGGAGGTGTCTGCAAGGTTCACAGGGGTGGAGGGAAAAAAAGAAAGATGTGTCTGACTTGTGGAGAGCTTAATCCTTCGCTTGTCTGCTAATACAAGGGTGCAAAGAGACATTGTGTCCTCCAAACATTACATCTGTGCCACAATTCTTGATCCACGGTACAAACCATTACTGTCCACTTTCATTACTTTTTCAGGCAGGGATGTTAGAAAATCCAAAACATGGATAGCTGAGCAAGGCAGAGAGCCAGAAAAAACGGCAGGGAATTAGAGGCCCACTGCTCCAGGGCACAAGCCCTGCAGAGCAGCCTTCAAGATCAGAGACTGAGCGCAGTGCTGTTGGCGCACAGCAGAAAAAAACAATAACAAGAACACCATCAACAACAAGACCAGGACCATCAGCCCTAACATCTGCAACTGAGTGGTTACTACTGGCAGGGCAGTGCAGAGGTAAAGGCAAAAGAGGTCGCGCAAAGTGGAGCACCAGCACTGAACATTGAGCGAATGGTCCAGGCCTATCTAGATTACGCAACAGAGGTCTACCTTGATCAAAACCCATTGGTGTATTAGTATGGGAAGAGGCGCCAATGGCCACTGCTCAGAAGTCTGGAAAGAAACTATCTGGCTTTCCCTGTAGCCAGTGTCTCCGCTGAGCATGTTTTCAGTGCTGCTGGTGCAGTTGTCACAGTGAGAAGGACCAGTCTCTCACCCCAAAACCTGGAGAGATTAACCATGATCAAAATGAATCACCACTTTATACCACCAGATTACACCATACCTGAAGTACCGCAAGAGGAAGATGAGGGAGACTCAGGTGATGGAAGTAGTGTGTTAGATGACATACTTCTGGGTGAACCACCAGAGTTTGAGGACAAGCTCTATTTCCCTGACTACTAGGCCAACAACAACCATAGAACTTTCTCGCTAAGTCTGCAGTCTATCGCTGATCTGGTCTCTTTCATTCTTTGAAGCCAAAACAGAAAGAGAAAAAAAAAGATACAGCTAGGGAACATTATGTACTTGATAATTTGTGTGTGTCTGGTTGACCAATTCATCCCCACCGTCTTACTCTTAGACACATTTTATTGTTGGATAAGAGTTGCAACTGTGTGCAGTGTAGAAGTCCTGAATCTCCCCCCATTTCCCTCAAACCAGGCATTGCAAGGAGAATACAAACAAATGTGTGCCTGCATCCAACCCTGTGCCATGACTATCTATCCTTTCCTACCCTAGAGGGACTGCCCTATATGTGACATTATAATTTGATTTACACTGACAATTCCCTGCTTCGTAAACAAATGGATCTGCATTCTGCAATGTACCACCACAAATCGATCACAGTGAGCACATTAGAAGAAAAGGAGCTAAACGCTGTCATGCTGAGTGGTTGTTTGTTGTGATGTGAAATTGGGGTGAACATGTTGTGATGTGTCATCATCATGTGAGTTGAGAAGAGATGATTCATGTTGTGGCTGGCAGTGTGAGACTGGGGTATTGTTTATCTGTAACTATTACGCTTAATGTGTTAGTAATGATGATGGTGGTCTACCAATGGCTGATGAATAATTTTCCCCTAAAGGTTATGTTCTTTCCTTCCCCTTTGAGAGATAGCATGATTCATTCACCGGGTCTCCTCCACAGTCCACACTGCTTTGTTTTTTTGTTTTCTGCTTTATACTCCTCAAAGAGTCAGACAAGACCAGTCCCTTAGACAATGCAAAGTTTGCAAAAACAAATCTAGTCTATACAAAAAGTGTCTCAATCTTTCCCTTCTTGTTGTTCAACAACAAAATTGTACTACATGCATGCAGATTGATTGCAATTTGGGACACAGGACACAGTTGGTACTCGAGTCAGACTCGGGAGGATCAGAGATGATGGAATGACTCAGGGTGTGGGCGTGACTACTTCGAGAACTGCCACCAGAAGAAGATGGAAGTTTTCAAATTCACTGAAACCAACTGATTTAGATGATGACTTTGAAGTGGCATAAAGGTAAACAACAGACCTACACAACTCTGTGTAGTGGTGGTGGGTGGTGACTAACAGCTGTGTGTTGATTTTTTACTTGATTGGGAAAATGCTATGTTGCTGGGTGTGCTTGGTGCTGTCTGGCTCAAATCCAACGCTAAGTGGTGGTTGGGTGGGGGGCCTGTTGTTGGAGGTAACTACCTGAAACAGACATTTAGCCATGCTGCCTCTGAGTCTTCCTGTTGCACTCCTTATGCAGTTTAACTGTTCTTCTTGATTCTTCAATATCATTTTCTGTTTTTTAATCTACAGGCCCTTTACCCTGTGCCATACTGGAAAAACAATATAACATACTCACAATTACCTTACAGAACTGCTTCTGCCAGGCATCCAAGATTGATGGGCAGTTCAAGAGGAATGCAGATGCAATTCCCAATTTGGCAATACAGTATAATTTTTTCTCTTTAATCATTGTTTACATGACTCCTACAGATATTTAAATTTTATTTGCTATCTTTCAAAGCTCGGTTTAACAGAACATAATGTAACTTGGGTCTTTCTGGGGGCAGACGGACAATTTGATTTGGTTAACTGTACTAGTACTCATCAGCATGCATGCGTTTCCTTTTCCTCCCATATGATGGTCGGCTGCCAAGATGAATGTTGTACTGTGTAGTGTTTTTCTTTGTCAAACCTTTTCCTCAAATTCCCTTTCCCAGCCATTCATCGAACCCATAACCCCCTTCCCCCGGGCTGTGTGATATATTGAGGTGTGACTAAATTAGATTTACACCATGAATTGAGCACACACTTGGTGGGGCGGATGTGGTGAAAGCAACACCAACTCAAATCAGGGCAAGGATCTTATTCAGCTCTAAGTATAGCTCACACTGGCAATATTATATATATTTAGATTGCCCGCCCATGCACAGTATTCGTTATTTAACATTTTACAGAGGAACATAATTCATAATTGCCAGCTTTATCATCCTTCCAGCACTGTATTTACGTGCATCAAAGATTAAGCTTGTCCACTTCATAGCTTGAGTTGGCTGCATTTTGTAACTTTTACTAGCTCACCATTTTGACTATTTTAATTTAGAATTGCTTATCATATTTTCTCTTCTTTTTTTGTACTAGTAGTACTCTAGTCTCCCTCTGGTGATTGTCTCCCTTTTTTTGTAAAGCTTGCATATAAAAAGGCATTAACTCAGTTTCTATTTCAATTTAATTAGTTCCCTATGATGATTATTCCTCATCCTACAGTTTGAGTTCAGCTAGGAGGGAGTGGGACCTCACTTCTGGATCTGGTGCTTTCACTAGTATTCGAATAGTGCGCTAGCATGCTGCTAGTGTCTACTACCACCACCATGGCATTTTGGGAAACCACTCAGCCATCGCTTCATCTAATCACAGGTAAGGGAAGAACTGTGGGGGATTCATTGTTGAGCTGCAATTATCTATATACAATGGAAATTCACACACCCACACCCCCTTCGAGTCCTTAGAGGTTAATATAGTTGCAGAGACTAGGAGAAGAGAGTAGTAGGACAATTGAGGGTACTGCATAACTATTTGTTGGTGTTACACTATCAGCAGATTTTTAAAACTAGCCGAGGGCCTACAGCAAAGGAAGCAGTGCGAAAGTAAAAGAGCAAGCCCCCCAAAAAGATTTAAATCAACTATAAAAAATTTCAATAACAAATATAAACTTGAAAACCCACAACACCTAGCCCATCCCTCTCCCTAACCCCAACCAATGTCCAAAGTAAGCTTAGAAGAAGGAAAGTCTAAAAACGTAATTGTCCATAAATGTCCATAAATAAATAAGCGACAAACCCCAAGATTGCCCCAACTCCCACATTCCTACCCTTTCACCACAAAACAAAAGATTTAAAAAGGGGCAAGAGAGGCCTAGAGGTGGGCTATGAGCTTGCTCTCCAATTGGTTGAAACGCTGATCTATCCTGGCTTCCAGGCACAGCATCTTCTGGAGCATGCTGCAAGAAAGTTTCTATGGAGTCTATAGAGGGGTTCAGCAGTGGTTGAATGGCAGTGGGTAGCTGCCTGACCATAGCCCAGGGCATTGGAGGCTGCCGGTCCTGTTGCCTCCTCCTCCTCAGCCACCAGCTGCTGGTATTCGGCCCTGATGGCCTCCAGCTTCCGTTGCAGAGTCCTGGCTGCTACCTCCTGCCTGTTGGGTTGTGAAGTTGATGGATTGGCAGGAGTAGCCTATATCAAGAAAGAAAAAAGACACATTATAACCAATGCTCTTAGCAAAAGAGTAACACATAAAATGATATTGTGGCACAGTAGCACTAGCAGTACATAATATTTCCTGGTATCCTCGATTCCTCAGCCCATTCAATTTTGATGTGATTAGGGTGTCAGACATTAAGCACTAAGGAGTATTCAAGTATTCTTCTTCTCTCTTTTGTTTAGTGAACTTAATGTAGGCATGCCAGCTCAGCTTGTGCCCTAGACAGACATACTAGTGTCGCGTTACTTTGCTACTGTCTGCAGGTGGGGCAGCTGTACTAGACAATTATCTATTTTCCTATCATGGCCATGCTCTGTCGAATGCCTCAATTTCACCCTGACTACAAGAAGGGAGATGAATAGTTGCTAATATATTAATTATATACGTGAGGTACTACTATTGCAACCATTGCTGTCACTGAGAAATGCCATGGGTAGGCACTCGGAGGGAGGGCATTGTTGATGATGGGTGGGTACATGATATATGTTGTGCTTGAAACCTCCTGTGAGTCTGAAATACGACCTCAAACCTTTGAATCAAAAACCTTGATAAAAAACAAAATTCCTTGTTTACTCTTTCCTTCAAGGGATTTTTCCATTTATCATTGCATTGTTCTTCCAGTATTTTTTTTCTTCACCCTTGGCTTTGCTTCTCAGTCACCGTTTATGTTTTACATTCTTTTCATCCAGTCTTCACCTATGAATATCATCCATCCAAACATGGCTCTCATTCTCAACAAACCTTTCACCAACATACATTTGACATTTAACCACCCATGCGTCCTTGCTTTGACCCAATAAACCCCAGAGGATTCCTTTCATCCATACACTTTCACCCACTGAGGCAAGCATCCTTTCACCTTTCATCCACCCATGCATCCTATCAGCCACCTATAGTATATGCATCCTTTCACCCACAAATCATTCTCTGCCAGTCATATTACATTTTACCCGCCCTTCCAGCTTTCTTTCCCTTTTCCATCAACCCATCAAGGTCTGACACATCATTAAACTTCCCTGCTGAGTTGAAGATAGAAGAGGCCATTAGTTACTCAACTCCCGCTGTATATGCTAAGTAAAGAGGGGTGTCTTCAACTGTTCACAAGTCTCAACAGTACAGTGTACACCCTTGCAGCGAGTATATAAGCAAGTAGTATGACTTACCACAGCTTGCCACTGATGCTGGCTTACCCCCTTAAGCTGCTGCATCTGCTTCCTGGATGGCGCCGCCATCCCCGCTGGACCCGGCACAGGTGGTCGGTGCAGCTAGAAAAAAAATTACACATTTTTTAGATGCTTTATATGCCTCCTCCTATTTATTTTTTTCTGTAGCAAAATTGATAATACATACACCACACATATCACTACAATTCAGATACAGACCGTATGTTCTATCAAAAAAAAATATCTGGTTAGGCATTTTGCTTGTGGCAATTTTTGAAAAGCCTCTCAAGAAGACAACCTGTAAAGGACTGGACTGAGTGGCTAAAGCTATTGGTGGATCTGAGTTTTTGAAACGAAATAAGAGTGGCCAACTGGTCGGACAGAAGGTCTTCTTGCTTCGCAAATGCAATGGGGCCGTCCTCCTTCTCCTCATACTTCCTTCCAGACATCGTACATGGTAATCAGTTCACCATCAACTGCTGCTAATAATACTAGGTCTAGATAAAAAGAATACACAACTTTAGGGTGTCCGAAGTGACCATGGCCACTATCTCGTTTTACTGATTGAGCATGTGAAAGTAAAATAAAGCCTTCTCATCTCAACAAACAGGCGTAGAATACCTTGCTTGGGCATGCAATCTACACGGCAGAGTAGTAGTACTAGTAGTAGTAAGTGACCACGACCAATGGGTTCTCTGAATCTTACAGTACCACCACTAAGCAGTCCAAAAAATATATAAGGGGATAGGGAAAGCTGACTGAAAAACCAGAAGAAAGGAAGCTAATGATAGACTTGTACAAACAGAGACATTTTGAGGTAAAATACAGACACTAGAAAGATAAAATAACTTAAAACATGGGATAAATCAGGGATAACAAGAATTTCGAAACGGATAGATCAAAGTGGATTTGAGAAAAAATAAAATTGGGAAAATTATAGAAATAAATAGTTCAAAAGAAGGAGAATTTAAAGTTAGAGAAATATATATTAACAACAGGAGGACTTATTGGGGCCTGCAGAGCCACCGGATGAAGAGCGTTCTTGGGAGGCACCTCAAGCAACCGCACCCGTCTCGGGCGACCTTGTCTAGCCCCTGGATGCTGATGCAGGACATAATTAAAGAGACAAAAAATAATTGGTGGTAAATAAATAATAATAAATAACCTTGCCAAAAAGATTTTTTGACAAGAAATGGCAATTGCAATACCATTGACCTTTCCTAAATCAGATCGACTAGTAATAGCCTAGTATCGCGGTCCATCCTATCTTTATTCCACATTTCCTAAACCTACCTAGCCCACATATTCCAAAGAATTTGGAATAAACTGCAACAAATGCTATTCCAATCTCATTCGCAATCATTCTCCATCTCAACCCCCTTTGATGGGCCAATTCACTAAGTCTGCATTTGTCTTTAAATACATAGATGGACGCATGCACAAATACACAAATTGGTTGGTTGCTTGTCACTCACTGTACGAGCTACACAAAAGGTTCTAACTAAGAACTGAAGTGAGAGGACGCACACCGCTAAATTACTAATACTAACTACCACTATCTTACCGACAGGACAAAGGAAAAGAGTCTCTCTTGCGTCTGCATTACTTACGTTCTAACATAATCAGCCCAGGCAAGCCCAAAGTCAGAAACAAGTACGATTAGGTAGCGCCGAGCACCTGCCTAGAATAACGATCACATAATATAAGATTTGTAAAAGTAACTTACCTGCATGTGAGCAGTATGCTTGCTATTTGGGGAAAAAATATTAGCAATAGCAATGCACAAGTAATAATAATATTAATAATTAGCTACTCACCGAGCCTGCTACCTTAACCCCTAGCAGGTCCAGCATGTTCTGCTCTCGGTCCAGGATGTCGGACCGCCAGTGCGTCAGCTGATTGTGGGTGCGCTGAACCCCAGAGCAGTGATACACTGCCCAGCACACCCTCGCCAAGCAATGCTAGCGCTCCCGGACCCGGGCCGAGGCCAACAATCTGAAACACAAGACTCGAAACTCCTTGACTCATCATCTCCTCCAGGTCCTGAGAGCCAAACCTATCCCCTCAATATCCTTCGGCTCTGAACTTCTTAAAGGAAAAGACACTGCAACTTTGAACACTTTACAATTAAACCTCTTAAAAAACTCTTTGCAATTCCAAAGTACGTCTCGCAATCCCAAATCAGGCTTGAGTTTGACCTGCATGACCAGGACCCATCCAGGCATGGTACACCAGTAAAATATCTTTGTAGGATGAGGACAGCTGAAGCAAATTTGCTCACACATCAGTGCTGGCTGGAAATTGAAAAGCAGGCCAACAAAAATAATTCTGTGCTCCCTGCATTACAGCAGGCAATCGCAGCACTGCAACTAGAAGTAGCCTGGCACACCCTCATGGAATATGCCATTTCCAAACGTCTTATCTATAAAGCTGCCAAGCTGTTATAATTTGTCATAGAGAAGGCCACTTTAGCGTATAAATGGCAAGCGAGGCTGGTCATGCCTTCATATGCAGCTTGGGGTCCCCAGCCATATCTGTCCTCCCATTTCTCCGAGGCCAGGAAACATGATCTAATGCTAATACGTTTCTGCGTTTTCTCATCGAAAGACATTATACCCTCCTGGTAGCAGCCCTGGTCCACCACCGAGTGCCAGCTTTGTGGACACATCAACAAAACATTGCTTCATCTATTGTGCATTTGCCCGGCCTTGCTAAAACACAGACAAAAAAACTCTTATGCACATTATTAAGAGCTTTGAAAATCAGATCATACCGACCAGCTGAAATCACCTTACTGGGAGGGAATTCAATGCAAGTAGCATGCAAGGACATGAGATTCTTGAGCCTCGCCGCCAAGGAGCTGAAAAAACCCAGCAACTGACTGGTTTCTTCTCCGATCCGTGCTCCCAGCTGAGGGCTCAATAACAGTCAGACCTCAGGAAGGAGCAGGCTCATAGTACTTTATACTCCGAGACCTGCCATTAATCTCACCGTTCTACAATGCTACCAGATCTGGTTGGCAACTTGTATAATAAACCACAAGGATATCCATATTGTAGCAGGCTGTGGTCGATTTTTAACAACTTAAGTGTACCATTTTGATTGATTTTATTATGCTAATATCTTGTTTGATTTGTTGGTTCTGTCTAGCCAAAGCCAAAATTACAATATATTTCTTACCAGCTAGGCAGAGCTCAACGTGACTATATGTACTGTTTTTTAATGTGTTTTAATGGACATCATATATTGTCTTGGCCCATCTTTTAAAGTATTTTAATGTACATGTAATGGTTTTAATTAACTATGCATGATAAAATAAAGTTGAAGCTAGTAGCGTAAATGGAGGCAACAGTGACAAAAGAAGACTCCCACCTTTCCCGTACAAGAATATAACATCCTTCCCAATCCGTAAGTGTGTCTTCGATATGAAAGTGGGTATACTTATAAATGAAAAAATCTACCTCATTGTGTTTCGGAGTGGAAGAGGAATAAAGTGCCGTAAGGTATTATCTATGTTGCCTTCAATGTTGATGCTATTTTGGGAGATGTGCTTCCTGGAGAAATATAAATGCTGTGGAAGGCCAAAGGAGTGACCGCCATATTGAAAATCTCTTATTAAGGGTATAAGGTCCCTTCACATTGTGCAAAGTGATTATCGGCATAATTGATGTATGGGTGTATGTGTTGTATCAGTATAGGTGCTTTCATATGCCATAAGTAGGAGGGAAGGCACCGGCAGACCCACCATGGCCTCCAAGTGGTACCAGAAGTAGGTGCATGACAGGCAGTGATGTTTGTAAGGGTGGGATAATCGTTAACACTATAGACATACACAAACCATAAAAAAACATAGGTGCACAAACTTACGATGCTGGTGGTTGGAGCGCAGTGGATGAGGGGAAGGACCATCGCCTCCGACAGGCTCAAGAAGCCGGTTCGGGTAGCAGTCACAGCCTAATCCGTACAATGGAGGAGGTTCCTGCAGAGGCACCGCCGTATGGATTACGATGTCAGTTTCCGACAGCCTTTTCATCGAGGTCCGACAACCATGGACAGCTGCCGGAAACGGGCTTTGCGGCCCCTAGCTGGACTCCATCCCCCTTAGGCCTCTGCGATATGACCTGGGGGCATATGTGGTGCCCCCCCAAACATCCATGCACCTAGTGCATGGATGTTTAAAAACATCCCTTTCTCTATTGCAGGTTCAGCTGGATCGCATTTCCGTGTTGCAGCACGAGCCGCAATAGAAAAAAGGAAGCTAATTGGGCTATTGGGTCCACCAAACTCCTTGTTGGATGGTCTCAAACCTGAAACGATGGCAGTAGGAATCTCGTCCGACAGCAATTCTGGTTGCAAACCATTGAAAAATATCGGACTCCTCTACATAGATGGTAAACCCTTTGCAAAGAGGAAAGGTTCACTTTGAAACCCTGTACCCTTTGTGTATGTTGAAATTTGTTTGGGAGTTGACGGCAGGTCCCTACGACCACTCTGCCAACACAAACAGACTGCAACACCGAAGCAAGCAACCTTTACAAATGGATGCACCGACACTCCGCCACCCCTCAAGAAGACACCAGACAAGCAACACTCCAAGAAAGTCAGCTGGCTAACCCCCACCCTCCACAAGTCCAGACACACCTGCAGATAACTCGAGAAGAGATGGAGGAACAACAAAAGCCCGGAACCCACGCAACCTTCAAACTGCCATTAACGTACTCCACCTTCTCCTCAAAACCACAATGAAATTGGCCCTCCATGACAAAATCAATGCCACCGCACACAACAGCAAAGAACTCTTAGCCATCGTCAAGGAGTTTGCCAGGCTCAACAGTGAGACCACAGATGTCCCACCCTCCCAAGATCTCTGCAACAAACTTGGCACCTTCTTCCACCAAAAGATCAGGCAGATCTACAACAGCTTCAGCACCAAAACAATGCCATAACGCCTCCCAGGCAACCACACTGTAGCCCAACAGATCGTGCTCAACTGGACTCCTCTCACCACAGATGACGCACTCAAGACCATGAAGAGCATCCACTCAGAAGCTCCATTGGATCCTTGCCCGTAACACATCTTCCAGAGGGCAGTTGCCCCTGCGCTTCGCCACACCATCAACTGCTCCATCGATACTGCCACCTTCCCCGACAACTGGAAACACGCTGAGATCAACCCTCTGCTTAAGAAGCCATCCGCTGACCCTACAGACCTCATGAACTTCAGACCCATCTCCTTTCTCCCCTTCCCAGCCCAGGTCATCAAAACGGCCATCAACGTCCAACTCTTCGGGTTCATCGAAGAGAACCACCTACTGGACATCTCCGAAGCAACCACAGCAGGGAGACAGCACTCCTTGTCACCACCGATGACATCAGCTCCCCCCTCAACTGGGGCGAAACCGCAGCCCTCATCTTACTGGAACTCTCAGCCGCCTTCGACACCATCTTCCACCAAACCCTAATCACGAGACATCAATCAATCAATCAATCATGGGCTTGTATAACGCAACAACTCACCCATGAGGGTTTCAAGGCGCTTGGGGGGAAGGGGGGGGGCAGCTTCACAATGCCAGCATCTGCTACAAGGCACTGGACTGGATCCACTCCTTCCTCACTGGCCCAACACAGCGAGTCAGACTACCCCTATTCCTCTATGAACCTACAGAGATGAGCTGAGGAGTGCCCAAGGGCTCCTCCCTGAGCCTCATCCTCGTCAACGTCTACATGGCCCCCCTCGCGGCTATCATCAGAAACCATGGACATTGTCTACTATGCCGACAACATCCAGATGATCTCTCCCTTACCAATTAACCCACAGCCACCAGAATAAACTTTCACAGCGGAATGAAGGTCGTTGCTATCTGGATGAAAGTCAGTTGCCTCAAGCTCAACTCGGACAAAACCGAAGTACTCATTCCGGGACCCGACCCCTCAGCCTGGGATGACTCATGGTGGCCTGCCGCACTAGGAACTAGGCCTGGGCTAAAATTCCATTCCGCTCGCAGAAATTGCGATAATTTGACATGTTCGCGTTCCGCGGAGAGCGCGAAAATGGCAAAATTTCCGCAATCCGCATCTTACCGGAATTTTTTTTCTTGCTCACGCTGTAAAAAAATACATTCTCACATGCACGCTATCGCCTTACCTGATTCCACGCATTCGCCGACAAGTTTTCCCCATCCGGTCGCGTTCTCCACAAGCTGTTGGATTGTTGGTAGCCATTTGCGCTGTCTCGCGACAGTTCGCGCCCGCATTAACGTCATTTGTCACGCGATCACGTCATTCGTCGCGCGATCACGTTTTTCTTCTCGCGATCATGTACTACGAGAGTATGAGATGATTGAGATCTCGCTCCCATGAGCAACCGCATGGGTAAGTTAGCGAGCCGCGATCACGCAGAAAATACCGCGAACAGGCGGGAAAAAACTTCTGCGTCCCCGCGATATTTCTGCGTTTTTGCAGAGATTTTTAACATTTTCGCGATAGTTTGCGAAAGTGAACTTCGAAAATTTCGCCCACCCCTACTAGGAACCCCTCACACCCCTACGGCCCACGCAAGCAACCTTGGCATCATACTGGACTCCTCGCTCATAATGAACCACTAAATCAGTGTAGTATCTTCATCCTGCTTCCACACCTGCTTCAAAAGAAATTCAGATAGATCTCCACAGAATCTAGAAAGACAGTCACTCACTCATCACCAGCAGACTTGACAATGGCAACACACTCTACGCTGGCCTCACACAGAAACAGCACAGGAAACTACAGAACATCTAAAAAGCCGCAGCCAGACTAGTCCTCGACATCCCCCGCTGCAGCCACATAACACAACACCTCTGACAACTTCACTCACTCTCAATCAACAAGAGAAGAACCTTCAAGTTCCTCACACATGCCTACAAAGCTCTCCACTATGCCAGACTAGCATATCTGAACCACCGCATCGCATTCCAAGTACCCGCCAGACAACTTTACTCCGCCCAACATGCCCTGGCCTCCGTCCCACGGATCCACAAGACCAGAACCAGAGGAAGCTCTTTCTGCTACCTCGCCGCCTAGACCTGGAACACCCTGCCCCTCCATCTCAGGCAATACCCATCAATGACCCAATTCAGGAAAGACCTCAAGATCTGGCTCTTTGAATGAACCTCCAAGTCTAGACAGATCAGCATCCCCCCCTCAGAGCCTTGAGACCCTCACAGTTGAGTTGCTGCTCTGTATACAATCCTGATTTATTGATTGATTGACTGCTAACTCTTATAAAAAAAAAATTTTAATATTGAACTTTTTTTAAGCTCAGTATTGTTTCCTTTAAGGAAAACAATCTGATTAACTGAGCAGGCGACAATCCATGTGATGGCCTCCAATCAGAGTGAGTTTCAGTTTTCAAACTACATCAAGCATTTTAATGAGTTAGGTCTAATTGTGACACATTCCAAATCCTTATTTTGCAAAGTATAACATTTTAGTACACAGGTCGGTTTGCA
This sequence comes from Triturus cristatus, assembly GCF_964204655.1. NCBI lineage: Eukaryota > Metazoa > Chordata > Amphibia > Caudata > Salamandridae > Triturus > Triturus cristatus. Next base: position 1,755,492,667 of record NC_140590.1, on the reverse strand, counting down.
AAATGTAATATCATTTGCAAATGTCAGTGCGCTATTTGCAACCACTTTTTGAAAATGAAATGTTTGTACAAGTTCTGTCTTAACAATATCATTGTACTAGACGGTGATGGTACCAAGTCATATATTTTAGAGAAAGCGCTCTTCCATTCCTTTTGTTTAGTTACAAAAAATAACTGCAGGGTACGATTATCTGCAAACTTGAACCAGGCAAAGATCAACAAATAGTTTATTGAGAACCAGGGAGTGACTGTATTAAAATGATTAGGCTAGTTTTATGTAAAATGTCACGCACATTTATTTCTTTGAAAAAAGCAAAATAGAAAGGTCAATTTGTTTGTTGACATAGTAAACAAGTATTTTTAGTGGAGACAATTACAGTGGGACAAATAATGCACATAAAATTTACATATTTTCATCATGCAGCTAAGTTTGTCAAGTGTTTTCATGGACCATATGCTGTGTTTCTAGCCATCTTTTTTTGAGTTGGAGTCTTTGTGTGCTTGGCTGAAGTAATATAACTTATAACAACGACCTTCAAAAGGAAAGCCCAGAACTGATTACAAGTTCTTCAGCAAACATGGACTTGTCTGTCCGTTCCTACATCGGAGGAAGAGATGCTCACCCCCTCTCTTGTACCACAACAACTTAAGAAAGATGCACCTCGGAGTTACACACTGTAAGATCTCTGCACAAGAGCATCATTTTCCATTTTGAATTCATTCACTAATTTCCATAAATTTGCATTGACGTAGCTGTGTCCATTCAGAGGGAAAGGTGAACGCAGAGGCCCCTCCTCTGCTATGGCGGCCCACCCTGCCAGCACTTTTAAAAGTGTGAAAAATAAAACGATAATAATAGTGGTTTAAAACCTGTTTTATTATTGTTTTAATATTCCTTGTGTGGAGGCTTGGAGGTGGGGCCAGGGAGGTGACCGCTGGGGGGCAGTGCTGGGCACTGCTTTCACTGCGCATGTGTGTTTGGCCGGAGGTCTAAGGCCTGCCAAACCCAAATGTGCAGTGAAGCTTTCTCCAACCCCAGCTGCATTTGGAGAGAGCAGACACAGGCTCCCAATCTGTCCTGGAGTGCAAATCATCGGCGCTCAGGCCAATCCTAAAGCTGCTCTCATGATGAGTGCTACGCAAACAAATGATGGACTGAATGCTGAATAAATGCTACATTCACCCCAGTCAAGAGATCTGGGTTAAATCCATCGTTCTTTTGGTCACCATGCCACCCCAGTTTAGACCCAGCCATATGCAAAGTAGTCTTGACCCTGTGCCTCATGGGAACAGTCCAGCCCGAACTGCCAAGCAAAGTCCTCCCTGGACTGGAAACAAGCATCCTGGGACCGGTTTCTGGGTATTACCCTTCATCAGCCAGGCTAGCTTGAATCCAGTGGCACAGTGAGCAAGGGACACACGTCTGGGCATACCCATCCCACTTAGGATCAAAAGTGCTACGCAAACACATTCTGGACGGTATGCTCACTGTGCCACTCGATTCAAGCTAGCCTGGCTGAAGAAGGGTGACATGCCCTGAAACCGGTCCCAGGATGCTTGTTTCCGGTCCAGGGAGGACCTGGCCTGGCAGTTCGGTCTGGACTGTTCCCATGGGGCACAGGGTCAAGACTGATTTACATATGGCTTGGTCCAAACTGGGGTGGCGTAGTGGGCAAAAAAAAGATGGATGTAACCCAGATCTTTTGACTGGGGGAGAATGTTTGCATTGTCAGCATTCCGTCCATCATTTGTTTGCTGCAACACTTTTCGCCCTAAGTGGGATGGCTATGCCCAGATGTGGGTCCCTTGCTCACTGTGCCACTGGATTCAAGCTATCCTGGCTGAAGAAGGGTGACATGCCCTGAAACCGGCCCCAGGATGCTTGTTTCTGGTCCAGGGAGGACCTGGCCTGGCAGTTCGGTCTGGACTGTTCCCATGGCGCACAGGGTCAAGACTGATTTGCATATGGCTGGGTCCAAACTGGGGTGGTGTAGTGGGCAAAAAAACAATGGATTTAACCCAGATCTCTTGACTGGGTTAGAATGTTTGCATTGTCAGCATTCCGTCCATCATTTGTTTGCTGTAATGATGAGAGCAGCTTCAAGATTGGCCGCAGGGCAGGCTTGGAGCCTGCTTAGCAGTGAAAAGGAGAGGTCAGCAGTAGAGTGTCACGCGATCATTGAGGGTGCAGGTAAATTATTTTTACATTTTTTCCCATTTGTCTCCTTGGTCCCTCATTCTCGCCCCCACCCCCACCCTGACTCCTTTCCCCAACAAGAGCCGCTCCTGGGTGAATGTGTAGCTTGTACCTAACTTATGTTTGTGTTTATTTTGTCCAGGATTATCTCACAAGTAAATTTACCATCCAGGCTTGGATTGGACTTTTCATCACACCAGCAGGAAGACGATGGACCTGGGTAAAAGGATCTACTCTGAATGAAACTGTGTACGTTTACTGGATGCATTTTTAACACTGTGATGGGAGTCTAAGGCACACAATTGTACAAGTTGGGTATTTTAGCATTTATATGTTTTCATCCTGTGCAGTATACACAAAAGCAATAACAGAACCCAGCATATATGCACGCTGCAATAAGTGCTTTTTTATCAGTAGGACTGATGGCTTTACTTCACCTTGCACTTTTAAATACCAGGACCTTCGGCTTTCAGAGCACCACTTCTCCCCCTTTGATGTCACTCGTGGAATGGGAGAGGCCCCATAAAACATAGTGACTGCTGTGGAACAAACAAAAGGGTAGCTTTGTCATACTCGCAGCCTGTTCCAATGACACAGGAAGCTGCTTTCATGAGAGTGAAGCTAGACCCACCAACAAGCTCTGACACCTTCTCACCTGACAACACCTTTACATACTCAAAGCAGCTGGTGTGCTTCAACAGGTAAGAAGCAATGGGGTCTTCAAACACAGAGGTTTTACAGCTCCCTGACCTCCTTGGCAGGCAAGGAACCACTGTCAGAACTCACTGATAATGCAACATGAGATCCACTCAACCCCACATTAAAAGTAGACCCCATGGGATCACCAAATTCTTTGATCCTATGAAGGTACTTGGGACCAGATGTACAACGGCTTTTAGAGGCCGCAAATGGAAAATCAGGCCATTTGAGTCCGCTAAATAGCCCATTCACATTTACTAACCCTATTTGCGAATCTGTAACCTAATGCCAACTAGCAAAATAGGGTTTGCGAGTCACTATTAGGAAGGGGCGTGTCAAGGGCGTTTCATCCTGATAGCGAGTTGCAAGGGCATGTACGATTGTTTTGTGACCACAATGCAGTCACAAAACAATCACAGTTTACTGCCTACTTCAAGTAGGTGGTAAGCCAGTTGCAAACGGGAAGGGGTCCCCAGGGGACCCCTTCTCCTTTGTGACCATCAGTAAAATCTTTTTGGTCCCACGGACTGCTGCCTACTCTTAAAAAATTAAACAGAAATGTTTAATTTTTCTTTTGTGAAATGCATCCCATTTTCCTTTAAGAAAAATGGGCTGCATTTTTTTTTTTTAATAACCTGCTTCATTTAAAAAGCACTATTACAAACAATGGGGAATCCCAAAAATAAATCCGTAGTACCTGGGTAGTATATGTATAGAAACACAGGTGGTCCTAGCAGAGAACAAAAAATTCTTCCAAAGTGACTTATTTTCCTTTTTTCAAAAGTATTTTTTGTATATACCCAAGCATAAACAAAAATCTTTTTTGCAAGTCGCAAATTGAAATGGATTAAAGGAAGAGTTGTCCTACATTGATGGAGATTGAACAAAACCCATATACATGGAAGCTCGAGATTTTAGCCCCATGCCATTACCATCCATCATTGACACTATCAACAGTTTCCGTTCCTCATTATTTAATGTCAGACGTTCCAATGACTACCATTATATGCAAGTCACTGTTGAGATGCTGCTTACCATTCAACCCCCGCCATCACACTCCAATGGTGACATGATACCACATCATCCAGCGTCTGCGCTCCCGACGTGAGCAGAGCCGCGTGCACATTTTCCTCCTGGGGTCTTAATTACAGACTCGTTCTCCCACACATAATCATGAGTTGCCTGCCGGAGACAGTCTGAGTAAGTAATACTGCTCCTCAATCTCTCTCAACTAATTTTTCTCCACTATTCAGTGTAGTTAACATATCGCCCACGCGATGTTGTTATCTGTGCTTTAAGCCAGTAATTGAACCTTTTCTTTTTTGGATCCTTCTGCCAGATTTACTCGGCCTTCGGTTTTATTGGTACCAGGGATAACTTTGTATCCACTGCTCACGGAGACGCATGATTAAGGTAACCCTACGGTGGCCTCCTATATCTAAAACTTTTCCTGCAATTTTATTCAGGCATACTGTACTCGTATAATTTTTCTTGGTTTTAGATACACGTTGCCTGATTAATTCAGCCTTCATTCGCAACACTCCAAGAATACTACTTACCAAGAAACATGTTTCCCCAGTGATACGAATGGGTGAGTACCCCTTCCCTTATATGTTCTTGGTTCATTCTTTTGATTCACGATTTTAGCACTCTAAGCTCGATATTTCTTGCTTCATTTCCAATTCTATTGCACCGCTACGGATCTTCACTGGACCGTGGAATTGTTCTCCGCCTCTCCCCTGAATTGGAGCCTAAGGGCCCTTCTCTCCATTGCTATCAGCACTGAATTCTGCCCTGTGTTCTCACCGTTTATACCCAAGTCTTGTGTATAAATTATAAGGTACCTCATCGTTCCCTTTGAATCATCTCCTAGGTTGCTCCCATCTTTGTCCTGAAGAAGACCCCTCTCCAAGGAACAATTGGCCTTCACCCTACACTCGGGGTTGAAACATCGACATCTTTAATACACCAACCTGTAGTAGGCCCACTCTTTAGACAATAATTTGGAGTCTATAACTTAATGTGGACCATAGGAAATGTGTCAATAATTTCCAGACAAGTTCCAGTCTTAGAGATATTTAAACTATTTCGATTTTGTTCTTTGTATTCTTACGTCTTTAACCCTATCTAAATTCACAAGCACTCAACCCACCACTTATCCTCTTCTACTTACCTTGGAGCAACTGCTCAAATCGTTTAATAACAAACTGCTAATATATATATAAAGAAAGATTTTATTTTATAGTGGCATATAGGCTTTTTGTTTATGCTTGGGTATATATAAAACATAGGGCCAGATGTATTAACATTACATTTTGCGAGTCTATAATAGCGAATTTTACAGATTCCCTATTATAGACTGGTAAAATGCAATGTACGTAGGGATTCCTACGCATTTCTTATTTGCGACTCGCAAATTGCGGGTCGCAAATAAGGAATGGTTTCCTATTAATTCCTATGGACCAAGAGGCCCATAGGAATCAATGGCAATTGCGTGCGCAATTTGCTATGGCTACTAGAATAGCATTTAGAGAATCACAAATTGCGAGAAGGTTTTCCGTTCCTACATTGCACACAGCTAAATTGTGATTGCAAACGTTGAAATTCTGCGAATCCATTTCATTTTGCGACTTGCAAATTGCGATTGGTTAAAATCGCAATTTGTGAGTCGCAAAATAAAATAACTGTACATGTGGACACAGGACTCTTGCTTAGTGCTTCTCTAGATCACATAACTCCTTGCTGACATGTATGTCCATCTGGGAGTACTCTATCCTATATATAATTATATATCTACAGCAGCACTACTATAAAACTATAATATAAATGCCACACACAGCAACTGAGACATCTGTCTTTAAAATACCACTGTTCCCCAGGTACAATTTAAAATCTGCCATTAGAGCCCCTTAAAAGAACAGGAGAACTTCTAAATAAATAACCAGTAAATATTCATAGGTTTACTGACACATAGCCATGTTACACGCTTAATTCTCTGGGTAGGTTTTGGCTCCAGAATATCCACGCAAACTCACACTGGAATCAGGGAAACATACCTTATGTCATTGTAATAAATCTTACCACAGTGGCTATCAATAAGTTTATAATGTGCAATTAGGTGGGATTACTTTAGTCTAAATTATAGCCTTATTTGTACCACAAAATGAAAACCTTACATCAGATTTTAGCATGACAGAGTAGGCTTGCTCGTGCTTTGAGCCCCCTCCTTCCCAAAGTACATGGCAGTTTGGTCTCCCACTTAGTAATTTACTTTGAGTACTCTTTGGGACGGCAAAAAGTGACTGTGGTTATCACTATCCCATATCTGACTCAGAGGAGAACTCAAACAATCCTGGTTCAGAAAGACAAAAAGGGCAAGTCGAAGAGGGGTTGGAGAGACTTTATCAGTCCAAATCCACTCCACCCCCGGAGTTGTGATGAGAGATGTTCAGGGTGGCTGCCAAACTGACTCTCGCACACACAGAATCCTAATTCTTGTCAGTGACTAAGGAACCGGATTGAGAAATTGTGGACCACCATCAATGGTAAAGCTGTCATAGTGTCCTCAGGAGAGAGTCAGCGTGAGGCCAAACAGGCTTACCTTGCATTACCAAGAAGGTGCAAGTGGGGTCCGATGCATGTGTGAAGTCACTTTATAACTATCCGACAAGGACAAAGAACAAGAGCATTTCTAAGATCTTACGATCTGGTCGACTGCATCCATACTGATAGTTACCAGGTGGGGTAAACTCTTGACCCTTCATTCAATTTTGGAGGGCAAACTTGCCAGATTTTAAAACAGGAAAAAAGTATCTGCTGTGGCATGCGGGTTCGATGCAAGAAGCACCAAAATCTGCATGTTATTCCCCCAAAGTCTATAGTAGGTATAGTTTATCACATGCAGTTGTTTGATTCTTGGGATGTGATAAATTGCACCTTCCCTCAAAGCCACACATAATAGGAGCTTTAGTGCACTGTGGCTTCCAGATGGTCAGTAACTGAAGTAGATGATGCAGCTATTCCAGGACTATGGGGTGCCTGAATGGATTTGCCAGATGCTGTTGGTGTAGTAAGAATGACAAGGTTTCCCATATGAGGTGTGGCAGAGCCCTGAGGTCTGACTGAAGTCTGACCGAGTGACGATTGAGAGTACTGTTCTTCTAAGTCATGGAATGCCTTGTGTTTGCAGGATATTACTCAGTAGAGCACAGCACCAAGACCACCCTACTCGCTGCCACAGACGACATCCGCACCCTCCTGGACCAAAGCCACTCTGCAGCCCTCAACCTGTCACCGGCCTTCAATGCCGTCTCTCACTGCACACTAGTTACCAGACTGCACGACGCCGGCATACAAAGAACAGCCCTGGACTGGATCCGATCATTCCTCACTGGCCAGAGAATCAGACTACCACCCTTCCTCTCCGATCCCACGGAAATCACTTGTGGAGTCTCACAGGGGTCATCACTGAGCCCGACCCTCTTCAACATCTACATGGCCCCCCTCGCAGCCATCGTCCTACAACAAGCCCTCAATATAGTATCCTATGCCGACGATACCCAGCTAATCCTCTCCCTCACCCGAGACTCCAACACCGCCAAACTCAATTTCCAGAAAGGAATACAAGATGGATGACCAACAGCTGCCTTAAACTCAACACAGAGAAGACAGAAGTCCTCATACTTGGAACCACCCCGTCAGCATGGGACAATACCTGGTGGCCAACCCCCCTTGGAAGCCCACCTACCCCCTCAGACAACGCCAAGAACCTCAGCATCAAACTCAACTCATCACTCACCATGAACTGACAAGTCAACGCCGTCACTTCCATATGCTTTAACACCCTCCGCATACTTTGCAAGACCTTCAAATGGAGCCCCCCTGAATCAAGGAAGACAGTCACCCACGCGCTCATCATCAGCAGACTGGACTATGGAAACGCAATCTACGCCAGCATCAACAAGTCCTTACAACACAAACTTCAGACTATACAGAACACCGCTGCCAGACTCGTCCTCGGCATTCCCCGGCACGAAGATATCAGCCAACATCTGCGAAAGCTCCACTGGCTCCCCGTGGAGAAAAGAGTCACCTGCGAAATCCTCACTCACGCCTACAAATGCCTACACAACAACAGACCCAAATACCTCAACGAAAGAATCAACTTCCACATACCCAAAAGAAACCTCCGATCTGCCAACCTTGCACTGGCGAAAGCCCCTGCATCCACAGAGCCAGAATAGGCGGAAGATCATTCTCTCACATTGTGGCCAAGACCTGGAACGAGCTAACGGCAGACATCATACACACTTCCTCCCTGAACACTTTCAAGAAGATCTTCAAGACCTGGCTCTTCGGCTAAACGGACCTGCTGCCCCCCCACCCCCCGCCCAGCACCTTGAGACCCCCCCACAGATGAGTAGTGCGCTTACAATCCCCTGATTGATTGATCGATTGATATTAGGAAAGACAGGCTCTCCAGTTGATTGGTCGGGAGTGTAAAGGTGTGGGCTTCGTGGCATCCGGTTGGTTGGCTGCAGGTGCTGAGACTGATGGTCAGTGGTTAATTTGTAAAAATATTAATGCCAGGGCTCTCGTCAGAAGGCAGCTTGCACCAGCGAACTTTTCCTGTTAGCACTGCCTAAACAGAACCAAATACTTAACATGAAAGTGGGGAAAGGATGTGGCGTAATGGCCATAGCTGCAGACTGCAGAGCTGGGGAATCAGTTTTGAGTTTCGGTGTCGGCTCAACATCCTGTGATTCTGGGCAAATCACTTAATTTCCCTGTGTACACCATAAATGAATGTGCCCATAAATGAATGGTGCTCATGAAAAGCACCGGTGTTGATGATTAAGTGCCGGTGCTGAGCACCGGAAACCACCGGCTCAAATTAAGCCCTCCAGGTGGTCCTTCAGCTTTTGTTGCTCTTGTACACATATGGACCAGCACTTATTTTTCCTGATCTGACATTTTCCAAGAGCAAAAGAAAGAAAAACACACAAAGGAGACAGAAGAAGAATAATAGAGATAGAAAACACGTCACAAAGTGCGAAAAGAGGAACCTGCCAGAGTGAAATAGGGGGAAGAGGATGTCTGGTAGTGGATTAGAGAGGCCTGAGCTGCATTGAAGATTATGCTGCTTTGAGATTTAGCAGGCTAACATTTAATAACTCCGGCCACAGGTTTTTGAGCACAGCGTTTGTCACCGGCACTCATTCTTTTACAAAGTGAGCACTGTGTATGGTTTTGGGTGAGTGTTGATCTGCAGCTGTTGCACCAGTGTTGTTTCACCTAGTGAATGGTGAGCTATCTTTATGTCACTAGTACGGTTCTTGCCACTGCTCCTCTTCTACTGACATCCCATCTGGTCTTCGGCCACTGCTAAGTTTGGAGTCACTTAATTTGTTATATTGTGATTCTTAATGTAAACTGCCGCTAAAAACCTGCCTGAGGTGGTATGAGGTTTGATAGACTTGAGTTGGGACGCATTGTGTTCTTATGTTTGATTTGAAATTAGTTTGACAAAGTGTTTTGAAAAAATAAGTGGCGTGTAAAATGACAAATGTTGCTCTGTGGTCTTCAAATACCCTGGGGAAGTGTAGTCATGTCGCCCGTACGACCCCTGGCACTACTCTTGTGACCCCTTCCCAAGGAGATCGCCACAGTAGTGTCAGCAGTGCAAAACTGGGCTTCCTCAGCTTTGTTCTTTTAACCCGCAGCCAACATTAACATGTTGCCTGCCATAACAAATATTCATATTAATCAATTAAATAGTCACCGTAGTGAACATCATTTTAAAAGAACTCAGAAAAAAGCCACAATTCATTCTTTTGTATTATTTTTATATCTAAAATAATTCTTTTTTGAATGTTTCAACACATTTCATTGATTTGATAAAGAAACGTAATACACTTTGAACACTGGCAACCAAAACTACTGTCTTATTTCAGAACTTTAGCAGTAGTTACTGACACTTTTTCGTAAATATGTACCATCCACAGTTGGTCATATAACAAAAGATAAATTTACACATTTGTAATATATGCAAAACATCAAATGGAAATTATTTGCATTGAAGAAGTGTCACAGCGTCGACGTTTCGGTCTCCTAAAGTTTAATCCCTGAGACCATCATCAGTACCCAAGTTGCACCACGTATCTATCATAAAAATACACACATAAATTAACAACATATCCTAACATCTGAGTTCATCTATTAGTATTGTCACTACAATGAAGGAAAACAGGTGTATCCCATTTGAACCACCCGATATAGTGTGTCAGTGCTCATTCCCCATGGTACCACAAATCAACCAATGAATCCATGCCGCGTGTCAAATCCACGTATCGAACACACATGCTACCATCTCCAAAGATGTGCCATGGAAAAACACTATAATGTGGATAAACATCCAAAGTGTATCATTTCTACCACACATAATGTCTCATGAAGAGACACCATAATGTAACTATACCTCCCTTATTCAAAACAAAAACACTTACTCGTACATTAATGCGAAACCTTTTGATCACGTATTCCAATTTTTCACGAGAGCACTAAATCAAAACAGAACAGAACAGAAAGTCCTAAATTCTCATCAAATAAAACACCTCTAAAAACCTTTTTCGGGACGGAAGTCCGATAACCATGTAATCTGCCTATACTTACAAGAAAGCAGCAACCTTCGTCTGCGCTTCCAAAATCTGCAACAAAGGACACCAGGTCAATCAAGACTCGTCATCTAATGTTACCTCAAGGCTGCGGACCCCTCCCAAGAGTGAAGCTTACTTCTTTTTCTCCAAGTCGGCTCTCTCTGTACAACTCGCCAAACAAATCCGAGAAGCCACCACCCACTAGGGCGGAAGTTATTTAAGCCTTAGCGTCATCCAAATCCGCATGAATTAGAGGAAAACCAGTCGGCCATCTTTGAAGGGAACCTTCTAATACGAAGTGTCAACATCTGATGCCCAGAGTCAGCCAGAAATCTGGAAACATAAAGTATGGCTCTCTAATTTGAACACACCACTATTGTAAAAAACAGAATTTGTAAAAAACGTATATATTAAGGTTGATACAAACCACATTATAGAACCATTGCTATGATGAAACATGTGAACTATTTGAACCTAATTAATTTGTCGTGTTCAGACGTAATCTCTTGTTGCTTAAGACACCCGGCTAGAATATCAACTTTGGCTACCTTATGAACTATGTAGTTTCTTGTACATGAGGTCTTATGTTTATGTTTTTGATCTCTGGGACTGCCGTTAAGTAGTGATGATACCTGTACATATATTCTTGTGGTAGAACTTGGACTTTAGTTACTTGTTGCGGTTATACTGGCCTGTACTTTAGGACACCTGATATGATTGTTCGTAATATTATAGCCTGAATCGGTTTATATAACACCTACTAGTCAGCTAGTGGTCATAGAGGTTTCCTTTTAGGATGTGTTCCTTCATATTTCGTTAGTTGGCCTGTAAGACCTGGAGACACAACATATGAGTCACAAATATGAGTATGGCTGATATTCTAGCCGGGTGTCTTAAGCAACAAGAGATTACGTCTGAACATGACAAATTAATTAGGTTCAAATAGTTCACATGTTTCATCATAGCAATGGTTTTATAATGTGGTTTGTATCAACCTTAATATATCCGTTTTTTACAAATTCTGTTTTTTACAATAGTGGTGTGTTCAAATTAGAGAGCCATACTTTATGTTTCCAGATTTCTGGCTGACTCTGGGCATCAGATGTTGACACTTCATATTAGAAGGTTCCCTTCAAAGATGGCCGACTGGCTTTCCTCTAATTCATGCGGATTTGGATGACGCTAAGGCTTAAATAACTTCCGCCCTCGTGGGTGGTGGCTTCTCGGATTTGTTTGGCGAGTTGTACAGAGAGAGCCGACTTGGAGAAAAAGAAGTAAGCTTCACTCTTGAGAGGGGTCCGCAGCCTTGAGGTAACATTAGATGACGAGTCTTGATTGACCTGGTGTCCTTTGTTGCAGATTTTGGAAGCGCAGACGAAGGTTGCTGCTTTCTTGTAAGTATAGGCAGATAACATGGTTATCGGACTTCCGTCCCGAAAAAGGTTTTTAGAGGTGTTTTATTCGATGGGAATTTAGGACTTTCTGTTCTATTCTGTTTTGATTTAGTGCTCTCGCGAAAAATTGGAATACGTGATTTCGCATTAATGTACGAGTAAGTGTTTTTGTTTTGAATAAGGGAGGTATAGTTACATTATGGAGTTCTCTTCATGAGACATTATGTGTGGTAGAAATGATACACTTTGGATGTTTATCCACATTATAGTGTTTTTCCATGGCACATCTTTGGTGATGGTAGCATGTGTGTTCGATACGTGGATTTGACACGTGGCATGGATTCATGGGTTGATTTGTGGTACCATGGGGAATGAGCACTGACACACTATATCGGGTGGTTCAAATGGGATACACCTGTTTTCCTTCATTGTAGTGACAATACTAATAGATGAACTCAGATGTTAGGATATGTTGTTAATTTATGTGTGTATTTTTATGATGGATACGTGGTGCAACTTGGGTCCTGATGATGGTCTCGGGGATTAAACTTTAGGAGACCGAAACGTCGACGCTGTGACACTTCTTCAATGCAAATAATTTCCATTTGATGTTTTGCATATATTACAAATGTGTAAATGTATCTTTTGTTATATGACCAACTGTGGATGGTACATATTTACGAAAAAGTGTCAGTAACTACTGCTAAAGTTCTGAAATAAGACAGTAGTTTTGGTTGCCAGTGTTCAAAGTGTATTACGTTTCTTTATCAAATCAATGAAATGTGTTGAAACATTCAAAAAAGAATTATTTTAGATATAAAAATAATACAAAAGAATGCATTGTGGCTTTTTTCTGAGTTCTTTTGAAATGATGTTCACTACGGTGACTATTTAATTGATTAATATAAGTTAAATAAATCCTCAAGGTTTATTATTGTGTTGACATATTATACCCAATCCCTTGGGGTTTAGTGGGTTGCCCTATTGTTGTGTATAACAAATATTCAGCAGTGAAACTACCCTGCACCGAAACAGAATGTTACCATTAGTGGCTCGTGGTACATGTGCTGAGCTCCCTGTGCAGCGTGCATCTCCAGCAAGAACCTAGCACAGGGGTAGACTGAAAATAATTCTTGGCAACATAATTTATTATTGCTGATTGTGAAGGCCCGACAAACGGCGCCTCCATGTCTCTTGCTGTCTCTGGGCATGTCAGTGGAGAGGGGAAATATAGTAGAGTAGAGAAAAAAGAAGTGCTAATAGAGGAACGAGAGTGCAGCAGAGGGACTAGAAGAGAGGAAGACACAACAGAGAGGTGAGAGTCAAAAGCGAGAGAAAGAGAGAGAGAGAGAGAGAGAGAGAGAGAGAACGAGTTGTGTGTGTGTGGGGGGGCGTGTGAGAGAGAGAGAGACAGAGAAAGAAAACTAAAGAAACAACTGAGAGATGGAAAGCTAAGATATATATCTTGAGAGTTAGAGACAGACAGGTGTGAGAGAGAGACAAGAGAAAAGTTTAAGACAAAATGGCAAAAAAAGAGAGAGCTGACAAAGGGAAAGACCGAGATGTGATAGACAGATGAGAACGATGCAATGAAGATGAAGAGATATATGTTGCGCGATAGAGACTGGTAGGCGTGAGAGAAAGAATCAAGAGAGAAGTTTAAGAAAGAGTGGTGAAAAAGAAACAGCTGAAAGACAGTGGGAAAGACAGAGATGTGATAGGCATATAAATGAGAAAGGTGAAATAGAGATATAGAGGGGAGACAGCTGTGAGAAAAGAGCTAAAAAAGAGACAGGCCATAATAACACTGCAGAGAGGGGGCATGGTATTAAAAAGATGGGTGAGTAGAAGGCAGTTTAAAGAGACAGAGAGCAGGAGGCAGATGTAAGAAAGATGATTTAGAAAGACTGGTATGAGAGAGCTCAGAGAGGAAGAGATTGTACAGGTGAGAGAGAGAGAATAGAAATAAGTGAGTGGAGAGGGAATGGACAGGTGAGAAATAATTCAGAAAGAGACCTCTGAGAGAGGGGGGAATAATCTAGAGAGGTGATAGAGAGGTAACAGGCAGCTAAGAGGTGGGTAAAGGGACTGCTGGTGCAAGGTAGATGATATAGAGAGAGGCGAGAAAGGGGGAGAGATGGTGAGGGAGTGAAAGGTGGTAGAAAGGTGGGAGAAGTACTAACGAGTTAAGTGAGAGGGACAGGTGAAAAAGACAATTCAGAGAAGGGGTGAAAGGGGAGAGACAGGTGGGGAAGACTTTTTAAAGAGAGATAGTATGGGATAGGTGATGAGAAACAGAGAAACTGGTGCAATACCTTAGAGATAGGGAGACAGGTGAGAGAGTAAGGGCTGATTAAGAGATAGCAGTTTTAGATACTAATAGCTTAGAGAGCTAGGGAGGATTGACAGGTGAGATGTAGATGACCGTCAGCTGCAAGAGAGGAGAGAGCAGAAACAGAAGTGGAACATGTTGAGAGAGAGGTAAGGGGAAGATGTGGATGCTTTGATAAAGAGACAGATGAATGAGAAAGAAACAGCTGGATGAGAGAGGGAGATCGTAAGGACAATATCTAACCTCTTCATCAGCCTTGCACCTATTGCATAATTTGTAACTGCAGTGATGTCCCTTCTCATGGTGTCATCAGAGTAAACTGCCATGTGACATCACTTCCTAGGATGATATTACCTGAAAGGATGATTGGCAGCTGCTGTCTCACATTAATGTCCCTGTGTCTACAGGTTCCATGTGACAGGCCCTGCTGATGGAGACCGGTGTGGAGCAGTGAACAGCGGATCCATTACATCCTCACGTTGCATGAACAGTTTCTACTGGATCTGCCAGAAGGAAGTGGAGAGCTGCAACTCAAGACTTTAAACCTACAGCCAGGGGGCCTGATTCACAAAGGTAAACGTACACTTTTGTGTAAGTTAAAAATAGTTTGCTATTCACAAAGATATTTTACGAATGGAATCTTTCTAACTGCTGAGGCTCCACCCATAAAAAAATAGGGCAGCCCTATCTTTAATGTGCAAAGACTCCACAGTCATAAAGATACTACTTGTAAAATACCTTTGTGAATAGAAAACTATTGTAAACTTACACAAAAGTGTATGCTTACTGAAATAATCCACTAAATTTGTGTTATAAAGAGATTTATTTGTGGATCAATAACCAACATCCATCACCACAGCGGTAACAGATCAAACTGTCATTAACAGGGAGTGCAGGTTAGAACGCTCATAACATTCCACAAGCGTTCCAATCGTGGGGGTGGGCGGAAGGAACCAATAGATAGAAGCTAATTACAACACATCTTCCTTCCAATACAAATTGGGAACACAATAAAAAGTCAATACGTGAAATAGTCTTTTTGCCAATTGGGTTTGGAATGCACCTTCCTCAGGTGCACCTTCATATCAGGAATGGTATTCTTGTTGTCATTACTCGGTCTAACATTGCAATCATTGTGGATAGAGTCATCACTCCTATCATGAACTATTCTGTCTACACTCCAATACTGCCCATCGTTCAACTGTACAACATTCTTAAACACTTTGCTCACCACTTTTTTGTCAGAAAGTTTTGAACAACCTGACGTTACCAAATTAGGTATTTTCACTTTTACTGCGTCACCTACCTTCAAGGTTCTAGGAGACCTCTGTATTCTTTCATTATACCTATCCACATATTTCCTTTGGTTTAGGTGTATTTTATCCATGATCATATCTCGATTCACTTCCTCCTCCCTTCCACGACGAGCCACAAGGGGCTTAACTTAGTACCAGGATCTCTCCCTTTAAGAGACTTAAATGGTGACACGCCGGTGACTGAGTGAGGAGTAATAAGATAAGACCAAACCATATCCTCCAGTGCTTTCCCCACATTACTGCCATTTTGTACATTAAGTTGAATACAATCCTTGATCATATGATTTATGCGCTCTACCAGACCATTGCCCTAGGGCAATACAATGGCGTAGGTTGATGTTCAACAGCAACTTGCGCAGGAACTCTTTCATACGTGCTGAGGTAAATTGAACCCCATTATCTGTGATCAAGATCTGTGGTACACCTTCTGTACGGAAGACACCTTGAAGGAAACACATCACACTATCAGTAGTGATGTTTTCCACTACCTTGATGATGATCCATTTCGAATGGTAGTCCACTAACGTGAGAATGAACCTTCCACCCAGTCTTTTTACATTTAGAGGACCAACAATATCAATGGCCACTTTAACCCAAGGAGCAGGTCGAACTTCCACTGGAGAGATTTTCCCTTTGCTCAAAACTTTACTCTTGTCACTCATGGCACAAGGTACGCATTCTCTTACTTTCCTCTCCACCATGGTGTCCATTTTTGGCCACCAATAGTGTAACCGAATCTTACTCTTGGTCTTACTGCAACCGAAATGGCCTTCGTGTGCCAAATGTAGGATCTTTTCCCTTATACCCTCAGGTGGTACTAGCTTATTTCCTCAATATAGATTTTGTCCTTGTACATGTAGTTCATACCTCACTTCCCAAAACACATCCTCTCCATTTTTTAAAAACTTCGAACTACACGGCCATCCCTCACAAATAAGCTGTTTCACTCTTGGGAATAACTCATCATTAGATAAGGCTTCTTCCCACTCAGGTTTATCCAAACCATCAAAAACTGTAGATACCACAATTTCGTCACCAGGATACTCCTCTGATTCCTGATTCTTTAGGGGTAACCTAGACAAACAATCAGCTGCCTGATTATTTTGTCCAGGTATGTATACCACTTCAAAATTGTATTCCTGAATACCAAGGAACCATCTAGATATCCTTGGTGTGGACCTTCCAAGGTTCTTTGTTGAAAAAATGCTTACTAAGGGCTTATGATCTGTCCTTACAATAAAAGGTATGCCCCAAACAAATGTCCTGAAATCTAGTATAGCCCAATAACATGCCAATGCCTCCCTTTCAATTACTGAATAGTGGGATTCAGCTACAGTTAGAGCTCTTGATGCAAACGCCACTATCCTTTCCCCATTTTCTGTCACTTGACTGAGAGTGGCTCCAATCCCTTTTAAACTTGCATCCGTAGTAATGATGGTGCGTTTGCTTGTATCAAAACACCCTAAAAATGGTGCCACTGATATACTGTGTTTGATCTTCTTAAAAGCTTCATTACATTGTTCATCCCATTCAAATTTTGTACCTTTCTTTAACCCCTTCCATGCTCATGACGGAACGATTCCGTCATGAGCATCGGTTGAGCTGTGCTCATGACGGAACCGTTCCGTCATGGCCCCGCCCGCGCTCGAACCCTTCAGCACCGCGGGGGAATCCGCGCAGCGCTGAAGGGGTTAATACACACCTCAAGGGATAAGTAGTGTCAGCAAAGTTTTTTATGAACTTGGAATAATACTCTGACAGCCCCAAAAATGATTTGATCTCTTCCTTGTTGGTGGGACATGGCGCTAACTTTATTGCATCTACCAGATTCGTTTTAGGCTTGATTCCTTCTTTGGAAATGACATGCCCTAAATAAGTAACAGAGCGAACTCCTATCTGGCATTTTTCCTTTTTCAATGTAAGATCAGCCTCCTTTCAACTACTCAGAACTAAGCGTAGCTTTCCATTATGATCATCTTCATTCTTGCCATACACTAACAAGTCATCCTGGAAACATAAAACTTGTTCCAACCCTTCCAAAATATTCTGCATTGCCCTTTGGAAAACTGCCGCTGCCGAGGCTAAGCCAAAAGGCATCCTACAAAATCTGAATGCACCAAACGGCGTTATAAACGTGGTCAATGCCTTACTTTCAGGATGGAGTCTTATTTGGTGGTAGGCTGATGACAAATCTATTACTGAAAAGAATTCAGCCCCACAGATCTGATTTAGCATATCATTACATTTGGCAAAGGGTGCCTATCAATCCATATGTTTCTGTTTAACTCTCTTAGATCAATGCACAACCTGATGCGGTTAGTATTGCCTTTCGATGTGATAACAATGGGTGCAACCCACTCAACACACTCCACCGATTCTATGACACCTTAACTCAGAAGTCTGTCAAGTTCCACCTTCAGAGGTTCTCTCATCATAATGGGAATATTCCTGCATTTATGAGTCACAGGTTTAGCCCCCTCCTTCAATTTTATTTTATGTTACTCTTTTAGGCACGCCAGTTTATCTGTGAAAATTCCTGGGAACTCATCAAAAATCTCTGCCCCACACACACCTCTTCCCACCAACATGACAGGAGTATCTGCGCTTGGATCCAGTTTCATTCCTAGGTCTCTTTGGTGCCACCATCCTAGCAGGTTCGCACCTTTCTTTGCAATATAGACTTTTCCAACTGTACTTCTATCCTTGAATGATATCCTCATGATGGCTACTCCATCTAAAGGAATCGGGTCCTTGTTATACCCTACTGGTACTACATCTGGAGTATGTAGTTCAACTTCTCCCTCTTTGAATTTTTTACAAAATGTCTTGCTATTCATGAAGGTAAACGGTGAACAAGAATCAGCATACATTTCCAGCTTTTCTCCATCCAAACCTATTTCACATTTAGGTAGATCAATTTGATTTACACTACTCTCCTCTAAAACCTTCACTTGTAAAACAAAATTCCTTTTGTACCCTTCACTATTCTCTATGCTATTTACTGTTTTGCCAGACGTGTCCTTGCACGCTCGTGCAAAATGTCCCTTGCGATTACAATTCCTACACGTGGCTGTTCTTGCTAAGCAATTAATGCTGTTTGCCAAATGCCCACTGCTTCCACATCTAAAGCATTTTAATCTGTTTTCATTGAACATCCTCTCCTTGTTAACCACATCCTTTCCGTCTTTCTTTTTAACATTCTTAATTGCACAAACTTCTTTTAATTCCTCACTTATCTCGCTTACACTGTTATCACCAGTTGTGTTCATTTCCTTCATGCATTCAACAGTATGCTCAACACTTTTTGCAATGTCAATCGCTGTTTTTAAATCAGGATTGCCAACTAATAATTTTCCCTGAATTTTCTTATTGTTAGTACAGCGTACTAGTTGGTCAAGTATCAAGGATTCCGTAAGTTCATTAAATTCACACGTGTTTGCAAGCCCTCTTAAACTAGTAATATAGTTTCCTACTTTCTCATTTTTCCCTTGGACCCTTCCAAAAAATGTATGTCTTTCAAGCACTACAATAATTTTGTCCGCAAATTGAAGTTCTAGTTTCTTCATACTACAATCATACACATCTCTACCTTCTTCATCAACTTCTTCATCATCTAAATCTGGCAAGCTGTCAAAAATCTTCCTTCCCTCCGCTCCCAAATTATGAAGCAAAATATGTTGTCTTCTGATTGCAGAAAACCCACTTGCCCCTATAGCAATAGGATAGGACTCAAAACTTTTCCTCCAATCTTTCCATGTAACTAAAGGTTCCCCTGCTTCAGATAGGAATGGTGTAGGCTGTAACATACTAGCCGCTGCCATACTGTATTCCCCACACAAATTAACTTTTAGCCAAAATTGTTTCCAACTCAAACCTCTACCTCAAAATTTACTTTACTTCACTTATCAACTTAATGTAATGTGCGAATTTTAAACTTCTCTCCCACAACTTATTCCGCACACGGCTAGGAATACCGCTTTGAATTAACTTCCTTCCTCACCAGTTCTTTTATTGCCTCAAAGTTATTACAGTCACGAAATTTCAGTCAGTGCAGAATTCAGCCCAACCACTCGTCCTCCGCTGTTTCAGTTACCAACGGCAATATGCTGTGTCTCACCGTACTTCCTTCTGTTCACTCAATCCACACATGTGATTTTTGAACTTCCCTCAGAAAAGTTCTTCTTCGACCCCAGATTCTCCTCACTGTCTCCGCCTCAGCTCTCCTTCCTTCGTTTGCTTTGCAAACAGTCGTCTTCCTTCCTGTCAGCACTTGGATTTCACACTGCGCATACGCAAAGCAGTCATCTTCCTTCCTGTCAGCACTCGGATTACACACTGCGCATGGGTGCAAGATAGTCAATACCCTCTTCTTCTTATATGCGCATGTGCTCACTCCTCACACTATGTTCTTCATCGACTTCCTCCCTTGCGTACCTCTCGCCGAGATTTCTTCCACTTGTCAGTTGCCACAAGACGCGCCGTACCTCCGAGACAGTCTCTGTACACCCGCGTCACCAGGCACCTGCTCATCCGTTTATATTTCTCCTTACTCTCTGCCAATATTCACTTCAGGTTTCACGACAGAAACCACACGACGCAACGTACCTCCGAGTTCTTCCTCTGTACAGCTGCGTCACCATGCACTTGAATAACGGTGAGATTCCTTCACACGTTTCCTCCTTTTCCAACTTCTTTACTCCGTTCACTTTTCCTGTTATCCTCTTCCCTTCTTCCCAACTGCGGCCACACACGGAGGGGATATCAGTTCGTCGTCCTCCGCACGATTAACTCGTCGCCAGTGAAATAATCCACTAAATTTGTGTTATAAAGAGATTTATTTGTGGATCAATAACCAACATCCATCACCACAGCGGTAACAGATCAAACTGTCATTAACAGGGAGTGCAGGTTAGAACGCTCATAACATTCCACGAGCGTTCCAATCTTGGGGGTGGGCGGAAGGAACCAATAGATAGAAGCTAATTACAACACTTACCTTTGTGAATCAGGCTCAATGACTGGCATCTAGAAAAAACCCAGCAGAATCCATGGTTAACTCATGGGAATCAAAATACTAGTAAATCATTTGTAGCCTCCGAGCAATTCACAAACCCCTGGAAGTGTTGGGTGAAGTTAATAATGGTGTTATTTAGCTAGGCTTGCATTTGATTAAATCTGCCTGAGAGCACTGACTTTCTATGTGCAACTGTTAACCCATGGTCAGGCCAGACTTGGCTTCTGTTCAATAATCTGGTAATAAAATAATTGACTTAAAGTGTGTGCATTGTTAAAAGTCCAGCTACTCTAAAGACCCAAACGTAGAATAGTGCCTTTTTGAGGCTGACAGGTTCCATGTCTTGAAAGTATTAAATCCAGATCCATTGTTGGGGGGACCCTCTTCTCCCAACCATCTTTTATTTATGTGTTTTTATATAGCAGGAACATTGCTCAGGGGTGTTAGAGCGCTTTACAATAGAGCAAAGAATGCTACATGAGAAATTCAGATTAGCCTGGTAGTAGGTGACCAAAGAAACAACTACTACAGTTACTCATGGTTACATATTTAGAAGTTAAATATTCCCTAAACATTACATATTTTGCAAAGTAAAAGCAATTAGATTTGCAAAAACACATATTTTATATTTACAGAGTTAAAGCGGAGAGATCATTATGACAATCAGGAGTGTCATCTAACAGTCACGGTCACACCATAAAATGTGAGGGTGTATGCCTGGTGTGGAGCTTGGTGCGGAGAGTTATTGACAAAAATCTCTTTGAAAGAGAAGAATTTTAAGGTCAGTTTTGAAAATCTGGAAAGAGAAGGTGCTGCGAAGGTTTGGAGGCAGTGAGTTTCAAATTCTAGTCGCATTACCTGAGAAAGATTGCACCATAGGTCTTTCCCTTTTGAAAGTTGGAGGTTTGAGCAGCAGACTTTCAGCATTTCGTGAAGGTCTACAGCCACCTGATTTTTAGAGTTTGTTTGCTAGGTAGTGAGGGGTGGAAGTGTGGATTGCTTTGTGGGTTATACAAGCAGTCTTGTATATGATCCTAGCTTCAATAGGAAGACAGCAAATACTTATCAGCATAGGTGTGATATGGATTTTGGACCAATAGACTAAAAGTGCAGCCGAATGGAGGATGGATTTTAAGGGAGATAGGTGGGACTTGGTGAGGCCTGTAAGGTGAGAATTGAAGTAGACTAGTTTGGAGAGTACCAAAGATTGGACAAGAGTTTTCAGGTCTTGCTCAGGAATGTAACATCGGATCCCCCAGAGAAAGCTTAGCTGGAAGAGTGCATCTTTGGTCATGGTGTTGATTAGGGATTGGAGGTTAAATCTTTTGTCCAGGATGACACCTAGGGATACGGCTTTGTCAACAATGGTGGGTTTACTGTAAAGAATGTTCAGATTATCCATCTGTGATTGAACAGGAGGTGGAGAGTCTTCGGTGGAGTTAGGAAGGAATTCGGTTTTAGAGGGATTCAGTTTTAGGTGATGAGACATCATCCATTCTTGGATGGAGTTGAGGGTGGTGGCAAGAAGTGAGATGTGTACAGAAGAGAGGACACCTTGAGGTAAAGTTGGATGTTGTCAGCATAGAGGTGATATAGAATCTCGGCCACTTTTAATAGGGCTCCTAGCAGCTCAATGTAAAGATTAAGTAGGGTAGGAGCACGGGTAGGAGCAGAGGCAAGATCCAAACGATTTAAGTACTATGCCTTCAATTCCCATTCTTTGTTTTAGCGTGTTAAGAAGTGTGTGATGGTTTAAAGTATCAAAGACAGCTGAAAGGTCAAGATGGATCAGAGGGCAGGAGCTTCCTGAGTCTCAGACTCGAAGGGCATCTACAATAACCTGTAGCCGTGCAGTTTCGATGCTGCAGCCTTGATTGAAGCCAGATTGAAATTTGTTTAGAAGATTGTTGTCCTTGATGTGTTGTTGGAGTTGCTCTGCTACACATCTTTCAATTATTTTGGTGAGGAAAGGGGGTTTGGAGATAGGGTGGAAGTTATTAAGGTTATTAATATCAGCAGAGGGTTTCTTTAGTAGTGGGGTAACCTAACCAGTTTTGAGGGCATCGGAAAAGGATTCTTTGCTGAGAAAGAGGTTAATCAAATTTTTCCAGTAGGGGAGTGTGTGGGTGTAGAGATCTATTGCAATGGCGTTGGGATAGGGTGTAGAGAATAGTTCAAAGGTTTGTTTTTCAGGATGTTCTCGAGGAGGGCATCTTCAGTGATGGCGTCAAAACAGTACCTGGGGCATTTGGATTATATATACCTCTTGTAGGGTTGAATTTGTATCATGAGCAAGGAGCTATATAATTTTTCTCTCAAAGAATTTTACAAATTCTTCTGTTTTCTTTAGTAGGTCATCAGTTTTGATGGTTGAAGGTGAGTGGGGTTGTTGGTGGTTTTGATTAGGTCAAGTAGTTTCGTTGGTTTGTATTTGGCAGAGTCGAGGAGGGTTCTAAAGTGATTACATTTTTCACTAAAGATATGTTTGTGGTAACGCAATCTTGCATATCGGAGGTATGAGAGATTATTGACAGAGGGCAACTATCTCTATTTCATATCCAGGATTCTTAGATTTTTCCTCTCATCATAGAAGGACTTATTGAACCATGGGGCTGAGGGTGTGGGCCTTTTCTTCTTGCTTTGTAGTGGGGCTACATGGTCTATCAAGACAGATAGACTGGTGAAACACTGAGTAGTTAAGTTATTGACGTCCGAGTTGGGGCTGATGTCTGGCAGCACCTTCTTAGCAGTGTTGCCCAGAGTGTTGAAAATGATGTTCTTTGTGTTGCGAAACCAGGTGGATGCCTTTTTGGGTTGGCCCAGGATTACAACATGAAAGAGGTGAAGTGAGAAAGGGATGAGGAAGTGGTCGGACCAGTCTACTTATATAGGATCATCTACTGTGATCGTCATCTTTGGAAAAAAGAAGGTCAAGTGTGGAGTCCCTGGAGTGGGTTGGCTTAAAGTTGTGTTTTGGATGATCATTTCCGGAGAGAAATGTGCCAAGCTGGTTGGCAGCTGAGTCTTCTGAGGTGCCCGAGTGAAAATTAAAGTCTCATAAAAAGATCAGTTTATTGCTTCATGAAGATTGGTCATTTGCAAAGAAAGTTAATTCCTCAGTAAAGGCGGAGTTATCACCTGGTGGGTGGTAAATGGCGTAATTCTTTTAGGGGAGCTGTGCTGTACATTAACTTCCAGAGTAAGTCATTCAAGTGTAGCGAATGATCTACTCGATAATTCCCTGCATTGAAGGGAGTTTCTGAAGATGACAGCATCACCTCCCCCGACTCTAACTAGTCTATCATTCCTGATAATGGAATAGTTAGGGGGAGCATAAGATTGAGAATGATTTGAGAAGTGTAATTGAGCCAAGCCTCAGGGAAGATTAGTAGGTCAAGATTGTAGTGAGTGACGGTATCTGAGATTTCCAGCTTGTGTTTTGTTGCAGATCCGCAGTTGTGAAGTATACAACACAGTTCAGAGGTTTCTGTTTTGGTGTAGAGAGTGTCAGGGCTTTTGGTGGTGATAGGAATGATGTTACTATAGATCGGTGCCTGGGTTGTAAATGACGCGTTTGGTATGGACCATGGATATGGTTGTTATAGAACTTTGTTTTGTGTTGTCCGGAGAGGAGATGAAGGGGGAGGTATAGGTATTGTAGCTAGCAAGTAAATGAGTAATTTAAGTGTGGGAAATGTTGTGTCCAGCTCTTTTGGAGCATGGGAGAGGAGTTCACCTCTGGATTAGGTGTTTGGGGTATTGTGTTCTCACCACGGGGAGCAAGGAGTCAAGACAGGTGACATTTTAGAGATTAAGTAGTAGATAGTGATTTCACCCTGAGTGATTGATGAGTTAAGATGACCTAGTTTATTTTAATGAGTGTGCAGAGCTATGCAGGGAATATTATGATGTTTGGTAGTGGCGGAGGATTTTGAGAAGAGTTCATCTTGAGAGATAGAGTGGGGTGGGGAGAGGTAAGGTGAAGAGAGCGTGTATTAGATTATGATTTGGTAGGTGCAGAGTCAAGTGGTGTTGGTTGGAGATAATTGTGGCTGCTGCTGTGGTGTGAATTAAATTCTCAGGGCATTCATTAAGTGCGTATTGTGTAATGGTTGGGGTGAAGGATGATGGGTGGTAGCTATTGTGGGACGGAGGAATGTGGGCTTGAGGGGTGATATAGGACGAAATTGGAAACAAAAAGCCTGATCAGTTGTGCGTGAAGAGAGCGGAGTAGGGTGGGAGGATGTGAGCTATGTTGCGTGGGTGTATGGGGGCCGGATATGTGGACGATGTGAAAAATTGTTCAGGAGGATAGATGGAGAATGGGGATAGTTCTTGATTGGAGAAAAGGGGAAGGAAAAGGTAAAGGTTAGCATTTGGGAACATCGGGTGGATGTACAGGAATGAAGTTGTGGTGTATGAGGAATGGGATAGACTCGGGGTAAGAGAAGAGGGAGCAGAGGAAAGTAGGGTAGGGTGTATTAGGAGGAAGAGCGTAAGTAGGAGAGGGCAATATGTGGGTTGGGTAGCATGAATGTTGGTAGAATGGTCTGGTTAAGGAAGCAATAATCCAATTTGGAGGCATGGCTTTTTCAAAGTCCCAAGATGGTGCTTGGGGGGAAATGAGAGTACTGACCTATGGTTGAGATTTGAGTGTAGAGGGTGAAGTCTTGGTTTGAGAGATTAGGAGGAGTGGAGTCTAGGGGTGTAGAAAGGAGCGGGTGGGACAGAGGGGAATCTTGTTCCTCATGGGGGATCGGCTTTCTGGTACCCAGGTGGATTGGTAAAGAGTGTGATGAGTGTGGAGTCTGTTGGAAGGTCAGGAGGGACAGGAGTGTCAGGGAGTGAGCAGAGAATGAAATAGGTGGTCAAATAGAGAGAATCAGGAGTCTTTAGCTTGAATCATAACCTTAGGAAGGTACCATTGACAAAACCAACAGGTGGTATTAGATGTTTATCAGTTGCTGTGTTAATACACCTGGATGCAATTAACAGAGAGCTTAGAGAGACAGCAAATACCGGGTAGGTGTGCACACTATGGAAACCACAGAAATTTAGTTTACCTGTTTAACTAACTCCTATAATTACATGGGCTAGGCATCTCAGAGACCACCCACTTGCTTTATTCCACTTAAAGCTCTGCTCTTGCCTACCTGCACCGAATATTGCTTCAGAGGCAGGAGAGTGGTATGAAACAGTATGCATGTGCGGCAATAGAAATCATGAGGCTACTTCAATTAGAGCTGGGAACACAGAGCGAATGCCATGTGTATCCCTCTATGCGGTGCATGGCCACTGTAATGGAAGTTGACGCAGCACAACCATTCAAACCTGGACCCTCACAAGGCAACTGTCCGGTCCGGTCCAAGACTGACCCCACTTATAAGTGTCATGAAGGCAAAAATCATCAACTTCCTCACCTATAGCCAGATCATCATGCAAGGGAAAGACAACAGCTACGTGAACAAAACAATAACAAGAATCTTCAAACAAGTGCTGAACCTTCCAAAAAGTTAATCCCCTGCTCAAATGCATCTTGAGTTTGGTCTCCAAGATCACCAAGCGATAGGGTCCGGAGCATTCATCAGGCTATGCAACAAGTTGCGTACCTCCAGGGAAGTAAGCCTGGAGGCCCTTTTGTGGCAGGAAATCTCAGCCGGACAGTTTGGGAGATCATACCGGTGTTATTTACAAGACTCTCTAAAACTCCTGGACGCAGAAGAAATCTGGAGCTCCAATCCATCGCAGCAGGCACTTAAAATCCACATCAAAAGAAACATCCGCCTCTGGTGTTTCCACTCAGATAGAGCCCAACTGGCACAACGTAAGCACGCCTGGACAATTGTATCCGGGTTTAAGCCAGGGACCGTGGCACCCCATTTGTCATGTACCTATTCAGTGCTGTGGAAAAAATGATTTTGACCCTCAGAATGGGTGAATGGCCATTCCTGTATCACTTGCCAAGTTGGCGCCGCACAAATACCAACATAATGTGCAGGGGGTGTGGGAGTAGCAAGGAAACAATCGAGCATGTGGTAAGTCTTTGTCCTGCACTCCTTGACGATCGAAAGAGCTTGTTGAAGAGCGAATGGAACAAACTTGGCATCCGCATGTGTCGACAAGCTATCCTTGCATCAATGAACTCGGATAACCCACTGCTTAACATCCGGTTCACCAAGTTCATTACCAGAACAGTAAAAAGATTTATAAACAGTGAGAGCCAGCAAGCCAACAACTGTTAATATGAATAGGGAGGATTAAGTCCAATGTTGTTTTGGTGATTTACTCACTCCTCCGTACCACTCAACAGAAGTTGATTATAGCCTTTTGCACATGGACTGTTTTGCTTTCTTGTGTGTCCCTGGAACCTTTAAATTATTGTATGTAGGGATTTTACCTTATAAACGGAATTGCACTATTAGTCGTACTAGTCATCAACTCCTCATGAACTAATGTATTGTCCAGTGGCCTCAGCAGACGCCAAATCAGAATGGACAACCACGGCTCTTAACTGTTTCTTAATCGTTTCTTAAAAGGTCTTATTGTCTAGATGAAGTTAATATTTTACTATTATGAACAAATAGAGACTTCCAGGTCTTTTAATCATTTATTGATTAACTTTACATTTTCCTATTTTTGATGTGACGGCACAAATGCACTAAATGGACGCACTTGGGTGGATTCTAAAAAACTAAGAGGAAACAATGTAAGCATTAACCCAGGACTAAGATAACGCCTGTCTTCTGTTCAACGTGTAAATATGTTAGCAATTATTTGACATACGTTTTTTTATTAGTGATGCATGTTCACCATTGTAATGATTTTTATTAATCAAACAATAAAGCATTCACTCTCTCACCTGGATACATTTTTCTGTTCACTGCATCATGGGATATGGGGCAGACATAACCAATTTACTGAGGCCTGGTACTTTCCAAATATGATTCTCTCCTAGAATCTTAGTACAGGGATATAAATCCTTTTTATCTGTAATGCACAGAACTGGGAAATGTGAATATTATTAGCACAAAGAAAGGTATTGAAGGGAGTTTGAATTACTGTAACGTGCAAACATACTTCACACACACAAGGATAAAAAAATAAAAAGATAAAGAATGAAAAGAAAAAAGCACAGCAAAAGTAAAGTATTGACACACCAGCCCTGGCACTGAAGTGCACTTCTTAGATGGATGTGCGCATAGGATCAAAGTACAGGAATGTTTTTAACGTGAGGGGTGTATTTGTGCACAAATGTATTTTGTACACATTTAGGCACAGGGAGATTAAGTGATTTGCCCAGAATCATACGGTATTAAGTCTAGTGTCCAAACTGGGATTCAAATCTGTGCCTCCCGGTTCCAAAATCTCTGGGCAACATCGCTGTATGACTACTGCTTGGCTTTTTGTACAGAGTGAAACACCAGATGTCCCCAATTTCCCCACAAGGTAGACTGGCCTGGTGTTGTTTATAAAGTAATAGGCACCTATTATTTGTACATCCTGAAGGTCTGTGCTTCTAAATGCATTTTGAAGTGTAATTTTGAAAATATGAGACTGTGAAGTAAACATTATAAAGGCGTGTGGGAGGAGTATTGTCCTTTAGAGGATGTAATTCACTGCTGAACTTCCACAGCCTTTTCCTCTGCAATCTATCACTTTGTTATACACATTTTCTCCCCATATATTTCTGAAATCCTCCATCTGCGTATTTCAAGCATCATCTCATTCCTCTTTGAACATGCATTTTAACTATCTCCTTTTCATGTACTTCCTTTCATCTCCTCCATTTCAACACCCCTACCCACAATCCTCCACCTCACCTGTAAGCAATGCATTTTTTTCTTTCCTGCTGCCCATTTTCCATCAGCTGTGCACCTCCTTCACACTTTCCTTCAATTATAATTGACACATATGGGGATCATCGATCTGTGTGCTTTGCAGAGAGGTGAAAGATAGGATGTGCATGCAGTCTGACCAGCTGTATGACCTACTGACAGGAAGTGAAGAGACAGACTGTTTTCAGCGTCAGTCCCAAAGCCCTCAGTCATGCCCTGTCATAAGCACTGGACCCCAATACCTCAACAAAAGAATCTCCTTCTACGCCCCCAAGAGAAACCTCTGCTCCGTTAACCTAGCCTTGGCCGAAATCCCCTGGATCCATAGAGCCAGAACGGGAGCCAGATCCTTCTACATCGCGGCCAAGACCTGTAACGAACTCCCCCTCAGCATCAGACGGAGCCCCACCCGACAAGCATTCAGGAGGAGCCTCAAGACCTGGCTCTTCGAATGACCGGAGGTACCCGAATCCCCCCTTCCCCCCAGCGCCTTGAGACCCTCACAGGTGAGTAGTGCGCTCTACAAATCCCTGATTGATTGATTGATTGATTGATTGATTGATTGTTAGAAGCACCCACTCACCCCCTGAAGACACCCAAACACCTTGAAGTGGCTCAGTTCACAGTAAGCACTATAGGACAGTCATGTGTTGCATAAAAACAAAACAGAGATCTGGAATAAAAACACTGTTAGGGAATTCAAAAGTAAATAAAACTTGAAATAATAAACAGGGACTGTATTGCTGACATAGATGACCTGAAGTGTGTTTACAATCATTACTAAGCAATCAATTCACTGTTTTGCATGTAAAGTTAGGGACATGAATTTGGGGTCCAATAGGGACCCTTTTTAAAGTACTTTATTCATTTCCACCACGTTTTAGGCCCATGGGAACCCAGCCAATTCATTGCTTTGCTTATATGAGCACTGTCACTATTGCACCAAGGTGCGAGTCCATATATACATGAGCTACTGAGTTCAAGGCTAGTAGCTGGGTGATTTGATAAGTGTATGGCAGGATGAATGGGTAAGTTAGCACACGGATGATTGGGTGGATAGTATGATCAATGCCTGCATAGACAGCTACAGTTGTGTTGATGGTAGGAGGATATTCTCCACTAACAATGTTATTGTTGATTCACTCATCACAGCACTCTCCCATTCATCCATCACTGCACCCATTCACCTACCCATTTATCTATCCACAATAACGAACATTCACCCACTCACATGACCCCCACATTTGTTGACTCGCCCATTCATACACAACACATAAACGTACACAAGCTCACTCATAAATCACCAAGCACGTTCAGCAATGAAGAGGCAGGCCTGTTGGCCTTGGCAATGCATATTTAGTTTTGATATGGTTCTTTGTGTTCCTGATGGCAGTGGCTTCCTAGCAGTAGCTTAGTGTGGAAGCGCTCCTTCCTGCATCCTCTGGTCTTCCAGCCTAAAGTGGTGCATCAAGAAGCTGTGAAAGTTCTGTGTGCACTGATAAACAATGCAGCCTACAGATCATAGGCCCATTTAAATACAGCCACTGCCAGTGTTTGCCCTATGACAAGTATGACCCTCTGTGCAGCCAGGACACAGTCTAAGAATCAATTGGGAGTGCCCGTGAAATCAGTGGAGGGCTCCAAAGGGGTCGTCTGCAGACCTTGTCCACACCCCTCGATCCACCACTCGTCCTCCCCATACCTTATACCACACAATCTAAGCACACACATAGGAAAGGACCATTTACAAGCTCTACTCTTCTCTTAGTTAAATGTAAATCAAAATTAAAAGTATTGCTCATTTTATTGGAGAACATCATGAACAACAGAAAGAATGAATCTAGATTTGGACAGCACTACTGCTGATTCCTGGCATTAGCGCCTAAGAAAGCTGGTGTGTGCATGTTTGATAAAAGTCAATGGACAGCAACTCTGTAGCGGCACATGGAAGGGAGGCATGATTAGATTGGGCTCTGAGTGTAAAGGAAAGACCTTCCGAGGCTCCAGCAGTCAGAAGAAAAACATTGGTCGCAATACCACTGCGAGAGACAATATACCTGGATATGAGAGTGATGGGACATGGACCTCAGGAGGACCAGGCACTGAATGACATCACGACAAGAGATGTGCGGGTGAAGGACAAGAGTTTAACATGAATACAATTTTTTTTTAAGAGTGACAAGGATTCAAAGCACAGAATGTAAAGATCACATGCTCTTTGCAGATACAAGAGTGACATAGAGCGTTCCTGGGCAGTAGCATGTTGGGCTTCACTTCCATCAAATCTGTGAGGGCGACGACCTCCCATCTGCGAATGGTCCTTGGACAGGTGCTGTCCTAAAGGTCAGATGGTGCTAATACAGAACTTGCACACCAGATCAAGAAAATCCATGTGGTAAAATAATTCATTATGCATCATGAACATTGCTTAATGGTTACAGAAGACACAAACTCTCCTGATGCTGTGCCAGATTCTCCACCAAGAGGGGGTGTAGTAGGACTTACAGTAAAGTTCAGGCAGTGTAAAAGGAGAGGCTGTAGTATATCAATTTATGAATACACATCATAATTTAAATATCTGTAAATGCAAATATTTGAAAATATAGCAGCACTAAGGAAAGCACAAATTAAGCACCCTTTTTTTTTTATAATTCTGAAGTTTGATGGAAATAGAGGCTTTAATAGTATCAAAAAGAAATAAGACCCTTTACTTGGTGATGAGTATATCATGAATATTTGTAGAAACCCTATTGCCACACATTATCTTTAGGGCGCTATAAAGTTTTAGCAGTAGACCTCAATGCTGTGCAAATTTAGTGGCCACTTCATATCAAAATGTGCTGTCTGCAAATGACAATGTGCCACCACACCATGCTTTAGTAAAATATCTCTGACAGTGTCCTCCAAATTACACCACCAGATGCGAACGAAGGGCCGATTCGCAAAGTTAAACTTACACTTTTGTTTGTTTGGTCTTTATCACAATTCACAAACAAACAATTTAATAGTAACTTCATGACTACAGAGACTCTGCAGTTGGGGCGGAGAACTCTGCACGAAAAAGGATGGGGCTTGAGCCAGGCGCAGCATTCGGTTTGCAGCAGGCCTCCAGTATAGGCCTGTGCCAAATTTCTGTTCCGTTCGCGGAAATTGCGATAATTTGGCATTTTCGCGTTCCGCAGAGAGCGCGAAAATGTCAAAATTTCCGCATTCCGCAGCTTTGCGATAATTTGTTTCTTGCTCGCGCTGTAAAATAATACATTCTCGCGCGCGATCGCCTTACCTGAATCCACGCGTTCGCCGACAAGTTTTCCCGATCCGGTCGCGTTCTCCATGAGATGTTGTATTGTTTTTAGCCAATTGCGCTGTCTCGCGACAGTTCGCGTCCGCAGTGACGTCATGCGTAGCGCGATCACGTCTTTCTTCTCGCGATCATGCACCGCGAGACAACTGAAAACAAGATGGCTGCGCCCGCGAGCAACCGCAGGGGTAAGTTGGCGACCCGCAACCATGCAGAAAATATCGCGAACGGGCGGGAAAAAAAATTCCGCATCTTCGCGATATTTCCGCATGTTTGCGGAGATTTGGAACATTTTCGCGATAATTTGCGAAAGTGAATTTCGCAAATTCCGCCCACCCCTACTCCAGTATCATTTTATGTGCGGAGTTCTCCTATCTTGAAAATATGAGACTGCGAATTAAGGATTACTAAGGCCTGTGGAAGGGGTAGTGATCTTTGGAGTGTGTCATACACTCCTGAACTTTCTCCATAGCTTTTTCTTCTGCAGTTTCTCACTCTGTTATACGCATATGCCATTTTTCTCCCCATATATGTCTGAAATCCTCCATCTTCATATTTCACACATCATCTCTTTCCTTTTTAACATGCCTTTTCACTATCGCTTCCACATGTAAATCCTTGAATCTCCTCCATTTCACCACCCCCAAACAACCATCCACTACACTTCAAAGTACTTATATTTTTCCTTACCATATTTTGTCAGCTGGGGACCTCCTTCACACATTGTATTACAATTATGATTGACAAATATGTAGATAATTGCTATGTGCACCTTGCAGAGGGGCCAAGGTTTTGATGTGCATGTAGTCTGAACTACATTATGACCCACTGACAGGAAGCCAAAACTCAGACTGCTTTCAGCCTCAGTCCCAGAGCTCTCAGTCATGCCCTGTTGTAAACACCCGCTCACACCCTGAAGTAACCCAGATAGCTTTAGGTTACTCAGTTCACAGTATGAGAGGGAAAAAGAACACTAAGGGGCCAATTCCGATCCTGTAAAAAGGCTGTACGAATCGTTGTACGGAGCGTTTTCCCCGTACGACTCGTACTCGGTAAACTTTCCGTACAACCTAGGAAGTACGATTCGTACAGAAAGCCTATTTCCGTACGTTTCGTACAAAAGCCCGTACGGGTCAAAAAAAACTACGATTCTGATCCGGAACAGCTTGTACGCGACGTCTGGACGTATTCAGGCAGCGGTTTCCGGCCAAGCAAGTACGATTCGTACCTACGTCACTCCGTACGGCTCTTTTTTTACGGGACCCAAACACAGCCGGAAAAGCAGAGTCCTACGCGAACCTCTACGCAACGGAGCCCTGGTACGCGACGTACACGCCATGAACCCCGTCGTACGTGTCATCCCGGTCCTCTTGTATATAAACAGAAAATGGTATACAGGAATAAATATACAAATTACTTTTAGATAGAGCACACTTAATTGCTCTATCTCTAGTTTATTAGTCTGGAAAGAATTATATCAAAACATTTTTTGCATTTCTACATAAAGAATGACTTGTAATCAGGAAGGAAACAAAAAGACATCAATACAAATATAGACATAAATTGTACATACGCACAAACCTAAAAAAGAAAACCAAGAAATGTACATACAAACTAACCCCTAAATAAACAAAAATAATTCCTACTAGTGTCCTCCAAGTAGTTCTAGACGGACCACTGGGAGATAGTCCAAAGTATACGCTGCAACTATATCAATTAGTGTCGACAATTCTCAGCGTACTAACAAAGCATCTCCAAACATTGCTTAAGTTCTGTGACTCCTCCTTCAGAAAAAGTCTACGCAATCGCGTTTCGGCCTTATTTTTCCTTGGCCTCCTCAGGACTGGGTAAAAATCATGGCTGTACACACAGTCAGGGCAGAGGTCCTCCGGGCGCCTGTAAACAAGGACAGCCAAATCCCCGAAGCCCCAATGAATGGGGGAACTGCCTTCCTTGCCTGACAAATCCCTCCTAGAATGGAAACGTGCAGAGTTCTTCAGTTTACTCTCTCAGTCTGCTCCACACTTCTCGTGGTATCCAAAAATTGCCTGGGTCCTGCACCAATGCTCAATACTCCAACAAACGCTAGGGCCCAGTTCTTATCCTCAAGCTGGAGGGCCTCCGGTTCTCGGAGGGGTCGAGCCGCGACGGCGTCAGCAGGGCTCTGGCGTTCAGTTCGTGGAGTTCGAGCCGCGACCAGGTCAGCAGGGCTCTTACGGTGTCTTGGTTCAGCTCGAGCCGCGACGACGTCAGCAGGGCTCCGAGGGAGGTTTCAGCGAGGTTGGGCCGCGACAGCGTCAGCAGGGCCCCGATGTTCCGTGAGGATTCGTGTTCTCAATAAGGTGGAGCCGCGACGCAGTCAGCAGGGCTCGTGGTAGATTCTCAAGCAAGAGTTCTTCTCCGTAGGGTCGGCCGCGAATCAATCAGCAGGGCTCTCGACTCCGGGATACAACTACTGTCCCATTGCGGGGCTGCCCCAGATATAGGTCTGGAGCCCTTTGATGTCCGGACCCTTGCGCCTGGGGGGGGGCGGAGAGGCCGGGCTGGGAGAGGCCAGACGCCCAGCGGGAGAGGCGCCAGGCCCAGGGAGGCCAGAGGACGAGCGCACCTAGGTGTTGGGGGATGGTGGGGGTCCCATCGAAACTCCCCTCCTCCGGGAGTGGTGAAGTGGTCCGGTGATGCCCCCTGGCCAGATCTTGGTGCCTCAATGTCGGGGCTTCGCTGGGGCCACGGTCGGCGAGAGCCGGGCCGCGTGGCTGGTGCGTGGAGCAAGCATGATCCAAAGGGGGGGACCCCGAAGGGGTGAGGGGTCCCGGTGCGGCCTGGAAAGGGGGCCGCGTAGGCTGGTGTAGGGAAACAGGTACAATCCAAGGGGGTTAGGACCACGCCACGAAGCCGGGTCCAACAGGCGTCCCCCCCAGCCGAAGGCAGGGAGAGTCACCCATCTCCTTGGGGGTTCTCCTCGTCGAGGCGGAAGAAGCGGGATAGGCCGTCGGCGTTGGCGTGGTCATTGCCGGGCCGGTGTTCGACGGAAAAGTCCATCCCTTGCAGCGAGATGGACCACCGCAGCAGCTTGGGGTTCTCGCCTCTCATCTGCATTAACCACCGCAAGGGCCGGTGGTCGGTTTGAACCCGGAAGTGGGTGCCGAAGAGATAGGGCCGGAGCTTCTTGAGGGCCCACACGACAGCGAAGGCCTCTCGCTCGATGGTGCTCCACCGCTGTTCCCTGGGCAACAGCCGTCGGCTGATGAAGGCCACGGGTCTGTCGAGTCCCTCCGCATCTGCCTGGGACAGGACGGCCCCAATTCCATATTCGGAGGCGTCCGTCTGCACCACGAACTCCTTGCTGTAGTCAGGGGCCTGTAGCACGGGGGCAGTGCACATCGCCGTCTTGAGAGTCTCGAAGGCCGACTGGCAGCGGGGTG
Organism: Triturus cristatus; assembly: GCF_964204655.1. Taxonomy (NCBI): domain Eukaryota; kingdom Metazoa; phylum Chordata; class Amphibia; order Caudata; family Salamandridae; genus Triturus; species Triturus cristatus. The sequence continues at coordinate 1,755,457,500 of NC_140590.1, read as the reverse complement.
TCCAGTGCACCTTCTTGGGCTGCTTCTTTGACGTGAGCTCTGTGAGGGGGCCAACAATGCTCCCATAGTCTTTGATGAATCTCCGGTAGTACCCGGTGAGGCCCAGGAAGGCCCGGACAGCTGTCTGAATGGTGGGGGGTTCCCAGGCCTGGATGGCATCAACTTTGGGTTGGAGGGGAGCCACCTGACCGCTCCCCACCTGATGGCCCAGATAGGTCACCGATCCTTGGCCTATCTGGCACTTGCTGGCCTTGATCGTGAGCCCGGCCCTTTGGAGGGCGGCCAGGACTGCCTTGAGGTGCCCCAGGTGCTCAGCCCAGTGGTTGCTGTACACGGCAATGTCGTCCAAATAAGCCGCGCTGAAGGCTTATAGCCCGGCCAGAACCTTGTTCACCAGTCTCTGGAAGGTGGCCGGGGCGTTCTTCATGCCGAAGGGCATCACCCGAAAGTGGTAGTGCCCATCAGGGGTGGAAAAAGCGGATCTTTCTTGGGCGCCGGGGGTGAGCTGGATCTGCCAGTACCCGGCGGTGAGGTCAAAAGTACTCAGGTAGCAGGCTGCTCCTAAACGGTCGATGAGCTCGTCGGCCCGGGGAAGGGGATGGGCATCGGTCTTGGTAACAGCATTCAGACCCCGGTAGTCCACACAAAATCGTAGCTCCGGGGGATTGCCTGGGGCGGCGGCCTTCGGCACCAGGACAACGGGACTGGCCTGGATGCAGGCCCGCACCCGGTCGGGTACTCTGTAGGCTCGGTGTCGCACGGGGGGACTGTCCCCAGTGTCGACGTCGTGGACGCACCATGGGGTCACCCCCGGAGTGAGGGAGAAGAGAGCCGCAAAGGGCTGCAACAGCTGCTGACAGTCGTGGCGCTGTTCCGGGGTCAGGGAGGAGGCGAGTTGGACGCCTTCGATGGACCCGTCGTGGGCGCTGATCCGCAGGAGGTCGGGTAGGGGCTCGGAGTCGTCTTCGCCCCCATCGTCGGTTGCCAGTAGCAGGCTCAGTTCGGTCCGGGCAAAGTGGGGTTTGAGCCGGTTAGCATGTAGGACCCGGAGGGGGTTCCGGGGGGACTCCAGGTCGATCAGGTAGGTGACGGGGCTCTTCTTCTCCACCACCTTGAAGGGCCCGGTCCATTTGTCCTTGAGTGCGCAGGGGTCAACCGGTGCCATGACCCAGACTTGCTGGCCTGGCTCGAACTCAATGGTAGAGGCGTTCCGATCATACCATCGCTTCATGTCCTCCTGGCTGGCCTCGAGGTTGGCTTCGGCCAGGGCTCGGAACTTGCGGGTCTGGTTTCGTAGGGTCAGGAGGTATCGGTAGACGTCGGGAGGGGCATCTTGGGGCTTCGTCTCCCAGCCCTCCTTGACCAGGCTGAGGGGTCCGCGGACCGGATGCCCATATAACAGTTCGAAAGGGCTGAACCCCAGGGACTTCTGCGGGACCTCCCGATAGGCAAACAGGAGGCACGGCAGCAGGACATCCCATCTCCGCCTTAGGGGCTCTTCCAGGCCCTGGATCATTCCTTTTAGGGTTCTGTTGAACCGCTCGACCAGTCCATTCCCCTGAGGGTGGTATGGGGTGGTGAATTTGTAGGTGACCCCGCACTGCTGCCACAGGGACCGCATGTATTTAGAGATGAAGTTCGTACCCCGGTCGCTCACCACTTCTCGGGGGAATCCCACTCTCGAGAAGATCCCCATTAAGGCCTGGCCCACCAAGGGGGCCATCACAGTTCGAAGCGGGATAGCCTCAGGGTACCTGGTGGCGTGGTCCACGAGGACCAGGATGAAGCGGTGACCCAGGGCGGTCCGGGGGTCCAGGGGCCCTACAATGTCTATCCCGACCCGTTCGAACGGGGTGTTGACTGCTGGGAAGGGCTGGAGGGGGGCTTTGACCCGTCCCCCCGCCTTCCCGCTGGCTTGGCAGGTCTGGCAGGACCGGCAGTGGTTGTCCACGTCCCTCCGCATCCGGGGCCAGTAGAAGTGGGTCACCAGGCGGCTGTAGGTTTTGTCCTGCCCCAGGTGCCCGGCGAGGGGCACATCATGTGCCAGGTTAAGGAGGAACTCCCGGAATCGGAGGGGGACCACCAGCACTCGACTGGCCCCCAGTTCCGCAATCTTCTGTTCGCTGTACAGTAGGCCCTCGGCCCAATAGACCCAGTGCGTTCCGGTCTGGTCACCGTTGGCCTGCGAGGATGCCTGCTGTCGGACCCCTTCGAGGGAGGGGCAGGTCTTCTGTTCCTGCTGGAACTGTTCTCGGGTGGGACCCCCGTCGTGGCGCCATTGGGCAAGCTCTGGGAGTGCGTCGAGAGAGGCGATTTCGTCTGGGGAGGGTTCGGTGGGTCTGGTATCAGCGTCCGCTTCTCCCTCGCTGGAGGCAGGTGGTGGCGCGGGCCCCTCGGGCTCGGTGGGGTCAGATGCCATGGACGAGCAGGGGGCCTGTGCGGCCATGGACCGGGTAGTGGCGCAGGCCCATTCGGGTAGTCCTAACATTCGGAGGTGCTCTCGCCGCTCCACTTGAGCCCAGGGAGAACTCTCTAGGTCGTTCCCCAGGAGGCAGTCCACCGGGGCGTCGTCGCGGACAGTCACCTTTAGTAGGCCCGTCACCCCTCCCCATTCGAAGGGGACCTGGGCCATCTGGCACATGCTTTCGCTGTTGTCGGCCGTCCGGACGGGGCATAGCACATTTAGCAGGATCTATTCGGTGGTCACCAGGTGGCGGCGGACAGCGGTGACACTGGCTCCGGTGTCACGGAGGGCTTCAGCCCGTCGTCCATTGATAGTGACCCACTGTTGGTACTTCTGGGTGTTGCTCGGGATGGGTGTTCGGGGCACCAATTCTCGGCTGCCCAGGCAGACCAGGGACATGGCCGCCAGCTCCCACTGAGTGGTTCCTCCGTCGAGGGGTTCTTCCTCCTCCTCCCCTTCCCCCAGGGCGGCAGCCGCCAGCTGACGGGGCGGGGGCCCGCCGGCCCCACTTCTTCGGTTCATGGGGCAGGCCGGGTCGCTGGCATAGTGTCCGGTTTGTTGGCAGCCGTAGCAGGTTATCGTGGGCCGGGGTCCGGTTCTGGCTGGTGCCGTCCCTCTTCGGGCTAGGCTCGGGGAGAGGTGTTGCTGAGGCGGCCCTCGAGGCGGACTCCGGGGTGGCCCGGCGGGGATGTCCCGATTCCGGTTCGCCCCTCCTCCTCCGCCGCGCTGGCGGGGAGGTCCAATGGGGTTTCTCTGGTACTCCCCCATCGGGTTCCGGGGGACTCGGGTGTTGACCCATCGATCGGCCTCGGTCAGCTTGCTGTCGAGGAGGTGTTGTCTTAGCTCCACGAAACAGTTGTTGGAGAGGTGTTCCCAAATAATGAGGTCGACCAGCTGCCCATAGGTGGTGACCTTGCTGCCCTTGATCCACCCTTCTAGGGCCCTGCTGAAGAAGTCCACATATTCTACCCACGTGGTACCGGGGATTTTTTTGCAGTCTCTGAAACGCTGGCGGTACATTTCCGCGGTTAGTCCGTAGCGGGTGAGCAGGGCCTCCTTCATATGGTCGTAGGAGGTCACCACATCTTCTGGTAGCTGGAGCAGGGTGTCTCGGCCCTCGCTAAGGAACCGACCCCACAGGCCGGCACCCCAATCGTTCCGGGGCACCCGATGGGAGGTCATGGCCACCTCGTATGCCTTGAACCACTGCTGGATGTCGTCGTTTTTATAGTACTCTTTGACGACATCTTTGGGAATATGCACCTTGGCTTCGGTGGAGGGTGGAGCGTCTCTATTACTGGGGGTGCTGGTCTCCCCCTTCTGGGCCTTGAGCTCGAGTTCTTTGAGGCCCCGCTCGTGTTCAAGGGTCAGCCTTTTTTCTTCCAATTCTCGATGCCGCTTTTTCTCCTCTATCTCTTCCTGAAGCCGTAGCTGTTCTATGGCCATTTTCTTTTCGGCCAGCCGGAGTTCGCCGTCCAGCCGAAGTCGTGCGAACTCTAGTTCGTGGGTCCGGACCTTCTCCCGCTCTTGTATTTCTTCCGCGGAGAGGCCGGTTTCCAGGCTGTTTCTCCCTCCATTCGCCGGGGTCGGTGCGAGTGGTGTGGCTGCATTCAGGGGCAGGGGACCTTCGTTCTGGGAGGGGCCCGCCTCGGACTCTATCCAGGTTCTCAGGGCTTTCTGCATCTCTTCCTTGGTACCTAGGCCGGTGGTTGCAATGCCCTTGTCTTTGCAGAACTGTTTTAACTCTTTGTGAGTATACTCTTCCAACCGTTCCGGTTGGAACTCCATGGTCGCGGTGGTTTCCTGGTTGCTCAGGGTTTCTGTTCGTCTGGATGGGTAGCGAGTGGGTTACTTGCTTGTACGAACTGCGTTCGGCTCGGATCCCGTCGCTGGCCACCAAATGTTGGAAGGCGGGCCTCGGGGGAGTCGGAGAGACCACCCAGAGGGGCCCCCACACTGCACGAAGTAGCCGAGCGCTGCTGAGAAGCCTCCGGGAGAGGTCCTTCCCCTAGAATGTACTAGCACAGTAACACCACCACACAGGACTCGAGGAGATTTAGCAAGACAAGCAGTTCTTTATCAGCACTTATGAAGTTACGGTGATCAATATTTACAAGAGGGGGATCGAGGGATCCACAAGAGGCTCAAAGTCTTTGGTAGGGACGGGGTAGCGGGACAGTCTTTAGCAGCAGCTTGGTACGAGGGTACCTGGGGCCCAGTTCTTATCCTCAAGCTGGAGGGCCTCCGGTTCTCGGAGGGGTCGAGCCGCGACGGCGTCAGCAGGGCTCTGGCGTTCAGTTCGTGGAGTTCGAGCCGCGACCAGGTCAGCAGGGCTCTTACGGTGTCTTGGTTCAGCTCGAGCCGCGACGACGTCAGCAGGGCTCCGAGGGAGGTTTCAGCGAGGTTGGGCCGCGACAGCGTCAGCAGCGCCCCGATGTTCCGTGAGGATTCGTGTTCTCAATAAGGTGGAGCCGCGACGCAGTCAGCAGGGCTCGTGGTAGATTCTCAAGCAAGAGTTCTTCTCCGTAGGGTCGGCTGCGATTCAATCAGCAGGGCTCTCGACTCCGGGATACAACTGCTGTCCCATTGCGGGGCTGCCCCAGATATAGGTCTTGAGCCCTTTGATGTCCGGACCCTTGCGCCTGGGGGGGGCGGAGAGGCCGGGCTGGGAGAGGCCAGACGCCCAGCGGGAGAGGTGCCAGGCCCAGGGAGGTCGGAGGACGATCGCACCTAGGTGTTGGGGGACGGTGGGGGTCCCATCGAAACTCCCCTCCTCCGGGAGTGGTGAAGTGGTCCGGTGATGCCCCCTGGCCAGATCTTGGTGCCTCGATGTCGGGGCTTCGCTGGGGCTGCGGTCGGCGAGAGCAGGGCCGCGTGGCTGGTGCGTGGCGCAAGCATGATCCAAAGGGGGGGACCCTGAAGGGGTGAGGGGTCCCGGTGCGGCCTGGATAGGGGGCCGCGTAGGCTGGTGTAGGGAAACAGGTACAATCCAAGGGGGTTAGGACCACGCCACGAAGCCGGGTCCAACAACAGGCATATGAGGGGTGGGTGCATATGACTACCAGCAGTGGCCTGAGATATGGGGGTGGGTGCATATGACTTCCAGCAGTGCTCAGACATATGAGGGGTGGGTACATAGGACTCCCAGCAGTGTCCAGACATATGAAGGGTGGGTGCATAGGACTCCCAGCAGTGGACATACATATGAGGGGTGGGTGCATATGACTACCAGCAGTGGACTGAGAAATGGGGGTGGGTGCATATGACTCCCAGCAGTGCCCAGACATGTAAGGGGTGGGTGCAGAGGACTCCCAGCAGTGGACAGAGATATGAGGGGTGGGTGCAGAGGACTCCCAGCAGTGGACAGAGATATGAGGGGTGGGTGCAGAGGACTCCCAACATTGGACAGAGATATGGGGGGTGGGTGCAGAGGACTCCCAGCAGTGGACAGAGATATGAGGGGTGGGTGCATATGACTACCAGCAGTGGACTGAGATATGGGGGTGGGTGCATATGACTCCCAGCAGTTCCCAGATATATGAGGAGTGGGTGCAGAGGACTCCCAGCAGTGCCCAGACATATGAGGGGTGGGTGCATATGACTCCCAGCAGTGGACAGAGATATGGGGGGGTGTACATCATTATCAGATGACCACACCTACATGGTGGTATGTACGCATCCCTAACTTTGAACTATAATGTTAGTGCTATTACAACACATCGCTGACAGCAGTGTCCCACTCCCAGGAGGATGGATGTCTTTCACACACTGCATGACACACCACATGTGGGTGTGAGGACATATAACACATGCATACCCACCCATGGCAGATGCAGCACAATACACACCCTGAATTCATGCCACAAGACTGAATAGTCATGTAAGTGCATACAAAACTAAGATAGCCAAAGGGAACACACACTGTCACGCACATCCCCGGAGTGATAGGAATGTTCAGGTGCTGGTCCAGCCACCAAGATGTTGTCTCTCATGGAAGGAATAGGGTTCAATTCCACTAGATACAATGCCCACAATTGTGAGTCAGGTGCACAAATACCCTGCATAACAAGTACCATTTGTGTGGTAGGCCGTGATTACACACATGCATAGTGCTGAAAAGGGCAAATTTGTCCCTGAAGGCATTCCTACATACCCAAAACACAAATACAGTGACTAGCAAGGATGGCACAGACGATTCAGCAGGAGACATCGGTGAGCAGGCAGGGCCATTGTAGAAGGGATCCCTCACCAACAAAGGAAATGTTGACACAGGTCAGCACAACAAATGTGCAACTGTTTGCAGGGAAGATGTCAGGTGCTACAGAGGAAGGAACACTCCTTGGGACAATGTCTCAAAAACAAATGAACACACACTACCAATGATTCTTTGCTGAGACATTGTGATGGCACACAGATCCCATGGTCCACCTCATGACCATCATACAAAAACATTTCTCTGAACCCTAACACATTACTAGGGGTGGGCGGAAATTGCGTAATTGCGTTACGCAAATCTCCGCGAAACGGTAAAAAATCTCCGCGAACACGCATAAATTCCGCGAACACGCGGAATTGCTTGTTCGCGATGCTTTTTTCCTGTTCACAATTGCTGTTTGCGTGCTCGGGGAGAAATATCTCGCGAACACGCATTTTGAAAACGCGAACAAGCAAAAATTTCGCGAAATCACGGAAAGCAGACTTTTGAGCAATTTCGCGTCCTCCGCGGAACGCGAAATTACGCAAATTCCGCAAATTCCGCGAGCGGAACGGAATTTACCGCCCAGGCCTACACATTACCAGGAACACCAACTCCATGAGCCTCATCACCAACATCAAGTACCTGAAATGCAATAGTGTTGAAAGCAAAAGAAAAGGCTTTATTCAGCACAAAAAAAAAAAAGATTTAAAGATAGACTATGTACAAAGGCCAATGGCCAGTCCATTTTTCAAGTCCAAGGGTGGACGTAGGGGACCGCGTCCACCCCTACCCTGCCTGCACAAAGGAACCTCAAGGTTTGTCGACCGGGGGGGGGCATCATCTGTGGCAGGACCAGGCACCGCAGGGACAGTAGGGGGATGGGTAGGTGTGGTGGGTGCAGGGGTGGACGCCTCCAGCACAGGGGGTGGGGCAGCGCCAAAGGTGGAGGTGAGCACATCGCTGCACACTTCTGCTAGGGCCGCCATCTTACCCCCTGCACCTGAAAATACCCCAGTGTCAACGGAGGGCATGGTGGCCGACGGATGAGGTGCAGCACTCTTGGGGGAGGGGGTGGACATGGTGGGGGACTCAACTCCCGTGCCCGGGGACTTCCTCGCCCGCTTCTGGGGTGGTAGCTCAGTGGGGGCGAGGCCCAGGTCACCCATAATGATGTCCTTGGGTGAGAGTTTAGCAGGGGAGCTAAGGGGAGTGGGTTTGGAGGAACAGGGTTGTGAGGACTGCGGACTGCGACTGTGGCTGCGTGTCTGTCGTCTGCCCCCAGACCATGTGGGTGTGCCTACATCCCCCTGAGTGTGCGTGCCAGGAAGTGTGCGCTGTGCCTTACTTGGGGGTGTGTTGGATGTGTCTGTTGGGGTGCGTGCCCGTGACTGTCTGTGTGTGCGTTGGGCAGGCATGGGAGAGGGCAGTGTGGATGGGTCTGGGGTAGGGGGGGGACGGAGCGCTGCAGGAGAGAAACTGCTTCCATCAGGGAAGAGTCCATGGACCACAGAATCCTGCGTTGCTCAGACATCGTTGATGACATGCCCTCCACGAACGACACCAACTGTGTGAGCAGTTTAGTGTGTCCATGGAGGACAGTCAGCACCGATGCCTGACCAACCTGCAACTGCCGCAGTATGTCCACAGACTCTTCACTGAGGGCAGCAGGGGTGACAGGGGCAGGGGGTGCGGTGCCTGGGACGAAGGAGACATGGTGGGACTCTGCACGGACAGAAGGGACGGGAGCAACTGGGAGGGTGGAGATGGCAATGGAGGAAGCGGGTACAGATGGTGGGATGCTTCCAGGTGTTGTTGCAGCCTCCGCCTCCTCAAGGAGGTCAGCCTCGGACCCGTCGGCGTCGGAGATGCTCTCGCCTCCAGACAGGTCCTCCGACTGACTCCCCTCGCCCTCCATGCCACTGGCTCCTTCTGCCTCCACAGCACTGGTGGCACTGTCGCTGGGTCCCTCCTCCAGGTCCATGCAAGTGTCTCCCTCGCTTGCGGATGATGATGCTGTGGGCAAGGAGAAGAAAACAAAATGCATCAGTCACCTGTATACACCTGACACATGAGCACAAGAACAATTGGTCACAGTGCATATCAGGCAATGCATCATGAGTAACAGCTAGATTACGCCGCACATATGTAATCCCTGTACTGCCCAGTTGGTAGACCCAATATGCCACTTTGACACCAGGAAAAAAATACACAAAAGGCCACAAATTGAATGAGAAATACACTGAGAAGCGAGTGTCTGTGAACCGGTAAGCACAGCAATACAATGAAGTCATGCCACCTCTTGTTTACCCTGAAAGAAACAGTAGTGGTGCACCCATGGTAAACTAACACAACTCAATACTCAAGGTGTCATCACACTCAGAGACCTGTAAGTACTTTGGAACACAAAACGAAAAAATTTGCTACCTTGGGACTCACAATACTTTACACAATTGACATGTTTTGAATGTGCCAATTGGCCATTTCGTGAAAAGAACACTCATGTGCCTGCATGCAATATGTCGCACAAGGCAGTGCACACAAAAGGACATTGACACTGTCATTGAAGAAGCTGGCACCTTTTCTAAGAAGCCACTGTTAGAAATAAATGGTGTTGCAGAAAGTACATATACATGGGCCCACGGAGGTCTTGATGTCTTGAGACTCGTTATTTTGTATCACCAACAACAAAGGAGTCTCACTAAATCAAGACCACTGTGGTAACATGTATATAGAGAATCTGCAACATCATGTAATTCTAACAGTGGCTTCTTTGAAAAGGTTCCAGCGTGTTCCATTAAAGTAAAAATGTCGTTTGGTGTGCACTTCCTTGGGAGACTTTTTTCATGCAGGCACATCAGTGTTCTTAACACAAATCTTCAAATTTCCAAATTTAAAACATGAACAACTGTTGACAAGTGCTGTGAGTGCCAAGGTACAACATTTTGGTAGTAACAACTTGAATTATGTCAGCTACACATTTGACCTACTGCCTGTCATCTGGAGTGGCACACATGTCCACACCCAGGACAATGCATAAGCTAATGGGCCTGCAATTGGGTTGAAAAAAAGCCTAGCTGTACTGTGGGGACACCCTCATGGCCAGCCAGAATGTACACACAGATGTCAGCACACAAAGTCCAAACTGCGTTGCATCTCAACCACACACAGGTGCCAAAAATGTATGAGCAGGATTCATGTTTTTAAAATGCTGACACAGGCTGCAAAGCACGAACATCAAGCACTGGCCAGCCAGCATCACAGGGGCACTGCACGGTGATTCTCTGTACAGCCAAGTCTCACACACAAGTCAGACCTGGCAATGAAAAATCAGGGTTGCACATGTATGCCTCTCCCGCACACCCCCCCATACCTGAGTCAATGTGATTGATACAGATCAAGAAGTGACACCTCTTATTCAGGGTTACAATAACTGTGCAGGAAAAATTGCTTCATTTACACAACATCACCTCGTGGGGCTGGCAACACATATTTGTGACAAACAACCATCAACAGATTGTTGTGAATAGCCACACAGGCACTACCCAGTGTGAGTATGCACAAGCAAAATGGTGTATCCCTGTCCAGTGGACACATGTAGCACACATTTGCAAAATACAAACTAGGCCAGGGAACAATGTCACAGAGGCAGACCTATGCTGAACCCACAGAGAATGTGCACAGTGTTGGATGACACACATGATTAGGAGGCCACGGTGTCTCAGGGGACTGTAGTGGGCACACCGCTCCGTGGCCCTGGAATGATCTGTCTGTACCATGTTCAACCGTCATGCCACTATGCATATCTCTCACTCATGCACATCATGTTTGAGGGCACAACATTGGTCATGCATGTAAGGGTGTTCATTTGAAAGCTCACACTCCTATGTTGAGAATCATCATCTGTGACAACAAATATGGACCCCCAACATAGTGAACAGGTCATGGCACAGGCAAGGTACCAACACAAGTCACAGACCACCCTCCCACATGATGCAGAAAGCAATGTGCACTTCGATTTACTGGCACCCTAGATGACCATGTGCAAATGTGATTACACACAGACCAGGGGACACATGTCAAGGAGGGGAAGGGATGAAGAAGAGCACCAGGTGACATTGGGGAACAGAAAATGCACAGCACATATAAACTCTGGGAGTGTATCCAGGCTACAGAGCACTTCCAAAAGCTGGCGACACATAACACGACAAACAGCCATGTACCTACCCCCTCCTTGCTGCAGTCTCTCCTGTAACTGCCTATCGAGCTCAGGGAAGACCACCGCCAGGACACGTCTCATGTGGGGGGTCAGGTGTCGGCGGCCGCCGTTGGGGGCGAGGGGGGTCGAGCCCCAGCTGGACCCGGGCGATCCGCCGGGTCCAGCGCCGGATGTCCTGCCACCTCTTGCGGACCTGTGGCAGCTCCCAACTACGCTCCCCTGCAGATCTCACGGCCCTGACGATGTCATTCCAGATCCCCCCTTCTCGTAGGCAGTTACCTGTCAGGATGACAAAGTGACAAAACATCAGTACACCTGCTCCATGTCCCAGAGATACACATTTGAACATCTTTGAAATGTTGAACAGGGCATAGGATGCAGACAGGAATTACATCATACACAATAAGATATTGGCCTGTGTGCAAGCCCCAATGCACTACATGGCATTGAAAGTCAACAGGTTGGCATGAGGGGTGCGACACACTCACTGATCATGCCACACACTGTGCAGCACATGCAACAGCAGGCTGATGGCCAGCACGTGCCAAGCAGTCACATGTCCCACTACACTGACGCAGCATCAGCATACTAGACAGACACACCCAAGCACAGATCACTCGCCTGTCATTGACAACAGCGGATACAACCCTCACTCTGAACATGTGCCACTTGCCAGTGGGGTTTCACAAGTGTCATGCTAGCTCTGCAAGTCAGACACACAGCACGGCTTACTTGTCACATCAGATGGGTTGATCTGTTGCCTCCTCCATGCAGCTGTGGTGCAACACTTCACATAGACACTCACCCACATGACAAGGAACATTCACACACATCAATGTCCATGAGGTCGTACACATCATCTGGACACTCTCACCACAGGTCCACTCAACTCTCACACATCTGTGGGTACAGTCACCTGTCACACCGGCGGGACCACTGAATCACCTCAGGACAATAGGAAAAAAAGCCACAAAGGATTTGCCAGGCTGAATGTGTCATGCACTATGCAGTGAAAGTCACAGTAAGCACAATGCAATTGAGGAGTGCACACAGGAACTACATCATGCTCTGCATGAGAGACATCTGCATGTCCCCCCCCCCCCCGGGACCCACTCTAAACAACATTGCATGTCTGGGTGAATGGCTGGGCCCTCTCCACAGTACGTGACATGGTCCAGAGGAAGCAGAGACAGCAGAAGTGTGGTCGACTGGAAAGTTGTGCAAGCAAGTGCCCTCTCATGGGTTCTGGCTGCCTTATATCTGTCTTGCTGAGGGGCATTCATTTAGAGGAGTACATAGTGATTGGTCAGACTCATTAGCATCGTACGTTTACTCCAATCCCTTTAAACATACACCAATGACCGCATTCGCATAGTTCAAATTTTGAGCATCATGTCAAGTCAACAACCACTTTGCAACATTGTATTTTGTGGCCAACTGACTGTTCCAGGACACCTGATCCACACTTTTCAACTGAAAACTCTGTCTCCATGACAACCAGCATGCATTTAGGGCCTAATACTTGTCCCTTATGTGTCCCCTATGTAATTTTGAAATCCACACACAGGTACGGTGCGTTTGACACGTACCCCTACGGCACCAGTATAATGGTGAAACTAAGCGTACACACGCAATGATTGCGGGTGCACAGTGCGTTTGACACGTACCCCTACGGCACCAGTTGTACAGTGCGTTTGACGCATATGTGTACTACTAGTGCGTACACGTACGTGTACTGCTAGTGCGTACACATACGTGTACTACCTTAGTACACGTACGTGTACGCACTAGTAGTACACGTACTGTGTACGCACTAGTAGTACACGTACGTGTACGCACTGTACTACTAGTGCGTACACAGTACGTGTACTACTAGTGCGTACATGTACGTGTACATACACGTACGTGTACTACTAGTGCGTACACGTACGTGTACTACCTTAGTACACGTACGTGTACTACTAGTGCTTACACGTACGTGTACTACCTTAGTACATGGACGTGTACGCACTAGTAGTACATGTACGTGTATGCACTAGTAGTACATGTACTGTGTACGCACAAGTAGTACACGTACGTGTACACACTGTACTACTAGTGCGTACACAGTACGTGTACTACTAGTGCGTACACGTACGTGTACTACCTTAGTACACGGACGTGTACGCACTAGTAGTACACGTACGTGTACGCATTGTACTACTAGTGCATACACAGTATGTGTACTACTAGTGCATACACGTACGTGTACTACCTTAGTACACGTATGTGTACTACTAGTGCGTACACAGTATGTGTACTACTAGTGCGTACACGTACGTGTACTACCTTAGTACACGGACGTGTACGCACTAGTAGTACACGTACGTGTACGCATTGTACTACTAGTGCATACACAGTACGTGTACTACTAGTGCATACACGTACGTGTACTACCTTAGTACACGTATGTGTACTACTAGTGCGTACACAGTACGTGTACTACTAGTGCGTACACATACGTGTACTACCTTAGTACACTTACGTGTATGCACTAGTAGTACACGGACGTGTACGCACTGTACTACTGTTACACGTACGTGTACTACTAGTAGTACCCGTACGGGTACGCATTTCACACTCTTACAATGGTAATACAGGCGTACACATGCCAGGAATGGAGGGCTACGAGTCACACAAGGATGTCCATCAAGTTCTTGTCATTGCATGCTTTCATGTGCAGGCCCTAGGTGTGTCAGCCAGTGATATTGCACAGGTCATCTCATCTAGTTGCACAATTGATGTGTGATGACCTGTGGACACATGTCATGTGTGATGGGGCACTATGTGGCACACATCACCTTGCCACTTGCCACATGTGTGTCTGTAGTCCAACTGTGTCATGCACAGCAGCAGTGGGATGGCACAGTCATCAACACCCGCACCTGTCTCCTGATGCCAGGGACAGGGACACTCTATCAACTGACATGTCACGATCAGCGTGCCCCTTTGTGACTATGTCAGGTGTGTGTCATGTGTTCCGATGAGCTTGATGTCAGTGTCCCGTCAACTGCATCTGCTGTTGGTGCATCCAACAGGGGTCTGTGTGGAGATGGGCATGGAACACATCTACGCACACCATGCCACATGTAGATTCCCACGGCTGTAGGGTCTATGTGCATCGGACATCAAATTTTCACAGTCATACATGTGTGCGTTGTCACAATGGCCGTGTCTTTGTGTCGTCACGTGTACCCCTTCATCGCACTGTGTTTGATATGTACATTTGACATTCCATGTGACCTGTGTGTGTGCCTTGCAGTCAGCTGTCTTTATGAGATGACATCCTTCCAATGCAGCTATGTGGTTGTGTGTCACTTCGGTGATATCTGTGGCTCTTCACTCAGACTAGCCCCCAGCTCATTTCAGGGCATGTCATGTATACTTGACAAACAACAGGTGTATCTTGCTTTTCGTAGGAGTGCCAGCAAGCTGGCATATGTGTCCTGTATGTATTGCACACACCCGACTCCATAGTTACCTGATGTGTATTAGCAGTGTAGCATGTGCTATGTTCATTGACATTGATATTGGCAGACTCTCTATCTTCATTCTTACAAGCAATCTCTTGCAGGGCACAGCCTGTCCCAAGAACAATGCCAGACTTGGGTGCCATGAGGGAACGTGCCTGCATCCGCCGTTACCGATTCACTCGCAAGTTGATTGTGGACTTGACAGACAAGCTGGCACCACACCTACAACCGCGACACAGGTATCCTACTGCGCTGACCCCCCAAGATGAAGGTGATGGCAGCCCTACATTTTTTTGCCACAGGTACGTTTCAATTGACCATAGCTGATGTGGGTGGGATGTCACAGACAATGTTCAGCCGTGTCCTGCGTGATGTTTTAGCAGCCATGTTGGAGCACCTTGATGAATTCATCAAATGTCCTACTCCTGAGGAGTTGACAGAGGCCAAGGGTGATTTCTGTGCCCTGGGAGGGATGCCCCATGTAATTGGGTCCATTGATGGGACACATGTGGCTTTGGTACCACCACAGGCACAGGAACAAGCCTATCGCAATAGAAAACATTACCACTCGATAAATGCCCTTGTGGTGTATCTTGCTAACATGCTGATTTCCCATGCCTGTGCACGTTTTCCAGGATCAGCACACGATGCCTACATCATGAGGCGTAGCAGGGTGCCACAAATGATGCTGTGGCTGCACAACGAACGTGCATGTCTTGTTGGTGGGTATACTTTGTTTGTCCTGTGTGTTGCGGTATCTTTGGCTTTTACGGCATCTCCTGACCCACTTATTTACATGATGTTTCCATGTAGGGGACTCTGGATATCCCAACATGCCATGGCTGATGACACCTCTCCGCAACCCAAGAACAGCTGCAGATCACCGGTACAACAATGCACACGGGCAGACCAGGCGAGTGATTGAGAGGACGTTTGGACTCCTGAAGAGCCGATTCCGGTGCCTGGACAAGACAGGCGGGTCCCTCCCTTATGCCCTGGAGAAGGTCTGCCAAATCTTCCTCGTATGCTGCATGCTGCACAACATGGCCATTGAGAAGGCAGTGCCAGTCATCCTTGATCCTGATGAGCAGGAACATCCACCCGTGGAGGATCCAGGGCTTGGTCACGAGGCAAGTGATGAGGAGGAGGAGGTTGATATCCGGAGTCAGCTCATAAGCAACTTCTTCTCATAATGGTGAGTCACTGGGTAGGAGTGTGCAAGCTTGTAGCATTGAGTGGCATGTGTTGCAATGTGTGTGTCCAGCTGACTGAATGCAAAGTGATTTTGATGTGTGTTCTGATGTGTCACTCGAGTGATGATGTCATGCCATACAGTTTTGCGTAGAGACTTTCTTTGAAATTTACATGTGTTCAACATTGTTCATGTTTTGTAACTGACCATGTGTGCGGCGAGAATTGTTTTAGGTGACTTCTTGTGTTTTTGTCATTCCCAGGTTTTTGTGCCTGTTGTCTGCTCGTGTCATCGTTGTCCTCCTGCTATTCCTCATGAGGATTGCAACGTGTGCAGAATCAGCGTTCCATGCACGGACATGTGGGACTGTCAGTTTGGGTAAGGATTGCAGCAAGGCTTTTTGGTGTTGGTACGGTTTGGGAATGTGTGGGCCTGCTTCTGTGCATGTTGTGGTAACATGCATACATGTCTTCTCACCATGGAGCATATAACATGTAGCATCACTCCCATGACATGATAGTCACCCTTCTTGACAGTCATCTGTAGTGGAGTGTGGCGTCTGATGAAGGCATCAATGTGTGTAAACCTTGCCTCTGAAACATTGCGGATGCTACGGGAGGACATAGTGTGGGACATCACAACAACAGGCTTTATGGGGAATTGCAGCCTCTCCGTGTGCAGCAGGATGTGTTTGGCTCATCCCCTTAACTTGTGTGCCAGTTTATTGGGATTTACATCATTCGTGTTGTGAAGGGGGGGTCCAGCATATGTCCGACATGTTCTGTCAACTGACCTGTGAGTCTGTTCATATGGATGCATTTCCCTTTGTGTGTGTGTGTGTGGAATAAAGGTGTTCAGCACAATCCAAAGTGCCTCATCTCTGTCACTGCAGCTCTCTTGTCAGTTTGCATGCGTCATCTACGGCAAAATTGTCAAAGATTGAGCAAATGTGTGTATGTGTACTTCGGCAACATGCATGCAGTTCTTCATGTCTAATAATATCTATTGTGTATGGAGTACCTGGTTGTGTATGTATTTGTGCAGCTTGCTCCCCACAACAGGACGCGAACGCATGCTGATGGTGCTTCTCCTGTGCACAGCTCCGCTTTTTGTTGCCTGATCCTGTGGCCATCATTTTTGGTGATTGTTCATACATTTTCCTGGAGTGACCCATGAGTAACCTGACACTCCTTCCTTTACATACACCTGTTTCACTGTGCCTTTCTGACCTCCTTGTCTTTGTGGGCTACTTTTTGACTAATTTCTCACCCCTTCCACCTGCTGCTGCCTCACCTGCGGCACCGCCCCACCGAGTGCCCTGATTCTGCAACCCACACGCCTACAAAACGCTCAGCCCTTCCCCCTCCACCCATTCTAAATGCAGCCATCAACTTTTATTTGCCACTGTTGCGCCAACGCCGTGCCAAAGGCAGGACCGTCTGCAACGTGCACAGTGCACGACCCTCTAGTCTTTGCATGACCCACGTCACACAACAGGCTCATGCTGCAGCCAAACTCCAAGCAATGTCCTCCAGACAATCATCCGGCTGCTATCAGGCAAGCCCTAAGCGCACACACGACACCTTTGCATGCTGAATGTGCAACTCCAACTGCCTACACAGTGCTGCCCAGCCTACCAGACCCTGTCAGAACAAACAGGTCATCTGCCTCCTACTCCACACCCGCTCCGTCCACCAGCACACCATTGGACTCTGTTACCTCCTCAACACAACAGCCCCACATATCACCTTCATGACAGTAACCTGGACAAAAGCATCCTCAGCACACGACTTCTTCATTGCCATCTCAGACGGATCCAAGATCACCCACAGGGACGGCACCAACAATCCCGGAGGATGAATTGCAATTTATTCACAAGTACACCCTCAGAGTCACTAATCCGGTTTGGCAGCAAATCCCTGGCGACCCTCAGAGTAACACTCATCTACAGATCTCCAGGCCTACATCCACAATTCCGATAAGCCATCAACACGTACATCTGCACGCACGCCCTCACCTCCACAGGCTACATGTGGCAGGGGGCCAGTAACTTCTTGCTGGAGGAGAACCACACCACCATCCATCATTGTTCCATCAACATTTGAATCCACGTTTCCGACAAGCAACACACTGCCCCACACCCCACTACCGATACCCCAAAGATGCTTGATGTAAGTCACCACAGACAAGCTGTGTGGGACACTTGAAACAACACCACCGCCACACCCTGCAACCTCACCCACTGGATCAGCAACTGATCCAACAATCTTGCCACATTGACGGACTGTCCTGTGAAGCACAACAACAGTTAAGGCACCTTGGACAAGGCCTACCTACTGGACTCTTATAGACCTAGCCGGACTCTTGCGCAAACCTTGCAACACAAAGAGCCATCATTTACCTTACAGACCTGGAAAACACCACACACAGCCATCACCATATCATCAGCAAGGACAAGTGGAGATCCTTCAGATAGTGCCGAGACACCTAGACACACGACATCAAGGAGCTCATCAGCATTGTGAGTGAACTGACAGCAGATCTCCATCCAAGACACCCCACCGTTGCAAGGCAGATCACATCCCTTGCAACTTTGTACCACTGCAAGCTCATGGCCATACACGGCAGCCTTGTCACACAGAGGCAGACAGCACTATTATCCTCAAGACAAACACCCCTCAGGTTCTGGACTCCCGTCAGCAGCAAGTACACAACCTGGGTCAAGTGCACCATCCACTCTGGCTCTCCATCAGGCCCCTTCCCACACAACATCTCAACCACATCATTCCCCATCCTTGAAGCCCAAGTCCAGCGCGTCATGAATGTCTCCTTTGAGTTTGCCACATTCCATGGGTGCTGGAGGCATGCAGAGACACAGGGCCTTCTTAAACAACGGACGGCAGTACCGCAGGATCTCCTGGAACATCACTCTACTTCCCTACACAGCAAATGTTATCACGAAGACACTCAACAAGCAAATGACAAATTTCCTCCACGTAAACTGCTCCAGGCAACCGGCACCAGACCATCTTCCACAGTAATCACCACTGCAACCGTCATCATTGCCACCACCGACGACAATTTTGCCCTGCTCAACAATGGTGAGCCCACCCCCTTGACCTCTCAACGGCATTATACACCATGTGCTACCACACTGTCAGCTCACACATCTCCAACACTGGTATCCAGAGGAGGGCCCAGGATTAAATCAGGAAGTAGCTCACCAGCAAGGCCAAGGGAGTCTGCCTCCACCCTGCAGCATGTAGTACACTGGGGTCATCTGGCCCATGCCCCAGGGCTCTTCTCTCAGCGTGACAATCTTCAATGTCTCCATGACCCCCCTCTCCTCCATCACATGCGCACACAACCTCATCATCATCTCGTGTGCCATTGACACCCAGCTGCTCCTCACCCTCACCAAAGACCCAGCCATTGCCAGATCCAACCTTCAAGAAGGCATGAGATCCATTGACGAATGGCTGAACATCAGCCACCTGAGGCTGGACTTGGACAGGACTGAGGTCATCATCTGAGGATTGTTCCCTTACGGCTGGGTCAACTCCTTGTGTCCCACCGGCCTGGGCACCGCACCAGCACCCAGTGGCCACGCACGCAAGCTGGTGTTCATCATGGACCCATCGCTCACAATTACCATGCAACTCAACACCATCTGTACCTCATGCTGCAACACCCTCCGCATGCTGCAAATGATCCACAGATAGATCCACTCCAAGGCAAGACAGACCGTCCCCCAGGTCCACGACACCAGCCGGCTCAACTACAGCACTGGCCTCTACGGAGAACAACAGCAAAACTGCAGGAGAACTTGTCCACATCCAGGGTGCATCCGCACACCTCATCTTCAACATCCCCCGCCCCAGCCACATCACCGTCCACCTGAGATAGCTACAATGGCTCACTGTCTGCTGCTGGATCACCTTCAGACTCCTCAACCACACTCAGGAGGCAGTCCACAACCACAGACCCAAAACTGACCTTGGACATCTGTCATCCAACACCCAGTTGGCCCAACTCCATGCAGCCCACCTTGCCCTGGCCACCATTCATCACATCCACATAAAAACTGCATGCAGGAGATAGTTCTCCCACCTCGCCAAACAGGCCTGGGACTCCCTCCCCGGGCACATCAACATGACACATGACCTCTACACCTTCATGATACTCTTCCAAATTGGTCTGTCTGAGCAGTATTGCAAGCCCCCCCTCAGCAGCTTGAGGCCATCACGGGTGAGTATTGGGCTCCATGTCTGTATTTGGTGATACATTGTGACTCATGTGTGTCCTCGAGCGGACTCAGATCCAAGTGCTGAAATTAGTTCCACACTCAGACATACTTTGACATATCCCCACACGTATGTTGTGTACTCATGCTAAATGACTGCAACATAAAATTTCAAGTATTAATTTTTTAATTATAGCTCTGGGGCGTGATTTGTGCACATAAAAAGGTGCAATGCAGGGACCATAGAATCCAAAGTTCACAGGGGGAGATGGGATCCTTGGCATTTGAATTCATCAGAGTCCAGACCACAGTGTTTGGCATCATTGGTCAGACTGTGACCAGCAGGTCCATGTGGCAGATGATGTCAGTCAATGAGGTGATGCTGTCGCACATGAAGGCCAGGTGCCAGGCCAGGTGACCTGGGAGATGTGGATGGGCCGCTGCCTCTCACCGTCTTTTCCGTGGACGACCCACCTTCCTCGCGGGACCCTCAGATGCAGGCCTTGACGATGCTTGGGACGCTCCGTCGGAGGAATCCTCCTCCTCCCTACCTGTGGCTGGTGGTGGTCTTCGCCTGGTGGCACAGGGAGGGTTGCCCATGTTGTCGGCGATCCGACGGAGTGAATGGCTTATGTCCCTTTGCACCGCCAGGAGCTCAACCAGTCTTGCCTCCATCCGTCCTTGGTGTTGTTGTTGACTGGCGGGTTGCTTGGCCTGCTGGTTCTTGATCTCTGTGAGGGTCACCACTACCTGGCTGAACTCCCTGGTGTCACGCCGGTATGCATCCATGATGTTGTGTATGTGTGACATACTGGTCCCTTCAGCTGGCTGGTCAGGTTCTCGCCTCCGCCTGCCTCCACTCCCACCACCCCTGCCCACACGAGCCTGGCCTGCCGTTGCGGGCACATCGGGTCTATGGGACCCCTGAGGGATGGCAGTGGCGGTGTTGTCTGCCTCCTCCTGGGTGCCCACCGCACCTTGTCCCTCCTGGTCAGACTGGCTCTGTTGTTCACTGCGGGCAGGGCTCCTCTGTGTGTCCTGGGATGTGGCAGGAATGGGGGTGGTGGTTGGCACAGATGTTCCTGAACTAGGTGCTGCAGGGGCTTGGACACCAGAGGGTCCAGGTCGGTTGGGGTCATCCGCGGAGTGTTGAGAGGCGTCGCTGCCGGTGGGATCAGGTTCCTCCCGAGCCTGGAACTGTGATTCTTTCCCCCATTGTTGGGGGGAGATTCATCACGTTGCCCTGTGTGTGAGAGACAGACAATGTTAATGCCGTTTCATGCAACATGCATGTTTCATACACATACAAGTTGGCACTGTTCCTCCAGGTAGTTGTATGTGCCTAGCATTCTCCTCAATGTTCACTTGTGTATGGGTATGTTGCGGGGGACAGATTGATATGTTCTCCTGAGTCTTTGACATGTCGATTTTTGGCTTGGATGTTTCTTCGGCTATGTATTGGTCTTGTTGTGTTACATGTCCATTGTGACAGTGGGTAAATCCATTGCCTGTCCCAGGGGTGTCTGCTTGTGTAAAGGGTGTGTGTGGCAGGGCCTACTGGTGTGTGTAGTGTGATTTGGCCCTGTGTCTCCCAGGTGATGTAGCTGTCCCCCCATGGAGCATGCTGCCATGACAGTGAGTGTGAGTTCCTGTCCTAGATATCTGACCTTGTTGTCTTGGTGTTTGTGTTTGCACTGGTCACAGGAGGGCCTTGTGCTGCCTACACCAGGGCCGAGTGTGAGCTATCTTGTCAGTACTTCCCAATCCCTGTGCATTGCGCATGGTGCATGGGTATGTAGCTTTGCCATATGGGATGAGGGCAATTGTGTCTGATTTAGAGTTCACCAATGCGTTTTGTGCCACCCACCCTCCCAGCATACCGGACATCCATTCTTGGTTTGGTGCTTCATGTAGCATGGGACATAGCATGGCGTTGCTTTCTCAATGGGGCATACATATGTTATTGGCATTAGCGTTGTTTTTGACTGTGGTTCTGGCCGGTGAGGGCTTGGGGGTAGTTGCATGCATTTGGTGTAGTTGGGGTGTGGATGCCATTACCCCCATGTTACGTAAGTTGTTTGTGTACTCACCAGGCTCTGGAAGTACTTGTAGTCCATGTACTCCCACCGGTGGAAGCATGCCCATCACCTTCTCCTCCCAGGGATGGAAATGTACTGGTCTGCGGGGCGCACCACCTCCAGTGATGTTGCTCTGGGCGTAGTCGTCATTCATTTTTCTCTTGACCGCCCTCCGCAGATCGTACCACCTGGCTTGGCATTCGGTCCTGGTCCTTCTGATGGGTGCAACAGCATTCACCCTATCGACAATCCTCTGCCACAGGCGTGATTTTTCGGCTATGCTGGTCTGTCTGACCAATGTTCCAAACAGCTGTGGCTCGAATCTGATGACTTCATTGACAAGGATCTCCAGCTCCTCCCTTGTGAACTTTGGATTCTTGTCTGTGGGCATGGTGTGGGGTGAGGGTGTGGATGATTGTGGGTGTGTGGGTCTGAATGTGACGGTGTGGGTCTGAATGTGAAGAGAGGGTATGTGTGAAGGAGGTTGTGCGGAGGTGTATATGTTAAGGTGGATGGGTGCAGTTGTTGGTGTGCGCTCTCTAGCTGCAGTGAGTCTGTTGCAAAGGCTCATGGTTGGTGTGTGTGGGCCATTTTTATTGGTCCATTTGTGGGTGGGGCTCAGTTTGAATTTTTGGTGGGTGTGTTATATGGGGTGGTTGTGAGTTTGCCCCTCTGTTTGCCTGTTTGGATGTGTCCAGGTCAGTCCTTTCCATTTTTTGTGCAGTGTAGACGTGTTTTGTGGTGTTGTGCGAGTCGAATAGACCCTCCTTGTGCTGTTTTACAGTGTCCGTGGTCCAGTACGGTACAGGGGTACGAGTCGTACAGGCACACACCCCCATGCATTGTGAATGTACAGTGCGTACCCCGCCATTGCTTATGTATGGTGCGTACACCGCCATTGCTTATGTACGGTGCGCACACCGCCATTGCTTATGTACGGTGCGTACACCGCCATTGCGTATGTACGGTGCGGGTGCGTACACTGCCATTGCTTATGTACGGTGCGTACACCGCCATTGCTTATGTACGGTGCGTACACCGCCATTGCTATGTACGGTGCGTACACAGCCATTGCTATGTACGGTGCGTACACAGCCATTGCTATGTACGGTGCGTACACAGACATTGCTATGTACGGTGCATACACAGACATTGCTATGTACGGTGCGTACACTTCCATTGCTTATGTCCGGTGCGTACACTGCGATTGCTTATGTACGGTGCGTACACCGCCATTGCTATGTACGGTGCATACACAGACAATGCTATGTACGGTGCGTACACCGCCATTGCTTATGTACGGTGCATACACCGCCATTGCTTATGTACGGTGCGTACACCGCCATTGCTATGTACGGTGCATACACAGACATTGCTATGTACGGTGCGTACACAGACATTGCTTATGTACGGTGCGTACACCGCCATTGCTTATGTACAGTGCGTACACCGCCATCGCTATGTACGGTGCGTACACAGACTTTGCTATGTACGGTGTGTACACCGCCATTGCTTATGTACGGTGCGTACACCGCCATTGCTTATGCACTTTGCGTACACCGACATTGCATATGTACGGTGCGTACACTGCCATTGCTTATGTACGGTGCGTACACTGACATTGCGTATGTACGGTGCGGGTGCGTACACCGCCATTGCTTATGTACGTGCGTACCCCACCATTGCTTAGGTACGGTGCGTACGCTGCCATTGCTTATGTATGGTGCGTACACCGACATTGCGTATGTACGGTGCGTACACCGACATTGCTTATGTACGGTGCGTACACCGACATTGCTTATGTACGGTGCGTACACCGACATTGCATATGTACAAGTGATTCCCCGTGTACGGGACGTTTTCCATACAATTCGTTATTCGGTAAGCCGGTCCGGATCGTACTTGTACGATCGGACTGTATTTTTAGGCTTCGTACGGAGAAGTGTCCGGGTCCGTCTCGTACAACTTTTCCTGATCTGATTCATACGGATAGGGCAGATACGTATGTATTTTTCACATACGAATCGTACTTCATGGGTCGGATGGGACTTGTACGATTCGTATGGAAAAATTTACCGATACGAGTTGTACGGGAAAAAAAATACAGGATCGGAATCGGCCCCTAAATGACCTAAATAAGTAGTAAAAGGTAACCAAAAGAGATCTCTATTGACCAATGGTTTACAGGAGGAGGCAAGAGCAATAACAAGACGGTGCAGATGACAAAGAATGTTCCCTCAGTGTTGGATAGAGAGTTTTGTGAGTGTTTTCCAATTGAGAGTGATGTTTTGGAAAGCTAAAGTGACCATAAGGTCGAAGAGACCGTGTTTGTGAGGAGGGAGATCTAAGGAATCAGAGAGTTTGCCAGAGAAAAAGAAGAGGAATGGACTAAGGAATGGAAATAATAAATAGGCGAGAAATATAGGACCAAACTTTCTCCCAGAAAGTAGAAACCGAGGGGCAAAGGAAGAGAAGGTGAAGAAGGTCAGCATTAGAAGAGCCACAGGTCCAACAGTTTGTATTAGTGGATTGAGAAAATTTAGCGATAGAGGTGGGAGTAACATAAAGTCTATGATAGAGAAAGAACATAGATTGAGTAGGAGAAGCAGAGCGAGAGATTTTAAGAGAACGGGACCAAAGTTTGTCAGAGAGAGTGATAGACCATTCACATCCCAGGTCAGATTCCCATGAAAGTTTCAACTTAGTTTTAATACGTTCTGGATTACGTGTTGAGAAATATTTATATATAAGAGAAGTATTAGGCATCAAGAGAAGAATCTTGAGAAGAGAATTAGGAACAGGGGGAAGAGGTGAGGATGGGAGAGAATAAAAAGTATCAAGAATGATCGTCATAGAAGTTAATTTCTGTAGGAAGGAGCGGGGACAATGAAATGTGATCTGAAATTGGGGAAAGAGGCAAGGAGATAGACTGTAAAAAAGGTATTTGACCCAGATTATGCCCCGTGATCTCCAGGAACTCCAAAGATGGTTCTGCCATTAATAGTAATAAAGGAATTATGCCAAATAGGAGAGTCTAAAAAGGATTCTCTAGAAATAGGTTTGGGATGTGTCAAAGGTTTCAATAGGGAACAAGTGTGTTTAAACAAGGGGAGGGAGGTAAGAAGTGTTTTGGCAAAAAAGGCTCAAATGTATTTTAAAGAGAAAGGTAATAGTAAGGCACACTCAATGGAGAGCCAAAGAGGAGAGAAAGGCGAAAGTTTGGAGAGGAGCCATTTCGAGGCCGGGCGAAAACAAAATGATTTATGATACAGGCGAAAATTAGGGAAGTTTACACCTCCATTAGATTTTGTCCTACGAAGATTAGAAAGAGAGATCCTGGCTTTTTTATTTTGCCAAAGAAATTTAGAAAGAGAGAGTCAATTTGTTTAAAATAACAGGCGAGAATGTGGATAGGAAGCATAGAAAGAGTGTAAATCAAAATAGAAGTAATCATCATCTTAATTGAGTCCAACCGACCCCACCACGAAAGAAAGAGAGGATTCCAAGAGGAAAGTAATTTGTCAATCCGAGACAGGATCGCAGTCATATTTAATTTAATAGAAGAGTCAATAGAGCTGGAGAACCATATACCCAAATATTTGATTTTCGAGCTGTTCCATGCAAAACCAGTGGAAGAAATGGAATGTGGAAGACAAAATGTAGTGAGAGGGAGAATTTCTGTTTTGTCAGAATTGATTTTATATCCAGAAACAAGGGAAAAGGAAGTGAATTCATGTAATAAAGAGGGATGGAGATTTCGGGGTCAGAAATGAAGAGTAGGATGTCATCTGCGTAAGCAGAGAGTTTTAAATGTTGGTCACCATACGAGAAACCAGAAATGGAATAATTATTACGGATTGAGGATAAGAAGGGTTCAAGAGCAAGGACAAAAAGAAGAGGAGAGAGAGGGCAGCCTTGACGGACTCCGCGTTGAAGATGGAAGTAGGACAAAGTACAGCCGTTAACTAGTACCCAAGCTCTGGGGGAAGAATATAATAAAGATATAAGAGAAGTAAATTTAGGACCAAAATCAAGCCACTTCAGAGATGCAAATAAAAAGGACCAATCTATTTTATCAAATGCTTTTTCAGCATCAACAGAGATGGCGGCTAAGGATGTGGAGAGGGAAGGAACTTTATTTAAGACATTAAGAAAGAGACGAAAATTATCCGAAGTCAACCTGCCTCTGACAAAATCACATTGCTCCTTACCAACTAGATGAGGTAAAAGAGGGTCTAAACGTAAAGCAAGTGTCTTGCAAAAAAGTTTATAATCAACATTAACCAGGGAAATCGCCCTATAGTTTTTGCAAAACATAGGGTCTCGTCCCTCTTTATGGATAAGGCAAATTGTGGCCTCTTGAAAAGTACCTTCTGTTTTACCAGAGAGAAAGAAGGAATGAAAAAGATTTAAGAGTTTAGGAAGGAGTATGTTAGAAAAATGAAAGTAAAATTCGACGGAAAAACCATCCGGCCCAGGTGTTTTCCTTTTCTTTAAAGCGGTT
This sequence comes from Triturus cristatus, assembly GCF_964204655.1. Lineage (NCBI taxonomy): Eukaryota > Metazoa > Chordata > Amphibia > Caudata > Salamandridae > Triturus > Triturus cristatus. Next base: position 1,755,431,093 of record NC_140590.1, on the reverse strand, counting down.
AAAGCAGAGGGTAGTTCATTAAGGGATAAGTCAACCTCAAGATCAGAAAGACTAAGATGAGAATTGGATGGGGATCGTAATTTATCAAGATAGGACTGGATGGGGGAACTGGAGGGAGGGGACTCCGGGGTGTAAAGATCTTTTTAGAATAGTTTAAATTCGTTAAGAATATCTTGATCTTTATGAAGGAGAGAACCATCCGAAGAATAAACAGAGTCAATCAGCGTACGGTCTTTACGGGATTTAAGATAATTTGCTAAATGTTTTCCAGCTTTATTACAACCTCCGTAATAACGAGCACTACCATGGAGAAGTATGGAAGACGAGTTATCAGTCGAAGTTTTATTAAATGCTAATTGAGCGCGAATCAGAGCTGGCAGGACCGAGTCAGCCGATGAAGTATAGAATTTGTGCTCTAAAGCTTTAATGTGGGCGAGGGTAGCTATTATGTTGTTGAAGAAAACAATTCTTTTTTTAGACAAAGTCTATAATGAAACCCCTTGCAGTGGCTTTAAAGGAATCCCAAAATATGTGGGGAAGGAACTAGGATCTTTATTTAGGTCAGAAAATTCATTAACAAAGGTGATGAAAGAAGAAGAGAAAAGTGGGTCAAGAAGAAGAGAATTGTTGAAACGCCAATTGGAGGACCTGGGATGTTGAGGAAGTAAGTCAAGGTCAGTTATAATTGTGGCATTATCAGAGATAACGATAGGTTCAATAGAGGAGGATAACAAGTTTTGAGACAAAGATTGAGAGAGAAAAAGATAATCTAAACGATAAAGGGAATTGTGAGGGGGAGAAAAGAAAGAAAAGTTAAGAGAATCGGGATGAGTTAGTCTCCAAGAGTCAACGAGATGTGCTTCGGAAGTAGTGTCAAGAAATTCCTTTTGAGATTTGTGAAGGGTGAAGCGGGTCTGAGATTGGCAATCTAGAAAAGGGTCAACAACTTGATTGCAGTCACCTCCTAGAATAAAGTAATCATCTCTAAATCGAATACATTTTTGTGTAATCAGAGGCCAAAAGGAACAATCAGGATGAGTGAGACCATAAACATTAAAAACAGTCAAAGAAATATTATTAATTAACAACCTAGCTAACAACCATCTACCTTCTGTATCAATTTCTTGCGATATAATTTTACAATTCAATTTCTTATGGCATAGAATTATAACACCATTTGTATTATTAGAAGTGGAAGAGAATAAAACTGATCCCACCCAACCTCTCTTCAATTTCAATGCCTCAATTTCTGTAAGGTGAGTCTCTTGTAGAAGGACCAAGTCAAGGTTATAAGAGGCAAGATGTGAAAGTATTTTTGTCTCTTAATAGGGTTCATAAAAACTTTCACATTCCAAGAAATAACTCTGAATGTAAAACCATCAAAAATACATAAAGAACAACAATAAAAACAAAACATGCAATAGTAACAAAGATGCATTGAATACTACAATCAAATGTACAAGCCATAGGCCAGTGCAACATTAGAGAAGAAGAGGGAAAGGGAAGGAAGGAGGTAGAAAGGGGAGAAGGACTGAAAAAGGAGGAGAGTGAAAGAAGAGATAAGAGAAGACAGCACATGACAACCACCAATTGCAACATAGGAATGTAAATTGAGAGAATAAAGGGATTGACAACTGTAATACGTACCTTCTAATGGAAGACAAAAGAAAAATACGGGGAGTGGCAACACGAGGGAGACGGCACAATCAACCGGGGAGGGAGCATCACAGCGGGGAACTTATACGATATACAGGAAACAAAGAAAGAAATATGTTAGAAGATAAGATAATTACCTAGAAGAGTAGAAGGAGAGAAAAGAAAAAGAAGAGATAATAACAAAATGATACAAAACAATGACACAATAACCTGCAAAGATAAAAAGCATTAAGTAAAACAAAGCAAAATAAATCTGAAGCAGAGAAGAAAAAAGTCAAGGTGTGGAAGACGTAGAAGAGAGAGAACCAGAGACGTCCATCGACGATGCGGAGTGCAAATGAATAAATGTCATCAACTCTGCTGGTTCCTCAAAAGTGGAAGTTTTGTTTTGGTAAGTAACCTTGAATAGACACGGGTGAAAAAGTCCATATCGAGCTCCAAGTGAGCGCAAAGAAGGTCGAGGCGGGGGCCCCAACCTATGTGCTCTCTGAATATTCAGATTTGTAGATGCTGGGAGGTCCAGAAGCTTTATGAGAAAATTGTTGAAGAAGGGAACTGGATCATCACCTTCCAAATTCTCTGGAAAACCATATAAGCATAGATTATTGCGCCTATTCCTATTTTCAAGGTCCTCCGCCGATTTCTTCAACCAAAGGACCTCTCTCTTAAGGGCAACTAATTTTGTGGAGACATTTTGAAGTTCATCAACTTGCTGTTCCACTGTGGAAATGCGGGAGTCCATAGAAGCCCATTTAGTGTCCATGGTCTGTAAGCGGGAGTTAGTCTCTTCTATAAAAGGGCACAAAGTGCGTATTTCCTCAAAGATAGTGTCCAGAGATATCGGAGAAACAGACTTTGGTGGAGAGGAAGAGTCCTGTTTGAGGCGTTTGTTAGCAGAAGCTTGAGTTTGCGATTTAATTGAAGAGGGCATCGAAACCGATGACTTCGAAGAGCCGGATTGCGCCATAATGTTAGTATCTTGAGATGCAGGGGCAGAAGGAGGAGAGATTGACACCGGAGAATGAGTTGTAGATCTCTTGTGTGTAAGTTATCATTTCTTACTCCTTCCCATAGAGCAAGGAAGGAGAAATTGCGTGAGGGCAAAGAAAAACACCAGCAGACATCTGCAATGTCTCACAGTGTGTGAGGTAGACTCCACAGTTAATTGCGCAAACAGCTCAAAACACAGATAATCCTCCTATTAAAAATTAGAAACAGGTCTGGTCAGGCATAAAATGGCAGGAAAGTAGTAGTTAGAGAAAAAAATCAAGAATGCAGCATATTATCTGAGGAGAGAAGCAAGGAAAGTCTCACAGATAAAAAAAGAAATGCCGGCCGCTAAAGGGCCAGAGCAAATTGAAGAGGTTTTACCTCAAAAAACAGCAAATACACCCATACTAAACATATGCAGGTGTTCTGAAGCAATTCCGATGCATGAAACTCTCTATTTCAATGTCCAAAGAGAGTTCAGAGCTGCGAAAATCACAGCGACATGACGGCGACGGGGCTAGGCGGCCATCTTATTTGGCGCCGCGCGTGATTCCCTATAGTGACCCTTTTTAAAATCAGGTATTATTTCTGCCAGATGCAAAAACAACAGTTGATGGACAGTATGCAGAACAATGTCATACATTTACCCCAGCACAGAGTTCTGGGCCTAAATCCATCGTTTTTTTGCTCACCATGCCATTCCAGTTCGAACCCAGCCAAACGCAAATCAGTCTTGACCCTGTGCCTCATGGGAACAGACCAGCCCGAACTGCCAAGCCAGGTCCTCCCTGGACTGGAACTAAGCATCCTAGGACCGGTTTCGGGGTTTCACACCTCTTCATCCAGGATAGCTTAATTCCAGTGGCATGGAGAGCACGGGACTCACGTCTGAGCATACCCGTCCAACTCGGGGTGACACATGCAAAAACAACAGTTGATGGACAGAATGCAAAAACAACAGTTGATGGACAGAATGCAGAACAATGTCATACATTCACCCTAGTACAGAGATCAGGGCCTAAATCCCTCGTTTTTTTGCTCACCATGCCATTCCAGTTTGAACTCCTGGCTGAAGAGGGGTGAAACCCCGAAACCGGTCCTAGGATGCTTGATTCCGGTCCAGGGAAGGCATGGCTTGGCAGTTTGGGCTGGCCTGTTTCCATGAGGCACAGGGTCAAGACTGATTTGCATATGGCCATGTCTCAACTGAGGTGGTGTGGTGAGCAAAATAACGATGGATTAAACCCAGATCTGTGACTGGGGGTGAATGTTTTGCCAATGTGCAACATTCCGTCCATCATCTTGTGTGTTTTGCTGTTCACCCTATGTGGAGAGGGTATGCCCAGACGTGGGTCCCATGCTCACTACGCCACTGGAGTCAAGCTATCCTGGCTGAAGAGGGGTGAAACCCCGAAACCGGTCCTAGGATGCTTGATTTCGGTCCAGGGAAGGCATGGCTTGGCAGTTCGGGCTGGGCTGTTCCCATGAGGCACAGGGTCAAGACTAATTTGCATATGGCCATGTCTGAACTAGGGTGGCGTGGTGAGCAAAATAACGATGGATTAAACCCAGATCTGTGACTGGGGGTGAATGTTTTGCCAGTGTGCAACATTCCGTCCATCATCTTGTGTGTTTTGCTGTTCGCCCCATGTGGGGAGGGTATGCCCAGCCTTGGGTCCCGTGCTCACTACGCCACTGGAGTCAAGCTATCCTGGCTGAAGAGGGGTGAAACCCCGAAACCGGTCCTAGGATGCTTGATTCCGGTCCAGGGAAGGCATGGCTTGGCAGTTCGGGCTGGGCTGTTCCCATGAGGCACAGGGTCAAGGCTGATTTGCATATGGCCATGTCTGAACTGGGGTGGCGTGGTGAGCAAAATAACGATGGATTAAACCCAGATCTGTGACTGGGGGTGAATGTTTTGCCAATGTGCAACATTTCATAAATCATCTTGTGTGTTTTGCTGTTCGCCCTATGTGGGGAAGGTATGCCCAGACGTGGGTCCCGTGCTCACTACGCCACTGGAGTCAAGCTATCCTGGCTGAAGAGGGGTGAAACCGGTCCTAGGATGCTTGATTCCGGTCCAGGGAAGGCATGGCTTGGCAGTTCGGGCTGGGCTGTGTCCATGAGGCACAGGGTCAAGACTGATTTGCATATGGCCATGTCTGAACTGAGGTGGCGAGCAAAATAATGATGGATTAAACCCAGATCTGTGACTGGGGGTGATTGTTTTGCCAATGTGCAACATTCCGTACATAATCTTGTGTGTTTTGCTGTTCGCTATATGTGGGGAGGGTATGCCCAGACGTGGGTCCAGTGCTCACTACGCCACTGAAGTCAAGCTATCCTTGCTGAAGAGGGGTTAAACCCCGAACACGGTCCTTGGATGCTTGATTCCGGTCCAGGGAAGGCATGGCTTGGCAGTTCGGGCTGGGCTGTTCCCATGAGGCACAGGGTCAAGACTGATTTGCATATGGCCATGTCTGAACTGGGGTGGCGTGGTGAGCAAAATAACGATGGATTAAACCCAGATCTGTGACTGGGGGTGAATGTTTTGCCAATGTGCAACATTCCGTCCATCATCTTGTGTGTTTTGCTGTTCACCCTATGTGGGGAGGGTATGCCCAGACATGGGTCCCGTGCTCACTACGCCACTGGAGTCAAGCTATCCTGGCTGAAGAGGGGTGAAACCCTGAAACCGGTCCTAGGATGCTTGATTCCGGTCCAGGGAAGGCATGGCTTGGCAGTTCGGGCTGGGCTGTTCCCATGAGGCACAGGGTCAAGGCTGATTTGCATATGGCCATGTCTGAACTGGGGTGGCGTGGTGAGCAAAATAACGATGGATTAAACCCAGATCTGTGACTGGGGGTGAATGTTTTGCCAATGTGCAACATTTCATAAATCATCTTGTGTGTTTTGCTGTTCGCCCTATGTGGGGAAGGTATGCCCAGACGTGGGTCCCGTGCTCACTACGCCACTGGAGTCAAGCTATCCTGGCTGAAGAGGGGTGAAACCGGTCCTAGGATGCTTGATTCCGGTCCAGGGAAGGCATGGCTTGGCAGTTCGGGCTGGGCTGTGTCCATGAGGCACAGGGTCAAGACTGATTCGCATATGGCCATGTCTGAACTGAGGTGGCGAGCAAAATAATGATGGATTAAACCCAGATCTGTGACTGGGGGTGATTGTTTTGCCAATGTGCAACATTCCGTACATAATCTTGTGTGTTTTGCTGTTTGCTCTATGTGGGGAGGGTATGCCCAGACGTGGGTCCAGTGCTCACTACGCCACTGAAGTCAAGCTATCCTTGCTGAAGAGGGGTTAAACCCCGAACACGGTCCTTGGATGCTTGATTCCGGTCCAGGGAAGGCATGGCTTGGCAGTTCGGGCTGGGCTGTTCCCATGAGGCACAGGGTCAAGACTGATTTGCATATGGCCATGTCTGAACTGGGGTGGCGTGGTGAGCAAAATAACGATGGATTAAACCCAGATCTGTGACTGGGGGTGAATGTTTTGCCAATGTGCAACATTCCGTCCATCATCTTGTGTGTTTTGCTGTTCACCCTATGTGGGGAGGGTATGCCCAGACATGGGTCCCGTGCTCACTACGCCACTGGAGTCAAGCTATCCTGGCTGAAGAGGGGTGAAACCCTGAAACCGGTCCTAGGATGCTTGATTCCGGTCCAGGGAAGGCATGGCTTGGCAGTTCGGGCTGGGCTGTTCCCATGAGGCACAGGGTCAAGACTGATTTGCATATGGCCATGTCTGAACTGGGGTGGCGTGGTGAGCAAAATAATGATGGATTAAACCCAGATCTGTGACTGGGGGTGAATGTTTTGCCAATGTGCAACATTCCGTCCATCATCTTGTGTGTTTTGATGTTCGTCCTATGTGGGGAGGGTATGCCCAGACGTGGGTCCCGTGCTCACTACGCCACTGGAGTCAAGCTATCCTTGCTGAAGAGGGTTGAAACCACGAAACCGGTCCTTGGATGCTTGATTCCGGTCCAGGGAAGGCATGGCTTGGCAGTTCGGGCTGGGCTGTTCCCATGAGGCACAGGGTCAAGACTGATTTGCATAAGGCCATGTCTGAACTGGGGTGGCGTGGTGAGCAGAATAACGATGGATTAAACCCAGATCTGTGACTGGGGGTGAATGTTTTGCCAATGTGCAACATTCCGTCCATCATCTTGTGTGTTTTGCTGTTCGCCCTATGTGGGGAGGGTATGCCCAGACGAAGGGTCCCGTGCTCACTACGCCACTGGAGTCAAGCTATCCTGGCTGAAGAGGGGTAAAACCCCGAAACCGGTCCTAGGATGCTTGATTCCGGTCCAGGGAAGGCATGGCTTGGCAGTTCGGGCTGGGCTGTTTCCATGAGGCACAGGGTCAAGACTGATTTGCATATGGCCATGTCTGAACTGAGGTGGCGTGGTGAGCAAAATAACGATGGATTAAACCCAGATCTGTGACTGGGGGTGAATGTTTTGCCAATGTGCAACATTCTGTCCATAATCTTGTGTGTTTTGCTGTTCGCCCTATGTGGGGAGGGTATGCCCAGACGTGGGTCCCGTGCTCACTACGCCACTGGAGTCAAGCTATCCTGGCTGAAGAGGGGTGAAACCCCGAAACCGGTCCTAGGATGCTTGATTCCGGTCCAGGGAAGGCATGGCTTGGCAGTTCGGGCTGGGCTGTGTCCATGAGGCACAGGGTCAAGACTGATTTGCATATGGCCATGTCTGAACTGAGGTGGCGAGCAAAATAACGATGGATTAAACCCAGATCTGTGACTGGGGGTGAATGTTTTGCCAATGTGCAACATTCCGTCCGTCATCTTGTGTGTTTTGCTGTTCGCCCTATGTGGGGAGGGTATGCCCAGACATGGGTCCCGTGCTCACTACGCCACTGGAGTCAAGCTATCCTGGCTGAAGAGGGGTGAAACCCCGAAACCGGTCCTAGGATGCTTGATTCCGGTCCAGGGAAGGCATGGCTTGGCAGTTCGGGCTGGGCTGTTCCCATGAGGCACAGGGTCAAGACTGATTTGCATATGGCCATGTCTGGACTGGGGTGGCGTGCTGAGCAAAATAATGATGGATTAAACCCAGATCTGTGACTGGGGGTGAATGTTTTGCCAATGTGCAACATTCCGTCCATCATCTTGTGTGTTTTGATGTTCGCCCTATGTGGGGAGGGTATGCCCAGACGTGGGTCCCGTGCTCACTACGCCACTGGAGTCAAGCTATCCTTGCTGAAGAGGGTTGAAACCCCGAAACCGGTCCTTGAATGCTTGATTCCGGTCCAGGGAAGGCATGGCTTGGCAGTTCGGGCTGGGCTGTTCCCATGAGGCACAGGGTCAAGACTGATTTGCATTAGGCCATGTCTGAACTGGGGTGGCGTGGTGAGCAAAATAATGATGGATTAAACCCAGATCTGTGACTGGGGGTGAATGTTTTGCCAATGTGCAACATTCCATCCATCATCTTGTGTGTTTTGCTGTTCGCCCTATGTGGGGAGGGTATGCCCAGACATGGGTCCCGTGCTCACTATGCCACTGGAGTCAAGCTATTCTGGCTGAAGAGGGGTGAAACCCCGAAACCGGTCCTAGGATGCTTGATTCCCGTCCAGGGAAGGCATGGCTTGGCTGTTCGGGCTGGGCTGTTCCCATGAGGCACAGGGTCAAGACTGATTTGCATATGGCAATGTCTGAACTGGGGTGGCGTGGTGAGCAAAATAATGGATTAAACCCAGATCTGTGACTGGGGGTGAATGTTTTGCCAATGTGCAACATTCCTTCCATCATCTTGTGTGTTTTGCTGTTCGCCCTATTTGGGGAGGGTATGACCAGACGTGGGTCCCGTGCTCACTACGCCACTGGAGTCAAGCTATCCTGGCTGAAGAGGGGTGAAACCCCGAAACCGGTCCTAGGATGCTTGATTCCGGTCCAGGGAAGGCATGGCTTGGCAGTTCGGGCTGGGCTGTTCCCATGAGGCACAGGGTCAAGACTGATTTGCATATGGCCATGTCTGAACTGGGGTGGCGTGGTGAGCAAAATAATGATGGATTAAACCCAGATCTGTGACTGGGGGTGAATGTTTTGCCAATGTGCAACATTCCGTCCATCATCTTGTGTGTTTTGATGTTCGGCCAATGTGGGGAGGGTATGCCCAGACGTGGGTCCCGTGCTCACTACGCCACTGCAGTCAAGCTATCCTGGCTGAAGAGGGATGAAACCCCGAAACCAGTCCTAGGATGCTTGATTCCGGTCCAGGGAAGGCATGGCTTGGCAGTTTGGGCTGGCCTGTTTCCATGAGGCACAGGGTCAAAACTGATTTGCATATGGCCATGTCTGAACTGAGGTGGCGTGGTGAGCAAAGTAACGATGGATTAAACCCAGATCTGTGACTGGGGGTGAATGTTTTGCCAATGTGCAACATTCCGTCCATCATCTTGTGTGTATTATTTCTGCCAGATGTCAGACCCATGAGGACCCGCCCCATTTATATCTCTGCTTATATGGCTGGCACGCTGGGTCGTAATTACCTTTTCCCCCTGCAATTAATCTTTTTCGTTGACTTAGAGTAAGGGAGTAAACATTAATCAAACAATTAAAACTTCAGTGTAGTCCATTTCACCAAACGAGGACCAGAAATCAATAAGTGAAGTTAAACGGGTTTATTTAGCCAGCAATTAAGCAAGTCAGGAACACATTATAAAAATGAAGAATTATAGTAAGCAAGTCAAGGTGTCGAAACAGGTTCTGATTTGCTAGCATGAAACAAACAATGACCGTAGTCACAATATTGCATATGTTAAGAAACAGGAACTGGTGTTCCTTTAGGAAACTCCGCTCACCCTTCCTAAACATGAAAAAAATCCTAAAGTCATCTAACTTAGAGCCTAAAGCTAAAAATAAAAATGGGTCATAAGGAAAAGTTCGAAGGGAAATTTAAAAGGCAGGAAGGTGTCAGCATACCGAAAACTTCAGTAGAAATCTTCTAAGTCAGGTCCAGATGGGCGATGGATGAGGAGCTCCGGCCGGGAGCTTCCAGCCGGGGATCGCCTTTTTGGCGTAACACCCCTGAAATCTTCCCTCCACTGTCCCTTTCTACATACCTGGGGTCTTGTCGTTGTTCGGCGGTTCTCGCCTCTCTGGTCTCCATCATTTGGACCTGAGACCCCCCATGGAATCGTGTTCGAGGTTCCTGGTGGCAGATCCTGAACACCATGGCCGATGTCCGGTGGAGCTGCTTGGTTCAGCTATTGAGGAGATCGGCTCCAGTTCACTGCCTCAGCCATCACCTACCCTACAGGACATCGGGCACAGTGCTCGTCTTCACCCCGCTGGTTTATTTTTTGTTCCCTTGCCTTCAGGCGAGCTCCTGTGGGTCTGCCGGTTGCCTGCCTGCCTGCCGCGTTGCTGCTGATGCCTGGCTTTGCTGCCCTGGTGGCCCTGACGATCAGCGCTTACTTTACTGATCTTTGCTGCTATTTCCTGTCTGCCTGTGGCACCTCTCTGGGATGCGTACCAGCCCGCCTTCCTCTCTGGACCCGAGATGAGGTTGCCTGCCATCCCGCAGCTCAGCAGAGAAGAACAGCAAGACTGCGGCGGGGAGATCCTCTCTTCGCCAGCGTGCTGGTTCCTGGGCCGTTGCTGCCTGTAGTCCTGCTGGCACCTTTCCGGGACTTTGTCGGAGACACGTCGGTCTTGTTTCCCCCGACGGAGCCGGCTTCAAGAGTGCCGCGACGCGGCTGCCCTGATCACCAAGTTGGTCTACCTCGCCTGCACCGATGCCCCCCTTGATCCCATGGTTTCCTTCCCCTCCGAGGCTGCTGCCTGAGCTCCCGTGTCTTCCCTGCTTTCCTTAAATTCCTTAATTCCGATGTGCCATAGGTGATTGAAGACCTTGACTTCCTCCATACCTGATCAGGTATCTGCCCCTACTCAGCCCTGCTTGTGGGGTAGGTTTTCCTTTTTTGAATTGTTTTTACCTGATTTTTGTTTTCTCGCGATGCCGCCATTTTCGTTTGTGAGGTACCTGGGATCCGGGAGTCTCAAACCGCCATCTTATGGTTTCGGCATTCCCCTGACTAACTCATTCATTTGATCAGCGCCTTGTTCCACTTTACTGACTATCGGCTGGTGTCTGATCTGTATTCGCTACCCTTTTTTCTCTTCACCCTCTACGCTCCCTTTTTATCGTTTTTCTATGCTATGTAACGACCTAGTAACTAATGTTAACTTGTAAAAGATGTATTCTGTGTAACAATATGTAAACTGTCATGTAAAGCGCTGTGATACCTCCGGGTCTAGCCAGCGCTATATAAAACTCATCAAATAAATAAATAAATAAATAAGAGTATAGCATAAAGCCACAAATTGAGAAGAATAGAAGCAGAGAGGCCTTTACCCTTCAAAGTCAAAAGGAATCTGAGCTAAACCCTAACAGTGTGAACACAAATTAAACCAAAGAATATTTGAGAATAACCACATCTTCACTTGGCACATAACTTCAATTTCCCATCCAACAGCTTAGACAGTCAGGACAACCTTGAATGTCTCCTCGTTCCTGATACGCAATGAATAGGAGGCTTCTTGCCAAGATTTCTCTTTTCAGGCCTCACTATTACAACAATACTCCTTTCTCTAGCTATGAAATCACGAAACGCACCTGCAAAAGAAAGAACATGCTGAGCAAGCAATTTGCTTTTCACATTGAGAACTAAATGTTAAGGCCTTTTGTCAAGCCAACTTAGCAAAATATTTTAATGTGCACTTCAAATCCATGATTTTATGTGCACATAACACTTCACAATAAATGCAAACGTGAATAAATTAATTCATGGTTACAGATATAATGTAATTTCAATAAATGCAATATAACTCAGAAACCTAAGTGTAAGTGTGAATAAAACCTACAAATCTTCATTGATAACCTAAACAAAAATGTACACATGTTTATGAGTTTCTACAGTGAATACAATCCAATAATGTTGGAGTGCTCCATTTCAGGTTAATAAAGTTAAGGCGCACAGAGTATATAACGCCAAGCACACGTAAATATTGCACTTTTGTGACGTATAAGGGTGGAGCCCAAATTGGGCAGCTCTGGTCCCACCCTCTGATGGCAAATTTAGGCATCACAATCAAGATACAACTCTAATCAGATGGACCAATCAAAACCCTGTAGTTTTCATCATTTTTCATCCAAATTCCTCCAGATGTTTCATGTCATCATAGTATCTACACTGACACTCCTCTAACTCTACATCCGCTCTCTTTCTTTTCACCCCGCACTTTTCCTTCATACTCTTGTATCCCTTAAAGGCCACAATCAGAAGTATGGCACAAAGATAAATTATCACTAGAGGCTTCAAAATGGCACCAAAAATTCACACAGGTTTCCAAACCATTTGCCTACTGCGGTAAATCTGTTTCCAATTACTTCCAAAGAACCTGTCGCTTCTAACTCATTCAAATCCTCTTTTAGACCTGTAATGGTCTTATTATATTTCTGCAAATCTTTGCTCTTGTCAGGTATGTATGTACAGCATTGCTGGACCTTTAACATCCGCAGACTCTTCCCTCTTTTGCAACGAGAATGTCTAACGCAAGTCTGTTTTATAAAACCATAGACCTTATAGCTGCCATTTCAGTGTCTACATCCAACCTAGCTCCTACTGTACTGATGAACAACTTATCCACTATAGTAGACAACTTTCTAATCTTTATGTTATTTTAAATCACACCTAAAGATGGAATCATTGCACCAAACATATCTCCCACAATCGGTCCAGCACTAGCACCTCGTTTAGGTCTAATATTCTCTTCCCATGCAGGATCATTAAAAAGTTTCACATGATAACTCTTTGGGTAAACTACATCTAAATAGCATACACCATACCATCCTTTGGACAACTTGAAAAATGCATATTCTCCACAAATAATAATAAACTCCAGGAATAGCAGGATCTTGACCTGCCAATAATAAGTCCCAATTTCCTCTAGCTTCAAATGTGTGATCAAATTCACTTGTTCCCATGAATAAAGTGTCAACAGCAGTTTTATCTCTAAATATGCATAATTGCCCTGTGTGTTTCCAATCCAAAGTCAATGCTGCTTGATTTCCAGTCACTAGATGCTCTATTTCTTCTTTAGCCAACAGATTTTGATTCTTGATGTTCTTTTCATGTTTTTGACCTAGATTCCATATCTCTCCTGTCTCCCACTCAATTTAGATTTTTTTTCTCAACATCTGTTACAATGCAAGTCACACTGTATTAGTGAGCAGAGGCAGTGTTTAGTGCCATGGTGGATTTAATAAACCTTTCATTTGTCTCTATCTCTTTAGCTTTGGGGTGAAAATGACCGTCTCCATACAAAAGGCTCATCAAAAGGCTACAAGTAACACCATAGGTCAAATGGTCATCCTGTGGTGTTGCCTGATCCACATTCAGAGTCTGACAAACGGCTTAGTACTGTAGTTACATGAGTGGGAGCTGCAGAACACTGGCCGACCCCCCTGAGGCCAAACAAGTGCTGCCTCAGGCTCTGGTTGGTCCCCTACTGCTTCTCTAACCTGCATCCGCTGCCTTCCGATCACAACCGACACTTCAGGGAGGGGTGCTGTCACATCATCCAGGGGACACTCAACTCTACAAGTATGGGCAGCATGAATCTAATTGGGAAGACCTCCACACTTGACCGCAATAGTCTGAACCAGAATCACCTGGTAAGGTCCACGTCATTGAGGTTCCAAACGCCTTTTCTGCACATGCTTCTTCAGCAACAGCCAGTCGTCCAGACTGAGGTCATGGAACTGCTCCTGAGGATGTGGTGCTGTGGCGGCTTCAACCTGGTGAGACACAGAATGCACCAAGTCAGCCAGTCCTTTGCCGTTATCAAGAATCATGTAATCTGTAATGTTCACAAGCGCCTTTTGCAGTTACCACTGGCAGTCTCTTTGCTCTTCAAAAAAACTACCACCTGGAAAAAGGGTCTAAGGGAAAGGATATTTAAAGACCTGCCCACATTCTAATCCCCATAATAAGACTATACACACATAACAGAATAGGGTCTGATAGTAGACAGCACAAAGATTGAGAAAGGAAAAAAGTGTGTAGAGTCAAATCAAACCCATACGTTGTCAGAGCAGAGCGTGGATAACCATCAAACTTACTCAACCAATGAGACAAATAGTGAGAGCAAAGACACCTCTCATGATCAGTTTATATCACATGGTATCCAACTCAAGCAGAGGTGTGTCTCTTGATCGTAGAGACTACCTCGTTAGTTAAAGGCTCTATTGCTCTCTTGGGTTGATAGAGAAACGTCAGGAAGACACGTGACAAACTGTGACCACCAGACAAAGTGGAAGTGCAGTGCAAAAAGAAAGATGTGAATTCTAAAAAGGGATTGTGTGAAGAGTACGATGTAATTCAACTCACTCCACACATCTCAATTAAAAAAGAGTGTAACAAAATAACCAGCAGTGCTGACTAGTCGCTGCTAAATGAGGGTCGACATGTTTCAGCCATCAGGGGCTTGTGGCCCATGGCTTTCTTCAGGACCTATATAAATTTATGCTACTGCATTCAGTTGATGGAATTCAAATGGTGCATGTGAAAAAATGTGAAACTAAACCAAAACAGAGAAGTAGTAATAAATACAACCTCACTTAGTCCTAATCCTCTATATCACAGGGTGCGAGCATCACCTGGGGAGACAGGACAATTAACACACATGATAAACCAATTCAAAAAAAGTGTGCCGTCTACAAGCAGGCAAATTAATTAAGTGTGCCTGGTAAATTGCTGTGAAAAAATCTACGCAATGCTTACCCAGCGTGATCAGGGAATTCACCTCACCTACCCTGGAACCTGGCTCAGGTTAAGGAGGCCCCGCTCTAAATCATGGGTAAAAGAACAAAAAAATTGTTTTGAGACAAAAGAGAGCCAAAATCACTCCCAATTACTCTTTCGCGTTAATTTAAACGCAAAGTCTCCTAGCGCTTTCATAGTAGGCTCACCCCTTCAGTACATAATCCTCCATCCCAATACCCCAACTCTCAGAGGTGGTGCCATTAAAATTACAAAAGTGCATAGTTTGGCCATCGTGAATGTCCCTGACTGGCATGAGGATGAATATCTAACTTATCATTATATGTATCTCGCAATTCTAAAATACAACAGAATGGCTGCCAGTCTGCCTAATTGCACTCGTCAGACGCCCCTATTCAGACGAATGCGGGTGGCGCCTGAACACGTCTCAGCCAAATCTGCTGGAAAAGAGAAAAGAAAAACCAACAAGAAACGAACACTCGGTTCGCAGCCCTCACCTGTCCGTCGTTGCCCCAGGATTTCCCGAGAAGGGTGGGAGGCAGCGTGCAGGATCAGGGGGTGTGTTGAAATACCGTAAGTTCAAAGGGCACGCCTCACGCTGCGTAACCGAACACTACGGAGGGCGCCATGGAAAGTTTTACAGAAGTACAAAAAAGTTATCTGCCTCATGGGAAATGTAGTAATCAGCTTCAAAAACCACGGCTTGCAAAAGCGCATAAAGAATATACGCGCACTGCCGGGGAACATCCAGTACGCTTGTGGTACAAGGTTACTGCTGCGTTAACCCCTTCTAATCCTATTCAAATATTAATATTAACCAATCCATTACAAGACTGACCAGGAAATACCATTCATGTTGCGAAACCACCAAACAGCGGCATTATAGCGTTGCAGGGGGAGGAGGGCTCCTATATATTAGATACCTCATGGGTAATGTAGTCAGTGCCGAGTCAGCAAACGCCTCTATGTATTTTAAAACTACAACTATGCGCCATATCCAGTCCGATGTTTGTGCAAAACAGCTATAAATCAGGAGACACGCTGCAGATGCTGAGCTTCAGCTAATGTCATAAATGACACGATGTCTATGCTGTATCTAATAGTGGCTGCAATGGCTTATTGTATATTCTGTTGTGCTCTATACATGCTGGTGTACAACAGGAGTTTACAATTTAATAGCTCTTGTTTTGTAATTTTTATTTTTTATTTTTTATTTTTTGTTTTCTGTTATAAATCCTGTATCACTCTCTCGCATTACTAAGAGTAAAAAGAATAAGAAATAAGCTTGGGTTTATTCATCATCAGGTACATCAGTAAGCTACATGCGCTGTCAACGCTGACCCAAAATATCAAGATACTTAAGAAATCTTAACCTCATAGTTTAAGTAAGCTAACGCCTAATTCTGGATACTGGTCCAGGGAATGTCATCATTTAGTCCCAAAGTGTCACAACAGAGCCTGTGAACCCATTTTTGTTCTTTAGTGAACAAATATCTGGAGACATCGCTAATGTGTTGTGGAATTATTGGTTTCTCCAGTATTGTCCAGTGGAACTCATCTGCAGTATGATTGACTTCTGCATAGTGCCTGGTGAGTCTCGTATTCGGCTTGCGGCACCTGAAAGTGCTCTTGTGCTCTAACATACGTAGCCTCACCTTACGGGTGGTCATACCCACATACCTGGTTTGACAAGGACATGTGAGTAGATAGATGACATTACTGCTATTGCAGTTGGTAAAGTGGGTCTGCATCCAAGGTCTGTTGGTCCCAATATCCACTGAAGAACTGTGAGTAGTTTGTGGACACACCGAGCACACCCCGCAGGGGTGATGTCCTGTCGCAGCTGGTAGGTCCCATAAAGTGCCCAGTGGTCTAATGGGCCCACTCGATGGTCGTGTATGGACCAAACGGTCCTTTATATTGCCTGATCTTTTAAAAGCAAAGAGTGGCATGGCAATCTTCTCCTTGCAACTATTCAATATCCGCCAATGTTTTTTGATGCTTTTCTTGATGTCATTAGATAGTGTGCAGAAAGTGCTGACTAAAGTCAGACGTTCCAAAGGTGGCTTCGGTACTGGTGGTTCCAACAATGCTTCCC
The DNA here is from genome assembly GCF_964204655.1 of Triturus cristatus. Lineage (NCBI taxonomy): Eukaryota > Metazoa > Chordata > Amphibia > Caudata > Salamandridae > Triturus > Triturus cristatus. Next base: position 1,755,414,521 of record NC_140590.1, on the reverse strand, counting down.
GATTGTTATTTGAGGCTCTTTTGAGGGACCGTTTGACTAGCTTACGTGGATATTGTCTCTCCATAAGTTGCTCCATTAGGAGATTGGCATGTTTGGCAAAGCCCTCTGCTGTAGAGCAGTTCCTTCTCACCCTAAGGAACTGGCCATAGGGTAGATTATCCCTTAGGTCCTTAGGGTGCTGCCTGTCATATCGCAAAAGCGAATTGCGTGCCATGGGCTTGCGATATAGTTCACTTTCCAATCCTTCAGAGGTAACAAAAATGGATAGGTCCAGAAAAGCCAAACGGCTCTTGTTCACTTCAACCGTGAACTTCAGGTAATCATTACGTGTGTTTAGCCACTGATGGAAGTGGCCAATAGACTGTTGATCTCCTCTCCACACCACCAAGACATCATCAATATACCGCTTCCATAAGCGGATTGATGAAAAGAAAGGGTTAGTGGGAGCCAGGACATGTTCTTGCTCAAACGCATGGACATACAAATTGGCTAAGCTGGGCGTGAAAACGCTGCCCATGCTGGTCCCTGACGTTTGCAGATAGATGGTATTCTCAAACTTAAAAAAGTTTTCTTTCATCGCCATTCTGGCCAAGGCCATGATGAAGGATACAGGTGTAATAGACTGTAGATCAGTCGCCTCTAGAATGGAGCATATTGTATCCAGCGTTTCATCTTGAGGAATAGATGTATATAAAGATTCGACATCGAAGGAGACTAAAAAGTCTCGCTCCGGGTTGAACTCTACCGTTGGAAGCAAACGCAGGACATCCTTGGTATCCTGCAGATACGTCGGCATCTTCTGGACGATAGGTCTTAAGAAGTAGTCCACAAACATAGACAGTGGTTCCAGAAGGGAACCCTGTCCCGAGATGATTGGTCGCCCAGGTGGTGGTCTCTGTGCCTTGTGCACTTTTGGCAGTACATAAAAGTAGGGGATAACAGGAAACTTGGTCTGTAGGAACTGTGCTTCACGGTTAGTAATCCACCCTTCACAGAGAGCTTCTTCGGTGATTTCACTGATGGATAGAAGTAGTCTCGCAGTTGGATCTTGACTGAGAATCCTGTATGACTGCTGATCGCCCAATTGGCGGAGACATTCTGCTCTGTAGTCAACAGTGTCCAGAATAACGATAGAGCCACCCTTATCCGCAGGTTTGATGGTGATCTCATCTGCTTTCGACAAGGAGGTAAGTGCCTGTCGTTCACAGCGTGGTAAGTTACTAAATCTCTCGTTCCTTGTATTACACAGGGCAGTAATCTCACACGTAACCGCTTTTTCAAAGGTGAGAACCTGAGGAGGAACAAGGTGTGTAGGGGGGTTAAATGTCGACTTAACTCTAAGGCCCTGTTTTGTTCTGTTTCATCAGGATCGGCTAGTGTTTTGTCCCTAAAAAAATGATGGAGCCTAAGTTTTCTGAAAAACTGTGCCAATTCGCATTGGATCTGAAAAGGGTCCCCTATGGAAGTGGTAACGAAGCCAAGACCTCTGTTAAGGACAGACTGCTCATCCGTTGACAGGGTGTGTTTACTCAAATTCACTACGAGGTTAGGTTTGTACTGCTCATAGGTGGAGCCGAATTCTTCCTCGTGTTGCTCCGTGTCCCGGCATGGGGACCTGAGGGTGGGCCTGAGGCTAGATCCCAATGAACTTGGGCCTGTGCGTTTCTTCGTCTGCCTCGCGATCTTGGGGGGCCATACCCTAAAAAAGACTGGTTGTCATATTCTGGTTGATAAGGTGTCATAGGTGGTGGAAAGGCTTGTGGTGGGAAGCCCCAAGGAGTAGGCGGCCACCACTGTTGGAATTGTGGTGTACCATAGCCCCCTTTGGTGGTAAGGTCTAGTGTATCTACCTCTGCCTCTAGAGCGTGGTTTGGGTCCATCAGTGTCGCTAGAGGTTTCATCTGAGCTGGAGCCTAAATAGGAAGAACCGTATCTTCTCCCATTGCTCCTGAACTCTGGAGGTGAATAATTCTCGCTGGTGTAAGGGTAGACCTTTTCGTGTTTGAACTTGGCCAAATCTTTTTTAAATTTTTCAATTTTGGTGAGAAGAATAGAGTCTTTAAACTCCTTGTTCTTATTGGATTCGTCCAAGTTCTTTTTAAATAAAGTGGCAGTGATGGTAATTTTAATTTGGGCTTCCAAGGCCTGTATCTCTATAAGGATGGAATCAGCCACCCTCTTCACTGTGCTGATAATTAAAATCAGCCAATCACGCGTACAGCGCCATGCTATAAGTGACCAGTCTTTTAGAAACACCCTATCATCCAAAAATAGTCTAGGGGCATTGGTTACTATCAACCCCGGGGGAGCACAATTGGCTCTTAAATATTCCGCCATGATGGCGCCGTGTATGGAAGAGCGTGAATGAGATTTCTTAAGAACGAGGACTCTGCCCCAATCATTGCCTGTTTCTAAGAGGGGGGCATTAGATCCCTCGAGTATACTAGGTGTGTTGTCTAGAATGGATTGGTATATTGCATCATCGTATGCCAAGCCGCTAAACTCTGCCATCTTTATGGTGACCAAAACAAAGGTTGGGATATAGTAGAAGGGCTAAATACTAAAAAGAAAGAACACACAGAAAAGTTTAGGCTGTGCAGTTAAATAAATCTGCAGTGGATAAAAAAGGACTACCTACAGACAGCAGTATAATCTTGAAGCAAGACCCGCAGCCAAAAAGCTGCTCAAAAACATCAAAACTACCACCTGGAAAAAGGGTCTAAGGGAAAGGATATTTAAAGACCTGCCCACATTCTAATCCCCATAATAAAACTATACACACATAACAGAATAGGGGGTCTGATAGTAGACAGCACAAAGATTGAGAAAGGAAAAAAGTGTGTAGAGTCAAATCAAACCCATACGTTGTCAGAGCAGAGCGTGGATAACCATCAAACTTACTCAACCAATGAGACAAATAGTGAGAGCAAAGACACCTCTCATGATCAGTTTATATCACATGATATCCAACTCAAGCAGAGGTGTGTCTCTTGATCGTAGAGACTACCTCGTTAGTTAAAGGCTCTATTGCTCCCTTGGGTTGATAGAGAAACGTCAGGAAGACACGTGACAAACTGTGACCACCAGACAAAGTGGAAGTGCAGTGCAAAAAGAAAGATGTGAATTCTAAAAAGGGATTGTGTGAAGAGTACGATGTAATTCAACTCACTCCACACATCTCAATTAAAAAAGAGTGTAACAAAATAACCAGCAGTGCTGACTAGTCGCTGCTAAATGAGGGTTGACATGTTTCAGCCATCAGGGGCTTGTGGCCCACGGCTTTCTTCAGGACCTATATAAATGTATGCTACTGCATTCAGTTGATGGAATTCAAATGGTGCATGTGAAAAAATGTGAAACTAAACCAAAACAGAGAAGTAGTAATAAATACAACCTCACTTAGTCCTAATCCTCTATATCACAGGGTGCGAGCATCACCTGGGGAGACAGGACAATTAACACACATGATAAACCAATTCAAAAAAAAGTGTGCCGTCTATAAGCAGGCAAATTAATTAAGTGTGCCTGGTAAATTGCTGTGAAAAAATCTACGCAATGTTTACCCAGCGTGATCAGGGAATTCACCTCACCTACCCTGGAACCTGGCTCAGGTTAAGGAGGCCCCGCTCTAAATCATGGGTAAAAGAACAAAAAAATTGTTTTGAGACAAAAGAGAGCCAAAATCACTCCCAATTACTCTTTCGCGTTAATTTAAACGCAAAGTCTCCTAGCGCTATCATAGTAGGCTCACCCCTTCAGTACATAATCCTCCATCCCAATACCCCAACTCTCAGAGGTGGTGCCATTAAAATTACAAAAGTGCATAGTTTGGCCATCGTGAATGTCCCTGACTGGCATGAGGATGAATATCTAACTTATCATTATATGCATCTCGCAATTCTAAAATACAACAGAATGGCTGCCAGTCTGCCTAATTGCACTCGTCAGACGCCCCTATTCAGACGAATGCGCCACGTCAGCCAGTCCTTTGCAGTTATCAAGAATCATGTAATCTGTAATGTTCACAAGTGCCTTTTGCAGTTACCACTGGCAGTCTCTTTGCTCTGCCATTCAATCAATCAATCAGGGGTTGTTAAGCGCGCTACTCACCCTGTGAGGGTCTCACGGCGCTGAGGCGGGGGGCGTTCGCAGGTCCGTTAGACGAAGATCCATGTCTTGAGAGTCTTCCTGAAGGTGTTCAGGGAGGGTGCTAGTCTGATGTCTACTGGGCGCTCCTTCCAGGTTTTGGCCGCAGTGTGAGAGAAGGATCTTCCTTCTGCTCTGGCTCTGCATATGCGTGGGGTTTCGATCAGTGTGATGTTGGAAGATCAGAGGTTTCTTTTGGGTACGTGGAAGTTGATTCTGTCGTTGAGGTATTTGGGGCCGGTGTTGTGTAGGCATTTGTAGGCATGGGTGAGGAGTTTGAAGGTGACCCTTTTCTCCACGGGGAGCCAGTGGAGTTTCCGTAGGTGTCGGCTGATGTGTTCGTGCCGGGGGATGCCGAGGACGAGTCTGGCGGCAGTGTTCCGTATCATCAGGAGTTTTCAGTGTAGGGACTTGTTTATGCCAGCGTAGAGAGCCTTTCCATAGTCCAGTCTGCTGGTGATGAGTGCATGGGTGACTGTCTTCCTTGACTCCGGGGGATCCATTTGAAGGTCTTACGTAGGATGCGGAGGGTGTTGAAGCAGCTGGAGATGATGGCGTTGATCTGTCGGTTCATGGTGAGGGATGGGTCGAGTACGATGCCAAGGTTTTTGGCGTGGTCCGAGGGGGTCAGTGCGCTTCCGAGGGTGGTCCACCATCAGGTGTTGTCCCATGCTGAAGGGGTGGATCTGAGGACGAGGACTTCTGTCTTCTCGGCGTTGAGCTTAAGGCAGCTGTTAGTCATCCACACTGCGACCTCCTGCATTCCTTTCTGGAAGTTGAGTCTGGCGGTGGTGGGGTCTTTGGTGAGGTAGAGGATGAGCTGGGTGTCGTCGGTGTAGGAGACGATGTTGAGGCCGTGTTGACGAATGATGGTGGCGAGGGGGGTCATGTAGATGTTGAAGAGGGTCAGGCTCAGAGTTTATCCCTGTGGGACTCCGCAGGTGATTTCAGTGGGATCGAAGAGGAAGGGCGGCAATCTGATTCTTTGGCTTCTTCCAGTGAGGAATGATTGGATTCAGTCTAGGGCTGTTCCCCGTATCCCAGCATGGTGTAGTCTGGCGATTAGTGTGCGGTGTCGAAGGCTGCTGATAGGCCAAGTGGGATGAGGGCTCCGGAGTGGCCTTTGTCCAGGAGGGTGCGGATGTCATCAGTGGCGGCGAGTAGGGCAGTCTCTGTGCTGTGGTTGCTTCGGAATCTGGATTGGGATGGGTTAAGGATGCCATTGTTTTTGATGAATCGTGTCAGTTCCCTGTTGACTGTTTTCTCTGCGACTTTGGCCATGAAGGGGAGGAGCAAGATGGGCCGGTATTTCTTGAAGTTCATTGATTATCTCATAGAGGGGACAGTCCTGTACTCCAATCAGGAACACTGCAAAACCTCATCACACAAGAGGTAAAGCATCAGGCCACTTTAAAGACATTAAAGTACACACTTTGGCTATTCTGGATTTCAGAGTCCTGTTAACTCGCTCCACAACTCCTGAAGCTTCAGGTCGGTAATTGCAGTATAGTCTTTGCTCCACTTATAATGCTGCACACAACTTTTTAAGGATTTCATTATTGAAATAAGTCTCTCGGTCTGACTTTAAAGAAGTCAGGAAACCTAATCTAGGAATCAGTACCCTTAACAACAATTTAGCTTCAGTGAGACTATAATTTCTCCTGGTCGGGTAAGCTGTAACCCAATGCCAGAAGATATACACAACCACCAGGATGTATCTCAGCCCATTGCATACAGGCATTTCGATAAAGTCCATCTTCATTCTGTTAAATGGACGATCTGATCTTCCTATGTGACTCAGTGTTACTGCAGTTCTCTTCCCTACATTCTTCTGTTGACACACAACACATTTCTGACACAATCCTTAAGCCATCAATCTGAATCTGGGAGTAAACCTAGTCTGTCAAAACAGCCAAACCATTGCATCTTTCCCTACATGAGCAGGACAATGACAATTTGTGAAGAGGCACGACACATTTGGGATGATTGGATAGAGTTTAATGAGATAACAGGAACGGCCCCTGAAAGCACCAGCCACTCTCCACAGCAACTGCTTCTTTCCCTGGCATTACATTCTAGAACAGCTTCAGAGAGGACAGGATGCCAGGGAGCAGAAGGCATTCCAAACGGATAACGTAGAAATACAAAGATGACATAAAAATGCATGAGAAAAATATAACACATCTCTCCTCTTAAGAACATTTCCAAACAGAAATAGGAAACTTTATGAACATATGAAATCATCATAATTTTTGGGCATCACTCTGACACATCCAGAACCATCTCTGACTCCAGGTGAGGGAACATCCCCCGAGTAAGAATCAGCCTCATGTGCATCAGCATCTCGCTGGACCTTCAATGACACCGCCACTTCAGTACCAGTGCATGGCGTCACTTTTCTGGTATTCCACCATTTGCCATCTGACACTTTCACACAATTACCCTTCACAAGAACAATTCTTTTGGGGCACGATCATTTCGAACAACCTTTTCTTGCCATGTCACCCAAAAACACTCGAACCAACATGCCCTCAGTGAAAAGACGCTTAGGTTTCACAACCTTCTTATTGTGCCTTGGACAATAAGCTTTCTGGTACTTATCCACTCTACGTTGTACACCCTTTAAATCAATGTCACATTTCCCTGCTCTGTTCATCCAAGCTGGTACCGCTACAGAGCATGGTATTCCGCCCTTGAGTAAAGAAAAAGGTGTCTCCTTAGTCACAGAATGAGGGGTGGTGCGATATGACCATAACATATCCTTGACCTGTCACTTCCAACACTCAGCACTCATGCACACTATTTGGACACACTCCACCAGAACCCTATTAAAGCGCTCAACTATGCAGTTTCCCCTGGGATGATAGACAGGGGTTCTAGTATGTTTGATACTCTATCTGACTAAAAACCTTTCAAATTTCTCTGAAACAAATTGGGGGCCATTATCCATGTCAATCTCAGCAGGGCAAACTTCTCTCCTGAAAATGTCCTCACAAAAAGAAATTACTCCACTGGATTTGACCTCCCTCACAAAAGCTACCTCCGACCACTTAGAAAAATAGTCGACCATGACTATGGCAAACCTTTCACTCACATTCAAGGTATCAAAAGGTCAACAAATATCAATAGCAAGTTTATCCCAAGGACCCTTGGGTAAAGGTGAAGAAACGATTTTAGTTTCCTGAGAAGAGTGAGTCTTGTCACTACATGCACACGCTATGCAGTCACGAACATATCTCTCAATTTGTATATACATCACAGGCCACCAGAGATCCTCCCTAATTCTCCTTTTCATAGCAGACATACCACCATGTCCTTCATGCATGATATTTAATAATCTTTCCCTCAACACCTCAGGAACCACTAACCTACATCCTCTCCTCAGCAAACCATCCACAACATTTAACTCAGACCAAATTAGCTTAAAAGACTCCAATTCCTTGTGCAACCTCCAACCTTGTTCACATCCTAAAACACCTTTGATTTTGGAAAACATTGCATCTTCAGTAACCGCTTTTCTCCAATCCTCTTCACTGACAGCACTACATACATCTTTTACCTCCACCACCATCCATTCGTCATCCTCCTCATCTTGTATGATTTCCAATGGTAATCTGGATACACAATCAGCATTAACATTTTTGGTACCCAGAACATATTTTACCTCAAAGACGTACTCCTGAAGGCGGTACGACCACTTGGCAATCCTAGGTGTTGCTTCGGCCACGCCTCTTGTGGAGAAAAGATCCACTAAGGGCTTGTGGTCAGTACGTAACTGGAACCTGGTTCCCCACACAAAAATAAGGAAATATTGCACACCCCACCAACATGCCAGGGCCTCCTTCTCATTGGTGGAATAAGTAAGCTCTGCACCCTTTAATGTGTGGGAAGCGAAAGCTACCACTCTCTCATTGCCCTTGTGTACCTGCATGAGCACCACACCAAGACCATGGTTGTTTGCGTCAGTAGAAATGATGGTTTCATCTTCAGGATCAAATGACTTTAGAGTGACTGCGCTAGCAATGTTTTTCTTAATCGCCTCAAAATTCAGATGACAATTTTTAGACCACTCAAATTTGACCCCCTTTTTCATTAAATTTCTTAAATCATGTACTTTCTCAGAAAAATGGTGCACAAATTTTGAATTGTACTCTGCAAGACCGAGGAATGACCTGAGTTGATCTTTGTCACACAGAGCAGGTGCTTTTTCTATGGCTACCACCAAACTCCGCTTGGGCTTAACCCCGTCACAGGTGAAAGTGTGACCTAAGTATTCGACTTCCTTCAAACCAAACTTACACTTTTCTAAATCTATAGTGAGACCAGTGTCTAATAGCTTCTTCAACACCACTTCCAAAATCTCATCATGCATGGCCTTATTACACACCCACACCAAAACGTCATCCTGAAACACCAAGGCGTTTTTCAAACCAGATGAAACAACTTGCATAACTCTTTGGAAGACGGCAGAAGCCGAGGCCAAACCAAATGGCATTCGAATAAAATGAAATGCGCCTTCAGGAGTGATGAAAGATGTAACATGTCTCGAATCCTCAAACAACAACACTTGGTGATAAGCATTTGATAAATCCAATGTGGTGAAATACGCACACCATTTTACACTTGCTAACATCTCACTAATACGAAGAAGAGGATGTCGGTCAATACAGATGTTGTGATTCAAGTCTCTCAAGTTTATGCACATCCTGATATTACCATTGGGTTTCTTGGCTAAAACAATTGGACTTAACCATTCAGATGCCTCAATGGGCTCGATCACCACCTCCTTGTAAAGCCTCTGCAATTCATCCCTAAGTTTCTCTCTTAATATTAACGGGACATTTCTAACTGTGTGTACCTTGGGTACTGCATTCTCCTTCAATATAATACAGTGTGTGAATTTTTTTAAACATCCCAATTTTTTCCTAAACAGTTCAGGAAATTTGGTAACCCAATCTATAGTGTCCACAGATGATGTCAAGAGTACCTGTTGCGAATGATTAGGCTCCAACACAATGTCAAGAGCCCGCTGTTCCTTCCAACCCAAAGGAGATCTTCTTTTGTTAACAATGTACAGTTTGGCTGTAGTTTTTCTGTCCAAAAAAACATTTCTGTTTCAACATAACCCAGAACAGGTCATTTGTCTCCACAACACCCTTCAGGAATGACATCAGTGGGATGTAAATCATCTAGCTTACCACCCAAACCTTCCCAAATGGATTTACCGATGATGGTAAATGGAGAACAAGAATCCGCCCAGACCTGTACATCCTTGCCCTTAATTTTAATTACACATTTGGGAGGACGATAACTATCATACTTGCCCCCTTCACACTTAAGAACTTGGTTGGTCTCTATCACCATCACCTCCACATTGTCGTCATCACTTTCACATGAAACATCTTCCCTTTCAGATGGCTCTATCTCCTTTACCAGATTGACTGACTTAGAAGGGGCAGGAGATTCAGAGCTTTTACACAATCTCACAAAATAGCCAAACCTTCTACATTTGTAACATCTACTTTTAACAGCCGGACAGTGATTGGCATCCGCGGTGGGTCTTGAACTACCACACCTGAAACATGACTTGGACTTGAATTTTACTACTTCTGTTTTCTTTTCAGTTGTTACTTTCTCATCAACTTTTTTAACACCTTTCTTGATGTTATAAACTGTTTCTTCTTGACTAACTTTTTTAGAAACTGTACCCAACTCCTTCACATATCTGGAGGTATTCTCCATTCTCTTAGCCACTACCAAAGTTTTTTCTAGAAAAGGATCTTTCATACCAAGTAATTTCTCTTGAATTTTAACATTAAACATTCTGTTGATTAGTTGATCCCTAATTATTTCATTTCTCATGTCTCTAAACTTACAAGTGACAGTCGACATCCTTAAATTAGCCACATATTGCTCAATAGACTCTCCTGCTGACTATGTGCGTGAATTAATTTTATGTCTTTCTACTACTACACTGACTTTTTTTCCAAAATGTTCTTCTAAGGCCTTCAAAGCAATTTCATACACATCAATATTGCTTTCACCTGCTCTGCCATCCTCACCTTTAGTATTCTCCTCAACACTGATGGGCTCTACCATGGGTAAGCTTTTTAAAACATTCCTGCTCTCTAATCCTAAAAATTGTTTAAGAATCGCTAATTTCCTCTTTGACACATATATATCTCCACCTAAGGCATCTAAATAAGTTTCAAATGTCTCCTTCCAGTCTTCCCAAGCCATACAAGGTTGGCCTGGACTTTGTAGAAAAAAGGGTGGAGCAGGAATGACTTGCTGTCATCATTAAAAGATATTAGTTCCTCTGCATACAGCTGATGTTTTCAAAAATAAACACAGATAAATTGGTGTTACTGTCCACAGCACTGTATCAAATTGAGTCTAGGAAATATCACTGTCTGAACACTTAATGTAAAAAGATCAGGATACAGTACCCAATTGACATCGCAGGATCGATTTTTCAACACGGTGGTTGAAAACTGGAAACCATGTCCAATAGCGAAAGGTGTGCGTATCACCGATGCAAGGTGTGTAAATAGCGCCACAGACACGCTTTAAATGAGGAAAACGTGAATGTTGAAACACTCGACTGCAGGGATAAACACGCAAATTCCTGGTGTGCGTGTCTCCGAAGATTCACACACCCAAAATGGCGGAATGTTTCTTATGCACGCAACGTGCGCGATGCAAAAATGTCAGGACGTCCGCCTGACTTCAAGATGGCAGCACGTCTTCACAGCGCGTCAGAGAAAGAATTCTCGGGGAGCCACATTCAAATGTCCACAAGGCGAGGAAAGCAAAAGGCGTGTGGCGCTTCCGACAGTTGATTCCACAGGTAAACTTTTAAGCTTATTTTAAAAAAAATAATAACGGCGGAAAGTTGTACCTGTCTCCAGAGGCTAGATGGACACTAGACGATCTTCTAGTGCCGAGCAATGTCTTAAAAAAAGACCTTTCAGGGGTCACTTGCAGTCCACAAATGGTCCTTCTTCCAGCAGTGATGACACAAATGTCCTCCACAGCTATAGCCTCCTACAAAGGGCATCCCATCCTCGTTGCCAGTTTTGAAGAGGCACAACACATTTGGGATGATTAGATAGAGTTTATTGAGATAACAGGAACGACCCCTGAAAGCACCAGCCACTCTCCACAGCAACTGCTTCTCTCTCTTGAACAGCTTCAGAGAGAACAGGTTGCCAGGGAGCAGAAGGCATTCCAAAGGGATGACATAGAAATACAAAGATGACATAAAAATGCATGAGAAGATATAACAACAATGTCTAGCCATTGGGGGTAATAGACTGTCTGGGAGCACGTCTTCCATCTCCTGAAAACCAAATATAATTATCTCTTTTGACGCAACCTGGGCTGACCAATTCTTGCTGTTCTGCCTCTGACACTTCTTCCTGTCTCATTAGAATATTCACCATTGAATGTGCAAGCTCCATGAGCACAGTATCTTGTGACTTCGTCAGCAATCTGTTGCCGACTGTCACATATGTCAAACAAGGATGAAAGAGATAAGAGGGAACCCAGGAGCTTGTTCGTCTTCCCAAAATCTAATGAATAAACAATATGAAATATATAATGACTGTCACATAGTCAACTCCACTGAGAAGTGCAGAACATTTCACAACCAACCACAAACTTGGTAGGAAACTGTAATGCTTTAAGTAGATTATTTACATGGTCACCATTCTTAATAGGAGATCCTGAAGATGTCATGAATCCACTTTGTGACTATAACTGTCCAAATTCGTGAACACCAAAGCCATACTAACTATCAGGAAAAAATTTCACTTTCAGCTGTTCAGAAACAGGGCACACCGTAGTAAGAGCTATCAGTTCAGCCAGTTGTGCAGAGGACACTCCTCAAAGCCAGGGAACTTTTACTACGCATGAAACTGTAAAAACTGCATATGCAGCTCTCAGTTTCCTTCATTGTCTCGCAGACAGGACCCATCAACAAATAGTGCATCATCAGATTCAGGCAGAGGCTCATCTTGAAAATCTGGCCTACATCACCATCCTCACCCTCACCTTCTGGTGGGGGCAAAAGTTTAGCAGGGTTCAAAACAGCACAATGTTTCAAAGTGACATTCTCAGATGCCCGTATGATTTGATCGTATCTGCCCAGATGGCTGTTAATCAGGTGTTGAGTATGGGTTAACAATATTTTAACTAAGAGGGGTGCAAATACAGTAAGGGGACGACCAGTCCTAATGTTTTCACACCATTCTATGCTGACACCAACTGCTGCCACAGCTTTATGGCATACAAGCAGCACTACAGCTATAGGATCAAGGGTAGCAGAAAAATAAGCCACTGATCTTCTAGAATTTCCATGTAGTTGTGTAAGCACACTAGAAAGCACAGCACTCCCTATCACTGCAGAAAATAGCAAATGATTTATTGTATTCAGGCATTCCTAGTGCCAGGGAACAACAAAGACCTTCTTTCAGCTCTAGGAAGGCAGCCAAACATTCGTTATCCCAGAGTACCAGATTGAACACATCCCTGTGTGTCAGCCCTTGTAAAGGCTTGGCCACCAAGAAAAAATTGGGTATCCACTGGCAACAGTAGCCCACCATTTCTAGGAACATTCTGACTTCTCTCTGACTTGTTGGTCGATTCATTTTCAGAACTACCGAGATTCTTCCTTGTGACACCTTCCCCCGCTCCCTTCTCATTGTGATGTCTGAGACACAGGACTTCTTTTTGACAATATTGCAACTTACTCAGGGACAATTTATGTCCATTCTCAGCCAAGTGGTACTACAGGGCAATGGTATCTAGTTTACAAGCTTCTTGTGTATCTGACACAACCAGCAGGTTGTCTAGGTATTGGACTAGGACTGCATTACAAGGCAAAATTAAAGACTCGCAGGGCGGGGAACATGGCGGCCGTGTGGTAGACGGCCGTGGGTGCCATTAGGGGGAAAGCGGTGCCGCAAAAGTGATTCCTAACAATAACAGCTGCAACGTACCTGGCTGAAATGCAGGTCCTTCCATCAGCGTGAAGTCGGCTGCCTGCTGGCCGCTGCACTGTTCGCCTTACGGGAGTCAGTGGAGAGAGGCGGCTGCAGAGCTCAGACGACGGCTGGGGGCACAGTCAGCAGAAGTCGAGGCAGCCCGCAACCCCTCGAGGCAGTGTCTGGAGACCGGTCTCCCTCTCTGGGAGATCCCGAGGAGGAGGGAGCCGAGCAAGAGAGCAAGTAACGCCAAGGAGGTGCAGGTAAGAAGTACCTATCCCCTGCATATGGAAAAAGGCGTTCCAAAAGAAGGTGAGGTAGGAGATAAACCCTCCAGGTACACCTTGAGAACCAGGAGGGGTAAGGCTGGCTTTTTATCAGTTTCTTTAACATTAGACCCCATTTTAGGCGCAGTGCAGGAAACAAAGGACACAGCTAAAGGACGGTGAAATCGGCTAGGTAGAGGGAGACTTCAAAGTAGGAAAGCAGGTAAATCCCCATAAAAAAACATAGGGGAAAGAAATAACAAGGCAACTATCATACCTACCAAAATAACACCTTCGCTTAAATCCTTTTTTGCGTCTGACCCAGTATGCAGAAGGGAAGTTCGGGGGAAGCAACTCCTAATAACACTAAGAACATAGGAACAGAGGCGCTTAATATGGATCTTAATGATGCTGAAAGTGGTACAAGCAGAGCTCCACTCCAAAACGAACTAGAGACCGATTCCGTAATAGCTCAAGTGGAGACAGCTACAATTCCCACCAGCAATAGGTTTGAAGCTCTGGCAGTGATAGGCACACTAGAAGAGTCCGAAGAGTCTGAAAATATCTATATTAGAATGGGTAAGAATGTTGAAAGAGGAGTAGGGACTAAGGGAAACACAGATGACTCACTGGCAAGTATTCTATTGGGGCTGAAGAATTAAATCAAGAATCGGTTTGAAGTATTGGAAGCCAATCAGCTTCCTGCTCTGAACTAACACAAAAACTAGATGAGGTAACCCTCCGCACTAAGATTTTGGAAGAAGAGGTGGGAACAGTAAAACAAGATGTGATAAAAAATGCCTCTCAGATCTCTAAGTTAGCCAAGCAAAATCAAAGCCTAAGGGATGATCTCAAGAGGTTGAAGAATCATTCCCGAAAGAATAATTTAAGATTTTTGAACATCCCAGAAGCTGAGGAGGGCTCGCACATGAAGGCCTTTATAATTAATATACTCCTGAACACGGTCTTGAAGGATAACAAAGATATAAACCTTGAGAAGCAATCCATGGAGCACACAGAGAGCCCTTTCGTCGTAACCCCCAAAGGGTCAAACCTAGGAAGATTCTGGTGAATTTCCTCTCTTACACCATCAAAAAGGAAATCCTTAGCTGGGCCCTAAAGAATGGACCGTATTCAGTCAATGGTTATTCGGTAGTAATCATGTCAGATATCTGTCAATCTACGGAGCAGCGGCAATGGGAGTTAGGAAACAAGATGGAAGAGCTATGGACGCTTGGGGCCAAGTGCTTATTAAAATTACCCGCAATGCTACGCATGTAGGATAACCAAATGTATAACTACCGCTCAGTAGGAGATGTAGAGACACTAATTGACACATTAAAAATAGAAGCAAGAATTGGCTAAATGATAAGCAGCTGATTATAGACAGGCTGTGTCAGGAGTTTGTGTTAATGAGACTTGGAGTTTTTTAAGCGCTGCAGTATGCTCTGTCTTATTTTTCACTCTTGGTTGATTTTCCCCCAAATGGTTCGCCCATTAGGCATTTTCATGCCTATAAAGATTGGGAGGGTTCCCCAGGGTAGGATTAGAGGGGTGGGGAGGAGGTGAAGGTGCACAGGTGGGGAGTAGTGGGGTAAAAATAAAAATAAAGTCCTCATTATCACTTAGTCAGGAATGTTTATGTGAATCAGTGATGAAGCAGGAGGCAGGAACTAGAGAGGAGGGGTGATGGCCAACATAGATATTCTTACATGGAATGTGAATGGGCTTAGGTCAAGAATGGCTGGGTCCAGATTTTTTTGTCTCCAACCAAGTACAATGCAGTAAGGGGGAAGCAATTTTAATAAGGAGGGGTGGAGGAATTGAGCTCAAATCCTCAAGTACGGATAGCTCAGGTAGATGGGTCTTAGCCGGTATGAAATGGGCAGACTGTGAATTTATTTGTGTCGGCCTCTATGGCCCTAACGAGGACGACCCACAGCACATTGTAGATCTGGAGCTAAGATTAGTTGAAACCTCAGACCCAGTGATCGTGGGAGGGATTTTAATATTCTGTTAGATCCAGTTCTGGATCACTCCACATGAAGGGATAGTGCCCCGGTGCCTAGAACGAGATGTGCCCTGAAAAACTTGATGTAGGACCTAGGGTTAGTGGATGTTTGGAGGCAACTGAAAGGTCAGTCGAGAGGCTATACCTATCATAGCAAAAATACCACCACTATTCTAGATTGGATTATTTTTTGGTTTAAAGATGCTTAGCGGCAAACATTAAAAAGATTGTACACCATCCAGCTCACATTTTGGATCACTCAGCTGTCACTATGGCCCTACAGGCACCAGGAAAAAAGCCTAATATTAGGTGGACACTAAAACGTGACCTGCTAATAGATGAGGAGGAAGTGCTTGTTTTAAAGAAGGCCACATCAGAGTACTTTTTGATTAATAAAGACACCGCTACCCCTGGAGTAGAGTGGGATGCTTTTAAGGCGTATATACGGGGTTTTTAAAAAGTCTTGGATGTTCTAAAGAAAGAGAAGAGAGGGCAGAATTAGCAGGTATGGAAAGAGAAGTGGGTATCCTTGAGGCCTCCTTACAATCTCTAATTTTGGGGGAAGATAGGGAAGTGTTGGTAAGAAGATTAGAAGAGGCACAATTAAACTACAATATTAAATTGGATTCAAAGTGTAAGGCAAAGTGGCAGTCAGGAAATATGGGACAGTTTGAATACGGGGAAAACGCGGGTGGCCAGGGTTAAAAGAACGAAGAATACGATTAATGAGCTGAGGGGACCTTCGGTGAGGTGTTTGATAATTGGGAAGGGTTGCAGAATCACGTGGTCTCACTTTTTTCTCAGCTTTACAGTGAGGATTTCGCCCATGAATACCGACGGCTTAAAGACCATTGGGGGCGATAGGTCTCCCTGTACTGACTAGTGAAGGGAAGGAGAGTATGGAAGCACAAATTCCTCAGGAAGAGATCAGGGGGCCATGAAGAGAGCTAAGAATGGGAAGTAGCTGGCTCTGATGCCATCCCCTCAGAGGTCTATAAACTACTAACAGAGGAAGTTCTCCCGGCATGGGAGAACTTGTTTAATTTGGTTTATATGGGGAAGGCGCGGGTCCCGGAATCATGGAAAGAAGCTACTATGGTCCTGATCCTAAAACCAGCTAAAGACCCTGGGAAGGCAGAGTTGTATTGCCCGATATCCCTGTTAAATGCAGACTATAAGATTTTTGTCAGCATTTTGGCAGGGAGGCTGGCTAAACTGGCTCACCAACTTATACATCTTGATCAAAAAGGATTTATTCCTGGAAGAGAGATCCATGAACTGACCCAGCAGTTAATCGGTAATATAGTTTGAGTTCGATACTCTTGGCCGTAGTTACATTGGATGCCGCCAAGGCTTTTGATCGTGTTTGCTGGGCCTATTTATGGGACGTTTTGGCGGCTATGGGGTTTGGCCCACGCTTTATAACAACACTGAAAGCCTTATATGAATGCCAGGATTCTACTTAATGGCTCCCTCACTAAAAGTTTCCCGATTTCCAAGAGAACTCGACTAATGGGCTTTTTGCCCCCCCCGGGGTGCAGATTGGGGGCTAATGCCCCCATCTGCCCCCTTAGGGGGAGCAGAAAACCTATTAGATGCCAGGGATTTCTTGGGGCAAATTTTAATTAGGGTGGGGGTTGCCAAAAACGGGCATGCCAATACCCCCACCCTAATAAAAATTTGCCTGAAAAAATCCCCGGCGTCTAATGGGCTTTTTGTCCCCACTGGGGGGCAGATTGGGGGCTACTGCCCTATCTGCCCCCCGGGGGGGCAGGAAGGCTGTAATTTTTGCGGGGGAGAGGGTGGGGGCATGGGCATGCCCATTTTGGGCAGCCCCCACCCTAATTCAAATTTGCCCCAAACTAACCCTGGCATCTAGTGGGCTTTCTACCCCCCCGGGGCGTAAGATTGGGGGCTCCTGCCCCCATCTGCCCCTCAGGGGTGGCAGAAAGGCTGTAATGGTGGTGGGGGAGTGGGGGCATTGGCGTGCCCGTTTCAGGCAGCTCCACCCCAAAAAAAATGCGCGAAAAAAAATCCCTGGCGTCAAGTGAGATTTCTGCCTCCCCGGGGGGGCAGATTGGGGTCTACTGCCCCATCTGCCTCCCAAGGGGGGCAGAAAGACTGTAATTTTTTGGCCGGGGGGTGGCATCGGCATGCCCATTTTGGTCAGCCCCCACCCCTAATAAATACCCCATAAGAAAATCCCTAGTGTCTAGTGGGCTTTCTACCCCCCCCCGAGGGGCTGATTGGGGGCTTCTGCCAGTGGGGGGCAGAAAGGCTGTAATGGTGGTGGGGGGGTGAGGCATTGGCGTGCCCATTTTGTGTTGACCCCACCCTAAAAAGAAATGGTGCAGAAACAAAATCCCTGGAGTTTAGTGGGCTTCCTGCCACCCGAGGGGCAGATTGGGGGCTACTGCCCATCTGCCCCCCTGGGGGGGGGGGGCGAAAGACTGTAATAAATACCCCATAAGAAAACCCTGGTGTCTAGTGGGCTTTCTACCCCCTGGGGGGGGCAGAAAGACTAATAATGCCAAAATATTTATGGGGGGAGCAAAGGCCCTTGCCCAAGGGGCCGCTCCCCCCTCCCTGGTGCCTAGCGGGTGGACTTCTGCCCCCATCACCTCCCCAGTGGGGGCAGAAAGGCCGTAATGGTGGTGGGGGTGGGGGTGGGGGCATTGGCGTGCCCGTTTCGGGCAGCCACCACCCTAAAACAAAATGGTGCAAAAACAAAATCCCTGGCGTTTAGTGGGCCCCATCTGCCCCCACAGGGGGGGCAGAAAGACTAATTCTGTGCCCGGGGTGGGGGCATCGGCTTGCCCGTTTTGGGCAGCACCCACCCCTAATAAATACCCCATAAGAAAATCCCTGGTGTCTAGTGGGCTTTCTACCCCCCCCGGGGGGGCAGAAAGACTAATAATGCCAACATAATTATGGGGGGAGCAAAGGGGACGATCCCCAAGCAGGGATCCGCTAGGGAGGGATACCATTGGAAAGAGGAGTTTCTCCCCTTTCCAATGATACCTCTCCTGAGTTTTTACGTGCTCAGGGGGCTGAGTTAGCCCCCTGAGCACGTAGAAACTGAAATGAGCCTCTTGGCTCATTTCAGTTTCGGTTTCATTGAAATGACGTCAGCGCGACGTGCGCGCCGATCGTCATTTCAGGGAAACCAGGGGGGGGGGGGGGGCATCGGGAGCTGGGGAAGCTCTTCCCCAGCTCCCGAGTCTCTTTTAGCATAAAGGGAATCCCTCTGGTGCCCGCACCAGAGGGATTTCTTGGGCGATGTTTCACGACGAGCTGGACACGTCATGAGCACACAACCACTGTGTGCCATGATGAGTCCAGCTCGTCATGAGCATTGAAGGGGTTAAGCGAAGAACCGGATCAACTAGAAAGAAACTATTTACAACTGGTGAACTCAATCTTCCACCAGGCATATTATGAAAAAGAACACCAGCAGCACTTCTGCTAGAATTGAACTGACCAGTATTGAAACAAGCATTTGCAATGTAATCAGTCTTGCCTTTGGGACCTTATATATATTTAGCTATGCAGCACATTAGCCTGGGTGCTGAAACATCTACTGTTCTTTAATATGGAGGGAAAGTAAGCACCAAACTGCGTGACATTCCAGGTATGGGAACACATGGAGAGAAATAGTGCCAATCAGCGGGCAATGGTATAGTCCAGTGGTTCCCAAACTTTTCATTCCTGAGGCCCCATATTGAGTCACAGCTGGAAGCCGGAGATCCCCAAGCAATTTGTATGATTTAAATGTGAAACATTAAAACTGTAATTCGAAAAAAATAAAGACACGTGTGCACATCAAACAAAAACTAGATTTGAAATTCTAAAGATTTTAGTATTTTTATATTAAAAATATTTGCAAAAATCGAAAAATCTTAATGAGAAGGTTGGTGCTGCATCTAGCAACTAACTTTTCATTGTTTGGTATTATTTGGCTGCCCGAAGCTCATCCTGCCAAGGCTGGACTGGAAACCTAAAGCTGCTCTGGCAAATGTTGTCAGACTAGTCCCCAGACAGTGCTCACCAAGTGCATTGAGTCAGCCTGACCACTACAATGAGGCTTTGGGGGGCTCTCCCCATATAAAAGTTGGGGGGAAATGGTGCATTTTACAAGACATTTGACATTATATATTGAATTGGATCAGCTTTTAAAGCTTAGTGAATAATGACCTTACTATGCACCAGGATACAACAATCTTTTGGCAATCTTCAGTGATTGACAATCTTTAATGATTCCCTCACTACTACCCTCCAACTGTGCCTCTCATCTCTCCATAGCATATGTATTTAATTTATTTTATAGCACCTCTCATACCACTGTAGATCAGTTAATAGAAAATGTTACATAAGGCAAAGGGGACTACAAGGTGTAGGATTCGCATGTCATCCATGCTGGTAGGCGTTTTTTAACACTTTGACCGCGGCACAAATTCCGCCGCGGTGCTGGTGATTTATTGAGTTGGCGGCGTTCGGACGGCCCCTGGACGTCCTCCGCACACGCCCGCTGTGACGTCGCGGGGGCCGTCCGACACATGGAAGGGGTTAAGAGTGCTTGCTCTGGAGAAGCACAAACTCAGGATTCAGAACATAACACAGGGGTTAGCGTTGACTTTAATAATACGGATTTATTTCTAACCAAATAAACCTTTTTAGCATCATCAGGATAACGAAAGACTGGGAAAAAGCATAACTTACTAACTTGTACCATGCAGTTTGCATACAGCTCTTTGACGGCAGTGCAAGATTATGATTGGAACTTCTGAACTGCACAATAACAAAATATTCTCTGTGACAAAAGCAGGAAACTACTGAACTATGCACAAAACAAAATACTGTTTTTTTTAATGCATGGTAGACATTCTGTGCAGCAGGCATATTAACCATCTGCACTTCCTTAGATGAGTCAAAGCTGCCACTGGACAATACCCCCATCTCTCTCCAGCATGTACATTAATCACCGGAGTTATCTTGACACTTTTATTGCTGCCCAAAAACTGTTCATTATACAAGGAACTTTGCAGTGCTTTTAAAACTGCTGTCTGCGCTCCCCCTGGGAATGTGTCACGGACCCCTGGGGGTCCGCGAACCCCAGTTTGGGAACCACTGGTATAGTCCAAAGCTCTGTTTTTAGTGTGAAATCTCTATATTGAGTTAGGAACAAACAAGATGCAGCAAGAAATCAGGCCCATGTCACAGGCTGGCATCCAGCATGGTGCTTCGCAGAGCGTCAGGATAACCCCAAAACAAATCCCCTGCCTCCTCCCTTCACCCTCCCATCCCATCCCCACCCATCTCCTCCCCCAAAAGAATAGCTAGACTACAGAAGAGAGAGGGGAAGCAAACCCTGCGTACCATTGCACATGGCCATAATGCTTAACTCGTGCTGTGATGCAGTTCGGGAAGGAATACAAAAATCGTAAATATCTAGGACAGGGCAGTTCACGGAATTCAGTGCACAATAAGGTAATAAATGGCTGCCAAATCTCAGCAAAGGAGGCCCCGTCCCCCTGGAGCGTAGAAGAAATGCGTTCCATGCCAAGAACAAACCACAAACGATGCAACCATCCCTGCAAGGTCGGTATCCTATCTGCCCCAATGTGATAGAATGTTCTGTAGTGCCGCCCCTAAGGCTATACCTAATTGTTTACCTTTGCGGGATTTGAGGGGAAAAGTAAGTCTGCCAGACACTCCTAGGACCACATAGGCAGGAAAGCATAAGAGCTTAGTGTCAAAGTAATTATCTATCTCGTCCAGCAGTTGCGTCCAGTAGGTGGCAAGGATCGGACATTCCCACAAAAGATGCAGGAGTGTGCCTTCAGCATCACAGCCCCTCCAGCAAGTAGGGGAGCGATCTGGGTCATATTTATGGAGTCGGAAAGGGGTGAGATACCAATATGTCATGATCTTAGTAGCTGTCTCGATGGTAGATGTATTACGTGCTATGTGTCGGGCTCTATAATAAACATGCGACCATTTTTTAGGGGTCAAGCTCCAGCCCAGCTTAGCCTCCCACCGTCTTTGATCTGATGACTTGACCACCGTTTACGGGGGATACAGGATATGGTAGAGTTCTGTAATAATTCACTTTGTAGAGTGTTTCGAGAGTAGCCAGGGTTCGTACTAAGTGAGGGGCATCTCCGCGCCAGGGCGGGTTTGGGGCGCAGTGTCATATTTGATAGTAGTGGAATCATTCTGCTTCAGGTGCGTCATAGTCAGTTTTAAAGTCCTCGAAGGGTCGAGGGCCCTCCGTGTCGAAGAAGCACCCTAATGACCTGCGTCCTAGTATGTCCCAGTGGCTGAAAGCGTTCCAATCAAGACCCGGGGAGAATTCCGGGTTTTCGATAATAGGGGTGATGGGCGATGGGAAAGTTGTCAGGCCGTTGCAAGTAGCGGTAGTGTCACAGGAGTTGAGCATGGCACGAACCACCGGGGAGCCATACAGCCCAGAGGGCCTGGAAGCCTTGCGAAGAAAGGGGATCTTCCAGAGAGCCTTTTTCGCTAGTGCACGCTCCATAAAGAGCCAGCACTTCTTAGATTCAGGCTGAGCCAATTCTAAATGAGAGCATATCTGGGTAGCTTTATAATAGCGATCAAGATCGGGAATCCCCAATCCCCCCTCCCCGTGGGGTCTAAAGCTAAGAGCCCTGGTGATTCGCTGTCTCCTATCTGCCAGACATAGTTGACAAACTCAGATTGAAGTTGTTTTACACACACCCCCCCCCTCGAGGTGGCTCGATCGGCAGGGTCTGGAAAAGGTATAAGAGTATGTTCATTTTGAGTGCCGCAACTCTACCCAGCCATGAGAGATTAAACAGCCGCCATTGCCTGAGCTCCTGCCTGGTCTAGCGTAGCAGCCGAGAATAGTTCAGAGATGTCGTCTCTGCAATGGAGGAGGATCAGGTGATACCCAAGTATGGCATGGTCTTTTGATCCCATGGAATAGGGCATGCGTGGGTAAGAGCCGTAGTGGTGACCTGCGACAGGGAGAAGCCCAATGCCTGGGACTTGGTCACATTGACTCTAAATCCAGAGGCTGCTGAAAACTCCTCCAGTTCGGTCAAGAATGCCGGAACTGAGGTATGTGGGGACTCCAGCGTGGCGACAACATAAAGACTGATAGTATGACGCTCCCCCCCCAAAAAGAATCCCCTGGATCCGTGGATTGTCCCGAACCCATTGGGCGAACGGCTCCATGTAAAGGGCAATGGGGAGAGCGGGTAGCCCTGGCGCGTACCCCTGGTGATAGGAAAGGGGTCGGAGGTAAAGCCGCTTACCCGGACAGAGGCCGAGGAGCGGCGGTAGTGCTAAAAACCCACTGTCAGAACGATGCCCGAGTCTAAACCTCTCCAAGACAGTCTCTAAGAAGGGCCAGTGGACCCTATCAAATGCCTTCTCTGCATCTATGGACAGGAAGACCCGCTCCTCCTGCTGCCGGTGAGATTTATCCAACAGGTGTAACAACCGCCTAGTATTATCGCTGCACCAGCCTGATCCAGGTCTATCAAGCCCGGCATCAGAGGTCCCAACCGGGCCGCAAGGATACCTGTGAAAATCTTGAAATCGATATTCAAGAGAGATATCGGCCTATAGGAGGCGCAGAATCTGTTGTCTTTGCCGGGTTTAGGTAGTACTGCTGCTGACGCCAAAAACATTTTGGGCGGTAGCTCCGGAGTGTCGTCTATGGCATTAAAAAGTCATGCCAGTATCGGAGCTATAAGGGAGCAGAACGTTTTATAGAAGAGAGCGGTGAATCTGTCCAGGCTGGGGGATTTAAGAAGTTTATTTTGGGCTATGGCCGAGATAACTTCCTCTATTCTAATGGGACTGTCTAGGGTTGGCCCCTGATCCTCAGCTAGCTTAGAATGGGTCACGCCCTGGCAATACCTGGAGGTGTTCTTGTCAGGCAAGGACTGTGCAGTGTACAGATTTCCATAAAAATCCCGAAACGTGTTTGCTACCGCCTCACCACGCGTGTGCTCGACGCCCGTGTCAGTCAAAATGAGTGGGACTGTCGCAGCCTGTCTCTGCGCGAGCAGTTTATGGGCTAAGAGCTGTCCACATTTGTCCCTCCCAACATAAAATGTGTGCTTCAAGCGCAGCACGGCGTGTTCTGCCCTATCAAGATCAAGGCTAGCTAACTGCACCCTGGCCGCTTTCAGTTTCCTCCATATGCAAGGTGCCCCTGTCCGTTTGTAGATCCCTTCTAATTTGCGTACCTGTGTGGAAAGCTCATCCCTTTTCTCTTTGCGTGCCTTGTTATCAGCAGCTGACGTTGCTATGAGGTCGCCCCGAGCCTCTAACTTGAGGGTTTTTCCAGAGGGAGACAATGGAGGTGTCTGGTGTATCGTTTATAGCTAAGAAGTCTTCCAGTGTTTTTGTAAGGCGTGCGACAACATCAGGGTGATGGAGGTGTGAGTCCCTATGTTTCCAGGAATACGACGGTCTGAGAGTGGGGGGAAACTGCGTCTCTGCTGTGAGGGCTGCATGGTCCGAGAGTGCCTGTGGTGCGATCGTCGAGCCCTGTGCTGTCGGGAGGAGGGACGAGTCACCAGGAAAAAATAGTCATGCATAAGTCCCCCGGGTATGAGAGTAAAAGGTGTAATCGGAGGAGCGGGGGTGATGGTACCGTCACAAGTCTGCCAGCCCCAGATCACACAGCCACTGGCGATGTGGTCGGAGAGAGCCCCCGTCTGTCCCTGCCTTTATGCAGAGCGATCAAGCTGCCCATCGAACACAATATACAAGTCACCCCCTATAAGGACTTGGCGATCGGATGTGGAGGTCAAGTCTCCTACTGCCTTATGCAAGAAAGACTCCTACCTTCCATTGGGGGTGTATATGGTGGCCAGCGTTAGTGTGTGTCCTCCTATGTTAACTGAGTGTGCCAGTCTCCCCTTGATTTCCGATACCCTGGCCCCTAATGTCCCAGCGAATGTGCGCGCAACCAAGATGGCCACTTTGGCCTTCTTAGTAGGGAGGGAGGAGAAGTACTGGTGTGGGAAGGCCTTAGAACGCATCCTATGAGTATCGCTGGCCAGCAGGTGGGTCTCTTGTAACAAACAAATATGAGCCCCAGAGTTTTCTAAGTAAGACAGGATGGCTCGGCGCTTAACTGGGTGGTTGAGCCCTTTTACGTTGAGCGTGAGAAACTTAACACTCATCTGAGTAGCGGGTAAAAAAGGGAGAAAGCTAAGCGTTGGGAGTGTGAGGGAGCTCATCTAGTCGAAAACGCCCCATTCGGGGTATATCCCAAGTGCTGTGCCAATGTCATGCATGGGTTACAGCCTTGTGCGTGCATTTGGAGAGACAGAAAAAGGGGGAGGAGGCCCCAACAATGGAAAAAAGAAAACCCCATAACAAACTAAACTAAAAAGCAATATGTGAGTCAAAGTCAATGGCCAGAGCGTCCTGCTCTTGGTAAAGGGAAAGAGTGGGGTTTGTGGCCCAAAGTTCCCCGTTCCCACTAGAGAAAGCCCATATGCATCTTATCATCATCCTCCTCTAGGGGAGAGGTCATACAAGTAGCACATCCAAATGTAGTTGGTCGGGGATCCTCTCTCATTCTGAAGATGCAAAGTGAGAGATGACAGCACTTCTTTGGCCACGGTGTCTGGGTTGGGTCGCGACACCGGGCTCTGGGGCTTGATGGCTCTGTGGGGCAGCACTGTGCCGGGAAGGTTCTCCCCCAGGACTGGCACTCTCGCCCCGCTGAAAGTGCTTAGAGGGCCCGGTGGGAGCGGAGAGCTCCGAATATGCGTCCTACCAAGACGCCATCTTGGCCACGCCCCCCCACAGCTCTGATTTTAATATAAAATCAGGGCCTTCAGTGGTCATATCACTAAACATACAAGATTTGAAAAAAATATTATTGTCTACGAGTGCTTGTGGAAGACAGTTTCCATGGACTGGAATTTAGAGAATGCTAAAGTGATTCTGGTATTTTACAGACCTCTGCGGGTCGTTTTCTATCAAGACAGTTAAATAGAGGTAGTTGAACAAGCAGAATGCAATTCTGGTAATTTACTGACCTCTACTGGTCGTTTTCTATCAAGACAGTTAAATAGAGGCAGTTGAACAGAAAAAAAGTCCCTATGCGGAAGCAGACAAGTACTAGGGCTGATCTCCAGAGCCCACAAAGTACATACACATATAAGTATATACTAAAGTATATATAAGAGGTCTCAAATGCTCAACCTAAAAAGCTAACACCAATTACAAAATGAAATAGTTCATGCGTTTAGTGCAACCTTCATTTTTAGATAGTTTTGACAATCCTGACTAGGTTCCACAACTCACAAATGCCTATTATGGGTTTTCTTTGTTTAGTCCATATTTTTATGTGCTGGTAAATCATGAGGAAAAGTCCCCTTTTGGTAATTGGCGCGTTTTTTTTTTTTTTTTTAAAACAGTTGTTCGTATTTTAAAAAGGATATTTTCCAGAATACCATACTCTGAAGCCACGACTAAAGTTAACTCTGCAGACTATCAGCCCAGTTAGTCGCAGCGCTGGGAAACTTAATTGATATGCAAATGAGCTCCTGTGTAGCAGGGAGCTGCTACTGCCACCCTGGCTGGAGGTACTCGGAAGACAAGGGTGAGGCAGTGATGAGAAAAACGTCCCCTGAGGGCCTTCAAGCTTTGTAAAATAAAATTATGTATGAGACAGGGCCTCCTTTGGATCATGAAGGGTACATGACAGACAGGATAATATGGGAGGAAAACACTGTCGTAATAATTGAGACGGATGTCGGATCCTGTCACTTTGTAATTATTAGCGGCCCCTTCTTGCCCACTGCCTGCAGGTGCATGCAGTCTGTCAGCCACAGCCATCAGTGCCACACAGCTCCTTCCTGTCCCCTGCCTGCAGTTGCCTGCAGACTGTCAGCCACAGCCATCAGTGCCACACAACCCTTCCTGTCCCCTGCCTGCAGTTGCCTGCAGACTGTAAGCCACAGCCATCAGTGCCACACAGCCCCTTCCTGTCCCCTGCCTGCAGTTGCCTGCAGACTGTCAGCCACAGCCATCAGTGCCACACAGCCCCTTCCTGTCCCCTGCCTGCAGTTGCCTGCAGACTGTCAGCCACAGCCATCAGTGCCACACAGCCCCTTCCTGTCCCCTGCCTGCAGTTGCCTGCAGACTGTCAGCCACAGCCATCAGTGCCACACAGCCCCTTCCTGTCCCCTGCCTGCAGTTGCCTGCAGACTGTAAGCCACAGCCATCAGTGCCACACAGCCCCTTCCTGTCCCCTGCCTGCAGTTGCCTGCAGACTGTCAGCCACAGCCATCAGTGCCACACAGCCCCTTCCGGTCCCCTGCCTGCAGTTGCCTGCAGACTGTAAGCCACAGCCATCAGTGCCACACAGCCCCTTCCTGTCCCCTGCCTGCAGTTGTCTGCAGACTGTAAGCCACAGCCATCAGTGCCACACAGCCCCTTCCTGTCCCCTGCATTCAGCTGCATGCAGATTGTCAGCCACAGCCATCAGTGCCACACAGCCCCTTCCTGTCCCCTGCCTGCAGTTGTCTGCAGACTGTAAGCCACAGCCATCAGTGCCACACAGCCCCTTCCTGTCCCCTGCATTCAGCTGCATGCAGATTGTCAGCCACAGCCATCAGTGCCACACAGCCCCTTCCTGTCCCCTGCCTGCAGTTGTCTGCAGACTGTAAGCCACAGCCATCAGTGCCACACAGCCCCTTCCTGTCCCCTGCATTCAGCTGCATGCATAGTTAGTCACTGCCATCAGTGCCACACAGCCCCTTCATGTCCCCTGCATGCATCTGCAGGCATAGTCAGTCACTACCATCAGTGCCACACAGCCCCTTCCTGTCCCCTGCATGCAGCTGCAGGCATAGTTAGTCACTGTCATCAGTGCCACACAGCCTCTTCCTGTCCACTACCTGCAGCTAGATGCATATTCAAACACAGCCGTCAGTGCCACACAGCCCCTTCCTGTCCCCTGCATTCAGCTGCAGGCATAGTCAGTCACTGTCATCAGTGCCACACAGCCCCTTCCTGTCCCCTGAATGCAGCTGCAGGCATAGTCAGTCACTACCATCAGTGCCACACAGCCCCTTCCTGTCCCCTGCATTCAGCTGCAGGCATAGTCAGTCACTGTCATCAGTGCCACACAGCCCCTTCCTGTCCCCTGCATGCAGCTGCAGGCATAGTCAGTCACTACCATCAGTGCCACACAGCCCCTTCCTGTCCCCTGCATTCAGCTGCAGGCATAGTCAGTCACTGTCATCAGTGCCACACAGCCCCTTCCTGTCCCCTGCATGCAGCTGCAGGCATAGTCAGTCACTACCATCAGTGCCACACAGCCCCTTCCTGTCCCCTGCCTGCAGGTGAATGTAGACTGTCAGCCACAGCCTTCAGTGCCTCTCAGTCCCTTCCTGTCCAGTGCCTGCGGACTGTCACACGCAGTCATCAGTGCCACACAGCCCCTTCCTGTCCACTACCTGCAGCTAGATGCATATTCAAACACAGCCATCAGTGCCACACAGCCCCTTCCTGTCCCCTGCATTCAGCTGCATGCATAGTCAGTCACAGCCATCAGTGCCACACAGCCCCTTCCTGTCCCCTGAATGCAGCTGCATGCATAGTCAGTAAATGCCATCAGTGCCACACATTCCCTTCCCGCCCACTGCCTGCAGGCGCATACTTACAGACTGTCACCCACCACAATCAGTGGCCAGCATCCCCTATCTGTCCCCGGCCTGCAGCTGCAAGCAGACTGTCAGCCACAGAGTCCAATGCATGTGGCCCCTCCTTGCCCACTGCCCGGACAGTGTCATGCAGAGTGCCAACAAGTTTTCAATTTCAGACAGCCCCTTTTTTTTTTTTTTGTATTGCATTCTTTGTTACATTTTTTATAATTAAACATCCGATAATCAACAAGTAAATATCAGAGACCTGCAGTTCCAGTACATCCTGCCAGGCACAGCGTCATAACTCAGTCAGGGTACACCCCTTGAGGCGCTCTCTCCACCGCCTCGCGAGTGTGCGCCACACAAATTATACTGACTTTTAAGTCCATCATACCTAAAGTGGGAGAGAAGTTGAGTGGCATTTTTAACCAGAAAAAAATAACATAGAGGAAGCCAAGAGTGGCAGGATATGACTAGAAATTCTTTATTAAAAGTAGAGCAGCTCGTGAAATATGGAAATGT
Source organism: Triturus cristatus (assembly GCF_964204655.1). NCBI lineage: Eukaryota > Metazoa > Chordata > Amphibia > Caudata > Salamandridae > Triturus > Triturus cristatus. The sequence continues at coordinate 1,755,385,921 of NC_140590.1, read as the reverse complement.
CGCGCCGAGGCCCAGAGGGCACGAGCTGCCCTGTCAGGCTGTGTTTGTTCAAGGCCGTCACTCCGGCGGGAGCGGGGGAAGTTGATGTTTAATGTCAGTATTTTCGTTGTCCCCGTGGGCTGCCGTAGCCGGAAAAAAGCGAGTTTATCTGACACACCGAGGAGCTGGGCGACGGGTGGGGGGCCGGGGGTGATAAGTAGGGACCTGAGCTCAGCCGTGCTTAAGGAAACATCTGCTTGCCCCATACGTCATGAGGGTAAACACCAGATGGGGCACCTCGCATTGCCTGCTGTTGGAATTCACTACATTAGACGGAAGTGACGCAATGCCTTCACAGTGTGACTGAGATACTGGCACTCTGCCCACCACAGACTCCAAAACAAACATTTGCAATGCAATAGGATTCGCATTTATGTGAGACCTATTGCATTGTAAACAGGAGTGCGGCAGGCGGGGGGCAGGAGGACGAGAAGACACGAACAGTGGGAGTGCGGTCGGGTTGGGGGGCGGGAAGTCATGGGAAGAAAATAGTGCTCACAATGTAAATAACACATACCATTTAACACTCGAAGGAAAGGGGCAAGTAGCCTTGGGCGGATACAAATGACGACATGGACATCATAAGGGAAACCAATCGGAAGGCAGCATTTAGAAAGGACAAAGACACAAGCCAATAAAAAAGATGGGTGGGGTGTGGGTGGAGCTTCCACTCCATACTCCATTACTGCATGCCTCGCAGAGCGAGCAGCGCATGCATGCTGCTGCTATAGGCTCGACCTAAAAAGTGGTTGAGAAATTGTGTCAGCAGCACTGCAGAGACAGTGAGACACTGAACATGCCTTCAAGTCATTTAATTACATTTTCATTTTGTTTGTTTTGCTGTAGCTGTCTCTGTTTGACAGTTTGTGACAACAGGCAATGGAAAACGGTTTATTTACTGTTTCATGTTTAACACCGAATGGTATTTAAAAACATGTGTTTCCTGCTAGTTTATTCATCACTGGGGTTATTCACCCAGAGCGGCATTCATGCTCAAATAGACCTGGCTGTTATCACCACTCCATCTGACTCACACCTCGTGTATCCCTGTGCACCATGTTTACTACATGAAGCTTGAGTGAGCAACACCATGTGCTCTGAACACACAAAGCATTCAATTAACAAGGCATGAGCGTGCAACAAGAAATGCTGAACAAAAAATGTATTCAATAAATTAAGGAGGCCCTGTCTCCCCTCATTGAATATATATGCCGTCTGTGTTTAGTGTATACAGTAACTAAAGCATTGAACGAAGAGACCACTGTCGGTAATGTTAACACTTACTAAACATGCTAATGTGGTTATTGCACGTAGAAAAAAAAGGCAATCAGATTAAAGTAATACCAAAGCAAACTGCCAGTGTCTGTATTAAGTGGATTAATCAGCCACTGCATAGCTATGAGAGGTTAGGGATTTCGAGTGTATTTTACAAAGGCAATGCAACAGAATGAGCCAGAACAATTCTACCTCTCCTCGCTCATTCACGCGCTCTCTCACTCACTCACAGCCTGCCTCAGGAGTTGTATAGGTTGCATACTACTCATCACCATGTATTTTTTGACAGGTGGCCACGTCCCTTTGACCACGCCCCTTTGGTCCGTGTGTCTATATTGGACTCGTTCCAAATCTGATTTTAATCTGGTTATAATCGGTCCTTATTGATAAGATTATAGCGTTTTATTGTTATATAGGTCGTTATTTTGCGAATCAAGTCTTATAAAATGATACGGCGATGAAATCAAAAAGCGTATAAAACGACCAAGCATGCCCGGGCATGTCTTGTTTTAGGCATGTTTATGGGGGCTCCGTAATCGGATACATGGGGTGTAGCTTTGAATTAAAATGATATTTTATACATTTCACGTCATCACACTATTGAAAAGAATAATAACGCGTTTTAGAACAAATTGCTTCTATTAAATGTAAAATGAAAGCTCGGAGAAGTTTTATTTTGGGTCAATATTTACAATTTAATTGAAACCATGTTTTACATAACAGAAAATCACATTTTATGCAAATACAGTTTCATTATATGGAATTACATCTACCTGACAACAGCAGTAGTTCTTAAATACATTATTCCTCAAGACATATAAATCACAGTATGAACGGCGGACATCAAATCAGCGGTAGTTACATAAAAAGGAATAACATATATATATATATATATATATATATACTTTTTTTTTTGGTAACCGGTAATAATCACGAAAACAATAACATATTTATAAAATATACAAAAGTACATATTTAAGCTTATAGTGAGTACATTATGTACCGCGGCATATAAATCACAATATCAACGACAGATATCAAATCAGCGAAAGTTACATAAAAATCAAGAACCAAAGCATATTAGCAGCAACCAATAATACACTGTATGGTCACCGGGCATAAAATCATACAAAACTATATGTTGTGATACAGATGAGGTATTTACATAAAACAATATTTAGTTACCCAGTAAAAAGCATAGGTCTCTATTATAAGTCACGGGTGCTAAACAGACAACCATGGCAATCTCGCAAAGTGTTTTCTTTTTTTTGGCGGGAGTGCTTGGCCGGGAGAGGTTATGGGTTCGTGAGCATTGTCGGTGGGATCACGGAGGGCATGCGCTGGTGCTCTTCGAGGGGTCAGTGAAAATGGTGATGCGGGGGAGAAGGAATAACAAAAGGTGCAATGTTGTTGTTCTTTAAATCTTCTAAGTGGATACATATTAACACTAGAGGGTGGAAATAAAATGTCATCATTTAAGGCGGCGTGGAGCCCCTCGATAAATTTGAGGTGTGGAAGCTTTAGCGCGAGTTCTTGATAGAGCCGCTGCCAACAGGAATAGGCCCTCACTATGTTGGTGGGTGGCTGGGTCATCATATGATGCGCATTTTCCAAAAGTTTTTTACAAAGTAAGTTTTACCAGAATTGGAAGGACCTGCGAGGATGCATGAGAACGGATGTTGCAATCTAATATCCCTACTTTAAACAACCTCTAATAAACTATACACACCAAAGCAGAAAGTCCTTTTTCTCGCTAGCCCTGTGTTTACACAGAGGCTGGATAACTCTTAAAAGCCGTAGGGCAGGGTTTTATAGTCATCTTTAAGAATGCGCTTATCATATACAACCCTCAACGTTTTGCGAAGCGGGCGTGTCTCAATATCCCAACGTTTTTTAATTCTTACAATGCAGGGGTGCTGCACTACTAAGCTTTCATCTTCCGGAACATATTCACCTCTTTCGGTGTGCTTGGCATATTGAGTGACCAGCTCTTTTAAGTTTTGAAAATGTACTTTTTCGCGGTTCTGAACATTGAGGGTGATCCCCTTCACCTTCAAGCAGATTTTACCGCCTGATAAGCGGTAACCATAGGTTTTGGGGGCGGCGGAAACAAACTCTGTGATGTGTTCATCGGAAGCAGTTTCGCTAGTGAGTTCCCCCAGATAGTCACCCAACGGGGGATTAACATCACCCTTTTTCACAGAGTCTGTATCTTGGTAAAGACAGCGGTCTTGAAGCAACTCCAGGAGCTTGTACAACTCCAATCTAGCATAAGCGTTGGTGAAACTGGCAATAAAAATGTTAGCGTTGCATGAAGGCGGGTAATGTTCTTTGGTATACCGCCAACACACGTAAGCGGTATTATCATCTATGAACTCGCAAGATGACACCTCGCAGTAGGAAGTAAAAAAGTACTTATTAAATTCATCCGGCTCTGTCACTAGAGTAGTTTCTGAGCGGTCTTCTCTCTGAACCAGTTTTCCCCATAGAGAGTTGAGAAACAGTTTAGCAATCTGTCTTTTATTGGGGTTCACATGGATTTTATTAGAGCGCAATCGAATACCCTCTTTCTGAAAATATTACCTCCGGTACTTCTGTTTCTCTGCATTATCACTACACAACTGGGGGTAACCCGAAGCTTCTTGCTTGTCTCTAAGGTGCAAATTGATGTAGTCGGTAAACAGATCACTAGAAACATTTTCAAAATGCCATATCTCATAAATGCGATCTATCACATAGCCTTTTTTCAGAGCTACATTCACTTCCACAGTGCACCAGGTGCCGGTCAGAGCACGTTCAGCATCAGAGTGATCACACTGGGAGGTCTGTCTGGCTTCTGTGCAGGAGCGGCACAGGGTAAATAGTAGTTTTCCCACAAATCTGTAAGGAAGCACCAGGAAAAAAAGTCCGCTAGGTGGTTGAATTGTACATCTGATTAGACCGAAATACCTTTGAGGGGCTCCAAAATCTTTATAAAGGATCTTAGGATGTCCTACAGGGTAGACTTTTGTCTTATTTACAAAGGGGTATAAGCTGGTAAAATCATAGTAAAAAATCTTTTCATCACCAGAGGCCTTTCGATAAAGAGTAACGGCGTTGGTTCATCCTCCGTAGAGAGAATCACGCGGTTTCAAGGGCTCGGGTAAGTCACGATCCTTGATAAAAGTCTGCAGATCTAGATTACATGTTAACTGCTCACGCCACGCGTGTTCCCAAATACTTCTGACATTGAAGCCTCGTCTTTTTAAAAACTCCTGTTTAATAGTTGTGCGGTTAAGCAACTGACCATATGTACAACCGGTCATCTTGTTAAAATCGTTTCCGGCGTAACAAATTGGACAGCCGTGAAAAAAGCAACCATTAAATTCAAAGGCAGTAGGGACCTCGTCAATATTGGCATAACCATCTAAAAAATAGGACCCAATTTTAAGCTCCCCGCCCCTCAAAGCGTGACGGATGGTGATTTTTTCACTGTATTCCAAATACATCAACCATTGAATAGCGGGTGTAGAGAATCTCTTTTGCTGTCTGTGATAATTATCACGAGGTAGCAACGCTAATGTGTAAGGTTTTAAAAAACAAAATCTGAACATCGCCAAACAGACTGAAGCTAACGTGATGTACTGAAAGGGGTCGATGAAGTCAACATAGGCATACTCATTGGACTGACCCGAGTTCACCAAGATTTGCTTGCTAGACATGGCAATGACGCCTTCTCTAAAGCGGATACACGCCTCTCTTAAAATGTTCACATCTTGTTGGCAGTAATGAGACAGCTCCTTCTGGAAATCAAACTCCTGATCTTTGTTCGATTCATACCAGGACACAAATTCTGTTTTCTCAGAGGGTGACATATAGTTTACATCATAAAATTCTGCTGAGGGCATAGCAGCAACGTATTTTTGGTTCTGCAAAGTGTTAAAGTAATGTGGGAAATGCCCTTTAGACTCTTGGAAACCCACAGCCTGAGGAAGTTTACTGAGTTTCATGGGCAAAAAGTTTATAGAGTCTATAAACCTGATATTGAGTACTTTGGTTGTAACGCACATGAGTTTTCCTCCCTGAGTGATCAGTGACATTGCCACCTTTTCAAGCACTAGAGCTTTCACTACAAAATAACAGTCATATCCTTTAGTAAAATGTGCAAGAAAACTATAGTTTTGAAATCGGGGTGTAATGAATGTGTTGATAAAATCATTGACGCATGTAGGACCTGAAAACTTCCAAGTAGGCTCACCATTAATATGTCTGGTAAAAATATAATTTGGCTCGTGAATGATATTTTCCTGACGGCACTCCATATCGTAGAATATATAATCATTTGTTTTGGTTGGCGGTTTGAGTCTGCTCATAAAGCAGAGATGTGAATCAAATGAAAACACCCGGGCTTTACAGACACTGCATTCAAGGCCTTCACATTCATGACTTTCGGGGCCATAGAGACCGCATGAATCACACAACTTTTTGCTGAGAAGGCTCACCTTCCTAGCCCCGGCTAATGCACGATGAAGCTCTAAACACTCTGAAGAACGACAAAACACTCGACACCGCGGACACCTTTGGAGATCATCGGCAATGTCATGGCAATCGTTCGTAACGCACGCTTTGCAGAAGTCTGCGCACGAGTGATTGTATTTGTGGGTATAGGCCGAATGGCAATATTCGCAGTAATACCTAGCGCCGAGGAATTTTTTTATATCTTTCACACCGTAAAAATGGCTTTCATGTAAAAAAACAAACAGAATTTTAGATTTGTTGGCGGTCCCGCTGGTGAAATAACGCCAGCCGCCTTTGTGATATAATACTTTAATCATCACGCCCAAGTAATTTTCAAATGCTTGTATGTCTTGCAAAGAGACATCCTTATCTAGGAGGATGTTTAAGGCATCGTGCATTAACTGTGCCTGCTCTGTCAACGTTCTATCCGTAGATTGACCATGAGCCAATAACCCTGCCAAACACCCAGCCAGGCACAAATTTCCGGCTGTGTTGTTCAAATCAATCAACCATCGATGTTTCTTTTGAATGATCTTAGTAAACAATACAGAATTTAGAGCCCGTCTGGCACCGCCGCTCCTACTTTTTATCACAGTCACAACAAGTGTTAGACTTTGTGACCCCAGAATCTCAGCATTACTATTCATCATGTCAAAATTTTGTTTAAGAAATCTGAGGCATCTAGGTGATGATGCGGTAGCCTGCGAGTGTAAAAAGTGTTAGCCAGACCACCGCCGCTCAGGCGAATTTGTACATAATCGTTGGGGCCTATGTCTGGGGCCATTTGGTCGAGCAGCAGTTGGATAGAGTTAATAACCGCTTCTAGGGCCAGTCTAATAGAATCTATGAGATGAAGATTGACAAAACGAAATTCTTCATAAAATTCTATAGCTCTAAATTTTTTGATAACTCTTTGATATTGTCGCACGCTTTCTAAAAACACTGGTGCAGGTTTGTTACTGATGCTAGAATTATCGCGAGCGACAGCGGTTCTCTGAGGTGTTGGCTCTAACTGCGTGGGGCTCGGTGGTAAATACCCGTTGTTGCTTTGAATATTACAACGTATATTTCTCAAATGGTTTTTGGCTCTTTTTAGGTTTTTGGCTAAATGATTTCTGACTACTTCAGAGGCTAACCATTTCTCTTTACGTTTGGCGCCTGTAGTTTCAGACCTTCTCAGTGACCTATGCTCTTTGGGGGTCATTATCAGTTTCCCGAGTCGAGACTCAAGGAATCAAGGCTGGCTTGGGCATCTGCTAAAATAGATGCGAGCGAAGTCCTCTACTGCTAGTTTGACATCTGTTATGCCGCCGATATGTCCGGAAGCTTCCTGTACACGTAGAACATTAAAAATGGATGAACTGACCGGTGCAGAGTTTAAGCCTAATCCCTCTAGGGTATTAATTAGGGGGGAAACGGCGTAAATTGCATGAAGTACAGCTGCGTCGCTGGGAAGTGAAGCTTTAACAGCAACAGCAGCAGCAACCCCACTGCGGGGGTCAAGTGGTGTCTTTATCTCAACGTTAAGTGATTTTTTGACACTTAGGACATCATCTATGGAGCGTGAGGAGACAAAGGACTCGGGCTGATTTTGAGCAGTTACTAAAGTAGCTGAAAGGGATTTCTCTAAATTTTGCTGTATACATACGATGCCTGCTTTGATGCGCTCAATGGGTTGTATCTGAGCTACTGTATCACGATTACTTAAAGCAAAAATAATAGCTTCGCAGATAGGTGCAGTGATCAGAGGGCTTCTCCTGAGGGAGGTTATTAAAGGTAAAATATCGTGGCATCATCATCAGCGCTAAAACTAGACTGAGAGTGGCAGCGCACACACACGCACACACACACACATGCGCGCACGTCCACATCAGCATGGTCTATGGTAGAACATACTACCAGTAGAAAAGAGAATTAATTCTTACCAGCATGCGCGCTGAAGCCGCAAATTTGACTGGATGCGATAGGATTAGGGCCTTCAAGCGCAGTGTTGAGTAAAAGTGCCTCTGCAGCCTCGGCCACTTCCTGCGAAGACAAAAATGCAAACAGCTGTAACACATTTCCTATATTGGTTTAAATTAAATTACTTGAAAGCACTGCTATACATATTTACAAGCTCATGCAAACAAAAGTATACACACACACACACACACAACCGCAGAAATAGACCCAGACCTTAGTTGTCAAATTAGCTGCTTTTGCCGCAGCTCAACCCCGGCACGCAGGCCCCAGAATATACAGTGACATTATTTAAGACCTCGGGCGTTAAATGATGATCTGTAAAACAAGGAGGCGGACTAGTCCTTGACTTAAAAACACGGATCAATGAGCAGATAGTCTTTGAGGTAAGAGCAAGTGCAATATCTAAACACACCGAGTATCATGTCATATTTCCTATTGCTTAAAATGCCAGCTGCTGTAACATTACTAAAAATCTTTTGACGACGACGTGAAAGACTGAATTAGAACCACATGCTAGAACATTTGAGACGTGGTCCGGCCAAAAAAAAAAACACACACACAAACACCCACTTTTTTTATGCATCTTTCACGGTTCCTGACTAGCAGTTACAGTTGATTCTAAACACCCCGAGTTTCACCTAATTTTATCTATTGCTTAAAACCTTTTGACCGAGGAGCGAAAGACTTAATTAGAACCACATGGTAGAACATTGCCCGGGACTTCAGTCTAATTCGTCTTAGTTTGACAGTCTGAGCCGGAAAAAAAAGCTAACATCCCTCATAAAAAGCATTTAACTTTTGAGAGATGACGCTAATAGAAGCGCAAGTTCAAAAGAGCTAGAGGATTATATTAAAAAACATAAAACAAACTTCTTACCAACAATTCTTGCTCCTCAGACATGTTCATAAATGGAAACGGTGCTCAGTCAGCAGGAGGTGAAATCTTCCAGGGGCTTCAGCTTTTCAAGCGCCTGATGTGGTGGAAGAATGAAGGTGTCACCAGCGCCGTTGGTTGGAGCGTCATAGCTTTCCTGAGAGCTCCAGCCTGAATGTTCTTGCAGACCTCACATTTTATACCCAAAACCCGAAAGTTTCCCGCCACAATTCACAATACCACGTATGTCTTCGTGTGTCGAGAATTAAACGGTACAATCCACTAAGCAGTTCAGGTTGAATATAAACAGCTGTGCATTAACGTGGATGCTAAGTGCTGAAAAAAGTCAGACCGCCACGTAAAGTTAGGCCCCCCTTTTTTTTTTATTCATTTTTTTTTTTGCAAACCTCGACAGGACACTAGGCACCATGTGCGTACAATAGCCTGTCTAAGCATTTCAGGATGAATATAAACAGCAGTGCATTAACGTGGCAGCTAGGTGCTGAAAAAAGTCAGACCGACACGTAAAGTTAAGGGCTTTTTTCAAGCATTTTATTTAGATACATTTTATATCACAGAGTAAAAATGTTCGGTACAAATATGATTTTAAAAGCCCAATGAGAGCGTAAAATAGACCTTGTGGATGTCTGCTAGTTATCATAAACACTGCAAACGTGTATATTATCAGTGAATGAAATACAATTTTGCATCGGTCTGTTATTTACACCGCCTCTTTTCAATCTGCGTAATTGCCTCAACACAAACCTTGTTACAAGAGCATCATTTGCCTTCAAATCAGCTGAATACATTTTTAAAATGCTTTCAAAGTCTACACCACGGCATCTATGAAATAAATAAAACAATGTGCCCCACAGGTAAATGATACATCATCCTGAATCTGGTTTTCATGAAATGTTATTAGGCCTGAAGTGTTTCTTTTTAAAAATTGCCATATGGTATTGGGGTACAGATAACTGTTTGGCGGCACGCCATAGGAGTCAAAAAACTCAGTCCATATCCGTTAGAAATATTGCTAACCAGTGTCGACCCCTTTGCTCTTTACCGTCTGTATTGACTATTAAATGAATCGGTCGCTGGCGATTACCCAGATACATTGGTAGAGTGTCAGCTGCAAATACACCTAAAAATGAATGTTATGCCATCTAGTCTTTGGCGAGAAAACGTTCCAGTTGCCACGTATTCATCACATATAGTCGATTAGCACCTCCCGCCTACGGTTAATCTGTATAACATTCTGAAAGACAGCGTAAATCAGAAGGTTTATAGTAGACGGTAGAGCGGCGCTAAAGCAGAGCTCCAGACATACATTGCCTGATTTTTGTATCGAAAAATGGTCGCCACCCACGTCGTTGTCAGGGCATAGATCGAAAGCCAGCATAGAATAGCCTTTCGAATACTCTACACGATCCACAAAGAAGGGTCGGTCCGATGCATACTTCCCAGCAACTTGCAGCACACCCAAATATTCTCTAGCCACACCCCCAGTTCCAAATGACGGCATTTATGGTTTTGCTGGTATAGCTTGGCCGTCTACGGAGAGGCTGCTGTGAGATATATTATAATGCTTGAAATTAAAGGGGTTTCTGCCATATTCACCGCTAAATGCTGCGCTATCGAGCAGCGCTACAATTACAGTTCTTGGCAAAAATCCGAAAAAAATATTCTCAGTATTCGATAGTAGCGCACCGGCTGGGATGCTGAACACTTTGAGTTCCACTCTTTCGATGGGGTACTTGGCATTTACTGATTAACAGTCTCAGCGTGAGCTAAACGCACCACTGGGCTCACTTTGACACGTTTCACAAAAAGTGACGCCGCTAATATATGCACTTTGTAACTTTCAGCGTCGCTGCTCATTAAGCAAAAAGTGTCTTTATTTCGAATCAGTTTAATCTTCACATCTAGACCGTTAAGCATTGATTTGTCTTGGAAAAATAAATCGCAGTGTAATTGCCCAATCAGTTCCACTTTACGACTTCGGGCTCTAAAGCTAGCTCTGCTCTTAAACCCCGCATTAGCACCATTTAAAGTCGTGTCCTCGTGCTCTCCAGCGGTGTCTCTGTAGAAGAGACCTGCAGAAAGTTGGTGTTTTAAAGTGGGGTCCCCATAATTAAGTACCGTTTCGAGATAAGCCCTGTATGGATACGTGTTGTTTGACTGGCTGATGAGACAGTCGCTGAGGCTCACATCCAGTTGGTTAAAAAGTGAGGCTATGGGGTATGGAGAAAACGCCACTCGGGCTGCGGTGTCCAAATCGGATCCGTCTTCGTTAGTAATTTTGCACGACAGATAAATCAGAGTAGCTGAAAGGTCCAGGTAGTCATCCGACCGGGCGATGAAGAACTCTAAAGGGGCAGTGTCTGACAGGGCTGAAAGTGGCGGTGCTTCGACGTATAGAGAACTTTCAATGCTGGTTTGCGTTGGTGGTACTTGGAATAGGTCCAACTCTGACTTTGTGCATTCCTGGGAACCGCATGGGGTGGAGGCCATGGTCCGATTTAAAATATGTTGCTCTTAGAGACTCGTTTTTTTCCGTGTCTTCCCTGGGTCTTAAGCGAACTCTTTTGAGCCGGTCGCCGGAGCTTCACAACGCTTTGAAGGAACGCGGGCGGCCCCCTTAGTGATACCCCCTTTTTAGGTCTCGCGAGCCAAAGGCTCGAAGAGACATTTTATATGTGGGATTTTCAAAGTGCTACCCACAGTCTTTTGGCTGGCCTAAACCTTGAGTGCACGAGATCACATGCACGTGCACAGCTGCTCCTCTGCTCATTGCATTCCCCCCTCCCTTCTCACCCAGCCCTTTGATATGTGGGATTTTCAAAGTGCTACCCACAGTCTTTTGGCTGGCCTAAACCTTGAGTGCACGAGATCACATGCACGTGCACAGCTGCTCCTCTGCTCATTGCATTCCCCCCTCCCTTCTCACCCAGCCCTTTGATGCTCTGCTTGATTACTTTCACTTTCGCCCGCTTTGACCCTTGCATTCCCCCCTCCCTTCTCACCCAGCCCTTTGATGCTCTGCTCGATTACTTTCCCTTTCGCCGCTTTGACCCTTGCATTCCCCCCTCCCTTCTCACCCAGCCCTTTGATGCTCTGCTCCCATCTCCCTCCTCCCTGGGCGTGAAGGGAGACAGAGCCATCATGCTTGATTAATGGCTTTTTTATTTTACTGCTTCAACAGAACCAGCAGGCCACCAGTCACCCACTTCAGCTCTGTCAGTGCCCCACGGACTTTCGGTTTATGCTGCTGAAAGAGCATACAGTGAAAAGACTATGTGCCAGCTGATTAAGAGCGTCTCACTCTGGGGCTCTGTTCAGTAATGATGTAGCTTTAAATTAATGTCTGCCTCAATGAGTACTTAATAATGATGAAATACAAGTCAGATAAAAAAACTTCCGCTTTTCGGTAGCAACATTATCTAAGAACACAGAAGATCGTATGGCCTGTGGAACAAAGAGTTGTTTTTGTGCGACTTCCTTGTTTAAAGCACATAGTCATGGGCTCTCAATCACATGCATGATCAAACAGGGACATGCAGCTGAAATGTGATAAAAAGTTCCACACAAATTTCACAAAAGAAAACCACAAGGCTTGCGTGCAGATCAAAGACAGTTTATATGCAGCCAAAACGGATAGTGCTGATCTCAAGGCATATGACTAACTAATTGACTCACTCTCACTGACTCACTCTCTCTCTCATGACTCACTCTCACTGACTCACTCTCACTAATTGACTCACTCTCACAGACTCACTAATTGACTCACTCTCACAAACTCACTAATTGACTCACTCTCACTGACTCACTCTCTCTCTCTCACTAATTGACTCACTCTCACTGGCTCACTTGCTCACAAATTGACTCACTCTCACTGAGTCACTCTCTCACTAATTGACTCACTCTCACTGACTCTCTCTCTCTCTCATGACTCACTCTCACTGACTCTCTCTCTCTCATGACTCACTCTCACTGACTCAATCTCACTAATTAACTCGCTCTCACTGACTCACTCACTAATTGACTCACTCTCAACGACTCACTAATTGACTCACTCTCACTGACTCACTCACTCTCTCACTAATTGACTCACTCACTGGCTCACTCTCACTGACTTACTCTCACAGACTCACTAATTGACTCACTGAGTCACTCTCTCACTAATTGACTCACTCTCACTAATTGACTCACTCTCTCACTAATTGACTCACTCTCACTAATTGACTCACTCTCACTGACTTACTCTCACGGACTCACTAATTGACTCACTCTCACTGACACACTCACTAATTGACTCACTCTCAATGACTCACTAATTGACTCACTCTCACTGACACTCTCACTAATTGACTCACTCACTAATTGACTCACTCACTAATTGACTCACTCTCTCACTAATTGACTCACTCTCACTAATTGACTCACTCTCACTGACTTATTCTCACGGACTCACTAATTGACTCACTCTCACTGACACACTCACTAATTGACTCACTCTCAATGATTCACTAATTGACTCACTCTCACTGACACTCTCACTAATTGACTCACTCTCACTGACTCACTCACTAATTGACTCACTCACTAATTGACTCACTCTCACTGACTCACTCTCTCTCACTAATTGACTCACTCTCACTGGCTCACTAATTTACTCACTCTCACTGAGTCACTCTCTCACTAATTGACTCACTCTCACTGACTCACTCTCTCTCTCATAACTCACTCTCACTGACTCACTCTCACTAATTGACTCACTCTCACTGACTCACTCGCTGATTGACTCACTCACTGAGTCACTCTCTCACTAATTGACTCACTCACACTGACTCACTCTCTCTCTCATGACTCACTCTCACTGACTCACTCACTAATTGACTCACTCACTGAGTCACTCTCTCACTAATTGACTCACTCTCTCACTAATTTCCACACTCACAGACTCACTCTCACTCACTCATTGGCTCACTCTCACTGGCTCAGTCTCACTGGCTCACTAATTGACTCACTCTCACTGGCTCACTATCACTAATTGACTCAGTCTCACTGACTCACTCACTAATTGACTCACTCTCAATGACTCACTAATTGACTCACTGTCACTGAGTCACTCTCTCTCTTATGACTCACTCTCACTGACTCACTCTCACTCACTCATTGACTCACTCTCACTGGCTCACCATACCACAGGAATGTTCCACAGGCAAATATAAACTTTCTTTACAGTATTCTTGTTGCATCCTTTTGTAGTGTAATCGAAGTATACTACAGTTACACATATAAAGGAATCAAGGCCGAAAGCAAGTACATTAAAATGAAGTAAATATTGCCTACTTGACACTAGAGATGTGGGAAATAGTAACTGTGGTTAATTTATATAATCTATTCACATTAAGTGGCGATTAATGGTTACTTTAGTTACTCTTTTCCCTTGCTCCGTGCCATAAGCAGTGACTTGAAAAAAGACCACTTATGCCATAGGTTGACTCACTCACACTGACTCACTATCACTGACTCACTATCACTAATTGACTCACTCACTGACTCACTCACTAATTGACTCACTCAGTCACTCTCTCACTAATTGACTCACTCTCTCTAATTGCCACACTCTCACTGACTCACTCTCACAGACTCACTAATTGACTCACTCACTAATTGACTCACTCACAGACTCACTAATTGACTCACTCACTAATTGACTCACTCACTAATTGACTCACTCACTAATTGACTCACTCTCAATGACTCACTGTTTGCCTCACTCTCACTGACACTCACTAATTGACTCACTCTCACTGACTCACTCACTAATTGACTCACTAATTGACTCACTCTCACTGACTCACTCACTAATTGACTCACTCTCACTGACTCACTCTCACTAATTGACTCACTCTCAATGACCCACTCTCACTAATTGACTCACTCTCACTGACTCACTCGCTGATTGACTCACTCACTGAGTCACTCTCTCACTAATTGACTCACTCATACTGACTCTCTCTCTCTCTCATGACTCACTCTCACTGACTCACTCACTAATTGACTCACTCACTGAGTCACTCTCACTACTTGACTCACTCTCTCACTAATTTCCACACTCTCACAGACTCACTCTCACAGACTCACTCTCACTCACTCATTGGCTCACTCTCACTGGCTCACTCTTACTGTCTCACTAATTGACTCACTCACACTGACTCACTCTCTCTCTCTCGTGACTCACTCTCACTGACTCACTATCACTAATTGACTCACTCTCACTGACTCACTCACTAATTGACTCACTCAATGAGTCACTCTCTCACTAATTGACTCACTCTCTTACTAATTTCCACACTCTCACAGACTCACTCTCACAGACTCACTCTCACTCACTCATTGGCTCACTCTCACTGGCTCACTAATTGACTCACTCTCACTGGCTCACTCTCACTAATTGACTCAGTCTCACTGACTCACTCACTAATTGACTCACTCTCAATGACTCACTAATTGACTCACTCACTGAGTCACTCTCTCTCACTAATTGACTCACTCTCACTGGCTCACTTGCTCACTAATTAACTCACTCTCACTGAGTCACTCTCTCACTAATTGACTCACTCTCACTGACTCACTCTCACTGACTCACTCTCACTAATTGACTCACTCTCACTGACTCACTCTCACTGACTCACTAATTGACTCACTCACTGGCTCACTCTCACTAATTGACTCAGTCTCACTGACTCACTCACTAATTGACTCACTAATTGACTCTCTCACTGACTCACTCTCACTAATTGACTCACTCTCACTGAGTCACTCTCTCACTAATTGACTCACTCACTCTCACTGACTCACTCTCTCTCATAACTCACTCTCACTGACTCACTCTCACTAATTGACTCACTCTCACTGACTCACTCGCTGATTGACTCACTCACTGAGTCACTCTCTCACTAATTGACTCACTCACACTGACTCCCTCTCTCTCTCATGACTCACTCTCACTGACTCACTCACTAATTGACTCACTCACTGAGTCACTCTCTCACTAATTGACTCACTCTCTCACTAATTTCCACACTCACAGACTCACTCTCACTCACTCATTGGCTCACTCTCACTGGCTCACTCTCACTGGCTCACTAATTGACTCACTCTCACTGGCTCACTCTCACTAATTGACTCAGTCTCACTGACTCACTCACTAATTGACTCACTCTCAATGACTCACTAATTGACTCACTGTCACTGAGTCACTCTCTCTCTTATGACTCACTCTCACTGACTCACTCTCACTAATTGACTTAGTCTCACTGACTCACTCACTAATTGACTCACTGTCAATGACTCACTAATTGACTCACTCACAGAGTCACTCTCTCTCACTAATTGACTCACTCTCACTGGCTCACTTGCTCACTAATTAACTCACTCTCACTGAGTCACTCTCTCACTAATTGACTCACTCTCACTGACTCACTCTCACTAATTGACTCCCTCTCACTGAGTCACTCTCTCACTAATTGACTCACTCTCACTGACTCACTCTCACTAATTGACTCACTCTCACTGAGTCACTCTCTCACTAATTGACTCACTCTCACTGACTCACTCTCTCACTCATTGACTCACTCTCACTGACTCACTCTCACTCACTCATTGACTCACTCTCACTGGCTCACCATACCACAGGAATGTTCCACAGGCAAATATAAACTTTCTTTACAGTATTCTTGTTGCATCCTTTTGTAGTGTGATCGAAGTATACTACAGTTACACATATAAAGGAATCAAGGCCGAAAGCAAGTACATTAAAATGAAGTAAATATTGCCTACTTGACACTAGAGATGTGGGAAATAGTAACTGTGGTTAATTTATATAATCTATTCACATTAAGTGGCGATTAATGGTTACTTTAGTTACTCTTTCCCCTTGCTCCGTGCCATAAGCAGTGACTTGAAAAAAAGACCACTTATGCCATAGGTTGACTCACTCACACTGACTCACTATCACTGACTCACTATCACTAATTGACTCACTCACTGACTCACTCACTAATTGACTCACTCAGTCACTCTCTCACTAATTGACTCACTCTCTCACTAATTGCCACACTCACTGACTCACTCTCACAGACTCACTAATTGACTCACTAATTGACTCACTCACTAATTGACTCACTCACAGACTCACTAATTGACTCACTCACTAATTGACTCACTCACTAATTGACTCACTCACTAATTGACTCACTCTCAATGACTCACTAATTGCCTCACTCTCACTGACACTCACTAATTGACTCACTCTCACTGACTCACTCACTAATTGACTCACTAATTGACTCACTCTCACTGACTCACTCACTAATTGACTCACTCTCACTGACTCACTCTCACTAATTGACTCACTCTCACTGACCCACTCTCACTAATTTACTCACTCTCACTGACTCACTCGCTGATTGACTCACTCACTGAGTCACTCTCTCACTAATTGACTCACTCACACTGACTCACTCTCTCTCTCATGACTCACTCTCACTGACTCACTCACTAATTGACTCACTCACTGAGTCACTCTCACTAATTGACTCACTCTCTCACTAATTTCCACACTCTCACAGACTCACTCTCACAGACTCACTCTCACTCACTCATTGGCTCACTCTCACTGGCTCACTCTCACTGGCTCACTAATTGACTCACTCACACTAACTCACTCTCTCTCTCATGACTCACTCTCACTGACTCACTATCACTAATTGACTCACTCTCACTGACTCCCTCACTAATTGACTCACTCACTGAGTCACTCTCTCACTAATTGACTCACTCTCTCACTAATTTCCACACTCTCACAGACTCACTCTCACAGACTCACTCTCACTCACTCATTGGCTCACTCTCACTGGCTCACTCTCACTGGCTCACTAATTGACTCACTCTCACTGGCTCACTCTCACTAATTGACTCAGTCTCACTGACTCACTCACTAATTGACTCACTCTCAATGACTCACTAATTGACTCACTCACCGAGTCACTCTCTCTCACTAATTGACTCACTCTCACTGGCTCACTAATTAACTCACTCTCACTGAGTCACTCTCTCACTAATTGACTCACTCTCACTGACTCACTCTCACTGACTCACTCTCACTGACTCACTCTCACTAATTGACTCACTCTCACTGACTCACTCTCACTGACTCACTCTCACTGACTCACTAATTGACTCACTCTCACTGGCTCACTCTCACTAATTGACTCAGTCTCACTGACTCACTCACGAATTGACTCACTAATTGACTCTCTCACTGACTCACTCTCACTAATTGACTCACTCTCACTGAGTCACTCTCTCACTAATTGACTCACTCTCACTGACTCACTCTCTCTCTCATAACTCACTCGCTGATTGACTCACTCACTGAGTCACTCTCTCACTAATTGACTCACGCACACTGACTCACTCTCTCTCTCATGACTCACTCTCACTGACTCACTCACTAATTGACTCACTCACTGAGTCACTCTCTCACTAATTGACTCACTCTCTCACTAATTTCCACACTCACAGACTCACTCTCACTCACTCATTGGCTCACTCTCACTGGCTCACTCTCACTGGCTCACTAATTGACTCACTCTCACTGGCTCACTCTCACTAATTGACTCAGTCTCACTGACTCACTCACTAATTGACTCACTCTCAATGACTCACTAATTGACTCACTGTCACTGAGTCACTCTCTCTCTTATGACTCACTCTCACTGACTCACTCTCACTAAGTGACTTAGTCTCACTGACTCACTCACTAATTGACTCACTGTCAATGACTCACTAATTGACTCACTCACAGAGTCACTCTCTCTCACTAATTGACTCACT
Source organism: Triturus cristatus (assembly GCF_964204655.1). NCBI lineage: Eukaryota > Metazoa > Chordata > Amphibia > Caudata > Salamandridae > Triturus > Triturus cristatus. The sequence continues at coordinate 1,755,367,368 of NC_140590.1, read as the reverse complement.
CTCACTGGCTCACTTGCTCACTAATTGACTCACTCTGTCACTCTCTCACTAATTGACTCACTCTCACTGACTCACTCTCACTAATTGACTCCCTCTCACTGAGTCACTCTCTCACTAATTGACTCACTCTCACTGACTCACTCTCACTAATTGACTCACTCTCACTGAGTCACTCTCTCACTAATTGACTCACTCTCACTGACTCACTCACTAATGGACTCACTCTTACTGATTGACTCACTTACTGATTGACTCACTCACTAATTGACTCACTCACTAATTGACTCACTCTCACTGACTCACTCTCTCACTCATTGACTCACTCTCACTGACTCTCTCACTCACTCATTGACTCACTCTCACTGGCTCACCATACCACAGGAATGTTCCACAGGCAAATATAAACTTTCTTTAGAGTATTCTTGTTGCATCCTTTTGTAGTGTGATCGAAGTATACTACAGTTACACATATAAAGGAATCAAGGCCGAAAGCAAGTACATTAAAATGAAGTAAATATTGCCTACTTGACACTAGAGATGTGGGAAATAGTAACTGTGGTTAATTTATATAATCTATTCACATTAAGTGGCGATTAATGGTTACTTTAGTTACTCTTTTCCCTTGCTCCGTGCCATAAGCAGTGACTTGAAAAAAAGACCACTTATGCCATAGGTTGACTCACTCACACTGACTCACTATCACTGGCTCACTATCACTAATTGACTCACTCACTAATTGACTCACTCAGTCACTCTCTCACTAATTGACTCACTCTCACTAATTGCCACACTCTCACTGACTCACTCTCACAGACTCACCAATTGACTCACTCACTAATTGACTCACTCACTAATTTACTCACTCACAGACTCACTAATTGACTCACTCACTAATTGCCTCACTCTCACTGACTCACTAATTGACTCACTCTCACCCACTCACTCACTAATTGACTCACTAATTGACTCACTCTCACTGACTCACTTTCACTAATTGACTCACTCTCACTGACTCACTCTCACTAATTGACTCACTAATTGACTCACTCTCACTAATTGACTCACTCTCACAGACGCACTAATTGACTCACTCACTAATTGACTCACTCACTAATTGACTCACTCTCAATGACTCACTAATTGCCTCACTCTCACTGACACTCACTAATTGCCTCACTCTCACTGACACTCACTAATTGCCTCACTCTCACTGACACTCACTAATTGACTCACTCTCACTGACTCACTCACTAATTGACTCACTAATTGACTCACTCTCACTGACTCACTCTCACTAATGGACTCACTAATTGACTCACTCTCACTGACTCACTCTCACTAATTGACTCACTCTCACTGACTCACTCTCACTAATTGACTCACTAATTGACTCACTCTCACTGACTCACTCTCACTAATTGACTCACTCTCACTGACTCACTCACTAATTGACTCACTAATTGACTCTCTCACTGACTCACTCTCACTGACTCACTCACTAATTGACTCACTCTCACAGACTCACTCTCACAGACTCACTCTCACAGACTCACTCTCACAGACTCACTCTCACAGACTCACTCTCACAGACTCACTCTCACTGGCTCACTCTCACAGACTCACTATCACAGGCTTACTCTCACAGGCTCACTCTCACAGGCTCACTCTCACTGGCTCACTCTCACAGACTCACTCTCACAGACTCACTCTCACAGACTCACTCTCACAGACTCACTAATTGACTCACTCTCACTGACTCACTCTCACTAATTGACTCACTGACTCACTCACTAATTGACTCACTCTCAATGACTCACTAATTGACTCACTCTCAATGACTCACTAATTGACTCACTCTGACTCACTCTCTCATGACTCACTCTCACTGACTCTCTCACTAATTGACCCACTCTCACAGACTCACTAATTGACTCACTCACTAATTGACTCACTCTCACAGACTCACTAATTGACTCACTCACTAATTGACTCACTCACTAATTGACTCACTCTCACAGACTCACTAATTGACTCACTCTCACTAACTCACTCACTAATTGACTCACTAATTGACTCTCTCAATGACTCACTCTCACTAATTGACTCACTCTCACTGACTCACTCTCACTGACTCACTAATTGACTCACTCTCACTGACTCACTCACTAATTGACTCACTAATTGACTCTCACTGGCTCACTCTCACTAATTGACTCACTCTCACTGACTCACTCACTAATTGACTCACTCTCACTGACTCACTCTCACTAATTGACTCACTCTCACTGACTCACTCACTAATTGACTCACTCTCACTGACTCACTCACTAATTGACTCACTAATTGACTCACTCTCACTGACTCACTCTCACAGACTCACTCTCACAGACTCACTCTCACAGACTCACTCTCACAGACTCACTCTCACAGACTCACTAATTGACTCACTCTCACTGACTCACTCTCACTAATTGACTCACTGACTCACTCATTAATTGACTCACTCAATGACTCACTAATTGACTCACTCTGACTCACTCTCTCTCATGACTCACTCTCACTGACTCTCTCACTAATTGACTCACTCACACAGACTCACTTACTAATTGACTCACTCTCAATGACTCACTAATTGACTCACTCTCAATGACTCACTAATTGACTCACTCTCAATGACTCCCTCTCTCCCTCTCACTAATTGACTCACTCTCACTGGCTCACTTGCTCACAAATTTACTCACTCTCACTGAGTCACTCTCTCACTAATTGACTCACTCTCACTGACTCACTCTATCTCTCATGACTCACTCTCTCTGACTCAATCTCACTAATTAACTCGCTCTCACTGACTCACTCACTAATTGACTCGCTCTCAATGACTCAAAAATGGACTCACTCTCACTGACACACTCTCTCACTAATTGACTCACTCACTAGCTCACTGACTTACTCTCACGGACTCACTAATTGACTTACTCTCACGGACTCACTAATTGACTCACTCTCAATGACACACTCACTAATTGACTCACTCTCACTGACACACTCACTAAGTGACTCACTCTCAATGACTCACTAATTGACTCACTCTCACTGACTCACTCTCTCATGACTCACTTTCACTGACTCACTATCACTAATTGACTCACTCACTGAGTCACTCTCTCACTAATTGACTCACTCTCTCCCTAATTGCCACTCTCACTGACACACTCTCACTGACACACTCTCACTGACACACTCTCACTGACACACTCACTGACACACTCTCACTAATTGACTCACTCTCACTAATTGACTCACTCTCACTGACTCACTAATTGACTCACTCACTGACTCTCTCTCTCAATCTCACTAATTGACTCGCTCTCACTGACTCACTCACTAATTGACTCACTCTCAATGACTCACTCTCTCATGACTCACTCTCACTAATTGACTCAGTCTCACTGACTCACACTAATTGCCTCACTCTCAATGACTCACTAATTGACTCACTCTCACTGACTCACTCTCTCTCACTAATTGACTCACTCTCACTGGCTCACTAATTTACTCACTCTCACTGAGTCACTCTTACTAATTGACTCACTCACACTGACTCACTCTCTCTCTCTCATAACTCACTAACTGACTCACTCTCACTAATTGACTCACTCTCACTGACTCACTCGCTGATTGACTCACTCACTGAGTCACTCTCTCACTAATTGACTCACTCACACTGACTCACTCTCTCTCTCATGACTCACTCTCACTGACTCACTATCACTAATTGACTCACTCTCACTGACGCACTCACTAATTGACTCACTCACTGAGTCACTCTCTCACTAATTTCCACACTCACAGACTCACTCTCACAAACTCACTCTCACTCCCTGACTCATTGGCTCACTCTCACTGGCACACTCTCACTGGCTTACTCTCACTGACTCACTAATTGACTCACTCTCACTGGCTCACTCTCACTAATTGACTCAGTCTCACTGACTCACTCACTAATTGACTCACTCAATGACTCACTAATTGACTCACTGTCACTGAGTCACTCTCTCTCTTATGACTCACTCTCACTGACTCACTCTCACTAATTGACTTAGTCTCACTGACTCACTCACTAATTGACTCACTGTCAATGACTCACTAATTGACTCACTAAATGACTCACTGTCACTGAGTCACTCTCTCTCTTATGACTCACTCTCACTAATTGACTCACTCTCACTAATTGACTCACTTACTAATTGACTCACTCTCAATGACTCACTTATTGACTCACACTCTCTCTCACTAATTGACTCACTCTCACTGGCTCACTTGCTCACTAATTAACTCACTCTCACTGACTCACTCTCACTAATTGACTCACTCACTGACTCACTCACTAATTGACTCACTCTCAATGACTCACTAATTGACTCACTCTGACTTACTGTCTCATGACTCACTCTCACTGACTCTCTCACTAATTGACTCACTCACACAGACTCTCTCACTAATTGACTCACTCAGACACAGACTCACTTACTAATTGACTCACTCTCAATGACTCACTAATTGACTCACTCTCACTGATTCACTCTATCTCTCATGACTCACTCTCTCTGACTCAATCTCACTAATTAACTCGCTCTCACTGACTCACTCACTAATTGACTCGCTCTCAATGACTCAAAAATGGACTCACTCTCACTGACACACTCTCTCACTAATTGACTCACTCACTAGCTCACTGACTTACTCTCACGGACTCACTAATTGACTTACTCTCACGGACTCACTAATTGACTCACTCTCAATGACTCACTCACTAATTGACTCACTCACTGAGTCACTCTCTCACTAATTGACTCACTCTCTCACTAATTTCCACACTCACAGACTCACTCTCACTCACTCATTGGCTCACTCTCACTGGCTCAGTCTCACTGGCTCACTAATTGACTCACTCTCACTGGCTCACTATCACTAATTGACTCAGTCTCACTGACTCACTCACTAATTGACTCACTCTCAATGACTCACTAATTGACTCACTGTCACTGAGTCACTCTCTCTCTTATGACTCACTCTCACTGACTCACTCTCACTCACTCATTGACTCACTCTCACTGGCTCACCATACCACAGGAATGTTCCACAGGCAAATATAAACTTTCTTTACAGTATTCTTGTTGCATCCTTTTGTAGTGTAATCGAAGTATACTACAGTTACACATATAAAGGAATCAAGGCCGAAAGCAAGTACATTAAAATGAAGTAAATATTGCCTACTTGACACTAGAGATGTGGGAAATAGTAACTGTGGTTAATTTATATAATCTATTCACATTAAGTGGCGATTAATGGTTACTTTAGTTACTCTTTTCCCTTGCTCCGTGCCATAAGCAGTGACTTGAAAAAAAGACCACTTATGCCATAGGTTGACTCACTCACACTGACTCACTATCACTGGCTCACTATCACTAATTGACTCACTCACTAATTGACTCACTCAGTCACTCTCTCACTAATTGACTCACTCTCACTAATTGCCACACTCTCACTGACTCACTCTCACAGACTCACCAATTGACTCACTCACTAATTGACTCACTCACTAATTTACTCACTCACAGACTCACTAATTGACTCACTCACTAATTGCCTCACTCTCACTGACTCACTAATTGACTCACTCTCACCCACTCACTCACTAATTGACTCACTAATTGACTCACTCTCACTGACTCACTTTCACTAATTGACTCACTCTCACTGACTCACTCTCACTAATTGACTCACTAATTGACTCACTCTCACTAATTGACTCACTCTCACAGACGCACTAATTGACTCACTCACTAATTGACTCACTCACTAATTGACTCACTCTCAATGACTCACTAATTGCCTCACTCTCACTGACACTCACTAATTGCCTCACTCTCACTGACACTCACTAATTGCCTCACTCTCACTGACACTCACTAATTGACTCACTCTCACTGACTCACTCACTAATTGACTCACTAATTGACTCACTCTCACTGACTCACTCTCACTAATGGACTCACTAATTGACTCACTCTCACTGACTCACTCTCACTAATTGACTCACTCTCACTGACTCACTCTCACTAATTGACTCACTAATTGACTCACTCTCACTGACTCACTCTCACTAATTGACTCACTCTCACTGACTCACTCACTAATTGACTCACTAATTGACTCTCTCACTGACTCACTCTCACTGACTCACTCACTAATTGACTCACTCTCACAGACTCACTCTCACAGACTCACTCTCACAGACTCACTCTCACAGACTCACTCTCACAGACTCACTCTCACAGACTCACTCTCACTGGCTCACTCTCACAGACTCACTATCACAGGCTTACTCTCACAGGCTCACTCTCACAGGCTCACTCTCACTGGCTCACTCTCACAGACTCACTCTCACAGACTCACTCTCACAGACTCACTCTCACAGACTCACTAATTGACTCACTCTCACTGACTCACTCTCACTAATTGACTCACTGACTCACTCACTAATTGACTCACTCTCAATGACTCACTAATTGACTCACTCTCAATGACTCACTAATTGACTCACTCTGACTCACTCTCTCATGACTCACTCTCACTGACTCTCTCACTAATTGACCCACTCTCACAGACTCACTAATTGACTCACTCACTAATTGACTCACTCTCACAGACTCACTAATTGACTCACTCACTAATTGACTCACTCACTAATTGACTCACTCTCACAGACTCACTAATTGACTCACTCTCACTAACTCACTCACTAATTGACTCACTAATTGACTCTCTCAATGACTCACTCTCACTAATTGACTCACTCTCACTGACTCACTCTCACTGACTCACTAATTGACTCACTCTCACTGACTCACTCACTAATTGACTCACTAATTGACTCTCACTGGCTCACTCTCACTAATTGACTCACTCTCACTGACTCACTCACTAATTGACTCACTCTCACTGACTCACTCTCACTAATTGACTCACTCTCACTGACTCACTCACTAATTGACTCACTCTCACTGACTCACTCACTAATTGACTCACTAATTGACTCACTCTCACTGACTCACTCTCACAGACTCACTCTCACAGACTCACTCTCACAGACTCACTCTCACAGACTCACTCTCACAGACTCACTAATTGACTCACTCTCACTGACTCACTCTCACTAATTGACTCACTGACTCACTCATTAATTGACTCACTCAATGACTCACTAATTGACTCACTCTGACTCACTCTCTCTCATGACTCACTCTCACTGACTCTCTCACTAATTGACTCACTCACACAGACTCACTTACTAATTGACTCACTCTCAATGACTCACTAATTGACTCACTCTCAATGACTCACTAATTGACTCACTCTCAATGACTCCCTCTCTCCCTCTCACTAATTGACTCACTCTCACTGGCTCACTTGCTCACAAATTTACTCACTCTCACTGAGTCACTCTCTCACTAATTGACTCACTCTCACTGACTCACTCTATCTCTCATGACTCACTCTCTCTGACTCAATCTCACTAATTAACTCGCTCTCACTGACTCACTCACTAATTGACTCGCTCTCAATGACTCAAAAATGGACTCACTCTCACTGACACACTCTCTCACTAATTGACTCACTCACTAGCTCACTGACTTACTCTCACGGACTCACTAATTGACTTACTCTCACGGACTCACTAATTGACTCACTCTCAATGACACACTCACTAATTGACTCACTCTCACTGACACACTCACTAAGTGACTCACTCTCAATGACTCACTAATTGACTCACTCTCACTGACTCACTCTCTCATGACTCACTTTCACTGACTCACTATCACTAATTGACTCACTCACTGAGTCACTCTCTCACTAATTGACTCACTCTCTCCCTAATTGCCACTCTCACTGACACACTCTCACTGACACACTCTCACTGACACACTCTCACTGACACACTCACTGACACACTCTCACTAATTGACTCACTCTCACTAATTGACTCACTCTCACTGACTCACTAATTGACTCACTCACTGACTCTCTCTCTCAATCTCACTAATTGACTCGCTCTCACTGACTCACTCACTAATTGACTCACTCTCAATGACTCACTCTCTCATGACTCACTCTCACTAATTGACTCAGCCTCACTGACTCACACTAATTGCCTCACTCTCAATGACTCACTAATTGACTCACTCTCACTGACTCACTCTCTCTCACTAATTGACTCACTCTCACTGGCTCACTAATTTACTCACTCTCACTGAGTCACTCTTACTAATTGACTCACTCACACTGACTCACTCTCTCTCTCTCATAACTCACTAACTGACTCACTCTCACTAATTGACTCACTCTCACTGACTCACTCGCTGATTGACTCACTCACTGAGTCACTCTCTCACTAATTGACTCACTCACACTGACTCACTCTCTCTCTCATGACTCACTCTCACTGACTCACTATCACTAATTGACTCACTCTCACTGACGCACTCACTAATTGACTCACTCACTGAGTCACTCTCTCACTAATTTCCACACTCACAGACTCACTCTCACAAACTCACTCTCACTCCCTGACTCATTGGCTCACTCTCACTGGCACACTCTCACTGGCTTACTCTCACTGACTCACTAATTGACTCACTCTCACTGGCTCACTCTCACTAATTGACTCAGTCTCACTGACTCACTCACTAATTGACTCACTCAATGACTCACTAATTGACTCACTGTCACTGAGTCACTCTCTCTCTTATGACTCACTCTCACTGACTCACTCTCACTAATTGACTTAGTCTCACTGACTCACTCACTAATTGACTCACTGTCAATGACTCACTAATTGACTCACTAAATGACTCACTGTCACTGAGTCACTCTCTCTCTTATGACTCACTCTCACTAATTGACTCACTCTCACTAATTGACTCACTTACTAATTGACTCACTCTCAATGACTCACTTATTGACTCACACTCTCTCTCACTAATTGACTCACTCTCACTGGCTCACTTGCTCACTAATTAACTCACTCTCACTGACTCACTCTCACTAATTGACTCACTCACTGACTCACTCACTAATTGACTCACTCTCAATGACTCACTAATTGACTCACTCTGACTTACTGTCTCATGACTCACTCTCACTGACTCTCTCACTAATTGACTCACTCACACAGACTCTCTCACTAATTGACTCACTCAGACACAGACTCACTTACTAATTGACTCACTCTCAATGACTCACTAATTGACTCACTCTCACTGATTCACTCTATCTCTCATGACTCACTCTCTCTGACTCAATCTCACTAATTAACTCGCTCTCACTGACTCACTCACTAATTGACTCGCTCTCAATGACTCAAAAATGGACTCACTCTCACTGACACACTCTCTCACTAATTGACTCACTCACTAGCTCACTGACTTACTCTCACGGACTCACTAATTGACTTACTCTCACGGACTCACTAATTGACTCACTCTCAATGACACACTCACTAATTGACTCACTCTCACTGACACACTCACTAAGTGACTCACTCTCAATGACTCACTAATTGACTCACTCTCACTGACTCACTCTCTCATGACTCACTTTCACTGACTCACTATCACTAATTGACTCACTCACTGAGTCACTCTCTCACTAATTGACTCACTCTCTCCCTAATTGCCACTCTCACTGACACACTCTCACTGACACACTCTCACTGACACACTCTCACTGACACACTCACTGACACACTCTCACTAATTGACTCACTCTCACTAATTGACTCACTCTCACTGACTCACTAATTGACTCACTCACTGACTCTCTCTCTCAATCTCACTAATTGACTCGCTCTCACTGACTCACTCACTAATTGACTCACTCTCAATGACTCACTCTCTCATGACTCACTCTCACTAATTGACTCAGTCTCACTGACTCACACTAATTGCCTCACTCTCAATGACTCACTAATTGACTCACTCTCACTGACTCACTCTCTCTCACTAATTGACTCACTCTCACTGGCTCACTAATTTACTCACTCTCACTGAGTCACTCTTACTAATTGACTCACTCACACTGACTCACTCTCTCTCTCTCATAACTCACTAACTGACTCACTCTCACTAATTGACTCACTCTCACTGACTCACTCGCTGATTGACTCACTCACTGAGTCACTCTCTCACTAATTGACTCACTCACACTGACTCACTCTCTCTCTCATGACTCACTCTCACTGACTCACTATCACTAATTGACTCACTCTCACTGACGCACTCACTAATTGACTCACTCACTGAGTCACTCTCTCACTAATTTCCACACTCACAGACTCACTCTCACAAACTCACTCTCACTCCCTGACTCATTGGCTCACTCTCACTGGCACACTCTCACTGGCTTACTCTCACTGACTCACTAATTGACTCACTCTCACTGGCTCACTCTCACTAATTGACTCAGTCTCACTGACTCACTCACTAATTGACTCACTCAATGACTCACTAATTGACTCACTGTCACTGAGTCACTCTCTCTCTTATGACTCACTCTCACTGACTCACTCTCACTAATTGACTTAGTCTCACTGACTCACTCACTAATTGACTCACTGTCAATGACTCACTAATTGACTCACTAAATGACTCACTGTCACTGAGTCACTCTCTCTCTTATGACTCACTCTCACTAATTGACTCACTCTCACTAATTGACTCACTTACTAATTGACTCACTCTCAATGACTCACTTATTGACTCACACTCTCTCTCACTAATTGACTCACTCTCACTGGCTCACTTGCTCACTAATTAACTCACTCTCACTGACTCACTCTCACTAATTGACTCACTCACTGACTCACTCACTAATTGACTCACTCTCAATGACTCACTAATTGACTCACTCTGACTTACTGTCTCATGACTCACTCTCACTGACTCTCTCACTAATTGACTCACTCACACAGACTCTCTCACTAATTGACTCACTCAGACACAGACTCACTTACTAATTGACTCACTCTCAATGACTCACTAATTGACTCACTCTCACTGATTCACTCTCTCCCTCTCACTAATTGACTCACTCTCACTGGCTCACTTGCTCACAAATTTACTCACTCTCACTGAGTCACTCGCTCACTAATTGACTCACTCTCACTGACTCACTCTCTCTCTCATGACTCACTCTCACTGACTCAATCTCACTAATTAACTCGCTCTCACTGACTCACTCACTAATTGACTCACTCTCAATGACTCTAAAATGGACTCACTCTCACTGACACACTCACTCTCTCACTAATTGACTCACTCACTAGCTCACTGACTTACTCTCACGGACTCACTAATTGACTCACTCACTGACACTCTCACTAATTGACACTCACTGACACACTCTCACTAAGTGACTCACTCTCAATGACTCACTAATTGACCCACTCTCAATGACTCACTAATTGACTCACTCTCACTGACTCACTCTCTCTCATGACTCACTTTCACTGACTCACTATCACTAATTGACTCACTTTCACTGACTCACTATCACTAATTGACTCACTCTCACTGACTCACTCACTAATTGACTCACTCATTGAGCCACTCTCTCACTAATTCACTCACTCTCTCCCTAATTGCCACTCTCACTGACACCCTCTCACTGACACACTCTCACTGACACACTCTCACTAATTGACTCACTCTCACTGACACACTCACTAATTGACTCATTCTCAATGACTCACTTATTGACTCACACTCTCTCTCACTAATTGACTCACTCTCACTGGCTCACTTGCTCACTAATTGACTCACTTTCACTGACTCACTATCACTAATTGACTCACTCTCACTGACTCACTCACTAATTGACTCACTCATTGAGCCACTCTCTCACTAATTCACTCACTCTCTCCCTAATTGCCACTCTCACTGACACCCTCTCACTGACACACTCTCACTGACACACTCTCACTAATTGACTCACTCTCACTGACTCACTCACTAATTGACTCACTCTCAATGACTCACTAATTGACTCACTCTGACTTACTCACTCACTAATTGACTCACTCTCAATGACTCACTCTCTCATGACTCACTCTCACTAATTGACTCAGTCTCACTGACTCACACTAATTGACTCACTCTCAATGACTCACTAATTGACTCACTCTCACTGACTCACTCAATCTCACTAATCGACTCACTCTCACTGGCTCACTAATTTACTCACTCTCACTGAGTCACTCTCTTACTAATTGACTCACTCACACTGACTCACTCTCTCTCGCTCATAACTCCCTAACTGACTCACTCTCACTAATTGACTCACTCTCACTGACTCACTCTCTCTCTCATGACTCACTCTCACTGACTCACTATCACTAATTGACTCACTCTCACTGACACACTCACTAATTGACTCACTGAGTCACTCTCTCACTAATTGACTCACTCTCTCACTAATTTCCACACTCTCACAGACTCACTCTCACAGACTCACTCTCACTCCCTGACTCATTGGCTCACTCTCACTGGCACACTCTCACTGGCTTACTCTCACTGACTCACTAATTGACTCACTCTCACTGGCTTACTCTCACTAATTGACTCAGTCTCACTGACTCACTCACTAATTGACTCACTCAATGACTCACTAATTGACTCACTGTCACTGAGTCAATCTCTCTCTTATGACTCACTCTCACTGACTCACTCTCACTAATTGACTTAGTCTCACTGACTCACTCACTTATTGACTCACTGTCAATGACTCACTAATTGACTCACTAAATGACTCACTGTCACTGAGTCACTCTCTCTCTTATGACTCACTCTCACTGACTCTCTCACTAATTGACTCACTCTCAAAGACTCACTTACTAATTGACTCACTCTCAATGACTCACTAATTGACTCACACTCTCTCTCACTAATTGACTCACTCTCACTGGCTCACTTGCTCACTAATTAACTCACTCTCACTGAGTCACTCTCACTAATTGACTCACTCTCACTGACTCACTCTCACTGATTGACTCACTCTCACTGATTGACTCACTCTCACTGATTGACTCACTCACTAATTGACTCACTCACTAATTGACTCACTCTCACTGACTCACTCTCACTCACTCATTGACTCACTCTCACTGGCTCACCATACCACAGGAATGTTCCACAGGCAAATATAAACTTTCTTTACAGTATCCTTGTTGCATCCTTTTGTAGTGTGATCGAAGTATACTACAGTTATACATATAAAGGAATCAAGGCCGAAAGCAAGTACATTAAAATGAAGTAAATATTGCCTTCTTGACACTAGAGATATGGGAAATAGTAACTGTGGTTCAAGCATGCAGACAGCGGGCTTCTTTGCAATTACATTAGAAATGCTAAATTAACAAGTGTCAGCAGGAAACAGACCAGAGGCGCCACTAGGGCAGAAGCCAGACAGAACCATCCTCCTTGATTGCTGTTTCCCCTCAGCGGTGTCCGTGCTGCATATACTTAAGGAGCCTGCGAGGTTAATAAGGTCACATTTAAAATTCTGCTTTGGCTTACAGCGCTTCATATTTCACTGCTCCCACACGCAGGGGGCCAGAAGCAACGGATATGGTGTGATACATAGAAGTAAGAGGGAACAACTGTCAAAATTGAAATGACAAAAAAAGGTTTTAATAAAGGCGCGTTGTTAGAAACCTGCATGCCACTGTACAACATAAACGTTACATAAATATACTAAGAAATATACAATTTTCTTTGTACAATATTTCTATAGTGGATTAAAAACTTTAAAGTTTGGTGAATGGGAGCCCCACCATAAATCAGTGTGACTCAGGCCACACCTAACACATGGCTACCCTGCCTCGTCTAACATATAGGAAAACATCTACAAAAAATGCTTTCATTTATTCCAAATTATAAACACTTAATTCTGATAACAGAAATCTACACATTTTTTTCATACGGTACCATACGAAAATGCACCTCCTTATAAACCTTCCGTTTTCCTTCTGCCTACATGGAATGGTCTTTTCCCTGCTCCTATGGGACAGAACAGCAACTTCTCAAGGAGATAGCAATCTTAAGTGCCAGGACACATGTCTTTTATTATGCTGCCACAGTCTAAACAATTGGAACTTTTGACACCACGCCAGACTTCTTGGGGCAGGGAGGAACTGATAACAGTCAACAGTTGTACACTGGCTCAGTTACTGCTCACACATTAAGCCACGGGTCACGACAAAGGAACATGCAGCTTTGTTATACCCTACATCCTTATATCCCAACTTTTAAGTGTGCTGCCGCAGTCTCTAACAGAAGTACATTTAAGAAACAATTGCAACATTTCACACCACGCCACACTGCTTGGCACATCTTTCTTTCTTGAAGCACAAGGTGTGAATACATTTAAAACAGACTGAACTGATAGAATAGCCTAAAGGCAGCATTACGTTTTTAGCCAATTACAACGCAGCTTTCTAAAACAAGCATTTGCAAAGCAATATGTATCGCATTTGCGAGAGTTTAAGCTTTTAGCATTGTAAATGGCAATGCTTTTATTTATGTTTTAAATACCAAAAATAAATAAGAGGCATTTTCATATACAATGCCAAGAGCTCAAACTTGCGTAAGTGCGAGACCTATTGCATTGCAAATGCTTGTTTCTCTTCCTTCCTCTTTCGAGATAGATTAAACCGGAGCCTTCTTGACCCGTTTTGGTAAACTTTTTCATCACCGCCCCCAAAACGTGCCCTGCAACGTCTCGGGCAATATTTGATGCTGCGGTTTTCACGTGCGGTTTTACCAACTGGAACCCTCTTCTTAAAAGCGGTACTGCTTTTCTAAAAAGGCTTCTGAATATACCACCAACACCCGCCCCATACATAATAGGTGCCCCGTGGAACCCCGGGAGGCCTGAGCCGGCTTGTGCTCTATAGTAATCCCTATAGAGCGACGCGTCGCCGTAATTTTCAGGTAAAATCATTATTCTAGTACACTTCACCACGTCGCGGCCTAAAATTAAGCTTCGCTATGACTTTACCCACTTTAAATCTTATATTAGTGTTCAAATCGTCCTTCAGTTCCAAAGTTATTGTGTGAAAATGTTTTTTGCTGGTCTCTACATAATCTCTTTTGGTGTAAATGATGTTTATCACGCTATTATTCTTGCCTGTGATTTCCACGCACCGGAGGAGAGGCACGTAGCTATCCCCCACTCTCTGATGCTCTATCACGTCGCAGTATACAAACATCATATAAAATCCGCCGTGTACATCCGTGTAGGCTTTCCCCGCTGATGAAGAGTGGTGAACTTTAGGCGTCAGCCCCAGCACTCTCCCCAGTTTTTCACGCACCAAAATACTGTAGTCTTGAGCATTCCTCAACTGTACTTTTCTAAGTCGTGGTTCATACGTTAATCTAAGGTCAATAAGTTCTGCTATGTTACCAATGGATTTATTCATTACTTCTACAATGTCTCGTATGTTGTCATAGTGCCCCGGCGGGAAAGAAAGTTCGTGGGCGCTTTCCTTCTTGCGTACCACTGTAAATCTAACATCCTCTGTTTCAAAAGTGTCCCACGTGTGCGGGTACTGAATTTCTGTTAGGGCTACCTCCCAGTCTCCTTGTAGATGAATAGGTTTTGCTAGTTTCACCGTAAAATTCGAAATTTTGTTATTAGGGAAAGTGTCCAAAGACTCGTTACTCAGGAGCGTCAGATAAAAAGGTCCGACCTCCATGGCGCTTCCGAGGTACCTAAATGCTTATATCTGCCGTTGTAGACTTTGTATATCCTTTAATTCACTCTGAGACCCAACTATTAAATTTATCAGGCCATCCCCTCCATTTAACTAGGCACTGTCTTCGTGCCCCGTGCCCCTTCTTCGCCAAAACGTTCTCAATACGGTACACACGATCTTGATCCTGTTTTATTTTTTGCAGCTCTCCTTTGTAAAAACATCCTTCGACCTCCTCCCCAGCATAGTCTTTTAAGTTAAAAACTGTAACGCCTTAATGCTTGGAAATCTTGTCTATCACAAAGATCTCATCTGTAAAAGTCTGCTCGTACCCCTTTTGAAATACTCCCTTGCATCTAGATACCCTAACATGATCACCTTTTTTGAGCGTGCTTTTTGAAATAGGATTGTTGTTGAACACGGTCCCGTACACAGTTCTCAAAATTCTCAACTCATTTTGCGGGGTTACTTCTACAGGGGACGTCTTAATGGTTCTATGATAGCTATGATTGTAACTTTCAATAAAATCTTGTAAACGATCTATATAACGAAGTGTTGTACGCGGTAAAATACCTCCAAATTCGTGCCTTGAGAGTTCTGTTGAATCTTTCTACAATCGCCGCCTTAACTTCGTTGTTTGTAAGAAAATGTTTTACACCATACTGGTTCAGCAGAGCTTTTAGCGTCTTGTTTTCAAACTCTTTTTCTCTACCTGTTTGTAACTTTTTAGGAATTCTCCCGCTGCTGAAAATGTAATCAAAGGCTTTTGTGACCGAGCTCCCCGATTTTTCCTTCAGGCCAACAGCGAGTGTATACTTTGACAGTACGTCTATCACCGTTAATGTAAATTTTACACCATCATTAACCGCGGCATGTTCACGGACATCCAGAAGGTCCGCTTGCCATTGATGATTTAAGCCGCTGACTAACACACGCCGTCTTTGAAAGCACTTTCTCAATCCCTTATGTAGCGTGTAGGCATCTTCGCCCGAAAACCAGTCACGTACCTGTGTTCTTTTAACAGTGTCGTTGTGGTTTTTGCTCTCCTTGTACAAGGCGTCTACACCGCCAAAACTACCAACCTTCAAGGGGTTGTAATAAACTCTTTTAAAAAGCTTCTGCATCGTAGCGCTTCTTGAACTAAAATACCGCAACCCCTACTCCCGCCCTCCCTATTTTATTAATTCACTTTTGTTTTATTATTTTTCTTTATCATATAATCAGAACTAGAAGCCGGTTTATTCTACAATAGTAGATAATTTAATAAAACACGAATTAAACAGTGTATGATTTAAACTGGTAATATAGGAATGTACAGCGCTATAAACGATAATAACGACAAACATAGATATTTAACACAATGCTCTCAAACTCATGACGTAGAATCAATATGTGGATTTTGCTAGCTATGAACGGTACCAGTCTTACATCCTCCTCACGCCCCCTCAAGAAGGCTCGACAAAACAAATCAGATATTGTATTCATGAAATTGAAAAACTGTTTCTTATTCAGAGTAGTTCCTAGGGTGCAAAATGTCCGCGTGATATAATTGTTGATGCAATCTTCGAGCATGTCATCAGCGTCCAAGAAGATTTTGCTCTTTTCAACGTCGTAAAAGCCTCTCGGTTTCTGACCCAGCTCTTTTTCAAGCTCTTCAATGATTTCACATCGCTTGTTATGACATAGCGAGGTCGGGCGAAACACTGGTTTGGGGTACGCCATCTTTGCTCTGATCAGAATATAAAAAGCGTCTTCCAGGCATTTAACGCTCGGTCGCACACCGATCTCAACCATGTGTCGAAACAAATTTCCTGCAACAGAAAAAAAACATACATAATAGTAGCAATCGCGAAGATCATCATGTTTTCATTTACTCTACATTAATAAATGTCATGTTCCTCGGTTTTAAACTCCTGTAAAGATACTTGATCTTAAAATATCTACGATAATTCTTCATCCTCAAATGCTGTTTCATAATCAAACGTATGTCTTCATCACCCGCTTCATTCATACTTTTCACATTTTAAAACATTCGCAATCATCTTAATACAATCGTCGGGTACTGACATTTCTTTCAAGCCATAGACCGCACCCAACGCCACCATAATCTTATAGGGGTCCAGCTTGTAACATAGTTTCCGTATCAACCTGTCTTCATATTCATCACCCGTCGTGAGACAGTCGTGATGCAACTGATTGGGGGTCATCAATTTTACAACCTTCGCATTCGTCGCACCACTCCGCCTTTAAGCACAATTTTATTATCGCGGCTATCGCTGTCAAAAGTGCGCGATACCGATCCGTGCTCCAACTTTCACCACGAAAAAGTTGTACAATTGCGTCTAAGCGCTTACTGCTGCAGTTTTTATGCGTTACGGCAAGTTTTTTCTGTCTTGAGCAGCAGAGACATGAAAAACGTAGCGATGGCTGTGTAACTTCCATAGTCGTGCTAGCGGTTTTGTCGCCTGGGGCTCCTCCTCCTCTCTTTTGCTGATAAAAAGAAAAAAGGGTTTTTCGACCTCAGCCTTCCTCACAACTACACGCCTCATCATCACACTCTTAAACACCCAAGAGGTTTGGCTGAAAAATTGCGGTTCTTACTTACTTTTCGTTTTCCAACTTCACACTTTTCTGGTTCGTTTACAGATTCTTCTCCGGAATCCATCTCTGTACATTCGCTAGAGTCCTCTGGTTCAGGCTCTTGCAGGTCAATACCCTCGTCATATTCACTTGGTTCCGCTCTTCCACCGCCGTCTGTAGCATCGGAGGTATTGCTCGGCATTTTAGCAACACCACCGACTCGGGCTTTATATTTAGCATAGTCGATGCCTCGATGTCTGTTTCGGGCTTTTTGTTCAGCATCGCCGACGACATCTCCGACGTAGTACCCACAGGCGTTGTTGGCGCGCAATTTTCCTTATCACTATCATCAAGTTCTGCAGCGGCGTCTGCAGCATTTACCGCTTCCTTCAGCATCGATGTTATAGTTTCTCCAAGGGGCCCCGCTTCCACGCTAGAGCAAGACATTCTCAAAGTTGTCTTAAAGCTCGAGTTTTCTTTTTCGGAAAAAAGCTGGGGTTTCTTAACACACGGTCCTCGGAATGCTGGCTTATATCCTCTGTGAACATACTAGACACGCCCCGCGGTATGTTTGTAGACTCATATTTCACACTACCCCCACTTCTTAGCAACCCTCCTGCATGCGTGGTCGTTTTATACCCTTTTTGATTTTATCAACGTATCATTTTATAAGCCTTGATTCACAAATCCTAACTTATCATTTTACACGCTTTTTGATTTCATCAACGCATCATTTTATAAGACATGATTCGCAAAATAACGACCTATATAACAATAAAACGCTATAATCTTATCAATATGTTATAAGGACCGATTAAAACCAGATTAAAATCAGATTTGGAACGAGTCCAATATAGACACACGGACCAAAGGGGCGTGGTCAAAGGAGCATGGCCACCTGTCAAAAAATACATGGTGATGAGTAGTATACAACCTATACTATTCTCAGGTTATTGTTGCATACATTTCTGATCCCTGGAATGGGGATTGTTGTACATGGCTACTAACATTAGAAAACTTACTTTTATCATTCACCACAAATGTCTTAATTATATGGGTGCATACTTACAGTTTTCTATTCTCCTAGCTGTCACTGGTTCCATGATCATGACAACATCGCTCGTCAATTTGAATCCACCGCTCTCTACAAATCTCGCGATGCGAAAGAAAGTCCCATTCGTTTGATGGGATTTTTAACACTATGTCTCAAAAAAAGAAAATGGGTCCAAGGGGGCGGACATTTTCAGGTCATACACTGGTCACTTTAAGCAAAACGCAGCGAGGGGTGGTGGTTAACTTCGCTGTGCGGCAAAACTTTGCTGTGCGGCACATGGTGGAGTTTTTGCCAAACTCCTAACGGAGTGCAGAGTGGCAGAACTCCACGATCTCTGCCGGTGGAGTGGAGTTCACCGCACATGTAGGGCCTTGTGGGCAATACAGAGGGCTTTGAAAAATTTGTTTACTGGGTGGCAGCCAGTATAGTTTATGTATGGCCGTGGAGGCGGACTGGAATTTTGGGATCGCCAATAGCTTATGAGCTGCTGCATTCTGCAGTGTTTGAAACATGTTCTGCAGACATAGATGCATGCTAAGATAGCGGGCGTTACAGTAATCAATTTTTGACAGGATCAGATTGATGATCACTGGTTTTGGCAGCCGCGGTCGGTAGTAGGAGTAACTACAGGGCGGTGACGTGGGGAGGGGCAGGGTGGGGGGTAGTAAACTATGGATTACGGCGGTTTACAGGTAAATTAACATATAAATTAATCAAACGAATTTCGTTGCGTGCACAGCATCGCATTTGGGGATGCAGTGCACGCAACAAAATTAGTTTAATTAATTTATATGTTAACTTACCTCTAAACCTCCATAATCCATAGTTTACTACCCCCCACCCTGCCCCTCCCCCTCCTCCCCACATCACCGCCCTGCAGTTACTCCTACTACCGACCACGGCTGGTTTTTGGAGTTCGTGGGGAAAGAAAGGAAGATTATTTTTTTTGTATCTTTAAGGTTTTGAAAGCGGATGAGGTGAGCGCATTCACCTGGGCCCTGAAAGTCAGTCTGTCATCACACAGAACGCCCAAGTTTCTGACATTCTGGTCAGGGGTAGGAAGAATCCCCAGATTCTGTGGACACCAAGGGGCATATCAGCAAGCAGGCGATAAAAAATTATCGCCGCTTTTGCGTCCGTTTTCAGACAAAAAGCGGCAATAATTTTATCGCCTTATCAGCAAGGTCACGCTATCGCGTGAAACCTTGCCTTATGGCCATTTCCCTTAATGCCCATCTTTGCATCTCTAATGAGATGCAAAGTGGGCGTTCCTTCCCAGGATAACGGGAGAAATGTTGCTAAGCGACATTTCTCCTATTATCAAGCCTTACGCAAAGCAGCATAGCGACATGAAAAGTAGCGATAACCTCTGTTATCGCTACTTTCCTTACGCTACTTTCATTACTGTGTGTACTGTGTGTGCTTTGTCCTGATTGGCTATGGGTTCCTAACTTAATGTGGCATCTGAATTTATGGTGTTTTTGGGAGTTTGTGTACCCCTCCGGACATTTGTGCTTTATTGGGGCCAACCTCTGTTATCGCTACTTTCCTTACGCCTGCTTTGAAACTGACTTAGCCATGATATCCTATGGAAGGTGGATATCATGGCTTAGTATGTGAGGCCCTATCAGCAAGCTATCGCCAAAGGTTGTGTGATTATCCCTGGATTTCCAGCGATAATCGCACATTTGGCAGCTTGCGCTCTGAATTTTATCGCTTTGGAGATAAGTGTTGCTAATAGCACACTATCTCGGCGATAAAATTCAGAGTTGGCCGGCGATAATTATCCTCACGCTAAGAGCGCTGAGCGATAATTATCGCCGGCCCTTGCTGATATGCCCCCAAATAGGGGACCAGAAGGAGGGGTTGTTACCGAAAAGGAGAACCTTGGTCTTGCCAAGTTAAATTTCATGCCGTTTTGCTTTATCCATCGTCCCATTTCTTCCATGCAGTCATGGAAGCTGACGGCCACGTCATGAAAATCATACAGATTGAAACAATGATTTGCGTGTCATCAGCGTATGACACCAAGGTGGAACCTAACGATCTAATCAGGCTGGCAAGGGGTGTAACATACACGTTAAAGAGTGTTGGGCTTAATAATGATCCCTGAGGGACACCACAATGCAAGGAGAAGGAAGTAGATATGAATACATTAAAAGATACAGATTGTTCTCTGCCTGAGAGGAATGATCTGAGTACAGCCTATTCAGTGGCCTTTATTCCTATCCAATTCGGTCGGTTTAGTAAAACCATGTGGTTGACCATATCGAAAGCCGCAGATAGGTCAAGAGGATCAGGGCTGCTTTCCCTCCCAGATCAATACTAGATCTGATGTCCTCCCTGGCAACAATCAGGACTGTTTCTGTACTGGGCCCACTTCTTAACCAAATTGAGTATGGTCTAGAAGAAGATTACTCTAGCAAAAAAAGGTACGTTTGTTGCTCGAACGTAATTACCTTGAATAAAAGAAGAGACTAGAGTTGTTTGGCAATACAGGAACAGTTTGTTTAATCAGACATTTCAGCCGGTAGAACAGTTACAGGCACTCAATTCACATTCGGTCAAGAATGTGCTTATGTACACAATACATTGGGTGCAATAAACAGTTCTGGCAATCCTTTTTTCATAAGGAATGTGTACCGCTGTCTTTCAAGTCATAAATTAATGTGTACAATGAGGAATCCAGATGGGCCTCAACCTTACGTGGACAAAATAGGGCCAGTGGGTAACGTGTCCATATGTG
Organism: Triturus cristatus; assembly: GCF_964204655.1. Lineage (NCBI taxonomy): Eukaryota > Metazoa > Chordata > Amphibia > Caudata > Salamandridae > Triturus > Triturus cristatus. The sequence continues at coordinate 1,755,345,174 of NC_140590.1, read as the reverse complement.
GCAGGGGGGGGGCATTACTGTGTGTACTGTGTGTGCTTTGTCCTGATTGGCTATGGGTTCCTAACTTAATGTGGCATCTGAATTTATAGTGTTTTTGGGAGTTTGTGTACCCCTCCGGACATTTGTGCTTTATTGGGGCCAATTGCCCTAGGATTATACAAATAAATATTCATGAAGGGGGTCTAGGGGATAAATATTTATAGACCAATTAGTATTCTGTTCCCCTACCGAACTAGTCACACAAAAAGAAGAAAACTATGGTCTCTAAAAAACATTTTTTCTAAGACAGCAAGAAAATACTAAATAGAAAGAGAAATTTTTTAGGGAAACAACGGAATCCCATCACCCACTGAGGTGGCTTGCTTCATCATTTGGGAGATCCACTCCACTGCACGCCCTTTTTGGATCAAAGGGCTGTAAACTTCTCAATAAGTAGAAGGGAGTTGTAACAAAAGTTTCCATCACAGTGATATCAAAAATAAGGAGCTCGTTAGAATGTTTAAGGGGTGATGGTTGCAGTGCTGGTGATGTGATGGCGTGATAGACAGGTGAAGTTAAAATTGGCTAACAGGATACTGACCGATTTTAATTAATGCTACCCTGATGCCAAAAGCTAAAAACAGTGCAAATACAGTTTGAAAGAATAACTGTAGTAAGTCCATAAGGAGAAGGTCTACATGTTTCAGCCCTAGGAATATTTGATCCGGGCTTTCGTCAGGACCTATAAAGATGGATAATACTACTGCAAAACAGTGAACCAAAAAAACGTGTACACAAGTCTCAATCAAAAGCAGTTGATTGTATACAACCTGCCAAGACCTGTGAATTTCAAACGTAGTTAATCACAGGGAAATTGGACTCATACCTAAAATAAAACAGAAACAATATTCATGCTTAGTATTTCTCGTAATCTACAAAGTGTAACTGCTGTCAAAGAAAAGAAAAACAACATAGATTTTCTATGTTGATAGTCATTATACATAATTACTTCAAAATGTATGTTAAAATAATCTAAATACAAACTAAGAAATGTAACACTTACCCGTATTTGTACGGGTGTGCACCTCACCTCACCTGGCATTCGCTCAGGGAATGAGGCCCCGCTCTGTTGTAAGGGTACAAAATGTAAAAACCACCTATTAAAGTCAAAGTGCTTCAAAAGTGGGGTACCTTATATATTTATATGTTTACAATAGTCGCGCAGTTCAACCCAGACCAAGGACAAAGAAACTGACTCACAACTTGGCCAAGCTAGGCTAGTACATAACAATATATCACAATATTTTGCACTTTATTACAACAGGTACTCCCTGGCTATTGTCGCTTGGGTCACCGGTATTGTTAAACAAGATTAATTAATCTCTTGTCAGCAAAATAACTTTACACGATATCTTCAAGTTATTGACAAAAGGTATTTTCCCCAAATATCAAATCTCAAAATGTCATGCTAGGGTGCTGCCCTCTCTTTTTCTGATAATTCTAGAAAGGAGTATATTTTCAAGGCAGAGACGAGTAGACACAAACAGTGGTAGCTTGGCAATATCGCTGTATGAGCAAAAGAGTTCCTTACCTGTCCGTCGGTACCTCGATCTGGACTGAGCCGGACGGGGGCTGCGATGTTATATACAACCTTAAGTCTTGTTTGGATATCTGTTGGGCCACAATGAGCACATAATTGAAATACGTCTTGTTTTTCTGCAGTTGTGTTCTGTAGTTATGCGATTCCCAGCTCTGAATTATGAAGGCCAAAAGATTGCCGTTTATTCCATTTATTTTCGTTGCTTCTTCTATAGTTAACATTTTCGCATTGATGAAAGTAACACATCACTGCCATCTAACGGCTGCAGTGGTCATTGCACCATTACTATTCAGAAGTTCTGTTATCTCGAGGAAGAAGCCAGCGCTCGTAATTGACGCACACACACAGGTGCTGCATATTTGAGAGCGGCCATGACCATTGGCTCAGGAAACTATTTAACTAGGAATACCTGTCCGTGCGGTTACCTCCCCGTCCGGCTCAGTCCAGATCGAGGTACCGACGGACAGGTAAGGAACTCTTTCGCTCATGCAGCGCTATTGCCAAGCTACCACTGTTTGTGTCTACTCGTCTCTGCCTTGAAAATATACTCCTTTCTAGAATTATCAGAAAAAGACAGGGCAGCACCCTAGCCTGACATTTTGAGATTTGATATTTGGGGAAAATACCTTCTGTCAATAACTTGAAGATATCGTGTAAAGTTATTTTGCTGACAAGAGATTAATTAATCTTGTTTAACAATACCGGTGACCCAAGCGACAATAGCCAGGGAGTACCTGTTGTAATAAAGTGCAATATATTGTGATATATTGTTATGTACTAGCCTAGCTTGGCCAAGTTGTGAGTCAGTATTTTCTTTGTCCGTGGTCTGGGTTGACCTGAGCGACTATTTTAAACATATAAATATATTAGGTACCCCACTTTTGAAGCACTTTGACTTTAATAGGTGGTTTTTACATTGTGTACCCTTACAACAGAGCGGGGCCTCATTCCCTGAGCGGATGCCAGGTGAGGTGAGGTGCACACCCGTACAAATACGGGTAAGTGTTAAATTTCTTAGTTTGTATTTAGATTACTATAACATACATTTTGAAGTAATTATTTACAATGACTATCAACATAGAAAATCTATGTTGTTTTTCTTTTCTTTGACAGCAGTTACACTTCGTAGATTACGAGAAATACTAAGCATGAATATTGTTTCTGTTTTATTTTAGGTATGAGTCCAATTTGTTACATTTTTTATAATTAAACATATGATAATCAACAAGTAAATATCAGAGACCTGCAGTTCCAGTACATCCTGCCAGGCACAGCATCATAACTCAGTCAGGGTACACCCCTTGAGGCGCTCTCTCCACCGCCTCGCGAGTGTGCGTCACACAATTATACTGACTTTTAAGTCCATCATCCCTAAAGTGGGAGAGAAGTTGAGTGGCATTTTTAACCAGAAAAAATAACATAGAGGAAGCCAAGAGTGGCAGGACATGACTAGAAAAACAAGCCGGAGATTTCTTTTTCATTCGTTATTAAAAGTAGAGCAGCTCGTGAAATATGGAAATATCGCGCCGAGGCCCAGAGGGCACGAGCTGCCCTGTCAGGCTGTGTTTGTTCAAGGCCGTCACTCCGGTGGGAGCGGGGGAAGTTGATGTTTAATGTCAGTATTTTCGTTGTCCCCGTGGGCTGCCATAGCTGGAAAAAAGCGAGTTTATCTGACACACTGAGGAGCTGGGCGACAGGTGGGGAGCCGGGGGTGATAAGTAGGGACCTGAGCTCAGCCTTGCTTAAGGAAACATCTGCTTGCCCCATACGTCATGAGGGTGAAACACCAGATGGGGCAGCATTGCCTGCTGTTGGAATTCACTACATTAGACGGAAGTGACGCAATACCTTCAGTGTGACTGAGATACTGGCACTCTGCCCACCACAGACTCCAAAACAAACATTTGCAATGCAATAGGACTCGCATTTATGCAAGACCTATTGCATTGCAAACAGGAGTGCGGGCAGGCGGGGTGCAGGAGGGCGAGAAGACACGAACAGTGGGAGTGCGGGCGGGTGGGGGGGCGGGAAGTCATGGGAAGAAAATAGTGCTCACAATGTAAATAACACATGCCATTTAACACTCGAAGTAAAGGGGCCAGTAGCCTTGGGCGGATACAAATGACGACATGGCCGTCATAAGGGAAACCAATCGGAAGGCAGCATTTAGAAAGGACAAAGACACAAGCCAATGAAAAAGATGGGTGGGGTGTGGGCGGATCTTCCACTCCATACTCCATTACTGCGTGCATGCCTCGCAGAGCGAGCAGCGCATGCATGCTGCTGCTATAGGCTCGACCTAAAAAGTGGTTGAGAAATTGTGTCAGCAGCACCGCAGAGACAGTGAGACACTGAACATGCCTTCAAGTCATTTAATTACATTTTCATTTTGTTTGTTTTGCTGTAGCTGTCTCTGTTTGACAGTTTGTGACAACAGGCAATGGAAAACGGTTTATTTACTGTTTCATGTTTAACACCGAATGGTATTTAAAAACATGTGTTTCCTGCTAGTTTATTCATCACTGGGGTTATTCACCCAGAGCGGCATTCATGCTCAAATAGACCTGTTATCAGAGGCGTAGCTAGAGCTTGTGGCGTCCCGGGGCTTTCCCTCAGATTACCGCCCCTGGGGAGGGGGGGTTGCTGGGGAAAAAGGATGGCGAGCACTTGAAAGAGGTCCGAGAGACACGTAGTATCGCCGCTAATAGTTACCTCAATCATGCAAGTTACATGCACATACATGACACGGTCCAAGGCTACACAGTTGAATACACCGGTGACTGGCAGTGACAGGCAGTACAAAAGAGAACACACAGACTGCATGATCTATCTGGGGACTCAGAAAAACCGCATATGACATCCATCAGAGAGCTGTGTGAATAATTACCTGGTAATCCCCTCAGGACAATGCAAACATGCACAAACATGACACTGTTCAGGTATCCATCATCTACAGCTGACATTAAATGACCATTCATCATGGTCCCCCCATTAAAGCAGTGCACTTTGTGATCTGCATGGTATATGTTCTTTGCAGCAGGCACATTAACCCTCTGCGCTACCTTTCCAGGAGTCAACCCTTCCACTAGACAAAACTCTGATCTCTCTCTAGGAAGAACATTAATCACCAAAGTTATCATGACATTTTTATTGTTTCTGAAACTTGCTGGAGGCCAGGAAGGAGGCAGCAAGTTTTTTTAAAACCATAATATACTTGCAAACACTACGCACCCACCCGAAATAGGTACCCAGTGCGGTCACACCGTTCGCATCGCCCTAACCTGCTCAAGCTTCATGTGACCTCAGTGACAGAGTCACAGCGACTGGATCACTGTTGCTCTAGGGTGTGCTGCTTCGTAGGCCTGCCCGCAAGACTGGAGATGCACTTCAGTATGGATTGTGGTGGACAGGCCTTCAAGGTTAACCCACAATTGACACCACTAGGGTACACCTGCTTGTGCTAAGACATCAAGCCTTCTAAGGTCTAGTGGGGCCTTCTAAGATCTAGAATGGGAATGTGCTCCCTCAGTAGAGTGGTCTGGTGGACTGGTCATGAAGGCTGAACCCAGTTCCCCAGTTCCAACTTCGACAGCTCTGGCCATAGTGCCACATTCTCTCCCCCACTGAACACCATACTTCCCCACAGAGAGAAACTCACACTGCCTTCAGCTATAACCTAATTGTGCTTGCTATAAACACTTGGATGTGGCTCAATTCAAATTATGCACTTGATAAGAGTAATATGCTGCCTAAAAAAAAAAGTAAAAGCAACCACTCATAGGGAATGCAAGATTAATTAAAGCATGTGAAATGTAAGCAGAAACAACATGGTTACCTTAACGATCTCTCACTCACTATTCAGAAATCAGTGAGTGGTTTTACCTGAAAAGTTAAGGACATAACTACAGGGCCCTGAAGGGAACCGTTTCAATGTCCATTGCTAATATCCTTAATAAACGTAAGCAGTATGGTTTAAAAATACCACGTCCATAAACACAGAGCCAAGGTACACATTGTGTTTTCCAATCCACACATCAACCAGGTATTGCAGTACCTCCAGGAATGGTACACTTTCCCACCTGGGAACAACAATGCTGTTCAAACAAAGACGAGAAAACAAAAGTAGCGCTTCACTGGCAAACTCTGTAAAGTGAGGCTGATGTATTTGGATGTAAATAAAACCAATCTGGCCACTTTGCAACCACTCTGTCTTGCTTTATTTAGTTATGTATTTATTTTTCATATTTAAAACCTTCTATTTCTCTCCATCCCGCTGCACTTTGGAATAGAAAAATGTCAGAAAAAGGGCAGTTCCCGCAAGAGTGTTCTTCTTTTTTGGATCCATTTCATAGGGAAGCAACTAAATGAAAGAAGGAAAGAGGTTGTGAACCGTTTTTTCAAGTCACGGTTTTTAGTAAGTGAGGAGCAAGACAGAAAGAGAGGGAATAATAGGAAGAGAGGGGGGGACAGCTGCCAGCACAGAAAAGAGGACATTGCCCGAGTCCTATTCCTTCTCTGTCCATCCCCGAACGTATGCGAAAGCAAGCCGAGCCTTATCTGAATGCCTTTGTCCTCCCCACAAAATAGTGCCACCTGGGGCGGACCGCCCCCACCGCCCCACCCTAGCTACGCCACTGCCTGTTATCACCACTCCATCTAACTCACACCTCGTGTATCCCTGTGCACCATGTTTACTACATGAAGCTTGAGTGAGCAACACCATGTGCTCTGAAGACACAAAGCATTCAATTAAAAAGGCATGAGCGCGCAACAAGAAATGCTGAACACAAAATGTATTCAATAAATTAAGGAGGCCCTGTCTCCCCTCATTGAATATATATGCCGTCTGTGTTTAGTGTATACAGTAACTAAAGCATTGAACGAAGAGACCACTGTCAGTAATGTTAACACTTACTAAACATGCTAATGTGGTTATTGCACGTAGAAAAAAAGGCAATCAGATTAAAGTAATACCAAAGCAAACTGCCAGTGTCTGTATTAAGTGGATTAATCTGCCACTGCATAGCTATGAGAGGTTAGGGATTTTACAAAGGCAATGCAACAGAATGAGCCAGAACAATTCTACCTCTCCTCGCTCATTCACGCGCTCTCACTCACTCGCAGCCTGCCTCAGGAGTAGTATAGGTTGTATACTAATCACCATGTATTTTTTGACAGGTGGCCACGCCCCTTTGACCACGCCCCTTTGGTCCGTGTGTCTATATTGGACTCATTCCAAATCTGATTTTAATCTGGTTTTAATCGGTCCTTATTGATAAGATTATAGCGCTTTATTGTTATATAGGTCGTTATTTTGCAAATCATGTCTTATAAAATGATGCGTTGAAGAAATCAAAAAGCGTATAAAACGATAAGTTAGGATTTGTGAATCAAGGCTTATAAAATGATACGGCAATGAAATCAAAAAGCGTATAAAACGACCTAGCATGCCCGGGCATGTCTTGTTTTAGGCATGTTTATGGGGGCTCCGTAATCGGATATATGGGGTGTAGCTACGAATTAAAATTATATTTTATACATTTCACATCATCACATTATTGAAAAGAACAAATTGCTTCTATTAAATGTAAAATGAAAGCTGGGAGAAGTTTTATTTTGGGTCAATATTTACAATTTAATTGAAACCATGTTTTACATAACAGAAAATCACATTTTATGCAAATACAGTTTCATTATATGGAATTACATCTACCTGACAACAGCGGTAGTTCTTAAATACATTATTCCTCAAGACATATAAATCACAGTATGAACGGCGGACATCAAATCAGCGGTAGTTACATAAAAAGGAATCACATATATATATATTTTTTTGGTAACCGGTAATAATCACGAATAACAATAACATATTTATAAAATATACAAAAGTACATATTTAAGCTTATAGTGAATACATTATGTACCGCGGCATATAAATCACAATATCAACGACAGATATCAAATCAGCGAAAGTTACATAAAAATCAAGAACCAAAGCACATTAGCAGCAACCAATAATACACTGTATGGTCACCGGGCATAAAATCATACAAAACTATATGTTGTGATACAGATGAGGTATTTACATAAAACAATATTTAGTTGCCCAGTAAAAAGCATAGGTCTCTATTATAAGTCACGGGAGCTAAACAGACAACCATGGCAATCTCGCAAAGTGTTTTCTTTTTTTTGGCGGGAGTGCTTGGCCGGGTGTGGTTATGGGTTCGTGAGTATTGTCGGTGGTATCACGGAGGGCATGCGCTGGTGCTCTTCGAGGGGTCAGTGAAAATGGTGATGTGGGGGGAAAAGGAATAACAAAAGGTGCAATGGCGTTGTTCTTTAAATCTTCTAAGTGGATACGATGACCACCATTTCCTAGCACCGATGTCGGAATGTTCAGTTCTGCTAGGCTCTGCATGAATGCGTCACAACCGACAGGCACTTGATTATTTGCGAAAGAGTGTGTTTGGGTGGCGCCTCTGACCAAATCGTGCAGGATTGAACCACGTATAACATTACCTTTATAAAGAAGTTCCCCCTTATCATTCCAGAAAGCGATGTCTTTATTTTGATTAATTTTATTAAGAAGTCATTCGGCTTTCTTTTTGTGCTGGGGGTTAACATTGTCGAGGATTTCATTAACAAGATTAAAGGCATGTGATTCTGGCTCTCTGACCGGTGAAACGGGCGGCTCTTGACTTTCAGGCATGAATAAAGTCAGGCCCTCTTTTTCCATTTTACCATGATGGACAAAGTTCAGATACTTTTGAAGGATAGCGGTATAAAGCTTAGCTTTCTCGTCCACCGGTAAATCACTACGATGAAGAATTTCGCGCATCTCAGCGTCCAACAGATCCATAGCTGATTTTCTAATGTTGGTATCAGCGCTTGGGGGACTCCGCATTCTGTCTAGCTGATGTTTAGGAACGAGATACATTTTTTCAATGTGAGCCATCACCGGCGGCGCAGCAGGCCCGAGAGAAGCGGGATAGCAATGCCTAGCAGCAACCCTATGAAGCCCCCAGACTGCTTGACAAGACTTTTTTTAGTTTTAATAGAGATCCGTTTATTGCTCAGGTTTTTTAACAAGATTACTTTTCTTTTTAAGCACTCGGATCTGCTGAGGACTCAAAGGGACATTTCCCTTCAAGGTATTTAGGGCTATCTCCGATATCGCTGCTACTAAATCGTCAGACGCCGATCATAGAAGAGCTTTCCTTTGTTGTGGGGATGATGAAACCAACAGTCTTAAAAGAGCTAGATTGTGCGCTATCCGGCTGGACATGGTCATGAGTGTGTTGGAGCTCTAAACTGGGGCGCTGCTTTTTATTTATCTTCTTTTTATAGCCGGGTAGGAATTTTTTTAGAGTATAAGCAACAGGAAGATCCGGTGGGAAAAGCCCGGTCCTTAATCTGTAATCCTCCGGCGTGCCGGCGTCTAAATCTACAAAAAGATACCCATAGGGGCTCTGAGTGGCATCCTCAAAGGCTTCTAGAAAGAAACTAGAGTGACCCGGGTACATCTGTCTGGCTAGAGTCGTTATTTGAAGCTTGTCTCGGGGGTTTTTGAAAAGCACCATGTACTTCGTGTTCAGAGCGATGGTTCGTGAGCTTAGCTTGGCAGAAGACGTTTTGCACAATGTATAAAATGCAAAGATTCCGATGGTGAACATACTGAGTAAAAGCTTTTTCAATGTTACCGCTGTCACAAGCAGAGGCCATTAGATCATCTACAATTAAAATACTAACACTAGAGGGTGGAAATAAAATGTCGTCATTTAAGGCGGCGGGGAGCCCCTCGACAAATTTGAGGTGTGGAAGCTTTAGCGCAGGTTCTTGATAGAGCCGCTGCCAACAGGAATAGGCCCTCACTATGTTGGTGGGTGGCTGGGTCATCATTTGATGCGCATTTTCCAAAAGTTTTTTTACAAAGTAACTTTTACCAGAATTGGAAGGACCTGCCAGGATGCATGAGAACGGATGTTGCAATCTAATATCCATACTTTAAACAACCTCTAATAAACTCTACACACCAAAGCAGAAAGTCCTTTTTCTCGCTAGCTCTGTGTTTACACGGAGGCTGGATAACTCTTAAAAGCCGTGGGGCAGGGTTTTATAGTCATCTTTAAGAATGAGCTTATCATATACAACCCTCAACGTTTTGCGAAGCTGGCATGTCTCAATATCCCAAAGTTTTTTAATTCTTACAATGCAGGGGTGCTGCACTACTAAGCTTTCATCTTCTGGAACACATTCACCTCTTTTGGTGTGCTTGGCATATTAAGTGACCAGCTCTTTTAAGATTTGAAAATTTACTTTTTCGCGGTTCTGAACATTGAGGGTGATCCCCTTCACCTTCAAGCAGATTTTACCGCCTGATAAGCGGTAACCATAGGTTTTGGGGCCGGCGGAAACAAACTCTGTGATGTGTTCATCAGAAGCTGTTTCGCTAGTGAGGTTCCCCAGATAGTCACCCAATGGGGGGTTAACATCGCCCTTTTTGCTCACAAAAATCACAGAGTCTGTATCGTGGTAAAGACAGCGGTCTTGAAGCAACTCCAGGAGCTTGTACAACTCCAATCTAGCATAAGCGGTGGTGAAACTGGCAATAAAAATGTTAGCGTTGCATGAAGGCGGGTAATGTTCTTTGGTATACCGCCAACACACGTAAGCGGTATCATCATCTATGAACTCGCAAGATGACACCTCGCAGTAGGAAGTAAAAAAGTACTTATCAAATTCATCCGGCTCTGTCACTAGAGTAGTTTCTGAGCGGTCTTCTCCCTGCCCCAGTTTTCCCCATAGAGAGTTGAGAAACAGTTTAGCAATCTGTCTCTTAGTGGGGATCAAATGGATTTTATTAGAGCGCAATCGAATACCCTCTTTCTGAAAATATTCCCTCCGGTACTTCTGTTTCTCTGCATTATCACTACACCACTGGGGGTAACCCGAAGCTTCTTGCTTGTCTCTAAGGTGCAAATTGATGTAGTCGGTAAACAGATCACTATAAACATTTTCAAAATGCCATATCTCATAAATGTGATCTATCACATAGCCTTTTTTCAGAGCTACATTCACTTCTACAGTGCACCAGGTGCCGGTCAGAGCACGTTCAGCATCAGAGTGATCACACTGGGAGGTCTGTCTGGTTTCTGTGCAGGAGCGGCACAGGGTAAATAGTAGTTTTCCCTCAAATCTGTAAGGAAGCACCGGGAAATAAAGTCCTCTAGGTGGTTGAATTCTACATCTGATTAGACCGAAATTCCTTTGAGGGGCTACAAAATCTTTATAAAGGATTTTAGGATGTCCTACAGGGTAGACTTTGTCTTATTTACAAAGGGGTATAAGCTGGTAAAATCATAGTAAAAAATCTTTTCATCACCAAAGGCCTTTCGATAAAGAGTAACGGCGTTGGTTCGTCCTCCGTAGAGAGAATCACACGGTTTCAAGGGCTCCGGTAAGTCACGATCCTTGATAAAAGTCTGCAGATCTAGATTACATGTTAACTGCTCACGCCACGCGTGTTCCCAAATACTTCTGATATTGAAGCCTCGTCTTTTTAAAAACTCCTGTTTAATAGTTGTGCGGTTAAGCAACTGACCATATGTACAACCGGTCATCTTGTTAAAATCGTTTCCGGCGTAACAAATTGGACAGCCGTGAAAAAAGCAACCATTACATTCAAAGGCAGTAGGGACCTCGTCAATATTGGCATAAACATCTAAAAAATAGGACCCAATTTTAAGCTCCCCGCCCCTTTAAGCGTGACGGATGGTGATTTTTTCACTTTATTCCAAATACATCAACCATTGAATAGCGGGTGTTGAGAATCTCTTTTGCTGTCTGTGATAATTATCACGAGGTAGCAACGCTAATGTGTAAGGTTTTAAAAAACTAAATCTGAACATCGCCAAACAGACTGAAGCTAACGTGATGTACTGAAAGGGGTCGGTGAAGTCAACATAGGCATACTCATCGGCCTGACCCGGGTTCACCAAGATTTGTTTCCCAGACATGGCAATGACGCCTTCTCTAAAACGGATACAGGCCTCTCTTAAAATGTTCACATCTTGTTGGCAGTAATGAGACAGCTCCTTCTGGAAATCAAACTCCTGATCTTTGTTCGATTCATACCAGGACACAAATTCTGTTTTCTCAGAGGGTGACATAGTTTACACCATAAAATTCTGCTGAGGGCATAGCACCAACGGATTTTTGGTTCTGCAAAGTGTTAAAGTGATGTGGGAAATGCCCTTTGGACTCTTGGAAATCCATAGCCTGAGGAAGTTTACTGAGTTTCATGGGCAGGAAGTTTATAGAGTCTATAAACCTGATATTGAGTACTTTGGTTGTAACGCACATGAGTTTTCCACCCTGAGTGATCAGTGACATTGCCACCTTTTCAAGCACTAAAGCTTTCACTACAAAATAAGTCATATCCTTTAGAGAAATGTGCAAGAAAACTATAGTTTTGAAATCGGGGTGTAATGAATGTGTTGATAAAATCATTGACGCATGTAGGACCTGAAAACACCCAAGTAGGCTCACCATTAATATGTCTGGTAAAAATATAATTTGGCTCGTGAATGATATTTTCCTGACGGCACTCCATATCGTAGAATATATAATCATTTGTTTTGGTTGGAGGTTTGAGTCTGCTCATAAAGCAGAGATGTGAATCAAATGAAAACACCCGGACTTTACAGACACATTCAAGGCCTTCACATTCATGACTTTCGGGGCCATAGAGACCGCATGAATCACACAACTTTTTGCTGAGACAGCTCACCTTCCCCGCCCCAGCTAATGCACGATGACGCTCTAAACACTCCGAAGAACGACAAAACAGTCGACACCGCAGACACCTTTGGAGATCATCGGCAATGTCATGGCAATCATTCGTAATGCACGCTTTGCAGAAGTCTGCGCACGAGTGATTGTATTTGTGGGTAGGCCGAATGGCAATATTCGCAGTAATACCTAGCGCAGAAGAATTTTTTTATATCTTTCACACCGTAAAAATGGCTTTCATGTAAAAAAACAAACAGAATTTTAAATTTGTTGGCGGTCCCGCTGGTGAAATAACGCCAGCCGCCTTCGTGATATAATACTTTAATCGTCACGCCCAAGTTATTTTCAAATGCTTGTATGTCTTGCAAAGAGACATCCGTATCTGGGGGGATGTTTAAGGCATCGTGCATTAACTGTGCCTGCTCTGTCAACGTTCTATCCGTAGATTGACCATGAGCCAATAACCCTGCCAAACACCCAGCCAGGCACAAATTTCCGGCTGTGTTGTTCGAATCAATCAACCATCGATGTTTCTTTTGAATGATCTTAGTAAACAATACAGAATTTAGAGCCCGTCTGGCACCGCCGCCCCTACTTTTTCACACAGTCACAACAAGTGTTAGACTTTGTGACCCCAGAATCTCAGCATTGCTATTCATCATGTCAACAATTTTGTTTAGGAAATCTGAGGCACCTAGGTCATGATGCGGTAGCCTACGAGTGTAAAAAGAGTTAGCCAGACCACCGCTGCTCAGGCGAATTTGTACATGATCGTTGGGGCCTATGTCTGGGGCCATTTGGTCGAGCAGCAGTTGGATAGAGTTAATAACCGCTTCTAGGGCCAGTCTAATAGAATCTATGAGATGAAGATTGACAAAACGAAATTCTTCATAAATTCTATAGCTCTAAATTTTTTGATAACTCTTTGATATTGTCGCATGCTTTCTAAAAACATGCTAGAATTATCGCGAGCGACAGCGGTTCTCTGAGGTGTTGGCTCTAACTGCGTGGGGCTCGGTGGTAAATACCCATTGTTGCTTTGAATATTACGGCGTATATTTCTCAAATGGTTTTTGGCTCTTTTTAGGTTTTTGGCTAAATGATTTCTGACTACTATAGCGGCTAACCATTTCTCTTTACGTTTGGCACCTGTAGTTTCAGACATTCTCGGTGACTTATGCTCTTTAGGGGTCATTATCAGTTTCCCGAGTCGAGACTCAAGGAATCAAGGCTGGCTTGGGCATCTGCTAAAATAGATGCGAGCGAAGTCTGAGTATTTTGGATCACGTCCTCTACTGCTAGTTTGACATCTGTTATGCCGCCGATATGTCCGGAAGCTTCCTGTACACGTAGAACATTAAAAATGGATGAACTGACCGGTGCAGAGTTCAAGCCTAATCCCTCTAGGGTATTAATTAGGGGAAAAACGGCGTTAATTCCATGAAGTACAGCTGCGTCGCTGGGAAGTGAAGCTTTAACAGCAGCAGCAGCAACCCCACTGCGGGGGTCAAGTGGTGTCTTTATCTCAACGTTAAGTGATTTTTTGACACTTAGGACATCATCTATGAAGCGTGAGGAGACAGAGGACTCGAGCTGATTTTGAGCAGTTACTAAAGTAGCTGAAAGTGATTTATCTAAATTTTGCTGTATACGTACGATGCCTGCTTTGATGCGCTCAATGGGTTGTATCTGAGCTACTGTATCATGATTACTTAAAGCAAAAATAATAGCTTCGCAGATAGGTGCAGTGATCAGAGGGCTTCTCCTGAGGGAGGTTATTAAAGGTAAAATATCGTGGCATAACTAATGTTGCTGCGGTAATGTTTAGGGGAGGTGTGGGGTTATGTCTAGGAGCTTGTAGCGCTGTTGCGGACGCCCCGTTTGATGCAGCACTGTGAGCAATCTCAGTCTTTAAATTATGGGGAATAGCACCTGGGGCGACCCTTACTGGGGGGCTGGTGATGGCTGGTCCTCCTCCTATTGTAACATCTGTGTGACACCCCCCTTGTGAGTGTGGGTTCTTGGAGCGTTCGCTGTGTACAGCTGGCCCTGCTTTTGATCTGTTTTGTTGAACAGGTACATTTGCGTTTTCCCCCCCAACAGTCATCATCTTCAAGCAGCGAAATTATATCTAGTTCATCGGGGGGAATAATGGCATTTGCTGGTTGAGCATGCAAGTTCTTTGATGGTTGAGAGTGAGACTTAGGGGTAGGAGTAGGTGGGGGGTGCACTAATACCAGAGTAGCGCTGCAAGGGTGCAATGTGACACCTAGAATCTGTTCTGAATTTCGGCTGGGGAGAACGCAACCAGGGGTAGGCGTGTTTGAATTTGAAACCTGGAAGGTCTGTAGAGTAGCAGAATTGTTATCAGTAGCATTCGCTTTCCTATTGCGCTTTCGATCACCCTTTTCTTTACAGCCAGAGTGTCTCTTTCTCAAACCGCCACCATTTACAGACACCGGTGGAAACTCATGCAATGCAGGCCCCCTGCCAGTACTCCCCCCCCCCCCCCCCCCCCCCCCCCCCCCCCCAAAACCCCCCGTCAATGTTTGTGGTTGCCCTCGCCACCTCGCTTGTTTACGCTTCTGACCTTTGCTTTTCAGATCGTGAGGCGGCACCCTTGAACTCCTTTGTACAACCGGTCGTTGTGTATTTGAATGCTGCACGTGTTGGATGGAGATTGCTGCATCATCAGTTTTATCTAAGTAAGAGCAAAAACGCAATTTTAATTCAAGCAATTAACAGTCGGAAGAGTCCTCAATAGTCATCAACGCTACAACTAGACTGAGAGTGGCAGCGCGCACACACGCACACACAAACACACACGCGCGCACGTCCACATCAGCATGGTCTATGGTAGAACATACTACCAGTAGAAAAGAGAATTAATTCTTACCAGCATGCGCGCTGAAGCCGCAAATTTGACTGGATGCGATAGGATTAGGGCCTTCAAGCGCAGTGTTGAGTAAAAGTGCCTCTGCAGCCTCGGCCACTTCCTGCGAAGACAAAAATGCAAACAGCTGTAACACATTTCCTATATTGGTTTAAATTAAATTACTTGAAAGCACTGCTATACATATTTACAAGCTCATGCAAACAAAAGTATACACACACACACACACACAACCGCAGAAATAGACCCAGACCTTAGTTGTCAAATTAGCTGCTTTTGCCGCAGCTCAACCCCGGCACGCAGGCCCCAGAATATACAGTGACATTATTTAAGACCTCGGGCGTTAAATGATGATCTGTAAAACAAGGAGGCGGACTAGTCCTTGACTTAAAAACACGGATCAATGAGCAGATAGTCTTTGAGGTAAGAGCAAGTGCAAAATCTAAACACACAGAGTATCATGTCATATTTCCTATTGCTTAAAATGCCAGCTGCTGTAACATTACTAAAAATCTTTTGACGACGACGTGAAAGACTGAATTAGAACCACATGCTAGAACATTTCAGACGGGGTCCGGCCAAAAAAAAAAACACACACACAAACACCCACTTTTTCTTATGCATCTTTCACGGTTCCTGACTAGCAGTTACAGTTGATTCTAAACACCCCGAGTTTCACCTAATTTTATCTATTGCTTAAAACCTTTTGACAGAGGAGCGAAAGACTTAATTAGAACCACATGGTAGAACATTGCCCGGGACTTGAGTCTAATTCGTCTTAGTTTGACAGTCTGAGCCGGAAAAAAAAGCTAACATCCATGATAAAAAGCATTTAACCTTTGAGAGATGACGTTAATAGAAGCGCAAGTTCAAAAGAGCTAGAGGATTATATTAAAAAACATAAAACAAACTTCTTACCAACAATTCTTGCTCCTCAGACATGTTCATGGAAACGGTGCTCAGTCAGCAGGAGGTGAAATCTTCCAGGGGCTTCAGCTTTTCAAGCGCCTGATGTGGTGGAACAATGAAGGTGTCACCAGCGCCGTTGGTTGGAGCGTCGTAGCTTTCCTGAGAGCTCCAGCCTGAATGCTCTTGCAGACCTCACATTTTATACCCAAAACCCGACAGTTTCCCGCTACAATTCACAATACCACGTATATCTTCATGTGTCGAGAATTAAACGGTACAATCCACTAAGCAGCTCAGGTTGAATATAAACAGCTGTGCATTAACGTGGCAGCTAGGTGCTGAAAAAAGTCAGACCGCCACGTAAAGTTTGGCCCCCCTTTTTTTTTATTCATTCATTTTTTTTTGCAAACCTCAACAGGACACTAGGCACCATATGCGTACAATAGCCTGTCTAAGCATTTCAGGATGAATATAAACAGCAGTGCATTAACGTGGATGCTAGGTGCTGAAAAAAGTCAGACCGCCACGTAAAGTTAGGCCCCCCTTTTTTTATTCATTCATTTTTTTTTTGCAAACCTCGACAGGACACTAGGCACCATATGCGTACAATAGCCTGTCTAAGCATTTCAGGATGAATATAAACAGCAGTGCATTAACGTGGCAGCTAGGTGCTGAAAAAAGTCAGACCGACACGTAAAGTTAAGGGCTTTTTTCAAGCATTTTATTTAGATACATTTTATATCACAGAGTAAAAATGTTCGGTACAAATATGATTTTAAAAGCCCAATGAGAGCGTAAAATAGACCTTGTGGATGTCTGCTAGTTATCATAAACACTGTAAACGTGTCTATTATCAGTGAATGAAATACAATTTTGCATCGGTCTGTTATTTACATCGCTTCTTTTCAATCTGCGTAATTGCCACAACACAAACCTTGTTACAAGAGCATAATTTGCCTTCAAATCAGCTGAATACATTTTTAAAATGCTTTCAAAGTCTACACCACGGCATCTATGAAATAAATAAAACAAACAATGTGCCCCACAGGTAAATGATGCATCTGAATCTGGTTTTCATGAAATGTTATTAGGCCTGAAGTGTTTCTTTTTTTAAATTTGCCATATGGTATTGGGGTACAGATAACTGTTTGGCGGCACGCCATAGGAGTAAAAAAACTCAGAGTCCTTATCCATTAGAAATATTGCTAACCAGTGTCTACCTCTTTGCTCTTTACCATCTGTATTGACTATTAAATGAAGTGGTCGCTGGCGATTACCCAGATACATTGGTAGAGTGTCAGCTGCAAATACACCTAAAAATGAATGTTTTGCCGTCTCGTCTTTGGCGAGAAAACTTTCCAGTTGCCACGTATTCATCACATATAGTCGATTAGCACCTCCCACCTATGGTTAATCTGTATAACATTCTGAAAGACAGCGTAAATCAGAAGGTTTATAGTAGACGGTAGAGCGGCGCTAAAGCGAAGCTCCAGACGTACATTGCCTGATTTTTGTATCGAAAAATGGCAGCCACCCACGTCGTTGTCCGGGCATAGATCGAAAGCCAGCATAGAATAGCCTTTCGAATACTCTACACGATCCACAAAGAAGGGTCGGTCCGATGCGTACTTCCCAGCAACTTGCAGCACACCCAAATATTCTCTAGCCACACCCCCAGTTCCAAATGACGGCGTGTATGGTTTTGCTGGTATAGCTTGGCCGTCTAAGGAGAGGCTGCTGTGAGATATATTATAATGCTTGAAATTAAAGGGGTTTCTGCCATATTCACCGCTAAACGCTGCGCTATCGACCAGCGCTACAATTACAGTTCTTGGCAAAAATCCCCAAAAAATATTCTCAGTATTCGATAGTAGCGCACCGGCTGGGATGCTGAACACTTTGAGTTCCACTCTTTCGATGGGGTACTTGGCATTACTGGTTAACAGAGTCTCGGCGTGAGCTAAACGCACCACTGGGCTCACTTTGACACGTTTCACAAAAGTGACGCCGCTAATATATGCACTTTGTAACTTTCAGCGTCGCCGCTCATTAAACAAAAAGTGTCTTTATTTCGAATCAGTTTAATCTTCACATCTAGACCGTTAAGCATTAATTTGTCTTGGAAAAATAAATCGCAGTGTAATTGCCCAATCAGTTCCACTTTACGACTTCGGGCTCTAAAGCTAGCTCTGCTCTTAAACCCTGCATTAGCACCATTTAAAGTCGGGTCCTTGAGCTCTCCAGCGGTGTCACTGTAGAAGAGACCTGCAGAAAGTTGGCGTTTTAAAGTGGGGTCCCCATAATTAAGTACCGTTTCGAGATAAGCCCTGTATGGATACGTGTTGTTTGACTGGCTGATGAGCCGGTCGC
Source organism: Triturus cristatus (assembly GCF_964204655.1). Lineage (NCBI taxonomy): Eukaryota > Metazoa > Chordata > Amphibia > Caudata > Salamandridae > Triturus > Triturus cristatus. Next base: position 1,755,326,632 of record NC_140590.1, on the reverse strand, counting down.
CGAGGCTCACATCCAGATAGTGAGGCTATGGGGTATGGAGAAAACGCCACTCGGGCTGCGGCGTCCAAATCGGATCCGTCTTCGTTAGTAATTTTGCACGACAGATAAATCAGAGTAGCTGAAAGGTCCAGGTAGTCATCCGACCGGGCGATGAAGAACCCTAAGGGGGCAGTGTCTGACAGGGCTGAAAGTGGCGGTACTTCGACGTATAGAGAACTTTCAATGCTGGTTTGCGTTGGTGGTACTTGGAATAGGCCCAACTCTGACTTTGTGCATTCCTGGGAACCGCATGGGACGGAGGCCATGGTCCGATTTAAAATATGTTGCCTTAGAGACTCGTTTTTTTCCGCGTCTTCCCCCGGTCTTAAGCGAACTCTTTTGAGCCGGTCGCCGGCGCTTCACAACGCTTTGAAGGAACGCAGGCGGCCCCCTTAGTGATACCCCCCTTTTTCTCTTCCTTCCTCTTTCGAAATAGAGTAAACCCGAACCTCCGTGACCCGTTTTGGTAAACTTTTTCATCACCGCCCCCGAAACGTACCCTGCAACGTCTCGGGCAATATTTGATGCTGCGGTTTTCACGTGCGGTTTTACCAGCTGGAACCCTCTTCTTAAAAGCGGTACTGCTTTTCTGAAAAGGCTTCTGAATATACCACCAACACCCGCCCCATACATGATAGGTGCCCAGTGGAACCCCGGGAGGCCTGAGCCGGCTTGTGCTCTATAGTAATCCCTATAGAGCGACGCGTCACCGTAATTTTCAGGTAAAATCATTATTCTAGTACACTTCACCACGTCGCGGCCTGAAATGAAGCTTCGCTATGACTTAACCCACTTTAAATCTTATATTAGTGTTCAAATCGTCCTTCAGTTCCAAAGTTATTGTGTGAAAATGTTTTTTGCTGATCGCTACATAATCTCTTCTGGTGTAAATGATGTTTATCATGCTATTATTCTTGTCTGTGATTTCACGCACCTGAGGCGAGGCACGTAGCTATCCCCCACTCTCTGATGCTCTATCACGTCACAGTATACAAACATCATATAAAATACACCGTGTACATCCGTGTAGGCTTTCCCCGCTGATGAAGAGTGGTGAACGTTAGGCGTCAGCCCCAGCACTCTCCCCAGTTTTTCACGCACCAAAATACCGTAGTCTTGAGCATTCCTCAACTGTACTTTTCTAAGTCGTGGTTCATACGTTAATCTAAGGTCAATAAGTTCTGCTATGTTACCAATGGATTTATTCATTACTTCTACAATGTCTCATATGTTGTCATAGTGCCCCGGTGGGAAAGAAAGTTCGTGGGCGCTTTCCTTCTTGCGTACCACTGTAAATCTAACATCCTCTGTTTCAAAACTGTCCCACGTGTGCGGCTACTGAATTTCTGTTAGGGCTACCTCCCAATCTCCTTGTAGATGAATAGGTTTTGCTAGTTTCCCCATAAAATTTGAAATTTTCTTATTAGGGAAAGTGTCCTAAGACGCGTACTCGGGAGCGTCAGATAAAAAGGTCCGACCTCCATGGCGCTTCCGAGGTACCTAAATGCTTATATCTGCCGTTGTAGACTTTGTATATCCTTTAATTCACTCTGAGACCCAACTATTAAATTTATCAGGCCATCCCCTCCATTTAACTAGGCACTGTCTTCGTGCCCCGTGTCCCTTCTTCGCCAAAACGTTCTCAATACGGTACACACGATCTTGAGCCTGTTTTATTTTTTGCAGCTCTTCTTTGTAAAAACATCCTTCGACCTCCTCCCCAGCATAGTCTTTTAAGTTAAAAACTGTAACGCCTGAATGCTTGGAAATCTTGTCTATCACAAAGATCTCATCTGTAAAAGTCTGCTCATACCCCTTTTGAAATACCCCCTGCATCTAGATACCCTAACATGATCACCTTTTTTGAGCGTGCTTTTTGAAACAGGATTGTTGTTGAACACGGTCCCGTACACAGTTCTCCAAATTTTCAACTCATTTTGCGGGGTTACTTCTACAGGGGACGTCTTAATGGTTCTATGATAGCTATGATTGTAACTTTCAATAAAATCTTGTAAACCATCTATATAACGAAATGTGTTGTACGCGGTAAAATACCTCCAAATTCGTGCCTTGAGAGTTCTGTTGAATCTTTCTACAATCGCCGCCTTAACTTCGTTGTTTGTAAGAAAATGTTTTACACCATACTGGTTCAGCAGAGCTTTTAGCGTCTTGTTTTCAAACTCTTTTCCTCTATCTGTAACTTTTTAGGAATCCTCCCGCTGCTGAAAATTTAATCAAAGGCTTTTGTGACCGAGCTCCCCGGTTTTTCCTTCAGGCCAACAGTGAATGCATACTTTGACAGTACGTCTATCACCGTTAATATAAATTTTACACTATCATTAACCTGGGCATGTTCACGGACATCTAGAAGGTCCGCTTGCCATTGATGATTTAAGCCGCTGACTAACACACGCCGTCTTTGTAGCGTGTAGGCATCTTTGCCCGATAACCAGTCACGTACCTGTGTTCTTTTAACATTGTCGTTGTGGTTTTTGCTCTCCTTGTACAAGGCGTCTACACCGCCAAAACTACCAACCTTCAAGGGGTTGTAATAAACTTTGAAAAGCTTCTGCATCATAGCGCTTCTTGAACTAAAATACCGCAACCCCTACTCCCGCACCCCTTTTCTAGTAATTCACTTTTGTTTTATTATTTTTCTTTATCATATAATCAGAACTAGAAGCCGGTTTATTCTACAATAGTAGATTATTTAATAAAACACGAATTAAACAGTGTATGATTTAAACTGGTGATATAGGAATGTACAGCGCTATAAACGATAATAACGACAAAAACATAGATATTTAACACAATGCTCTCAAAAACTCATGACGTAGAATCAATATGTGGATTTTGCTAGCTATGAACGGTACCAGTCTTCTTACATCCTCCCCACGCCCCCTCAAGAAGGCTCGACAAAACAAATCAGATATTGTATTCATGAAATTGAAAAACTGTTTCTTATTCAGAGTAGTACCTAGGGTGCAAAATGTCCGGGTGATATAATTGTTGATGCAATCTTCAAGCACGTCGTCAGCGTCCAAGAAGATTTTGCTCTTTTCAACGTCGTAAAAGCCTCTCGGTTTCTGACCCAGCTCTTTTTCAAGCTCTTCAATGATTTCACATCGCTTGTTACGACATAGCGAGGACGGGCGAAACACTGGTTTGGGGTACGCCATCTTTGCTCTGATCAGAAAATAAAAAGCGTCTTCCAGGCATTTAACGCTCGGTCGCACACCGATCTCAACCATGTGTCGAAACAAACTTTCCTGCAACAGAAAAACACACATACATAATAGTAGCAATCGCGAAGATCATCATGTTTTCATTTACTCTACATTAATAAATGTCATGTTCCTCGGTTTTAAACTCCTGTAACGATACTTGATCTTAAAATATCTACGATAATTCTTCCTCCTCAAATGCTGTTTCATTATCAAACGTATGTCTTCATCACCCGCTTCATACATACTTTTTACATTCTCTGATGGGGACTGTACTCTCTTAATATACTTTAAAACATTTGCAATCATCTTAATACAATCGTCGGGTACTGACATTTCTTTCAAGCCATAGACCGCACCCAACGCCACCATAATCTTATAGGGTTCCAGCTTGTAACATAGTTTCCGTATCAACCTATCTTCATATTCATCACCCGTCGTGAGACAGTCGTGATGCAACTGATTGGGGTCATCAATTTTACAACCTTCGCATTCGTCGTATCACCCCGCCTTTAAGCACAATTTTATTATCGCGGCTATCGCTGTCAAAAGTGCGCGATACCGATCCGTGCTCCAACTTTCACCACGACAAAGTTGTACAATTGCATCTAAGCGCTTACAGCTGCAGTTTTTATGCATTACGGCAAGTTTTTTCTGTCTTGAGCAGCAGAGACATGAAAAACGTAGCGATGGCTGTGTAACTTCCATAGTTGTGCTAGCGGTTTTGTCGCCTGGGGCTCCTCCTCATCTCTTTTGCTGATAAAAAGAAAAAAGGGTTTTTCGACCTCAGCCTTCCTCACAACTACACGCCTCATCATCAAACTCTTAAACACCCCAGAGGTTTTGCTGAAAAATTGTGGTTCGTACTTACTTTTCGTTTTCCAACTTCACACTTTTCTGGTTCGTTTACAGATTTTTCTCAGGAATCCATCTCTGTACATTCGCTAGAGTCCTCGGGTTCAGGCTCTTGCAGGTCAATACCCTCGTCATCTTCACTTGGTTCCGCTCTTCCACCGCCGTCTGTAGCATCGGAGGTATTGCTCAGCATTTTAGCAACACCACCGACCGCCTCTTCGCAGGCGCCGGTCTCGGGCTTTATATTCAGCATAGCCGAAGCCTTGATGTCTGTCTCGGGCTTTTTATTCAGCATCGCCGACGACATCTCCGACGTAGTACCCACAGGTGTTGTTGGCGCGCAATTTTTCTTATCACTATCATCGAGTTCTGCAGCGGCGTCTGCAGCATTTACCGCTTCCTTCAGCATCGATGTTATAGTTTCTCCAAGGGGCCCCGCTTCCACGCTAGAGCAAGACATTCTCAAAGTTATCTTAAAGCTCGAGTTTTCTTTGTCGGAAAAAAGCTGGGGTTTCTTAACACACGGTCCTCGGAATGTTGGCTTATATCCTCTGTGAACATACTAGACACGCCCCGCGGTATGTTTGTAGACTCATATTACACACTACCCCCACTTCTTAGCAACCCTCCTGCATGCGTGGTCGTTTTATACGCGTTTTGATTTCATCAACGTATCATTTTATAAGCCTTGATTCACAAATCCTAACTTATCTTTTTATACGCTTTTTGATTTCATCAACGCATCATTTTATAAGACATGATTCGCAAAATATTGACCTATATAACAATGAAACGCTATAATCTTATCAATACGTTATAAGGACCGATTAAAACCAGATTAAAATCAGATTTGGAACGAGTCCATTATAGACACACGGACCAAAGGGGCGTGGTCAAAGGGGCGTGGCCACCTGTCAAAAAATACATGGTGATGAGTAGTATACAACCTATACTACTCTCAGGTTATTGTTGCATACATTTCTGATCCCTGGAATGGGGATTATTGTACATGTCTACTAACATTAGAAAACTTACTTTTATCATTCACCACAAATGTTTTAATTATATGGGTGCATACTTACAGTTTTCTATTCTCCTAGCTGTCACTGGTTCCATGATCACAACAACATCGCTCGTCAATTTGAATCCACCGCTCTCTGCAAATCTTGCGAAAGAAAGAAAGTCCCATTCGTTTGATGGGATTTTTAACACTATGTCTCAAAAAAAAAGAAAATGGGTCCAAGGGGGCGGACATTTTCAGGTCATACACTGGTCACTTTAAGCAAAACGCAGCGAGGGGTGGTGGTTAACTTCGCTGTGCGGCAAAACTTTGCTGTGCGGCACATGGTGGAGTTTTTGCCAAACTCCTAACGGAGTGCAGAGTGGTAGAACTCCACGATCTCTGCCGGTGGAGTGGAGTTCACCGCCCATGTAGGGCCTTGTGGGCAATACAGAGGGCTTTGAAAAATAATTTGTTTTCTGGGTGGCAGCCAGTACAGTTTATGTATGGCCTTGGAGGCGGACTGGAATTTTGGGATCCCTAATAGCTTATGAGCTGCTGCATTCTGCAGTGTTTGAAACTTGTTCAGCAGACGTTGATGCATGCTAAGATAGCGGGCGTTACAGTAATCAATTTTTGACAGGATCAGAATGATGATCACTGGTTTTGGCAGCCGCGGTCGGTAGTAGGAGTAACTGCAGGGCGGTGACGTGGGGAGGGGGAGGGGCAGGGTGGGGGGGTAGTAAACTATGGATTACGGAGGTTTACAGGTAAGTTAACATATAAATTAATAAAATGAATTTCGTTGCGTGCACAGCATCGCATTTGGGGATGCAGTGCACGCAACAAAATTCGTTTAATTAATTTATATGTTAACTTACCTGTAAACCTCCATAATCCATAGTTTACTACCCCCCACCCTGCCCCTCCCCCTCCCCACGTCACCGCCCGGCAGTTACTCCTACTACCGACCGCGGCTGGGTTTTGGAATTCGTGGGGAAAGAAAGGAAGATTATTTTTTTTGTATCTTTAAGGGTTTTGAAGGCGGATGAGGTGAGCGCATTCACCTGGGCTCCGAAAGTCAGTCTGCCATCACACAGAACGCCCAAGTTTCTGACATTCTTTTCAGGGGTAGGAAGAGTCCCCAGATTCTGTGAACACCAAGGGGCATATCAGCAAGCAGGTGATAATAAATTATCGCCGCTTTTGCGTCTGTTTTCAGACAAAAAGCGGCAATAATTTTATCGCCTTATCAGCAAGGTCACGCTATCGCGTGAAACCTTGCCTTATGGCCATTTCCCTTAATGCCCATCTTTACATCTCTAATGAGATGCAATGTGGGCGTTCCTCCCCAGGATAACGGGAGAAATGCCGTTAAGCGACATTTCTCCTATTATCAAGCCTTACGCAAAGCAGCATAGCGACATGAAAAGTAGCGATAACCTCTGTTATCGCTACTTTCCTTACGTCTGCTTTGAAACTGACTTAGCCATGATATCCTATGGAAGGTGGATATCATGGCTTAGTATGTGAGTCCCTATCAGCAAGCTATCGCCAAAGGTTGTGTGATTATCACTGGATTTCCATAATCGCACATTTGGCAGCTTTCGCTCTGAATTTTATCGCTTTGGAGATAAGTGTTGCTAATAGCACGCTATCTCCACGATAAAATTCAGAGTTGGCCGGCGATAATTATCCTCACGCTAAGAGCGCTGAGTGATAATCATTGCCGGCCCTTGCTGATATGCCCCCAAATAGGGGACCAGAAGGAGGGGCTGTTACCGAAAAGGAGAACCTTGGTCTTACCAAGTTTAATTTCATGCCGTTTTGCTTTATCCATCGTTCCATTTCTTCCATGCAGTCATGGAAGCTGATGGCCACGTCATGGAAATCACTACAGATTGAAACAATGATTTGCGTGTCATCGGCGTATGACACCAAGGAGGAACCTAAGGATCGAATCAGGCTGGCAAGGGGTGTAACATACACGTTAAAGAGTGTTGGGCTTAAAAATGATCCCTGCGGGACACCACAATGCAAGGAGAAGGAGGTAGACATGAATACATTAAAAGATACAGATTGTTCTCTGCCTGAGAGGAATGATCTGAGTACAGCCTATTCAGTGGTCTTTATTCCTATCCAATTCGGTCGGTTTAGTGAAACCATGTGGTTGACATTATCGAAAGCCGCAGATAGGGCAAGAGGATCAGGGCTGCTTTCCCTCCCAGATCAATACTAGATCTGATGTCCTCCCTGGCAACAATCAGGACTGTTTCTGTACTGGGCCCACTTCTTAACCAAATTGAGTATGGTCTAGAAGAAGGTTACTCTAGCAAAAAAAGATACGTTTGTTGCTCGAACGTGAATTACCTTGAATAAAAGAAGAGACAAGAGGTGTTTGGCAATACAGGAACAGTTTGTTTAATCAGACATTTCAGCCGGTATAACAGTTACAGGCACTCAATTTACATTCGGTCAAGAATGTGCTTATGTACGCAATACATTGGGTGCAATAAACAGTTCTGGCAATCCTTTTTTCATAAGGAATGTGTACCGCTGTCTTTCAAGTCATAAATTAATGTGTACAATGAGGAATCCAGATGGGCCTCAACCTTACGTGGACAAAATAGGGCCAGTGGGTAACGTGTCCATATGCGGCTTGGGGGGGGCATTACTGTGTGTACTGTGTGTGCTTTGTCCTGATTGGCTAAGGGTTCCTAACTTAATATGGCATCTGAATTTATGGTATTTTTGGGAGTTTGTGTACCCCTCCGGACATTTGTGCTTTATTGGGGCCAATTGCCCTAGGATTATACAAATTAATATTCATGAAGGGGGTCTAGGGTATAAATATTTATAGACCAATTAGTATTCTCTTCCCCTACCGAACTAATCACACAAAAAGAAGAAAACTATGGTCTCTAAAAAACATTTTTTCTAAGACAGCAAGAAAATACTAAATGGAAAGAGAAATTTTTTAGGGAAACAACGGAATCCCATCACCCACTGAGGTGGCTTGCTTCATCATTTGGGATATCCACTCCAGTGCACACCCTTTTTGGATCAAAGGGCTGCAAACTTCTCAAAAGTAGAAGGGAGTTGTAACAAAAGTTTCCATCACAGTGATATCAAAAATAAGGAGCTTGTTAGAATGTTTAAGGGGTGATGGTTGCAGTGCTGGTGATGTGATGGCGTGATAGACAGGTGAAGTTAAAATTGGCTGACAGGATACTGACCGATTTTAATTAATGCTACCCTGATGTCAAAAGCTAAAAACAGTGCAAATACAGTTTGAAAGAATAACTGTAGTAAGTCCATAATGAGAAGGTCTACATGTTTCAGCCCTAGGAATATTTGATCCGGGCTTTCGTCAGGACCTATAAAGATGGATAATGCTACTGCAAAACAGTGAACCAAAAAAACGTGTACACAAGTCTCAATCAAAAGCAGTTGATTCTATACAACCTGCCAAGACCTGTGAATCTCAAACGTAGTAAATCACAGGGAAATTGGACTCATACCTAAAATAAAACAGAAACAATATTCATGCTTAGTATTTCTCGTAATCTACAAAGTGTAACTGCTGTCAAAGAAAAGAAAAACAACATAGATTTTCTATGTTGATAGTCATTGTAAATAATTACTTCAAAATGTATGTTATAATAATCTAAATCCAAACTAAGAAATGTAACACTTACCCGTATTTGTACGGGTGTGCACCTCACCTCACCTGGCATCCGCTCAGGGAATGAGGCCCGCTCTGTTGTAAGGGTACAAAATGTAAAAACCACCTATTAACGTCAAAGTGCTTCAAAAGTGGGGTACCTAATATATTTATATGTTTAACGAGACGCACTCTGCTGAGTAGCCGAGAGGCCATCTCGGGGGCAGCCGCTGCTAAGTCGCTTTCTAAAATACTGTTACACTGCTGCTAATTACTGCTGTTTGCACTGAATCCATACGGGGCTTTTTCTCTGACATAGGATCGCACCTAATCTTAACTGTGTAATTATATGTGTTTTTAAAAACGGTTTTATCTCTTTGCACATCCGCATACCCGCACTTTAAAAATACATCCTTCTCACCTGCTGCTTGAGCGGGACTCCCCTCGCCTTACACCGTGTCAAACGCCATCTTAGGACAGGTTGGAAGGCTGTAGCCAGGCGCCATATTGCTAGGGGGACCAGGACCACAAGGGGGCAGGACATAAAAGAGGCCAAATGCTAGCACGCAGGCCTATTTGACGAGACGCATTTACAGGGAGAAACTTCGTCCCATCCTGCTACAAACGGAGGTGCTGGAGGGGATTGAAGCAATGGCCTTCTCACTACAAGGTGACAGAGGGAACTTACTTACAGGCCTGCTCTGTTATCGCCCCCCGGGGCTGTATACCCCAATGCAACCCCTCCTGAATATAATTACCAACTTGGCACTCACACATTCCAAAATGATTGTCCTGGGTGATTTTAATTGACGGGAGGACGCAAGCACAAAGAGCCAGCTGCGGGACCTGACGTCTACCTCCTATGGCCTTGGTCTTCATCAATTAGTCACATCCCCCACTCACCAAAAAGGTCATATACTGGATCTTCTGTTTGCCAATAAGGCGGAGGCTGAGCTTATAAACGTTCGCCCGCTTATCTGGACAGACCATTACTGTATTCAGTTCAAGATATTGTTAACAGCTACCTCCTTCCAACCTGAAGGCACGGCAACGTATAGAGAGGGCAGAAACTGGGTCAAATTGACTAAAAGTGGACTTTTGTTGACTCCTCTCACAGTCAGCCTTTTCTTAGCCCCCAGATCGGTGGAGGCAAACTATAATGCCTACCATAAGTTTATAACCAACGAGCTGGACCTTTTAATGCCGTAAAAGATGATAAGAGTCAGGAGCAGGCCATCATCGCCTTGGTATGACGATGATCTGTGACAGCTAAAACAGCTCTGTAGGCAGGCCGAAAGGAAATGGAGGAAGGGGCTACTTGCCAGGGACAAGATGGCGCTGAAGTCTGCACAGGGCAGATACAAGCAACTTATCTTGGACCGCAAAGCGAGCTTCTACGCTGACTCCATAGCGCTTGCCCCAAACGGGGCGAGGGAACTGTTCAGAATAGTGAATTCCTTGTCGGCCCCAAGCTGCCTTGAAAATAAAGTTGTACCTTCTAAGAAGCTATGTGACGAGATTGCCACCTATTTTAAGGACAAGGTGACGAAGATAACGGATCTCTTTAGGGGCACCGACAGAGTGGCCGACGACTCTGGGAAGGGGACGACCCACGAGAAGCCAGGCAGGGATTGCTCTCTGACCCTCTTTCCACCTTTCTCGGATGAGTCATTTGCTAAGACGGCACACAGCATCTCGTCGGGTTCCCCCCTTGACCCTCTGCCCCAGAAGGCTTGGAAGCTATATGGCTACCCAACCTTCCCCTGGCTGCGCCAGATCTGCAATCAGTCGTTGGAAGAGGGCATGGTCACGGACGGCTGGAAAGAGGCCGTGGTCTCCCCCCTTATTAAAAAACCAACTCTGGACCCAACTGTTCCTGTCAGCTTTCGGCCTATCTCTCTCCTTCCGTTCTCTATTAAAATCTTAGAGAAGGCGGTGAGCAGATCCCTCTCGAGTTATCTTGAGGCCAACCGTCTGCTGGACAAGGACCAGTTCGGCTTCCGCCCATGCCACGGAACCGAGTCTGCATTAGTCACCATGATGGACTCATTGCGGATGCGGGCTGACACAGGGAGCACCGCTGTTTTGGTGCTCCTAGATCTGTCAGCCGCATTCGATACCGTGAGCCATAAAACTCTGTTGGGACGGTTGACGGAGGCTGGGGTGGAGGGCCAGGCACTACAGTGGCTTCGTTCCTACTTAGCGGGAAGGCACCAAATGGTGACTATGGGTCCTTTCGTCTCGGAGAACACACCCATGGACTTTGGAGTTCCAGCATCAGCCCCATCGTGTTTAATATATACCTGCAGCCGCTATTTTCCATCATTAAAGCGTTCGGGGTGGAGCTGATCAACTATGCGGATGATACTCAACTGGCCTTCTCTCTGGAAGGAAAACAGGCAGTTCCCCTGGAGCAGTTCCAAAGCTGTATGAGGCAGACTACGGACTGGCTGCGGAGAAACTGCCTGCAGTTCAACGGAGACAAAACTGAACTGCTGCTCTACGCACCAACAAAACAGATCCAACATCTACCAGTGGATCTCAGGCTCGCTCCGGACACAGCCCCACTGACGTCAGCTAGCACGGTACGGAATCTGGGGGTTTTATTCGATAACAACCTCCAGCTGGTTTCACAGGCTAGTAAAACTTCCAGCACCTGTTTTGGTCTGCTGCGACTTCTACGCCGAATTCTTCCGCTGCTGCCTGCAGGCTCCCGCAACACGATCGTCAGAAGCATCATCCTCAGCAGACTGGATTACTGTAACTCTCTGTACCTCGGAGCCCCCAATACACTTTGCAGGGGCTACAGAGAGTTCAGTCAGCTGCTGCCAAGTTGGCACTCGGTCGCAAGTTTGATTCATCCTCCACCCAGGCACTAAGAGAACTACACTGGCTACCCGTTAGAGAGAGGGTCCTTTTCAAGTCTCTGTGCCTGGTTCATAAGGCAATTCATGGAATAGGCCCGATCCCACTCCAGGAAAGATTCGCCTGGTACTCCCCCGTAAGGCAGCTGCGGTCATCCAAGGCCAATCTGCTGGTACAGCCCAGCTTCAAACGGGCTAGACTGGAGGGGAGGGCCTTTAGGGTGGTCGGAGCCCAAAGCTGGAACGCGCTCCCACCCGAACTCAGACAGACGCAGTCACTGGTGGAATTCAGAAGGAGCCTTAAGACCTGGCTTTTCCCAGCAGCATGATGTCCCCGACTTTGCCTCTTCGTGCGATAAAACATCTCGTCTGGTCAGAGCGCCTGGATACCCATAGGGTTACAGTTCTTCTGCACTACATACATTTTTTATACAATACAATACAAAATAGTCGCGCAGGTCAACCCAGACCAAGGACAAAGAAAATACTGACTCACAACTTGGCCAAGCTAGGCTAGTACATAACAATATATCACAATATATTGCACTTTATTACAACAGGTACTCACTGGCTATTGTCGCTTAGGTCACCGGTATTGTTAAACAAGATTAATTAATCTCTTGTCAGCAAAATAACTTTACACGATATCTTCAAGTTATTGACAGAAGGTATTTTCCCCAAATATCAAATCTCAAAATGTCATGCTAGGGTGCTGCCCTCTCTTTTTCTGATAATTCTAGAAAGGAGTATATTTTCAAGGCAGAGACGAGTAGACACAAACAGTGGTAGCTTGGCAATAGCGCTGTATGAGCGAAAGAGTTCCTTACCTGTCCGTCGGTACCTCGATCTGGACTGAGCCGGACGGGGAGGTAACCGCACGGACAGGTATTCCTAGTTAAATAGTTTCCTGAGCCAATGGTCATGGCCGCTCTCAAATATGCAGCACCTGTGTGTGTGCGTCAATTACGAGCGCTGGCTTCTTCGTCGAGATAACAGAACTACTGAATAGTAATGGTGCGATGACCACTGCAGCCATCAGATGGCAGTGATGTGTTACTTTCATCAATGCAGAAATTTTAACTATAGAAGAAGCAATGAAAATAAATGGAATAAACGGCAATCTTTTGGCCTTCATAATTCAAAGCTGGGAATCGCATAACTACAGAACACAACTGCAGAAAAACAAGACGTATTTCAATTATGTGCTCATTGTGGCCCAACAGATATCCAAACAAGACTTAAGGTTGTATATAACATCGCAGCCCACCAAAATAGCGCATTCAAATGTCTTGTTTAAGTGTGGCTAGTATACAAGTAATTCAATAATTGGCCCTGCTTTTACATATTAAATTAATCTGTGTAATGTCTCACAAATGCCAAAACATGTGATCTAAAATGTAATCAGCATCGATGTTGACCTAACCCGATCTCTCCAGAAAGGGTAAGCTATGTCAATTTACAAAAACATTTTAATGTGAGATAGTATAGTAGTAGATAGTATAGGTCAGAAGAGTGTCTTGCACTGCTCACAAATCCAGTCAAATAAATGCGAGATATGAGACAGAACCAAGTAGTTTGTTAGGGTGCAACTGACTCCAAAAGTAGTCTGTCTAACATATATCAATACCTCTGTTAACAGATACTTCATAGTGTAACCCAAGGTATATTGTCGTTTAACCCCTGGGTATCACTTTTACGTTTAAAAATCCGTTTCTGTTCTCTGATAAACAGAAATCTTGAAATGTCACTTACATGGAGTGGAATATAAGGTTGTTCCAAAACAGTCCATCTCAGATCCTCAGCCTTATGCTTGAGTTCAATCTCGTCGCTTGTTTTTTGCACCTAATGGTGCTCTTATGTTCATTGATACGCAGTTTAACTTTTCTAGTAGTCATACCAACGTATCGCAGGGAGCACAGACTGGTAATCAAATAGATAACCTTATCAGTATTACAATTAGTGTGCTTTCTTAGTACCCATGGTTTGCCAGTGCCTATGTCAAGGTGGATTAAACCAAGATTAACTGCTGAGATTAGGGATTTTGTAGAAGAGGCCAAATCAGAAAGGTGGATTACGACACAGGAAGCTAGTTTCCTAATCACTTGTCACCTGAAGATGCCTTACTTCTACATTTTACCCAAAATCCACAAGACCCAGAGGCCACCTCCTGGGCGTCCCATTATTTCTTGTATTGGGTCTTTGTTGGAACCTCTCTCTGCTTTTGTGAACTATTTTCTAAGACTGCTGGTAAAAGAAATGCCTACTTACCTACAGGACACCAAAGATGTGTTAAGGATTTTACCTGAAATCAATTTCAATATTGTCACTGACTTCATAGTCAGCTTCGATGTTGAATCACTATATACCTCAATTCCGCAGGAAGAGACCCTTGATGCTATAAGAGGTCTACTAGAAACAAAGGATTTGAATACCATCACACCAGTACAGTTCATAATGGAGTGTGCTAGATTGGCTATAACCGAAAACTTTTTCCAAATTGAAGAGACCATCTACCTGCAAGTCTCTGGAACATCAATGGGCAGTATTTTTGCGCCGAGTCTGGCCAATCTCTATGTCCATTTATTTGAACAACACAGCATACTGAATCACAGCAATCCTTTCTATGATCGGATTTTGCTGTGGAAACGATACATTGACGATATTTTAGTCGTCTGGCGAGGACCATCTGGTACGCTCCAAGATTTTCATACCTGCCTCAATACACAGAATACATTCCTCAAATTTACTGTGGAATATAACAAAGTCAATCTTCCTTTTCTTGATATTCTAATCTGCCCGTCACAGGGGAAATTGGGAAGTGAGTTATATAGAAAGCCCTTGGCTAAGAATTCTCTGCTATCCTTTGACAGTTATCATCCCAGAGCTCTCCGTGAGAACCTACCAGTAGGACAGTTCTTACGCATACAGAGGAATTGTTCTGACAAAGATAACTTCCAACGCCATGCTAAGGCGCTCTCTGAACAACACAATGAGAGACGATACCCCAAGCGGTTGGTGAAACGGGCATGGAAAAGGGCTCTAGATAACAATCGTGATGCCCTTTTGGAACCGCCACAAGCTAAACTACCGTTAACTAGATTGACTTTTGTAAACACATTCAGTACCTTCTCTAATCAAGTGAAAAGTACAGTACGGAGGCATTGGCGTATTCTCAATATAGCAAATGAAACCATTGAAGCTCCGCTGTTTTCTTTTAAGAGAGGAACTAGTCTTAGGGACAGTTTGGTGCATACTAGAGCTAAAGATAAACCACTCTCTGTTGTGCATACCCTGTGGGATCTGCCCGCAGTACAAGGACACTTCCCCTGTGGATCATGCACTGCTTGTCCCCAGACTCAACAGACCAAGATGATTGACATAGGCAGTGGCAAATCATGGGTACTAAGAAAGCACACTAATTGTAATACTGATAAGGTTATCTATTTGATTACCTGTCCGTGCTCCCTGCGATACGTTGGTATGACTACTAGAAAAGTTAAACTGCGTATCAATGAACATAAGAGCACCATTAGGTGCAAAAAAACAAGCGACGAGATTGACCAATCACTTTCTTGAACTCAAGCATAAGGCTGAGGATCTGAGATGGACTGTTTTGGAACAACCTTATATTCCACTCCATGTAAGTGACATTTCAAGATTTCTGTTTATCAGAGAACAGAAATGGATTTTTAAACTTAAAAGTGATACCCAGGGGTTAAACGACAATATACCTTGGGTTACACTATGAAGTATCTGTTAACAGAGGTATTGATATATGTTAGACAGACTACTTTTGGAGTCAGTTGCACCCAAACAAACTACTTGATTCTGTCTCATATCTCTCATTTATTTGACTGGATTTGTGAGCAGTGCAAGACACTCTTCTGACCTATACTATCTACTACTATACTATCTAACATTAAAATGTTTTTGTAAATTGACATAGCTTACCCTTTCTGGAGAGATCGGGTTAGGTCAACATCGATGCTGATTACATTTTAGATCACATGTTTTGGCATTTGTGAGACATTACACAGATTAATTTAATATGTAAAAGCAGGGCCAATTATTGAATTACTTGTATACTAGCCACACTTAAACAAGACATTTAAATTGCGCTATTTTGGTGGGCTGCGATGTTATATACAACCTTAAGTCTTGTTTGGATATCTGTTGGGCCACAATGAGCACATAATTGAAATACGTCTTGTTTTTCTGCAGTTGTGTTCTGTAGTTATGCGATTCCCAGCTTTGAATTATGAAGGCCAAAAGATTGTCGTTTATTCCATTTATTTTCATTGCTTCTTCTATAGTTAAAATTTCTGCATTGATGAAAGTAACACATCACTGCCATCTGATGGCTGCAGTGGTCATCGCACCATTACTATTCAGTAGTTCTGTTATCTCGACGAAGAAGCCAGCGCTCGTAATTGACGCACACACACAGGTGCTGCATATTTGAGAGCGGCAATGACCATTGGCTCAGGAAACTATTTGACTAGGAATACCTGTCCGTGCGGTTACCTCCCCGTCCGGCTCAGTCCAGATCGAGGTACCGACGGACAGGTAAGGAACTCTTTCGCTCATACAGCGATATTGCCAAGCTACCACTGTTTGTGTCTACTCGTCTCTGCCTTGAAAATATACTGCTTTCTAGAATTATCAGAAAAAGAGAGGGCAGCACCCTAGCCTGACATTTTGAGATTTGAAATTTGGTTAAAATACCTTTTGTCAATAACTTGAAGATATCGTGTAAAGTTATTTTGTTGACAAGAGATTAATTAATCTTGTTTAACAATACCGGTGACCTAAGCGACAATAGCCAGTGAGTACATGTTGTAATAAAGTGCAATATATTGTGATATATTGTTATATACTAGCCTAGCTTGGCCAAGTTGTGAGTCAGTATTTTCTTTGTCCTTGGTCTGGGTTGAACTGCACGACTATTGTAAACATATAAATATATTAGGGACCCCACTTTTGAAGCACTTTGACTTTAATAGGTGGTTTTTACATTTTGTACCCTTACAACAGAGCGGGGCCTCATTCCCTGAGCGGATGCCAGGTGAGGTGCGCACCCGTACAAATACGGGTAAGTGTTAAATTTCTTAGTTTGTATTTAGATTATTATAACATACATTTTGAAGTAATTATTTACAATGACTATCAACATAGAAAATCTATGTTGTTTTTCTTTTCTTTGACAGCAGTTACACTTTGTAGATTACGAGAAATGCTAAGCATGAATATTGTTTCTGTTTTATTTTAGGTATGAGTCCAATTTCCCTGTGATTTACTACGTTTGAGATTCACAGGTCTTGGCAGGTTGTATAGAATCAACTGCTTTTGATTGAGACTTGTGTACATGTTTTTTTGGTTCACTGTTTTGCAGTAGCATAATTCATCTTTATAGGTCCTGACGAAAGCCCGGATCAAATATTCCTAGGGCTGAAACATGTAGACCTTCTCCTTATGGACTTACTACAGTTATTCTTTCAAACTGTATTTGCACTGTTTTTAGCTTTTGGCATCAGGGTAGCATTAATTAACAGTATCCTGTTAGCCAATTTTAACTTCACCTGTCTATCATGCCATCACATCACCAGCACTGCAACCATCACCCCTTAAACATTCTAACGAGCTCCTTATTTTAGATATCACTGTGATGGAAACTTTTGTTACAACTCCCTTCTACTTTTGAGAAGTTTGCAGCCCTTAGATCCAAAAAGGGCGTGCAGTGGAGTGGAAATCCCAAATGATGAAGCAAGCCACCTCAGTGGGTGATGGGATTCAGTTGTTACCCTAAAAAAATTCTCTTTCTATTTAGTATTTTCTTGCTGTCTTAGAAAAAATGTTTTTTAGAGACCATAGTTTTCTTCTTTTTGTGTGGCCAATTGCCCTAGACCATAGCGGTGTCGCTGCGCTTATCTGTGGGAATGATCTAGGGTTTCCTGTTAGCGTGTTTGTCTGTCGGCTATATGCCACCCCACCTGTGATCTGTCAACCAGTAACCTCAAGCCTTGGTCTTAGAGCTTGTCTCACCATGTATTTCCGAGGCGGGTTGACAGAGTTCATAATGGATGATTTCGACAATAGAGATGCAATTTTGTTTTTATACATAAATGTACCATTGTTCAGATCAACATAAATATTCCACCATCTAGTTGAATTTTCAACTACAATATCTAACCCATACATCATGACATTCACTTCATTGGGGGGCCTGTTATTTGAGCACATCTTCGACAATTACTACTCTCCTAGTTACTTGCCTTCTACCCCATTTGAGGACTGCGTTTTTACAGAAGGAAATCCCCAATTTTACAGACCCACGCAAAAACAAGAACATGATGAAAACAGGCAACAGTGATGTGCACAGACCGGAGATCCACCAGTGAAGCCAGGAGAACCAGATGAAAAACCACTCTTGCTCAGGGGCACCTCCCTCCTCATGCATGTCTCTTTGCAACAGTTGCAGTGCTTGGATGGCAAGAGTCAAAGTTCCATTGTCTAAATCATTCCCTGGAATAAACGTGCAACAGGACGCACCAATCTTGACACACACCCCTCCCTCCATTGTGGTCATTAAGTACAAGTACTGATGCTGCATCACCATGAGGTGGATTGCTCTCGGTTCTTCTATGATTCAAGGCCGAGCTCAGTACTATTCATCTTGAGCAGCTCCCATCTGGTTATTTGTAACCAGAGGGCGTTGCTTTTGTCTGTACGGTAAAGAAGGGTATAGACCCTACCCCCGATACTTGTGCATCTGTGAACAACCTGAATTCTTCTGGAAATTCTTTGTACTGAGCCCAGCCAAAATAGTCCACAATTATTATTTCACGAGCTTGAAGCAGCAAAACGCTGAAGGTTGCTAAACGGATTAAATGGATGGCCAACTATTTATACCAAACGTAAGCCTTACGAACAGCAGTGTAAGGGCCCAACCTCTGATCTACTCTATCTACACCACCCATGTGCTTATTGTAGTCTAAAATGCATACAGGTTTGCGCACTTCAGCAACCTGACCCCAAACAGTCACAGGTGAAGTACTTTCATCATGGATGGTAGTCAGCATGTCGACATCTCTCCTTACAACCAGCAAAAAAAGCCAAACATTTGGGGTGGTACCACACAAAAGATGGCAATTTCCAACAGTCATAGTAGTGAATGACACAGTGGGTGGTGCAGTTCACTAGTGTCATTTAGCATACAGGTAATGGGTGTACTTTTGTTCCATATACTAGGGAATAATAGGACAGGTAAATATGCTAATCAGAGAAATACAATTTTTTCATGTTGAAAGGGGGAGTATAGACATGTTAGCACTGGTTAGTAGGAGTAAAGAGCACAGTTCTAGAGCCACCAAAACAATCAAGGCAAACATTTAAAGCAACACAACACAACACAAAAGATGGTAATTTCCAACAGTCTTCAACACAGTGACCTTTCTGACTGTTTATGTTGCACACACTTTTTCAAAGGATTGTAGTCTTAGGTTTTTCTCATTTGAAGGATGCAATTATAGCACGTTATTCGCTGATGATTAGCGATCAACTGCACAGTCCTACCAAACTTGTGTATGTGTTGATATTTATGTGATTCACACCTAGCTAAGCAGCACACTGACAGATTGGGAGACAATGTGAAATCATGCACTTTATACAATTAGAATTCACAATTGCATTACATTTACGACAGAAATGCATTAACAAGTCTCGTAGTCACTTCTCTGAAAATGTTGATGAAGCAGGAGAAGGATGAGTCTGGTGATGATGACACATGGTTGATAGAGGCATTAGAGACATTGTTAAATTAGCATGAGCTCGGACATCATGATGCTGCTTTTGTGCATGACACTACATGCTTCTGTTTTTCGCGACTCAGTTTCTGCCTTTCACATGAGAGCACGTTCTCTGTTCCTGGAGTTTGGTCTGAGCATTGTGAGCAAGGTCAATAAACAATGTCACTTGTTGTTCTGTTCTGGTCAGGCCCTAGCACCTAGACATTACATACCCGTACAGCTGCTATAGGTGGGAACTCATACTTTGATATTATGGGAATACACGCTTAGGTAAAACACACTTGGAGAGGGACCTGTCCATGAAGAAGAGTAAAACGCACTTGTGATGTAGAAATACGATGTTTGTCCTGAGGTATGTGGTCTGCTGACAAAGCCCAGAGATCTTCTATTATATAACAATAATCCTACTGGCCAAGGGGAGAGCGGGAGTTTAGCCACTGTAGTCCTTTCTCTATAAAATGACGTCTCCTTTCATGATGTATGGCCTTACTGCAATGCCAACCATATTGGTAATATGTATCTTTCTGCTTGTTGTGGTACGTATACTGCATTTAAGAGCACGTTAGTGAAAATAAATATTTTAGACTATCTTTGTGTTTCTGTTTGATCCTATTGTGTACGAGTACGAGTAAGTGAGCGAAAAGGTGTGTCTTGTTTCCACGATTCCTGAGAGATCAGAGAGTTTTGTGTTCTGGGGCATCCAATCATTTGTTACTCCTGTTGTGTGTAGGAGAGCGAGGGAAACACTATAGCTAGTCAGTCCGGGGCTTGTGGGTACTAAAGTGGTAGGAAGACACAGCCACTATACACCCAGGTCCTATAATCCTGCGCATAAGTCTGTGGATGTGCAGAATCCCTGCAACATGGTGCCACCAATGTTTGGTCTGGTACTTCTCTGCGAGAGCATCTGAGTAGGGCTAGTGCTTGTCCACATTACCCTTTCGCCGGTTACTGGAGACGACCAGTGTGCGTGAGGTTAACCTTCTGTATTTGAGATAATGGGTTTTTCAAGCTTGAATTTTAAAAGGTTTTGTTCTTCTTTTTGTTATTCCAGAAATTGCGATACCATTCCTACCATACCATTGAATAATGACTATAGCGATTGCAGATCACAATTGGGCTGCTCTTACTGCGCAATTGATTCAAAATGGAGTCCCGGGCGCAGGGGATTCCATTATCTTTGTTGTAGAAGCGAATGCTGCATATCGCAACTACGTTTTTTATTCTTGGGTGACATTTCCTGCAGTTGATGGTAATGATGGTTTCTTTCATGAATATACTTACGCCCAGGTTCGCCACTAATATAGACCATATAGGTCCATTGAAGTTCCCTTGTCAGCTTGGCAGCACACCATCTGGTTTAGTGGTGCCCTATTACGTCGGTCCGTTTAGGCCCTTTATTGGTCGACTGTGCCACATGGCCCGTTTTGGTAGGATTTACACCACACCCTAATTATCGTGGTGTTACACATGCAGAGCTACGTGAATTATATGCTTCAGTGACCTATATTCATCGGAGTATGATTCAATATGTGGCTTGCACAGTACAAGCGGCTCCCCCTCTACAGCAACCTGCACATGGCGGCTTGGTGATAAGCCCCATCATGATTAATTTGGCAATGGACAAACGTCCTCAGAGTAGGGACGACTTGCCGTTCTGGGTGGCTGAAAAATTTGAGCAACTTGAAGCTGTTTTTCTAAATACGTCCCCTGTAGAGAAACACAGGATCCTAACGATGAGTTTGCCAAAAGGTCTAGTTCCCAATGTTGCGGATTGCACCACTTAGGGTACAGTTTTTGAGGTGTTGTACTCCCTTTGCTTTGGCACACTCTATGGCAGTCCTGCCGTCTGTTCTTAAGAAGGTACAGGATGAGCACGAGGCTGAGGCAGCCCTCGAATTGGGGATGAGATTGATCAGGGTTTTCCCTATCGTCTCTGACCTGATTCTTGCTAACGTTAAGGGAGACGCTGTGAGCCTAAAAATTCATAACTGGCTCGAATTAGTGGCGGATGTAGATAAACAGCAAGAGATGCCAAAGATTACAGCTGAAGTCTATAAGTCATTTGGACGCAATAATTTGTCCAACCTTTTGAACAAACGCAAACTAAAGCTCCTCCTGAGAAGGAGGGACGTCCATTCTTTCCTAAAAAGAATTGGAATAAAAATAAGCAGCAATGACAGCCGAAGTAGGGGTTGCGTGCTGATTCTACAACACCTATGGCTGTAGAACATACATATGATTTACGTGACTGTTCTAAAATTAAGTCCCCGGAAAGATTTCAAGTTCCTGACTCCCGTTCTCCTCGTTCCTTGCAGGAATTGTTGGATCAAAAGTTCGGCGGAGGGAAACATCAGGATCGAAAGCCAGGCGAGACCACGCAACAGCAACGTGATCAGCCCCGCCAGTTTGACGTTAAAGCCAAACCGGAGAGACAACCACCTTATCGTGACCAATTTCAGAAGAAAAAAGTTGCGTCTGTAAAAGCAAAATATGCCTCAGACGGTGAGAACCCATCTCTTGGACTGGAGATGGGCTGTAACCCTCCTGGACACCGCGGCGGAAGTTACCATAGTGTCGGAGGCACAGGGTCCTTGTCCGGAGGCGAAAGCAAGTTACGCATTTATTACAGTGGAAACAGCTGATACAAGAGTTGCACCCACCGATAGGCTTTTTGAAATAGTCCTGCAAATTGAAGCGGATATAGAACGTAAAATTAAGGGTATCTTTTGGGATAACCTAACCTCCTCCTATGACATTTTGATGGCAGAGGTGGACTGGCCTCCTCCACTTGGTTTGCCGTCTTCGAGAGGGGAGGATGTAATACTACAGAGTTTTTTGAGTTACGTCCCGGTAGAGGCTAAACATGCTTATGTGGAAGAATGGGCTTTGGCCCTAGTGCGGGCTGTCTATCGTAATCAGGTGGGTTGGGATAAATTTTCTCCTGCTCATGAAATTGCGTTGCGGTCCATGCCACAACCACAGGCTCAATACCCAATCGAACGTGAGGCAAAGGCCGCTGTTAGTGATATTTTATGATATTTTAACACAGTTGGAATATCAGGGTGTAATTGAACCGTGTGAATCATCTATGAATAATCCTCTGTTCCCGATAGCGAAACCAGATGGTTCATATCGGATAGTTTTAGATTACAGAAATTTAAATAGTCATGTTCATACATTTGCAGTACAGAACACTCACAGCTCTGCATTGATAAATCACATAGTCGGTAAAAAGTACAGAACTATTTTAGATATTTCAAATGGTTTTAAAGGTATAATTTGGCTTCAAAATTGGACAGCATTTACCGCCGTTGGAAATCAGAAAAATTCACAAGGTTGCCAATGGGCTATAAAAATACCCCTGTTGCGTTTTCTGTGTGTGTTGTTTCTATTTTACACGGCATAGATCCTGATGCATTCTCATAGGTCGATGATATTTATTTGACGGATAACTAATTAATTCCGCATCTAGTGCATGTTGATCGCATTATTGTGTCATTTGCTGACATTGGTCTCGCATCGCCTTTTTGGCGGTTCTCTTTTTGGGTTATGAACTCAATATTGAAGGTCGGGGGTTGACCCCCCACTTTCTGTAGAAATGTGCCCAATGCAACCACCTTCTACTCTTAAAAAGTTACAATCTTTGTTGGGTTTTTTGAATTTCTGGTGAACTTACATTCCTGATTATGCTCAATGTATCAAACCGCTCTACGTGTTGATACAACCTACATATTCATCTTCCAGCTGGCTTCCAGAACATACATCAATTCTTCAGTCGTTGCAGTCTGATCTGCAAGCGACCAACTTTCTGTTATCTCGTGATAACACGGCTAACTTGGTTATACGGATTGTGCCTGGAACATTGGGTTTCACTTACCCGACGTTCAATGAGGGGGACACCATCCCTTTCTCATACAAATCGCATTTGTGCAAATCTGCTGAATTGCGTTTTGCACCAATTGCGAAAATTCTTACGGCTGTGCAGATGGCGATCTTGAAGGAACGCTCTCTTGCACAGGGCAAACACATTCGGAGATTCCAGTAATGGAGGGGGTAACTAAAACGAGTGTACCGAATTCTAAAGCTTTACATCCAAGTTGGATTCAGTAGGCAAGTTCTTTGACATCCTCTGATGTCACCTTCATCTTTGACCCTTCTTTGCAGACACAGGAATTTTTACAGTATGAACAAGTTCATCCTGTGCATCAGTTTCTTCTTCCGCTTGAACAATACATGTGTATAATCTACACCAGTGGTTCCCAAACTGGGGTCCGGGGACCCCCAGGGGTCCGTGAAACATTCCCAGGGGGTCCGCAGGGAGCAGTTTTAAAAGCACTGCAAAGTTCCTTGCATAATCAGCAGTTTTTGGGCAGTAATAAAAGTGTCAAGATAACTCGGGTGATTAATGTATTAGCTGGAGAGAGATGGGGGTTTTGTCCAGTGGCAGCTTTGACTCATATTAGGAAGCCCAGATGGTTAACATGCCTGCTGCAAAGAATGTCTACCGCGCATTAGAAAAACAGTATTTTGTTTTGTGCATAGCTTAGTGCGTTCCTGCTTTTGCCACAGAGACTCTTTTGTTGTTGTGCAGTTCGTAAGTTCACTGCCATCAAAGAGCTGCATGCAAACTGCATGGTACAAATTAGTAAGTTATGCTTTTTCCCAGTCTTTCATTATCCCGATGCTGCTAAAAAGGTTAGTTTGGGTAGAAATAAATCCTTATTATTAAAGTCAACGCTAACCCCTGTGTTATTTTCTGAGTCCTGAGTTTGTGCTTCTCCAGACCAAGCACTCTTAAAAAATGCCTACCAATATGGATGACTTGTGAATCCTACACCTTGTAGTCCCCTTTACCTTGTGTAACATTTTCTATTCACTGCATTATACACATGTGATTAATTGTCTCTGTGACAATGGGGCTATGGAGAGATGAGAGGCACTGATGGAGGGCAGAAGTGAGGGAATCATTGAAGATTGTCAATCATTAAAGATTGACAAAAGATTGTTGTATCCTGGTGCATAGTAAGGTCATTATTTACTATGGTTTGAAAGCAAAAACAATTCAATATATAATGACAAATGTTTTGTAAAAACACAATTTTACCCCAAATTTTCTTGGTGGACAGGCCTCCAAAGCCCCCTTTGTAGGGGTCAGTCTCACTCGCTGCACTTGTTGTGCACGGGTCTGACAACATCTGCCAGAGCAGCTTTAAGATTCCAGTCCAGCCTAGGCAGGAGCAGGAGCCTTGGGTTGCAAAATAAAACCAAACAATGTAAAGGTAGTGGCGAGACGCAGCACCAACCTTCCCATTAGGATTTTTCGATTTTTGCAAATATTTGTAATATAAAAATACTGACATCTTTAGTAATTCAACTCCAGTCTTTGTTTGATGTGCACACGTGTGCAGGTTTTTTTTCTTCAAATTACAGTTTTAATACTTGACATTTAAATCATACAAATTGCCTGGGGGTCCCCGGCTTCCAGTATTGACTCAATGGGGGTCCTCAGCAGTGAAAAGTTTGGGAACCACTGATCTACACAGATGGTTTGGCGCAACCGGCCGTCGTTCTAAGCAAGCTTACTCTGCTGCATGTGCATTGTGGCAGGTTCTATGGTTGACTGTGAATTCCAGTCGTCCTTGGTTCACACAAAGTCTCTATGAGACTGTATTGCACAGTTGGCTGAGTTACAGGCTTTGGTTTTAGCTCTGGAATTAGCTGATCCTACAGTTCCTACTCCAGTAGTATGCAACTCTTTCTATAGTGTACAATCCTATAATGACAATCTTTTCTTTTGGTCTCAAAACGATTATCGAGACTCAAAAGGTAGCGTAATTAAGCATAAAAGGCTTTGGATTCGAGTGGCAGCTCTTAAGGAAAGCTTGCCGCTCACACGTTATTCACACTCTTGGTCATCAGCGTGTGGGAACACATGCTGTTGGTAATTCTCTGGCTGATGAAGCGGCCACATCTGCAGTAGCCACTTTATCAATAGCAGCAGTTCCATGTCTACAATTGATAATGAAATTCTTGCGGCAATAGCTGCCACTAAAGATGGGAAGGCTTACCCAAACTTTTTCCCATCTAAATATTCTTATCATATGTCTTCAGGCCATGTTTCCTTTGCAACATCGGCAGATTCCCAATGAGGACCGTAGACCCCCCTTGATCATAGCAGCACATGAGGGCATGGCCTCAGCACATGCTAGTGTTTCGACCACTGTGTCCCTCTTGCAGCAGCGTTACTGGTGGTGGGGACTGTACAGACAGACTCTCAATTATGTTATTTCATGTGACATTTGTCAGCAAATTAAGCCATCCAGTTGCTCGGCCGCCACATATGCAGCTTTATATTTCAAATCAACAGTTTGGTTGTATACATCTTGATCACTGCGGTCCTTTGATGTCAGATACTGCATATAAACATATTTTAGTTGCAGTTAATTTGTGCACAAGGTTCCTCTGGGTTTGGCCACAATGTAGTGCTGACTCTCAAAATGTCATCAGGGATTTGTGTATCTTTATCGGAACATTTGCGTGTGGTACCTTCCATTCTGACCAGGGTCCAGCATTCGCCTCTAAGGCGTACAAGGACGCAATGAGGTCTTTGGGGGTACTATTGCAATTTTTGCTGGCAATTCTGTAGTGGAGCAAATGAACCATGATTTAAAGCAATCTTTGACAGCTTAGGTACTGGCAGGAGTTGGCTGACTCATTTGTTCAGGGTATAGCATGCACTTAATAATTTCCCTAGAAGATCTCTGGGTGGGCGGATCCCATACGAAATGCTCTTTGGTATTAAAATGTTTGTGCCTGACCTTCATGGTCTAGACTTTGCGGCAGTAGCCGCAACATTTGACATAGATAACCATTGTGCTATGTTACAGGATCTACAGACAACTCGTGACACTCTTGCAAAAGCTGAGTTGCACTCTGTTGGACTTGGCCCTTCTGGCAGGTTCACCCCTGAACTTTTTGCTTTTTATTGGTGACTTGGTGTGGTGATTTTTTTGGTTTCTGCGCACTTTCCCTGTGTCCCAGGGTAAAGTGCGTGCGTGCTCTGAGTGCATGTGGTGAGATAGGCCTGCCCTCCCATAGGAATGCATGGGGAATGTATGTGTCCCTAGTAGTTCCTGATGCGTGGGGTGTGCAGGCCCGAGTTTGGTATGTGCGGACTCATGGGAGTGAATGCTGCGCGATGATGTGTGCGGCGTGCATGTACCTAGTGTGGAAGTGCCACTTCTAGAAGTGGGCACTTCTGTGTGCAGTGTGTCTGTCGCGTGATTGGCTGGTCATGTCATGTGACGGGCTAGGGATTCCCCAGAGTCAGGATGAGTCACCCAGTGGTGAATGGGGAGATCAGCAGCTAGATGGGTGGGAGGAGTACACCTGGGTCCTGAATGGGACAGGGTTTTCCACACACAATGCTTGCTCCGCCCCCTGTGGTGCGACTGACGACCCTAGCCCTGCCAGTGAATAGAGTGAGGGGCTGAGCACATCAAGGGTGCTCCCCAACCAGCTGCGACTGGTTTTCCCCCTCACCCTGAACCCAGAACAAAGGGGTTTGCTGTATAAAAATGGGGCTGTGTCCCCACAAACTGTTCTCTTCTTGGATCCTGACAGAGGGGGGCTTGCTGCTGGTGGGGCCCAGGAGGGACCGCCATGGGGGCTACCTCCCTGCTGGAGGGCCCTGTGTGCTGGCCCCTGGGCCCTACCTTGCCCCCTAGATGCCCTCAGGACCGTGGGGACCTTTTTGCTGGTCCTTTTGCTTTACCAAGGCTTGTTAGCCTGCCCAGCGCCCGGGGAGCGCTACATGGCTTTATTTTGCCCGTAGGAGCGCTGGAGCTCCGCAGCGATGCGCTGCCGTCTGTGGGGAGGGAATCCCCCACGGTAGGGATTCCCCCGTGCAGCTGCCCGGCGGGTGCCTACCCCGCGTTTATGCACTTTGGGGGGGAGAGCCTGCCCCGCTACTGAATTGGCTTTATGGATCGCGGGTGCCCACCCCGCGTCATTGCCGCCTACGGGATTTCTCTAATTACGTCGCGGGTGCCCACCCCGCGACTTGACTGTCTCAGAGTTCACCGCTGCGGCCCTAGTCGCGGCAAAAGCGGAAGTCAGGCGCGAAGCTGCCTGGCGGCGGGCGGGACTTCCGGTTTTGCAGAGGAAGTCCCGCGCACGCCCCGGCAGCCGGAGGAGACGTCTGGGGCCCCATAGGCTCCATGCCGAAGTCCTGGTCCCGGAAGAGGGACCGGGCGAAGAGCAGAGTGCCGGCGCCAGGAGTGAGGTGGGGTTCCCCAGAGCGAGGGAGAGCCCCGCGTTGCCGGCAGGAGGGAGAAGAGACCGAAGGAGTCCGATCCCACAGCCCCGGTGAGTAGGGGCTATCTTCCATGTTGTGGGTGCCGGTCCCAGACCGGTCTATGTCCTGAGCAGCCCCCCCACCGCCTGATAGGGGGGGGCGCTCCAACGAAGGGGCACATCGTTGAAGAGCCTGTGAGGCTCCAACGGGGGCCTATTTGTTTTAAGAGCCCCGTGGCTCTAACCTGGGGGCCATTTGATATTTAGAAGGGGGACTTGGGGGCCTCATTGCGTCCTTGTACGCCTTAGAGGCGAATGCTGGACCCTGGTCAGAATGGAAGGTACCACACGCAAATGTTCCGATAAAGATACACAAATCCCTGATGACATTTTGAGAGTCAGCACTACATTGTGGCCAAACCCAGAGGAACCTTGTGCACAAATTAACTGCAACTAAAATATGTTTATATGCAGTATCTGACAGTGGTCCATGTGGCCCTGTCCCCTGTATATATAATCCCTTGTAAATTCTGCCCGTGCCTGTTGGCACATTGTAAAGTGTGTGTTTTTATCTAATGTGTTGTGTATAATACAAAGGCTATTTTTATAGAATACCTTGTGTGGAGTTTCCTTTGTGGTGGGCCTTGGGGGTTGTTGCTGGGTGCGCGCGCAAACGCTTTACACATTGCCTCAGAGATAAGCCTGACTGCTCGTGCCAAGCTACCAAGGGGGTGAGCAGGGGTTATCTTTGGCGTGTAACTCCCCAGCCCTGACTAGAGTGGTGGTTTCTGTCTGGCTTTGGCGCAAGCCCTAGCCAACCAGAAATCCCATTTCTAACATTGGTGATCAGCGGTGGGATTTGGACTTGCGTTTGCGCTGTACCGCAGCAGCAACTGGCTGCACCACAAAACTCTGCATTTAGATAATCACATGGTATAGGGATTATTGTACTAAGTTTGTTTTTGTCATTTCTTTGGAAATGTGTTTCTTGTGCACTGTGAGTTAGGTGTCCCTAGCTCGGGAGGGTAGATCATCCCCCTTAGTGCATTGTGTTTTCTGGATTCACCAGAGGGTGGGATCCAGTGGTGGCAGCAGATGTGTGTCCAGTGCATGTATTCCCATTCCCAGTTCCAGGGGTAGTGGTACCTGTGCCACGTGGTGGTCAGGTTGAGAAATCAGGGGCGGTAGAAACTGTCTTACCAGTCTTGGGAGGGGTTTGGGGATGAATTTGTAATGCGCTGGATGAATGTGAATGTCCCATTCCCAGTTCCCAGAGTAATAGTACCTGTGTCACGTGGTGGTCAGGTTGAGAAATCAGGGGCGGTAGAAACTGTCTTACTAGTCTGGGGGGTGTGTGTGTGTGGATGAAGGGTGTGAGTTCTCTGAAATAAGGAGCTTGCTGGTTGATTGGGTGTGAGTTCTCTGGGATAGGGAACTTGCATTGGGGAGTGATTCCAAAAGTAGTGGCTGAGGTGTCTTCCAGCCCAGCGTGGTGGAAGAGGTTCAGAGTAGCCC
Organism: Triturus cristatus; assembly: GCF_964204655.1. Taxonomy (NCBI): domain Eukaryota; kingdom Metazoa; phylum Chordata; class Amphibia; order Caudata; family Salamandridae; genus Triturus; species Triturus cristatus. The sequence goes on along the minus strand of NC_140590.1, from coordinate 1,755,297,368 downwards.
AGCTAGGTCTCGGTGTAGGGGCTCACGTCCTGTCTCTGCGGAGAAGGAGTGGGTGGGACTGCGTGTCTCCAGGTGCCTGAAACCCAGTGTCAGGGCCTGGATGGTTTCTTTAGGGAACATCAGGTCGGGGGCCTAGGCTGTACCAATAGGTCATTTTAGGAGGATCTCCCAGTGTCTAGAGGACGTGGAGCGTCTGTAATCAGAGCTCCAGTAGTCCTGGTGTCTGGCGGTACCGCTCCAGTTGGGAGGGTGCGGAAGTCCAGAGGGAGGGGTGAGGGGGGGAGGGATTCCCCAGTGGGAACCAGTAGGTCAGAGACCAGCCGGAAGGGCTGAGTCGCCACTGAGTGACCGTGGTGTCGCCACTTCTGTCCTGGGGGGTCTGCACGCACTGTCAGATGGACAGGAGGTAGTGAGATCAGCGCCAGGCAGACTGTCACACGACCCATTAGTTACGTGTCACCCTCGTTAAGTCCTGGTTCGCCAGGCATCTGACCAAAGGGTACGTCCCTCGGTTGGGGAGCCAGTAGTCGGTGTTTCCGGATCGGGACGTAAGGGTAGCTGTAGTCCTGAGGGCAGGTGGGGCTCATCTTAGGTGAAGAGACTCTGCTCTACAGTGGAAGGGGGTGCAGAGGGAGGGAGTCCTCGCCTCTGACCCCTTGGATCCCAGGTGGTAGACCAGTTGGTGGAGAGAGGTCCTGAACTGGTGGGAGAGTTGTGTTCTGGTGGGTGCTTCCCTGGGAGGGTGCGGAACCCCAGAAGTAGAGGTAGGGTGGGGCATTCTTGCCCGTGACCTCTGGTCAGCCTGAGGGTGCGGACCCTAGGTTAAAGGATCAGTGGTAGTTGGGAACTACACTGAGAGGGAGAGTGGAGAATGGCTTGTATGCCAGGGGTTACTACCCCCCACTCTGGGTTTGGCAAGGACCAGTGGTATCTGGGTGGCCTAGGGCCTGGTCCTGGCCGTGGACAACTAGGTAGTACCAGTGGGGTAACCTAGTTGGGCCTGAGTTCTTTTCGGTTTTTTTTTTTTCAGATGGAACCTTGTTGATTGAGAATGGCGTTGAACAGGAGAGTGTCCCTGCAGTGCGGGCCTGCGTCCGTGTTCTATCGCCCCAAGCAGGGAAGACCATCACGGTGGTGATTGGTCTGCCCTGCGTTTTGGCTGGAAGGGGGTTGTGTTGGACTTGGCCCTTCTGGCAGGTTCACCCCTGAACTTTTTGCTTTTTATTGGTGACTTGGTGTGGTGATTTTTTTGGTTTCTGCGCACTTTCCCTGTGTCCCAGGGTAAAGTGCGTGCGTGCTCTGAGTGCATGTGGTGAGATAGGCCTGCCCTCCCATAGGAATGCATGGGGAATGTATGTGTCCCTAGTAGTTCCTGATGCGTGGGGTGTGCAGGCCCAAGTTTGGTATGTGCGGACTCGTGGGAGTGAATGCTGCGCGATGATGTGTGCGGCGTGCATGTACCTAGTGTGGAAGTGCCACTTCTAAAAGTGGGCACTTCTGTGTGCAGTGTGTCTGTCGCGTGATTGGCTGGTCATGTCATGTGACGGGCTAGGGATTCCCCAGAGTCAGGATGAGTCACCCAGTGGTGAATGGGGAGATCAGCAGCTAGATGGGTGGGAGGAGTACACCTGGGTCCCGAATGGGACAGGGTTTTCCACACACAATGCTGGCTCCGCCCCCTGTGGTGCGACTGACGACCCTAGCCCTGCCAGTGAATAGAGTGAGGGGCTGAGCACATCAAGGGTGCTCCCCAACCAGCTGCGACTGGTTTTTCCCCTCACCCTGAACCCAGAACAAAGGGGTTTGCTGTATAAAAATGGGGCTGTGTCCCCACAGAAACTGTTCTCTTCTTGGATCCTGACAGAGGGGGGCTTGCTGCTGGTGGGGCCCGGGAGGGACCGCCATGGGGGCTACCTCCCTGCTGGAGGGCCCTGTGTGCTGGCCCCTGGGCCCTACCTTGCCCCCTGGATGCCCTCAGGACCGTGGGGACCTTTTTGCTGGTCCTTTTGCTTTACCAAGGCTTGTTAGCCTGCCCAGCGCCCGGGGAGCGCTACATGGCTTTATTTTGCCCGTAGGAGCGCTGGAGCTCCGCAGCGATGCGCTGCCGTCTGTGGGGAGGGAATCCCCACGGTAGGGATTCCCCCGTGCAGCTGCCCGGCGGGTGCCTACCCCGCGTTTATGCACTTTGGGGGGGGGAGCCTGCCCCGCTACTGAATTGGCTTTATGGATCGCGGGTGCCCACCCCGCGTCATTGCCGCCTACGGGATTTCTCTAATTACGTCGCGGGTGCCCACCCCGCGACTTGACTGTCTCAGAGTTCACCGCTGCGGCCCTAGTCACGGCAAAAGCGGAAGTCAGGCGCGAAGCTGCCTGGCGGCGGGCGGGACTTCCGGTTTTGCAGAGGAAGTCCCGCGCACGCCCCGGCAGCCGGAGGAGACGTCTGGGGCCCCATAGGCTCCATGCCGAAGTCCTGGTCCCGGAAGAGGGACCGGGCGAAGAGCAGAGTGCCAGCGCCAGGAGTGAGGTGGGGCTCCCCAGAGCGAGGGAGAGCCCCGCGTTGCCGGCAGGAGGGAGAAGAGACCGAAGGAGTCCGATCCCACAGCCCCGGTGAGTAGGGGCTATCTTCCATGTTGTGGGTGCCGGTCCCAGACCGGTCTATGTCCTGAGCAGCCCCCCCACCGCCTGATAGGGGGGGGGGCGCTCCAACGAAGGGGCACATCGTTGAAGAGCCTGTGAGGCTCCAATGGGGGCCTATTTGTTTTAAGAGCCCCGTGGCTCCAACCTGGGGGCCATTTGATATTTAGAAGTCCCAGGGGGACTTGGGGGCCAATTGCCTAGAGCCGAGCGGCGCTCCAACGCCTTAGACCTGAAATTGGTGAGAGAATTCGTGAGCACACAGTGGATTGGCAGAGTAAGAAAGTAGATGAGATCCTGAGACATGCAAAATACTTCAGTGATGAAATTGAAGCAAAACAAAGAAAGCTGAAAGAGAAAGCAATGTGGGCACAAGTGAAAGTTGCGGAGAGACAGGAAGCACAGTTAGTGGAACAGGCGAAAAATCCAGGAAATAATGCAGGGAATAGACCAAGATATGCAGGAAAAGGAAAAGGAAGTCTTGAGGAAGCGAAGAAAAAGTTCCCTTGTCACAACTGTGGCCAATTGGGGCATTGGAGATCGGAGTGTCCTAATCCACCATTAGTGAGTAATGAGAGTAAACCTTTAAATCAACAGGTGCAGAACCAGAACGAAGGAAATAATCAACAGCAGCAACAACAGAAAGTTGTGAGACAGCAGAGTCAAGAGCCAAAACCGCCCTTGCCGCAGAATAGAGGGTTACAAAAGTATAATCAGGATTCAGGATTCTACAATGATGAGCAGGTAAACAAACCAAGACGTTCTAACAAAGTACAGCAGTACTTGTTAAAGAGTGAAGGGAGTGAGTCTGAGGGTGATTATTGACGGTGCCGAGGAGAGGAAGAAGAGTGCATACTTGGTGCAACTCTAGAAATAGACCAGGCAGGACCATTTGTGGATGGGAAAATAAATGAGGAGAGTTACTTTTTTGGTAGACACAGGTGCGACAAGATCAACTGTCAGGTCAACAGATGTTAGAAATCTTCCTCTCTCGGATGAAGCAATCCAAGTAGTTGGTGTAGCCAATACACAAATCAAAACACGTCTTACTGAACCGGTAAGAGTACAGATAGGGACATTTTCAGACATGCATAGATTCATTGTCTGTGACACGAGTCCAGTGAACCTACTGGGTAGGGACTTGTTGTGCAAGATGAACTGCACAATTTTTTGTACACCGGATGGAATAGCCTTTGAGACACCAGATGAAGATGCTTTGTACCGAGTGACTCTAGAAAATAGAGAGAGTGAGTTAATTGGTGCATTTGCTGTGTTTAATCCGGAGGATTTGCCTCAAGAGCTGAGACACAGTGAAAAGGACAGTTTGGGATTTTACTGGAGAGGATGTGGGATTGATGAATAATGTAGATCCAGTGAAAATTGCAGTAAAGGAGGGAATCACATATCCTAACATTCCTCAATACAAAATGACACCAGAAATAATTGAAGGGATAACTCCTATAATTGAGAAAATGATTCAGCAAGGAGTCCTGAGAGAACTACTGAGTAGTCCGTGTAATTCACCGATAATGGGACTAAAAAAGCCCAATGGGAAATTTAGGATCGTACAGGATTTGAGAAAAGTTAATCAAATTGTGGTGGCATGTTGTCCTATTGTGCCAAATCCATCAGTGATCCTGTATCAAATTCCACACGATGCTGAGTGGTATACAGTGATTGATTTGTGTCATGCGTTCTTTTCAATTCCATTGCATCATGATAGCCAGCCGATTTTTGCATTTAGGTTTGGCCAGCGTATCTTAGCATGGTGTCGAATCCCACAGGGGTATACGGAGAGTCCTTCGATATTCAATCAGTTATTGAAAAAATCGTTGGAGAGTTTGATCATGCCCGAGAGTTCAGTGTTAGTGCAGTACATTGATGACCTACTGGTGGCATCAAAAACACGTGAAGCTTGTGAAGTAGATACCATAGCTTTACTGAATCATCTGGCAGATGGAGGGTTAAAGGTATCTCCAGCCAAATTACAGTTTTGCAAGAAAGAGGTTCATTATCTTGGACACAATATTGAAAAAGGTCTGAGAAAAGTGACTACTGACAGGATCAGAATAATCAGAGAAATGAAAGCTCCAAAGACCCAGAGAGAAGTGAGAATGTTCCTGGGTATGGTGGGTTATTGTCGTCAGTGGATAATTAACTTTTCCCTGATAGCAAAGCCACTGATTAAACTGACAAAGTGAGATGACGGATCCATTGGATCTAGATGCAGAACAAATGGCAGCATTTGAAGAGCTCAAAAGTAAAATGTGTGAGGCTCCAGCTTTGGGTATGCCCGACTATGAGAAAGAATTTGAGCTGTACTGCAGTGAGAGAAATGGATGTGCACTTTCAGTGTTAATTCAGAAACATGGATTACTGAGAAGGCCTATTGCGTACTTCTCATCGACACTTGACCCTGTAGCTGTGGGTTTACCAGGTTGTCTGAAATCTGTGGCTGCAACATGCAGGAGTCTGGAACAAAGTGAAGGAATCATAATGGGATATCCTGTAAGGGTATTCGTACCTCACAATGTGGCAATTCTTTTGACAAGAAGCAGAACTCAGTACATGTCACATAGTCGATTGACCAAATATGAAAAAGTGATTCTGGGAGCATCAAATGTGACTCGAGAGAGATGTGTGAATGTGAATCCAGCGACGCTTTTGCCAGACATTGAAAATGTGGGTGTGAAGATGGAAGATGATCATGACTGTTTGGATGTGCTTGAGTACTGTACAAAACCAAGACCAGACATAAGAGATTTGCCCTTGAATGAGAGTGATCATGTGTTGTTTGTGGATGGATCATGTCTGAGAAATGATGATGGTGTGCTATGTGCAGCATATGCGGTATGCAAGGTTTCAGAGGTCATGGAAGCATCACCATTGAAAGGAGTGAAATCTGCGCAAGTTGCTGAATTGATAGCATTGACAAAAGCTTGCGAAATTGGGAAAGATTTGAGGACGACTGTGTTGACTGATAGTCAGTATGGATTTGGAGTGGTGCATGATTTTGGCCAACTTTGGCTACAAAGAGGTTTCTTGACATCGAGTGGAACTCCAATAAAGAATGCTGAAATGATTGGTAAATTGCTTGAGGCGATACAGCTGCCTAAGGAGTTAGCAGTTGTAAAATGTGCTGCCCATGGTCTAGGGGAGGATTTTATAACGGTCGGAAACAGATATGCCAACGATGTTGCGCAATACTGTGCCAAGACGAATCAGTCCATCAACAGGGACAGAGAAGGGGAAATGTCTTTTCTCTCTGTGATGTTTACTAATGTCCTAGAGACCTGGGATGAAGTGAAACAGTTGCAAGATGAGGCAGGAGAGGAAGAGAAAAAAGATTGGATTAAGGCAGGATGTGCTCCAAGAGAAACAGACCATGTTTGGGTCTACAGAGATGGCAGACCAGTGATGCCCAACTCCATCTTGTCGTCAATGGCAAGGATGTATCATGGCCAGGGACATTTGGGGAGGGACGCGATGGTTAGGTCGTTCAAGCAGACCTGGTACAATGCAAAGTTCAGGACAATTGCAGAAAGCATCTGTCAGAGGTGTTTAGTTTGTCAGCAATTTAACACTGGGAAAAAGACAGTGGTGAGTCTGGGAACAATAGGCAGAGAAGGAGGTCCTTTTACAAGAATGCAGATTGATTTCATTGAAATGCCCCAAGTAAACAGACTAAGGTATGTTCTAGTGGTAGTCTGTTTGTTTTCAAGGTGGGTGGAAGCTTACCCGACTAGAAGAAATGATGGATTAACAGTGGCAAAGTTACTGTTAAGGGAGTTGATTCCTAGGTACGGGTTTCCAGTAACAGTTGAGTCTGATAGAGGTGGACATTTTCAAAATGAGCTTATGGGTTTGATTTCTGAAGCATTGAAAATACAGCAGAAGCTACATTGTGCATACCGACCAGAGGCTTCTGGTGTGGTTGAGCAGATTAATGGCACAATCAAGAATAGGATTGGAAAAATGTGCTTAGCCACTGGCATGAAATGGCCAGATGTTTTGCCTCTAGTTCTGATGACAATGAGATCTACTCCAGATAGAACTACTGGTTTGAGTCCGCACGAGATAATCATGGGACGTGCTATGCGCCATGCATTCGTGCCTGTCAATAAATTGGTGACAATAACTGATGACATGATTTTGGATTACTGTAAAGGCCTGGCTGACGCAGTTCATTCTGTGTTTCACCAGGTTGGAGAAGAAGCTACCACACTTGAGAAGAAGCAAGCCCATGATCTGAGTCCAGGAGACTGGGTGAGGATAAAAGTTCACAGAAGAAGAAATTGCTTGATTCCAAGGTGGGCAAGGCCGAGACAAGTTATTCTGACTACGACGACTGCAGTAAAGTGTGCTGGAGTGAAGCACTGGGTACATGCAAGTCATACTCTGAGAGTTCCAAACCCAAAAGAAGGGACTGGTAAAGAGTATTTTGAAGAGTCAGATTCCAGCGATGATGAAGATACAGAATCAGTGGGGAAAGAAGTAGGAAGAACTTCGAATGAACCACTGCGAGTATCAGAAAAGAGATCAAATTCTGTAAGAGAGCCTGAGGTTTCAAACAGCAGCGAAGGAAAAAGAAAAGAGAAATAACACAGAGGCTACTCCTGAATCAGAAGAGGAGGAGATTGAAGAACCACTTGAGATTATACTTGAAGAAGTAGGGTCAGAAAAAGATAGAGAGGGACAGATTGCGGAAGACCCCCGAGGAGGTGTAGGGAACATTCTTGATGAGCCAGGTGAAGGGACAAGTAGACAGCAAGAAGATTGCGTGTCGGAGACCCGAGGAGGGACAGGAGTAGGGAAGTCTCAAACAGTGGTGAAAAAATCTGTGGAAAAGAAGAGAGCTGCTCGAAAACGGAAACAAGAGGCACTTGAAACAGATGATGAGGATGAACAAACAGAGGGTCGAGTTCTGAGAAAGAGAACTTGGATCGGAGAAAGAAGTAATAAAGAAATAAAGCCGAAAAAGGTGTTAAGAGGAGATCGTTGGCCTAACAACAGAGTTAAGAGGCTGAGATACAAAATAATAAGAGCAAATACATCGAAAGCTGAACAAGTGAATGAAGTTTCGAGTCAAAGTTCAAAAGCTGAAGGAGAAGAATCAAAGGAGTCAAACGAACCAGTGGAAATAAAAAGAGTAAGAAGACCCAACCAAAAGTACAGATCACCGGAATGGTCTTATGTGGCACTGTCTGAAGGAGGAAAAGAAGAAGCAGTGACTCGAGATAATCCGGAAGAGATCTTGAGAGAAGTGGTTGAGGAAGATACTGGTGAAATTCTGAAAGTACTCTTGACTGACATTGGAGAAGAGTCGAGTACTGAGGATTTTGATGTTGGAGATCTGATACAATTTGATGTTGAAGAGATTGAAGTGAAGAATGACAAGTATCCAAACTGAGTGAAAGAAGGATTCACTTGGATCAAGTGAACGGAGAGATCATTTGGATAAACTGAAAGCTGAAGAATTGCTGGAGGATTGAAATTGAAAAGTTCAAACAGTAGTGGAGTAGTAGAGGCTAAACTAAAATGGCTAACATAGAGGATAATAGAAATAGATGTGCCTTCTTTAAGAGGTGGTGTAGGATGTGCTGCTGCTGTACTGGATTATTAATGCTTCTATGGGGTGTTTTAGTTTTATTAGTTACTTTTAAAGTAGAGTTTGAGATGCATACAGAGAATGTGACAAATGTAGAGAAGAATTCACAAAAAGTAGTTCCAATTAGAATTAGTAATGCTTACACACACAAAGATAGATCAATTAATAACTTTTCTAGTAATGTTTTTCGAAACTGTTATATGAATATGTGAAGACAATGGAAGTAAGGGATTGCTACGTCTGTATGCAATTACCTGCATCCGTCTCAGAGGGTGTTACTTATCATCATTTACCAGCTACATATGGTATTTCCTGTAGTATTTTAAGTAGTGTTTTTTATTTGTTAGGGAAAGTAGATTATAAGATGTCTAACAGATAGTATTTTTGGGCACTTGCCAATGAACAAAGAGCTGAATCCAGCTAAAGAAGCTAACACTTAGTGAGATTTTTATTGAAGAAAAAGGATTAACATTAGATTACATTTTTAAGAATAATTTAACTTGCAGTTTGAAAGGAGAGGAGAAAGCTTTCCTGGATATGGTAGAAGAAAGGAGATTGAACATCCATGAGAAAGCAGGAAAATATAAAGTGAGTGAGACAATTTGGGACATTGAGATGGGAAAAGAATTGAAGAATGGGGCTAGTCCAACTTTAGCTCTAGATGCACCACAGAAAGGTAAACTTTGTATTACAAGAAGGAAATCCCAATATGATACATATTTTGTTGGGACTAGTGAGTGCCATGATACATACTTCATTGCAACAGGTTGGGGTTTCAGAGGTGGAGAAGATACGATTTTTCCAGGAGTATATTATGTTTGTGGGAATAAGGCTTATTACAAGTTGCCTGACCATTGGTATGGCACGTGTTATGTGGGCCTAGTTTTTCCAAAGATTTTTCATATAGATAAAGTAACAGATGTAGAAGATGTTAACTTACTAATGCGTTTTAAGAGAGAAACTTGGTCTGAAATAGTGGGTGATATTTTTGGGGTTTTGATTCCAGCAGTGGGAATTTCTTTGAATGCTTATGGAATTCGGAAACTGTCCACAGTGGTTGATCGCTTATCGACAAATACCGCTGGAGGGTTTCTTTTGGTAAATACGGAATTAAGTGCCGTACGTGCCATGTCTATGCAAAATCGACTTGCCCTTGATATTCTATTGGCCAAGGAGGGTGGAGTCTGTGGAATGCTGAAAGTTCAACATTGTTGCACTTACATTCCAGACGAAAGCAGAGACCTAAAGGTCTATATCAAAAATATTACTGATTTGCATGAAGAATTAGTACCACTTGAAGCTGAGAGTTTGTGGACTAAAATAGCTAATAAAATGATAGCTGTTAAGGATTTTATTGCAAAGATAGGTAGTACTATTATAGGTAGAATATTGTTTCCCTTGTCTTGTATAATTGTGGCTTTATTAATAATAAGATTGGTGTGTGTGTGTTGTAAAAACAGGGGAGGGAGGAAGAAATTGAATAAAGAAAAGAAAAACAAGAGGTTGAAGAGAGAACCTGAGGAAATTGAACTAGAAGAATTGAGGGAGAGTGTTTACTTAGAGACAAAAAGGGATGATGAAAGAGTGACTGGTGTTTAATGTTGTGTAAAGGGGAAAAGACATTTCCGATTTCTCCTAAAATGGGACTAAATTTTCACTAATTTTTTTTTTGGGTTTATTTGGTGATAAAATCACCAAAGGGGGGATTGCTGGAGCAGAGTTTTCAGTTTGAAAATTCTGGGGCTTTTGAAGCTCTGGCATGTCTATTCGTTGTACTAATTTATTAATAATTAATAATTTGTCTTGTGCAAGTGCGTTTATATTAATCAATCCGTCTGTTTTAACAAGAGAGAGTTACACGTGAGTGTGCTTAAATGTGCTGACTGATAATAACACGCGAGTTAAATGTGTTTTCATGTTTAAACGTTGCTATGTGCTGTTTATTTTTGAGCACAAAACGCTTTTGAATTAATGCTTTTCCATGTTGCAAGTGCTAGATAAATGCATACACATAAGGGTATTAGTGGGGTTAACACTGTTTAATCACTATGCTGTAGTAACGTTGTTTTTGTCTCTTTTAATTAAGATGGTCTATTAAGGCCTATGTTGGCCTGAGAAAGATGGCTAAATAGTGAGCCTGGCTGTGATTATAATTTGAAAACTGAGACGAGGGAGACCCCTGCTGGAAATGGTCCTGAAGCTAACTGACCATGGTCCTTGTCGAAAACTTTCCATGAGGACGGCAGCAGTTTTTGGGAAGTCTCCAAGAGAAGTGAAAGTGTTCTTGGCAGCCTTGGGAAACAAAGGAGCCTTAGAAAGAAGCTCTGAACTGTGGCTCGATGGCCGAGGAGAAGCAGGATAATTGTGATACATGTTTTATTTTCTTGGTTCCTGTTCCGTAGTTTTCGCTATGTGTATTTTCCTGAGCGGAGATTCTCAAATGTAGCAATGTTACATCCTTTCCTTCTCGCTCTGCTCAGCAAGTCCGGCGGACATTATGGTTTTTTCTATGTTCCCAATGTATCTTTCTATTGTTTAGAGTATTATAAGATGTTAGCCTAGAGAGGGTCTTTTGCCACTTGCCATTTTGCCTTTGCCGCGTATTGAATCTGCGTTGCTGAGGATTGATGCTGAAGGGACTTCGTCTTGAGAGACATTTACCGAGAGACTTGTCCTGACCCGTTCTGACATTTAGCTAGAATAGGTAACTATGAGAAATGATTTACTCTGATTGATTTTCTTTGACTAATTTTAGATAAAGCAATATAATTTTAAACATGGTGTTGGATATTCTTTCTTGTCAATTATTGAGTTTGCATTATTGATTATTGTTGTATATTTTGTATAGATTATGCTTAGGGACAGTCACAAAAACCAGGTCTTATCGACCTCGATATAGATGCAGGGTGTTTAGGAGTGTTTTCCTTTCACAGGTTTATTGCTGGTGGAGTATTTGAGTGTATGTTAGTGAAATGGGCCCTAGCGTATGATGTATGCATGTGCGTGTAACTGTGAGATTACTCTATCCGTGGTAGTGGGAATTTTGTACACACCCTGATCTCTATCACACCGATATAACTGTATGAATGTTATTGTCTTAGTCAGGTTCAGTTAGGTTTGAATGTGTCAGGTTTTTATGTAAGTTTGTTATGGTTTTTTTTTTTTTTGTGTTATTGTGATTTTTGTTTTCGGTTACATTCCAACATGCCGTTATTTTCGAAACTACATAAGATATGTACCAGAAAAGGTGTACTAGAGGAACCAGTTAACATTCCGCCTAGGGACACACCTGGACATTTCATGTACTGTAAGCATGGTTTAGATGCCGTGTTGTTTTTAGAACTATGGGTGGATTACACAAAGGATTTAGAGACAAAATATAGATGGCCTATCACTGGAACGTGGGATGCGGAAAGCATTATGAAAGTAGAGGAAGAAATATGGAAGAGAAAATCCAGACCTGCTCAGAAGGACGCCATTGAGTTGTGGCGCAAAGAGTCACATAGAAGGACAGAGAAAGAGTTCCACAAAATAGAAAGAAGTAAAAATGAGTCTGAAAAAGCCAAAGAAAAATTACAGGAGGAAGGGGAACGGGTAAAAAGAGAGCAGACCGAAAGAAAAAAGAATACTGTCGTTGCTGGTATTTACCCCGTCCTTTCAGAGGAACTAGCAAGAGTGACCCCAGTAGAAAGACCCATTAGAGTGCCACCGCCAGTACCCCGAAAAATAAAACAAACCGCATCCGAAAGGTTTATTAACACCTACCTAGAGGAATCCCCACCAGCCTACGTGGACGGATCTTTCCCTGCACCCCCAACGCAAGACCAGCTCCAGGAGCTCGAGGACAGCGGGGAGGGAGGATCCGGGATAGCGTCAGGAGGGGGGCCAACAGTAAAAGTAGACATCCCCGAATGTATATATGATCCAGATCCAGGAAAGGACAGAATGCTCGTGTTTTCACTACGGCTTAGACGAGCAGTCGCTGATTTGGAAAAATTACCAGATATGGATAAACATCTAAAGAAAATGTACACATTCATAAGAACAGGGGAAGGTTCTGAGAGCATAACAGATGCTATACAAAATAGAAAAGTGATTATTAAGAACTATATCCTTCGCTTCCTAATTAACTGTCTGATCAGGGAAAAAGACGAAGGTAACGGGGATGTAGACCATCGTTATATTGGTTGGAGTGATCGCATAGATGCCGGACAGCATGATAAATCAGGACAGACAGACAACATGTTGACCAAAATCCGAAAGGCAATAATAGCGTCACACGAGGCAGGACCGCGCGAAAAAGCTGCGTTATCATCTGATGACGAAGTAGGGGACCAAGATAAAATACAATATGTGGGCCATGCCCGACGATTCGAAAGGCCCAAGGGCCTCAATCACCGTAAACAGGGAACGGCTATAAAAAAAAGATATTCCCTTGAAAGTTTGTTCCAAATCACCGACAAAGAGGTGAATGAATGGTTAGGTAATGAACAGCCCTTAACCCCGACTGAAAATGAATTAGCACGGTCAGCCACCCTGTGGGTATCCCAATATGATTTAAATAATAATGATATCGTAGCACAGACGTTCTTGAGCCTCCCACCAAACGAACAGCGCATAGCTGGTGTTTACATGGTCCAACATTTAATCACGTTGTATGAAAGTCAATATTCTGGTCCTGGTCTATTGTATAGGTTGCTGGACGACATAATACTAGACAGATGGATGAACCTGGGTACAGAATTGATTAATGTCATCTTGGACCAGCGACACAAATATATAGTATACGTGACTAGGTCCCTGCTTCCCGCTCCACCACAGGTTAAGGGGCAGGCATACGACAAGCTGAACCCCCTACGAGAGGTACATCCTGTAAAGGATGCAAATAATGCACTGCAACGGGTGTATGTCTACACCCCTCTGTCAAAATTAGAGATACTAGAAATGAAAAAAATGTAGCCCTCCCATGATAAAGACCCGGGGGGTTTTCACAGAGAACTAAAAGACATTCTCCGCTTAGGGGAATATACATATGCAGACATTTTAAAATTGTTAAAAGTACTATTGCCTGCTGGTATTTACGAGAAGCTTAAAGAAAAGGACTGGGAGTTGGGAGAGAAAAAGATCGGCTGGGATGTGTTGCAAACAGAAGACGCAAGAGGCCCGGGGGTTGGTCTGGGTCCCCGAGCTAAAGAATTACCTGAACTCCTTGTACAAGTTTTGCCGAGATTATTAATTACCAAGAAAGAAGACTGGGATGCTATTTCAGCTTGTAAACAGAAACCAGACGAGGACACTAGCGATTTTTACTCTAGGTTTGAGAAATGTTTTACTATCAATAGTGGCCTTAAGCCCGGTAGCGATTCATATCCCTATCTTTTCGTGAGCAAATTAGTAGAAAATTCCATACCTGAAGTAAAGTATAGGGTACTGAAGGTTGAGAGTACTTGGCAAGCAAGCAGCCCTTCCCAAATGTTACAGATGTTACAGTATCACCAGAACAGAATTAGAGAGGAACATGACCAAGAAAAGAGACGCATGAAAGACACAAAGATGAAGATGCTGGTGGCCCAATCGACACCGGCAAACACAAACACAAACACGAACAAGAATGGCACGAAACAAACTAGTGGGACTTGTAATTATTGCAAGAAGCCAGGCCACTTCGTAAATGAATGTGCAGTCCTGAAACACAATATAGCTATAGGTAAAACGAAGCCTCGTCATTATCCTCCCAAGGACAGTAACACACATCAGACATCAGATACGTTTCCACCGCCGCCACCGCCTGTCCATGCACCTGCACCGGCCCGAGCTACAACACAAATGTATGAGCACGCTCAAAATAACTATCCAGAATACCAAGCATATTCATGAAGCAGCCCAGAGAGGGAATTCGACCTGCCCCTTATTCAAGTTCCTGTGGACCAAGAGGGTCCCTATGTACATGCACGTTTACTGGGACAAAATAAAAAGTTTTTGATTGACACTGGGGCTAGTAGAACTACCATCAGTCATTCCGAGGTGCCCGGGGCACCCCTCTCGGGCTCAAAGAGTGTATCCCTGGGTTTTTCAGGTAGACCTATTATTAATGAGGTTTCAGAACCAATCTCCTTAGGAGTTGGTCCATTAATACATACTACAGACTTACTGCTTACTAAATCGTGTCCAGAGAACTTACTTGGTATAAAAACATTAAAAGAACTGGGAGCAATTATCTGTTGCTCGCCAGAAGGAGTGCGACTGTATTTACGTGATCTCAAGGGACATTTTGTAATGAAAGATATTGACATCAGGCTCCAAGACGTACCACAGCACCTATGGGCACAAGGCCCGACTGACGTAGGTTACATGAACATTACACCGCACCAGGTCACCCTCAAGGAAGGTGTAGTGCTGCCACGGATTAGACAATACAAATTACCACCTGAGGCTGAAATAGGGTTACTGAAATTAATAGATGACCTAATAGCACAAGGGGTGGTGATTGAGACAGATTCAAACATATGCAATTCACCAGTTCTTCCTATTCTTAAAAGAACTGACTCCAATACATCACCTGTATATAGATTAGTTGTGGACCTGCGAGAATTAAACAAATGTGTGGTGCCACAGTACCCTGTGGTCCCGGACATCTCTTCATTATTGACTGCCATTGATGCGAATGCCACGTTCTTTACAGTCATCGATCTGAAGAACGCATTCTTCAGTATCCCAATACATCCGGACAACCAATATCTTTTCGGTTTCAGTTTAAAAGGCCGCAGCTTCAGATTCACAAAAGCACCACAGGGCTTCACGGAAAGTCCTAGCATCTATAGTCAGGCGCTCAAAAGACAACTAGACAGTATTCATATGCCTACCACTACAGCACTGATACAGTATGTAGATGACATTCTCATCACTGCAAGATCGGAACATGATTGTGAAGATGCTTCTCTGACGGTTTTACACTTCCTGGCTGACAAGGGGCACAAAGTGTCCCCTTCGAAGTTACAATTCTGTGAACAGCAAGTGGCGTACCTTGGGCACTTGCTATCCAAGGAGGGTAGGAGACTGACACCAGAACGTATACAATTGATTTCTGGCCTTTCACAGCCCAAGACACCAAAGGAGGTACGTGCATTCATTGGCCTCACGTCATATTGCAGACAGTGGATTCCCCAGTATGCTTACATAGCCAAGCCCCTCATACAGTTGACGACACAGGAAGCAGCTTCTACTAATGTCCTCCCTTGGACACAAGAACACACTGTAGCATTTGAAGAATTAAAAAGAGCTTTATGTCAAGCACCAGTTTTAGCAATCCCTGATTACAACAAATCTTTTATGCTTTTTGTGACAGAGCGGGATGGAACAGCACTATCTGTCCTCACACAAGATCATGCAGGAAAACACAAGCCCTGTGCTTATTTTTCTAGTACATTGGACCCAGTAGCACAGGCTTTGCCTGCGTGCTTAAAATCTGTTGCAGCAACGGCCTTAGCCATAAGACAAAGTGACTCGATAGTGCTGGGCCACCCCCTAACAGTACAAGTACCGCACGCAGTGGAGGTACTCTTGAACCGGACACAAACCCAACACCTAACTGTAGCGAGACTGACAGGTTATGAACTGACGTTATTTCAACCACACATAGAGATCAGACGATGCAACATACTGAATCCTGCTACTCTATTGCCCTCCAGTACAGAAAGCGTTTCCCCACATGACTGTGTTGAAGTAATACATACCGTGACTAAACCAAGACAAGACTTGACAGATGTTGCACTCCCAGACCCCGACCTAACACTATATGTTGACGGCTCATGCATGAGGACGGGGGCGGGAGAATTAGTGGCAGCATATGCAGTGACCACTGCTACTGAAATTATAAAGACTAAAAGAATAGACATACTGTCAGCACAAGCAGCAGAGCTCATCGCCCTGACACAAGCGTGCATAAGAGCTAAGCACTTAAGAGTAAACATTTACACCGACTCCCAATACGCATATGGGGTAGTTCATGACTTCGGAGTACTATGGCGAGAAAGAGGTTTCTTGACCTCTCACGGGACCAAGATACAGCATGGCCCCCTTATTCAAGCCCTTCTGGAAGCGATACATTTACCAACAGCCATAGCTATCCTAAAATGCAAAGCGCATACTAGAGCCACAAATACCATTTCTCAAGGCAATGATCTGGCAGACCGAACTGCTAAACAGACAGCTCAGACCCCACTAGACATGACAAAGTCACAGGTACCATCAGTGTCCAAAGCCATGACAGTTAGGGATCCTTCCAAGGATGTACAAGACATACAAACACATGCTACACTAGACGAATTAAAGAAATGGTCGGAACAAGGAGGGGTACTGACTGATCAGGGTTGGATGACAAGATGGTACAAGTGATCATAAATACCGCACATAGTCCTGCACACTTAGGAGAGAGAGCAATGCTAGACAGCCTACAGAATATATGGTTCAACAAGCACCTGCGTGCAGCAGCGAAACAAAAGGTCAGAACATGTATGATCTGTTGCCAATTCAATCCAGGTAAAGGCATTCCGATGGAGCAAGGTGGATTCCATCCACCTGACCATCCTTTTGAGGTCCTCCAAATGGATTATATCCAAATGGACAGATGTAGAGGTTACAAATATATCCTGGTAGTAGTGTGTTCACTGTCAAGGTGGACCGAAGCTTATCCAGTTCCTATTATATTGCTGTAACTACCGCCAGACAATTGGTACGAGAGTTTTTCCCACGTTATGGATTACCGCGTGTCGTATATTCCGACAACGGTCAGCCTTTCTCCTCAGAACTCATGAAACAAGTGTCCCTTTTGTTAGGGTATACCTGGAAGTTCCATTGTGTACGACATCCTGAGGCAGCAGGCCTTGTAGAAAGACATAATCAGACCCTAAAGATAAAACTAGCAAAGATTTGCGCAGACAAAGGTGTAGATTGGATGGTAGCCCTGCCGGTTGCCCTCTTTTACATGCGAATGGTAGCACATTCTAGAACAGGCTTATCTCCCTATGAAGTGGTCTTTGGTAGACCACCGAATATGTGGGGCACTCCAATGCCTAAAAAGATTACTGATGTTGATAGTAACATGCTGACAGATTACCTGGCTTCCTTGATGTCTGCACTACTCTCTTGTCGTTCGCAGGTTGCTGCCGCTTTCCCTGACAACACCCAGGTCAAAGAACACTCGATTGCTCCTGGGGATTATGTGCTTATAAGGAACTTTGATAGATCAAGCCCTCTTGAGCCGAGGTGGAAGACGCCAAAGTTGGTGTTGTTGACCACAAGGACCGCCGTTAAAATCGAAGGACGGAAAGGATGGGTTCATCTTCATCATTGTAAACGCTACTTCGGGAATAACTATTCTTTCAAAAAGAACACTAACTTTTCGGACTTTGAGCCCCCTTCACTAGAGGAGACTGCGCAGCAGGAATACAAAGCTAAACTTAGATCTAATAAGTCAGAACCCGTTTGATCAATTAAGTCCACTAGGTGGTGAAGCGGTTGAACATGTATTCTGGCTTGCATACGATCTCGAACGAAGTTAATGAGAAAAAGAGCAAGATGAAAAGCAAATACTGTAAAATATTACGTGGTAGATGTATAGTGACTTTGATTTTTCTATCTCTTCTGTGTATCACGATAATATGTATCAGCTTAATACTACATGCTATTTTTCCTCCTATTGCTTCACTCTTACACTCCTCCACTAATGATACCATAATACACACATGTAGTGATCTGCCATCCCATGAGCTATCTTATCGACTTGCCTTGCGCAACAATACCTTTATTCAGATGCTGCACCGTTCACATCAGACTAGTAATGCTACAGACTGCTGGGTCTGTGGCCGACTTCCCCCGTATCAGAAGGTGAAGGGAGTGTTGCCTCTTTTCCCTTTTCCGTTCTCCCATAATGGATCTTGCGGAGCATGGTTTGCCTTAATGACATCCATCAACGGTGATGCCAAAGAATGTCAAGACAAGGAGTGTAGGGGCGAGTGGGTATGGGGTAACTTGAATAAAGTCATGAATGAAGCATGTTTTCCAGATGAAGAAGGTCTTCCCCAAAGGAAAGGTACAGATCTAGAAAATGAAGAGTATCTGCAAGGAAATGCAACCCTAGACTTTATAGTGTTGAATGTCAAGCCCATACACAAGTTAGGTCCATCCTCAATTACAGTCCTGCCAGTAAAAGGGAACTTGTGTGTCAGAAAAGAAGGCTCAGTACATTTGGGGCACAGCGAGTGTAATACTATAATAGTATTTAAAGACAAAGGAAAGTCCTATTTCAGAGCATCACGACACACCTACTTTATTTGCGGCCAGACAGCCTATGTGCAACTGCCCTTAGACTGGGGTGGTACGTGTTACATATCATTTCTTTTGCCACCCGTTTTCTTGGCCCCATCAAATTATCATCAGGATCTCCGACTAGCACTTGTCAGACACAGACGAGGGCTCGATGCCTCTGGCATTGACCAGACTGAGACAGCTTGGGAGCAATATACAGATTTCAACAAAGGCTTCTTTTTCTTCATAGGTCCCGTCCAGAATAGTAAACTTATCCGCAGGCTGACGAGGATTCTAGAAACAGTTGCTAATGAGACTGCATCAGCCCTGGGGAACCTTACCCAGGAGCAGTCTGCTATGAGACTGGTCGTTCTTCAGAATCGTCTTGTTCTTGACGTCATCCTGGCAGGTAGGGGCGGGGCCTGTAGGATCATCGGTTCTAGCTGTTGCATTTTCATTCCTAATAACGCACCGTCTGTATACAAAGCAATAACAAGGCTCCACAAGATTGCCCAAAACATACATCAAGACCCAGGCATGTGGACTTGGTCCGGTTGGCTCTGGGGGTTAATATCGGCATGGGGATGGAAAGTGTTGACCATCTGTGGATTAATACTGCTAATGATATTCAGTTGTTGTCTATGTCTGCAGTGTGGCCCGGCCATTTGCGGCCTGTGTGCTACTGCATGTGTTCCACATCCCCATTTACAAAGCATTGAAAATGGAAAAATAATGCTGCATGAACAGATCGACTGTCTCATGAGAATAGATGTGACATGAAGGGTCCACTAGGGGACAAGGAGGGAATGAGGAAATAGAAAATTATGAGACCTATATGTCCCCTACGTCCCCCTTAAACGCTTTATGTATACATGCATGTAACCCATGCATTTCCCCTCCATGGCCTGTCTATCATGATGCTTATGCTATAAACGTGGCCTGCCATCATTCAGTCTCCCATGAGAGAAACGACAAATCTGTATTGAGGCCTACACGTTTTGCATCATGTTATCCTGCACCACATGAAAACCCGTGTTTTGTGGCTCAGCCAGACCCGAAAAGAGGTTTCAGGCCTCAGACGCTCTGAGAGCTGCAGCTACGTATCCTTGGCCTTGCACACTTGGGCCTCAGCCAAAGGGGCCCTGTCCGAGACAGTATTGAGCACGGTTATCTGCTTACTCCTACCGAGCCGCATTCCTGCCTGGAGAAGGAGGAATAAACACGACCCATGTGCAAGGAGGGAGCCTAGCCTTACTGTCTCTCTTTGTGAGATTGCAAAGCTCACGTCAGTGAAAAGCCCATAGCCCCCATGTAAGGCCTCTGCAGTAAATGAAGAAATAGATGCCACATTGGCTCTTGGTGATGGGCAACCTATGTCACAAATCAGTCCCTGCTCCAGACTATAGACATCAGATATAACAAGATGTGCTGGTCGCCCTGACACTGAAGGCCTCACTGAAGGCCTCACTTCCAGACTCCCCGGTTGCACAGCAACCCCTCCCCACGTCAGCTACACGTCATGCTCGAGTCGAGCACAAGTAAGGCAAAGTTCCAGTACAATTCCAGCAGATCACGCAACCCTCTCCAGGTATCCACCCACCTATGACAATTACCTATTATCATCAAGTGGACGCCCACATGGACGCCCACCTTCACGCCTACCTACACACCCACATGCTCTTATCTCATTCTCTTTTGCTCTTTTGCTTACGTATTTTATGAAAATGTATATATACTGTACTCTGTGAATAATGTTTGAGAATACTTTTGAGACCCTTCCAGATCCCTTGTGGTGATGGTAATATTCTCCCTATGACTCGAGTTATTGGAATAAAGCCCTTTTGAACCTGATACCACAGACTCAGCCTCTTGCTTTATGCATGATCGTATTGATATCTAGAAATTCCGAGTGCGTAATATTTTATTTACGACAGAGTACAGAGATAAAAAAGACCATCTAGGGGAATGCAGCCACTTAAAATAATGTAAGGAATGAATCTTCCAACCACAAGAATCGCTTGAATACAGAGTTGATCATTTCAAATGATTTCTGTGAAGCACTTCGGCCCACACGTCTGATTCATGTTCTGACTGGAGACCACACAGCATACATTGGGCATGATTTCCAGCCACACTCGAGCCAACCCATGCGACAGTACCACTCTGAAAGATTTCAGCATCCATCCTACATATTGGGCAGGTGCTTCCCAAACCGATGTCCTGGTGATGACCCTATCTAAATTGAATGCTTCGTATCGAAACGTTGACAAGATGAAATAATAGTGTACTGTTTTTGTTTCTGGAGCATTTCAGTCTGTCAGAGTGTACCAACTACTTTTGGATCCTGGATCAGTCACTATTTCATGTACATAGTTTGTATAGCAACAATGCACTTTACACTCATTTATTTCACTTGCACTGCATCGTTGCACCGCTTGGGACCACCTTCTTACTTTCAAATTGACTTAAGTAAAAAATAGCAATGATTTTTTTTCTATTAAAGAAATTTAAATAAAACTGTCTTTTTGAGAAATTGAACCAATCTTTTGATGGTAAAAAGTATTCTCTCCAGGGAAGCATAGGTTCACACTTCCCACTTCAGGGACCACTGTTTTTCTTTATTACATATAAATACGAGGCTCCACCTCAAGTCTCTAATCCACCACCAGATAATCCCTTCCTTTTTATCTCACTCTTGCAGGTTCTTTATCATCCCAATTTTCGCCCTTTGTCACTTTTTTCTATACTTATTTTCCTCCTTGTTCCCCTTGCTTGAGTTTTAATTTCTGTTGCTCTGGATCAAAGCTTGTTGAGGAAGAATAAGTGCCAGTCCCCAAAAATGAGTGCCAGTGAGCACCACCTGCACCTACTGGCTCAAATTAAGCAGTGCTGAAAACTCTGAAAACAAATTGAGGAGGTCTGGTTTGGAAATGCATGTGAGAAAGGCATTTGAGTGGGAACCAATCTTTTACTCTGCCAGAATTCACATGCAGTCTCATTCATCCCCCAACAAATACTTGGTGAGCACAAGAGTGCTAGGCACTCCTAAACTCAGGCTCCAGATTAAAGAGGTTTCTGAGAAAACAGTGCTACTTGGAAGAGGACTTCTCTTTCCATATATCTGAGGTTGCATGCTGGGTCTTGAAGGAGCCACAGGAGTGGAGTCAAGTCAAAATAACTTTATTTCGGCAGCTGGTGTCATAAAAGTATCCAATAAAATTGCATAGGATAAAACACATATATAAAAACAATAACAGACTATCACAAACATCATGGTAAATCATTCATAATTGCAACATTTCTTATCAAATAAACACAACCAGAAAGACATCATCATAAGTAAAATCAATAAAAAAAGAGCTCCAGATCAATGACTTGTTGCATAGGCATCCAATGATAAAATACAAGTGACAAAACAGTCATAAGAGCTAGTTGGACAATCAATAGGTACAGCTTGTAATGAGAATCAAAATATTGCAAACAGTTACATCATACAATGTAATGTGCAAGAGTAACAGCCCCTGCATGGAGTCGTCCTCGCTGCTTAGTGAGATATTAGTGCCTTTCTTCTTATGAGCTACATTCGGCCCAAGAATTTTGCAACCGAGCAGGCATAGAAAAGGCGGGGGGTCCTATTTTAAAATTCTAAGTGCACTGCAATGGCTATGTGTGACTATCTGTCTACAGATGGGCATTATTCATGTAGTTTTTGGTCGAGCATAAGCTGGACAAGCAAATAAAACATGGGGTACAGATTCATTTGCAGTATTACAAGCTAGGCATAATAGCGATTAGATGACCATTCATTTAGGGGTCGATTCCGATCCGGGCCAGACAGCTCTCCGAGAGCTGTTCGTAGCCTTACCGTGCGACCGACACGTACCCGTAGCCGGTCCGTCCTGTAGATGAAGTACAATGCGCATAAGTGCCAAAAACACGACCGACACGTAGGCTGTGATTCAAGCTCCATTCTCCGTCCGAGCCGTAACCCCGAACCGAGTCGCCCAGAAGCAGTATCAACAGCGGTTTCCGCTCTGATAAGTATGATGCGTACTTCCTACGCGCCGGACGGGTCGCCACATACTGCACAGCATCCGGAAAGCAAGCATAATTGCTACGATTCACTCCACAACTCAATCTACGGCTACGAGATGGACCAGCTTGCAGCGCGTACGAGACGGAGCAACAAGCAGCGTGTACGACACGAACACATCATGAATCCCATCGCGCAGGTCATACCAGTACTCTACATCTATGACCGGATCAGGAACCGACGCTGACGGCGCAGATGGTAAGTCAGACACCTACCACACAAACAAATGACACGTACCCGCAAAATGGTACACACACACAGGGGATCCACATCCTGGCCACTAACAGCTCACCATAGGGGTTGCATGGCCAGCACCACTACCACCCCCACCTAAAGGGCTTATGTTGCCCATCACCCCTGCCACCCCCACTCATAGGGGACCTGTTGCCCATCAACCCTGCCACCCCCACTCATAGGGCTTACGTTGCCCATCAACCCTGCCACCCCCACCCATAGGCGACCTGTTGCCCATCACCCCTGCCACCCCCACTCATAGGGCTTATGTTGCCCATCACCCCTGCCACCCCCACTCATAGGGGACCTGTTGCTCATCACCCCTGCCACCCCCACTTATAGGGGACCTGTTGCCCATCCCCCTGCCACCCCCACCCATAGGGGACATGTTGCCCATCACCCCTGCCACCCCCACACATAGGGCTTATGTTGCCCATCACCCCTGCCACCCCCACTCATAGGAGACATGTTGCCCATCACCCCTGCCACCCCCACTCATAGGGATTATGTTGCCAATCACCCCTGCCACCCCCACTCATAGGGGACCTGTTGCCCATCACCCCTGCCACCCCCACTCATAGGGGACCTGTAGCCCATCACCCCTGCCACCCCCACTCATAGGGGACCTGTAGCCCATCACCCCTAGCACCCCCACTCATAGGGCTTATGTTGCCCATCACCCCTGCCACCCCCACTCATAGGGCTTATGTTGCCCATCACCCCTGCCACCCCCACTCATAGGGCTTATGTTGCCCATCACCCCTGCTGCCACCCCCACTCATAGGGGACCTGTTGCCCATCACCCCTGCCACCCCCACTCACAGGGGAACTGTTGCCCATCACCCCTGCCCCCCACCCATAGGGGACCTGTTGCCCATCGCCCCTGCCACCCCCAGACATAGGGCTTATGTTGCCCATCACCCCTGCCACCCCCACCCATAGGGGACCTGTTGCCCATCACCCCTGCCACCCCCACTCATAGGGCTTATGTTGCCCATCACCCCTGCCACCCCCACTCATAGGGGACCTGTTGCCCATCACCCCTGCCACCCCCACGGGACCTGGTGCCCATCACCCCTGCCACCCCCACTCATAGGATGGGTGATGTGCCACACATCCATCATACTTCAACATTAGGGATGGCAGCAAAATACATCCCCCCTAACATCATGACAACAATGTGTAGTCTGTGACAAATGCCCACAACAGTGAGTATGACTTCGAACATACAATGTAACTAACAGCACATGTGTGACCAACAAATGAGTGTGCCCTACACAAGGCAAGCATCACTATAGCACTGTGTCAATGTAAAAAGAACACCACCTCACTGTGTAGAACAAAAGTTAAGTGTGGGCTTCCAAACTGCAGCAAATGTCGAGCATTGTGGTGATGGGGTATAAACCCCCCCTCATCACAGTGACCAAAAGGTAAGAGTCATCATGGTCAAAGCTGCAAATAACAAACAACATGTATGATTCCTGGTCCCAACACATCAAACACTCCTGGGGCAAAGTAGTGGTTGTGTCCCATACCCACAGAGATGTGGTGAGGCTAACAGTGCTGTGAAAACATAATACACTCCCGGCCATGTGCAGACAAGCAACACACATGGGGGCTGACAATGCATACAGTGTACAATGACACAAGAGCAGAAGTGACAATCACAAACCATACACACATCTCGAAAATAGACACACTAATCAAAACAACCTGTGGAGACTGTAGGTGTCAGGTCACAAACTCCCATTCCATGCCAGCAATGGCACCTAACAACCAGGATGAATGTGCACAATGATGTGATATGACTCACAGGGACAGCAGGGCAAATCACAGAAACAGCATCCAGACAATGGCCCACAACAGCAATACTAATGCACTGATGCAGATGCACTAACACAAACAGGCAACCTCACACTGCACATCTGACATGTGTGTGTGTGTGTGTGTCTCAGTATCCCCAGGCAACTACACAACACATGAGGGGGGCTGAACCACAGTGACACAGATGTGGACACAGTGCCATGCAAAAGTTCACCATCATTGGGACACCCTTAGTGGGCAATCAGGCATTGTGAGATGAGAGGGAGCACAACAGACACATGTGACACAAGCTGGAATGAACACCAACTAACACAGCAAGAGACTGAAACACAACAGCACTACCCCCAGGGACCAGACATTGGGGTGACACAAGCATGCATGACACCTCCACTGTGATGACAAAGGTAGATGTAGTACAAACTGGGAAACCGAGACATGTGTCCTGTGCCACAAACGTACATTACACATACACAAACACAAATCACTCAGCATGGCCCATGGACAAACGGGAGCTAGGGGACCATCCATGCAAACATTTACATCAGTCCGCCCTCAACACCACACACCCTGAACTGCAACAATGTGCATCTGTGAAGCCCACATGGACAGGTGGCATTGCACATGCACTCATGACAAACACAGGAATGTCGAAAGGAACGAAGGTGCACAGACTCATCACACAAGGACAGTTTACAACCCTGGTGAATGACAGACATACTGCACAGTATGTGGTACATGCCCATGACGTCAAAGCTCACGTAACCTTCAGAATACCTGTCACAGTCCCAGGGCAATGCAGAACCCAAGGAGAACCACAAGGCACACATGCTGACACCTGCAAACATTGCAGCCCTGAACCCGACAAGTGGGAGCAGTCACACACACCTACACATGTCCCAATCACTGAAAGGTAAAACCTAGGGACAACTACATGATATTGCGAACAAACAAGTGCCTTGGGGACCCCTGACTGTGTTCCATCTGCGTCTGACAACATCATCACCATTTAGAACTGACAAATCCCAATGATGAAACACCAATTAACAGTAGTGTCATGCACCCACATATCTGGTAGCCCATGGCAAAGTTGTGGGATGAAAACAGTATCACTCAGCAAGCATCAACAACAGGAACATATCAAGGGAACACTGCCTGTGTATGAAAAGGGATGTGGACACACACACACACATGCTCATACAACACACACCATTGGCCCAGGCCATGTCACGAGACAACACACTTACTTGGGGGGAAGTAACTCCTGTGGAAGCCCAGCTGTTCCAAACATAGTCACAGCACATCTCAGTCATGTCAGCAGAACACTTGGTCAGTCAGCCATCAGTTACCACACAATGAAGGCTCTCGTCACAACAGCCTGTGTACGGGAGTCTCCCCTAAGTCATCTGCACATATTCAAAACATATGTACAGCAAGTTGCACAGAGGACCCAGTTGCTCCTATACCAATGATGACCACACCTGTAGGTCCAATGGTGATGCGCACAAAGTCTGAGAAATAGACAAATTCGACAATCGGAAGCACATCATATGTGCATGGGTGCAAGCCAGAGATGTGAACATGCAAATTAAATGTTCACAGAGATGTCCACAAATAGTTGATCATGACACACCCAGGTAGCTGCAAAGGATGACCTGGATACCGACCAGCAATAGGATACATATCTCATGGACCACATGGAGTACCTCACATCAACACCTCAGTATTCAAAATTGGAAACCAAGGATTACAGGTGTAAGGGCATGTTAAACATCATCAACCTAATGTACAGCTAAATCAAGTTCACAGGGATAAAGAAAAAAGCTTTATTCAGCATATTAAAAGTTAAACGTCTGTTCAAACAAAAGGCCAATGGCCAGTCCATTATCAAATGCCAAGGAGTGAACTAGAGTGACAACTGTCACACGTTGCTTGCCTGCACTGCTAAGGACAAGGGACATCCCCTCGGACGGGCATACATGGGGGAGGCCAGGCACCGCAGGGACAGGATCATGGCGCAGCAGAAGGAGGCAGTGAAGAGGTGGTGGATGCAGGAGAGAGACCTGCAACTGCAGTGGAGCTGACTGAAGTGGTGGGTGCAGTCACAACTCTGGGGCACAAGTCAGATGGGGTGGGTGCCGGCACAACTTCAGTAGGCAGGTCAGATGGAGTGGATTGGGTCCCCACTGCAGTGCCCAAGTCAGACGGGGTGGTCGTGGACTCCACTGCAGTGCCTAAATCCATGTGAGCGGAATGGGGTGCAAGTGAGGTCTGCAGGACAGAGGGGGGGGAACGGTCCCCACATCAGTGCCACTAACCATCTGACCAGGTGTGGAGGAGCAAGTGGTGGGGGGAGGGCCTCAGCATTTTGGGGATGGTGTATCTGTGGGTGGGGGAACCCGGGGCAGGGAGTGGTGGGGGAACCTCTGGAGTGGTGGCCTGGGGAATGGAGGATGGAGACTTTGCCTTGGAGCTGCGTGGCGGTGGTGGGGTCGTGCTCTTCCGGCTCCGGGGGGACTTATGGGTGGGGGTCTCAGTCTGACTGTGCCTGGGGGAGGGTGTCCGGGTATGAGGGGCACTCCCCTCTGTGTGTGGGGACTTCCTCTTCCCCTTGTAATCTGGATCTGCTGGGTCAGTGGGGAAGAGGCCAAGGTCACAGAGGAAGAGCTTCTGTGGAGATGGGGTTGCAGGTGAGGCAAGGGAAGGGGGCTGGGAGGGAGAGGTTTCGTAGGACTGCGGAGTGGTTGCGGATGACTGTGTGTGTGTCTGCAAACCATCCCCTGTGAGTGAAGTATCAGTCCCCTGCGCTTGCTTGTGTGCACGTCTAGACCTTGGTTTGGGTGTTTGTGTGCTGCCCGTGTCTGTGGCTCTGTGAGAATGTGCAGGTGTTTGTGTGTTTGGGACAGGTAGGCTGCTAGGACATAGTCAAGATTAGAGCCTAGAGCGATATGACTTTTGGCTGAAAGTATATCTTCCCAGATGATCAATCTACATATTCTCACGTGCCTGAGCCATTGTATACTTTTATTAATTAGGGATTGTTCTTTCCTCTGTGCGTGATGGACTTTGTGTCATTAATTTAATGGAATCGCTTAGCCTACCAATCATACCCTTAAGGGTACTAACTTCTTTCGTTAGTTTGGTTGCCTGGGCCTTTAAGACCACGATCTGGCAAATAAACTGATCCGAACCCAGATTCTTACACAGGTGAGGGGAGGCTGAAGCATGAGCAGTAACGCCAGTCCCAACTGTAAGCTGGTGGTCCGTGGCGTCATCAATCATATCCACTAAGGGGGAAAATCTGTTGGAGCACTATAGTGCCGAGTCTGATTGAGTTGTGTTCAGTGTATTGCAACTTAAAGGTGGTGTGTGAATACTCACTGTGTGTGATGTATCATCATGGTTGCTCAGTGCAGACCTCTTGGCTGATGGTCTTTTAAACATTTCTGGGATGGATGGTGCTCCCCTTTGGGTAGTGAGACTGTGGGGGGGGGGTTGCTTAATGGGCCTGCTAAAATGTCTTTGCACTTGCTAATTAAATTACCAATGCGACCCATAACACAAATACTGCCTTTCAACGTTGATTGTTTGGTCGACTTTTTGGCCTTCTTGCCCTTTCTCGCTCTTCCTCTTTCCATAACTTCTATAGCTTTCCTTTTTCCCATGCCTCACTGTCACAGATTAAAAATGTTGCTTTTACGCTAAGCCCATGCCAAAATTACCCAAAATTGTGGCACAAAAGCAGTTGATCTATCTAGTGTTTCAAGCAAAAGCATCCCACATACAACGGTAAAGAGAAGCAAGAAGCACTGCTGTGGCACTATTAGGGGCTCATTAAGTGGGAAATACAAATCAGGGCGTCTGCTGTCACACACTGGGTAACCTGTTGTTGCACCGTTGCTAAATCTGGAGCCTGCATCTTTAGTAGGAGGGGATTATGGTTGCTTTCAACTCTCTTGCATACCTCCATATCCATAAGAAACGACCAGTGTTATAGGTTAATAAGGAAGTAATCTATGCGACTGCTTCTCATGCCATTACAGAACGTAATTGAGCCTACTCTATCTGAGGGGGTTATTCCATTTACTGCACTGATAGCCCGCTCCATACATAAAGCTTTTAGTTATAGTGCTGCCTCTGTCCATTTCCTGATTGGTGGCAACTCTAGTGAAAGAATAATCCATTGAGCATCCAGCCATGTTTTTTGATATAAGAGAGGTTGAGTTGGTACTAAAAGCAGTACCAAGAGAAAGAGCCCCCGGCCCAGATTGTATCCCAGCAGATCTGTTCTTACACGACAGAGACAATTGGCTAAAGTATATACAGATTCTAGCAAACGCAATCACTAGCGGAGCTCCAAAACCTGAATTCTGGTGTGGGGCCGAAATTCTACCCATATACAAAAAGGGGGATCGATCCAGTCCTAGTAACTATAGGCCAATTAGTCTAATAGACTCAATCCAAAAGATCATGGCAAGGCTAGTGCTGGGTAGAATTCAGACCTGAATCAATGAAAGGGATATACTAACCCCATTACAGGCAGGTTTTCGCTCACATGCAAGCACCATCGATCAGGTAATTAGTTTCATCCTAATATACTGGTGTGTTGTAACGATCGCAGGATGTACAATTTATACTGCCTTTGTGGACCTTAAGTCCGCATTCAATGCGGTTCCCCGCAATAAATTATGGGCAGTCCTGCAAGATCTTGGGATTCCACTTGATCTTCTATCTGTTGTTGTGAGATTACATGAAGCCAATTTCGCACAAGTGCGCTGGGGCTCACAGTGAGATATCACCAACCGGTTCCCAGTATTTAAAGGGGTTCGCCAAGGGTGCGTTTTGGCCCCAACCCTTTTTTCATTATTCTTGTTGTCAATTATTTCTCCTCACACCCGACTGATGCTCCCTCCCTTGCAGGTACAAAGGTACCGATTCTCATGTTCGCTGATGATACTCTAATCATCTAAAAAAAAACAAGCGGGCTGCAGAGAGCGCTGACGTGTTTTGAAGTCTTTTGTAAGGACCATGATTTGGTGATAAATGTGAACAAAACAAAATTCATACTCCTTCACAAACGTAAAGCTATAAAGAGTAGAGTCTACATGACCATGGAACAACTTGAACAAACCGATGTTTTTACTTACTTAGGGATCACCCTAGGCTGCAAATTGAACTGGAAACAACAGTTTGAACTCATGGCCCTTAAACATCGTCAATTGGCAGGAGCTCTATTAAAAGAACATAAGCTCTCACAAACTAAGCCGACAGACCCTCTATTAAAGGTCTATAATACTAAGGCCAGGGCTTCCACACTCTACGGTGCGGAACTCTGGGGTTTTGACAACTTAACACTGTGAGTTACTGCACTGAACAAATTTATGAGAGAACTTGCGGGTCTCCCACAAAACACACCACTCAGGCCCCTTTATTTTGACCTGGGATGCAACACTTTGGACGAGGCAGCAAAGTTTAGACCAATTGCATTTTGGCGTAGATTATGGTCCACTCTAGAGTTATCGGACTGCGCTAATGCTCTACAGGATGTTAGAACAGCCGACACATCATGTAAGATAACTAGGCTCCAAAAGGTGAAGTGCATATTGGTGAACATGGGCCTGAGCCACGTTTGGGATGATCCAGCTGGTAATCTGTTTCCATCAAAAAAAGACTTAAGGGAGGCTTATTGGTCTATGGTCAAAACAAATAGCACATGTACCATAAGGAACACCTCACTGACTGGAATTTTTTTGAAGCATAAACTAAGTCCCTCGTATGAAAAGTTCTTGGATGTCATAACTAAGCCGAACAATAGGAGACTGTTCTATCAATTCCGTGTTGGCACGCTTCCAGTCAATAGCTTTACCCAAAAGTGGCATAACATTTCTGATAGCAAATGCCCATGTTGTACCGAGCAAGAAGAATCAGTCCCACACATCTTATTTGTATGCCCTGCCTCTTGGCAAATGGGACAAATTGTTAAAACCAAATGGGACAAATGGTTAAAACCAACATGTGTTAATATGGGAACAAGGTCATGTGCTATAGCACTAAGAATATGGAAGACCAACACCAATGAGTCATTTGTGATAGCCATAGCGAAATTCCTTAATTAGATGTGGCGAATTCGTAGCAACCATTTACAGCAGGCGATAACGCCAAGTAGTACCACTTAGTAAGACGTGTCTGCCATTGCCATTGCTCTTGTAGTTTAAAAATTCAATAGGGGGCTTTCTATATCTGATTGTTTAGGTGTAAGTAAGATTTGCCTAGCCGAGGTTAACTTAGCGTTATAGTGTTATTTAGGAATATAGGTATATGATAAAGATGTAATTAGGATTATACTCACCTCTATTCCCCCTGTTGAAAAGGCTAATGTTATACTTCCCTTTTTTTTTTTGTTTTTTTTAATCTGTCCATTTGTATCCATTTGATGTTGTTAAATGTCCACTCTGGTGTTTTAAGCTTTGATAATTGGTATTTTTTAAACATTTTATGATCTTGTACCGCTATTAGTCCTCACGCCTTTGTTAAATGTTAATTGCTAAGTGATGTAGTTGTATAGTTGTTCTTTTTTAAATTACATTCTACTTTTTGAAACAGAAGGGGGATGGGAGCACACTGCTACCTCCCAGCACAGTTCGCCCCTTTGCATCCTGGTACATACAGTTCAATTTAAATGCTTACTTGAAATTTTGCATAGTGTCTCACCAAAGTTGGTGCAGGTTAGTGCTGTTAATCTCTAGACACATGTGTTTCTGGATTTCATCCTTCTTCAGTAGAGATAAAACGAAATTCTTCTGGGGTTTGCTGAGAAAGCTGCCACAATACTCTCAGGTCTCTGTACCTCTCCCTGGCGCACAGGTGCCTCCCATGAGCTCGTCAGCCCAGTGGCTCAAGGGAGCCTTTTTGAAACAGAAGGGGGATGGGAGCACACTGCTACCTCCCAGCACAGTTCGCCCCTTTGCATCCTGGTACATACAGTTCAATTTAAATGCTTACTTGAAATTTTGCAGAGTGTCTCACCAAAGTTGGTGCAGGTTAGTGCTGTTAATCTCTAGACACATGTGTTTCTGGATTTCATCCTTCTTCAGTAGAGATAAAACGAAATTCTTCTGGGGTTTGCTGAGAAAGCTGCCACAATACTCTCAGGTCTCTGTACCTCTCCCTGGCGCACAGGTGCCTCCCATGAGCTCGTCAGCCCAGTGGCTCAAGGGAGCCTTTTTGAAACAGAAGGGGGATGGGAGCACACTGCTACCTCCCAGCACAGTTCGCCCCTTTGCATCCTGGTACATACAGTTCAATTTAAATGCTTACTTGAAATTTTGCAGAGTGTCTCACCAAAGTTGGTGCAGGTTAGTGCTGTTAATCTCTAGACACATGTGTTTCTGGATTTCATCCTTCTTCAGTAGGGAGGCACCTGTGCGCCAGGGAGAGGTACAGAAACCTGAGAGTATTGTGGCAGCTTTCTCAGCAAACCCCAGAAGAATTTCGTTTTATCTCTACTGAAGAAGGATGAAATCCAGAAACACATGTGTCTAGAGATTAACAGCACTAACCTGCACCAACTTTGGTGAGACACTCTGCAACATTTCAAGTAAGCATTTAAATTGAACTGCATGTACCAGGATGCAAAGGGGCGAACTGTGCTGGGAGGTAGCAGTGTGCTCCCATCCCCCTTCTGTTTCAAAAAGGCTCCCTTGAGCCACTGGGCTGACGAGCTCATGGGAGGCACCTGTGCGCCAGGGAGAGGTACAGAAACCTGAGAGTATTGTGGCAGCTTTCTCAGCAAACCCCAGAAGAATTTCGTTTTATCTCTACTGAAGAAGGATGAAATCCAGAAACACATGTGTCTAGAGATTAACAGCACTAACCTGCACCAACTTTGGTGAGACACTCTGCAACATTTCAAGTAAGCATTTAAATTGAACTGCATGTACCAGGATGCAAAGGGGCGAACTGTGCTGGGAGGTAGCCGTGTGCTCCCATCCCCCTTCTGTTTCAAAAAGGCTCCCTTGAGCCACTGGGCTGACGAGCTCATGGGAGGCACCTGTGCGCCAGGGAGAGGTACAGAAACCTGAGAGTATTGTGGCAGCTTTCTCAGCAAACCCCAGAAGAATTTCGTTTTATCTCTACTGAAGAAGGATGAAATCCAGAAACACGTGTCTAGAGATTAACAGCACTAACCTGCACCAACTTTGGTGAGACACTCTGCAACATTTCAAGTAAGCATTTAAATTGAACTGCATGTACCAGGATGCAAAGGGGCGAACTGTGCTGGGAGGTAGCAGTGTGCTCCCATCCCCCTTCTACATTCTACTTTTTAACCTTTTACGATGATACTGTACATTTTTCATGACTATCTTTTATGATCAGTGTGACTGAAATAAAGATGATTTGAATTGAATCCCCAAAGGTCAGCTCCATAAAGGGCTGACCACACAGCTTTTGCATTGTAAATCTATAAGGCAGGTACAATGGGTTTACAGTTATTTTATTGACATGGGACTTCTATGTCATAGCGGATGTCATTTTTGTACCTAGATATTCAAACAAGTCCACCTTTTCAAGAATTGTTACCCCTAATGCTACCCTGCATTTGTAAGTTTTATGCTGATTGAATGTCATATATTTGGGTGTAGCTGCATTGATCTCCAGTCTGCGATTGCGGCGGAACTCCTGAAAGTGACTCAACAATTGTTGAAGCCTGCTAGGGGTGTTGGAGATCAATAGAGTGTCATCAGAAAAAAAGGAGGATAGGTATTTTCACATTAGCAAGGAAGGGTGCGTCAGTGGGGTACTGGGAAAGGAAGTGCACTATATCGTTCAGGTATAAAGAAAACCTTATAGGAGACGGACTGGCTCCCTTATTAACATAAATCCAATAAGTAAGCTGTCCCTGCACACCCCATCGAATTTTGGCATATTTGCCGTCATACAAGCGGATAACTAATAATACAATTTCAGGAGGCATTCCCATGTCTTGGAGCACATGCCAAAACTTTTGACGCGGGACCAGGTCAAATGCGGATTTGAAATTGACAAATCCAACATACAAATTGCCTCTGAGCACCATTTTCAAAATATAAAAGTAAAAAACAAAAGATCTGGTCAATAGAGATGGGCTTTTTACGAAAGCCAGCTTGCAAGGGTGTTAGTACATCATTTTCGTCAATACAGTCCTGAATCTTAATCAGTACTAAATGACAAACTACCTTTTGTATTTTTGTATACAATCTATTAGACTAATTGGACTATAATTTGCTGGCAAATTTCTATCGCCCTTTTTAGTTTGAGCCTAGCGTTGCAGCGCATGTGCTGCGCGATCTGCGAGGCATGCAGTATTCAGTATAGGGTGGAAGCGTCGTGGAAGCTCCGCCCACTCTCCACCCATCTTTTTCATTGGCTTAGTTCCTAAATGCTGCTTTCCGATTGTTTATAGGCTTGTTGGTCCCTACTCATGATGGCCATGTCCTCAATTGTATCCTTCCATGGCTACTGGCCCCGCCCCTTCCCCACAGTCCGTGACTTCTCGGCCCCCCTCACCCACCCCCAATCCCGTTTGTGCCTTCTCGCCCACACACCCGTTTCCAATGCAATAGGTCTCTCATAAATCCGAGTCCTATTGCTTTGCAAATGCTTGTTTCCATTTCAAGCACTGTGTGACAATTGAAACAGTTTCCTTGTAATTTTAAGAGTTTTACATTCATTTAGACATGTGGGAACCCATTGGGCTGTGGCTGTTACGGGAGACCAGTCCACAGATTTGGTAAATCTGTGTATGGGGGTGTTCTGACAACCTCGTCCCTACCCCCGCCGTTCCACGGACTATATCACAGCCGAAGGCCCAGGCAGCGGACAGCTGTTCCAGGACTCTACGCCAGTCTTAAAATGGCAGCCGTGCCGAGGACTCGCTGAGCATTGTGCTCGCCTTTCCCGCCTGCTGCTGCCGGAGCTGCCTTCCCTGGATACCTCACTCGGTATAGCGCTGCCTCAGAGCCTTCTGCGGCACGGCGCTCCGGCACGGGCTGGGTGCCACTGTTAGCACTGCGACTATGAAATGGCGGCCCATCCTTTCCAGGCCCAGCAGCAGCACCGGTGAAAGGTGAATGCGTCTCCTGCCGCTATTGTCCTGAGGGTGTCTGTTCAGGCTCTTCTCACCCCAGTCAAGGCACGGACACTAAAGGAGGGCCCTTTTTGCAAACATAGGGGGTTTAACAAGTTTCATTTTCTGATGTCTTGTTTTTGTTTAACGAGCAGTTTTGTTATTTTTATTTTTTCTCCTTTAATATTATTTCCCCCCTCTGCCAGCAATGAAAAAACAAAACTGCCCACCCTCTTCTGTTACAGATGAAACTCCTCTCCCGAGTGACATCCTTTACTGGATGACCATGATAGGTCACCACTTTATGCCCAATTCCTTTTAATTAACAATGCATGTTTCAGAGGCCCAGCAACGTATGATCATGTCTAGCGGTGCTTTTTAAAAAATAGAATCGCTGGGAGGAATAAGCACACAGGATAAATGTTTTAATGCATTTTTATTATTGTTGGTAGGGTTTTCTTTTTGCAGCAGACTGTTGTGTTATACGGTGCCTTTGGGCAAATGGTAGTTGTATTTTTATTACTTTTTGTACGTAAGATGATGCCTCCCTCTCCCATTCTGTAAATACATGAATAATTTATATGTTGAATGGCTACCGGTCTGCATGTGAAAATGGTGTCATATTCATATGAAGCACTGACTCACGAGCACCGAAACGCACATTAAGTATTCTGTTGTTGCTCTTATTCTATGGAGTGGATAGGGGTGCATTTATTCGAGAAGCTCCAGTTTGACGAGGTAGATGACGATGACTGCACCTTGCCTGCTTTTGGATACAATGGGGCATATTAACAAGCAGGCGATACAAAATTATCGCCGCTTTTGCGTCCGTTTTCGGCCGAAAAGCGGCGATACTTTTATCGCTATATTAGCAAGGCCACGCTAACGCGTGAAACCTCGCTGTAGCGTGAGGATTTCTAACGCCCAGCTTTGCATCTCTAATTAGTGGGCGTTCCTGACCTAACATGATAGGAGAAATGTCGCTAAGCGACATTTCTCCTATCATCAAGCCCCACGCTATGAAGCATAGCGTCAGGAAAAGTAGCGATAACTCCTGTTATCGCTACTTTCCTAACACCTGCTTCAGGACTGACTTAGCCATGATATCCTATGGGAGGAGGATATCATGGCTAAGTTTGTCAGTCCCTATCAACAAGCTAACGTGAAATTATCGCTGGGTTTCCAGCGATAATCTCACGTTAGCCACTTAGCGTGAGGATTTTTATCGCTATTGAGATAAGCGTTGCTAATAGCATGCTATCTCAGCGATAAAAATCCACGCTAGCCGGCGATAATTATCCTAGCGCTAAGTGCGCTTACCGATAATTATCGCCGGTTGTTGTTGATATGCCCCTATGTTGGTTATTTTATCCAGGGTTTTCTGCCACCATACATTTGCCTTAAAGCACTGAGACGGGAACGGGGGATGGTGAGGGGTATGGATGGAAAGTTGGAATAGGTCGTTATTTACTACTGCGTTGGTGTAATGAAAACCCGTCTTATTCTGTTTGCATTTGAGGACCAATTGTGTCTTGGAGAGGTCTTGAAAATTAATCAGAATTTGAAAGTGGTTGCTTTGATTAAACCGGTCGGTGTTATTCAGTGCCGTCGATAATTATTGTCAAATAGGTATAATCGGCAGCCGGCTACAGTCTTTTTCTTTCATACTGAAGTTTCATACTGTGCTGTCATGTTGAAAGTAGGCTATACTTACGTTTCTGTAAGCCACCTAACACCTTTTGAAAAGAAGAAAGCACTTCCATTCTGCAGTACAGTGATCTGCATAAAACTCATAGGCAGGGTACCGAGCCAAGCCCTTTTGCGGCAACTTATGCCCACTTTAAAGTGCATAATTTGCAACTGGTTCTGTCTAGTGCTGTCAAACTGGAAAAAGAATTGTACAAGCCTTCCTCAAATCAAGGTCAGATCACTAGCAGAATGTAATTTTTACTTTCTTTAGAATAAAACTGCAGTCGCCACAGAATGGAATGTTCAACATCGTTTCACACTGAATGCACTGAAACATTTGTTGATTGGTCAATGATTACTGAAAAACTCATCTATACTGAAGCTAAGAATTCCATGAAAAGGAAAAAGAGCAAGAAGTCCGAGGTGGGCTTCACTGGAATGTTTACTCAGTCAGGAAAGGTAACTCCCCTATGTATTTAGCTCGTAGCCTTTTTTAGGTCTCGACTACGCAGCGCGCATGCGCTACATAGGAAGGAGACCTTTAGAAATCGGTTCTGTTTTTCAGGCAAAAACGTGCACACGTTGCATTGCTTTGAATCGCAACGCAAGCACGTTTGGCAATTCCCTTGCAGGAGCGAGCTTTGAAACCATCTGTAATTAACAGATGGTTCCTGCTCGCTCCCGCAAGGGAAACAGGTGCAGGCCCCCTCCTCTCTCCCCTCCCCCTGCTGCCTCCTCCTCTCATGTCAAACTTGTTGTTCAAAGGCTTGCTGGGAGAACGTGCAGCTGAAACGAAGGCCTGTGCGGAGGAGATTCCTGCGGGGCACGTCCCGACACTGCTGCGTCCAGCTGTGCTCCACTGCATAAATTACAGCTCTGTCAGCAGTTCCCTCTTTACTGCGGTGAAGACAAAAGCACTCTATTGCCAAGGCAGGATGCCCATCTTCTCCAATGGATACAGATTGCAGATGGAGCTCTGCGCGCAGCGCGCCACCATGCTGGCCTGTCATGGTACATCTTTCGGGAGGGATAAGAAGGCAGCATTGAGGGAGTAGTTTGTGCATAACCGGCTCTTCAGAGTGATGTCCTCCACACCCCTCCATAGTGTCATTGGTATCACCCACTCCTGTGTTTACTTTAACAGGAGCGACAAATAACGGAGTAGGCCTAATATACTCGTGCACTCCGGCCACCCGGACTGTGAGCTAAGTACCAACTACGCCCTGTTTCATATACAACCATTTCCCAAGCAGACTACGTTGTGCCTCAGTTTTTTCACATTTGCACAAATCACGGTGCTGGCTCTCAGGTGGCCACCTATTCATTACTAGCTATCACTTAGAGACAATCAAATGTTCATAAGGACTTCAAAAGCCCCTCATACAGTTCATCCTTTGTTGAAGGGGTCCCAATTATGCCCATCATAAAACTTAACTCATTACCTTGCCAACCCGGTTAGCAGGCCATCGGGTGTGCCTGAGCTGCGACAGCCGTGTTCTGGTCAGGGTACCCAGATGTATTTTTTCAATGCCACCTGGCCGTGCAGTTAGGCACCCCTCTCCCGTCTGTCCTCCTCTCCGCCTTGGGTATGCCCTTTACCGCATGTTCTGGAAATATGTACGTTTTGCTGCTAACACCGTACCCGATCAAATCTGCTGATATTTACCACAAGAAAAATTGCAAATAATTACAAAACAAATGATACATCCGTCTGTTAGTCCTATAAAAATTTGTAACAGGTGCAATTTATCACACTTGATAAATTCCCACACCCAGTAGCTGGAGTTTAAGAAATAGGGCCCCAAACATCAGTCACCTGTAACAAGGCTCACAGATTGCGAATCTGCATTTGGAACGTAAAATTAGGCTCAAGGGATTACCAAAGGGCATTAAATGGGTAGATGCTTTAAGGAACTAAATACCTGGGCTTCCTTAATTGAAAGGGAAGTGCTAGCAGATTATAATACTTTTAATGGGCGAGTACTAACACTTCTCAGTAGCAAACATATACTCTGCGATAACAAGTACTTGCACTTTTATAAACATCAAGGCCAGCCTTCTTTTTGAAGAATGTTTTATGAGTCTTCTGATATCGGGTCCCCTGTGGCCCTGTATGTAACCACATGTACAGAAAATCACTGCAGTGGGCATAGGTATTAGTAAGTGCATACGGTTTGGAGAAAGTAATGCTAAGCTGCATTCCCTGCTCCATAAGTAGCGCCGTTTGTGCAGGGAGACGCAGCTTGTATAGTATAATACAGGAACTTTAATACTGCCACTTATTATGACCCAAGTCATCATTGGAACAGAGCTCTCGAATTTATAAGTAGCTGAGAAATTCCAGGTTTTTCCACTGTATTCTTTGATTTGGTGTCTTGTTTGTCCAGTTATCAAATCAAGAGAACAAACCCTAGAAAGTAAACAAAAATCCGGCAATGGAGGAGTTAATAACTGGGGAATGTAAAGGTGCTGCCCAAGTGACCTATTTACATGTGTAAGCGGCGTCAGTCAATGTTATTGTTCTTCTGGAAATGCACTATGACACCCATGAGTAGCATAAAACAAGCATTGACATAGCCAATAGGTCTCGCCTTTGGGGCCTTATAAGTATTTAGTTATGCAGCACAATATCCTTGGTGCAACAACATCAACTGTTGCATGGTTAAACACTTATAAGATCCCAAAGGCGA
Organism: Triturus cristatus; assembly: GCF_964204655.1. Lineage (NCBI taxonomy): Eukaryota > Metazoa > Chordata > Amphibia > Caudata > Salamandridae > Triturus > Triturus cristatus. The sequence continues at coordinate 1,755,258,189 of NC_140590.1, read as the reverse complement.
GACCTATTGGCTATGCCAATGCTTGTTCTATTATCCGCCTTTGTTTCCTTTGTCCCACTTATTGGCAAGACCAGAAACGACGCATAGTCAGTTAAAAAAAAAAAAAAGAGGTCAGGATGAAGAGGGAGCTTTAGCAAATATACCCTAACCTGATCACTTTACTTCGCTGTTGTATATCATGCATTTCGAAAATGGAATGCCAAACAAACGTACCAACAGGACCTGTGGTGGAAGAAAAGTGCTGGTAATGCAAAGAAACATAAAGGGAAAAAAGGGTGTCACCAACATGTCCTTATTTTTATGCCTGGCTCCCTTCGGATTCCCATCATTTTTTGCTGAAATAAAGGCAAGGCTGTAAACCTGGGAGGGCTTGAGTGCGTAGATCAGATTAGTTATAATGTAGTTATACTATGAAAGATCACATTGGCCTACTGTTCTTTACTTTGTAAAACTACAGAAGCTGCATTTGCTTCAGCAGAATGGGCAAATATCTTTTTGAGACTGGATGAGAACTTAACAGTCATGGCAATGGGAGAACGCAGGTATCAATACATCAAGTAAAGAAGAGGCGGAAGATCGACAACTGGTGCATTTACCCCATAACAAGAAGCATAGCAGTACTTCTGAATTCATTGTTTCAATAAATATTAAGGGGCAGATCTATATTGGAGATGCGCCACTTTTACGCGGCCGTTGCGTCACTTTTGTGACGCAGCGGCGGTGTAAACCCTGCGCCACGTTGCGCCATATTTACATCGTGACGCATCTATGGAGATGCGTCACGGTGTAAAGCCCTGCGCCACGTAAAACCTGCGTCAGGTTTCACGTGGGCGTGTCGACAGAGGGGGGGGCGTTCCGTCGCAGGAACGCCCCTGAAAAGTGACTCAGTCAAATCTATAAGATTTGACTGAGTCACTTTCCCAACGCTGATGCGCCAAAACCCTGCGCCTGCTTGAAGCAGGCGTAAGGCTTGACGCACCATGTTAGGGATAGGGTAGGTTGGAACAGTGCTGGAGTTGCGTCGCGCTTGCGACGCAACTGAAGCACTGCGCCAACCTTACGCCATCGGATGCGTCACGCATCTGTTTATTCCTGCGCCATGATGCGCCGCATTGTAAATGCGGCGCATCATGTGTTGCGCAAGGGTAAACTTGCGTGACGCATCATTCCTGGCGCATCCTTGCTGATTTGCAGGGATGCGCCAGGCAACATAAATCTGCCCCTAAGATTTCAGTGCGAGGAAAACCTCCTTCAGCAGAAACATGCTGATATGTAACCATTTTTATGGATAATGACAATATCAGTCCAGCCATTTGATTGGTATTACTCTGCTTTTCAAAACTACATTAGAGTTCAGTACGGTATATGGTCGCCAAATCAATGGGTAAGATTTTTAAATGTCACTTGAAGCACTCTCCATCCTAAGCAGTTTCACTCACTTTTGTGTGCCAAGAACAGCAAGGACGGGTTTCTTAGTGAAGAGAGTTTGAATGGCAGCGCTTACTCCAGGACACTTTGTAGTACCAGCCTGGATCATCAAGTGCATTATAATAATACAAAGATGACAAATATTTGTAGCAATTTTGAACAATCCACATGAAATTTAATTTGTGTGGAGCAAAAATCATTTGGATTTGTTATGTCCATTTTGGTCAACTAGGTGATATTTATTGACCAGGAAAACATGCCAATATGAATTAAAAACTGTGCAGGTAACAGAACCCAAACTAAATCAGTTTAGCTTTCTGTAGGAAACTCTCCATTGACCCATGTGGTTCCACCTTATACATAACACTTCATACCCTCCTGGGCATACCTGCAACCCCCTCTTTCTCGAATGTGTGTACACGTCCACACTTCTAGAGTGTATCGCCACAGCTGCTTATCGTCAGTCGGGTCTTCTAGAGTGTTTGGCCTTCGCTCAACCCCCCCCCCATAAGCAGCTGTGGCGATACACTCTAGAAGTGTGGACGCGTACACACATTCGAAAAAGAGGGGGTTGCAGGTATGCCCAGGAGGGGCAACAACACAGTAAAAACATAAAAAGATTGTTGCAGTGTGACGAGAACTGACCCTTGCCCTGAAGAAATTGCCGTAAGTTCAATCATGGCAATGAAACATGTTGGTCCTCTATAAACAAAATAGATAGTTGGCAACAGTGTGTTTTGGTTTTAATGCAAGCAGACCCGCAGCATAGAATAAAACAGTATAGCCAGTTGTTGTCTAGCCCATTTTTAATTTCGGAATAGCGGTATTCACGTCTAGTTCCCGCTGCTCCGTTATTGGGTCAGAATAGGTGGGCATACCGATAAGATATCCAATTGCCGGTCTCACGATTCACAACTCTGAGCACGTAACTTTTTCTCTATTCTTCTTACACTTTTTCTGTTGTGGCTTGGCAGCAGCTGATGATGAGAACCTGAGTTTACGGGTGAGAACCTGTCTGTGAACTCCCATGGTGTTGCTCCCTTGAGGCGCTGCCAGCCTTTTCACCACCTTTTTTCTTGACACTTGACTCTTTGCACTACAAGGTGGGAATAACCGGGGGAGACTAAGTACAAGATTTTTATACAAAGGTGAACATGGATTCCTACAACAGACAGTCTAGCTGTAGCTGCTGTTGATGTACATAATTTTGTGTGGCCTATGATGGCGAAGGGAAATCCAACCATTGTGTTCAACTAAAGGATCAGGTCCTTATCGTGTTGTAAGATAATAGAGGGCTCTCAATTTAAATCAAAACAAATAGCCTAAGTATGCTTACTTTATCCATTACTTTTTAGGTCCACCATTCGAGACCTCTTGTATGTAACTTTAGTATATATTTATTATATACTTCTATGCGAATGTACTTTGTGGGCTCTGGAGATCAACCCTAGGACTTGTCTGCTTATGATTAGGGACTTTTTTTCTGTTCAACTGCCTCTATTTAACTGTCTTGATAGAATACGACCAGCAGAGGTCAGTAAAATACCAGAGATGCTTTCTGCTGAGAGACTTTCTTTTTTAAATTTTTCTGGCAACTGCCTATGTTTAACTTTCTTGATGGAAAACGACCAGCTGAGGTCAGTAAAATATCAGAATCACTTCAGCATTCTCTAGATTCCAGTCCGTAGAAATTGTCTTCCATGGGCACCCGTAGGCAATAATATTTTTTTCAAATCATGTCCTGATTTTCTATTAAAACACTGCTTTGGACTATACAATTTCCCTATGAAAGGCAATATTTCTCTCCATGTGTTCCCATACCTGGCGTGTCATGAAGTTTGGTGCTTACTTTCCCTCCATGTTAAAGAATAGTAGATGTTTCAGGGCCCAGGCTAATGTGCGGCACAGTTAAATACATATAAGGTCCCAAAGGCGAGACCGATTGCATTGCAAATGCTTGTTATAGATTGGTATCACTTCAGCACCGTTCCATGAATCCAGGATTGGAGCGCCCTTGCAACGGCATTAGCAAGAATAAGTGTATATTTTGACCAGTTTTCTTTATCATAGCTGAATATATACCTTTGGGCCTGGGGCCCTGCCAATTGTAATGGCATCAAGCAAAGCAATAATGTCACACTGCGAGCATCATAACTAGGGGATTCAATTTCTAGGGGCGACCCATCAGCGGAGACAAGAGTATCATCAGAATACAAGTTCTTAAAGTGTTCAAACCAGTCTGATGGGGATATATATTTAGAGGGATGGGGCGCAGAGCCATTGCCACCCCATTCTAACAGAGACCAGAATTTAGTAGTGTCATTAACAGAACATGTTTCTTTTAGGTCCCACCACCTCTTTTTGTCACACTCCCTTTTGGCTTTGGACAGGATCAGCTTACAAGGCTTCCTAGTAGAACAGATTTGAGATTTATCTTTCGCTGTAATGGCCAAAGCCAAACATTTTCTTGACTGTCTACATTCCTTGTCGTACCAGGAACTAGGGTTATGAGCGCGCCTGCGAGTATGGGACACAGGAACAATTAAGTATGACAAAAAAATGCTCAAACTTTATGTAGGACACTTATTGCTATTACATCCACTTCCCCGTAGAGCCACGTGTTCAGCTTAGCTAGAACGACTTGCAAATCCGAACTAATGGCAGGCATGGTATCAGGGTGGGCAGCTGCTTGTCACCATCTAAGTCGACGCGCTATCAGTGGATAGTTCAATGTCCCCTAAGGGAAGGCAGGAGGGGATCAGATGGCTACCTACCACAGAATGCAAACATACTGAGACAAAATGGGATGCGATCACTCAGCGTTCTTTCCATGACAACCAGGAGAGGAATCACTCTGCTCCACTCGTGGAGGTTCGTCAACGGGGCCATGAATCAAAAGGGTTAAAGAATTGAATGATTGCTCCCAGTAGCTTAAGATGTAGCCCCTCTGAGTGTATGGGCACAATAATGTTTTTCTTGCATTGATCTTGCATCCAGTAACATTTGTGGTTTGTGTTTCCCCTTCCCTGACACAGGTCGTAAACGTTTATGTGGGATGGGAGGTACATGGCTGTTATATGAATAGCAAAGACTCACAATTGTTAAAGCCCGATTTGTATGGCTCTAAGGATATACCAGTCTGTGACCTAAAAATTAAGGACAGATCTCAGCAGCAAGAGCCATGCCCACTAATCTCACTGTCCATTTATTGACTTGTCCAACTTTAGTGTATTTCTATTGACTTGCCCAACTTTTGTGTGTGTCTGTAGGGCAGCTTATAAACTTTTGTTCCAAAATCATTTTAAATTTCAGTAAGAGCTTTCCCCTTTTCTTCAGTAAACCCGAGCAGCCGAGGAACTAGTCCGTGGTCAAACCTGAATGGGTGTGGAGGATCACCAAAGTGCTTAACACCCTGGGTGCCCAGCCAGAAGTGGAGGGTAAATGTGATCATTTCCACACTGGGATGATAGGACTTTCAGCAGCTGCGCTCCGCCCTGTGTGGCCATTAAGACATACACAAGTGTGAGTTCCTGGTGGTGTTAAATTGGCTGAAATCTGACACTAAATTAAGAATATCTAAAAAGAATGTAACAACCTTCATATACCTCTTTGTGAGCGAGGCAGGCAGCAGTAACGTTTTAAGGATATTGATGTAGAAGTGCCAGGTCAGTTCACCAGGACCGTTGTGACTCAGGGCAGCCAGGCCATCCCTGTGGCAAGCACTGTGCCTGTTCTTAGAAACACAGGCCCCAGGTGCTGCTGAGAGCTCACTGGATGACCTGGTGTTTAGAAACTAACTATAAAGGAGAAGCAAGGTGAAAACTCAAGACCTGGACAGTGCTGACAGAGAGGAACCCTAGTTCAGCTGAACATGTATCGCTCTTTTTTCCCCCCAGGTGGATCTTTAACAATTTTCATTACAGCGGAAGCTAGACAGAGTCAATACAATTTTGGGCAGATTTACAAACGTCTTGTGATGGATTTACGTCACAAAAATGTTGCAAATGTTTTCTTTATTTACTTCTTCTGCGCTGGAAAGTTGCCTGAAAGCGATGCAAAGAAGCGCAAATCACTCTGCATCCAGTGCTTTCCATGGGTGGTGCATGGGTGCTCCTGTGCAACCACCCATGGTGTTTGCTGCAAACCCCTATCTACTTACAATAGTAGACAGGGCTTTGCTTAAAAAACCCACTTTGAAGCAGGTGTTCATAAAAAGGAGAAATGCCTTTATTTCCCCTGACGTTTCCCACTTTGCATGTGCGCTGCACTGTACAGCACACAACGTGGGAAATGTTTAAGTAAACATAGTCCGCCTCCAGTACAAAACCTATGCTAGACTCATGCATACAACCTTCCACTAAGGTGCAAAGGGGTCTGCATGGCGCTCGACAGCAGGATTGTGTGCCAGCATTAGGAAGAGAGGAGGAGAGGGTTGTATCTCTGTAGATATGGCTCTGTCCTTCTCTCTCCCACTCTTGCAACGCAGCAACTTTAGGTGCTGCGCTACGTGAGCGTTGAGTGAATCTGGGCCTTACAATCGACACTTTCATCACAGCCCCTTCTTGAGTTAATATATACATCACTCATAATAAAAGAATGTCCATTGAGTGTTATTTTATTAAAAAAATAAAAATACTTTACTCATGTTTGGCAACAACATGTTAAGGCGTGACCCATTTGATCAGTAGCGGTACAAAAGGGGGTGGTGGTTTGATCAGTACCCTGCACCGCTGTCATTACTCTTGAGGTTCTTCAGGGGTCTCAGGATAGTGTGTTTTTGACAGAGAACACAACAGCAGCATCGAACAACACCAGAGCGCAGGGCTGCATCCGGCCCTTTTCAATACACAGTTCAGCAGCTGGTTCAGTTGTGCGCTCCTCGAGCACACGGATTCTCACAGCCCCGCTGTGATGCAGTCTGTAAATCCCAGCTGTAGGAAAGGCTACTGTCCCCCCCGGGAGCATGGGTCTCAGTCCACCATACAGGAACCCAAAGATTTACCTCTGGCCCCAGTCTTCGTCTCCACCGGTGTGCACGGCATCTTGCAGCAAAAGGTGAACACTGAGTAAACCATGGGTTCAGCTTAGAACGAGTACTGTGGCTGCTGTACTCCAGCTCAGTACTCAGATTCAATGTTGGCAAAAAACTTCAATGAGGGCCCAATCGGGGCAAAGTGCATTTTTGTTTTACGCGAGTCCCAGTTGCAGGACAGACCGTCACTGCAGAGCTGTCACATCCAGATGTGTTGTTGTCTTCAAAGTACCTCTGGCAAATCAGGTGCGGCTGCAACCTTCTCACCCATCAGAGCAGGACAATAACGAAAGTGCTGTAAGATTAAGGATCTTTTTTTGCGCTTTGGTTCATATGCGGACTCTTTGGTGCAGATCCACTTGCGTTTGCTGTAACATTCCGCGCTCTTCACTCTGTCATGGTTCAGGTAAGCACATTCAGAGAAATCTTCAACCACAAACCTACAACATAAAGAAAACAGTGTCAGATTTCGATTCTCTGCAAGTTTCCGTTTGGCACAGATTCAATGCTGCTAAAGGGCTTAGACACCTACGTATTTGAATAACAATATAATACAGAACAAGCATTTGCAATGCAATAGGTCTCGCATTTACATGAGTTTGAGCTATTGGCATTGTAAATGACAATGCCTTTAATTTATTGTTTGGTTTTTAAAACAGAAATAAAAGGCATTGTCATTTGCAAAGCTAATGGCTTAAACTCTCACAAATGCGAGACCTATTGCATTGCAAATGCTTTTTTTTATTTTGAGAGGGAGAGTACCAGCAATTCTCATGACAGATGTAATACTTTTAATGGAGAGTACAGGCACTTTCCAGAAACAAGCAGGGACTCTGGTAAAGAGTACTTGCATTTATATTTTTCCATTTTAACCCCTTCAGCGCGGCGCGGATTACCGCGCTGTGCTGAAGGTTCTATTGAGCGGGCGGGGCCGTGACGGAGCGGTTCCGTCATACGCACAGCGCGACCGACGCGCATGACGGAACCGCTCCGTCACACGCATCGAAGGGGTTAAGCACTGAACATACCTGCCCAAGAGCTACCTGTAGTGTCAATAAGGAAGATGTGTGTTTGTCTGCACATCTGTGTGTGTGCATGCACATGTGTATGTATATGTGCTTGTGTGTGTGCATGTGTGCACACATGCATATGTTTGTGTGCTTGTGTGTGTGTGTGCGCATATCTGTGTGCGCGTGCACATGTGTATGTATGTGTGTGCTTGTGTGTGTTTGTGTTCATATCTGTGTACATGTGCACTTGTTTATGTGTGTGTGTTTACAACATGCACAGCTTTCATTGTTATATGCCTCAGTTAGCACCCCAGCACTGAGTGCCCCGGTGCATAAGACTGTATAATCATTGACTGTCCTGGAGAAGGCTGCTGGATTCCAGGCCCGACGCCTGGGCAACGGGCTTGTGCGGTGTTGTATAATCATCCCACGTTGAAGGGAATGGATGCACTTATTCCTTTCTTGTGTGACATGCGGCATAGTGGCCAACAAAGAGGTCTGATTCATCTCTGCATTCTGCTATATTTGAAATTGAAGAAGATTTTTCGGTTGAATTGGGAGCGAAGTTGACAAGTAAACATGCTCGGGCAGCTTTCAGAGGATGTGTGGGAAGCGGTCACCAGGCCCAAGGGTGGAGCTAGACAGGATGTTTAAGTCCTCACTCTGGAAAGTCTTCCTGCAGACCAGACCGGAGATACAATGCCTTCCTGCAGAAAAATGTGTATCGGTGCTAAACTCTCTCTCTGCGGTCCTCGGCCTAGTGGCAACATGTTCCTGTGAGTATTTTTCTTTTTCTTAAAGATTAATCACAATGAGAGACAGCAAGAGAGATGGAAAGGGCTTGTCTGTGCCAGAGCGGTCAGATAACAGCATGCATGCACGGGTGGAGGGATGACAGCATGCATGCATGGGTGGATGGATGACAGCATGCATGCACAGGTGGACGGATGACAGCATGCATGCACGGGTGGACGGATGACAGCATGCATGCTCGGGTGGACGGATGACAGCATGCATGCACGGGTGGACGGATGACAGCATGCATGCACGGGTGGACAGATGACAGCATGCATGCACGGGTGGACGGATGACAGCATGCATGCACGGATGACAGCATGCATGCACAGGTGGACGGATGACAGCATGCATGCACAGGTGGACGGATGACTGGATGTGAACCATTATAATTTCCTAGGCGTTGAGAGTTGAAGCATCTGGTGGCATTATATGGCAGTACGTGCCCCTGCAAGATGTGTTTTGAACTCAGCAGTATGGTGGTAGCAAAGGAATGCCTGTTCTCTGTCTTCGATCGGTAGTCATGCCTGCGCGCTGCAGAAACATCTGCCATGCCTGCACACCGGCTGGCATTCTTTCGTCACATGATTGTTGGGAGAGATTAAAACAGCAGAAAGAGCTGTCTCGTACCATTGCATGTTCCTACCCCCAGGGTAACCCCCCCCCCCAGGGGATGGTCAATATGCCTGGACAGACAACGGCCTTGCATCTAAAAGTGTCTGCGTATTGTTGTAACAACTATGGAGGTTAGAGGGTGCAGGCATGTGTCCCCGAGATAACTACAGTGGAAAGGGTGTTCAGGTCTTCAACTAAATAATGGCTGTTGGATCCTCCTGGAGAGCAGCAGCGAGTACAGCAGGGTTAACAACACGCATTTGAATGCAATCGCGGCACTCGTGCTTTAGCTGTAAACATCTTAAGCTAAAGGGCAGGTGCCCTGATTGCTTCAAAAGTAAAGACATAGAAAAAACTTTTTTTTCTATTTCTTTACTTTTAAAGCAATCCGGGCACCTGCCCTTTAGCTTAAGATGTTTACAGCTAAAGCACGAGTGCCGCGATTGAAACCAAAGTAAATGAAGAGAAAACGAGCATTAAAAATGCAATAGATCTCGCCTTTGATTAAGTTAAAGCCATTTGCTTTGCTAATGGTATTGTATAGCAAACCAAATGGCTTTAATTAATAAAAGGCGAGACTTATTGCATTTTTAATGCTTGTTTATAGTGTTTTGTGGTCCGCTGAAGTGGTCTGTGGCGTGTAGGAGTTTGGGGCCAGATCTTATTTATTAAAGCAGAGGCGGATGTGCCTGTCAGGAAATGGAAGCGGTCAGTCACGACCGTGTGTGTCCCTTTCCGGTGTCTGCCGGGCCCTGTTTTAATCATGAGGGATGCCAGACCCACTCTCATTGCCTTGCTCGCCGGTTCTGTGCACTTGCGTCTGAGATGTGTGAGGAACCTAAAGAGACTCCGCATTTCATTTGTCTGAACCAGATGAAAGCGATTCGATTGGCTACTAATATCGTCGCTTTCAGCGCTTAGAAGCTTGAATGGTAAAGCGCTATGCGACTATTTGATTATCAATGTGGGACCGCGCTTGTTACTAATGCAGGTCGAACAAATTAAAAAAACTAAATTTAAGCTAAGAGTCAATCGTGGACACACAGCAGATCTTTAAACTATAGAGACAGTCACAATCTTCAAATATGGAGTGTGTAACATCTGAGTGAATCCAAGGACTCCGTATAAACATCAATAAACCACCACATGTTATTACTAGGGTGAATCACCCTGCCTACGAGCACCGTGGCGAAACACAATCGAAAATCAGTGCATGTGCTAATAAGGTCTCCTTATCACTAGTGGAAGCAGTGCTTCGTTCTAGTGCCAGGGGAGTTGGTGGGGTATTGATCTGAAATCAGTCTCTGTAGTGGGGAGTACTTACATTTACACCCCGATGTGCTTACAAATCCGGGGGCGGGA